>NC_055997.1:23716363-26216363 GCF_018446385.1 Zingiber officinale | reverse complement strand
TATGTTTGCTGAGCTAGAGCGTGAGGATTGGTTGGACCTATGTCACGGTCCAAGCGCCTGAGGGGGTCCAGGCGCCCGGAATTAGATAACCTTTACTGGATCCAGTTTTGATGAGAGCATGCCATGTCAGTACGGTCCAGGCATCTGGGAAGGGATCCAAGCACCTAGAATAGCCTATAAAAGAAGCCTTCGAAAAGTGGCTTCACAATGACATTCTATGCAACTTCTGCTTCTGTGTGCTGCTCTGATAAAGCCTCTACGATGCCCAAAAGTTGCTCCGACGATAACCCCATTCAATATTTGATTCTCCAAGTCATCGAGATTATTTGTTATTGTTATCATTACTATAACTTTCCGAATTAATAGTGATTGTCCAACGAAAGCGATCGACGATCGCGGGCCTTGGAGTAGGAGTCGTCACAGGCTCCGAACCAAGTAAATCTTGGTGTGTTAGTGGTGTTTGCTTTTCGTTTCTATCTTTATTTCGCTGCCCTTATCTCTTAGATTTTTGTTTTAAAACAAACGTGAAAGTCACGAGCGCTATTCACCCCTCCTCTAGCGCGCATCGATCCTACAATTGATATCAGAGCAAGGTTGCTCTGAATTGGTGAAACCACCAATTAAGCAGGGGTTTCTTTTTGAAAAATAAAATTGTATATCATTTTTGTTTAAAAAATATTCTTACACCTTTCATTTTTTTCCTCCAATTTATTTTTGAAAAATTCACTTTTATTTTTTTACTATTAGTCATAGTTGGTGAAATATCGTATTTAACAAAATTTGTCATAATATTTTTTATTATTATAATTTTTATTTTATTATTATAATTTTTTCACCGTTAGCCCATGTTGCTGAGATTGAATCCGAGTTTGAGACAGAATCAGAAGCTAAGTCTAAGCAAAGCCATGAATCCGTATTTGGTTAAGAAGGTTCCCAATCCATTGTAAGTACTTCCTTAATACGATCACATAATTCAATTTCTTACTTATCAAGAAAATTAGCTAAGTCCAATATCTAGGTCAAGACACTCCAAAAGGAGATTGAATCCCTTAAGGAGAAGGCTAACCTAAGTCATTTGACTAAGCCCGTTCAAAGTGGAAATTTAACCCAAGTCCAACAACTTGAGGAAGAAAATTTCAATAAACTCAAGTCAATGGACTTAAGGACATGTTGGAATGGTTCACTTTGGGTTCTAAGAATCTTGATCTGATTCATGGAAAATAAAGGGTCGTATACAACTGAACCGGACTTTGGTACAAGGCTAGAAATATTCAAATCTTACTTGTGTTTAGTGAATCGATCAACTAAGATCCTAGTCCAAACATGGGCCCCCAAGTCTAACCTGACTAATCAAGTTAGACTTGATCAATATTGGATTCCCAAGGATCAAATCCATGACCTTGATAAACCTTATCGAGGATATGATCCAGTGGAAGCTAATAGAAAGACCATCTTTATAAATAAACCTGATTGATGCTTGATTTACTATTTTTTCCTTGTACATGCTTAGATTAGGATAGATAAGGACTTAGGCTTGATCGACACTTGTTTAGTTAGACCAAGGATTTTTAGAAAGAAAATTAAATATTTAATTTTTTTAAAAGGCTTTGTCTAGAAATGATTGTTGTTCTAATATCCAAGAAGGTCTAGTGCTTCACCACAGCCTGAAAGCTAATTATTGAAATGAATATTTAATTGACTAACTGTTAAACATTAGTCTAACTCATGTGTAAATAAATCCATAGATTTGAATCTAAATTGAAGACAAAAATAACCATCTCACAAAACAGATAAGGTTTCCTGATTGACAATCTAGAGGAAGGGTGAGATGGGTTTAGGTTTAAAATTAATTAATTAAAACTATAACCTAACTTAACCAACGAAAATATAATTCAAATTAAACTAAACTTAATAAAACTTAACCAAACTCAATCTTAATTAATTTTCAAATTTTAATTTCAAAACCTTAAATATTTTTAAAAGTTAATTAATTTTCAAATCATAATTAATTTTTAAAATTAAATTTCATAATCGTAAATATTTCTAAAAGTTAATTAATTTTAAAATTTGAATTTCAAAATCTTAAATATTTTTGAAAGTTAATTAATTTTCAAATTTTAATCTTAAATATTTTCAAATATTAATTTTTCAAATCATAATTAATTTTTAAATTTTAATTTCAAAATATTTAATATTTCCAAAAGTTAATTAATTTCAAATCATAATTAATTTTCAAATTTTAATCTTAAATATTTTCAAATGTTAATTTTCAAATCATAATTAATTTTTAATTTTAATTTCGAAAACATAAATATTTGTTCAAAATTTAAACTCAAATATTTTGAAATTAAAACATATATATTTGTTCAAACTTTAAACTTAAATATATTAAACTTAAATATTTTTAAAATTCAAACTTAAATATTTTATTCAAATTTAAATAATTTTGAAATTCAAACTTAAAATTTAAACTTAAATATTTTATTCAAATTTGCATATATTCGAAATTTAAACTTAAATATTTTTTTAACATTCAAACTTAAATATTTTATTAAACTTAAATAATTTATTCAAATTTAAATATTTTTTAAATACAAACTTATATATTTTTGAAATTCCAACTTAGATATTTTAAAATTCAAAATTAAATATTTTTTAAATTCAAGTTTAAATATTTTTAAATTCAAACTTAAATATTTTTTATATTCAAACTTAAATATTTTTGAAATTTAAACTTAAATATTTTAAAATTCAAACTTAAATATTTTTTAAATTCAAACTTAAATGTTTTAAAATTTAAACTTATATACTTTTGAAATTCAAACTTAGATATTTTAAAATTTAAACTTAAATATTTTTAAATTTCAAACTTAGTTATTTTAAAATTCAAACTTATATATTTTTAAAATTCAAACTTAAATATTTTAAAATTCAAACTTAAATATTTTTCAACTTCCAAACTTAAATATTTTAAAATTCAAACTTAAATATTTTTAAAATTTTAAACTTAAATATTTTTCAAACTTTACTATTTTTCAAAATTCAACTTCAAAATTAACTTACTTCCATCTCACACAAACTCATAAGCTGAATATGTTTGATAACATAGAATAGGTGAGATGAAAAATTAGAAAAATAGATAATTACTTCCGTACTTTTAAACTTAAGTTTTTCATGCTTAGACTTGAGGGTCATAGTCATTAATCAAGGCATTAATTGAAATATTTAAGCTTACTATCCCCTATAAATTACTTAAACTTTTTAAGAGTGAGTTTTTTTTTCTTTTGGGTTGATATTTCAAAAGTTAAGCTTTTGCAAAATCAATTACTTCCTTAAAATTTTAAAAATATTTTTTTCACTATGTTTTTAACTAAGTTTTTTTTACAAGAAAAATCTTTTCAAGCTAAGTATTTAGCTAAGTATTTTTTTAAAGAAATCATCTTCAAAAGTTAATTATTTAGCTAAGTTTTTTTAAACTTTTTTTAAAGCTAAGTATTTTTCAAAGAAAGTATGTTTAAAGCTAAATATTAGCTAAGTTTTATAAGAAATATTTTAAAGCTAAGTATTTAGCTAAGATTTTTTTTAAGATAAACATATCTTTTTCGAAAGTTAATTACTACTTTCAGGGGGAGCTTCAAAGAAAAGGATTAAAAAGTTAATTTTTTAAAATTAATTTTTTTTAAAACTTTTCTTTCTACTTAATAATTTTTATATACGTCAAAGAGGGAGAAAAAAATATTAAAATTAAAGTAAAAAAACTTATTTTGAGAAAAAGTAATACTAAAAGGGAAGTAATTAATATTTTATTTTTGCCTTGAAAAATACTCCTTGAAAAATGTTACTTGAAAATTTATTTGTTCTTCATGCCTTACTATTTTGTATGTTTTTACTTAACTTTTGATCAGGTTGCCATAATCAAAAAGGAGGAGATTGTTGGTGTAGGGAGCATCAGACGATCAAACCTGTGTTTTGATAATAGAAAAAGAATTCAAAGTTAAGCTGTCTTGTTGTCTAACAAGTTGAACTAAGTGTGCAGGAAAGTCCTAAATGATCTTAGGCAAAGGAAAGTCCTAGTTGCAGTTAGGCAGATAAAAGTCCTAGTTGCAGTTAGGCAGATAAAAGTCCTAGCTATGGTTAGGTAACGAAGTCCTAGTCTGGGGGACTCAACGAAGTCTTGGTGGGTCGAGAACTTTGGGCGAAATCCTAGAGTCGAGAACTCGAGGTGAAAATCCTGGGGTCGCGGACACCAGGTGGAAGACTAGATGGGTCATAGATCGGATGTTCAACATGAAGACCTGAACTCTCGGACGCTGAACAAAAGTCCAGACGGTCTGAAAGATCGGTCTGGCAAAAGGTTATTTCTCCTAAGAGGAGTAGGTGAGGACATGTTCCCCAAACAGGGAACAGTAGATATCGGTCTGACCTAGAGTTTTAGAGAAACTCAAAATCAGGACCGAATAGTCTGAATGTTGTCAAAATTATACCTTATTTATATTGTTTTGCCTGGACTAACTTTATTTTGCATAAAATGAAGTTGCTGGGAAAAGCTTGTCCAGGCACTTGAGATGCCTTTGCCAAGCAGCAACCCTGGCGAGGTCAGGCGCTCGGAGTTAGTTCGGGCGCTAGGATGACCAAAATATGATCTGTTCATTGAGCTGGAGCACGAGGATTGGTCAGACCTGCATCACAACCTAGGGGGGTCCGGGGGCTCAGACGTAGATAGCCTTTGTTGGATCGAATTTCGACGAGAGCACGCCATGTCAACACGGTCCAAATGCCCAAGAGGGGATCTAGGCGCTCGAAATAACCTATAAAAGAAGCCTTCGACTAGTGGCTTCACAACAACATTCTTAACAACTTCCACTTCTAAGCGCTACTCTAATAAAGCCTCTACGACGCCCAAAAGCTGCTCTGACAACAACCACGTTCAAGATCTGATTCTCGAAGTTGTCGGTATTATTTATTATTATTAAAGTTAATTGCTTAATTGTAATCATTACTGTAACTTTCTGAATTGATAGTGATTACCTAACAAAAGCAATCGACGATCGCGGGTTTTAGAGTAGGAGTCGTCACAGACTCCGAACCAAGTAAATCTTGGTGTGTTAGTGATGTTTCTTTTCATTTCTATCTTTATTCTGCTACCCTTATCTGTTTGATTTTTGTTTTAAAACTAACATGAAAGCTATTAGGGTCGATTTGTAGCTAGGGGGGGGGGGTGAATAGCTCATCACTCTTCGGTTGCTTGCTTTGACGATGTTGTTGTTGGTGCAATTTCCAGAAGGTCAAGGTTGACCTAGTTGACCAAGCGTAAACCTTGGTCATGGTTTCGATGTTTGACAATACAGAAAGACATGTAGACATGGACAATGCAGGTGCAGCTGTCCATGCGGAGAGATACTGATCAGGGTCTGATCAGGTTGGATGAAGAAGAATCAAGTAGGTCAAGGTTGACCGGATACTTGACTGGGAAGTCCTAACTGGGATGTTAGGCAGTTCGTAAAGTCCTGGTGAGTGAAGCCAGGCAGTTCGGAAAGTCCTGGTGAGTGAAGCCAGGCAGTCTGGAAATCCTGGTGAGTGAAGCCAGGTGAAAATCCTAGTGAGTGAAGCTAGGTGAAAGTGAAAGTTCCTGGTGAGTGAAGCCAGGTGAAAATCCTAGTGAGTGAAGCTAGGTGAAAGTGAAAGTCCTGGTGAGTGAAGCCAGGCAGTTGGAGAAAGTCCTGGTGAGTGAAGCTAGGCGTTTGGGAAGACCTGGTGAGTGAAGCCAGGCAGGGGAAAGACCTGGTGAGTGAAGCTAGGCAGTTTGGAAGTCCTGGTGAGTGAAGCCAGGCAAGGGAAATCCAGATGGGTCAAGGTTGACCAGACATCTGGTGAAAAGTCCAAGCAGGGAGCTTGGCACGGGAAAAGTCCAAGTATGGAGACTTGGCACGGAGAAGACCAAGTTGGAGACTTGGCACGGAAAGTCGGAGAGGGCTCGGTAGCTTGCTCTCCGGACTGTGGTCAGAGAGGGCTCGGTAGCTCGTTCTCTGAACCGGACGAAGTCGGAGAGGGCTCGGTAGCTCGTTCTCCGGACTAGGTCAAGAGAGGGCTCGGTAGCTCATTCTCAGGACCATTTAGGGTTTAGGGCTGGAGCTCTAAACCTGGATCGGTCTGGTGACCGATCCAGCGATACGCCTGAGTATCTGATCGGTCTGGTGACCGATCAGATAACAAACAGAAGGGTTCTGTAAGTCATCTGATCGGTCTGGAGACCGATCAGAGGAGTTGAAGCCCGATCAGAAGTCTGATCGGTCTCCACGACCGATCGGAGACGCACCACCTCTCTTAAGAGAGGGATTGGACGGGACGATACATGCTGATCGGTCCCCAGGACCGATCAGAGGCGGCCTGGACCGATCAGGCTTTAGCCTGATCGGTCCAGAACTATCCGTTGGCTCGCAACGGTCTTCTGTCTTCTGGCTTCTTCTTCGCAGGTGGATGCAGGTATAAAAGGAGATCGAGGGCGACACTCTCTAGCTCTTCTTCTTCCTCTCGGTTTTCTTCTTGCTGCTGCAAGTTCTTCTGCGAGCTTTGCTGAGCTCTTCGTTCCTGAAGCTTTTTATGAGCTTCCACTCGGCTGGGACCAACTGATCAGTTGCTGTTGCTGTTGTGGTTGGATCCGAGAAGCTGCTGCTTCATCCAGTCGAAGAGAAGGCAAGTAAGCGAAGGTGTTTCATACATTTGTATTGTATTTTGCTTCTTGCTGCTTTCTACTCCTGTATTTCTTTTGCAAAATATTGTGGCGAGGTTTCTCCACCCAGAAGGAGTGTTACATTAGCCGGTTCTCCGGGGTCTCATCCACCGACGGATTGATTGGATTCATCCACCTTACGGACACGCCGAGGAGTAGGAGTTTCATCTCCGAACCTCGTTACATCGACGAGTTTGAGGTTTGCTATTCTCCGCTTTCGTTTCTATTCATTTTATTTCCGCTGCGCTAACCCTAATCGTAGAAAGAAACGGAAGATTTGGGGTCGGCTATTCACACCCCCCTCTCTAGCCGCGATCATCGATCCTAACAAGTGGTATCAGAGCAAGGTCGCTCTTCGTTGGATCAACACCCGGGGGAGCACGAGCTAGAGAATGGAGTTATTTGGAGAAGACGTCACAATTCCACCTTTCTACGATCGCGACGACTTCGCGTTTTGGAAGGTAAGAATGAAGTACTTTCTTATGACTAACCTTGAAAATTGGAGTTGTGTTCAATTAGGTTTCAAGCCTCCGATGGACAAGAAAGGAGAAACCCTAGAGAAGAAGGAGTGGACCAAGGAACAAGTCCACCAATCCCTAGTCAACGATGAGGTATTGAAAATTTTTGAATTTTCTTTACCTAATGATGTTTTGTGTAGGATAGGTGGATATAACGATGCCAAGGAGTTGTGGAACAACTTGGTCAAGCTCCATGAGGGAAGCTCCATTTCAAGTCATGAAGAGGAGTCAAGTGAGCCAAGTAGCTCACATCATGGAGGAGAGGAATTAGAAGTTGAGGGCTATTCAACATCTAAGGAAGAAGAGGAGGAGAGTTCTTCTTCAAGAATGGAGCAAGAGGAAGAAGCTTCTACCTTCGGAAGGAATGAAGAAGAAAGTCTTCATCCATCCTCAACCCTAGGTAACTCAAGCATTTCAATTTCAAATAAATTACACATAATGTGCTTTGAGTGTAGGGAGTATGGACATTACAAGAGTAAGTGTCCAAGGAGGATTAGGAAGACTCCACCGGCACCAAAAGTCAAGGAAGCCGGAGTCCCGATATGCAAGGGCAAGGAGCACGTGGTGTGCTTCCAATGCAAGCGAAGGGGACACTATAGGAGCCAATGTCCGAGGGGGAGGCAACCTCACAAGGACAAGAGACCGAGCACATGTATAGGGGGAGCTAGGGCAAACCCTAAGGTAATCTCTAAGGCACATTCTTGCAATTCTAGTAGGATGCATGCTAGTAGCCTTATTGCTATTGTCAAGAATGATAAGCATGTTAATTATAGGAATCAATATACATGCTTAGGTGCCAAACATGTGAGCCTAGATAAGGATAACACTAGGAAAGCCAACCCTAGAATTAACCCATCTAAGGCTAAGGAAAACCTAGGTAGGAATCCCAAATCAACTAGACACATGCCTAGGAATGCCTCAAAGAAAAATGACAAATCAAGTCTTGAGGTATTAAAGAAGGAAAATCAAGTCTTGAGGTCAAGACTTGGCATGTTAGAAAAGACCCTTAAAAATTTGGAAAAGTCAAATATAGGGTCTAAGGGGCAAAGACCAAAGCCCAAGGACATGAAAGGTTTGGGTCACAAACCTAAGTCCCAAGTGGTCAAGCCCACTTATCACAATGTTCCATTAGATTATGGAACAAAATCTAGGGCAAGGAAGACCATCACCAAGGTCACAAGGGGAGTCACCCCTAGAGTTGATCTTGATGAGTCCCAAATGACCAAGGCTTCAAAGCCTAGGAGGGTCATTAGAAGGGTTGCTAGGGAAGTCATCCCTTGTAAATACTTAGTGAACCCAATGAGCTCCAATAGGTATTGGGTTCCTAGGAGCGTGATTTCATCACGCTAGGTGAGTTAGGGTGTGCCAACCTTACTTGAATAGGTAGTTAACCTAATCATGGCAAAAGGTGGCACTTTAAGAATTTTCCAGGTGTGATCAAACCTTGAAAATGAAATTAAGAATTATTCCTAAGGTGATTAGAATGTGCCAACTACATTTGAGGAGTTCCCTTAGGTCAGTTTAATTGGCACATAGTGATCTAAACATCCTTGGTATATGATTTTAGGACTATTACTCTTAGGAATATAGAACCTATGGCAAAATGATCAAAATTATCAAAAATGGCAACTAAGGCTAGAATTAGGTATTTCCTATACCTTTACATGTTGTTTGCCATATATTGTTTGCCATATGCCATGTCATGATATCATATTTATTTTATGATCATTTAAAATGTCATGATAATGCTTAAGTTATTTAGATGTTATGCTTTATTTAAGTTTCATACTTTATGCCATGACATCATGACATTGGCACATGTATTCATTTATGATACTATTTTATGCCATGTCATCATCTTGTGCATTAATGATCAATGAAATTGATTTAAGGACTAAAACACAATTTGATATGGAGATCAAATTGTTATTTAGAAAAATGCATGAGAACCTAGATTAAGCTAACCTAAACCCATATCTCACATCAAAATTGACTTGGATGTGTTTGATACACCTTAGATGTGTGTGAGATATTAGGATTGTGAGTTAGGATCAAGGTGCATAGTTCTTGTACCTAGATGAGCCTAATTCTAATTGGGGATCATAGGGAAAGCTTGTGTACAAGTTATGTACATTTAGCCCTAAGATTGTGGTCCCAAATTAAAGGGTTTAAAATCATTTTAAAATTGATTTGAAAAACCTTGATGAAGCTTTTCTAGTGATAGCATTCATCATTGAGCAAAGTGATACAAAGGTTGAGTTAAACTTGAACTATCTCAAAGTTTTTCGAACTTTGTATCAAGTTTTGAAAATGCAAGTTATTTTCATAGAAAACTATTTTTCCATGATAGTATATGTTATGAGGAATGTATCCTCAAAATTTTACAATTTTTGAAATTTTCTGTGATTTTCTAGAGGTTTCTGAATTTCGGAGAAGAAAAATTTAGAAATAGAAATCAGAGGTCGTGGACCGATCAGGAGGTTCCCTGATCGGTCCAGGTCTGTGTGGATCGGTCACTGTGACCGACCCAGGGAAGACCTGATCGGTCTGGTGACCGATCAGGGCGTGCCAGTTTCGACTGTGCTGTCTGAAATTTCTGAAATTTCAGCAATGAAGTTGGTGTTTTGGATTTCTAAAGGGTTGAAACTCTCCAAGACATTGTTGGTGCAATGGTCAAGGGGGAGTTGACCTTTAGGGGGAGTTTTACCTATTAGTCATGGGGGAGTTGACTTTTAGGGGGAGTTTTTACTCCTAAAAGACTTAAGTGATATGGGATTATCACTAAGTTAATTGTTGACTCTAGTGTCAAGGGGGAAATTAAGGGTTTCAATGAAAGGTATGGGACTTTCATTAGGAAGAAACTCTTGACTTTGATTCACTCTTTTTGATGTGTGTCAAAAAGGGGGAGAATGTCTCATTGGAGTTTGAGGAGAATGGAGAATGTCTAGAGAATGTTCAAGGAAGAACATTGGAGTTAGTGGGAGAGTTTGTTGATCACAACGAGTGAAGTTGTGAACAACGATAACTTACTCTTCAGGGGGAGAGTTTGTTGATGTGTGCCAATAGGGGGAGAATGAAGGGTTTAAGTTAGGCCTTCATTATCTAAGAAGGAGGTTGCCTTCTTAGAAGGAGAATGTAAGGTTGTAACTTATGTTTCATTACCTGGTGGCATGAAGAAAGTTGCGGAGAATGTAAGGTTGTAACTTATGTTTCATTACCTGGTGGCATGAAGAAAGTTGAGGCTATTGGATTAGCCTAACTTAAAGGTATTGTCAAACATCAAAAAGGGGGAGATTGTTGGTGCAATTTCCAGTAGGTCAAGGTTGACCTAGTTGACCAAGCGTAAACCTTGGTCATGGTTTCGATGTTTGACAATACAGAAAGATATGTAGACATGGACAATGCAGGTGCAGCTGTCCATGCGGAAAGATACTGATCAGGGTCTGATCAGGTTGGATGAAGAAGAATCAAGTAGGTCAAGGTTGACCGGATACTTGACTAGGAAGTCCTAACTGGGATGTTAGGCAGTTCGTAAAGTCCTGGTGAGTGAAGCCAGGCAGTTCGGAAAGTCCTGGTGAGTGAAGCCAGGCAGTCTGGAAATCCTGGTGAGTGAAGCCAGGTGAAAATCCTAGTGAGTGAAGCTAGGTGAAAGTGAAAGTTCCTGGTGAGTGAAGCCAGGTGAAAATCCTAGTGAGTGAAGCTAGGTGAAAGTGAAAGTCCTGGTGAGTGAAGCCAGGCAGTTGGAGAAAGTCTTGGTGAGTGAAGCTAGGCGTTTGGGAAGACCTGGTGAGTGAAGCCAGGCAGGGGAAAGACCTGATGAGTGAAGCTAGGCAGTTTGGAAGTCCTGGTGAGTGAAGCCAGGCAAGGGAAATCCAAATGGGTCAAGGTTGACCAGACATCTGGTGAAAAGTCCAAGCAGGGAGCTTGGCATGGGAAAAGTCCAAGTATGGAGACTTGGCACGGAGAAGACCAAGTTGGAGACTTGGCACGAAAAGTCGAAGAGGGCTCGGTAGCTTGCTCTCCGGACTGTGGTCAGAGAGGGCTCGGTAGCTCGTTCTCTGAACCGGACGAAGTCAGAGAGGTCTCGGTAGCTCGTTCTCCGGACTAGGTCAAGAGAGGGCTCGGTAGCTCGTTCTCAGGACCATTTAGGGTTTAGGGCTGGAGCTCTAAACCTGGATCGGTCTGGTGACCGATCCAGCGATATGTTTGAGTATCTGATCGGTCTGGTGACCGATCAGATAACAAACAGAAGGTAGGTTCTGTGGGCACTGATCGGTCGGGGACCGATCAGCATGGCGGTCTGGGGACCGATCAGAAGGGAGTCTGATCGGTCTCCACGACCGATCAGAGACGCAGCCACCTCTCTTACAGAGAGGTGGGATCGGTCCGGGGACCGATCAGACTGGGGCCTGATCGGTCCCCAGGACCGATCAGAGGCGGCCTGGACCGATCAGGCTTTAGCCTGATCGGTCCAGAACTATCCGTTGGCTCGCAACGGTCTTCTGTCTTTTGGCTTCTTCTTCGCAGGTGGATGCAGGTATAAAAGGAGATCGAGGGCGACTCTCTCTAGCTCTTCTTCTTCCTCTCAGTTTTCTTCTTGCTGCTGCAAGTTCTTCTGCGAGCTTTGCTGAGCTCTTCGTTCCTGAAGCTTTTTATGAGCTTCCACTCGGCTGGGACCAACTGATCAGTTGCTGTTGCTGTTGTGGTTGGATCCGAGAAGCTGCTGCTTCATCCAGTCGAAGAGAAGGCAAGTAAGCGAAGGTGTTTCATACATTTGTATTGTATTTTTCTTCTTGCTGCTTTCTACTCCTGTATTGCTTTTGCAAAACATTGTGGCGAGGTTTCTCCACCCAGAAGGAGTGTTACATTAGCCGGTTCTCCGGGGTCTCATCCACCGACGGATTGATTGGATTCGTCCACCTTACGGACACGCCGAGGAGTAGGAGTTTCATCTCCGAACCTCGTTACATCGACGAGTTTGAGGTTTGCTATTCTCCGCTTTCGTTTCTATTCATTTTATTTCCTCTGCGCTAACCCTAATCGTAGAAAGAAACGGAAGATTTGGGGTCGGCTATTCACACCCCCCTCTCTAGCCGCGATCATCGATCCTAACAGTTGTTGCAGTGGAAAACACTCAAGTAAATCTCACAACACTAACACAAGGGATTTACTTGGTATCCACCTCAAGAAGAGGTGACTAATCCAAGGATCTGACCCTCATTGTAACGACCACCCTTCTTACTATACTATACTACTCTCTAAGGATGATTGTTACTTAACTACTAACTCTACTTAATCGGTATGATCGAAATCACGAGGAGTCTCTACCGAAAAATTTTGGCAGAGTCTCCCCTGTACCGGTGACCTTAAACTGAGATACAAACATAGTATACATCAGCCACAGGCGACTGGAACATTTATCAAACACCCACACAGTTAAATAAGTATCAAACACACAAATATCTACTTACTAAACTGAACTCATCCTACATGCAACCTAGAACAAGAATAGACTCGAATGACACGGAGTGTAAACTACAGTCTCAAATGTTTACAATAACTAAAATGCGGAAACAAGAAAAAGAATAAGGAAAGAAGACTAAAGGAACTCCTTTCTAGTCCCAAGACTTCCATAGTCCTGGCATCACACATCATCTGCACCACCTTGTCGCCTTCCTTTATCTGCAGTAAGAGGAAATGCAATCTATAAGCAAAATGCTTAGTAAGCGCTATCTAACTCACAAAAACTCGATATGCATATGAATATACTGAAAACTAAAACTAAATGCTCAAAAGGAAATTACTCATGCTCATCTAATAATAAAGGAAATCAAACAGGCTGAAATGCTAAACATGTAAAGCTACTCATGCTCAGAAAATAACAAAGATCAGTAAGCTAATCTAAATGACATGCTAGCATAAAAGAAAACTCAACTTGCTGCTTTTAAAACAAAATGAAACTTATTTCATTTGTTCTAAACTTATTCTTTTATCTCACTTGTTTAAAACTTATCCTTTAATACTTTTATACTTATGTGAAACTTATTTTACTTGTTCAAAAACTTATACTTATAATACTTCAAAATAATAATCAACTTTCTTCTTGGGCCTGACAACTGTACTTGTTATGCGCGCATCCCTAACTAGACCCGAGATAGCTGGTCCCGAATCTAGTAGGGTTTACAAGGTTATCTAAACCTAGGGACGACTATGGGAGCCCAGCCCAAGGACAACTGAGAGTCCAGCACAGTGTCACTGATAAAAGTAAAATACTTGTTATCTTTTAATACTTCTAATATATAATGCCTTGGCATTTTAACAAGCACCTTGTGTGCCAAAATCTCTAAAGTCTTGACTTTGGGATCTACTTAAGGCCTTGGCCTTTTTCTTTCTTTTCTTTATCTTTCTTATACTTGTTAATACTTCTAAAAGAATGCTTCTTTAAAAAGAAACTGAAATGTTTAAGCAAATTCTAACTTTGAAATGCTTAAACAAAAATCTGCATACTATGCTAATCAAAATTCTGCATACTATACCAATCAAGATTCTGCATTCTATGCTACACTATTTCTGCATACTATGCAAACATAAATTCTGCACTATAATACTTAACCAAACTACACTATAATCTTTTTCTTTAAAAACTGCACTATAAGTTCCACCAAAAATTTGCACTACAAGTTCCACCAAAAATTTGCACTACAAGTTCCACCAAAAATCTGTACTATAAATTCCACCAAAAATCTGCACTACAAGTTCCACCAAAAATCTGCACTATAAACTTTAAAGAAATTTGCACCACAAGCTCTTTAAGAAATCTGCACTACAACCGCTAAAGAAATCTACTCTAAAGAAATCTGCATTTTAAGCTCTAAGAAATATGCACTACAAGCTTAATTAAAATCTGCACTATAAGCTTACATAAAAATCTGCACTATAAGCTTAATTAAAATCTGCACTATAGGCTTAATTAAAATCTGCACTATAAGCTTAAATAAAAATCTGCACTATAAGCTTAATTAAAAATCTGCACTATAAGCTTAATTAAAATATGCACTATAAGCTTTCATAAAAATCTGCATTATAAGCTTAATTAAAATCTACACTATAAGCCTACATAAAAATCTGCACTATAAGCTTAATTAAAATCTGCACTATAGGCTTAATTAAAAATCTGCACTACAAGCTTAATTAAAATCTGCACTATAAGCCTACATAAAAATCTGCACGATAAGCTTAATTAAAATCTGCACTATAGACTTAATTAAAAATCTGCACTATAAGCTTAATTAAAATCTTCACTATAGGCTTAATTAAAAATCTGCACTATAAGCGCTTCTCATGCTTTGAATTCAAGAAGAACAAAGGTCCGAAACTACTCCTACTGCAGGTGAGAAGCACTTACCTCGTGTTCTTGGACTTACAACCGAAGGGGAAGGCTCTAGGGTTCGGGTCTCTTGAAATCGTGGCCTCTCTTCGTGCTCACGTGTCCTTCTTGACGAGAGGAGCTCGAATCCGAGAAGAGCTCGTGGAAATCCCCTTCGGTCGGTCGCCGGAGACGAAGCTAGGGCTTCATTCCGTTTCTGCCCGAGAAGAGCCCGACGCCGTGCAAGAGAGAAGAAGAAAGGGGAGAGGTTTTGAAATTAGGTCACGACAATTAACACCTAAGATCTCCTTTTAATACTCAATATTCTGTTAACTTCTTTAAATAAATTTGTTATCCTTTTCTAAGCAGAACCGGTCGCGTGAACGCTTGGTCAGCTGCGGCTTGGCACGAGTTGGAGGTCGCGCGTTCGAACTCTGCTTGGCTCCCTTATTTTGGTATTTCTGTTCCTATTATGGCTTAAGTATAATTTGGTTCCTATATGCCTACAAAATATCCGCAACACACTTGGTTAGCTGAATTTTGACCGAGCCAAAGGTCGCTGGTTCGAACCTCGGCTTGGAAATTTTTTTGTCAAAACTTCCTTCGTTTACTAAAAATACCAAATGACCTCCAAAAATTACATACAAATACTCTAAAAATTTCTAAAAATCCCTAGAATATTTCTATAGCATTTTTAAATATTTTTAAATTACTTTTAGGACTCTAATTGAGGAAATTTGGGGTGTTACACTCATCCACTCATCCACTATAAAAAAACTCCTTCTCGATAACTACCGGAGGCGAAGAAACCTCGTACAAGCTTACACTCAAAGATATACAAGAAGAAATAAATATAAGCTAATACAATATCAAATCTTACAAGATTTACAATGAAGAAATCCTAGCTTGCTTTTCTTCTTGCTTGAATACACCTCTTGACTTGCTTGGAAGTGCAACAACACTTCTCTCTAAGCCTCCAAGATCTGGTGTGTGTCAGTGAGCTCAGTGGAAAAGAACACTATAGAGTCGGGGGAAGAGCTGGCCAAAAACTATAGAAGAAATTGCTCGCCAACGACTTTATCCTGCGCAACGATCATATCCCAATCGATGAGTTGATCGATTCAGCCTTCTTCTATGCTCTCGCATCTGCGCGAGAACACTGGCCCCAACCGATTGATCAATTGATTGGGGGCCCAATCGATCAGTTGATCGATTGGGGGCCCAATCGATCAGTTGATCGATTGGGCACCATTTTGTGCTTGCGACAAAAGCTCCCAATCAATCGCCTGATTGATTGAGCTGCTATTTATTGTAGCACTCTCCCAATCGATCGGCTGATCGATTGAACCACTATTCAATCGATCGGTTGATCGATTGATCTCCCTTTGGCTTGCTTAAACCAAGTCTAGGGTCCCTAAATCCAACATCCGGTCAATCATGACCTGTTGGAACTCCTCATGCCTAGCATCTGGTCAACCTTGACCTGCTGGGACTTCTTCACCAAGTGTCCGGTCAATTTTTTGACCCACTTGGACTTTTTGTCTCATGCCAAGTGTCCGGTCCTCCATGACCCACTTGGACTTCCTTCCACCAGATGTTCGGTCACCCTTGACCCATTTGGATTTCTTTGTGCCAAGTATCCGGTAACTCTTTTAACCTACTTGGACTTCCCAACACCAGGTGTCCGATCAACCTTGACCCACCTGGATTTTCACGTACCTGGCTTCACTCACCAGGTCTTTGCATCTGCCAAGCTTCACTCACTAGGGCTTTCCATCTACCAGACTTCACTCACTAGGACCTTCCATCTGCCTGGCTTCACTCACCAGGACTTTCCTATTGTTTAGCTTCACTCACCAAGACTTTCACCTGGCTTCACTCACTAGGATTTCCAACTGCCTAGCTTCACTCACTAGGTCTTTCACCTGACTTCACTCACCATGATTTTCAACTGCCTAGCTTCATTCACTAGGACTTCCAATTGCCTAACTTCTAGTTAGGACTTTCCCAGTCAGGTATCTGGTCAACCCTTTGATCTACTTGACTTTTCTTCACATCTAACTGGTCAAACCTTGACCAGAGGGGAATTGCACCAATAATCTTCCCAAATAAACGATAACTCTTGCAATCTCCATATATTGTCAAACATCAAAACTCAAACATCGAGACTCAATCTTAAGCCAATTCAAGCTTAGTTAATCTTGACTTAGGGGATATTGCACCAACAAAAGCTGTTGGATCGAGACGCGCTAGAGGGGGTGAATAGTGCTCGCGACTATTTTGATCGTATCGGAATCGTAAAACTATCAAAGTAAATATACGCAGCGGAAATAACGAATGCAATCACAGAGGGACACAAGAAGTTTTACTTCGTTCGGAGCCTAGGTCGACTCCTACTCGAAGGCCCGCGATCCTTGATCGCTTTCGGTGGGCAACACTTATAAGTACGAAAAAGAGTACAAGATTTACAATTAGTACAGTAATTAAAAACAAGTATACCGACGACAGAATCGTAATCTCGAAGCTCTTGGTCGTCGTGGACTCGTAACAGCACTTCAGGGTCGTTGATTGAGCAGCACGCAGCACAAGGATCGCTTGGAAGTTGTTGTACTTCAATGCTGCTCGAAGTCCCCTTATAAAGGGCATCCAAGGCGCCTTGAAGGCCTCTGAAGGCGCCTTCAAGGCTCCGAGTCCACCGTGCAGATGAGCGCTGACCAGTTTGCGCTTATCACCTTTGAGGGCGCCTTCAAGGGCCTTCAAGGCGCCTTCCAAGGCGCCTCAAGAGCCAGCTGAGGCGCCTTCAATCCTGTTTCATGGCCAGGTCAGCTTTTGTACCCGAGGCGCCTCCAAGCTCCATGGAGGCGCCTCGGACACTGTTCATCCGAGGAATTAGGTTGCTCCTTTGCACCTACAAAATACGTTAGTCCCAAACACAATCCTGCAACACAAAGTTAGCACAATACATAGAATAAATAAAGTATAGACAGTCTCCGGACTGTCCGAGTCTGACTTCGGATTTCCAGCCGGAAACCCTAGGTCGACCCGACGCCTACTGTTCCCTCTTCGGGGAACGCGTCCTCACCTACTCCACTCAGGAGATTTACCTGTTGCCAGTGCGATCCTCCAGATCGACTAGACTTTTGCTCAGCACTCGATACTTCCGGACTTTCTGCTGGACATCCGCTTCCCGGCTAGTCCAGTCTTTCACCTGGTTCGCGACACCAGGACTTTCCACCTAGGGTTACCACCCCCTAGGACTTTTGCCTGAAGCCATCGACCTGCCAAGACTTTCCGCATAGGGTTACCACCCCCTATGACCTAGGGTTACCACCCCCTGGGGTTTTTCCTTTGCCTAACCGCAGCTAGTACTTTTCTCCACCTAGGGTTACCACCCCCTAGGACCTAGGGTTACCACCCCCTAGGACCTAGGGTTACCACCCCCTAGGGTTTTCACCTGCCTAACCGCAGTTAGGACTTTCCTGAAATACTCATTCAACATGTTAGATAACAGAGAATCTTAACTTTGAATCCCTTTGCCATTATCAAAACTTAGGTTCGATCGTCGGATGCTTCCTGCACCAACAATCTCCCCCTTTTTTATTATGGCAACAAAAATTCAAAGTTAAGAAATTAATGCCATTAAAAGATAAGCACGAAAATACAAGCATAATGATAGTTAAGTGCAGAGCTAAATTAAGTGCAGAGCTCCCCCTTAATATAAAGACTCCCCCTGAGCTCCCCCTTAATATAAAGACTCCCCCTTAATAAAAGCTCACTTTTTTTTTTTATTTTTTAAATTTGAATTCTTTCAATTTTCTTTAATTCTTTGAATTTTCTTCTACTCTCCCCCTTTGCCATATATCAAAAATCAATTGAAAGCAAGTTTTAAGATTTTAAGAAAATAATCTTTTTGAGAGAAGAAGGCTTGTGAAACTTAGTTAAACGGAATATTATTAACTTTGAAAAGTATTTTAGCATTTAGAGTTAAAATTTATAAGGGGGCTAAGTTTGAGAAAGTTTGAAGGTTGCTATATGAGTCACTTTAGCTAAGCCTTTTGCAAACAATGAATTTTGAGAATGTAGGTTCAGTTTAAAAGGTACTTAGCGTTAAAACTTAATTTTGAAAAGATAGGAGTAAGAATTTGTTGATACAAAGAGGGAGTGACTAAATGTTTAATTTAGGTTATTTATTTTAGCTGGTCTTTAAGTCCAAGCATGAGGTTAAATAGATTTTAAGTTATCTAGATTGTTTTGTTAAGGTATCAGAGCCCTAAAGTATGAGCATGCTCAAACCTCAAATCTCCATTTCCTTCAGGGCTAATTCCATGTTTTTGTAAGTCTAGTAAATTTAGGGGAGCAAAGGATTTTGAAATTAGTTTTCCAAATATTTTTCAAAGGATTTTGACATAAGTTTTTCAAATATTTTTCAAAGGATTTTGAAATAAGTTTTTCAAATATTTTTCAAAGGATTTTGAAATAAGTTTTTTAAGTATTATTCAAAGGATTTTGAAATAAGTTTTTCAAGTATTTTTCAAATGATTTTGAAATTAGTTTTTCAAGTATTTTACAAATGATTTTGAAATTAGTTTTCCAAAGATTTTTCAAAGGTTTTTGAATAAGTTTTCCAAATATTTTTCAAAGGATTTTGAAACTAGTTTTTCAAGTATTTTTCAAAGGATTTTGAAACTAGTTTTTCAAGTATTTTTCAAAGGATTTTAAAACTAGTTTTTCAAGTATTTTTCAAAGGATTTTGAAACTAGTTTTTGAAATTAAGGTTTAAAAGATTAAACTAATTTTGAAATTAAGGTTTAAAAGGTGTAAAATGATTTTTAAAATGATTTTGAGAGTTTTTTCAAATAATTTTGAAATGAAGTTTAAAAAGATTTTTTTTAAATGATTTTGAAAGTTTTTCAAATAATTTTGAAATGAAGTTTAAAAAGATTTTTAAAATGATTTTGAAAGTTTTTCAAATAATTTTGAAATGAAGTTTGAAATTAAGTTTAAAATGATTTTGAAATGATTTTGAAATTAAGTTTAAAATGATTTTGAAATGATTTTGAAATTATTTAAAATGATTTTGAAATTAAGTTTAAAATGATTTTGAAATGATTTTTCAAAGATTTTGAAATTATTTAAAATGATTTTGAAATGATTTAAAAAAGATTTTGAAATTATTTAAAATGATTTTGAAATGATTTTTCAAAGATTTTGAAATTATTTAAAATGATTTTGAAATGATTTTTCAAATATTTTGAAATTATTTAAAATCATTTTGAAATGATTTTTCAAAGATTATTTAAAATGATTTTGAAATGATTTTTCAAAGATTTTGAAATTAAGTTTTGAAAAGATTTTTAAAATATTTTGAAATGATTTTGAAAAGATTTTAAAATGGTTTTGAAATTAAGTTTTGAAAAGATTTTAAAATGATTTTTGAAATTGATTAATTGATTATAGAATTATAGTTATGAGTTTAATTTGAATTTTAAATTCCTTAGTCATCTCACCCGATCTAAGTTTTCAATCAGGTAATCCTATAATTTTTGTGAGATGAATTGAGGTTCAATTTAAGGGTTTGGTTTAACTTTGTGTTAGATTTAGATTTAGTTTTGGGTTCAACAAGTAAGCATTCTTTGGATAAACTTCTGGGCTATGGTGAGTCACAAGGAACTCATTAAAGTAACCATGCCTTCAAGGTTTTCCAAATAGTCCTACCCACTGAACTTAATACTAAACCTTGGTCTAACTAGTTAGGATCCATTTAAGGGTAGCTTCGGTCAGTTCCACTTGGCCAAATGCACCAGGTCGAAGCCATATCTTCCTTGACATGCGATGCCCAAGCTTCCCTAATGTACTATCATCCAAAAACTTCACCAGTACCGTGGGTCAAGTTAAACCTCGCCCATTTATCTAACCTTAATTACCCTGCTGGGTTGTCTACTCTTGTTTACCCATTCCGGGTAGATTAAGTTCGGTTACCCAGTCGGGTAATTTAGTTGGGGGTGCCAGCTATTCTAGATCCCCCTTCTATTGACTTTAATTTCAAATTTTTAATTTGATTTTGATTTTTGAATTTATAATTTAATTTCAAATTTTAAATTTGATTTTGAATTTCAAATTTTGAATTTTGAATTTAATTTCGAATTTTAAATTTAATTTTGAATTTCAAATTTCAAATTTTGAATTTAATTTTGAATTTTGAATTATTTTTTTTTAATTTTTAAGATTTTTTTTCTTTTTGCTCCCCCTGGATCATAGCCTCGATATGGTCTATCGAGGTAGTGTATTTGATCCTTCGGGACCCAATATTGACCAAGTTCAACTTGATTGACCAAGTTGGACTTAGGTACCCATGCTTGGACTACCTTTATATTATTTCTATTAACTAATGATAAATACGATTTGTATTTCGTTTTGGTCTTAAATCCAAGTCCGACTTTGTTGTAAACGGCTCGCTGTTTTCCAAGAATCAGATCCAGATTCTTGGAACCCAAGGTGAACCGTTCCAATGTGTTCTTGAGTTCTTTAATTTGAGCTTTCAGATTGGAATTTTCTTCCTCAAGTTGTTGGACTTGAGTTGAACTTCCAATTTGAACTGACTCAGTTAAAGAACTCGAGTCAGTCGCTTCCTTAAGGGTTGTTACCACCTTTTGGAGCGACTTAACCCGGACGTTGGATTTAGCCAATTTTTTAAGCAAGTATGAAATTAAATTTTGCGAGTCATCTAAGTTAATACAAGACATTAAAGCACTTACTGTGGGTTTTGGTCCTTCGGAAACGGATGCGGATCCGTGGCTTCGCTCGGACTCGGTGTCTGATTCGCTCTCGGTCTCTGAATTGGACTCGAACTCGGACTCGGTGTCGATAATGTTCGCTAGTACTGGTAGAGCGAGAAGTCTCGGTTGCTTTTCAACGGATCCGGATTCATCTGATGACTCAGACCAGGTTGCTTTCAACATATGTTTCTGTGTCTTACTTGTACCTACAACCATCGTAATACCTTCCTCGGCCGAAGTAGTATCATTCTGCTCATTCAATTCAAATAAATCATTTAAATCATGCTTACTTGTGTTTGACATACCTTCGTGAAGCTCAATCAGATTCTCCCACAGCTCCTTGGCGCTTGAGAATGGGTCGGCACGATTCAGCTCCTTATTCGTTAAGCCACACTGAAGTATATACGTTGCTTTTGCGTTTGCTTCTACCTTTTTGATAAGGTTTGCGTCCCAGTTCTCGTACGGTAGTGGCTTGCCGACACCGTCAGTTGGCAGGTGAAGCCCGGTTTTGACGATCATCCAGACTTCAAAGTGAGTCTGGAGATACGCTTCCATCCGACCCTTCCAGTCTCCAAAATCATCTCCGGAGAAGAGCGGTGGGCGAGCAGTGTTGTATCCTTCTTGATGGGTCATCTTAGAAAGACAATCTCGCAAAAATAAACACAATAAAACTTGTTCCAAGACTTAGTCTTGGATTAGTAGTGTGGGAGAGAAATAAAAATAGTAATTCAGGAATTTTGAGAAAAAATAATAAAATATTATTAAAATATTATTAAAATAATATTAAAAAAATATTACTACAAATTTTTGAAAATGCAATATTTCGCTAATTCCAACCAATGGTGAAAAGATGAAAATTAATTTTTCAAAAATAGTTTTGGAGGGAAAAAACGAAAGGCGTAAGGTTATATTTTTAACCTATATAAACGACAAAGCCACGAAAAATGCTTGAATGGTGGTTGCACCAATTCAAAGCGACCCCGCTCTGATACCAATTGTTGGATCGAGACGTGCTAGAGGGGGGGGGGTGAATAGCGCTCGCGGCTATTTTGATCGTATCGGAATCGTAAAACTATCAAAGTAAATATACGCAGCGGAAATAACGAATGCAATCACAGAGGGACACAAGAAGTTTTACTTCGTTCGGAGCCTAGGTCGACTCCTACTCGAAGACCCGCGATCCTTGATCGCTTTCGGTGGGCAACACTTATAAGTACGAAAAAGAGTACAAGATTTACAATTAGTACAGTAATTAAAAAAAAGTATACCGACGACAGAATCGTAATCTCGAAGCTCCTGGTCGTCGTGGACTCGTAACAGCACTTCAGGGTCGTTGATTGAGCAGCACGCAGCACAAGGATCGCTTGGAAGTTGTTGTACTTCAATGCTGCTCGAAGTCCCCTTATAAAGGGCATCTAAGGCGCCTTGAAGGCCTCTGAAGGCGCCTTCAAGGCTCCGAGTCCACCGTGCAGATGAGCGCTGACCAGTTTGCGCTTATCACCTTTGAGGGCGCCTTCAAGGGCCTTCAAGGCGCCTCCAGAGCCAGCTGAGGCGCCTTCAACCCTGTTTCGCGGCCAGGTCAGCTTTTGTACCCGAGGCGCCTCCAAGCTCCATGGAGGCGCCTCGGACACTGTTCATCCGAGGAATTAGGTTGCTCCTTTACACCTGCAAGATACGTGTGTCCCAAACACAATCCTGCAACACAAAGTTAGCACAATACACAGAATAAATAAAGTATAGACAGTCTTCGGACTGTCCGAGTCTGACTTCGGATTTCCAGCCGGAAACCCTAGGTCGACTCGACGCCTACTGTTCCCTCTTCGGGGAACGCGTCCTCACCTACTCCACTCAGGAGATTTACCTGTTGCTAGTGCGATCCTCCAGATCGACTGGACTTTTGCTCAGCACTCGATACTTCCGGACTTTCTGCTGGACATCCGCTTCCCGGCTAGTCCAGTCTTTCACCTGGTTCACGACGCCAGGACTTTCCACCTAGGGTTACCACCCCCTAGGACTTTTGCCTGAAGCCATCGACCTGCCAAGACTTTTCGCATAGGGTTATCACCCCCTATGACCTAGGGTTACCACCCCTGGGGTTTTTCCTTTGCCTAACCGCAGCTAGGACTTTTCTCCACCTAGGGTTACCACCCCCTAGGACCTAGGGTTACCACCCCCTAGGGTTTTCACCTGCCTAACCGCAGTTAGGACTTTCCTGAAATACTCATTCAACATGTTAGATAACAGAGAATCTTAACTTTGAATCCCTTTGCCATTATCAAAACTTAGGTTCGATCGTTGGATGCTTCCTGCACCAACAAAAGCCACTAGCGCTATTCACCCTCCCTCCTCTAGCGCGCATCGATCCTACATCAAGTTGTCCATATATATATATTTTTCTAATTCACCATTTAGAAAGGTTGTTTTTGTTGGTGGATGATGCACCAAAATCAAACTTGAGTTTTAATGTTGTCAAAGATTCAAGTCTTGGTATGATCTAACAAGTTAACTAAGTGTGCAGGTTATTTACTCAACTAAACAAATCTTAACAGATTGTGGAAGCCAAGTAGGAAGTCCAAGTGGATCTAGAGGACCCGACATTTAGCAAGAAAGCTTGATAGGTCTAGAGGACCTGATATCGAGAGAAATCCCTGGTGAGCTGATCCAATGCTAAGCGGTAAAGTCCAAATAAGTCTAGAGGATCAATGTTGGCAGGTAGGTTGAGGTAAGCAACTGGAGTGGAGCGACTGTGAGGGCGTGTTTCGAAAAGGAACAACCTTAGGTCGCTAATCCAACTGATGAAATCAGTAGATTTCTAAGTTCAGATCAAGACAAGTTTACTGTCCATTACTACCCATGCATCTTACTTTACTACTCATGCATCATAAATTACTATGCTAATTTTCTTTTGCAGGAGTATTTGTTTAACTCTATTTTACAGGAACTGATCTGATAGGTCGACCGAATCTGTGGATCAGTTGACCAAACTTAGATGATGTGGCAGAGAAGAGATTGCATAGAAGCAAACATGGAAGCCAAGCTGATCAGTCGACTGAACCCAAGGATCGATCGACCAAATAGTTAATGCATTAATGGTGAATCTTGACAAAGAGGGAAACTACTCAGATCAGTCGATTGATTAAGGGGATTAGTCAACTAAACAATAAATGGTCATAAATGCACGAAGATCATAACTCAGCGAAGAAGTAAAGCAAGGGTTCAGTTGATCGATAAGAGGATCAATTGACTAAAAGGATTAGTCGACTAAACAACTTCGACTTTTCAGTTAACCAAACAAGGCTTATATAAGGGGAGCTCGAGGTCCGAGGCAATGTATCAATTTTCAATCCATCTCTGTGAAAAGTTCTTATTTGTACTACTACTCTACTACTCATCTTCATTG
Organism: Zingiber officinale; assembly: GCF_018446385.1. Taxonomy (NCBI): domain Eukaryota; kingdom Viridiplantae; phylum Streptophyta; class Magnoliopsida; order Zingiberales; family Zingiberaceae; genus Zingiber; species Zingiber officinale. Next base: position 26,191,573 of record NC_055997.1, on the reverse strand, counting down.
GCAAGCTACTGCTCCAAGAAGTGCTGAGAAGTTGCATCCTTATTTTCCATCAGTATATTTTAATTAAATCTTGCATTGTATTTAATTTCAAAGAAGATAGTAGTTTGTTACTATCTTCTATTTGAATTTATACGCATTGCTTGTTTCCAAAGATTTTGGAAAGAAGAATTATAGTGAATTGGCCATTGATGCGGTCAAGGATCACAGAACTTGGAGTAAGAGTCGACATAGGCTCCGAACCAAGTAACTGAACGAGTCCATCTTGTTGAGATTTAATTTTCGCTGCATTTCGATACTCTTTTAAAAATACATAAGAAAAGTTTTTTAAAATGAGCGATATTCCCCCCCCCCCCCCCCCCCCTTTATCACTTCATTTCAATTCATCGATTGGTATCAAGACATTCTAAATTTACTTAATAATTTTTCAAGCAATTTTAAAAACTTTTTCATTCTTTAAAAATATTTTCTTTAGCTATATACTTATTTCTTTTTATCTCACACTACTAATCCCAAGAAGAGAGTCTTGAAAATTTTTCTTCTGTTAATTCTTTGATTGCAAGAATGTCGAACTCCTACCAAGATAGCTACAACACTGTCCATCCCCGACTATTCAAAGGGGAAAACTTCAGCTACTGGAAAAATAGAATGGAGTGCTACCTCAAGTCTAACATTGAGCTCTGATTCACCATACTAAAAGAATATACACATTCAATGGAAGATGGAAAGCTATTAGAACCAGAAGATTGGACTCCCCCAATGATCAAGAAGGCACAACTGAATTACAAGGCGGTTAACACCATCCAGTGTGGGTTGACTATGGAGGAACTGAACCAAGTCGGGCCCTACGAGAATGCAAAGAACTTTGGGATCAAAGACATCCTCAATAGCCTCCACCTGATTGGACACCACCTAGAGAATCGTGACATAATAAGGTACGCTCTAAACACCTGCCCTTGGAACTCTTTGTGGGCATCGATAGATGCTTACGAAGTTTCTAAGTATCTTTTAATTCTTAAATTAGATGAATTATTTTATGAATTAGAATTATATGAGCAGTCTAACTTGAGCTAAGTTGAGAAAGCAATTGCCTTGTATGTAGGACCAAGTAAGGAGACAAAGTCCAGAACCAAGAGTGAACCAAAAAGTGAGTCTGACTCAGACTCAACAAATGAAGAAGAGCTGGTCAACATGGTCCGAAGATTATTGACAAAGAAAAAGTTCAAGAGGAACACCAAGAAGGTATCAATCAACTAGATTCAAAACAAATCAGAAATGATTTGTTACGGATGCAATAAGAAGGGGTATTTCAAACATGAATGCCCAAACTGGAAGGAGGAAAAGCCTAAGTTGACAAGACGGAATAAAGCTCTCTAAGTGACGTGGGATGAGTCATCTTCCAAAGAATCTGACGTGGAAGAACTGAAGCACTCTAGCCATCTTGCCTTTATGGGAAGAAATGAAAACTCTGAGTCCAAAGAAGAGTACGAGTCTAAGACCGACACTGAGTCTTAGAGAAGCCACGGATTCGAATCTGTAACGACCCAACCCTCTTGGCCCATTTGGCGGCCCATTTGGCGACCCTCGGGTCGTCGACCGTCGGCCCTTATGTCGTCGGCCCATTTGGCGACCTCTAATGTCGTCGACCGACGACCCTTGGCCGTGCCGTTACTCACTAGGACTTTCCACCCCTAGCAGTGGATTTTTGCCTCCCCCAGGATTCGAACTCTAAACCTCCAGGCTTAAGTATTAGAGTTTATGAATCCTGGTAACCAAGTGAGATTTTATTGTAACAACCCGACCCTCTTGGCTCATTTGGCGGCCCAATTTGCGACCCTCGGGTCGTCGACCGTCGGCCCTTATGTCGTCGGCCCATTTGGTGACCTCTCATGTCGTCGACCGACGACCCTTGGCCGTGCCGTTACTCACTAGTGGCCAGTGGATTTTTGCCTCCCCCAGGATTCGAACTCTAAACCTCCAGGCTTAAGTATTAGAGTTTATGGATCCTAGTAACCAAGTGAGATGATCTCACTTGGTTACCAGGATTCATAAACTCTAATACTTAAGCCTGGAGGTTTAGAGTTCGAATCCTGGGGGAGGTAAAAATCCACTGACCAGGGGTGGAAAGTCCTAGTGAGTAACGGCACGGCCGACATTAGAGGTCACCAAATGGGCCGACGACATAAGGGTCGACGGTCGACGACATGAGAGGTCACCAAATGGGCCGCCAAATGGGCCAAGAGGGCCGGGTCGTTACAATAAAAAGGCGCCTTTTTATTGTAATGACCCGGCCCTCTTGGCCCATTTGGCGACCCTCGGGTCGTCGACCGTTAGCCCTTATGTCGTCGACCCATTTGGTGACCTCTCTTGTTGTTGATCGACGACCCTTGGTCGTGCCGTTACTCACTAGGACTTTCCACCCCTGGCAGTGGATTTTTGCCTCCCCCAGGATTCGAACTCTAAACCTCCAGGCTTAAGTATTAGAGTTTATGAATCCTGGTAACCAAGTGAGATGTACTCTAATACTTAAACCTCACTTGGTTACCAGGATTCATAAACTCTAATACTTAAGCCTGGAGGTTTAGAGTTCGAATCCTGGGGGAGGCAAAAATCCACTGCCAGGGGTGGAAAGTCCTAGTGAGTAACGGCGCGGCCAAGGGTCGTCGGTCGACGACATGAGAGGTCGCCAAATGGGCCGACGACATAAGGGCTGACGATCGACAACCCGAGGGTCGCCAAATGGGCCGCCAAATGGGCCCAGAGGGCCGGGTCGTTACAGAATCCATTTCAAAGGTCCTGATATGGTAACTTTTTATTCCATGTCAAATTTACTTAAAGTAGTAAAATGTTTGTTTAAAAAATTGACAAAGTACGAGGAACAAAATAGCTTACTACTTAAGGAAATTAACCACCTTAAGGAGCATGTTAGCTTGAGTCACTCGACTAACCAAGTTCAAGTCAAAACTTTAACTCAAGTTGTAAAACTTGAGGAAGAAAATTCTAACTTTAAAGGTTAAGTAGAGTGACTCAAGAAGACATTGGAAAATTTCAAATTGGAATCCAAATGTTTAAATATGGTACTTGGATTGCAACGAATCATGTATAATAAATCTAGACTTGACTATAACCTAAATAAAATCAACAAACCATATCTATCATTAATTAGTCAAAATGTTAGAAATCAAGTCCAAGCATGAGTTCCTAAATCATGCTTAACCAAACCAATTAAACTAAATCAATATTTGATCCCTAAGAGTCAAATTCATGTCTTAGATAAACCATATCTAAGCTATGAATCAGGGGGAGAAATTAGAAATATTATTCAACCTACTTGATTGACTAAATATAAATGCTTATGTTTAGGTTTACTTTTCTGCTTAGTTTAGAATGATTAATTAAAAAGGTTTACCAAATCCTAATAACATAGCATTGAAATGAATTGGGATAATAGTACGCCAAGGAAACTTTATTAAATATCAAATCCTAATAATATGCATGTCTAGGTTCAATCATGTGTATTCTACCTAGTGCACTAGACCTAGTGGATCTAGCCGAAGTAACCCTAATCAAACATGAGCTAGTTAGACTAAAACTTAGTATTAAGTTCTTTGGACAAGATTATTTTAGAAGTATTCAGAAAGTGATCCATTGTTGATACACAAGAAGGTCATATGCCTCGCCACTGATGGAAACTTATCCTTAGTAAGTTTGCTTGATTAACCCAAAGCTAAGTTTGAACCTAACATAAGTTGAACAACCTTTTTAAAATCCTTAATAATTTAAACAAAATTAAAACTTAACTTAAACTTAGTAAAACTAATTTTAACTAAACTGATTTAAAACCAAAATAAAAAACAAATTAAAACTTAATTATAAAAGTAATTAAAAATAAAAAAATCATAATTAAATTTAAATTAAATTAAAACTTAATTATTTTAAAATTAAACTCATTTAATTAAAAGTTAAATTAATTTAACTAAACTAATTTAAAACTAAAATCAAGAATTAAACTTAACTAAAAATTAAAAAACTTAAATTTAAATTATTTTAAAATTAATTAAAAAATTAATAACTTAAAAAAATTAATTCAAAATTAAAATTAACACGTAATTATCTTAAACTTAAACTCAAACTTAATTAAATTTAAAATAAATTAATATTAAAACTCAATTAAAATTAATACATAATTAAAACTTAAATAAAATCAATTTAAAAACTTAAAACTTAATTTAATACTTAAACTTAACTAAAAATTAATTAAATTTTTTAGAACTTAAATATTAATTAAAACTTAAACTTAAATTAAAGTAAAATTTTAAACTAAAATTAAATTTAAAAAAAAAAACTAAAACTTTAAACTTATGATTTAAACACTTAAAATTCCATTAATAAAATTTTGGTCTAACTCCTACATTATGTGTAGAAATCCAAAGTTGCAAGAAGCTTATAAGAAGCTGCAAGAACAATGCTAAATGAATACAATTTACCTAAATATTCTTTGGCTGAAGCTGTTAATATGACTTGTTACGTCTAAAATAGAATTATAATAAATAAATTTATAAATAAAATATCATATGAAATTTATTTTAATAAAATCACAAACATAAAATACTTAAAAGTATTTGGATGCATTGTACACATTTTATGCCTTAAAGATTACATAGAAAAAATTACCTCAAAAATTCATCAAGGAATTTTTCTTGAATATTCATCTACAAGTAGAGTCTATAGGGTTTATAACAAATCCACTCTAAAAATTAAAGAAATAACAAATGTCATTTTTGATGAAATATTAATAACAATTTAAATAACAAAATAATTAATCTTGAGAAAACTAATAATCAATCTAATTTAACAAATCAAGAAGAAGAAGAAGAAGAAGAAGAAGAAGAAGAAGAAGAACTAACACAAAATGAACAAATAGCAAAAACCAACCCAAGAATAATACGTCTAAACTCTGATCATCCAATTGAACAAATAATAGGAAATCTTGAGTTAAGAGTGTTGGTGTAATCATGCCCTAGAAGTTTTAATGTGTTGACAATTATTTAAGTTTAGGTTAATATATTAAATCTAATATGAGTTGCGAGTTTACAAGAGAACCCTTTGTAGGTCGGAAGACCCGATGCAAGGTAAGAGAAGTCCAAGGAGGTCGAAGACCATATTCTTGGCAAGAGAAGACCTTGCAAGGCAGAAGACTGGATGCAAGGCAAGAGAAGTCCAAGGAGGTTGAGGACCAGATTCTTGGCAAAAGAAGCCCTTGCAGGTCAGAAGACCAGATGCAAGGCAAGAGAAGTCCAAAGAGGTCAAGGATCGAATTCTTGGCATGAAGACCCGCAGATGAGGAAGCTCCAGGGATAAAATCCAGGGGGTAGGAGGTTCATCTGGCATAAGGTACTTGAAATGATTTAAGTTTAGATATAAATTGAATTATGAGCTAAAATGTGTATCAATTAATTGACTAATCAATTAAAAAGCACCTTTGTAGGAATAGAGCACTCCTGGATCGATCGGCTAATTGATTGGGGATAACCAATCTATCAGCTAATCAATTGACCAGGCTTTTACACGAAATCACAATATGCTCCTGGATTAATCATCTAATTGATTGGGGGTAACCAATCGAGCAGTTGATCGATTGACCAAGCTTTTACACGAAATCACAGTACACTCCTAGATCGATTATCTAATCGATTGGGGGTAACCAATGATCAATTGACTAGGCTTTTACACGAAAATGCAGTGTGCTCCTGGATCGATTAGTCGATAGATTATGCAGCCTTCTTCACAAAAAGAAATAGAAGCCCTAATTGATTAGTGGATTGATTGATGAGCTCAATCGATAAAGGCTTCAGCCCAATCAATAAAGGCTTCAGCCCAATCGATTGGGATTCAAATGAAATAACCTACACTGTTAATTCGGAGTTGGTGGCACTCAATGGATAATTTAGAATCGATTGAAGATTTTCCCCAATCGATTCACGGCGGCATCTCTGTGAGAAACGACTATATTTTCGAAGACGATTAAAAGAGTTTCTCAACGAAAAACATGGATCTCTCTCAATAACATTGTTCTATTGCTCTCAAGTACTCAAGATCAACTCAAGCTTTGCTCCTTGCTAGATTTTCAAGCTACTCAAAGAAGAAGAAGTTATTTCAAAGTTTGTAATCTTCTCTTCTTCTTCTTCCTTGTTGTGAGATATTTCTTTTGAGAGAGAGAGAGAGCTATAAATCTTGTAAGGTTTCTCCACCTTCGATGTAGTTCCGAGAAGGAGAGGTTCCATAGTGGAAGGGTGACTATGGTGTAGATCTTTGGACTAGCCACCTCCTTAAAAAGGTGGATACCAAGTAAATTCAAGTTAGTGTTGCTTCAAAGTTTCCACTATGCAAACCAAGAAGATCAAGAAATCAAAGTGAGATATTCACCCCTCTCTCTAGCTCAATCGGTCCCAACAAGTGGTATTAGAGTAAGGTTGCTTTTAAGAACTCACATCCAAGGAAGCATAAGTTTTAGAGCTACAAGATGTCGTTGAAAGAGGGACACAATGTAACGACCCAAATTTCCTCATTTTGAGCCCAAAAAACAATTCAAAAATATTTAGAAATGCTATAGAAAAATTCTAGAGATTTTTAGAGTATTTTTATGCAATTTTTGGCGTTCGTTTGGTATTTTTACCAAGGAGAATAAGTTTTAAAAATAAACTAAAATAAAAAAAAAAAAGGGGTTGTAGAAGCTGAGTTTCGAACCCAGCACCCCAGACCCAAGCAAAACCAGCCTAACCAATCGAGCTGCGCTCGATTTGTTAATCATATATGGAGCGATATATATTTAAGTAGTAGTTAGGAACAATAAAATAAATTGGAAATAAAGGTGCGCGGCTGAGGAATCGAAGCCAAGATCTCTGACTTGGTTAAAATCTGGCTAACCAAGTGTGCTGCGGGCGGTTTTGTTTAAGAATAGATAGTAAAATTATTTAAAGAAGTTAACCGAATATTGAGTTATAAGAGAGAACTTAGGGATTAATTTTTCCCGAGACCTAATTTTCTTCCCCCTCCCTTATCTCGCGCGGCGTCGTCCTCAGCTCGGGCGGAAGACGAAGAGAAGCTAGGGCTTCTTTCGACTGTCGACCAAGGTTCTCCAAGGGATTTTCTTCACTATCACAATCCCCTCGTCGATGAGATTTCGTGGACACGAAGAGGAGCCGAGACCTTCACTTCTCCGAAAACTCTAGAGCCTTCCCCTTCGGCTGTGAGTCCAAGAAATCGCGGTAAGTCGCTTCTCACCTGCGGTAAGAGTAGCTATCGGATTCTGTTTTCTTCTTGTTTGGCCGGAGTATGCAGTAGAAGTGTTGTTCTTGAGGTTTGCTGCCGTGAATCTCAATTTCAGATTTGTTTAGGTTTGGAAAATGAACAAATTGATCAGATGGGCATGTAGTCTAGCATTTTAGCTTGTAGAGATTTTGAAATAGATTTCTTTTGTTATTAGTTTTTAAGCATGCAGTGTTTGATCCAAAGGTTGTATAGGTTAGGGAATTAGTCTTCTTTTCCTTGCTTTTTAGTTTCCTGCCATGCTATAGTTCCAAGGGGAATTGTTTTCCTAGTTTTCGGATTTTGATTTGTAGGGAATTTTGATGGCCCTGCAAAAGTTTAAGCTGTGAATTTGTTTATGCTTGTGTTAGATTGCTACCTTAACCATTAATTCCGAAATTTGCTAGTTTGAATATGAGATCACCTTAGTGTTGAGTAATCCGGGTTGGTAATCTTGTTGTGCAAATCAGTTTGGTGTTAGGAAAAGAGGGCATGAACAATTCCTTAAGTTTACTGTTCGGATTTGTTTCTATGTAGATTATTCTGTTGATTTTTTTTATAAGCACGATCAGTCAAATATGGAATTTTACAGGTTCTGGATTAGTACGTCTTTATTGGTTCTACTTTTGTTTTTGGAATCCTTGTATAGAGTTAAATTAAACAGATACTCACAACTTGTCAGTCTCCTGATAGATTCCTGCCAAGATTGGTTTGGTATTGAAGAATTAGGTTATGGTTAGAAGATTTGAGTATGGGTTAGTTGAATTTGATTCTTGCTGTATGACGAACAGATTATGCTATTTCTGGACAGAATTGAAGTGTTTTAAAATGTTTTCCATTATGTTTCACTACTGGTGCTGGCTGGGAAATGCTGGGCAGATTTGAAGGGATAGGTTTCAGTGTGGTTAAGTGGATGTGTTTACAACATTCTCCTATGAAACTTGGATTGTACATGTACTACTTGAAGTTTTGAGTTGAGTCCTATAAGAATGACAGTAGAGGGGCGATGCATGGTTATCGGTATTACATGATATGAATCAAGTATAGAGAACTAAATTGATATGAAACACGAAAAGAAGATAGAAAGATGCAGGAAATATGTTTAGTGGAAATTTAAGTCACAAAGAAAAGATACATATGAAACGAAGCATTAAGAAACTAGCTAAGAGTGATAGAATACAGTCTATAACTTTTCGTTTACTATTATGTGTGAGCATATGCAGTTTTTATGTGCTATGAGTTGAACATGAGCAGATTTTCATTAAGCAAATGCAGATTTTTGTTAAGAATTAGTGTGCATATTTGATTGATGATTAGTGCAGATTTCATTGTGTTATTAGCTGGACATAAGCAGTTTCCTTTGCAGAATTTTAAGTGCAGATTTCATTGTGTAATTAGCTGGACATAAGCAGTTTCCTTTGCAGAATATTAAGTGCAGATTTAGTTTAGTTCTTTAGCAAATGCAGATTTCATTTATGCTATTAGTAGAGAACGAGCAGTATTTCTCATTTACTATTAGAATAACATGAGCAAAGTTTCTTTTAAAGCATTAAGGTTCTAGATTTCTTTTTGTATACTAGCTTGAGGTGATTAGTTTGTGGCAAAAATATAGATTTAAGTTTCTTTGCTACCTCAATATGCATATGGAAAATACCCTAACAGTATTTTGGGTTTAAGAAAAGTACAAGAAAGATAAAGAAAAGAAAGAAAAGGCCGAGGCCTTAAGTAGATCCCAAAGTCAAGACTTTAGGGATTTTGGCACACAAGGTGTCTATTAAAATGCCAAGGCATTTAAAGAAGAAGTAATTAAGATTATAAGTATTTTACTTTTAAGAAGAGGCTAGTACCTGACTTCCGAGGTTGTCGTTAAACAAATCCAGGTGTCCAATTCTGAGGTCTTGGCCCTGGTAGACCAAGGTCTGCTCTTTTAGGATTGGTGACTCGCTACCCCAACCTATTAGGGAACGCGCATAAGATGGTACTATGCCTGGGCCCAAGAAGAAGTTGATTATTATTTTGAAGTATTATAAGTATAAGTTTTTGAACAAGTAAAACGAGTTTTACATAAACATAAAGTATTAAAGATTAAGTTAGAACAAATGAAATAAATTTCATATAGTTCTGAAAATCAGTAAGTTTAGTTCTTTATTCTACCATGTTTATCTAGTAGACGAGTAGTTTTTCATGTTTACCTATTAGATGAGTAGCATGATTAGCTATTAGAATTACATGAGTAGATTCCTTAGCTTTTCTTTGCTATTAGTTTGACATGAGCAGTTATGTTTATGCTTTATTTCTTTTTAGAGCATATAGTTTTTAGTTCTTTTCGTATACATGCACATTCATGTTTTTGTGAGTTAGATAGCGCTTACTAAGCAAATTTTTCTTATAGACTACACTTCCTCTTACTGCAGATACAGGAAAGGAAAAGATATAGAAAGGAAGGCGACAAGGAGGTGTTCGAAGGATGTGTGATGCCAGGACTATGGAAGCCTTGGGGCTAGGAAAGAAGTTTTAATTTTAGTTTCCACATTTTAGTTATTGTAAACATTTGAGTTGTATTTTAAGTTCATGTCATTTGAGATTATTCTGTTTAGATTGCATGTAGGATGAGTCCAGTTTAGTAAGTAGATATTTGTGTGTTTGATGCTTATTTAACTGCGTGGTTGATTGATATGTGTTCCAGCCGCTTGTGGCTGAGTATATATTGCATGTATTGTTGAATATGGTCACCGGTACAGGGGAGACTCTGTCGAAATTTTTTGGTAGGGTTTCCATGTGATTTTTAATCATACCGGTTAAGTAGAGTTAGTAGTTAAGTAACGGTCATCCTTAGAGAGTAGTAGTAGTAAGAAGGGTGGTCTTTACAGTTGGTATCAGAGTGAGTCCCATTCTCCAGCATCACACATCAGCATCATCCTTGCCGTCTTCAAGTAAGAAAGTATTTAATTTTTTTTATGCTTTCTTTATTATTTGCAGTATAGAGTATCTGCTTATATGTTCTTTGGAAAGAAGAAGATTCATGTTTTAATTTTCTATGTTTTGATACATATGCTTAGAAAGAATAGAGACAATTTTAGTTTTGTTTCTCTTATATTCATATATACATAAGTATGTTTAGAGAGGATAGAGAAGATATCAGGTATTATTCTTAGCATAACTAGATGTTAAGATAGAGGACAAGACAGTGGGGAGTCAGAAGCCCCAGTTAAGTAATTAGAATTAGAAGGACACAAGAAAGACCCAAATAGGAAGACGTTCGGGTAGTCTGTGAATATCCAGAGGTATTTCTAGAAGAGCTACCTGGGCTATCTCCCAACAGAGAAGTAAAGTTTGAAATTGAGTTGTTTCCTGATACCGGCCTAATTTCAAAAGCTCTATATTGAATTTCTCTAGCAGAGCTAAGAGCGTTACAAGAACAAATTCAGGAGCTACTTGACAAGGGTTTCATCCGCCCTAGTCATTCACCCCGGGGAGTTTCAGAGTTGTTCATTAAGGAGAAAGACAGATTTATGCGGATGTGCATAGATTTTAGAGCACTGAGCAAAGTAGCAGTTAAGGACTAGTACCCTCTTCCCAGAATAGATAATCTATTTGATTAGCTAAAGAGGACAATAGTGTTCTCTAAAATAGATCTGCGTTCTAGGAACCATCAGTTGAAAGTGAAAGGAGAATGAAGAGTCTAGGACAGTTTCCAGTATCCGATATGGACACTACGAAGTTGTAGTCATGCTATTTGGTGTGACTAATGCATCTATGGTCTTCAGAGACCTTATAATAAGCCTTCCAAGGACCACTAATGGGTACGATTCGATATGAATGATAGAGGACCGAGAAGTTAAGAGATTAAGGAACAAAGAGTACCATTAGTGAAAGTTATTTAGAATCAGAAGCACGAGGAAATTATTTAGGAGTGTAAGGACAGTATGAGACAGAGAGATCTAGAATTATTCTAAGTTCGAGGACGAACTTTTTATAAGGTGTGGGGAATTGTAACGACCCAAATTTCCTCATTTTTAGCCTCAAAAATAATTCAAAAATATTTAGAAATGCTATAGAAAAATTCTAGATATTTTTAGAAATTTTTAGAGTATTTTTATTCAATTTTTGGAGTTCGTTTGGTATTTTTACCAAGGAAAATAAGTTTTAAAAATAAACTAAAATAAAAAAAAAAAAAAAAAAAGGGTTATAGAAGCTGGGTTTTGAACCCAGCACCCCGGACCCAAGCAAAATCGGCCAAACCAACCGAGCTGCGCTCGATTTGTTAATCATATATGGAGCGATATATATTTAAGTAGTAGTTAGGAACAGTAAAATAAATTGGAAATAAAGGTGCGCGGCTGAGGAATCGAAGCCAAGATCTCTGACTTGGTTAAAATCTGGCTAACCAAGTGTGTTGCAGGCGGTTTTGTTTAAGAATAGATAGTAAAATTATTTAAAGAATTTAACCGAATATTGAGTTATAAGAGAGAACTTAGGGATTAATTTTTCCCGAGACCTAATTTACTTCCCTCTCCCTTATCTCGCGCGGCGTCGTCCTCTGCTCGGGCGGAAGACGAAGAGAAGCTAGGGCTTCTTTCGACGGTCGACCAAGGTTCTCCAAGGGATTTTCTTCACTATCACAATCCCCTCGTCGAGGAGATTTCTTGGACACGAAGAGGAGCCGAGACCTTCACTTCTCCGGAAACTCTAGAGCCTTCCCCTTCGGATGTGAGTCCAAGAAACCGCGGTAAGTCGCTTCTCACCTGCGGTAAGAGTAGCTATCGGATTCTGTTTTATTCTTGTTTGGCCAGAGTATGCAGTAGAAGTGTTGTTCTTGAGGTTTGCTGCCGTGAATCTCAATTTCAGATTTGTTTAGGTTTGCAAAATGAACAAATTGATCAGATGGGCATGTAGTCTAGCATTTTAGCTTGTAGAGATTTTGAAATAGATTTCTTTTGTTATTATTTTTTAAGCATGCAGTGTTTGATCCAAAGGTTGTATAGGTTAGGGAATTAGTCTTCTTTTCCTTGCTTTTTGGTTTCCTGCCATGCTATAGTTCCAAGGGGAATTGTTTTCTTAGTTTTCAGATTTTGATTTGTAGGAAATTTTGATGGCCTTGCAAAAGTTTAAGCTGTGAATTTGTTTATGCTTGTGTTAGATTGCTGCCTTGACCATTAATTCCAAAATTTGCTAGTTTGAATATGAGATCACCTTAGTGTTGAGTAATCCGGGTTGGTAATCTTGTTGTGCAAATCAGTTTGGTGTTAGGAAAAGAGGGCATGAACAATTCCTTAAGTTTACTGTTCAGATTTGTTTCTATGTAGATTGTTCTGTTGATTTTTTTTATGAGCACGATCAGTCAAATATGGAATTTTACAGGTTCCGGATTAGTATGTCTTTATTGGTTCTACTTTTGTTTTTGGAATCCTTGTATAGAGTTAAATTAAACAGATACTTGCAACTTATCAGTCTCCTATTAGATTCCTGCCAAGATTGGTTAGGTATTGAAGAATTAGGTTGTGGTTAGAAGATTTGAGTATGGGTTAGTTGAATTTGATTCTTGCTGTATGACGAACAGATTATGCTATTTCAGGACAGAATTGAAGTGTTTTAAAATGTTTTCCATTGTGTTTCACTATTGGTGCTGGCTGGGAAATGCTGGGCAGATTTGAAGGGATAGGTTTCAGTGTGGTTAAGTGGATGTGTTTACAACATTCTCCTATGAAACTTGGATTGTACATGTACTACTTGAAGTTTTGAGTTGAGTCCTATAAGAATGACAGTAGAGGGGTGATGCATGGTTATCGGTATTACATGATATGAATCAAGTATAGAGAACTAAATTGATATGAAACACGAAAAGAAGATAGAAAGATGCAGGAAATATGTTTAGTGGAAATTTAAGTCACAAAGAAAAGATACATATGAAACGAAGCATTAAGAAACTAGCTAAGAGTGATAGAATACAGTCTATAACTTTTCGTTTACTATTATTTGTGAGCATATGCAGTTTTTATGTGCTATGAGTTGAACATGAGCAGATTTTCATTAAGCAAATGCAGATTTTTGTTAAGAATTAGTGTGCAGATTTGATTGATGATTAGTGCAGATTTCATTGTGTTATTAGCTGGACATAAGCAGTTTCCTTTGCTGAATTTTAAGTGCAGATTTCATTGTGTAATTAGATGGACATAAGCAGTTTCCTTTGCAGAATATTAAGTGCAGATTTAGTTTAGTTCTTTAGCAAATGCATATTTCATTTATGCTATTAGTAGAGCACGAGCAGTATTTCTCATTTGCTATTAGAATAACATGAGCAAAGTTTCTTTTAAAGCATTAAGGTTCTAGATTTCTTTTTGTATACTAGCTTGAGGTGATTAGTTTGTGGCAAAAATATAGATTTAAGTTTCTTTGCTACCTCAATATGCATATGGAAAATACCCTAACAGTATTTTGGGTTTTAGAAAAGTATAAGAAAGATAAAGAAATGAAAGAAAAGGCCGAGGCCTTAAGTAGATCCCAAAGTCAAGACTTTAGGGATTTTGGCAAACAAGGTGTCTATTAAAATGCCAAGGCATTTAAAGAAGAAGTAATTAAGATTATAAGTATTTTACTTTTAAGAAGAGGCTAGTACCCGACTACCGAGGTTGTCGTTAAACAAATCCAGGTGTCCAATTCCGAGGTCTTGGCCTTGGTAGACCGAGGTCTGCTCTTTTAGGATTGGTGGCTCGCTACCCCAACCTATTAGGGAACGCGCATAAGATGGTACTATGCCTGGGCCCAAGAAGAAGTTGATTATTATTTTGAAGTATTATAAGTATAAGTTTTTGAACAAGTAAAACGAGTTTTACATAAACATAAAGTATTAAAGATTAAGTTAGAACAAATGAAATAAGTTTCATATAGTTCTGAAAATCAGTAAGTTTAGTTCTTTATTCTACCATGTTTATCTAGTAGACGAGTAGTTTTTCATATTTACCTATTAGATGAGTAGCATGATTAGCTATTAGAATTACATGAATAGATTCCTTAGCTTTTCTTTGCTATTAGTTTGACATGAGCAGTTATGTTTATGCTTTATTTCTTTTTAGAGCATATAATTTTTAGTTCTTTTCGTATACATGCACATTCATGTTTTTGTGAGTTAGATAGCGCTTACTAAGCAAATTTTGCTTATAGACTACACTTCCTCTTACTGCAGATACAGGAAAGGAAAAGATATAGAAAGGAAGGCGACAAGGAGGTGTTCGAAGGATGTGTGATGCCAGGACTATGGAAGCCTTGGGACTAGGAAAGAAGTTTTAATTTTAGTTTCCGCATTTTAGTTATTGTAAACATTTGAGTTGTATTTTAAGTTCATGTCATTTGAGATTATTCTGTTTAGATTGCATGTTGGATGAGTCCAGTTTAGTAAGTAGATATTTGTGTGTTTGATGCTTATTTAACTGCGTGGTTGATTGATATGTGTTCCAGCCGCTTGTGGTTGAGTATATATTGCATGTATTGTTGAATATGGTCACCGGTACAGGGGAGATTCTGTCGAAATTTTTCGGTAGGGTTTTCATGTGATTTTTAATCATACCGGTTAAGTAGAGTTAGTAGTTAAGTAACGGTCATCCTTAGAGAGTAGTAGTAGTAAGAAGGGTAGTCTTTACACACAACACTTCTCAACCACCATTCTTCGAAGGCAACAATTTTTCTTACTAGAATAGTCACATGGAGCATTATCTCCTAACCAAAATCGACATGTGGTTCTCAATTACAGAAGGTTTTACGGCACCAATAGAGGATGGGAAGATTCTTGAATCATCAAAATGGACAGGTGAACAAAAATTGTAGGCCCAAGTTAATCCCAAGGTAATCGTGACTCTTCAATATGGTTTGAGTTTAGAGAAACTTAACAAGATTAGACCATTCAAGAGTGATAAATATTTATGGGACATGATCATTGAGCTTAATGAAGGCACCAAGGATTCAAGAATTGCTAAGAGAGATCTTTTCATAAACCAACTGCATAATTTCACAATAAATGATGGAGAAACGGTAAGTTCATTACATGGGAGATTCAAGGAACTCCTAAATAGTCTCCATTCGGTGGGAGAAAGTGTAGAGAATCGAGATCTCATAAGGTATGCACTAAAATCTTTCCTAAGAAACTCCTTATGGTCATTAATGGTGAATGCCTATAATGTTTCAAGGGACTTGTCAATGGTAAAGTTAGATGAACTATTTTGTGAACTGGAATCACATGAGCAAGCTAATGCAAGTCATAAAGAGAAAGGTATATCATTGGTTGTGTAACGACCACCCTTCTTACTACTACTCTCTAAGGGCGACCGTTACCTAACTACTACTCTACTTACTAGTGTCACTTATGCTAATATTAGCAACACTTAGATTTATCACGGCCCTAGAGGAATTCCTACCGAAAAATTTCGGCAGCGTCTGCCCTTTACCGGTGACCAAATCAACAATACAAACAATCTATACTCAGCCACAGGCGGCTGGAACATATATTTTCACAACCACGCAGTAATAATACACACTATAATTAAAAGAAAGCTATTCTAGCAATAGTAACCAACTATATCACTCCACGAATAATAAAAGAAAACTAATTACAAGTGCGGAATAAATTCAACTACAATCCCAATTGCATAACAACATTAAAAGAGAACTAAAAGAACTAAACAGAAAAGTTTTGGCAATTTGCCAGCTCATTCTGGATCTCTCCATAGTCCAATCATCACACACCTTCATCACCACCACCTTGTCGCCTTCCTTCATACTTTAGCTTTTCCTTTATCTGCAGTAGGAGGAAAAATAGATCTATAAGTGAAACGCTTAGTAAGTACTAATCTATCTCACAAAAACTCGAAATGCATAGAAATGCTGTCACACCCCGGAGGAGTCCCTGTCCGAAGAAATTTCGGCAGCATCTCCCCTGTACGGCGGACAATCTGAAACTTTCTACAAACACTATATACCTCAACCACATGCGGCTGGAATAATAACAATAATAAAACATAACACACAGACATTCCACGCAGTTTAATAGATAACAAATTGAAACAGAAATAGGACTCAAAAATAACCCTACTCAACTACACTCGTAAAGCTCAAATCTGACAATAAGATCAACTTACCTCTTCTGCCGTCCAGGCAGGCATGTAGTAAAACATATCCAAACACCAAAACCATCGACACATACATTCATACCAGATCCATAGTATCAAAAATCCATAGTATCATAACTAGAATAAGTCGGACATAGTCAAAACAATATAACTAAAAGATCATCCAGCATTTTCGTGGCCTGCAGGGGACTAGCAACTGGAACTCTCTCCTGACAGCATCAACCTGAAAAAAATATCAACAATGGAGGCGGAGTGAGTGCAACGCTCAGCAGGTACAACTGATATACATAGTAAGGAATTAACATCTAGCACTAATCATGCGTATAGTCTCCTGACGAAATAAAGGTAAATGTAAACTGTAGTAAACAGGAGAAAACTGTACTAACCAGGACCTGGTACTAGGATAAACAGTCCGAGAGGCATAGAAATCCTGTATGCATGTCAAGCATGGGCATCCAACCAATATGCAGCAAATAAATGCAGCAAACACAATCACAAGAAATAAATGCATCAATGTGTATGATGTCAATGCAGTCATGGTCACCCCTGACGCCAGTCAGCCATCTCACACCCAATGGTGGGACCGAGTAGGTAGGGCTGTGACAACTGTGCACTCTGCATCACTACTCCTGATGAGTGACCGAGTGGACGGGATGCTGTCGGAGTACACACATACTCCTACCCCAAATCATGAATGGGGGAGCGCAATGCTCTCATCTCCCGGTACAAAATGACGGGGAGGAGTCTCGACGTGCTATCACGCTGCAATCACACTACCCATGAGCGGACCAACGGAGCACCGAATGAGCAAACTGATGTGCTACCACACTGTGTCACGCTACCCATGAGCGTCAACAACGGAGCACCGAACAGTGATGAAACTGGCGATGTGCTCGACAATAATGGAGCAATCTATCACACAGCATGCAATCATGCGAATGGTGCATGACACTAAGCATGGTAATATACTGAACCAAATCTATATACATACATGATGTGCACCATAATCAATAAATCATATCAAGATTTCACAGATCAAATAGGGTATCACACCTAGGTCCTGAACATGGTGAAGCATGGTTATATCACTACTCCTAAGCATGTGTAATCAGGTAAGTAATAACATGAGATGCAAAACAAACAAACAACCAAACATGTAACAGGTATCGGGTAGTGACTAACCGAAACAATTAAGAAACATAATTGTTGCTATTTGTTAAATTCACTACTATGCATATCAAAGACAAAGTCAAAAGTACCCGCCTCCAATCGAAATGGTCCAATCCGACAATCGAGATACTCGTCTCGAATCAAAGTCCTGTAATAAACCGTATAGTTTAGCTAAATTTAATTATAAGAAAAATAGCTAAACCAAATTATTTTTCTCCAGGAACCCTAATTAAATAGTTAATCACAGTTAACTATCCCTAATCCAAAGCCTAGGGTTCCATTCCTAACTTAACCACAAGTCGACCTAACTACACATGAACCACCAACTATATAATGAATAAAACCTATCCAAACAAACTCAATTAAGTATCTTACCCAATTTAAATCTGCACAACTCTAAAGCTTCTGTCAACAGCACAACTGGAGATCGACTTGTCGCCGCTAGCAACAAAATAAATTGCTGGATCAAGGAAACCACAACAAATCCCATTAGAATTCTTTCCCACTGTCCAATTAAGATGAGGACATCGTAAAATCAGCAACACCTCATTTTCCTTACCCAACTCGTATCCGTGCTTGTTGATCCATGCCAGAACTGTGGCTACCAGCACAAATGGGTTGCTGCTGGAACAATTCGAACAAACCAAAACAGCAATTAATCCAAATTCTTGAACCCACAGAATTTCCAACCAAACTAAATCTCACCGTGGATTTGATCAAGGCAGAGAGGACTAGGGCAGCAGCGTCGGTAGGCACAGAGGTGGTGGCAACTGGCGTTAGGGCAGAAACAATCTCGGTCGACAGCAGCGGCTCGAGTTCTAGGGCAGAGGAGCAAGGGGCGCAACCCGCGCGGAGGAGAGGGCTCGCAATCCAAGCTAGGGCAGGGCAATTAACCGGCTGCCGGCGTTCGGGAGCAGAGAGTAAAAGGGAAGGATTAGAAGTGGTGCGGTGCAATGTGGCTAGGGCAGAAGAGGAGTTCGACTCGGGGAAGGAAGAAGAAGAGAAAAGTGGAGGCTCGTGGCTCGCTAGGGCACAAGGTCACTCGGCTGTGGAGAGGGAGAAAAGATTCGAGAGGCAGAGGAGAGGAGATGTGGCCGAGGGACTTCAGGTTTCGGCGAGGAAGAAACCACTGAGGCCGGCGGTTAGGGCACGGAGTCGGCGACGGGGAAGAAGGGGCGCGCGGGGTTCGGCGAGGAAGGGAAAAGAAAGAAATTAAAAAAAAAAAAAAGAAGAAAAAGAAATAAAAAGGAAAAGGAAACTTTTCCTCGTTAAAATGGGGTAGCTTAAATAGGCTTTTCTGGGCCTCATTTTTATCCCCGTTAACTCGTTTGTACGAGCTCCGAAAAATTCCCGGAAAATTTCCAAAAATTTTAGAAAATTCCCTTATCATTATTTCTCTATTTTTCGGTATTTTACAAATGCAAACGATACTGAAACTGAAATGCTAAAAGAAAAGCTACATGTACTCATCTAATAGAAAGGTACTCAAATAAACTGCATACTCATAATATACCAGAATAAAGCTGAATACTGGAAATAAAACTAATCATGCTCACTAAACTGATAAGAAAAGTAATGAAACTCATGCTGTATGCTTAGAATTAAAGGAACTAAACTTCTGCAAATTCTAAACATAGGTGATACTTGTTTGATTTACTTATAGCTTTATACTTGAAATTAATCTTTTAATTTCTTTTACTTTTACTTTTCTTCCTTCTTCTCTTTCTTTCTTCTTCTTTTTCTTTCTTCTTCTTTTCTTTGGGCTCAGACTTAGTACCATCTTATGTGCGCTCCCTAATAGAGACTGCTGTAGTCCCACAGGATAAAGACCTCGGTCTTACTAGGGTCGAGACCTCGGAAACGGTCATTGGATTTGTTTAACGACAACCTCGGAAGTCGGGTACTAGCCTCTTTAATTTACTTGTTATCTCTTTTTAACTAGACCTTGGTCTTTTTCTCACTTATAGCTGCTCATTATAGCAAGGAAAGTCCAAACTAAATGCTATGTGCATACATGTATATGCTAAAATCTGTTCATGCATATTTTAAAGCAAAGGGAAACAAAAATCAGTATACTACTATATGTTATAATCTATTCATGCACATCTTAAAGCAAAGGAAAACAAAAATCAACATGCTACTATATGCTAAAATATGTTCATATGAATACTAAAAATCTGCACATGTGAATAACAAAAATCTGCACACGTGAATCATTAAAAATCTACGAATGAACCAGAATTAAAAACTAATACGGCTCATGCTATTCTAATACTACATGCTTTAAATAAAGGCTGCCCTTCTAACTAAATAAGGGTTGTTCTTGCCCTTTGAGTTGCAAGGAAAATGCTAAACCATTCTAACTAATTAAAGGGTTGTTCTTGCTCTTTGAATTGCAAGGAAAATACTAAACCCATTCTAACTAAATAAAAGGACTGTTCTTGGATAAGGAGCTACTCATGCTTATTTAAGAAACTTTCCTACTTAAAGCAAAGCTATGAAATTCGGCAACTAACTTGCATGTTGAATACAAAGGAAACTAAGCAATTGAAATGCAAAGAAACCAAACACTGGAATGCTAGATAAGGTAGCAAAATAAGCTAACTCCGAATCCTTATAACAAGGTTGTTCATGCTATGCGAATACTGATCATACTCGTATTACTGTTAGAATAATTCAGAATTCCTTCTAAAAGCATTCTAACACGTAGTTAGCAATTAAGAGCAATACTCAACAACCTTTCTTCATGTGTTCTAATACATAACGAGCAATAAATGGGCAATTCTCAAAAACATTGTTTCCTAATGCATTCTCTCTAAATTATTTAACAGCAACCGAAATAGACAAATCTGCACATGCACAGGGACGAATCCTCTAAGCAGGTTACCACAGCAACACAAAGCAGCAAGTAAATTTTGGAAATTTCAAGCAGATCCTAGGGTTTCAAAGGGTAACCGAATGCAAGAAAGGTGGAACTAAGCCCTAGCAACCCCAATTCAGCATGTGCCGAGAGAAGGACGAAAAAACTAAGCTCTTAACATCCACAATACAGCATGTTTCGAAAATCACCAAGAAAAACATATCCGAAAGCTACTCCTACCACAGGTCAGTAGTACTTACTCTTGATTGCTTGGACTTACAACCGAAGGGAAGAAGATCTAGGGTTCGGAGGAGATGAAAATCTCGGTTTCTCCTTCGTGCTCACGGCACTCTTTGCTGTTTTCGGGCTTCCTTCGTCGAGGTGACCACGCACGGGTGAAGATTGGCTAGGAAAAGCCTTCGCCGGTGCCAGAGATCGAGCCCTAACGCCTGCTTCTTCGTTTCCGCCGAGAGAGGAGCCGCCGCGTACACGAGGGAGGAAGAGAGTTTCGGCTCGGGAGAAAAGGAATTAGGTCTTTTTAAAACTAGGGTTTCCTATTACTAACTATACCTTAAATATCTATCTCTACTTATTTGGTTAACAAAACTCGCGTAGCTCAGCTGGTTGGCTACGCCCGGTTAGGTCAGGTTCAACCCGAGGTCATGGGTTTGAGTCTCACCTTCAACGATTTTTTGTCAAAACTTCTTTCTTTTTGTAACATACTAAACGACCTCCAAAAATTACGTAAAAATACTCTAAAAATTCCTAAAAATCTCTAGAATATTTTAAAAGTATTTCTAAATATTTTTATGGACTTTTAGAACTTGAAATAGGGAAAATTGGGTCATTACAGGTTGTAGGTGAAAAGAACAAGACGAAGCACAAGGAAAAGAAGAAGAAGGAGAAGAAAGAGTCCTCTTCCGAATCCGATCAAGACAGTGATAGTGATAGTGATGAGGAGCTATCATCAAGTGAAATGACAAATTTTGTCGGAAGATTATGAGATTCTCAAGGAAATTTGACAAGAAGGATATCAAGAAGATATTCAATGATGATAAAAGAAAAGGTAAACCTCTTATGGATTCAAAGTTTAAAACTGATGTAATTTACTATGAATGCAAGAAAAGGGGGTACTACAAAACGGAGTGTCTAAAATTGAAGAAGCAAGAAAAATATTAAGAAGAAGAAAAAGAAGAAGAAGAATGCCTTAAAAGCCACATGGGATGAATCATCTTCAAGCTCATTGGAAGAAGACAAAAGGAAGAACTCAAGGCACGTGGCACTCATGGCCTTAAGCCATGTGGAAGATAGCGAATGTGAAGATAGTCATGGAGAGAATGTGGAATCTTCAAGTGAGTCATCATCTAGTGATGACGAGGTAATCTCTCCCAAGCTTGATATGATGTATGCCATCATTGCATATTTAACTAATGCTCTAGCAAAATCAAAAGATAAGGCTAAAAAGTTACAAAATGAATTGAAATCATTTAAAAATAAAATTGTTCCATGTGAAATTGCATGCATCACAAAATGACATGAATGAATTTAATGAGCTTAAAAATGAGAATGCATCTTTGAAATTACAAGTTGATGATCTTAGAGGTGCGTTAGAAAAGTTTACCTCAAGCTCTAAATATTTGGACATGATTCTAAGAGCTTAATGGGGTGCTTACAACAAAGTGGGTTTAGGGTTTATATCAAAACATAAAGAAATCAAATTCATGTCTTTAGTTAGTAGAAACCATGCTTCAAGGGTCAAGATTGTGCAAGATTGGGCACCCAAGTAATTTGTTGTTGATGCTACTGGACCCAAAATTTAGGTACCAAAATATTTAGTTTATCATGTTTAAATAGACATGCACCGAGGGGGAGCATCCAACAACATAATTTATAGATAGTGGATGTTCTAGGCACATAACGGGAGACTCATCAAAATTTTCATCATTTAAATACAAAAGTAAAGTTACATTTTCTTTGGTAATAGTGGTGAATTAAGTCATAGGAATAGAAGATATTATAATTTCTAAAAAATTTGTGATAAAAAATATTTTATTAGTGAAAGGTATGGTCTTTAATCTTTTAAGTGTTAGTCAACTATGTGATTCAGGTTATGAAGTTGAGTTTAACTCATCTCAATGTCTAATCAAGCATAGTGAACTAAACATCATTATGCTCATGGGCCATAGAAAAGAAAATATTTATCAAGTTAAATTAGTTGGTACTACTAATGTGTTTACTAAGTGTCTCATGTCTAAAAAAGAGGAGACGTGGCTTTGTCATCAAAGACTTTCTCACTCCAACATGAGGAACATCAAAAGGCTTTTAAAGAAAGAGTTGGTGCAAGGATTGCCAAAGTTGATGTTTCAAAAGGATAAAATGTGGGATGCATGTCAAATAGGTAAGCAAACCAAAACTACCCATAAAGGTAAAAATTTTATAAGTACTTCAAATTCATTAGAGCTCATTCACATGGATTTGTTTGATAGTAGTAGATATGTTTCTTTGAATGGTAGTAGGTATTGCTTTGTGATTGTAGATGATTATGTAGGGGGATTGGACGGCTGGCTTGAAGGGGGGTTGGATAGACGGCACCCCCAAATTCGATAGTTTCCTGCAATGTTAGCTTACGCAGCGGAATACAAACAAAACAAACAAGCTAAAGACTAAAACTAAGAAAGGAAATGCAAACCGCTAACACGTTCGTTTAACGTGGTTCGGAGATTAGGGCTTCTACTCCACGGTGTGTCCTTGAGTTGGACGATCCCTATCCGTCGGTGGATTAGCCCCCGACAAACTCCGGCTATCTCAAGTCGCTCCTTGTGGGTGGAGAAACCTCACCACAATACCAACCAAGACTCTTGAGACTAGTAGACTACTAATTAGGGTTTACCACCACTAATTTTATCAACTATAACCAAGCTCCCAAGGCTTGGTTATATAGGCCACGGGTTGGAAACCCCGCCTATCAGTCGACTGCCAAAACATGCAGTCGACTGCCCTCTGTGGAAATTCGACCGTTACATCCCAACGGCTCGATACCAGTCGACTGCTAAAACTAGCAGTCGACTGCTCCACACTGATCGAGCGAACAAAAATATTCTGTTCGCTACCAGTCGACTGAACCAATCGACTGGTACCCGAGTACATTCTCTCAGCACTCGGACCCTCACCCTTACGACTCACTTGACGCTTCTTTGCAGCCTTGACCTCTTGCCTTCAAGCCTACTTCCTTTGGCTCTTGTCCCTCGGATGCATACAAGCCCGCGGCTCGTCCCCAATGCCATCCTTCGTGTATGCCTCGAAGTCGCTTCCCTCGGCCCTTGTCCTCACTGCCTTGTCCACGGTCCCTCGGATGCTCCATCCTTCATTGGACCCGAAACCATCAACCTAAGTCACATGTGTATCCTGCAGTCCTACACAACTCAAATACACATATCAAATACAAGGGTGAACCTAACTTAAATCTTTTGCCCAAATACCAAAACACATGGTCCCACAGACCATTGGGATTGCTCCAACAGATTACACTAGATATACATGGGTATATTTCTTGAAACATAAGATCAAAATTTAGATACCTTGATTGCCTTTTGGAAGAGGGTAGAAAATAAAAAGAATCACAAGATAAACAAGATAAGAAGTGATCATGGAGGTGAATTTGGAAATGATAGGTTCACAAGTTTTTGCATAGAAAAGGGTTATAAACATGAATTTTCTACTCCTAAGACTCTTCAAAAAAAATGGAGTTGTTGAGAAGAAAAATAGGGTTTTGCAAGAGGTTGCTAGGAGCATGTTGAATAAATATTCATTTCATAGCTACCTATAGGCCAAAGCAATTAATACGGCATGCTATGTACAAAATCAAACATTAATGCATAGATTTCTAAGAAAAAAATCTCATGAATTGTGGTTTAGTAAACCACCAACAATTAAATATCTTAGAGTGTTTGGATGTAAGGTTTACATTCTAAACACTAAAGATCAATTTTTCACCGCTAAAGTGGATAAGGGCATTCTTTTAGGTTACTCAAGTCATAGCAAAGCGTATCGAATTTACAATAAAAGATCTAAATTACTTGAAGAATCATTAAATATTGTGTTTAAAGAAAATCCTCCTTCAAATCCTACTAGAGTAAATGATGAAGATTTACATTTTTAGTTAGAGAGAATAACATTAAGTAAAGAAAATAATCAAAAGGGGGGGGGGCCAAAAGAGTGATAGTGAGAAAATTGAAACTCTACCACTTGAACCCGAAATTACAATAAATCAAGAATCAAGACCTACTAGGATCCATGTAAATCATCCCTTAGATCATGGTAGTAGGAGATATTACACAAAGAGTGAGAACTCAATCTTACTTTAGAAGTGAAGGAAGTCAAGTAGCCCTAATTTCATAAATTAAACCAAAAACTACTGATGATGCCTTGCTTGATCCAGATTGGATTTTAGCAATGCAAGATGAATTATCTCAATTTAAGAGAAGTCAAGTTTGAGACTTAGTTCCTAGGTCCAAAGAAAAATCAATTATTGATACAAAATGGGTCTTTAGGAACAAACTTGATGATAAGGGCGTGGTTGTAAAAAACAAAGCTATATTAGTTGCTAGAGGCTTCAATCAAGTAGAAGGGTTGAATTATAATGAAGCTTATGTACCTACAGCTAGATTAGAGTCTATTAGGATGATGTTGACTTTTGACACTCATAAGGGATTTAAATTGTACCAAATGGATGTAAAATTAGTATTTTTAAATGGTATTATAAAGGAAGAGGTATATGTTGAGTAACCACCGAGGCTTAAAATTTTGGAGTGTCCAAACCACGTGTATAAACTTAAAAAGGACTTGTATGGGTTAGAACAAGCTCTTTGAGCTTGGTATGAATGATTGTCAATATTTCTAGTATCAAAAGAGTTTCATATAGGGTAAATTGATCCCACCTTTTTTTTTTTGAAAAATAGTGAAAATGATATGTTTGTGGCCCAAGTATATATAGATGACATTATTTGTGGTTCCACAAACAAAGATTTTTTAAATAGTTTCATTAATCACATGGAGAGTGAGTTTGAAATGAATTTGGTAGGTGAGTTGACATTTCTTCTAGGTTTACAAATTAAACAAACAAAAGAGGGAATCTATATTCATCAATTAAAATATGCTAAAGAGTTATTTAAGAAATTTAGAATGGAAAATGCCAAAGATATATCTACTCCCATGGCCACTAGCACTAAATTAGATAGTAATCTTGAAGGAAAAGAAGTTGAACCTAAGGTGTATCTATAAGTAGTCTCCTTTATCTCACAGCTAGTAGACCCGATATATTATTTGTCGTTGGTATGTATGCAAGACATCAATCTTATACTAAAGAGTCACATTTGAGTGTCGTTAAGAGAATTCTTCGATATTTTAAGGGACATCAAAATGTAGGCCTTTGGTATCCTCGAACTGAGACCTTTTATCTAGTGGGATATATGAATTCTGATTATGCCGGATGCACATTGGATCACAAAAGTACTAGTGGTGGATGTCAATTCTTAGGATCTTCTTTAGTTAATTGGTCAAGTAGAAAATAACATTGTGTAGCACTCTCCATAATCGAGACCCAATACATAGCTATGGGAGAGTGTGTTTCATAATTGTTATGGATGGCTCACACTTTGGAGAACTATAAACTCATATACAAAAATGTACAAGTTCTTTGTGATAATGTGAGTACCATAAATTTGACCAAAAATCTGGTTTACCATTCAAGAATGAAGCACATTGAGGTTAAACATCATTTTATTCATGATCATGTGAATCGAGGTGATATTAAAGGTCACGTGTGGCTGGCAAGAGAGGTGAATTTCCCTACAAAGAAAACTCACACCTTTCTCAAACTATTGGGCTTAAACAATTACACATTTAACAAATGATAATAGAAATAAGAAGAGTACGAGACAAATAAATTTACTTGATTTGCAATTAGAAGATTGTTACTCCAAGAAAAGTAGGATCACTATGAAAATCTCCTTCTCAAACAAAATTTCAGAGGTGGAGAAGCCTTGTACACAAAATAAAGCTCGGAAATGAAAAACATATTGAAATTTAAAGTACAGAAGTGTGTTGTCTCAAACTACTGAGACCAGGGTTATATTTATAGTCAGCTGGTCGAATCTAATAGTTTACTAACATGGCATGATCCGGGCGCTTAGACCCTATTCCGGTGCCCCCAGTATGGCAAAGTCTATCTCCACACAATGACTTTTGCAACGGTGAGAAGATAAGTTTTTATCCAGTCTCGAACGCCCGAACCCATTCCATGCACCCAGATAGCCGCTGACATGGACCCAACAATAATCCATTTGATGAGTTACCCTGGTTGGCACTAAAGTGGTCGGCCAATGTACTCTTCCATAGCACCTCATCCCTCGGACGCATCGAACCCGTCAACTCTCTCTCGTGCCATCCTTCTTGCTAGCTGCATCTTTTGTTCAACTTTTTGTGCTCCTAAGTTTCTACACACTTAGACACAAAGAGCAAATACACAAAACATAACTTGACTTGGTTGATCACACCAAAACTACCACAGAATACTTACAAATATTGTTTTTAATTATATTGAGTCAAAATATAACTTAGCCAATATTTTCACTAAACTTCTTCCCGAAGTTGAATTTAGTTTTCTTTGAATGAAACTGGGAATGTGTTATGTTAACTAGACCACAACCCTTCATGATCACTTATACAAATTCTTAAAGTCCACTTAACCTTTATTTTGCATCTCACATAAACATAGGATTTCCCTTAATTGCTGCTTTGATATGTTTAGATGGAAGCGGGATGTTAGGAACAATTCTTTTGGTCATAATTCTTATTATGATGCATTACGTTGGTCAAGAAGATTGAATTTTTCATGGATCATTCATTTGGCCAATCATGGAGAAAGCAAGTATACAAATCATGTGCATTTAGCCCAAAAATTATGGTTGAAAATTATGTTTTGAAAAATATCTCAAAATATTTTTTGAAAATCTTGGTGAAGTCTATCTTTTGATAGAAGTCACCATTGATTAGTTAGATACAAACTTAAATAAAATATTGAAGTTTTTAAATGACTTTCAATTACCTATCAATCTTTAAAAATAAGAATTATTTTAATTGAAAACTATTTTTCTCTAATATTATAAGACATAAATAATGTTTACCTAAAGTTTCATGGTTTTTAGAATTGTGTATAATTATTTATGCATTTCTAAAATTTGGTCCTAATGAAAATTATAAATGCAGACTTATTAGTAATCCAAATCGATTGGTTAATTGATTGGGAAGCTTGCATTTTCACACAAAGCGTCATGGAATTGATCACTGGATCAATTCAATGAAATTCAATTTATCAGCTAATTGATTGATGCGTATGTTTGGGTTGCACAGAGCCTTCTTGAATAGATCAGCAAATAGATTCTATTAATCACAATCGATCGGATGATCGATTGGGGAAATCCCTTTGTAAATAGTATGACCCAGAGTTGATTCACTTATTTAAATCCCATGACCTAAACTCAATTCCCACTTTTCAAACGTCTATGAGTGTCCCATACCCTAGGTCTCAAGAGATTCGGCAATTCTCCCAACAATTCTCTCAGCCTTCCGACTAGCGTTTCCAGCAGTTTTCTTTGGAGACGAGGGCCCTTATTTTTCTTTTCCCACTTCCATGCTCTCCTCCTCATGGAGAAGAAGGCCCTCAAGGATTATTGCTCCCCTCAAGCTTCGCTCGACGACCACCCCTTCCTACGTTTTGATGAGGAAACCAAACTCTAAGTAAACCCTAAACCTTAACTATGCTTTTCTTCCAGATTTAGTGCTCTTAGTAGTATTTTGGGTGTCTAATGTTGTTACCCATGTTTCGACATGGCATATCATTCATGCATCATTTATGCACTGCATTCGTTGCATTGATGATGTTTGCATTGTATTTCATTAATCATGTTTAGAAAAAAGAAGAATGTTAGTGAGTCCGGTGAGGGGTCATCTCGACTTCTACCCCGACCCTTACCCCCACTGACCAACATTTCCCCAATGCTACTCTTTAGCAAGTGTTTAATAGAAATATCTTCAAGCTTATCACTCTTAGGCCCATTTATAGGCAATTTTATCATGATTCATGTTTTGATGTCTATTCCATAATCGAACGTTATATACTTGAATCCATTGTCTATTATGAGAGGAGTGTAAATGAAGGGCTTGTATTTGAGTTCTACAATAACATGCATACATCTGATGGGGTTGTTTACTGAACTCGTGTAGCCAAGTGAAGTTTGGACTTTTTTTGTGAGATCCTTCAGACCTTTTTGGGGTGTCATCCATCAACAAATGAGTTTGTATTTTACCCCACAATGCCTGATCATTTGCCTCCATAGTTTGAGCATATCACCATCGATTTTATGCATCAGTCTCTTTGATCGTCCTCGTTTAGATAGTCCACATGAACATCTTAATTCATTCTCCTCATTTGAATTATCAGCTATGGACAATGCATTATCCAAAGTAGTTATTAACTGTCTTTTATCTATTGTCTCCCATTCCTTAGCTATTGTCAGACCCTCTCACATGTTCTTGTTGTATGTCATGCGACATTCCCTTGATGTCAACATCACTTTGAATATATTTTACTACATCATTCATTTCATTTAGCTAGTGTATCAAATAGTCCATGTGCCTTTTGGTCACATCATTACAGACTGGTTGGAGTCCATGATTGATGTCTCCTAGGGGAAGCTGGTGTAAGTACCCCATAATAGTTTTGATGTGGTCAACCAAGTTAAGTTGGATCTTATTGTATTTGACCTTGTGTCTAAGTATACAGGAATTTAGGAGCAAAAGAAGTCAAGTGAAAGATATAGCTAATGAGAAGGATGGCACAGGAAAGAGTCAACGGACTCGGTGTGTCCGAGCGATGAGGTATGGCAAAAGAGTACGCTAGCGGATGAGAAGGAAGCGCGCGGTGTTTTCGAGGGATAAGAAGATGAAGCGAAAGATTGCTCGAGAATAAAGATCAGCTAAGGAGCTTATCTGTTGCAAGGAAGGTGCGCTCAATGGCTTGGAAAACACCTTCCATGAATAGTATCGAAGACACCTTCCAGCTGGTTGAAGGCGCCTTCCCTAGCCCTTAGCTGAAAATAAAACTTTATCTTTGGCAAATAAAGTTTTCCACTTGAAGGCGCCTTGAACCCTATTGAAGGTGCCTTCTAACTATGGATAGAGTTTTCCAGTGAGAATAAAAAGACCCCTAAAGTTAGAAAATAATCAGTAACTTGAACAACAAGTCTTGTATTTTTTCCTAGTTATTTTTTGAGCTGTCAACTTCTGTAAGAGGTTTCTCCGCCTGCAACGAAGGATAATTCTTTAGTGAGTTTTTCAATGCCTTGGATTAACAACTACCTAGGTTGTAACCAAATAATTCTTCTACCTCTTTTGTTTTATTAGTTGTTCAATTAATTTATTAGAATTGTGCTACTAATCCAAGTTGAAAGAACGAGAAGGAGTTAATTTCATTTGACAGCCAATTTACGCCCTCTTATCGGTCGCACGAGACCTACAGTTAGAGCATATTACCACCGCATATTCCAGAATATCTGTGAGGTCCTTCACAAAAATCGGGATAGAGGCTGGTCCAAGTGGTGTATGTTGGATCGACCGGCACGCACTTAGTGAGGGGCCAAGGGATCGACCTCGGGGGGTAGCACAAGCATCAACTCCCATGCAAACTGATCCAGAGGAGGATGTAGAGGCACCTGCTCCTCCTAGTCACATTGGACTTACTCATTTTCAATTACTTGAGGAGACTACAGATACTCGCTTTGAGGAGATGTGCATGGATATTGCTGAGGTGCGTGTAGAGATTGCCACCATTGGGCGCTGACAGATTGCTATATAGATGAGCATTGACTCTCTAACTAATCTAGTGAGCTCTTGGATGTTGGACCACTCTTCCCAGCCTCCCCCTCCAACAAGTGATGTCCCACCTGTTATAAATGTTCCCATGAGTACTACTATTGTTGATCCTACTGAGGGCGACATGGTTGATTTTTATGTCTCGTTATAACATGTAGTTCTCACTTCTTGTATGGATATGTTTATTTGACTTGTATTTTATGATGTGCACTTCAGATACTATTTTGTGTGATATATATGATATGCCACTTTTATGGATTTACGCTTGTGACGACAGTGTATTTTGTCTTGTTATCATAGTTGTTGTTTACATGATATGTAGGGGTGTACCCTATCATTCTTTCATTTAGAGGGAGTGCTCCTATCTTGTTTTGTATCTACTTCTATATTTTGATTACATGTGCTTAGGGGAAGTGCCCCTACTTTGTTGTATATCATGATTGGTTAATTCACGTATTAAGGGGGAGCTCTTGTAATTTTTTTTTTTGATATTTGGCAAAGGGGGAGATATAAGTTTAATTTTATGCTTATTTGAGATGAAGTTTATGCTCACTTGTTAATTTGATAATAACATGATGATTTTCTAATTTTGATATTATTGTTTATCATTTTGTTATTATTATAATATGTTAGAAATTAGCCTAAAATTAAATAGATTGTTAAATATCAAAAAGGGAGATATTGTTGGTGCAATCGTGTCCTAGAAGTTTCATTGTGTTGATAATTATTTAAGTTTAGGTTAATACGTTAGATCTAACATTAGTTGCGAGTTTACTGGAGAAGCCCTTGTAGGTCGGATGATCGGATGCAAGGCAAGAGAAGTCCAAGGAGGTTGAGGACTAAATTCTTGGCACGAGAAGACCTTGCAAGGAGAAAGACTGGATGCAAGGCAAGAGAAGTCCAAGGAGGTCGAGAATCAGATTCTTGGAAAAAGAAGCCCTTGCAAGTTGGAAGACCGGATGCAAGGCAAGAGAAGTCCAAAGAGGTCGAGGATTAGATTCTTGGCAGGAGAAGACCTTGCTAGGCGGAAGACAGGATGCAAGGCAAGAGAAGTCCAAGGAGGTCAAGAACATGATTCTTTGGTGAAAGAAGCCCTTACAGGTCAGAAGATTGGATGCAAGGCAAGCAAAGTCCAAGGAGGTCAAGGACTGGATTCTTGGCAGAAGACCTGGAGATGAGGAAGATCCAAGCACAAAGTCCAGGGAATAAGAGGTTCATCTGGCATGAGGCACTTAAAATGATTTAGGTTTAGGTATAAACTGAATTATGAGTTGAAATGTGTATCAATCAATTGACTAATCGATTGAGAAGCACCTTCGTGGGAGTAGAGTGCTCCTGGATCGATCAACTAATCGATTGGTGGTAACCAATCGATCCGCCGATTGATTAACTAGCCTTTTATGCGAAATCATAGTGCACTCCTAGATTGATCTGCTAATCGATTGGGGGTAACCAATCGATTGACTAGGCTTTTACGCAAAATCATAGTGCACTCCTAGATCGATCAACTAATCGATTGGGGGTAACCAATCGATCAGCCGATTGATTGGCCAAGCTTTTATATGAAAGCACAGTATACTCCTAGATCGATTAGCTGATCGATTGTGCAGCCTTCTTCATGAAAAGAAATCAAAGCTCTAATCAATTAGTGGATTGATTGATGAGCTCAATCAATTAAGGCTTTAGCCCAATCGATTGGGATTTAAATGAAATAATCTACACCATTGATCTGGAGTTGGTGGCGCTCAACGGATAATTCAGAATCGATTGAAGATTTACCCCAATAGATTCACGACGATATCTCCATGAGAAATGGATATATTTTCAAAGACGTTTAAAAGATCTTCTCAATGAAAAACACGGATCTCTCTTGCAAACACTGTCCTATTGCTCTTAAGTGCTCAAGATCAACTCAAGCTCTCCTCCTTGCTAAATTTTCAAGATACTCAAAGAAGAAGAAGCTATTTCAAAGTTTGTAATCTTCTCTTCTTCTTCCTTGTTGTGAGCTATTTCTTTTAAGAGAGAGAGATATATAAATCTTGTAAGATTTCTCCACCTTCAACGTAGTTCCAAGAAAGAGAGGTTCCATAGTAGAAGGGTGATTATAGTGGGGATCCTTGGACTAATCACCTCCTCAAGGAGATGAATACCAAGTAAATTCACGGAGTTAGCATAGCATCAAAGTTTCCACTATGTCAACCAAGAAGATCAAGAAATCGAAGCAAGTTATTCAACCCCTCCCCCCTCTAGCTCAACCGGTCCCAACAAATAGTTCAAACCATATTAGCCTTTAGAAACTTAAGCCAAATGGATCTAATATCTAATATCTAAAATTGAACCCAAAACTATAAATGATGCATTGTCTAAGCCTGACTGGGTAATTGCAATGCAAGAAGAGTTGGGTCAATTCAAAAGAAATCAGATTTGGGGCCTAGTACCTCTATCAAAATATAAGTGGTTATTGACACTAAGTGGGTCTTTAGGAATAAATTAGAAGACAAAGGAGAAATCATTAGAAACAAAGCTCGACTAGTTATTAAAGGGTTCAGTCAAGTTGAAGGACTTAACTATGATGAGACTTATGCCCTCGTAGCTAGGATTGAATCCATAAGGATGTTGCTAGCCTATGCAGTATACAAAGGATTCAAGTTATATTAAATGGATGTTAAATCTACATTCCTAAATGGTTAAATTAAAGAGGAGTATATGTAAGTCAACCACCAGGCTTTGAAAACCTAGAATACCCTAACCATATTTTCAAACTAAAAAAGGCACTATACGGATTAAAATAAGCACATAGGGCTTGGTATGAAAGACTGTCTAGCTTCCTAAATTCAAAAGGGTTTAAAGAAGGTTAAATTGACCCTATATTTTTTATAAAAACCCTTGACTCAGACATATTCATAGCTCAGGTATATATAGATGGCATAGTATTTGGGTCAACCAACTTAAAATTTTTAAAATAATTTATAACTTTAATGGAAAATGAATTTTAAATGAGTTTAGTTAAAGAGTTAAACTATTTTGTAGGACTACAAATTCAACAAACTAAAGAAGGAAACTATGTACACCAAAGTAAATACATAAAAGAACTAATTAGGAAATTTGGTATGGAAAACTCTAAAGAACTAAAAACACCTATGGCAAGTAACATAAATCTAGATAGTGACCCAAATGGTAACTGATCAGTTGACTTATAATACTATAGAAGCATGATAGGTAGCTTACTATACTTAACTGCAAGTACACTTGATATATTATTTGTAGTAAGTATGTGTGCTAGATATTAAACATGCACTAAAGAATCCCACCTATCAAATGTTAAGAATAATTTGATATCTAAAAGAAACCATAAATGTAGGAATGTGGTATCTGAGAATATCACACTTTGAATTAGTTAGTTATTTTGATTCAGATTATGTTGACTGTAAGTTAGATAGAAAGAGTATAAGTGGAGGATGTCAACTACTAGGATCTTCTTTAGTTAGCTGGTTTAGTAGAAAGTAACATTATATTGTCTTATCTATTACTGAAGATGAATACGTAACAATGAGTGAATGTATAGCTCAATTGTTATGCATGCCCCATACCTTAAAAGATTTTAATTTAGAATATAAAAATGTGAAAACCTTTGTTGATAATATAAGTTCTATAAACCTAACTAAAAATCTAGTACATCACTCTAGAACAAAACACATAAAGTTAAACACCACTTCATTAGGGATCATATCACAAAAGGGAATATAAAACTTAACAATATTGAATCTAAATCTAACCTAGCTGATATTTTTACCAAACCTTTACCAGAATCTGAATTTAGTAACTTAAGAAGACAATTAGGAGTGTGTTTCATAGAGTAGTTTTTCTTTATTTCAAAATATGTTTTTGAGAAATTATTACTTATTCCAAATATGTTTTCAAATTTCCCTTTCAAAAGTTGTTTTTAAAATTAGTTTTCAAAATTTTCTCTTCATGGAATAGCCTAGGACTTATCGTAGAATTACATGCTCCTATAGTTTTAGCAGTCAGCATCTCACAAGCATAATAGGATACTGTAATGCCCGAAAATTCTCAAAATAATTATTAGAAATATCCTAGTATTTTTCTCGAATTTTAGGATATTTTTATGGAATTTTTAGAGTAGCAGAAATAGCAAAAATAAATAGAAAATGAAAATAGCTTACGCAGGAATTGAACCCGAGACCTATTGGGTTCTATGACTTATGGTGAACCTTAGTAACCAGGTGAACCCAGCAGGACCATGCTGAAAGGAAAGGGAATCAATTATATTTATGTTAGAGTTGGGCGAATTAATTCCTTAATATAAATAGGGAAATAATTTAGTGAAGAGTTATTTTGATCGTAACTTTCCTTCACCCTAACCCCACCGCCGCCCACCTCTCTTTTTCCCTCCCTCTCTCAGCGCACCAAACCAAGGGTTCTAGGAACACCTCCCGGCAACACAAAGGATACGAGGACGTTCCTCTCCGCGAGAAGAACGCGTAGACGCGAGAAGATCGTCGAGAGGATCGTCTCCACCGGAAAACTAGCAACTAGATTCGTAATAAAACTAGCGCACGAGGTAAGAAACCCCTCACCTGTAGTATAAGTAGCTTCCGTGTAAATTCCATGTTTTAGTTAGTAGTATATAGCTTTTCGGCACAAAGGATGCGAATTAGCGCATACCAAGTGTTCGATTAAATTACTAGCACAGTTAAAATGCAACTTAGGCATTTTAATAGCTTAGTTAAATGCAATAGAAGCATTTCACAGCTCATATAGTCTTGCTACAGCTTTTACAGGACTAGATGTCCAATGGGTGGGCTCCCACAGTCGCCTCTAGGTTTAGATAACCTAGTTCTGGGTTTAGACAACCTAGTAAAAGCAAGACAGGAATTTATTAGCTTATGTTCAGTATTTTACTTTCTCAGTGGCACTGTACTAGATTAGATATCCATTGGGTTGGGCTCCCACAGTCGTCCCTAGGTTTAGATAACCTAGTAAACCCTACTAAATTCGGGACTTGCAAACCTGGGTCTAGTCAGGGATGCGCGCATAGCAAGTACAGTTGTCGGGCCCAAACAGCAGCTTGATTATTATTTTAATCTACTTATGGATATAGTTTTCAAACATCACAAGATAGTTATGTGAATCAGTACAGCTTTAGTATCAGTTTAGTATTAGCTTAGCTCAGCTTTTGTATCAGTTTAGTTTCAATTGATACAACATGATAGATTATGATTAGCATTTATTGCCATGATCAGTTTCGATTTCCATGTGTTGTATGCCATGCCATGTTTAGCATATTCAGTATGTTCTTTTCAAATAGCATGTTTTCAAAGCGTAAATAGCATCGTATGCATGTTTTTGTGAGGTAGATGGTTTCTTACTAAGCTCTCAAGCTTACAGATACTATTTTCCTTATACTGCAGATAAAGGTAAAGGGAAGATGGACTAATGGAGGCTGGAGGTCAATGCAGTGATGAAGATGTGTGTGGATGGAACTTGGAACAAAGATCTTAGGGAGTTTAGCAAGTTTAATTATTAGAACTTTGTTATTTTAGTTTTGCCGTTCAGTTTGCTTAAATGTTATGAATTAGTGGATTATGCACCATGACATGTGTAGAATGCTAGATAATTGATGTTAGGAGGCATTTCATTTCGTTTGGAATTGATATGAGTGATTTTGGCACGAAATAGTGCTGAAATCAGGCTCATGGTGTGAAATCAGAAACCCCAATCGATCGGCCGATCGATTGGGGCTTCTCAATCGATCAACCGATCGATCGAGAAGTTCGCACCGCGAATAGTAGGCTCCTGGATCGATCAACCGATCGATCCGGATGCCTTCTGTCGCGAACAGAAAGCCCTGGGATGGATCACTGGATCGATTGGCCAGTCTGGATCAATCAGCCGATCGATCCAGAATATTGCCCGGAGCACAGTAGCGTGCTGAATCGATCACTGGATCGATCCAACCTAAGTTCCGTATACAGTAGCCACCTGGATCGATCAATGGATCGATCCGGCCATTCCAATCGATTCGTGGATCAATTGGGAGGCCTGATATCAGCAAGAAACTCTT
The DNA here is from genome assembly GCF_018446385.1 of Zingiber officinale. NCBI lineage: Eukaryota > Viridiplantae > Streptophyta > Magnoliopsida > Zingiberales > Zingiberaceae > Zingiber > Zingiber officinale. The sequence goes on along the minus strand of NC_055997.1, from coordinate 26,155,104 downwards.
AGTTAAGTTCCTTGACCATTGGGGGATGTAATATATGTCATGAATAGTTTAGATTACACCCCTTAGCACATGTAGAACCAAGAAATGATGATAGTTTAGCAAAATTTTAATAAGTACAGCTTCCGCATTTAGATTTAATGATGGTCATGGAATAGTTAGCACAGCATAATGTGACGGTCCGGCCTTACAACCTAGTCAGTAGAAGGCGGGTCGTTACAGATACCTTGTTTGTGTATTATGAAACATAGAATGGTGTGAGATGCTTAGAACTTAGCCTAGGATTTTAGATGCTTATGTCAATGCATCGCTATAAATCTAGGATTTAAACAAAATACATTGATCAATTTTAGTAATCTGATTAGCAACAAACTAGTTGGAACTAAAAGCTCAAATTGACCAACCTAAGTTAGCAACCGCTATCTTGTGGTAGTCAGCTAAGTATGAAGGTTGGACATTTCAAAATGAGAAAATATTTTTTAGTTTTCAAACCATGCTTAGAATTTTTAGGAAATATCAACTTAAGGGGAGCATTCCATCAAAGACTTTTAAATTTTTTTTACAATAATTCTTTAAAAATATTTTTCTTTTGAAATTTCAAATTTTTAATATTCTTTAAAAATTAACATTTTAAATTCTTTTAAATACTTGAAAATTTTCAATACATTTCTTTGACAAATTATTTAACTTGCAAATTTTCAAAACTTTAAAACTTAGAAAATTATCTACTTGTTTTTTAAAAAAAAATTGCCTTTAAATTTTTTTCAAGACTTAGAAAATTTTTAATACTTAGATTTTTCAGTAAATTTCAAAAATAATTTTTTAAAAAAACATTCACTATAAACTAAATTTTAAATACTTAAGAAACTTTCAAACTTAAATTTTTACTTCAAAAATTTTTCTTTAATCTTAGAAAATTTTCAAAATAATTTTCTTACAAAAATCTTTTTATCTTTCAAATTTGTTTTTGTTTTTACTTTAACTTAAATATAAAAAGTTTGAAAGACCTTTCAAGCCATTTTAAATATTAAACCCCTAGAATGTTTTAAGCGATTTAAAAAATCTTTTAAAACTTAAATTCTGGGGAGAATTATAAAGTCCAAGGGGAGAGGCGAGTTAATATAAAATGTTTGTTTAACTCTATATACTTTTAACGTAACTGTGAACCTTGGTTGCTAAACATCAAAAGGGGGAGATTGTTGGTGCATAATGTACAAAATCAAACTTGAGTTTTGATATTGTCAACGGTTTAAGTTAAGTCTTGTTGTGATTTGGCAAGCTAACTAAGTGTGCAAGATGTTTACTCAATCGGGAAAGTCTTAGCAGATCATGGAAGCTAGGGAGGAAGTCCAAGTGGATTGAGAGGACCTGACACTTGGTAGGGAAGCTCGATAGTTTTAGAGGACCTGGTATCGAGAGAAAGCCCTGGTGAACCGATCCGATGCTAAGTGGTAAAGTCAAAATAGGTTTGGAGGACCAATATTTGGCAGGTAGGTTGAGGTAAGCAACTGGAGTGGAGCGACGGTGAGAGCATGTTCCAGAAAGGAACAACCTTAGGTCGCTGAACCAATTGAAGAAACTAGTAGGTTTCCAAGATAAAATCAAGATAGAGTTACTACCCATGCATCTTACTTTACTACTCATGTATCATAAACTATTGTACTAACTTTATTTTGCAGGAGTATTTGTTTAACTTTGTTTTGTAGGAATCGATCTGATCAATCAACTGAATACATGGATCGGTCGACTGAACCTAGATGATGTGACAGAGATGAAATTATTTAGAAGTAAATATGAAAGCTAGGCTGATCGGTCGATCAAACTCAGAGATTGGTCAACCAAACAGTTAATGCAATGGAGAATTAATGATGAATCTCAACAAAAAAGGGAAACTGCTCAGATTGATTGACCGATCAAGGGGATCAGTTGACTGAATAATAAATAGTTATAAATGTGCGAAGATCAGATCTCAACGAAGAAGGAAAGTAATGATTCAGTCAACTGATAGGAGGATCAGTCGACTGAAAGGATCAATCAATTGAACAGCGTTTCAGTCGATCAAATATCTTTTCAGTCTACCAAACAAGGCTTATATATGGGGAGCTCGAGGTTCGAGGTAATGTATCAATTTTTTATTCATCTCTGTGCAAAGTCCCTATTTGTGCTACTACTCTACTACTCATTTTCATAGGCAACCTACACCTCAAAGAAGTGCTGACGAGATGCATCCTTATTCTTCCATCAGTATATTTAAATTAAAGCTTGCATTGTATTTAATTTCAAAGAAGATAGTAGTTTGTTACTATCTTCTATTTGTATTTGTATACAGTACTTCTTTCCGAAGATTTGGAAAAGAAGAATTATAGTGGATTGCCCATCGGTTCAGTCAAGGTTCGCAAATCTTGGAGTAGAAGTCAATAGAGGTTCTGAACCAAGTAATTAAATGAGTCCATCTTGTTGAGATTTAATTTCTACTGCATTTTGATACTCTTTTAAAAATACAAAAAAAAAATTTTAAATGAGCAATATTCACCCCACCCTCCTCTATTGCTTCAATTCGATCCATCAGTTTTCACATTCAATTGATGTATCTCAAGGTTATATCTTGTAGCAATAGTAATGAGTACTCGAATGGATGTAATCCTTATTACTAGTGAATAGATATCAAAGAAGTCAAAGCCTTCCTTTTATTTGAATCCCTTTCCACTAGGCTTGTCTTTTTCAGTAGTTCCATCAACTTTATATATTTTTTTAGGATCCATTTACATCCTAAAGGCTTGATTTTAAGGGAATATCCACTAATTCCCAAATATGATTTTGCATGATGGAATTTATTTCACTATTGATGACTTCTTTTCAAAAGGGAGCTTCGAGACTTGATAAGGCTTCGCTTATTACCCTTGGTTCATTTATCAACATATAAGTCATGAAATTAGGACCAAATGAATTTACTATTTTGGCCCTCTTACTGCGTCTTGATTCTTCATTATTTTCAAGATTATCCTTACTCGCAGTTTTATAAGTTCTTTTATTTGAGCTTTCTTCTTTCCTATCTTTGCAAGGAAAGATATCTTTAAAAAATATAACATTCTTTGATTCAATTGTTGTTCCACATATACATCAAGAACTGCTAATTTGTGCACTAAAAATCGATATGCACTATTTATTAGTCCCAATAAGGTCAGCTAGAGGGTGAATAACCCTACAATTTAAAATATACCATTCTCATTCTTTAGGCTTTAGATAAGACATACTTGTTAATTAATGAAAATAAATTGCATAAAAATAAACGAGGCTACCAGATTTACTTGGTTTACTACCGGGGAGATTGCTAATCTAAGACAAATGAAGCGCACTATCGAAACTCCTTCTTTGAGCAAATTCTTGGAGGTGGTGAACCCCCGTACAATAATTAATAGCTCAAAAAATGAAAATAATTATTAGATATTCGAGTATAAGTGTTGTCTCAAATGAAGAAGATCAGAGCTCTATTTATAGCCTACTGATCGAACTAGCCATTTTGCTTACATGGCATCTCTGGGCACCTAGACCCGGTCCGAGCACCCCTAACGATGCACTTTATCTGTTCGCAATGGTTATATAATGGTCTGAGAATAAAATTTTATCCTTGCCCACACACTTGGACCAATCCGAGCGCTCGGACTGTTGTTGACATGGACTTCCACGTTGTTGTCGCAGCAATGGCTCGCCGAGGCATACCTACTGTGCAAGGGGGGTCTAGGCACCTGGACAAGTCAACTTCGTGTTGACTTATCTGACTTCTGCTCCAGTCGCTTGGGTGATTCTCCAGCTATCTAGAGTTGAACTCACCCGAACATAATTTTGGTCTTCTCTCCTCGAGCAGACTTCCGCTCCAACTTCTCATCCTTCAGAAGTGTCGCGTGCATTCTTCTCGTCTGCCAGTGTACTCTCCCGCAGAACCTCATCCCGCGGATGCACTGAACTTGTCGATTCGCTTCCCGTGTCATCCTTCTTGCTAGCTGTATCTTTCACTCGACTTCTTATGATCTTAAGTTCCTACACAAATAGACACAAGAATTAAATACAACAGGACCTAACTTAACCCGGTTGATCACATCAAAAATTATCCAGGGTACTTACAATCTCTCCCTTTTTGATGTGCATCAGCCCCAAGCTAAATTAGGGTAATAAAAGCAAACTAGCATAAGTAAATATTGATTTTGCAATTTACTACAAAAATTTTACAATTATAACAAGTAAAGAAAATTTGTAAAATCTAAAACTTATATCTACCCCTAAACTTAATCTTCTCCCCCTTTGATCATATAAAGAAAGAAGGGCATAAATTAAAAAAATCTGTAAATTTTTCTAAGGTGAAATAGTGACTAGATTGAAAGAAATTCAAGAATAATTTTTCAAATAGTTAAATTAATAAAATTTAAAAATCAGATTTGTCTAAAAAAAATTTAAAAATTATTTTAAAGTATCAAAAACTTTTGAAATTTTTTGTCAAAAATAATCATAATAATTTGAGAATGTGATAAAAATTTAAAGTATAGAATATTTTTATATTAATATTCAAAAATATTTTAAACAGATAAAATTATTTTTGGAAATGAAATTTTAAAAATAGTTGTTCATGTCTAAAAATCTGGTAGATTTTTCTCAAAATTTAAAATACAATGGTAATCTTTAGAAAAAATAAAATTTTTAAAATTAATCTCGGTAGAGATTTTAGAATTTAAATTATTTTTTAATAAAAAATTAAAAAATCATTGAAAAATCTCAAAATATTTTACACTAACAGAATAATCATTTTTACAATACATGAAAAAGTTTCAACAAGAAATAGGAATAGCAAGCATACAAACAAAATTAAAACACATTAAAATTAAAAATATGCATAAAAATATATTTAAACTAAGCATGATTTAGATATCCAAAATAATTTTTTCCCCTACTTAATTAACAAGATATTTTCTTGAAATATATTTTTGTCACTTTTTTTATTTAGCCATGTGAAATCTAAAATACCAATTTATCCATTGATAATTTCTTAAATTCGAAATATCAAAATTCAAATATGTAGAGTTTTTAAAATTTTATATTTGTTCTTTCAATTTTATATTTTTATTTTTTACTTTATCAAATTATTTTAATGGGCATGCTTTTGATAAAATAATTCTAAATTCTAAATTTTCCTTTTTCAATTTATTATTCTTAGATTTGAGTTTGCATAAATACTTAGACATTAATTTTATTCCTCCGTATAGTTGGTTAGGTGGAAGAAGACAGACCTTAGTTACCATGTTAGTTTCAAAGTTTGAATCTCTCCCTTCATTATTGTTTTCCTCTAAAGTAGTTCCCCCTTCATCGATGCCTCCATTTGGTGACTCGCTATTAATGCTAGTTCTATTGATGTAATATTCCCTAGGTCAAGGTTGACCTGGTTGACTGAGCTTGAATTGGTTCAAGCTCGAGTCTTGATGTTTGAGTTTCAATGTTTGACAATACATGGAGACAAGACATGGAGATTGCAGGTGCAATTGTTCATGTGGTGAAATTGTAAAGGATGGTCAAGTAGGTCAAGTTTGACTGGATACTTGACTGAGAAGTCCTAGTGAGTGAAGCTAGGCAGAAGGAAAGTCCTAGTGAGTGAAGCTAGGCAGAAGGAAATTCTGGTGAGTGAAGCCAGGTGAAAGTCCTAGTGAGTGAAGCTAGGCAGAAGGGAAGTCCTGGTGAGTGAAGCCAGGCAAGGAAAATCTAGATAGATCAAGGATGATCGGACATCTGGTGTTGGGAAGTCCAAGTAGGTCAAAGGGTTGACCAGATACTTAGCACAAGGAAAATCCAGATGGATCAAGGATGATCGGACATCTGGTGTTGGGAAGTCCAAGTAGGTCAAAGGGATTGATCGAATACTTGGCACGAGGAAATCCATATGGGTCAAGGTTGACCAGACATTTGGTGGAAGTTCAAGTGGGTCAAAGGGATTGACCGGACGCTTAGTAAGCGAGTTCTAGCAGGTCAAGGGTGACCGGATGCTAGGCATGATGTACCAACAGGTCATAGGTGACCGAATGTTGGTTTAAGAGACTTTGGACTTGATTTTGGACAAAATCAAGGAGCTGGATCGATCAGCCGATCGATTGGCTCATGCCCAATCGATCGACCGATCGATTGGGTGAGTCCCCACTATAAGCTTCCTCCCAATCGATCAGTGGATTGATTGTGAGAGGCTAGCAATCACACAGAACATCACTGGATCGATCAGCCGATCGATCCAGAGCTCCCAATCGATCGGGCGATCGATTGGGAGGTGCGATTTCACGCGATAAGCCCTGGATCGATCCGTTGATCAATCCAGGCAATTCCCATGAGCACAGAGGCGCTCTGAATCGATCGGTCGATCGATCCAAAGCCTCCCCAATCGATTGGGAGCAATCCAATCGATTGGGATCCGACCGTTGGCGCTGGATAAAGACGTTGGCGTGCGATTTCGTCGACAACAACTTACAGCCTTCTTCTCCAGCGAGCACAGATCTTCACAGAGCTTATCCACAGAGTTCTCACCGCCAGTTCTTGAAGTTCTTGGAGGTTCTTCCAAGTCAAGAGGCGGATCTACAGCAAGAAGAAGAAATCTAGGGTTAGGGTTTTCTTGTGCAAACTTGTAAGCTTTTGCTTGTATTTTGTTCCCTTTCCCTTTCTTCTTGTAGTGTGAACTTTTAGGGCTTCTCCGCCTTTGGTAGTTACCATAAAGGAGTGTTTTATTAGTGGAGGGTGCGTGAGTGTATGGATCCTTGGATTAGTCACCTCTTCTTGAGGTGGATACCAAGTAAATCCCTAGTGTTAGCGTTGAGTGTTGTTTCTTTGTATTTTTCGCTGCATATCTTTGAAGAAACAAGCAATGACAAGCACGAGATCGCGCCGAGCTATTCACTCCCCCCCCCCTCTAGCTACATAATCGGTCCCAACAAGTGGTATCAGAGAAAGGTTGCTCTTCACCGGAATCATCGCCGGAAAGGGAAAAGAGCTAGAGGGTGACGAAGTTGGAGCAAAATTCTTCAAGTCAAAGATTTCTTCAAGCTCAACTTCAATATGGAATTTCAAGACGGACTTGGATTCGACACAAGGGTGCCTCCACCATATGTATCTACAAGCTTCAATTCTTGGAGATCAAGAATCAAAAATTTCTTGATGATGGAGATAGAGCAATGGTTTGCTCTAATGGAAGGCTTCGAGGCTCCAAGAAATTCAAAGGGTAAAATCCTCAAGAAGAGCAAATGGAGCCAAGAACAAATTCAAAGGTGTGAGGTGAATAACAAGGTAACCAAATTATTGGTTAATTTATTGCCAAGCACCATTCTTTGCAAAATTGGAGAATTTGAAGATGTAAAGGAATTGTGGAGCAATTTGGCCAAATTTCATGAAGAACCCTCCGTTGTACCAAATCAAAATAAATCCAAAGAGGGCGACTCATTGGAGCAAGACCAAGAGAAGGAGGACTCCGAAGTTGAGAGATGCTTAACTTCCGAAGAAGAAGAAGTCTAAGAAGCCTCATCTTCAAAGGAATGCAACGAAAAGGGAAAAGAGGGTGCATACTCTTTGTTTCTTGTAGAAGATGAAGATGAAGAAGCCTCCGCCTCTAGGATTGAGGGGGAGCAATTTTTGATGACACCGGATCAAGAAGAAGGAGAAGTCTCCACATCTGAGTCAAGAGAAGAAGAGGATGAAAAAGCTTCCACCTCCACAAGTCAAGTCGAATCTATTGGAGGAGCATCATTATCGGATCAAGAGGAAGCCTCTACCTCCGGATCAAAAGGAGAAGATGTCATCCCTACACAGGAAGGTATAAATGTTTCAATTAAAAATAAAAACCATATTATATGTTTTGAGTGTAGGGAGCATGGGCATTATAAGAGCAAATGCCCTAAATTGGCCAAGAAAAAGAGCTAAGTGGCACTAAAGGGCGAGGAGAAGCCCAAGGAGACCGTCCCCACAACAAAGAAGAGCAAGGAGCACATTGTGTGCTTCTCTTGCAATCAAAAGGGACATTATAGGAGCCAATGTCCCAAAGGGAAGAAAGCCGTCAAGGCTCATGGAGGAAGCACAACTCAAGGGGGAACTTCCAAGGTAAAAAGAAAGGTATCATTTATTGAGCCTACTCCCTTGAATAATGGTAAAAAGCATGCTAGTTCTAACTTGTATCATTTTAATGCTATTTACCATAAGAATAGAAAGCATGAGAGCTTTAAAGAAAAACATGTGGCTCTACATGCTAAAACTACCACACCTAGGTTTAGGAAGGTAGATAAACATCTAGACAAGGAAACTAAGAATTTTAGTTATAGGTCTAGAAATAAAAATGCTCATGAATTTATTGAAAAACCTAAAGCTAAGGACTTAAGGATGGAAAATCAAGTCTTGAGATCAAGACTTGATAAGTTAGAAAAGACTCTAAAAAGGATGGAAAATATCCTAAAAGGGCAAAATGAGCAAAACCTAGGTTTAGGACAACAAAAGTCATCCAATGGCCATAGAGGTTTGGGATACAAACTTAAGGCTAAGAAGGATGTAGTTTCTTACCATAGGGTTCCATATAGCTATAGAACCGAGTCTAGGTCTAAGGGTCAAGTCAAAAGTACAAGGGAAGTTATCCCTAGGAGTATTTTTGCAACTAAGGTGACTAAGACTTCTAAGAAGTCTAACAAAGTCACTAAAAAGGTCACAAGGGAAGAAATCCCTAGGGTTGACTTAGAAAAGGTGACCAAGGCTTCTAAGAAGCCAAACAAAGTCACTAGGAAGGTATCTAGGGAGGTTATCCCTACCGAGTACCTAGAGCATCCAAGGAGCACCAATAGGTTTTGGGTTCCTAGGAGCATTTCTCTACCCCATAGATGGGTTAGAGAGTGTCAACTCAAATTGAAAGGGTGGTTAACCTAATCATGATGAAGTTGACACTCAAGGAGCATTTTTAAGGTTATTATTAACCTTTGAAAATGAAAAGGATTATCATTTACTCTTAATTGGAGTAATATGTGCTATGAGTTGAGAAGTTGTGATGTATTTTCAATGGCACAACAAAATATGAGTAAAAGAAATGCTAATTTGGGATTTTGGCATTTTCTTAGGCAATCTATGCCTTAACTCAAATGGTTACTCTTGGAAGAGTAGATTGTGCCAAAATTTGAGGAATATAGTTAATTTCAATTGGCACAACAAATTAAGAGTAAAAGAAATGTCAAGTTGGGAGTTTGGCATTTTATTAGGGACTTAAGGGCAATCTAGGACTTAAATTTTAAGTTAGCCAAGGTTTTAGGATACTTAGATAGGTAATCTAGGTACTTTATTTATGCTAAAACTTGCCATGATTGTTTGCCTTTTATATGTCATGACATCATATTTATTTGCTTTGGGATTCATACCTTATTATGAAAAATACAAAAATACCATTTCATATCATACATACATCATATAGTCATAGGAAATTTTCTTTTGAAATTTTTTTTCTTTGATGTATGTCATAACATTATCATGCATTAATTTATTCCTTGCAATTAAGGACTAATGGCATTTATTAACAAGTAACATCCTTGGTGGATGTTCATAACCTCAAAATGCCTAGGTAGATATGCATGATCCCTAGATTAGGGCAAAACCAAGACTTACATCTCACAAAGAACTATAAGGTGGCTTGTATGTGTTTTTGTACACATTAGATGCAAGTGAGATGTTAGGATGATGAACAAAACTCAAGATGTGATTTAGTGCATTCTTTTGAGTTTTAGGTTCATCAAAACACATAGTTATGTGTTTTCCAATCATTGGGAAAGCTAATGTACAAGTTATGTGCATTGAGCCCAAGGAACATGGTTGGATATTGATTTTGAAAATCATTTTAAAATGCTTTTGGAAAACCTTGGTGAAGGCTATCTTTTGATAGTAATCATCATTGAATAGTTGAGCACAAACTTGAAGAAAACACTAAAGTGTTTACAAGTTTTCAAGTTTGTGTCAATCTTTGAAAATATGAAGTATTTTCTTAGAAAACTATTTTTCCATAATACTATATGCCCTAAATAATGTCTACAACGATTTTTATGATTTTTGGAATTTTATAGATTTTTATAGGGATTTCTGAAATTGACTGAAATAGAATTTCAACTTTTTCAGAGCTTCAATCGATCACCCAATCGATTGAAGGGTCTCAATCGATCGGGCGATCGATTGAGAACAAGCTTCTCGCGAACAGAAGCTTCCTGGATCGATCCACCGATCGATCCAGCCCTCCTGAATCAATCAGTGGATCGATTCAAGCAGGTTCGATCGATTGGGACCCAACTCCAATCGATTGGGAATGCTGATTTTGGCTGGTAAAGCCTGATTTCAGCATTTTGGACCATCTTTAGTCTAGGTAACCATTCCTAACCTCTCAAAACATATTTATACACACTTAAGGGGAGTTTCATGATGAAAACAAGGATGGATTGGTTAAGGAAGACTAAGTCGAAGTTTAGGTTGAGGTTTGGTTTCAATATTGAATTTTTGAATCTCAAAACTTCTAAATTTGAGTTTTCTAAAGGTTTAGGGATTCCAAGTCATTGTTGGTGCAATGACAGAAGTTATGTGCATGTCTTTAGGGGGAGTTACTCTTTAAGGACATGAAAATTTATTTTTCATACATCTTGGAAGGTGGTTAACCTTCTTTAGTGAAAATGCTCAAGGTTGGGCATTTGAATGTAATGAAGAGTGGATATCTTCATTATTCATGTGGTGTTTGCTCACGAATGAGCATTTGATGACAATGAAGGGTATGAGACATTCATTTGAATCATGTGTGAATATACCAAGTGGTATATGCTCAAGGATGAGCATTTGATGAAAATAAAGGGTATGGGACCTTTATTTGAATCGTGTTGTGAACAACGGTGAGTAACTCTTCAGGGGGAGAGTTTCTTTTTGATGTGTTCCAATAGGGGGAGAATGTAGGATTAAGTTAGGTCTTCATTCTCATATTGGCATGAAGTAAGTTCAGGTTATGGTATTAGCCTAACTTACAAGTAGTATTGTTAAGTGGTATTGTCAAACATCAAAAAGGAGGAGATTGTTGGTGCAATATTCCCTAGGTCAAGGTTGACCTGGTTGATTGAGCTTGAATTGGTTCAAGCTCGAGTCTTGATGTTTGGGTTTCAATGTTTGACAATACATGGAGACAAGACATGGAGATTGCAGGTGCAATTGTTCATGTGGTGAAATTGTAAAGGATAGTCAAGTAGGTCAAGTTTGACTGGATACTTGACTGAGATGTCCTAGTGAGTGAAGCTAGGCAGAAGGAAAGTCCTACTGAGTGAAGCTAGGCAGAAGGAAATCCTGGTGAGTGAAGCTGGGTGAAAGTCCTAGTGAGTGAAGCTAGGCAGAAGGGAAGTCCTGGTGAGTGAAGCCAGGCAAGGAAAATCCAGATGGATCAAGGATGATCGGGCATCTGGTGTTGGGAAGTCCAAGTAGGTCAAAGGGTTGACCGAATACTTGGCACAAGGAAAATCCAGATGGATCAAGGATGATTGGACATCTGGTGTTGGAAAGTCCAAGTAGGTCTAAGGGATTGACCAAATACTTGGCACGAGGAAATCCAGATGGGTCAAGGTTGACCAGACATCTGGTGGAAGTTCAAGTGGGTCAAAGGGATTGACCGGACGCTTGGTAAGTGAGTTCTAGCAGGTCAAGGGTGACCGGATGCTAGGCATGATGTACCAACAGGTCATAGGTGACCGGATGTTGGTTTAAGGGGCTTTGCACTTGATTTTGGACAAAATCAAGGAGTTGGATCGATCAGCCGATCGATTGGCTCATGCCCAATCGATTGGGTGAGTCCCCACGACAAGCTTTCTCCCAATCGATCAGTGGATCGATTGGGAGAGGCTAGCAATCGCACAAAATAGTGCTGGATCGATCAGCCGATCGATCCAGAGCTCCCAATCGATCGGGCGATCGATTGGGAGGTGTGATTTCGCGCGATAAGCCCTGGATCGATCCACTGATCGATCCAGACAATTCCCAGGAGCACAGAGGCGCTCTGGATCGATCGGTCGATCGATCCAAAGCCTCCCCAATCGATTGGGAGCAATCCAATCAATTGGGATCCGACCGTTGGCGCTGGATAAAGACGTTGGCGTGCGATTTCATCGACAACAACTTACGGCCTTCTTCTCCAGCGAGCATAGATCTTCACATAGCTTCTCCACAGAGTTCTCACCGCCAGTTCTTGAAGTTCTTGGAGGTTCTTCCAAGTCAAGAGGCGGATCTACAGTAAGAAGAAGAAATCTAGGGTTAGGGTTTTCTTGTGCAAACTTGTAAGCTTTAGCTTGTATTTTGTTCTCTTTCCCTTTCTTCTTGTAGTGTGAACTTGTAGGGCTTCTCTGCCTTTGGTAGTTACCATAAAGGAGTGTTTTATTAGTGGAGGGTGCGTGAGTGTGTGGATCCTTGGATTAGTCAACTCTTCTTGAGGTGGATACCAAGTAAATCCCTAGTGTTAGCGTTGAGTGTTGTTTCTTTGTATTTTTCACTGCATATCTTTGAAGAAACAAGCAACGACGAGCACGAGATCACGCCGAGCTATTCACCCCCCCCCTCTAGTTACATAATCGGTCCCAACAAGTTCAACATACTCCTCTAATTCAGACTCTGATGACTCGTCCCATGTTACCTTCTGATTCTTATGCTTCGATTTACTTGGTCTGTATTTTTCTCCTTTTTTTCAACTTTGGACAGTCATCCTTAATGTGTCCTTCTTAATCACAATTGTAGTATCATACTCTTCTCTTATTTCGTGGATGCTTTTTAGCATGAGACTTGTTTAATTTATTAGTTTTAAAGAACTTCGAGAATTTCCTTACCACGTAGGATTTTTCATCTTCGTCGAGACATGTGTCAGAATCCGATTTGACCTTTCTTGAATTCGAGGCGACGTTGTTGTTTGTCTCCTTGTCCTTTCTCATTACTTCACATCTAGATTCATGTAATTCAAAGGTAGAAAATAAGTTTTCTAGACTACTTACCTTGAGGTCTTTGGAGATGTAATCAACATCTACAATTGATGTCCATTTAGGAGTTCTCAAAAAGGAGATGAGAGCATATCAAATTGAGTCTCAGTTTGTTATTAGTTCTCCAAGGTTTGTCAGTCTAGTGATGAGCTCTTTGATCTTTTCATGCAATTGGGATACCGTTTCTCCACCTTGCATCCGAAGGTTTGTCAGTTGATTTCTGATCAAGTCCCGTCTTGCTAACTTGGCCTCTAATGTCTCTTCGTTTAGCTCCAGGAATTTCTCCCAGAGTTCCTTTGTAGAGTCATAAGTGTCGATCTGGTTGACTTCTTGTGGCAGCAGAATGTTTAGTAAATGGAACTCTGCTTTGTCGTTTGCCATAGAGTCAGCTTGCTACTTCTTGCACCAAAATTATTCTTATTATTCAGCTCCTTACTAATATTTGGGTGTTGAAAAATCATATTTAATTGTCAGTAATATAACAAAATCTATTTTAAAAAAATACCTCTATCTTCTTTTTCCATGTAGCGAAGTTTCCTTCAAACTTCAGTAGGTAGATGCTAGATCCGACCATCTCTTTGTTGCTTCAGTTGGCAATTAGTCTTTCTGAGGTAATTTGACTCTAATACCAATTGTTGGTCTCGATGCAGTCGACTAGAAGGGGTGGGGTGAATAGCACTATAATTAAAAATATATCTTTCTCGTTCTTTCAACTTTGGTTAAGACACACTTGTTAATTAATGAAAATAAATTTCAAAAAATGAACGAGACTATCGGATTTACTTGGTTTGCAACTGGGGATATTGCTAATCAAAGACAAATAAAGTGCACTATCGAAATACCTTCTTCGAGTAAATTCTCAAAGGCAGAGAAACCCCGTACGTACAATAATTAACAGCTCATAAAATGAAAACAATAATTAGATATTTGAGTACAAGCGTTGTCTCAAATGAAGAAGATGAGAGCTCTATTTATAGTCTACTGGTCAAACTACCTATTTTGTTGATGTGGCATCTCTGGGTGCTTGGACCCGGCCCAGGCGCCCCCAATGGTGCACCTTATCTGCTCACAACGGCTAGGCAATAGTCTGAGGAGAAAATTTTATCCTTGCCTCGACGCTTGGACCAGTCCGGGCGCCCAGACTATTGTTGACATGGACATCGACGTCATTGTCACATCAATAGCTCACCAAGGCGCCTCTGCTGTGCTAGGGGCTCTAAGTGCCCAGACTCTATCCGGGTGCCTGGACATGGTCCAAGCGCCTAGATAAGCTAACTTCGTGTTAAATTGTCTTGCTTCTGCTCTGATCGCTTGAGTGATTCTCCAGCCATCTAGAGTTGAACTCACCCGAACCCAACTCTGGTCTTCTCTCCTCGAGTAGACTTCCGCTTCGGCTTCTCATCCCTAAGAAGAGTCACAGACATTCTTCTCGTATGTTGGTGTACTCTTCCGCAATATCTCGTCCCTCGGATGCACTGATCCCATCGACTTAATTCCCATGCCATCCTTCTCTCTAGCTATATCTTCCGCTCGACTTCCTATATTCCTAAGTTCCTGCACACTTAGACACAAAAATTAAATACAAAAGAACATAATTTAACTCGGTTGATTACATCAAAATTTACCAGGGGTACTTACGCTATTATTGGTGTATCCAATACAAATATAATTAATTGTCTTTGGTTCTATTTTTGTTTGATTTGGTTTAGGCACTTCCACCTTATCCAAGCACCCCCACATTTTTAGATATTTATAAGAAGGTTTATGACCCTTCCATAACTCATAAAAAGTTTTATCTTTTCTTTTGTGAGAGATTTTATTAAGAATATGATTTGCTGATAAAATAGCTTCCCCCTACAAATTCTGGAGTAAGCCTGAACTTATAACATAGCATTCATCACTTCTTTAAGAGTTCAGTTCTTACGCTCGATAATCCCATTTGATTGAGGAGAGTAAGGAACTATCGTTTGATGAATAATGCCAGATTTTGCACAAAATTCATCAAATGGGCCATCATATTCTCCTCCTCAATCACTTTAAATTCTTTTAATTCATTGACCAATTTGATTCTCAACTTCATTCTTATAATTTTTAAATTCTCCTAAGGTTTCATCTTTGCCTTTTAATAGATACACATAATAGTATCTAGTGCAATCATCAATGAAAGTAACAAAGTTCTTTTTGTCTCCTCTAGTTTGTATGAATTTTAAGTCATATATATCACTGTGAATTAATTCTAGAGGGGTCATGCTTCATTCCACTGAATAGAAAAATAACTTTGTCATTTTAGCTTCAACACATATTTCACATTTATGTATTGGATCAACATTAAATGTTGACAATAAATTTAAATTCACAAGTCATCACAAAGTGTTATAATTTATATATCCAAGTCTAACATGTCATAAATTAGAACACTCGACCAAATAAGTAGAATTTATCGTTTTATTATCATTAAATTCATGGTGTATAGCCATTACATTCATTTTAAATAAATCGTTCTCCATGAACCCTCTGCCTATGAGTTGACCATTTTTTGTCAATACATATTTATTTGACTCAAACACTAGCTTGAATCCAACTTTAACAAGAGCCCACCCTAAACATGAAGCACATCAATTAATGTCACTTCTTTGTCTGATGTCATCTTTAGTATTACCTTACAAAGACCAACAATGTTGGAAGTTGCAGAATTTTCATGATTAGTTTTCTCCCATTAATAGGGGTATAAGTTGAAAATTGGGTCTTGTCATAGCAAATGTGTCGTGTGACACCAATATCAGCCCACCACTGCCTTGGATGGACCACCAAGTTGGCTTCAAATACAAGGATAGTTAAGTATAATTCTGACATGTCTATTGGCACTGACTTATCTTTAGTCATATGCACTTGAGTAACTTTCTTTGGACATTGGCAGTCTTTGGCCTTGTGATTCGGTTTGCCATAGTTGTTGCATGTTTCTTAGAACTTCTTGGCCCTCCCTTGGTTGTACCCTTGGCCGTGATATTTTATCTTCTTGCCCGCCTTTAGTTCCATCAAATTTTCTTTGTAAATATAGGTATCTTTATTGATTCTAATTGCTTGTGATTGTCTTCTTCAATCCATAATCTTACAATCAGATCCTCAAGTCCCATCTCATTTTGTTTATACTTTAGATAATTTTTAAATCCCCTCCACAAAGGTGAAAGTTTCTCAATTATCACAGCAACATGAAAGGACTCATTCACTATCATGCCCTCAGCATGCAAATTATAAAGGATCAACCTCTTGAACTTGAGTTGTCATAGTTTTGGAATCAATTATCTTGAAATCTAAGAATTTGCCGACGATAAATTTCTTTAGTCCAGCATCTTCTATTTTATACTTCCTTTTGAGAGATTCCCATAAATCCTTTATAGTTGTCATTAGAATATACACATTGTATAACGTGTTATCCAAGCCATTGAGGATATACTTTTAACATAAGAAGTCACTATGTCCCCAAGTATCATATGCCATCATTTTTCCTCTATCAGTCTCGCCTTAAGATATGGAGGGAGCATCTTCACGTAAGAACCTCGAAAGGTTCAACATGGTTAGGTAAAATAGCATCTTTTACTATCACCTCTTGAAATTGGTACCTATAAACTTCTTCGATTTTTCACCATGCACAGGTGGAATAAGAGCCGTTGATGATGAATCTATCAAGATTGCATGGAAAATTTGTCTTAAAATTGTTAGGATCTGGTGGTGGTGCAATCTAAGAATGGGAAAAATGATGATATTATTGGTGTAATTAACTTCCAGGATTTTGATATTTAATAATGTACCTAAGTTTGGTAAGTTTGGCCAAGGGTTAATCCAAACAAGACTTGATATTTGGAAGAGAGAAACCTAGTTAGGAATAAATGACTAGCAAGGAAAAGTCCTAACTGAATGTTAGGTAAGGGTAAGTCCTAATTAGAGATTAGGCGGGTGAGAAGTCTATTGAGTGACTAGTCCTAACTGGAGGTTAGACAAGAGAAAGTTCTGGTGAGTGAAGCTAGGCAATGGAAGTCCTAGTGAGTGAAGTTATACCCTAGTGAGTGAAGCCTAGTTCTAGTGAGTGAAGCTAGGTGGTAGAAGTCCTGGTGAGTGAAGTTAGGTAGTAGAAAATCCTAGGGGGAGGTAACCTTAGATAATGGAAAGCCTTGGAGGAGTGAACTCCAAGAATGAAGCCTAGTAGGTCAGGTAGACTTACAGGAGTACAACTTGATCCTAAGGGATTGACCCTTAGGTGGTAGACTTAGAGAAAGAACCTCTAAGCAAAAGGTAAGCCTAATAGGTCAAGTAGACTTACAGGATTAAGGCTTAAGTTGCTTGTTTGTTATTGTATGCTAGCCTTGTAGGAACCTAGAGCTAGAAGCAAGACTAGGAGAGCAAAACAAATGCAAATGAAAGGCAACCAGAGTTATAACCTAGACTGGGAAGATACAGGCGCATGGAGTCTAGGCTCCTGGACTATCTAGGCGCCTGGGACTGGTCCAGACGCCTAGATCAAAATCTGATTGACAAGATAACGTGCGATAAATTTGAATCAGATGAGGTCAAGTCTAGGCACCCGAGGCTGGTCCAGGTGCCGGAAACACTTTATAAAAGGGACTTAGATTAGAGCTTCAAGGTATCCATTGTGTATACTACTACCATCTTTGTGCTCAAAAAATTACACTGCAAAGATTTATGATTGGGGAAGCTCTAAGAGGGGTGTGTTGCGCTCAGGACTTCCTGATCGGTTGTCATCTTTTTTTTTAGTTTGTTTTATATATGTGCTAAGTTTTTATATTATTTGTGATTGTCAAACAAACTGTAAGCGGTTTCTTCACCTCCAGAAGGTTTTCAGAAAGGAGAAAAACTAGTGGACGGGTGCCTCCTGTGATTATGCCTTAGACATATTGTCACGCCCCAAGAGGAGTCCTTACCGAAAAATTCCGACAGCATCTCCCCTATATGGGTGACAATCTGAGGCATACATACATATAATATACATCAGCCACATACGGCTGGAATATATCTACACAACCACGCAGTTATATAACCACCCCACTCGGCTGGAACAGAAACAAACACAACCACGCAGTTATATAAATATATGAATCAGCCCACACGGCTGTACTAAAATCAACACAGCGGAAATCCCAAACAACGATCACGAAACATAAAGTAACTAACTGCGAGCCGGCTCGGCTTGACACAATAATATCAAACCAAATACAAGAGAACTCAAATACATAAACAAGTACAAAACCCAAAATACAAATAGCGTAAGAAATACCAAAATCGTAAGGTCGTCCTTGAATGTGACGTGGGACTGGCGGAGAGGCTCTCCAGGCGACTCCATAAATCCTTTACCTGCTACCTGGCGAAATTACCAATATACGGGGTGGTGAGTATAAAGACTCAGCGGGTAATAGACATATAGTGCATGAGTATAGTAAATCAAACTAGAGATGCAAAGGTATACAGTCTCGTATGGAAATAGCAGATACTACAGTGATATCATAATAAGTGTCCATACCTGAAACCATATCCTAGGCTAGTAGTAAAAGGTAAAGTGTAGCAAGGTCCTGCTACAGTACTGCCCATAACTACATGGTATTGTGTGAGGTATATACATGTCAACAGTAAGTAAGTCAGTGTCTAAACACATATCACAGGTATAAATCTCAACCTATTTAAGCATAACAGCATAAATAAACAACAATAGCATAAGCTAGTAACAGCAGCATAGATAAACAACAACAGCATAAGTAAACAACCAACAGATATAATAACAACAGCGTATGTACGGATGGTCACTCCCGCCCACCCCTCAAGTCCATGACCCCAGTATGGACAAGAGGCCGGGACAATGACAGACTGTACACCACTCCAGCTACCACCACTCTCGAGTGGCCGAGGGGACAGTTGCATAGTAGCTGAATAGCTACGTCTGCGACGGGGGTCCCTGCTGCCCGCGACTCCAGCAGACACTACCCATGAGTGTGCGAGTGGGGGGCACGACAGGACATGCAGCACACTCCAAGCAACCACTACCCATGAGTGGTCGAGCGTGCGGCCCTGGCCAACAACTGCCTCAACCACAAGGGAGACAGGATCGTCGGCAATGCATGCAATGACATGATGCGAATAATGCAACAGTCATCATATATATATAAACAGAAACAGGTATGCTACATGAAGCCAGCATGCTCAGTAAGGTGTGTAAATAAACAGCAATCAAAGCATGTAAACATGGTATCAGGTGTCTATATATCCAATACCTAAAATCTAATGTCTGACATCTGGCATCTGGTATCTGATACCTAGTAATATAGTATCTGCTAAATATCATCGATAGCAACGAGAGACTGTATAGATACAGAAACAAGTAGCTCAAAGATTGAGTGGAAGTATCAAACGCAGGAAAAATAAGAGTGGAGTCAAGATAGATACAGCAACTATCTGAACATAAAGCTCATGCACTAGGATCAAAATACTAAAGAGATAAAGCAAGAAATACTCGCCTTTATCCGTAGATCGTACTAAACAATCCTCACATCAGAAACAATCGTCCCATAATCAGAGTCCTGCATTCATATATACAATTTAGCTACTCTACTAGGTATCATTTAGCTAAACTGAATATCAGGACTAAATGCATAAACTTATTCTCCTTCTGATTAAGAAAACCCAAATTAAATCAATCCAAAGTGGTCAACTGAGCTTCAATTGTCATATCCCAAGAACAATCTTAACTAATACAATCCTAGATCGTATTACATACAGAAAATCTCCAGCAACCTAAACAGAACAACACTTTAATTATGTTTTAATCCCCAAATCAATCAGTACACCAAAACTCTACTGGTTAACCATGTATTGCACCCAATTCAAACTGAATTCAACACCTAGGTCTACAGATCTAACATCGGGAGTGGTAGAGCCTTACCTAATGCTTCTCGGATGAAGAATAACTGCTGGGAGTTGTAGCCGAGCTCCTCACAGTGAGCCACTGCCAAGAAGCAACCCTCAGTTAACCTAATTTTTCCTTTACTGACCTCAAATCTCAGATATTCAAAGCTATCAACCAAAGAAAAAACAATTGGCGTACCTTAACCTAACTCAGTATCGGAAACCCCCAAAAATGGCGAAGAGGTATGCTCAGCTTCAGGACTTGGGAAGACGAGAAGTCACCTTCCAAACTGCCGATCACCACCGATTTCAGCGCTCCAAATCCAGCAAAGCAAGGGCTCGGATTCTCCACCTTATCGCTGAAGATCGGCCGGTGCGAAGCAGAGATCTGAATGGGAGAGTAGGAGGCAGGGTTATAGGCAAGGGAAGATGGGTTAGGATGCTCCGACGAGCGGCAGCTGGTTCTACGTCGGGAGATCGGCTGTGAGTGTGCGTCGATGCCGAGACCGTTGGCGCAATCAGGTGAAATGATGAGCAGAGCTCATCGGCATTGAAGCTCGAGGGGTCTGTTGCTAGGGTTGGAAAGATGATGGCCGGATCGAAGCTTGAGTGGTCCGCGCCGATGATCTGAAGATGGTCGGCATTGATCGGGCGGAAGAGGGGAAAGAGTCGGCGCAAGTGGAGAGAAGGGATCGGGCGGAGTGTAGAAGGAATGGAGACGATTTCAGCTTATAAACCTAGCCTAATTAAAACTTAGGTTAAATCAATTAAACCCTAAGTTGGTTTCCTCAATCAACTCCCACTTTTAGATATTTTAAACGGGCTTCCATTTAGCCTATAAATGATCCCCTTAACCTACGCCAAACGGACTCCGAAAAATTCTCAGAAAATTTCTAAAAATTCCTGAAAAATCCAATAAGATTATTTGACAAATAACCTTATTATTTAATTATTATCTGGGTACCGAATTTTATATTCTCCCCCACTAATAAAAATTTGGTCCCCAAATTTACTGCTAAACTCAGAGATCTTCATCTTATGGTAACAACCAACAACACACTCATAAACTACTCCATCCAAGTATCATGAACAAATCTCCAACTTCAAAGGATGGCTCTATGGGTTATGGGCTCACTACGCTTCCGCGACGCCCATACAGTTACCTAACCACTTGTGGATAAATCAACTATCTCTGAAATCAAAAATCCACTATCTTCAAATCTTTCAACATCTGTATAGGGCGCTCAAACTATCCATCAAACTAAGGGTAAAAATCCATACCACAATCTATATC
The DNA here is from genome assembly GCF_018446385.1 of Zingiber officinale. Taxonomy (NCBI): domain Eukaryota; kingdom Viridiplantae; phylum Streptophyta; class Magnoliopsida; order Zingiberales; family Zingiberaceae; genus Zingiber; species Zingiber officinale. The sequence goes on along the minus strand of NC_055997.1, from coordinate 26,133,882 downwards.
TAAAGAAAAGCTCCTAACATAAAGTCTATTATAAAATCTGTCACTATCGTGATGTGAATCATGAATCTCCATCCAATTCAATACTCAGAGATATACCCTGAGGTCCGGTAATCTCTGCACCATATAATCCTGCTACTCGATCTAAAGAATCCATCCTACAAATCGATAGCTATGGAGCAAATTCGCCAACCCAACAATGATTACCCCAAAGCATCATATCCTCACCCTGCCCTGAGTAATCACACAACAACATCCATCATAACATGCTCCCAACTGCACCCTAGTGTCTGAATCAACGGTGACCATCCTTATTCTTCTAGTCTCTGGTGCTCAACCTTCACTTGCTAACATACTAGACATCGAACTACAAGATTTACAATGTCTTTCCCCATATCGTTCCACCAATAGGAATACCTCCAGACTCTGTATATTGAGTATTCCCTGCATGCATCGTAAATCTGGGTCGATGTGCTTCCTGAAGTAACTCCTCCCGAAACGGATCTAACTCAGGTATACACATAATCTCTCACGGAAACAATGAATCTCGTATAAATGATGTCACCACATTTCCAATGTGAAAATAATGGCTGCTAATTCCAAATCATGAGTCGGATAATTTTTCTCATGATCTTTCAACTATCGAGAAAAATATAGTACTACTCGACCATGCTGCTTCAGAACTGCACCTAACCCCTCGAACAATACTTCTGTGTAGAGTATCAATCCGTCTACACAAGAAGGTGAAACTAAAACGGTGCAGTTATCAGCTTTTCGTTTCAATTCATGAAACCGGTCTCAAAAGCATTTATCTAGGAAAATTCCACACTCTTTCTAGATAGTCAAGTCAACAACATAACAACGCTAGAGAAACCCTAATCCAATCTCCGGTAACATCTAGCCAGACCAAGGTAGCTGTGAGTCTCCTGTACAGACTTCAACTACTACCCACCGGTAACAGCTTATATCTTCCGTAGATCCACAGTGTACCCCTACCGGTAACCATGTATTCCAGAAATCTCACAGAAGACAATCAAAATACGCACTACTGAACTTCGCATATAGATGTTCCAGTCGAAACATATCTAGAACTATGCGAAGATAGTGTACGTGATCACCTCAGATCTTAAATAGATCATAATATCATTAATGAAGTCAATGAAAACTGCTCTAAACACCCTAGAAATGTCGAATACATCAGACACACTCAACCGTAAGATCACTGGCAACAAGTTTAAGATCTAATCACCAACCATAAATCATCAAATAATAAACTACCAAATCCAATATCCTCTAACAGATCATCAGAAAACAACCTATCATAACATTAATCAAACCTGATAATTTTCCTAAGGACCAATTATCATCATGATATACTATCATGATGTAGAAATATATCATCATCCTACCAAAAGTGTGTCACACTGAAATCCAAGGGTGTCCCTTGATTTCCTAATCGATGACCAACAACTCTCCAAATGGTAGAGATACAGTCAAACCATAAGTATATAAAACTCTACTAATCTTATCCAAAGAGTACGTCTAATCTCATCCATTCAAACATGCAAAATCCACCGCAAGGGAATGATGATCCCAAAATCCAAATGGTCACTCAACCTCCTAACTACAAATTCTACCCATCAAGAGAGTATCTCCATAACTCTCATAATTATACCTATAAAATCTCCTCCGATAACTGCTGACAAAAGGTCGAACACCCTTTGCTCTTACATATAACCTTCAAGACCTTCAGTAAATGATCAGGTGATCAAGGTCTTGAGCTGTTTATCATTGAGGATATCTAACCCTATCCGATCGGTCCATGAGTCAGGATCTCCCATGGAAGCACGCTAGACAAGTCGACTAACCATCGCCTTATAAACCATTACGCTTCCAAAGGAAGTAGAGAAGTACTCTCTCAAAACACCTCACAATGATCACCGTGATGTTTTAAACTCAACAACTATCTCCTGCATCTTCCTTTACGTGATGCCTGGTCACGTAAAGGATACGCAGCTAACATCATCTTTTCCACATCAGTATAAGTCATGTATCTGAATATGCTCACCATTTCATACACTTATATAACAAAGGTATCACGTAAGGGTTAAGCAGCTAGCTCTATACCTTTTTCACGTCAGTGGGGGTCATCTATCCAAATGTACCCTCAAGGTCATCCTACCAGGTACATACAGTCTATGGTTAAAGTCTCCATAGAATAGGATACATCGATCCTCTACAGACTAGTCAAGCCAGCAATGGTATGCAGCTAACTTAGTCAATTCTCCGTCTGTACAAGTCCTGAACTCAAACGTAACTTTTAGGTTATCTAACCAACACACATAACCCGAGGGTCCGAATCTCTATAAAATAGAGTGAGTCGGTCTCTTACTACCGAACTAATAAAATTAACTCAGTACTCTACCATCTACACCGACAAGAACGGATCAATCTTCTACTGATCAAGTCAACCAAGGTAGATCGGTCCTCTACTAACCTCAACAAGAGTAAACTGGTCCTCTACTAACCGAACCAACTAGGATAAATCAATCCTCTATTACCCAAGTCAATAAGGGTAAATCGGTTCTCTATGAACCAAAGCAATACGAGAAAATTGGTTCTCCATGAACCGAAACAATATGATATTTAGCAGATACTAACCACTACTAAACTAGTGATAACAGAAATTAATAACACTAGTGGTATGGTAAAAGAAGTCCTATGAGACTGTATTCCTTGATCTCTAGTAGGGTCAACCGTGATTAGTGATTGACCCAACACATTTGATGTATGCTACAAACAACTGGACAGGTACTAACAAAAGCGTACTAGTACACAACATAACTAACATAACAACTATGCATGCACTAACAGAAATGTAAGATAACAATATGCAAACATACCTCCTATAGCTTGGAGAATCCTGTCGCTGCCTGGTCCCAAAACCCGAAAAGTCACATCGAGAAACCAAATCACGAAAAACCAAACGAAAATAGGCCTCGTAAAACCTGTAGCTCTGATACCAATATACGGGGTGGTGAGTATAAAGACTCAGTGGGTAATAGACAGATAGTGCATGAGTATAGTAAATCAAACTAGAGATGCAAAGGTATACAGTCTCGTATGGAAATAGCAGATACTACAGTGATATCATAATAAGTGTCCATACCTGAAACCATATCCTAGGCTAGTAGTAAAAGGTAAAGTGTAGCAAGGTCCTGCTACAATACTGCCCATAACTACATGGTATCGTGTGAGGTATATACATGTCAACAGTAAGTAAGTCAGTGTTTAAACACATATCACAGGTATAAATCTCAACCTATGTAAGCATAACAACATAAATAAACAACAACAGCATAAGCTAGTAACAGCAGCATAGATAAGCAACAACAGCATAAGTAAACAACCAACAGATATAATAACAACAGCGTATGTACGGATGGTCACTCCCGCCCACCCCTCAAGTCCATGACCCTAGTATGGACGAGAGGCTGGGACAATGACAGACTGTACACCACTCCAGCTACCACCACTCTCAAGTGGCCGAGGGGACAGTTGCATAGTAGCTGAATAGCTACGTCTGCGACGGGGGTCCCTGCTGCCCGCGACTCCGGCAGACAGTACCCATGAGTGTGCGAGTGGGGGGCACGACAGGACATGCAGCACGCTCCAAGCTACCACTACCCATGAGTGGCCGAGCGTGCGGCCCTGGCCAACAACCACCTCAACCACAAGAGAGACAGGATCGTCGGCAATGCATGCAATGACATGATGCGAACAATGCAACAGTCATCATATATATATAAACAGAAACAGGTATGCTACATGAAGCCAGCATGCTCAGTAAGGTGTGTAAATAAGCAACAATCAAAGCATGTAAACATGGTATCAGGTGTCTATATATCCAATACCTAATATCTAATGTCTGGCATCTGGTATCTGGTATCTGATACCTAGTAATATAGTATCTGCTAAATATCATCGATAGCAACGAGAGACTGTATAGATACAGAAACGAGTAGCTCAAAGATTGAGTGGAAGTATTAAACACAGGAAAAATAAGAGTGGAGTCAAGATAGATACAGCAACTATCTGAACATAAAGCTCATGCACTAGGATCAAAATACTAAAGAGATAAAGCAAGAAATACCCGCCTTTATCCGTAGATCATACTAAACAATCCTCACGTCAGAAACAATCATCCCATAATCAGAGTCCTGCATTCACATATACAATTTAGCTACTCTACTAGGTATCATTTAGCTAAACTGAATATCAGGACCAAATGCATAAACTTATTCTCCTTCTGATTAAGAAAACCCAAATTAAATCAATCCAAAGTGGTCAACTGAGCTTCAATTGTCATAACCCAAGAACAATCTTAACTAATACAATCCTAGATCGTATTACATACAGAAAATCTCCAGCAACCTAAACAGAACAACACTTTAATTATGTTTTAATCCCCAAATCAATCAGTACACCAAAACTCTACTGGTTAACCATGTATTGCACCCAATTCAAACTGAATTCAACACCTAGGTCTACAGATCTAACATCGGGAGTGGTAGAGCCTTACCTAATGCTTCTCGGATGAAGAATAACTGCTGGGAGTTGTAGCCGAGCTCCTCACAGTGAGCCACTGCCAAGAAGCAACCCTCAGTTAACCTAATTTTTCCTTTACTGACCTCAAATCTCAGATATTCAAAGCTATCAGCCAAAGAAAAAACAATTGACGTACCTTAACCTAACTCAGTATCGGAAACCCCCAAAAATGGTGAAGAGGTATGCTCAGCTTCAGGACTTGGGAAGACGAGAAGTCACCTTCCAAACTGCCGATCACCACCGATTCCAGCGCTCCAAATCTAGCAAAGCAAGGGCTAGGATTCTCCACCTTATCGCTGAAGATCGGCCGGTGCGAAGCAGAGATCTGAATGGGAGAGTAGGAGGCAGGGTTATAGGCAAGAGAAGATCGGTTAGGATGCTCCGGCGAGCGGCAGCTAGTTCTACGTCGGGAGATCGGCTGTGAGTGTGCGTCGATGCCAAGACCGTCGGCGCAATCGGGTGAAATGATGAGCAGAGCTCATCGGCATTGAAGCTCGAGGGGTCCGTTGCTAGGGTTGGAAAGATGATGGCCGGATCGAAGCTTGAGTGGTCCGCGCCGATGATCTGAAGATGGTCGGCGTCGATCGGGCGGAAGAGGGGAAAGAGTCGGCGCAAGTGGAGAGAAGGGATCGGGCGGAGTGAAGAAGGAATGGAGAAGATTTCAGCTTATAAACCTAGCCTAATTAAAACTTAGGTTAAATTAATTAAACCCTAAGTTGCTTTCCTCAATCAACTCCCACTTTTAGATATTTTAAACGGGCTTCCATTTAGCCTATAAATGATCCCCTTAACCTACGCCAAACGGACTCCGAAAAATTCTCAGAAAATTTCTAAAAATTCCTGAAAAATCCAATAAGATTATTTGACAAATAACCTTATTATTTAATTATTATCTGGGTACCGAATTTTACACATATTAACCCTAGAGGGTTAGGAACCAAGTAAATCACTAGTGTTCTTTTTTGTGTCTTTATTGTTATATTTCCGTTGTTACTAACCAACTCTGATAGAACGAACGAAAGAACAAGCACGAAAAGATGGGTCAATATTCACCCCTCCTATCGATGTTACGGATCATATAATTGGTATCAGAGTAGGAGGCTCTGATCAAACTAATCTTCGAAGGAGCAAGCAGGCCAAGGATTGAGGGGGAGCAAGGTATAAATTTTAATTATGGTATTTAAATTTCACATAATTTGTTTCAAGTGCAAGGAGAGAGGGCACTATAAAAATAAGTGTCCTACTTATAAGAATTGAACGCCATCATCAGCGACAAAGGAGAAATCGATGCTCGGAGTTTGAAAAGCAAAAACCACATCAAATACTTTGAGTGCCAAGAGTTCAGACACTACCAGAGTCGCTTCCCAATAAAAAAATTATGAAAAATGTTAGTAATTTTATATTTCACTACAAGAAATTTTAGATTTAACCACACCTAATAGACAACAGTTTTTCGAGAAACTGTTGTCTTTTTGCCATTTAACAACGGTTTTATTGAAAACCGTTGTTGTTCACCATAATTTTTTTTAAATGACAACGGTTTTTAAAAAACTGTTGTCTAATGTATGTCAAAGACAACGATTTTTAAAAAACTGTTTTCTAATGTATGTCAAAGACAACGATTTTTAAAAAACTGTTGTCTAATGTATGTCAAAGACAACGATTTTAAAAAACTGTTGTCTTTTAGCGTTGCTTACATGATAATATACAATAGTTTTATTAAACTGTTGTCTATTGAATGTTGTTGAATCCCAAAAAAATAATAGTTTTTTTTAACTTCACGAAAAAAAACTCATGAACAAAGAGTTTTTTTGTTCGCGTGAGGCTAGGTCACCACTGCCGATTCCCCTTTCCTCTCCTTCCCAACCCGACGCTGATCCTCGCCGCCTATCGACGCCGCGATACTTCTTCTCCCCGCATACATAACCACCAACCAAGAGTTACTCAACGTCGGTTGAAGCCTCATTGAGTCGTGTCTTTCTCCGATCAACGTCATAGCTGCCGTCGCCGAGCTCTAACTCTTCCCCGACGCCGAAGCCACGAGGAAATCGATCGCGCTAGCACCAAGCGTCCATCACCGGCTAAGGCTCTTCTCCACTGATCACTGAAGTCCATCCGGAGATTTCTCTGTTGATACAGTCTGACCTGGATGTTGTTTTGCTGTTGACACTGATTTAAGTTTGTATCAGATAATTAACTCAGATTAATTACTAATCCAGGTTGACTAGGTTGACCTGAGTGAAGCTAGGTGCAAGTCCTGGTGAGTGAAGCCAGGTGAAAACCTAGTGAGTGAAGCTAGGTGCAAGTCCTGGTGAGTGAAGCCGGGCAAGGGAAAATCCAGATGGATCAAGGGTGATCGGACATCTGGTGTTGAAAAGTCCAAGAAGGAAACTTGGCATGCGGAGTCAGAGAGGGTTCGGTAGCTCGTTCTCTAGGACCAGATAAAGTCGGAAAGGGCTAGGGAGCTCATTTTTCTGGACTAGGTCAGAGAGGGCTCGACCCGGACTGAGTCGAGAAGCTGGATCGGTCGGCAGACCGATCCAGTGAAACCTTGACACCTGATCGGTCTGCCGACCGATCGGAACCGATCAGAAATCGATCAGTAGTCTACTGTGATTTTACTGATCGGTCTGGAGACCGATCAGGAGGCTGTAAGCGCTTGGGAAGAGCGACATCTGATCGGTCTCGGACCGATCAGATTAGTGCCTGATCGGTCCGCAGACCGATCAGAAGCTGTGCGCGTTTGGAAAGAGCGGTCTGGGGACCGATCAGATTAGTGCCTGATCGGTCCGCAGACCGATCAGCGATGATCCAGAAAGCATGGATCGGTCTGCAGACCGACCCACGGTATTGTTTGTTTTGCATGCACTTTTTCTGATTGCCGTATTTGTTTTCACCCATCTGTTTTTAACCATCTGCTGTGAGTCTTTTTAGTTTGCAGGTTGCAGGTCACACTCTCATGGTTGAATTCAAATTAAGCTTCATTAAGAGAAGAAGACAAGTGCTCTTTTCACTGTGACTTGCTGCAACAGATGCATTTGAGGCATCAACGTTCACTGGCGAATCTGATTGCGATTGGGCTGCGCTCAGTTTGATTGAGTTCAGAGAACCAGGTAAGGAGGAAGAGGATTATCTGCAGCACTGATTTGCGCAGTTTTGACCAGATCTGTGACAGCAGAGATCGATTTGAGAAGCAGTAAAAACAGTGAGAGGGGAACAAGAACAAGAAAACGAAGAAAGCTGTGCTGTTGTGCGAAGTTCTTGAGCTCTCGGGTGAACTGCGATCTCTGTTTTCTGCTACTGATACTCGCGTGGTTGTGAGCATTTCTATTCTCCTTTGCCACCGAGTTTCTGTAAGTCTCGTGCTTTAATTTAGATCTTTCTTGAGACTCTGTTGAGAGGTTGCTCCACCGAGAAGGAGACATCTTTAGCCGGAAGTTATCCGGGGTGCGATCTACCGAAGATCAAGGAGTCGTCCACCTTACGGACACGCCGAGGAGTAGGGGCAAGTTATCCCCGAACCTCGTATATCTTTGTGTCTGCTGTGTGTGTGTTTTTCTTCCTTCGTTTTAGTTTTCCACTTCCACTGTGCTAACTAGTTTTTTGTAGAACTCTGTCTAAGTTTTTTAAGGGGCTATTCACCCCCCTCTAGCCATCTAAGATCCCAACAAGTGGTATCAGAGCCTGGTGCTCTTCATCTGGACTAACATTCCAAGGAGCAACAAGATGGCCATGAAGGAAGGATTCAGCACCAACAGACCACCGTTCTTCGATGGAGCAGATTTCCAGTCTTGGAAGAGCCGCATGGAGTATTACCTCAAGACTGATATCTCCATGTGGTTCTCGGTCAAGGAAGGCTTCACACCACCGAAGGACGAAGAAGGTAAGGAACTCGATTCATCAAGGTGGTCTACTGAACAAACTCGTAAAGGGCAAGCCGATGCCAAGGCGGTTGTCACCTTACAATGTGGGATTGCCAAGGACCAACTCATCAAGGTAGGTCCATTCTCGAGTGCAAAAGATTTATGGAACAAGCTTATCGAGCTCCAAGAAGGAACTCGAGATTCTCGGATAGCCAAGAGGGACCTATTCTTGAATCAACTACAAAATCTCACCATGAAGGAAAATGAAACGGTAAGTGAACTACATGGGAGGTTCAAGGAAATCATCAATGGTTTACATTCCGTGGATGAACGCGTGGAGAATCACGACCTAGTAAGGTACGCTCTTAAATCCTTTCCAAGGAATGCCTTGTGGTCATCTATGGTAGATGCCTACAAGGTTTCCAAGGATCTTTCCATTGTTAAATTAGACGAATTCTTTTGTGAAATGGAACTTCATGAACTTGCTAACAAAGGTCAAAAGGAGAAAGGTATAGCTTTGGTTGCAGGAGAAAAGAGCAAGGATGGGAGAAGAAGGAGAGAAAAGAAGAAGGAGAAAGAGATTCCTTCATCTTCATCCTCCTCTGAGTCCGATGATGAAGGTGGATCATCATCAAGCGAGATGGCAAATTTTGTGAGGAGGATCATGAGAAGAAGCAGGAGATATAAAGGAAAAGGTAAATCTAATGATCAAAATATCGATAAGACTAATGTTACATGTTATGAGTGTAGCAAGAAAGGCCACTACCGGAGTGAGTGTCCAAAACTCAAGAAGGAGGAACGGGCCAAAAAGAAGGAGGAAATAGCCAAGAAGAAGAAAGCTCTCAAGGCCACTTGGGATGAATCCTCCTCAAGCTCATCGGAGGAGGAAGAGAAGAAGGAGAAGAGTACTCGGCAATTGGCACTCATGGCAAGGGAGGAGTCCGAATCCGAGAGTGATGACTCAAGCACATCAGCCGCGGCTTCATCATCTTCGGATGATGAAGAGGTAACCTCTTCTCACTTAGAAAAATGCTATAAGACTATTACACATTTGTCTACCTTGCTTAAAAAATCAAAAACAGAAAATAAATCATTAAAAGAAGAAGTAGAGAACTTGAGAGCTCTTAGGGAAGATGAGGTTGATGACCTACATCTAGAGCTCCTTGAAGATGAAAACAAAGCCTTGAAGGGTGAGGTTGAGAAACTCAAGAAAATGCTTGAGAAATTCTCAACTAGCTCCAAGACATTAGACATGATTCTAAATGCCCAAAGGGCGGTCTACAACAAGGCTGGATTAGGATACCAACCTAAGGAGTCTAGCTTTATTTCTTTAGTGTCAAGAACCCAATTTCATAGATCGCATGTTTCTAGGGTTCATGAGACTAGGAAGAAGGTAACAAAGGCATGGGTGCCTAAGTCTTTCATTGTAGATGCATTAGGTCCCAAGACTTGGGTACCTAAAACATCTATCTTTCGTGTCTTGTAGGCATTGGTAAAGGGGGAGCGTCTATCAACTTGGTTTGTTGATAGTGGATGCTCCAAGCACATGACCGGGGACAAGTCACTATTTTCTACCATTCAAAACAAAAATAGAGGTAATGTGTCATTTGGTAATAATGGTAGTCTTAAGGTTGTAGGAGTTGGAGACATTCATATATCCGAATGTCTCCATATCAAGAATGTCCTTCTAGTCAAGGGGATGACTTTTAATCTCCTAAGTGTCAGTCAATTGTGTGATACGGGTTACACAATTGAATTTCATTCAAGTCAATGTTTGGTTAAACACATTGACACACTTGACACGGTACTAGTAGGCACAAGGGTTGATAATATTTATCAAGTATCGTTTAAAAGTGCTACTAATGCTTTGATTAAGTGTTTTATGTCAAAAGAAGAAGAGTCTTGGCTATGGCATAGAAGGTTGGCACATGTAAACATGAAGAACATCCGGAAGTTGGCCAACCAAGGATTAGTGCGAGACTTACCCAGCATCAAGTACCACAAGACCAAACTATGTGATGCATGTCAAAAGGGTAAGCAAACAAAAGGTGTTCATAAAGGTAAAAGCACTGTAAGTACATCTAGTGCTTTAGATTTATTGCACATGGACCTATTTGATTGCAGTAGTGTAATATCATTGAATGGAAGTAGATATTGCTTGGTAATCGTTGATGATTTTACTAGATACACATGGACTTTCTTTTTGAAACATAAGGACCAAACTATAGATATTTTTATTTCCTTTTGTAGAAGAACTGAAAATGAAAAATCGACAATAATTAAAATCATTAGAAGTGATCATGGTGGGGAATTTCAAAATCATAGGTTTTTAGAGTTTTGTCAAGAGAAGGGATATAGGCATGAGTTCTCTACTCCAAGGACCCCACAGCAAAATGGGGTTGTGGAGAGAAAGAACCGAGTCTTACAAGAGGCTGCACGAAGCATGCTCAATGAGTACTCACTACCGAGCTACTTATGGGCTGAAGCTATGAATACAGCTTGCTATGTGCAAAATCGAGTTTTAATACATAGGTTTTTAGGAAAGACTCCCCATGAACTTTGGTTTGGGAAACCACCTACAATTAAACATCTTAGGGTGTTTGGTTGTAAGGTGTTTATTTTGAACACCAAGGACCATCTTGGGAAGTTCACGGCTAAGGCTGATCAAGGGATACTGGTCGGGTATTCTCTTACCAGCAAAGCCTATCGAGTCTACAACAATAGGACCAAATTGATTGAAGAGTCCTCTGATGTAGCCTTTGAAGAAATCCCTAACTTAAATGATCAACCAAGGGATGTAGGAGAAATTCAATTTGAACTTAGAAATCTAAGTTTGAATGATCAAAAAGAAGAACGAGTCGAAGTTGACTCTGATGTTGATGAGCAAAGGCAACAAAGAACTCAATTTGATCCTTTGCCTGATATTGAGTCCTCGCCTGTGCCGAGTGAGACCATTCATGAGGCACCACCAATACCAAGACAATCTAGGATAGCCACTAGTCATCCCCAAGACCAAATTGTGGGAGATATCCAACAAGGGGTTAGGACTAGATCATTCTTTAGAAATGAGTCTAGTGAAGTCGCATTGATTTCAGAGATTGAACCAAAATTAGTTGATGAGGCATTGCACGATCCTGATTGGATCATAGCTATGCAAGACGAATTAGGTCAATTTGAAAGGAGCCAAGTGTGGGACTTGGTTCCTAGACCGAAAAAGACCACCATTATTGGAACTAAATGGGTCTTCAAAAATAAGTTAAATCAAAAGGGAGAAGTTGTAAGAAACAAGGCAAGACTTGTAGCCAAGGGCTATAGTCAAGTCGAAGGTCTCGATTATGATGAGACTTATGCTCCCGTGGCACGATTAGAGTCCATTCGTTTGATGCTAGCTTTTGCTGCACATAGAGGTTTCAAATTCTATCAAATGGATGTTAAATCTGCCTTCTTAAATGGTTTTATTAAAGAAGAAGTCTATGTTGAACAACCACCGGGGTTTGTGAATACCGAAGCTCCAAACCACGTGTACAAGCTCAAGAAAGCACTTTATGGGCTTAAACAAGCACCACGAGCTTGGTACGAAAGGTTGTCAACATATTTACTAGAAAAGGGTTTTGTGAGAGGCCAAATAGACCCAACACTATTTCTGCGTAGAGATGGTGAAAATATTTTTGTAGCCCAAGTATATGTCGATGACATAATTTGTGGCTCAAATAACAAGGGCTATTTGAATGAATTTATTTCTCACATGGAAAGTGAGTTTGAGATGAGTCTAGTAGGAGAATTGACATTCTTCCTTGGACTTGAAATCAAACAAACTCGAGATGGCATTTATGTCCATCAGACGAAATACACTCAAGAGATGCTTAGAAAATTCAATATGAGTGACTCTAAGGAAGTGTCCACTCCAATGGTGACAAACACTCGCCTTGACAATGATGAGAGTGGGAAACCAATTGATCTAACGCAATATAGAAGCATGATTGGTAGTCTTCTATATCTCACAGCTAGTAGGCCTGACATACTTTTTGCTGTGGGCATGTGCGCTAGATATCAAGTCTGTGCCAAGGAATCTCATTTAATTGCAGTTAAGAGAATATTGAGATACCTTAAGGGCACAATTCGAGTAGGTCTATGGTACCCTCGTACAGAGTCTTTTGACTTGGTAGGCTATACTGATTCCGATTATGCTAGGTGCAAATTGGATCGGAAAAGCACTAGTGGGGGTTGTCAATTTTTAGGTTCATCATTAGTTAGTTGGTCAAGTCGGAAGCAACATTGTGTTGCCCTCTCCACGACCGAGGCTGAATATATTGCCATGGGAGAGAGTGTATCACAATTGTTATGGATGATACACACCCTAGAGGATTATGGACTTTCTTATAAGGGTGTACAAGTGCTATGTGACAACATTAGCACGATCAACCTAACTAAAAATCCAGTCCATCATTCAAGGACCAAGCACATTGAAGTGCGTCATCACTTCATTAGAGATCACGTAGCTAGGGGTGACATTGTGCTCACATATGTGGAGTCAAAGTCAAACCTAGCCGACATTTTCACCAAACCCCTTCCGGAAAATGAATTTAGTCATTTAAGGAGGGAGTTAGGGATGTGTTTGGCTCCTTAGGTCCTTAGGACTTCATCATGATCAATAAGGACAAATTAAAATGACAAAAGAAATTGGGAATGATTTTGGGCAACTTGGGAACATCTCACACAAACTATAAGGTTTAACAAAATATTTTTGTTTGCTAGAAATGGGGTGAGATGCTAGGAACAACCAAATTATTCAAAATGTATCATGCATCTCTTGAATAATTAGGTTGAAGAGACATTAATTGAGTATGGGGAACACCATTACATAATTCATGTGTAATTGGTTCCTAGATCGTACTCATATATTCCAACCAAGGAATCTTGGTTGGACTTTTGCCTAGAAATTTTCTAATCATGGTTGATGGTTGATGTGTTGATTGGTATTGTTGTTTGGTTCATGTCATGACTTTGATTGATAAAACGATAGGTTATTAAAGGAAATAATAATAACTTGGATATATTTTGACAAACTTGAAACTAAACATAACAAGGATCAAGAATTTCAGCTTTCATGCCTTGATTGCAAATTAGGACAAGTTGTCTATATTTTGACAAACTTGAACCTGATCATAGAGACGAGTTTAGCAAAAATATGTTTTGAACTCTTAAGGACCAAGAAGACAGAACTCCATATGGTTGGAGTTAGTGTGAGGTTTTGTTTGATGAGAATCTGAAACTTTAGGGCTATAAACATGTTCAGACCATAACTTTTAGGTAAGAGCTATGCTTGTAGATCCTCCATGTTCTAGGTGCTGAACTTGGGAGTTTTCCTAGAGAAACTCCCACGAATTATCGAACACAAGTTACTGAAATTACTACTTTCAGTTACTGAAATTACAGGAGAAATCAGACACTGATCGGTCTACGGACCGATCAAGTCAGCCTGGCACGCTCGAGCCCGCTACTGATCTCTTTCTGATCGGTCTACAGACTGATCAGAGAGTTCCCTGATCGGTCCGGAGACCGATCAGATCAATTCGGCAGAAAAGCCACTGATCAATCTCTGATCGGTCTACCGACCGATCAGGAATCTTGCTGATCGGTCAAGGGACCGATCAGTGAGTACTGATCGTCTCCTGATCGGTCCGTGGACCGATCAGGATGATTCTGGATCGGTCCAGGGACCGATCAGGAGGCTTCTGATATCTTCTGATCGGACAACCGTCCGATCATTTCTTCATTGTACACCCATCTAAACCCTTAAAACCTCCCGATTCCTTCTTTCCCTCATTCACGCAAAACCCTAGCCGACTCTTCCCACCAGCTCATCCGTTCTCTTCTCTTTGCACGCCGGAACACTAGTCCCAGTTCTAGCCCTCTGAAGCTCTAGCCGAGAGTTCAATGACACCAAGGTAACTCCTATTTCTCTAGAACTTTGGCATTTCGATTTCATTTCTCACATATCTGTGGCTTTGTGTTTCGGGTGGCTCCTGTGCTCTTCTTTTTCCCATTAGAAAGAAACCAGTAGGTGAGGGTGAGGGTACTTCCAAGTCCAAAGATAAATCCAAAGCTCCTGCTGCTCCTTCCCGACCTCAACCATCCAGTTCGGGAAGATTTCCCAACCAACAGTTTGAAAAATCCTTTAAGGAAAGGACCTTCAAGTTGCTTCCATGTAGATCAGTCGATCAAAAATACATGAATGAGTTTTGTCCAGCGATTACGGAGATCATAGCCTACTATAAACTTGATTCCTTGGTATATTTAGAGAGGGATATCAACTTTGACCTAGTTTCTGAATTCTATAACAACCTTCATCAGACTATTGATGGTAGTTATAGATCAAGAGTGGCTAAGCAAAACGTTGATTTCAGCTTAATTGCCTTCTTTGATTATTTAGGCTGTCGTATGTGTTCGGGGACGGTGTTCTCATTCTATCCTTCTTTGCCTGAACCCGTGCCTCATCCTCTTGATGTCTCATCTGACTCGATTTATGAGTACTTCTTTGGACATCCGAGACCGGATGGATTAGATGAGTTAGATGTCGATTTTCCTACATTTGCAGCCCTTGGCCTTTCTGCTCCTGATTACATTCTTTTCAAAATTGTCACAAACTGTCTTCTACCTATCACCTCTAAACCATTGGCAGAGATTCGACCGTATCATTGTCTGATGCTTTACGGGTTGCGTAGGCGTCTTGACTTTGATGTCATGTCGAGTGTCTATACTTCTATCATATCCCATAGCGAGCCAAGCGGTTACACCATCTATATGCCTTTTGGGCATATAATTACTGACTGGCTTGAGACCCTGGGTATTGATGTCTCTAAGGGGAGGATAGTAAAGATGGTTAGGCAGGATTGTCGACTTGGAAAATGTGCGTTTTCCAAGTCTGGAATCTTAGGACAGGATGGGACAGTTAGGTGGAAGGATGGGAGGGCACTAGGTGAGTTACCTCGACGACAGGTTGCTCCTCCTGCTGCTGACGATGGAGAGGCCGATCCTGATCTGCGCTGGCAGATCGCCGAGCTGGAGAGTCGCTTTGACCGACACGAGGAGATGGTGGCTGCTGAGTTCGATGGACTACGCATTCGGATAGACCAGCGCTACGATGACCTGCGCGGGCATATTGACCAGCGCTTCGATGATATGCGCAGTCATCAGGTGGTGACACAGCAGTTGCTACTCGGATGGATGGCACGCTACCCGCCTCCGCAGTCTTACCCAGGCTATCCATCCTCCAGCGTGCCGCCTCAGGATTTCACCCTTCCTGCCGATGATGATGATGCTCCTCATGTTGAGGACGTTGATTGATATAGTCTGTGTGTCACCTTGTCTGTATGTATTTTGGATGTTATTTGTTAGTCTGACCTGGATGTTTGCACTTCTGATGCTACTCATATATTTATGCTACTCAGTTTTATATTTGCTTGCTCTTTATTATGCTTCATTTTCTATCGTTTTTTTTTTTCTATGCCATGATTTGATTGTATCTTATGTCTTTCTTAGTGTCATATTGTGACCTTAGAGGGAACTCTAGGTCAGTTAAGAGAAGGCAGTATGGGATAAGGGGGAGTCCTTTGAGTTTTTGTCACCTCATTTGCACCTTTTTGGTGTTTGGCAAAGGGGGAGAGGATACCTAAGTTTAGAAATGAATGAAAGCTTGATTTTAGAGGAGAGGATAACGGGAAGGATCTTGATTCCCGTCTTTGACTTGGTGGTGTATCCGTCTTAGGGGGAGGATCCTGATTTCCCTAAAATTATGGATATATGAGCATTTCTGATCTAAACTTAAATCGTGTTGTCAAACAACAAAAAGGGGGAGATTGTTGATACAGTCTGACCTGGATGTTGTTTTGCTGTTGACACTGATTTAAGTTTGTATCAGATAATTAACTCAGATTAATTACTAATCCAGGTTGACTAGGTTGACCTGAGTGAAGCTAGGTGCAAGTCCTGGTGAGTGAAGCCAGGTGAAAACCCTAGTGAGTGAAGCTAGGTGCAAGTCCTGGTGAGTGAAGCCGGGCAAGGGCAAATCCAGATGGATCAAGGGTGATCGGACATCTGGTGTTGAAAAGTCCAAGAAGGAAACTTGGCATGCGGAGTCAGAGAGGGTTCGGTAGCTCGTTCTCTAGGACCAGATAAAGTCGGAAAGGGCTAGGGAGCTCATTTTTCCGGACTAGGTCAGAGAGGGCTCGACCCGGACTGAGTCGAGAAGCTGGATCGGTCGGCAGACCGATCCAGTGAAACCTTGACACCTGATCGGTCTGCCGACCGATCAGGAATTGATCAGTGGCTACTGAACGTTTACCCACCGATCAATTCCTGATCGGTCTGGAGACCGATCAGGAGGCTGTAAGCGTTTGGGAAGAACGCTATCTGATCGGTCTCGGGACCGATCAGATTAATGCCTGATCGGTCCGCAGACCGATCAGAAGCTGCGCGTATTTGGAAACAGCGCCATCTGATCGGTCTGGGGACCGATCAGATTAGTGCCTGATCGGTCCGCAGACCGATCAACGATGATCCAGAAAGCGTGGATCGGTCTGCAGACCGATCCACGGTATTGTTTATTTTGCATGTACTTTTTCTGATTGCCGTATTTGTCTTCACCATCTGTTTTTAACCATCTGCTGTGAGTCTTTTGAGCTTGCAGGTTGCAGGTCACATTCTCATGGTTGAATTCAAATTGAGCTTCATTAAGAGAAGAAGACAAGTGCTCTTTACACTGTGATTTGCTGCAACAGATGCATTTGAGGCATCAACGTTCACTGGGTTTCTGATTGCGATTGGTTCGAGCTCAGAAGACGCCAGTGATGACTGTGATATCATTGGTGTGAGTTCAGAGAACCAGGTAAGGAGGAAGAGGGATTGGCTGCAGCGCTGATTTGCGCAGTTTTGACCAGATCTGTGACAGCAGAGATCAGATTTGAGAAGCAGTAAAAACAGCGAGAGGGGAACAAGAACAAGAAAACGAAGAAAGCTTGAAAAAAAAAGTCTGTGCTGTTGTGCGAAGTTCTTGAGCTCTCGGGTGAACTGCGATCTCTGTTTTCTACTACTGATACTCGCGTGGTTGTGAGCATTTCTATTCTCCTTTGCCACCGAGTTTCTGTAAGTCTCGTGCTTTAATTTAGATCTTTCTTGAGACTCTGTTGAGAGGTTGCTCCACCGAGAAGGAGACATCTTTAGCCGGAAGTTATCCGGGGTGCGATCTACCGAAGATCAAGGAGTCGCCCACCTTACGGACACGCCGAGGAGTAGGGGCAAGTTATCCCCGAACCTCGTATATCTTTGTGTCTGCTGTGTGTGTGTTTTTCTTCCTTCGTTTTAGTTTTCCACTTCCGCTGTGCTAACTAGTTTTTGTGTAAAACTCTCTGTCTAAGTTTTTTAAGGGGCTATTCACCCCCCTCTAGCCATCTAAGATCCCAACATTCTCTTCTCCTAGAGTCGCCGACCCTGCATTGGTGGATCTCCGGTTAAGAGGGGTTTGAACCCTAGATCTAACCTCCTGCGGCGCCTCTCTACACATCACAGCTTCGACGATCGAACCAGGTTTGCTCTAACCGATCTTTACTCTAGTGTTGGCATTGCCCTATTCCTCTGTCCCAGCTCACCGCCACAATAACCTCCCGAGCCCTTGATAATTAGCATTTTGATACATTATTTCTACCCTTAATTTTCATGTTTTAATCCTTTCATATGATTAATTGTTGATTTTTATCATGTTTATTAAGTTGGATTTATATTATGAGTTTTGTTATAATTCTTCCTATTTTTATGGATTTCTACTTATAATTGTGCACTTTTATTTTCTAGGGATTGAGCTCAAGTTGATCCAAATTGAACCTAAAGACTTGAGTCAATGAGAAGTCCAATCTGAAGAAATTTGAGCCATTAGATCAAATCTGAAGCAAATTAAATGAAAGATTCAGATCTGATTAATTCTAACCGTTCATCAAGATCTGGTTGATTTTGGCCAATCTGTGTAGATCTGGCGTGATCTGAGCCGCTCATCTTGATCTAGTCATCCGGACCATTCAATGGGTTTCAGTTGATCTCGACCGTTCACTCAAATTTGATCTCAGCCACTCTTTCGGATCTGGGTTGATCAGGACCGTCGGATCGGATTTGGGGGAATAAATCCACAAAGCAAGTATTTCTAATGGGGGCATCGCATCTTCTCCCGTTCGGCTCCTTCTCACGCGACTGCCGTTTCTTCTCCTTCACCGACGGCCGGCGGCCACCTCCACTCAACCACCGCCGCCGGCCGGACACCATCTCCTTCCTTCTTCTATTCACACCGCAGCCAAGGAATTTTGCCTCTACCGCTCAGTCTTCTCTCTATTCGCGACGTCCTCTGTGTTCGCGGCATTTCTTCCTCGCGCGGGCTAGGGTTCGCGACAGATTCAACAGGCCACTTCATTCCTCCGAGTTCTGAGTTCGAGCAGCAACATCTTCTCCAGATTTGGTCAGCACAGCAGACTTCAATTCCAGCACTACTTCCTTCATCCGGACCAGATTTGGCCAGTCACAGCTCCACCTTTTCTTCCACAGCAGTCTTCAAGTTCGATCAGCAATTCTTCAACAGATCTGGACAGCTTTTGTTTGTTGCAGTTTCTTCACTTGATTCGAATTGATAGTGATGTTTCTTTTAGTTGATTGTTTGATGCTTGTATTGAGTTGTTCTCCCTTGTTTTAGATTTGCACGTACTCATGTCATTTCGATTTATGCTCATAAGGTGTTCGACAAAATGTTTCTTCCAACAGTAGGTTTAAATTCATGCATTTTATTTCACTTAATGTTTGCTTGTCTTATCTTTTGCAATTGCTATAAGTTTTGTTCTTCATTTGAATGCAATTAGGCTAGGGTAGATTAGCTTTCTTTAATGCTCTAAGTTACATTCCATGCTTAGTTTCATTACATGCTTAGTTTCAATATCGCTACTAGTATTTCATGTTTGGAAATAGATTTAAGCGAGAAGTTTGCAGGCTGACGACATCTTTGCCATGTGCAATTCAATCTTTGTAGGATCTTGAAGCACAAACAAAGTGATTGTTTGTGCTTTATCTAAGTGATTGTTTGAACAGTTTTATAGCATGCATCTTGACAATTAATATAATTTTGAAGATCACTATCAAGGAAGAATGTTCAAAGGAAAGTAAAGGCTAAGGAGAAGATCACGTAATTAACTACACGGGTAGGTTTCCATAAGAATTCAACTTTTTCTTGATCTATTCTTATGTAGTCCATGGTACACATTAAAGATTTCACTGTAGCTTATTTTCAGTATTCTAACATGTAAATTAATACACTTTGTGGATCCTCCAAACAATCTAAGTTGTGATGGATTGATATCCCTTTATGTTCCAAACCTTTGTTTTTTTTTTTTTTTGGAGCTTGTAATTTTCATTGCAAACAATCCATATGGTGTATGAATTACATTCAGTCCAGTATAAACTTAGCACTTTCGCTTCAGAGGCAATTTATGGGTTTTATTCTACAATCATGTTTACTAATTGATCAGATTGATTAAGAAGGGCGTTGGAGTAGCTTGGTAAATTTGTTTTGCTAGGTTATGATAAATTAGCATTCAGCAGAATAGATGTTTGGATTTCTTCTTCAAATCACACAGTAATATTTCTCGTCATTGGTGAAACAATCAATCCACTCTCATTATAACTTCCACAACAGAAAATTTTATGTTATTTGCCTACTACCAATGCAGTTTAACTGATTTTACATTGACTGAACAAGGTTGATTTTATTTAGGTATCAAACTCTCCCATTTGTTTTAGATATTACATGTCTTGTTTGTTAATTTCTCCAAACAATTATTTCTCAATTTGTTAACAAGGAAACTCATGTTAGCTGATCCGGTAGTAAGAGTGGGCCCCCCCTTTTCTTGCAAGGTCAACGCCAAGGGGAAGTCACCGGAACAGCCGCCCACCCAGAGGAGAGTGTGGTCCGACCGGACGGACGGCCGTAGACGGCCGGTCCGATTGGACTGTCGGCCGGCCGATGGAATCGAGTACCCGGAGAGGTCCGGCCGGCTCGCACTTATAGTTGGGAGGCACCCTGTCAAATCGGGGTTCCGACGCTCAGTTAAAAAGGTCATGGACCGAGCTGACCTTTTGACTGACCGCAGTCATAAAGCACCCCTGTTTGTTAGTCTCCACAAAGCACAAGTAAACCACTGCGGATGTCCGGTCGGATGTTTAGGTATCTGTCCGCTCGGACTACAAGTTTGGAGCAAAGGAAAAGGCCAGAGGATTTCTTTCTTTGACAACCTGTAGGTTTCACGTGTGTGCCATGCTCCAAATCTTGTGACAGGGGATTCTGCTGTCCCATCGAGGGCATGCTTTCTGACAGCCGCGTACCTAGGAAAGGACAGGTAAGCTTTCTGACAGCCGCATACCTAGGATAGGACAGAGGACACTTATGCACCTTGGTACGCGTGCCCAAACCTTTCACAGCTCTATATAAAGAACCTCAGGTTTCATCGACAGAGGATTCTGGTACGTACTCTGAGACTTCTGGAGCCACCTTGTTCATCGTGATTTACCTGACTTGAGCGTCGGAGGGTCGTCGCTGGGAATCCCCTTCCCGGCCCGACTTCTGTGCAGGATAGCCGGAGCATCTCGACACTAGTTGGAGATCTACATCAGCGAGCCTTGGAGCGCCACGTGCCCAGCGTCTGTTGACTTCTGGTTCGGACAGGATCATTAGCATAGTCATGATCAGAGCCTAATTATAGTTTACAATTATTTGAGTGTTATTGATTAACTGTTCTGTCCTTTCTTCTGGTTCTTATTTTTTTTAAATTTTTGCACTCATTTAGATGGTTTATTATTCTTGTTGTGATGAATTCAGGTCTAGTGAAAATACTGAAGAAGTATGACAAGAGAACAGAAGCACTTATCAAGCAGCCCTTCATCGAAAAGGTGCTGCAGTAGCCATTCTTTACAACTGATCTCCTATATATACAAACTCGTGAAGGAGTGTGTGGCTATGCTCGACCACCTCTTCCCCAGCAACAACCTGTCAATTTCAGCAGAATGCGACGGACAAAATGGAGTGCCAAAGTCGGCACAATTAGGTGGGAGGGTTCCGGAATTGGAGGAGATTAAATATATGCAGAGCTTATACATGAAGAGCACCGTAGCAGCGCTGCGGTCCTTGAAACAGGTTAGGTGTAATGACCACCCTTCTTACTACTACTACTACTCTCTAAGAGTGACCGTTACTTATCTACTAACCCTACTTAACCGGTATAATTAAAAAAACACGAGAAATCTCTACCGAAAAATTTCGACAGAGTCTCCCCTGTACCGGTGACCAAATCATCAATACAAACAAATTATACTCAGCCACAGGCGGCTGGAACATATATCTTCACAACCACGCAGTATAATATCACAAATAAAAGAAGGAAACTACCCTAACAAAAGCAAACATCAATATCACTCCATCAATAGAACCCAACTACAAACGCGGAATAAACTTAATTACAATATTGACTCATAATAGCATTAAAAGAAAACTAAAGAACTCTAAACATAAAAGTCTTAACAATTCCTTAGCAAACTCTTGATCTCCCCATAGTCCAGCCATCACACACTTTCATCACCACCACCTTGTCGTCTTCCTTGCTAAATCTTTTCCTTTCCTTTATCTGCAATAGGAGGAAGTGCAGTATATAAGCATAAAGCTTAGTGAGCGCTATCTACTCATAAAAACTCGATATGCATGTATATAAATAAAAACATGCTAAAACTGAATGCTAACATATAAAATTACTCATGCTCATAAATAGAAAAGGAAATCATGCTAACTGAAATGCTAATCATTGTATAGCTAAATATGCTCATAAACCAATAAAAGAAGCATATTAAACATGTAAAGCTACTAAACATGTAAAGCTACTAAACATGTAAAACTAAACATGCTGAATAATCTAGTAGCAAGGAAACAATTGAAACTACTACTGCATGCTTCAAATAACAAGAAACTAATTTTCTAATTCTAGACAGACTTGAAGCTCGTTTCATTTGTTTCAAAAACTTATACTTTAATACTTCAAAATAATAATAAACTTCTTTTGGGCCCGGCATTGTACCAATTTGCGCGCATCCTTAATAAGAGTCGAGGTAGCTAATCCCGAAACTACTAAGGTACTTCTAGGCGATCTTGTGCCTAGGGGAGATCTAGGAGCCCACCCAATGGACCTTGTGTCCTGGACCTTGTGTTCGGTACATGTCATTAAAAAGTAAAATACTTTCTTTTTAACTATAACTTCTTTATACTTGCCCTTACTTGGCATTTAAGCAAACACCTTGTGTGCACTTTTGATATTCAATCTTCTGGAATTGAAATCAAGTCTAGACCTTAGTCTTTCTTGCTTATAGTTCTCAAAGACAGAAACTCATGCTTATGTAATAGCAAAGAAACTAATAATTGCATGCTCAAGATATTCTAATAGCAAAAGAGACTAGAAAGTATCACCGTGCACATCTAATGGCAAAGGGAACTGATCATGCTTAATTATTAGTAAATGGAAAATTTCTCATGCTTTACTAACAGCAAACGAAAACTAAACAGCAAGGAAATAATCTAAACAGCATAGGAAAAACCTAAAATTGAGGTTCATGGCAGCATAACAAGGAAATCTAAATCAGGAAATCTAAATCTGAAATGCTAACTATAAGGGTTGTTCAAACTTAAATCTAACAGCAATAAAGAAAACTAACTACATGCTCAAAATTTAATCAAACTATCTTATGTTCATTGCTTATTAAAATAGCAAATGAAACTAAAGATAAATCTACTCATGCTTCAATCAAAACCTGTTCAAAAACCAACAGCAGTAACGTTAGCAAGGAAGAAGGAAATCCAATTGAAACTATTCTTAAGCCTGATCAATTGTATAACAACAGTAACCCTCAAAAATGGCACACAAGCTCAAAATCCAGCCACCTCATGCTCACTGTTAGCAATAACCCGAACTGAAACCAAGCATTGACAATGAACCAAACTACATGCTAAAAAAAAATTATCTAATCCATTCTATGTTCATTGCTTAGCACAAAATCCGAACTTGCAGGGCACTGTATAAACCGAGCATGCCAAACAAGGTGACAAACAGGAATTTTAGTCAAGAAAAACTGAATTACTACTTTCTTCCCTTGTTATTCATGGTAGCTAATTCAAAACACAGAATCCTTGCTCTGTTTGAAACTAAAGAGATCTAAACCACATACTTAACCCATTCTATATTTTTCCTTCCCTTCTTTGAAGTACACGGCAGTAAGTAAAATCCCAAAACATGCTTCACAGTAAAACTCGAACAAACAAGGAAACACCAAACGAATCGGAACTACTCCTACTGCAGGTGAGAAGCAACTCACCTTTGCTCTTTAACTTACAACCGAAGAAATCGCTTCAAAGATTCGGAGAGACTTCAAATCCCGCGGCTCCTTTTTGTTTCCGAGCTCCCCGGGTCGAGGTGGTCACATACGGGTGAAGATCGGCCAGAAAGAGCCTTCGCCGGCCGCCGGAGGGTGAAAACCCTAGCTCCTTCGTGTTTCCGCCCGAGAGAAGAACGGCGTCGCCGCGTGAGAAGAGAAGGAGATTTTTGAGAGAAGTTTTTTGATTTTCAGAAAAGAAACCTAAATTCCTTTTCTTATACTAGGGTTTAAACCGAACTATACCTTAAATATAATCCGTTCTTTCCTTAATTAACAAAAACTCGCCGGCACAGCTGGTCAATCGGCTTTTAACCGAAGCAAGGGGTCTCGGCTTCAATCCCTCAGCCGCGCACTTTTTCCCAATTTATTCTCTAATCATTAACTATGCTATAAACTTAATTCTCACCAAATAAGGTTAACAAAACCGTGTAGCTCAGCTGGTTGGGCCGGTTTTGCTTGGGTCAGTTCGACCCGAGGTCGTGGGTTCGAATCTCACCTTCAACGTTTTTTTTAAAACTTCTTTCTTTTTGTAACCCTACTAAACGACTTCCAAAAATTACGTAAAAATACTCTAAAAATTCTTAAAAATCTCTAGAATATTTTAAAAGTATTTCCAAATATTTTTATGGACTTTTAGAACTTGAAATAGGGAAAATTGGGTCGTTACATTAGGAGCAAAAGTTCAACAGTCAAAACAGATTAGAAAATCTCGTGTTATATTATTCTACCTTTGTTTTAATAGCGTTATCATTTTGTTGGTTGCTTATGAAATTCTTAAAAATCTCTAGAATATTTTAAAAGTATTTCCAAATATTTTTATGGACTTTTAGAACTTGAAATAGGGAAAATTGGGTCGTTACATTAGGAGCAAAAGTTCAACAGTCAAAACAGATTAGAAAATCTCGTGTTATATTATTCTACCTTTGTTTTAATAGCGTTATCATTTTGTTGGTTGCTTATGAAATTTTGTTGGTTGTTTATGAAATTTTGTTGGTTGCTTATGAAATTTCTTCAGAATGTTATAAATATTATTTTTGAATGTTAGAAAATTGTATATTAAATTTTATTTTGAAATTTAGTATTTTGAATGATTTATAATATTGAAAAATTGTGTATTAATTTTTTTTATTTTTTATCTAAAAAAGACAATAGTTTTTCACCGTTGTCGTAGATAGTTTAAAACTGTTGTTGAAGACCCTGTTATTAAAGGTAGATGCTCAAAGACAACGGTGAAAAACTGTTGTCTTTGAAGGAAAAGACAACGGTTTTTCACCGTTGTAAAACTGTTGTCTTTGCCTTCAAAGACAACGGTTAAAAACTGTTGTCTTTAGGCACCCCTTTTAACAACATGGCCTTTAACAACAGTCCGAAAGGGGCTACGACAATGGTGAAAAATCTTTGTTGTTAGGCTTTTTTCTTGTAGTGTTTCATACAAATTTAATTTTTTACAATTGTATATTCAAAAATAGGTCTATAAATTTATATGATGACATTGTTTCCAAAAATACACCTATGCATAATAAATTATAATTTTCCTCCAATAAAATAGATGAAATTAATAATAATCTTAATAAATTATTTAATCAAGATAAATTTATATTGGATATAATAAACCTAACTAATTCAAACTCAATAAATTCAAATAAAATTTTAAATTTTAAATTTGAAAATAATAATTTTTAAAACTCAAATAAAACTTAAATAATGCTGAAAATTCAAATAAAAATTTAAGTTTTAAATAAAAAAATAATTATTCTGAAAATTCAAAGAAAAACTTAAATAATACTAAAATTTCAAATTTTAAATCTGAAAATAATAATTCTAAAAATTAAATAAAAACTTAAATAATGCTAAAAATTAAAATAAAAATTTTAATTTTAATAAATTTGAAAATATTACAACAACAACAACAACAACCAAGCATTTTCTCACTAGGTGGGGTCGGCTAAAAATATTAATAAATCTGAAAATATTAATTCTGAAAATTTAAATTCTAAGAAAAACTCAAATTCAACTAACCAAGATAAGATAATATTGAATAATTCAAAATTAAAAATGAAAGATAAAGACAATTTGAATAATTCAACCAACTTAATTAAATATTTAGAAAATATAAATTCAAATCCATATAAGATAAACTTTAAAATAAAAACAATAAAATAAACAAAATTTGATAAATTCAAACCAAATGATAAACTCTAATTTAAATACTAAAAATTTAAAATTAAATCTCAAAATTTTAAAAATAATTAAAATTATTAAAAACTCAACTAAAGAAAATATTCAAGTCAACATGGATGAAATTGATAAAATATTTAATTCCACAAATCTAAAGAAAAAAATCAAACTTAGAAAAATAATAATAATCAAGATAAAACTAATTTAATGAATACTAATCATTCAACTAAACAAGATAAAATTTTAATTAATAATCAAAATAAATCTAATAATTCAAATTCTGATTTAAAAAATTAATAATATAGAATTAAATAAATTAATTAATAGTCAAGATAATCTTAATGATACAAATTCAAAAGATAAGATAAATTCAAATCTTACAAATTTAAAATTAAATCTTAAAAATCCAGAAATTAAATCTACAAATTTTAAAAATACTAATTCAAATTTTAATACAAAAATTCAAATTTAATTAATTATAATAAAGTACCCTTTAATTATGAAATAATAAATAATTCAAAGTTAAATCTTAAAAATTCAAAATTAGTCAATTATAATAATGTACCATTCAATTATGAAGCAGTGAATAAAAAATTAAAATTTAAATACCAAAACTCAAGAAATTGAATCTACAAATTTTAACAAATTAAATCCATAACTTAAAAAATAAATAAATAAAATAGCATTAATTCTTTGAAAAATAAAATAAAGAAATTTAAAAAACATAAAACAAGTTATAATCAAGTACCTTAAATTATGGAACTAATTATTAAAATTTTACCAAATAAAACAACTAAATTAATAAAAATTAAAATATGTCAATGTGGGTTATACATTTGCGGGTTCACACAAAATATATCAAATCAAGAATTTGATGCATTATTAGAAATCAACTATAAATTATTTGACTTGTTTGACACATACATACTTGTCATGTACATGCATTATTTTATGTTAATAAATGTCATGTCATTCATACTAGTATTTTGTTCATGCTTAATCTAGAATGGCTAAGGATTTAGACTTGATTAATGTTTGTCCAATCTAGTATCAGGGTGAGACGAGATGATAGTATGTTAGGGAAGCTTGGTCTGGGGAATCAAGAGGGGCAGGGGTGAAATTTTCTAAATTTAAAACAAAACTTCATTATCGAGAAAATTTTGTTCATAAAGAAATTAATACATCATATTATATAGCAAGTCTTTCATACCATAATGATAATATTTCAACAAAATATAAAAATAGGTCATTCAAAAACAAAAACAGATTAAAAGAGTATATAGAGAATAACCATACAAGATACTAGAAATATAATCAATCAAGTTCATTGATATTATACTTTACTCTACGAAACTTCCCATCAAATTCATCTATTATGGATTCGACATCTATTGAATCGGCAAACTCTTGCTCAATGTAAACAACCAAACAATCCGTAAAGAAATCATTATCCATCTTATTGCGAAGTGATGTCTTCACAAGATTTATTGCTAAAAATGCTCTCTCTGTAATTGCTGTTGAAACTGGAAGAGTCAACACTAAGCAAATCAATCTATCAACCAAAAAGAAATGATCCGATTTTCTAGTTTCAACCAATACTTGGCATAACTGAGAAAGAGAAGCAACATTCTGAAAATCTACATGACGAACAACTGTATACTCATAGTGCTCTAATTGTCTTCTCAAAGCATCTAACTTAATTCGAGTAAAATCTTGAGGATAGAAAAATTAAGCAAGAGTATAAATATCCTCAATATTGAACGATTTGAACCCATCAATAGGATTCAACTCTAAGCTGAGAGTTAGGAGTTGCATTGTTTATTCAGTGAATCTATTATTCAACTCCGTCAAATGAAAATCTATCACAACATTGAATATGTTAATGTGATAATAATGCTCAATTGTGATATTATTCTTTTGTTGAAAAGAATGTCTTGTTCCTTCCAAATATTGAGCACTCATATTGGCCATTTCAATGTGATGCCTTTCAAAAAAAAAAAAAAAGACATATTATCAGCATATAATAAATGTCATGTAAACATGAAAAAACAAATATAGTTAAATAAATAAATCCATACCTTTCACAAAACTTCAATACACTTTCCAAAAGTTTCTCCCATCCAACTTCTCATAACTTTTGAAGAAGAATCTTGGTTGATGAGACCAAATTGATTGCATTTAATATATCTTGAGATTTAATTTGCAATGCTTGACAAAGAATATTAGATCCCCAAAACTTCATTCATCAGGTGTAAGATAAACACAGATTCAAATGGCATCATCTCTTTGTAAATGCTTTTAGCTTCTCCACGTATACTACTATTGAGTCCATTATCAATCTTTCTTTCAAGAAGTATACAAGTTACACCATACATATCAATTAAATTATTGACAGAAGAAAAATGAGAGCTCTAACGAGTAGCTCCAGCTCATTGTAAAGTACGAATTTAATTAGCCCCTGTGGCAGTTTTAAGTTCTCCCAAGCTATCATATTAAAAATTTCATCTTCTCGAATAGATTTTTAACTCACATTGACATTTGAAAGAAGAGCAAAAAAAAAAAATGATAATGGAACTCAATTTTGAAAAGAATAGTCATACCTCATGCACTTCTTTCGATACCACAACTAATGCAAGTTGCAAGCAATGGGCAAAACAATGCATATAATAGGCATACAGACAACCTTTGCGAAATAAGACTTGAAATCCATTCCATTCACCCCGCATATTACTAGATCCATTATATCCTTGACCTAACAAATTTTTAATCAAGAGATTGTAACGAGAAAGAACATTGCATATTTCTTTTTTAAGCGTTAATGCATTTGTGTCAATCACATTAACAACTTCAAAATAATGTTCTTGAACAATGCCCTTGCAGCCCACATATCTCAAAATGATAACCATCTACTCCTTATTAGATTCATCAAGAGCTTCATCAACAAGAATACAGAATTTGGTATCCCCCATTTCTTCACGAATCATATTTTGCACTTTATTAGCAAAAATATGCAATAATTCTTTCTAAATCTTGGAAGATGTATACTTGGCATTTTGAGGAGCATTTTCTAAGACAACTGAAGCAATTTCTTCATTCACTCTTGCTTGTAACTCAACTAATTCAATGAAATTTCCACGATTAGTAGAATGGATAGATTTATCATGACCTCTAAATGCACACCCTTGCATAGCTAATCATTTCATACTCTCTATTGAAGTCTTAAGTCATAATCAATTACTCAGTATTTCTTTAGAAGTTACCTTGTTTATAACTTTGTCAATGTGATGAGATGAATCCACTAAATTATTCCACTTTTCCATAGCAAAATTATGTAGTGAATCCGTATTTCCCTCATATTGTGCAAATGGGTATTTCTTCCTTTCTTTGACTCTCTTCCAATCTTGAAATCCTTCACGAGTAAATGTAACATACTTCGAGGAACATTTGTCGAAAAGATAACATGGAAAACAAAATGCACTATTTTTTACTTTTGAGTATTCTAACCATGGGAATTGAGCAAACCAACCATATTGAAAATGTTGATTTTGATTTGAGTATGTAATGGGTGGATACTTCCTCAATTTAGGTTGGCATGCCCACATTTTAATATAATCCTTTTTAATATCATCACGCATGCCCATGGGATGGGAGCATATTGGCAAACGTAATCCAGGATCACGTTCCAAGTAAGGAGCACTAGCCGTTGATGGAATATCAACTTTCTCAACTTCAATTTTTGGAGATTCTAGAAGAGATGGGGCATCATCAACATCCATTAAAGAATTAATTGCACTTGTTTGGTCATCATTTGTTTTGTTGTAAAAATGACGAAGAGTTAACTTTGATTTTGTTCGCTTGGGGATATGTTCACTTAACATTGTAATCAATAACCTATATTAACATTCATTAATGAAATAATTAAACACAACTAATGAGTTTGAAAAATAAAAATTAAGAATAAAAAATCTGAGTTTTATACAGGCTTACACTGCAGCAAGCATGCAAAATATGGCATGTAAATAATAATTAAATAATAAGATTATTTGAGAAATAATTTTATTGAATTTTTCAAGAATTTAAAAAAAAATCAGGATTTAAACAGAGGTCGTATGACACATTTTAAGGGGTAGAGTTATTAGGCTTAGAGAAAGCTTATTTGGAATATCCCTTAAGTAGGAGTTGATTGATTTCATTAAACCTAAGGATAGATTAGTTAACCTAGATATATAATCTAGGTTTCCTATTCATATTTCATTTCCTGATTCCTTCTCTTCCCTAATCTCCCGATCCTCGTCCGCTCTTCCTGATCCCGATCTAGATGACGCTCTACCTCACGATCTCACCACTACCGACCACCATGATCGACACCCCAATCGCCACCGCCGTCTGCCTCCTTCTCACCCTCTCCGAGTTGTTGCCCCTCCTTCCTCTCACTTGATTGTCGCAGCACCGGGTGGCGTCATAGTTGCTAGAGGGAGGGATTGATGTTGCTGTCATTTCTAGTCATCGTCCGATTCTGAGATGCAGCGACCACAGCTGTCGTGGGAGGCAACGCCGTGGGCCATTGGAAGAGCTGCGGAGCCCCTCCACTACCCTCCCTTTCTTTCTCCTGATTGTTGAGAGCCCCTTTCTATTCCCGATTTCCAGCTACTGATGTCTTGGCTACAACCGACGCCAATCCTTTCCTTTGAGTTGGTGCTGTTAGCTAGAGCCCTAGAGCCAATCATTTGATGATTGTATTTTGGACTTGTTGTATCATATTCTATATATAAATAAAGGCATTTGGTTTTTGGTTATTATACTTACTTGTATTAGTGTCAAATAAACTAAGTATAATAACGTCCTTGAGTAGAAGGTTCTTACCTATATCAATCGGTTAGCTGAACCGATAGTGAGATGATATAGGGAACACTACTCTTAATCATTCCTAGTCGAGTATTAACATTCAGGGACAATGTTAATGCAATAAGACTAGCATGTAGGTCAACTCGATGACTTGATCTCACAAGTCATGGATATAGAGATATCAAGTTGACACATGGGTATACATTAGAGAATGTATACTGAATGACCCGCCATGAGAAAGTATCATGGATCGTTATATGAGTGTCATATACTTTCTCATGTGGCTATTAGTATGACTACTAGTCCTTAGACCTGAAGTCACCATGGATCCCTACATAAGGAGTTATGTACTTTAGTTTCGTCAAACGTCACCCGTAACTGGGTGGACTATAAAGGCGATTACTGGGTATGTAATGAATTATGCAGAGGGATGTGAGTAATGTATATGGGATCTATCCCTCCTATATGACGGGAGTGACATCGATATTCTTGATAGAGTGAGACCACGAAGTGCATGGTCATGCCCAAATGAGTCAATATAGGATATTGAGCTCATTTGACTTAGTGAGTCTACTTGGAGTTCAAGATTTAGATTGATTAGAGGATGACACGGTCTATGCCTCATATTGATCAATCTAGATGTCTAGGATAGGACACTTGTCATATATTGTGAGGAGTCACAATTAGTAGTTACAAGGTGATGTTGGATCTCAACATTCTTGTAACATTGGGTAGTAATTATGTGTTGCTAGATACCGCTCATTACTTATGCTCCTAAATGGGTTTAGGGGCATTGCCAACGTTACAAGAACCTATAGGGTCACACACTAAGGACAATTAGATGGAGATTAGGTTCATATGATGAACCAAGAGGATTAGATTCATTTGATGAATCAAATTGGATTAAGAGTAATCCTAATTGGGCTAACTTGAGTTGGACTCAAGTTGATTCATGTGTTTAATGAGTCTAATTTAGATTATGACTCATTGAATCAATTTAATTAAATGAATTAGATTCATTATATTAAATTGGCTTGAATTAAATGGTTGGATTAGATCAACCATGAGAGAGACTAAGTCAAGTTTGACTTGACTTGAGAGGAAGATGAAGAGTCAAGTTTGACTTGACTTCATGTCACCTCATTGGTGAGTTGGCATTAAGTGGCCAATGATGAGGTGCCACATCATCATGTTTAGCACATGTGTGTGCCACCTCATGGAGGTTACAAATCTCTTAATGGCCACACTTAATGCAAAAATGGGGGTTACACTTGGGAAAGTGGCCGGCCACCTTTTTTTGTGGATGTGAATTCATTTTCTCATTCATGTGCATTCACTTCATCTCCTTCCTCTAGCCATTTTTGCTCTCCCTCTCCTTTCCTTGGCCGAATCCCATAAGGTGCTAGCACACCTTGTTTTGGTCATCTCCACCTAGTGTGTTCGTGTGGATACGTATAGAGAAGTATCTATCTTTGATACTTTCGAGATCCGACGAATCTTGGACGAGCAGGATACGAAAAGGGAACGCATCGAAGGTATAGATCTCTTCCATGTAGATCTAGGAGTAGATATAAGTTTTAGTAAACTCGTACTCGTATTTAAATTGTTTGAAATCTATCCTTCGCACGAGATCCAGCGGCATGGGTGATTCGGGGTTTCCGCGACGCGAAAATGCGGTTATCAGAGCCACGTGCGAAGGCGTGTACGAGTTTATTTTTGATTTTTATGAAAAATAGCTTCTGTGATTTTCTGTAAATTTAGGTTTTTTATAGTTTTTATGGGTAATTTTCTCGTAGAAGAGAAGCACAAGTGTTTCGGCACTTGTAGGCTTCCGCTACCGGGAAGATTTTTCCAAAACGGCTTGGTTTCGCCCCAAATGTTTTTGGGACAGCGGGCTAAGGCGCTGTTATATCGCAAAGGAACCCTCGCGATGGTTAGATCGCGGGTAGGGGCGCTGCCCCTGGCCCTGTAAGGGGATTCGTTCCGCGATTGCGCCCGAAAACCGCTAAACGGAACCGCCGGGAAAATTGTACCCGTAAAAATTGTAAAATTATAAAGAAAATTACAGAAAATTATAGAAATATATAATTTTGAATTATATATTAATTTTGTGATAGTCATTGCCCAAACGACCCAAATTGGATTTGGAAATGTGTTGTAATTCATAATACAGCCTGCGTGTCGTTATGTGATGTGCGTGCTGTATTTATTTTTATTTTATTTTATTTTCACGACCTGCGCGTCGTGCCTTTTTCTTATATTCTGGTTGTAAATTAGATTTAGACTCAAATTTAACTCGAGTTTCAAAATTGTAATGTAATTTTGAAGCGGTGGAAGGTCCACACGAGACGGAGTTACGAGGAGGGCACGAGCAACACAAGGTGGTCAAAGGAAGAAGCTTGAGAAGCTGTTGACCTTAGGTTGACCATCCGATCTTCTCATTGGCTTGAGAAGATCGTAGTAGGGCCATGACACAATCACAAAATAATTTAATTAATTGCTTATATGTAAGTGATGCATGTTTAATTAAGTAGTTAATTAGTGCCTAGCGATTAGATTAGATCTAAATCGTGCACATGATGCACCCCACGATTAGATTAGATCTAAATCAAGTATTTGATACGCATCATCATTTAGATTAGATCTAAATCGCGTCAACTCGTAATGCCTACCATGCCGTGATACCTACCACTACCTCGATCGCATGTTGTTGTTGAATCTGCAAAAGCAAAGCAACACATACTATCTTGGTAGGGTACGGAGGGACAATTTTGGTCCCGCCTATCAACGCATGGGTGAGTACAACTCAATTAGATTGAGTAACTAGTTAACTCAATTGGATCAAGTTTAACTATAGGCATTATCAAATGGTTGGTAGATAGGTCAAAATCACATTTATATTAACTCTTGGGCGTATTAGCCAAAGCTAACAAAAGTTTTAATATAAATGCGGATTTTGATTCTATAAACAAGAGTTGCATAGAGATGTAATTGGCAATCGTTACCTACCGATCATACTAAGTCTTGGGCGTATTAGCCAAAGCTAACTCAAGGGTTAGTATGATGTGGATCTTGTCCCACATGAATTATAGAATTCAGTGGGAGCATTATTTAGTTAAAAGGCCTAATTAAATGATTAAGAATATGATATTTATTTCTGCTTTTATTTCTGTTGTAGATTACCATGACGTCGAATACGAACACCTTCTCCCTGCGATCTGTCCTCGAGAAGGACAAGCTCAACGGAGCAAACTTCCTGGACTGGTACAGGAACCTGAGAATAGTTCTCACCCAAGAACGTAAATTGTACGTTCTGGAGCAGCTCATTCCGGAGGCTTCTCTTGCCACTGCCACGCGAGCAGACCGAGATGCTTACAAGAAGCATCAAGATGTGTCTTGTCTAATGCTCGCGACCATGAACTCTGAGCTTCAGAAGCAATACGAGTTAATGGGCGCTTACGATATGGTTGAACATCTTCGTCAACTGTATCAAGGTCAAGCGAGGCATGAGAGATTTGAGATCTCAAGGGCACTGTTTCAGTGCAAGATGTCAGACGGGGCTCCTGTAGGCCCATATGTACTCAAAATGATTGGGTACATAGAGAACCTACAAAGGTTGGGGTTCCCACTTGGCCAAGAGCTAGCCACTGACCTGATCTTGCAATCCTTGCCGGATAGCTATAGTCAATTCGTTCTAAACTACAATATGAACGATATTGACAAGCCACTGCCCGAGCTGCTTAGCATGTTAAGAACTGCTGAGCTGAACCTTAAGAAGGCTAAGCCCAACATTGCGATGGTTCGAAACATAAGGGCAAGGCAAGCCCAAAGGCAAGGAAAGTCCCAAGCCAAGGGCAAAGGCAAGGCACCTTTGAAGCCTAAAGGAGGGTCGCCAAGGATGCTACCTGCTTCCGCTGCGGTCAGAGGAACTGCAAGGTATACTTGGAGGATCTTAAGAAGAAGTGAAGTGAGACTTCCACTTCAGGTATATATGTTATAGAAGTCAATCTATCTATTTCTACATCATGGGTATTAGATACTGGATGTGATTCTCACATTTGTACTGATGTGCAGGCACTGAGAAATAGCATGGCATTGACAAAGGGCGAGGTGGACCTACAAGTAGGCAATGGAGCACGGGTTGCTGTTGTTGCTGTAGGGACTTACTTTCTATCTCTGCCCTCTGGGCTTGTACTAGAGTTAGTCAATTGTTGTTATGTGCCTGCATTAACTAAGAACATTATATCAGTTTCTTGTTTGGACAAGAAAGGTTTCTCGTTTACAATAAAGAACAAATGTTGTTCCGTCTTTTTAAACGATATGTTCTATTGTAGTGCACCTCTGATAAACGGACTCTATATTCTAGACCTTGAGAGCCCTATCTATAACATAAATACCAAGAGGTTCAAGTCAAATGACATGAACCAAACCTACCTCTGGCACTGTCGCTTAGGTCATATAAATGACAAGCGCTTATCCCAGCTCCATAAGGATGGTTTGCTGGACTCATTTGATTTTGAATCATATGAGATATGCGAGTCATGCCTACGAGGCAAGATGACCAAGACTCCCTTTAGTGGGCACAGCGAAAGAGCGACTGATTTGTTAGGACTCATACATAGTGATGTATGTGACCCTTTCAATGTCGCTACTAGAGGCGGTTATAGGTACTTCATCACATTTACTGATGACTTCAGTAAATATGGTTATGTGTACTTGATGACACATAAGTCTGAATCGTTTGAAAAGTTCAAAGAATTCAAGAATGAAGTACAGAACCAGCTTGGCAAGAGTATTAAGATAATTCGATCAGATAGAGGTGGAGAATACCTTAGCCATGAGTTTCGTGACTACCTAGCTGAGTGTGAGATTCTATTCCAACTCACTCCTCCTGGAACACCACAGTGGAATGGTGTATCCGAAAGGAGAAATCGTACCCTATTAGATATGGTACGATCTATGATGAGTCACACAGATCTTCCGACATACCTTTGGGGCTATGCTCTAGACACGGCAGCTTTTATACTCAACCGAGTTCCATCCAAGGCCGTGATAAAGACACCATATAGGATATGGACTGGGAGAGATGCCCAGGTGTCTTTCATGAGGATTTGGGGTTATGAGGCTTACGTTCGACGTCAAGTCTCAGACAAGTTAGGACCCAAATCTGACAAGTGTTACTTTATTGGATATCCCAAGGAAACTAAGGGATATTACTTCTACATTCCCAGTCAGCACAAGGTAGTTGTGGCAAAGACTGGAGTCTTTCTGGAAAGGGACTTTGTTTCTAGAAAGACTAGTGGGAGCGAGTTCGATCTTGAAGAAGTTCAAGATGCGAACAATAGCACTGAAGCCTCGATGGAAGTTGAACTAGAACCACAAAGTGTTGTGGATGATGTTGTTCCACAAGGAGTTGAGGAACAACAACCAGTTCAAGTAGACATACCTCTTCGCAGGTCTGATAGGGTACGTCGTCAGCCTGAGAGATACTCATTTCTCTTGTCTGACCATGATGACGTTATGCTCATAGAGGATGAGCCTACCACCTATCAGGAAGCTGTGATGAGACCAGATTCCGAGAAATGGCTAGAGGCCATGAGTCCGAAATGGATTCCATGTACACCAACCAAGTATGGACTTGGTTGATCCACCTGAAGGGGTAAAACCCATTGGGTGTAAGTGGGTCTTTAAGAGAAAGACTGACATGGATGGACTTATCTATAAGGGTCGCTTGGTAGCTAAAGGTTTCAAGCAGATTCATGGTATTGACTATGATGAAACCTTTTCTCCAGTAGCGATGTTTAAGTCCATTCGGATCATGCTTGCTATTACAACCTACCATGACTATGAGATATGGCAGATGGATGTCAAAACCGCGTTTCTGAATGGAAACCTACTCGAGGATGTGTACATGACACAACCTGAGGGTTTTGAAGATCCACAGCATACTAGCAGAGTATGCAAGCTGCATAGGTCCATTTATGGACTAAAGGAAGCTTCTTGGAGCTGGAATCTTCGATTCGATGATGTAATCAAACAGTTTGGTTTCATCAAGAACGAAGATGGGCATTGTGTCTACAAGAAGGTTGTAGGGGACATAGTTGTCTTCCTCATATTGTATGTGGATGACATACTACTCATTAGGAAGGGCATCCCTTTGCTTCAGTCTGTCAAGACCTGGCTAGGGAGTTGCTTCTCAATGAAGGACTTAGGTGAGGCATCCCGCATTCTAGGGATACAGATCTATAGAGATAGATCTAAGAGATTGCTTGGCCTAAGTCAGAGTACATACATTGACAAGGTACTCCTTCGGTTTGCCATGCAGAACTCCAAGAAGGGATTTCTGCCGATGTCACATGGCGTGAGTCTTTCGAAGACTCAAGGTCCCTCTTCTAGAGAGGAGAGAGACCGCATGGATCAGATTTCTTATGCTTCAGCCATAGGATCTATCATGTACGCCATGCTATGTACTCGACCTGATGTCTCGTATGCTTTGAGCATGACGAGCAGATACCAGTCAGATCCAGGTGAAAGTCATTGGATAGCGGTCAAGAATATTCTTAAGTACTTGAGAAAGACTAAAGAATATTTCTTGATAAATGGAGGCAATGATGAGCTAGCTGTAAAGGGTTACAGTGATGCTAGCTTCCAGACCGACCAGGATGACTATAGATCACAGTCAGGGTTCGTATTTTGCATTAATGGTGGTGTTGTGAGCTGAAAGAGTTCGAAGCAGGACACAGTAGCTGATTCTACGATAGAGGCCGAGTATATTGCTGCATCAGAGGCAGCAAAGGAGGCAGTTTGTATTCGCAAGTTCATCACTGAACTTGGGGTGGTTCCTAGTATTGCTGACCCTATTGAGCTCTATTGTGACAACAATGGAGCTATTGCACAGGCGAAGGAACCTCACTCACACCAGCGGACCAAACACATACTATGGCGCTTCCATCTCATTCGAGAGATCATCGAGAGAGGAGATGTGAAGATTTGCAGAGTACCTACAGAGGCTAACATTGCAGATCCCTTGACCAAGGCTTTGGCACAGAGGAAGCATGATGGTCACACTAGGTCATTGGGGCTTAGAGCCTACACTGATTGGCACTAGTGCTAGTGGAAGATTGTTAGCTAGAGCCCTAGAGCCAATCATTTGATGATTGTATTTTGGACTTGTTGTATCATATTCTATATATAAATAAAGGTATTTGGTTTTTGGTTATTATACTTACTTGTATTGGTACCAAATAAACTAAGTATAATAACGTCCTTGAGTAGAAGGTTCTTACCTATATCAGTCGGTTAGCTGAACCGATAGTGAGATGATATAGGGAACACTACTCTTAATCATTCCTAGTCGAGTATTAACATTCAGGGACAATGTTAATGCAATAAGACTAGCATATAGGTCAAATAGATGACTTGATCTCACAAGTCATGGATATAGAGATATCAAGTTGACACATGGGTATACATTAGAGAATGTATACTGAATGACCCGCCATAAGAAAGTATCATGGATCGTTATATGAGTGTCATATACTTTCTCATGTGGCTATTAGTATGACTACTAGTCCTTAGACCTGAAATTACCATGGATCCCTACATAAGGAGTTATGTACTTTAGTTTCGTCAAACATCACCCGTAACTGGGTGGACTATAAAGGCGATTACTGGGTATGTAATGAATTATGCAGAGGGATGTGAGTGATGTAGATGGGATCTATCCCTCCTATATGACGGGAGTGACATCGATATTCTTGATAGAGTGAGACCATGAAGTGCATGGTCATGCCCAAATGAGTCAATATAGGATATTGAGCTCATTTGATTTAGTGAGTCTACTTGGAGTTCAAAATTTAGATTGATTAGAGGATGACACGGTCTATGCCTCATATTGATCAATCTAGATGTCTAGGATAGAAGGACACTTGTCATATATTGTGAGGAGTCACAATTAGTAGTCACAAGGTGATGTTGGATCTCAACATTCTTGTAACATTGGGTAGTAATGATGTGTTGCTAGATACCGCTCATTACTTATGCTCCTAAATGGGTTTAGGGGCATTGCCAACGTTACAAGAACCTATAGGGTCACACACTAAGGATAATTAGATGGAGATTAGGTTCATATGATGAACCAAGAGGATTAGATTCATTTGATGAATCAAATTGGATTAAGAGTAATCCTAATTGGGCTAACTTGAGTTGGACTCAAGTTGATTCATGTGTTTAATGAGTCTAATTTAGATTATGACTCATTGAATCAATTTAATTAAATGAATTAGATTCATTATATTAAATTGGTTTAAATTAAATGGTTGGATTAGATCATCCATGAGAGAGATTAAGTCAAGTTTGACTTGACTTGAGAGGAAGATGAAGAGTCAAGTTTGACTTGACTTCATGCCACCTCATTGGTGAGTTGGCATTAAGTGGCCAATGATGAGGTGCCACATCATCATGTTTAGCACATGTGTGTGCCACCTCATGGAGGTTACAAATCTCTTAATGGCCACACTTAATGCAAAAATGGGGGTTACACTTGGGAAAGTGGCCGGCCACCTTTTGTTGTGGATGTGAATTCATTTTCTCATTCATGTGCATTCACTTCATCTCCTTCCTCTAGCCATTTTTGCTCTCCCTCTCCTTTCCTTGGCCGAATCCCATAAGGTGCTAGCACACCTTGTTTTGGTCATCTCCACCTAGTGTGTTCGTGTGGATACGTATAGAGAAGTATCTATCTTTGATACTTTCGAGATCCGACGAATCTTGGACGAGCGGGATACGAAAAGGGCACGCATCGAAGGTATAGATCTCTTCCATGTAGATCTAGGAGTAGATCTAAGTTTTAGTAAACTCGTACTCGTATTTAAATTGTTTGAAATCTATCCTTCGTAAGAGATCCAGTGGCATGGGTGATTCGGGGTTTTCGCGACGCAAAAACGCGGTTTTCGCGGCCCGATAACCCAACAGGTGCCCTAGTGTTATCGTTACTCTGTCTTTTGGTCGGTTCATCACCACAACAGTGAACCTCTGGCAGAAACAAGGTAATGAATGGAGGAGTTTGGATTTTAGGATTATGCTTTGATTGTAGTTGATGTGGATTGAGGATTGTGATTTGTTTTGGAATGTTTATAGTTATGGATCAACTATTGTTACTCCGGTTGTCGTTGTTCATGGGTGATCCATGGTTTCGACCATCTTTATAACCTAAAATCACTCTTTGATCATGAGCTACCAGCAACCCACTTGAGATTGGGTAAGTGTTAGTTTATAGGTTGCTGAATTCAAGCTTGATTTGAGTTACAAGGGTAATTAATGGATTCATTGTTTGGATTATTAGGTTTGCATGAGAAGGAAGTAGAGGAAAGTTGAAGATTGTCGTTGTTGGCTGTAAGCCACTTTCAGTGCCACCTTGTCAAATTTAGGGTAAGGCATGTTGAGATTTGATTTTATTTATGAAATGGATTCGCTAATTAGTTGATGATGATTAATGGATAGATTTTGTTAGTATGTGGATAATCCATTATTAATTGGATAAGTTATATTGTGAGTTCATGTCTTTCTTGGATTAAATTGAAGCATGTGAAGGAAAAGTTTAGATCGATTTAGATTGATTAATAGTTGATACATTGATTATAGATCCTTAATTTTGTCTCATATCCTGTATTTGTAGGATTTGAGTTGGATGTGATCTTTGGGACTTATTGAAGACGATTGACATGATCTACGTATGTAGGCGGGTATTCTTTCCTTGGCCTTTATATAGTTA
Source organism: Zingiber officinale (assembly GCF_018446385.1). Taxonomy (NCBI): domain Eukaryota; kingdom Viridiplantae; phylum Streptophyta; class Magnoliopsida; order Zingiberales; family Zingiberaceae; genus Zingiber; species Zingiber officinale. Next base: position 26,093,121 of record NC_055997.1, on the reverse strand, counting down.
TTTGAACTTAGTGCATGGTTATTATTCGATGGATTAGGCTGCTTTACCTTAAATTCATTTGTATTATTATCCTGTTTGATACTTATGCTTGACCTTTAGGATGATCTATTTATTTCATATACAATCTTAAACTTTGAATATCTGTACTCTGTTGTATATTCACATGTAGAGTATGTATGGTAGGATATGTCTTGTTGACTGAGTTAACATGCTGATTATGCAAATGGTGTTATATGTACACATGTTTATTATGTGCCATAGGAGTTATCATGTTGACCGTGCATTTATATATTGTATGTGTACACATGTCTGGTGTTATCTACTGGAGGTTTCATGTTGATTATATCTATGTTGTGTGTACATGTGTCTGATGTGTACTATTGGAGGATCATGTCAATAATACCTATGTTAGTGATTGTATGTGTTTGGTGTGATATTGGAGGTATCATGATTATACATATGTGGTTGTGTGCATATGTATCAGGTATGACTATTGTAGGTTTCTTATTGATTATACTTACGTTGTAGGGTGCGTACGTGTGGGGTGTCCGTGTCTGGTGTAATTACTTATTGTACTTGTTATTTAGAGGGCACATGTTGGATCTACCCATACCTATAGATATAGGTGATTGATGGATCATGTATTGGGGATACTTATGTTTATTGGGTTGTTGTATTGATGATGATTGTGTCGATAACATGATTATTTACATTATGTTCATCATGGCATTGCATGCTGACGACCATTGTCTCCCTTGTGGTGTGAGAGAGTCGTCAGTCATTTTAGCGTCGCACACTCGGCCTCTCATTGCTAGTGGTAGTTGGAACAGTTACCTCTTGTCCTGTCGTGCCACTCGGTCACTAGGCGTTGTGATATCCAGCGTTGTGAGTAGTCAGGGACCCCATCGCTATGTAGTTAGATAACTACTTAGCGCACTATCGCCTCAGCCATTCGAGAGTAGTGTTTGGTGGAGGGTTGTACAGGTGTCATTATCCCAACCCCTTAGCCACACAGGGGTCATGGCAGGTGGAGGGGCGGGTAGGAGTGACATCATATTACATGCATGCGTATTTGCATATGATGTGCGGTGCATCTTGTGGAGATATATTTGCATAAATGTCTAGTAGATACTAGCTACATGTGATTCTGATATATTGCACTTGTATGAGCTATGATTGTTGCATATGGTTGGCATACTTCCTACATGTTATTTATTATATATGTATATACTATCGGTTATATTGCTCAGGTGTCACAAGCAGATCTATTGTAGATCCCCGGTGAGTTTATTGATCATTATACCGTATGTATATATTCCAGATTGTGTATGTGCATTTATTATGTCATTTACGTTCTTGACATTATATGTTAATTCCAGATTAGGTAGGTTCATTTACTATGACATTATAATCATGATATTATGTGTTGGATCCAGACTGAGTATGTACATTCATTATGTCAATTTATGATCATGTTCTTATTTCCCTGATGAGACTGTATGCTTTGATCTCCATATTTTATTTGGACCATGCACTATCTTATCTATTACCCATTGCATTTGTATATTATCTTTTTCCTCAGGTAGATGATTGTGGAGTCACTTGGAGTATCTTGTCTGTCAGTCCCACGTCGCATGAGAAGATGATCTTTACTTTGCTCTTGTTTTCTTATTCGTTCTACTTACAGTATTGGCATTATATTGGGTGTTTAGCCATGTGGCTATTTTATTGTTTTGGTATTTGTCTTGTTGTGTTTAAGTCGAGCTAGCATGCATTGTATCTTTTTGGTATATGAGCTTTCCTTTCATTTTCCGCTATGTTTTAGTACAGCTGTGTGAGCTGTTTTATTATATAACTACGTGGTTGTGATTATTTTGTTCCAACTGAGTGGGTTGTGTATATAACTGCTTGATTGTGTATGTTCCAATCGTATGGGTTGTTGATTATTGCTTGTGAGTAGCCTTGTGGCAATGTATATATTCTTCATATTGTCACAATTATAGGGGAGATGTTGTCTGTTTGCCGAGCAGAAACTCCTCTGGGGCATGACAAGGAATATCTGCAACATCACAGGAGTTGTTGTTAACTATTGCAAAAAAGATCATCAAAAAGTATCTCCATTCTCCACCCTTCCATAAGGAAAGATCCAAAGGCAAGGACCAAGAAGGTAGATGCGTGATTAAGTGGAGGAAAACCAAACCAAAAGCCACAAGCACAACCCACAAGGTGAGGTGAGAAATAGGAAGGAAGAAGGGGGGGGGAAAAGCAGGTAGATACCTAATGGGCATTAGGTCAGGCTAGTCTGGGCTAAAGCTCAGGCTAGCCCCTTACATAGTGTCACCTCTACAAGAGGGGTAAGACGTACCTTTCTTGGTCTACTTAGCTAAGTGAAACTAACCGAAGCTATCTCATCACATCCTAGACTAGTTAGACCAGGGTTTGTCATCAACTTGATTAAATGTATAATTTCATTAAAAGACTTTATCTTACAAAATGACCGTTGCTCTGATACCCAATAAGGCCCCTGTAGTGCCTGAAACCAAATTGTTTTAATTAAAAGGATTTATTTGATTAATTCTGATTTAATTAAGAATTGATTAATTTAAATATATAGATTTAGTTAGATTTAATTAATTAAATTATTTTACATTTATGAAATTTAGATTTATCAATTATATAAGAAAATAGTTGGATATAAATTTTTATTATGTGTATAAAATTTATATGCCTTAGTATGTATATAGAAATTTATATAACTCTTGGATATAAATTTTTATTATAAAAATTTATATGATTCGGTATATATAAAAATTTATATGACTTAATATGTATATAAAAATTTATATAACTCTTGGATATAAATTTTTATTATGTATATAAAAATTTATATGACTTACTAAGTATATAAAAATTTATATAACCCATGTGTATAAATTTTTATATAAAAAGTTATATGATTTAGTATGTATATAAAAATTTATCTAACCCATAGATATAAATCTTTATCATGTGTATAAAAATGTATATGACTTAGTATCGAAATTTATATAAATTTTATTATATGTATAAAAATTTATATGACTTAGTATAAAATTTATATAAATTTTATTATATGTATAAAATTTTGTATGACATAGTAATTATGGTGGAAATGTTCAAGTATGGATAGGACATGGAACAACCTATATAATGCATTCCTCACCTTGGAGTTTTGGCTACTTCCCAAAAACCCTAAAACCCTCCTTCACCACCGCCGACCCTAGCCTCCACCACCATCATTACAAGCTCTAAGGGGAGGAGAAGAAGAGGCTTGGTAGCAAGATAGAGTTGACGGCATGTTCTTCTCATATTATGTTTTTTTAGTTCCTTAAATTCATGCATGTTTAGTTCCCTTATAGTTCAGTTTTGAGGGTTTTAGGGGGTCATGTGTTGGTGCAGTTTGCACTAACGGTCTAACTAAGATTTTGATGAATGACAAAGTAAATTAAGTTAGGTATTGTTGTGATCTAACTACTTTACCAAGTGTGCAAGAGTTAACTAGATAAGTCAACGGGCTGACCGAATATCTGGTGTGAAGTCTAGATAGGTCAACGGGTTGATCGGATATCTAGCAAGAAGTCCAAATAGGTCGACAGGCTGACCAGATATCTGGCAAGAGGTCCAGATAGGTCGACGGGCCGATCGGATATCTGGCAAGAAGCCCAAATAGGTTGATGGGTCGACCGGATATCTGGCAGGAAGTCTAGTTGGGTCTGTGGTCAGACAACTAGCAAACTGGTAAGTAAAGGTAAGTCATTGGAGGAGAGTAATTAAGCGAGGGCATGTTCCGGTTGAGGGGACAGTAGGCGTCAGTCCAGGTTAGGTTGATTTCGAATCCCTAATCTGAGACCTTGACTAGTTCCTGGTCCTAAGAGGATAGGAACTAATTACTGTTGGAGATCTTATGGCTGACTAGAAGGGGGGTTAAATAGGCTAGGTCACCCCCAAACCGATTCCTTCTCTACAAGGTTAGTGACCAAGCAGAAATATTACTAACTAAATAAAATAGTAAGAATAGAACACAAACTCTAACATGATCGATGCAACGTGGTTCGGAGATTGCTTGCTCTTACTCCATGGCTTGTCCTTGAGGTGGACAAACCCTTAATCCTTCGGCAGATTAGTCCTCAACAATCTCTGGCTAGAGCTTACTCCTTATCGGTGGAGTACAACCTCTCACAAAGCTCTTTTCCTTTTACAAGATGCAACTTAGCTTTAGGAGAAAGAAAAAGACTTGGAATCTTTGGGTAAAGACTTAGGAGTTATTCAACAAGCATAAGCAACCTCCTTCATGCCCCAAAGCTCCCCTTAAATAGGAGAAGAGAGTTAAACAATAAATCAACTCATCTCGATACTAGTCGACTGGTCCATACACCAATTGACTGATGTAGCCGTTGGACACAGCCAATAGCACTCCATAGAATTCGTGATCCTGCCAACGGCCATATACCAGTCAACTGGTGTCAATACCAGTCGACTGGTCTTCGCAGCTGATAAGCATAGAACCTTTCTGTGCCCTTGTGAATTTGGACAAGTCGACTGGTCCAAGTACTAGTTGATTGGTACCTTACATTCACTCACACTCATCCTTTTCAGAGTTGCCCTTGAAGCTCTCTTCCCCGTCCTTCGTTCCTCAGATGCACCTAAGCCCGCTGCTCCTCTCCGTACCATCCTTCACGTTGCCTTGAAATTCATTTCCCTTGGCTCCACTTGTAACGACCACCCTTCTTACTACTACTACTCTCTAAGGATGACCGTTAATTAACTACTAACTCTACTTAACCGGTATGATTAAATATCACATGGAAACCCTACCGAAAAATTTCGGCAGAGTCTCCCCTGTACCGGTGACCAAACCTATAATACAAACATAGTATACGCAGCAGCCACAGACGGCTGGAACATATTTTCCACAACCACGCAGTAATAAAAATCACAATAAAAACAAAGAAACTACTCTAGCAATTGCAATGACTACAGCACTCCACAAATAATAAAAGAGACTAGCTAAACATGCAGAAATAAACTCAACTACAATCCCAAATTTAATATAACATTAACAGAGAACTAAAAGAAAGTCTTGACAATTTTGCCAGCTACTTCTGGATCTCTCCACAGTCCAGTCACCACACACCTTCATCACCACCACCACCCTGTCGTCTCCCTTCATATCTTAGCTTTTCCTTTATCTGCAGTAGGAGGAAAGAAAACAAAACTATAAGCGAAAACGCTTAGTAAGTACTAATCTATCTCACAAAAACTTCGAAGTGCATAAAAGTAATGCAATAATACTGAAACTGTAATGCTAAAGAAAAGCTGCATGTACTCATGGTATACAGGAATAAAACTGAATACTAAACATGCTCACTAACTGACAGGAAAGTAATGAAACTACTACTGTAGGCTTAGAATTAAAGAACTAAACTTTTATTGATTCTAAGCATAAACTTGTTTCATTTTCTTATATCCTTATACTAGAAATTAATCTTTTAATTTATCTTTCACTTTCTTCTTCTTGTTCTTCTTACTTTTCTTTTCTTCTTTGGTTTTCTTTTCTTCTTTTTCTTTTCTTTGGGCCCAGGCTTAGTACCATCTTTATTTTGTGTGCTCTCTAATAGTGACTGAGGTAGCGAGCCTCTAGTCCTATGAGTTAAAGACCTTGGTCTTACCAGGGCCAAGACCTTGGAATTGGTCACCTGGATTTGTTTAACGACAACCTTGGAAGTCGGGTACTAGCCTCTTACTTTAGTTTACTTGTTATCTCTTTTTAACTAGACCTTGGTCTCTTTCTTTTTACTCAGTTTTCTCATAATCCTTTATTAGATTTTATTGGAATCCTTTAGATATACCCAACAAGTGTAGGATTACAATTAACTAAGCATGCTATATAAAAACAATACAAGGGAAACAAATCTAAACTCTCTCTAAGCATGTTATAAAACAAAGCAACAGAAAAGCAAATTTGAACTTTCTAAACATGCTGTAAAATAAAGGAAAAGAAAACACATCTGAACTTACTAATCATGCTCTAGAATAGAGCAAAAGAGAGCTAGTTTGAACTTTTAAAACATGCTGTAATAAGAGCAAAGAAAGCTAATCTAATCTTACTAATCATGCTATAAAATAGAGCAAAAGGAAGCTAATTCAAACTTGCTAATCATGCTATAAAATAGAGCAAAAGAAAGCTAATTCAAACTTACTAATCATGCTGTAAAATAGAGCAAAAGAGAGCTAATTTGGACTTACTAAAGATGCTGTAAAATAAAGGGACTGTTAAAAGCTAACTAACACAAATATGCATGTGTATCAAAACAAGGAACTAGAAACCGAACTATAATTCAATACTGCTTATGTATTTCTCATGCTGGTAAACGCAAGGAAGAGGAAACAGCAAAGGGAGATTATAAACTACTAATTTCTCATGCTTGTAAACAGCAAAACAAAGAAAACTATTCATGCTAAATCATTCTAACTAATTAAAGGGCTGTTCTTGCCTTTTTGAGTAGCAAAGGACAATGCTACCCCTATTCTAACTAAATAAAAGGGATGTTCTTGGATAAGGAGCTACTCATGCTTATTTAAGAAACTTTCCTACCTAAAGCAAAGCTGTGAAATTCTGCACATGCTTAAAGAAAAGGCAACTAACTCAAACCTAGCAATATAAATAGCATGTGAAATCTCTAATTTCTCTAGCAATTAAAAGAAAGACTCCTAATAAACTCTTAACAAATTCTTAACAAGAATCCATTTAAATCCTCTAACAAGGTCCCAAGCTTCTATGGTTCCGAACATATTTCTATAAACTCTAAACCTGTTACAACAGAAATACATAGCAACCAGCTAATTCCTTTAATCATGCTATAACAGGATTACATAGAAGCTAACTAATCTCTTTAATCATGCTTCATCAGAAAATACTAAACGGTGATGAAAGGTACTCAAACTAAATTCTGCATTTGCTAAGAACATGCTTATTCATAACCAGCAAATTAACACAAACAAGACTAATACTTGCTGAAATTAAAACCCTTATAACGCTTGTTTCAATGATATAAATGAAATATCAATCTGCACATGTACAGGACTAAATTCAGGACATGCATGCTATAACAGAACACAACCAGCTAGCCAATAAATCCCTTAAGCATGCTATAACCGAACTTAACCAGGCAACTTCTCTTTTCTACACAGCTTAATCCAAAACAGAAACAAGAAAGCTGATTCCCTAGCTACCCTATTCTGTAAAGCATGATCCGGAAACCATAGGAAGAAAATCCGAACAGAATAAACAACCTACAATTCATACCAAAATCAACAGGTCTTAGCAAGCACCCTGTACAACTCAAACCAACCTTAGCAATTCGGCTAGATAAACAGAGCATAGAATAAAAGCCCTAGCTTATAAATCCACTCGGCACAGCAAAATCGGCAACAAAGGGAAACGGAAACCCTAAATTCAGAGCAAGGAAGAAAATCGAAACTCGGAGCAACTCTTACCACAGGTGAGTAGTACTTACCGAGCGTTCTTGGACTTACAACCGAGAAGAGGAAGGAGAAGGCTCTTAGGGTTTTCGGAGGGCTCGGGTTTGCAGACTTTCCGGCTTCTTCTTGTGCCCGCGAGCTCTTCTCTGTCGGGATGACCAACCACGGGTGAGGGCTGGCCGGAAGAAAGCTTCGCCGGCGCCAGATACCCAAAAACCTAGCTTCTTCTTCGTTTCCGCCGAGGGAGAGGGCGCCGTCGCGAGGGAGAAGGAGAGGGATTTTTGAGAGAAAATGTTTAGGTTTTCCGGAAAATAAAAACCTAATTCCTTTTCTTATACTCGGGTTATAATTATAACCATGCTTTAAATCTAATTCTCTCCATATTGGATTAACAAAACCGTGTAGCTCAGCCAGTTGGGCCGGTTTTGCTTGGGTCAGTCCGACCCGAGGTCGTGGGTTCGAACCTCGTCTTCAACCGTTTTTGTCAAAATTTCTTTCTTTTTGTAAACATACTAAACGACCTCTAAAAATTGCTTAAAAATACTCTAAAAATTTCTAAAAATCTCTAGAATATTTTAAAAGTATTTCCAAATATTTTTATGGACTTTTAAAACTCGAAATAGGGAAAATTGGGTCGTTACAATCCCCCATACCTTATAAAAAGTTCGTTCTCGAACTTAGAATAGCTCTGGATACTTCTGTCTCATACTGTCCTCCCGCTCCCAAGTGACTTCCTCGTGCTTCTGGTTCTGCCAGATGACCTTCACTAGTGATACTTCTTTGTTTCTCAATCTCTTGACTGCTCTGTCCACTATCTGTGTAGGTCTGCTCTCATAACTAAGATCCTCTTGGATATGCACTGACTGAGACTGAATCACTTGGCTCGGGTCATGGAGACACTTCTTTAGCATGGAGACATGAAATACCTTGTGTATTGCTGACATGTCTTGTGGTAAGTCCAGCCTGTAAGCTACCTTCCCAATCCTCTCTATGATCAGGTAAGGTCCTACATAGCGAGGACTTAATTTTCCCTTCTTGCCAAATCTCATCACTCCCTTCATAGGAGTGACCTTGAGAAAACTGAATCTCCTACTTGGAATTCCAATGGCCTACGGCGTGTGTCAGCATAACTCTTCTATCTACTCTGGGCAGTCTCAATCCTCTGTCTGATCTTCACTTTGCTCTCTCTGTATGTCCTCAAGCAAGGTAGACTCTAAGGTCAATGCGGAGAGCTGTCCACAAATAATTTCAAGTCCAAAATTTGATAACTCCTTCTGCAGTGACAGGGCTAATGATGACAGAGACATCAGGGATACACTGGACTTTCTGCTTAGTGCATCTACCATTTTGTTAGCTTTGCCTGGATGGTAAAGGATCTCACAGTCGTAATCTTTGACCAACTCCAGCCATCTTCGCTGTCTCATGTTTAAGTCCTTCTGAGTGAAGAAGTACTTAAGACTCTGATGATCTGTGAAGATTCTACACTGAACTCCATACAAATAATGTCGCCAGAGTTTAAGTGCAAAAACCACAGCTGCCAGCTCAAGATCATGAGTAGGGTAGTTCTTCTCATAATCTTTGAGTTGTCTGGAAGCATAAGCTATGACTTTTCCTTCTTGCATGAGTACAACTCCTAAGCCCATCTTGGAAGCATCACTGTAGATGTCGAAACTCTTGTCGCTCTGTGGAACAGTCAGAATGGGAGCACTGATCAATCTCTTCTTTAGCTCTTGGAAACTCTGCTCACATTTATCTGACCATTCGAATCTCTTGTTCTTTCTGGTGAGGGTTGTTAGTGGAAAGGCTATCCTGGAAAAGTCCTCCACGAACTTCCTGTAGTACCCAGCTAAACCAAGGAAGCTTCTGATCTCTCTGACGTTCTTGGGTCTACTCCAATTGTTGACCGCTTCCACTTTGGCTGGATCCACTTGAATACCTTCTTTAGAAATAATGTGACCTAAAAACGCCACCTGATTTAACCAGAACTCGCACTTTGAGAATTTAGCATAAAGCTGCTTTTGCTGAAGGGTCTGCAGTACTATTCTCAAGTGCGTGTCATGCTCCTCTCGGGTCCTTGAATAGACCAGAATGTCGTCGATGAATACGATGATAAATTTGTCAAGATATTCTCTGAACACTCTGTTCATTAAGTCCATGAAGACCGCAGGTGCGTTAGTCACTCCAAAAGGCATGACCACAAACTCGTAGTGTCCATATCTGGTCCTGAACGCCGTTCTGGGTATATCTCTTTCTTTCACCTTCAGCTGATGGTACCCAGAGCGCAGGTCTATCTTTGAGAACACTGTTGCTCCTCTTAACTGATCAAATAAGTCGTCGATCCTGGGAAGGGGGTACTTGTTCTTGATTGTCACTTGATTCAAAGCTCTGTAGTCTATGCACATCCGCATTGATCCATCTTTCTTCTTGACAAACAACACAGGAGCTCCCCAAGGTGAGTGACTGGGGCGAATGAAGCCTTTGTCAAGTAACTCCTGTAGTTGTTCTTGTAACTCCTTCAGCTCTGCTGGAGACATGCGATACGGAGCTTTCGAAATTGGACCGGTTCCAGGAACCAATTCAATCTCAAATCCACTCATTTATTGGGAGGTAGTCCAGGTAGATCTGCTAGGAATATCTCGGGATATTCACAGACCACCCGAACCCCCTCTTTCTTACCTTCTTTCTGTTCTTCTGTACTTACTTGACTGGGGCTCCGGGCTCCCTACTGTCTTGTCTTCCATCTTGACTGCCTTGAACTCTATAAACTCCTCATAGTGCTTGTTGGTGATAGAACTCTTCATAGAACTCTAACTAAAAATCTGCCCAGCTCATCTGATCGGTTGCTCTCTTGGTCTTTATCCTCTCCCACCACATACAAGCATCTCCAGACAGGCAGAAAGAGGCGCACTTGACCTTCTCGACTTCTGGCCAGTCAAGAAGCTCCATAGTGCTCTCTAATGTTTTAAACCAAGCCTGGGCATCCCAGGGCTCAGTCGTTCCTTAGAAGCTCTCTAGTTTCAGCTTCAGCCACTGTATAAGATAAGCTTCTGGTCTCTGGGTGCTGTGATGGCTCCCTGGGTAGCTGGTGGAGTCTCAATTACCACTGGAGCCTCTGCAGTGATAGCTGGAGGAGGGGGAGGAACTGCTGGCTGGTTTGCCATCAGATTGGCAATCACTTGCTGCTGTTCTGCTACTTGTCTCTGGAGTTAGACAACAACTTCAGAGAGATTGGGCTCAGTTGATCTAAGCTCTTCGTTCTCCTAATCTTGGTTCTTAGTACGAACGGTACGAGGACATCCTTTTTCTTAACATCTAATTATGCAAAGAAAAGACTTGGTATCCTCTCTCTAACCCTTCTAATCATACATAAATATGAATAAAGAAAAGGGAAACTAAATCTTCTATCTTACTTTAGTACTAAAAAAAACAAGTATTCTATACTGCAGTTAATAATAAGGAAAGCAAAATAAAGAAAGGATTTAAATACTTTCTTACTTGGAGATGGCAAGGATGATGCTGACGTGTGTGTGATGTTGGAGAATGGAACCTCGCTCTGATACCAACTGTAACGACCACCCTTCTTACTACTACTACTCTCTAAGGATGACCGTTAATTAACTACTAACTCTACTTAACCGGTATGATTAAATATCACATGGAAACCCTACCGAAAAATTTCGGCAGAGTCTCCCCTGTACCGGTGACCAAATCTATAATACAAACATAGTATACGCAGCAGCCACAGACGGCTGGAACATATTTTCCACAACCACGCAGTAATAAAAATCACAATAAAAACAAAGAAACTACTCTAGCAATTGCAATGACTACAGCACTCCACAAATAATAAAAGAGACTAGCTAAACATGCGGAAATAAACTCAACTATAATCCCAAATTTAATATAACATTAACAGAGAACTAAAAGAAAGTCTTGACAATTTTGCCAGCTACTTCTGGATCTCTCCACAGTCCAGTCACCACACACCTTCATCACCACCACCACCCTGTCGTCTCCCTTCATATCTTAGCTTTTCCTTTATCTGCAGTAGGAGGAAAGAAAACAAAACTATAAGCGAAAACGCTTAGTAAGTACTAATCTATCTCACAAAAACTTCGAAGTGCATAAAAGTAATGCAATAATACTGAAACTGTAATGCTAAAGAAAAGCTGCATGTACTCATGGTATACAGGAATAAAACTGAATACTAAACATGCTCACTAACTGACAGGAAAGTAATGAAACTACTACTGTATGCTTAGAATTAAAGAACTAAACTTTTATTGATTCTAAGCATAAACTTGTTTCATTTTCTTATATCCTTATACTAGAAATTAATCTTTTAATTTATCTTTCACTTTCTTCTTCTTGTTCTTCTTACTTTTCTTTTCTTCTTTGGTTTTCTTTTCTTCTTTTTCTTTTCTTTGGGCCCAGGCTTAGTACCATCTTTATTTTGTGCGCTCTCTAATAGTGACTGAGGTAGCGAGCCTCTAGTCCTATGAGTTAAAGACATTGGTCTTACCAGGGCCAAGACCTTGGAATTGGTCACCTGGATTTGTTTAACGACAACTTTGGAAGTCGGGAACTAGCCTCTTACTTTAGTTTACTTGTTATCTCTTTTTAACTAGACCTTGGTCTCTTTCTTTTTACTCAGTTTTCTCATAATCCTTTATTAGATTTTATTGGAATCCTTTAGATATACCCAACAAGTGTAGGATTACAATTAACTAAGCATGCTATATAAAAACAATACAAGGGAAACAAATCTAAACTCTCTCTAAGCATGTTATAAAACAAAGCAACAGAAAAGCAAATCTGAACTTTCTAAACATGCTGTAAAATAAAGGAAAAGAAAGCACATCTGAACTTACTAATCATGCTCTAGAATAGAGCAAAAGAGAGCTAGTTTGAACTTTTAAAACATGCTGTAATAAGAGCAAAGAAAGCTAATCTAATCTTACTAATCATGCTATAAAATAGAGCAAAAGGAAGCTAATTCAAACTTGCTAATCATGCTATAAAATAGAGCAAAAGAAAGCTAATTCAAACTTACTAATCATGCTGTAAAATAGAGCAAAAGAGAGCTAATTTGGACTTACTAAAGATGCTGTAAAATAAAGGGACTGTTAAAAGCTAACTAACACAAATATGCATGTGTATCAAAACAAGGAACTAGAAACTGAACTATAATTCAATACTGCTTATGTATTTCTCATGCTGGTAAACGCAAGGAAGAGGAAACAGCAAAGGGAGATTATAAACTACTAATTTCTCATGCTTGTAAACAGCAAAACAAAGAAAACTATTCATGCTAAATCATTCTAACTAATTAAAGGGTTGTTCTTGCCTTTTTGAGTAGCAAAGGACAATGCTACCCCTATTCTAACTAAATAAAAGGGATGTTCTTGGATAAGGAGCTACTCATGCTTATTTAAGAAACTTTCCTACCTAAAGCAAAGCTGTGAAATTCTGCACATGCTTAAAGAAAAGGCAACTAACTCAAACCTAGCAATATAAATAGCATGTGAAATCTCTAATTTCTCTAGCAATTAAAAGAAAGACTCCTAATAAACTCTTAACAAATTCTTAACAAGAATCCATTTAAATCCTCTAACAAGGTCCCAAGCTTCTATGGTTCTGAACATATTTCTATAAATTCTAAACCTATTACAACAGAAATACATAGCAACCAGCTAATTCCTTTAATCATGCTATAACAGGATTACATAGAAGCTAACTAATCTCTTTAATCATGCTTCATCAGAAAATACTAAACGGTGATGAAAGGTACTCAAAATAAATTCTGCATTTGCTAAGAACATGCTTATTCATAAACAGCAAATTAACACAAACAAGACTAATACTTGCTGAAATTAAAACCCTAATACTTGCTGAAATTAAAACCCTTATAACACTTGTTTCAATGATATAAACGAAATATCAATCTGCACATGTACAGGACTAAATTCAGGACATGCATGCTATAACAGAACACAACCAGTTAGCCAATAAATCCCTTAAGCATGCTATAACCGAACTTAAGCAGGCAACTTCGCTTTTCTACACAGCTTAATCCAAAACAGAAACAAGAAAGCTGATTCCCTAGCTACCCTATTCTGTAAAGCATGATCCGGAAACCATAGGAAGAAAATCCGAACAGAATAAACAACCTACAATTCATACCGAAATCAACAGGTCTTAGCAAGCACCCTGTACAACTCAAACCAACCTTAGCAATTCGGCTAGATAAACAGAGCATAGAATAAAAGCCCTAGCTTATAAATCCACTCGGCACAGCAAAATCGGCAACAAAGGGAAACGGAAACCCTAAATTCGGAGCAAGGAAGAAAATCGAAACTCTGAGCAACTCCTACCACAGGTGAGTAGTACTTACCGAGCGTTCTTGGACTTACAACCGAGAAGAGGAAGGAGAAGTCTCTTAGGGTTTTCGGAGGGCTCGGGTTTGCAGACTTTCCGGCTTCATCTTATGCCCGCGAGCTCTTCTCTGTCGAGATGACCACCCACGGGTGAGGGCTGGCCGGAAGAAAGCTTCGCCGGTGCCGGAGACCCAAAAACCTAGCTTCTTCTTCATTTCCGCCGAGGGAGAGGGTGCCGTCGCGAGGGAGAAGGAGAGGGATTTTTGAGAGAAAATGTTTAGGTTTTCCGGAAAATAATAACCTAATTCCTTTTCTTATACTCGGGTTATAATTATAACCATGCTTTAAATCTAATTCTCTCCATATTGGATTAACAAAATCGTGTAGCTCAGCCGGTTGGGCCGGTTTTGCTTGGGTCAGTCCGACCCGAGGTCATGGGTTCGAACCTCATCTTCAACCGTTTTTGTCAAAATTTCTTTCTTTTTGTAAACATACTAAACGACCTCCAAAAATTACGTAAAAATACTCTAAAAATCTCTAGAATATTTTAAAAGCATTTCCAAATATTTTTATGGACTTTTAAAACTCAAAATAGGGAAAATTGGGTCGTTACACCACTCCATTGCTCCTCATCTGGTGATCCCTTGGATATCTTCCATACCATCCTTCACCGACTCAAGGATCCGAGCCCTCAGATGACCTTTTGCTCATGTGTTTCACCTAGTTTTGCAAGACTCAAACACATATTAAACTAATATGAAAGCATAACTTAAACTCATTGACACATACATTAAAACCATGATCGTACCGATCAAACCTAGGTCAATTGCACCAATAATTACTACTCATTATTATAATTATACTAACTTTGTTTTGTAGGGTAGATATTTTAATTTTGGACTAGCAACTTTTTGCAGGACAAAAGAGCAAAAAGTCTTCAGATGAACAATACCCGAAGGCGCCTTTAAGGCAGATTCGTACTGTTCATGGAAGGCGCCTTCAAAGGCTTTGGAAGGTGTCTTCTATAAGATGAACTTTGGACTTCGTCATGGATAAGAGCTGGGACGATCGGGATCAGACTTCTCGGGTTGAAGGTGCCTTCAATGGCTATGAAGGTGCTTTCCAAGCCCTTTATAAGGATGCTCGTCCACTAAAGCTTCAAAGACAACACTCATACGAGCTTCTGTGCATCTAAAAGGGTTTCCGACTGCTCTAGGCTCCTGCTATGACTATGTTGTAAAGCTACTGCACCTGACTACTACTCTGAGGATTTTAGATCGCGGCTAATAGACCGACACACGACCTTCTCACATCAGAAGTGTTGGTAATAGAATTATTTACTTTACTTAATTACTGCAAAAGAATAAGTGCAGTGTGTTGCACTTGTTCCATCTTTCTGTACTTGATTTCCTCTTCCAGAGGTACCAGAAGAGGATTTTAGTGGATTATCTATCGATAGATATGTGGGACCTGGGTCTTAGAGTAGGAGTCATCAAAGGTTCCGAACTAAGTAAACCGGCTGTGTTTTTCTGTGTTGTTTTACTTTCGACTACATACGTATTTTCTGCTACGTATACTCGTGTGTTTTCAAATGATAAAATAAGGTTTTTGAAAACCATGTGATTAACCTCCCCCCTTCTCACGTGCATCTCTATCCAACACCATGAAATCCTCATGTTTTGAGAACCTTGTGAGTTTGTTTCAATTTTATTAGGTTTCCATGTCATGAAATCCTCCTTATTGTTGATACCTTTGGAGTTTAAGTTAGGTTCAGTTCCTAGAAATTTTGATACCATAAATATTGAACCCAAGTTTATGATTACTTATGTCATGTGTAGGTTCGAATCTTAGGGATTATGTTGCCATGAAACTAACCATGTTGTGCTAAGATTTATGTAAATTTTTGGATTAAGTATAGTTATGTTTAAGTTCTTTTAATTTATATTTATGATCACCTTGGGCATCATATGTTAATTTTCGAATTAGGTGTAGTTTGTTTAAGTGTCTCCTTTCATCCTATCATGATAACTTTGTATGCTATAGATTAAATTTTGAATATTTATAAGGGTTGTTTTGCTACTATTTTTGGAGGTTATGCATCATGATGTGCACTATCATTTGGTAGAATTTTTCCATTAGTTTTGCTAGGAAGTCAGGGATCTTTGTATGCTCATACTAGGATGTAACAATTGTATGTTTCTAATTTTTATAAGGGTTGATTTGTTACTATTTTGGAGGTTATGTAACATGATGTTGCACTCTCATTTTGTAGAATTTTTTTCATTAGTCTTCCTTAGAAGTTAGGGATCTTTGTAGGCTAATATTAGGATGTAACAATTGTATATTTTGGATTTTTTATAAGGGGTAGTTTAATTACTACTTTTGAACGTTATTTATCATGAAGTTGCGCTATCATTTTGGTAGATGGTTTCTATTAGTGATTCTTTAAAGTTAGGAATTTTGCATGCTCAAATTAGGATGTAACAAATTATAAATTTTTGATTAAGTGGAAGTTAGTTTCCCTCACTATTTTTACGGGTTAATAATCATGTTTTTACTTTACAACCATGCTTAGGTTATTCTACTTTTTTCCAATTAAAATTTAGCAATTATGTTTTGATATCATTACAATATAAATTAGTTTCGGACTAGGGTTAGGTGGATATGAAGTCAATCATGTTTTGATGACTTAGCCATGCTTATGTAGTGATCATGGTTACATTTATGTACATGTTTATGTTCATGCTTATGTAGTCATCACGTGTTTAGGTACATAATCATGTTTATGTACATGTCTATGTTTATGTCCATGCTCATGTAGGGATCAGGTTGGTGTTGTGTACATGTTTATATTTGTGTTCATACTTATGAAGTGATCAAGTTTATGTTAGGTGCATGTTATGGTTATGTCCATGCTCATGAAATGATCCTATTTATATTTATGCACATGTTTATATTTATATTCCATGTTTGTGTATTGATCATGGTTATGCTTATGTACATGTTCAAGTGTAACTAGTGTGACCCTGGGGACCCATGCCCGAGCCACTTACCCAGTTAAGTTCCAGGGACCTACTCCTAGAAAGCTTACCATTAGAATTAGTTATGTATGTATGGGTAAGATATGTTCTGGGAACCTACGTCCAGAAAGCTTACCAGTTAAATTAGTTACGTATGTATGGGTAAGATATCTTTTGGGGATCCAAGCCTGGAAAGTTTTCCAAAAAATTAGTTATGTATGTATGGGTAGGACATGTCTCGGACAGGCCAGGGAAGCTCCCTAAGTGTTGATCTAAGGAAATCCTACACCCCGAGGAGCTTACCAAGCTGCGATTTGGATACTGTGTATCACTCCCGTCCCTAGGTTCGAGTACGGGTACCTCTTCAGGTGTCGATTTGAGGATCCCCTCCCAAGTAGCCTATACTATGGGTAAGATATGTCTCAGGCAAGCCTGGGGAGCTTATACTATAGTATCAGTTTAAGTATGTATGGGTAGGGGTGTCTGTTCCAAGGCTCAAATCCCTACCAATTATGGTAGGAGCAAGGGGACGGGTAAGATATGTCCCGGGCAAGCTCTGGAAGCTTACCTAAGAAATTAGTTAACTTCATGTATGGGACGATGGTATGATCCGGGGACACATGCCAGGGGAGCGTGCCAACCCATGAAGGCTTATATTTATGCTTACATTTATGTGTATGTTATGTTATGTATGTTCATGCCCATGCCTATGCTCTTATGCTCACGTTCACGTTTATGTTCATGTATGCTTATATGTATGCCTGTGTATATTTATGCTCACGTCTATGCTCTTATGTTCACATTCATGTGTATGTCCTCGCATGCAGTATGGTTACATTCCTACTTTAGTACGCATATGCAAGGAAAATACTTTACTATGAATAAAGATTTAGTTAAGTTAGGTTTCCCCTCTTGGACACATGGATATTGGAACTAATTAATGCATAGTATGATTTGAATGTGTTGAGTCTCGACTCACAGATTTTAACAATTTTAGGTAATGAAACGAATGAGGCAGGAGACATTGATAGGTGAGCAAGCTCGGGACGATGGCAATACAATCTGAAGACCTTCTAGTTTAGCATTAGTTAAATGTTTCCTATGAAGAATAAATTCTAGAACTGTATGTGTTGATTCCAGTGAAGTCGACAAGAGGGGGTGAATTGCTCTAAAAAAATAAGTATACCCTTCTCGAAACTTATGACTTAGATTAGTAACGCAATTATAATAAATTAATTGAATAACTAATAAAATAAAAGAGGCGGAAGAATTACTTGGTTACAACTTAAATGGTTGTTAATCCAAGGTGTTGAAAAGCTCACTAAAGAATTCTCCTTCGTTGCAGGCGGAAAAGCCTCTTACAAAAATTGACAGCTCAAAAAAATGACTAGGAAAAAGTACAAGACTTGTTGTTTAAGTTGTTGATTAATTCCTACCTCTAGGAGCCTTTTTATAGCTCCTAGAAAATCCTATCCATGGGTGGAAGGCAGTTCAAGGCACCTTTGAGTGGAAAACTCTATCCGTCGAAGATAAGGTTTTATCTTCGACTAACGGCTAGGGAAGGCGCCTTCAGCATTGTTCATGGAAGGCTCCTTCCAAGCCATTGAAAACGTCTTCCTTGCAGTAGATCAACTCCTTAGCTAATCTTCATCCTCAAGCAATCTTCCACTCTGGCTTATCTTCCCTCAGAAACGTCGTACGCTTCCTTCTCGTCCACTAGCATTGTAACGACCCAACTCCTAGGTACTAAGCTGTGAGCCGGAACGCTACATTAACTACTGAAGCTACTGTGTTGTACTGTGCGGAAACTGGGTAAAACAAAATTTCACTAACTGACTCTATTAAACTGACAACTGGTACACCCATGCTGTTATAAGGAAGGGTTCAAGACCCTTTCCGGTTGAGGTATATGTGCTGAGGAGGATACTTGACCTCCCATCTAAGCTAGAACTCAAAACTAACTTCCCAGCTAGCTGCTGTTCGATCCACGGATCGATCAAACTTGCCGCGATTCCGTGCCCTGCTGGATCAGTCTGCCGACCGATCCAGGTGTGTCTGGATCGATCTGCAGACCGATCCAGGCACCTGGAGACGCTGGGATGCCTTCTGTTCGATACTGGATCGGTCGGCTGACCGATCCAGGGAGATACAGTAGGCTACTGTATCCATCTGGATCGGTCGGCTGACCGATCTAGGAAAAGGAATGGCACTGGATCGGTCTGCTGACCGATCCAGGTCCTGATAGTCTGAAACGAAATCAGAATTTCTGATTTCCAGCACTGATTCGTGCCAAAAATCACATACACAAGCTCTAGATACATGAAAAACACTCTAGCATGTAAATACTAACGTTCTAAACATGATAAACTAAACAAGACATAGTTTACTAAGCTATAATACCTAGTAACAAGACTAAGTCATAAAACTAGACATGTTAAGTACTAAAACTTAAATAAAAGCGTATAGATCCCAAGGATCTTTATTCCAGACCCCTTGCACACACACATCATTGTAGCATCGCCCTCCAGCCTCTGCTAGTCCACTTTTCTTTTACCGGTATCTGCAGTATAAGAAAAGTAGCATCTGTAAGCTAAAAAGCTTAGTAAGAAACCATCTACCTCACAAAAACATGCAACGATGTGATTATGTTTTTAAAACATGCGGTTTGAAAACTGAACTGAGCATGGCAACATGGCATGGCATACAAACATGTACTGAACTGATCATGGCATACAAACAAGCTGAGCATAGCATACTGTATCTGAAACTAAGCATGAATACTGAACTGGTCATGCATATACATCTAACTGGTCATGAACTCAAATCATGAAACTTAACTGAGGTAATTAACTGTAACTGAAACTAAGTTATGGTTTCCATCACTGATTACATATTTGGAAAACTATATATAATAATAGATGAAAATACTAAACATGCTGTTGGGCCCTGGCAACTGTACCTACTGTGCGCGGTTACTAGGTTATCTGAACCTAGGGATGACTATGGGAGTCCAGCCCATGGATATCTGATCCAAGTACAGTGCCAACTGAATAAAAGTAAAATACTGAATACTGTTTTATTTTACTTTGCTGTTCTAGGTTATCTGAACCTAGAGCTAGGTTATCTGAACCTAGAGGCTACTGTGGGAGCCCACCCAATGGATATCTGATCCATTTAGCTGTAATAACTGATAATAAGCTGAATAAAATGTTTCTAATACATTTTACATGCGGTTAGGACGCCTACTGGTGCATCCTTCTGAACTGGGCATTCTACCGGATGCTTGGTGTGCACTTGGAGCACACCCTAAGACTGAAAACTGTAGAACTACTGAACTAATGCCAAAACTAACAAGCGAGAGCAATTATACTGCAGGTGAGGGGTTTCTTACCTTGTGTGCTAGATTTCTTACAAATCTAATCGCTAGAAATTCCGGTGGAGGTGCCCCTTTCGAGAGACTTCTCGCGTCTATGCGTTCCTCTCGCGAAGGAGTGCGCCCTTGTGTCGAAATCATCGCCGGAAAGTGTCCTTGGGGCCCTAGAGAAAGAACCCTAGGTCTTCCTTGGTGTGGCACCGAAAGAAGGAGGAAGAAAAGGGAGAGGTGGCGTGAGAGGGTTTCGGTGGGGAAGGATGTGCCGAACCAAAATAAAATAAACCAAACCCTCTTTAAGTTTCCTATTTATATTAAGTGGATTATTGAACCAAACTCTAATATAAATATAATTGGTTCCTCTTTCTTTCAGCACAGCCCTGCTGGGTTCACCGGTTACTAAGGCTAACTAAAGGTTTAGCGGACCCGAGAGGTCCCGGGTTCGATTCCCGCTTAAGCCTTTTTATTCTTCTAATTATTTTTGCTACTTCCGCTACTCGGAAAATTCCGGAAAAATATCTAAAAATTCCAGAAAAATCATAGAATAATTCTAATGCAAGTTTGAGAATTTTCGGGGATTATAATCACATACCTGTTTACAACTTAAAATGGGAAGGCACTACAATCTTTCATAGGCTATGTTGTTAGCTCCATGGTGCCTATTAACATAAACTAATGGCCCTTGTTTCAGAGAACTTTAAACAGAATATCGGAATACCTATCGTAGCTGAGGTCTTCGCGGATCTGTACCGACTGGGGCTCAATCACCTGGGTGGCATCTGGGGTATGCTTCTTCAGCATAGAGACATGAAATACATTGTGGACAGCTGACATTTCCTGGGGTAGCTCTAGCTCATATGCTACCTTGCCCACTCTTCTGCTGATAAGCTATGGTACCATATATCTGGGAGCTATCTTGCCCTTCTTCCCAAAACGCATGACTCCCTTCATGGGAGCTACTCTGAGGAAAACTGTATCCCCAACTGAAAACTCTAGGGGTCTGCATCGTGTATCAGCATAGCTCTTCTGACGGCTCTGTGCTGTCTCTATCCTCTGGCGAATCTGCTGTATGGCTGCTGTGGTATCTGCTACTAGATCTGTCTGAAGCTCTAGTTCCTTCTGTTCACCACTCTCATACCAGCAGATTGGTGATCTGCACCTCCGCCCATAGAGTGCCTCATAAGGTGTCATGTCGATAGTGGCCTGATAACTGTTGTTGTATGCAAATTCTGCTAGACTCAGATATTTGCACCAACTTCCCTTGAAATCTAGAGCACAAGCCCGGAGCATATCTTCGAGTACCTGGTTTACTCGCTCCGTCTGACCAGGATGTGCTAAATTTTAACTGGGTGCCCATAGCTGACTGTACACACTTCCAGAAGTGTGATGTAAATCTGCTGTCTCTGTCTGATATAATAGTTCGTGGGACTCCATGCAGCCTGACAATCTCCTTGAGATACAACTGAGCTAGCTGCTCCATGAAATAGGATATTCTGATAGCTAAGAAGTGGGATGATTTAGTCAACCTGTCGACTATTACCCAGATGGCATCAAAACCATTCGTGGTTCTGGGTAATCCCACTATGAAGTCCATAGAGATATCCTCCCACTTCCATTCTGGAATCTGGATCGGCTGCAGAACTCCTCCTGATCGCTGATGTTCTGCCTTATCCCTCTGACAGGTTAGACAGATGCTGACGTATCTGGCGATATCTCGCTTCATCCCAAGCCACCAAAATCGTTTCTTTAGATCCTGATACATTTTGGTGGAACCAGGATGCATCGCATAGGGAGTCCTGTGAGCCTCGTCTAGAATCTGTTTTCGTAGTTCCTCCTGATCTGGAACACAAAGTCTGTCACCACAGTACACTACCCCACTGGCGGACACTCGAACTCTCCACTTTCCGATTACGCTAACCCTTGCTTGATTTTCTAGATTTCGGGATCCTGCTCTGTCTGGATATCATCAAGCAAGGTAGATGCTAAGGACATAGTGGAAAGCTGCCCGACTATAAGCTCAAGACTGAAAGCTGTAATCTCCTTCCTTAGGGGTGGTGACATAGCTGCTAAAGATAATAAGGTAGCACTGGACTTCCTGCTGAGTGCGTCTGCTACCTTATTAGCTTTCCCTGGATGGTAGAGGATATCTATGTCATAATCCTTGACCAGCTCTAACCATCTGCGCTGTCGCATATTCAGATCCTTCTGAGTAAAGAAATACTTCAGACTTTGATGATCTGTATACACTCTGCACTGAGCTCCGTACAAATAATGTCTCCAAATCTTGAGAACACTGCAAGCTCAAGGTCGTGAGTAGGATAGTTCCTCTCATAATCCTTGAGTTGTCTGGAGGCATAGGTGATCACCTTGCCCTGCTGCATCAGCACTGCTCCTAATCCCAATTTAGAGGCGTCACTGTAGATGTCGAAGCTGTCTGTGTTTTCTGGTATAGCTAAAATAGGAGCACTGGTCAATCTCCGTTTTAGTTCGCTGAAGCTGTTCTCACAGTCCTCTGTCCACTGAAATTTCTTGTTCTTCCTGGTGAGAACTATCAGTGGGGAGGCTATCCTGGAGAAGTCCTCTACGAATTTCCTGTAGTAGCCTGCTAATCCCAGAAAGCTTCTGATTTCACTAGCGTTCCTGGGTCTCTTCCAATTACTTACTGCTTCTATCTTGCTAGGATCTACCATAACACCATCCTTGGAGATGATGTGACCTAGAAAGGCTACCTGGTCTAGCCAAAATTCACATTTCGTGAATTTGGCGTATAGCTGGTTCTGCTGCAGGATCTGCAAAACTGTCTTCAGATGCTCTGCATGGTCCTCCTGAGTGCCTGAATAGATAAGAATGTCATCGATGAACACGATGACAAACTTGTCTAAGTATTCTCTGAATACTCTGTTCATGAGGTCCATGAAAGTAGCTGGAGCATTTGTCACGCCGAAAGGCATGACTACGAACTCATAATGTCCGTATCTGGTCCTGAAAGCTGTTTTAGGTATATCACCTTTCTTGACTCTAACCTGGTGATATCCTGATCTGAGGTCAATTTTAGAGAACACCGTGGCTCCCTTTAGCTGGTCAAACAGGTCATCTATCCTGGGGAGAGGGTACCTGTTTTTAATTGTGACCTGGTTCAAGGCACGGTAGTCTATGCATAGGCGCATGCTTCCATCCTTCTTCTTCACGAACAACACAGGTGCTCCCCATGGTGAGTGACTAGGGCGTATGAAACCCTTGTCAAGAAGCTCTTGTAATTGCTCCTGAAGTTCCTTCAGTTCTGCTGGAGCCATGCGGTACGGTGCCTTGGAAATTGGATTTGTGCCGGGAATGAGCTCTATCTCAAATTCAATCTCCCTGTCTGGTGCTAAGCCTGGTAGCTCTTCAGGGAAGACTGCTGGGTAGTCACAAACGACTCGAACCTCTGATAGCTGTTGGTTCTTGTCCTGGCCGGTGTTGACTACATTTTCTAAAAATCCCATGCATCCTGAATCCATTAGCTGCTGTGCTTTCAATGCTGAGAGAAACTTCCTGGCTTTTCTCTTTGGTTTTCCCATGTACTCAAACTGTACTCCTGCTTCAGGTTGGAATATGACCTTCTGTTTACGGCACTCTATAGAAGCGTCGTATCTGATCAGAAAATCCATTCCAAAGATGACATCGTAGTCAGTCATTTCTAGCACTATCAGATCACCAAAAAGTTCTCTGTCTGCTATAATGACTGGCACTGCTCTGAGCCAGTGCGTAGATGCCATAATGTCTCCTGAGGGTAGTGTTGTCAGAAACTGACTATTGAGTAACTCTGGAGGTGTTGCTAATTTCTCGGCAAATGCCCTGGATACATAAGAGTGGGTTGCCCCAGTATCGAATAAGACAGTTGCATTATGCTGTAAAATACTGATCTGACCTGTGACAACTGTCGAGGCATTTGCTACGTCCTCTCTGGTCAGTGAGAAAATCCTGGCATTCGTGATAGCTGTGGGGGCTTCTAATCTGCCCTGACTGATCTGTGGACCATCTAAGGCAGCATACATCTGGTGTAGCTGCGCTGGCTGAGCTCCATACTGTATCGGCTGAGGCTGAGGAAGACTGTTCTTGTTCGGGCACTGCTTAGCCATGTGCCCTTCCTGTCCACATTCAAAACAACCTCGTGTACCCTTGCGGCAAACTCCTGGATGATGTTTCCCACAAGTAGCACACTTGGGATGTCTGGAATGTTTTCCAGCTGGCCCTCCTTTTGGGTCACTACTTGCCTTGCGTTTCCCTTTCCAGTTGGAGCTATGTCCCTATTGTTTCTGCTGAGTACCTGAGCCAGCTTGTCCCTTGGGCTCTGTGGAAACCTACTTCTGCTAGGTGATGCTGTGCTGATAGTGTTCGGTGATCAGAGCACTACTCACTAGCTCCTCTGTGGTTTGTGGCATATGAATGCCACCAGCCACATTCATTGCGATCTCTGGTCTGAGCATCTTCAGCATCAACCGTACTCGTTCCTTCTCTGTGCTGACTAGTTCTGGACACAGACGGGCCAACCTGTTGAATTTCTTCACGACTTCCTGAACTGATAGGTTGCCCTGACGAAATTCTGTAAACTCGTCATAGTGTCGGTTCGTGACTTGCATGTGAAAAAATTCCTCGAAGAATTCTTTCTCAAAGTTGGCCCATGTCATCTGGTTTACTGGCCACTTCGCTTTAATCTGCTCCCACCACATGCGTGCATCTCCTGTTAAACAGAAGGAGGCACACTTCACCTTTTCGTGCTCTGGCCAATCTAGAAGCTCCATCGTGCTTTCCAGTGTTTTAAACCATGCCTGAGCATCCCATGGTTCGCTGGTGCCTGAGAAGTTCTCGGGCTTAATTCTCTGCCACTGGATAAGGTAAGCTTCTCTCTTAGCCCCTGCTACTGGGGCTACTGGGACTGGTACTGCAGGCTGAGCTGGTACAACCTCTGTGATTAAGGAGGCTATCTCCTGCTGCTGTTCAGCTAACTGCTGCTGTAGCTGAGCCACTAGTGCTGTAAGGTCTGGGGGAGGCACTGAACTACCTGCCTCATGCTGGGGCTCAGCCGCTGATGCTTTCTTAGCTGGACGTCCTCGTACCATTTTCTAAATAGCAGAGAACACATATATATAACTAGGCTATCATGTTATAGTTAACTACTGGTAACATGTTAAATACTATCACTGTAAACATGAATTAATTAACTACCAACATGAGAGCAAACATGAAAGCACATATAACTGATATGAAAGCTGAAAACAAAACTGAGTGAAAGATGTTCTTACTTGGAAGCTGTAGGCACAATGCTGATGTGTGTGTAGGAAGTAAGGAACTTGCTCTGATACCACTCTGTAACGACCCAACTCCTAGGTACTAAGCTGTGAGCCGGAACGCTACATTAACTACTGAAGCTACTGTGTTGTACTGTGCGGAAACTGGGTAAAACAAAATTTCACTAACTGACTCTATTAAACTGACAACTGGTACACCCATGCTGTTATAAGGAAGGGTTCAAGACCCTTTCCGGTTGAGGTATATGTGCTGAGGAGGATACTTAACCTCCCATCTGAGCTAGACCTCAAAACTAACTTCCCAGCTAGCTGTTGTTCGATCCATGGATAGATCAAACTTGCCGCGATTCCGTGCCCTGCTGGATCGGTCTGCGGACCGATCCAGCAGAGGCTGGATTGGTCGGCAAGACCGATCCAGCAGAGGCTGGATTGGTCGGCAAGACCGATCCAGGTGTGTCTAGATCGGTCTGCAGACCGATCCAGGCACCTGGAGACGCTGGGAAGCCTTCTGTTCGATACTGGATCGGTCGGCTGACCGATCCAGGGAGATACAGTAGGCTACTGTATCCATCTGGATCGGTCGGCTGACCGATCCAGGAAAAGGAATGGCACTGGATCGGTCTGCTGACCGATCCAGGTCCTGATAGTCTGAAACGAAATCAGAATTTCTGATTTCCAGCACTGATTCGTGCCAAAAATCACATACACAAGCTCTAGATACATGAAAAACACTCTAGCATGTAAATACTAACGTTCTAAACATGATAAACTAAACAAGACATAGTTTACTAAGCTATAATACCTAGTAACAAGACTAAGTCATAAAACTAGACATGTTAAGTACTAAAACTTAAATAAAAGCGTATAGATCCCAAGGATCTTTATTCCAGACCCCTTGCACACACACATCATTGTAGCATCGCCCACCAGCCTCCGCTAGTCCACTTTTCTTTTACCGGTATCTGCAGTATAAGAAAAGTAGCATCTGTAAGCTAAGAAGCTTAGTAAGAAACCATCTACCTCACAAAAACATGCAACGATGCGATTATGTTTTTAAAACATGCGGTTTGAAAACTGAACTGAGCATGGCAACATGGCATGGCATACAAACATGTACTGAACTGATCATGGCATACAAACAAGCTGAGCATAGCATACTGTATCTGAAACTAAGCATGAATACTGAACTGGTCATGCATATACATCTAATTGGTCATGAACTCAAATCATGAAACTTAACTGAGGTAATTAACTGTAACTGAAACTAAGTTAGGGTTTCCATCACTGATTACATATTTGGAAAACTATATATAATAATAGATGAAAATACTAAACATGCTGCTGGGCCCTGGCAACTGTACCTACTGTGCGCGTATTCCTACGAGACCCGGGATTGCAAGTTCCGAATCCAGCAGGGTTACTAGGTTATCTGAACCTAGGGACGACTGTGGGAGTCCAGCCCATGGATATTTGATCCAAGTACAGTGCCAACTGAATAAAAGTAAAATACTGAATACTGTTTTATTTTACTTTGCTGTTCTAGGTTATCTGAACCTAGAGCTAGGTTATCTGAACCTAGAGGCTACTGTGGGAGCCCACCCAATGGATATATGATCCATTTAGCTGTAATAACTGATAATAAGCTGAATAAAATGTTTCTAATACATTTTACATGCGGTTAGGACGCCACTGGTGCATCCTTCTGAACTGGGCATTCTACCGGATGCTTGGTGTGCACTTGGAGAACACCCTAAGACTGAAAACTGTAGAACTACTGAACTAATGCCAAAACTAACAAGCGAGAGCAATTATACTACAGGTGAGGGGTTTCTTACCTTGTGTGCTAGATTTCTTACAAATCTAATCGCTAGAAATTCCGGTGGAGGTGCCCCTTTCGAGAGACTTCTCGCGTCTATGTGTTCCTCTCGCGAAGGAGTGCGCCCTTGTGTCGAAATCGTCGCCGGAAAGTGTCCTTGGGGCCCTAGAGAAAGAACCCTAGGTCTTCCTTGGTGTGGCGCCGAAAGAAGGAGGAAGAAAAGGGAGAGGTGGCGTGAGAGGGTTTCGGTGGGGAAGGATGTGCCGAACCAAAATAAAATAAACCAAACCCTCTTTAAGTTTCCTATTTATATTAAGTGGATTATTGAACCAAACTCTAATATAAATATAATTGGTTTCTCTTTCTTTCAGCACGGCCCTGCTGGGTTCACCGGTTACTAAGGCTAACTAAAGGTTTAGCGGACCCGAGAGGTCCCGGGTTCGATTCCCGCTTAAGCCTTTTTATTCTTCTAATTATTTTTGCTACTTCCGCTACTCGGAAAATTCCGGAAAAATATCTAAAAATTCCAGAAAAATCATAGAATAATTCTAATGCAAGTTTGAGAATTTTCGGGTGTTACAATCCCCCATACCTTATAAAAAGTTTATCCTCGAACTTAAAACAATTCTGGGTACTTCTGTCTCATGCTGGCTTCTGTCTCCCAAGTTGCCTCCTCTGTTGTGTGACTGTGCCAAATGACTTTGACTAATGGTACTTCCTTGTTCCGCAATTTCTTAACTGCTCGGTCTATTATCTGAATAGGTCGACTATCGTAGCTGAGGTCTTCGCGGATCTGTAGGGCTCAATCACCGGTGGCATCTGGGTATGCTTCTTCAACATAGAGACATGAAATACATTGTGGACAGTGATATTCCTGGGGTAGCTCTAGCTCATATGCTACCTTGCCCACTCTTCTGCTAATATGGTACCATATATCCGGGAGCTAGCTTGCCTTCTTCCCAAAACGCATGACTCCCTTCATGGGAGCTACTCGAGGAAAACCGATCCCCACCGAAAACTCTAGGGTCTGCGTGGTGTATCAAGATAGCTCTTCCGACGGCTCTGTCTTGTCTCTATCCTCTGGCGAATCTGTTGTATGGCTGTGGTATCTGCTACTAGATCTGTCTGAAGCTCTAGTTCCTTCTGTTCACCACTCTCATACCAGCAGATTGGTGATCTGCACCTCCGCCCATAGAGTACCTCATAAGGTGCCATGCCGATAGTGGCCTGATAACTGTTGTTGTATGCAAATTCTGCTAGACTCAAATATTTGCACCAACTTCCCTTGAAATCTAGAGCACAAGCCCGGAGCATATCTTCGAGTACCTGGTTTACTCGCTCCGTCTGACCATCTGTCTGAGGATGGAAGGCTGTGCTAAATTTTAACTGGGTGCCCATAGCTGACTGTACACACTTCCAGAAGTGTGATGTAAATCTGCTGTCTCTGTCTGATATAATGGTTCGTGGGACTCCATGCAGCCTGACAATCTCCTTGAGATACAACTGAGCTAGCTGCTCCATGGAATAGGATATTCTGATAGCTAAGAAGTGGGCTGATTTCATAATTTTTCGAATTTTCTGTGATTTTCTAGAGGTTTCTGAATTTCGGAAGGAGAAAAATCAGAAACTTCTGATATTAGAGTTGTGGACCGATCAGAAGGGAGTCTGATCGGTCCAGGTCTGTGTGGATCGGTCACTGTGACCGATCCAGGGAAGGCCTGATCGGTCCGGTGACCGATCAGGGCGTGCCAAATGCTAATTTTTCGACTGTTTGTCTGAAATTGCAGCTGTGGAAGTGGTGTTTTAGAGTTCGAAAGGTTTGAAACTCTCCAAGACATTGTTGGTGCAATGGTCAAGGGGGAGTTGACCTTTAGGGAGAGTTTTACCTATTAGTCAAGGGGAAGTTGACTTTTAGGGGGAGTTTTTACTCCTAAAGACTTGAGTGATATGGGATTATCACTAAGTTGAGTGTTGACCTTAGTATCAAGGGGGAAATTAAGAGTTTCAATGAAAGGTATGGGACTTTCATTAGGAAGAAACTCTTGACCTTGATTCACTCTTTTTGATGTGTGTCAAAAAGGGGGAGAATGTAGGTTTGGGGAGAATGTTCAAGGAAGAACATTGAAGAACATTGGGAAACCTAAGTTAGGTTATCGGATTAACCTAACTTGATTATGGTTTTGTCAAACATCAAAAAGGGGGAGATTGTTGGTGCAACCTTAGGTCAAGGTTGACCTGGTTGACCTGACTCGAGTTGACCTGACTCGAGTTGTATTTTGATGTTTGACTTAGGAAGATTGTTGGTGCAACCTTAGGTCAAGGTTGACCTAGTTGAGTTGTATTTTGATGTTTGACACTCGTGGAAGAGTTGTATTCTTGATATGGGACAAATGTTTGGGAGATTATTGGTGCAACGTAGGTCAAGGTTGACCTGGTTGACCTGATTCGGGAAAGAGTCCAAGTATGGAGACTTGGCACGGAGAAGTCCAAGCAGGGAACTTGGCACTGGAAAAGTCCAAGCAGGGAGCTTGGCACGCGAAAAGTCCAAGTGTGGAGACTTGGCACGGGAAAAGTCCAAGTATGGAGACTTGGCACTGGAAAAGTCCAAGTATGGAGACTTGGCACGGAGAAGTCCAAGGAGAGCTTGGCACGAGGGAAAGTCCTAACGGGATGTTAGGCGGTGGAAAGTCCCAGTGAGTGAAGCCAGGCGGTGGGAAAGTCCTAACTGGATGTTAGGGAAGGAAAGCCCCGGAAAGGTTGGCAGAAGAAAAGTCCTAACTGGGATGTTAGGCGGTTGGAAAGTCCCGTGAGTGAAGCGCAGGCGGGAGAAAGTCCTAAGCGGGATGTTAGGCGGTGGAAATCCTGGTGAGTGAAGGTAGGTGAAAGTCCTGGTGAGTGAAGCCAGGCAAGGGAAAATCCAAATGGATCAAGGGTGATCGGACATCTGGTGTTGGGAAGTCCAAGTAGATCAAGGGAGTGATCAGATACTTGGCACGAAGAGGAAAGTCCAAGTGGGTCAAAGGGATTGACCGGACACTTGGTGGGAAGTTTTAGCAGGTCAAGGGAGTGACCAGATGCTAAGCATGATGTACCAATAGGTCAAGGTTGACCGGATATTGGTTTGGATTTGGTTTGGGCAAAAGCCAAGACCTGGATCGGTCTGGTGACCTATCCAGTGATACTGTGGTTTCCTGACCGGTCTGGAGACCGATCAGAAAGCGATCAGTATGCCTCTGTGAGCTTACTGATCGGTCTGGGGACCGATCAGAAGGAAGCCTGATCGGTCCCCGGGACCGATTAGGGTACGCACAGAGAGTTGGCAACTCTCTGTGAAAGCGCTCTGATCGGTCTGGGGACCGATCAGCATAGAGCCTGATCGGTCCCCATGACTGATCAGATCAGCCCCAGACCGATCAGGGTGATGCCTGATCGGTCTGGCACTAGCCGTTGGCTCACAACGGCTAGTCTTCTCTTCTTCGCAGGTGGATGCAGGTATAAGGGCTGAGTGCTTCTACAGTGGAGACACTCTTGCTTCTTCTTCTTTCTCCTTGAGCTGCTGTTCTTCTGACTGCTGTAATTTGAGCTTTGCTGAGCTCGCTTCTGCTTGAAGCTTCGTGTGAGCTTCATCGGCTGGTTCCTGCTGTTGTAGGCGTCTCGTGAAGCTGCTGCCTCATCCAGTCGAAGAGAAGGCAAGTAAGCGAAGGTTTTACAGTTGTATTGTATTTTGCTTCTTGCTGTATACTCCTTCTTGTATTGCTTTTGAAAAACTTTGTGGCGAGGTTTCTCCACCCAGAAGGAGTGATTATTAGCCGGTTCTCCGGGGACTCATCCACCGACGGATTGATAAGGCTCGTCCACCTTACGGACACGCCGAGGAGTAGGAGTTTATCTCCGAACCTCGTTACATCGACGCGTTGAGGTTTGATCTTCTTGTTTTCGTTTCTTGTTCTTATTTCCGTTGCGCTAACCCTAGTTTGTAGAAAGAAACGCGAACGTTTTGGGGCGGCTATTCACACCCCCCTCTCTAGCCGAGTACGAACGATCCTAACAACTCTTGCTCTACAAAATGGTGGTTCTCCTGCTCATAATAAGGTTTGCTTTCAAATACATGTTTTATTTCAATGTTGTAATATACCAAAATATAATAAAGATTTAAATATAATTCAAATGTGATATAATTAAATTATTTTATTAAAAATAAATATTTTTAGTGGATATTTTATCAGGAAATACATTTATATGAATTTTTAGAATTTACTGAAATTTTTTTGAATTTTTATAGGAGTCTTTTTATATTTTATGGAGAGAAGGGGTTAAAAGATAAAGGCTCATTGGGCAATTCCCTATCAGTTTGAATATTACAAGAATATTGAATTACAACTTTGCTTTAAATAAAATATACCGACAACTTAAGGATTCGGAAAGTCGTGCTTTCAGTCGTCAGAGTCTAGTTGCAGAGTCGTATGACTGTCCTTGAAACAGCACACAAGAGAAGGATTGTGTGAATTTGTTATATCTAATGCACTGCTCGAAGAAGACATATATAAGCTGTTGAAAGCGCCTTCAACCTCCTTGAAGGCACCTCCAGCTCGAAAGTTTATCCACGCAGCATTAGAGATGATAACTTCCGCAATCTGCTAAAGTTATCCCTTTGAAGGCGCCTTCAAGCTCCTAGAAGATGTCTTCCATCCCTGATCCAAGACACCTTCAGCGCCTGGAAGGCACCTCATGCTCTCTCCTACGTGAAGCTTTAGCTAAGGCACTCGAGGCGCCTCCAACAACTTCGGAGGTGCCTCGGACACTGTTCATCCGAGCATTTCCTTATGCATCTCCTTCTTGCAAGGTATATTAGTCCAAATATAAAGTATACACTGCAACACAAAATTAGCACAATAAAATATGAATAATAAATTATTCGACAGCCTCCAGACTGTCTGATTTTGACTTTCAGATTTCTCGAAAATCCTAAGTCGAACTAATGCATACTGTTCCCTCAACAGGAAATGCGTTCTCACCTACTCCTCTTAGGAGAGTTTACCTTTTGTCAAACTGGTTCTCCATACTATCTAGACTTTTGCTCAGCGTCCGAGACTTCAGGTCTTCATGCTGAACGTCCGCTCCACAACCCGTCCAAACTTCTACCTGGTCCACGACCACCAGGATTTTCATCTAGAGTCCCCGACCTTAGGATTTCGCCCAAAGTACTCGACCCGCTAAGACTTCGCCTTACCTAACCACAATTAGAACTTTTCACCTGCCTAGAATCCACTAGGACTTTTGCCTAAGAACACTTAGGACTTTCCTGCAAGCTCATTCACACTTGTTAGATAACAAGACATCTTAACTTTTGAACCCTTTGCTATTATCAAAACATAGGTTCGATCATCTGGTGCTCTCTGCACCAATAATCTCCCCCTTTTTGATTATGCCAACCTGATTCAAAAGTTAAGTAAACCATAAAAAAATGCAACAAGAGATAAAAAAACAAAAATAGTTAGCTCCCCCTTACTCCCTTAACTTTCTCTCCTCCTTAACTTTAGAATATTCTCTCCCCCTTTGACATATATCAAAATAATTTAGGGAATATTGAAAAAATAGATAATTTCAACATATAATATATTAGCTTTCTAAGTACTTGGGAAAAATGCTTTGTCTTCAAAAAAAAACTTCTTTTTTAGATAGAATTATTGTTTTGATAAACTCCGAAAAGGAGAGTGAAAAAGAAAAATTCAGATAGGGAGTTAAAGAAGGAGCTAAAAGAATATAGTTTTTGAAACTTAGCTTTTCAAAACTTTACAACTTTAACAAAAACACTTAGCCTTTTTGTAAAGCCTTGAAACAAACAATTAAGGGATATTTAAAGGTTAGCTTTGAAAAGATTTTCATAAAAAACTTAGCTTTGAAAAGATTTTCTAAAAAAACTAAGGGTGTGTTTGGTTTACGCATGTTCCATTTTTATTTTCTGGAAAATACGCGTTTTTCTAGAAAATAGAAAATGATTTTTCATCATTCTCTATTTTTTCATAAAATGCTATCTATTTTTTTAGAAAACAAACATGGAAAATGCAAACCAAACATCATTTTTCATAAACACGTATTTTTTAAAAAATAAAAATAAAAAACGTGTAAAACAAACGCACCCTTAGCTTTGAAAAAAATTTCTTAAAAACTTTGCTTTGAAAAAAATTTCTTAAAAACTTAGCTTCGAAAAAATTTTCTTAAAAAACTTAGCTAAATACTTAGTTTAATATTTAAGCTTGTCTTTCAAAAATTATTTAAACCTTCTTTTCAAAAATAGTTCAACCTTAAAAACTTAACTTCCAAAAAAAACTTAAAAGGATATTTGAGATTTTGAAAAAGGAATACTTTAACATTGAGAAAATATTGAACCCAAACAAAATTTAGTGTCTTAACTCCTTTCACTCCCCCTTGATTAATGCCCTAAATTAAATGCCTTAAGTTTTAGGGTCCTAGAGTTCAAGCATGAAAGTTCAAAGTAAAAGCAAAAAATCTTCAAAACACCATCTACTTTCCTTAAATAAGTATCTAACCTTTAGCTACTAGTTGTTTACCATGAGGTAGAGCTTTCACTTGGTTTGTAATACCCCGGTTCTGAGATTTTGGTTAAATATGACTTAAAAGGTTAGATGGTACTATCCATATCACCAAGGTGCACCTTCCTTTTCGGAACCCCAAACTTAAGAACTCTAAAGTTAAGCGTGCTTGGCTTGGAGTAATCTGAGGATGGGTGACCTCCTGGGAAGTTTTCCAGGGTGCGTGCGAGTGAGGACAAAGCACGCTGAAAGGACCTTCGGTGGTCTGTGGAGCTAGTCATCAAACCGATAGGTAATTCTGGTGTCGTTCCTGGTTCGGTCTGGGTGGGGCCAGCCCGGGCCGGGGCGTTACAGATGGTATCAGAGCGACCTTGCGACCGTGAGTGCGCCTGTGGTACAAGCACCCAGGGCACCACCTAGCGAGGGAGATTCTGGGATTTGTTTGTGGTGTGATTTGTGGTTACACAACGAGGACGTTGTGTCTTTAAGTGGGGGTGATTGTAATACCCCGGTTCTGAGATTCTGGTTAAATATGACTTAAAAGGTTAGATAGTACTATCCATATCACCAAGGTGCACCTTTCTTTTTGGAACCCCAAACTTAAGAACTCTAAAGTTAAGCGTGCTTGGCTTGGAGTAATCTGAGGATGGGTGACCTCCTGGGAAGTTTTCCAGGGTGCGTGCGAGTGAGGACAAAGCACGCTGAAAGGACCTTCGGTGGTCTGTGTTGGTGCAACCTTAGGTCAAGGTTGACCTGGTTGACTAGACTCGAGTTGACTGGACTCGAGTTGTGTTTTGATGTTTGACGAGTTATGTTTGACAATGGTAGTATCTTGATGTTTGACAAGGATACAAGCTTGGGAGATTGTGGGTGCAACCTGTGGTCAAGGTTGACATGGTTGACCCAAGGTGAATTGACCTGACTGGGAAAAGTCCAAGCAGGGAGCTTGGCACGGGAAAAGTCCAAGCAGGAAGCTTGGCGTGGGAAAAGTCCAAGCAGGGAGCTTGGCACGGGAAAAGTCCAAGCAGGGAGCTTGGCATGTGAAAAGTCCAAGCAGGGAGCTTGGCACGGGAAAAGTCCAAGTAAGGGAATGACCACCCACGGGTGAGGGCTGGCAATAACTCTTGATGTTTGACAAGGATATCAAATGTTGGCACACTTTGTTAGAGTGTATACTAAAAGCCTAGCTTTTGGTATAAACATTTATTTAGAAATAAGAATCACATTGGTCAAATGTCTACATTTATGATAAATGTAGTTGTTCAATTAATTTATATTGTAGATAACATGGTGTGTGGTGTCACACACAGAGGATCATGTTATCAGTACCTTATAAATTATAAACAGTAACTCACGACCATAATGGAAAGGAACAAACCATTGAAAGGTCGTAGTGTAATTAGGTATCAGTTTATCTTGACTGTATAATTACACTAGTACACTCAGAGTGTATTGAGTAGGACCATTTGAGGTCGTTTCTTTTATACTGACTTTATAAAGAAACAAAGACCTCTGTTATTATGGAACTGTGTGCTCTTAATCCTAATATAATAACAAGAACATATATTTGATATTTATTTCTTTAATTTATCAATGGGTGAGATTTAGTTCGATGAATCAATAAGCCCGATAAGTTGGGAAATGGTATCACTTATAATGTGTGTTGTTGATTATAGAAGGAAACTGTGTCCTAGAGATACTAGGTTGATAATGTCCCCAAGAGGAACTCATAAAGATTGTCATGTTAAACCCTGCAGGTGGACTTAGTCCGACATGACGATAAGGTTGAGTGGTACTACTCTTGGACTAAGATATTAATTAAATGAGTTGTCAGTAACTCACTTAATTAGTGGACATTCGATATCTTAAACACAGGGAGACTAACACACTCATAATAAGAAGGAGCCCAAAATGTAATTTGGGATTGGTGCGGTAGTTCAATAATAGTTCTCTAGTGGAATGAATTATTATTGATAAAATTAAGTTGTGTGTTCGGGGCGAACACGGGATGCTTAATTTTATCGGGAGACCAAAACCAATTCCTCCTCTCGGTCCCTATCGTAGCCTCTTATTTATAGAGTATTATACCCACCTATACCCACCTTCTATACCCACCAATAGAGGCCGGCCAAGCTAGCTTGGGAACCAAGCTAGGGCCGGCCTAGGTATAAAATTGGGTGGTCGGCCCTAGCTTGAACCCAAGCTAGTGGGGGCCGGCCAAATTAAATTAAAAAGGGATTTTAATTTTAATTTTTATTATGTGGAAGAAATAATTTATTAAAGAGAATTAAAATTAAAATATCTCTCTTGTAAAAGATCTACAAAAGATTAAAGAAAGAGATTAAATCTCTTTCCTTATTTGTAGATTGGTGAGATATTTTATTTTCTCTTTAAAATTATCCACATGTTGATAAAATTAAAATTATAGAAATTTCCTTTTATCAACCATGAAGAGATTTTTAAAGAGAAATTTTATTTTTAAAATTTCCGGAAACAAATTAGGAAGTTTTAATTGTTGATTAAAACTTGTCTAATTTTTTTCTTCATTGATGTGGCCGGCCATTAGAGTTTATTTGGGAAATTTTATTTTATTTTACTCAAATAAATCATGTCAAGGAAATTAAGGAAATTTTATTGTAAATAAATTTCCTAATTTGCCTAGGCCAAGGAATATAAAAGAAGGGTTAGGGGTGCCTTCATGAGATACAACCTTTATTATTTTCTCTCCCTCTTTTGTTCCTTGGTGTGGCCGGCCATCCTTTCCCTCTCTTCTTCTTGTGGTGGCCGAACCCCTCTCTTTCCATTGGAGCTCTTGTGGTGGCCGGATACTACTCGGAGAAGAAGAAGAAGAAGAAGGAGAGAAAGCTAGCATCTCTTGGAGCTTGGTTAGTATTTTGGTTTTTCTCCTTGGTGAAGTTTTCCTTTGTGGCCGAAACATGCTTGGAGGAGAAGAAGGTGGTTGGTGGTTTCTCATCTCGGTAGATCGTTTCCCACACAACGTCCGAGGTTAGAAGAGGAATACGGTAGAAGATCATGAGGTTTTTCTACAAGGTATAACTAGTAATTTTTCCTTTCCGCATCATACTAGTTATTTATGGAAATAATACCAAATACAAGAGGCTTACGTTCTAGAATTTCGAATATGTTTTTCGATGTTGTGTTCTTTTGATTTTTCTTTTCCTTGTGATTTGATTATTCTTTTCGGTTAACCTAAAGTTATTTTAGAAAATTAAATATTATATTTCTATAAAAGGTTTTGTCTAGTCGGTGGTGGTTGCTCCCATATCCAAGAAGGCCGTGTGCCTCGCCACGTCAGTACTGGGAACCAATTATGGAAATTAATATTTAATGGAATTAATAACTTAAGGTGATTTGGGTCGAACGTGTTAAGTTTCGCAGGAGATCCAAGTCTAAACCTAAAAGAACATATAGATTAAGTTTTGGATCAAAAGTGTTAAGTTCCGCAGGCGATCCAAAATTTAATTTAAAAGAACACATGGTAGCTAGGAAAAGGTTCAGACCTTTGTACAAAATTTTTGTACAGTGGAACCTCTAAGTTTTCCGAGTAGCAACCAACAATTGGTATCAGAGCTAGGGTTTTGCCTCTGTGTATTTGGTATTAGTTTAATTATGCACATGTCATACATAATTTAGGCAGGATAATAGTAGGATGTGCTAACTTTGTGGATGCAGGATCCAACTATTATGGCTTATAGTTTTATGTGTGTGATTGGACCCTTGGACATGTCAAGGGCATTTATATGTGTGTGCATGATTGTATTATAAAATACAGCAGGAGTTGTAATTAGTTTTATTAGGATTTTATTTTTGATCTAGATACATGTACATTCCTTTTATGGAATATAGGATCAAAATTGTAAAATTCTATTTATGTCGCGGATCGAATCTTGCAAAGCGTGGAACCTTCTAAGGACCAGAGGCGCAGCGGAACAAGGAGCAAGATGGATGCGACAGCTAGACCCGGTGGCGGTGGCCAAATATGGCAGCAGCTTGGGATGACAACACACGGAGGACAACTTGAGATAAAAGCCATAATAGTTGAAAATTAGATTTTCTATTTATTGCTTTTATATTGTGTTGTGTGTGCATGTTAGTTTACAAGTTTAGTAGGCTAGCATAGTTAAAATTCCTCATTAATAAATAACTAAGTGGGAGAGGGATTTTAAGTAAATCCCATGGTCTCCATTACTGGTTTGTAAGTGATGCAAACAAGCTTGCGCGTTGGCTCTGAGTGCCTTCCTCCATAACGGATGAGCTAGTTTGCAGATCACTAGAACAGACTTCCATTTTTGGATGACTATAGGAAGTTAATTAAGAGCGTGTGATCTTCCCCAACGGAAGGCGCATAATCTTATTAATGGACTTAGTGTCAAGTAATGGTATACACTTAGACACATCTAATAGTATCCTCCCCATCGGAGTCACTGTTATTATTTGTGTGACCAAATGAAACCAACTATTAATTTGTCATAGAACTAGGTTGATAAGATAATAAAATTAAAGGGTTAAAACCCCTCTTACAAATGATTGATTTTGTATATGTCCACACTAACGTGGCATACAAAATTAACGGTGTTTGAGATAATTTTATTTGTCATAAAGTTACGTTGACAAGATAGTTAATGGGTAAAACCCTCCTCTTACAAATGTTGATTTTGTATACGTCCACACTAACGTGGCATGCAAAATTCACGGTGTTTTGAGGTGTTGGTAAATTTAAATAGTATTGTTAGAGGAATCAATATTATTTTAAATTTAGAAGTCTTGACCAAATATTTGATTAAAGATAGACCAACTATTAATTTTATTCGTCATAAAGTAAGGTTGACGAGATAATAAAATTAAATGATAAAATTTCCTCTTTGAATTTGTATACGTCCACACTAACGTGGCATACAAAATTCATGGGGATTTTTAAGGAGTTGGTCTTAACCAAATATTTTTATGATTCTTAGGATGATGGTCAATCCCTAGCTGATATACTTTAGGATAGACTTAGTGGTCCCAATTATAATTGATTGGAAATAGGATTTGGACATTAAGGTAGACTGTCCTCTTAGAACTAAGAACAATATAGGTGTATTTTATTCATTAGTTGAAACATGTTTAGTGGTGTTATCTACCAGAACCTGGAGTGTAGATACAGATGCCATTAATCATGTCCGCAATTCATTGCAGGGTTCCAGGAAACCCGATAACTAAATAAAAACACCGCCCATATGGGCACTGCTGTAAAAGTGACAGCTGTTGCAGTGGGAGATGTTTATCTTTTGATAAAAACAAAACATGGATTTTTAAGTAATTGTCTTTACGCACCAAGTTTAGAAAGAACTAGTTTTCAGTTTCTAAACTATTCAAAGAACATGATATTCTGTCTCTTTTAATAACAAAGTTGTTATTAAGAAAAAGAGGGAAGTTATCTGTTCTAGTACGTTGGTTGGCAATTTATAAATCCAATAACTCTCACGATGCAACAAATGGAAATTAGTAACACATCTTCTAACTTTAAGAGAAAGTAACCTTCGGAAATGAACCAATTATATCTTTGGCATCTAAGGCTAGGTTATATTAACTTGAGTATGATTCAATGGTAGCTGATGAACTTTTG
Organism: Zingiber officinale; assembly: GCF_018446385.1. NCBI lineage: Eukaryota > Viridiplantae > Streptophyta > Magnoliopsida > Zingiberales > Zingiberaceae > Zingiber > Zingiber officinale. Next base: position 26,053,546 of record NC_055997.1, on the reverse strand, counting down.
GGTTCATTAGTAGTGGAAATCTTTCCAACCTGCGAGTCTTACTTGGAAGGAAAAATAACCAAGAAGCTTTCAAGTCTAAGGGGTATGGAGTCAAAGATATGTTGAAATTGGTTCATTCTGATTTGTGTGATCCTATGACTATCCAAGCAAGAGGTTGTTTCAAATATTTCGTCTATTTTATAGACAACTATTTGATTTACGGATACATTTACTTGATGTGCCACAAGTCTAAGTGCTTTGATTAGTTCAAAGAGTATGAGGCTGATGTGGAGAAATGTCAAGGTAAAAGTATCAAGACACTACGGTGAGATCGTAGTGGCAAGTACATCTTGGGAGAATTTAGGAGTCACTTATCAGAAGTAGGGATTCAATCCCATCTAACTACACCTAGGTATATCCCAACAGAATGGTGTAGAAAAGGAAGGACTCTTATGGAAATAAGTAGATTGATGATGAGTTAATTACCAAATTCATTTTAAGGATATACTCTGGAAACGGAAGTGAACATAGTACCTTCCAAATTCATAACTCTCTACTCATATAGAATTGCTGAATAAGCGTAAGCCTATTCTGAAGCATATTCGGATTCAGGTAGTCCAGCACATATGCTGAAGAGAGACAATGAAAAGTTGGACAGGAATTCACTTGTTTGTGGGTTATCCTAGAGAAATGAAAGTAGGTTTATAGTCTTAAAAATCAGAAGATCATTATTAGCATCAATGATCGATTTTTAGAAAAGAACTATGTAATAAACCTCATGCCCATAAGAAAATTTGTTCTTAAGGAAATAATAAAAGACATGTCTAATCTAGTACCAACTGTACAAGATGAGATACCACAAGGAAACTGCAACACGTATCACAAATGATACACAATTGCAGAAAGTTCCTCATCGTAGTGGGAGGGTTGTTAGGCAACCTAAAAAGATTTATGTTTTGGGAGAGTTTTTGGACTCGATCCCTGGAGGACATGAATCTGATCTCCGGACATATGACGAAGTACTCCAAGATAAAGATGCAATATCTTGGCAAAGAGTAATGAATAACAGAATTAGAATATATGTATTCTAATAAAATCTGGAAGCTTATAGAACCACCAAATGGTATAAAAGCCTTTGGGTGTAAAAAGGTCTATATTAGGAAAAGATGGATAGACAGGAAGGTAGAAACTCTCAAAGCAAGGCTAGATGAAAAAGGAAACTTTTTCACTAATAGCCATGCTTAAGTCTATCCAGATTCTTTTATCTATTTGGCAAGTGGATGTCAAGACAGCATTCCTTAATGGAAGTCTAGAAGAAAACATCCATATAAAGCAACCAGAAGGGTTCATTGCAAAGGGCTAAGAGCATCTTGTGTGTAAGCTCAATCAGTCTATGGACTGAGGCAAAGCTTCAAGATCTTGGAACATCCGGTTTATCAAAGTAATCCAGATCTATGGATTTAGTAACCGGATAAGTTTTGTGTATACAAAAGGTGTGATGGAAGCGTGGTGGTATTTCTTGTACTATACGTAGATAACATTTTTGGTAGTTGGAAACAATATCAAAATATTGTCAGAAGTAAGGGTATGGTTGTCCAAATAATTCGATATAAAAGACTTGGGAGAATGAATATATTCTTGAGATCAAAGTAATAAGGGATCGCAAGAAAAGAATATTTTACTTATCCCAAGCTTCATACATCAGAAAAATCCTTGCTCGTTTTAAGCATACAAAACTCCAAGAAAGGTTTCTTACCTTTTCAGGATGGAGTAACTTTATCTAAAGATATGTCTCTGTAGACATCAAAGGAGATAAAGGAAATAAAGGCAGTTCTTTATGCTTCGGCTGTCGGAAGCCTAATGTATGCTATGCACGAGATCAGAAATCTGTTTTGCCAAGGGCATAGTTAGCAGATATCAAAGTAACCCTAGACAAGGACATTGGACTGCAGTAAAGTATATATTAAAGTACCTTAGAGGCGCTAGAGATTATATGCTAGCTTACAAGGCAGTTAATTTGGTCCCTGTGGGTTACACGGATTTTGGCTTCCAATCGGATAGGGATAATAATAAGTCAACCTCGGGGTTTTTGTGTTTACTTTAGGAGGTAAAGTCATAACTATGGAAGAGTGATAAGCATAGGTGTTTTTCTGGACTCCACCATAGAAGCTTAGTATATGGTAAGCCTCTGAGGTAGCCATAAAAGCTGAATGACTCAATAACCTCAAGATAGACTTAGATATGATTTCTGGTTTGTCCAAAGATTGTTACAATTTATTGTAATAATGTTGGTGCAGTAGCAAACTCGAAGAAACCATAAGTCTATAAGGCAAGTAAACACAATAGAGCGCAAGTACCACCCAATACGAGAAATCGTATAAACGAGGAGAAGTTGTTGTTGCCTAGAATGCATCAGATGATGACCTATAGATCTTTTCACTAAGGTCCTTAAGGCGAGAGCTTTTGATGGACATGTTGAAGGGTTGGGAATCAGATGTATGGCAGCAGATATGGCAGCTTAGTTTTTTAGTATAAGTGGGAGATTGTTAGAGTGTATACTAAAAGCCTAGCTTTTGGTATAAACATTTATCTAGAAATAAGAATCACATTGGTCAAATGTCTACATTTATGATAAATGTAGTTGTTTAATTAATTTATATTGTAGATAACATGGTGTGTGGTGTCACACACAAAGGATCATGTTATCAGTACCTTATAAATTATAAACAGTAACTCACGACCATAATGGAAAGGAACAAACCATTGAAAGGTCGTAGTGTAATTAGGTATCAGTTTATCTTGACTGTATAATTACACTAGTACACTCAGAGTGTATTGAGTAGGACCATTTGAGGTCGTTTCTTTTATACTGACTTTATAAAGAAACAAAGACCTCTGTTATTATGGAACTGTGTGCTCTTAATCCTAATATAATAACAAGCACATATATTTGATATTTATTTCTTTAATTTATCAATGGGTGAGATTTAGTTCGATGAATCAATAAGCCCGATAAGTTGGGAAATGGTATCACTTATAGTGTGTGTTGTTGATTATAGAAGGAAACTGTGTCCTAGAGATACTAGGTTGATAATGTCCCCAAGAGGAGCTCATAAAGATTGTCATGTTAAACCCTGTAGGTGGACTTAGTCCGACATGACGATAAGGTTGAGTGGTACTACTCTTGGACTAAGATATTAATTAAATGAGTTGTCAGTAACTCACTTAATTAGTGGGCATTCGATATCTTAAACACAGGAAGACTAACACACTCATAATAAGAAGGAGCCCAAAAATGTAATTTGGGATTGGTGCGGTAGTTCAATAATAGTTCTCTTGTGGAATGAATTATTATTGATAAAATTAAGTTGTGTGTTCGGGGCGAACACGGGATGCTTAATTTTATCGGGAGACCAAAACCAATTCCTCCTCTCGGTCCCTATCGTAGCCTTTTATTTATAGAGTACTATACCCACCTATACCCACCTTCTATACCCACCAATAGGGGGCCGGCCAAGCTAGCTTGGGAACCGGCCTAGGTATAAAATTGGGTGGCCGGCCCTAGCTTGAACCCAAGCTAGTGGGGGCCGACCAAATTAAATTAAAAAGGGATTTTAATTTTAATTTTTATTATGTGGAAGAAATAATTTATTAAAGAGAATTAAAATTAAAATATCTCTCTTGTAAAAGATCTACAAAAGATTAAAGAAAGAGATTAAATCTCTTTCCTTATTTGTAGATTGGTGAGATATTTTATTTTCTCTTTAAAATTATCCACATGTTGATAAAATTAAAATTATAGAAATTTCCTTTTATCAACCATGAAGAGATTTTTAAAGAGAAATTTTATTTTTAAAATTTCCGTAAACAAATTAGGAAGTTTTAATTGTTGATTAAAACTTGTCTAATTTTTTCCTTCATTGATGTGGCCGGCCATTAGAGTTTATTTGGGAAATTTTATTTTATTTTACTCAAATAAATCATGTCAAGGAAATTAATGAAATTTTATTGTAAATAAATTTCCTAATTTGCCTAGGCCAAGGAATATAAAAGAAGGGTTAGGGGTGCCTTCATGAGATACAACCTCTATTATTTTCTCTCCCTCTTTTGTTCCTTGGTGTGGCCGGCCATCCTTTCCCTCTCTTCTTCTTGTGGTGGCCGAACCCCTCTCTTTCCATTGGAGCTCTTGTGGTGGCCGGATACTACTCGGAGAAGAAGAAGAAGAAGGAGAGAAAGCTGGCATCTCTTGGAGCTTGGTTAGTATTTTGGTTTTTCTCCTTGGTGAAGTTTTCCTTTGTGGCCGAAACTTGCTTGGAGGAGAAGAAGGTGGTTGGTGGTTTCTCATCTCGATAGATCGTTGCCCACACAACGTCCGAGGTTAGAAGAGAAATACGGTAGAAGATCAAGAGATTTTTCTACAAGGTATAACTAGTAATTTTTCCTTTCCGCATCATACTAGTTATTTATGGAAATAATACCAAATACAAGAGGCTTACGTTCTAGAATTTCGAATATGTTTTTCGATGTTGTGTTCTTTTGATTTTTCTTTTCCTTGTGATTTGATTGTTCTTTTCGGTTAACCTAAAGTTATTTTAGGAAATTAAATATTATATTTCTATAAAAGGTTTTGTCTAGTCGGTGGTGGTTGCTCCCATATCCAAGAAGGCCGTGTGCCTAGCCACGTTAGTACTGGGAACCAATTATGGAAATTAATATTTAATGGAATTAATAACTTAAGGTGATTTGGGTCGAACGTGTTAAGTTTCGCAAGAGATCCAAGTCTAAACCTAAAAGAACATATAGTTTAAGTTTTGGATCAAAAGTGTTAAGTTCCGCAGGCGATCCAAAATTTAATTTAAAAGAACACATGGTAGCTAGGAAAAGGTTCAGACCTTTGTACAAAATTTTTGTACAGTGAAACCTCTAGGTTTTCCGAGTAGCAACCAACACACTTAACCTTCTCGACTTCTGGCCAGTCAAGAAGCTCCATTGTGCTCTCCAGTGTTTTGAACCAAGCCTGGGCATCCCAGGGCTCAGTCGTGCCTGAGAAGCTTTCTGGTTTCAGCTTCAGCCACTGGATGAGGTATGCTTCTTGTCTTCTAGGAGTTGTGGTGACTTCCAGGGCAACCGATAGAACTTCAGTCACCACTGGGGTCTCCACATTAATGGTTGGGGGAGTGGGAGGAGCTGGCTTCTGATTGGTCATCAAGTTGGCAATCACTTGTTGCTGCTCTACTACTTGTCTCCGGAGTTGGGCAACAACTTCAGAGAGATTAGGCTCAGTTGATCTAAGCTCTTCGTTCTTCGGATCTTGGTTCTCAGTACGAACGGTACGAGGATGTTCTCTTCTTGCCATCTAATTATGCAAAGAAAGAGACTTGATATCTTCTCTATCCTTTCTAAACATACATATATATGGATCAAGAAAGGAGAAACAATAACTTCTATCTTACTTAAGTACTTATAAGCAATTACTCTGTACTGCAGTTAATAATAAGGAAAGCAGAATAAAGAAAGAATTTAAATACTTTCTTACTTGGAGACGGCAAGGATGATGCTGATGTGTGTGTGATGCTGGAGAATGGAACACTGCTCTGATACCAACTGTAACAACCCCCCTTCTTACTACTACTCTCTAAGGGTGACCTTACCTAACTACTAACTCTACTTCACCGGCACGCTACTTAACTACGAGAAATCCCTACCGAAAAATTTTGACAGAGTCTCCCCTGTACCGGTGACCAAATCCATAATACAAACAATATATACGCAGCCACAGGCGGCTGGAACACATTTTTCACAACCACGCAGTAATAAAATCACACTATAACCAAAGCAACTACTCTAGCAAAAGCAACCAACTACATCACTCCACAAACAATAAAAGTAAAGTGCGGAATAAACTTAAATACAGTCTCAACTCATAATAACACCTAAGAAAACTAAAAGAATTAAACATAAAGTCTTGACAATTTTGCCAGCTAATTCTGGATCTCCCACAGTCCAGTCATCACACACCTTCATCACCACCACCACCCTGTCGCCTCCCTTTCATATCTTAGCTTTTTCTTTATCTGCAGTAGGAGGAAAAAATAGATCTATAAGTGAAACGCTTAGTAAGTACTAATCTATCTCACAAAAACTCGAAGTGCATAAAAAGAATGCAACGATACTAAAACTGAAATGCTAAAAGGAAAGCTGCATATACTCATGGTATACAGAAATAAAGCTGAATACTAAACATGCTCACTAACTGATAGGAAAATAGTGAAACTACTACTGTAGGCTTAGAATTAAAGAAACTAAACTTCTATTGATTCTAAGCATAATACTTGTTTCATTTTCTTATATCTTTATACCAGAAATTAATCTTTTAATTTCTCTTTTACTTTCTTCTTCTTTTTCTTTTCTCTTTTCTTCTTCTTTTCTTTTCTTCTTGTTCTTTGGGCCCAGGCTTAGTACCATCTTTGTTTTACGCACTCTCTAATAGTGACTGGGGTAGCGAACCTCCAGCCCTATGAGGATAAAGACCTCGGTCTTACCAGGGCCAAGACCTCGGAATTGGTCACCTGGATTTGTTTAACGACAACCTCGGAAGTCGGGTACTAGCCTCTTACTTTAATTTACTTGTTATCTCTTTTTAACTAGACTTTAGTCTTTTTCTTTACTCATGCTTCTTATAATCCTTAATTGGAGCCTATTAGAATCCTATAGATATATCTAACAAGTATAGGATTACAACTAACCAAGCATGCTATATAAAAATAACATAAGGGAAGCATATCTGAACTCTCTAAGCTTGTTATAAAACAAAGCAAAGGAAAGCAAATCTGAACTTACTAATCATGTTATAAAATAAAGCAAAAGAAAGCAACTTTGAACTTACTAATCATGCTATAAAATAGAGCAAAAGAAAGCAAACTTAATAACTGTTCATGATCAGGAAAAACCAAGAAACTAACACTACATGCTTAAAATAAAGGATGTTCTTGCCCTTTTGAGTAGCAAGGAAAATGCTAAGCTACCATTCAAACTTCTTTAAGCATGGTTGAAAACAAATCTAACTCCTTTAAGCATGCTACAACAGATTTAGAAACAAAGGAAAGCGAATCTAACTTCTTTAAAAATAGAATATAAGCCTCCTTTTATCATGTTCGTAATATGTAAAATCTATCTTTTACTTTGGACATTAACATGGTTGAAAACATGCACTTTTGTTTTAACCGAAACATGATGTCACAGCAAGATCAATCTGAACCCTTCCGTCTACATTAATTCGAAGCAATGCAAAGCTACAAAAACTAACTAAAGCACTTCTATAATTGCAAACATGCACTTCCAAAAGACAAAACAATGAAAACTTCTGCTTCTACACCTAAACCTATTCCTTCTAATCTGTTCGGAAATTCTGCAGTCAACTCATATCAATCTGAGCTCAACATAATAGCAATGTATTGGTCATGAAAAAGACTCTAAACAATACACAAGAAACCATTGCAGTCTACCCGAAACAGAGCATGATCATCTCCAGCTCGTTGCTTGGCAACCAAGACAAAACCTGCCAGGCTCCATGTGAGCCGGTCGTGCCCATTCAAATAACAGCCAACAAGAATCCCAATATGAGATGCTAATCATACGGTTGGAAATTAGGGTTGATCAGGCTTATTGAGTTAGCACAGGAAAGTCTAAACAGTAAACTCAAGGATTTGCTACTGGCAACCAAAATACTACACATACCCATTCATTGCAGTGACCAAAAACAATCCTACATGCTTAACCTAAATCATCTTCTTCCTTTAAGACTCACGGCAGAGAACTAAAAGAAACCAAAAAAAATCTTTACAACATGCTTTGAATTCAAAATGAACAAAGAACCCGATTTCTCAATCTTAACATGTTGTGCTCGTATAAAGGAAAGGTCGATCTTGTTGTGCAGCCAAATACTAAGAGTCTAGGGTTCATGCTAGGCCTCGGAAGCAAAGGAAAAATCAAAAAGGAAAATAAAGAAACTCGGAACAACTCCTACTGCAGGTTAGTAGTACTTACCCCTTGTTCTTGCACTACAACCGAGAAGGAGGAAGGAGAAGGCTCTTAGGGTTTTCGGAGGGCTCGGGTTTGCAGATTTTCCGGCTTCTTCTTGTGCCCGCGAGCTCTTCTCTGTCAGGATGACCACCCACGGGTGAGGGCTGGCCGGAAGAAAGCTTCGCCGGCGCCGGAGACCCAAAACCTAGCTTCTTCTTCGTTTCCGCCGAGAGAGAAGGCGCCGTCACGAGGGAGAAGGAGAGGGATTTTTGAGAGAAAATGTTTTGGTTTTCCGAAAATCCAAAACCTAATTCCCTTTCTTATATTTGGGTTTAATCAAAACTATGCTATAAACTTAATTCTCTCCTTATAAGGTTAACAAAACCGTGTAGCTCAACTGGTTGGGCCGGTTTTGCTTGGGTCAGTCCGACCCGAGGTCGTAGGTTCGAACCTCGCCTTCAACGGTTTTTGTCAAAATTTCTTTCTTTTTGAAAACATACTAAACGACCTCCAAAAATTACATAAAAATACTCTAAAAATTTCTAAAAATCTCTAGAATATTTTAAAAGTATTTCCAAATATTTTTAAGGACATTTAGAACTCGAAATAGGGAAAATTGGGTTGTTACACCCCTAGAGTTTCCCCTTCCCCTTTTCTCTTCTCCTTCTTGTGGCCGAGACTTCATCACCTCTTGGAGACATAGAAGTGGTCGGATCTAGCTTGGAGAAAAGGAGAGAAAGGAGGCTAGTTTCTTGCATCTCTTGGAGCTTGGTTGGTGGAAAGAGTTCTTCATCCTTTGGAAGTTTTTGCTTGGCCGAAACTTGAAGGAAGTAAGAAGAAGGTGCCTTGGTGGTTCTCATCTCGGAAGATCATTGCCCACACAATGTCCGAGGTTAGAAGAGGAATACGGTAGAAGATCAAGAGGTCATTGAAAGTTCACAAAAAAAGGTATAACTAGTAATTATTTTCCGCATCATACTAATTTTATTTCTTTGTAAAAATATCAAATATAAGAGGCATGTGATTCTAGATTTCAAATTAGTTTTCGATGTTGTGTTCTTTTGTTTTCTTTTCGAACTTGTGCTTCGATTATTCTTTTTGGTTAACCTAGAGTCATTTAAGGAAATTAAATATTAACTTTCCTTAAAAGGCTTTGTCTAGGCGGTGGTGGTTGCTCCCATATCTAAGAAGGTCATGTGCCTCGCCATGCAGTCCTGGAAGCCAAATTTGGAAACTAATATTTAATCAACTTTGTGACCTAGATGATTTGGATTGAACGTGTTAAGTTCTGCAGGATATCCAAATCTGAACCTAAAAGAATATATAAGTTAAACTTGGGATCAAACGTGTTAAGTTTCGCAGGCAATCCAAGTTTAATTTAAAAGAACACATGGTAGCTAGGAAAGGTTCAGATCTTGTACAAAATTTTTGTACAGAGGAACCGTTAGGTTTTCCGAGTAGCAACCAACAATTGGTATCAGAGCTAGGGTTTTACCTCTGTGTATTTGGTATTAGTTTAATTATGCACATGTCATACATAATTTAGGCAGGATAATAGTAGGATGTGCTAACTTTGTGGATGCAGGATCCAACTATTATGGCTTATAGATATTGTGTGTGTGATTGGACCCTTGGACATGTTAAGGGCATTTTATTGTATATGTATGATTGAATTATAAAATACAGCAGGGGTTGTATTTAATTTTATTAGGATTTTATTTTTGATCTAGTTACATGTACATTCCTTTTATGGAATATAGGATCGATGGATGTAAATTTTATTTTATGTTCGATCTAGTTTACATGTACATTCCTTCGAGGAATATAGGATCAAAAAATGTAAAATTCTATTTATGTCGCGGATCGAATCTTGCAAGGCGTGGAACCTTTTGAGGACCAGAGGCGCAGCGGAATAAGATGCAAGATGGATGCAACAACTAGACCCGGTGGCGGTGGCCAAAGATGGCAGCAGCTAGGGTTGGCGACACATGGAGGACAACAATAGATAAAAGTCATAATAGTTGAAAATTAGTTTTTCTATTTATTTCTTTTTGTGTTGTGCTGTGTGTGCTTGTTAGTATGCATGTTAAGTAGGCTAGCATAGTCAAAATTCCTCACTTTAAATAACTAAGTGGGAGAGGGATTTATTTTTTAATAAATTCCACGGTCTCCATTACTGGTTTATAACTGATGCAACAAGCTTATGCGTTGGCTCAGAGTGTCTTCCTCCATATCGGATGAGCTTGTTTGCGGATCACTAGATTAAACTTCCATTTTGGATGACTATAGGAAGTTAATTGAGAGGGTGTGATCTTCCACATCGGAAGGGGCACAATCTTATTAATGGACTTAGTGTCAAGTAATGGTATAAACTTAGGCACGTCTAATAGTATCCTCCCCATCGGAGTCACTGCTATTATTTGTGTGACCGAAGAAAACCAACTATTAATTTATCAAATAAATAGGTTGACAAGATAATAAAATTAAAACTCCTCTTACAAATGTTTGATTTTGTATACGTCCACACTATCTGTCACGCCCCGGGAAAGTCCCTGTCCGAAGAAATTTCGGCAGCACCTCCCCTGTACGGCGGACAATCTGCAATTTTCTACATCCACAATATACATCAGCCACATGCGGCTGGAATATATACACAACCACACAGTTATATATCATCAGCCCACTCGGCTGGAACAAAACCAACACAACGAAAAATGACAGAAACTAAATACAAACCAACACACAAAAACTGCTAGCCGGCTAGGCTTACACAACCAACATCCAATACAAAATACCACATAACAACATCAACACTCCCAAAAATAAAATCGGAGTACAGAGCTAAACAAACTGATACATAAACAAACAAAACATAAGTAAAACTGATAAGTCTTCTGTTGTGACGTGGGGACCAGCAGACAGGATACTCCAAGCGACTCCATAAACAACCTGGTACCTGAAAAAGATAGTGTCCATGGGGGTGAGTTCAACAACTCAGCAGATACCTAGTTGACATGTATAGTAAACTATAACCAATAGTAATAAGTATGGAGTACAGTATCCTTACCAAAAGAAGGTAATGCATAATAGAAAAGGCTGAAGAGTACTGTACTCACCAGGGCCACCTATCAGAATAATTAGGTCGTCAGACCGGAAGTGCCATAAATCCTGTATGCATGTCAAACATATGCATCCATCCAAATGCAGCATATAAGTGCAGCAAACACAAGCAGTAAATGCATAAATGCGTATGATGCCAATGATGCGTCCTGGTCACCCCTGACGCCAGTCAGTCATCTCACACACAATGGTGAGACCGAGTGGGTAGGGTTGTGACAATCGTGCACTCTACCATCACTACACCTTATGAGTGACTGAGTGGACGGGATGCTGTCGGAGTACTCCTGTCCTCTGACCCCAAATCATAAATGGGGAAGCTCAATGCTCTCATCTCCCGGTACACAATGACGGGGAGGTATCTCTGCCGGCTACCACGCTGAGTCACCTGACCAACGGAGCCAAACAGAGTCCACCGTCTGCCAGCTACCACGCTGCTACACTAAATGCCAGCGGAGCCAAACAGAGCGGAACTGTCCGCCGGCTACCACGCTGAGTCATCTGACCAACGGAGCCAAACAGTAGAACCGCCACACACCTGCCTGATATACCACTAATCCATGAGTGGTGGTGTGTGCAGTACATGTAACTGGCGATGTGCTCTACCATAGTGGAGCCGACAACCGCGCAGCATGCAATCATGATGCATGATACTAACCATAGCAATAAACTGATCAGCATAACCATATTCATATATATAAAATGAGTACCATAATATCGATGGTCAAATACGAAGATCTAAAGTACACAGGTCAGATAGGATATCAAAAACCTAGGTCCTGAACATAACAAGCATGGTATGTCACTACCCCTCTGAGCATATATATATATATAATCATGTGGGTACTAGCATAAAATGCATAACAGATGAGCAAACAAGCATGTAAAAGGTATCCAAAAGTGACATACCGAAACAATGACGAACATAATTATTACTAAAAGTTATGACCTACTAGACATATCAACAAGACATATCAAAAAGATAAGTCAAGGTACCCGCCTCCAATAGAAGGGTCCAATCCGATCCAAATCCGACGTCGAGATGCTCGTCTCGCGTTAAAGTCCTGTATATCATTTAATGTAGAGTTTAGCTAATCTTATAAGCAACGACTAGCTAAACTCAAAACTCAATCCTAATTCGGTTAGGTATTCTCATTTAATTCCACCTAACAATCCAAATCAAATTAGATAATTAATCCATCCTTAATCCATCGAACAATTCCTTAACTTTCTCAAATTAATCACTAAATCAAATCTCATCATTCTATCACATACTCCAATTGAATTAATATAGAAGTAAACTAATAACCCAAATGGAAATATGTAATGAACATATCATCCTCAATAGGAATTCAAAGAGAGATCACAGAAATAAGCTCACCTGAATTTTTTTTTGAACCATGATCGGATATCACACCTCAGCAACAGCTTAGTCTCATAGATATCAAACCTAGAAATCAAGCAACCATATCCAAACAAACTCACCCAAATCTTAGATGCTCCCTCATTGATTCACCACTGGTGAACCTTGTTGCTGGAAACCCTCCTCACAGCCCTCCAAAATCTCAACTAGGGAACGGGTGAGATCGGCTGTCGGTGCTAGAGAAGAGGGAAAGAAGAGGATCGTCAACTGTGGTGCTCGGGCAGAGGAGACAGTGGAGCGGTGACAACCGGCGATCTACCGTGAGATAGGCAGAGGCTAGAGTCTGGGAGATTGGCAAGGGCTCGTCTATGCTAGGAGGTGCCGGCAATTCTAGGCTGTGCCGGCCGATCGACGGCGGCAATAGCCAGTGGCGAGAGGGAGTCGAGTGGTGGTGGAGATAGCTAGGGTAGAGGGCTTCCCTGGGCCGATAGCAGGTACTCGGGAAAGGAGAGGAGACCGGCTGCCGGCTCTCACATGCTGGCCCGGCTAGGGCATGGCGGTCAGCAATAGGGCTTTTCCTTGGCTTGTCGGCGCGCGAGAGGGGCGGCAGAGAGGGCTTCATCGTCGCGGAAGCAAAAAGGGGAAGAGGAGAGGGGTTTTGCGGTGCCGGTTGGGAGCGGTTAGGGCAGGAGACGGCGTCGCGGGAGAAATAGGCACGGCGTCGGGTGAGGGAAGAAGAACAGAAAAAGGAAAAAGAGAAAAACAAATAAATAAATAAATCAACTTTTCCTCGCTAAAACAGGGTAGCCTAAACAAGCTTTTCTGGCCCTGTTTTTATCCCCGTTAACTCGTCCGTACGAGCTCCGAAAAATTTCCGAAAAATATCCAAAAATTCTGGAAAATTTCCTTATTAATATTCGCCTATTTCCGGTATTTTACACTATCGTGGCATACAAAATTTACGGTGTTTGAGGTAATTTTATTTTGTCATAAAGATTTATTGATAAGATAATTAATGGGTACCCTCCTCTTACAAATGTTTAAATTTTGTATACGTCCACACTATCGTGGCATACAAAATTCACGGTGTTTGAGGTGTTGGTGAATTTAAATAATATTATTTGAGGAATCAATGTTAATTTTAAATTCAAAAGTTTTGACCAAATATTTGATCAAAGACAGATTAACTATTAATTTTATTCGTCATAAAGTAAAGTTGATGAGATAATAAAATTAATGGATAAAATCTCCTCTTTGATTTTGTATACACCTACACTATCGTGGCATACAAAATTCATGGGGATTTTAAGGAATTGATCTTGACCAAATATTTTTGTGATTCTTAGGATTTAAAATGTTTGTCAATTCCCTAGTTGTTATACTATAGAAAAGACTTAGTAGTCCCAATTGTAATGATTGGAAATATGACTTGGACATTAAGGTAAACTGTCTTCTTAGAACTAAGAACAATGTAAGTGTATTTAATTCATTAGTTGAAACATGTTTAGTGGTGTTATCTACTAGAACCTAGAGTATAGATACAGATGTCATTAATTATGTCCGCAATTCATTGCAGGGTTCTAGGAAACCCGACAACTAAATGAAAATAAAAACACCGTCCACATGGGCACTGCTGTAAAAGTGGCAACTGTTGCAGTGGGAGATGTTTATCCTTTGATAAGAATAAAATATGGATTTTAAGTAATTGTCTTTACGTACCAAGTTTAGAAAGAACTAGTTTTCAGTTTCTAAACTATTCAAAGAACTTGATATTCTGTCTCTTTTAAAGTTGTTAAGAAAAAGAGGGAAGTTATCTGTTATGGTACGTTGGCAATTTATAAATCCAATAAATCCCACGATGCAACTGTAACGACCCGCCTTCTACTACTAGGCTATAAGGCGAATCGCTACAGTTGTACTGTGCTAAACTATACTGTGCGGAAAGCTGGGCTAATTAAAATTTTTGCTAACTAATTGATTCTTATAAACTAATCGCCTTACAGACCGATCTACTGATACTGGTACGGTCACAAGACCCTGGATCGGTCTGCTGTCCAATCCTGAAGCTTCATTGCTTCTGTTCCTGGCTGGATCGGTCTACAGACCGATCCAGGAGTGCCCTGATCGGTCGGTAGACCGATCAGTGGCTTTCATGCTCTTGCATTGGATCGGTCGGTGACCGATCCTTAAAGCGAATCTGGGTTCGCTCTTGTCCGTCTTTGGATCGGTCGGCGAGCCGATCAGCGGCTGAATCGGTCGGCGCCGATCCGGTATACTGGATCGGTCGGTGGCCGATCCGGTACTAATCTCTTGAGGCTCTTGTATCGTCTTTGGATCGGTCGGTGGCCGATCGAGAGGATCTGATATCTCTATCTCCTTTGGATCGGTCGGTGGCCGATCCTCTCGAGCAGCGATCGGTGCGAGACCGATCGATGTCTGATTCGGCCGAACTCGATTTCGGGACTCGGTGTGCCAAAATACAATCCAACAACTACCTACTGCATAATAAACTATTCTAATAACAGGTAGTGGCAATTCTAAACTGGTTCATGGCATTTCACTCACTAAAACACATTTTAACAACTTAACGTGCATGAAAACGACAGTATCAAACTAATAAACTGAAAGTGCTGAAAGTAAATGCTAAAGAGTTCTAATGTATAAATGAAGCTCGTTAGATCCCTAAGATCTTTCATTCCAGTTCCGCCACACACACCATCTTTGCATTGCCCTCCGACTTCCTCTGCTAGTCCATCTTTCCTTTACCCTTATCTGCAGTATAAGGAAAAATAGAATCTGTAAGCTTAAAGCTTAGTAAGAAACCATCTACCTCACAAAAACATGCAACGATGCAATCATGGATTTAAATCATGCTATTTGAAAACATGCACTGAAAAGCTAAACCATGGCATACTGAAATCTAATGGCATAACATATAAGCATGGCATATACACTGGAATCATGGCATAGCAAGTAATAACACTAAGCTAATCATAAGTTAAGCTAACTGGAACTAAAGCTGTAACTGAAAACAAACTCCACTAGCATATCTGATTTTGAGTTTGAAACTAATACATAATAAGTGAAAATAATAAACATGCTGTTGGGCCCGGCAACTGTACTTGCTGTGCGCGCATCCCTACTAGACCCGGGGTTGCAAGTCCCGAATTTAGCAGGGTTTACTAGGTTGTCTGAACCTAGGGACGACTGTGGGAGTCCAACCCAATGGATATCTAATCCAGTACAGTGCCACTGAAAATAAAATACTAATATCTATAGCTAACTGATATAACATGCTGTTTCTAGGTTATCTGAACCTAGAGCTAGGTTATCTGAACCTAGAGGCGACTGTGGGAGCCCACCCATTGGACCGTAGTCCCATATAAGCTATCACAAACTGATTTACTGTTTTTAAATGCTTCTAATACATTTAACTGAGCTATTAAAATGCTTAAGGTGCATTCTTTTCTAAGCTGGTGATTTAATCGAACACTTAGTGTGCTTTAACTCCCCTCTCTATTAGGGAGACTACCTTTAGGCACCCAACAACATCTAAACCTCCAACTGAAGGAGAAAAGACGTGTCCGGCCCATCTAAAGGTACTCACTAAATCCCTAAACCTGTGAGGAAGGTTAAATACACCCTACGTGTCGAAAACATACGCATATAACTAAACTAATGCACATAAAATCAAACGATAGCTATTATACTGCAGGTGAGGGGTTTCTTACCTCTTGATCGTAATTTCTTACGATTCTATCCGCTAGGTTTTCCGGAAAACTGATCCTCTCGACGATCCGTTCACGTCTTCGCGTTCCTCTCGCTGAGATGAACCTTTTTCGTGTTGGAGTCCTCGCCGGAAAGTGATCCGAGAGCCCTTGTGGCTTGGGCGCCGAGAGAGGAGGAGGAAGAGGGGTGTTCGGCGTTGAGGGTTTGGAGAGGATCGGCGTGAGGTTTTTGTGAGGGGGAATTGCCGAACCAACTTAAAATAAACCAAACCCCAACTTAAGTTCTTATTTATATTAAGTGGGTAACTAGGCCCAACTCTAATATAAATTAAATTGTTCCCCTTTCCTTTCAGCACGGCCCTGCTGGGTTCACTGGTTACTAGCATTATCCCTCAACCCATAGGTCTCGGGTTCGATTCCCGCCTAGGCCATTTTCGTTTCCTAATTGTTTTTGCTACTTCCGCTACTCGGAAAATTCCGGAAAAATATCTAAAAATTCCAGAAAAATCATACTATATTTCTAAAACAGTTTTGAGAATTTTTCGGGCGTTACAATCCCCCATACCTTATAAAAAGTTCGTCCTCGAACTTAGAACAATTCTGGGTACTTCTGTCTCATGCTGGACTCTGTCTCCCAAGTCGCCTCTGCTGCTGTGTGATTTTGCCAGCTGACTTTGACTAATGGTACTTCCTTGTTCCGTAATTTTTTTACTGCTCGGTCCATTATCTGAATAGGCCGACTGTCATAGCTGAGATCATCACGGACCTGTACCAACTGGGGCTCAATCACCTGGGTGGCGTCTGGAATATGCTTCTTCAGCATAGAGACATGAAATACATTGTGGACAGCTGACATCTCCTGAGGTAGCTCTAGCTCATATGCTACCTTGCCCACTCTCTTCGTGATAAGGTATGGTCCCATATATCTGGGAGCTAGCTTGCCCTTTTTCCCAAAACGCATGACTCCCTTCATAGGAGCTACTCTGAGGAAAACTGTATCCCCAACTGAAAACTCTAGGGGTCTGCGTCGTGTATCGGCATAGCTCTTCTGACGGCTCTGTGCTGTCTCTATCCTCTGGCGAATCTGCTGTATGGCTGCTGTGGTATCTGCTACTAGATCTGTCTGAAGCTCTAGTTCCTTCTGTTCACCACTCTCATACCAGCAGATTGGTGATCTGCACCTCCGCCCATAGAGTGCCTCATAAGGAGCCATGCCGATAGTGGCCTGATAACTGTTGTTGTATGCAAATTCTGCTAGACTCAGATATTTGCACCAACTTCCCTTGAAATCTAGGGCACAAGCTCGGAGCATATCTTCGAGTACCTGATTTACTCGCTCCGTCTGACCATCTGTCTGAGGATGGAAGGCTGTGCTGAATTTTAACTGGGTGCCCATAGCTGACTGAACACACTTCCAGAAGTGTGATGTAAATCTGCTGTCTCTGTCTGAAATGATGGTTCGTGGGACTCCATGTAGTCTGACGATCTCCTGGAGATACAACTGAGCTAGCTTCTCCATGGAGTAGGATATCTTGATAGCTAGAAAGTGGGCTGATTTAGTCAACCTGTCAACTATTACCCAGATGGCATCAAAACCATTTGTGGTTGGGTAGCCCCACTATGAAGTCCATCGAGATATCCTCCACTTCCATTCGGAATCTGTATAGTGCAGAACTCCTCACAGTCGTGATGTTACGCCTTGACCCTCGGCGGTGAGGCGGATGCTAACATATCTGGCGATGTCTCGCTTCACCCGGGCCACCAAAGTGTTTCTTGGTCTTGATACATTTTGGTGGAGCACGGATGCATCGCGTAAGGAGTCTGTGAGCCTCATCTAAAATCATCCTCGTTAGCTCCTCCTCCGGAACACGTAGTCCATCGCCAAAATACAACACCCGCTATCGGACACTCGAATTCTCTACTTTACGATTACTGCTAGCCCTTGCTTGATTCTCTGAATCTCGGGGTCCCGATCTGACTGAATATCACCAAGCAAGGTAGACTCTAGGGTCATAGTAGAGAGCTCCCACGATGAGCTCGAGACCGAAATCCATGATCTCCTTCTGTAGGGGCGGCGACATGGTCAGAGACAATAAGGTAGCACTGGATTTCCGCTAAGTGCATCTGCTACCTTATTGGCTTTCCCCGGATGGTAGAGGATGTCTATATCGTAGTCCTTGACCAGCTCAAGCCATCTGCGCTGTCGCATATTCAGATCCTTCGAGTGAAGAAGTACTTGAGACTCTGATGATCTGTATACACTCTGCACTGAGCTCCATATAAGTAATGTCTCCAAATTTTGAGAGCGAACACTACTGCTGCAAGCTCAAGGTCATGAGTAGGGTAATTCTTCTCATAATCCTTGAGTTGTCTGGAGGCATAGGCAATCACCTTGCCGTTTTGCATCAGTACTGCTCCTAGTCCCAACTTAGAGGCATCACTATAGATGTCAAAGCTGCTGGTGTCATCTGGCAGAGCCAAAATAGGGGCACTGGTCAATCTCCTTTGCTGAAGCTGTTCTCACAGTCCTCTATCCACTGGAATTTCCTGTTCTTTCTGGTAAGAGCTGTCAGTGGGGAGGCTACCCTGGAGAAATCCTCTACAAACTTCCTGTAATATCCTGCTAATCCCAGAAAGCTCCTGATTTCACTGGCGTTCTTCGGCTGCTTCCAGTTACTTACTGCTTCTATCTTGCTGGGATCCACCATAATACCATCCTTTGAGATGATGTGACCCAGAAAGGACACCTGGTCTAGCCAAAATTCGCATTTCGTGAACTTGGCGTAAAGCTGGTTCTGCTGAAGTGTCTGCAATACTAGTTTCAGGTGCTCTGCATGTTCTTCCTGAGTTCCTGAGTAGATAAGAATGTCATCGATAAACATAATAACAAACTTATCTAAATACTCCCTGAATACTCTGTTCATGAGATCCATGAATGTAGCTGGAGCATTGGTCACGCCAAAGGGCATGACCACGAACTCGTAGTGTCCGTATCTGGTTCTGAATGTTGTCTTTGGTATATCCCCTTCTTTAACCTTTACTTGATGATAACCTGATCTGAGATCTACCTTAGAGAACACTGATGCCCCCTTCAGCTGATCGAATAGGTCATCTATTCTGGGAAGAGGATACCTGTTTTTGATTGTGACCTGGTTCAGTGATCTGTAGTCTATGCACAGTCGCATGCTTCCATCCTTCTTCTTCACGAACAACACAGGCGCTCCCCATGGTGAGTGACTCGGGCGTATGAAACCTTTGTCAAGAAGCTCCTGTAGTTGCTCCTGAAGTTCCTTCAGTTCTGCTGGAGCCATGCGGTACGGTGCCTTGGAAATTGGATTTGTGCCGGGGATGAGCTCTATCTCAAATTCAATCTCCCTGTCTGGTGCTAAGCCTGGTAGCTCCTCAGGGAAGACTGCTGGGTAGTCGCAAACGACTCGAACCTCTGCTAGCTGTTGGTCCCTGTCCTGACTGGTGCTGACTACGTGTGCTAAGAATCCCGTGCATCCTGAATCCAGTAACTTCTGTGCCTTCATAGCTGAGAGAAACCTCTTGGCCTTTCTCCTTGGTTCCCCGACGAATTCGAACTGTGCTTCCGCTTCAGGTTGGAACGTGACTTTCTGTTTACGGCACTCGATAGAGGCACCGTATTTGACCAAAAAGTCCATTCGAAGATAACGTCATAGTCGGTCATTTCTAGCACTATCGGATCGCAAAAGAGCTCACTGCTGCTATAATGACCGACACTGCTCTGAGATGATCTCTCCTGAAGGTAGCGCCGTCAAAAACTGACCGCTGAGTATCTCTGGGGGTACCTCTAATTTTTCGGAGAACATCCTGGCTATATATGAATGGGTTGCCCCAGTATCAAATAGAACAGTAGCACTATACTGAAAAATGCTAATCTGACCTGTGACGACTGTCGAGGCATTTGCTACGTCCTCTCTGGTGAGTGAGTAGATCCTCGCATTCGCCATAGCTGGGGGGGCTTCTAATCTGCCCTGGCTGATATGTGGGCCTTCTAGAGCGGCCTGCATCTGATATAACTGAGCTGGCTGGCCTGCATACTGAATCTGCTGTGGCTGAGGAAGACCGGCCTTGTTCGGGCACTGCTTGGCCATGTGCCCTTCTTGTCCACATTCAAAGCATCCTCGTGCGCCCTTGCGACAAACCCCTGGGTGAAATTTCCCACAAGTAGCACACTTTGGATAACTGGGTCGCTTGCTAGATGGCCCTCCTCTTGGGTCACTCCCTGATTTGCGCTTGCTGTTGGAGTTCCCTTTCCAGTTGGAGCTGTGGCCCTGCTGTTTCTGAGTGTGAGAGCTTCCTTGGCCTTTGGACTCTGAGGAGACTTGCTTCTGTTGCTTCATGCTGTTCTGGTAATGCTCTGTGGTCAAGGCACTGCTCACTAGCTCCTCCGTGGTCTGTGGCCTATGAATGCCACCTGCCACGTTCACTGCGATCTCGGGCCTCAGCATCTTGAGCATCAACCGGACTCGTTCCTTCTCGGTGCTGACTAACTCTGGACATAGACGAGCCAACCTGTTGAATTTCTTCACGGCTTCCTCCACTGAAAGGTTGCCCTGACGAAACTCCGTGAACTCGTCGTAGTGGCGGTTTGTAACCCGCATGTGAAAGAACTCCTCAAAGAATTCCTTCTCGAAGTCCCCCCCTGACATCTGATTCACTGGGCGCTTCGTTCTGATTCTTTCCCACCACATGCGTGCATCTCCTGTCAAGCAGAAGGAGGCACACTTCACCTTCTCGTGTTCTGGCCAGTCCAGAAGCTCCATCGTGCTCTCCAGTGTTTTGAACCAGGCTTGAGCATCCCATGGTTCACTAGTGCCTGAGAAGTTCTCTGGCTTGACTCGCTGCCACTGGATTAGATAGGCTTCCTTCCTTGGCTCAGCTGCTGGGGCTGCTGGTGCTGGTGCTGGTGCTGTAGGCTGAGCTGGTGGAACCTCTAAGACTACCGGAGTTGTCAAATTCGGTTCCGGGGTGACTGTATTGCTGTTCAGCTAGCTGCTGCTGTAACTGAGCCACTAATGCTGTAAGGTCTGGAGGAGGCACTGAACTGCCTGCCTCTTGCTGGGGCTCAGTAGCTAGTGCCCTTCTAGCTGGGCGTCCTCGTGCCATTTCTAATGACATAGAGAACATATGTATAACTAATACTATCACAGTTATATAATTTCTGACATCATGTTTAAACTATCATGTACTAATCGGCAATAAGCATATAACATGGACTGTAACTATAAACAAGAACAATTAAGAGAGTAGAGGTATTCTTACTTGGAAGCTGCAGGTACAATGCTGATGTGTGTGTAGGAAGTATGGAACACTGCTCTGATACCACTCTGTAACGACCCGCCTTCTACTACTAGGCTATAAGGCGAATCGCTACAGTTGTACTGTGCTAAACTATACTGTGCGGAAAGCTGGGCTAATTAAAATTTTTGCTAACTAATTGATTCTTATAAACTAATCGCCTTACAGACCGATCTACTGATACTGGTACGGTCACAAGACCCTGGATCGGTCTGCTGTCCGATCCTGAAGCTTCATTGCTTCTGTTCCTGGCTGGATCCACCCATGGCCTGATCGGTCGGTAGACCGATCGGTGAGCCTCTCTAAGGCATTGGATCGGTCGGTGACCGATCCTTAAACCTGAATGGGTTCGCTCTTGTCGTCTTTGGATCGGTCGGCCGATCGGCAGCTGAATCGGTCGGCGCCGATCCAGTATAGCTGATCGGTCGGTGGACCGATCCGTACTAATCTCTTGAGGCTTGTATCGTCTTGGATCGGTCGGTGGCCGATCCGGGAGGATCTGATATCTCTATCTCCTGGATCGGTCGGTGGCCGATCGATGCTCTCGAGCGATCGGTGCAGACCGATCGATGTCTGATTCGGCCGGAACTCGATTTCGGACTCGGTGTGCCAAAATACAATCCAACAACTACCTACTGCATAATAAACTATTCTAATAACAGGTAGTGGCAATTCTAAACTGGTTCATGGCATTTCACTCACTAAAACACATTTTAACAACTTAACGTGCATGAAAACGACAGTATCAAACTAATAAACTGAAAGTGCTGAAAGTAAATGCTAAAGAGTTCTAATGTATAAATGAAGCTCGTTAGATCCCTAAGATCTTTCATTCCAGTTCCTGCCACACACACCATCTTCGCATTGCCCTCCAGCTTCCTCTGCTAGTCCATCTTTCCTTTACCCTTATCTGCAGTATAAGGAAAATAGAATCTGTAAGCTTAAAGCTTAGTAAGAAACCATCTACCTCACAAAAACATGCAACGATGCAATCATGGATTTAAATCATGCTATTTGAAAACATGCACTGAAAAGCTAAACCATGGCATCTTGAAATCTAATGGCATAACATATAAGCATGGCATATACACTGGAATCATGGCATAGCAAGTAATAACACTAAGCTAATCATAAGTTAAGCTAACTGGAACTAAAGCTGTAACTGAAAACAAACTCCACTAGCATATCTGATTTTGAGTTTGAAACTAATACATAATAAGTGAAAATAATAAACATGCTGTTGGGCCCGGCAACTGTACTTGCTGTGCGCGCATCCCTACTAGACCCGGGGTTGCAAGTCCCGAACCTAGGGACGACTGTGGGAGTCCAACCCAATGGATATCTAATCCAGTACAGTGCCACTGAAAATAAAATACTAATATCTATAGCTAACTGATATAACATGCTGTTTCTAGGTTATCTGAACCTAGAGCTAGGTTATCTGAACCTAGAGGCGACTGTGGGAGCCCACCCATTGGACCGTAGTCCCATATAAGCTATCACAAACTGATTTACTGTTTTTAAATGCTTCTAATACATTTAACTGAGCTATTAAAATGCTTAAGGTGCATTCTTTTCTAAGCTGGTGATTTAATCGAACACTTAGTGTGCTTTAACTCCCCTCTCTATTAGGGAGACTACCTTTAGGCACCCAACAACATCTAAACCTCCAACTGAAGGAGAAAAGACGTGTCCGGCCCATCTAAAGGTACTCACTAAATCCCTAAACCTGTGAGGAAGGTTAAATACACCCTACGTGTCGAAAACATACGCATATAACTAAACTAATGCACATAAAATCAAACGATAGCTATTATACTGCAGGTGAGGGGTTTCTTACCTCTTGATCGTAATTTCTTACGATTCTATCCGCTAGGTTTTCCGGAAAACTGATCCTCTCGACGATCCGTTCACGTCTTCGCGTTCCTCTCGCTGAGATGAACCTTTTTCGTGTTGGAGTCCTCGCCGGAAAGTGATCCGAGAGCCCTTGTGGCTTGGGCGCCGAGAGAGGAGGAGGAAGAGGGGTGTTCGGCGTTGAGGGTTTGGAGAGGATCGGCGTGAGGTTTTTGTGAGGGGGAATTGCCGAACCAACTTAAAATAAACCAAACCCCAACTTAAGTTCTTATTTATATTAAGTGGGTAACTAGGCCCAACTCTAATATAAATTAAATTGTTCCCCTTTCCTTTCAGCACGGCCCTGCTGGGTTCACTGGTTACTAGCATTATCCCTCAACCCATAGGTCTCGGGTTCGATTCCCGCCTAGGCCATTATCGTTTCCTAATTGTTTTTGCTACTTCCGCTACTCGGAAAATTCCGGAAAAATATCTAAAAATTCCAGAAAAATCATACTATATTTCTAAAACAGTTTTGAGAATTTTTCGGGCGTTACAGCAACAAATGGAAATTAGTAACACATCTTCTAACTTTAAGAGAAAGCAACCTTCAGAAATGAACCAATTATATCTTTGGCATCTAAGGCTAGGTTATATTAACTTGAGTAGGATTCATTGGTAGCTGATGAACTTTTGGGTTCATTAGTAGTGGAAATCTTTCCAACCTACGAGTCTTATTTGGAAGAAAAAATAACCAAGAGGCTTTTAAAGTCTAAGGGGTATGGAGCCAAAGATATGTTGGAATTGGTTCATTCTGATTTATGTGATCCTATGACTATCCAGACAAGAGGTAGTATCGAATATTTCGTCTATTTTATAGACAATTATTCAAGATACAAATACATTTACTTAATGTGCCGCAAGATTAAGTGCTTTGATTAGTTCAAAGAGTACAAGGCTGATGCGGAGAAACGTTAAAGTAAAAGTATCAAGTCACTATGGTAAGATCGTAGTGGCAAGTACCTCTTGGGACAATTTAGGAGTTACTTATCAAAAGTAGGGATTCAATCCCAACTAACTACACCTGGTACACCCCAACAGAATGGTGTAGTAGAAAGAACGTATATGACTCTTATGGAAATAATTAGATTGATGATGAGTTATTCAGAAAATTACCAAGTTCATTTTAAGGATATACTCTGAAAAAGAAAGTGAACATAGTACCTTCTAAAATCAGAACTCTCTACTCATATAGAATTGTTGAATAGGCTTAAGCCTATTTTGAAGCATATTCGGATTCGGGTAGTCCAGCACATATGCTGAAGAGAGAGAATGATAAGTTGGATAGGAATTCACTTGTTTGTGGGTTATCCTAGAGAAACAAAAGTAGGTTTATAGTCTTAAAAATCAGAAGGTCATTGTTAGCATTAATGACTGATTTTTATAAGAGGACTATATAATAAACCACAAGCCCATAAGTAAATTTGTTCTTAAAAAAATTAATAAAGGACACGTCTAATTTAGTACCAACTGTACAAGATAAAATATCACAAGAAACTGTAACACGTATCACAATTGATACACAATTATAGACAGTGTCTAATCGTAGTGGGAGAGTTGTCAAACAACCTAAAAGATTCATGTTTTGGGAGAGTCTTTTGAACTTGATCCCAAATGAACATGAGACTAATCCCGGACATATGATGAAGCACTCCAAGATAAAGATGCAGCATCTTGGCTAAGAGTAATGAATAATAGAATTAGAATATATGTATTCTAATAAAATCTGGAAGCTTGTAGAACCACCAGATGGTGTAAAAGTCATTGGGTGTAAAAAGGTCTATAATAGGAAAAGAGAGATAGACAGGAAGGTAGAAACTTTCAAAGCAAGGCTTGTTGAAAAATGAAACCTTTTCACCGGTAGTCATGCTTAAGTCTATCCGGATTCTTTTATCTATTTGGCAAGTGGATGTCAAGACAGCATTCCTTAATGGAAGTCTTAAAGAAAGCATTCATATAAAGCAACCAGAAGGGTTCATTGCAAAGGGCAAAGAGCATCTTGTGTGCAAGCTCAATCAGTCTATGGACTGAGGCAAAACTTCAAGGTCTTGGAACATCCGGTTCATCAAAGTAATCCAGACCTATGGATTTATTTAGTAACCAGATAAGTCTTGTATATACAAAAAGTGTGATGGAAACGTAGTGGTACTTCTTGTACTATACGTAGATAACATTTTTGGTAGTTGGAAACAATATCAAAGTATTATCAGAAGTAAGGGTATGGTTGTCCAAACAATTCGATATGAAGGACTAGGGAGAATGTATATATTCTTGGGATCAAAGTGATAAGGGATCGCAAGAAAAGAATATTTTACTTATCCGAAGCTTCATATATCGAAAAAATCCTTGCTCGTTTTAAGCATGCAAAACTCCAAGAAAGGTTTCTTACCTTTTGAGCATGGAGTAACTTTATCTAAAGAGATGTCTCCGTAGACATCAAAGGAGATAAAGAAAATGAAGGCAGTTCTTTATGCCTCGGCTGTCGGAAGCCTAATGTATGCTATACACGAGATCTAAAATCTGTTTTGCCAAGGGCATAGTTAGCAGATATCAAAGTAACCCTAGACAAGGACATTGGACTGCAGTAAAGCATATATTGAAGTACCTTAGAGGCACTAGAGATTATATGCTAGTTTACAAGTCAGTTAATTTGGTCCCTGTGGGTTGTACGGATTTTGACTTCCAATCGAATAGGGACAATAGTAAGTCAACCTCGGGGTTTTGTGTTTACTTTAGGAGGAAAAGTCATAACTATGGAAGAGTGATAAGCATAGGTGTTTTTCTGGACTCCACCATAGAAGCTGAGTATATGGCAAGCCTCTGAGGTAGTCATAAAAGCTGAATGACTTAATAACCTCAAGATAGACTTAGATATGATTTCTGGTTTATCCAAAGATTATTACAAATTATTGTAATAATAGTGGTGCAGTAGTAAACTCGAAGAAACCATGAGTCTATAAGGCAAGTAAACACAATAGAGCGCAAGTACCACCCAATACGAGAAATCGTATAAACGAGGAGAAGTTGTTGCTGCCTAGATTGCATCAGATGATGACCTATAGATCTTTTCACTAAGCCACTTAAGGCAAGAGCTTTTGATGGGCATGTTGAAGAGTTGGGAATCAGATGTATGACAGCAGATATAGCAGCTTAGTCTTTTAGTATAAGTGGGAGATTGTTAGGATGTATACTAAAAGTCTAGCTTTTGGTATAAACATTTATCTAGAAATAAGAAACACATTGGTCAAATGTCTATATTTATGATAAATGTAGTTGTTCAATTAATTTATATTATAGATAACATGGTGTGTGGTGTCACACACAGATGATCATATTATCAACACCTTATAAATTATAAACAGTAGCTCACGACCAAGATGAAAAGGAACAAACCATTGGAAGGTTGTAGTGTAATTAGGTATTAGTTTATTTTAACTATATAATTACACTACTACACTTAGAGTGTATTGAGTAGGATCATTAGAGGTCGTTTCTTTTATACTGACTTTATAAAGGAACAAAGACCTCAGTTATTATGGAAGTATGTGCTCTTAATCCTAATATAATAACAAACACATATATTTGATATTTATTTTTTTAATTTATTAATGGGTGAGATTTAGTTCGATAAATCAATAAGCTCGATAAGTTGAAAAATGATATCACTTATAGTGTGTGTTGTCGATTATAGAAAGAAACTGTGTCCTAGTAATCTAGGTTGAGAATGTCCCCAAGAGGAGCTCATAAGGATTGTCATGTTAAACCCTGCAGGTGGACTTAGTCCGACATGACGATAAGGTTGAGTGGTACTACTCTTGGACTAAGGTATTAATTAAATGAGTTGTCAGTAACTCACTTAATTAGTGGACATTCGACATCTTAAACACAGAGAGACTAACACACTCATAATAAGAAGGAGCCCAAAATGTAATTTGGGATTGGTGCGGTAGTTCAATAATAGTTCTCTAGTGAAATGAATTATTATTGATAAAATTAAGTTGTGTGTTCGGGGCGAACACGGGATGCTTAATTTTATCGGGAGACCAAAACAAATTCCTCCTCTCGGTCCCTATCCTAGCCTCTTAATTATAGAGTACTATACCCACCTTCTTACCCATCCTATAGGGGTCGGCCAAGCTAGCTTGGAGACCAAGCTAGGGTTGGCCATGGCTTGGTTCATGGGTGAATTCATGTGGCCGGCCCTAGCTTGAACTCAAGCTTAGGTGGCCGACCCTATTTAAATAAAAAGGAATTTTAATTTTAAAATTTTTTCTTATGTGGATAACATGATTTAAAAGAGAGTTTAAAAATTTAAATCTTTCTTTTTATAAGATTCTACAAAAGATTAAGAGAAGAGCTAAATCTCTTTCCTTATTTGTAGATTAAAAGGTTGATTTTAATTTTGGTAAAAACTTTCCTTTTAATCATGTTCATGATTTAAAAGAAAGTTTAAAAATTAAAAATTCTCTTTTATTAGTTTCTACAAAAGATTAAGAAAAGATTTAATATCTTTCCTTATTTGTAGATTGAAAGGAGATTTTAATTTTTAGAGATAACTTTCCTTTTTAGAAATTGTCCACATGTTTAAAAGAAAGATTTTAATTTATAAAATTTCCTTTTTATTAACCAATCATGAAGGGATTAAAATTATTGGAGAAATTTTTATAAATTTCTGGAAACAAATTAGGAAGTTTTAATTAAAACTTTCCTTGATTTGGGGATTGGAGGTGGTCAGCCATTGATATTAAGAAAAGAAAATTATTTTTAATTAAATAATTTTTTATTTTTCATGGCAAAGGAATTAAGGAAGTTTTTATTAAAATTTTCTTATCTGTCAAGACCAAGGATTATAAAAGAGGGGGTAGAGGTGCCTTCATAAGAGACAACTCTATTCTTTTTCTTCCTCTCTTTTCTTCCTAGGTGTGGCCGGCCCCTAGAGTTTCCCCTTCCCCTTTTCTCTTCTCCTTCTTGTGGCCGAGACTTCATCACCTCTTGGAGACATAGAAGTGGTCGGATCTAGCTTGGAGAAAAGGAGAGAAAGGAGGCTAGTTTCTTGCATCCCTTGGAGCTTGGTTGGTGGAAAGAGTTCTTCATCCTTTGGAAGTTTTTGCTTGGCCGAAACCTGAAGGAAGGAAGAAGAAGGTGCCTTGGTGGTTCTCATCTCGGAAGATCATTGCCCACACAATGTCCAAGTTTAGAAGAGGAATAGGTAGAAGATCAAGAGGTCATTGAAAGTTCACAAAAAAAGGTATAACTAGTAATTATTTTCCGCATCATACTAGTTTTATTTCTTTATAAAAATACCAAATACAAGAGGCATGTGATTCTAGATTTCGAATTAGTTTTCGATGTTGTGTTTTTTTATTTTTTTTTTTCGAATTTGTGCTTCGATTGTTCTTTTTGGTTAACCTAGAATCATTTAAGGAAATTAAATATTAACTTTCCTTAAAAGGCTTTATCTAGGCGGTGGTGGTTGCTCCCATATCCAAGAAGGTCATGTGCCTCGCCATGCAGTCCTGGAAGCCAAATTTGGAAACTAATATTTAATCAACTTTGTGACCTAGGTGATTTGGATTGAACGTGTTAAGTTCCGCAGGAGATCCAAATCTAAACCTAAAAGAATATATAAGTTAAACTTGGGATCAAACGTGTTAAGTTCCGCAGGCGATCCAAGTTTAATTTAAAAGAACACATGGTAGCTAGGAAAGGTTCAGATCTTGTACAAAATTTTTGTACAGAGAAACCGTTAGGTTTTCCGAATAGCAACAAACAATATATGTGTTAGTTTTGAGTTTCCAAAGGATCCAAGGTCTTCTTTCTTCCCATTGAGTTCTATCAAAGGGTGAATTACCATATATATCTGCATGACAAAATAGTCACTAGGTAAACTCCTTTCTTTACATTCATACATTCATTGGTACATGTGTTGTATCAATACCCTACACCATATCCAACTTCCTACTCTAATCAGCATGAAATAACAGATTTCTACAATTCTGACACTCAAGAGTGCCTATTTCATTGCTTATCGTATTCATGATTTGCATGTTAAGATATGATGAAAAATAGCCCTAAGAAACACACCACCACAATGCTATCCTTTTTCAATGCCAAAAGGATGATGTGAAGTTCATACTTTAGAGTCATCTTGTACCTTTGCTATCAGATTTTACAACAATTACTAATCGAATTACATAACCAACCAAATATTTATGTCAGTTTGGTGCTTGAGAGGGATTTCAGTTAGCATCAAATACACCAAAAGTGTAGCTAGTATCTGATCTTCCATTATTAAATTATATTCCTTACGATAACAGAGAATGATGAAGGATCATTGTAAGTGGTTGTGGATGAAAGTCTAACAATTGTCATTGAGTACTACTTTATAATCAATATCTACCACTTTTACATTTTGAAACTTGATGTATTTGTAATTTTCATCTTTGGATTGCCACTGAATATATATTTTTTTTTCGAAAAAATCAAGACATTCCGACTTTGCCTATTTACATTCATCACTGACAGAATTGAATTAAACGATCAGATAAGATTTCTCGAATGAAGCAAAAGATGCAACTTATAATAGGATTTAATAAGGAAAAAAAAGATTGTATCTTCTGCTAATTCTATCTGACAAGACACCGCAAATGACGACAAATCCAACTCATTGCTGCTCAAAATGTGGCAAATGATAGCATTCAATGTGCCAAATGAGTAGGAATAACAAAAATTCAAATGTAATTCTTAAAATGTGCACGTGATTTGAGACAAAATTAATCGATTTTATATTCGTTTGATTTATTTGGTTTTGATAATTTAATTTATCTTAAAATAAATTTAATTTAATTGATTAATTATCGGAAAAAATTTTAATTTAATTATTCAACCCCACCTGTTCACCCCGCACACCACACCATCCGTCATCTGCTCGAAACTTGATCGTCTGCTTAAGAGTATAATCGAATCAAGTCGAGTCGAATTCTTGAATATTTGAGTTTGATTTATAATCGAACTAAATTCGAGTTTTATTTAACGAATATATTCATAGCTCACGAACTTATTCAAATTTTTATCGAATCTAAACGAGCTCAATAAATATAAATTATAAATTTAAATATTTATTAAAAATTAAATTATATATTAATATTCTTATTAAAATTTATAATTTTATTTTAATAAAAAAAATTAATATACTTATCTATTTATAATTTTATTCTAATTAAAAAATTTTAATATAGTTATCTATATACTTTTATAGATAGGACGTATAAATTTAATATTAAAATTATTTTTTTTTATTTAAAAGTTGATTTATGAACTTAACGAATATGTTTACGAGTTAACGAGTCAAATATTGTAAATATTGAGTTTGATTTATTTAACTTAATAAGTCTCATTAGATGAGCTCAAATGAATTTTTATTGAATCGAGCTTCGAATAATTTATGAATAATTTGATTTATTTATACCCCTAATTCATTTACACCCCTATACCTGCTTAGGGGTATAATCGAACCGAACTCTTGGATGTTTAAATTTGGCTCGTTTATAATCGAGCCGAACTCGAGCTTTATTTAACGAATATATTCATGGCTCACGAACTTATTCGAGCTTTTATCAAGCCTAAACGAACTTAATAAATTTAAATTATAAATTTAAATATTCATTAAAAATTAAATTATATATTTTAAAAAATATAATATTCTTGTTAAAATTTATAATTTTATTCTAATAAATAAATTTAATATATTTGTCTATGTTTTTCATAAATAGATTGTAAAATCTATAAATTCAATATCAAAACTATTATTTTTTTATTTAAAAGTTGATTTATGAGCTTAACGAACATGTTCACGAGTTAACGAGTCGAATATTATGAAGTTTGAGTTTGATTTATTTATCATAACGAGTCTTATTAAACTAGCTCAAACGAATTTTTATCAAATCAAATTTTGAATAATTTATAAACGATTTGATTCATTTATACCCCTACGTCTGCTTATGTAGGGATGCGACGACCAACGGCGGATCTGCATCCTCACGAAGCGCAACGAACCAACGGCTAACATGGATTCGCAGGAGGGATCGGCGCATAAAAATCCTATAGGCTCGCTGATTCCTCCATCGACGGACGAGATTCTATTTCTTGCAGAGCGGACGGCGCACGTTAAGGCTTGCAACATGCTGGTGAAAGAGAAAGGGAAAAGATGGGAATAATTAAATAAATAATAAATAAATAAAACAAAATAATAGGTGAGAAAAAAACAAAGAGGATTCTTTTTCACTTCGGCTGCCTCTTCGTCGGCCCACGCTTTCCCTTCTGCTGCTCCTCCTCCTCTTCATCTTCGTCGTGAATTCTACTCCTTCGATCTCGTTCTTTGGCTTAACTTTAGATCTGGAAGGCTCCAAAAGATTCTTGTAGGTTCTTGTCCGACGGGCGGTGCGCCCGGGACGGGATGGAGTCGATTTTGGCCCGGGCGCTGGAGTATACCCTCAAATACTGGCTCAAGTCTTTCACCCGTGATCAGTTCAAGCTTCAAGGCCGCACTGCCCAGCTCTCTAATCTAGGTGAGATCCCAATGCCTCCTCCATCAAAAATTCGATTTTGGAAGATCCCCGATTTCCACTCTTTCTTTGTCGATCGAGTTTGTTGAGATGAAATCTGGTGTTTCAGATATCAACGGGGATTCCCTTCATGCGAGCGTTGGATTCCCTGCGACGCTGACTGTGACTACAGCTAAAGTTCGCAAGCTCGAGATCACGGTGACTAGGATCATGCCTAGCAATTTTGATCTTTTGGGATTTGGTGAAAGTTTTCTCTCTTTTTTTGTAGGAGTTTGTGATACGCTGTTGATTTTTTTTTATTGATTTTATTTGCCCAGGTTCCTTCTGTTTCGAATGTGCAATGCGAGCCAATTCTTGTTCAGATCGATAAATTTGATCTGGTTCTAGAGGAAAATGTGGACCCTAATAATGCAAAAAGCCCAACCAGGTGAGTGTGTCTGATTCGGCATCAAGCATCTGAGTGTGCTTTATTTCCTATCTGAGTTTTTATGTTTTTCTGAAGTCCGTCGACATCGACCGGCACAACCAAAGGCAGTGGTTATGGATTCGCAGATAAGGTAAAGAAATATCATCATTTATTGGTGCTATTTCTGTTTTATATTATCAGTTCTTACATTATTTATTTGTTTGTGCGCGCCCTGTTCCATGACTTGAACAAATCTATTCATGTCAGTGAGTGCTTTAGGTTGAAGGCAACAGATATGACTTTGGATGATTTTTATCAGTTATGTATGACATGATATCTTGCCTAGACGCATACTAGAAGGGAACAACAGTGAGTCAGAACGAAAAACAAAATAATTCTCTATAAAAACTGAGATTCAACAAATGATGGATTGAAACCTGGGTGTTTGACTTCCTCTTTCAGGAGAATGTATCATAAAGATAGAACAACAGTAATTACGGAAACATCTTCCAAACCAGAAAAATCTCCAGAAGGCTAACTTCTCATTCATAGCTTTAGAACTAAATTCACCATATATTATGTGATTAGCTTGAGTCAATTTCTCTTTCATCTCAGTGAAGCAGTTTCTGGTATACCTATGGCATTCATATAATCACACTGGAATTCTATGAATTACAGTTTTCTTAGAGATCTTTATGGGTATTAACTATCCAATTTCATGTTAATAGTAGCTCAATAATTGAAGATCATATACCCTCTTAATAGCCCACAATTCTCTATGTGGGACTAAATTCGGGTGTCATGGACTCCAAATAATTATGTCAAGCAGTAAACTGTCATCTCATATGATGAAATGCACATACAATAATAACAACAATCAAACATTATCCTACTAGGTGGAGTCGGCTACTATGATGAAATGGACATATCCTTGAAAAATCTAAGATCCAGATGGCGACTAGTGACAAATGACACTAGATGGTTTTACTAGCATTAGTACCTGAACAGAATGCTAATACTATTCACTTTAAGTTTGTCATTTGATTAAGCGATACATGACAATACATGTCAGTGTAATGCTTTGAATCTCTTAAATTTATGAATCTCTATTTAATTTTCCTCTTGGAGATTGACTATGCTTTGAAAATAGATAAACATCAAAACTCAGTTGCACTTTAATTTTCTAAATTTTAGTTGTACCATCTAGTTATCCCAAGAGATGGAGAACTGAAACAATAATATTGTTTCAAAACTATACTTGACAGCAATTGCTTTGATGGTTTGTCTATTATCGAGTAATTCTATGCAAATGTAACATAACTAAATGCCATATTGATATTCCTTTTTAGATTAGAATGTTATCTTTTGCTTCAAATTAATGTTCCACAATGTAATTGGGTTCTGCTGTGATATTGAAAAGCTCCTCCTCGTTTGTTTAAATTTTACATCTCTTGGACATATATGATATGAGACCATCAAGGAAGCAACTATATGGTCAGTTTATTTCTGATTTATCATTATAAAGTATATGCTGATTATAGGAAATAAGATCAGGAAACTATGATGCCTTTGTTACATCCCTTTTATATGTTGACAGCTTTTTGTCTTTTGACAAATGGTCTGATGTTTAATATGCCTCAGATTGCAGATGGGATGACCCTGGAAGTAGGTACTGTCAATCTAATGATTGAGACTCATGGTGGTGATAGGAAGCAGGGAGGTACCATTTGGTAATTTCATCAATGATCTTCTCTAGTAATTTTTGTGAACTTCATTTATACTTCAGCTTAAAGCTCTTTGAGTGGAAGAATACTTTCCACGGGTTCATTTGACAATTTGGTAAGATTTCAAATGATGATGATATAGATAGATATTAAGATAATGTTTCGACTAACTTGGAATAGCCAATTGGATTACATTCCTAATTTTGACCTCTGTTTTAGTAATGTTGTTAATCCCGCTGCTTTTAGTCCCACAATTCTTGTGGTGGTCAGTCCAATTCCTTTTTTTTTCTCTGTTCTTCTTGCTTCTTCTTTTTATGCAATTGTTTAAGAGATAGGATATTAAATTAAGTTGTTATTAAAATTGCAATATTTTATTCAGTTCTGTGATGTCAAGTTTCTGCTTCCTGAAGGAGTCAATTCATCATATAATTATAGTGTTCTTTAGTGATAGGAACATCATTTAATTTTGGTAAATTATGATAATAATTAGCATATATATGTTATCTAGGGGTTGAAGAGGGGGATATCTAGGCTCTTAGGTTAAGGAGAGAAGGAATGATCTCCTCGAATGACAGATCTTATACTGAGTACATTTTATGTTGAAATACCACTATACTTGGAAAATTGTAAAGTTTTCTCCCTTTGCATGTTAGGTGTATAAATACAAGTTACCCTGAAAACCCATGACATTTTGAAACAACTACCCCACTACTAAACATGCATACCCAGAAGGTCATAACCCACTACATTTAACCAACTTCTACCACAACTCCATGATCTAATGGGAGCAGATATCCTGATGCACAAAAAAGTGGACCAAGGGATGAACCACTCGCAATTGTGGCCAGATCACGGCCGCAATTGGTTGCGATCCCTCCTTGGGTTCACTGTCCCCACCAGATTATAGTTTGGGTCGGAGCAGACGACCGGAGGCGGCATCCCCCCCCCCCCCCCCTCAGCGCCCGACAACTTGGCCACTTGCCCACTTCCAAATTATAACCTGGTGGGGACGGTGAACCCAGGGAGGGATCGCAACCAATTGCGGTCAGATCGCGGCCACGATTCGGAGGCAATTGCGAGTGGTCCATCTCCTGGTCCAGTTTTTTGTGGACCAGGAGATCTAGTCTCCATACGATTTCTTGTACTAACTAAATAAAAGCACCCACATCTTTATAACTCAATTATAAATAATAATTAGATACGTAATACTGATAACTAAACCTAGCCAACTACATTGTATGCACTTATAATGGAATTGGATTGAAATTAAATAACTCCACTATGCATTGTACATGCTCTAGATTAGGCCCATGGGCTGGTTAGATCCATATCACATTACTCTAGTTCTTTTGCTTCCATAGTTTCTTATGATTCTAGAAATTCAAAATAATAGCACAAGTCATACATACCACATTGGAATTTGCAGGCTGTATATCCATGATTATCTACATACAAGCTTGCCCTCATTGATCATCATTCCAATGCAATTTACATGTAATGTTGCATTACAGTTCCTTCCTTAGATAATTAATATCACACCGCTCATTGATCAGGTCATCTCCACTAGCATCTATTACCATCCGCAATCTTTTGCTATACACCACAAATGAAAATTGGCAGGTAGCAATTCAGTTCAAATATCCATTCATTCCTACATGATTAATATGGATTCTGATACATCATGACCATATCACTATCCATTCATTGTAACAGATTGTCAATCTCAAGGAAGCACGGGATTTTTCCAATAACAAGAAGTTTCTATATGTTTTCAAGGTTCACAATCTTGCTAACACTTCTTTTCAATATTTTATCTTGTGAGAATATCTACATAAAGTCAGGCCTTGTTCCAATTTCTACTGAAACTTACTTTTCATATACTGGGCAGAAGTTGGAGTGGGAATCACTCTCAGTTGATCTGTTACCGCATCCAGATATGTTCTTGGATGCACACTTACAATCTCCTAGTAGTCAAGGGAGTAAGCGAGATGAGGACGGTGCAAAGCGACTATTTTTTGGTGGTGAAAGATTCCTAGAAGGAATATCTGGAGAGGCTTATGTAAAGACAATATCATCTTCTAGCTTAATAGTACAGTACTTGAAAAATATGCTGCTTGATTTCTTGTTTGTGCGTTAAATTTCAGATCACTGTACAAAGGACAGAACAAAACAGTCCACTCAGGCTTGAATTTCGGTTACATATTCCTGAAGCTGTTTGTCCGGCTTTAAGTGAACCAGGTGAGAAATGATGAATAACCTCAACTATGATTGCTATGGTATGCTTTTATGTTGATATATGTGATATGAATATTTGAACAGGATTGCGCGCTCTTCTTCGTTTTATGACGGGTGCACATATTTGTTTGAATAGGGGAGATGTTAATCTAAATGCACAACAGGTTTCCTGTCAATTTGTCAAATTTTTTTTATCATTATGCTCTAAAGGCTTGGTGAAATACTATTGAAATGTGATAATTTTCTGTCAATCAAATGAGCAGCGTTCAACTGAAGCAGCTGGTTGTTCACTGGTATCTGTTATTGTTGATCATATATTTCTTTGTATCAAAGATGCTGGTAAGGACCATTCAGAAATCCCATTTGCATGCCAAGTTGGCTTTTGCTTTTTATCTGAAAGCTTATTTTGTGATGAATTTACAAATTGCAATTGTTGTCAGACTTTCAACTTGAACTTCTAATGCAGTCACTCTTTTTCTCACGGGTAAGTTGTTTTATGTGGAATCTTTTTGTTCTGCAAAATATTACAGCATACAACCGAAATGAATGCGTCCTACATTTGTGTTTGCGTTTATGAAACCTAGCTTAATTCTTTTTCACCTTAAAATAAACACAACTTTCTTGGAACTTAATTTAAGGTAAAGGTGGCAGTATATTATGAATTGTCGTGCCTAAAATCTTTTTCAATACGTAACACCTGTTTTTGATTTGTTAATGCTATTGGACTCAATGGAGCTATGTCATCTAATAGGCTAGTCTATCTGATGGAGAAACTACAAAGACCTTATCTCGCATCTTGCTTGGGGGGCTATTTTTGAGGTAATTTCTGTGCCTTTTCTTGGGAATTTCTCTGACTTTTACTAAATTATCACATCCCCTTTAAACATCACTCATACTTGTTACGTTGTGTGAGCAATCACTGTATCATGGTAAAAAGGTAGCATCTGGCAACAAATATATGTGCTTGGAAGAGATTAGATGCAAGTAATCCTCATAGCACAAGTAAATAAGCAAACAGTCTCAATGAGCTTTAATGCTTAGATGTCTCAGCTGTTCATGAACTTAAAAGTCCTGTAATAATAATTGAATATAAGAAACAGTAGCATGTTGCATTGGTTCTCTTGCCAAATCTTGTAGAATTTGTTGTTTTTATAATACCTTTGTGATCAGTATATTACAAATTCAAACTTCCAACAATTTGTTCGTTTGCAGGGACACCTTTTCACACCCTCCATGCACCTTGATTCAACCCTCTTTGAGGTCTGCTTCTCAGGGAACTCAACATGTTCCAGAATTTGGTAGTTACTGAACTTCTACTATCCTTTTTATTGCTAAGTGTACTAAATTAACTATTTAAAACTAGGGGTTCAGTCAATTTATCTGGAACTGACACTATTCATTACATCTTCATGTAGGTCAGAATTTTTGCCCTCCAATCTATCCTTTACAAAACCAGCACATGCAATTTAGTATGGGCGTTCCTTTGATTTCTCTCCATTCTCTCCAAATCAATCCTTCTCCAAACCCTCCAAAGTTTGCTTCCCAGACAGTTATTGACTGTCAACCACTTATGGTATTGAATGTCAACTAAATTTTCACTCAATTTGAATTCATTTTTCTTTCACTTTCATGCCTTTATTTTCAAATTACTTTTTTATGCCTTTTCAGATAATTCTTCAGGAAGAATCGTGTTTTAGGATTTCCTCTTTCTTAGCTGATGGCATTGTGGTCAACCCCGGTGTTGTGCGGCCTGATTTTTCAGTGAACTCTTTTGAATTTATCCTAAAAGAGTTTGACCTTGTTGTTCCTCTAGATATGCAAAAGACGAATGATTTGTCTGGAAATGGCAACCATTTTTCTCATACGTCATTTTCTGGAGCAAGGCTTCATGTTGAGGATCTGTATTTTGCTCAATCACCATCGCTGAAATGCACTTTACTAAAATTGGATACTGATCCTGCTTGTTTTAGTCTCTGGGAATACCAACCTGTTGATGCTAGTCAGAAGAAGTGGGCTACCCGAGTTTCGCATCTTAGTGTTTCACTAGAAACGTGCAACAGTTCAACCAAACAGATGAATTCTACTGACTGGTATGAAGGTTTATGGAGTTGTGTTGAATTCCACGAAGTATGTTTTGAAGCTGCTATGGCTACTTCAGATGGTCACCCTTTGTTAGAAGTACCTCCACCCGAAGGTGTTGTCCGAATCGGGGTTGCCTGCCAGCAATATATCTCCAACGCTTCAGTTGAGCAGCTATTCTTTGTTCTAGATCTGTATGCCTATTTTGGTCGTGTTTCTGAAAAGATAACAAAAGCCAGCAAAGGTAACAAAGAGAGGATGGGTGACCGTTTTGGAAATGAAATGATGAAAAAGATGCCAAGTGATACTGCAGTAACCTTAGCAGTAAGCAATCTACATCTCAAATTTCTGGAATCGTCATCTACTGATATCCATAACAAGACTATGGTTCAGTTTGATGGGCAATCGTTATTCTTAAAAGTTTCTCATCGGACTCTGGGTGGTGCTTTTGCAGTTTCTACTAGTATACACTGGGAGACGGCTTCTGTCTACTGTTTGGATGGAGTGGGAGCAGCTCATGAGAAAGTCATAAATGAAAGTCTTGTTAATGACAATGAATATCCTCAAATGAAAGCAGTATTTTGGGTTGATAATCAAAGCAAGCATCAAAAGAAATCAGTGCCATTTCTTGACATAACGATTGTACATGTGATCCCTTATGATGTTCAAGATACAGAGTCCCATAGTCTAAATGCATCTTTCAACATCAATGGTGTGCGTCTTGGTGGTGGTATGACTTATACTGAGTCTTTGCTGCATCAATTTGGTATATTTGGGCCAGATGGTGTTCCAGGAGAGGGATTGTTGAAAGGATTGAAGAATTTATCTTCTGGACCACTGGCAAAACTTTTCAGAGCATCACCTCCCATTGAAGCTGACCACGAAGAAAGTATGCATTTTTCTTATTTAGATCATACGCTATTTTGTTTTATTCAAATATTACCATGCCAAATGGATGATAATGCTTTAGTTTTGTTAGCTTTATGCTCTATGATATAATAAATGGTACTGCTTTTACAGATATACCTAACAAAAGGCACATAATCCTACCCTAAATTGTATCCTATTAGTTCATGAAATTTTCTTCTTCAATATTTAAGTAGATAATAAGAAGGTGATGACTATGGATAATTTTCATTTATTTTCACTTGTCATTCTGCCAAAGTATCCTGTTTATCAAATTAGGTGATGCTCGATGCCACGCTTCTTCATTTTGATTTCACTAACATAATTCCATATCAGATGAAACACTCAAAGAGGAGGATCATCATAGCCTTTTGGAGGTACGGATGCCAGATGATATTGATGTATGTGTTACATTCAACAATTGGTTATTTGCACTTGAAGGAGCCCAAGAGACAGAAGGATGGTTGCTGGAAGTAAGTGATAATCTAAGCAGAGAAGAGAAGTGTTGGCATACAACTTTCCATAGCTTGAATGTAAAAGCAAAAAGTACTGAATCCAATTCATCAAATATGGGGAGATCAGGCTTGAAGAAGAAGTTTCCTATAGAATTAATAACGGTAAACATCTAATTGGATCAAATTTCCTCAATTTTCATAGATCACATTCATTTTCATCTTTGTATACAAGGCAATAAAAAAATAGTCAAGTGCATGCAATCATTATACCTTGTAGAAATGCAGAGATCATTGCAATTTTTCTTTGCAGTTCCATATGGTTGATATGCTCCATATCAACATCATCATAGTTGTTTGGACCAACCAGTGAGGGAAAAATGATTAAAAAACCACACAAACTGAAGTCAAAATAGCCTTAGTTATTAGTGGCCAAATTAATCATAAAATTTGTTGCATTAGCAAGAGTTAGGACCTCAATTGAATATTTTTTGCCATTTGCTTCATGCTTTTCAACCCTCAACTTCAAGTATTCTTCTAACCATGAATACCTTCAGCCGAAAACCAATAATGAGCTATAATTTTCACTGATGAACTTTTGCACTAACTGTGCTAATATGAGATAACATAATTTTACTTTAATCTGAGGGTAAAACTGCTTGATAACTACATTTTCTTGTGGTTCAAATACTTTTTTCTTGTGATGATTGCAGGTAGGTATAGAAGGTCTACAGGCATTGAAACCAAGTACAAGGGACAGATATGGAGTAGAGAGAAATTTGACAAATGGAGACTTCAAGAATAATGGGGTAGACGTTGAAGTCTGCTTGGTTTCCTCCGAGGATGATATTGAGATGGAAACAGAGTGGGTAGTGGAAAATATAAAGTTTTCAGTGAAGGAACCGGTAAAATAGTCCACCTATTGTTTTTCTCTTTTTTCATGCAAACCTAGGGTGGAAATTGCCATGCGCTAAATTGTTGATTTGTCACATTGTGCAGATTGAAGCAATTGCTACAAAACAGGAACTGGAGCACCTTGTTCTTCTTTGCAGATCTGAAGTTGATTCAATGGGTAGGATTGCTGCTGGGATGCTGCGTTTACTTAAGCTTGATAAATCACTAGGTCAGGGTACTATGGATCAGCTTTCCAACTTAGGTATGTAATGAATTGTTTGGGGTTTCTTCTTATTTGTTTCTTTAAGTTGTGATAGGTTAACCTGATGCATGCCTAAGTATAGTTTCAAATAGATAATAAGAGAACAAAACCACAAATTCAGACTATATGGATGCGTTCAATGAGTGACGATCATTGAATTCTATAATTAGACATGTTAAATCAATTCTGGTTAAAGATATGAGGTAGACAAAAGAAAACCCAACACAATTGAAAGGGCATTAATAGATTGGATATTAGTTTGAATTTTATAACGTTGAATCAATTAGGATCAAAGATGTGTGAGGTGGGAGGTAGACAAAAGAAAACTCAGGATGAGTAAAAGTGGGTAAATTTCATGTAGCTTATCCCCAAATGGTTGGAACTTACATGTCTATTGTTTGTTCTTGTTGGTTTAGCAATAACTTAATTAACTCGGAACTCATAAATGCCTTTGTGATTGGAGTACTTCATCTTCACACAATCTTCCAGCTCTTATTTCCTGACTGACCTTGCAGGAAGTGGGAGTATGCACAGAAATTTGACACCAGGAAAATTAAGTCGCCGAAGTAGTTTTGGCAGCGTCAGTTTCACCCCTAGAACCTCCATATCTAACGCCATGCTAAGTGATAATCTGGAGTCCACCATTACTTCATTGGAAGTCGAAATTTTGGACTTGCAGTTTAAATGCTCAACGCTCATGACTGAATCACAACATGTTTCAGACATCAAGTATCTCACAGACAAGCTTGAGAGCATGCAAACTCTATTGACTCGGCTGCGAACTCTTGTTTAATACCTTTGTCAGATTATTAAAAGTTCAAAAATTTGGAATTTACAGTCTAAATGCTCAGCGCATTGTATTTTACAAAGTTACGCAGCTCAGATGACTAGCCACATGTCTCAGATGTAAGATACATCAGACAAGCTCTAGAGCATGCAAACAATCTCAACCAGGCTACGCATCCTCAGTCACTTCTTCAGGTACTAATTTTGTTTGTCGAGAATAAAATTTTCTCGGCACAAGTGTATTCCGTTATTCATTGTGTACATAATGTTGTTGAAGTATATACCAGCTCGAATTAAGCAACAGGTGAGTGAATGAGACTGAGAGTTTAGTTGCATAGGGATTTTGGCATTCCCTATACTTTGTCAAAACGCGAAACTCTGTTTGTTTATAGTGCAGCTCTTAGGAGGTTTAAAGTTGTATTTGGCTCGTTGAAATTGTTTAGATTCACACACTATTTCTTAAGAACACTCAATATAATTTCTAGTCAAAGTTGGGATTGTGTTTTAGGTTATACGCATTATTTTTTTTATAATCCCGATATCCTTACTCAGATAATTAAGTTTAATTGTACTTTAAATTTATTATTTGTTTTGCTACTTATAAAATTTGTAAAATACATGTGTTTATATATTTAAATAAATATGACATTTTTGTTTATTTTGATATAAATTTTTTTTAAAAAATCATAAAAATAAGATTTTGAAGAGTCTTGGCGTAATAGTAAAATTATTATTTTATGATTAAAAGATTATAGGTTCGAATTCTAAAAATAACCTCTTAAAAAAGGTATGATAAGTTTGTATACAATGGATCTTTCTTGAGGTCTATATGGTGAGAGTATGATAAAATTATTGTTTTGTGATTAAAAGATTACAAATTCGAATTCTAAAAATAGCTTTTTGAAAATAATATAGTAGGATTGTATACAATGGATCTTTCTTCTATATGGTAATATTATTGTTTAAATTTATTTATTTAATTAATTTTTAAATAATGAATTTAATTTACTTTTAAATAATGAATGAATATAAAAGAACAATACAGGCAAAGAAAGCTAGGGTTGCAACACGGGACTGCCACATGCCAAAGGCCTTCCATTATCATCAAACCCAACAAATAATTTGACCAATAAAAAAGAAAAACTCACCTCTTTGTTGTTTCAAGTGAAGCTTTGCAAATCCCTTTAGCATGAGATATCATCCTCAATGAGTTTATTGCAGGGAACAAATGGCATGAAACTTGAAAGAACAATAGAAAATAAATAAACTTAGCTAAGTTCCTGATAGCAAACAAATCACAACTCTTTACCATAAGAAACCAACAATACAACTTCATTTTCAGAAGCCTAATCGATCATTTTGAGAGATGGATGTAATAATTGATATAGTAGATGAGAAGGAAATAACCATTGAGATATGGTTTTTTGCTACGGTTCTTGAGATAAAAAAGACGATACAGAAGTCACTCGGTTACGCCGTGGAAGCCCAGAAGCTAGTGTTTAATGGTGTAGAGTTGGCTGATGAACTTGACACTGAACATTATGACATCCTTGAAGGTTCACGCATCCATCTCACGTTCATTGAATCGACAGATTCATGTTGAACGAAGGTAGATTATAAATGAGGTATAGAGATCTCATGCTCAAGTATTCTTCACTTCTAACAAATGTCTATCTTACTAGATTATACAGAAATTCAAAGATAACTAAGAGCTATAGATCAACATGGAAAGAGAGAGGTATCTAATTTAAATTCATGAGAAAGTGATACTGATAACATTTTTGTAATCCAACAAGCAGTTTTCTTCCTACCTCTGATAGATACTAAACTGATGTGCTTGGACTATTCAAATACTTCCTCAAAGATAATAGTAACAAATAAGCATGTCTCAAACGATAAGATACGAAAAACAATGTTAAAGGATTTGGAAACATATCGTGCAAACAAATAAGTCATTTTCAATTCAAAATATCTCATTCAGTAATCAGCAACAAAAATATAAAATCCTACATTGTTTCTCCTATTTATGTAAAATGATCTAGGCATTTACTCTACTTCTTAAACATTCTATTTTAATAAACCAGTTCTTACTAGAATTATGGATATTACAATGATCAAAAAATAGAAATAGATTTTTTTTTCTTTATTTGTTTCTCTCTATTTTTTTACTTTTACTGTTCTAAGAGAACATAAAGTTGTTCTGCTAATCTAATTAGATTATGGTAATACATACTTTCTATTGGAAGTGATTAATTGTTGTCCAAACCAAAGAAAAGATGTTCACACATAAGAAGATTATATCCTTCTTTCGTTGCACACGATTCACGTATTGTGTATTTCACCTTTTTTTTTATACTCCTCTTCATCCCATTTTTTATGCTTTTTTGACTCATCTCATGTCTTAAGCATAAAAAATGGAATGGAGAGAAGTCTACTATATTAACATATTCCTTTTTACAAATCTGAATAAATTATCATAGAATAGAACTCCACGAATCATATTTTCTACTAATGGATCAATCAAGAGATTCTTATGGTAGGAAATCTAAAAAAAGAAAAAGATTCTTTGGTTTTATTTTATTTTATTTATTATTTATATTTAAATTTCTAATAAATTAGTATACGCTCACATTATTCTTGCTTCATTAATTCTTTTGATAGATCTCAGGATTTATCCTATATAAATAAATTCTAAAATAGATTAAGAATTAAAGCAATTGGCTTTCGATTATTTTGGATTGATCGAAATAGACACAAGTAAATATAACCAAAAAAAAAAAAAGA
Source organism: Zingiber officinale (assembly GCF_018446385.1). Classification (NCBI taxonomy): domain Eukaryota; kingdom Viridiplantae; phylum Streptophyta; class Magnoliopsida; order Zingiberales; family Zingiberaceae; genus Zingiber; species Zingiber officinale. Next base: position 26,009,027 of record NC_055997.1, on the reverse strand, counting down.
ATTGGGTTGCTATTTTGATTTACAATTTTCAATCAAAAATGTCAAAATGTAATATGTGTTTATATAGTCATTGGTCAAAAAGCATCTTCTGTGGCTCAGGTAGTGACTACTTTCCAGGAAAGAGGAGTGATAGAATGCACCATTATGGTAGCCAAAATGGCGAGTTCACCTGCTACATTATAGTACCTCGCTCCTTATACAGGAGCGGCTCTGGTTGAATATTTTATGTATCGTGAATGACATACTTTAATAATTTATGTTGATCTCTCTCTGGTGCAACAAGTACCAGCTTAACTTGGGGAGGTGCTGAATTGGTAGCAATAGGCAGCAAAGTTGCTTTGTTACCTATTCCATTAGGAACCGTAGACTTTTTAGTCCATCATATTCATGTATGTACGATCCACGTAACTGTATTAATACTATTGAAGGATGTTCTATTTTCTCGCAGTTCTCGTTTGATCCCTGATAAAGAAAATCTTTGTTTTCGTTTCCCTTGTGATGGACCTAGAATAGAGGAGACTATTTTGGGGAGAGAGAGGAATGGTTGTTTCACAAAATATACTTTTAAGTAATTGCCCCGTAGATCCTATATCTATCTATACGAAGAAGAAATCATGTAAAGAAGGATATTCTTATTTGTATAAATGGTGTTTCGAACTTGGAACATGCATGAAGAAATTAATGATACTTCTTTATCTTTTGAATTGTTCTGCCAAATTGGTCGCTCAAGATCTTTGATCTTTACTTAGATCTGATGAAAATAATGTTGGAAGTAATCTTAAGGGTATGGTGTGACCATGTGTTTTGACATTTGGGAAAAGGATTTAAGTTAAGTTTAGCCTTGTATTTGATATGTGTATTTGAGTTGTGCAGGTTTGCAAGATACACATATGACTTAACTTGATGGCTTTGAGTCCAGTGAAGGATGGAGCATCCGAGGGATCGTAGACAAGGCAGCAAGGGCAAGTCGAGGGAAGCACTTCGAGGCATATGCGAAGGATGGCATTGGGACAAGCCGCAGGCTTGAATATATCCGAGGGATGAGAGCCAAAGGAAGTAAGCTTAAAGCCAACAGATCAAGGCTATGAGAAAGAGTCGAGTGAGGCATAAGGGTCCAAGTACTGAGAGATTATAATCGGGGTAAAACCCTAGGTTTAGGGTTTATCAGTCGACTAGTGATTTTGTCAGTCGACTGTTTCAGTCGATTGTGTAATCGACTGGGAGTGAACAGAATACTTCTGTTCGCTTGGATAATATGGAGCAGTCAACTGGTAAAGTCACCAATCGACTGGTATCGAGTTGTTGGGGTGTAACAGTCTAATTTCCACATAGGGTAGTCGACTGTATACTTACCAGTCGATTGGTAGGTGGGGTTTCCAACCCATGGAACCAAGGCTTTGGAGGTTGGTTAAATTTGATGAAATTAGTGGTGGTTAACCCTTATTAGTACTCAACAAATTCTCAAGTATTCTTTGTAATCCAAGAGATCTTGGTTGGTGTTGTGGTGAGGTTTCTCCACCCACAATGAGATTTAAGGTAGTTGGAATTTGTCAGGGTCTAATCCACCGACAGATAGGGATTGTCCACCTTACGGACAACCGTGGAATAGAAGCAAGTTATCTTCGAACCACGTAAATTGGCGTGTAGTAGTTTGCATTTCTTTTCTTATCTTTAGCTTTTGCATTCGTATTTATATTCTTTGTATTCCGCTGTGCTAACGAATATGTAGGAAAGCGATTTGGGGTAATGAGTTGTTCAACCCCCCATCTAGTCAGTCACCGATCCTCAACAAGTGATATCAAAGTGAGGTCTCACTTTATCGAACTAACTATCAAGAAGAGCAGCTTTCAAGGATGACCGACTTGATTGAACCTCCAAAAGTATGAAGGAGGAAGTCTATGTGACATCACATTTTGGATGATGAAGATGGAGGTGTTCTTCGAAATGGATTGGGGCATCATAATGATTGTCAAGGAGTCATTCGAAGTCCCAAGAGATAAGAAAGGGAAGAGACTTCGACCATGTTATTAGACGGAAGAGCAAGCCTCATGATCAAAGGCAAATACAAAGGTAATATCTATATTAAGTGATATCTTGCCTAATGATGTGATGAAACGTATAGGTGAGTATGAAAATGCTCATGAGTTGTGGAGCAAGGTAAAGATGGTTTTAGGCAAAGAACCTAAGCTTACATAAGAAGAAGAAAAATCTGAAGAAATGGATGAAGTGGCTCAAGTAAAGGAGGAGCAACCGAAAGGTAATGTGTGTTCAACTTCCAAGGAGAAGGAAGATGAAGAAGTGTCGTCTATATCATCAAAGGTTGAAGAAAAAGTCAAGATGGATGAAGAGAAAGTCTTGGAAGTCAACCTTGCAAGCATCTCCACCAAAGTGAAGTCAAAGGACCGCCTCATATGCTTTGATTACAATGAGAAGGGGAACTACAAGAGTAGGTGTCCAATGGATAAGAAGAAGGTAACTCCTAAACCTAATCAAGTTATTTTAAATACTAACATGGGTTTTAGGAATGAAGAAGTCCAAAAGAGGAGAATGCGTATAGTATATTTCACATGTGGGGAGAAGGGTCATTACCACACCAAATGCCTTAAGAAGAGGTAGAGTAAGAAACTAGCACATTTGAAGAAATGGGAGAAGGAGAAAAGCTTAAGTTGAGAGGGAGCTTCAAGGGTAAGGGAGATATATCCTAATTTGAAATGTAATTCAAATTTTTATTTTCCCATGCATGCTAGGAGAAATGATTTTTTTAATCATAGTATGCTCATGCATAATTTTGGCTTTAAGTAAAGTAGGATAAATTTTGGAATTAACCCTAAGGTACCTATACATGAAAAACCTAGATATGTTAGATTCTAATCACCTGAGGAGAAGAAGGTAATGGAGAACCTAGGTAAAAATATCAAGAAAGGGCGACATATTCCTAGAAAGATGGGTAAATCTAGGAATGCCTATAGTGGACAACAAGAATCTAGAATTAGGAGTCTAGAAAAAGAGAATCAAGCTTTGAAGGAAAATCTTGATAATTTGGAGAAACCCCTAGAAAGGTTTAATGTTAAATCTAAGGGGTTAAGTATGATGTTGGATAGCCAAAAACTCAACAATAATAGATCGAATTTGGGAGACCGATCTAGTCCCTCCAGGCCAAAAAGAGATCCTATGCTAGAGTGACACAGGATAATAGTAAGGGAGAGTCATCCAAGGCCAATAAAAAGAAATATGCAAGAGTTGCATATAATTATGGCAAGGATGAGGTGTCCAAGGTTAAGAACAAGAAGAAATTAACCAAAGACTAGGTGTTTAAGGTTAAGAAAGGTAAGTTGTAGGTCAAGTATCACCCAAAGTGCACCAAAGTGGCCTAGCCATAGTGGATGAGTCACCTAGGGAGATGGCTAAGGTTAAGAGCTCTAGAGAGAACTCAAAGAGTCAATTTAGGACTCATGTCCAATGAGTTTTAAGTGGACATTGTTTAAGATTCTAGATGGGTCATAAAATATGTCAAAGTGGTTTGAAGACGGACTTGAATCTCAAACCTAGGGAATTGGCACATATGGGATGTGTTTCATGCATGGAAATATAAAATTGGAGTCATTTTTCTTATCGTTTTGTGAGTCTTAATTGATTAAGAATTGATCTTAGTCGATTACTAGGCGTTAATCGATTAAAGTAGTCGATTTGGTACGTGTTTCATTTACGCGACTCCTCCAAATTGCCTACCTTAATAGATTAAGACTAGAGTAATAGACTAGCTTAAGCGATTAAGAATTATTCTGTTTTAGAACAAAATGTCTCTTAATCGATTGAGTCAATTGCTTAAGTTTCGAACAGAAGCATTCTGTTCGAAGCAAAACGACATTGTAAGCGATTGATTCAATCGCTTATAGTTTCCTAGTCGATTAGGAAACCTTCTATTTCAAACAGAAGGTTTGTTAAGCAATTGACTCAATGCTTAACACCCTCTTAATCGATTAAGAGTTTTTCTTAATCGATTAACACACTTTGCTTTAGCTAATTATCAATTGTCTCGTCAAGAATCTTGTTCTCGGCCTCCTTGGACTTCTTTTACCTTACATCCGGTCTTCCGACCTACAAGGACTTCTCCTGTGCTAAGGATTTGGTTCCCAGACTTCCTTGGACTTCTCTTACCTTGCATTCAGTCTTCCAACCTACAAGGACTTCTCTTACTAGGGATATGGTCCTCAAGCTTCTTGGTCCTAGAAACTCAAACTCAAACTCAAACTCATATTAGATCCAATGTATTAACCTAAACTTAAATAATTATCAATCATCAAAATTTCTTCCTTAGGGCATGATTGCACCAACAATCTCCTCTTTTTGATATTTGACAATTTATTTAAGTTTAGACTAATTTACAGTATAACATAAGCGTAAATAATATCATGTAGGATAATAAACTTTTGCAATAGCATGAAACAACGTAAACTATATTTGCAAACTAGCAAAAGATGTTATGTAATGGCATGAAATTTAAATGAAATATGTTCTCCCCCTTAGCAAATATAAAAAAGAATGAGTCACAAGAGAAAAAAAATGAAGGAAGTGAAACTAAGCCTATTGGTTAATTCTAGGAAAATGTACCGGTTCCACTGTACAAAAATTTTTGTACAAGTGTCGAACCTTTCCTTAAATAACTTATTGTGTTCTTTAGAAGTTAAATTAGGAATCACGGACGGAACTTAACATCATTGATTCCAAATTTAACTTATCTGTTCTTAATGGTTTAGATTTGAATCGCAAGCGGAACTTACACTATTGATTCAAATCTACCTAAGTTATTAATTTTATTAAATATTAATTTCCAAAATTGACTTCCAGGACTGCATGGCGAGACACATGACCTTCTTGGATATGGGAGCAACCACCACTGCCTAGACAAAGCCTTTTAAGGAAAGCTAATATTTAATTTCATTAAATAACTCTAGGTTAACCAAAAAGAACAATCGAATCACAAATTCGAAAAAGAAGAAAACACAAACTCGAAAAATAAATTCGAAAAACTAGATCTAATTGTCTCTTGTATTTAGAATTCATACAAAGAAAAATAACTAGTACGATGTGGAAGAAAACTACTAATTATACATTCTCTTTGTAAGCTAATGACCTCAAGATCTTCTGTCGTATTCCTCGCCTCGCCTTGGACGTCGTGTGGGTGACGATCCTCCAAGATGAACACCACCCAAAAGCTTCCTCCTCTTCTTCTTAAATCCGGCCACCAACACCACCAAGGAGAAGAGAGCAAAAGGGAAAAGAGAGAAGAGAGGGAGGGTCGGCCACTTGAGATCTCCAAGCAAAAGAATAAGAGTTGTGTCTCATGAAGCCCCTTCACCCCTTCTTTTATATTACTTGCCCAAGGCAAATAAGGAAAAACTTTTTACAAAAAATAAAATCATCCAAGAGTTTTTCCTTTTTCCTTTTAATTTTTCCTTTTCTTTCCTCTTGATTGAATCAATCACCAAATTTGATTTTGTGATGATTTAATTTATTTTTTATGGTTGGCCACTTGCTTGGGCACCAAGCAAGGTGGCTGACCACTTCATCAAGAGGAATAAGGAAATATATTTTCTAAAATTTTACAAGAAGAAATCTTCTTATAAAATTTACAAACTCTCTTTCCTAAAGTAGAAGTTAAAAAAGGAAAGTTCTAAAAATTAAAATCATGTTTTAAAATTTAAAACTTCTCATATAAAATTTCCTTTTTAAACATGATGATAGAAAATTTTAATTTTAAAATTTATCTTCCTTTTTTTTCTTAAATCATGAGGATGGTTAAAAAAGGAAAGTTTTAAAACTTTTAAAACTCTCTATTAAACATGTGGCCTAATTCAAATAAGGAAAGTTTTAAAAATTAAAATTTATCTTTTAAAACTTATAATTTTCTACAAAGAGAAGATTTTAAAAATTCAAAACAACCCTCCCTTTTTTATTTATTGTGGGCGGCCCCTTCATGCTTGGTCACCAAGCAAAGGGTCGACCCCTATAGAAGAGAATGTGGACGGCCTTTGCTTGATCACCAAGCATTGGACCGGCCCACTTCTTAGACACCAAGAAGAGTCTTACATTTGGATGGACTTGAGGCTATAATGAGGCTATGACAGGGACCTAGAGGAGAAATTGGTTTTGGCCTTCCGATGAGCTTGAGTATCCCGTGCTCGTCCCGGGCACACAACTCAAGTTCATCAATAATAACTCATTCCATTAGAGAGTTATTACCGCACTACCGCACCAATCCCAAATTACATTATGGGCTCCTTCTTATTATGAGTGTGTTAGTCTCCCTGTATTTAAGATTACGAATGTCCACTAATTAAGTAAGTTACTGACAACTCACTTAATTAATATCTAGCTCTAAGAGTAGTACCACTCAACTTCATTGTCATGTCGGACTAAGTCCACCTGCAGGGTTTAACATGGAAATCCTTATGAGCTCCTCTTGGAGACATTCTCAACCTAGATAACTAGGACACAGATTTCTTCTATAATCAACAACACACACTATAAGTAATATAATTTCCCAACTTATCAGACATATTGATTTATCGAGCTAAACCTCACCTTTTGATAAGTCAAAGAAATAAATATTAAATATATGTGCTTGTTATTATATTAGGATTAAGAGCACACACTTCCATAATAACTAAGGTCTAGTTCTTTTACTAAGTCAGTACAAAAAGAACTTACCTAAATGGTCATACTCAATACATTTAATTAAGTGTATTAGTGTAATTTATTAGTCAAGATAAACTGATACTTAATTACACTACGACTATTCTGATGGCTTATTCCTTTCCATCTTAGTCGTGAGCAACTTGTTTATAATTTATAGAGAACTGACAACATGATCTTTTGAGTGTGTGGTATCGGCCTTTTTGCATGTCACAAGGCGCTCCAAATTAATAAAGATTGGAACCCATTTAAGCTAAAGAAAATGCGTGTAGTAAGGAGTCCCAAGTCGTATTTTTCCAAGGATAACTAGTAGGTGTGTATGAATCATATTATTGGTTCCAATCAAAATCTAATCTCAACTTGATCAAGAATAGTATCAAAGAAAGATAACTCTCATCTAAACATGATCCATTTCCTTCTCTTCAGATAAACGCAATTGAATTCAGATTCTTAAGTATCATCTCATCAAATGAGTTAATTAATACACATACCCTTTCAATTCACAATAACAAAGCATTCAAATTCTCAGTAGCCATTAAACTCAAGAACTAAAGACAATTGTGAACCGAAATCAACATTGCATTCACCATTATAATCCAATTCTATACTCATCTCACTTTCCAAATCTTCAATTCTCAATCACAATCAACAATTAATCTCAAGAGTTCAAACACAATGTTATTGGACAAAATCAACAATCAATTCACAATTTCAATCAACTTAAACATTCAATCTTCAACAACATAATGCGAAATAGAGGTAATAATCGGAAACTCAAGTAGCATTTAACATGAAAACAAGATCACAGTAACAAGATTGATTGTATAGAGCAAGGAATCGCTAACAAATTTACCTAACCTATAAACAAGCAGTAATAGATTTTCAGAAACATAATAGAACCTAAATCAATTCTAATGGGTTAGTAAAATCTGGATTTGTAAGCACAAAATCAAAATATGTAATATAAAAACTCAAACGAAATTGAAATTGCAAGAGAAAGTATTAGATCTGAAGATCTGAGCAAATTGATGAACAATTCAAAGACAAGAACAAGGAAATCTAAACCCTAGCATTCCACAAACCAAAATCCCGAACTCAACTTCTCCAATCTGCTGTGAAACCAATAGAAATGCTCTCGGAACCCCTATAAGCATTCAACAACAATCAAACAAGCTTCTAGCTATTTCCATAGGGCACTCACAGCTCACGGAAACCTCCGTTCAAGCTCCATCCATCTGGAAACCTCATCGGCCGAAGAAACAGAGCTCAAGTTCTGTTGAGTCGCAAATCAGATCGATCGGCCAAATCGACCCAACTTTGCTGCGTAATGAAGATCGGAAAAGGTCCAGTAGCTCTCAGGAGACCTCCCTCTAAGCTCTGGTGGATGCGAAGATCGCCGATTGGGAGACCTCCACAATCGGAATCGCGGCGATGAAGCAGAACCTGAGTCGCGTCCGAGAAACCTCTCTCAACACTCTATGATCACCGGAAGATAAACGTCGGCAGCTTATGATCGTCGTCGTCGAAGAAATCTAGCTCACGATCTGGATCGAGGAATGGGAGCGTCGGCGTCGCGGCGAAGAAGAAGATGAAGGCACTGTAGCAAAATCGCGAACCGAGCCCGCAAGACACTGTAGCTTCTCAAAGCTTTTAAACCTCTCCTAATCTGATCGGACGGTCCAGATTTCTCGGGGCTTGATCAACGGTTGGATCGTCTCTGATCTGGATCAAACTTCCTGGATCTTCATCTACGGATGAGATCTGCTCCTCATTAGGTTGGTTGGGCCAGATCTTCAACGGATGACTCAGATCTGCTCAATCTTGGATGAACGGCCTATAATGCTCCGAGGCTTGATCGACTTGATTAGCCCTTGATTTGAGCCCAAGTGCAGCCTGATCTGATCGGGTCCATGACCCATTTGATGCCTACAAAATAATAAGCAAATATTAGCATCAAATACCATGAAAATTTACTAATTTGCATTAAAGTCCAAAATCACATGCAATTATGAATTATGATGTAAATGTGGATTTAATCTATGAAAAGGATCACTAAAAACATGCATTGTGATTCAAAATAATATAGCAAAATCATGGTTATCAGTGTGACACCACACTCCATGTTATCTACTATATAAATTAATTGAACAATTTACATTTAACAAATAAATGTAGATATTGACCAATATGATTCTTTTATTTCAAAAATAAATGTTTACAAAACATAGGCTTTTAGTATATACTCCAACAAAGCTATGCATATAATCCATATCACAAAAGCATTTGTGCTCCTTTGAACCAAAGACAAAGAACATAAACATAGTAGGAGCACTCCCCCTAAGCATGTGCAATACAAGAAAAATATAACCAGAGATACAAATAGATAGAATAGGGGCATCCCCTCCAAAAATCCATAAAGTATTGGTGTGGTTAGCACTAACGGTCTAACTCAGGTTTTGATGAATGACAAAGAAGGTTAAGTTAGTTTCGTTGTAATCTAATACTTTGACTCAGTGTGTGGGAGAAATCCAGCTAGGTCGACGGGCCGACCGGATAGCTGGTGCGAAACCCAGCTAGGTCGACGGGCCGATCGGATAGCTGGCACAAAGTCCAGCTAGGTCGACGGGTTGACCAGATAGCTGGCACGAAGTCCAGACAGGTCAACGGGCTGATCGAATGTCTGGCACGAAGTCCAGCTAGGTCGACGGGCTGACTGGATAGCTGGCACGAAGTCCAGACAGGTCGACGGACTGACCGGATGTCTAGCAAGTAAGTTAAGGTAAGTCACTCGAGGGGAGTGACTTGGTGAGGACGCGTTCCCAGTTAGGGAACTTCGACGTCGATCCAACTTAGAACCATTTCGGGAATCTAAGTTGAGATCGTGACTGGATTCTGGTCTCGGTGAGACAGAATCTAATTACTACTCTATTTGAATATAATTGTACTAACATTTTGTTTTGCAGTAGTATAACTTTTATTTTGCCTCGGACTAACATTTTTTTTATAGGAAATCGAGTTTTCTGGAAAATGGCGGTCCGAGCGCCAAGAAGGCAAAAGTCTATCTCATCGCAAATGTGGAGCACGTTGATTGATCGGGCGACGTCACGACCCGGGCGCCCGGAAGGGATCCGAGCGCCCAGAGCACTCCTATAAAAGGAGCCTTCTTCCAGAGCTATGAACAACAACTTCTTTCTACAACTGTTATGTTGCGCTCGGCTCCTGCGACGCTGCAAAGCTTCTCCGACAACTTACGGCTCAAGTTCTTTACAATTATTTTTGGTATTTCTTTTAAGAGTTCTTGTACTTATTCTTGTAATCCCTTATACAAACTGCTAGTGAATTGCCCAACGAAAGCACTCGACAAGTGCGAGCCTTGGAGTAGGAGTCGACGAAGGCTCTGAAGTAAGTAAAATTAGTATTGTTAGCATTGTGCCTTTCTTATTTTCACTGCATACTCGACTTAACTTTGCTATGAATTTTCGATCGCTATTCACTCCCCCCCCCCCCCCACCCCCACCCCCACCCCCTCTGCGAACTCTACGATCCAACATAAAGAAGTCAAAAAGTTCATACAAGCAGTCATAACCCAAAAGAAACTAACTAAATACACTATAGATATCCTCTAGTCTCTGGTTAATGGTATATAAAAATCCATCATGTCATCAGCACCAGCAGCATCATCACTAGCTACAGGAGGAACGATCACTCCAGAGGTGCCAACATCAAGAGTAGAGTCACTACCAGCAGGAGGAGGAGGCTAAAAAGATGGTCCGACAGTCCAAGAGCGAAACCAACTCATGCAAAGAGGTGATATCTGATCGAATATCAGCAAGAGCTATTTGAGTGCATGTCTGGCCCTGTGTAAGAGTATCAAGCCGCCCATGGATCTGTGTCATCTCTAGCACACGCATCAAGCATAACTCCTCAAATCGGGTGTCCATGGTGTTGAAACCCCAAGGTTGTTTTGGTGTGATCAACAAGTTAAGTTAGGTCATATGTGTTTCTAACCTTGTGTCTAAGTGTGCAGGAGCTTAGGAGCACAGGTATTCGAGTGGAAGACGCAGTTAGTGAGAAGGACAGCACGAGGTGCGTCCGAGGGACAAGGCGCTGCGGAAGAGTACACCGACGAACGAGAAGGAAACGTGCGGAGATTCCGAGGGACAAAAGCCGGAGCGGAAGACTGCTCGAGGAGCAAGAGACGCAGCTAGCGAGAAGGACGGCACGCGGTGCGTCTGAGGGACGAAGACTGTGGATAAGTACGCCGGCGGATGAGAAGGAAACACGCTGCGATTCCGAGGGACGAGAAGCCGGAGGGAAGCCCGCTCGAGAAGACCGGAAGTTGGGTTCAGGTGAGCCCTTTTTCGAATGGCAGAGATCACCCAAGTGAGCAGATCCGGAGTAGAAGACCCGGACCGAGGCGGACCGAACCGGAACAAAGGTCCCGACGGAGAAAAGACAACATCTGTTGACTTGGGGGGTCCGGGGCGCCCGGAACAGTCCGGGGCGCTCAGACCAACCCGAGGCGCCCGGACCGTGAAGTTTGACCAGATCGAGTCAATCTCGATCTGAACGTTGGGGGATAAAGTTTTATCCCCCCCTAAGGTGCCCGGAACCTTTCCAGGCGCCCCGACCAAGGCTATAAATATAGCCTTGGTCCAGAAGCTAATCAAATCAATTCAGAAATTGTAACAACATTTGTGTGCTTCCACTGTTTAGATTAGCTTCTTTCTTTCTGTGCCTACACTGCTGTAAAAGAGGCTTCTTCGCCTGAAGGAGATAGTAGTACGATCATCTTCCTTAGATTAACAACCTCTCTGGTTGTAACCAAGTCAAATCCGGTGCCTCGCCTTTTTTAGTATTTTCTATTTACTTTATTTTTCTTTAAGTGTTGGTTTGAAAAGTCACGAAGGGTTGTTTTTTTTTTTCAGGGCTATTCAACCCCCCCCCCTTCTAGCCGACCCTACGGTCCTACAAGTGGTATCAGAGCCGAGGCGCTTCAGGAGGACTAACCGCCGAATGAAGCAACGAGATGGCCGGACCAACCATCCACCCGTCGAAATACGAAGGGGACTTTGCCACCTGGAAAAACTGATGCAAGTATTTTTTTTACAACAGATATTGAATTAGTTTTAACTATGAAACTCGGCTTTGTAGCTCCAGAGGAAAAGGAAATATATCAATGGATGAAAAAGGAGCAGGCTGAATACGTGGTGAACGGGAAAGCAGAATTCCATCTGCTAAGCATTCTTCCACCTCAAGAAGTCAACAAGATCGGGCACTACGACTCGGCAAAGGAACTTTGGGAGAAGTTCCTCGAGCTGCATGAAGGGACATCCAAAGCCAAGCTCGCCAGAAGAGATATACTTCGCAATCAACTCACCATCTTGTGACCTGGGGAAGACGAGACAGTCGCGCATCTGCACTCGAGAATAAAAGAAATCATTACTGGACTTTCGAATCTCAGAGAAAAGGTAAGTAACTGAGATTCGCTCAGGTATGCACTGAATTCCTTTCCTAGAAATACCAAATGGGCATCATTAGTAGATGTCTTTTACATATCTAAAGATTTAGAAAAAATTTTGTTAGAAGTATTATTTTCAACATTTGAAGTGCATGAGTCAAGATGTGCAGGAATGAAGGAGCCCAAGAACAACGTCGCCCTCAAAGCTTCGAGAGATGAATCAGAATCTTCTCTCGACGATGAGGAAATGGTAATGATGGTAAGAAGATTCAAGAAACTTTGTAAATCCAGATCTACTAACCATCCGCAGGGAAAGAAGAAAAGGGTGATCCGCTGCTACCACTGCGACGAAGAAGCGCACGTCAAGGACAACTGCCCCAAGCTGAAGAACAAGGATAAAGAGAAGGCTAAGAAGTCTATCCAAAAGCGAAAGGCCCTAAAGGCGACGTGGGACGATACGTCGTCGGAGTCGGAAATCAAGGTATTCTCCGGACTTGCTCTAATGGCAAGTCATTAAGACGACGACTGCGAGTCAAGCTCTTCCGAAATGAGCATCGATGAAAGGGGAGCCACGTCGGAAGAAAGCAGCAGTTCAGGGGGAGAAACGGATAACGAGATCGACAAGGTAAGTCAGGTACGATCTCTTCCTCCCGACAAAATGTTTAAGTTCGTTAAATTTTTAACAAAAGATTGTTGCAAATTATAAAATGAAAATAAAAATTTAAAAGTAATTCTAGCTAAGTCTTGTCCCTTAGAAGAATTAGATAAATCAAAAATTAGAAAATAAGAAATTGAAATCAGAAAATAAAGATCTGAAAATTCAAATAGATAATTTGAAAAACCATGCATGCTCATCTAATTTTAGAAAATTTAAAAATTTGAATTGATATTATAGATATCACCAGGGACAAATTAGGAATATCTCTAGAAAATATGTCCCTAAGAAATTTTTAGTCAATCCAGTAGGCTAGAACCTTTATTGGGTTCCTAAATCTTACATAGTCTAAATATTAATAGAAATTAGCGCTTTCAGTGAGAAAATTAAACAAAGAATTTCTCTATGAGGCTTTATCTATGGAAGTGGTTGTTGCTCTAATAACCAAGAAGGTCTAGTGTCTCGCCACAACCTGGAAGCCAAAATATTGAAATAAATATTTAATTAACTTTCTGTCAAAGCATTAAAATTAGAATTAATTAATGCTTTTAAAGTTTCTCAAACATTTTTTTTCAAAATATGTTTATGCTTACAAAAATACTTTTACGTGAAATTCTTACTTAGAAAATCTTAAGTTAGGATTTTTTTCAAAAATAATTTTTTCAAATACTCAAAAAAAGATTTTCTCTCAAAAATTAATTTTTGTTAACTTAGAAAAAAAAATTTGAAAAATTCTCTTTAATACTTAGAAAAATTCTCAAAAGATTTTTTTTAAGTTAAAGGTTGTTATGAAATTGAAAATTTCTGCTTAAAGTTTTTAGAAAATTTTCAAAAAATGCTTTTGCAAAGCTGGCTAAGTTAGAATTTTTTTTCACTTAGAAAACTTTCTTAAAATTATTGCAAAGGATCTCAAAATTTTCTAAGTCTTTAACCCTTAGATTTTTTTTTTTCTTGTAACCCCATTTTTTTGTGATCAAAGGGGGAGAAGGATTAGTATAAATCTAGGGGAAGGTAGGTCAAAAATTATACTTTTTATACTTAATTATAAAATCAGTTAATTTATTTGTTTTGTCTATTTTAACCCTATCTTAACTTGGGTTGATCACACCAAAAAGAGGAAGATTGTTGGAACCCCAAGATTGTTTTGGTGTGATCAACAAGTTGAGTTAGGTCCTGTGTCTTTCTAACCTTGTGTCTAAGTGTGCAGGAGCTTAGGAGCACAGGTAGTCAAGTGGAAGACGCAGCTAGCGAGAAGGACGGCACGAGGTGCGTCCGAGGGGTGAGACGCTGCAGAAGAGTACACCGGCGGATGATAAGGAAGCGTGCGGTGGTTCCGAGGGACGAAAGCCGAAGCGGAAGACTGCTCAAGGAGCAAGAGACGCAGCTAGCGAGAAGGACGACACGCGGTGCGTCTAAGGGACGAAGACTGTGGATAAGTACGCCGGCAGATGAGAAGGAAACACACGGCGATTCTGAGGGACGAGAAGCCGGAGGGAAGCCCGCTCGAGAAGACCGGAAGTTGGGTTCGGGTGAGCCCTTTTCCGGATGGCAGAGATCATTCAAGTGAGAGGATCCGGAGTAGAAGACCCGGACCAAGGCGGACCGAATCGAAGCAAAGGTCCTGACGGAGAAAAGTCAACATCTGTTGACTTGGGGGTCCGGGGCGCCCGGACCAGCCCAGGGCGCCCGGAACCCTTCCGAGCGCCCAGACCGTGAAGTTTGACCAAATCGAGTCAATCTCGATCTGAACGTTGGGGGATAAAGTTTTATCCCCCCAGGGCACCCGGAACCCTTCCAGGCGCCCCGACCAATGCTATAAATATAGCCTTGGTCCAGAAGCTAATCAAATCAATTCAGAAAATGTAACAACACTTGTGCGCTTCCACTGTTTAGATTAGCTTCTTTCTTTTTGTGCCTACACTGCTGTAAAAGAGGTTTCTCTGCCTGAAGGAGATAGTAGTGTGATCATCTTCCTTTGATTAACAACCTCCCCAGTTATAATCAAGTCAAATCCGGTGCCTCGCCTTTTTTAATATTTTCTGTTTACTTTATTATTCTTCAAGTGTTGGTTTGAAAAGTCGCGAAGGGTTGTTTTTATTTTTTTCAAGGCTATTCAACCCCCCCCCTTCTAGCCGGCCCTACGGTCCTACACATGGTCTCCTCAAACTGAAGAAGCTAAGCCCAGACATCATCCTCAGACTCGGACGTGTCAGATCCAGCCTCTACCTCAACATCAGCTCCGGCAATCTCGGCCGCCTGTCGCCTCGGCCGCTGCGCGTCCCAACAAAGATTATCACCCTCGGGTACAATGTGAGGCAAGGAGAAGGAGTGCGTAGAGATCCTCGAATACTTCCGTGACATCTGAAGCTGACAACCACGTGTCATATCGATCCCCATACACTCCAACAACTCAGTGATGATATGGTCAAACGGCATGTGTATCATCACATGAGCTGGCTGAGTGAAATGGATAATGCATTGGAACATGTTTAATGCAATGTTGACGTCAAGAGACTGACTGAGAGCATATAACATGAACATATTCATGAGTCTGATGGATGCAAGAGCTTGAGTGACAATGAGTAAAATACAGTTGACTATGACCTTAAATAAGGCATAGTCAAATGGAGAGAGCTCCATAGTAGAATAAGTGGTGATGGAAGCTAGGGGTCCATCAGGACGTAGCTGGCCATAAAAATCCTGATGCATGCTATCAAGAGAAATGTGATCAAATGGTGGAGGGAGAAGCTCTGGCAATGTAGGGTAGAAAACAAACGTCTCAATGGATGATCGACACTCTAAGAACGATCGTAAAATAAAAGGAGAGAAATTCAACATGCATTTAGCAACGCGAGCTAGATAGTGGTATTCGTCACCATGAGGATGTAGGTTGTTATAAAATTGGGATACATACTCCTCATGGATCCCACGCTCAAGATATACTATTTTTTTCAATTGATAGTGGTGTAAAAAGCACACTACATTGGAGTAGTGGTCATGAAAGAACTTTCGATCTATGGATCGAGTAGAAATAAGCTTGAACTTATGGGTGTTAAATTTGTACTGTAATGAGGTATTAGGAAACCTAGAATCGGTAGGTGGCTGAGGGGAATGAGATGAACCCTCACCTGCAGCAGATTTTTGTCTAATGAGGATGAAAACGCAAACAAGTTTCAACATGTGAAAAATGCACCAACAATGTTAAACACAAAGTGTGAATGCAAATAAGATGATGCATGAAGACAACAGAAGCAACTGATTAGCGACATAGAGCAACAGAAATACTAAAATTAAGTACTAGGGTTAAGGAGTTACTAATTAGTTTTCAAAGACATCACTGAGGAGGAGAGGAGGCGCTGATGAGTTATGTTGAAGGAGAGAGCTTGCCGAAGATGAGGAAGGGTTGGCTCGGGCACTCGATCGACGGTCAAAGAGAAGTGTTCGGCTAGGGCAGAGACACGAGGCGAGGCAAGAAGGTTTTAAAAGGGGAAAGTGGGTAGGTGACTTATTTAAGACGTGGGATCGCAAAGGCCCAGAGCGTAATCGATTAGGGAATATCTTAGTCGCTTAAGAATGGCAGTAAGCGATTAGGACAAGCGCTTCAGATGACTTTTGTGCATCACAAAATTATTAGGTAAGCGACTAGCATAATCGATTAAAGAGGTTGAATCAATCACTGTGAATGATTTAGAAAGCCACTGTAATCGCGTGAAGTTAGTCGAATCGATTACCGTAATCAATTCGGCATACCTTTTGGCACAAAATATGGTTCCAAATCAATTTGGGTTGTCCTAATCGATTGACTCAATCGATTCCGACCTGAACAGGTACGAAAAGTTGAAATCTTAAGCAATTGATAATTGATATCAATCGCTTAAGGTCTGATAACTCCGCAAATATTCATATTTGTATCGAATTGTCACCAACTTGAGCCCACCTTTAGAGTCAAATACTCCAAGAATATCACTAACAAGAGTAAAGTGATTTAATTTGACTAAGATTGTGGTGAGATTTAAAATGTTCAATCCTGATCTTTGGACCAAATACACATTAATTATGTATTGATCTTCCCCATGATTGGTCAAATAAATGATCAATGGAAAAATTCAATCTTCTTTATCAAAGTAATGCATTGTAATAAGCATTATAACCAAGAGAATTGACCCTAATCTCTCACTTCCATCTAAACATATTAAAAGCACAAACAAGGGAAATCCTATGTTTTTGTGAGAGGCAAAGCAACGATTAAGGAGACTTCAAGAATTCTATTTTTGAAATGATCGTGGTGGATTATGGTCTATTCAATACAACACATTCCCAATTCCCTTCGAAGAAAACTAAATTTAACTTCGGGAAGGGGTTTAGTGAAAATGTCGGCTAAGTTTGATTTTGACTCAATATAATTGAGAACTATATCACCTCGAGTCACATGATCACAAATAAAATGATGCTACACAATGTTATTTCCTACTTGACTAACTTACTAGAGAGAACCCTAGAAATTGGCATCCACCACTAGTACTTTTGCGATCCAATTTGCATCCGGCATAATCAGAATCGGTATATCCTATTGTTGGTCCCTTGGCGACTGGATAGAGAGAGGGTGAATAGCCTACACAATAAAATGAAAAGACCTTCCTCTAGCTTTATCAAAATAAACACTCGCATAAAAAGTATTAAAAGATTAAAAAAAGAAGAGGCTCAGGAAGAATTACTTGGTTACAACTGGAGAGGTTGTTAATCCAAGGAAGATAAAAAGCTCAGTAAAAATCTCCTCTGGGTTGAGAAACCTCTTATTAAATCTCACAACTAGAAAGCTAAACTCAAAAGTAATCGATTACAAGTGTTGTATTTTGCTTCTAGGACTAGAGCTATATTTATAGCCCTGGTCGGGGTGCTTGGAAGGGTTCCAGGCATCTAGAGGGGGATAAAACTTTATCCCCATCATAACGGAACACGTTTGACCCGTTTCGGATAAAAATCCTGGTTCGGGCACCCGGAAGGGTTCCGGGCGCCTAGAGTCCGACGAGTCTGGGCGCCCGGACCAAGAAAGTCAATATCCTGTTAACTTTCAATCCCAGTCTTCCGCTCCAGTTCCTGCCTTAGTCCAGGTCTTCCGCTCTAGCTCCGCTCGTTTGGGTGATCTCAGCCATCCGAAATAGGGCTCACCCGAACCCAACTTCTGACCTTAGAGTGATCTTCCGCTCAGGCTTCTCATCCCTCGGAAACACCGCGCACCTCCTTCTTGTCCGCCCGCGTACTCTTCCGCAGCACCTTGTCCCTCAGACGCACCGACCCGTCGGCTCTCTTCCATGTCATTCTTCCCGTAGGCTGTGTCTTTTGCTCGTCTTCCTGTGCTACTAAGTTCCTGCACACTTAGACACAGGGGTTAAAAACCAACATAACCTAACTTGACTTGGTTGATCACATCAAAACTATCTTGGGGTACTAACAATCTCTCCCTTTTTGATGTGATCAAACTTAAGTTAAGTTAGGGCAAACAAACATAAAAAAATAATAAGGTAATAAATTTGCAACTTAAGAATTTGCAAAAAATTAAATTACCCTACCCTCCCCCTAGACTTAATCTTCTCTTCTCCTCCTTTGATCACATTAAATAGGATACTTTTAAAATAATTTTAGAAAATCTAAGTTTAAAGTCTAAGGGAAATCAAAAACTCTTAAGTAAAATTGGAAGTTTTAGTAAAATTTCAAGAATTTTGCATTTTGAAAAAGTTTTCTAATAGAAAATTTCAAAAGAGAAAAAAATGTTTAGATAAGATTGCACAGAAAAATAAATTTGCTAAAGTAATTCTAACAAATATGATTTTTATTAAGTAATTTTTTTATGATCAGAAATTTTGATAGACAATTTAAAGTATTTTTATAACTACTAAATATTTAACAGTTAGTCAATTAAATATTTATTTCAATAATAAACTTTCAGGCTGTGGCGAGACACTAGGTCTTCTTGGATATTGGAATAACAATCACTTTCTAGACAAATCTTTTAAAGAAATTGGATATTTAATTTACTCTCTGAAAGCCCTAAGTCCAAAAATAATCAACTTAAGTATGTTTTTGGCACACGATATAGGTTCCTTCCTACTAGGTTAATTAAAAATTTTCGAGGAATATACTTTCTAGATAATTTTCTAATTTGACCCTTATGATTTTTGAGATACCAATTAAGTTCTGAATAATTTTTAAAATTAGAAGGAATAAACTTTGAGCATGTATGACTTTTCCAATTTTATATTTCCTTTTTCAATTTTTCATTTTCTAAGTTTATTTTGTCGAAATCTTCTAATCGACAAGAACCAGCTAAGGTTGTTTTTAAATCCTTATTTTCTTTCTCTAATTTACAGTAATTTTTCGATAGTAGTTTTATAAATGTAAGCATTTTATTTGGAGGTAGAGATCGTACCTGACTTACCTTGTCGATTTAGTAATCTGAAACTCCACTTGAAGTACTACTTTCTTCTGATGTTGCTCCCCTTCATTGATACTCTTGATGCTCATTTCGTACAAGCTTGCTTCGTCTTCATCTTCTTCATGACTTGCTACTAGCGCAAGTCCGGCAAGGGCTTCTATCACCGATTCGGATGACGTGTCGTCCCATGTCACTTTTAGATTATACTTGGGTCAGACTGGTTTCTTGTTCTTTTCCTTGTCCTTGTCCTTGCTCTTCAACTTTGGGCAATTATCTTTGACATGTCCTTCTTCATTGCAGTGGTAGCATCTTTGTTTTTTCTTTTTGTACCCTGCACTTGATTAAATTTATTAGATTTAAATAATTTTTTAAATTTTCTTACCATGAGCGTTGTTTCATCATCATCGAGAGACGATTCAGAATCTCGTTCATCTATCTTTGCCTTTAAGGTAATATTGTGCTTTAGCTCCTTCTTCAGATCTGCATATCTTGTTTCATGGACTTCAAATGTTGAAAATAATTCTTCTAAAGTAGTTAATTCTAGATCCTTAGATATATAATAAGCATCTACTAATGATGCTCATTCAGTATTTCTAGGGAATGCGTTAAGCGCGTACCTTAATGAATCTCGGTTGCTTACGATTTCTCCAAGATTCGTGAGTCCGGTGATGAGCTTCTTAATCCTTAAGTGAAGGTGTGCA
This sequence comes from Zingiber officinale, assembly GCF_018446385.1. Lineage (NCBI taxonomy): Eukaryota > Viridiplantae > Streptophyta > Magnoliopsida > Zingiberales > Zingiberaceae > Zingiber > Zingiber officinale. Next base: position 25,989,081 of record NC_055997.1, on the reverse strand, counting down.
ACGGTTTCACCTTCTTCTAATTTGATGTTGTTGATCTGGTTTCTGAGCAGATCTCGTCTCGTGAGTTTTACCTTTGAGGTTCCTTCGTGAAGTTCCAAGAATTTCTCCCAGAGCTCCTTGGCAGACTCGTAGGCTCCTATCCGGTTGACTTCTTGTGGCAGCAAGACGCTTAGCAAATGGAACTCTGCTTTGTTGTTTACCATGAAGTCGGCTTACTCCTTCTTAGACCATTGGTATTTTTCTTTGCCTTCGGGTGCTACAAAATCAAATTCCATTATTAAGAGTAAATCAAAATCTGTCTTGAAGAATACCTCCATCCTTTTCTTCCAGCTCATGAATTCCCCTTGAACTTTGGTGGGAAGATGCCTGGTCCGGTCATCTCTAGTGCTTCGTTCGACGATTAGTCCTCCTGAAGCTGTTAGCTCTGATACCACTTGTTGGTCCCTTAGCGACCAGCTAGAGGGAGGGTGAATAGTCTACATAATAAAATGAAAAGACCTTCCTCGACTTATAGCTTTATCAAAATAAACACTTGCATTAAAAGTATTAAAAGACTAAAAAAAGAAGAGGCTTAGAAAGAATTACTTGGTTACAACCGGGGAAGTTGTTAATCCAAGGAAAATAAAAAGCTCAGTAAAAATCTCCTCTGGGTAGAGAAGCATCTTACAGCAATTAAATCTCACAACTAGAAAGCTAAACTCAACAATAATCGATTACAAGTGTTATATGTAGCTTCTAAGACCATGGCTGTATTTATAGCCATGATCGGGGTTCCTAGAAGGGGGTTCCAAGCACTTGGAGGGGGATAAAACTTTATCCTCATCACAACAAATCGTGTTTGACGCGTTTCGGATAAAAATCCTAGTCCAAGCACTCGGAAGGGTTCCTAGTGCTTGGAGTCCGTGCGCCCGGACCAAGAAAGTCAACATCCTATTGACTTTCAGTCCCAGTCTTCCGCTCCGGTTCCGCTCTCTTTGGTGCAGGTCTTCCGCTTCAGCTCCACACGTTTGGGTGATCTCGACTATCTAGAATAGGACTCACCCGAACCCAACTTCCGATCTTCGAGCAATCTTTCGCTCAAGCTTCTCGTCCCTCGAAAACGCCCATGCCTCCTTCTCATCCGCCTACATACTCTTCTGCAGCACCTCATCCCTTAAACGCATAGAGCCCGTCGGCTCTCTTCTGTGTCGTCCTTCTTGGTAGCTGCATCTTTTACTTGAATTCCTGTGGTACTAAGTTCCTGCACACTTAGACACAGGGGGTCAAAAACTAACAGGACCTAACCTGACTTGGTTGATCATATCAAAACTACCTTAGGGTACTAACACCCACTAGATCAAAGGTTTCGGTTCAAGGATACCAAAGTCCTACATTTTGAGTTCCCTTGATATATTGGAGAATTCACTTAATGACACTCAAATGTGACTCTTTGGCACACGATTGATACATTGCACACATACCTACGGTAAATAGTATGTCGGGTCTACTAGCCGTGAGATAAAGAAGACTCCCTATAACATTACAATACACCTTAGAGTCAACTTCTTTTCCTTCAAAATCGATATCAATTTAGTAGTAGTGGTCATGGGAGTAGATATATTTTTGGTATTTTCCATTCTAAACTTCTTAAATAATTCTTTAGCATATTTAGATTGATGAATGTAAATTCCCTCTCTTGTTTGTTTAATTTGTAAACTTAGGAAAAATATCAACTCGCCAACTAAACTCATTTCAAACTCATTTTCCATGTGATTGATAAACTCATTTAAGAAATCTTTATTTGCAGAACCACAAATAATGTCATCTACATAGACTTGGGCCATAAAAATATCATTACCACTATTTTTCAAGAACAAGATAGGATCAATCTTTCCTCTATGGAATCCTTTTGACACTAAAAATGTTGACAATTGTTCATATCAAGTACGTGGAGCTTGTTTTATCCCATATAAGGCCCTTTTAAGCTTATACACGTGATTTGGAGATTCTAAATTTTCAAACTCTGGTAGTTGCTCAACATATATCTCTTCCTTTATAAAATTATTTTAAAATGCTGATTTTACATTCATTTGATATAATTTAAATCTCTTATAAGCGACAAATGCCAACATCATCCTAATAGACTCCAATCTAGCTACAGGTGCATAAGTTTCATCATAGTCCAACCCTTCTAGCTGATTGAAGTCTCTAGCAACTAATTTAGCTTTGTTTCTTATAAGTACTTCCTTATCATCAAGTTTGTTCCTAAAAACCCATTTTGTATCAATAATTAATTTTTCTTTAGGCCTAGGAACTAAATCCCAAACTTGAATTTTCTCAAATTGAGATAATTTATCTTGCATTGCTAAAATCCAATCCAGATCAAGCAAGACATCATCAATGGTTTTTGGTTTAATTTGAGAGATTAGGACTACTTGACTTCCTTCATTTCTAAAATAAGATCGAGTTCTCACTCCTTGTGTGATATCTACTACTACTTGATCTAAGGGATGATTTACATGAATCCTAGTAGTTCTTGATTCTTAATTTGTTGTAATTTCGGATTCAAGTGGTAAAGTTTCAATTTTCTCACTATCGCTCTCTTGGTTTTCTCCCCCTTGATCATTTCCTTCATTTAATACTAATTTCTCTAACTCAAATTATAATTCTTCCTCATTTGTTCTAGTAGGATTTGATGGAGGATTTTCTTCAAACACAATATTTAATAATTCTTCAACTAATTTTGATCTTTTATTATAAATTTTATATGTTTTGTTATGACTTGAGTAACCTACGAGAATACCCTCATCCACCTTAGCGGAGAATTTTCCTAATTGATCTTTGGTGTTTAGAATGTAAATCTTACATCCAAACACTCTAAGATGTTTAATTATAAGTGGTTTACCAAACCACAAATCATGAGGTGTTTTTCCTAGAAACCTATGTATTAATGTTCGATTTTGTACATAACAAGCCGTATTAATTGTTTCGGCTCATAGGTAGCTATGAAGTGAATATTCATTTAACATGCTCCTAGCGGCCTCTTGCAAAATCCTATTTTTCCTCTCAACAACTCCATTTTGTTGAGAAGTCCTAGGGGTGGAAAATTTATGTTTATAGCCTTTTTCAACGCAAAAACTTGTGAACCTATCATTTTCAAATTAACCTCCATGAGCACTTCTTATTTTGTTTATCTTGTGATTCTTTTCATTTTCTACCCTTTTACAAAAAGCAATTAAGGTATCTAAAGTTTGATCCTTATGTTTCAAGAAAAATATCCATGTATATCTAGTGTAATCATCTACAATCACAAAGCAATACCTACTACCATTTAAAGAAACATATCTATTACTATCAAACAAATCCATGTGAATGAGTTCCAATGCATTTGAAGTATTTACAACATTTTTACCTTTATGGGTAGCTTTGATTTGCTTGCTCATTTGACATGTGTCACACACATTTTGTCCTTTTGAAACTTCAACTTTGGCAATCCTTGCACCAACTCTTTCTTTGAGAGCCTTTTGATGTTCCTCATGTTGGTGTGAGCAAGTCTCCAATGTCAAAGGCAAGTCTCCTATTTTTTAGATATGAGACACTTAGAAAACACATTATTAGCACCAAATAATTCAACTTGATAAATATTTTCTTTTCTTTGGCCTATGAGCATAATAGTGTTTAGTCCACTATACTTGATTAGGCATTGAGATAAGGTAAACTCAACTCTATAATCCGAATTACACAGTTGACTAACACTTAAAAGATTAAAAGTCATGTCTTTCACTAATAAAACATTTTTTATCACAAATTTTTGAGAAATTCTAATATCTCCAATTCCTATTACTTTTAATTCACCACTATTTCCAAAAAAACGGTACCTTTACTTTTGTGTCTAAATGATGTGAATTTTGATGAATATCCCGTCATATGTTTAGAACATCCACTATCTATAAATTATGTTATTGGATGCTCCCCCTCAGCGCATGCCTGTTCAAATACGATAAACTTAATGTTTTGGTATCCAAATTTTGGGTCCAGTAGCATCAATAACAAATTACTTGGGTACCCAAGCTTGCATAATCTTAATCCTTGAAACATGGTTTCTACTAACTAAAGACATGAATTTGACTTCTTTATATTGTGATTTAAAACCTAAACCGGCTTTGTTGTAAACACCCCTTTGAGCTCCTAGAATCATGTCCAAATATTTAGAACTTGAAGTAAACTTTTCTAAAGCACCTCTAAGATCATCAACTTGCAATTTCAATGATTCTTTCTCATTCTTAAGGTCATCTAATTCAATCATGTCATTTTCATGATGCATGAAACTTTCACATGGCACAATTTTATTTTTAAATGATCTCAATTCATTTTTCAACTTTTTGAACTTATCTTTTGATTTTTCTAGAGCATTAGTTAAAACATGTAATGGTAGCATACATTTTATCAAGCTTGGGAGAAATTACCTCATCATCACTAGATGATGCCTCACTTGAAGATTCCTCATTCTCCCCATGACTATCTTCATTTTCGCTATCTTCTACATGGCTTAATGCCATGAGTGCCACATGCCTTGAACTCTTCCTTTCATCTTCTTTCAATAAGCTTGAAGATGATTCATCCCATGTGGCTTTCAAGGCCTTCTTCTTCTTCTTAATCTTTTCTTCTTGCTTCTTCAATTTTGGACACTTCATTTTGTAGTGCCCCTTTTTCTTGCATTCATAGTAAATTATATCAGTTTTGGACTTTAAATCCACAAGAGATTTGCCTTTTCTTTTGTCATCATTGAAGATCTTCTTGACATCCTTCTTGTCAAACTTCCTTGAGCGTCTCATCATTCTTCGAACAAAATTTGTAATTTCGCTTGATGATAGCTCTTCATTACTATCATTATCTTGCTCCGATTTTGGAAATGACTCCTCCTTTTCCTTCTTCTTTTCTTTGTGCTTCTTCTTACTCTTTTCACCTCCAACCAATGCAATACCTTTCTCTTTATGGCTTGTGTTAGTTTGTTCATGCAATTCAAGTTCACAAAATAATTCATCTAACTTTAATATTGACAAATCCCTTGAAATCTTATAGGCATCCACCATGGATGACCATAATGAGTTTCTTAGGAAGGATTTTAGTGCATACCTTATGAGATTCCGGTGCTCCACACTTTCTCTAACTGAATGAAGACCGTTTAGGAGTTCCTTGAATCTCTCATGTAGTGAGCTTACTATTTTTCGTCTTTCATTGTGAAGTTCTGAAGTTGATTTATTAGGAGATCTCTCTTTGCAATTCTCGAATCCTTGGTGCCTTCATTTAGCTCAATGAGCTTATCCCACAAATTCTTGGTACTCTTGAAGGGTTCAACCTTGTTGAGTTGCTCCAAGCTCAACCCACATTGAAGAGTCATGATTCCCTTAGCATTTGCTTGAGCCTTTATCTTTTGTTCAATAGTTCATTTTGATGATTCAAGCACTTTTCCATCCTCAGTTGGTGTCATAAATTTCTCCGTGATTGAGAACCACATGCCAATTTCGGTTATAAGATAATGCTCAATGCGGCTCTTCCAGTAAGCAAAGTTGTTGTCTTCATAGAATGGTGGCTGTGAAGTGTTGTGTCCCTCATTCAATGACATATTGTAGCTCTAAACTTGTGCTTCGTTGGAGGCGAATCCTCAAAACCCACCAAGCTCTGATACCACTTGTTAGGACTTAGAAGTGGGGGGGGGTGAATGTCTCACTTCGATTTCTTGGTTACTTTGATGTCCCGCAGCGGAAACTTGAAGGTGATGCTAACTTCTTGTATTTACTTGGTATTCACCTCCTTGAGGTAACTAATCCAAGGGTCCACACCATGATTACACTTTGTACTATGAAACTTCTCCTTCTCGGATCAATACTGAAGGTGAAGAAACCTTACACAATAGTCTACAAATCTTCCTCTTAACAGAAAACTCCACAAGGAAGAAGAAGACAAAAGATTAGGGTTTAAGTATACCTTCTACTTCTTTGAGTTCCTTGAGATTGTAGCACTAGTGAAAACTTGAGCACTTGAAAATTGAACTTGAGCTTGAGCATTGTTGAGTAATGGAGAGCAATCGATTGCAATGGAATAGTATACTTCAACAGGCGCGTCGAATCTACTTAACCAGTAGAGAAAGAGCCATTTTTCTTGTCGTTTTGTAAGTCTTAATCGATTAAAAATTGATCTTAGTCGATTACTAGGCGTTAATCGATTTGGTGTGTGTTTCATTTACGCGACTCCTCCAAATCGCCTACCTTAATAGATTAAGACTAGGGTAATAGACTAGTTTAAGCGATTAAGAATTATTCTGTTTTAGAACAGAATCTCTTAATCGATTGAGCCAATCGCTTAAGTTTCGAACAGAAGCATTATATTCGAATCAAAATGACATCGTAAGCGATTGATTCAATCGCTTATAGTTTCCTAATCGATTAGGAAACCTTATATTTCAAACAAAAGGTTTGTTAAGTGATTGACTCAATCGCTTACCACCCTCTTAATCGATTAATAAAAACTCTTAATCGATTAACACACTTTGCTTTAGGTAATTATTAATTGCCTCTCCAAGAATCTTGTTCTTGACCTCCCTGGACTTCTTTTACCTTACATCCAGTCTTCCGACCTGCAAGGACTTCTCATATGCCAATGATTTGGTCCCCTGACCTCCTTGGACTTCTCTTGCCTTGCATTCGGTCTTCCAACCTGCAAGGGCTTCTCTTGCCAGGAATCCGGTCCTCAAACTTCTTGGTCCTGGAAACTCAAACTCATATTAGATCCAATATATTAGCCTAAACTTAAATAATTGTCAATCATCGAAATTTCTTCCTTAGGGCATGATTGCACCAACATTCAGGTCCGGTGAAGGATCGAGTATCCGAGGGACCATAGACAAGACAGTAAAGACAAGCTGAGAGAAGCGCATTTCGAGGCATAGGCTAAGGATGGCATTGGGACAAGCTCTGGGCTTGTATGAATCTAAGGAACTAGAGCCAAAGGAAGCAAGCTTGAAGGAAAGAGGTCAAGGATATAAGGAAGACTCAAGTGAGTTTTGAGGGTCTGAGTGCTGAGAGATTGTACTCGGAGTAAAATCTTAGGTTTAGGGTTTACCAATTGACTGGTGACTTTGCTAATCGACTAGTTCAGTCAACTGTGCAGTCGACTGGGAGAGAACATAATGCTTCTGTTCGTTCACCAGTCGACTGATATCAAGCTGTTGGAGTGTAACATCGAATTTCCACAAAGGCAGTCGACTGGTATACTTACCAGTCGACTAGTAAGCGGGGGTTTCTAATCCGTGACCTATATAACCAAGGCTTTGGAGGTTGGTTAGACTTGATGAAATTAGTGGTGGTTAACCCTAATTAGTAGTCAACAAGTTCTCAAGTACTCTTTGTAATCCAAGAGGTCTTGGTTGGTCTTGTGGTAAAGTTTCTATTGGTCTCTTGCGGTCGGCAAGATGGGAGTGAATTGCCCTGCATAAAAAATAGATCTTTCTCAACTCGATTGGGCTTTAAAACAATTACACACTTAATAAATATTATAGAATAATATAATTAAAATAAGTACGAGACACACAAATTTACTTGGTTTGCAATCAAAAGATTGCTACTCCAAGGCAAATTGGCTCAGTAAGAAAATCTCTTTCTTGAACAAAATGTTGGAGGCGGAGAAGCCTCATACATGAAAATGAAGCTTGAAAGTGAAAAACTGAATATAACTCGAAGTACAGAGTGTGTTGTTAGAAAAGGAAAAAACTAGGGCTTTATTTATAGCTCATTGGTCAAAAACGACCATTTGCTGACATGGCACGGTACGGACGCTCGGGCCCTCTCCGGGTGCCCCAGTGTGGCAACTCTTATCATCTCACAAACAGCTATGCGACGAATTAGGATAAAACTTTATCCTGGTCTGAGCGATTGGACCCTCTTTGGGCGCCCAAACCCCTGCTGATGTCGATCTACAGTGCCATGGAGTCGAGGCCCCTAGCTGGACCAAACTGGTCCGGGGGCCCGGAGCAGCTTCCAGTGCTCGGACCAGAGTCAACTCCATGTTGACTTTCTGTCTGGGTCTTCTGCCCTGACTCCGCTCACTTGGGTGATTTCGACCATCCGAAATAAGGCTCACCCAAACCTATTTTCTGGCCTTCTTGAGCAACCTTCCATTCCAGCTTCTCATCCCTTAGAAAGGTCACATGCTTCCTTCTCGTCTGCCACCATACTCTTCCGTAGTGTCTCGTCCCTCAGACGCATCAAGCCCGTCGACTCTCTCCCGTGTCGTCCTTCTCGTTAGCTGCATTTTTCGCTCATCTTCCTATGCTCTTAAGTTCCTACACACTTAGACACAAGGCATCAAAAGACAGCAGGACCTAACTTGACTTGGTTGATCACATCACAACTATCACAGGGTACTTACAATCTCCCCCTTTTTTATGCGAGTAACCCAAGTTAAGTTAGGGTAAACCAAAAACAAATTACAGCGAAATAGCATGTACTTAATATGCAATTAATACCATTTAATAAAGGGCAGCCCATTGCACAAATAATTGGATTGCTTCTTATAGATTCGCTGAGAATGATTCTGATCTAGTTCATGGCCTATTAGAACTAGAAGGTGCTCTGTTGGGATCTTCACGGACAAAAAAAATATTACAGTTAGTTTGATAATAATCAAGTGACATTATTTCTTTGGTTCGAACCAAGGAATCAGTTAGATATGATTCAAAACTATGAAAAATAATAATCAGAGTCATAGGTATCTGACATATTTTTGGTGATAGACAGAGACTATTTTGCCAATCGAGTCACAGGTATCTAACATATTTATACCTAATGATGTTACACCAAATGACAACAAAAGGTATAACTTGTACAAATTTTTTCATTTTCCAATTCGATACGAGTCATTCGTTCATAGAGCTATTTACTCGATTACAAAAATTTCTACAACACCTCTAACAGAGGAACAAATAGTTAATTTTGAAAGAACTTATTGTCAGCCTCTTTTAAATATGAATCTATTTGATTCAGAAAGGAAGAACTTGCATGAGTATCTCAGTTTCAATTCAAATATAGATTTGATTCACACTCCATATTCTAAGAAGGATTTCCCATCTGGAAAGAGGAAAAAAACGGAGTCTTTCTCTAAAGAAATGCATTGAAAAAGGGCAGATGTATAGAATCTTTCATCGAGATAGTGCTCTTTTCAATCTGTTAAAATGGAATCTCTTCTAAACATATATGTCATGATTCCTTACTTCGACAGGGTGGAAATATCTAAATTTCACCACCCTTTTAGAGATTTTTTTAAGAATCATTGCTAATACTATAAGGATACTAAGTAGCATGCATAAATTAGTCTCTGTTTTGAGATATATTATGCATGTATCAGATATATCATGCCTAATTCCTTAGAAGATTCTTCCACAACGAACTCTAACTCTAAAAAGTAAGATTTCAAGTCTGATAAATGAGATTTCGAGTAAATGTTTCCAGAATCTCCTTCTGTTCGAAGAAATGATTCATCAAAATAATAAGTCACTCGTTCCATTGATATAAGACAAGTTGTAGCCTGCAATCCAAACTGACGGATTTTTGGGGGTTAGCTCACCCTCGTGGGATCACGACCCTTTGTCCCAACCATTGTAGTATGTGTGTTGCCCACAATATAAGGGGCATGATGACTTAACATCATCCTTACCTTCCTCTGGCTTATCACCGGCAGTCTGTTCAGGGTTCCAAACTCAATGGTGACAACTAAACACGAGGTTTGTGCTCGTTGTGGGACTTAACCCAACACCTTATAGCACGAGCTGACGACAACCATGCACCACCGGTGTCCGCGTTCCCGAAGGCACCCCTCTCTTTCAAGAGGTTTCAGGCATGTCAAGCTCTGGTAAGGTTCTTCGCTTTGCATCGAATTAAACTACATGTTCCACCGCTTATGCGGGCCCCTGTCAATTACTTTGAGTTTCATTCTTGCGAATGTAGTCCCCAGGTGGGATACTTAAAGCATTAGCTATAGCACTGCATAGGTCGATATGCATAGTGCCTAGTATCCATCGTTCACGGCTAGGACTACTATGGCATCTAATCCCATTTGCTCCCCTAACTTTCGTCTCTCAGTGTCAATGTTGGCCCAGTAGAGTGCTTTAGTCGTTGGTTTTCTTTCCGATCTCTACGCATTTCACCGGTGATTCTGCTTCCTCAGTGAATGTCTTGGTAGAAGATATAATTTCTTTAAGTTGAGGTTTATTCTTTTTTAAGTAATTGCGTAACTGACCGAGAAATTTATTTACCTGTCCAAGTTCTATCGAACCTAAATATCCATTTGCTCAAGTATAAATAGTAGATATTTGTTCTTCCACAAGGAGAGGGTCTAATTGGGATTGTTTAAGCAACTCGCTTAATTGTTGACCCTTGCCAATTGATTCTAAGTAGCTTTATCGAGATTAGAAGCAAATTGTGAAAAGGCTTCTAACTTCACAAATTGCGCTAGTTCCAATTTTAATTTGCTAGCTACTTGTTTCATGGTTTTAATTTGAGCTGGAGATCATACTCTGGAAAGATAAATACCGACATTAATAGCAGGTTAGGTCAAGCATTGAATAGATCAGTGAAGAATAATATTTGTCCATTTGTAATGGAATAGAATATTTTATAGTAAAGGAATAGAATATTTTATAGAAGTAGATTGATATGGGTATTTATATATTCATATATAAGTGTACTAGTTTAAGTTGTAATTTTTTTTTGTTTCACCGGAAAAGTACTTTCTAAGGAAAAATAGGCCCCTTGGGCACTTAATCGTTATGTCATAATAGATCCATCAGATTGACTTCAATATCATATTAATCTAGTGAATAACTAAATAGATGGATGGGAGATAGGAAAAAAAGGATTAATCATTAAAAAAAATAACTATATTTATGAGGTTCACTACAAACTTGATTATTGGCAGGTCTCTTTGTATGTATTGTCTGGAAAGAGGACTTAATGATTATTCGTTCGTCGGAACCAAAAGTTAAAATTGTTGCAAATAGAGATCCTATAAAAACCTCTTTCGAGGAATGGGTTAAACTCGGTCATTTCTCAAGAGCAATAGCTAAAGGCCCCAAGACTATCACTTGTATATGAAACCTATATGCTCATGCTCATAATTTCAATAATCATACCAGTGATTCGGAAATCTCTCAGAAAAATATTTAGTGTTCATTTCAATCAACTCTCCATTATCTTTCTTTGGTGGAGTGGGATTTCGTTTTTCAAATTATGAAGCATGGCTAAGTGATCTTACTCACATTGCACTCTCCATTATCTTTCTTTGGTGGAGTGGGACTTCATTTTTTAAATTATGAAGCATGGCTAAGTGATCTTAGCCACATTGCACCCAGTGCCCAAGTAGTTTGGCCAATAGTGGATCAAGAAATATTGATTAGTAATGTGGGTGGGGGTTTTTGAGGAATACAAATAACCTCCGATTTGTTTTTCAGATTTAGCGACATATAGAATTAACTATGAATTACAGAACTATAAAAATCCAAACGATAAGAAGCTAAGGGAGTTCAACAATGTAACATAAGTAAAACGTTCCGTAAAACACAAAACGTAATCATAAGATGCACACCATGAAGCCATTGATGGCATAAACAATTACAAAATCCGAACATGTCAACAAAAACGAGAAACAGAGAATGTAAGTTACCACAAATATAAGATCAATACTTAAAGTATTCTAAACGATGGACCCCAGTCAAAAAAGAAACTGGAAAACACACATGAAAGCATCCAAGTCACCAAGTGTACCTAAAACACAAGTTTCTCACTCCCCAGCAGCTGAAGCTGGAACTGAAGCTAATGAATTGGAGCCAGATGCGCCAGCAGCTGGATCAACTGCTACACTGACATCTACAAAAGATGCAGCCTTAGACTCCCCTGAGCAGCAGCCTCCATGGTGGTGGTGATGGTGGCCATGGCTGTGGCTATGGCCATGCGGGCGCCCCTTCAGCTGTTTTCTCATGTCATAGGCATCCTCCCCATCAGCATAGTACTTGGCCTCCACATCATGGATGCGATAACTGAGGCTGGAGGTGTAGAGAGTGAAGGCAGCACGGTTGCTGCGGCGGACATGAAGAGACACATACTCAGCCCCAAAAACAGACTCCATGGCATTCTGGGCAGCAGTCATGAGCTTGGTGGCAAGACCAAGCTTACGGTGGGTGCGAAGAACAGCGAGAGAGGTGATGTGGCCGTGGCAAGGCTCCGAAGCATCCTCCTCCATCTTGGCGAGGACGTATCCGACAATGCGCCCATCATAGTCCTCTGCAACAAAGAGGAGCTGAGGCCAGGAGAGGATGTGGTAAAGGTAGTACTTCATCTGGTAGTTCTCCGGTAGGCATAGCAGGTTGCCTGCCTGCATTGCTAGCAGATCATTTACGGTTGCCTGTCGAATGCACACCATTTTCTTCTCTTCTCTTCAACTTGATAAACTGGATTGATTGGCCGAGTTGATATGATTATATCATATAAAAAAATTTATGAACATTAAACTAATGGAATGCAAATCATTTATTATTAACAAGAGCAAACAAAGGCAAAAAAAATATTTTGACCTATGGCATCTATTTCCAACAAAACACTTCCACTGCTAAAAAAAAAAATCTTATGCAATAATCTTAGATAAGGACACCTAGAAGAAATCAAAAAAAAATATTAAAAAGGTTCTCAAGTTCATTTCTTGCCGTCAAACCTGTTCCTAAGTACGCAAATAATTGAAAAGGGAATTTGAACCACATCAACACAATATCAGCAAAAGTAGAAAAAAAAAAAGTTTTGATGGTAATAAATCGAATTACAAACATCAATATAACGAGGGGAAAAAAACACATACCTTGGCAAGAAGAAATGGGGGCACAAAATTAGGAATTAGTGATCGGTCGAATAGAGGTTGTGGCCGAGAGAGATAGGTCATCAAGATTAAGGGGGTAAGATCGGCCTATGAGATCGGAAGAACCAAGGTCACAAGAAGAGGGGAGGACTAACCTGTACTCCAACGGACGGTGGCTGGCAGTAAAGACTGGCCTGAGAGATTGAAAGAATGAAAGTAGTCGAGGACCAACGACGAAGCAACTGGGAGACCGTGAGAGGCGTGCAATCGTGGGTTATACGATAGTTGCGGGAAATAAAGGATCTGATTAGGGTTTCCAAAACTATATATATTTACGAATTTTTGCCATCGATTGTAATCTTACCGTGAAGGTGCCTGCTTCTCCTTACAAAAAGAGTCTGCGTAGAGTAAAATGTCCTCGTAATAATTTTATATATTACTAAGGTGTGTGTTTCACAAATAGAGTCAATTTTATATAATTTTTGAGGTAATTTATTGAAATACTCAAATTATGTAAGTAAATTTGTAAATGCCCAATCCACATACTCTCGTCCACATCGCGTGCTCATCTGAACAAGAGAAAAAAAAATAAACTGTCGAAAAATAAATCTCAAATCGAACCACTTTTACATTTTCTCCCATCCGAGATCGTCGGAGAGAACACGTCATCCGAACCCTAGCTCCTCAGTGATCACAAAGGAGAAGACACTAGCTCCTCAATTTTGTTCAAAATCGGTTGATGGACCTAGAAACTTCGGAATAACACAAAACCAAATATTATGTGCTCAGCTAGTGCTCCTGAATATAATTATGCCCTCAAACATCAATGCATTATACAATATTGAGAGTAGCGATTTTTTTTCAACTCGAATTGATTGTTACAGTAACATAATCGATTGGGAAAATTGTTCATCGTCACATAAGCATCCCAAATCGATTGCTACAGTAATATAATCGATTGGGAAACACCACCTTCTTCTCCAGCGTTCCCGCCGATCATTCTTTCTCTGGTAAGCCCTAACTCGGTCAAGAAAGCATATCCCCAAGTTCCAAGCTAATCTCTTTTTTGTTTTTGACAGGTCACTATGTTGAGTGTGTCATCTTCTTCTCCTCTGTAACCACTAAGGAGCTAGGGTTCCGATGACATTCTCTCCGGTGATCTCAAGTGGGAAAAAACGTAAAAGTGGTTCAGGTTTGAATTTATTTTTTGACCGTTTATTTTATTTAATATGGTTTGGACAAGCATGTGAAGTGGACGAAAGACAAATCAGGAATCGAGTACATGATTTGGACAAACTTACCTACGTTTCAAAACTTTCATTACGATTGAGTAAATTGCCCTTTTTTCATAGTTCTTAAGAAACACAAATATCATATTTAACTTACCTACATTTCGGAACTTTCATTATGATTGAGTAAAAAGTATTAAGTTCTTCAGCAAACAATGCATGCTACAACCAAAGCTACAAAAAACAAAGAGGTCCTACTTCCTAGATGCTACAAAAAGCATGTTGTGGTTACCATCATACATAGCCCAAATGGCGTTCCATCCTATAATCAGTGCTCAACATAATGTTAAAACAACTTGGGTATTTGTGATTCATGTCTGATGAACTGAAAAATATAATTCATAGTAAACAACAGGCCGTAGGTCATCCTACCAATAGAAAAACCAATGCTAATATGGTCATCACGAAATGTGACTATTCCAACAACAAAGCACTAGCGTGATTAACCAAATGTAAACCTGCCCCCTGCCCAGATGAACAATTAAGACTTATCCAAATCCAAGCATCCACAATGACTTTATCAGTTCAGACACAATTCTAAACAAAATCCTGAGACAAGTTCGCACCGAAACCATAAAACAAAATTTCCAATCATACTTTCTCCTCAAAAACCCACCAAACTTGACCCTCCTCTAATTCTCATCCAATGAACCGATAGTATATACACTAATCATCAACGAATAAATGCACAATAATCCCACATACAGGCATAAGAAACATCCAGACCTGACAGCACAAACTATCAACCACTCAAAAAACCACTGCACCTACATTGCGACACTGACATACCTGCACCCTGCAACAGATTTGCACTCCCATAATGTAAATCACAACTATCAAACTGAATTCAGGCAAATTTTGATCAACTCTACTGTCTTGAAGCCAACAAAGCACCCCTAAGTTCTAAGAAGGCGCAAACAGGGTCAAGTGCAGTAAGGTAAAGAAGAGGATCGAGAGGGAGCAAGAGGAGGAGGTTACCTAAGCGGCCGAGCAGCAACCGAGCAGGCGGCAGAGCAGCGGCGGAGCAGGCGGGAGCAGGCGGCGACGCGTGATGAGGAGGAAGAAAAGAGTGGGAGGGCGTAGGGTTTGGGAGGGAGGAAGAGGAGCCGGATCTTTAAAACCCGTTTTATGTCGACCCGAAATGCGTGATATGACGTAATATGAAATAACAATGGCACGTGACGACGACGAGGGGCCGCATCCCGTACTCTTCCGTGCCCCCTGTCTCGTCTCGGCACCCACCGGCCACCGCATCCTCTCTTTCCTCGGATTCCTTTTTACCGTCCCTAGGGACGGGATAAATCCAAGGACAGCAAACATTTATCTGCCCAATCGGCAATGAAAACGTGGATATTTTGTCTTTTTTCTTACCGACAGAATCGCGTTTCCTGACATGGGGCTACAGACCGAGACAAAAATGGGGCCCGATCGTGCAACGTGCACTATGATCGGTTTTATTTACCTATACATCTTTCTCATGGTTGTGGGCCATGGGCCTATCGTGTGGGCGATCGGGAAGCGTACGACCGAAATGATCAGTTTGATTTCTCATTTTGTTGGAATTGAGCATGGGTAGTTCGGTAATTCGGGCGACATTTGGTAAACGCGCTTGTCTTCCCATCCATGTCTTGGTGTTCCGTCCTTTATAGCGGATCACACTGTCCGCTCTCCTCTTTCATTCGGATGCTGTCGGAGTGAAAGTTGTGGCCAATGCCGACCTCCGCCGGACGCCGTCTCCATGTGATTCTCCCCTCCAAGGACTCGGAGCTGCCACCCCACTCCGATCTCCGTCCTACGGGCAAGCCCCGCCCCCGTCGAAGGACCCGCGGCCCCGTATTCCCTGGCGTTGCTGCCGGGGCCCGCCCAAGAAAGGACGGCGCAGCTTCATGCGGGAGGAGGAGCGGGCCCAACACCCCCCTGCTCAGGTGGAAGTTCAACGAGAAGCTCCCGCAGAAGGCCGAGGATGTCATGGCAAGTGAGGCGCCGCTGCGGTCGCTGCCTCCCAAGTTCACTCGGGTCTCCGCGAGGAAGCTGGCAGCCGGGATCTGGAGCCTAGGGCATATAGACTCTGGTGGGGGAGCCTGTGGTGGAGTGGGAGAAGGCCGGCGAACTCGTCCAGGTTTTGAGGTATGATAATGCTATGAACCTCGCCCCCTTTTTTTATTTTGTTTCTAGGGTTTGTTCTCCCTGGTTGATGCTTGATCAAATACTGTTCTCGTATGAAGTTAACATTTTGGCAGCATTCTTGGGGTTAGAATTGCTACTTGATGCTGAGATTGTTCAAAACCTTCAACATCTCTTCATAACCTCGTATAAATCTGCAATGGACATGCGTGATCTCTCTCACATAAGAATGCTTCGGCTCTTAATTTAGTGATTTGTTCTTGTTATGTAGCTGTTTCTTATTCACTTCCAATCTATGATCTATTTGGTTGTTTGCACAGTTTGGTACATGTACCCCAATTAATGTGCAATGACACTTGAGGTGGTCTGTAAATGTCAAACTACAATGTCACTGTATCTTGTACCTGAGATGGTTTATATTTCTCATTAAATCGTCAAATCTTATAACTCTTCTCACTGCTCCTTGCATTTGTATCTGCAGCCAGTCTCTGGCTATCAACAAGTTGAGTTGCTTTGCAATCCCCGAAGCACTGACCTCCATACTTACAAGAGCAAGAATCATGAGTTCACCAGTCCGGTCTCGGTCTTAAGTCCAAAATATGGTGACATCCACAAGGTTACCTTTCGGTTTTACAGATTTGCTTGACACTGTATTTCTTCTTGTAACATTACTCTAATTATGTTTGTTTCCCTGTTTAGCAATTCTCTGGTTTTCCAAGTTCTGCATTGGAGAAGGCGACTAAATGGGACCCTGGGAGCTCAATGACAGCAGAAGAGGTTTATAGATTCTACAGCCAATTGAAGCTTCTTGAAGACCAGGGGCTGAACTCTGCATCAATCATTTCTTCCCTCAGGACTGAGCTTGAAGAGACACATGCCCGCGTTAGTGAACTTGAGACAGAACGGAAATCAGCAAAGAAGAAGTTGGATCAGTTCTTGAAAAGACTCGCAGAGGAGAAGGCATTGTGGCGCAACAGAGAGCATGAGAAGGTCCGAGCAATCATTGAAGCAATGAAGGCTGACCTTGACAGAGAGAGGAAGAAGCGGCAAAAGATAGAGATCATTCATTCCAAGCTTGTCAATGAACTTGCTGAGGCCAGGTTAACTGCGAAGAAGCTGTTGCAGGATTATGAGAAAGAGCGCAAAGCTCGTGAGCTTGTTGAGGAGGTCTGTGATGAACTTGTGAAAGAGATTGGGGAAGATAAAGCTGAAGTTGAAGCAGTGAAGATCGAAGCAATGAAGATACGAGAAGAAGTTGAAATGGAGAAGAGAATGCTGCAGATGGCAGAAGTATGGCGCGAAGAGAGGGTTCAGATGAAGTTAATTGATGCAAAACTAACTCTTCAGGAGAGGTATTCGCAGATGATGGAGCTCAAAGCAGATCTAGATTCATTTTTGGCTGCAACAAAGAGCATGCCTATGGATGTTGAATTAGTGGGAAAAGCTGAGTTGCTCAAAGACAAAGTAAACTTAGTTAATGTTGAAGATATAAAAGAGTTTGCTTACCAGCCGCCACCTGATTCCGAAGACATTTATGCCGTCTTCAAAGATCTCCAGCTAAGACAAGAAACTACTGGAAGGGACATCCAATTCCAACCTTGCTCTGGTCATAGTCTTAGAAGCCATGGCTCCAAGATTAACGAAGCAAGTCCTGAGACTGATGTCTTTCTAGAGCATCACATAGCGGAGCAGGCACAAGATTTGATTGATAGCAATGAGGATGCAGAAGATGAAAGTGACTGGGAAACAATGAGTCATGCCGAGGAGCAAGCAAGCGAACCATCTGTCAATGATTACTGTAAGGAAAGCAATGCCGATGCTTCAATGAGTGAAGTGGAATGGAAGGAGAGCAGGGATGACAAACTAGATGCTGAAACCGTGACAGAAGTTTGTTCTATAAATTCAAAGTCTAGAAAAAAGGTGCCTTCAATATGTAGGCTGTGGAGATCATCGACACATGATATTGCAGAGGTAAAACCCGGGCGACTCTCAGTATCAGATGGAAGGATTTCCAATGGTACACTTGCTTCCAATAATGGCGAAGACTACAAGAAACATTCAGTCAGCGACACGAACAGAAGGCTGACCAAAGGAGGAAGCGTCTCCAATGAAACTTTCTCTCCCAATACAGGAACAGGCGACATTGGTTTAAGCCCAGAGAGCATAGGACAGTGGAGCTCACCTGATTCACTGAACTCTCATATAGGAACTAAAGGATGTATTGAATGGCCACGAAGTAGTCAGAAGCACAATTTAAAGGCAAAGCTAATGGAGGCAAGGATGGAGAGTGGAAAGGTTCAGCTGCGACATGTCCTGAAACAGAAAATTTAGCTCGCGACAACGAAATGGAAGCACAAAGGTGAGCACGTAATTGGGTATCAGGAAAAGAATATTTCACTTTCCTATGGAAAGAGGAAAGAACAACTTGTACTCACATATGAACTTTAGTATGGAGATGATGTTGAACCTGTACTCTAGCTAGGTCTGTTGTAAATGTTGTAGAGACAACTAAATTTTCCGCAACATTTCCAATAATACATTTGATCTGGTAAAGCAGCCTGAGCTACATAAACCAAGTCAGTATTGTCATCGCTTAAAATGCCATGAACCTCACTTTCGCGTAATTCAATTTGAAATAAAAAAATATTTTTAAAAAAAATAAATTAAGCCTATTCTCCTAATAGTAACATAAATCTGAAATATCTTTTCGTCGAACCGATTAATTTCGAAGATCCTAGCATAAATCATTCTTAAATTTGTACTTGGAAAAAAAAATTGACTAGAAAAAAAAAATTAACTATCATGAACTCGACGTATCGATTTGCAAGAGAGTATTTCCAAACTCTAGCAGGCTCAAATATATATTATGGAACTCAAATCAAAAAAAAAAAAAATTCTATCCTTTTGCACGAACTCAAATCAAATATAGGGATTCACTTTTGCTCCAATATAGCAATATAATTTCCTCAAAATTAAAGTAGATTCAAAAAATACCCTATTTACAATTTAACTAATAAATTTATCAGCAAGAGAGAGCTATTACAAAGTTAAATCTTATGAGTTTACCTTATTGATAGTAAAGTATCTTTAGTTATGAAATTTTTAACTTATAAGATACAATATTTGCGATGGGAAGTAAATTTTTGTATTAACATTAATAATTGAAACAATTTGAGTTTTGTCCAATCTGCCATGCTAAATATAATAATTGCCAAAGGCTCATTGATAAATAAAGCTTTGGATTCCAAGTCTACAGCAAATCACAAACAAGATTCGTTACATTGTAATACAGTAGTAATATGACTAATGCCAACATCACCTCGACTTTCAATCTACAAAGCAGCAAAATCCTTGTAAATTAAATAGTCATGAGCATTCCGCAACAGCAAGAAATAATTCAAGCATTTTAATTTGTTTATGACAAAACTGAGGGACTCATATTACTTCCCAGAATGGAATAGGGAGGAATCGAACAAAGTCGAAGTTATGAACAACAGTTGATAGTAAGAACCTCTCTTCTCCTCATGACTGAACAGCCAATCTCTGTAGGTGCTCGCAGAAAACTTGAAGGCTGACATCATCGGTGAATATGATGTCGCTGCCTGGAACAACCTCGTGGGCAGAATTGTACGTGGCTGATGGGTTCAACTTTGCTAACAAAAATCTTGCCTGAAGAGGAAATGAAGAAAGAAACTTTAGCAACCATCGAACAGTTGACTGGAGGTTTTATATGATATATTAGAAAATATTCAACTCATACAATATAAGTAGTCTCCTTTGCGTGACACTGTTTAACAAGAACTTTCATGGTTCATTTGGCTCAGAGAATGCAGTAGAAAAAGAATAGTAAGTTATTTAAGGATGGAATAGAATGAAAATAACTATTCATTAGTTTGGTTCATGCACTGAATAGATATGAAATGAGCTTGTTTGCAGGAGTAATATAAGAAATCATTTCCATAATGATAAAGTACTACATGAAATGTTTTCTTACTAAAATAAAATAAGAAATATTAATAAAATTCCATTAAAAATGGTATCTGAATTCATTTTTCCAATCAAGTACTTATTCCATGGGAATTAATAGGGAATAGACCAAGCTATTCTTATTCCTATGAACCAAACGTAAATCAGTTTTGCACTCAGAAGACATTGGGCAGCAATTCCTTCGACTAAGACACTACTATGCACATTAAGTATCAAGCAAAGAGTTGTAGTTTAAAAATACCTGAGAACCATGTTGATCACAAATGACTAATCTGGGAACAGGGAACCGTTCTTTTATGATCATGTGAGCATCATCCTGAGGAGCTTGTAATAGCTGGGCAAAGGCCTGTAAATGATAAAAACAAGGCAAGTACATGAAAACATTCAAGAATTCATACACCTCATACTAAATTTTTTTTTTAAAAAAAAAAAAATCTTTATGTTGAAAGATTAATTCTGGGAAAATCAACTATCAGTATTGGTAATGGATATGAAATTAGATAGACATTTTATGGGTCAGACAGATGAATTGATCAAGCCGATGTTCTAGGAGGATATTGCATAATGAATAATTGAAGATTAGTGATGGGCAATTCAAACTTAAAAAGGCATTATCCATCTCTAGGAACAAAAGCATTTAGCATGAAGAGAAATAATCCATCTGTGGAACCAAACAATACCTGGTGCTCTGGTTGATTTTGATACCCCAAATTGCGCCATTGAGCAATGGTAGTGCCATGAAAAATGACGATGCTGAAATACGCATCAAGCAACAGTATACGATCTAAAGCTATGGATGACACATCCAACAATGCAGGTGTAGGGGGAGAATTGAAAGAGTAAGAAAGCAGTGAAGGCTGGATCATGACGACCGAGTTGGTAATACTCTCACGATTCAACAACATACGGAAATAGGCAGTCTCATCCGGACTATTGTTAAAAACCTGCAATGAGAAATGCACAACACATGATAAACCAAGAGTTGTATCACACCAGCAGCGATACTGTGATTGAGAGATGGTACCTGAACGAATTGTGAGCGCCTTAAATTGAACATGAACTGTGGCAGTATTGAGAAATTTGGATGTAGTGTAAATGAAGCAGAATCATCCTTTCGATAATCACCAAATCGTGAGCAAAGACGAATAAGTGATCTATCCAACCATCTAGTTGCATCAAATTCTTCCTGAAGTATAAAATGTCTACCATTCGTTAATTCATTAATTCTCTAATTGTGTGATCTGAAAGCATATTTCATGATTGTAGAATTGAAGTTGCGTGTAAGGATCTCTATATATTCTGAGATAATGGTCTTACAGCTTTATGAACTGCAGCAACAAATTTAAGAGAAAAGAAGAGAGCTTTACAAACGGGGTAAAACAAGTCTTACCTCCATCTCCATTTTTAAGGATACATATCTTGCTAATACAACAGCTGCAGTTTCCTGGTCAAAACCTTCAACTAGTTCCTGCACTAGGAGTAATGCTCCAGATAAGTAATCACGTCTAATTATCAACTATGGTGATTATAAAGCATGAAAAATATCTCTTTTTACATATAATGCAGACGAGCAAAGAGCTCTCTCCAGCTTAACTGCTCCAGATACAAGATATTATTCAAATGATTTAATCTATTCCTTAGAAGATAGTCTACCTTCCAAGTTCCATCTTCCACGGTTTAGTTTCCACGTTTCATACGCTCAAATGCAGATCAAGCCACCAAAAAAATAGTTTGGCACTTCATCTATTGGAGTTATTATGCATTTTATTTTTCATGAAGTCATATAGGGACAGATGGCTAATCTCCAAGCAGCCATCCTCAAGAAGCAATATACAGCCAATTTAGTTTCCAAAAATTTATGGGCAAAAGTAAAAAAGGTGTTCTTAATTTGCAAAATCATCAAAGGGATATTAGTTCTCAAAATCATCAAAGAAGCATTATACATTCCAATGAATGTCATTGTGTGCACATATCCCAATGTGTCAACATCAAAAAGAGAAGAGTTGAGCTATTAGTTGACTTACATAATGAGGTGAATTTCCTTCTTTCTTGAATTATTTAAATTTCTATTATGTTCTCATTGAAATAAATGTTTAATATTAGAAATGTTTAGTTAATTATATTTCATGATTAACAACATTATTAATTTGATAATGTTAATCATCACCAAAATCATGCTCATTGTTAGTTTTGAATTCAATTGATTCTAAATGGACTTGATTTAATTTTGATCAATTTTCTTGATTTATGAGATATTACTAACCTAGAGGTTGTACGTGAAATTTTTTTAGTTAGGAGAAATCTTCTAAATCATTTATTATATAATGTCTACATATTGCACAGGTAAATATCTAGTATTTATTAATAAAGAAAGAAGGTGAATTTATCAAAAGATCATACAAAAAGGAAAGGTAAATAAGGAACAGCTATCTAAAATTTCACGTGAACAAGGAAACCTTTTAGAACTAACCTCAGTATTGGAACCATCAACCCATTTCCTCATAATTGTTGCAACACGTAACCTCATTTGACCTTCAGGGTTCTGATAGCTGTAAGAATCCAATGCATTACAATAACCGAGAAAAGTTGCATTTGAAAATGGAATACAGATAATAGTAAAACTTAACACCATACTTGGTGAGGAATTGTATATACAACTGTGGATTTGGAATCCCTTGTTGACCTGATCGCTCACTAGGTGAAATATCAAAGAAAACTGTAAGACAAGTAGTCCTATCAAGCCCACACATCTTCCATGAAATGGCATTCCCTTGTCCTACAATAGTGTCTGCACAAAGAGCTCCCTTCTGCAATCCCCATTAGTCAGCATTGCATTCATTAGAAAGGGAATTCACTCCAAAAATGCATCTAATCACAAACCACAGAAGAAACTTCAGCATTCAAATATAATAACCTTGTCCAAGGATGTACATGGTCCAATAATTCCCTGAATTTTGATGTCCTTTGAACAATTGATCTCAAGAGTGCCACTGAGATTATTACAAGAAGATTCATAAATTTAGGACACAATTTGCTTCCTTGGAGAAAATTTTCAAAGTAAAGAAATCAAACAGAATTGTCAAAATAACCTACCCAAAGGAAGAAAAACAAAAGTAACTTCCCACTTCTTCCCAGACCTGAAATAATTTGGCCTATGATATTCCTAATTTTCAAAATATTGCTCTGAATGAACGGTAAAAGGAAAGAGAATATTTTATAGTCATAGGAGTGATCAGAATAGGATGATTAAAGGAATGAGTGTACTATAAAGATCAAACGCATGTGGTCAACTAGCATCAGATTGAAACTAGAGGAGAAGAAGTTAGAAGATATGGACCATTATGGTTGCATTAAATGGATGTAAGTGCTTAATAACCAAATAGCATGATCTAATTAAAGATAAGGACTGAGACTCAATATAGAAACTCCAAAGGTGAAACCAAACTAAAACATAGTATATTTGAATGGGAATGAATAATTTGGGAAGAGGAAGTTAAGAAGCTGATAGTGTATCTACTAGTGAAGATTCTGCTAGAAAATTCCATCAACTGCTAATATGTCTATTAACACCACAGATTGTGAATAAGAACCCACCTAACTTGGATATAATCTATAACAGGAATGATTGATTATAGCTACCTAATTATGTGTTATTAATGGATTCAAATTTACATATGTAGTAAACATATATATTTATTGAAACCAAGAGATTGATTCCCAACTTACTTAAAAGAAAGCCCAAGAGACTGCTCGCCATCCTCAAAAATTCTTTTAAAGGAATCTTTAAAAACTGGATGTCCAAAACTTTCAGCAAGAACAACCAGTCCACCTGTCCTTTCAACTGCTACTTTCATCTCTGCAACCCCAACCTGGACGTATATTCAAGGACAAGAAAATTACTTCAATATTTCACAAAACTCATGACCTCATGACATTTTAGTTGGCAATATTTAATTAAAATCTCTAATAAAAGTTCTGTCATTGTTCTTCAGGATTTCTAAATTATAAGAACAGGTGAATTGATAATGCTAAGCCGATTGTGACACTACAAACAAATGAACTTGTTCATTAACATCTGATTTGTTCTAAACAACCGCACTTAAATATAAAATTATCCTGATGTTGAAATTTGGTCAGTTGATAAGTAAAGAGGCATAAGCTATTATCATGAAATAGTGATAAATAAAGCATCTGCATGAGACCTTTTGGTCTGACAAACTAGGAGTGCCTTAACACTACAAATCTTAAATAACTAAGGCATGATATATATTGAATGTGACTTTCTTCAGTACAATGTGATGTGAACATCGTACGGCTACCAGTCTACCGTACAATTTATATATAAGAAGATACAGCCACATAAATAACATTCTATTTAATTATTTTAAATATGCATATTAGAGTCAGTCATTACCTCTGAGCATTCTCAAGTATCACGGGTTCCCAACCTAAGAGCCTTGCCATTTTGAATATGTATGGACTCTGTTAGGCTTCTACGTCATATCAGAGTCAGTCATTACCTTTGGCAATGTTTGGCCCAAGGGGACAAAACAGCCATGAGAGAGAACTTCCTCTCTTAGTCCCACATGGTTAAGTGAGTCATGCTTGAGTACGCTTAAATATGAAGGAGGGACACCCTAAGATCCTTGAGTTTTTACCGAGTAATAGAGTCAATCATTCAGCTTGCCAATGCTGGAGTTGGGTTTGAGGGAGCATAAACGAGTTGTAAGAGTATCCTCCTCCTCAGTCCCACATGATTAAGTGAGGGCATGCTCAAGTGTCTTGGCATTTTGGATGGGAACAAGTCCCTTGGACTTCTACACAATATTAGGTGTAATTTGAACATAAACAAAATTGATTTTCAGAAATTTTTGTTCCTCTTTTCTTCTCTAAATAAACCTTTGCAGAAGTTTAAATATATAACTCATTGGTTAGTCTCTTTACAATTAAGATCAAGATTGTATGTCATCTTCATTCATGTAAATAGATAGTAAACAATGACAATTTAATTCTCAAATTGACGGTGTGCAAGTTTTCATAAAGCATTCTGAATTTTTCATATTTCATGTCTATTTTGTGTCCCCTAATCTTCTACTTATATCAAACTAAACATCATGTTTCAAGATCATAAAAATTGATTGCAGCGACTCTTTGGCTTTAAAATGGTAAAATGACTATCAAAGAAAACTAATCAAACCTGATCAAGTGCCGAAGCAAAAAGGTCTAGGACATGGCCCTGGTTAACCAGTTGTTTTGCAAGATTATCATAAAATTTAACAGCTTTGTGAAAGTGTGGAGCAGCATCTTTATCAAGGTCTTTATGCGAGCGCACAGGCTCAGATAGGTCTTTTGACACAATCTGCAAGTCATATATACTGTAAGTAATTACAACCAGAGGTTTTAATCAATAAATAGCTTTAGAAAGTAGCTAATAGCATGTTCAAACATTTAGTTCAAAATATATTAAAAACTTTTTCAGCGCACGTATCTAGGTGATGTTCCATCCCATAAACAAATCTTACAGTGTAGATGAAAAATTATGGAAAAGAAAAGAAAAATGCTACTTTTACCATACTGTACCAAACAAACAGTGCTACTTTTACCACTGTACCAAACAAGCAATTATGACTGCAAAAGCAATTAGTTGAGAAACTCACATGAACATATTAGAATTGAAACAAAAACCTCAGACGAGTTCCAATTTTAGCCAAAAGTAAAAAACAAAAATTAAAGATAGACAAAGATATACATAGACAGCTATCTAAGAAGTCATACAGTCTCCAAGGATCCCAATTGATAATATATTCTTTCAACATCAGCAAATAACATCTTGTACATCCCATATTTTTCAGGTTGGCCACATGGATCTTGTTTCATCTTCATCAATCGATATGTTAATCCATGATAATATAATAGTCCACCCCATAAAATATATACTTTTATTATTCAACAAGAAAACAAAAATAGTCATATCAAATGAAGCAGGGTGTACTACCATTCCAGGGCCCACTGTACACGGTCCCCCAACTAGAGCTATGATCCGGGCGCCAGTTCCTGCAACACATGCTCCTAGTAAGCCAGCTGCGACAGTAAGGGCAACTCCAGTGCAACGCAAAGCCCGACTACTTGTTTCCACCGGCCAGCGATCTAACTGGAGCTCATCTAGCAACTGGAATAAAAGAAAATTCGAAAGAAAAACTTAGCTAAGTGAAAAATGACGAAAAAAGATATATTCAGTCTATCTCACAGCATTGAGTGTGTAGTCGCAATCAGACGCGGGAAGCAGGAACCTATTGACGGATGTAGAAGGATGCAACGCATTAGCCTGGGGTCCCCTGGGATAACCTGGCGCCCCAGCAACACCACCGTGGCGAACACCAGCAGAGGAAAGCCCCAATTGATCCAAGATCTGCTCTTTCGTGATCTCCTTCGTACCACGGAACACGTAGATCTTCGTTATATCAGCAAATCCCAGTTCGTGGAGATGGACCTGGGTGCCGAAGGTGATCAGACCAACGAGGGCATGGTCCGGCAGGAGGCCAATGGCGCGACGCATGGCCGATTTGACATAACCAAGTTCCTCCTCGATGAGGCAGGTGTCAATAACGAAGAGGAAGACAGGAGGCGGCGGTGGAGCGGCAGCATCGAGCGGCGGCGGCGCGTACTCGATGGTGGTGCACTGTGGGTACAGCTCTGCTGGGTAGTTGTGCTCGCTGATGCCGGCGTAGTGCGGAGGGAAATGATTCCGAGAGAAGCAGAAGGGGCAGATCCAGATCTTAGCTCCGTAATCGACCCGCGCAAAGGGGTTGAGAACGGCGGCGCAGGGCGGCTTGCAGCGGAGGGGATGGTAAGGTAGCACGACGAGGGAGGGGGAGGAGCGGATCGGGGCTATTGAGGCGGCTACAGGGACGACGCACTTGCTCGACTCCACCTTGGAGCGGGGCCACGCGTTCCAGGTCATGCGGACGCCGTCGGGGCCGTCGGGATCGGTTGAGACAACGGCGCCTCCAGCGAGGTCTTCCGCCATGGCCGCTTCCGATGCGGTGGCCGAAGCAGCTCCGGAGTCGACGAGGGCGGTAAGAAGAGATCAGTTTGGGAGAAGAATTTGGAGTTGCGATGGAAAGAAGGCCGTCAAAGTCGATTCGGTCTATAAATAGAAATACCGGGTGAAATAACGAGCAGGCCGAGTAGCTCGTTATGGGCCTTTAAACTAATTTGGGCTGGACCAGGGCCTTTAAACTAATTTGGGCTGACCTTTAATTAGGAATCTTAGCTCATTCTGTAAACTTAATTGATTCTGCATTAATGTAAAATTTATTCTCAATACCTCCCAAGAATATTATTATACAGATTCTTGATCGACAACATAAGTTTGTGAATTGTGAACAAGGGTTTCCTTCCTCTATAAAAATATAAACAGCTACATCTTTCCCTTCTCAAAGTTGAGAGATATTGCATTCAATATAACTTTCCTACATTTACAGTGTAGACTCTTGTTTGAAGGGATGCATCCTAAAAAACTGCATTCCATATGGCACTCGAGTTTTCACTGCAGCGTTGATGAACTTCTTTGATCCGAACAACCGAATCGCAGATGCCACTGCAGCTCCAATCGAACGACGCGACGCAGGTGTTGCCTGCCTGCGCCTTCCACTCACAATCTGTTTACACACCATGCCGAAGAGCAACATTAGGATGCTAGATGTTAGCAAATTCAAAGTTTGGGCGTCTATTGATTGCCTACTTTTGTAAGTTTGTAATGCAAACATCTCATTTTGTTCACTTTTCAGCAAAGTTGGAGCCTGCTTGTAAAGCTATTATACTAAATGATCAACAAAAATTGTTAGTATTATTACCGGGCGGAGTGCCGCAGCAAAGCTTGCGATCATCGATATGCTCAACGTCTAAACCTATGAACCAAGATCCTAATGACACATCCTCATTCACATATTTGTGCAGTATATGCCTGAAATGAAACAAAAAGAATTAATCTAGTGACACTAAGAGAATGAATAAGAGTAGATCATATCCATTTATAGCTCACTGGTTTATGGAGATATAAGCTGCCAATTCATTTGAAATGGCATACAATTGACCAGTGGCATGTCGAAAGTACTTGTTTCCGTCGCCTCCAAACTTCCAATTTTCAGGTTCATAATATCTCACTCCCCTGTGATATGAAATTAGGCATGTGAATTATAGGTTATTTAGCAAAATGAAAAACAAGTCGATACAATGGAGTTTTTGTTTTAAACATACTTCTTAGCAAGGACAGGACCACACTTCATGCATCCAATGTATACTCGAGGTTTCATTCGATGCTTCACCAAAGTATGTCCAAGTGTTGCTGCAAAATTTGAAATATAATCAAGATGCATTGTTTAAGGTTTTCGTTGTCAAATTTTACATATGAATGCAAAGAAACACAATTATGCTTTGTTAAAGGTTTGATTTTCGTCTTTAGAACATTTGTAAGTATCCCGTGATAGTTTTAATGTGATCAACCAAGTCAAGTTAGGTCCTATTGTATTTTGATATCCTTGTGTCTAAGTGTGCAGGAACTAAGGAGCATAGGAAGTCGAGCGAAAGACGTAACTAGTGAGAAGGACAGCACGGGAGAGAGTCGACAGGCTCGGTGCGTCCGAGGGACAAGGCGCTACAGAAGAATACGTGGCGAACGATAAGGAGACACGCGGTGTTTCCGAGGGAAGAGAAATCGAAGCGGAAAGTTGCTCAAGAAGGTCGGAAGATGGGTTCGAGTGAACCCTATTCCGAATGACCGAAATTACCCAACCAAGCGAAGTTGGAGCAGAAGACCCGAAAGAAAAGTCGACCAGAGGTGGACTGAGGTGGACTGTGCTCTGACGCCCGAAGCTATTCCAGGCGCCCTGACTGCCCGAACCCAGGGCGCCCCAGGCTCGCGCCCTGGTCGAGCCAGTTCAGCCAAGTCCGAGCGCCCGGAGCGGGTCCAGGCGCCCGGACCAGAAACTTTATCGAAATGCCAGCTGTCGTGATCCGTTGCAACAAGGATAAAATTTTATCTCCCTCCAAGCGCCTGGAACCCTTCCAAGCGTCCCAATCAGAGCTATAAATACAGTCCTGATCCCAGAAACTAAATACAACACTTGAAAACGGAACACTTGAAAACGATTCCATTTGAGTTTAGCTTTATAATTGTGAACTTTGACTGCTATAAGAGGTTATTCCATCCAAAGGAGACTTTTAGTGAGCTTTAATTTCCTTGGATTAGCAATCCTAGACCAAGTAATTCTTTCTGTGCCTCTTCTTTTTAATTAGGTTTTTAATTCTTTTATGCAAGTGTTTATTTTAATCAATTTATAAGTTTTGAGGAAGGTGTTTTGTTTGAATTTATTGTGCAGGCTATTCACCCCCTCTAGCCAGCCGCAAGGGACCTACAACATTAGATTATGAAATTTTTGTTAGATTTTGCAAGATATTTTAAGATAATCGTCTTATAGTTTAATTATTTATTTGATAAATATAGATTCACTATTTGAGTGCATATTATATATTTGAATAGTCTTAAACTCATTAACTAAATGTCCGCAATACAATTCATAATATGAGAGAATTTGTTATTGGATCACAACTTGTGATTATCTCTATATATGCAATTATGAATGTATTGGAATTTTCCTAGTCATCGAATTGATACATTTGAACATTATCAATTCTGTACGACTAGCACGGGTCTCACTAGCTGGAGATATTGGGATGTTAGAGTTAAACGTGGATGCTAGTTATGATAACCAGTTCATTGGAGTGAATAGCTGTAAGATTTCATATAGTTCTCTACATATATGGATATATCTGTGAAATTCTTCATGTAGCTCGAGCGCAAGTTTCCTTCGACTTAAGGTATACAAGTCATCTTGGTAATGGAGACTTATATTTTAACATCTTAAGCGAACATCTCTTGGAGGTGTGGACTCAAGATGATTGGATATAAATCGAAGTACCCGAAAGTGTTTTGATAGCCCACAGAAGATTCACCGCTCCTTATGAGAAGACGTATACCCTATGGTCACTCGTTAAGATTATTACTCAAAGTCTTTGGCCTAAGCATCACATGTTAAGAGTATAGGACTCTTGTACATATGTACGAATAATTTGAATCCACAAAATGAGAAAATATTACTTGGGCTAGATGTGACGTAGTCAGCCTAGTGAGGACAAACACATAGACCATGTCTTGAACCAAGTAGGTATAAGACGAGTGAAAGGAATGAGGCACGACTCACTGTTACTGCTGAAGGGTTTAGAATTAGTTCTAATATCAATTGTGATTTTTCAGTTAATTGGAGATTATAATGTACTAATAAGTGTCACTCATGATCGTTCTATAATTAAGTAGTTAATTAAGGACGGTCAAGATAAATCGGGAACATATTGGGGCACACGTACTACGAGTCTCTAAAAGACATAAAACAAGTTAGAGAATAAGATTCTCAGATCAAAAGATAAATATTTGGTTGGACCATATACAAGATAAATATCGAAATATTTGTCGGAACGAAAGTGCAGATGGATCACATCTCTTATGAAAGAGTTGAACCTTATTTAGTTTAGTCATAAACCAATTTAGTTTAGCCATGAACCAACTTGATTTAGTTGTGAACCAAACCAAGGGTTAATGGGCTAATTTTTTAATAAGGCATAATGGGTTGGATTTGGACTTTCTAATCTAATTAATTAAATTGAGCTATATATTGATATGATTAAAAGAGAATTAACACACAATTTATTATTAACATGATTATGTTCTGGAAACCTAAACTCAATACCTCTCTCTCCCTCTCCCTCTCCCTCTCCCTCTCCTTCTCTCTTATCACCAACCACAATAAGAGGGTCTCCTCTTGTTGTCGTGAGTCACTCAAAGGCAGAAGATCTTCCTTTTGCTTCTTCTTTTTCTTGATCCTTCTCCTTCGCTTGTGGCTAGTACCTTCCGGAGGCGAAGCTTGTTCTCTTGGAGTTGTCTTAAAGAACTCAGCGTGGATTCAAATAGAGATGAGATTCGATAACGTTGAAAAAGGTTGATGTCCTTCTCGTTATAGGTCATCCATAAGGTATACCTAGA
The DNA here is from genome assembly GCF_018446385.1 of Zingiber officinale. NCBI lineage: Eukaryota > Viridiplantae > Streptophyta > Magnoliopsida > Zingiberales > Zingiberaceae > Zingiber > Zingiber officinale. The sequence goes on along the minus strand of NC_055997.1, from coordinate 25,957,707 downwards.
ATAATTGTTATTCGATTTCGTTTTGTTTTATGATCTTTTTTGTACGATTGTATCTTGCATGTGTGTGGTATGTGTGATGTAATAAATTAGTTTATTTATCGTTAAGTCTTCCGCTTTGCATATTTACGAAACGTGTTTTTAGCACACACCGCATCAGGCATATCCTAACAGTGGTATCAGAACCTGATCGTACTTCAACATGATCGTAAAATTATTTTACGGTTCGTAATTAGTGATGTAATTAATTTTTTTGATTTTTCTAAAATTATTAAAATATTTCTATTTTTGGAAGTTTCCTAAATTGTTCAGAAATTCCAATTTTGAAAATTTTCTGAAATAATTTTAAAAAAAATAAATTTAGAAATATTCTATTAATTTAGAAATTATTATTTCTGAAATTTTCTAAAATTTTGAGAAATATTTTATTTTTAGAAAATTTCCTAATTTGTTAGGTAATATTAAATTTGAAAAAATCTGAAATTCTTTAAAAATACAAATTTGTGATATTATAAATTAAATTATATAAATTATATTTTCTGAAATTTTTTTGGATTTATTAAAATATTCCATTTTTAGAAAGTTTATGTAATATATTAAGAAATATTAATTATTTATTTCTTAAATTGTTAGGAAATTAATTTAAAATTTTGTTTCTAAAATAATTAAAGATTCTTGATTGATAGAAAAATTTGAGATATGTTAATTAAATTTAGAAATTGATTTCCTAATTTGATTAGATAAATTTTGATTTATTAAAATTAGATTTATATCATATTTTTATTTTCAAAATGAATTTATAACATATTTAAATTTATGTAATGTTCATGTCATATTATATGTCATATAGATGTATTAATTATGACATGATTCGATTTTGCCATGTATGCGATATAATTAGATCTTGCCGTATGTGTGATGTGTCATGCTATGTCATACATGCGATGTGTCATGTCATCATTTATGTCATGCGTATAATCTCATGTAGATAAAATATTTGCATAACATAGATAAGACCAAATCCCTTACACAATATTAAAACTTACACCTTCCGTTATGGTAAGAATCAGAGTTTAAGTTCTTATTTATGTTGTTGTCAAAGTAAAGCTCAACTTGAAATTAAATATGTTCAAACTATAGAGATGTAATCTCATAATTAACGGGTTAATTTTAAACTTAAAGCGTTGATTTGTTGTACCAAAGTCATGATCAATATGGATAGAGATGAAGTTAGGTGATATGCATTTGATATATACTTGTTAATATGTTAACAACCCGATGTTTATGCGAAAATCAATTAGTTGCTAGCATAATATGATAGTTGCACATAAGCGATATGCAATCGGCAAACTTGTTACCTACCGCTATAGCTAAGAATGGCTTGCTAACCAAAGTCAAGGTTGTTCTTATCTATGATGGATATCAATCCACTTGGAAAAACCCTACTATCTCCCGAATTCAAAATAAAGGTATTTGAATTTGATAAATAAGCGGACTTTTATTACATATAAATTGTTTACATAAATAAAATCATGTCTCTAATACATTCTTATTTTTTTATTTTAAGTTAATCATTTAATTATGACTTCTGTTAATCTGCGTTCGATTTTGGACTCGAAGAAACTGACTGGGTCGAACTTCTTAGACTGGTTTCAAAGTTTGAGAATTGTTCTCAAAGCTAAGAAGCTAGTTTATGTCCTTGATGAGCCTCTTCCCACAAGTCTTGATGTCGATGCAACTACGGGCCAATTGTTGACCCATCAAAAACCTAAGGATGATTCTGTACTTACAAGTTGCATCATGATAGCCGCTATGACTCCTGAACTATAGAAACAACATGAGCATTTAGATGCTTATGATATTGTCTATCACCTTCGTGAGTTATTTGATGAGCAAGCTAGATCCGAAAGGTTTGAGGTCTCCAAGCTTTTCTTTTAATCAAAGATGCAGAAGTATAATTTATACCAAAGATGAATGACTACATAGAGCGTTTAACATCACTCGATTTTAGGATGGATCATGAGTTAAGTATTGACTTAATTCTACATAGTTTGCCGAAAAGTCATTCACAATTTGTGATTAACTATCAGATGAACAATTTAGAATCGATCATCCCCGAGAAGATTAATATGCTCAAGACTATGGAGTCTTCTGTTAAAGGTGAACATAAAACTGTGTTGTTAGTAGACTCCTCCAAGAAAAGTTATAAGAGAAAGCCAAAACATCAGGCTAAGGGGAAGAGCATAAAGGCCAACACAGTAAAACCAACACAAAAGAGCTCATACCACCATTGTGGAAAGATGGGACACTAGCGTAGAAACTGCAAGATTTATCTTTGAGTCCATGAAGAAGAATAAGACATTTGATGACTCATCTTTTTCAGGTACTTTTGTTATTGATTGTCATGCTATTTCCTCAGACACTTGGATATTGGATACTAGTGAGGCTCACATATATGTAATGATACAGTGGCTAAGGAATAATAGAAGACTCGTCAAGGGAGAATCAAGTATACGAGTAAGGAATGGAGCAAAGGTTGCTGCAGTCACCATCGGAACATACTTGTTAAAGCTTCCTAGTGGACTTGTACTAGATAATTATTATTTTGTTCCTGTATTAATAAAGAATATTGTTTCTATTTCTTGCCTAAATAGAAAAGGTCTTCATTTAACTTTTAGTAACAATTGTTGTTATATAACTTTGAATAACGTTCTTTATGACACGGTACTTTATGCAATGGCATCTACACGTTAGATATATCTGGTGATATATCTACACGTTCTTCAGACTTTGAATAACGCGTTTGAATAGATAATCAATTAACCTCTTAGTCGTGGTATTATCACCTTGGTCATATAAGCAAGAAACGCATGTCCGAATTATAAAAGATTGCAATTCTCGAATCATTTGAATTAGATACATTTGATACATGTGATTCATGTTTAAAAGCAAGATGACAAAGTTTCCTTTTTCTAGAAAGAGTGAACGAGTTGATGAGTTACTTGGGCTCATACATACCGATGTATATAGACCAATGCCAACTCACGCACTAGGAGGTTATAGCTACTTCAATACTTTCATTGATGATCACTCTTGTTATGGGTATGTGTATCTAATGAAACACAAGTCTGAAGTCTTTGAAAAGTTTAGAGAATTCATAAATGAGGTAAAGAAACAACTTGATAAAAGTATTAAGATACTTCGATCTGATCGAGGTAGTGAGTATTTAAGCCAAGAGTTTCAAATTTATCTAAGGGACAATGATATATTGTTTCAATAGACTCCACCTTATACGTCATTACATAATGGTATATTAGAAAGGCAAAACCGAACCATGTTAGACATGATTAAATCAATGATGGATCGTGCAAATCTTCCCAAAACCTTTTAGGGTTATGCACTCATGACAGTTGTTTACTTGCTAACTAGAGTTCCGACGAAGGCAACTTCAACTACTCTATATGAGATATGGAGTAGTAAGAAACACCTCATATCTTATTTGAAGATATGAGGATGTCCTGCTTATGTGAAGAGAACTGTATCAGACAAGTTGGACGTTAAGTCTGATAAATATTTATTTATTGGATACTCTTAAGGAAACAAGGGTTATCAATTTTATCACCCCTTGGAACAAAAGGTATTTGTTTCAAGGTATGCTGCATTCCTAGAGAAAGAGTTTCTCTTGCAGGAAGCAAGTGGGAGTATAGTTGAACTTGATGAAGTTTAAGAGACACCAATAGACACTAATGAAATGCCTAATCAAAAACTGCAACCGATTATGACACAACCTCCTCGTAGATCAATTAAGACACGCAATGTTCCTGAGAGATATAGATCTCTTGTAAGAGAATCGAATGACGTGTTATTCATTGAGGATAAGGAACCTACTGATTACGAAGAAGCTTTGAATAGTTCATAGAAAGACAAGTGACTTACAGTATGAAGTCGGAAATGGATTCCATGTACGAAAACCAAGTTTAGAATTTGATGGTCCCACCTAAAGGCATTACGCCTATAGGGTGCAAGTGAGTTTTCAAGAAGAAAATTGACATAGATGGTAATGTAACCTACAAAGCAAAGTTGGTGGTGAAAAACTATCGTCAAGAGCAAGACATTGACTATGACGAAACCTTCTCATCTATAGCCATGCTTAAATCCATTCAAATACTCCTAGCCATATCAGCTCATTATGAATATGAGATATGACAAATGAATGTGAAAACAGCTTTACTTAATAGAGACCTGCTCGAGGACGTGTATATGATACAACTCGAAGGTTTCACATCTATTAAAAAGAATAAAGTATACAAGCTTCAACGGTCCATTTTTGGTCTAAAGCAAGCATCCAGGAGTTGGAATATCCGTTTTGATAAGACGATTAAAGAGTTTAATTTCTCACAAAATCTAGACAAACCTTGTGTGTATCAAAAGGTTAGTAGAAGTGTTATCCTATTTCTAATATTATATGTTGATGACATATTACTTATAGGACACAACATGTCAGTTCTAAGGTTGCCCACGCCATTCTGCATGAAAGACATGGGAGAAACAACTTAATCCTAAGGATAAAGATCTGTAGAGACAGACCGAAAAGATTACTTGGTCTTTCACAGTCGACATATATAAACAGAGTGCTAAAACGGTTTAACATGTCTGAATTCAAAAAAGATTTCATACCTATGAGGCATGGAATTCACCTTTCGAAGTTTATGTGCACACGCATAAAAGACGAGAGGATTTGCATTGATAAGATACCTTATGCGTCCGCAATAGAATCTATCATGTATGTTATGTACAAAGCTCGATGTATCATATGCTCTGAGTATTACAAGCATATACCAGTCAGATCAAGGAATGGTTCATTAGACGGCTGTCAAGACGATCCTTAAGTACTTGAGAAAAACTAAGGATATATTCTTAGTATACGGAGATGGTGATATGATCATACGCGGGTCTAATGATGCCAGTTTCCAGACGGGCAAGGATGACTCCAAGTCATGGTCTGGATTCATATTCATATTAAATGGAGGTGCAATTATTTGGAAGAGTTCCAAGCAAGACACTGTTACAGATTCTACCTATTAAACGGAACATATTGCAGCTTCGGAAGTAGCAAAGGAAACAGTTTGGATCAAGAAATTCGTTACCGAACTTGGTGTGGTTCCATCCACGGTTGAAACATTACTTGTTTACTGTGACAACATTAGAGTCATTGCACAAGCAAAGGAACCTAGATCTCATGATCCAAACATATACTTCACCGCTATCATCTGATCAGGGAGATCATTAGTAGGAAAGAAATACTACTCGAAAAAAATCCTACTGAAAGGAACCTAATGGATCCTTTGACAAAGACCGTACTACAAAGTAAGTTTGAGAGTCACGCCCATGCTTACTGTTTAGGACACCGTGGCGATAAGCATTAGACCAAGTGGGAGCGTTAGATTTTGAGGGATAGCCTAAGGCAATCGCCTTCTAGTTTTACTATTTATCTGATAAATATAGATTCACTATTTGAGTGCATATTATATATTTGAATAGTCTTAAACTCATTTACTAAATATCCGCAATACAATTCATAGCATGAGAGAATTTGTGATTGGATCACAACTTGTGATTATCTCTACATGTGTAATTATGAACGTATTGGAATTTTCCTAGTCATCGAATTGATACATTTGGACATCATCAATTCTGTACGACTAGCACAGGTTATACTCCTTGGTTCGGCCAAGCAGCTGTTATTCACTAGCTGGAGACATTGGGATGTCAGAGTTAAACATGGATGCTAGTTATGGTAATCAATTCATTGGAGTGAATAACTGTAAAATTTCATATAGTTCTGTACATATATGAATATATCGGTGAAATTCTTCATGCAGCTCGAGTGCAAGTTTCCTTCGACTTGAGATATACAAGTCATCTTAGTCATGGAGACTTATATTTTGACATCTTAAGCGAACATCTCATGGAGATGTGGACCCAAGATGATTAGGTATAAGTCGAAGTGTCCGAAGGTGTTTTAATAGCCCACAGAGGATTCAACGCTCCTTGCAAGGAGACGTATATTCTTTAGCCACTCGTTAGGATTATTACTCAAAGTCTTTGGCTAAAACATCACATGTTAAGAGTATGTGACTCTTGTATACATGTACGACTAATTTGAATCCGCAGAATGAGGAAATATTACTTGGGCTAGGTGTGACCATGTCCTAACCAAGTAAGTATAAGACGAATGAAAAGAACGAGGCACGACTCCCTGGCTGCTGAAGGGTTTAGAATTAGTTCTAAAATCAACTGTGATTTTCCGGTTAATTGGAGATCATGATGTACTACTAGGTAACACTCATGACCATTCCATAATTAAGTAGTTAATTATGGGTGACCAAGATAAACCGGGAACCCATTGGATCACACGCATTATGAGTCTCTAAAAGACGTAAAATAAGTTAGAGAATAGGATTCTCAGATCAAGAGATAAATATTTGATTGGATCATATATAAGACAAATATGGAAATATTTGTCGGAACGGAAGTGCAGATGGGCCACATCTCTTATGAAAGAGTTGGATCTTATTTGGTTTAGTCATGAACCAATTTGGTTTAGCTATGAACCAACTTGATTTAGTTGTGAACTAAACCAAGTGGTTAATGGGCTAATTTTTTTGTTAAGACATAATGGGTTGGATTTAGATTTTTTAATCCAACTCATTAAAAAGGACTATATATTGATATAGTTAAGAGAGAATTAACACACAATTCATTATTAGTTTGATTAGGTTTTGGAAACCTAAACCCAATACCTCTCTCGCCCTCTCCCTCTCTCTTGTCGCTGACCACAATAAGAGGGTCTCCTCTTGTTGCCGTGAGTCACCCAAAGGCAGAAGATCTTCCTTTTGCTTCTTCTTCTTTTTCTTGAACCTTCTCTTCTCTTGTGGCTAGTACCTTCCGGAGGTGAAGCTTGTTATCTTGGAGTTGTCTTGAAGAGCTTGGCATGGATACAAATAGAGGTGAGGTTCGATAACGTCGAAAAAAGTTGATGCCCTTCTGCGATTATCTTGCATGTGTGTGGTGTGTGTGATGTAATAAATTAGTTTATTTATTGTTAAGTTTTCCGTTGTACATGTTTACGAAACGTGTTTTAAGCACACACCGCATCGGGCATATCCCAACAATTTTACATTTCACCTAATATAGATCTTTTGTACATATGCAGATACTTACGAGTTAATCTTGAACTATCAGAGATTATTCAAAGGAAATTTACCTATGTTCACATGTACATCATCATCAACCTTGACGTAAAATTCCGCGTCCCACAAAGAAAAAGCAGTTGCAAAGTAAGATTTTGTTTTGGCTGATAACTCAAGGTATCCTTCAACATGATCCTGCAAAGAAATACACAATCAAGGTCCTGATTCTCAATTTTCCTTTTGATGATATAAATTGTATGTGGAATGATAGCATAAGACAAAGAAAGCAATCTTACCAGTCTCAAGAAATCACCATGTTTTTTTTCTTCAGCATCGATAGCTCGATTCAAAATTCCACCTGAAGTAGCACTACAACAAAGCAATCAACTTGTGACAAATACAATTCTTCTTTTTGTAACATAATACTTCAAATATATTGAAATGATTTGTTTTATACAATATTAGTAAGAATATTAATGACATTTAATTCCCTCTCTTGGACACTAACATGATACTACTGAGGAAATTTACTCCACAACGAAGAAAAAGTTCCTGTATAAAGAGCTGACAGAAGAATGTTTGTCGGTCTACTAGTTTATAATGAGTTTGGAGGGTGCTCACCCATGACCGATAACAAAGCAAATCACGATCCCCTTTTCTTCTTCTAGCTTCTTTCTTTTGTCACCTACACCATGCTTCAAATCCGATCAATTATCAAAAGGATTCAGTTGTCTGAAGTAGAAGGGAATTAGATATATTTGCAAACCTTGTGGCATCCACGTAGCACGAATTGAATCTCTTCGTTTTCGACTGTTAAATGCAGTATTGATCCCAATAACCATAAAATACTTGTGTCTTATTGTTTTAATAACCTTAACTTCTTGTCGTATTGGATAACCTCTAAGTATAGATTCTTGTGTTGTCCTTGCTGCTGCTAGTTCCATCTCTAAGTTTGAAACTGCTTTATTTATCAATCTGTACCCATGATTTCCCAAATTCTTGTCAAGTTGAAAGATACTTAATTAAAGATGTCAATCATCTATGAAATGCATGGATGCAATGTAATGACAATGGCATAAGCTTGCTTACTGAAGGTCATCGACAGTTGATGAACCTTCCCCTAGAATTTTTCTCGCTTCTTCCTTCTGATCCATCTGAAAAGAATGAGAGAGCATTCAAGACAGGAAAGGATTTTTTTTTTTTTCATGAAATGTTATAGAGTTTGGCAAGAGTAACAATATCTTCACTATTAATTCAAAAATTATCCTTGAAACACAGTGGAATAAAATAAGACCTAGGAAGTCACTTGAACAGTCAAAGCAACTCTTTGGTGAACAATAAAAGAATGTTGAGAAATTACCATTTGCGAAAAATATCTCTCGGCTATGAGCTCTTTGTTTGGTACACTGGCACTGTTAGTTCGAATTATATCGCTCTCTTTCACTTCGGGCATTGTCCACATTCTGTCATCGAGATAAAAAACAGCAATGAGAAACAAATCAACAATGCCATAACTCAAGCTACATGTCACTTTTAGGAAAACAAATTGTTTCACGGCCACTTACTCTTTACTGTCAGAAGAATTTAGGTCAACATACAAGTATTAGATCATGATCTATGCTTGTTAAACCTATACATAAACAGCAGCTTAAGCTTTAGAAGCTAAGGTGGCTTAATCAATCTTTAACACGCCATCAAACTACTCCTGTTCTTATTGTCTTCTTGTCGAATAGAGCTCACAATCTATCTCAAACAGATGCATCACAGCATCAAGTTTCAGAAACATTGACTATAACAACTGATTGAAACAGAAGAAATAATATCCCTTTTCGTGGATAAAGAGAAAGGGGCAAAAACCGAAACCCCTTATTTAAGATTCTCAAATCCTAATTTATTTCCACCCACTTCGACTTTCTCATCCAAACAATCTCTTAAAAATCAAAACCACTGCTCATATCCCTCCATCTAAAAAGCAAGCACAAAGTGAAAATCCACTGGCAGAAGGAGAAATCAAACGCAGGAAGAAGAAACTACCTGTTGGTGAAGAGGAGGCCAGTGAAGAAGCTGCCAAGGCAAAGCAAAAAGGTCCATCTTTTAGACACGGTCTCTCCTCCTCCTCTGCTCCTCCAACTCATCACTCTTCTCCTTCTCACCCTCCCAGTTCTCCCTCCTCCCAACCTCGCGAGACCTCAGATTTGGACTCTGAACCCAAAAAGTGCTCCAAAAAGGATTCTTTTGGGTAATGCTCGGAGAAGATCTTGCAAATTTGTGAGTTTTCGCCTGTGAGAGATGCGATTGCAGCCAAAAATGATGCACGTTCTTTCTTCTCCACTTCGATATATGTTTCTGTGAATTCATTTAATATCTATAATTGTCGGAGTTAATGATCATTATAAGCAAAGCATCTACGACGTGCTTCTTCGCAGAATTGTTTATTTCTCATGCTAATGATGTACCTGCTTTTTCATCGGTCATACAGAGACGGGACCCATCAGTTGTTGGAGGAGGATGCTGGTGCGATGTTGAGTAGAATTCAAAGAGTAAGAATTAATTTGTCTCAGAGAGCAGATCTATCTCAGATCACAGAAATTGCCGTGCCCAAGGTTTAATAGCAAGCCCATTTGACCATTAAACTGGACGAGAAAATTAAATAAATAAGCCCTATTTAGGTAAGACGTTTGTATCTTGATAACAAAATTAAAGCTAATAAGTGACGTCCCTAAGCAATGATATATATCCTTTATATATCAAGAGAAAAAAAACAAGATTAATCAAGAAGTTGAGTAATATTGAGTCTAGGATGATCAATTCGTTTCCATGAAAATTTTCTATCGATCATCAGGATAAATCAGAAAGTGCACGTAATGGCCAGCCTAGAAGTCCAGGGAGAAAAAATTCCTATAAATATACCGTAACCGAAAGTTCGAACCGCAGGTATCTGGAAGACAACTTGAATGTCCTACCACAACACCATGACCCGGAGGCCCTTTATATATCAAGAGAGCCACTTGATCAAGTCACTGTAATTAAACCAAATGGGACCAAGTTTAGGTTTATAAGAAATTGAATTTCTAGGTGTAAATGTTTCTTGATTTATTTTGACAATCGAAGAAAAAAATTTATAAAATTAGATCAATCATCTAGACTCAACAATACCGAACCTAATTAATCATTAGAATGAGATTAAATTTATATTTAGTTAGATTCTCATCCCAAAATAAAGGAGAGAATTTTAAAATTATAAATAAAATGTTGTTCATATTTAGGGGTGAGATTACTTTTATCTTAATGTTTTATAATTTACTATATTCTATATTTAGGTAAACATTTTAATTTTTAAAATAAAATTAAATTTAACTAAAAAAATCTTAAATCTTAAATTTAGCTTAGCTTGGGTTAACTCAAATGGATCTGAAACTAAACCAACTTCAAAATCTCTTATCCGAAGTGATTTGAATCTGAAAATCTTAAACTCCAATTCGATTTTATTCTGGTTGGCAGGTTAACGAGTCAAGTTCATTTTTGATACATATTTATTTTTGACAATACCAATATCATCCCTATTCATTTTTGGCACTTCTATTTATATTTTTTTTGACAGACTGATGACCTTTTAAGATAGTGGACTTTTTTTTTTATAGAGCTATGATATTCTTAAGGAAAAATTTTAAATAAAATTTTTAAGGATAGACACATAAATAATGGGATCCATCATTTCACTTTTTGTGAGTCCCATTATTTATGTGTCTATCCTTAAGAATTTTTCTTGAGATTTTTTTTAAGAATATCATTTCTCTTTTTTATAAATCATTTTTTTTCTAAAGATCAAAAATAAACCCAATCCATCAATTTGATCGAGTTGACTCAAAAAAATATCATACTAGGACGTTTTTGAATTTGGATAGGAAATTTTGGGGTTAATTTAGATTATGAGTTTTAATTGACCCAGATTTAAGTTTTAGATATTTTTTAAAATTAAATTAAATTTTAAAAAATATGATGTTTTAGATACGTAAAACATTAAAATAAAAAATTATAGAAAAATAATTTAAAAATATCGGATGGGATGGATTATTCTAAGTTGGTCAGATATGTTGGAGCATGAATTAAATTCGGATTCAAATTGAGATTTTTTTATAATATTCTTATTTCCATCCGATTCCCACTCAACTTTTTTTCTCTGATAAGTGATAACGATGAAAGTAATTTTTTTTGCGGACACACTAACCACATGTCCACGTCATTATAATTAACGTGTCACCAACCGTTCGCATAATTTATTCGCCCATACAAATCCAGCGTTCTTTAGACAATTTTGCGCATAGAAAATATTATTTTTATGAGGACCAAATTTTCCTTTAAATAAAACTTTCGTCATTAATTATTTTTTAAGTACAAAGTTTTACCGAAGAAGCAGAGGCAACAGATAGAACACAGCAAAACAAAAACAGAAGAAGAAAAACGCAAAATCGATACGATTCGAAAGACGACTAGAGCTTACCGGCCGCCATCCAACTCGTATTCAAGGTTCGCAGACTGAGGAATGAACCCTAGACGGCCGGGGACGAAAGAGCCCTCGTATACAGAGGAGAGGTATTTTATTTAAGGCCTTAAGGGGATGTGCTTCAAAGCACATACCTCTCAAGGCCCAGCCCATTAAATTTCCACGATAAAAATATAAAGGCTATGTTTAGTTGGGTGTAATGTAATCTATTTGTAATGTAATCAAATTTATAATGAAATGTAATATAATATTGATTATATTACTATGTTTTGATAATGTAATGTATGTAATCTTTGATTAGATTACATTCTTTTGTTGGGTGCCCATTATTTTTTATATAGAATGTAATTCGTATTATTATAAAATGACAAAAATATTCTGCGACCTCTACTGATGGTCGCCGCACCTCTATTAGAGTTTGCGACAACCAACGGTCGTCACCTCCTCCATTGGCAGTCGCCACCGGCAACCGGCGACGGTGACGATCGTCAGCAGTGGTCGCCGGTGGAGGCGGCGGGCGGTGGTCGTCCGTGGCGGCGGCCGACGGTGGTCACCGGCGGCTGGCGGTGGACAGTGGCAGCCGACGACAGTGGATGACGGCCACGATTGACTAGGAGTATATTCGACATTTAAATTTTGATTAAACGGTTACCTCGTAATGTAATCCGATTACATAGTATTTGCTTTGTAATCCAGAATTCCATATTACAAAACTTCTCTACCTTTTGTAATCTAGATTACATTATATTAATACGCTTGGTAGGATGTAATCTGCCTTGTAATGTAATCAGGATTATATTACAAGGCTGATTATTTTGTTTGTTTTAACTTTAAACCTGTAATGTAATGTAATCTCGATTACAAAAGGTAGTGAAGTTTTGTAATCTAGATTACAAAGCAAATACTATATAATCCGATTACATTACGAGTTCACTGTTTAACCAAAATTTGAATGTCGAATATACCCCTAGTTAGTCGACCCACCCCCCGTTAGCCGCTGACCGCCCGTCGGCCGTCGCCCGGCCACCGACCATCATCGCCGGTCGCCGCCGCCGCCGGTCGCCAGCCGCCGTCGCCGGTCGCCGGCCGACCGTCATCGGTCATCGGACGGAAGCTCCGATAGAGATGCAGCGGTCATCGGTAGAAGTTGCAGGATATTTTTATCATTTTATAATAATATGAATTACATTTCTTATAAAAAAATAATGGATACCAAACAAAAGAATGTAATCACCCTTATAATCAAATATTGCATACATTATATTACCAAACGTAGTAATGTAATCAAGATTATATTATATTGCATTATAAATTTGATTACATTACAAGCTAGATTACATTACACCCAACTAAACGTAGTCATAAAAATTTAAAATTAAATCAAACAAAATAATTAACCTTGTAATGTAATCCTAATTATATTACAAGGCAGATTACACCTTACCAAACGTAGCCAAAGACTAATGATTAAGGACAAAAATTAAAACACCATCCTAAATTTTATAAAAGGAAAAATAACTATGGACCTCCCTTTATTTTGTATAAGTAAAATTTTATCTTTTTATATTTAAAAAATAATTTTAACCCTATGTTAATCAAAGTCAAATGTAAAAATTTTTATAAAAAATAATTATATCCGGCAAAGCAAGACTTGTCGACAGAGTTAATATTATTAGTGTTGCCTAGTGATGAACTGAAATGTAAGACTGCATGCATGAGAAAGTAAAAAAAAACTGAAATGTAAGACTGCATGCATGAGAAAGTAAAAAAAAACTCAAAAAAGATGAAGAAAATTTTCCTTCGTGTAAGAAAAAAATTATACCTTCATCTATATTCACGGAACCTTATATAATCGTGAATATGGGCGTATAGAACTGTCAAACGAGTCAACCTGTGACGGGGCAAGTCGGCCCGTGGCGGGCTGACCATTTGGTAGGGTGACAGGCGACCCGTTATCTTGGCAGGTTGAAAAATCTCTAACTCAACCCAATCTAAAACGGTTGCGGGTTAAGTGGGCCAACCCACAAGGCCATTAAAAATTTAAAAAAATAAAAATAAAAAATTTCCTATCTTCAACGTTTACTTCAGAAATGTTTTATCAATCAAATATAGCAAAAAGTAGTTATTTTAAATGTAAACAGACATTTATAAAATAAAATAATAAATTAGCATAAAACTTAGTTTACATATATTTCTCAACCCGTGGGTCAACCTAAACCCGTCGTGAGCCAACCTACACGGGTTACGGGCCTAGGCGGGTCGGCTTGCAGTGAATTTGGATTGATAAAATTTCAATCTAACCTACTTAAATTGTTTGGTGGGGCAGACCAACCCGACAAGTCCAACCCAAATTGATGACTTTAGGGACATATCTAAAATTTTAAATTTAGAGGGAAATGAAGAAAATAATTATTATGCATTGTATTTGAAGGTTGCACAGCTAGGGCAATGAAAATATATATTTTAAACTACTTAATTTTATTTTATTCGTATAATTAAGTATTAATCTTTATATATGGTCAGAAGTTACATATAATTTATTGATTTTAATTAGTAAATCAACAATCATGCACATGTTAAAAATATCAATTATGGCCTTGAATTTGTGACGAAACTTTTTGCTGCTACATGTATTTTCATTGGTAACAAATATTTGCGACGATAAAATTTCGTCGCTAGGATTGTCGTTATAAGCTTGTCATAAACACATATTAGCGACGAATTGTATAATTTCGTCGCTAATATTTTAGCGACGTGAAACTATTAGTCCCTAACTAAAATTATTTCGTCGCAAAAACATTTGTGATGATTTAAATAATATTGTGACTAAAATTAATGCTAGCGACAATTATATTTGATCTCATCGCTAACACCTTTTGCTACGATTCACCAACACATAATATTTTGACTTAAATAGTTGGGTGTTTAGTGACGAAATAAGCTATATTTGTCGGTAACATCTTTGCTTTTGGATCGTAAAGTTCGCTGAGGGGGGGAGGTGAATAGCGATCGTTAAAACTTAATCGAGTAAGCAGCGAAAACAGAAAAATTGAAGCAATGCTAATAAATCAATTGTACTTGGTTCAGAGCCATCGTCGACTCCTACTCCAAGACCTGCACATGAGAGTGCTTTCGTTGGACAATCACTAATAATTCACAAAAGTATTATACAATTTAGTACAAGAACTATACAAAATACCGACAATAAGGAAAATGAAACTGAGTCGTAGGTTCTTGGAGGAGCTTCGCAGCGTCGCATGAGCGTCTTTGGAGCAGCGCGCAAGAGAGCAATCGTAGAAGAAGTCGTGTTTGGCTCTTGGTGGAAGACTGCTTATATAAGCAGTTCCGGGCTCTCTTGCACCTGGACCGTAACGTCGACCAACTAATCAGTGTGCTCCACACTGGCGACAAGATAAGCTTCAGGCATTCTGGGTGCCCGAACCCCCTTTTCCAGCAACCCTTTTTCCTGCAAGAAAATGTTAGTCCGAGGTAAAATAAAAATTATATTATCCTACAAAACAAAGTTAGCACAATATGACAAATAGAGTAGTAATTAGATCCTGTCTTCTTGAGACCAGAATTTAGTCAAGATCTCGACTTAGATTTCAAAAATGGATCTAAGTTGGATCGACGCTTACTGTTCCCTCAAACGGAGAACGCGCCCTCATCAAGTCACTCCCCTCCAGTGATTTACCTTAACTTACTATTTTGCTAGACATCCGATCAATCCGTCGACCTGTCTGGGCTTCGTGCCAACTATCCAGTCAACCCATCGACTTAGCTGGACTTCGTGCCAGATATCTGGTCAATCCGTAGACTTATCTGGACATCGTGCCAACTATCCGGTCAGCCCGTCGACCTATCTGGACTTCTCCTGCACACTTAGTTACATCGTTAGAATCATAACTGATCCTGTCTGAGAAGCTGGACAAAACGGAGAGCCGGGAGAAAAAACCTACTGCTGATGGAGAGTAATACTATGGAACGCCGATCCGAGAAACTCAAAGCAGATCCAAGAGGATGAAGCCACAAGAGTGCCCTCCCGATGCAAGATACCAATGGCGATGAAGAGATCTGATCGAAGAACACCCAGATCCGGAGCTCTCAAAGCTTCCTGCGCACAAAAGACCGACCAACACTACCGTCAGTGACCTAAGACCGGGGTGGGAATCCCTGGCTAGACCCTCCGACGCTCAAGTCAGTGATCTCTCTTGGTGTGGAAGAAGAAGGAAGAAGAAGATGAACAGTAGTTGCAAAATTAGGGTTCTAGATGTGAGTGATGATGTGAACTTTTTTAGCCAACGGAGAGGATTCCCCCTTTTATACCACTTCATATAACCTCCGTAGTCATGGAGTGGACCCCGGTTTGTTAGAGTTTGTTAGGAGATGACGTCAGCTGCGTACTTGTGGTGCCTGACTTTTAAGGAATCTTTCTTGTACCCCAGATGTACTTTCTTTGTCGTTTAACACCTGCAAAATAATCTAAAGACACATTTCCCGCCAAAATATATAATACCTGTCACAGAATCACATATTGCAGATATCTTTATTAATTTTCTTATTTGAAATATTTGCCTATATTCTTTCTCATGAGTCCTCTTAAAGTGTTTCTATCGTTTCTTCTCACTTCTCCTGCTTTTATTATATCACGGATAGCTCAATGTACCAAGGTTCCTTGTATCGGTCAAAGTTAATCATGACTAGGTTTAGTTTAATGATTATTATTTCCTCATGAGGCTTCTATCGGTGCCCTTCTATATTATTTATCCCAGCCGATATTGGCCTTCCTTCTTGGAGGCATATTACTGTCAATATAAACCTACCTCCTTTTGAGGTATATCCCGGCCGATATTAGCCTATCTCCTTTGAGGTATATGTCAATTGACATGGATCTTCCTCCTTGGAAGCATATTTCGATCGATACAAACCTACTTCCCTTGGAGGTATATCCCGACCGATATTAGCCTATCTCCTTTGAGGTATATGTCACTTGTTATGAATCTTCCTCTTGGGAAGTATATTTTGGTCGATACAAACCTACCCTCTTTGGAGGTATATCCCGGCCGATATTGGCCTACCTCCTTTGAGGTAGATGCCACTTGATATGAATCTTCCTCCTGGGAAGTATATTTCGGTCGATACAAACCTACCTCCTCTGGAGGTATAGCGCGGCCGATATTAACCTACCTCCTTTGAGGTATATGCCAATTGATGTGAATCTTCCTCCTGGGAAGTATATTTCGGTCGATGTGAACCTACCTCCTTTGGAGGTATAGCCCGGCCGATATTAGCCTACCTCCTTTGAGGTATATGCCAATTGATGTGAATCTTCCTCCTGGGAAGTATATTTCGGTCGATACAAACCTACCCTCTTTGGAGGTATATCCCGGCCGATATTGGCCATCCTTCTTGGAGGCATATTACTGTCAATATAAACCTACCTCATTTTGAGGTATATCCCGGCCGATATTAGCCTATCTCCTTTGAGGTATGTGTCAATTGAGATGGATCTTCTTCCTTGGAAGCATATTTCGATCGATACAAACCTACTTCCTTTGGAGGTATATCCCGGCCGATATTAGCCTATCTCCTTTGAGGTATATGCCACTTGTTATGAATCTTCCTCTTGGGAAGTATATTTCGGTCGATACAAACCTACCCTCTTTGGAGGTATATCCCGACCGATATTGGCCTACCTCCTTTGAGGTGGATGCCACTTGACATGAATCTTCCTCCTAGGAAGCATGTTTCGGTCAATACAAACCTACCTCCTTTGGAGGTATAACCCGACCGATATTAGCCTACCTCCTTTGAGGTATATGCCAATTGATGTGAATCTTCCTCCTGGGAAGTATATTTCGGTCGATGTGAACCTACCTCCTTTGGAGGTATAGCTCGACCGATATTAGCCTACCTCCTTTGATTATCTCCTTTCCCCTCCTTATCGGGGACCTATGAAACCTAACTCATATCAATAACAAACCTAATTTAATTTACTTTGTCATTCAACAAAACCTGAGTTTGGCCGTTAGTGTAATCTGCACCAACAATCTTCTCCTTTTTGATGCAATGACAACCTGGGTTAAGTTAGAGGAAAAAAATTAATATGAAAAATGATATGATTTTTAAGTTAGTCTTGTTTTAAGGTTATATCTTTGGTATTTTGCTAACTTAAACCACCTAACGTAACCCTCCCCCCCTTTGACATTCATCAAAAAATTAAAAATAGACAAGTCATGAAAAATTTGTTAAGTAAAATTTGACAATAGAACAATTTTTAAGATTACTTGGGGAGTTTGACTTAGAAAATAAGTTAGTTAACTTGAAGAAATTTTTGATGATATCTTATAAAGTGATAAAAATCAAAACTTTAAATATAAGTTTTGAAATTGCTTTAAAGATATCTTATATTTTTAAAGAAATTTTGAAAGTGTTTTTAAAATCCACTAAATTTTCAAAATATAAACTTTCCAATAAACTTGATAATTTTAAATATTAGAAAATTTGAAATTATTTTTAGAATTTACTAATTTTTCATAAGATTTTCAAAAGAAAAAGTTTTTACAAAAATAACTTTAAGGTTAGAAATAAAAAAAATTAAAATTTTTGAAAATAAGAACTGTTGGAGTAATCTGAATACCCTAGGTTTTGATGTTTGCCTGTTTGGGCAAAGGTTTAAGTTAGGTTATTGTTGTATTTGATATGTATTGTGAGTGTGAAGAATACATGTATAACAAGGAAAGTCCAAGGATGATCTTGACAAAGGAGGAAAGTCCAAGGATGAATCTTGGCGGTGTAAGTTCAAGTATGATTTGGCAAAGGATGAAGTCCCGGAGCGTGGCTCTTGGCAATGAAGACCCGACAATGATGACAAGACTAATGGAGGCTCCAGAAGATAAGGCGTGAAGGATGGGGAGGCATCCGAGAGACGCAAGGCTGATGGAGGAGGCTAGAAGGCTAGGTCTAGGTTGTGCGGACAATGACAAGTGCATGAGAGATTGTACTCAGGGTAAAATTTCATTATACACCATAGCAGTACTGCATCGTTACTATAGCAATATTGTAGCAGTTGACTGATGTTTTTATCAGTCGACTGGTAGCCGACCGTTGGCTTGTAACAGTCAAATTTCACTTATAACCAGTCGACTGGTGGCGGAAAACACACCTAGGTGTTTCCTCCCGAGCTCTATTTAATAGAGCTCGGGGTGCTTGGTCAAGGTTGACGGAAATAGAAGTGATTAACCCCCTATTAGAGTCTTCAAGGTCTTCTTGAGTGATCACGAGCTTATGCGAGTTTGTGGCGAGGTTTCTCCACCCACAAGGAGCTACTCGAGGTAGTCAGAGGTTTTCTGGGGAGTCATCCACTGACGAATCGGGATCGTCCACCTTACAGATAGTCGTGGAGTAGGAGCTTTATCTCCGAACCACGTTAAACAACGTATTAGGTTTGTCTTCTTTTGTTAGTGTTTGTCTTGTATTTCTGTTGTGCACACTAATCATTGTAAGAAACAACGTTTTTGGTGAGATGTTATTCACCCCCTCCCCCCCTCCAGTGGGCTTCAAGGTCCCAACAAGAACAAGAAATATTTTGAAAATAATTTAATAAATCAAAATTTGAAACTTTGAAAAAAGATATAAGGAATGCTTTCAAAAATGAATGAAATGGTAAAACTGAAGTTTTCAAAACTATCTTTTTAAAGCAATATTTAAAAAGCTTAAATAGTTGTCAAACTGATTCTTTAAAAATCATCTTTTAAAACACTTTTGAAGTTTGTAAGGTTAAAATTTTACAACTTTGAAAATGCCAAAAAAATGAAGCAGTTTTCAAAAATATTTTAAATATTTAAAGTTATTAATCATCCCCCGAACCTGATATTAATTCTAAATAAATAACTAAAAAGTGTCCTCAATTGTCTAGCCATTTGTTACTTACTAACTATCAGAAGATAGCAGTTTTCACTTGATTAGTCAGGTTAAGTTAATTTATCTAGTTAGTATTCGACTAAGCTGAAAAACTTAACCTAATTACTGTTAGTTTGGTTTTTAACGCCCAAACTTATATTAATATACTGATATAAGCATCTTAAGTTCAGACAATTTACCTATGCATCTCACCCCTTTCTAAGTTTAGCAATACATAAACAAGGTAGTTCTAGTGAGTTGGTGAGATGCTCAAGTTCTAGACCTATAGGAGCATGCTTTCTAAGGGTTTAATCTAGACTAAGGCTAAAAGTAATTTTAAAAATTCTAAAAATAAGGGAAGTTTTGAGAAATAAAGAATTTTACCCTAGAATTTTTAAAGATTTTTTTAAAAATAATTTTGAAATTAAGAGTCCTAGTCTATTAAGCACATTCCTAATTGTCGACGCAAGTTACTAAATTCACTTTCAGAGAGAGGTTTAGTGAATATGTCAGCTATGTTTGACTTGGACTCAATATATTTGAGTTCAATGTCGTCTTTAGTGACATGATTCCTAATAAAGTGATATCTAATTTCGATGTGTTTAGTTCTTGAATGATGCACAAGATTTTTGGTTAAATTAATTAAACTGACATTATCAATTAGTACTTTTGTATTTGTAAAGTTTAAATTAAAGTCTTTTAAGGTGTGCATCATCCATAATAATTGGGCAACACATTCTCCTATACCTATATATTCTGCCTCAGTAGTAGATAAGGTAACACAGTGTTGCTTCCTACTAAACCAATTAACAAGTGATGGGTCAAGTAGCTGACACCCACCACTTGTACTTTTATGCTCCAGTTTACAGCCGCATAGTCTGAGTCAAAATAGCTTATGAGTTCAAAATTGGATGTTCTAGGATACCAGATTCCTACATTTGATGTTCCTTTGAGATATCTAAAGATTCTTTTGACGTTAGTCAAATGTGATTCTTTAGCACAGGTTTGATAACTAGCACACATATTAACTATAAATAAAATATCAAGTCGACTTGCAGTTAAGTACAGAAGGCTTACCTATGACACTCCTATAGTATTTTAGGTCAACTGATTTTCCATTTGTAGGTTAATTGAGTGAATTTGGTGTGATCCTCAGTCATATGTTTGGAGCAACCACTGTCCAATATCCACTTAGTTTCCTACAACAGGTAGGAGTTAAGATTAAGTATATTTTAGTTAATAATTTTTAATTTAATTTTTAAGTTTAATCTTTAATTTAATTTTAAAGTTTAATTTTTAATTTTTAATTTTTAAGTTTAATCTTTAATTTAATTTTAAAGTTTAAAGTTTAATTTTTTATTTTTAAGTTTAATTTTTAATTTAATTTTTTAAGTTTAATTTAATTTATGTTTTTTAAGTTTAATTTTTAATTTAATTTTTTAATTTAAATTTTTTTATTTAAATTTTAAATTTAAATTTTAAATTTAATTTCTAAGTTTAATTTTTAGTTTAATTTTTAAGTTTAATTTTTTTTACTTTAATTTTTTATTTAATTTTTATTTAATTTTTTAAGTTTAATTTTTAAGTTGATTTTTTAAGTTTAATTTTTAAATTAAATTAAATTTTATTTTATTTTATTTTATTTTAATTAAATTTATTTTTAATTTAATTTAATTTAATTTATTAGTCATCTCACCCGATCTATGTTTTCAATCAAGAAATCCTATAATTTTTGTGAGATGAGTTAGGTTCAATTTCAGGATTTGATTTAACTTTTTGTTAGATTCATGTTTAGCTTTGGACTCAACAAATAGACATTCTTTGGATAAACTTCTGGCTATGATGAGTCACCTGGACATCATTAGAAAAACCATGCATTCGAGGTTTTCCAAATAGTCTCATCCACTGAACTTAGTAGAAAACCTTGGTCTAACTAGTTAGAATCCGTAAGGGGTAGTTTCAGTTAGTTCCACTAAGTCAAATGCACCAGGTCAAAGTCATATCTTTTTAGACATGCATAGACAGAGCTTCCCTAACCTACTATCATCCAAAACTTCACCAGTACCATAGGTCAAGTTAAACTTTTGTCCCTTTTTACTCTAATCCTAATTACCCTGCCGAGTAGCTTACTTTTGGAGGTGCCAACTAGTTTAAAGCCTCCCCTTGAATTATTGATCAAAATTTTTAAGTTTTAGTTTTGGGTTTATGTCGATTACTTTTGTAATTATAATAGACTTGATGATAGTTTGGGTTTGAATTTATTCTATAGTTATTTTTATGATTTAATTTTGGTTTAGTTGATTTAGTTTTATAGTTAGGATTTTGAATTGGGTTGTTTGATTTTACATAATATATTTTATTTTTAGGTATATAGTATTGGTTAATTCCTACTCGTGTGGTTAGACACGCTTTTGGAACTCAAGCTTTAGTTTGTATTTTGTTCTGAGTTACAAGTGACATAAATAATTTATTTGTTAAGCTAGACTTGTATCCAAGCCCAGATTTGTTGTATACACCTTTTTGATTTTTTAGAATTAAATCTAAGTTTTTAGATCTAGTTGTAAAGTTTTCTAACAACCCTTTACGTTTATTAATTTCAATTTTTAATATTGAGTTTTCCTCCTCAAGTTTTACAACTTGATTTGGATATTCAATCTATTTCTGAGTTGTTAGTTTTCCTCAAGAAGCATTTTATTTTGATTTTCATTTTTCAGTTAATTTTCGATTTAAGCATGCGATGACTTTAAAAAACTTTTTGCTTAAATTAAAGCATACCTCTTTGGAAATGAGTACGGACTCGTGACTTGATTCGGGTTCAAACCCGTCTTCCGATTAGTTCTCCAATTCTGATTCGCAGGCCATCATGTGAGGTAGTTTCGATGCTTCTGATCTTTGACATTCGATTCATCTGATGATTTTGTTGGTGCGGGTAGCACTAACGGTCTAACCTAGGTTTTGATGAATGACAAATAGGTTAAGTTAGTTTTGTTGTTGTCTGACACTTTGATCGAGTGTGCAGGAGAAGTCCAGACAGGTCGACGGGCTGACCGGATGTCTGGCACGAAGTCCAGCTAGGTCGACGGGCTGACCGGATAGCTGGCGAGAAGTCCAAGCGGGTCGACGGGCTGACCGGATGCTTGGCAAGAAGTCCAGGTAGGTCGACGGGCTGCCCGGATAACTGGCGAAAGGTCCAGACGGGTCGAAGGGCTGACCGGACGTCTGGCAGGTAAGTGAGGTAAGTCACTGGAGGGGAGTGACTGCGAGGACGCGTTCCCGGGAAGGGAACATTAGGCGTCGATCCGGCTTAGATCCATTTCGGAAATCTAAGTCGAGATCGTGACTAGATTCCGGTCTCGGAAAGACGGAATCTAAGTCATATTTTTTCTGTTAATTCATACTTTATAAATTGTGCTAACAATCTGTGTTGCAGGGTATATTTTGCCTCGGACTAACCTTGTTTTGCAGGAGAAGGAATCTCTGGAAAAAGGTGGTCTGGGCGCCCGGAGGCAACTTTTATCCTTTGCGTCGCCTCACTACGTGGAGCATCCTGACTGGACTTGCCACGTCGCACCAGGGCGCCCGGAAGGGATCCAGGCGCCCGGAGCAACATATAAAAGAAGCTCCTATAACACCCGAAAATTCTCAAAACTAATTTTAGAAATATTCTACGATTTTTCTGGAATTTTAGAATATTTTTATGGAATTTTTAGAGTAGCGGAAGTAGCAAAAACAAATAGAAAACGAAAACGGCCTAAGCGGGAATTGAACCCGAGACTTATGGTTTACGGATAATTCTAGTAACCAGTTGAACCCAGCAGGGCCGTGCTGAAAGGAAAGGGAGGCAATTAAATTTATATTAGAGTTGGGCCGAATTGCCACTTAATATAAATAGGAAATTATTAAGTGGGGTGTTATTTTTGATCGGGATTTCTTTTCCTCAAACCCTCACCGACGCCGCCCCTTCTCCTCTTCTTCTCTCGGCGCCAACCACAAGCACATCTAGGGATTTCGTCCCTAGGGCCATAAGAGGACTTTCCGGCGACGACTTCGACTCAAGGACGCTCCCCTTCGCGAGAGGAACGTGTAGACGTGAGAAGATCGTCGAAAGGATCTTCTCCACCGGAAACCTAGCGTTTAGAATTGTAAGGAACTTCACGTAAGAGGTAAGAAACCACTCACCTGCAGTATAAGTAGCTTTTCGTACGATAGAATGCTTTTAATTTAGCCATATGTAGATTTTTCGATGCATAGAACCCTCCTCGCAGATTTAGGGATCTAGTTGAGCACCTCTAGATGGGCCAGACACGTTTTCTCCTTTCAGTTGGAGATTCTAGATGATGTCGGGTGCCTAGAGGTGATCTCCCTAATAGAGGGGAGAGTTGGAGCACACTAAGTGTTCGATAAAATGCTTAGCTCAGTAAAGTGCTACAGTAGACATTTTTAATAGCTCAGTAAATGCACTAGAAGCATTTAAAATAGCTTAGTTAGTCTTGCTACAGGATATATGGGACTACGGTCCAATGGGTGGGCACCCATAGTCGCCTCTAGGTTCAGATAACCTAGTAAAAGCAAGATAAATTAGTTAGCTATGATCCAGTATTTTACTTTCAGTAGGGACACTGTACAGGATTAGATATCCATTGGGCTGGGCTCCCATAGTCGGTCCCTAGGTTTAGATAACCTAGTAAACCTTACTAAATTCGGGACTTGCAACCCCGGGTCTAGTTAAGGATACGCACATAGCATGTACAGTTGTCGGGCCCATTAGCAGTATGATTATATATTTTGATCTATTATGGTAATAGCTTTCCAAACTCACAATCAGTTATATGATTATGTTTTGAAATCAGTTTTAGTTCAGTTTTAGTTAACTCAGTTATGTTTCAGTTTAGTTCTTTCTTGTTGATACTTCAGTTATTGGCATGAGTAGCTCTTGGTTTTTATGTCTTGTATGATAGTATACCATGCCTAGCACTCTCCATCATGTTTTCAATCAGCATCTTTCAAAGCATGAACTTATCGTATGCATGTTTTTGTGAGTAGATGATTTCTTACTAAGCGAAAGCTTATAGATACTTTCTTTTCCTTATACTACAGATAAAGGTAAAGGAAAGATGGACTAGCGGAGGCTGGAGGGCAATGCTACGAAGATGTGTGTGGGCAGGAACTTGGAATAAAGATCTTAGGGAATTTCAGCAAGTTTATTTTGAAGCATTAAAACCTTTAGCATTTCTTATTACACTACTTTTGCTTATTTAAGTGTTTACATGCATGGAGTAATAGAAACTCTGCTTAGATTGCTAGTAAACCTGTTTAGAATGTTAGCTGTTGGTTATTAGAGTGTTTCCTAGACATTTTAGAACTGGTAATGTGATTAAGGCACGAAACAGTGCTGAAATCAGAGCTTAGCTGCAAAATCAGAAACCTCAATCGATCGGTGGATCGATTGGGGGTTCCCAATCGATCAGCTGATCGATTGGGCAATCTGTTCCGCGAACAGTAGGCTTCTGGATCGATCCGCCGATCGATCCAGCAAGATCTGTCGCGAACAGAAGGCTCTGGGATCGATCACTGGATCGATTGACCAATCTGGATCGATCAGCCGATCGATCCAGAATATTGCCCCGAGCACAGTAGCGTGCTGGATCGATCACTGATTGATCCAACCCATGTCCCGGATATAGTAACCCTCTGAATCGATCTCCGGATCGATTCAACCATTCCAATCGATCCTTGGATCGATTGGGAGGCCTGATATCAGCTAGAAACCCTTAGTTAAGTTCCTTGACCATAAGGGGAGGTAATAAGGACATGAATAGCTTAGATTACACCCCTTAGCACATGTAGAATCAAGAAATGTTAGTAGTTTAGCAAAATTTTAATTAGTACAGCTTCCGCACTCAGATTTAGTAATGGTCAGGGAATAGTAGCACAGATTAATGTAACGATCGGCCTCACAGCCTAGTTAGTAGGAGGTGGGTCGTTACAGCCCCAGGGGTGGAGCTTCAAACAGAACTGAGAACTCTTCGACTGCTTGCCCTGCTACTCTACGCTCCTACGACGCTAACAAAGCTCCGACAAAGTGCTCCTTCTTCTTTGGTTAATTTCCTTGTCGGTATCACTTTGTTTCATTAGCATTTCTTGTACTCTTTTTGTAATCATATTCGAATTGCTAGTGGTTGCCCAACGAAAGTGGTCAAGGACCACGGGCCTTCGAGTAGGAGTCGTCACAGGCTCCGAACGAAGTAAAATCAACTATGTTCATTTACTTTTCCGCTGCGTACTTTTACACTCGAGTTTTCGAATCGATACAACCACCAATCAGACAGGGGGTGAAAAATTAGTCTTTTTTTCGGTTTTCAGTTTTACGTTAATTAAATTGTTTCGTTTTGAATTTTTTTTCTTTGCAATTAAATCTAAATTGGTGCAACACCAATTTAGATACTTCTATTATTTTTCTTCTTCCGCACTACTAATCCAAGACCAAGTCTTGGGATTTTTGTTTTTCTTTTCTTTCTTCTGTGCGCAGGACTAAAATGTCTCAGACAGAAGGATTCAGCACAGTACGACCTCCACTCTTCAACGGGGACGATTTTCCGTACTGGAAGAAGCGCATGGAGGTTTACCTCAAAACAGACTTCGACCAGTGGATGAGCGTTACGAGACCCTATAAAATTCCAGCGGACAACTCCGGGAATATACTGGATGCTGAAGACTGGACAGCAGATTTGAAGAAAAAGGCGTCAAGAAATCAACACTCTACAGTGCGGATTAACAAGAGAAGAACTGAACAGAGTCGGTCCACACAAAAACGCTAAAGAACTGTGGGACAAATTGATCGAGCTGCACGAGGGAACGAGCGACGCCAAGGTAACAAAACGAGACCTGCTTTTGAATAAAATTCTTAATATAAAAATGCAGGAAGGTGAAACGGCGAATCAGCTCCACGCGAGGATCAAGGACATCCTCAACGGGCTTCATGCGATAGGCCACCAAATGGAAAATAGAGACTTAATAAGGTACGCATTAAATGCTTTTCCACGTAATAGTTTGTGGGCATCAATCGTAGATGCCTACAAAATTTCTAAAAATCTTTCTAAGTTAAAATTAGACGAGCTTTTCTGTGAATTAGAATTACATGAACAAACTAATGCTGGAGCCGAGAAAGGTATAGCTTTATTTGCAGGTTCCTCCAAAGAAAAGAAAAGCAAGCCTGAATTTGAAGAAGATTCCGACCAAGACTCCGAAGACGAAGAACACCTGGTGAACTTGGTAAGAAAAATGTTCACCAGGAGAAAAAGGAGCTTCAACAAAAAGGACCTTCAAAAGATCAGTTCTCCCTCAGAACAAAGGAACGTGACTTGCTTCGGCTGCAATAAAAAGGGACACTACAAGAACGAATGCCCAAAACTGAAGTTCGACAAACCGAAGCCAACCAAAAAGAAGACACTCAAAGCAACGTGGGACGACTCCTCGGACGAATCGGAGGAAGAAGAGCAGAAACACCAGAGCCACCTCGCACTAATGGCCCACGAAGCTGAAATAGAAGACGAGTCGGAAGATGAAGACGGGTCTGAACCCGAAACAAGCCACGAGTCCGTACTCTTTTCCGAAGGCACGAATGAGGTATATTTTAATTTAAACAAAATTTTTTTAGAATTATTTCCCGTTTAAATAGTAAATTAATTAAGATAGAAAATGAAAACAAATCACTTCTTGAGGAAAATCAAAACCTCAAGGAACAAATCAAAAATTCAAATCCAACTCAAGATCTAACACTTGAGGAGGAGAATTTATCATTAAAAAATGAGATTAACAATTTAAAAGAAATGTTAGAAAAATTCACAACAAGATCAAAAAATCTAGACTTAATCCTAAATAATCAAAAAGCATGCTATAATAAAACCGGACTAGGATATAAGTCGAATTCAAATAAAACCTTCAAATCATTAATAACCCAATATAAATCAACTAATCTAGCTTGGGTTTCGAAAGCATGCTTAACCACGCAAATAGGACTTAATCAATATTATATACCTAAAGAAAAAATACATTATATAAAATCGAATAAACCAAACCAAAATCCAAAATACAAACCTAAATCAAATTCAAAATCTAAACACTTTAAAAATCAATAAAATTATCACCAAGTTAACCATAACTATAAAAGGAATCGACACAAACCTAAAACCAAAATTTAAATCAATGGCCAATAATTTAGGGGGAGGCTCCAGAATAGCTGGCACCTCCAAAACTAACTTACCCGACAGGGTAACCTAAAACAAACTAACCCTGCAGGGTAATTAGGATTAACTTGAATCATGGTACTGGTGAAGTTTTTGGATGATAGTACGTTAGGGAAACTTGGGCATCGCATGTCTAGAAAGATATGATTTTGATCTGGTGCATTTGGCCAAGTGGAACTGACCGAAGCTACCCTTAAATGAATCATAACCAGTTAGACCAAGATTTAGTACTAAGCTCCGTGGATAGGACTATTCGGAAAACGTCGAAAGGTTGGTTACTTCTAATGACGTCCATGTGACTCACCAAGCTTGGAAGTTTATCCGAAGATTGCCTATTTGTGGAAACCAAAGCTAAATCTGAATCTAACACAAGTTAAACCAAAACTCCATAATTAACAATCCAATTTCATCTCATAAAATCATAGAATTCCTTGATTGATAATATAGATCGGGTGAGATGAATAAGGCTTAAATTTTAATTTTAAACTTAAAAATTATTTCAGAATTTTTAAAATCAAACTTAAAAATTAATTTCAAAATTTTAATTTTAAACTTAATTTCAAAATTTTAATTTTAAACTTAAAAATTAATTTCAAATTTTTTATTTTAAACTTAAAAATTAATTTCAAAATTTTAATTTTAACTTAAAAATTAATTTCAAAATTTTAATTTTAACTTAAAAATTAATTTCAAAATTTTAATTTTAAACTTAAAAATTAATTTCAAAATTTTAATTTTAACTTAAAAATTAATTTCAAATTTTTAATTTTAAACTTAAAAATTAATTTCAAATTTTTAATTCTAAACTTAAAAATTAATTTCAAAATTTTAATTTCAAACTTAAAAATTAATTTCAAAATTTTAATTTTAAACTTAAAAATTAATTTCAAAATTTTAATTTCAAACTTAAAAATTAATTTCAAAATTTTAATTTCAAACTTAAAAATTAATTTCAAAATTTTTAATTTCAAACTTAAAAATTAATTTCAAAATTTTAATTTGAAACTTAAAAATTAATTTCAAAATTTTTTTTCAAACTTAAAAATTAATTTCAAAATTTTAATTTTAAACTTAAAAATTAATTTCAAAATTTTAATGTTAAACTCAAAAATTAATTTCAAAATTTTAATTTTAAACTTAATTTTAAAAATTAATTTCAAAATTTTAAATTTAAAAATTAATTTCAAACTTAAAAATTAATGTCAAAACTTAAAACTAACTTAAATAATGCCTGCTAAAAAATAAAAAGACTAACTTTAAATCCTATTACTGTAGGAAACCAAGTGGATTTTGGACAGTGGTTGCTCCAAACATATAACTGGAGATCACACTAAGTTCACTCAACTCACTTACAAAAGCTTAGGAACAGTTGTTTTTAGAAACAACGGTAAACTCAAGGTAATTGGTATAGGTAATATTGAATTAAAAATAGACTTTATAATTACAAATGTTTTACTTGTTGAAAATTTTAAATATAATTTTCTGAGTATAAGTCAATTATGTGATACTAGGTATAAGGTCAAATTTCTATCCACAGAGTGTTTAATTAAACATCTAGATAATCCTACCATAAACCTAAAAGGTTTTAGAAAAGACAGCTTCTATGTCATCAACTTAACCACTTCTTCCATTAAGTGTTATTTAACACAAAAAGAAGAAACATGGTTATGGCATAGAAGAATGTCTCACACCAACTTTAGAAATATAAGCAAATTAAATGGAATAGTGAGAGGCTTACTAAAATTACCTAACATAGATTCAACCATATGTAATGCTTGTCAACAAGGTAAACAAACTAAATTCACTCACAAACCAATAAATCAGCCACAAACCAACTCAATATTAGAACCTCTACACTTAGATCTTTTTGACTCCCATGGAGTCAAATCCATAAATGGAAACTTATACAGTTTAGTCATAATAGATGATTATTCTAGGTTTACTTGGGTAAAATTCTTAAAACATAAAGACGAAACTTTTGAAATCTTTACAAACTTTTGCAAACAAATTGAAAATGAAAAAGGTCTTAAAATTAAAAGAATTAGGAGTGACAATGGGGGAGAATTTAAAAATCATAATTTTAACAAATTCTGTCTTGAAAATGGCTACTATCACGAATTCTCATGTCCTAAAACCCCCCAACAAAATGGAATTGTAGAAAGAAAAAATAGAATCTTACTAGAAGCCTCTAGAACTATGTTAAATGAATATAACCTACCTAAATATTTCTGGGCAGAAGCTGTTAGCACAGCCTGCTATGTGCAAAATAGAACAACATTAAATAAAAGACATAATAAAACCTTCTTTGAAATATTTTATAACAAACAACCTAACATAAAATATTTCAAAGTATTTGGGTGTCCAGCCTTTATCCTAAATACTAGAAAACATTTAGGAAAATTCGCCTCTAAGATAGAAGATGGAATTTTTGTAGGATATTCTCTAAACAGTAGGGGTTACAGAATATATAATAAAATTACGCTAAAAATCGAGGAAACCACAAATGTAAAATTTGAAGAAACCCAAGGACAAACTCAACTTCAACCTACTGAAATTAATAATTCTGAAGAAACCAATCAAACCCTAGACTATGAAGAAGAGGAACAACATCAAGAGAGTCAACCCCCTAGAACAATAAGGGTTAACCCAAATCACCCAACTGATCAAATAATTGGTGACCCAGACTTGAGAGTTCAAACCAGATCATCCTTTAGAAACCTAAGTCAAATTTCTCTAATTTCAAAAATTGAACCCAAAACTGTGGATGAATCCCTACTAGACCCAGACTGGATTATAGCTATGCAAGAAGAACTAGCCCAATTTGAGCGTAATGAAGTTTGGGACCTAGTACCACCACCTAAGAATAAGAAAATAATAGAAACAAAATTGGTATTCAGAAACAAATTAAGTGAAACTGGGGAAATTACTAGAAATAAGGCTAGGCTAGTTGCCAAAGGGTTTAGTCAGGTTGAAGGACTTGACTATGATGAGACCTATGCCCCAGTAGCCAGATTAGAATCCATTAGAATGTTACTAAGTTATGCAACCCATAAGGGACTCAAACTATACCAAATGGATGTTAAGTCTGCCTTTCTTAATGGACTAATTAAAGAAGAAGTTTATGTAGGTCAGCCTCCTGGGTTTGAAAGTCTAGAACAACCTGATTATGTTTTTAAGTTAAAGAAAGCATTATATGGACTTAAACAAGCACCCAGGGCATGGTATGAAAGGCTAACATCTTACCTAACATCTAAAGGATTCAACCAAGGTCAAATTGACCCAACCTTGTTTGTTAAATCATTAAATACAGACATATTTATTGCACAAATATATGTAGATGATATAACATTTGGTTCAACAAATTCAGATTTTTTAGAAGAATTTATTAATCTAATGGAAAAAGAATTTGAAATGAGCTTAGTAGGAAAATTAACTTATTTCTTAGGATTACAAATCAAACAAACAAATGAAGGAAATTATATTTGTCAACACAAATACACTAAAGAATTACTTAAAAAATTCGGAATGGAAAATACAAAAGAAATAA
This sequence comes from Zingiber officinale, assembly GCF_018446385.1. NCBI lineage: Eukaryota > Viridiplantae > Streptophyta > Magnoliopsida > Zingiberales > Zingiberaceae > Zingiber > Zingiber officinale. Next base: position 25,926,318 of record NC_055997.1, on the reverse strand, counting down.
AAACACCTATGGCAGTAAACACAATCTTAGATAATGACCCAAATGGAAAACCAGTTGATTTAAAATATTATAGGAGTGCAATAGGTAGCCTACTGTACTTAACTGCAAGACGACCTGATATTTTATTTGCAGTTAGTATGTGTGTTAGATACCAAACTTGTGCTAAGGAATCCCATTTGACACAAGTTAAAAGAATTTTTAGATATCTTAAGGGAACAACAAATGTAGAAATTTGGTATCCTAGGACAAATAATTTTGAACTAATAGGGTATTCTGACTCAGATTATGCTGGATGTAAATTAGACCGCAAAAGCACAAGTGGTGGATGCCAATTATTAGGTTCATCACTTGTTTGCTGGTTTAGTAGAAAGCAACATTGTGTTGCTCTATCTACAACTGAGTCAGAATACATAGCTATAGGCGAATGTGTTGCACAATTATTATGGATGATGCATACTCTAAAAGATTTCAACTTAAATATCACAAATGTAAAAGTATTAATTGACAATATAAGTTCAATTAACTTAACCAAGAACCCTGTGCATCATTCAAGAACCAAACATATTGAAATTAGGCACCACTTTATCAGGGATCATGTTACTAAAGGTGATATTGAACTCAAATACATTGAGTCCAAATCAAATTTAGCTGACATTTTCACAAAACCACTCCCTGAAAGTGAATTTAGCAACTTACGTCGAAAATTAGGGATGTGCTTAATAGACTAGGATTTTTCAAAATTGGTTTCAAAAATAATTGTTTTCAAATTATAAGTTAAACTTGTTTGTTTTCAAAACTTTCCATTTTTAGATTTTCAAAATCAGTTTTGGCCTTAGACTAGTTTTGAATTCTTAGAAAGCATGTACCCATAGGACTAGTTTTTGAGCATCTCACCAACACCTTAGGTTTACCTTGCTTGTGTTTGACAAACATAGAAAGGAGTGAGATGCATAGGCCAACTGTCTGGACTTAAGATGCTTATTTCAGTGCATCGGCATAAGTCTGGACGTTAAATACAAATCAGACATTAATCAGATTAAGTTCATCAGTCAAGTCAAACACTGACTGCTTATAATCAACTTAATCTGACTAACCAAGTGAAAGCTACTATCTTCTGATAGTTAGTTAGTACCTAATTGGTTAGACAGCTGTTTAATTTTAAGTGTCAAGTTCAGGGGGAGAAATTAATTAAAATTTAGTATATTTTTGTACATCTATTTTTAAACTAACTTATTTTTGAACACTAGTTTTCAAAAAGTTAAAATTAACTGAGTGTTTGAAAAATTAGAAGTTTAAAAATCCCACCAAAATTTTAAACTTGATTTTAAAGTTGAAAATCATTACAAACTTAAACTTATTCAGTTTTGTAACATATGCTTGAAAATTAAACTTTCCAAAACTTAGTTTTTATCAAATTAGCCTTAACAAATTTATTTTGGCTAAAACTTTACTTGTTTTTGAAAAATTAAAATTTTTTTTGCTTTGTTTTGAAAAATCAAATTTGAAAACTAGATTAACTTTAAACTTGATTAACTTTAAACGTATACTTTTTCAATTCAACTTAAATCCCCCAAGTCAACTTGACTATCTTTTTAACTTGGTTTTAAAATTGTACTTTTATCAGTATCTTTGAATTTTGAATCAAACTTAAATATTTTCCAAAATTAGCTGTTTCTTAACAGTAACTCTACACTATGCTTGTTTACCCCTGCCTATTTTTGCTGAATGCCAAAGGGGGAGGGTTAGGTGGTTAAGTTAGCTAAACCAAATTGAAAACACTAAAACTAACTTTAAAAACTATGTACCTGTTTTATTTATTTTTGCGTCTTTTTCACTAACTTAACCAGGTTGTCATTCCATCAAAAAGGGGGAGATTGTTGGTGCGGGTAGCACTAACGGTCTAACCTAGGTTTTGATGAATGACAAATAGATTAAGTTAGTTTTGTTGTTGTCTGACACTTTGATCGAGTGTGCAGGAGAAGTCCAGACAGGTCGACGGGCTGATCGGATGTCTGGCACGAAGTCCAGCTAGGTCGACGGGCTGACCGGATAGCTGGCGAGAAGTCCAAGCGGGTCGACGGGCTGACCAGACGCTTGGCAAGAAGTCCAGCTAGGTCGACGGGCTGACCGGATAGCTGGCGAAATGTCCAGACGGGTCGAAGGGCTGACCGGACGTCTGGCAGGTAAGTGAGGTAAGTCACTGGAGGGGAGTGACTGCGAGGACGCGTTCCCGGGAAGGGAACATTAGGCGTCGATCCGGCTTAGATCCATTTTGGAAATCTAAGTCGAGATCGTGACTAGATTCTGGTCTCGGAAAGACGGAATCTAAGTCATACTTTTTCTGTTAATTCATACTTTATAAATTGTGCTAACAATCTGTGTTGCAGGGTGTCACACCCCAGGTAGTCCCTGTCCGAAGAAATTTCGGCAGTATCTCCTTGTACGACGGACAATTATAAATCTCAGTATACATATATCTATACCTCGGCCACACTCGGCCGGAACAATACACACAAATAGTAAACAATCCACGCAGTTATATTTAACGAAAAGATGATATAGAAATCAACGAAGATATACGTACACATCCTACTCCACTACAACGAAGAAATGAAATCCACGAGTAATGAAATATTCGCAGCGGAAAACAAAGTAGCAAACCCGAATGTTCGATATAAAGTCCACAATACAAACCCACATCACAAGTATACGAATAAAAGCGAATACAGAAAACGATATCTAGAAATCTTCGCGACAAAGGGCTTAGCGACTGGAATCTCTCCTGACGGCCTTAACCTGAAAAATAGTAACAACGGGGTGAGTTCAAAGAACTCAGCAGGTAAACCAATAGACATGTACAGCAATATATATCCACCAGTAATAGCCTAAGGTACAGTCTCCTAAACCATGGGATCAAGAGTACAATTCTCTAACCATACAACCTACGGTATAATCTCCTAACAGAATAACAGATATGCATAGCCGAAATAAACTGTAGTAACCAGCAATAGGCATAAGGTACAGTCTATAGCAAGAATAATAAGAAAATGCATAACTGAAATAAACTGTACTCACCTGCGAGGCTTGTGCAACTGACTGTAAACATACACAGATAAAGATAGTCAGAGCAAAAGCATATAACCTGTATGCATGTCAATCATATGCAATCACCAAAATACATCAATCATAATTAATGCAATCTATGCATATGATGCAAATGACATGGTCACCCCTGACGCCAGTCTGAATCTCACACACAATGGTGAGACCGCGTAGGTAGGGCTGTGACACCGTGCACTCTGCCGTCACTACCCCTGAAGAGTGACCGAGTGGACGGGATGCACCGGAGTACACCTATCCTCCAACCTCACTATAGGAGGGAGTGTCATGCTCTCATCTCCCGGTACACAATGACGGGGAGGGACCCCGGTGTGCTACCACGCTGCCTATCACACTACCCATGAGTGGAGCCTCCAGCGGAGCACCACCGAGCAATCTACACACCCTGTGTGCTGTGCCACTACCCATGCAATGGTCACGTGGTGTGCAGGTCAATGTAGCCGGCCGACGAGCTCAACAATAATGGAGTCGTCAATCGCCCAGCATGCAATCATGCGATATGGTGCATGCGGCTACAGTATGTCATACCTGAACATATCCTCCTCCATATGTGTAGATGCCAAACAGATAGACACATATATAACAAGGATAATAAACAGCATAAATCCAAAGACATCACATATAACAATGATGTAAGTATCATGAATCCAAGAGCATGTATCACACATGTAAAGCAACTAATCCAGTAGAGTAGAGCACTATAGATATGCATCTCTATGAACATATATACACATGGCAAGAGATAAAATATCCAATCCTGAAGTAAAGCAACTAGCAGATGAAGCATGTGATAGGTATCAACTAGCTAAGACCAGGGAAGAAATAAATCTACCATCTATCACTAGTAATTATATATAAACTATACATATCATAAGACAATATCAAAAGATAAGTCAAAGGGTACCCGCCTCAAATAGAAGGTACAATCCAAATCCGAAGTCAACGTCGAGACGCCTGTCTCAAATCAGAGTCCTGTGTCAAACAATATATATATTTTATTTAGCTAAATCAAATGAATAGCTAAATAAAATCCCTAAAACTAAATTAGGGCAAAACCCTAATCAACACAGTCACTTCAATCTCAACCTACCTAATGAAACCTAATAGGTAATTAGGGTTAGTTACCCTAACTCTAATCATTCAATTAGATTCATTCTAAACTAAATAAATCTACACATGAACAACCATCTAATAATAATCTACCACACGTATCAAAATCCCTACACATACCTCTAATCACAGCCCCTGTTGATTGCTGGATCAAGGAATGCTGCTGGAAATCACCTCACAATCACCATTCCAGCATCACAGCAGAACTGTGCTGAAACCCACTCCACTGTTTCCGATCAAACAGTGAATCTATCGTAGCTGCCAGTGATCAACGCCGCCTGATCAACAAACCACAGAGATAGAACAAAACCTCACCTCTTAAAATTCTTCCCCCCGGTTCGGATTAGGCTAACATCTCAGGTGATCAAGGAAAAGAGGAATCGATCACAAATCAAGCAACATACCTAGATTCTACCTTACTCCAAGACCTCCACAACTTCAAGAAAGAAGAAAGCAGTGATCGGCAACAAGAAGAATCCACAACAATCCGATGCCTTCTCTAATCAAGAATAGGAAGGTCATCACAAGGAAGAACAATTCAACAAGATCATTAAATCTATAGAACAGATCCTAATCAATCGGAATCGTGCGACACCTTACCTTAAGGGTCACTGTTAGGGCACGGCTTGTTGTCGCGATGACTGATCGAAGCCAATGGAAGGGATTTAGGGCATGGTTGCACACGGAAAAGGGAAGAAGAAGAGTCGAAGATATTTCCTCACCTCTGTGCTCCGAGCCCTAATCTGCACCGGCGATCGATGGTGGCATGATCGATCAAGGGCAGAGGGAATCGGCCGCTGGTAGCTATGGAACCTGACTTTGGTGAGGCTCCGGAGAAGAAGACCCCTGCCGGCGATGACCTTGTGACGATCGGCGACGACGGCGAGAGGAACCGAGGGAGGTCGGAGTCGCGTCGGGGCAGAGAGGGGAGAAGAAGGTTCGGGTGAGGAGAGGCTCGGGGTCGCCGTTTGGGGAAAGAAAAAGGAAAAGGTTTTATAAATAAAACATTTCCTCAATTAAACGGGTATCCCAAACAGGCTTTATCCGAGCACGCCGATCGATCCCTTGAAAACCCGTCGTACAAGCTCCGAAAAATTTTCAGAAAATTTCTAAAAATTCCGAAAAAATTTTGTAAGGCTATTTCTCAAATAACCCTATTATTTAAATTTTTCTGAGATCTCACACAGGGTATATTTTGCCTCGGACTAACCTTATTTTGCAGGAGAAGGAATCTCTGGAAAAAGGTGGTCCGGGCGCCCGGAGGGGATCCGGGCGCCCGGAGGCAACTTTTATCCTCTGCGTCGCCTCACTACGTGGAGCATCTTGACTGGACTTATCACGTCGTACCAGGGCGCCCGGAAGGGATCCAGGCGCCCGGAGCAGCATATAAAAGAAGCCCCAGGTGTGGAGCTTCAAACAGAACTGAGAACTCTTCGACTGCTTGCCCTGCTGCTCTACGCTCCTACGACGCTAACAAAGCTCCGACAAAGTGCTCCTTCTTCTTTGGTTAATTTCCTTGTCGGTATCACTTTGTTTCATTAGCATTTCTTATACTCTTTTTGTAATCATATTCGAATTGCTAGTGGTTGCCCAACGAAAGTGGTCAAGGACCACGGGCCTTCGAGTAGGAGTCGTCACAGGCTCCGAACGAAGTAAAATCAACTATGTTCATTTACTTTTCCGCTGCGTACTTTTACACTCGAGTTTTCGAATCGATATTCATCCCCCCTCTATCGAACGATCACGGTCCTACAGATTTGTCCCATGTCACCTTGAGTGCTTTCTTCTTGGTTGTTTTGTTTTTGTCATTCTTCAACTTTGGGTACTCGTTCTTGTAGTGACCCTTCTTGTTGTATCTGAAGCAGGTCACATTTTTTGATTTGTTAGTGGAGTTGATCTTCTGCAAGTCAAGACTCACCTTCAGATTCTTGGTGAGACTCACCTTCAGATTCAGGTTTGGTTCTTGACTTTTCCTTGGAGGAACCTACAAAAAGAGCAATTCCTTTCTCGACCTATTTTGAGTTAGTCTGCTCATGGAGTTCGAGTTCACAAAATAATTCTCAAGTTTTAATTTAGAAAGATTCTTTGAAATCTTGTAAGCATCCACGATGGATGCTCATAGTGCACTTCGAAGAAATGCTTTCAGGGCATACCTTATTAGATCGTGATTCTCCATTTGGTGGCCGATAGTGTGAAGCCCGTTGAGGATGCCCTTTATCCTCGCGTGGAGTTAACTCACAGATTCTCCTTCCTGCATTTTAATATTAAATAACTTATTCAAGTAGAGATCTCGTTTGGTTACCTTTGCGTCGCTGGTTCCCTCATGCAGTTCGATGAGCTTGTCCCACAATTCTTTTGCATTTTCATGTGGGCCAACGTAGTTCAATTCCTCCTTCGTTAGCCCGCACTGGAGGGTGTTGAGAGCTTTGAAGTCTATTTGGGCTTTCTTCTTCATCTCCAGATTTCACTGTTCTGGGTCCATTGAATTTTTAGAGTTGTCGACGGGAGCCTTATAGCCTCTGGTGACACTGAACCACTGCTTGAAGTCAGTATTTAGATAAACCTCCATTCACTTCTTTCAGTATGGGAAGTCATCGCCATTGAAGAGAAGAGGGCAGACAATGCTGAATCCCTCGATTTGGGTCATAACTCTTGCACACAAGGAAACAAGAAAGAGGATCCCAAGACTTGATCTTGGATTTAGCAATGTGGGAGAAAAAGGAAAAAATTTAAGACTGAATTGGTGTTGCACCAGTTCAGTTTAATTTGCTATGAAAAAGAATTTTCCAAAGAGTCAACTATACCAATTTGGATTATGTCGAAAAATTTAAAATCGAAAAAATAAGAAAATAAAAAAGCCATTCCTTTTACCTAATTAGTGGTTGCACTAAATCAGAGCGGTACATGTTCCGATACCACTTGTTAGATCGTAAAGTTCGTTGGAGGGGGGAGGGGGGGGATGAATAGCGATCGTTAAAACTTAATCGAGTAAGCAGCGGAAACAAGAAAATTGAAGCAACGCTAACAAACCAATTTTATTTGGTTCGGAGCCTTCGTCAACTCCTACTCCAAGGCCCACACGTGAGAGTGTTTTTGTTGGATAATCACTAATAATTCGTAAAAATATTACACAATTTAGTACAAGAACTATAATAAATACCAACAACAAGGAAAATGAAACTGAGTTGCAAGTTGTCGGAGGAGCTTCGCAGCGTCGTAGGAGCATCTTTGGAGCAGCGCACAAGAGCAGCAATTGTAGAAGAAGTCGTGTTTGGCTCTTGGTGGAAGACTGCTTATATAAGCAGTTCCGGGCGCCTGGAACCCTTTCGGGCACCTAGACCGTGACATCGACCAACCAATCAGTGCGCTCCACGCTGGCGACGAGATAAGCTTTAGGCATTCCGGGCGTCCGGACCCCCTTTTCCAGCAACCCTTTTTCCTACAAGAAAAGGTTAGTTCGAGACAAAATAAAAATTATACAACGCTGCAAAACAAAGTTAGCACAATATGACAAATAGAGTAGTAATTAGATTCTGTCTTCTTGAGACCAGAATTTAGTCAAGATCTCAACTTAGGTTTCCAAAATGGATTCAAGTTGGATCAACACCTACTGCTCCCTCAAACGGGGAATGCGTCCTCACCAAGTCACTCTCCTTCAGTGACTTACCTTAATTTACCATTTTGCTAGACATCTGGTCAGCCTGTTGACCTATCTGAGCTTCATGCCAGTTATCCAGTCGACCCGTCGACCTAGCTGGACTTCGTGACAGATATCCGGTCAACCCGTCAACCTATCTAGACTACGTACCAACTATCCGGTCAGCCCGTCGACCTAGTTGGATTTCTTGTCAGATATTCGGTCCATCCGTCGACCTATCTGGACTTCTCCTGCACACTTAGGGTGCGTTTGGTTTGGGGTTATCCATCCAAGGTTATCAATGAAAACTTTGTTTAGTTTAAGTAATCGATGATTCCCGAATAATGTTCAATGCCTAATACGTCAACAAAAGGGGCATGCAACTCGGAATCGGAAAACCTCGAAAAACTTAGGTTTTTCTTGATTTTGGGGTTAATAAAATTTTTTTACCCAAAATACACTCGAATAAGAGAAAAATGTGATAAAAAAGAAAAATGTAAAGAAAATAATAAAAAAATAAAATAAAAACCTTTTAAATTTTTTTTTTTAAAAATTAAAAATAGAAAAAACAAAAAAATAATAAAATAGAAAAAAATTATAAAAATAGAAAAAACGTAAAAAAATAAAAAAACGTAAAAAAATAATAAAACCCATAAAAAATATATATATATATAAATATAAAAATAAAAAACATAAAAAAAAAAAAAATAAAAAAATAAAAAAAATATTTTTTTAAAATTTAAAAAACTAAAACAATTTTAAAAAATTTTAAAAAATAAAAAATGGGAAAAAATAAAAAATTAAAAGAAATAAAAAAATTAAAAAAACATAAAAATAAAAAAAAACGTGAAAAATAAAAAATAAAAAAAAACGTAGAGTTTAAATAATAATAATATATGATTAATTCTGTAATTAAGGGTAATATAGTAAAATATTAAACTAGGTTATTTATAAAAACCTTCAAACAAATAAGTTTTTATTGCATTACCTAAGTTGAACCAAACAACATTTGGTTATGTTTTATTCTCCATAACCTTAGTTATGCGATTATTTAGTAATCACATAACCAAAGTTATACATGATAATTTGAACCAAACACACCCTTAGTTACATTGTTAGATGATAACAAACCTAACTTAACTTACTTTGTCATTCATCAAAACCTGAGTTCGACCGTTAGTGCAACTTGCACCAACATTTGCTACGATTGGTATAAATTCATCGCAAATAGTTACGATTTGATTTGTGTATCAGAGAGTTTAGCGACAAAATATTTTAAACAATTTCATCGCTAAACCCCATTTTAGCGACAAAATACTCATATGACGTCACTAACCTCTTTACTACGATTTAATATTTCGTCGCTAAATAATCATAGTTCGTTGCAAACAGTTATGATAAGTTATGATATATCAAAGTGGTTAGTGGCGAAATTGTGTTATTTCGTCACTAATAGTTAGGGTTAGCAATGAAATCACCTGAATTTGTTGCTAACCACTTTTTTTTTTAGTTTTTTTTGTTTTCGTTCATATCCTAGATACAAATTTACAAACATACCAATCATCATAACTATAACAACAAATTCACAAATACACTAACAAATAACTCATACTTCAACCCAAATAAAATCACAACATTCACAAACCAAGTTCAAAACATATTCACAACCAACAATCCAAACAAGTTCACAACAAAAAATCCAAACCAGTTCAAAACAAGTCCATAATAACATCATGTTCATATTCAAAAGTCCACAACATCAAAGTCTAAGACTGAGGAGGAGGAGGAGGAGGAGGAGGTGGAGTTAAAGATGAATCATGGATCAAGGAATCTAATGCTCCAAGTGTTAATCAATTAAGAATTTATTGAAACATATCTCGTCTTGATTTCATTGATGCTAACTCACCTTGGGTGTTTACTAACTGAACTTTGGTGTTTGCTAACTTATCTTGGATGGATTCAAGTCTTTCATGTAATGCAGTGTTAGTTGATCTGGATGAGGAGGTGGCATTTGAAGAAGTAGACCTAATTGGTTTCGGCCACTTTCAAGTCCTTTGATGTATCCAAACCGAGTACCGAGGACCTGATGTAAAATTTTGAAGATAATAAAACATATGATATGATATGATGACATATTGAGCATCTGGATAAGGATTTAACTCAACAATAAATAGCAACAAAATAAGATGATTATGAAATATAGATATACTGAAAAATAAGATGATACTAAAATGTAGATATAATAAAAGCATGAATTTGAAAGAGCTTTGAAAGAGCTTCAAAAGCACTCTTGCAAATCAAAGTAAGTGGCTCGAGTGAATAAATTGAGGAAATGCATACTACAATCTAATCACTATTTTAGTTGAAGATTCAATTCAATTTGAACATTTAGGGTATAAAATTACTAGATTCTCCAAATCCAATAAAATAATCCTAAAACTAATTAATAACATCAAAATAACCCTAAAATTATCATCTAAGCATTAAAATAATCTTAAAATTATCATCTAAGCATTGAGGTCAACATAGGAAAAAATAAATTGGACTCAAAGATTTGAAGTCTGAAGGCAAAAAGAGTAAAAAAGTATCATCGCCTAAGCTAAACTGACAAAAGTGAACATGGAAACATCTAATAAAATTGGAAAGATACAGAGAAAAGAAGAGGTACTAGTTAATAGGCCAAGAGAGATAAAAGACTCCTTGGGTTTATTGGGATGCTAAATGGATAAACAAGTTAAAAACTGAGCTTAAGTGATAGAAAAAGCACTTGTGAAACTCCACTAAATACATACGAGAGGTCAATGTTCAAGGTTATAAGGTCCTCCCAAAAGGTGGCTCTCTTCTACATTTGTAGACTATCCTTCTATGTATAAGCAAGCTACATAAAATTTGGGTGATTAAAATGAAATATGATTTTGTATCACAATAGGTAGTTAGTATTGTTATGGTCGATTTGTAGCTAGAGGGGGGGAGGGGGGAGAGGTGAATAGCTCGTCGCGCTTCGATTGATTGCTTTGATAAAGTTGTTGCAGCAGAAAATACTCAAGCAACTCTCGTAATAGTAACACAAGGGATTTACTTAGTATCCACCTCAAGAAGAGGTGACTAATCCAAGGATCCACACACGATATATGCTCTCCACTATGAAAAATACTCCTTCTCGGTAATTACCGGAGGTGGAGAAACCTCATACAAGACTCACACAACATACAACACAACGCAAGAAGAAAAATACAAGTACACAAAGAAAAAGCCTCTTCTTGCTTGACCTTGTTGTAGTTGATCACCTCTTGAACCTTGGAAGTGCAACAATACTTATCCCTAAGAACTTCCAAGAATTGGTGGTGAGTGTCGGAGAAGACCGCGTGAGTTGGGGAAGAAAGGTTTTTGCGTTTGAACGCTTCATCGCCTTTATATCTTGGCTTCTAGAGCTTCCAATCAATTGTGACTCCTTCTAATTGATTGTCATGTCAGGTCGCAGCGATCTCGACTGTCCAAAACCTGCATCCTGTGCAACGATCGTATCTCAATCAATTAGGGAGGCTTAAATTGATCGGTTGATCGATTCAGAGCGTCTCTGTGCTCTTCGTTGGAAAAGCCTGAATCGATCAGCTGATCGATTTAGCTTTCTCGCGTCACACACGATTTCCAGCCCCCAATTGATCGGTTGATCGATTGGCGGTACCCGACTGATCGATTGGGAAGCATTATGTTTACATGATATAAGCTCCTAATCGATCGACCTATCAATTGAGCAGTTGTTTATTACAACACTCTCCCAATTGATCGGCTGATCGATTGAGTTTCGATTCAATCAATCGGCTGATCGATTAACCACCCTTGACTTGCTTAACTCAAGCTCAAGGGCACCCAATTTCAACATTCGGTCAACCATGACATGTTGTAACTCCTCATGCCTAGCATCCGATCAACCTTGACCTGTCGGGACTTCTTCACCAAGCATTCGGTCCTCCATAACCCACTTGGACTTCCACCAAATGTCCGATCACCTTTGACCCATCTAGATTTCCTCGTGCCAAGTATCCGGTCAATCCTTTGACCTACTTGGGCTTCCCAACACCAGGTGTCCGGTCAACCTTGATCCACCTGGATTTTTCTCCTCACGTGCTTGGCTTCACTCATCAGGTCTTTTTATCTGCCTAGCTTCACTCACTAGGACTTTTCATTTGTCTGGCTTCACTCACCAGGACTTCCATCTGCCTGGCTTTACTCACTAGGGCTTTCACCTAGCTTCACTCACTAGGATTTTCCCACTGCCTAGCTTCACTCACCGGGACATTCACCTGGCTTCACTCATCAGGATTTTCCAACTGTCTAGCTTCACTCACTAGGTCTTTCACTTGACTTCACTCACCAGAATTTTTAACTGCCTAGCTTCACTCACCAGGACTTCCAACTACCTAGCTTCACTCACCAGGACTTCCCCTTGCCTAATCTCCAGTTAAGACTTTTCTAGACAAGTATTCGATCAATTTTTTGACCTACTTGACTCTTCTTTACATCTGACTGGTCAAACCTTGACCAGAGGAGAATTTCTCCAACAATCTCCTCAAATGGACGATTGCTCCTGCAATCTCCATATATTGTCAAACATCGAAACCCAAACATCAAGACTCAAGCTTGAGCCAACTTAAGCTCAGTCAACCTAGTCAACCTTGACCCAGAGATATTACACCAACAAGTATAAATCTAGACCTAGGAGACCACATAAACCAAAACTTACAATAAACTTAAGTTATATATCTAGAGGAAACTAATCTATCTAGAGTATTAAAAAGCACAAGGAAGAATCTGCTAACCCACATTTGATGTCAAACAGATGAAGAAGTTCACTTTCACACAAGACTCAATTGAATTTGTTAAACATCACTCTTGTCGTTTACAATGCCTTTCTTGTGTTTAAACTTATATAACAGTATCAGCTGAAGGGGAAAAGGAGTACCAAATGATGATGAGTCGAGAATTGTCAAAACAAAAGTCGACGAGGACACTAGCATGGAGGAGAATTATCGGAGCAAAAGCCGATGAGGACATTAGCACGGAGGATAGAATCGTCGGAGCAAAAGCCGATGAGGACATTAGCACGGAGGAGAGAATCGTCGGAGCAAGAAATGGTGGAGGAGAATCACCGCAGATCAAGTTTCACGCATAGGAGAAGGGTGGAATTAGGTTTTTCTGTGTATTTTTGTGACGAAACTTAAGAGTTTAATAGCGATTTTAATTCGTCGCTAATATATTTGCGACGAATTTCTTCATTTTGTAAAAATTCATCGCAAATCATTTTCTTTTGAGACGAATTGTAAAAATTCTTCGTAAATAGTTATTTTTGCGATAATTTAATATTTTGTCGCTAACACCATATTAGCTATGAAATATTAATAATTTTTTTGTAATGATTGTTTAGAATTAGTTCAAATATCAACAAAAGGAATCGAAATGAACATAAATTATCAATAAATTCAATATGATTTTTTTCCTCTCGTAATATTATAAAAAAATATCAAAAAGACAAGGACATAATTATTTTTTATAATTTTTTTTTCATATTTGACTTTGGTCAAAGGGGTTAAATACTATTTTTAAAATATAGGAAGTAAAATACTATTTGATAAAAAATATGGGAGGGTTAAAGGTATTTTCCCTTTTATAAATCATTAAATAGAGTTTTTTTTTTCAAAAAAAAATTAAATAGATATCTGTCTCATCATTTTATCCTGAAATTATCTCTTTGACCCAGCACACTCATAGAACTTAACGGATAACTACTGCAATATATTTAGGATGAATGTATGATATTTAGGATTACTGCATATTTAGGATGAATTTATGATATTTAGGATGAATTTATGATTTAAGATTAGATAGTATAAAAGTTAACTAGTAATTATTATAACATATTTAGTGTGACTATTAAATAGCTTATATATATTCAATATAAATTTTAAATTCTAAATTCACTCACGATATAAATCTTAAACACATCCTAGACATGTTGTAGAAACTAATAAATAACTTCTAATCTGATAACTCTACAGGTTGTAAAAGTTATCTGATAGATGTTATACGTGATAAAAACTACCAAGTAGTTTCTACAAAAGCGTTAGATTCAAAATAAGGATATCACTCATTTAATTAATTAATTAATTTGCAAAAGGAGGCGCTCCATAGTGTTTAGGCCTTTTTGAGTTTTTGCCCATGATTCAAACTCGGAATTCCTTTAAACGTCAACAATGGATATCACTTAACTTTTATTGAAGCATCGTCCTCGACCATCCAACTCTAAGTCTTAGTTAAACCCTAAACCCACGCACTCTATAACATGGAGGGCAAGTTGGCCTCGGTGATGATGTGATTTCGAGTGATCTGTTCGAGGGAGGTGCAGCCGCTCAAGGCCATGGTGAGCTCGAGCTCGTCGCGGAGCATTTCCAGCACCTTCAGCACGCCAGCCTCCCCGTCGGCCGCCAACGCGAAAATCACCGGCCTTCCAATCTGCATGCGGTCAACGAGACAAACACAATTAAGCAGGAGTAGTAGTAGTAGTAGATCGAGCTTGATCTGCAGCTAGGACGTTGCTTACAAACACCCCAGAAGCTCCCAAGGCCAATGCCTTGAACACGTCTGTGCCTCGACGAATCCCGCCGTCCAAGAACACGGGAACTTTCCCTTGTGCTGCTTTCACCACCTGGAGATTTACTCAATCTCTCAGCACTTGTCCTGATTAATTAGACATGACTAAAGCATGTTTGCGTACCTCTTCCAGAGAATTAATGGTCGCTGGAACATAGTCGAGCTGGCGAGCACCGTGATTGGACACGACGATACCAGCAACCCCAGCTTGAACGGCTAGTTTAGCTGCATTAGTTTGTAAGCAAGAACATATACAACTATGAGCATCACTTACTATGAGCTGAGAGGATTTTTAAGTTCCAAACTGATCACTTACTGTCCTCTGCAGTCATCACTCCTTTCACTACAATCGGGAGGGAAGTAATTGTCTGCAACCACTTCACATCCTGCAGTCGGAATACAGGGATCAACAGTTAGTTCTTCGTGTTCTACTATCTGTTCCACCGAGAACTTAGCTACACGCACCTTCCAGGATAGGGAACGGTCGACTTGGCTGGCGACGTAGGATGCTAGCCCTGAATCATTGGTCTGCAAAGTCCGGCACGCAGTGTGGGTAAGAGCAGAATCAATGAACAAAGTGAATTGTCTGACCACTTTAATTTCTTTTCAGCGGCTTAATTACCTTATCCATTTTTCCCAGGTCCAGATCCTCGAAGTTCTTGAGTGTAAGGGAAGGTGGTAAAGTGAACCTGCAAACAATGGAGTCATTCGTCTGGATCAGATCGAGAGGATGATGAAATGAATGTAAGACCTGTTCTTAATGTCAGCTTCTCTTCTTCCGAGCCTCGGCGTATCGACTGTGAGGACAATGGCCTTGAAGCCCGCCCTCTCAGCTCTTCTAACAAGTTGCAGCACTACATTTCTGTCCTTGTAGACCTAACCAAAAAATTCAAGTATGAAAAACATGCTCACTGTGTCAGGATGCAATGCTGATGAAGGAATGCAAAGTTTGGAATAATTCAGAAACAATGTGTGTGTGTATATACATAAAGTTGGAAGAAGCGAATTCCTGGTCCTGTTGAGTTAACCTCTTCGACACTGGAAGTCGACCATGACGACAGTGTCTAGAAAAGGGAAAAGGTAGTTCAGGAATGAAAGCTTGGAGATTGAAGCAATGAGGTCATCAACCAGCAATCTACATATAAATTGCAGCAGAAAAGGAATGACAAACCATGATAGTTCTAGCTGCTGATGCAGCCCTAGCTGTTGCCAACTCCCCTGTAGAACATATCACAGAAGAAGATGAGGAAGTAGCTCTTCTACAACACAGAATTGTTAAACCAATATACTGCAATAATACAAGTACAAGGGGCAAACCTTGAGGATGTGCCATCTTCTGCATAGCCGAGGGGGCAATCATGATTGGCATTGAAATATTGAAACCCAAGACCGTCGTGGTTAGATCAATCTTGGATACATCAACTAGAATACGGGGACGAAACCTGGAAAATATTTGCTAAAATCAATCATTTTCAGATAATAGATATTGATAATTTGGTGCATGCAGTAATCAAGTTATCAACGAAATACAATCAAGTGAAAACCAATTATCAATGAAATACCCATTTCTGCATCGACGTGATGGCTACTCTCGATCAAATGGAGAACTTTTGCATAAAGTAATCAAACAGAAACCGGTGAACTAAGAAAATCTCAGTAACTATCTGCAGGGTCATATATAGATCTTTTAGAAGATGCTTACAGAATCCTCGAGAAGGCATTCCTGTTCTCCCTTAGTGTCCACTGGTCCTCCGCTCCTGATGCAAAGTAATCATAGATCATCTTTGGTAACTTCTGCTTGGCAATCTCCTCGTACTCAGAAACGTTGGTGATCTCCATGGACCTGTCCTCGAACAAACAAACACAGAAAGAAGAGGAGAAAGCTAAAATATTTCAGACGTACGTGTTCGATCACGCATATAAAAGAGGAGAAAGCAAACTCAAATAAACTAAATCCTACGGATTCAAAGAAATACAGCAGAAATCTTGTGCCGGAGAAAGAGGAGGAGAAATTTCTGAAGGAGAAAATAGGCATGCGCTGACAAGTAAGATTATTATTTTATCGTATACCTGCTCTTCCCTGCGAGAAAAGTAATTTAATTCTACGGAGGAGGGCAAGTGGTACACGGATCATTCACGGACAAACTTGAACAAAATTGTATCAGTAAACAGAAAAAGATCAAGTTTTGTGAGTTAAGAATTATCACAAATAGTGGATAGACGTGAACGCCCTTAAGCATCAGCAACATGGAAATATATGCATCCTTATACACAAACTAGTGAGAGAGAAAAATACCCAAGTTTTAGAATCTCATGAAAGAATAGCAGCTAGGTAAGCATGGATCACCTTACTGCTTCCTTGTAGGCTAGGGTTCTTTGGTGGCCTCGGTTGGAGCTTGGGAGGGAAGAAAAAGGCGAAGTGCAATATTGATCTTTTTTATAGATAAATTGCAAGAATGCCTATTTTTTTTAAAATTTTTTTTTATTGATCCACAAGTCATCCGAGTTGGTATATGATAAAATACTTATTACATGAAGTCGTGGGGTCGAAACTCAGAGTCGTCGGACGTAAATCCCTGTCCCTGTAATTTTTTGCCTTATCGATCTTCAGTCTTCACCCTATAATTTTTTCGTGACTTTAGTCGTATGAGCAACACTTGTTCTTCGCTCTCGAGTCCGGCGGTCGGTCTATGCCCTTCCCACCGTCGCACTGTAGAGCTCGTCCCCCCTCTCCCAATATCTTTCACTTTCTGCTTGGTGAGAGGCGGCGGAATGGCTAGATCCGGCCGCCACCTCCGGTTCGGCGGGGAGAAGGCGGCGGACTTGATCCGGAGATGCGGCGAAGGAGGTATCATCTACGGTTGCATTTTCCTCTACATTTCCGTGTCCAGTGGCCAGATCTTCTTCAACAAGGTCAGATTCCCGATCCGTGCATCTTTCTCGTCTAATTATAACATTGAAGTTTATTCGTAGGTTGAGAAGTGTTTTACTTGGACGCGAGCTTTACCATTGTGTCATACGATCTGCGAACCTTGTGTTACTTCAGGTTGTAAATGAGAGATATTTAGGGTGAATTCGTACCTTAATTCACCAAGACCGGTGTTTTGTTGCGCTGTAATAGTCAAAAGGAAGTTGGTGCTGGGGATTTAGATCTTAGTTTGTTACTAACCGCAGTGCTTTCTATTTTACTTTCGTTCTAGTCTGATGAGCGTATGGTGATATGATAGTTTCATGAAAATTGATAAGAAACTAGCTAAGTTGTACTAGAAACACAATGTGAGATCTTGGTATCCGATTTGTATATGGATCCTAATCATAAATTCCATCTTGGCCCATTATTCTTGGCAATCTGAGCGAACTAGCACTCTGGCTGAGGAGATAGTGACCTAGTTGTGACATGATAGCAACTTGACTTCAAGTAAACTTTTAGATAAGCTAAGTCCTTCTCCCTAACTGGTCCATTCGGTTCTGTATGTCTGATTCTGATTATGCCAACATGACAAATAACAACTCGCATCCATATAAAGGTTCCAGCAGAACAAGAGCATAGAGCATGACAAAGGTGGTGTCATTCTTGAAAAGCTTTAGCTATAATCCTAAGTTAGGAGGATAAAAGGAGGCAGTCTCAATGTTTCATAATTTGAACCTAACTGTGTTGAATTTCACCCTCCCGAAATATGGCTTTTTTAGTGTGTTGAATAATGCATCAAAATTGAAAAAAAATGCCATCTGAAGGTCGTGTTGTTATATCCATAACTTGAATTTGCATAATAATAGATTTGGCATTACTGAATCATTGGATATTGGATTCAGTAAATCACTCATTATCCTGAAGGGAAGCCTGACATGATATTTTCCATATTGTTAAAATTAAGGTGCTTGATGGCCATACTCTCACTGTCTCACATGCTCTAATGAGGTGATTCAAGAAGGCATCCTCCTCCTGGTTAGTTAGTTATTTTATGAGAACATGAGCTTGTTGGATATTGGGGCCTTAAATGGACCAAAACGATTTAGAGGAAGGAAGCCATCAATTGTTGAAAGTCATAATTGACTTCAAAATTGAAATCTACGATTCGCGTAGATAGATTTAGACTATTAATTTGCTTAAAACCGATTAAGGGTGAATGAGAAATTAATGTTTAAAGTCAGCCCAAAATAACATTTATTATTCATTAATAAAGTACATGGGAGAATAGTCCCACATCGGAAATTCCCGATGTGTATTCTCTACTTATTAATGAAGATGTGTTAATGGAGTTAACACAAAAATAAAAGGACAGATTACCCTAGCCGTGGCGGCGGTGCTCGACCGCGAGCCCGCCACCGCCACGCGCACGCGCAACGGGCGCCAGAGGCAGACTTGCACGCACGCATCGCATCGAGGAGCTTAAATTTATGCCCGTGACATCGCAGCGCCTACGTGGCATTCGGGTGATGTCGCTCAGACCGACGCGGCAAAGACCACGCGATCCTCGGGCAAATGGAGATGACCGACAATGACTTAGGGAATGGATGGCTACCGTTGATCAATGTTGATCAATAGTATGATGGATCGCTGTGATGCGATCTAGAGCGTTGGATCGCAAAGAGTACCGATCCGACGGCTGGATGAGACTTGATCTAAAGCGTCGAATCGATGGATCCGGATCCGATGGCCGATGACAATAGGCGGATCCAACGCCTCAGATCTGATGGATGAGATTGAAGTGGGCTTGGTGAAGGGTTACAACCCTTCAGAATGGATGATCTAGATCGATCCAGCCCAAGAAACACATCCACTCACCCAAAGGATAATCAACCTCTTCATTCAGTATAAATAGAACCCTCCAGATGATGGAAAATTCACTCTCAATTCACTTCCTCAAGCATTCTTCTCATCTTGTGCATTCAAGAGTCCAAGAAGTCTACTAAATTTATGCTCCAGGTGACATTGCAGTACCTACGTGGCATTGAGGAGCATTGAAGTGCCTACGTGGCCGCGAGGAGCATTGAGGAGCTTAAATTTATGCTCCAGGTGACATTGCAGTGCCTACGTGGCACTCGGGTGACGTGTCAGGCTCGTACCTGACGTGGCAGCACCTATGCGGCATCCTCGTGGGCAAAGAGAGATGACCGACAATGACTTAGGAATAGATGGCTACCGGATCAACGTTGATCAAATAGGTATGATGGATCGCTTGTGATGCGATTCAGAGCGTTGGATCGCAAAGAGTAACGATCGGACGGCGATGAGACTCGATCCAAGCGTCAATCAATGGATCCAGATCCGATGGCCGATGACAATAGGCGGGATCTGAGGGTCACAACTCCTCAGATCTGATGGATGAGATTGAAGTGGGCTTGGTGAAGGGTTACAACCCTTCAGAATGGATGATCTAGATCGATCCAGACCAAGGAACACATCCACTCACCCAAAGGACAATCAACCTCTTCATTCAGTATAAATAGAACCCTCCAGATGATGGAAAATTCACTCTCAATTCACTTCCTCAAGCATTCTTCTCATCTTGTGTATTTAAGAGTCCAAGAAGTCTACTAAAAGGTTCGCTGGTCTCGGAAGTCGGAGTGCTACGATTCCAAGACGTTCGTCGTCGTTGTATCTTGGGAACGAATTGCAACAATCCGTTAAGCACCGTAGTGGAGCAATATCGTTTACGGAGATAGTGTCGAACACTAGCCTCGACGATCAGTTTGCATACTCCAAAAGCTACCCGGGGAACAACAGTCGTAAACGATATTTCCTGCAAACTGATATGGCTACCAACGACATTCCGACGACCGTTCCGACCGCCATTCCGACAACCATTCCGCAGGGAGAAAAGCCGGAGAAATTCACCGGAACCGACTTCAAAAGATGGCAGCAGCAGATGTTGTTTTATCTAACAACGCTAAACCTTGTACGGTTTTTGCACGAAGACACGCCAGCCGCTACGGAAGGTAGTAAGGCTGCTAGCGATGCGTGGTCTCACGGAGATTTTCTGTGCCGCAATTATATACTCAACGCCTTGGACAACACGTTATATAACGTATATTGTTCTCTGGAGACGGTAAAATCTTTGTGGGAATCCCTTGAGAAGAAATACAAGACCGAAAATGCTGGATCAAGAAATTCATCGTCGGTCGGTTTTGGATTTCAAGATGGTGGACTCAGCGTCTCATCTCAAGTCCAAGATACGCAATTAATATCGCATGATCCGGACGCCAAGGCAATGGTCAACGAGACATTCATAGCTCGCGGAATCGAGAAGCTCCTCCGTCACGGAAGGATTTCAAGAATTACCTAAAGCACAAGCAAAAGGAGATAGGATGCAAGACACGATCTTGAGGCTACGAATAGAGGAGGATAATCGAAAGTTATCCGACTCAGAGGAACCAAGCGGACTATAGGCGAAATGTCCAACCTGGTCGAGCCGAACGCCAAAAAGCCGGCGGTTCAAAAAGAAGGCTCAAGCAAAGAAGTTCAAGGCTCCTGCTATAATTGTGGAAAGGCGGGACACTATCAAAGGACTGCAGACGCCAAAGAAGCCAACCTGGCAAAGGATGTTGCGAATCATGCCGAACTCTCTCGAGGACTTGGATCTCATCGCGGTTCAGATTTAAGCCAACTTGTGGATACCAACCCAGGCAATGGTTCATTGACATCGAGCAACTCGTCGTATTTGTTCGATAAAGCGATGTTCTCCAAGTATACCAATAAATGGCGGGAAGCTCTATATGGGTAATTCCACGACGTCGCCAATTGTTGGACTCGGAAAGGTTGTCAAGACGACGTCCCGAAAGGAGCTAACACTCATGTACTCCATGTTCCCGACATCGTAAGAACCTAGTTTCGGAGCGGCATTGGTCAAGGGATTTAAAGCTAGTGTTCCACTGCATAACTTTGACTTACGAAGAATGGTGTCTTCGTAGGAAAGGGTACCTAGAAAAGGGTCTATTTAAAATGCTCATAATGCCTGACCAAATTTTATGGTAATAAAATAAATGCTCACCATATGTTGTTGAGTGTTTTAATTTATGGTACGATCGACTTGACACGTGAATAATAATACTCTCAAACGCCTCGCCAAATTAAATTTATTACCAAACGTCAATGTTGATGGAACACACAAATGTGAAGTGTGCGTGAAACTACCTTTTCATTCGGTGGAAAGGACAACAACTCCTCTAGAGTTGATACATAGTGATCTATGTGACTTGAAATTTGTGTAAACTAGAGGAGGTAAAAAATATTTTATTACTTTTATCGATGACTGCACAAAGTTCTGTTATGTCTTTCTTTTAAGAAGTAAAGACGAAGCCCTAGAGGCGTTCAGAACCTATAAAACAGAAGTTGAAAACCAACTTGACAAACGAATTAAAATAATTCGAAGCGATAGAGGTGGAGAATATGGTGCACCGTTTGATGAATTTTGTACAGAATCTGGCATTATCCATCAAACAATGGCGCCTTACTCACCTCAATCAAACGGTGTCGCCGAACGTAAAAATCGGACACTAAAAGAAATGATGAATGCCTTGTTGATAAATTCAGGCTTACCTCAAAACTTGTGGGGGGAAGCAATATTATCGGCAAATCACATTCTCAACAGAATCCCTCATAAGAAAAATGATAAAACTCCATATGAACTATGGAAAGGCCGCGAGCCATCGTACAAATACCTGAAAGTGTGGGGGTGCTTGGAAAAGGTCGAAGTACCTAAACCAAAGCAAGTAAAGATCGGACCTAAAACGTTCGATGTGGTATTTGTCGGATATGCCCATAATAGTAGTGCATATTGTTTCCTAGTTCACAATCGACATTCACGATATACACGTGGGAACAACCATGTAATCAATGCGATATTCTTTGAAAACGTATTCCCTAATAAAAGGGAACGTTGAAAGTGATAACAACGGAAGTTCAAACAAAAAGCGTTATCGAACTTAATTGTTATAAAAGGACTATTGACGATCAAAGTGAAGAGCCACGTCGTAGCAAACGAGCTAGAGTTGAGAAATCGTTTGGGCGATTTCACGACTTTCACGCCGAAATGAACCAAGAACATTAAGCTCTCTGCACCGATGCTCCAACGTGAAAGAAGTCGCCAATAGTGAAATTAAGTCTATCGTGAATAATCATACTTGGGAATTAGTAGACCTTCCTTATAAACCATTAGGTTGTAAGTGGATACTAAAACGTAAGTATAAAGTCGATGGATCAATTGACAAGTATAAGGCCGACTCGTAGCCAAGGGGTACAAGCAAGAGGAAGACCTTAATTACTTCGATACATACTCACCGGTGACAAGGATTATATCCATACGAGTCTAATAGCCATTGCAACACTGTATGACCTTGAAATACATCAAATGGATGTTAAGACTGCGTTTTAAATGGTGAGTTGGAAGAAAAATTTATATGGAGCAACCAAGGGTTCACGGCTCGAAATGAGAAAAGGTGTGTCGACTAAGTCGTCAGACGGACTTAAGCAAACGCCAAACAATGGCACGAAAAATTGACAAAGTAATGTCAAACGAATTCGTAATAAATGAATGTGACAAATGCGTTTATGTCAAAACACACCACGGCTATGTAATTGTCTGCTATACGTAGACGATATCTAATAATGGGCGAATCGATGTAATCACGACTACAAAGAAAAAAGAAATTTTGATATGAAAGATATGGGTCTGACAGATGTTATATTGGAATTAAAATTCTCGGGCATCGAAGGGATAGTTTTAACACAATCCCATTACGTAGAATCTGATTGAAAAATTCAATGCGACGATCTCTACAGTGAAAACACCTATGGATCTAAGTCAACACTTAACAAAACCATGGTGAGACCATATCGCAGTTGGAATATTCTGATAATAGGCGGGTTTGATGTATCTCACAAACCGCACACGTCCGGATATTGCTGTCGGTCAACAAACCGAGTCGCTTTACGAGTAATCCAAACGACACCCATTGGAAAGCATTGATGCGAGTTCTCGATATTTGAAATATACTATGAACTATGGATTACTTTATGGAAAATATCCCGTTGTGTTGGAAGGATATTGTGATGCTAATTGAATATCGATCAAAAGACTCCAAATCCACTAGTGGATATGTATTCACGATCGCTGGGAGCAGATTCGAAATCCATTAAGCACTTGCATCGCTTTTCATGGAATCCGAGTTTATAAGATTGACAAAACAATTGAGAAGTCGAATGGTCATGAATTTCGAAGATATTCTTACCGGTGAAACTGCCGTCGCATTAATCCATCGTGATAGTCAATCGCGATTGAAGGGCACAGAGTAATATGATAATGGGAAGTCACGACATATACGTCGTATATAATACCATTAGCTGATCTCGAATGGAGTGATTGCAATCGACTATGTTAAGTCCAAAGATAATTTGGCAGATCCTCTAACGAAGGGGTTGAGTCGAGATCAAGTATCTCGCTCATCAAGAGGAATGAGATTAAAAATCTACAACTAAAAACGATCAGTAGCGGTAACCCAACCTTGTTGATGGAGATCCCAAGATCTTGGTTCAACGGGACAACGGTTATAAGTTGGGTCCAAAGACATTAGATAGTTTATCTCATCCCAATCCTAGGATGAATTTGGTCTGCCCTACCTCACGAGTGAGGTTAAGCTTATGCTTTTAGTGACTTCTATACGATAAGGTGGAGTATGGTAGGATACTCTTGATAAGTGTCACCTATGTGAGTGTGAAGACAAGGTCGCTTCAATGAAACACTCATGAATCCAAGATGATATCCATGGTCAAACGGAACCAACCACGAGAACCTAAAGTAGGTGAGATAGATCTCTGTTATTGTCTCAAGATACACCAACAAATGAGCGCTCAAGACATCACGCTCATCACATTAGTATACTCGAGCAAGATTTCACTACGGAAGGTTCAAAGCCACAAGCTACCTCTCCGACGCAGTTGACTTATCGATTGACTCTTGTAAAATGTCGCATACACGCATCGCATTAATTTCATTCATGGGGATTGTGGATATTAGGCCTTAAATGGACCAAAGCGATTTAGAGGAAGGAAGCCATCAATTGTTGAAAGTCGTAATGACTTGAAAATTGAAAT
This sequence comes from Zingiber officinale, assembly GCF_018446385.1. Classification (NCBI taxonomy): domain Eukaryota; kingdom Viridiplantae; phylum Streptophyta; class Magnoliopsida; order Zingiberales; family Zingiberaceae; genus Zingiber; species Zingiber officinale. The sequence goes on along the minus strand of NC_055997.1, from coordinate 25,901,710 downwards.
CTACGATTCAGTAGATAGATTTAGACTATTAATTTGCTCAAACCGATTAAAGGTGAATGAAAAATTAATGTTTAAAGTCAGCCCAAAATAATATTTATTATTCATTAATAAAGTGTAGGGAGAATAGTCCCACATCGGAAATTCCGATGTGTATTCTCTACTTATTAATGAAGATGTGTTAACGGAGTTAACACAAAATAAAAGGACGATTACCCCTTAGCCTGTGGCGGCAGTGTCAGACCGCGAGCCCGCCACCCGCCACGCGACGCGCGCCGCGCAAGAATGGGCGCCAGAGGCGCACTTCGCACGACGCATCGCCGCGAGGAGCATTGAGGAGCTTAAATTTATGCTCCGGGTGACTGCCTACGTGGCACTCGGGTGACGTGGCAGTACCTGACGTGGCAGCACCTATGCGGCATCCTCGTGGGCAAAGGGAGATGACTGGACAGTTGACTTAGGGAATGGATGGCTACCGTTGATCAACGTTGATCAAATAGGTATGATGGATCGCTTGTGATGCGATCTAGAGCGTTGGATCGCAAAGAGTACCGATCTGACGGCTTGGGATGAGACTTGATCTGAAGCATCGAATCAATGGATCCAGATCCGATGGCCGATGACAATAGGCGGGATCTGAGGGTCACAACTCCTCAGATCTGATGGATGAGATTGAAGTGGGTTTGGTGAAGGGTTACAACCCTTCAGAATGGATGATCTAGATCGATCCAGCCCAAGAAACACATCCACTCACCCAAAGGACAATCAACCTCTTCATTCAGTATAAATAGAACCCTCCAGATGATGGAAAATTCACTCTCAATTCACTTCCTCAAGCATTCTTCTCATCTTGTGCATTCAAGAGTCCAAGAAGTCTACTAAAAGGTTCGCTGGTCTCGGAAGTCGGAGTGCTACGATTCCAAGACGTTCGTCGTCGTTGTATCTTGGGAACGAATTGTAACAATCCGTTAAGCACCGTAGCGGAGCAATATCGTTTACGGAGATAGTGTCGAACACTAGCCTCGACGATCAGTTTGCATACTCCAGAAGCTACCCGGGGAACAACAGAGCTAAGCTTTGATCTTACATCTAAAATATTTCTATGAAATATGCAGCTCTTAACATAGCTTCTGAGAATAGCAATAATGTTCCGTGGAACACAAGTGACATTTGTAAAACAATAATCTTTAAGATGTTTAAGTTGATTTATGTAACTGACTTTTGTGCACTGGACCTGAGGATATGGTGGCCAATTTTATATAATTTCTGGATGATACTTCGACTGGAGAAATAAAATGAAAATGAGCACATAGCATGGTTATGCACGACTAAGTGAGTTGTTGAACTTTCATGTATTACTAAACAATAAACATCACTGGATAGCACTCTGTAAACTGATCTAACCTTATATAGTGAGTGGAATATTCTCTCTCATAACTAAAAATGCTCAAACATACCCGTTCCTTAATTACTCTTTAGCATTAAAGAACCAGATTCAAAAGCTGAATTCTTCATGATATCTAATGGAGTTTTTTATTTGTCTAATTTTATTTTATTTTTATTATGTTTAGCTAATATTTTAACTTTGCATGCCAACTCACTTCATTTTTTGCACGGTGGGTTTTATCATCCAGTGAGATCAACTTCCCATATCCTGTTGCATTAACTTTCCTGCACATGCTGTTCTCTTCAGTATTGTGCTTTCTACTCACCCAAGTTTTCAAGGTATTTGTTCCTTGATAAAGTATACATTGTTTTGGTAGGCTCTTTTTCTTGAAGTGAACTTGAGTTATCATTCTATTTGCCTACCTTAAATTATTACCAATCATTTTATACTACTGTAGAGATTTTAAGATGTTTATTGTTTGTCAGATTTTAACGATTGAAGGGGGGGATGACTTCAGACATGTGAGTTACTCTACTTAATGAGAAAATGTAATAGTAATCAGAAATGCCTTGTTTTTAATTCTGTTTCACCAGCTCATTAGATGAATGCTATTGTTCTTGAAATTTTCTTGGTTTCAGGATAGCATTCTCTTTCAGTTTATAGTATCCTCAATGCCCTTTCCAGTTTCATTTCCAGTAATAGCATTCTTTAATACAATGCATCATATAAAAATTTCATAATATATAAGACATCTTAGATTTTTCATTAAATACAGCAAGCTTTAGTACCATTTTTTTTCAGCCATACTTCTGAATTAGAGTGTTAGGTAGTTGATACATGTAAAAAAAATGTAATGCAATGATAGATAATGCTAAAAATTCTGCATTATTAAAAGTAAAAAAATACTATATCTGGGAGTATTTAGATCTCAATTCCATAAGATAGTAAAATAAGAGAAAACAATTAACCAAATAAATCTGAAAAAACCAAGTTACGGACATGTTAAAAGACACCATAAATCCTATAATTATTCATGTTGAATTGATCAGAATTTGGTGTGAAGAGTGGCTGGAAATTAAAGGGACCTCTGCAGTCAAGTTTAGTAAGTAATTAAAGAGAGCTGGGTATTTATCAGTATATAGCCTCGTATGGATTCAAAAAAGGAACAAAATTCAGAATGTATTGACTGGATAATCATCATTCTGTTCCTTAGTTTGTTCTGGTTGAAATTTGCTATTGCTTGCTAGTATTGGGCAAATTGGCTCTCTAGTGTAATAGAGTATTCCTCTATTATTTGTGATAGTGAAAGTATCAGGTGTAGGGATCTTATGCATAAAACAATATGTAATGCAGCGGAAAAAGAATCCCTCCAGAGATTCTTGCGAATACCGTATACTACGTTTTCCTACTCAGTTACATAGAATCATTACCTTTGTTGCGTGAACCAGTACTCCCGACAACAACTTTGGATACAGATCTCAATGCGATCAGCATATTCGCACCTCTACGGTATCTACACAAACACGTTTTCGTCCGTCTCATGAACTCACGATTTGGAGAAGAAAACAACCTTGTTATGCTGGCAACAAATGAAGTTCGGCCCAGAGAGGATGGAGAGGAAGAAGAATCAAATACATCTTTATGAAAATGAATTCCAAAAGCCTTTTGTACTCATCCAAGGAATACCAAAAGTTTTTGCCTCTTGGTCTTCTTTTGATTAATGCTCACCATTAAGCTCTTTAATGGACATTAATCCTTGGTGGTTGAGTCTAATCCATTGAATCTAATTCGGATTAGATTCAATCCAATGATCCAATGGTTGGATTCACTTTAGTCTAACTCAACTCAATCCAATAATCTTAGGGTCTATCATATTTTAGTCAAACTAAAATAAACTCATCTCCAAATCAACATGCTCTTTGTGTGTGACCTAATAGGTTCTTGTAATGTTAGCAATGTATCTAAAACCATTTTAGATACATAGTGATATCTAGTAATGCATCATTACTACCTAAGTGATGAGAATGTCAAGATTCTATAAGTACCCCGTGGCAGTTTTGATGTAATCAACGAAGTCAAGTTAGGTCCTATATGTTTTGATATCCTTGTGTCTAAGTGTGTAGGAACTTAGGAGCATAGTAAATCGAGCGAAAGACGCAGCTAGAGAGAAGGACGGCACGGGAGAGAGTCGACGGGCTCGGTGCGTCCGAGGGACGAGATGTTGCGGAAGAGTATGCTGGAAGATGAGAAAGAGGCGCGCGACGTTTTCGAGGGACAAGAAGCCGGAGCAGAAGGGCGTTCGAGAAGGTCGGAAAATGGGTTCGGGTGAACCCTATTCCGGATGACCGAAATCACTCAAGCGAGCGCAGCTGGAGTGGAAGACCCGGAGAAAAAGTCAATCGGAAGTTGACTGTGCTCCGGGCGCCCATACCACCCAGACTGGGTCTAGGTGCTCGGACCTCCTCGACACAGGGCGCCCCGCGAGCGCCCTGGTCATGGGTTGAACGAGCCCGGTCCAGGCGCCCGGACTAGAAAAGTTATTAAAATGCCAGCTGTCGTGATCCGTTGCAACGGGGATAAAATTTTATCCCCTTCCAGGCACCTGGAACCCTTCCAGGCACCCCGATCAGGGCTATAAATACAACCTTGATTTCAAAAGCTAAAATCAACACTTATAATAGATTCTAATTGAGTTTAACTTTGTAATTATAAGCTTTGATTGCTGTAAGAGCCTTCTCTGCCTGAAGGAGATATTAGTGAGCTTTCAAACATCTTGGATTAGTAATCCCCTGATTGCAACCAAGTAACTTTCGGTGTCTTTGTCTCCTATTTAATTTGTGTATTATTTCTTTTTGTATAAGTGATTGTGTTAATCAAGCTGCAAGTTTCGAGAAAGGTGTTTTTACTTTTACAGGGCAATTCACCCCGCTTGTCGGCCGCTAGGGAACAACAATTGACATCAGAGTAAGGTTCGGTTCAGAAGGACTAGCCGTCGACCAAAGCACAAGAGATGATCGGACCGAGCATCTATCCACCGAAATTCGAGGGGGAATTCGCGAACTGGAAGAAAAAGATAGAGGTATTTTTAAAATAGATTTTGAATTATTAATTATTATGAAATATGATTTTGTAGCCCCGAAAGACAAAGAAGAATATCAGTGGATGAAGGAGGAGCAAGCCGACTTCGTGGCAAATGACAAAGTAGAGTTCCATCTGCTGAGAGTTTTACCGCCACAAAAAGTCAATCGGATCGGAGCCTACGAGTCAGCCAATGAGCTCTGGGAGAAATTCCTGGAACTACACGAAGCGACGAGGCAAAACTAGCGAGACGGGATCTGCTCCGAAACTAGATCAGCAACCTCCGATTAGAAAAAGGCGAATCCGTTGCACACCTTCATTCAAGGATCAAGGAACTCATCACCGGACTCACGAATCTCGGAAAAAAGGTAACTAATTGAAATTCACTAAGGTACGCGCTTAACGCATATCCTAGAACTTCTGAATGAGTATCCTTAGTAGATGCATATTGCATCTCTAGATCTAGAGATAAGTACAAGAGTTATCTTCAACATTTGAGATTCACGAATTTAGAAATGCAAGTCTAAGAACAAAGAAAATGAGAACATTGCCTTTAAGGCAAAAATTGACGAACAAGAGTCCGAAACATCTCTTGACGATGACGAAACGACGTTCATGGTAAGGAAATTTAAAAAGTTCTTTAAAACTAATAAATTTACTCAAGTACAAGATAAAAGGAAAATAAGATGCTACCACTGCGACGAAGAGGGGCATGTTAAAGACAACTACCCAAAGTTGAAGAACAAGGAGAAGAACAAGAAGTCAGTCCAGACAAAGCATCGAAATCTAAAGGCAACGTGGGACGAAATGTCATTCGAGTCGAAGATCAAAGCCCTCGTCAGACTTGCGTTAGCAGCAAGTCACCAAGAAAAAGAAGACAAAGCAAGCTCTTCCGAAATGAGCATCGAGAGCATCGATGAAGGCAGAGCAACATCAGAAGGAAGCAACACTTCAGGGGGAGCTTCAGATTACGGGATCGATAAGGTAAGTCAGGCACGTCTCAACCTGATAAGTTATTTCAGTTTATAAAAATGTTATAAAAAAATGTCTGTAAATTAGAAAAAGAAAATGAAAAGTTAAAATTAACGTTAGCAACATGTCATTGACTAGAGGATTTCGACAAGATAGAAATTAAAAATGGAAATAGAAAACCTAAAGAATTCTGCATGTTCGAATATAGCTATTTCTAATTTCAAAATTTATCAAAGACTAAACTGACACTTTAGATATCATAAGGACCAAATCAGAAAATTATCAACAAAATATATCCCTAAGAAATTTTTAATTAATCGGAAGGAACCTATATTGGGTCTAAAATTATGCTTAAATTGAAAAGTTATTATGCATGTTTTATTTTTAATTTTATTTCATATTTTTACTTAGAATTATCAAATAAATTGTTCCACATAATTTTTGTTAGAAATTAATTAAAATTATTTTTTTTCGAAAAAGAGAATTTCATTACTTATCTATAGAAAAAATTTCAAAATTTTTGACTGTTGTATTATTTTTCTATGATTTTTTTTTAACAAAATTCATATTCTTCGATTTAAAAATATTTTGCAATGCTATTTTTTGTAAAATTTATTTTTTTGTGAAACATTATCTTTTTCTCTATCTAAGATTTTTTTTTTGAAATTTTTTTGACCGTTGGAGAATTTTATATAAATTACTTATCCAAATTTAAAATTTTAATATTAAAAATTCTTCAGAATTTAATTCTTTAAAATTTATTTTTTTAAAGAAAAATACTTACTATTATACATTCTCAGAAAATATTTCACGATTTTTCGAGATTAATAACTATTTTTTTTAATTTTTTTTTGAAAATATGTATTTATGGCGAAAAGAATTTATCTCAGCTCAAAATAATTTTAATCTTCTGTGAAAAATTTTATATCTACTGTAAATATATTTGTTCAACTGTTATAAAACTTTCAGAATTTGTTTAAGTCTAAAACTACTTTTTAAATTAACAAAAAAAAGTGTCTGTATCCCAAATTTAAGAGTACATTTTTTTCTGGATATTCATCCATATTTTTTTTCCCTTTAACTTTATATTTTTTTTAAAAGATATATTCTTGCTTTACCCCTGCTTTTAATGTGATCAAGGGGAGAGAATTAAAGGTTAAGTCTAGGGGAGGGTGACATTATTGATTTTTCGCATATTAAAATTGCAAAATTTATTTCATATTAAAATTGCTAAATTTATTTCAAGTATAAATATTTAAAATTTTATACTTATTACCTTACTGTTATTTATGTTTGATTTACCCTAACTTAACTTGGGTTGCTCACATGAAAAAGGGGGTAAGTATCCCGTGGTAGTTTTGATGTGATCAACCAAGTCAAGTTAGGTCCTGCTGTATTTTAATATCTTTGTGTCTAAGTGTGCAGAAACTTAGGAGCACAGTAAGTCGAATGAACGACACATCTAGCGAGAAGGACGACACAGAAGAGAGTCGACGGGCTCGGTACGTCTGAGGGACGAGGTGTTGCTGAAGAGTACGCTGGCGGACGAGAAGAAGACGCGTGACATTTCCGAGGAATGAGAAGCCGGAGTGAAAGGACGTTCGAGAAGGTCGGAAAATGAGTTCAGGTGAGCCCTATTCCATCAGAGTTTTAAAGGAAGAACCAGTAAGCATGGCTACCCCTTCAACAAAGGGTAATTTTAAAAGAAAGGATAACTCTGAATGGTGGAATTTACCAACGGCTCAACAACAAACGGGAGCTATTCTTACACTTCCTACTCAGTTGCACCTAATAGAAGATGTATTTCTCCGATGGGAAGCCATTACCAAGAATGTGGTAGCACTACAAAATTTCACTGATCCTCTAGACAAAGCTGAATATATTGAAAATTTGCTCGGGGAAACAGAAAGACTAACTTGGATTCAATGGCGTATGACCTATCATAATGAATACCAAGAATTAGTCAATGCCAGTGATGGAAGAAATGGTACCCAGAATATTATTTCTCAGATAAGAAAAGTATTCTTATTAGAGGATCCATTTCAAGGATCCACTGACATGCAAGACAGGGCTTATAGAGATCTTGAGAGACTTACATGCCCTCAGGTAAAAGATTTGATTCCATTTCTAATAGATTATATGACTCTTGCAGCAAAAACAGGAAGACTCTTCACTGGGCCAGAATTATCTGAAAAATTTTGGCTAAAACTTCCTGGAGAATTGGGGCAAAGAATAAAAGCAGCCTTTGAAGACAAGTATCAAGGAAACACCACAGGGGTACATCCAAGGGTAATTTTCACATACAAATACCTTGAAGAGGAATGCAAAAAGGCAGCCTTCAGTAGATCTCTCAAAGACCTATCATTCTGTAGTAAAGTACCTATTCCTGGATACTACAAAGACCCAAAAAAGAAATATGGGCTTAGAAGGTCTACTACCTACAAAGGCAAACCCCACCAAACTCATGCGCGGATAGAAAAGAAGAAGCACTTACTCCGCAACAAGAAGTGCAAATGCTTTCTATGTGGTGAAGAAGGTCACTTTGCACGAGACTGCCCTAGAGAATACAAAAATACAAAGAGGGTAGCTCTATTTGAAGGACTAGAGATACCTGATGATTATGAAATATTATCTGTACAAGAAGGAGATGAGCAATCAGATGCTATCTTTAGTATATCAGAAGGAGAAGACCATCAGGTGAACACCATCCTTAACCAAGAATTCTTATTCGTTTTTATCGAACATACAAACTCCTATATGATAGGAAAGACAGAAGGATGACAGCCTATGGTTAAAATTTCCAAATTACAACATGATTGCAACCACGTATGGGAAGTCAATGGAGAAATATCACCTCTACACCAGAAATGTACATGTTGTAAGAGAGAAACCATGCAAAGACACCGTATGCACTGTGGTATTTGCAAAATAACATCATGCGGTATGTGTACAAGGAATTACTTTGATATGAGTATTCCTGTAGAAAGGTCAGTTCCTGTTCCTTTTTCTCCTAATACTTTAATTCAGGAACATCAAAACTACATTACTTGGGCAGTAGCGGAAATGGAAAGGTTAAAACAGGAGGTCGCAAGTGCTAAGTTATTAGCAGAAATCCAGATGGAGTCTCTGAGGAATGAATTTGCTATTGAAAAAGAAGAAATACTAAGAAATCATCAGGCTGATAAATTAGAAGTGGACACCGAAAATGAAGAACTCAGACTCAGAATTGACCTCTTGGAACTTGAGAAGCGTGATCTTGGGAAGAATCCAGAAAAAGAACCTATCCATCATGAAGGTGAAGAATTCTATGAAGAGGAAGAAGAAGGGTTACATGTATTAATTGATTCAGGGAAAGAAAAAGTATTTTCTATTGAAGAAGCAAAGCAACCAAAACCCAAGACAAATGGCCTCTTCAATTTGGTGGTTGAGCTCTCTATCCCAGGGATAGAAAGTTTTAAAGTAAATGCCATTCTAGATACTGGTGCAACTACCTGCTGCATAGATCAGGTATCAATACCCCCCCTTGCCATTGAAAATAATACTTTTGTTGTCAACTTTAGCGGCATCAATTCTAAGACAACGGCCAATAAGAAATTGAAGTACGGCAATATGAAGATTGAGGATCATCAATTCAGGATACCTTATATATATGCCTTCCCCCTTACATTGGGAGGTAACATTACTATGATTCTTGATTGCAACTTTATACGCGCTATGCATGGAGGAGTCCGTATAGAAGGCAATGAGGTAACATTTTATAAAAATGTTACTACTATTCATACTCAACAAATTGTCCCTGCAGCTTCTATTATTGAAGAATTGGAACTCGAAGAGGAAGAATATGTACAAATTCAGGAGCAGGTATGTACATGGCAACCAGGACAATATTTGCAAGATTTAATTGCTGAACTAACCAACACTGGTTATATTGGGGATAACCCCATGAAGTTCTGGAGTTTTAATCTGGTCACTTGCAAGCTAGATATTAAGAATCCGGATCTGACAATTGAGGATAGACCACTCAAACACGTAACTCCTCAAATGCAAGACTCATTTAGAAGACACATTAAGTCTTTACTAGACCTCAAGGTTATCAGGCCAAGCAACAGTCGTCACAGAACTACAGCAATTATAGTCTACTCTGGCACAACTGTTGATCCTAAAACAGGAAGGGAAACGAAAGGTAAAGAACGGATGGTCTTTAATTACAAGAGACTAAATGATAATACCCACAAAGACCAATATAACCTTCCAGGTATTAATACAATAATACACCGAGTTGGAAGGAGCAAGATTTTCTCAAAGTTCGATCTCAAAAGTGGCTTCCATCAGGTAGCTATGGATCCTGAATCAGTACCATGGACAGCCTTCTGGGTGCCAGATGGCCTTTTTGAATGGCTTGTTATGCCTTTTGGCCTTAAAAATGCTCCGGCCGTCTTCCAACGCAAGATGGATAACTGCTTTAAAGGTACTGAAAAATTTATAGCAGTTTATATTGATGACATTCTAGTCTTTTCAGAGAATGAAGAAGAACATCGTGAGCATTGCAAGGTCCTTCTAAAGATTTGTCAGCAGAATGGGCTGATATTGAGCCCAACAAAAATGAAGATTGGGAGCCCAACAATAGAATTTCTTGGAGCTACTATTGGGCATTCAAAGATCAAATTACAATCCCACATAATCTCAAAGGTAGCAGATTTCAGCAATAAAGACCTTCAGACTACCAAAGGATTGCGATCTTGGCTTGGAATTCTTAATTATGCCCGTTCTTATATCCCTAATCTGGGAAGGATACTTGGTCCCCTATACTCAAAAACATCTCTAAACGGGGAAAAACGGATGAATACCCAGGATTGGGCATTGGTGGAGAAAGTAAAGGCAATTGTCAAAACACTTCCTGACTTAGCAATACCCCCTTCATGTTGCTTTGTTATCATCGAATCTGATGGATGTATGGAAGGCTGGGGAGGAGTTCTAAAATGGAAACCCCAGAAATTTGACCCAAAATCTTCAGAATTAATATGTGCCTATGCAAGTGGCAAGTTCTCTCCACCAAAATCTACAATCGATGCTGAAATTCATGGTATAATGAATTGCATGAATAGCTTCAAGATATACTATCTTGACAAAGAAGAGCTTCTAATCCGAACAGACTGTCAGGCGATTATAAGCTTCTTCAACAAAACAGCACAAAATAAGCCTTCGTGCGTTCGCTGGATAGCTTTTACTGATTTCATTACCGGCTTGGGCATTACTGTACAATTCCAGCATATAGACGGTAAGGAAAACCACTTGGCTGATGCTTTATCCAGACTTGTCTGTTTTCTTATAGGCCCATGGAGCCCATCCGACGAAGATATGACCATCATGGCTCACTTCGAAGTAACCTTGGAGCAACTGAAGAGCAGGCCACATATTCAAGCCCTCCAACACCTTACGGGTCTTATCCACTACTGGACCAATACGAAGAACTCGCTGAGGGAATCGGACCTAGCACCAACACTCCCTATGAAAAAGACAAAAGACAGCACATGGAGGACATCGAAAGCACTGCAGCAAGGAATCTACTCAATAGCCTGTGGGAACTCAAGCTTATCATCAACGCTAAGGAAAAAGACTTTGCCAGACGCTGCCAAGTCAAAAGAGGACTCCACCTTTACTTCCAAGACGCTTTACCAGAAGTGATGCAGACTAAAGGTGCATTATTGGACACCTTTATTCACGTGCAAGGAATCGTCCAGAAAATAAAGGAGACACCACCATAAAAAGCAGAGCAATGGTGGGCCCTAAAAATCCAAAGAGATAATAGCAAATCTTTTCGCATGGGTTGAGCCTCGGGGAGCCGCCCATCTGTAAAAGAATATAGCTGTAAAGGCATGCATTATTAGCATTGAAAAAGAGATAAAGCACTTGTGAATGATGATGGGGCCCAATGAGCACCCAGTTCACAACCCAACCTTCTCATCTTTTTCTCTATATAAGCATCCTAGTTTCTCATTGCAGAACACACACCGCTTCACGGTACAAGTTCTACTTTGAGCAGTCTAAGCTTTCGGTTCTTGTAAGTTCTTAAGTTCTTAAGTTCCTTTTCTTGTAATTTAGTCCTGTACTTTTCTCTTTGGTACATTATCTAAGTTATTTGAAAAGAAGACGTTTTTCCGCACACACTTATGGTATCAGAGCTAAGTTTCATGGCTGAGTAAAGACTTACAGGGTATTCATAGGGGAAAGGTTGGGAAAAGGTGAAAATTTCTTTATATTCTATTTCCTTAAGCAATAACGGACATCTTTTAGTTAAAACTAGGACTAGGGAATTGCAACTGTTGATCAGTTATAGCGAAAATCGAAGGCATGTCTAGCGAATTGCAACTGTTGATCAGTTATAGCGAAAACATGTACTAATATAGTGTCTTAATAACCAAACCCTGCAAACCTTCAACTGAAAATCTGTGGTAATAAAGCGACCGGGGAACGACGGGTGGATTGCAAAAGAACAGGTCCTAACTTGGTAACTAGGCAAGGGATGTCGTTTGTAAATCCAAGGGCACACCTGTGTGAGCAAGAAAGCCTCTAGAACCCTCTAAGCCGTAAGCTACAGCTTTTAAGAAGATGGTAAAAAGGGTAAAGTTATAATTGTGTCTATGTCTAGACGCTGGGAAGAACATATTCAGGAATGATACACCAAATCCCATACCTCGAACCTAGAATACCTTGATTTAGCAAAAACAGAGAAACAACCTACCAAAAGAGAATTAGCTCACAATATTTCAGTAATTTACGACAGAGTTTGTCTTTCCTGTAGAGTACACCTCAAAAACTTCAAACAAATACAGGAACAATTAGAGGAATTAAAAACTGAAAACCGAAGCCTTAGTGAATCATTAAGAAACCTTACTAAGGAAATTCTAGAAAATAAACCTCTAACAAGCAGGCAGTAGGGCAGCCTAAATTAATTGAACAACAGGCTATAAAGTTATCTGAAGAGTTGAAAAGAAAAATAGATAAGGTGGAAACCCTACTACACAAAGTTGAAAGTTGGGTCTCTTCATGAGCTACATCAATACTAAAGCCACAAGCTCCTACAAAGAAGCACTCCAGGCTACAGAAGAAATTGAAGCTCCAGCAATAGGTTTTTGCAGACCAGCTGACTACAAAGGAGGTATTAGCAGTAATACTGCAATCATTAAGCAAGCCAATACGCAGATCTAGCTCCTAGTAACAATTCTAGAAAAGCTTGAATTCTTGGAAGATAGAATCAAGAAGCTTGAAGCAAGAGAAGTTCCACAACAACAGGCCCTTCCCGAAGCTATAATACAAAGTATAACTGACAGGGTTAAAACTTTGTCCATTCAGGATAAGCCAAAAGAAGCAAAAGGAACATTGAGAGTGTTCACTGATCCATTCCAAATTCTTAAAGAAGAACAGGCCAAGACAAAGAAGTAATGGCTCAACATACTCGGAACCCCCCCGTCACAACTATAGCAAGGACAGAGGGAGCACCTCTATTTGAGGACCAAGTAAGAGAGTACCGTCAAAATCAGAGACGGCGGTACAACACACAAAGAGCAATACAAAGAGTTGCAAGAAGGATAACAGGAGGAGCTTATAATAACTCCTTGGAGCAACAACTTGATCCTCAGACCCAGCTGAGACTCTCTATGCAAGAGAGAGCCTCCATAGTCCCAGCTGAAGTTTTATATCACTCTCGAAGAGATGATGTGCACCATAGGGTGTACGTTCATAGATCTGAAGAAGCTATGCTGGTCACTAGTAACCAGATAGACCGGGCATTCATACAACCAGAAAGTTTCACCCAGCTCCAAAGAAGTGGCATGCGCTTCCTTCACATGGGTGTTATACAAGTAAGAATCCAGATTCTACATCGGCAAGAGGAAGGAACTTTAGCTTTAATTGTCTTTAGGGACAATCGATGGCAGGGAGACCAAGCCATCTTTGCCACAATGGAAATTGACTTAACTCACGGAAGTCAATTGGTGTATGTTATCCTGACACAATGCTTACAATTTCTGACTTTTACAAAAATATACAGGTGTCAATTCTTACAAGGTGATATGAAAACTGGAGGAACGGTGAAGCAAACTTACTAGTCACCAGAGGACTGGTAGGACGTTTATCTAATACACCCAATGTTGGCTTTGCTTATGAAGTTCAGAATGTGGTGGATTATTTGGCAAGTCATGGAGTAAGAGCTCTTCCGGGAAGAAGTTATAATACCAGGGATGTCCTTGGACATAACTGGATTATAAGGCAATCAATGGTAAATATACCCATGCAGCCAACGGAAATAAATACAAGAAACATGCTTGATGGGAGTGTCTCTCTACAATTTGACAACTATCAAGCTACGGCCTCAGCGGCTCCACCAAAATTTAACTTTAATGACGAGGAAGTTCCATCAGATGAAGAAGAAATTCAAGGCCATACAATTGCAGTGCTTGTGGAAGAAGGAAGACCTGAGAAAGAATTGCTAGTCAAAAGAATATCTTCACTAGCGCAGCTCCCCATCAGAAGAACATCAGGAGCGGCAGGGTATTGATATTTCTATTACACATGCACAAGATATACCCGCTAATGACAGGTCTCTGTTATCAACCGGCATTTGCATACAAATTCCTCAAAATACTTACGCCAGGATAGCCCCTAGATCAAGTGCGGCGCTAAGAGACATTATTATTATGGGAGGCGTTATTGATTCAGACTATCGAGGCGAGGTAAAAATTATGGCTTTCAATATAACAAATGATAATATATTTCTTAACAGACAGGAGTGTATTGCCCAACTCATAATAGAGCATATTGTTACACCAAATGTGCGGGAGGTAGAGGAACTCAATACTACCCCAAGAGGAATTTTAGGTTTTGGCTCAACAACGATAAGGCATGGTTGCTCCCACACCAAAGCTGATCCAGAATGTACTGGGTGCCATTATTGTTGTAGCGATGAGGAATATGCTGCGGACTATGATGAATATGTTGTTGCCTGCCCTCTACCTGAACAAACAACTGCTCAACAGCAACAAGGAAAAGAGGCTATGGCTATCAAACCTTTTCCTAATGAACAATTATTAGCAATGCAGAAAAAGGCCAGGCAGTATGCTGTAGAACAACACAAGTTTTATGAGGAAGAGGCATATCTGAACCTTCTAGATGAAGCACCATCCATGCAACGTAGCCTTGCAATTACAACAAGGCGGCTACGGAATTCCAGGGAATATAGGCGACAGCTGCAAGCAGAATTAGATTCCCTGCCTTCATCCACATCCTCCCAGGAGTCATCAAATCCTACACAGTTCTTATGTATGCTTATAGAAACTAACACTGATGATGACTATCTTGATTATCTGCAATATTTAGCTTTACAGGATACACCTCAATATCCCACTTCGGAAGACGAATTTGTCAATCCGTTCGCGGAAGCTGGTGGGAATGAGCACATCATTGCTACAACTACTACAGCAGCAACCACCTCTGGTATTTCAGAAGAATGGGTTTCGGATTATCCAAGGTTACAGCAGCTACAAGAGCAAATTTATTCTCAAGAAGCATCTTCCTATAGGCCACCTGCCGATACTACAATGAACCCTGTCGGCTATCCTCCCAACAGAGTTTTAAAGGAAGAACCAGTAAGCATGGCTACCCCTTCAACAAAGGGTAATTTTAAAAGAAAGGATAACTCTGAATGGTGGAATTTACCAACGGCTCAACAACAAACGGGAGCTATTCTTACACTTCCTACTCAGTTGCACCTAATAGAAGATGTATTTCTCCGATGGGAAGCCATTACCAAGAATGTGGTAGCACTACAAAATTTCACTGATCCTCTAGACAAAGCTGAATATATTGACAATTTACTCGGGGAAACAGAAAGACTAACTTGGATTCAATGGCGTATGGCCTATCCTAATGAATACCAAGAATTAGTCAATGCCAGTGATGGAAGAAACGGTACCCAGAATATTATTTCTCAGATAAGAAAGGTATTCTTATTAGAGGATCCATTTCAAGGATCCACTGACATGCAAGACAGGGCTTATAGAGATCTTGAGAGACTTACATGCCCTCAGGTAAAAGATCTGATTCCATTTCTAACAGATTATATGACTCTTGCAGCAAAAACAGGAAGACTCTTCACTAGCCAGAATTATTTGAAAAATTTTGGCTAAAACTTCCTGGAGAATTGGGGCGAAGAATAAAAGCAGCCTTTGATGACAAGTATCAAGGAAACACCACAGGGGTACATCCAAGGGTAATTTTCACATACAAATACTTTGAAGAGGAATGCAAAAAGGCAGCCTTCAGTAGATCTCTCAAAGACCTATCATTCTGTAGTAAAGTACCTATTCCTGGATACTACAAAGACCCAAAGAAGAAATATGGGCTTAGAAGGTCTACTACCTACAAAGGCAAACCCCACCAAACTCATGCGCGGATAGAAAAGAAGAAGCACTTACTCCGCAACAAGAAGTGCAAATGCTTTCTATGTGGTGAAGAAGGTCACTTTGCACGAGACTGCCCTAGAGAATACAAAAATACAAAGAGGGTAGCTCTATTTGAAGGACTAGAGATACCTGATGATTATGAAATATTATCTGTACAAGAAGGAGATGAGCAATCAGATGCTATCTTCAGTATATTAGAAGGAGAAGACCATCAGGTGAACACCATTGTCTTAGGCGTCACTGCCTCGTGGCCCCTCTCGCCGCCTTCGCTGTTCGCCGACCACGCCGACTTAGGCGCCATCTACCGCTTTTCTCTACACATGGACCACCTCCAGCGACCGCTATTGGCCACCCTCATCCCTCTGCAGCGCCAAGGGTGTAGTCCTTGCGCTCAGGGGTCGCTGCCCACGTGCTACACTCAGCCGGCGCGGTCTCCTTCAGGACGTCATAGCACCGTCTCTCTCGTCGCCTCAGTGCAGGCCACCTCCGGGTCGTCCGCACTGTCGTACGACTCCAATGTTGATCGTGCCTCCGAGCCCTCGCTGCTAGGGGGCTCTGGTTTGATTGTGCTCCGTCTTTGCTATGTTCCAGTCTTTGTGCTGTCCGACCTGTGTTAGATTCTGGGTTGTGTGTCATATCTCGGCCTGCGTGTCGATATTATGTTTCGGCTTTCGTTTCGCCATTGTATCCCGGCATACGTGCCGATGTCTTATCTCGGCTTGCGTGCCGATGTGATAGCTCGCCCCGCGTGCCGATGTGATAGCTCGCCTTGCGTGCCGAGGTCGCATCCGGTTTTGTGCCGCCGCTTCCTGCTCCATGCCGCGTCTGGCTCCGCTTCGTCAGATTCAGCTCTTCATCTGACTCGGAGTCATCTACTTTTCCGAGTCACGACCACTCGAGCAGCGTCCCATCCGAGGGCGCTCCCCTGGGTCAGGGTACATTCTCTATTCATGTTCTATGCGCATTTCGTTATTATACATATTAGTCTGCTACTTATATATTCGTTGGATCTGCCTCGAGTCTCAGGGTACCAGAGACCGGGGCAACCCAGTAGCTGGCTGTAGGTAGCGTTGACCAGAAGACTTCTAACGACTTGGTAACATATAATACATCTCAGCATACTCTCCTCCGGGTCATCGCAATTCGGTCAACATTCCATCCACCTCGTCCGACGGTCTGTCTGACTCAGATTCCGGACAGGATCAATATATATCTACAGTCTTCCACTATCAATTTAACCAATTGATATGCTGTAGACTAGAACCTACTACTATCCTAAGACATTATTATACTTATTCATCTGGCATAGATCTGAAGTAAATATAATAATTATTATCTTTTATTAATAAAATATGATATAATATGTCCTAAGTCAATAAACTTTTGATTAACTCTTAGGGCTTGCACTAACACCAGGATATATAGAAATTATCCAGCAGGAGAATTGATGCTGAAAATATAAACTTTTATTCAAAATGTTTAGTCATGCAGAAATCAAATTTGACAGACCAAAATTCCAAGAATGGATAAGCACCAAACTGTCATGATGGTGGACTTTTGTGTAGGTAATAGACTGTTGACGCGCGGTCCATGAATGCAGAGGAGAATATCGTGTGTACTTATCATCAATGTTTTAGCCATTAGCCAACATAACTGAAATATCCAATTCTCATAAAGCCACTTAATTCACATGGGAAGTTCATATTAGTAGCTAACTTTACAAGTGTTCATTGACATTTTTATCTTGCTGAATGCTGAACATTTTTGAACTTCTGGTTTTTTACTACACTTTTGCCTTTTAAACAAAGAGTGTGACAAAATTCTCCTTGGAATACTCTTCCAGGATTTTATTAATCCCTGATAGATAATAAAGGTCTTATTACCATCTTAGGATCAGAAGCATATTTTTAGAACATTGGTCTCATGGAGGTTATCTGAATTCTGAACCTTTATTCATTGAAAATATATACTTCCTATTTCACATTGAATTGTTTTAAAATTCTACATTGTGGGCTAGCTTGATTATTGGCTGTATGATTCTTTTATCCAACTGCGAACTGTATTCAAACTCACATTTCATATTTGGGTGACACTACTTGTGAATCATCAGATATATCACATCAGTCATTCCAATTGGTGCCATGTTTGCAATGACTCTTTGGCTCGGAAATATTGCCTACCTCTATATATCAGTTGCATTTGCTCAAATGCTGAAAGCACTAGTGAGAATTATTCCGTCACCTTATTGTGGTTTGCTTGCTGACTATTTATTTTCTGTTGTAATCTGTATCAACGAAGATTATTTTTTATTTTGCAGTGCCTGTTGCTGTGTTTTTCCTTGGAGCTGCAGCAGGCCTTGAAGCAATGAGTTGCAAAATGTTCACGATCATGTTGGCAATCAGCATTGGTGTAGTTGTAGCCTCATATGGGGAGATCAGCATTAGCTGGGTTGGAGTGGTTTACAGGATGGGTGGTGTTGTTGGTGAGGCCTCCAGACTAATCTTCATGGAAATATTTGTGAAGAAAAAGGGTGTGCGACTGAACCCAATATCAATGATGTAGTATGTCAGTCCTTGCAGGTAATTTTCAACTTGATCTCGTTAGCATAATGATTGAAAGAAACTCCCCTCCCCCTGATGGATAAGCAGAAAGAATAGGCGAGATAATAGGAGTGGAAAGAAAGACAGCATAATCTTTTGTTAATAAGAGAGCACAATCTGGAGAGACCAGAAAATTAAGACCAAGAATAAAAGGAATGGATTATGAGGCATGGGCCTAATCCATAATTGAGATAAAGTTAATGGAGGACTGAAAGTGCCGCAATTAGTAAAGAAACGAAGATGAACATTTTTAACAAATTTATGACAACTTAATTGTTGTCCATCAAATTGTGTACTTAGAAGAGGAGTATTAGTAGTTTTAATGAGAGAAGGAGGTAAAACAGATAATAAAAGTGTTTCATCAATAGTGGAGGTGGTAGCTCCACTATCTAAGAAAGCATGTAAAGTAAGTTCATGTCCTTGAATATTCAAGGTACATTGAACTCTAATGTCTATAGTAATTCCAGTATTACAGATACTGGGAGTTTGGACAAAGACAAATTCAGGATTAGGAGGTGTTTCCTCTGTAAGAGGACTTTTTCCCTTATTTAGATACGGATCCTGAAAATAAGAAGAGGGACTCGGTTCGTCAGAAGGATATGTTCCTTCTTTTAAAAGAGTTAATTCTGTTTCTAACAGATTAAGTCTAGTTTCTAAAATAGAAACACGGGATTCTAATAAAGTATTACGTGTACTTTTTCTAACATGTTGTATAGGTGAGATAATAATTTGAAAAAGAGTATTGAGACATAAGTTACAGCATTGTTTATGACATAGTTTACAAGTGCCTCTTTGTTGTAGAGAAGGATAATAACCACAAGCAAAGCAGGGAATATGATCAGATTCCGGTTTTAGTTGCCAGTCATGGGTACAAGTTCTTTGATCATATCTAAGGTCAGTAAGATTTTGTGGAATAAAATGATGATACATAAGATTTAAGTGTTGGAAATCTTGAAGGGTATCAGCAAATAAAGGATCTGAAAAATAATCTTCCTCATCAGCAGAGTCAGATGTATAAGAAGTATCTAAGAAAGAGTTGATTAAAGAATAATCTTTTGGTACTGGGGCTGGTAGATCCTTGAGATCTAACACGGATAAGATAGAATAAATAGAAGAAGTACTGGAGACATCATCTTGAATATCAATTAAGTCTAAGTTTGTGTTGCCGACTACTTCAGCTTCTCTGCTATATAAATTTTTCCTTTCAGGACAAGCTGAGGATAAATGTCCAGGTTTATGACAGGCAAAACAAGTAATTGTATTAGAATAAGTTTTCTTAGGTTTAAATTTTCGTACATGTTTATCTTTGTTTAAGAAGGGTTTTTGTTCTTTGCTTTTTCTAAGATAATAAATTTTCTTAGGTTTGTATTTCGGCTTTGGAGGAGGTAATCTTTTCTGTTGTTTATAATTTCTTTCTCTTGGTTGTTGTTGTTGAGTACCATATTGTTGTGGAGTATAGATTTCACTACAGAATCCATATTGTTGGTTTTTAAGTTGTTTTTGAATTTGAATATAAGTACATTTAGTTTTAAGTGTTGTTAAGATATGTTGTATACGAACTCCAATATTATCATATAATGGGGGTACTTGTAAGTCAATCCAAGACTTATGAATTTCTTTTCCTAATT
This sequence comes from Zingiber officinale, assembly GCF_018446385.1. Taxonomy (NCBI): domain Eukaryota; kingdom Viridiplantae; phylum Streptophyta; class Magnoliopsida; order Zingiberales; family Zingiberaceae; genus Zingiber; species Zingiber officinale. The sequence continues at coordinate 25,881,588 of NC_055997.1, read as the reverse complement.
CTCCATGTAGTTTACTAAACAATCTTTCTCCTAATTCAAGATTACAATAGTTTCCTGAGACTGCCGTAAGGGCCAAAAAGTCATTACAAAATGGTTTAATATAATTCCAGTTAAACAGTTGTACTTGTTCTAAGTCTCTCATTGCTTCTTTTTTCTAATATCTAAACTAGTATTAACATCTCTTGCAGTTAGTAATCTATGAATAACATAGCAAAAATTAAATATATTATTTCCTTGTGAAGCAATATGAGTTATTTCTAAAGGAAAATGAGTTTTAAAATCTTCCCATGCTGCCCTAGCTACATCTCCTAAGTAGTTTTCCCCTACTCTAATCATGGCTTCTCCTGATTCTATATTCATTTCATGTTTAGCTTTATAGTCTCTTTTTACATATACTATCCATTGTTCTAAGTATGTTTCATATAATTGTGGGTCACGTTCTGTAATATTAAGTAATACTCATCTTTTCCAAAGAAAGTCATTTCGGGAAAGTCATTTTTCCTAAGGAAAGATTACTAAGATCTTTAGTGAGTTTAGAAAAGGCTTCTTGGACTTCACTAGATCTTACAGAACTAGTTAAGTTATTATCTAGTTGTAGTAATTTAGTTTCTATTACAGTAAGACGATAATGAAGGGAAGTAAGTAAAGCAAGTATAGTATTATTCTGTTGTATCTGAATTTGATCTCCTTTTCTAGGAAGAGCAATAATACAATACCCGTCTTCTTTTGTAACAGAAAATTGTTTAGTGTAATCTAAAGCATCTTCATAGTGTGTATTTTCATATTTCAATTTGTTCATTTATATTTAAGTTCTTCTAATAGAGTAAGTATTTTATCTAATTTTTCGTTTAGTTGAGTTTTATTACTGACTATTAAATCGTTTGATTGTGATAGTACTTGTGAGTTTCTGTTTCAGACACAGTTTTTAAGTTTCTTGATTGTTTTAGATAATCAAGATTACGTAGAACTTCAACTACAACCTTTTGTAGTTGAAGAGATATAGTAAGTAGATGTTCAAACTTATATGTTAAAGTTTGATAATGATTTTCTACAGAAAGAGCAAAACTTAAGAGTAAATCAGTTAAAGTATTTAAGTGAGGTTGATCAGAGTTTAAAAGATGACCAAGTTGTTTACTTCTAACTTAACAAGTATGTTTATTATGATATAAAGTTATGATATTTCTAGGTTGTAAAGCAAGATCTAAATAGTCAAGAGTTTTACTAGAAGATGTGCACATAAAAAGAACCAGAGAACGTATGGCTCTGATACCAATGCTTTAGGCTTCAAGTTTTAAGAGTTTTTTTTTTTTGGTTGTTGGATAAAGAACTTTAACATAGTTTAGTTGGCTATTGGATAAAGAACTCACTCTAAACCATAGGTAATTAGCTGTTGTTTAAACTCACCAGCGAGCCTTACCTAGTAGAGAGCCTCTAGAGCTTTTGGATAGTTCTTGGTTTCTTACCCCGGCTATTCAAGTCTTACTATAGCATGCATGCTAGATTGCCTTACTTAGCCAACACAGGTTTTACAGAACCAAAAACTATACTCTATCTTCTCTCTTAGCTAGTTACAGATGAAAGCATCTGAGAAGGACTGAGGACTATTGTTTTAAACAATAAATAAAAACCAGAAGGTTTAGAGAGAGAAGAAACCTACTCAGCCATAATAAAAACACACTTCTATTATTTAGATAAAAATTTTTACAACAGACTTAAGATTTACAAAAGAAGAAGCACTTACAGACTGAACTGACAAAGAGTTTATAGACTTGAGAATACAACTACTTACACTTGCTTCGATGCCTCTTGTATGAAGAGAAGACATCTATTTATAGAGAAGAGGGAAAGAAACTAGAAGTGCAACGTGGAATATAGTATGAGATCAGCACATAGGTCATTTAATGTCTGAAGTCATTGCTTTCGTCAAAATTACTGCTGACGTCATTGCTTCCATCATCCAAAATTATCATGATTATTGCTGACATCATTGCTTTCATCATGACTATATTTCCATCATGTTAATTAAGTTGGCTTCTTCGACCGAGCCCATTGGGAGTGTTGTTGTAGTTGAAGCAATGGAAGGAGTCTTTTGTTTTAACCAGGCAGCATTTTTCTTTTGGTAAAATTGACATAAATTTTGATGCTGAGTTGTATAGTGAAAGGGAAAATGAATTGTGCCACATTTAGTAGGCCAGTAAATTTTCTCTGTAAATGTTTCTCCTGCCAACATATATTCTGTAGGATCGTTATATGGATCTCATAACCAAGAACTCCCTTGAAGAGAAGCTCTCCAGTGTTTGAGTTGTTCAGACAGTGGTTTTGATGAAAGCCATTCTCTGTCTGGATGAGAAGGGTAATCTTCAAAAGCTGTTAACTGAATGTTGAGGCCTTGAACATCAAGTTTAATCAAGTGTCTAGCTGGTTCTGTTTGTGTAGACAACCATTCTGGTGGAGAGCTATCAAAAGTGGCTAGAACAAAAGTTTCTCTTTCTTTTAATAAACGTTGAGCAAGTCTTCCCAGAGTTGACGATAATAATGGAATCGAGTCTAGTTCTTGTATCCAGACTTGATGTAATAATCCATAAGTCATTAGAGAGTCTGGTGTAATAAGTCTTCCTCTATAGTTTCGTTGTTGAAACTTTTCAAGTTGTAAATTAGCTTGTCTAATTGAATAGTAATTGACATCGGCAACCTAACTCCATAGGCTGAGTGCACTGGGGAAATTGATTAGTACAAGGAAGTTTATCTGAGTATTCTTCAGTATAAGTAATCATAATACCCTTAGTGGGATTTTGATGGAACCAATTAAGTGTATCAGTTAATTTTAAGAAAGTCTTGTAGGAGGATGTATCTCCTTGTATTCTGAAGTATAAAGAAATATATTCTGGAAGTGCTGTTAGAGAGAAGAGGTTATCTTTTTTCTTTTGTCCTTGAAGAGTTTCTAAAGATTGGTAATTAAGAGGTCTAAGTGGAACAGATAAGAGGCCAGTAGCTTGCTGTTCTGTAGATGAAGAAATAGCAGCCATCAAATAAGTCTTATCTTCCTGAAGTTTGCTGTTATTAGTATGAGATTGAAGTGTTGGGCTGATAATGAATAATTGATCTTATCTTTTGGATTTTTGTATTTTATTTATAAGTTGATCCTTATTCATTATCAGCCCAGCACTTCAGTCTCATACTAATAACAGCAAACTTCAGGAAGATAGGACTTATTTGATGGCTGCTACTTCATCTACAAAACAACAAGCTACTGGCCTCTTATCTGTTCCACTTAGACCTCTTAATTACCAATCTTTAGAAACTTTTCAAGGACAAAAGAAAAAAGATAACCTCTTCTCTCTAACAGCACTTCCAGAAGATATTTCTTTATACTTAAGAATACTAGGAGATACATCCTCCTACAAGATTTTCTTAAAATTAACTAATACACTTAATTGGTTCCATCAAAATCCCACTAAGGGTATTATGATTACTTATACTGAAGAATACTCAGATAAACTTCCTTGTACTAATCAATTTCCCCAGTGCACTCAGCCTATGGAGTTAGGTTGCCGATGTCAATTACTATATTCAATTAGACAAGCTAATTTACAACTTGAAAAGTTTCAACAACGAAACTATAGAGGAAGACTTATTACACCAGACTCTCTAATGACTTATGGATTATTACATCAAGTCTGGATACAAGAACTAGACTCGATTCCATTATTATCGCCAACTCTGGGAAGACTTGCTCAACGTTTATTAAAAGAAAGAGAAACTTTTGTTCTAGCCACTTTTGATAGCTCTCCACCAGAATGGTTGTCTACACAAACAGAACCAGCTAGACACTTGATTAAACTTGATGTTCAAGGCCTCAACATTCAGTTAACAACTTTTGAAGATTACCCTTCTCATCCAGACAGAGAATGGCTTTCATCAAAACCACTGTCTGAACAACTCAAACACTGGAGAGCTTCTCTTCAAGGGAGTTCTTGGTTATGAGATCCATATAACGATCCTACAGAATATATGTTGGCAGGAGAAACATTTACAGAGAAAATTTACTGGCCTACTAAATGTGGCACAATTCATTTTCCCTTTCACTATACAACTCAGCATCAAAATTTATGTCAATTTTACCAAAAGAAAAATGCTGCCTGGTTAAAACAAAAGACTCCTTCCATTGCTTCAACTACAACAACACTCCCAATGGGCTCGGTCGAAGAAGCCAACTTAATTAACATGATGGAAATATAGTCATGATGAAAGCAATGATGTCAGCAATAATCATGATAATTTTGGATGATGGAAGCAATGACGTCAGCAGTAATTTTGACGAAAGCAATGACTTCAGACATTAAATGACCTATGTGCTGATCTCATACTATATTCCACGTTGCACTTCTAGTTTCTTTCCCTCTTCTCTATAAATAGATGTCTTCTCTTCATACAAGAGGCATCGAAGCAAGTGTAAGTAGTTGTATTCTCAAGTCTGTAAACTCTTTGTCAGTTCAGTCTGTAAGTGCTTCTTCTTTTGTAAATCTCAAGTCTGTTGTAAAAATTTTTATCTAAATAATAGAAGTGTGTTTTTATTATGGCTGAGTAGGTTTCTTCTCTCTCTAAACCTTCTGGTTTTTATTTGTTGTTTAAAACAATAGTCCTCAGTCCTTCTCAGATGCTTTCATCTGTAACTAGCTAAGAGAGAAGATAGAGTATAGTTTTTGGTTCTGTAAAACCTGTGTTGGCTAAGTAAGGCAATCTAGCATGCATGCTATAGTAAGACTTGAATAGCCGGGGTAAGAAACCAAGAACTATCCAAAAGCTCTAGAGGCTCTCTACTAGGTGAGGCTCGCTGGTGAGTTTAAATAATAGCTAATTACCTAAGGTTTAGAGTGAGTTCTTTATCCAACAGCCAACTAAACTATGTTAAAGTTCTTTATCCAACAACCAAAAAAAAAAAACTCTTAAAACTTGAAGCCTAAAACATTGGTATCAGAGCCATACGTTCTCTGGTTCTTTTTATGTGCACATCTTTTAGTAAAACTCTTGACTATTTAGATCTTGCTTTACAACCTAGAAATATCATAACTTTAGATCATAATAAATATACTTGTTAAGTTAGAAGTAAACAACTTGGTCATCTTTTACACACTGATCAACCTCACTTAAATACTTTAACTGATTTACTCTTAAGTTTTGCTCTTTCTGTAGAAAATCATTATCAAACTTTAACATATAAGTTTGAACATCTACTTACTGTATCTCTTCAACTACAAAAGGTTGTAGCTGAAGTTCTACGTAATCTTGATTATCTAAAACAATCAAGAAACTTAAAAACTGTGTCTGAAACAGAAACTCAACAAGTACTATCACAATCAAACGATTTAATAGTCAGTAATAAAACTCAACTAAACGAAAAATTAGATAAAATACTTACTCTATTAGAAGAACTTAAATATAAATGAACAAATTGAAATATGAAAATACACACTATGAAGATGCTTTAGATTACACTAAACAATTTTCTGTTACAAAAGAAGACGGGTATTGTACTATTGCTCTTCCTAGAAAAGGAGATCAAATTCAGATACAACAGAATAATACTATACTTGCTTTACTTACTTCCCTTCATTATCGTCTTACTGTAATAGAAACTAAATTACTACAACTAGATAATAACTTAACTAGTTCTGTAAGATCTAGTGAAGTCCAGGAAACCTTTTCTAAACTCACTAAAGATCTTAGTAATCTTTCCTTAGGAAAAATTGTTCCTAAGATACCACCAGTTACTTCTAAATTTTTAACATATAAACTCAATGAGTCTGACAAAAACTGAACCTTTTTCTGATATTTCTAGATTTGTTAGATCTGGATACAAGAACTAGACTCTATTCCATTATTATCGCCAACTCTGGGAAGACTTACTCAACATTTATTAGATGAAAGAGAAACTTTTGTTCTAGCCACTTTTGATAGCTCTCCACCAGAATGGTTGTCTACACAAATAGAACAGCTAGACACTTGATTAAACTTGATGTTCAAGGCCTCAACATTCAGTTAACAGCTTTTGAAGATTACCCTTCTCATCCAGACAGAGAATGACTTTCATCAAAGATCTTAGTAATCTTTCCTTCGGAAAAATTGTTCCTAAGATACCACCAGTTACTTCTAAATTTTTAACATATAAACCCAATGAGTCTGACAAAAATTGAACCTTTTTCTGATATTTCTAGATCTGTTAGATCTGGATACAAGAACTAGACTCTATTCCATTATTATCGTCAACTCTGGGAAGACTTACTCAACATTTATTAGAAGAAAGAGAAACTTTTGTTCTAGCCAATTTTGATAGCTCTCCACCAGAATGGTTGTCTACACAAACAGAATCAGCTAGACACTTGATTAAACTTGATGTTCAAGGCCTCAACATTCAGTTAACAGCTTTTGAAGATTACCTTTCTCATCCAGACAGAGAATGACTTTCATCAAAATCACTGTCTGAACAACTCAAACACTGGAGAGCTTCTCTTTAAGGGAGTTCTTGGTTATGGGATCCATATTTGAATGTTTGTCACAGTACTTTGTGCCTTTTTGTTCCTTGGATTTTATTGGAGAAACCAAAGATGGATTCAAGCGGACCCTGGAACTTCCCACTGATCACATTGGCCCTCAATTGTCTTTGTACATTCACACTCAACCTGTGTTTTCCTCGTGATTTCTCGTTCAAGTGCGCTGACGATCCGTGTAGCTGGAGTCATCAGGGACTGGGTTGTAGTTTTGCTTTCAGCTTTGCTATTTTCAGATTCAAAGTTGACAATCATCAACCTAATTGGTTATGGTGTAGGTACGCAGTACACTACTGTTCAATCATTCTTTAAAGGGTTCACTAGACTTCGTCCATATCCGTTGATCCTGTTGCCGTTTACAGCTCTTGCAGGCGTTGTGGCATACAACAACCACAAGTTGGAAAAAGAGGTATCCCAAGGAAAACCCATAGTCAATAATTTTGATGCCCATGGAAGCACGCAAGATGTCGAAGACCGGGTATCTTTGGTTCCGCTATGAGAGAGTTCTTGAGAGAGGTAAGATTCACATTTTGTGACTGCTTAACTTTTCATACCACTCTCCTAAAGAAGGAACCAACTTTGTCTGTAAAACATGAACAAAAAAAGATGTATAGAAAGGCATTGAAATTTCATCATTAAGAGCAGCTTCTTTCCTGGACCTTGCATAGAGAAATAAACTTTTGGTGTCGATATGAAAGTTTGAGATGCAATAGAAACCTGGACGTTTCATTATGAAAAAGATTTCTCTTTTGTTGTAAAATTCTCAAAATTTTGTGCCCTTCAGATTTTGTTGTGGGAAAAAATGATACAAATGATCATTATTAATACAAAGTTATTTAAGATAAACGAAATAATTTTCTAACTGATACACGAATAAATGTGAAGAAAAAAGAAAAGAAATGATATATAAACTCAATGTATATATATAATTTAGATTTGGAGCTGTGGACTGCACGACCCAACCCGCCGCCAGTTTTTAAAACATGACCTCTTAATCGAACTCAATTCTGCAACGATAGGCAAGCTTCCTCTTCTTCCCTCTCCTTCATCACCCCGCAGGCTCATCGAAGGCGCCGTCGCCTCACTCTTGGCGGCATGTAGAACCCCCGATCACCTCCTCCAGGTCCAATCCCGAGTCGTCGCCCATGGCCTCCATCGGGACCCTTTCCTCGCCCCCAGGTTCGCTGCCGCCTCCTTCCGATGCGGAGCCCCCGCAATCGCCCACCGCTCCTTCGACCAGATTCCCGAACCGACCACCGTCCTCTACAACGTCATGTTCAAGGGATACAACGCCGCCGGGCTCCGCCGCGGGGCGCTGGCCTTGTTCCGCCGGATGCGGCGCCGCGGCGTGCTGCACAACCGCTTCACTTTTCCCCTCGTGATCAAGTCCTGCTCCGGAGCTTCGGTGGAGGGGGAACAGGTGCATTGCCTCGCGATCAAGAGCGGGGTCGAGGCGTGTGGGTTCGTTGTGCCCGCGTTGATCGAGATGTACTCGAGCGACGGTGCGATCGGATCTGCGCGAAAGGTGTTCGACGCGATGCCGGAGAGAAATGTGGTGACTTGGACCGCAATTATCTCAGCCTACCTCTCGGTTAGCAATGTCCAATCTGCGAGAGAGCTCTTCGATCAAACCGTTGAGCGGGATGTGATACTTTGGAACACCATTGTCTCAGGGTATGCCAGGTGCGGCGACATGGCCACGGCCATGGAGCTCTTTGCTCTGATTCCAGACCCAGACATCATTGCTTGGAACACCATCTTACTTGGCTTTGCCAATGTTGGAAACCTCACAGCTTGCGAATGCCTATTTGGGGAAATGCCTGAAAGAAATGTGTTCTCTTGGAACGGTCTGCTCGGAGGATATGCTCACCATGCACAGTACTACAAGGTTTTGGATGTTTTCAATCAGATGCTCTGCTCGAGCGACGTCAAGGCTAATGATGCCACCCTTGTGACTGTTCTATCAGCGTGCGCGAGATTAGGAGCACTGGAAATGGGAAGATGGATTCATTCGTATGCCAAATCTATTGGATTGAATGCCAATGTTTATGTGGGGAATGGACTCATCGACATGTATGCAAAATGTGGTTGCATAGATGATGCCGTGGAGGTGTACAATGCAATGCCAAGGAGGGATCTTATAACTTGGAATTCCATGATAGGAGGATTGGCAATGCATGGACGAGGAGTAGAGGCTTTGCAGTTGTTTAACAAGATGAAGAGCATAAGTGAGAGACCAGATGGCATCACATTTGTCGGAGTGTTGTCGGCCTGTGTTCACATGGGGTTGGTCGAAGACGGTTTGATGTTCTTTAGAATGATGACTGAGGACTACAAGATTGTTCCTTGGATTGAGCATTGTGGGTGTATGGTGGATCTTCTCAGCCGAGCAGGGTTGCTCACCGAGGCCCTAGGTTTTATCAGGAAGATGCCCATGGAGCCTGATTGTGTTATTTGGAATTCCTTGCTCAGGGCATGCCAAATTCACAAGAATGTGGTGTTGGCTGAGCTTGTTTTGAATCAGTTGACGAGGCTTGTGCCCGATGATGTTGCTAATTACATTGTTCTGTCGAATATTTATGGAGCCAGCGGAAGATGGAAAGATGCGGCAAGGATGAAACAGATCGCAAAACAGAAGAGTGCAGAGAAGACACCAGGCTGCAGCTTGATCGAAGTGAATTCTCAAGTTGTCGAGTTCTTTTCAACAGATGCAAGGCATCCACAAACATGGAAGATTTACAAGGTATTGGAAGAATTGACAAACGTACTAAAGTTACCTGCAGTGGAAGTAGAGCTCATCGAGCTGTGTATGTTTGATTCTTGAAATCATCTTATTTTACTTTAGCTGTTTAGGACATAATTAACACCGATAATTTTTGTTTAAATGAGTTATTGATATTCTATATTGTTGATTCTTGATCATTTGCTTTGCTAACACTTGTAAGTAAAACTAAACAAACCTTTCAGCAGAGGAGGAAGGGGATCAATAGATATTAGAAATCCAAGCAAAACACTAGTACCAGTTTATAAATCACTCACACAACGCATCAACAAGTCTTTGATTCTATAAAACATCATAAACCAAGAGAATCATGTTCGGCTGCTGCTGCGGTTTGTTTGTGATTCTGCCTCTTAAAGTATATTTATACAGGGCAAAGGGGAAAGCTATGAAGCTTCAGTCTTGCTCAGCAAATACCAACTGGATCCTCTTTGCTCTGATTCATGGAGTCAAGTTTTTCATCTCCTTGGCTAACCTGATGATCCCAAAACTTCTGCTTGGCCCATGCAATCGCCTCATCTATGGCATCAGATCCTTCTCTATCTCCCATGCCACGGTCGTTGATTTCAATCTTGTAGGAGGAGCTTCCTGCTCCTTGCCTATGGCTATCCCCTTCCAGTTCCAGTATCACATCCTCCATTTCTGTGTCTGCTTGCGACAGCATGGGAACAAGAAATGCAGAAGATATTTCTGAAGACGGGGAATCAGCATAGGAATTGTAAGATCCCTCTTGCTCATCGTGATTCTTGCGGAAGCTGGTTTCTAGGCTGATCGTCTCAGGCGGAGAAAAGCAGCAGGAGAATCCAAGATGAGATCTTTGTCGAAGTAGTTCGCTAGAATTGTGACCTTTGTTCTTCTTATAGTCTTTGCACTCCAAGAAGTAAGAATTCATAGGGTACAGATCAATGCTCCTTTCTTCTATTGCAGAGGTTGACGGAGAAGACACATATCGTTTCGAGGGGATCGTGATTGGCCTGAAGCCCAAACGATAGTTTGGAATGCATAAAAATAGACATCAATCAATTAGATTTCAAACAAAATGACAATTTGAAAGAAGGAAAGATAGAATGTGTAAATGACACCCAACGAAGAATTAATAAGTCTTCTGGGCTTCACAGATAGCATCATTGAGCGTGGAAGCAAAGTGATTAATTATGGTGACAAAACTTTATCTTTGTTCATGAGTTCTCACTTTACCAGCAAAGACAGGCGTGATGCACGCCATCATTGCTAAAGCCTCACAATTGAGATCTTTATCTCGTTAAGCATGATGGCTTTCTCCCCTTATGGGGATAATTTCCATAGTGCTTAAAAAAACTTTAGAAAGCAGGATTAACTGGTAATATTTTAGCTTAGAACAGAGCTGTCACCAGCATGAAAATCTCAACGCCGACGCGATGAAAGATTACAACTTGTAGAAAATTTGGAGCAATATGTTACAGATTGAACTTGGTTTACTTTGATTCTTTCAAAAGTTGTTTTTGGGGGAAAAGGACAATCTTTTAGGTCGGAAAACCCTTTCCAGTGATATAATATTGCAGTACCTGAGTTTAGAAGTGAAGGAAGAGAGGATGGCGTCCTCCGCCATGGACGATGCTGCCCAAATCGGAGGGCCGACGTCCTCCGAGCTCAGCACCGATGAAGAGGACTTCGATTTCGACCTCGACCGCCGATCGCCGATGCAATCGGACCCAAATATGTCGTCGTAGAAACCCTCCTCGGTCTTCACCATCCTGGCCCTCGCACGGGACCCGAACCCCTGGATCCCTCGCCCATCTGCCGCCGGCCGAGGGATCCGCCTCTGCAGATCTGGGCGTCGGAAGGGGTCGTCGTAGAAGTTCCCGTTCTTGGGATCGCCGGGCGCATGGAGCTCCCCGGAGAAGCGGTGCAGGAGGACGGTCCGCGGCGGCCCGCCGAAGACGTCGCGGAAGTCATCCGGGCCGAGGGCGCCGCCGCTGCTGGAGTCTGCCCAGCGACCCCGTCGCCCCCGCGTCTCCTCTGTGGAGCGCCGCCGGGGGATCATGGATCCGATCGATGCCCGCCACGACTCGTCCATTTGCTATTGCGCGGATGAAAATCGCGGGCGGCAAGCGATCTATTTATACGCGAGCAGGAAATTAGCTTTGGTAATTAATAAATTAGTTAATTAATCAAACTCACACTTAATCCAACTCCAATATTGCAATTTCCAAAAAAACTATGTAGTTTAAGGCTTGAATTTCTTCTCTCCTCAAACCCTGCAGCATTTTTTATTAATTAACAATTATTCTTAATAGAAGTTTAAGGCTAGAGCATAAGTCGAAGGTTGGATTAATGGCGGCTCAAACTAAACTACCTATACAAAACCAATACAAAAGCTTAGGTGGGTATTTTGAAATTTCTCTACATCAAATATGAAAAGTTTAATTTGGTTGTATATGAGATAAAGAGGAAGGCAGGAGGAACAAGTGAAGCAAAAGCCGAGAGGAAAAGGAGATGTAAAAGGAAGTTTCAATGCCCACCCTGAAGGAGACATAGAATAATGGTGGTGGATGGAGTAGTCGTTTTTTGTGCCTAGCTTTTCCTCTTACAAACAACTATGTCAATTCTTTCATAACAGCAACGTATTGTGCATCAAACATATAGAGCGTTCATTGTTCGGTTACAGGTTTGCAATAGCGATCATGAAGTCAGACTGAACAACAGTACTGTGAATCAGAAACTAATGAACTAAAAGCAATATTGACTTCCAGCTTTTAGCGAGGGGAGGCAGTGGAAGGACGAGAGCATGTGTTGTCGCCAACTTAGGAAGACAGAGATAAATGCGATTGGAGCATGTATGTTCTTTGCTATTAAATGCGTGCCGAATCGTTGTGCTTCAGTACATCTCTTCTCGCGGCCCCTTCAACGAACTGAAAAGGACGGAAAGGGAAATATAAACTTAATTTTAAATCATTTGAGTCGAATCAGTGATAGATGCATGTCTTGGTTTCGTGACTGGTGTGGTGGATGGCTTCGGTTCTTGTGCTTCGTCTTCCTCCGAATGCTCACTGATCTGCCTGCTTCTACCGGGATCGTGCTCGCTCGTCCTGTAAATTCCCAGGCGATTTCTCATTGTTATCCTTTATTTGTCAGTGTTCTTCAACAGCTTAATTAGTTTAACCAAAATATTAAATAGAAGAATTGTTTCTTCCAAACACTATTGATTCTGTCCGTAAACTGAGTCGGATGGGAAAGCCGGTGACGAGGGTAAGGACGTTGACAAAAAGAGGACCTAGATCTAGGGGTTGCAGGAGCGTTGCAAACTTTTCCATCTTATAATGGAGCGGGGTGGGGGTGAAAGAAAGGTCGCCGATGGTACCCACGAGTCTGCGCACACATAGAGAGATCACATGTGAGCATTAGAGAGAGAACAGGGAAGAGGTCTGTTACGAACCAAAGTGTACAACTACGTCGTTAGTAATATAAAATATTGTCGAACCCATAGTGACTGTTGATTAAACACTAAATATGTCGCAAAATAAGTTATCTAGAAAGTCAAAAGTTGACCTTGACACTTGCGAACTAATGAGAAAGATTGAAAGGAGAGGGAATAGAGAGTAGCTAGAGAAGAAGGTGGATGGTGAATGATAGATGCTAGGATTTTAGTTTCATTACGATGCTAGTCAATATCCCTATGCATTGTTTATATACCTAACTCCATACTTACACTCGTGTAAGAATTCTAACTAGAGTCTATCACAACCCCCGCGATGGCTACATTTGAGAATTTATCCCAAGTTCTAACGTTATTAAGTAAAGAGGTAACTTAGAAAGTTCGGTTAAGAGGGAGTGTCTATCACTAGGACCCCCTAGTCATACATTTATAGATTACACAAGTCACTTCCTAATATTAATTTAGGGATTATGTATATGACGGATTCCCATTGGGTAGAAGAAGGTTATGAGTTATGCATATGACAGAGTATCAGAATATTCCTTGACGAATAACCATTATTTTCTGACAAGTTGTTACGATTATACTCATACCTGGCCAATGGAGAGAACACCTATTTTTATACTGCTTCTCATAACCTCCGCAATGATGAGACATTAGAGAATGTCGGATCTCAGGGCTTGTCGAGTGATGACTGAAGTACGATGGATTCCCATTGGGTAGAGGAAGGTTCTGTTGGCGCAGCGGGCCCACAAGAGGGGAGGGTGAATTGCTTGACAAAAATACCCTCCTCGTTCTTTCAACTCTTAAGGTGCAACAATAATAAATAAAAATAAAAGAACAGAATTAAAGAAGAGACTCAATGATTGACTTCGTTACAACTTAAGTGGTTGTTAATCAAAGATTATTAAAAAGCTCAGTCAGAATCTCCTTCTCTGAAGGCGGAGAAGTCTTTTACACAATAAAAGCTTAAGTAGTTGCTAGGAAATTAGTACAAGAATTGATTTTTAATTCCCTAGCTCCAGGGCCCTTTTTATAGTGTCTGGAAACTCTATCTTCGGCTTGAGGGCGCCTCCCATAAGCATGGAGGGTGCCTCCAGCGTGACATTTGGATGAAATTTTATTCAAATGCAAAATGGTCGCTTTGACTAGTTTGAGAGCGCCCTCAATGTGAAGGGCACCCTTAATTCTGCAGGGTATAAATAGCTCCAGCTTCTTTTCACTCCTTTTCTTCTTCCGAAGCTCCGATCTCTTGGGTAATTGCGGCCAACTGAATAGGGTTCACCCGAACCCAATTTCCGGCCTTCTCCTCGAGCAGGCTTCCGCTCCGGCTTCTCATCCCTCGAACGTCGCATACGTTCTTCTCGTCCACAGGTGTACTCTTCCACAGCTCTTTCGTCCCTCGAACGTACTAAGACCGTTGACTCTCTTCCCGTACTGTCCTTCTCGGCAGCTGCGTCTTTCGCTTGACTTCCTGCGTTCCTAAACTCCTGCACACTTAGACACAGGGATTAAAACAAAACAGGACTCAACCTAACTTAGTTGATCACATCAAAACAACCACGGGGTCCAATAATCTCCCCCTTTTTGATGTGCATTAACCCAAGTTCAAATTAGGGTAAAACAACTAAGTAATAATTTAAAGAAATTACCATACTAATAATTTAAGCATAAAAATTACAAGTTGATCACATCAAAACAACCACGAGGTCCAATAATCTCCCCCTTTTTTATGTGCATCAACCCAAGTTCAAATTAGGGTAAAACAAATAAGTAATAATTTAAAGAAATTACCATACTAATAATTTAAGCATAAAAATTACAATAAAAGAAATTACAACATTTAAATTAAAAATTTTCTAAGCTAAAATAAAAATATTTTCCGAAGTTATAATAATTTTCTCCCCCTAAACTTGTACCTATTTCTCCCCCTTTGATCACATTAAAAAAATCAAATTTTTTTTTAAAAAAATTCTGAATAAAAATTTTGAAATTACAAATTTTCAAGTTAAACAAAATTTGAAACAATTTCCAAGTTAGAAATTTTCAAAAAGAATTTGAAACGTTTAAATAGTTGACAAGAATTTAAAAGCATTATCTTAATTGCTTATCAGTTTATCAATTAAACATTTAATTCGATAATCGGCTTCCAGGCTGTGGCGGGGTACCAGACCTTCTTGGTTATTGGATCATCAACCACTTCTAAATAAAGCCTTTTAACGAATTTAAATATTTAATTTCTTCTGAAGGCCTTGATTAACAGAAAGTTTAATCTAGATATGATTTTGGAACCCTATAGAGGTTTCTTCCTACTGGGTTAGTTAGATATCTGGAGGGGTATTCTTCTAAGTTGTCCTTGATATTTTCTAATGTATCAGTTTAATTTTCCATAAATCTTAAGTTTTGACTTTTGAAAATTGTTTGGTTTTTGACAACATGTATCTGTTTTCAAATTTTCAATTTGTAATTTTAATTTTTCATTTTCTGATTTCAAGTTATCTAATATTCTATTTAACTCAGCATTCTCTTTTTCTATTTTTACTAAATCTTTTGAGAGTACTTTAATGAACTTAAAAGAGTGCTCAGGTGAAAGAGTACGTACGTCACTTATTGTAAGTGCTAATGCTCCCTCTTCATTGCTACTTTCTTCCGATGATCCTTCCCCTTCATCTATGCTCATCTCTGAGCTGTTCTCATCTTCTTCTTGATGGATTGCCGTTAGGGATAGTCCGGCGTATGCTTCGACTTCAGATTCAGAGGATGATGAATCATCCCACGTGGCTTTAAGGTTATGTTTGGACCGAGTTGGTTTCTTGATCTTTTCCTTATTTTTGCTCTTCAATTTTGGGCAGTTGTCATTGATATGCCCTTCTTCGTTGCAGTTGTAGCAACGGACGATCCTTTTGTTTCGCTGATGCCTTCTTGACTGCGATTTAAACTTATTAGACTTAAGAAATTTATTGAACCTTTTTATCAGTAGAGTCATTTCGTCTTCACAGATTTGAATTCTGATTTCTTTTACATTATCAGCCTTTCACAGATTCGAAGCTCTCACATTCTTGTTTCTGATTTTTTTTTTTTAAAAAATAACTTGATCAGCTCCCCAATATGTATCAATATAGTATTAAGTCTCAACATCTGAAGCAATTATAGCTTGCTCTTGGCATGATAAAACTCAAGAAATGGATACATTTAGCATATAATCTTTAGAGCACTTCATTCTTAACAGCATTTTCAGCATTTTCTTTTTCAGAATAGTAGAAACCCATCCTTATAACCCTTCCCAAAATTGCCTTTATACAAACTCCATTGCATCCTTCCAAAACTCCATCATTGGCTTGAATTTGAATCCCGACCATTAACAAATGTATCCAAACCTTCAAAAATACTACACACCTCCCCCACACTTAATCCTTTATCCATCTTGGCAATCTAACTTATCAAGAATTCAACCAAAACTCTCAATAAAAGAATGACAAGCAAAGATGATCAAGGGTTAAAATGCTAGATAAGAATTAAAGAAAATTGTGGGGAAAGAAATTAGAATTTATGATGAAATAAGAATGACAAATATCCTTTATTTTCATGCATACATATGCTATTGTGATTTTGAAAAGAAGCAAAGCAAGTTCTAGAGTTCAATTGTTGTAAGTGCATGTCACACAAAAGAAAATAATGGAGTATAGGCTTAAAGTGGTCCTCTCTAGGTAATTTTCATGCAATCATACTCAACTAATCAAAATAGAATCCACCACCACACTAACCAATATCATGCAAGTAAAGCATCCAATCATGTTAAATGACCTATAATTGATGATCAAATTTAAGAAACTTTTACCATCTTAAAAATATTACTAGAACAATTCCATGAAGAGTTTTATTCAAAATGACATGTTATATACTAAACAAAATGCAAAATGTAGAAGTAAAATGCAAATGTAAAATATGAAACTAAGGAAAGCCACACACAAAGAATTTATTAATAAAGCACGAATTAAAATGCAAAAGAAAGTGAAATTAGAGCCAACTCCCCTTTAATTCCCAGTGGTTGAAGAAGATTAAGAAGAATCCATGCCGGTAGTGGAGTAATTGTAGTTCCACTCAAATTCTTTTTATTCATCCTTTTTCCATTGAAAATTCTTTCTGGAGGTCGAAGGCGGTTCAGTTCAAGTATTCACTCCGAAAGCTTATATTCTCCTACAACATCAATAAAAGACAATCTCTCCCACTCACATATGGGATGAGAAGAGAATAGGAGAATATTAGTCTTGGTATAAAATGTATCAAACAATGAATCACATCTAATAAAATCAATGCATGGTACCTCTATTAAATTTTCTGATGTATCACAAGAAATACTAACCTTGTCAAGTTGAAAGGTACTTAATTGGAGTGGTGATTGTTACCTCCTTTTCATCAAGTAATGGCTCAGGCTCTGGTTTGGGTGAATGTACAACTTCATGTAGTGATTCTTGGGTTCTTGCCTCCATAGCACAATGCCCTATACTTACATCCTCTATTCTCGGTGATTCTTGGGGTAATGCTTCCAGTAAGCATTCCCCTTCACTTAAATCATCTTCTGCATTTGTATCTGCATAATTCACATCATCTAAAGCAACAATATTAGTAGAATCAGAAATTTGAACAACTACATCATCATCACAAATAATACTAGAAAAATCTTGTGAAGAAATGGGAGTAGGGTCAGGCCTGACAAAATCTCTACTTTCCATTTCCCCACTGGAGCTTTGTGTTTGTAACTGATTGATGGATGACGTAATTTGATCTAACTGATTCTGTATATTCTGTATCCTTGAAAATTGTTGCTCTTGATGCTCTCTCATTTGTTACATAATCTCCTCAACTTTCCATGTTGACTCTTTAATTTGAGATCCGTTTTGTTGAAAAGAATATGACATAAAAGATGTTGAAATCTCTTGAAACCCATATGAATTCTGGTAGGCTGGATATAGCTCAATAAATTGTCCTTGTGCACTTTCATACCTGAAACATGAATGATCCACCCAATTAACATTACAAGCATTAGAAAATGACTCATACATATTTTGTTGATCTATGGTTGGGTAAAATTGATACTCAGGATGAAAATACTGATTCTCCATTCCTCCTCCAAAATTATGAAAATATGGATCCATGCTAAAGAAATCTCCTGTTCTTACACCACAACACTAAACTCAATGTTAGAAGATTCAAGAGCATAAAGTTTCAAACACATGAATAAATGAAAATTAAAAGAACTTGACAATTCAGAAATAAGTCAACATGAAAATACAAAAAGAAATAAGCAATCAAATCAAGAAAGATGTTAACAAAATAAAATCAATCAATGCACAATCCCAAAATACACACACACTACTAGTTAACTCCCCAGCAACAGCGCCAAAATTTGGTGTCGGCCTTTTTCACATGTCACTAGGCACTCTAAATTAATAAAGATTAGGAACTCAACTAAACTTAAAATAAGTGTTGCAACAACAAGTCCTAAGTCATATTTATCCAAAGATAGCTAATTAGTGTGTGTGATAATTCTAGAATTGATTCAAATCAAATTATTTCATCAACAAGGTCAATTAAGCTTTTCCATTTGATTCACATTACAAATTGGTGTCATCTAATAAAATCACTAATTGAGTCAAAGAAATGTTGTTCTCCTCAAAACATGATCCTCTTCTATCTCATCAAGTAAACAAACATTAAATCCGATTCTCATGTATCATTGAATCAATGAATCAATTAATATAACTTCCATTACATTCACAGTAGCCAAACATTCAAGCATTAATCATTCATATTCACAATAGCCATTAAATTCAAGAACTCAATACAATTGCAAAACCGAAATTTACATTTCATTCACAATCACAATCACAATCAAATTCAACACTCACTCAATCACCAAGTCTTCAATTCTCAATCACATCCAACAATGTCTAATAGAGGTAAACAATGTAAAGCTCAAGTGATTCCTTCAACATCTTACTCAATGATAGTCACTACAAATCAGATTCATAGAACCAAGGTTAACTAAATTCATGAATTTAAAACTAAACTCAAACTAACAGTAAACTAATAAACAATTAAGTTGCTGGAACAAAATTGGATCGCAGAACTTCAAAAGAGATCAAATAGCAAGCTAAGTAACCAAAACGGAATTGCAAACACCTTAAGTAACTGAACATGGTTTTGGATTACAGAAATCTAAAGAAATCAGAGTTGCAAGTAAGAAATCAGAAATGGAATTTCAGAGAAGAAAATTCTAACAAAACGGAATGGCAAAGAAAGAATCAGATCATCAGATCTGAGCATATTCATGACAATTCGTAAAGAAGCATAAGCTAAAAACATTCCACAACCAAAATCTCTAAACAAACCTCTCCTCTCTGTTGTGAAACATAGATGAATCAGGGAATGCCCATCAAGCACTCACTGGCGAAGAACCAAGCATCCAGATAGCGCAAGCTCACGGTCACAGCTTCTGGGAACACCCTTCGAGCTCATGGACTGGATGCCACTCTCATTGCCCGGTGAACAGATGCTGGAATCTAGAATTTGTTTCATCCGATCAATTGATCAGATTGGTTCAAATGCAGCAGATGAAATGGAAGATGGAATGAAATATGAAGCTTCTGGGAACGCCCTTCGAACTCCGTTGGTTGATGGAAGTCACAGATCGAGGAACGCCCTCAAATCTGTGGTCGCGGGAAGGAAATCAAAAACTCGAGCTCATGAACTGGGGAATGCCCTCTGCCACTTTCTGACCTCGGACGACAAACGCCGGAAGCTTAGGGATCGCCAGCGATGAAGAAGGCTTGCTCGAGGATCTTGCTTGTGGAAGGAGCATCGGCGACGAAGAAGATGAACAGTGGCTTTTGTCGCGAGGAAACGTCAAGCTCAACAAACACTGTAGCTTCTCAAGGTTTTTAAATCTTTCTCAATTCTGATCGGACGGTCCAGATTGCGTCGAGTCTTGATCAACGGTGAATACATCTCAGATCTGGATCAAAACCTCTGGATCTTCATCAACGACTGTGATGTGCTTCCTCTTATGTTAGATGGACCAGATCCATGACGGATGGCTCAGATCTCTCTGATCTTCAATGGATGGTCCAAATCATTTCAAGGTTTGATCGACTTGATTAGACCTAGATTTGAACCCAAATGTGGTCTGATATGATTGGGTCCATGACCCTTTTGATGCTTACAAAATAATAATCAAATATTAGCATCAAATACCATGATAATAAACTAATTTGCAATTAATTCCAAGATTAAATGTAATTATGAAATGTGATGTAGATATAAGTTCAATCTATTAGAAGGTCATTAAAAACATGTATTATGAATCAAAATAATGTAGCAAAATCATGGTTATCACTTGTCGTCTCTCTTCTCGTGTCGTCCTTCTCGACAGCTGCGTTTTCCGCTCGACTTCCTGTGTTCTTAAGCCCTTGCACACTTAGACACAGGGATTAAAACAAAACAGGACTCAACCTAACTTGATTGATCACATCAAAACAACAACGGGGTCCAATAATCTCCCCCTTTTTGATGTACATCAACCCAAGTTCAAATTAGGGTAAAACAAACAAGTAATAATTTAAAGAAATTACCATACTAATAATTTAAGCATAAAAATTACAATAAAAGAAATTACAACATTTAAATTAAAAATTTTCTAAGCTAAAATAAAAATATTCTCCGAAGTTATAATAATTTTCTCCCCTAAACTTGTACCTATTTCTCCTCTTTTGATCACATAAAAAAAATCAATTTTTTTTTAAAAAAATTCTGAATAAAAATTTTCAAGTTACAAATTTTTAAGTTAAACAAAATTTAAAACAATTTCTAAGTTAGAAATTTTCAAAAAGAATTTGAAACGTTTAAATAGTTGACAAGAATTTAAAAGCATTATCTTAATTGCTTATCAGTTTGTCAATTAAACATTTAATTCGATAATCAGCTTCCAGGCTGTGCCGAGCCCCAGACCTTCTTGGTTATTGGATCATCAACCACTTCTAAATAAAACCTTTTAATGAATTTAAACATTTAATTTCTTTTGAAAGCCTTGATTAACAGAAGGTTTAATCTAGATATGATTTTGGAACTCAATAGAGGTTTCTTCCTATTGGGTTAGTTAGATATCTGGGGGGTACATATCCTTTAGGTATTCTTCTAAGTTGTCCTTGATGTTTTCTAATGTACCAGTTTAATTTTCCATAAATCTTAAGTTTTGACTTTTGAAAATTGTTTGATTTTTGACAACATGTATCTGTCTTCAAATTTTCAATTTGTAATTTTAATTTTTCATTTTCTGATTTCAAGTTATCTAATATTCTGTTTAACTCAACATTCTCTTTTTCTATTTTTACTAAATCTTTTGAAAGTACTTTAATGAACTTAAAAGAGTGCTCAGGTGAAAGAGTACATATGCCACTAACTGTAAGTGCTAATGCTCTCTCTTCATTGCTGCTTTCTTCCGATGATCCTCCCCCTTCATTTATGCTCATTTCTGAGCTAGTCTCATCTTCTTCTTGATGGATTGCCGTTAGGGATAGTCCGGCGTATGCTTCGACTTCAGATTCAGAGGATGATGAATTATCCCATGTGGCTTTGAGGTTATGTTTGGATTGAGTTGGTTTCTTGTTCTTTTCCTTATTTTTGCTCTTCAATTTTGGGCAGTTGTCATTGATACCCCCTTCTTCATTGCAGTTGTAGTAACGAACAGTCCTTTTGTTTCGCTGATGCCTTCTTGACTACGATTTAAACTTATTAGACTTAAGACATTTATTGAACCTTTTTACCAGTAGAGACATTTCATCTTCATCGATGGATGTCTCAAACTCTTGATCTTTCGTTCTTGCCTTTAGGCCAATGTTGAGGTTTGTCTTTTCTATGTCTTTTGAATCTGTGATTCGAGATTCGTGAAGTTCGAAAGTAGAAAATAAATTTTCTAGTGTACTTACCTCAATGTCTTTGTTGGGTTTTTCGGGCCGCGAAAACCGCTTTTCCGCGTCATGGAAACCCCGAAAGCCCTTAGCCAACGGATCCGTGCAAAGAAATTTTTTTGAAAACATACGAATACGAGTTTCTACCTAGATCTACACTTAGATCTACAAAAGAAAAAGGTTATACCTTTGAAGCGAAGCCCTTTGCGTTCCCGCTCGTCCAAACGGTGTCGGATCTCGAGGTATCAAAATAGATACCCCTCTAGAAGTATCCACACGGACACGTAGGTGGAGAAAAACCACACAAAAGGGTGTGCTAGCACCTTGTGTGGTTCGGCCAAGTTGAGGAGGAGAGGGAGAGGGAGAGCTAGAGGAGGAAGATGAAGTGAAGTGCCTTGAATGAAATGAATCCAATTCATTCCCCATAAGTGGCCGGCCACAATCACAAGGTGTAACCCCCATCCTCATTAAATGTAGCCATTAAAGAGAATAGCTTTGTAACCCCCATGAGGTGGCACACTTTGATGATATGGCACATCATCATTAGTCCTCCTAATGCCAAATCACTAATGATGTGACAAATAGTCAAGTCAAACTTGACTCTTCCTCTCCCTCTCAAGTCAAGTCAAACTTGACCAAATCTCTCCCATGGTTGATCTAATCCAACCATTTGATTCAAGACAACTTAATATAATGGATCTAATCCATTTAATTAAATTGATTCAATGAGTCATAATCTAAATTAGACTCATTAAACACATGAATCAACTTGAGTCTAACTCAATTAGCCCAACTAGGATTACTCTTAATCTAATTTGATTCATCAAATGAATCTAATCTTCTTGGTTCATCATATGAACCTAATCTCCATCTAATTGTCCTTAGTGTGTGACCCTATAGGTTCTTGTAACATTGGCAATGCCCCTAAACCCATTTAGGGGCATAAGTAATGAGCGGTATCTAGCAACACATCATTACTACCCAAGTTACAAGAATGTTGAGATCCAACATCACCTTATGACTACTAATTGTGACTCCTCACAATATATGACAAGTGTCCTTCTATCGTAGACATCTAGATTGATCAATATGAGGCATAGACCGTGTCATCCTCTAATCAATCTAAATCTTGAACTCCAAGTAGACTCACTAAATCCTATATTGACTCATTTGGGCATGACCATGCACTTCATGGTCTCACTCTATCAAGAATATCGATGTCGCTCCCGTCATATAGGAGGGATAGATCCCATCTACATCACTCACATCCCTCTGCATAATTCGTTACATACCCAGTAATCGCCTTTATAGTCCATCCAGTTACGGGTGACGTTTGACGAAACCAAAGTACATAACTCCTTATGTAGGGAACTATGATGACTTCAGGTCTAAGGACTAGTAGTCATACTAATAGCTACATGAGAAAGTATATGACACTCATATAACGATCCATGATACTTTCTCATGGCGGGTCATTCAGTATACATTCTCCAATGCATACTCATGTGTCAACTTGATATCTCCATATCCATGACTTGTGAGATCGAGTCATCGAGTTAACCTACATGCTAGTCTTATTGCATTAACATTGTCCCTGTATGTTAATACTCGACTAGGAATGATTAAGAGTAGTGTTCCCTATATCATCTCACTATCGATTCAACCAATCGATTGATATAGGTAAGAACCTTCTACTCAAGGACGTTATTATACTTAGTTTATTTGGCACCAATACAAGTAAGTATAATAACCAAAAACCAAATGCCTTTATTTATATAGAATATGATACAACAAGTCCAAAATACAATCATCAAATGATTGGCTCTAGGGCTCTAGCTAACAATCTCCCACTAGCACTAGTGCCAATCAGTGTAGGCTCTAAGCCCCAATGACCTAGTGTGACCATCATGCTTCCTCTGTGCCAAAGCCTTGGTCAAGGGATCTGCGATGTTAGCCTCTGTAGGTACTCTGCAAATCTTCACATCTCCTCTCTCGATGATCTCTCGAATGAGATGGAAGCGCCGTAGTATGTGTTTGGTCCGCTGGTGTGAGCGAGGTTCCTTCGCCTGTGCTATAGCTCCATTGTTGTCACAATAGAGCTCAATGGGGTCAGCAATGCTAGGAACCACCCCAAGTTCAGTGATGAACTTGCGGATCCAAACTGCCAACTTTGCTGCCTCTGATGCAGCAATGTACTCGGCCTCTGTTGTAGAATCAGCTACTGTGTCCTGCTTGGAACTCTTCCAGCTAATAGCACCACCATTAATGCAAAATACGAACCCTGACTGCGATCGGTAATCATCTTGATCGGTTTGGAAGCTGACATCACTGTAACCCTTTACAGCTAGCTCATCATTGCCTCCATATATTAAGAAATATTCTTTAGTCCTTCTTAAGTACTTAAGAATATTCTTGACCGCTATCCAGTGACTTTCACCTGGATCTGACTGGTATCTGCTCGTTATGCTCAAAGCATACGAGACATCAGGTCGAGTACATAGCATGACGTACATGATCGATCCTATGACTGATGCATAAGGGATCTGATCCATGCGGTCTCTCTCCTCTCTAGAAGAGGGACCTTGAGTCTTCGAAAGACTCACGCTATGTGACATCGGTAGAAATCCCTTCTTGGAGTTCTGCATGGCAAACCGAAGGAGTACCTTGTCAATGTATGTACTCTGACTTAGGCCAAGCAATCTCTTAGATCTATCTCTATAGATCTGTATCCCTAGAATGCGGGATGCTTCACCTAAGTCCTTCATTGAGAAACAAGTCCCTAGCCAAGTCTTGACAGACTGTAGCAAAGGGATGTCTTTCCCAATGAGCAATATGTCATCCACATACAATATGAGGAAGACAACTATGTCCCCTACAACCTTCTTGTAGACACAAGGTTCATCTTCGTTCTTGATGAAACCAAACTGTTTGATTGCATCATCGAATCGAAGATTCCAGCTCCGAGAAGCTTGCTTTAGTCCATAAATGGACCTATGCAGCTTGCATACTCTGCTAGTATGCCGTGGATTTACAAAACCCTCAGGTTGTGTCATGTACACATCCTCGAGTAGGTTTCCATTCAGAAACGCGGTTTTGATATCCATCTGCCAGATCTCATAATCGTGGTAAGCTGCAATAGCAAGCATGATCTGAATGGACTTAAACATCGCTACTGGAGAAAAAGTTTCATCATAGTCAATACCATGAATCTGCTTGAAACCTTTAGCTACCAAGCGACCCTTATAGATAAGTCCATCCATGTCAGTCTTTCTCTTAAAGACCCACTTACACCCAATGGGTTTTACCCCTTCAGGTGGATCAACCAAAGTCCATACTTGGTTGGTGTACATGGATTCCATCTCGGATCTCATGACCTCTAGCCATTTCTCGGAATCTGGTCTCATCACATCTTCCTGATAGGTGGTAGGCTCATCATCTATGAGCACAACGTCATCATGGTCAGACAAGAGAAATGAGTATCTCTCAGGCTGACGACGTACCCTATCAGACCTGCGAAGAGGTATGTCTACTTGAACTG
Source organism: Zingiber officinale (assembly GCF_018446385.1). Taxonomy (NCBI): domain Eukaryota; kingdom Viridiplantae; phylum Streptophyta; class Magnoliopsida; order Zingiberales; family Zingiberaceae; genus Zingiber; species Zingiber officinale. The sequence goes on along the minus strand of NC_055997.1, from coordinate 25,856,342 downwards.
GTTGTTGTTCCTCAACTCTTTGTGGAACAACATCATCCACAATACTTTGTGGTTCCAGTTCAACTTCCATCGAGGCATCAGTACTATTGTTCGCTTCTTGAACTTCTTCAAGATCGAACGTGCTCCCACTAGTCTTTCTAGAAACAAAGTCCCTTTCTAGAAAGACCCCAGTCTTTGCCACAACTACCTTGTGCTGACTGGGAATGTAGAAGTAATATCCCTTAGTTTCCTTGGGATATCCAATGAAATAGCACTTGTCGGATTTGGGTCCTAATTTGTCTGAGACTTGACATCGAACGTAAGCCTCACAACCCCAAATCCTCATAAAAGACACCTGGGCATCTCTCCCAGTCCATATCCTATATGGTGTCTTTATCACGGCCTTGGATGGAACTCGGTTGAGTATAAAAGCTGCCGTGTCTAAAGCATAGCCCCAAAGGTATGTCGGAAGATCTGTGTGACTCATCATAGATCGTACCATATCTAATAAGGTACGATTCCTCCTTTTGGATACACCATTCCACTGTGGTGTTCCAGGAGGAGTGAGTTGGGATAGAATCCCACACTCAGCTAGATAGTCACGGAACTCATGGCTAAGGTATTCTCCACCTTGATCGGATCGAAGTATCTTAATACTCTTGCCAAGCTGGTTCTATACTTCATTCTTGAATTCTTTGAACTTTTCAAAGGATTCAAACTTATGTGTCATCAAGTACATATAACCATATCTACTGAAGTCATCAGTAAATGTGATGAAGTACCTATAACCACCTCTAGCAGCGACATTGAAAGGGCCACATACATCACTATGTATAAGTCCTAACAAATCAGTCGCTCTCTCGCTGTGCCCACTAAAGGGAGTCTTGGTCATCTTGCCTCGTAGGAATGACTCGCATATCTCATATGATTCAAAATCAAATGAGTCCAGCAAACCATCCTTATGGAGCTGGGATAAGCGCTTGTCATTTATATGACCTAAGCGACAGTGCCAGAGGTAGGTTTGGTTCATGTCATTTGACTTGAACCTCTTGGTATTTATGTTATAGATAGGGCTCTCAAGGTCTAGAATATAGAGTCCGTTTATCAGAGGTGCACTACAATAGAACATATCGTTTCAATAGACGGAACAACATTTGTTCTTTATTGTAAACGAGAAACCTTTCTTGTCCAAACGAGAAACCTTTCTTGTTCAAACAAGAAACTGATATAATGTTCTTAGTCAATGCAGGCACATAACAACAATCGACTAACTCTAGTACAATCCCAGAGGGCAGAGATAGAAAGTAAGTCCCTACAGCAACAGCAGCAACCCATGCTCCATTACCTACTCGTAGGTCCACCTCGCCCTTTGTCAATCCCCTGCTATTTCTTAGCGCCTGCACATCAGTACAAATGTGAGAAGCACATCCAGTATCTAATACCCATGATGTAGAAATAGATAGATTGACTTCTATAACATATATACCTGAAGTGGAAGTCTCACTTCGCTTCTTCTTAAGATCCTCCAAGTATACCTTGCAGTTCCTCTTCCAGTGCCCGGTCTGACCGCAGTGGAAGCAGGTAGCATCCTTGGCGACCCCTCCTTTAGGTTTCAGTGCCTTGCCTTTGCCCTTGGCTTGGGACTTTCCCTTGCCTTTGGGCTTGCCCTTGCCCTTATGTTTCTGAACCATCAGAATAGTGTTGGGCTTAGCTTTCTTAAGGTTCAGCTCAGCAGTTCTTAACATGCTAAGCAGCTCGGGCAGTGGCTTGTCAATTTTGTTCATGTTGTAGTTTAGAACGAATTGACTGTAGCTATCCGGCAAGGATTGTAAGATCAGGTCAGTAGCCAGCTCTTGGCCAAGTGGGAACCCCAACCTTTGTAGGTTCTCTATGTACCCAATCATTTTTGAGTACATATGGGCTTACGGGAGCCCCGTCTGACATCTTGCATTGAAACAGTGCCCTTGAGATCTCAAATCTCTCATGCCTCACTTGTCCTTGATACAGTTGACGAAGATGTTCAACCATATCGTAAGCGCCCATTAACTCGTGTTGCTTCTGAAGCTCAGAGTTCATGGTTGCGAGTATTAGATAAGACACATCTAATGCGTCATCTTGATGCTTCTTGAAAGCATCTCAGTCAGATCGCGGGGCAGTGGCTGGAGGAGCCTCCGGAATGGGCTGCACGTTCCTGAGTGAGAACTATTCTCAGGTTCCTGTACCAGTCCAGGAAGTTTGCTCCATTGAGCTTGTCCTTCTCGAGGACAGATCGTAGGGAGAAGGTGTTCGTATTCGACGTCATGGTAATCTACAACAGAAATAAATGCAGAAATAAGTATCATATTCTTAATCATTTAATTAAGCCTTTAACTAAATGATGCTCCCACTGAATTCTATAATTCATGTGGGACAAGATCCACATCATACTAACCCTTGAGTTAGCTTTGGCTAATATGCCCAAGACTTAGTATAATCGGTAGGTAACGATTACCAATTACATCTCTATGCAACTCTTGTTTATAGGATCAAAATCTGCATTTATATTAAAACTCGAGTTAGCTTTGGCTAATACGCCTAAGAGTTAATATAAACGTGATTTTGACCTATCTACCAACCATTAGATAATGCCTATAGTTAAACTCGATCCAATTGAGTTAACTAGTTACTCAATCTAATTGAGTTGTACTCACCCATGTGTTGATAGGCGGGACCAAAATTGTCCCTCCATACCCTACCAAGATAGTATGTGTTGCTCTGCTTTGGCAGATTCAACAACAACATGAGATCGAGGTAGTGGTAGGTATCACGGCATGGTAGGCATTACGAGTTGACGCGATTTAGATCTAATCTAAACGATGATGCGTATCATATACTCGATAGATCTAATCTAATCGAAGGGTGCATCATGTGCACGATTTAGATCTAATCTAATCGTTAGACACTAATTAATTACTTAATTAACTAGCATGCATCACATACACACAAAAGCAATTAATTAAATAATTTTGTCATTATGTCATGGACTACGATCTTCTCAAGCCAATGAGAAGATCGGATGGTCAACCTAAGGTCAACAGCTTCTCAAGCGCCTTCCTTTTGACCACCTTGTGTTGCTCACGCCCTCCTCGTAACTCCGTCTCGAGTGGACCTTCCACCGCTTCAAAATTTACATTACATTTTGAAACTTGAGTTACATTCGAGTCTAAATCTAATTTACAACAAGAATAAAAGAGAAAGGCACGACGCGCAGGTCGCAAGAAAAAAATAAATACAACACGCACATCACATCACGGCACGCAGGCCGTATTATGAATTACAACACAAATTATCCAATCGAATTGGGTCTTTGGGCCATGACTATCACAAAAATAATATATAATTCAAAATTATATATTTCTATAATTTTCTGTAATTTTTTCTATAATTTTTACAATTTTTACGAGTACAATTTCCCGGCGGTTCCGTTTAGCGGTTTTCCGGCGCAATCACGGAACGAATCCCCTTGCGGGGCCAGGGGCAGCGCCCCTACCCGCGATCTAACCATCGCGAGGGTTCCATTGTGATCTAACAGCGCCTTAGTCTGCTGTCCCAAAAAGTTTTGGGGCGAAACGTGGCCGTTTTGAAAAATTCTTCTCGGTAGTCGAAGCCTACAAGTATCGAAACACTTGTGCTTCGCTTCTACGGGAAAAATACCCATAAAAACTATAAAAATCATAAATTTACAGAATATTACAGAACTGAAAAGTTTTCATAAAACACAAAATAAACTCGTATTCGTCTTCGCACGTGGCTCTGATACCACTGTTGGGTTTTTCAGGCCGCGAAAATCGCTTTTCCGCGTCGCGGAAACCCCGAAAGCCCCTAGCCAACGGATCCGTGCAAATAAATTTTTTTGAAAACATACGAATACGAGTTTCTACCTAGATCTACACTTAGATCTACAAAAGAAAAAGGTTATACCTTTGAAGCGAAGCCCTTCGCGTTCCCGCTCGTCCAAACGGTGCCGGATCTCGAGAGTATCAAAATAGATACCCATCTAGAAGTATCCACACGGACACGTAGGTGGAGAAAAACCACACAAAAGGGTGTGCTAGCACCTTGTGTGGTTCGGCCAAGTTGAGGAGGAGAGGGAGAGGGAGAGGGAGAGGGAGAGCTAGAGGAGGAAGATGAAGTGAAGTGCCTTGAATGAAATGAATCCAATTCATTCCCCATAAGTGGCCGGCCACAATCACAAGGTGTAACCCCCATCCTCATTAAATGTAGCCATTAAAGAGAATAGCTTTGTAACCCCCATGAGGTGGCACACTTTGATGATGTGGCACATCATCATTAGTCCTCCTAATGCCAAATCACTAATGATGTGGCAAATAGTCAAGTCAAACTTGACTCTTCCTCTTCCTCTCAAGTCAAGTCAAACTTGACCAAATCTCTCCCATGGTTGATCTAATCCAACCATTTGATTCAAGCCAACTTAATATAATGGATCTAATCCATTTAATTAAATTGATTCAATGAGTCATAATCTAAATTAGACTCATTAAACACATGAATCAACTTGAGTCTAACTCAATTAGCCCAACTAGGATTACTCTTAATCTAATTTGATTCATCAAATGAATCTAATCTTCTTGGTTCATCATATGAACCTAATCTCCATCTAATTGTCCTTAGTGTGTGACCCTATAGGTTCTTGTAACGTTGGCAATGCCCCTAAACCCATTTAGGGGCATAAGTAATGAGCGGTATCTAGCAACACATCATTACTACCCAAGTTACAAGAATGTTGAGATCCAACATCACCTTGTGACTACTAATTGTGACTCCTCACAATATATTACAAGTGTCCTTCTATCCTAGACATCTAGATTGATCAATATGAGGCATAGACCGTGTCATCCTCTAATCAATCTAAATCTTGAACTCCAAGTAGAATTACTAAATCAAATGAGCTCAATATCCTATATTGACTCATTTGGGCATGACCATGCACTTCGTGGTCTCACTCTATCAAGAATATCGATGTCGCTCCCGTCATATATGAGGGATATATCCCATCTACATCACTCACATCCCTCTGCATAATTCGTTACATACCCAGTAATCGCCTTTATAGTCCATCCAGTTACGGGTGACGTTTGACGAAACCAAAGTACATAACTCCTTATGTAGGGAACTATGGTGACTTCAGGTCTAAGGACTAGTAGTCATACTAATAGCCACATGAGAAAGTATATGACACTCATATAATGATCCATGATACTTTCTCATGGCGGGTCATTCAGTATACATTTTCCAATGCATACTCATGTGTCAACTTGATATCTCCATATCCATGACTTGTGAGATCGAGTCATCGAGTTGACCTACATGCTAGTCTTATTGCATTAACATTGTCCCTGAATGTTAATACTCGACTAGGAATGATTAAGAGTAGTGTTCCCTATATCATTTCACTATCGATTCAACCAATCGATTGATATAAGTAAGAACCTTCTACTCAAGGACGTTATTATACTTAGTTTATTTGGCACCAATACAAGTAAGTATAATAATCAAAAACCAAATGCCTTTATTTATATAGAATATGATACAACAAGTCCAAAATACAATCATCAAATGATTGGCTCTAGGGCTCTAGCTAACAGTCTTTAGATATATAGTATACATCTATTAAGGACGCTCATTCTGAAGTTCTCAAGAAGGCATTGAGCGCATACTAGATCGAATCTCAGTTTGTTACTGATTCTATGAGATTGTTTAGTTGAGTTATCAACTCCTTGATTCGTGCTAGGAGTTACGCTACCTTTTCTCCATTGTTCATCTGGAGATTTGTTAGCTGAGTTGGGAGGATATTCTGCCTTGCTAACTTCACTTCTGAAGTAGCTTCATGGAGCTCCAGGAACTTCTCCCAGAGATTTTTGGTGGAGACGTAGCCGCTAATTTGGTTGACCTCCTGGGGTGGAAGGACGCTGAGCAGATGGAACTCTGCTTTACTGTTCACCACAAAATCAACTTGCTCTTTCTTCATCCACTGATGTTCTTCTTTCTCAGCACCTTGCTGATTCATAGGTGTTATAAAACTGTATTTCATTGTTAATAGAATATCAAAATCTGTTTTAAAAAATACCTCCATTCTGTATTTCCATGTTGCGAAGTCTTCGTCGAATTTTGGGGGGTGAATACTTGCACCGACCATTGTTTTGATCTTTGTTGCTTCAGACGACGATTAGTCCTTCTGAGGCTGTTGGGCTCTAATACCACTTGTTGACGCAACGGGCTGACAAGAGGGGAGGGGTGAATTGCTTGAAAAAAAAATACACTCCTCGTTCTTTCAACTCTTAAAGTGTAACAATAATAAATAAAAATAAAAGAACAAAATTAAAGAAGAGACTCAAGGATTGACTTGGTTACAATCTTGGTGGTTGTTAATCCAAGGAGGTTGAAAAGCTCAGTCGGAATCTCCTTCTCTGAAGGAGAAGAAGCCTTTTACACAATAAAAGCTTAAGTAGTTGCTGGGAAGTTAGTACATGAGTTGATTATCAGTTCCCTAGCTCCAGGACCCTTTTTATAGGACCTAGAAACTCTATCTTCGGCTTGAGGGTGCCGCCTCCCATAAGAATGGAGAACGCCTCCAACGTGGTATTTGGATAAAGTTTTATCCAAAAGTGAAATAGTGACTTTGACTGATTTGAGAGCGCCCTCAATGCTATATAGGGCGCCCTCAATTCTGCAGCGTATAAATAGCTCCAGTTTCTTTTCACTCATTTTCTTCTTCCGAAGCTTCGATCGCTTGGGTGATTGCGACCAACCGAAATAGGGCTTACCCGAACCCAATTTCCGGCCTTCTCCTCGAGTAGGCTTCCGCTTCGGCTTCTCGTCCTTCGAACGTCGCGTACGTTCTTCTCGTCCACAGGTGTACTCTTCTGCAGCTCTTTCGTCCCTCGGACGCACCGAGCCGGTCGACTCTCTTCCCGTGTCGTCTTCTCGGTAGCTGCGTCTTCCGCTCGACTTCCTGCGTTCCTAAGCTCCTGCACACTTAGACACAGAGATTAAAATAAAACAGGACTCAACCTAACTTGGTTGATCATATCAAAACAACCACGGGGTCCAATAATCTCCTCCTTTTTGATGTGCATCAACCCAAGTTCAAATTAGGATAAAACAAACAAGTAATAATTTAAAAAAATTACCATACTAATAATTTAAACATAAAAATTACAATAAAAGAAATTACAACATTTAAATTAAAAATTTTCTATGCTAAAATAAAAATATTCTCCGAAGTTATAATAATTTTCTCCCCCTAAACTTGTACCTATTTCTCCCCCTTTGATCACATAAAAAAAATCATTTTTTTTAAAAAAAATTCTGAATAAAAATTTTGAAGTTACAAATTTTTAAATTTTCAAGTTAAACAAAATTTGAAACAATTTCCAAGTTAGAAATTTTCATAAAGAATTTGAAACATTTAAATGGTTGACAAGAATTTAAAAGTATTATCTTAATTGCTTATCAGTTTGTCAATTAAACATTTAATTCTATAATCGACTTCCAGGCTGTGGCGGGGTACTAGACCTTCTTGGTTATTGGATCATCAACTACTTCTAAATAAAGTCTTTTAACGAATTTAAACATTTAATTTCTTCTGAAAGCCTTGATTAACAGAAGGTTTAATCTAGATATGATTTTGGAACCCTATAGAGGTTTCTTCCTATTGGGTTAGTTAGATATCTGGGGGGTACATATCCTTTAGGTATTCTTCTAAGTTGTCCTTGATGTTTTCTAATGTACCAGTTTAATTTTCCATAAATCGTAAGTTTTGACTTTTGAAAATTGTTTAGTTTTTGATAACATGTATTTGTTTTCAAATTTTCAATTTGTAATTTTAATTTTTCATTTTCTGATTTCAAGTTATCTAATATTCTATTTAACTCAGCATTCTCTTTTTCTATTTTTACTAAATCTTTTGAAAGTACTTTAATGAACTTAAAAGAGTGCTCAGGTGAAAGAGTACGTACCTCACTTACTGTAAGTGCTAATGCTCCCTCTTCATTGTTGCTTTCTTCCGATGATCCTCCCCCTTCATCTATGCTCATCTTTGAGCTGGTCTCATCTTCTTCTTGATGGATTACCATTAGGGATAGTCTGACATATTTCTTCGACTTCAGTTTCGGAGGATGATGAATCATCTCATGTGGCTTTGAGGTTATGTTTGGACCGAGTTGGTTTCTTGTTCTTTTCCTTATCTTTGCTCTTCAATTTTGAGCAGTCGTCTTTGATATGCCCTTCTTCGTTGCAGTTGTAGCAATGGACGATCCTTTTGTTTCGCTGATGCCTTCTTGACTGTGATTTAAACTTATTAGACTTAAGAAATTTATTGAACCTTTTTACCAGTAGAGTCATTTCGTCTTCATCGATGGATGTCTCAAACTCTTGATCTTTCGTTCTTGCCTTTAGGGCATTGTTGATGTTTGTCTTTTCTATGTCTTTTGAATTTGTGATTCGAGATTCATGAAGTTCGAAAGTAGAAAATAGATTTTCTAGTGTACTTATCTCAATGTCCTTAGAGATGTAGTATGCATCTACTAAGGACGCTCATTCTGAAGTTCTCAAGAAGGCGTCGAGCGCATACTGGATCGAATCTCAGTTTGTTAATGATTCTCTGAGATTATTTAGCTGAGTTATTAGCTCCTTGATTCGTGCTAGGAGTTGCGCTACCTTTTCTCCATTGTTCATCCGGAGATTTATTAGCTGAGTTGGGAGGATGCCCCGCCTTGCTAACTTCGCTCCTGAAGTAGCTTCTTGGAGCTCCAAGAACTTCTCCCAGAGATCTTTGGCGGAGACGTAGCTGCTGATTCGGTTGACCTCCTGGGGTGGAAGGACGCTAAGTAGATGGAACTCTGCTTTACCGTTCGCCACGAAATCGGCTTGCTATTTCTTCGTCCACTGATGTTCTTCTTTCTCGGCTCCTTGCTGATCCGTAGGTGCTACAAAACCGTATTTCATTGTTAATAGAATATCGAAATCTGTTTAAAAAAATACCTCCATTCGACGTTTCCATGTTGTGAAGTCTCCATCAAATTTTGGGGGGTGAATACTTGCACTGGCCATTGTCTTGATCTTTATTGCTACAGACGACGATTAGTCCTTCTGAGGCTGTTGGGCTCTGATACCACTTGTTAGCGCAACGGGCCGACAAGAAGGTAGGGGTGAATTGCCTAAAAAAAAAATACCCTTCTCGTTTTTTCAACTCTTAAGGTGTAACAATAATAAATAAAAATAAAAGAACATAATTAAAGAAGAGACTCAAGGATTGACTTGGTTACAATCTAGGTAGTTGTTAATCCAAGGTAGTTGAAAAGCTCAGTCAGAATCTCCTTCTCTGAAGGCGGAATAGCCTTTTATACAATAAAAGCTTAAGTAGTTTCTGGGAAGTTAGTACAAGAGTTGATTATCAATTCCCTAGTTCTAGGATCCTTTTTATTGGGCCTGGAAACTCTATCTTCAGCTTGAGGGCGCCTCCCATAAGCATGGAGGACACCTCCAACGTGGTATTTGGATAAAGTTTTATCCAAATGCGAAACAGTGACTTTGACTGGTTTGAAGGCACCCTCAACGCTATGGAGGGCACCCTTAATGTGTAGAGCGCCCTCAATTCTGCAATGTATAAATAGCTCCAGCTTCTTTTCACTCATTTTCTTTTTTCGAAGCTCCGATCGCTTGGGTGATTGCAGCCAACTGAAATAGGGCTCACCGGAAACCAATTTTCGGCCTTCTCCTCGGGCAGGCTTCCGCTCCGGCTTCTCATCCCTCGAACGTCGCGTGCGTTCTTCTCGTCCACCGGTGTACCCTTTCATAGCTCTTTCGTCCCTCGGACACACTGAGCCCATCGGCTCCCTTACCGTGTCGTCCTTCTCGGCAGCTGCGTCTTCCGCTAGACTTCCTGCGTTCCTAAGCTCCTACACACTTAGACACAGGGATTAAAACAAAACAGGACTCAACCTAACTTGATTGATCACATCAAAATAACTACAGGATCCAACAAGTTATGCGTTATGCATATGACAGAGTATTAGAATATTTCTTGACGAATAGCTGTTATTCTTTGACAATCTATTGCGATTCCCTGATAGTGTTATCTCTTGACAATATAGTTTGATTGGTGCTAGGATCGACTAGTGATAGACTGGGGCGGTGCCAAGGAGGAATGAAGGGGTTGCGCCCTAGGGACCCGACCAGCTAAGAAGCCAACCAAGAGTAGACTGGAGCAGTGTCTTGGAGAAATGAGGGGACTTAGCCTTGGGGACTGGTCAGCTAAGAAGCCAACTGAGAGTAGACTGGGGTCGTGCCTAAGAAAAATAAGGGGATTGAGCTCTGAAGGCCCGACCAGCTAATAAACTGACTGGTAGTAGACTGAGGCGGTGCCCTGGAGAAATGAAGAGACTGAGTCCTGAGTCCGGTTAACTAAGAAACCGACTGAAAGTATATTAAGAGCTGTGCTTATGAGATGGGAGAGTCAAGTCCCATAAAAAATGAGGAGATTGAGTCCTGAGTCCTGAGTCTTGAGTACTGAGTCCTGTACTTTTGATCATAGCATCACTTTGACTATTGACCTCCATATTGTATCAACCCCTCTATTATACGCCATATCAACTTGAAATGATGGTAATCTTCGTAACTTGTTCTTTACTCCAATAAAAATTCTCAGTTTGTTTATTCTCCTAATTGATATGCATTTATGGTATTTTAACGAGACTCTCTATTCATTGCCCCCATTTCTTGGTTACTTTTATTATCCTTTTTCATAAAAGGATGATTTCGAATAAAAGGAAATTTTTTTAATGAAGTTTGAATAAGTTCAATTAAATTAATAAATAATATTTTGATATGTGTTAAGAATATAAGTGGATGTCATTTGATTGAAGACCTATCACTTTATCTCAATTAATGATAGATTTTTGGTTTTTCATCTCCCCCTTTAATGTAAGAGACCTATCACTTCATCTTCTCTTCATTAATGTAATGTCTATATTCTTAGTCCTATAAATAGGACATGTACAAAGTTATCAGAATACACTTGATTAGAATTCAAATAAACATCTCACATTCCTTTTCTCATGTTCATCTATTGCTCTCTCGTTGTTATACTCTTAATTTAATAATTCGTTATCAGCACGAAGCTCTTCCCGTTGAAGAAAGTTAAGTTGCTTGAGGTAGTCAACAGTAATTTCAAAAACTTTCATTCATTTTGTTTCTAAATCCATCACTAATATTTCTTTGAGTTATCATGTCGAACCTCATGAAATTGGAGTTTATGGCTCTTGATATCACCGAAAAGAACTATCTCTCATGGATGTTAGATCTCCCTCCATATCCGTGGGACCGGCTCTAGGGGACCGTTGATGTGACGGTTCCACATTTCTCATGGATGTTAGATGCTGAAATTCACCTTGCTACTAATGGTCTTGAAAACACCATTAATGACAAAAACACAACGTCCAATCAAGAAAAGGCCAAAGCGATGATCTTTCTTCACTATCATCTTCACGAGACTTTGAAAATTGAATATCTCACTATGAAAGATCCACTTGTTCTTTGGAAAAATTTGAAAGAGAGGTATGATCATCTAAAGACAATCATCCTCCCAAAAGCTCAATTTGATTGAATGCACTTGCGTTTGCAAGATTTTAAATCTGTGAGTGAATATAATTCGATCTTATTTCAAATTACTTTTCAACTGAAATTATGTGGAGAAACTGTTTCTGATGGAGATATGTTAAAGAAAACATTTTTCACTTTTCATGCATCAAATGTACTCCTGTAGCAATAATATCTTGCAAAGGGTTTTGAGAAATATTCTGAATTGATCTCATGTCTCTTATTGGCTGAACAAAATAATGAGCTTTTGATGAAAAATCATCAGGTCTGTCTGACTGGATCTAACCCATTTCCTAAAGTGAATGCGACAACATATAACTCCATAGGTCAAGCTTGAGGTCATGGTCGCGACCTTGGTCGTGGTCGTGGATGTGGATATGATCGTGACAATATTTTTGCAATGATCATTCTCGCTATATAAAAAAGGGGGAAAGTACTATAGAGGAAAATGAAAAAAAAACAATGTAGTAAAAATGTAGAAAATATTGTTGGTCCCTTTGACAACCGGTTAGAGGGAGGTGAATAGCCTACACAATAAAAATAAAAAAATCTTTCTCAAACTTTTACAACTTTACTAAATCTAACACTTGCATAAAAAATAAGAGACTAATTAAAGAAAGGAAGAGACTATGATTTTTACTTGGTTATAATCGGGAAGATTGTTAATCCAAGACTCTGAAACACTAATCAAATTCTCCTTCAAGCATAGGCGGAGAAGCCTCTTACAACAGTTGAAACACTCAATTACAAAGCTAAATTGAAAGAGAAATGATTACAAGTGTTCTATTTTAGTTTCTGGGACCAGAGCTATATTTATAGCCATAGTCGAGGAGCTTGGAAGGGTTCCAGGCGTCTGGGGGGATAAACTTTTATCCTCGTCGCAACAGAATGCGCCACGTCGTGTTTCAGATAAAATCCTTCTCCGGGTGCTCGGAGTCCGGAGTCTAGGTGCCCGGACCAAAGTTAACCTTATGTTAACTTGTTTGGTCCAGGTTCTAGCTCTGGCTCCACTCGCTTGGGTCCGGGTCTTCCGCTCCGGCTTCGGCTCTGCTTGGGTGATCTCAGTCATCCGGAATAGGGCTCACCCGAACCCAACTTCCGGCATTCGAGCAATCTTCTACTCTGACTTCTCGTCTCTTGGAAACACCACGCGCCTCCTTCTCGTCCGCCAATATACTCTTCCGTAGTACCTCGGCCCTTAGACGCACCGAGCCCGTTAGCTCTCTCCCGTGCAGTCCTTCTAGACTTCCTGTACTCCTTAGTTCCTGCACACTTAGACACAGGGGTTAAATACCAACAAAGCTTAACTTGACTTTGTTGATCATATCAAAACAACCATGAGATACTTACAATTTCTCCCTTTTTGATATGAGAAACCCCCAAGTTAAGTTAGGGTAAAACCACAAAAAAATAACAGTTATAAAATAAGATTTTTGCAAATACAAAAATTAACAAAAATTAAAAATTGTACTATCCTCCCCCTAGACTTAATCTTTACAACTTCCCTTTTGATCACATTAAAAATGGAGTACATTAAAAAATCCTACTTAACAACGATAAAAAGTCTAAGGGACAATTAAAAAAAACATTAAAGTTTAAGTTTCCATTTTTTTTTAAAACATATTTAAGATAGAGAAAAAAAATTCATATAAAGTTGAAATTATCGTTAAAAAAATTCTAAAAAATTTAACATTTGAAAATTTTAACATTTGAAATTTTTTTTTACAGTTAAGTGATAAATTTCTTAAAAAAATTAACTTTTAAATAATTTCTAACAAGATTTTTGACAAACATTTGAAAGTATTTTTATAATAACTAATTACTTAATAGTTAGTCAATTAAATACTTATTTTAATGATTGACTTCCAGGCTATGGCGAGGCACTAGACCTTCTTGGATATTAGAGCGACAACCACTTTCTAGACAAATTTTTTTAAATAAATTAAATATTTAACTTTCTATCTGAAAGTAAAAAAAATAATTAATCTAAATATGATTTTGGAACCCAAAATAGATTCCTTCCTACAGGATTAATCATAAATTTCTTAGAAATATATTTCTGTTATATTTTCCTTATTATGGTATTTAAAATATCAGTTTAAACTATTATATCTCCTAATATTTTGATTATTTGAGCATGCATGATTTTTCAAATATTTTATTTCTGTTTTTAATTTATCATTTTCTATTTTTACTTTGTTGAAGTCTTCTAATCGACAAAAACCAGCTATGGTTGATTTTAATTCCCTATTTTATTTTTCTAACTTACAAAAATTTTTTGATAAAATTTTTACAAACTAAAATAACTTGTCAGGAGGAAGAGACCGTACTTGACTTATTTTGTTGATCCCGTAATCCGAAGCTCCCCCTGAAGTGATGTTTTCTTCCGATGTCGCTCCCCCTTTATCGATGCTCTCGATGCTCATTTCGGATGAGATTACTTCATCTTCATCTTCTTGGTGACTTGCCACTAGCGCAAGTTCGACAAAGGCTTCTATCTCCGATTCAGATGATGTTTCATCTGTTGGTTAGTCCTACGAAGATTGTATTGGTTCCACTGTACAAAAATTTTGTACAAGTGTCGAACCTTTCCTTAATAACCTATTGTGTTCTTTAGAAGTTAAATTAGGAATCGCAAATGGAACTTAACATTATTGATTCCAAATTTAACTTATCTGTTCTTAATGGTTTAGACTTGGATCGCAAGCGGAACTTAACACTATTGATCCAAATCCACTAATGTTATAAATTCAATTAAATATTAATTTCCAAAATTGGCTTCTAGGTTAAACATGGCGAGGCACAAGACCTTCTTGGATATGGGAGCAACCACCACTTCCTAGACAAAGCCTCTTAATGAAAGCTAATATTTAATTTCCTTATATAACTCTAGGTTTAACCAAAAGGAACAATCGAATCACAAATTCGAAAAACAAAAACACAAATTAGAATAGAAATCCGAAAAACTAGAATCTAATGCCTCTTGTGTTTGGAATTCTAACAAAGAAAAATAACTAGCATGATGCGGAAGAAAATTACTAGTTATACCTTTTCTTTGCAAGCTAATGACCTCAAAATCTTCTGCCGTATTCCTCGCCTCGCCTTGGACGTCGTGTGGGTGACAATCCTCTAAGATGAACACCACTCAAAAGAGCTTCTCCTCTTTCTAGTATTCGACCACCACCACTAAAGAGAAAAAGAGAGCAAAGGGAGAAGATAGGGAGAGAGAGGGTCGACCACTTGAGAATCACCAAGCAAAAGAATAAGAGTTGTGTTCTCATGAGACCTCCTCACCCCTTCTTTTATATTACTTGCCCAAGGCAAATAAGGGAAGAATTTTTACAAAAATTAAAATCTTCCTCTTGTTTTTCCTTTTTATTTTTCCTTTTCTTTCCTCTTGATTGAATCAATCACCAAATCATTGATTGGTTTGATTTTATTTGGCCGGCCCCTTGCTTAAAGAGGAAGAAAAATATTTTTTTATAAAATTTTATAAAAGAAGAAAACCTCTTATAAAATTTTACAAGCTCTCTTTCTAAAACTGGATGTTAAAAAAGGAAAGTTTTAAAAATTAAAACCATGTTTTAAAATTTAAAACTTCTCTTCAAAAATTTTCTTTTTTAACATGCTTACAAAAATAGAAAATTTTAATTTTAAAACATCTCTTCCTTTTTTCTAAAACCATGAAGATGGTTAAAAAAGGAAAGTTTTAAAACTTTTAAAACTTTCTATTAAACCATGTGACCTAATTCAAATAAGGAAAGTTTTTTAAAAATTAAAATCTCTCTTTTAAAACTTATAGTTTTCTATAAAGAGAAGATTTTAAAAATTCAAAACACTCCTCTTATTTGAATTAATTATGGCCAACCCCTCCTTGCTTGATCACCAAGCAAGAGGGCCGACCCTCTTAAGGAGATGGTGGCCGGCCATTGCTTGGTCACCAAGCAATGGGTCAGCCTCCTTCTTGGACACCAAAAGGGCTTTTATTTGGATGGACTTGAGGCACTAATGAGGCTACGACAGGGACCTAGAGGAGAAATTGGTTTTGACCTTTCGATGAGCTTGAGTATCCCGTGTTCGCCCCGAACACACAACTCAAGTTCATCAACAATAACTCATTCTACTAGAGAGTTATTGTTGCACTACCGCACCAATCCCAAATTACATTTATGGGCTCCTTCTTATCATGAGTGTGTTAATCTCCTTGTGTTTAAGATAACGAATGCCCACTAATTAAGTAAGTTACTGACAACTCACTTAATTAATATCTAAGTCCAAGAGTAGTACCACGCAACCTTATTGTCATGTCGGACTAAGTCCACCTGCAGGGTTTAACATGACAATCCTTATGAGCTCCTCTTGGGGACATTCTCAACCTAGATTACTAGGACACAGTTTTCTTCTATAATCAACAACACACACTATAAGTAATATCATTTCCCAACTTATCGGGCCTATTGATTTATCAAACTAAATCTCACCCTTTGATAAGTTAAAGAAATAGATATTAAATATATATGTTTGTTATTATATTAGGATTAAGAGTATACACTTCCATAATAACTAAGATCTAGTTCTTTTATTAAGTCAGTATAAAAAGAACTTACCTAAAATGATCCTACTCAATACACTTAGAGTGTACTAGTATAATTTATTAGTCAAGCTAAACTAATACTTAATTACACTACGACTTTACCAATGGTTTGTTCCTTTTCATCTTAGTCGTGAGCAAATGTTTATAATTTATAAAGAGCTGATAACATGATCTTCTGTGTGTGACACCACATACCATGTTATCTATTTTATAAATTAATTGAACAACTATATTTAACAAATAAATATAGACATTTGACCAATGTGATTCTTTTATTTCAAAAATAAATATTTACAAAAGCTAGACTTTTAGTATATACTCTAACAATCTCCCACTTATACTAAAAGACTAAGCTGCCATATCTGCTGCCATACATCTGATTCTCATCCCCTCCACATGCTGATCAAAAGTTTTCGCTGGAAGGGCATTAGTGAAAGGATCTGCCAGGTTATCTGCTGATGCAATCTTAGCGGCGACAACTTCTCCTCGCTTGATGATGTCTCATATCAGGTGGTATTTGCGCTCTATATGTTTACTCGCCTTATGGGCTCGTGGTTCCTTCGAGTTTGCAACTGCACCGCTATTATCACAATAAATTGTGATGATTTTGGGCAAACCAGGAATCACATCTAAGTCCATTAGAAAGTTCCTGAGCCATACAGCTTCTTTGGCTGCCTTAGAGGCTGCCACATACTCAGCTTCCATGGTTGAGTTTGAAACACATTTCTGCTTAACACTCCTCCATGCAATGGCTCCACCTCCTAAAGTAAACACATAGCCTGATGTAGACTTACTGTTGTCCCTATTTGATTGGAAATCCGAATCCGTGTAACCCACAGGGAGCAAATTGTCTGCTTGGTAAACTAGCATATAATATCTAGTCCTTCTTAGGTACTTTAATATATGCTTTAAAACAATCCAATGTCTTTATCTAGGGTTACTCTGATATTTGCTAACCATGCCTACGGTAAAATAGATATCAGGTCTCGTACACAGCATTGCATACATAAGGCTTTCTACAACCGAAACATAAGGAATTGCCTTCATATCCTCTATCTCCTTTGATGTCTTCGGAGACATCTCTTTAGATAAGGTTACTCCATGACTAAAAGGTAAGAAATCTTTCTTGAAGTTCTGCATGCTAAAACGAGCAAGGATTGTATCTATATATGAAGCTTGAGATGAGCACAACATTATTTTCTTGCGATTCCTTATAACTTTGATCCCAAGAATGTGTGCACATTCTCCTAAGTCATTCATATCAAATTGTTTGGACAACCATACCCTTACGTCCGATAATACCTTGACATTGTTGCCAATTAACAAAATATCATCTACGTATAGTACAAGAAATACCACCATATTTCCGTTACACTTCTTGTATACACAAGACTCATCCGGACACTGAATAAATCCATATGACTAGATTACTTCATTAAACCGGATGTTCAAAGATCTTGAAGCTTGATTTAGTCCATAAATGGATCGATTCAGCTTGCACACTAGATGCTCTTTGCCTTTTTCAATGAATCCCTCTGGTTGCTTCATATGGATGTTTTCTTCAAGACTTCCGTTAAGGAAAGCTGTCTTGACATCCATTTGCCAAATCTCATAATCCATATGAGCAGTAATGGATAAGAGTATCTGGATAGACTTTAGCATAGCTACCGGTGCAAAAGTCTCCTCATAATTGATTCCCTCTTTCTGAGTATATCCTTTCGCAATAAGCCTTGCTTTGAAGATTTCTACCTTCCTGTCTGTCCTTCTTTTCCTTTTATAGATCCACTTACATCCAACGACTTTTACACCATCAAGTGGTTCTACAATCTCCTAGACCTTATTAGAATACATAGACTCTATTTCAGAATTCATTGCCTTTTGCCAAGATACTGCATCTATATCTTGGAGTGCTTCGTCATATGTTCGGAGATCAGGTTCATGTTTACCCGGGATCAAGTCCGAAGACTCTGCCAAAAACATGAATCTCTCAGGTTGCCTCACAACCCTCCCACTACAACGAGACACTGTCTGTGGTTGTGTATCATGTGTGACACGTGTTGCAGTCTCTTGTGGTACTTCATCTTGTACTGTTGGTACTGAAGTAGACGTGTCCTCTCTCATTTCTTCTAGAATAATTTTACTTTTGGGCTTGTGGTCCATTATATAGTCTTCTTCTAAAAATTGGGCATTGGTGCTAACAATAACCTTCTGGTCTTTAGGACTATAAAATAAACCACCTTTCATTCCTCTAGGATAACCCACAAATACGCGAACTTCTGTACGAGATTCTAACTTATCAGCATCTGCTTTCAGCACATGTGATTGACTACCCCAAATCCGAATATGTCTTAGACTGGGCTTTCTCCCATTCCACAATTTTGTGGGAGTAGAGGGTACTAATTTAGAAGGTACTAAGTTCGGAATGTGCGCTGCTGTTTCCAGAGCGTATCCGCAAAACGAATTTAGTAATTCTGAATAACTTATCATCGATCTAACCATTTCCATAAGAGTCCTATTCCTTCGTTCTACCACACTATTTTATTGGGTGTACCAGGTGCAGACAATTGGGATTGAATCTCTGCCTCTGATAAGTAATTCCTAAGCTCTCCCAAGAGGTATTCGCCACCATGATCAAACCGTAGTGTTTTGATACTTTTACCAAGATGTTTCTCCACATCAGTCTTGTACTCTTTGAACTTATCAAAGCACTCAGACTTGCGGCGCATCAAGTAAATGTATCCGTATTTTGAATAATCATCTATAAAAGAGATAAAGTATTCAAAATCACCTCTTGCCTGGATAGACATAGGACCACACAAATCAGAATGAACCAGTTCTAACACATCTTTGGCTCTATACCCCTTGACCTTAAAAGGTCTTTTGGTCATTTTACCTTCCAAGCAAGATTCACAGGTTGGAAAATTTTCCAACTCTAATGTACCCAAGAGTCCATCAACTATAAGCCTTCGAATCCTACTTAAGTTAATATAACCAAGGTTTGTAGGTTGGAAGATATGTTTGGTTCATCTCCGAAGGTTCTTTTCTCTTATTAGAGTTAGAAGGTGTGTTATTAATTTCCATTTGTTGCTTTATAGGAGAAATTGGATTTAATGTATATAAATTGTCAACCAATGCACCATAACAGATAATAACTCTATTTCTCTTTATAACTACATTGTTACTGAAAGAAACAGAATATTCATCCAAATACAGTTTAGAAACTGAAATTAAATTCTTTCTAAAACTGGGTACATAAAGACAATTTCTTAAAACCAAACTTCTATTCCTATCAAAAGATAAGTAGACGTCTCCCACTGCAACAACCGCCACCTTAGTAGCATTGCCCATGTAGACAGTTATCTCTCCTTCAAATAGTCGCCGGGTTTCTTGGAACCCCTACAAAGAATTGCAGACATGATCAGTGACTCTCGTATCTACACACCAGGTGCTGGTAGATAACACCGCTAAACATGTTTCAACTACTAGAGAATGAGATATACCTTTATTGTTCTGATTCCTATGAGGACAGTCCGCCTTCCAATGTCCTGACTGTTTGCAGATGAAGCACTTGCCCTTCGGCTTCTTCATTCAAGCTTTTTGTCTTGTACCCTGAGCTTTATTCATTTTCTTTGCTGAAAAGACCTGTTTCTTCTTCTTCTTGCCTTTCGACTTAGAAGTAGAACCATTTTCAGCATAGTGAATCTGAGAACTGTGACAAAATATACCTTCTGTTGCCTGTAGTTCTGTCAGAAGTTCCGCCAATGTATACTCCATTTTATTCATGTTATAGTTCAGGCAGAACTGCTCAAAATTTCTGGGTAGAATTTGGAGAATTATATCGACCTGGGTTTCCCCATCGATTTCACCTCCAAGGACTTGTATTTCATTCAGATAAGCCATCATTTTGAGGATATGATCCCTTACGGGTGTCCCCTCTGACATGGTGTCTGTCATTAACTTTCTTATTGCCTCTTGCCTAACAGTCCGACTCTGGTGCCCAAAGAGTTCTTTGAGATTGTTCATTATATCATAAGTAGTTGGTAAATCTTGATGCTGATGTTGTAATACATTTGACATTGAAGCCAAAATATAACACCGCACCATCTCATCTACTTTTACCCATTTCTTATGATACTCAATATCCTCTGGGGTAGAGTCACCATTAGGTGTATCTGGGCATACCTCTGACAGTACAAACTTATAGCTTTTAGCAGTTAAGACAATATCCAGGTTTTTTTTCCAATCTATATAGTTTGGACCAGTAAGTCTATTCTCTTTCAGAATAATGGCCAGTGGGTTGAAAGTCATCCTAAAAATCACAAAAATAAACTTTGGTCAAGACTCTAAATTTAGAATAATATTGATTCCTCAAACAATACTATTTTAAATTAATCAACACCTCAAATCACTGTGAATTTTGCATGCTACGATAGTGTGGACGTATACAAAATTAAACATTTGTAAGAGGAGGTTTTACCCATTAATTTTATTCTTGTCAACCTAATTTTATGAAAAATAAAATTAATAGTTGATTTTCCTTCGGTCACACAAATAATAGCAGTGACTCCGATGGGGAAGATACTATTAGATGTACCTAAGTGTATACCATTACTTGACACTTAGTCCATTAATAAGATTGTGCCCCTTCCGATGGGGAAGATCACACGCTCTTAATTAATTTCCTATAGTCATCCAAAATGGAAGTTTGATCTAGTGATCCGCAAACAAACTCATCCGATATGGAGGAAGGTACTCAGAGCCAACGCGCAAGTTTATTTGCATAACTTACAAACTAGTAATGGAGACTGTGAAATTTATTTTTTTAAAAATCCCTCTTCCACTTAGTTATTTAAGGTGAGAAATTTTAACCTATGCTAGCATACATCACATGTACACATACATCACAGTAAATAAAAGCAATAAATATATAAATTAATTTTCCAACTATTATGGCCTTTTCCATCACTGTCTTCAGTATGCTCCAACCCTAGCTGCTGCCATCTTTAGCCACCGCCATTGGGTCGAGTTGTCGCATCTATCTTGCTTCTTATTTCGTCGCGCCTCTGGTCCTCCAATAGCACCACGCCTCACAAAGATACGATCCATGAAAAATATGGAATTTTACATATATTGATCCTATATTCCATAAAGGAATGTACATGCATTCTAGATCGAACAAAAAAAAGTAAAATTCTAAAACTAATATAGCTCCTGCTGTATTTAATACATACAATCATGCACACACAAAATAATACCCTTGACATGCCCAAGGGTCTAATCACACAAAATATCTAAATGTCATAATAGTTGGAGCCTGTAACCACAAAGTTAACACATCCTACTATTATCCTGCCTAAATTTTGTATGACATGTGCATAATTAATTTGAAAACCAAAACACACAGAGGCAAACCCTAGCTCTGATGCCAATTGTTGGTTAGTCTTAGGAAGATCGTACCGGTTCCACTGTATAAAAATTTTGTACAAGTGTCGAACCTTTCCTTAATAACCTATTGTGTTATTTAGAAGTTAAATTAGGAATCGCAAATTGAACTTAACATTATTGATTCTAAATTTAAATTATCTGTTCTTAATGGTTTAGACTTGGATCGCAAGCGAAACTTAACACTATTGATCCAAATCCACCTGTGTTATAAATTCAATTAAATATTAATTTCTAAAATTGGTTTCCAGGTTAAACATGGCGAGGCACAAGGCCTTCTTGGATATGGGAGCAACCACCACTTCCTAGACAAAGCCTTTTATGGAAAGCTAATATTTAATTTCCTTATATAACTCTAGGTTTAACCAAAAGGAACTATCGAATCACAAATTCGAAAAACAAAAACAAAAATTCGAATAGCAAATCCGAAAAACTAGAATCTAATGCCTCTTGTGTTTGGAATTCTAACAAAGAAAAATAACTATCATGATGCGGAAGAAAATTACTAGTTATACCTTTTCTTTGCAAGCTAATGGCCTCAAGATCTTCTGCCGTATTCCTCGCCTCACCTTGGATGTCTTGTGGGCGACAATCCTCCAAGATGAACACCACCCAAAAGCGCTTCTCCTCCTTCTAGTATTCGGCCACCACCACTAAAGAGAAAAAGAGAGCAAAGGGAGAAGATAGGGAGAGAGAGGGCTGACCACTTGAGAATCACCAAGCAAAAGAATAAGAGGTGTGTTCTCATGAGACCTCCTCACCCCTTCTTTTATATTACTTGTCCAAGGCAATTAAGGGAAGAATTTTTACAAAAATTAAAATCTTCCTCTTGTTTTTCCTTTTCCCTTTTTATTTTTCCTTTTCTTTTCTCTTGATTGAATCAATCACCAAATCATTGATTGGTTTGATTTTATTTGGCCGGGCCCATGCTTGGGCACCAAGCAAGGGTGGCCGACCCCTTAAAGAGGAAGAAAAATATTTTTTTTATAAAATTTTATAAAAGAAGAAAACCTCTTATAAAATTTTACAAGCTCTCTTTCTAAAAGTGGATGCTAAAAAAGGAAAGTTTTAAAAATTAAAACCATGTTTTAAAATTTAAAACTTCTCTTCAAAAATTTCCTTTTTAACATGCTTACAAAAATAGAAAATTTTAATTTTAAAAATTCTCTTCCTTTTTTTAAAACCATGAAGATGGTTAAAAAAAGGAAAGTTTTAAAACTTTTAAAACTATCTATTAAACCATGTGACCTAATTCAAATAAGGAAAGTTTTTTTAAAAATTAAAATCTCTCTTTTAAAACTTGTAGTTTTCTATAAAGAGAAGATTTTAAAAATTCAAAACACTCCTCTTATTTGAATTAATTATGGCCGACCCCTCTTTGCTTGATCACCAAGCAAGAGGGCAGGCCCTCTTAAGGAGATGGTGGCCGACCATTGCTTGGTCACCAAGCAATGGACAGGCCTCCTTCTTGGACACCAAAAGGGCTTTTATTTGGATGGACTTGAGTCACTAATGAGGCTACGATAGAGACCTAGAGGAGAAATTGATTTTGGCCTTCCGATGAGCTTGAGTATCCCGTGTTCTGTAACGACCACCCTTCTTACTACTACTACACTCTAAGGATGACCGTTACTTAACTACTAACTCTACTTAACCGGTATGATCGAAATCACGAGGAGTCTCTACTAAAAAATTTTGACAGAATCTCCCTTGTACCGGTGACCTTAAACTGAGATACAAACATAATATACATCAGCCACAGGTGGCTGGAACATATATCAAACACACAAAAGAAATAACATCACCACGCAGTTTAATAAAATCAAACCATGCAAGTAATGAATAGCGAAAACAAAATAAAATATAGCTTCTTACTCTAACACTTTCTTATCAACCTATATACAGAATTAATCTAACAAATTCTTAAACTAAGTCCCAAGACTTCCATAGTCCTGACATCACACACCATTCGCGCCACCTTGTCGCCTTCCTTTGCTAAATCTTTTCCTTTCTTTTATTTGCAGTAAGAGGAAATGCAAACTATAAGCGAATGCTTAGTAAGCGCTATCTAACTTACAAAATCTTGATATGCATGTGAATATACTGAAAACTAAAACTGAATGCTCAAAAGGAAAACTACTCATGCTCATCTACTAGTAAAAGAAACAAACATACTGAAATGCTAAACATGTAAAGCTACTCATGCTTTTCTAATAGCAAAGAATAGTAAGCTAATCTAAATAACATGCTAGCATAAAAGAAAACTCAACTTGCTGCTTTTAAAATAAAATGAAACTTATTTCGTTTGTTCTAAACTTATTCTTTTATCTCACTTGTTTAAAACTTATCCTTTAATACTTTTATACTTATGTGAAACTTATTTTACTTGTTCAAAAAAAAAAACTTATACTTATAATACTTCAAAATAATAATCAACTTTCTTCTTGGGCCTGATAACTGTACTTGCTATGCACGCATCCCTAACTAGACCCGAGAAAGCTGGTCCCGAATCTAGTAGGGTTTACTATTGTAATGACCCGACCCATTTGACGGCCCATTTGGCGACCCTTGGGTCGTCGACCGTCGACCGTCGGTCATGCCGTTACTACTAGGTTATCTAAACCTAGGGACGACTATGGGAGCCCAACCCAAGGACAACTGAGAGTCCAGTACAGTGCCACTGATAAAAGTAAAATACTTGTTATCTTTTAATACTTCTAATATATAATGCCTCGACATTTTCTTTAGCACCTTGTGTGCCAAAATCCCTAAAGTCTTGACTTTGGGATCTACTTAAGGCCTTGACCTTTTTCTTTCTTTTCTTTATCTTTCTTATACTTGTTAACACTTCTAATAAAAGAATGTCTCATACAAAACTGAAATATCAAAAATTGCATGCTTATAAATAAGACCGTTCATGCATATTGAGGTAACAAGGAAACTCAAATCTGTATGCTTAAATGAATGGTGGCAAAGAAGCATATCGAAACCACATGCTAGGATAAAGAAACTTAAATCTGTATCCTAGAATGAATATAACTAGAAAACATATCTAAATCTCATGCTAGAATAAAGAACCTTAAGTCTGTATACTTAATAAAAGTAGCATATCTAAACCTCAAGCTCAGATTTAACATAAGCAAATTCTGGAATTGAAACTGCATTATACAAACAATGGCTCAAAACTACAATCCGAACACTTCCAGATTTCCATGCTATCTCAAACCACGAACCAAGATTTGCAAGGCTATACAACCAATTTAAGCTTACTAGAAAACTAAAACAATACCTATACAAAACTTATTCACAGCTAAGCTTTTATAAGGTAATCATAATCTTTTAACCATGCTTCAAAGAATTGCAAAGGTAACAACAAAATCTCACAAATATTCAAAGGAATATACTTGAAACCTCTTAATCTACACTAGAAATTTTGACCCATCATCCACTAAATCTGACTTCTGCATGAAGCAAAACAATCTTCCGAAATACGAGCTCCAGTACTAAATCGAATACTCATACAAGGAGCAAGCCAAGTCTTCGGAGTTAAACACCAGTAACCAGATCGAATAACCCTCTTACAAGAAACACAAATTTCAAACCGTATTAAGAATTTCATAGAACAAGAACTCATCAGAATTAAATCTAGAAGCTAGCACACATGGTAGAGAACTAGATTAAAGTCCAACACCTATAGCATAAATTCGTAAGCACCACCCATTCTGATACTATCAAAGCTATCTCATCCAAAATCAAGAAAAGTATGAACAGGACATCAAGATCATTGTTTCATTGACCTAACTTCCCAAGCAACCTAACAACATGGAATTATCTTATACTAAAAAGAACCAAAATTGATAATCCTTCTTCATGTTCAATGCTACAAAGATTTTCTACTAAGAACTTATAAACATAGTTGTTCTTCATGTTCTGTTAACAAAGCATACTATTCTGCCGTAAGCTACAAAAACAAACCTACCTTCCTAGCAAACCCCAAACAATCCGAATTGAATTCACAGTAGTTAGCCTCAAGAACATACTTCTTACAGTATGCTTTGGAAGAACATCAAGAAGGAAAACAAAATCTGAAATCTCAATCTACGGCAGAAACTTCAAAGCACTGTTCCTTACAACTTACTTCGGAAAACAATAAACTAACAAGAAAACTACTCCATAGCTACCCTTACCGCAGGTGAGGAGCAACTTACCTTTGTTTCCTTGACTCACAGCCGACGAGAATAATTCTAGGGCTTCGGAGAACTCGAGCTCTCGGTCCCTCCTTGTGCTCACGGCTCCTCCTCGACGAGAGGTTCGCAAGGAGATGAAGAAACCTTCGGATGAGTCTTTGGCCGGCTACCGGAGACGCCTAAGTGCTTGCTGCGTTTTCGCCCGAGAGGAGAAACGCCGACGCGAGAGGGAAAGGTGAGTAATTTTAGGTCACGGAAAAAAACTAAGCTCTCCCCTTAATACCTATCTATTTCTGTTAAACTCACAGCTTAAATAAATTTCTTTTCCTATTTGATCAGCACACCCGCTTGCGTTTCCTGGTCAGCCGGGTTTTGACCGAGTCAAAGGTCGCTGGTTCGAACCTCGGCTTGGACATTTTTTTGTCAAAACTTCCTTCGTTTAGTAAACATACCAAACGACCTCCAAAAATTACATAAAAATACTCTAAAAATTTCTAAAAATCCCTAGAATATTTCCATAACATTTTTAAATATTTTAAAATTACTTTTAGGACTCTAATTGAGGAAATTTGGGGTGTTACATGTTCGCCCCGAACACACAACTCAAGTTCATCAACAATAACTCATTCCACTAGAGAGTTATTGTTGCACTACCGCACCAATCCCAAATTACATTTATTGACTCCTTCTTATCATGAGTGTGTTAGTCTCCCTGTGTTTAAGATAACGAATGTCCACTAATTAAGTAAGTTACTGACAACTCACTTAATTAATATCTAAGTCCAAGAGTAGTATCACTCAACTTCATTGTCATGTCAGACTAAGTCCACCTGCAGGGTTTAACATGACAATCCTTATGAGCTCCTCTTGGGGGCATTCTCAACCTAGATTACTAGGACACAGTTTTCTTCTATAATCAACAACACACACTATAAGTAATATCATTTCCCAACTTATCGGGCCTATTGATTTATCAAACTAAATCTCACCCTTTAATAAGTTAAAGAAATAGATATTAAATATATATGCTTGTTATTATATTAGAATTAAGAGTACACACTTCCATAATAACTAAGGTTTAGTTCTTTTATTAAGTCAGTATAAAAAGAACTTACCTAAAATGATCCTACTCATTACACTTAGGGTGCGTTTGGTTCAAGTTATCATGTATAACCTTAGTTATGTGATTACCAAGTAATCACATAACCTAGGTTATGGGGCATAAAACATAACCAAATGTTGTTTGGTTCAACTTAGATCATGCAATAAAAACTTGTTTGTTTGAAGGTTTTAATGAATAACCTAGTGTAATATTTTACTATATTACCCTTAGTTACAAAACCAACAATTTATTATTATTATTATTATTTAAATTTTATGTTTTTTTTTTACTTTTGTCTTTTTCACTTTATTTCTATGTTTTATTATTATTATTATTATTATTTATTTTCAATTTTTGAATTTTTTTTATTATTTTTTATTTTTTTACTTTTTAATTTTTTTTACGTTTTTACTTTTTTTTTTAATTGTTTTACTTTAGTTAAAAACCAACTATGCATGTATATAAATAAATAATAAATAATAAATAGTAATCAGTTATCATCTTCTTACACGCATGTATATAAATAACACAATTTTCAGCATTACGCATCACACCATTTGGTCTCAAAGGCTCCGCAAATGTCACACCATCTAGATACAGTTTGAAATTTTTGTGAGGTAAATTAAAATCCAAAATGCATTTCATGTCACAACATTGACACAGTGATGATGATATTGTCCGCAAGTTTTAGCACAGTGAGTCCTTCAGCTGAGATGGTACCTCCTTTCTCTTGTCTGCACGCTCACTGCATCTGAAACTAGGGGCAGTTGCTACAAGTGTTTTGCCTCTCAAAGTTCTTACAGATGGTGTAGCTCTATGATATAAGTTCAGGAGCAATTAATAAATAGACAGTATAAATAGAGTAGAAGATATATGATATAAGGATACAAAGCAAAAGAGTGAGACTCTTCTTTGTCTACTTGCGTTGCATTATGAAGTTGCAAAGGCTTCCTGGATGTGAGAAGTGAGTTTCTCTGCAATACCAACAGGATTAAATTCACAATTGATCAAAGATTTTATGTTTTATTCAAAAGAAAGCAAGGAAATCATAAATTTGCTTGCATGGACTCAAAGTAAACTGGAAACTGGAAAACTGAAACTCATTATGTTTCACCTTAGGTGTTCTGTTGTACTGTTATGTTAGTCATTCTTCCTGCAAACTGGAAAAAAAAATTCAAATGCTGTGAAGCAGGTCCAAATATCAACAATTCTAATGAATAGCATCTAAAACTCCACATGCATAAGAAGAGAACAAGAGAAACTTTGATTCTGCAAAAACTGAATACCTCTGAAGCAAAGTAGTGCAGCACTTGTGCACTAAATTCCTTCTTCAAATTTGATATTCCTTTCTCATTGATCCTAGACACCCTCCAGACACCAGGATTGACATACGTGTTTTAATTTTTAGTACATGTGTCACAAATTATCAAACGGTGCAATTGTATTATGCTGCAGATTTGCAGACTTCACATTTAAACTATTTCTTTTTAGCATATCTCAGCCAAGGAAAGTTAATTGAACGCTAATTGTTAAAGTACTATTAGACACTCTGCTAAGCCTTCAAATACCATTCTAAACTTGTGCCAGATCACCCGACACAAACACCAAACTGTTTACCACTATTGTTTCTATTGTTCATGTGTAAAAATCTCAGAAACAATCACGTCGGATGTAAATTCATACCTGTAATTCTTGAATCCAAGTCTGAACATATGATGTGATAAGATGAACATGCAAAATTTTAGTAAGCATCTGTGCTATCACTCTCACTAAACTAACTATAATTTGCAAGTTCCTATCAAATGGTCAGAGTAACAACCATTGGACACAAATACAAACATAGTTTATTCATTCTTTGATTTCGAAGAGAAAAAGGTTAGCTAATAAAAATCTGATTGTGAGGAAGATCTCAAGATTAGCTAATAACTTGAAAACAGTTTGCCAAAAAATGACACAATTAAATGCAAACAGAATTAGGGAAACTGGAATTTTTTTATCTCTTTAAAAATACCTCTTTTTTTTACCCGAAGCAAGATCCTCTTGAAGTTGGACTCCAACCGAGGTGGAGAAGCTTGTTGTCGCCACAGATTTGAAGAAGACGAAGTAGGAGAAGTTTGTCGCCGTCGATGAAGAAGGCGAAGCAGGAGACGTTTGTCGCCGTCGATGAAGAAGGCGAAGCGGGAGAAGTCTGTGGTTGCTGCCGGTTTGAAGAAGACGAAGAGGGAGAAGACTGTCGCCGTTGGTTCGAAGAAGATGAAGAGGGAGAAGCCAAGATCTTTGTCGCCGCCGCCGCGGGTTCAAGTAGGATTTGTCGTCGCTGCTCGGTTTGCGAAAAGAAAAGTGTGCGATAGGCGAAAAGAAAAGGGTTTGCTAAACAGCGTTCGCACGAAGGTTATATTTGAGAAAAATATTTACTTAACCACGGAATCGTCCAAAACCTTACGATTTGGAGGTTTTCTGATTCCGGGATATAACCTCATTTTGTTGACGTGGCGAGAATCAAATATAACTTGGGAATCCCTCATGACCCTGAACCAAACACGGTTAAATAATATAACATTGATTGGATAACCAAGGTCATGAAGAATAACCCTGAACCAAACATGCCCTTAGAGTGTACTAGTGTAATTTATTAGTCAAGATAAACTAATACTTAATTACACTACGACTTTACCAATGGTTTGTTCCTTTCCATCTTAGTCGTGAGCAGCTGTTTATAATTTATAAAGAGCTGATAATATGATCTTCTGTGTGTGACACCACACACCATGTTATCTATTTTATAAATTAATTGAACAACTATATTTAACAAATAAATATAGACATTTGACCAATGTGATTCTTTTATTTCAAAAATAAATGTTTACAAAAGCTAGACTTTTAGTATACACTCTAACATCATCCCACGTCGCTTTTAGATTATACTTGGTCTGGGCTGGCTTCTTGTTCTTTTCCTTATTCTTCAATTTTGGGCAGTTGTCTTTCATGTGCCCTTTTTTATTGCAGTGGTAGCATCTATTGGTGCAGTTTGCACTAACGGTCCAACTCAGGTTTTGATGAATGACAAATAAGTTAAGTTAGATATAATTGTGATCTAACCACTTTACCAAATGTGCAGGAGTTAACCAGATGGGTCGATGAGCCGACCTGATATCGGGTAAGAAGTCCAGATAGGTCGACGGGCTGACCGGATATCTGGTGAGAAGTCTAGATAGGTGGATGGGCTGACCAAATATTTGGAAAGAAGTCAGATAGGTCAACGGGCCGACCAGATAGCTAGTGCAAAGTCTAGATAGGTTGACGGGCTGATCGAATATCTGGCAGGAAGTCTAGTTGGGTCCACGGATCAGACAACTAGCAAACTAATAAGTAAAGGTAAGTCACTACAAGAGAGTGACTAAGTGAGGATACATCCCAATTAAGAGGACAGTAGGCATCAGTCTAGGTTAGGTCCATTTTAGACTCCTAATCTAAGACCTTGACTAGTTCCTAATCATGTGAGAATAGGAACAAATTACTACTGCTCATTGTTATTGTACTAACACTTATCTTGCAAGTCATCACTTGGTTTATTGGATTAATGTTGTTTTGCAGGACAAAGGAGCAAATTTACCTTCAGATGAACAGTGTCCGAAGGCACCCTCAAGCAGCTGAAGACGCCTTCATACTATTCATCGAAGGCGCCTTCCATGGTTATGGAAGGTGCCTTTCGCAGGATGAAATTTGGACGAAGTCTCAGATAGAGGCCAAACTGTTCGAGATCAACTTTCTCAAGTTGGAGACACCTTCAATGGTTATGGAAGGTGCCCTCAATGGCCTATATAAGGCAGTCTCCAGGAAGCTTCAAATAACAACACATATATGAGCTATTACGCATCCATTTGAGGTTCCGAATGCTCCGACCTCTTACTATGACTCTGCTATAAAGCTGCTGTGCCTGATGACTGCTCCGATGACTTCTGATCATGGCTGGAAAATCGACATCGACACATGAACAAGCTACTTAATTCCCTAAGTGTTGGTAAAATTTTTATTGTACTTAAATTCTACAAACAGGAAGTGTCGTCTGTTGTACTTCTCTTATCATCTTTGTACTCAATTCTCTATTCTGGAGGTACTGGAAGAGGTTTTTAGTGGTTTACCCATCGATAGGTCCACGGGACCTGGGTCTTGGAGTATGAGTCGTCGAAGGTTTCGAACTAAGTAAAACCAACTGTGTTTTCTTGTATTGTTCTTTTTAGTTTTTCCGTTGTGTATACTTTGATTTCAAAATGAGAAATCGAGTTTTCAAAAATCACGTGATTCATCCTCCCCCCCCCCCTCACGTGCGTATCTATCCAACAAGTGGTATCAGAGCAGGTTCTACTCTAAATTGGTGCAACCACCAATCAAGACAGGGGGATTTGTTTTTTTTAATTCTATTTTTTCTACTTAGATAATATTTTCTCGTTCAGTTTTAACTTGAAGTTGGTGCAACACCACTCAAGTTCTTCAGAGTATTTTTTTTCTTAAACTCTGCTAATCCAAGACCAAGTCTTGGTACCTCTCTTTAGTTTTGTTTTATAGCTCTAAAATGATACAAAACGAAGGATACAACACTGTTCATCCCCACTCTTCAACAGGGACAACTTCCCATACTAGAAGAAGTGTATGGAGGTGTACCTGAAGATTGATTTCGACCAATGGTTTAGCATCACCAAAGAATACAAGGTGCCTATTAACAACTCCGAAATTTCAATAGACCCAGAAAATTGGAATCCAAAAAGGAAGAAGAAGACCCATATCGACTTTAAGGCCCTCAACACTATCCAGTGTGAGCTAACGAAGGAGGAGTTGAACTGCGTTGGCCCACACAAAAATGCAAAGGAACTATGGGACAAGCTCATAGAACCGCATGAGGGAACCAACAACACAGAGGTAACGAAGCGGGATTCATTTTTAAATAAATTATTTAATGTTAAAATATAGGAAGGTAAGACTACCAGTCAGCTGCATGCGAGGATAAAGGATATCCTTAATGGGCTTTACACAATCGGTCATCAGATAGAAAATCGAGACTTGATTAGGTATGCCTTAAATGCCTTTTCTCAAAATGCACTGTGGGCATCTATCGTGGATGCCTATAAAATGTTGAGGAATTGATCTAAATTGAAATTAGATGAACTTTTCTGTGAATTAGAGCTACACAAACAGACTAACGCCAAAACTGAGAAAGGTATTGCTCTTGTTGCAGGAACGCCAAAAGGAAAATCCAGAACTAAGTCAGAACCAGAAGTCAAGTTTGACCCGGGCTCAGATGATGAAGAATACTTAGTGAACTTGGTAAAAAAAATATTCGCCAGGAGAAAGTAGAACTTTACCAACAAGGACCTATAGAAGATCAACTCCACCTCCAATTCTAACAACAAGAATGTGACATGCTTTGGATGCATCAAAAATGGGCACTACAATAACGACTGTCCGAGTCTGAAAAAGAAGAAAGCCCTTAAAGTAACTTGGGATGAATCATCCGCAGAGGAATCAGACGGCGAAGAATCAAAGCACACCAACTACCTCGCGTTGATGGTCTACGGACCAGAATCGGAGAGCCAATCGGAAGACGGGTCCGAACCCGAGTCAAGCCACGAGTCCGCACTCGTTTTCGAAGGTTCCGATAAGGTACATTTTAATTTAAGTAGAAGGTTTTTTAAGATTATTGCATGCTTAAATAGGAAATTAACTAACTCTAAAAATAAAATAAATGAAATAACAAAAGAAAATAAAATACTTAATGAACAATTAAAATCAAATTCAACGACTGAGCCGATTCAACCTGAAATCCCAACTCAAGTTGCAAAACTTGAGGAGGACAATTTCAGATTGAAAAGCAAAATAGTTGAACTAAAACAATTACTAGAAAAATTTACAACAAGATCTAAGTATCTCAACGTAATAGTTGGATCACAAAGAGCTGTGTACAACAAGTTCGAACTCTGATACAAGTCCAGCTCAACCAACAAAACCTTTATATCCTTAGTAAACCAAAATAAAAATCAAATTAAAGCTTGAGTTCTGAAAGCATGTCTAACTACGCAAGTAGGACTTAATTAATTTTATGTGTCCAAAAATGAAATCCACCATCTAAAACCAAATCCAACTAAACCCATTAACTCAAAACTAAAGAATTAACTAAAATTAACTAAATCAAATAATAAAATAAAGTCAATTAAGTTAAACTCAAATAAATTAAATAATTACCATAAAGTTTATTATAACTATAAAAATAAATGACATAAACCTAAAATATAAAAACTCAATAATTCAGGGGGAGACTCCAAATTACTTGGTACCTCAAAAATATTAGTTTACCCGGAGGGTAATTAGGACTAGTCTAAAAAGGGACAAAAGTTTAACTTGACCTATGGTATTGGTGAAGTTTTGGATGATAGTAAGTTAGGGAAACTCTATCCATTCATGTCTAGGAAGATATGATTTCGACCTAGTGCATTTAACTTAGTGGAACTAACTGAAGCTACCCCTTATGGATCCTAACTAGTTAGACCAGGGTTTTGTACTAAGTTCAGTGGATAAGACTATTTAGAAAACCTCGAAAGCATAGTTACTCTAATGATATCCAGTTGACTCACCATAGCCCAGAAGTTTATCCGAAAAATACTTATTTGTTGAGTTTAAAGTTAAACCTAAATCTAAGACAAAGTTAAACCCAACCCTAATTTTTAACTTAACTCATCTCACAAAATTATAGGATTCCTTGATTAAAAATATAGATCGGGTGAGATGACTAAGGTAAAATAATTAAATTAAATTAAAATAAAATTTAAATTAAAATTAAAATTAAATTAATAAAAAATTAAATTAAATTAAATTAAATTAAATTCAAGGAAAATAAATAAATAAACTTAACTTAAGTTAACTTAAACAATAAGTTAAAACTTAAAATTAAATCTAAACCTTAAAATTCAAATTCAACTTAATCTATCCAATTAATAAAGAAATTCCTACCTTTTTTAGGAAACAAAGTGGATATTGGACAGTAGATGTTCTAGACATATGATTGGAGATCACACCAAATTCACTCAACTAATATACAAAAGCTTAGGAACAATTACCTTTGGGAACAACGACAAACTCAAGGTAATTAGGATAGGTAATATCGAACTCAAAACTGACTTTATTGTTAAAAAAGTGTTATTAGTTGATAACTTCAAATATAATCTACTTATCATTAGTCAACTGTGTGATTCTGGATATAAGGTTAGGTTCTTATCTTCTGAATGTTTAATCAAGCACTTAGATAACCCTAAAATAAACCTAAAAAGGTTTAGGAAGGACAACATCTATGCAATATGTAAAATACCAAAAAATGGCGAATAATGATAAGGGAATTTTTTGAAATTTTTAGAATTTTTCGGAGACCGTATGGACGAGTTTACGGGGATAAAAATGTGGCCGGGAAAGACTGTTTAGGTTGCCCCATTTAAGCGAGGAAATGTTTTTTATTTTCTTTTCTCTTTTCTTTTATTTCTCTTTTCCATTTCTTCCCTGATCCGCGCCCCGTACCCGAGCCCTCACCTCCTGTCGTTTCTTCCTCTTCCCAAAACCGCTACCGCCGTCCGTTTCTTCACCTCCGGTACAAAAACCACCGGCCGAGAGAAACTTCAAGTCTTTCCCTTTTCCCCTTCCTCCTCTCTTCCCCGATTCCCCTTTTGCCCACACGCTCTGCCTCTCTTGCGGACGACCCGACGCTGAGGCCGGGGGAGACTTGTCACCAGAGCTCGATGGTGCTGAGGAAGACCTAGCTGTATCCGGCCGAGACCTAGCTATATCTAGCCGAGGGATTTTTGTTTCGGGAGTTTCAGCGACGATAGTCAACGGTGCGGTGGCTAGGGCACAAAGGAGGCTAGATTCATGTCATCTCTCAAGCCTTCCTGACCTCTCTTCCTTCCTCTCGGGCTTTCTCTTCTGACTGTAATTGACATGGATTAGTTGGATTGGACCGAGCGTACTTGTTTGGGGAAAGTGGGTTACAACGGGAGAAGGAGGCCAATTGGGTAATGCATTTTTGATACAAGCCTTGTTGACCTATCTTAGTTGGTTTGGTGATTTCTGTTTTGGCTGTAATTGACATGGATTAGTTGGATTGTAATGTAGGGTACTTGTTTGGGGAAATCAGTGATCCACCTGGCTCAGGCCAACAATAAGGTTCTTCAACTGCAAGTCCTACAGCAGAGCATTTAGATTGGGTGAGACTTGATGTTATTTCATTTCTATAAAGGATGATTATGTGTAGATTTGAATTAGGGTTATGTTTGAATTGAATTTAGAATGGAACATGTGGTTGATCATGTTTTAGATTCATGTGTAATTGGATTTAGGTTTTGGATTTCTATCTAATGGTTTGTTTGAGGTTAAGGTAACTAACCCTAATTGACCATGGGATTTAATTAGGGTGTATTAATTGTGATTGTGTGGATTAGGGGTTTCCCTAATTTAGTCTTGTGGATTTTATTTAGCTATTTAAATTCTTATAAATTTTAGCTAAATAAAAATATATATTGATTGACACAGGACTTTGACGCGAGACGAGCATCTCGACGTTGGATTTGACTGGATTGGACCTGCTATTTGAGGCGGGTACCTTGACTTATCTTTGATAATGTCATGTTGATATGTTTAGTAGGTTATAGTCTTTAGTAATAATTATGTTCATTATTGTTTTGATATGTCACTACCGGATACCTATTACGTGCTTGTTTGCTCACTTGTTATGCATTTTATGTTAATACCCACATGATTATATATATGCTCATAGAGGTAGTGACATACCATGCCTTATTATGTTCAGGACTCAGGTTTTTATTTATACCATACTTGTCTTATGTACCATAGATCTTCGGATATGACTTATTGATACTAGGGTACACATTTTATATATATATGGATTGGTTCAGGATATTGCCATGCTTAGTGTCATGCATCATTTGCATGATTGCATGCTGCGCGATAGTCTGCTCCATTATTGTTGAACACATCGCTAGTTTCATCACTGTCGGTGCTCCGTTGGTCTGCTCAGGGTAGCGTAACACAGCGTGGTAGCACGTCAGTTTGCTCGGTGGTGCTCTGTTGGGACGCTCATGGGTAGTGTACTGCAGCGTGGTAGCACGCCGGGATCCCTCCCCGTCATCGTGTACCGGGAGATGAGAGCATTGCTCTCCCCCACTTATGATTTGGGGTAGGAGGATAGGTGTACTCCGACAGCATCTCGTCCACTCGATCACTCATCAGGAGCAGTGACGTCATTGTGTCTGAGATGGCTGACTGGTGTCAGGGGTGACCATGACATTTGCATCATATGCATGATGCATTTACTGATTGTGTTTGATGCACTTATATGCTGCATTTGGATGGATGCATATGTTTGACATGTATACAGGATTTATGATACTCTTGGTCTGATGACCTGACTATTCTAATAGGAGGCCCTGGTGAGTATAGTTCTCTTCAGCCCTTTTTCTATTGTGCATACCAGCTTTTGTCCAGGAGACTGTACTCCATAGTTATTACTGTTTATTATAGCTTACTATACATGTCAACTAGTATCTGCTGAGTTGTTGAACTCACCCTCGTGGACACTATTTTTTTCAGGTACCAGGTTGTTTATGGAGTTGCTTGGAGTATCCTGTCTGCCGGTCCCCACGTCCCATCAGAAGACTTACAGTTTCCCTTTATGTTTTATTTGATTTATGTATCAGTGTATTTAGCTTTGTGCTCCGGTTTTGTTTCTGGAGTGTTGTTGTTGTTATGTGGTATTTTGTATTGTTTGTTGGTTGTGTAAGCCTAGCTGGCTAGCAGTCTTGTATTTTGGTTTGTATTTGGTTTTCTATTGTATTCCGTTGTGTTTGGTTTGGTATAGCCGAGTGGGCTGTTAGATCTATATATAACTGCGTGGTTGTGTGTATGTTCCAGCCGTCTGTGGCTGATATATATTATGTCTGTAGAAATGTTTCAGATTATTACCCGTACAGGGGAGGTGCTACCGAAATTTCTTCGGACAGAGACTTCCCTGGGGCATGACACAATCAATCTAACTATCTCTTCACTTAAGTGTCACCTGACACAAAAATAATAAACTTGTTATGGAATAGAAGAATGCCCCACACAAACTTTAGAAACTTAACCAAATTAAATAATTTAGTTAGAGGCTTACCAGAATTACCCAACTTAGATGCAACAATCTGTAATGCCTGTCAACAAGGAAAGAAAACCAAATCAACTCATAAATCAACTAATCAAACTCAAACTAACTCGATACTAAAACTATTGCATTTAAACTTATTTGATTCCCATGGAATCAAATCCATAAATGTGAGTCTTTATTGCCTAGTAATAATAGATAATTACTCTAGATTCACATGGGTAAAATTCTTAAAAAATAAAGATGAAATATTTGAAGTCATTAGTAATTTTTGTAAATAAACTGAAAATGAAAAAGATCAAAAAATTAAATGAATAAGAAGTGATTGTTGGATCATGAAAGTCGATAGAAGGGGGGTGAATATCGATCGAAGACGTTCGTAGAGAGTATGCAGCGGAAACGAAAGAGAACAATGCTAACATGAACCAATTGACTTGGTTTGGAGCCTTGGTCGACTCCTACTCCAAGGCCCGCACTCGTTAAGTGCTTTTGTTGGGCAATTACTAATAGTTCATAAAAGATTACAAATTTGAGTACAAGAACTTTAGATAAGAAATACCGACAATAATAGAGAAAAGGAAAAAGAGCACGTTGTCGGAGAAGCTTTGCAGCATCGCAGGGGCACAACGCAGTAGAGCAGATATCATTGTTGTGTTTTGCTTTGGGGTGAGACCTCCTTATATAGGATGCTCTAGGCGCCTGGATCCCTTCCGGGTGCCTGGACCATGACGTAGGTCTGGCCAATTAGCACGCTCCCCGTGACAGCAGGATAGACTTTTTGCCTCCGGGCGCTCGGACCAACTCTAGGCACCCAGATCCCTTTCGGGCGCTCGGACCACCTTTCTCTAGAATGTCCTTCTCTTGCAAGAAAGAGTTAGTCCGAGCCAAAAATAATAGTTTAAATTACCCTGCAAAATAGAAGTTAGCACAATAAAAAAGAATAGTAATTAGATTCCGTCTCACCGAAACCGAAATCTAGTCAAGATCTCAACTTAGAGTTCTAAAATAGTTCTAAGTTGGATTGGCGCCTAAGTTCCCTAACTGGGAACACGTCCTCACCAAGTCACTCCCCTCCAGTGACTTACCGTAACTTACCTGCCAGACGTCCGATCAGCCCGTCGACCCATGTGAACTTTGTGCCAGCTATCAGGTCAGTCCGTCGATCTAGCTAGACTTCGTGCCAGACATCCGGTCAGCCCATCGACCAGTCTGGGCTTCGTGCCAACTATCAGGTTGACTCATTGACATACTTGGACTTCGTGCCAGACATCCGGTCAGCCTGTCGACCAGTCTGGGCTTCTCCTGCACACTTAGTTAAAATGTTAGATCACAATGAAACTAACTTAACCTGTTTTTTCATTCATCAAAATCTGAGTTAGACCATTAGTACTAACCGCACCAACAGTAATAACGGAGGAGAATTTAAAAATAATAACTTTAATCTATTTTACCTTGAAATTGGTTATCATCAATAGAATGGAATAGTGGAAAGAAAGAATAGAACTCTACTTGAAGCCTTGAGGACAATGCTAAACGAATATCAACTTCCAAAATATTTTTGGGTAGAAGCTGTTAGTAGAGCTTACTATGTACAAAATCGAACCACGATAAATAAAAATCATAATAAAACTTCATTTGAACTTTATTATAGTAAAATACCTAATATCAAATACTTTAAAGTATTCGGGTACCCAGTGTATATTTTAAACAAAAGAGAACACTTAGGTAAATTTACCTCAAAAATAGAAAATGGAATTTTTATGGGTTATTCATTAAATAGTAGAAGTTATAGAGTATATAATAAAAACACTCTAAGAATAGAGGAAATCATAAATGTAAAATTTAAAGAATCCAACCAAAACTTAGAACAAACCCCGATTCAAACAATCAACTTTGTTCGAGGTAATACTAGTCAAGGGGGAGCAAGTGAAAACCTAAGCCATGAATACTATGAAGACCATCAACTTTAAGAGAAAGAACCTACTAGAACCATAAGAGCTAACCCAAACCATCCAATTTGTTGGTGCGGGAAGCATCCGATGATCGAACCTAAGTTTTGATAATGGCAAAGGGATTCAAAGTTAAGATTCTTTGTTATCTAACATGTTGAATGAGTGTTTCAGGAAAGTCCTAACTGAGGTTAGGCAGGTGAAAATCCTAGGGGGTGGTAACCCTAGGTGGAGAAAAGTCCTAGCTGCGGTTAGGCAAAGGGAAAACCCTAGGGGGCGGTAACCCTAGGTCATAGGGGGTGGTAACCCTATGCGGAAAGTCTTGGTGGGTCGAGTGCTTTAGGCAAAAGTCCTAGGGGGGGTAACCCTAGGTGGAAAGTCCTGGTGTCACGAACTAGGTGAAAGACTGGACTAGCCGGGAAACAGAAGTCCAGCAGAAAGTTCGGAAGCATCGAGCACCGAGCAAAAGTCTAGTTGATCTGGAGGATCGCACTGGCATCAGGTAAATATCCTGAGTGGAGTAGGTGAGGATGCGTTCCCCGTAGAGGGAACAGTAGGCGTCGGGTCGACTCAGGATTTCCGGTTGGAAATCCGAAGTCAGACCCGGACAGTCCGGAGACTATCATTATATTCTGTTATCATATTTACTGTTGTTTTGTGCTAACTTTGTTTTGCAGGGTAAGTATTTGGGACTAACACGTTTGTAGGACCAAAGGAGCACAAGTTAACCTCGGATGAACAGTGTCCGAGGCGCCTCCATGGAGCTTGGAGGCGCCTCGGGTGTGAGCCAGGAAAAGCCAGTGCAGCAGACTGGAGGCGCCTTGAATGAAGCTCAAGGCGCCTTGGACCGAAGGCTGAAGGCACCTTGGAGAGGCTGAAGGCGCCTTGAACTAGATAGAGTTCGACCAGGTCTGTGCTGATCCACGCGTGCGACTCGGCGGGCTGGAGGCGCCTTGAGAGGGCTTGAAGGCGCGTTGAACACAGTATAAATAAAAGTCTCGAGGCAACAGCTGAAATAACAAATTCCAAGTGATCCTCTTACTGCGTGCTGCTAAATCAATGTAACGACCACCCTTCTTACTACTACTACTCTCTAAGGATGACCGTTACTTAACTACTAACTCTACTTAACCGGTATGAT
Organism: Zingiber officinale; assembly: GCF_018446385.1. Lineage (NCBI taxonomy): Eukaryota > Viridiplantae > Streptophyta > Magnoliopsida > Zingiberales > Zingiberaceae > Zingiber > Zingiber officinale. The sequence goes on along the minus strand of NC_055997.1, from coordinate 25,816,095 downwards.
TAAAAATCACATGGAAACCCTACCGAAAAATTCTGGCAGAATCTCCCCTGTACCGGTGACCATAATCATTAATACATAACATTATATACACAGCCACAGGCGGCTGGAACACATATCAAACAAACAAAAGGAATAACATCACCACGCAGTTGAATGAAATCAAATCATGCAAGTAATGAATAGCGGAAACAAAATAAAAACATACAATTAACTAACAGCGGAAGACTAAATGACTCATCTAATAAATTCTTAATAAATGACAATCTTAATAGATTCTTAAACTAAGTCCCAAGGCTTCCATAGTCCTGGCATCACACACCATCCGCGCCACCTTGTCGCCTTCCTTGCTAAATCTTTTCTTTTCCTTTATCTGCAGTAAGAGGAAGTGTAATCTATAAGCAAAATTTACTTAGTAAGCGCTATCTAACTCACAAAATCATGAATGTGCATGTATACGAAAAGAACTAGAAACTATATGCTCTAAAAAGAGATAAAGCATAAACATAACTGCACATGTCAAACTAATAGCAAAGAAAAGCTAAGGAATCTACTCACATAATTCTAATAGTTAATCATGCTGCTCATCTAATAGGTAAACATGAAAACTACTCATCTAATAGATAAACATGGAAGAATAAAGAACTAAACTTACTGATCTTTAGAACTATATGAATCTTATTTCATTTGTTCTAAACTTAATCTTTAATACTTTATGTTTATGTAAAACTCATTTTACTTGTTCAAAAACTTATACTTATAATACTTCAAAATAATAATCAACTTCTTCTTGGGCCTAGGCATAGTACCATCTTATGCGCGTTCCCTAATAGGTTGGGGTAGCGAGCCACCAATCCTAAAAGAGCAGACCTCGGTCTACCAGGGCCAAGACCTCGGAATTGGACACCTGGATTTGTTTAACGACAACCTCGGAAGTCGGGTACTAGCCTCTTCTTAAAAGTAAAATACTTATAATCTTAATTACTTCTTCTTTAAATGCCTTGGCATTTTAATAGGCACCCTGTGTGCCAAAAATCCCTAAAGTCTCGACTTTGGGATCTACTTAAGGCCTCGGCCTTTTCTTTTCTTTTCTTTATCTTTCTTATACTTTTCTTATAAAAGAATACTTCTTAAAAAGACACTGAGATGTTTAAAACAATTTCTAACATTGAAGTACTAAACTGCACAACCAAGAGATCTAAACTGCACTAAAGTTCTGTATACTACGCTACAAAATTCTACATACTATAAGCTTTAACAGAACCTGCCTTGAAACTTAAATAGAAATCTGCATATATACTAACTAGAAGCAAAGCTGCATGCTCATAATACATGTACAGAAACTATGTAAAGCTTATGCTCATGATCTATGGACTGTTCTTGTAATAACACGCCTCTAACTGCATACTAATAGCTACGGCTATTCATGCTTATCAATGCCAGGGAACTGAATTTAAATCTGCATATTTAGCTAACAGAAATCTGCATATTGTGCTAACAAAGAAACTTAAATTTGTACTGCTATAATATGCAAAGAAAAAATCTGCACTTAATAGGTCTACATTTCTAAACTGTTTCCAATCAAAGCAAAGCATGAGGAAACTGATAAATTGCAACTAAAACTTGCTATACTAGACCCAGTGCTTCAAGGATTATACTAAAACATGCATTCAGTAGGTCTACAGGTTCTGAATCGTTTCCAGCAAAGCAAGGCATAAGGTAAAAATGCTATTACTATGACAGAAATTGGAATGCTAGAATCTGCTGGAATTTAAAACTTAGGTAAAGCTTGATACCTATGTAAAGATTATACTTCTATAGGGCTTCAATTCTGTCTAGAAACATCTCAACCATAGAAAGGAACAAAACCATATCAAATCAAACTTCAATCCATCCCTACCCTTCTGCTATTCCGGAGGACAGGAAACCACCAATGAAAACACACTATGATCTATAGAATCAGAAAAAATAGGATCGAAATCCAGTGGTAATCTCCCAAATCTTCTCAATTCGATGTCATCACAATGAAGCATAAATCAAACAACCCATTGAGCCCGGATCCGAACAAAACTAAGTTGCACATAAATCTATTGTTATCTGAAGTAGCAGGGCATTATCGAATTGCATCCATGCAAGACCCACAGCCAAACTGAGAATAGAATCATAGATCATACAAGACCTCACAGAAACCTCAAATTTCACCTATACAAATTCTCCTTCTTTCCTTAGGGTTCAAGACAGCAAATATCAAAACAAAAACTCCTTAAAACACACTTCAAACTCCTTAATACATGCTCCGAAATCCAAACAAGAAGCTAACTTAAATCCGAAAATAGAGAAAGCAAGGAAACTCATGCAAAGCTTCGGGAACAAGGAGAGAATCAAAGATTAAACCTCGGAGCTATCCTACTGCAGGTGAGTAAGCGACTTACCTCTTCTTAAACCTACAACCGGAACAACTTCTAGGGCTTGCGAAAATTGCAAGCTTCGACTCCTCCGTGCTTACGGTTCCTCCTCGACGCAAGGATCACGACGGTGAAGAACCTCCCCGAGTTAGCCACCCGCCGGCCGCCGGAATCGTGCCCTAGCCGCGGCTTGTTTCCACCCGAGCTGCCTTTGTCGCGCGAGAGAGGAAGGGATCGGGGAAAATTAGGTTTTGGAAAGCCCTAAATTCCTTTTTATAACTCTAGTATTTCTGTTAACTTAAGACTATTTCGCTGCCAACTCTTTCGCAAAATATCCGCGGAGCAGTTGGTTGGCTGGGTTTTGACCGAGCCAAAAGTCCCGGCTGCTACCCCTTTTCCTTCCTTTTATTTCTTTGTTACTAATTCCTATTACTCAAATAAATCTCTTCCTTTATTTGTTCAAGTAATACTTGCTAGCCCAGTTGGTTGGCTGACTTTGGTTAGGGTCTAGTTTGGTCCGAGATCTTGGGTTCAAAACCTCACCTTAACACTTTTTTTTTTTTTTTTTATTTTAAACTTCTTTTTCTTGGTAAAAATACCAAATGAACTCCAAAAATTATGTAAAAATACTCTAAAAATTTCTAAAAATCTCTATAATATTTTAAAGGTATTTCTAAATATTTTTGAATTATTTCTGAGGCTCAAAATGAGGAAATTTGGGTCGTTACAATCAACGACCCAGAAGTGCTGCAACTTGACATCGACGACCCGGAGCTTCGCTTTTTCATCCATTATTGTCGGTATAAGATTTCTGGTTTAAGTTAAGTTGTAAATTGTTATACTTGTAAACCTTATCGAGCTTATAGTTGTTGCCCACGGAAAGTGATCAAGGATCACGGGCCTTCGAGTAGGAGTCGATCTACGCTCTGAACAAAGTAAATCCTTGTGTTCTTTCTGTTTATTTTTCTTTATTCTGCTGCGTGTTTTAACTCCGATAGTTTTACAAATCGAACGAAATAGCTACGAGCGCTATTCACCCCCCTCTAGCGCTTCTCAATCGAACACAATTTACCAAATAATTGGTGACCTATACCTAAGAGTCCAAACTAAATCAGCTTTTAGAAATCTAAGTCAAATTACTTTAATCTCTAAAATTGAACCCAAAATGATAGAAGAATCTCTACTTGACCCAGACTAGATCATAGTTATGCAAGAAGAACTGACCCAATTTGAGAGAAATGAAGTCTGAGACTTAGTACCACTTCCTGATAATAAAAAGGTAATAGAAATAAAATGAGTATTCAGAAATAAACTAAGTGAAAGTGGGGAAATTGTTAGAAATAAGGCTAGATTAGTGGCTAAAGGATTTAGTCAAGTAGAAGGACTTAACTATGATGAAACATATGACTCAATAGCCAGACTTGAGTCCATTAGAATGCTACTTAGCTATGCAGCCCATAAAGGATTTAAGCTTTATCAAATGGATGTTAAGTCCGCTTTTTTAAATGGGCTAATAAAAGAAGAGGTTTATATAGGTCAACCACTCGGGTTTGAGAGTCTAGATTCCTGATCATGTCTTTAAACTTAAGAAAGTCTTGTATGGTCTTAAACAAGCACCTAGGGTCTGGTATGAGAAGTTGACCTCCTACCTAATTTCCAAAGAATTCAACCAAGGAAAAATTGATCCAACACTATTTGTAAAATAAATCAAATAAGATATCTTTATAGCCTAAGTATATGTAGATGATATTATCTTTGGTTCAACCAATTTAGAATTTTTATAAGAATTTATAACCCTAATGGAATAAGAATTTGAAATGAGCATGGTAGGTAAACTAATTTATTTTTTAGGATTACAGATTAAACAAACTAGTGAAGGAAATTATGTTTATCAACAAAAATATATCAAAGAATTACTTAAAAAATTTGGAATGGAAAATGTCAAAGAAATAAAAATACTAATGACAACTAACACAACCTTAGATAATGCTCTAAATAGAAAACCCGTAGACCAAAAATACTATAGGAGTGCCATACACAGCCTCATATACTTAACTGCAAGTCGACCTGATATTTTATTTATAGTTAGTATATGTGCTAGATACCAAACCTGTACTAAAGAATCCCACTTAACTAATGTAAAAAAACATTAGATATCTAAAAGGAACACTAAATGTAGGAATTTGGTATCCAAGAACAACTAATTTTGAACTAATAGGTTACTCTGACTCATACTATGTTGGCTGCAAACTAGATAGAAAGAGTGCAAGTGGTGGATGTTAATTACTTGGATCATCACTTGTCAGCTGATTTAGTAGAAAGCAACATTGTGTTGCTTTATCTACTACTGAGGCAGAATATGTAACAATAGGAGAATGTGTTGCACAATTGTTATGGATAATGCACACCCTAAAAGATTTTAACTTAAACTTCAAAAATACAAAAGTACTAATTGACAATATTATCTCAATTAACTTAACTAAAAATCTAGTGCATCATTTAAGAACCAAATACATTGAAATTACACACCACTTTATCAAGAATCATGTAGCTAAAGGTGACATTGAACTCAATTACATTGAGTCCAAGTCTAACTTAGCTAACATATTTACCAAACCTCTCCCTGAAAGTGAATTTAACAATTTACGTTGACAACTAGGAATGTGTTCTATAGAATACGACTATTGTCTTCAAAAATAGTTTTCAAATGATTTGCAAATTCTAAGGAAAAACCCTTACCTATATTTTTATAAAAAATTTTCCATTTCCTTAGTTTTTCAAAATAAATTTTAGCCTTAGTCTAGATCAAATCTATAGAAAGTATGTTCCTATATATTTAGGACTTGAGCATTTCACAAACATAATAGGTCAACCTTGATTGTGCATTTCCAAACTTAGAACGACGTGAGATGAATAGGCCCTTTGCCTGGACTTAAGATGTTTATATCAGTGCATCAATACAAGTCTAGGTGTGAAATACCAAATAGAACAGTGATTAAGTAATCCACTTTTAGTCAAACAATCACTTAACATGACTAACCAAATGAACACTGCTATCCTCTGATAGTAAGTTAGTAACTAACGGTTAGACACTTAAGGATAATTTCTAGTTGATCAGATTATTTTTAAATAATATCAGATTCAGGGAGAGAATATCTAAAAATGACTTTCAAAATATTTTGTCACATCCTTTGAAAAGATGTTTTTTTAAAAAAAACTCTTTTCCAAAATGCTTACTTTGAAAATCATTCTTAACACATTTTGAAAAATCACATGTTTTTTTTAAAAAATTATGATACTTATCAAATCATATGTTTTGAAAAATTATTTTGAAAACCGTTTCAATTTTCATAAACTGCTTTTAAACCAACTTTAAAAGATATTTTTGAATAGTTTTTGAAAAAGTTTCATTCTTGCAAAACCTAGTCTTTTAAAAGTTTCATCCTTGAAAATTTTTGAAAAGTTTTATTCTTATAGAACTTATTTTAAAATTTCCTTAAAACTTATTTTAAAAAGTTGTTAGATCTTGAAAATTATTTTGAAAGTTTCTTAATAGCTATTTATCCTTTAAAGTTAGCTGTGTAAAGATTAACTTTCAAAACTTAGTATAAATGTCCAAAAATTTTTCTTTCAAATTTTTTTTTGATTAAAAAAAATTACAACTATTTTGCAAACTTTGTTTTTCGATTAGTTTGAACAAGTTTTCTTTAAACTCCCCAATAATTTTGAAATTTTTTGATATTGCCAAAATTTCACCATTTCCCTCATTACTTTACTTAGCATTATTTTACTCATATTTTTTTGATGAATGTCAATAGGGGAGGGTTAGGGATTAAGTTAGCAATCAAAAGAAAATCAAGAAATAACTTGACCCTAAAAAATGATCAAGAGAACAAAACCAATTGTCTCAAACTTTTTGTTTCTCTTAAAAATCATTTTTTAAGTGCTTATTTTTGCATATCTTTTTTCCTAACTTAACGCAGGTTGTCATTGCATCAAAAAGAGAGAGATTTTTGGTGTAGTTTACACTAACGGTCCAACTCAGATTTTGATGAATGATAAATAAGTTAAGTTAGGTATAATTGTAATCTAACCACTTTACCAAGTACGCAGGAGTTAACCAGATAGGTCGATGGGTCGTCTGGATATCTGGTGAGAAGTCCAGATAGGTCGACGGGCCGACCAGATATTTGGTGAGAAGTCCAGATAGGTCGACGGGCTGACTGGATATTTGGCAGGAAGTCCAGCTAGGTTAATGGGCCGACCGGATAGTTGGTGCAAAGTCCAGATAGGTCGACGGACTGACCAGATATCTAGCAGGAAGTCTAGTTAGGTTCGCGGATCAAACAACTCACAAACTGGTAAGTAAAGGTAAGTCACTAGAGGAGAGTGACTAAGTGAGGACATGTCCTGATTAAGAGGACAGTATACATCAGTCCAGGTTAGGTCCATTTCAGATTCCTAATCTGAGACCTTGACTAGTTCCTGATCCTAAGAGAATAGGAACTAATTACTACTGTTCATTATTATTGTACTAACACTTGTCTTGTAGGTCATTACTTGGTTTATTAGACTAATGTTGTTTTACAAGACAAAGGAGTAAATTTATCTTCGGATGAACAGTATCCGAAGGGGCCTTCAAGCAATTGAAGGTGCCTTCGTACTGTTCATCGGAGGCACCTTCCATGGCTATAGAAGGCGTCTCCACAGGATGAATTTTGGACAAGTCTCGGATAGAGACTAGACTATTCGGGATCAACTTTCTCAAGTTAGAGGTGCCTTCAATAGCTATGGAAGGGGCCCTCACTGCCCTATATAAGGTAGTCTCGAGGAAGCTTCAAATAACAACACATATACAAACTATTACACATCCATTTGAGGTTCCGACTACTCCAGGCTCCTGCTACGACTCTACTACGAAGCTGCTGCGCTTGATGACTACTCTAAGGACTTCTGATCATGGTCGGAAGACCGACATCGACACATGAACAAGCTACTTAATTCCCTAAGAGTCGGTAAAATTTTTATTGTACTTAAATTCTGCAAATGGAAAGTGCAGTTTGTTGCACTTCTCCGATCATCTTTGTACTCGATTCTCTCTTCCAGAGGTACCAGAAGAGGTTTTTAGTGGTTTACCCATCGATAAGTCCACGGGACTTGGGTCTTAGAGTAGGAGTCGTCGAAGGCTCCGAACCAAGTAAAACCAACTATGTTTTCTTGTGTTGTTCTTTTTAGTTTTTTCATTGAGTATACTTTGATTTCAAAACAAGAAAATAAGTTTTCAAAAACCACATGATTCACCCCCCCTCCTCACGTGCTTATAGATCCAACAACATCTTATCTTTATTTTCCTTTTATTACCCTGCACTTGATTAAATTTATTAGTTTTAAATAATTTTTTAAATTTTCTTACCATGAGTGTTATTTCATCACCATCAAGAGAAGATTCAGAATCTCATTCGTCAATTTTTGTATTTAAGGCAATGTTATGCTTTGGCTCCTGTTTCAAGGACTTCAAATGTTGAAAATAATTTTTCTAAAGTACTTGATTCTAGATCCTTAGATATATAATAAGCATCTACTAATGATGTCCATTCAGTAGTTCTAGGAAATGTATTAAGTGCATACCTTAGCAAATCTCGGTTGCTTACCTTTTCTCTGACATTCGTGAGTCCGGTGATGAGTTCATTTATTCTTGAGTGAAGATGTCTAATATTTTCTCCTTCTCCTAATTTGATGTTGCTAATATGGTTCCTGAGCAGATCCCATCTCGCGAGTTTCACCTCCGAGATCCTTTCATGTAGTTCTAGGAATTTCTCCTAGAGCTCCTTTGTTGACTCGTAGGCTCTGATCCGGTTGACTTCTTATGGCGATAAGACGCTTAGCAGATGGAACTTTGCTTTACCATTTGACACAAAGTCGACCTGCTCCTTCTTCATCCATTAGTATTCTTCTTTACCCTCAGGTGATACAAAACCAAATTTTATTATTAAAAGTAAATCAAAATCTGTTTTAAAAAAATACCTCCATTCTTTTCTTCCAGCTCGCAAATTCCCCCTCAAACTTTGGTGGGTAGATGCTCGATCTGTCCATCTCGTGTGCTTCATTCGGCAGTTAGTCCTTCTGAAGTTGTTGAACTCTAATATCACTTGTTAGTCCCTTTAACGTCCAGCTAGAGGGGGGTGAATAGCTTGCACAATAAAAATAAAAAAAACTTTCTCGAAGTTTTGCAGCTTTAATAAATTTAACACTTGCATAAAAAATAAGAGACTAATTAAAAAAAAAAGGAAGAGACTATACTTTTTACTTGGTTACAACCGGGAAGGTGTTGGTGCGGAAAGCCTCCAACGATCGAACCTGTGTTTTGATTATGTCAAAGGGTCCAAAGTTAAGTTGTTTTGTTATCTAATGAGTTTGATTGAGATTGTAGGGAAGTCCTAAGTGTAATTAGGCAAAAGTCTTAATTATGGTTAGGCAGGTGGAAAACCCTAGGGGGTGGTAACCCTAGGTCCTAGGGATCCTAGGTGAGGAAAAGTCCTAGTTGTGGTTAGGCAAAGGAAAAATCCTAGGGGCGGTAACCCTAGGTCCTAGGGGGTGGTAACCTTAGGTTGAAATCCTGGTGTCGCGAACAGGGTAGAAGATTGGACGGGTCGTGGAGCGGACGCCCATCATGAAGACCGGAAGCTTCGGACATTGAGCAAAAGTCTAGTTGGTCTGGAGGATCAATTGGTAACAAGTAAACTCTCCTGAGTGGAGTAGGTGAGGATTCATTCCCTGGTGAGGGAATAGTAGGAGTCGGTTCGACCTAGGGTTTTCGGAGTAGAAATTAGAAGTCAGAACCGGACAGTCTAGTGGATGTCAAATTCTTATATTAATCTTGTTTTATATGTGCTAACTCTATTTTGCAGGATATATTTTGTATTTTGTTCTAATATATCTTGCAGGGAATGAAAAAGTACTAAAAGCTCGGATGAACAGTGTCCGAGATGCCCTCTATGGAGATTGGAGGCGCCTCGGGTCCTTGGCCGAAGTAGTGCAGGAAGCAAGCTGAGGGCGCCCTCCATGGAGCTTAAGGGTGCCCTGGATGTTAGATGGAAGGTGCTCTCCATGGAGCTTAAGGGAGCCCTGGATGCTGGATGGAAGGTGCCCTCCAGGGGCTTGGAGGCGCCCTCGGGTGGATAGGCTGCGGGTGAAGCAGAGCTTATCCATGCTGCGGATTTGGCGGGGTTAGAGGTGCCCTCCATGATGTTGAGGGTGCCCTCAATGGGCTATATAAGCTTGTTTCGAGCAGCAGCAAAAATACAACTGAAAACGCAATCCTTCTTCCATGTGCTACTCAAAGGATGATCCGATAAAGCTGCAACTCGACTCCGACGACCAGAAGCTTCAAGTTTACTAATTCCTTGTTTGTTGGTATAAGTTTTTCATTTATATTGTACTTTAAATTGTAACTTCTGAATTGATAGTGATTGCTCGAAGTAAACACTCAACGAGTGTGGACTATGGAGTAGGAGTCACCATATGCTCCAAACCAAGTAAAATCCTTAGTGTTTGTGTTTGTGTTTTATTGTTCCACTGCGTGTTTTATTTTAACGAACGAATTATCCACGAGCGCTATTCACCCCCCTCTAGCACTTTCGATCTTACAATTGGTATCAGAGTGGGGTCGCTTCGAATTGGTGAAACCACCATTCAAGCAGTTTTTCATGGTAAGTTTTTATTTTTCAGAGTCGATCAGAATAGGTAGAATTGCCGCCTTTCGATTGTTTTTATCGCAATCAAAATTTTTGCTCGAAACTAGTGCAACACCACTCGAGTTCGCGTATTTATTTTTAATCCTGTTTTTAATCCCGTACTACTAATCCAAGACCAAGTCTTGGAACAAGGTTTCTTATTTTTATTTGTGCGAGATTTTCTTCCTCAATGGCCCATCAAGAAGGCTACAACACAACCCGCCCGCCTCTTTTCTCCGACGAAGACTTTGGCTACTGGAAGAGTCGGATGGAATACTACTTCAAGACGCAAGTCGAGATGTGGATAATTATCCAAACCGGACTCAAGGTTCCACGAGACGGCACTGGAAAACCAGTCTCATGCGTGAACTGGAACACCAGCTTAATGAAGAAGATTGATGCTGACTCCAAAGCAACTTGCATGCTACAATGTGGGCTGACAAAAGAAGAACTGAACAGAGTTGGCCCTTTCTCAAGTGTGAAAGAACTGTGGGAAAAACTGATCGAGCTTCATGAAGGCACCTCTGATACAAAAGTAAGTAAGCGTGATTTAATTTTAAATAAGTTATATAACATAAAAATGTAGGAAGGTGAGATAGCTAGCCAACTTCACACGCGGATACAAGATCTACTGAATGGACTCCACGGGATCAGACAAAAGATAGAGAATCGAGACATAATAAGGTACGCACTCAATGTCTTTTCGAGGAATACTTTGTGGCCATCCATGATAGATGCTTACAAAGTATCCAAGGACTTTTCTTTAATTAGACTAGACGAGCTATTTTCAAAATTTGAATTGCACGAACAGACTAATGCGCATTTGGTAGAGAAAGGCATAGCTTTTATTGTAGGAACAAGTAAAACGCGAGAACCAAAAGCAAAGCGCAGAATCGAACCCGAGTCTGAAGATGAACCAGACTCAGACGACGACGATGACAAGATAGCAGTCGAACTCGTCAACCTGATATGAAAAATGTGCAAAAAGAAGAAGGTGACTCCATCGAACATGAAGGCCAAATCTGGAGTTACCTGCTATAGCTGCAACCGAAAGGGACACTATAAGCCGGACTGTCCGAACCAGAAGCAACGAAGAAGGAAGGAGTTGAAGGCAACATGGTCCGAGTCCTCTGAAGAGTCCGACGAAGAAGAACACAAGCAAACTAGCTTCCTCACTCTACCAGTACAAGCGTATGTTACCAAAACCGAGTTCGAGTTCGATATCAAGAGCGAATCTGAAGTCGGGTCCGAGCGAAGCCACGGATCTGTATCCATTTCCGAAGGGCCTAACTATAACAACCCAAATTTCCTCATTTCAAGTCCCAAAAGTAATTTAAAAATATTTAAAAATGCCTTAGAAATATTCTAGAGATTTTTAGAATATTTTTATGTAATTTTTGGAGTTCGTTTGGTATTTTTACCAAAAGGAGGAAGTTTCAAAAAATAAATAGGTTTGGCCAAGGTTCGAACTCGCGACCTCTGGCCGAGCCAACTCTTAAGCGAACTCAGCTGACCTAGAAACCCAAGCGGGCCTGCTGATCAAATAAGCGACGGAATTATATTTAAGCAGTAGTTAAATAATAGAATGCCCTAGTTACAAAAAGAGGCTTAATATTCCCGTGACCTATTTACCTCACCTTTCTCTCCCGACGGCGCGACTTCTCTTGGGCGAAATCCGCAGCAGGAGCTACGGCTTCTCCGGTGGCCGGCCAAAGGGAACTCTGCGAGCTCTTCTCATATCCGAGCTCCCCTCGTCAAGAAGGAAGCCGTGAGCACGAAGAGGAGGCCAAAATCGCAAGCCAACTGAAACCCTAGAAGCATTAGAAGTCCTTCCTCTTCGGTTGTAAGTCCAAGAACATCTCGATAAGTGCTTACTCACCTGCGGTAAGAGTAGTTTTGAGCCTTTGATTTAGGGTTTCTCTTGTTTTGTGAATGTGCCGTGAGGAATTTTGGATTTCCAGGAATTTGGTTTCATTTTGTTTCCGAATTTTGTTATGGAGATTGTTGTTTAGGGCTTGCTGCTGTGAGACTCAAAGAAAGAACAAGAAAGGGGTTAAGTATGTTGAGTAAATTGTCCCATTTTAGTCTTCTTGCCGTGGCACAGAACAGGGGGGTTGATTTTGTGGTTACTGCTATGAACAAGAATGGCTATATGTTTGTAATACCTCAGAATTTAATTTCCTTGCTGTTGTGTAATTTCAATTCAGTTGTTAGATTAAGGAAAATGAATGAATTGATTAGATTGGCATGTGGTTGGTAGTTCAGTTGTGTGGGAAATTTTTATACATGTAGTTTCATGAAGAATAGCTATGTTGTAGGTTCTTGGTAGCAAAACCTTTATTAGTTGCAAGGTGTGTACACTGCCATATTGTTAGTGAGCATGACGTGAGTTTCATTAAAGAACGAAAGGGGAATTGTTTAGGTTTGATATGTGGTTATCTTTTGCTATTAGTTTCCTCATACATGTGGTTTTGAACTTACGGTATGTGTTATAACATTCCTGCTATAGGTTTTCTGTTAAACCCGAACAAGAACAGCCATGAAGCTTAGTATGGATGATTTACTCCTCTTTAGTATGCAGTCCCAAATCGTTTAATTCGGGTCAATAGATATGAATATCCTTATTACTAGTGCAGAAGTTCACGACCAGCCTAGAAAGAATCCTTACTTTCTGCTAGTATCATGGGAAGGTATTACAAGTAGTTTATATGTTGATTCAGGTTACAGTATGTTTGATGTTAATTCTGCTAGTATACTTTCTACTAGTATTACAAGAGGTTTCGAATTAGAATTGGAAAGAATTCCCAGAAGTGTTCTAGACTATGTCTAACGGTCTTATTACTTGTAATACTAAGACTAGTAGGGGATATGTTTAGTATTGTAGTATTTCAATTGTTTAGTATTGCAGTTTTTAAAAGATTATAGTGCAGATTCTTGGTTAAGTTCATAGTGCAATTTTTAAAATATTATAGTGCAGAATTTTGATTAAGCTTATAGTGGAGATTTTGATTAAGTTTGTAGGCAGATTTGATTAAGCTTATAGTGTAGAATTTTGATTAAGCTTATAGTGCAGAATTTTGATTAAGTTTGTAGGCAGATTTGATTAAGCTTGTATGCAGATTTAGTTTTCGTGTAGTTTCAATAAGCATTTCAGTACAGTTCTATTAAGTATTTCCATGCAATTCTGTTAAGCATTTCAGTGCAGAGTTAATAAGCATTTTAGTGCGGTTTTGTATGAGACATCTTTTTAATAGAGATATTAACAAGTATAAGTAAGATAAAGAAAAGAAAGAAAAAGGCCAAGGCCTTAAGTAGATCCCAAAGTCAAGACTTTTGGGATTTTGGTACACAAGGTGCTTGTTTAAATGTCAAGACATTTAAAGAAGTAATAAAAGATAACAAGTATTTTATTTTTAAGAGGCTAGTACCCGACTTCTAAGGTTGTCGTTAAACAAATACAGGTGACCAATTCCAAGGTCTTTGCCCTGGTAAGACTAAGGTCTTTACCCTCGTAGGACTGGTGATTAGCTACCACAGTCTCTATTAGGGAGCGCGCTTTGGTACTACTCCTGGGCCCAAGAGAAGTTGATTATTATTTTGAAGTATTAAAAGTATAAGCTTTTGAACAAGTAAAATAAGTTTCACATAAGTATAAAAGTATAAAGTATAAGATTTTAAACAAGTGAAATAGAAGAATAAGTTTTAAACAAGTGAAGTAAAAAAATAAGTTTAGAACAAATGAAATAAGTTTCACTTTGTTTTAAAATCAACAAGTTTAGTTTTCTTTTATGCTAGTATGTGATTTAGATTAACTTAATGTTATTTGCTAGTAGGTTAGCATGAGTAGCTTTACATGTTTAGCATTTCAGTTTGTTATGATTCCTTTACTATTAGATGAGCATGAGTAGTTTTCAGTAAGCATTCAGTTAGTTTATATTATAGATATATGTACATGCATATCGAGATTTTGTGAGTTAGATAGCGCTTACTAAGCAATTTTGCTTATAGATTGCATTTCCTCTTACTGCAGATAAAGGAAAGGAAAAGCTATAGTCAAGGAAGGCGACAAGGAGGTGCGGATGGATGTGTGATGCCCGGACTATAGAAGTCTTGGGACTTAGTTTAAGAATTTGTTTAGATTAATTCTTTATTTAGGTTGATAAGAAAATTTTGGAGTTAGAAGTTGTATTTCATTATGTTTCCGCTATTCATTACTTGTATGATCTGATTTTATTAATCTGCGTGGTGATGTTATTTCTTTTGTGTATGTATGCTCCATATAGTCACCGGTACAGAGGAGATGCTGCCAAAAATTTTTCGGTAGGAACTTCTCTGGGGGTGTGACAAAGCTGAGTATTGCTAATATTAGCATAAATAACACTAGTAAGTAGAGTTAATAATTAAGTAACGGTCACCTTAGAGAGTAGTAAGGAAGGTGGGTCGTTACAGTTGGTATCAGAGCAGTTCCTATTCTCCAGCATCACACATCAACACCAGCCTTGCCGTCTTCAAGTAAGAATGTATTTATACTTTCTTTTATGCTTTTCCTTTAGTTCTTGCAATATAGAGAAATGTTTAGAAGTACCTACTCATATGGGTTTAAAGTCAAGAATCATGCTTAAGAAAGATATATCTAGAAAGTATAGTGATGATTTCAAGTTTTCCCTCTGCATGACGAGATGTTAAGAAGAGGGCGTCCCCGTACCATTCGTATTGAGAACCGAGCTCAGGAGAACGAAGAGCTCAGAACAACTGAACCTAATCTCTTTAAAGTTGTTGCTAAACTCCAGAGACAAGTAGCAGAGCAGCAACAAGTGATTGTCAACCTGATGGCGAATCGACAGCCAGTCCCTCCCACTCCTCCAACTATCAATGTGGAGACTCCAGTGGTGACTAAGGTTCCACCAACCACCCTGGAAGTCCCCACAGCACCTAGAAGACAAGAAGCATACCTGATACAGTGGCTGAAGCTGAAGCTAGAGAGTTTCTCAGGCACGATTGAGCCCTGGGATGCTCAAGCTTGGTTCAAGACACTGGAGAGCACCATGGAGCTTCTTGACTGGCCAGAAGTCGAGAAGGTTAAGTGTGCCTCTTTTTGCCTATCTGGAGATGTTCGTATGTGGTGGGAGAGAGTTAAAAGCAAGAGAGCAGTTAATCAGATGAGATGGGCTGACTTTGAGGCAGAGTTTTATGAAGAATTCTTCCGCCAGCGGATCACCAATAAGCATTATGAGGAGTTTATAGAATTCAGACAAGGTGACCTGTCAGTGGAAGAAGCAGTAAAGAGATTCAACAGGCTAGCTCGTCTCTGCCTAGAGCTAGTAAGCACGGAGAAGGAACGAGTCAGACTGATGCTCAGGATGTTGAGACCAGTGATAGCACTTAATGTGAGTAGTGGAACTCATCAGCCCCAGACTGGCGAAGAGCTGGTTAGCAGAGCATTAGTCGCTGAGCATTATCTGAATAGCATCAAGGCACAACGAGCGCAACACAAGACAGTCAAGATCGAAGACAAGACAGTGGGGACCCAGAAACCCCAGGCAAGTAAGCAGAACAGAAGGACAAAAAGGACCCAAGCAGGAAGATGTTCGGGTAGTCTATGAGTATCCAGAGGTATTCCCAGAAGAGCTACCTGGACTACCTCCCAACAGAGAAGTGGAGTTTGAGATTGAGTTGGTTCCTAGTACCGGTCCAATTTCAAAAGCTCCGTACCGAATGTCTCCAGCAGAGCTGAAAGAGTTACAAGAAAAACTCCAGGAGCTGCTTGACAAAGGCTTCATCCGCCCTAGTCATTCACCATGGGGAGCTCCGGTGTTGTTCATTAAGAAGAAAGACGGATCTATGCAAATGTGCATAGATTATAGAGCGCTGAATAAAGTGACAATCAAGAACAATTACCCTCTTCTCAGAATAGATGATCTATTTGATCAGTTAAAGGGAGCAACAATGTTCTCTAAGATAGATCTACGCTCTGGGTACCATCAGTTGAAAGTGAAAGAAGGTGATATACCCAGAACAGCTTTCAGGACCCGATACAGACACTATGAGTTCGTAGTCATGCCTTTTGGTGTGACTAATGCACCTGCAGTCTTCATGGACTTGATGAACAGAGTGTTCAGAGAATACCTTGACAAATTTGTCATCGTGTTCATCGACGACATTTTAGTCTATTCCAGAACCCCAGAGGAGCATGACACGCACTTGAGAATAGTCCTGTAGACCCTACAACAGAAATAGCTTTATGCCAAATTCTCGAAGTGCGAATTCTAGTTAAATCAGGTGGCATTTCTAGGTCACATCATTTCTAAAGAAGGTATTCAAGTGGCTCCTGCCAAGATAAAAGCGGTCAACAACTGGAGTAGACCCAAGAATGCCAGGGAGATCAGAAGTTTCCTTGGTTTAGCTGGGTACTACAGGAAATTCGTGGAGGACTTTTCCAGGATAGCTTCTCCACTAACGTCCCTAACCAGGAAGAACAAGAAGTTTGAATGGTCAGACAAATGTGAGCAGAGTTTCCAAGAGCTAAAGAAGAGACTGACCAGTGCTCCCATCCTGTTAGTTCCATAAAGTGACAAGAGTTTTGACATCTATAGTGATGCTTCCAAGATGAGCTTAGGAGCTGTACTCATGCAAGAAGGAAACGTTATAGCTTATGCTTCCAGACAACTCAAAGACTACGAGAAGAACTACCCCACTCATGATCTTGAGCTGGCAGCTGTGGTCTTTGCACTGAAACTCTGGCGACACCACTTGTATGGAGTCCGGTGCAGAATCTTCATAGACCATCAGAGTTTAAAGTATTTCTTCACCCAGAAAGACTTAAATATGAGACAGCGCAGGTGGCTAGAGTTGGTCAAAGACTATAACTGTGAAATCCTCTACCACCCAAGCAAAGTTAATAAAGTGGTAGATGCACTAAGCAGAAAATCCAGTGCATTCCTGATGTCTTAGTCATCATTAGCCCTACCACTGCAGAAGGAGTTGTCAGACTTTGGAATGGAAATTATTTATGGACAACTCTCTGTATTGACCTTAGAGTTAACCCTGTTTGAGGATATACAGAGAAAGCAAGGTGAAGATCCAGAAATCTAGAAGATTAAGCAAGGGATACAAAAAGAAGAAGATATAGAGTTTCGAGTATCAGACAGTGGAGTTCTTTATCAGGGGAAACGCCTTTGTGTTCCCAATGATGAGGAATTAAGGAAGATTTTAGAGGAAGCTCATAGCACACCATACTCCATGCATCCTGGTTCTACCAAGATGTACCAAGACGTGAAACAGAGGTTCTGGTGGTCTGGACTCAAAAGAGATGTTGCTAAATATGTCAGTACTTGCCTAACATGTCAGAGGGTCAAAGTAGAACACCAGAGACCAGGAGGAGTTCTACAGCCTCTTCCAATACTAGAGTGAAAGTGGGAAGACATATCCATGGACTTTATAACAGGTCTTCCAAGAACTACAAACGGATATGATGCGATATGGATAATAGTGGACAGATTGACTAAGTCTGCCCATTTTCTAGCCATCAAGGTGTCCCATTCTATAGAGCAGTTGACACAACTGTATGTTAAGGAAGTAATCAGACTTCATGGAGTTCCAAAATCTATTGTGTCTGATAGAGATGGGCGTTTCACCTCTCACTTTTGGGAGTGTGTTCAGAATGCACTAAGCACCAAACTCAAGTTCAACACAACCTTCCATCCTCAGATTGATGGACAGACAGAGTAAGCAAATCAGATTTTAGAAGATATGCTCAGAGCTTGTGCACTAGATTTCAAGGGGAGTTGGTGCAAGTATCTGTGCTTAGCTGAGTTTGCCTACAACAATAGCTATCAAACCACTATCCAGATGGCACCATATGAGGCGTTGTATGGCAGGAAGTGCAGATCACCCATTTGCTGGCAAGAAGCAGGTGAAAGAAGAGAAATGGAGGTAGAGCTGGGCATCCAGACAGAGATGATAGATGAGACAACTCAGGCTATCCAGAAGATCATACAGAGAATTGAGACTGCCCAGAGTAGACAGAAGAGTTATGCTGACGCACGTCGTAGGCCACTTGAGTTTCAAGTAGGGGATTCTGTTTTTCTCAAGGTCGCTCCTATAAAGGGAGTGATGAGATTGGCAAGAAGGGCAAATTAAGTCCTCGCTATGTAGGACCCTACCTGATCACAGAAAGGATTGGGAAAGTAGCATACAAGCTGGATTTACCTCAAGATATGTCAGCAATACATAATGTATTTCATGTCTCTATGTTAAAGAAGTGTCTCCACGACCCTAGCCAAGTGATTCAGCCTCAGTCAGTGCAGATCCAGGAGGATCTTAGCTATGAGAGCAAACCTGCATAGACAGTGGACAGAGAAGTTAAGAGACTAAGGAACAAAGAAGTGCCAATAGTGAAGGTCATCTGACAGAATCAGAAGCACGAGAAAGTTACTTGGGAGTGTGAGGACAGTATGAGACAGAAATATCCAGAGTTATTCTAAGTTCGAGGACGAACTTTTTATAAGGTATGGGGAATTGTAACAACCCAAATTTCCTCATTTCGAGTCCCAAAATAAATTTAAAAATATTTAAAAATGCCTTAGAAGTATTCTAGAGATTTTTAGAAATTTTTAAAATATTTTTATGTAATTTTTGGAGTTCGTTTGGTATTTTTACTAAAAGGAGGAAGTTTCAAAAAATAAATAGGTTTGGTCGAGGTTCAAACCCGCGACCTCCGACCGAGCCAACTCTTAAGCGAACTCGGCTGACCAAGAAACCCAAGCAAGCGTGCTGATCAAATAAGGGACGGAATTATATTTAAGCAGTAGTTAAATAATAGAATGCCCTAGTTACAATAAGAGGGCTTAATATTCCCGTGACCTAATTACCTCACCTTTCTCTCCCGACGGCGCGGCTTCTCTCGGGCGAAATCCGCAGCAGGAGCTAGGGCTTCTCCGGTGGCCGGCCAAAGGGAACTCCGCGAGCTCTTCTCGGATCCGAGCTCCCCTCGTCAAGAAGGAAGCCGTGAGCACGAAGAGGAGGCCAAAATTGCAAGCCAACCGAAACCCTAGAAGCATTAGAAGTCCTTCCTCTTCGGTTGTAAGTCTAAGAACATCTCGGTAAGTGCTTACTCACCTGCGGTAAGAGTAGTTTCGAGCCTTTGATTTAGGGTTTCTCTTGTTTTTTGAATGTGCCGTGAGGAATTTTGGATTTCCAGGAATTTGGTTTCGTTTTGTTTCCGAATTTTGTTATGGAGATTGTTGTTTAGGGCTTACTGTCATGAGACTCAAAGAAAGAACAAGAAAGGGGTTAAGTATGTTGAGCAAATTGTCCCTTTTTTGTCTTCTTGCCGTGGCACAGAACAGGGGGGGTTGGTTTTGTGGTTACTGCTATGAACAAGAATGGCTATATGTTTGTAATACCTCAGAATTTAATTTCCTTGCTGTTGTGTAATTTCAATTCAGTTGTTAGATTAAGAAAAATGAATGAATTGATTAGATTGGCATGTGGTTGGTAGTTCAGTTGTGTGGGAAATTTTTATACATGTAGTTTCATGAAGAACAACTATGTTGTAGGTTCTTGGTAGCAAAACCTTTATTAGTTGCAAGGTGTGTACACTGCCATATTGTTAGTGAGCATGCCGTGAGTTTCATTAAAGAACGAAAGGGGAATTGTTTAGGTTTTATATGTGGTTATCTTTTGCTATTAGTTTCCTCATACATGTGGTTTTGAACTTACGGTATGTGTTATAGCATTCCTGCTATAGGTTTTCTGTTAAACCCGAACAAGAACAGCCATGAAGCTTAGTATGGATGATTTTCTCCTCTTTAGTATGCAGTCCCAAATCGTTTAATTCGGGTCAATAGATATGAATATCCTTATTACTAGTGCAGAAGTTCACGACCAGCCTAGAAAGAATCCTTACTTTCTGCTAGTATCGTGGGAAGGTATTACAAGTAGTTTATATGTTGATTCAGGTTACAGTATGTCTGATGTTAATTCTGCTAGTATACTTTCTGCTAGTATTACAAGAGGTTTCGAATTAGAATTGGAAAGAATTCCCAGAAGTGTTCTAGACTATGTCTAACGGTCTTATTACTTGTAATACTAAGACTAGTAGGGGATATGTTTAGTATTGCAGTATTTCAATTGTTTAATATTGCAGTTTTTAAAAGATTATAGTGCAGATTCTTGGTTAAGTTCATAGTGCAATTTTTAAAAGATTATAGTGCAGAATTTTGATTAAGCTTATAGTGTAAAATTTTGATTAAGTTTGTAGGCAGATTTGATTAAGCTTATAGTGCAGAATTTTGATTAAGCTTATAGTGTAGAATTTTGATTAAGCTTATAGGCAGATTTGATTAAGCTTGTATGCAGATTTAGTTTTCGTGTAGTTTCAATAAACATTTCAGTACAGTTCTATTAAGTATTTCCATGTAATTCTGTTAAGCATTTCAGTGCAGAGTTAATAAGCATTTTAGTGCGATTTTGTATGAGACATCTTTTTAATAGAGGTATTAACAAGTATAAGCAAGATAAAGAAAAGAAAGAAAAAGGCCAAGGCCTTAAGTAGATCCCAAAGTCAAGACTTTAGGGATTTTGGTTGTAACACCCACAAAATTATAAGATAAGTATATGGGTGTTATTTGCTTTAGAGCATAAAAGAAGAATCAAAAGAAAAAGAAATAAGAGAAATAAAAAGAAGAGGTGAAGGTTTGAACCTTGAACCTCTCACAAAGGATAGAAATAAAGTTATGTATGATAACCACTAGGATAATGAATAACATATGAATGGAAAATGATGGGAATTGTAGTTAAAAGTGAGGATATGATTAAGTGAGGGAACAAGAGAAAATCAAGTAGGTTTATTCCTCTTGTTTACCTCTTGGTTAAGAAAAGGAGTAAGCAAAAGACAAGTTGACTTTCTTCCTTTTCCTTCTCTATTTTCGTGGAGTTTAAGAGAATAATAAAGAGAAGAATTAAGGGAAAGGAATGAGGACATATTCTCATTAGAAAAATACATGCATGAATTAAGGAAAAAGGGAAGCAAAGTTCATCTTTGTATCTTCCACCCACTTAGCATAAAAAGGAAAGAAAGGAAAGGATTTCATTTTTCTTCCTTCTCCCTCACCATTGCCGAAACTAGAAGCCCTCCTCCCTCATCTCCACAAGCCAAGTTTAGGTTTCTCCCTAAGAGGAAACTAAATTACAAGAAGGAGCCTTCAAGGTGCACCCTTCCAAGCAAGAGAAATCAAAAGGAGTGCTAGCCTCCTTCCTCTTCACCAAGGGTACCATTTCTTTAAGGATTAACAAGGGAACACTAGGTAAGCTTCCCCTCACCTGTGGTACAATAGTTTATATGGTTTTTCCATGAAGATAGATCACTTAAAAACCTAAGGTTTGCTTTATGAGAATTTCGGCCAAGACAAGAGGAAGTGTTTAAGAAAATTGTAACTAGATATGCTTATTATTTATTTTTGTGACATGTATCTTATATAAGAGGTTAATCTAAGGTTTCCATGCTAGAATGAACAATGAAAACTTAGATCCATGAACCCTAAACTCTCAGCCAAGCATGAACAAGAGCACTAGGTAAGCTTAAGACTCAAACTAAGCATGTTTCCTTATTCTTGTGTTATGTATCCTATGATAATGATGTTGTTAACTTTTTCTCTTACTTGTATGTTGTTTGAAACTCCATTTCCATGCTCATGAATGTTCGGCCATGGAAGAACTAAAGGCCTAGGAGAGTTTTAAACCTAAAAACTAAGCATGCTAAGATTTTTCCTAAGACAAGATATGAAGCTATAATGTTATGCCATGATTGTATGTTGATTATGAATCCTATTACATGCTTATGAAGATTCGGTTATGATGAGATTTGAAGTATAGGAAAGTTTAAACCAAGTCTAGGAGGCTCATGACCTTCTTGATAAAATGATATGAAACTAGTTGATGTTCTTATGGTTGCTTGTTACATAGAAGATTGGTTACATGTAACTTTCGGCCACACTAAGTTTTAAAGCTAGGATGCTTAGATTTTAAACTAAGTTTACCCATGTTGTTCCTTGTAATGTTGCCATGAAAATTGTGTAGGGTTTCCATGCTTTTAGGCCATATGAAAAACAAAACCAAGCTCACATGTTTCGGCCACCCTTGGGTTAAAGGCCTAGGAAAACTTAGAACCCAATTTAGATATGCTCATGATGTTCTTGTGATAAATGCTATGAAATGTAGTTGTGGTTTCCATGCTCTTGTGCCCCTAGAAACTTAGTTTTATGCTTGATATGTTTCGGCCACTACTAGTTTAAAGGCCTAGAGAAAATTTAGAACCCAACTTATATATGTTCATAATGTTTCTTGTGATAAGTGCTATGAAATGTAGTTGTGGTTTCCATGCTCTTGTGCCCCTAGAAACTTAGTTCCATGCTTGATATGTTTCAGCCACTACTAGTTTAAAGGCCTAGAGAAATTTAGAACCCAACTTGTATATGCTTATGATGTTCTTGTGATGTATGCTATGAAATGTAGTTGTGGTTTTCATGCTCTTATGCCACTAAAACCTAGTTCCATGATTGATATGTTTCGGCCACCTTGAGTTAATGGGTTTAGGAAGTTTGGAATTTAAAACAAATGTGCTTATGATGTTCCTCATGAAAATGTATAAGATATTGGCTTAAGGTTCAACACTTTCATGCTACTTGTAACCTAGAATGAGACATGCTAGGGTTCGGCCATGATAAGGTTAGAAGCTTAAGGAACTTAGAACCCAAACTAAACATGCTTAAGTTGTTCCTTATGAAATATGATATGATATGTGTTTAGGGTTTACATGTTTGCATGTTGCTTAGAACTTGATTGCTCTTCATGAAGGTTTCGGCCATGAAAGAATTAGAAACCTAGGAGGGCTTAAAAATTTAGGTTAACATGTTTATGACCTTTCTTATGCTAGTATGTGAAGATATCATGAGATTTTTTGTGTGTTGTCTAGAGATCATGCCCTACTCATGACTTTTGGCCATATGAGTTTAGTGACCTAGATGTACCTCACATGCTATGTAATGAATCAAGAAATGTTATTTAATGATTCCATGAATGGTTATGTCTTCTTATGATAAGTGATATGCTCTTTTATGTATGCTTATGATCCATGTATGTGTTATGTGCCCAATTATGCATGCTTTATGATATGATAAAATGACATGTTCATTATGCAAGATTATGATCCATGCATGGGCTGTGTGCCCAAATATGCATGCTTTATGATATGATAAGTGATATGTTCATGATGTACGCTATGATTCATGCATGTGCTGTGTGCCCAAATATGCATGTTTTATGATATGTTAAGAAACATGATATGCATGAAAGGATAAGAACTATGATATGTATGACATGCTATTTTATTTTATATATGGCTTGTACCAAGGGTGGGCTCCATAAGCGCCCCGGGGTCGATGGACTAAGAAACGGGCCTCGTTAGGGATGGGCTCCTAAGTGCCCCTAGGTCGATGGACTAAGAAACGGGCCTAGTATGTATGCTTTGTAGGGTTCAAGACTTGCTACCTTGGACCTACATAGGACGCGCGCATTTATGTATGTGGTACAAGTCGGGGCCCTAATCATGTTGAGATTATGTTTAAGTATGTATATTATAAGTTTTCAAAAGACATGTTGCATATGTTGCATGATGTATGTTTAGGAATTTACCTTGCTATACTCTATGATTATGCCATGATATTTATGATGATGTTATGCTATGTCAGGATACATTTGATGATCACGTTATATTATGCCATGTTACTTTATGTTATGTTACGATATGCCATGATATGCTGCTTGATATGATAAATTTGTCTTTGTGCCTTTTGACTTGTGATTTTAATATGCTTTACGATTTTTTGTGAGTAGGAAAGGAACTTACTGAGCCATGAGTGCTCACAGTTTACTTTCTTGTACCACAGATAAAGGCAAGGAATGGATGTACTAGGGGAGCAGCAGGAGGGGCTAGAAGGATGTGTGTGGTAGTGGATTGGCTAAAGGAAAAGACCTGCTTTTGTTTAATAAGAAATATGCCATGTTGATATTTTTACTTTATGACTCCATGACATTAAGTATGTGTTTGGGTATTGAGACTTAAAAATTATGATGGGTATGCTATGTGGATCTTTTATGTCTATGGTAATGTTAAAGTAAGAAAAGTTTTTAAATTCTCTAAGTAAGACTTTCGCTGTATTAAGCATGTATGCGTCCAAGTAACCCCCGTCGCCTTAGCAGGAGGGGCGGGGCGTTACATTGGTACACAAGGTGCTTGTTTAAATGTCAAGACATTTAAAGAAGAAGTAATAAAAGATAACAAGTATTTTATTTTTAAGAGGCTAGTACCCGACTTCCAAGGTTGTCGTTAAACAAATCCATGTGACCAATTCCAAGGTCTTGGCCCTGGTAAGACCAAGGTCTTTATCCTCGTAGGACTGGTGATTAGCTACCACAGTCTCTATTAGGGAGCACGCTTTGGTAGTATGCCTGGGCCCAAGATAAGTTGATTATTATTTTGAAGTATTAAAAGTATAATCTTTTAAACAAGTAAAATAAGTTTCACATAAGTATAAAAGTATAAAGTATAATATTTTAAACAAGTGAAATAAAAGAATAAGTTTTAAACAAGTGAAGTAAAAGAATAAGTTTAGAATAAATGAAATAAGTTTCACTTTGTTTTAAAATCAACAAGTTTAGTTTGCTTTTATGCTAGCATGTGATTTAGATTAACTTACTGTTATTTGTTAGTAGGTGAGCATGAGCAGCTTTACATGTTTAGCATTTCAGTTTGTTATGATTCCTTTACTATTAGATGAGCATGAGTAGTTTTCAGTAAGCATTCAGTTAGTTTATGTTATAGATATATGTACATGCATATCGAGATTTTGTGAGTTAGATAGCGCTTACTAAGTAATTTTGTTTATAGATTGCATTTCCTCTTACTGCAGATAAAGGAAAGGAAAAGCTATAGTCAAGGAAGGCGACAAGGAGGTGCGGATGGATGTGTGATGCCCGGACTATAGAAGCCTAGGAACATAGTTTAAGAATTTGTTTAGATTAATTCTTTATTTAGGTTGATAAGAAAATTTTGGAGTTTGAAGTTGTATTTCATTATGTTTTCGCTATTCATTACTTGCATGATCTGATTTTATTAATCTACGTGTGATGCTATTTCTTTTGTGTATGTATGCTCCATATAGTCACCGATACAGAGGAGATGCTGCCGAAATTTTTTCGGTAGGAACTTCTCTGGGGGCGTGACAAAGTTGAGTATTGCTAATATTAGCATAAGTAACACTAGTAAGTAGAGTTAATAGTTAAGTAACGGTCACCTTAGAGAGTAGTAAGGAAGGTGGGTCGTTACATTAACCACACTATAAGTTCTCTATTCGATGGTACTCAAGTAGACGATCTAGAAAATTTAGTTTTATATTTATTAAAGAAATTAGATAAATCCAATGTCTGGGTCAAATCATGTCAAAAGGAGATAACAACCCTTAAAGAAGTGACTAACCCTAGCTCCTTGACTGACCTTGTTTAGACTGGAACCTCAACTCATGTCCAAAAGCTTGAGGAAGAGAATTTTAGCCTGAAAAATCAAGTCAAGGAACTAAAGGACATGTTGGAGTGGTTCACTTTGGGTTCCAAGAACCTGGACCTGATTCTTGGAAAATAGAGAGCTGTCTACAACCGATCCGGACTTAGATTTAAGGTTAAACGAAAATACAAGTCCTATTTATCCCTTGTAAATCGATCAAATAGAAAAGTAGTCCAAGCATGGGTCCCCAAGTCTAACTTGATTAATCAAGTTGGACTTGGACAATATTGGGTCCCCAAGGATCAAATCCATTACTGTGATAAACCTCATCGAGGCTATGATCTAGGGGGAGCCAATAGAAAAATCATTTTTATTTATAAATAGAATTGTTTGATGCTTCTCTTACTACTTTTATTATATATGCTTAGATTAGGCTGGATAACGACCAAAGCGTGATTTACACTTGATTAGTTAGACCTAGGGGTTTCAAAAAGAAAAATTAAATATCCAATTTCTTTAAAAGACTTTGTTTAGAAGTGGTGGATGATCTCATACCCAAGAAGGTCTAGTGCCTCGCCACAGCCTGGAAGCCAATTATTGAAATAAATATTTAATTGACTAATTGAAAAACCTGAGTCTAATTCAACTGTAAATCAATCCTTAGATTGGAATTTAAATTGAAAATTAAATTAACCATCTCACTATTAAGGTTCTCTGATTGAAAATTTAGAAAAGGGTGAGATGGATCTAGGTTTAAAGTAGTTGACCAAACCTGAATTAATTAAATTAAATCTAACTCAATCAAAATTCATAATTAATTATAAAATCATGATTAATTTCAAAATCTAATTAATTATAAAAAGTTTAATTTCGAATCTAATTAAATTCAAAATGTTAATTATTTTAAAATCATAATTAAATTATAATTATTTTTAAATCATAATGAATTTCAAACATCTTAATTATTTGATTGTTAATCATAATTAAATTTCAAATTATTAACTATTATATTTTCAAAATCTTTGAAATTTTAATTATTGTCAAATGTTTAAATCTAATTAAACTCATATTTGAAATTCAAAGTTATATTTTAAATTTTAAACTCATACTTTTATTGATAAAATTAAATTAAAGTTAACTCCATCTCATAGGTACTCATAAGCTGAACATGCTTGATAACCTATAATGGATGAGATGAAAAATCAAGAAAATAATAATTTTTTTTATTATTTATTTACATGCTTGGACTCTAGGTGTTAGTTAGAGCCCTAGAGCCAATCATTTGATGATTGTATTATGGACTTGTCGTATCATATTCTTATATAAATAAAGGTATTTTGTTTTGATTATTATACTTACTTGTATTGGTGCCAAATAAACTAAGTATAATAGCGTCCTTGAGTAGAATGTTCTCACCTATATCAATCGGTTAGTTGAACCGATAGTGAGATGATATAGGGAACAATACTCTTAATCATTCCTAGTCGAGTATTAATATTCAGGGACAATGTTAATGCAATAAGACTAGCATGTAGGTCAACTCGATGACTTGATCTCACAAGTCATGGATATAGAGATATCAAGTTGACACATGGGTATGCATTGGAGAATGTATACTGAATGACCCGCCATGAGAAAGTATCATGGATCGTTATATGAGTGTCATATACTTTCTCATGTGGCTATTAGTATGACTACTAGTCCTTAGACCTGAAGTCACCATGGTTCCCTACATAAGGAGTTATGTACTTTGGTTTCGTCAAATGTCACCCGTAACTGGGTGGACTATAAAGACGATTACTGGGTATGTAACGAATTATGCAGAGGAATGTGAGTGATGTAGATGGGATCTATCCCTCCTATATGACGGGAGCGACATCAATATTCTTGATAGAGTGAGACCACGATGTGCATGACCATGCCCAAATGAGTCAATATAAGATATTAAGCTCAATTGATTTAGTGAGTCTACTTGGAGTTCAAGATTTAGATTGATTAGAGGATGACACGGTCTATGCCTCACATTGATCAATCTAGATGTCTTGGATAGAAGGACACTTGTCATATATTGTGAGGAGTCACAATTAGTAGTCACAAGGTGATGTTGGATCTCAACATTCTTATAACTTGGGTAGTAATGATGTGTTGCTATATACCGCTCATTACTTATGCTTCTAAATGAGTTTAGGAGTATTGCCAACGTTATAAGAACCTATAGGGTCACACATAAAGGGCAATTAGATGGAGATTAGGTTCATTTGATGAACCTAAAGGATTAGGTTCATGTGATGAACCAAATTGGATTAAGAGTAATCCAAATTATGCTAATTGAGTTGGACTCAATTTGGTTCATGTGTTAAGTGAGTCTAACTTGGACTTAGACTCATTGAATCAATTTAATTCAATGAATAGAGATTCATTAAATTAAAATTGACTTGAACCAATGGTTAGATTTGATCAACCATGGGAGAGAAGTGGTCAAGTTTGACTTGACTTGAGAGGAAGATGAAGAGTCAAGTTTGACTTGACTTTATGCCACCTCATTAGTGAGTTGACATTGAGTGGGCCAATGATGATGCTCCACATCATCATGGTTACTTAAGTGAGATGTCACCTCATGGGAGTTACCAAGAGTTGTGACTCTTGGTATCCCATGGAGGTTACAACCTCCACTAAATTGGCTGACCACTTTGATTTCATGTGGAGAGTTTCATTTTTTTGTGGTAACTCCCATCTTCTTCCTCTCTAGCTTTCTTCTTGCTCTCCCTCTCCCCCATTACTGATCTCTAAGGTTGCTAGCACATCCTTAGAGATTTTTCTCCATCTCTTGCTTGTGTGGATACACATAGAGAAGTGTCTACTTTGACACTTTCGAGATCCGGCGAACCGAGGACGAGCGGGATTGCGAAGGGCTTCGCATCAAGGGTATAACCTTTCTTCTTTATAGATCTACTGTAGATTGAGGTTTAGAAACTCGTACTCGTAAGTTTTTCGAAAGTTTTATCTTCGCACGGATCCGGTGGCGGGGGTTTCGGGGTTTCCGCGACGCGAAAAAGCGGTTTTCGCGGCCCGAAAAACCCAACAGTGGTATCATAGCCATGTGCGAAGACTTGTACGAGTTTAGTTTGTATTTTTATGAAAAAATATAGATTCTGTAACATTCTGTAATTTTAGGTATTTTATGGTTTTTATGGGTAATTTTCTCGTAGAAGCGAAGCACAAGTGTTTCGACACTTGTAGGCTTCGACTACTGGGAAGATTTTTCTGAAACGGCAAGGTTTCGCCCCAAAACTTTTTGGGACAGAGGGCTAAGGCACTGTTGGATCACTTAGGGGCACTCACGATGGTTAGATCGCGGGTAGGGGCGCTGCCCCTGGCCCCCACAAGGGGATTCGTTCCGCCATTGCGCTCGAAAACTGCTAAACGGGACTGCCGGGAAATTTTACTCGTAAAAATTGTAAAAATTAGTATTAAAATTACAGAAAATTATGGAAATTACATAATTTAGAATTATGTATAATTTGTGATAGTCATGGCCCAAAAAGATCCAATTGGATTGGTATATATTTGTGTTATAATTCATAATACGACCTGCGTGTCGTCATGTGATTGTATGTGCTGTATTCTTGATACGCGACCTGCGCGTCGTGCCTTTCTACATTTATTCTTGTTGTAAATTAGTTTAGACTCGAATGGAACTCGAGTTTCAAAATTGTAATGTACAAAATTGGAGTCGTGGAAGGTCCACACGAGATGGAGTTACGAGGAGGGCGCGAGCAACACAAGGTGGTCAAAGGGAGGAGCTTGAGAAGCTGTTGACCTAGGTTGACCATCCATTCTTCTCATTGGCTTGAGAAGATCGTAGTAGGGCCATGACTAATCACAAATAGAAAAATTAATTGCTTGTGTGTGTGTATTTGATGCATGCTAGTAAAGTAGTTAATTAGCGCC
Source organism: Zingiber officinale (assembly GCF_018446385.1). Classification (NCBI taxonomy): domain Eukaryota; kingdom Viridiplantae; phylum Streptophyta; class Magnoliopsida; order Zingiberales; family Zingiberaceae; genus Zingiber; species Zingiber officinale. Next base: position 25,786,450 of record NC_055997.1, on the reverse strand, counting down.
TTAACGATTCGATTCGATCAATCGCGTATATGATACATCTCAACGATTAGATTAGATCTAAGTCGCGCACATGATGCACCTCCTCTATGATTAGATTAGATCTAAATCGAGTATATGATACACCTCGACGATTAGATTAGATCTCAATCGCGTCAACTTGTAATGCCTACCATGTCGTGATACCTACCACTACCTCGATCGCATGTTGTTGTTGAATCTGCCAAAGCAGAGCAACGCATACTATCTTGGTAGGGTACGGAGGGACAATCTTGGTCCCGCCTATCAACGCATGGGTGAGTACAACTCAATTAGATTGAGTAACTAGTTAACTCGGTTGGATCGAATACAACTATAGGCATTCTTCCAACGGTTGGAAAGATAGGACATAAATCACATTTATATTAATTCTTGGGCGTATTAGTCAAAGCTAACTCAAGTTTTAATATAACTGTGGATAATGATCCTATAAATAAGAGTTGCATAGAGATGTAATTGGTAAATTGTTACCTACCGATCATACTAAGTCTTGGGCGATTTAGCCAAAGCTAACTCAAGGCGTGGTATGATGTGGATCTTGTCCCACATGAATTATAGCTAGTTAGAATCTAATAAGTGTGGTTTGACCACATCACTCACTTGATTCTACAAAAATTATATAATTCAGTGGGAGCATCATTTAGTTAAAGGCCTAATTAAATGATTTAAAAGAATATGATATTCATTTTCTGCATTTATCTGTTGTAGATAACCATGACGTCGAATACGAACTCTTTCTCCCTGCGTTTTGTCCTTAAGAAGGACAAGCTCAACGGAGCAAATTTCCTAGACTGGTATAGGAACTTGAGAATAGTTCTCACCTAGAAACGTAAACTGTACGTTCTGGAGCAACCCATTCCCGAGGCACCTCCTGCCACTGCCACGCGAGCTGATCGTGACGCTTACAAGAAGCATCAAGATGACGCATTAGATGTGTCATGTCTTATGCTCGCAACCATGAACTCTGAGCTTCAGAAGCAACATAAGTTGATGACTGCTTATGATATAGTTGAACATCTTCGTCAACTATATCAAGGACAAGCAGGGCACTGGAAGAGGAACTTCACAGGATACCTGGAAGATCTTAAGAAGAAGAGAAATAAGATTTCTACTTTAGGTATAAATGTTATAGAAGTCAACCTCTCTATTTCTTCATCGTGGGTTTTAGATACCGAATGTGCTTCTCACATTTATACTAATGTACAAGCGCTGAGAAATAGCAGAGCATTGACAAAGGGCGAGATATACCTACGTGTAGGCAATGGAGCACGAGTTGTTGCTGTTGCTGTAGGAACTTATCATCTATCTCTGCCCTCTGGGCTTGTATTAGAATTAGATGAATGTTGTTATGTGCCTGCATTAACTAAGAACATAATTTCAGTTTTTCGTTTGGACAAGAAAGGCTTCTCTTTTATAATTAAGGACAAATGTTGTTCTATTTATTTAAAAGATATGTTCTATTGTAGTACACCTCTGATGAACGGACTCTACATTCTAGATCTTGAAAGCCCTATCTATAACATAAATACCAAGAGGTTCAAGTCAAATGACTTGAACCAAACCTATCTCTGGCACTGTCGCTTAGGTCATATAAATAACAAGCGCTTATCCCAGCTCCATAAGGATGGTTTGCTGGACTCATTTGATTTTGAATCTTATGAGACGTGCGAGTCATACCTACTAGGCAAGATGACCAAGACTCCCTTTAGTGGGCACAGTGAGAGAGCGATTGACTTGTTAGGTCTTATACATAGTGATATATGTGGCCCTTTCAATGTCGCTGCTAGAGGCGGTTATAGGTACTTCATCACATTTACTGATGATTTCAGTAGATATGGTTATGTGTACTTGATGACATATAAGTCTGAATCCTTTGAAAAGTTCAAAGAATTCAAGAATGAAGTACAGAACCAGCTTGGCAAGAGTATTAAGATACTTCGATCAGATCGAGATGGAGAATACCTTAGCCATGAGTTTCGTGACTACCTAGCTGAGTGTAGGATTCTATCCCAACTCACTCCTCCTGGAACACCACAATGGAATGGTGTATCCGAAAGGAGGAATCATACCCTATTAGATATGGTACGATCTATGATGAGTCACACAGTGTTGGTTGCTACTCGGAAAGCCTAGAGGTTCCACTGTACAAAAATTTTGTACAAAGGTCTGAACCTTTTCCTAGCTACCATGTGTTCTTTTAAATTAAATTTTGGATCGCCTGCGGAACTTAACACGTTTGATCCAAAACTTAATCTATTTGTTCTTTTAGGTTTTGACTTGGATCTCCTGCGGAACTTAACACGTTCAACCCAAGTCACCTTAAGTTATTAATTCCATTAAATATTAATTTCCATAATCGGTTCCCAGTACTGACGTGGCGAGGCACATGGCCATCTTGGATATGGGAGCAACCACCACCGACTAGACAAAACCTTTTATAGAAAGCTAATATTTAATTTCCTAAAATAACTTTAGGTTAACCGAAAAGAACAATCAAATCACAAGAAAAAAAATAAAAGAACACTATATCGAAAACAAATTCGAAATTCTAGAATCGTATGCCTCTTGTATTTAGTATTATTTCCAAAAATAACTAGTATGATGCGGAAAGAAAAATTACTAGTTATACCTTTTAGAAAAACCTCTTGATCTTCTACCGTATTCCTCTTCTAACCTCGGACGTTGTGTGGGCAACGATCTTCCGAGATGAGAACCACCAAGCACCTTCTTCTTCCTTGCAAATTTCGGCCATCAAAACTTCTTCTAGGATGAAGAGGTTCGGCCACCACCACCATGCTCCAAGGGATGCTAGAAACAAAGCTTTCTTTCTCTCCTTCTTCTTCTTCTTCTCTAAACTTGATCCGGCCACCATATGGGTCTCCACAAGAAGGATGAGGTTCGGTCATCAAAGAGAAGAAAGGAGGAGAGGATGGCCGGCCACACCAAGGAAGAAAAAGAGAGAGGAAAAATAATAGAGTTGTTCACCATGAAGGCACCTCTACCCTCGCTTTTATAATCCTTGGCCTTAGCAAATAAGGAAATTTAAATAAAAATTTCCTTAATTCTTTTGCCATTGATAAGGAAAATTTATTTAATTAAAAATAATTTTTTTCTCATCAACAATGTGGCCGGCCACTTTAAACCAAGCAAGGGAAATTTAATTCAATCAAGAATTAAAACTTTCCTAATTTGTTTCCGGAAATTTTATAAAAAATTTCTCTAATAATTTTCCCTTCATGATGGTCAATAAAAAGAAATTTTATAAATTAAAATATTTCTTTTAAACATGTGGATAAAAAGAAAGTTATCTTTAAAAATTAAAATCTCTTCCAATCTACAAATAAGGAAAGATATCTAATCTTTTCTTAATCCTTGTAGAAGCTTTATAAAAGAGATATTTAATTTTTAAACTCTCTTTTAAATCATGAACATGATTAAAAGGAAAGTTTTACCAAAATTAAAATCAACCTTTTAATCTACAAATAAGGAAAGAGATTTAACTCTTCTCTTAATCTTTTGTAGAATCTTATAAAAGGAAAGATTTAAATTTTTAAACTCTCTTTTAAATCATGTTATCCACATGAGAAAATTTTAAAAAATAAAATTCCTTTTTATTTTAATAGGGCCGGCCACCTAAGCTTGAGTTCAAGCTAGGGCCGGCCACCTGAATTCACCCATGAACCAAAACATGGCTAGCCCTAGCTTGGCCGGCCCCCTATAGGATGGGTAAGAAGGTGGGTATAGGTGGGTATAGTACTCTATAATTAAGAGGCTACGATAGGGACCGAGAGGAGGAATTGGTTTTGGTCTCCTGATAAAATTAAGCATCCCGTGTTCGCCCCGAACACACAACTTAATTTTATCAATAATAATTCATTCCACTAGAGAATTATTATTGAACTACCGCACCAATCCCAAATTATATTTTTGGGCTCCTTCTTACTATGAGTGTGTTAGTCTCCCTGTGTTTAAGATAATAAATATCCACTAATTAAGTAAGTTACTGACAACTCACTTAATTAATATCTAGCTCCAAGAGTAGTACCACTCAACTTCATCGTCATATCGGACTAAGTCCACCTGCAGGGTTTAACATGACAATCCTTTTGAGCTCCTCTTGGGGACATTCTCAACCTAGTATCTCTAGGACACAGTTTCCTTCTATAATCAACAACACACACTATAAGTGATATCATTTCCCAACTTATCGGACTTATTGATTCATCGAACTAAATCTCACCCATTGACAAATTAAAAAAATAAATATCAAATATATGTGCTTGTTATTATATTAGGATTAAGAGCACACACTTCCATAATAACTGAGGTCTTTGTTTCTTTATAAAGTTAGTATAAAAGAAACGACCTCTAATGGTCCTACTCAATACACTCTAAGTGTACTAGTGTAATTATATAATTCAGATAAACTAATACCTAATTACACTACGACTTTCAAATGGTTTTTTCCTTTCCATCTTGGTCGTGAGCTACTGTTTATAATTTATAAGGTACTGATAACATGATCCTCTGTGTGTGACACCACACACCATGTTATCTACAATATAAATTAATTGAACAACTACATTTATTACAAATGTAGACATTTGACCAATGTGATTCTTATTTCTAGATAAATGTTTATACCAAAAGCTAGGCTTTTAGTATGCACTCTAACACACAGATCTTCCGACATACCTTTGGGGCTATGCTCTAGACACGACAGCTTTTATACTCAACCGAGTTCCATCCAAGGCCGTGATAAAGACACCATATAGGATATGGACTGGGAGAGATGCCCAGGTGTCTTTTATGAGGATTTGGGGTTGTGAGGTATACGTTAGATGTCAAGTCTGAGACAAATTAGGACCCAAATTCGACAAGTGCTACTTTATTGGATATCCCAAGGAAACCAAGGGATATTACTTCTACATTCCCAGTCAGCACAAGGTAGTTGTGGCAAAGACTGGGGTCTTTCTAGAAAGGGACTTTGTTTCTAGAAAGACTAGTGGGAGTATGTTCGATCTTGAAGAAGTTCAAGATACGGACCATAGCACTGAGGCCTCGATGGAAGTTGAACTGGAACCACAAAGTGTTGTGGATGATGTTGTTCCACAAAGAGTTGAGGAACAACAACCAGTTCAAGTAGACATACCTCTTCGCAGGTCTGATAGGGTATGTCGTCAGCCTGAGAGATACTCATTTTTCTTGTCTGACCATGATGATGTTGTGCTCATAGAGGATGAGCCTACCACCTATCAGGAAGCTGTGATGAGACCAGATTCTGAGAAATGGCTAAAGCCCATGAGATCTGAGATGGAATCCATGTACACCAACAAAGTATGGACTTTGGTTGATCTACCTGAAGGGGTAAAACCCATTGGGTGTAAGTGGGTCTTTAAGAGAAAGACTGACATGGATGGACTTATCTATAAGGGTCACTTGGTAGCTAAAGGTTTTAAGCAGATTCATGGTATTGACTATGATGAAACCTGTTCTCCAGTAGCGATGTTTAAGTCCATTCGGATCATGCTTGCTATTGCAGCTTACCATGACTATGAGATATGGCAGATAGATGTCAAAACCGCGTTTCTGAATGGAAACCTACTCGCAGATGTGTACATGACACAACCTGAGGGTTTTGTAGATCCACAGTATACTAGCAGAGTATGCAAGCTGCATAGGTCCATTTATGGACTAAAGCAAGCTTCTCGGAGCTGGAATCTTCGATTCGATGATGCAATCAAATAGTTTGGTTTCATCAAGAATGAAGATGAGCCTTGTGTCTACAAGAAGGTTGTAGGGGACATAGTTGTCTTCCTTATGTTGTATGTGGATGACATACTACTCATTGGGAAGGACATCCATTTGCTTAAGTCTGTCAAGACCTGGCTAGGGAGTTGCTTCTCAATGAAGGAGTTAGGTGAGGCATCCCGCATTCTAGGGATACAGATCTATAGAGATAGATCTAAGAGATTGCTTGATCTAAGTCAGAGTGCATATATTGACAAGGTACTCCTTCGGTTTGCCATGCAGAACTCCAAGAAGGGATTTTTGCCGATGTCACATGGCGTGAGTCTTTCGAAGACTCAAGGTCCCTCTTCTAGAGAGGAAAGAGACCGCATGGATCAGATCCCTTATGCCTCATCCATAGGATCTATCATGTACGCCATGCTATGTACTCTGATGTCTCGTTTGCTTTGAGCATGACGAGCAGATACCAGTCAGATCCAGGTGAAAGTCACTGGATAGCGGTCAAGAATATTCTTAAGTACTTAAGAAGGACTAAAGATTATTTCTTGATATATGGAGGCAATGATGAGCTAGCTGTAAAGGGTTACAGTGATGCTAGCTTCCAGACCTACCAGGATGATTATCGATCGCAGTCAGGGTTCGTGTTTTGCATTAATGGTGGTACTGTGAGCTGGAAGAGTTCGAAGCAGGACACAGTAGCTGATTCTACGACATAGGCCGAGTACATTGCTGCATCAGAGGCAGCAAAGGAGGCAGTTTGGATCCGTAAGTTCATCACTGAACTTGGGGTGGTTCCCAGTATCGCTGACCCTATCGAGCTCTATTGTGACAACAATGGAGCTATAGCACAGGCGAAGGAACCTCGCTCACACCAGCGGACCAAACACATACTAAGGCGCTTCCATCTCATTCGAGAGATTATCGAGAGAGGAGATGTGAAGATATGCAGAGTACTTACAGAGGCTAACATCGCAGATCCCTTGACCAAAGCTTTGACACAGAGAAAGCATGATGGTCACACTAGGTTATTGGGGCTTAGAGCCTATACTGATTGGCACTAGTGCTAGTGGGAGATTGTTAGTTAGAGCCCTAGAGCTAATCATTTGATGATTGTATTATGGACTTGTTGTATCATATTCTTATATAAATAAAGGCATTTTGTTTTGATTATTATACTTACTTGTATTGGTACCAAATAAACTAAGTATATAGCGTCCTTGAGTAGAAGGTTCTCACCTATATCAATCTGTTAGTTGAACTGATAGTGAGATGATATAGGGAACACTACTCTTAATCATTCCTAGTCGAGTATTAATATTCAGGGACAATGTTAATGCAATAAGACTAGCATGTAGGTCAACTCGATGACTTGATCTCACAAGTCATGGATATAGAGATATCAAGTTGACACATGAGTATGCATTGGAGAATATATACTGAATGACCCGCCATGAGAAAGTATCATGGATCGTTATATGAATGTCATATACTTTCTCATGTGGCTATTAGTATGACTACTAGTCCTTAGACCTGAAGTCACCATGGTTCCGTACATAAGGAGTTATGTACTTTGGTTTCGTCAAACGTCACCCGTAACTGGGTGGACTATAAAGGCGATTACTGGGTATGTAAAGAATTATGCAGAGGGATGTGAGTGATGTAGATGGGATCTATCCCTCCTATATGACGGGAGCGACATCAATATTCTTGATAGAGTGAGACCACGATATGCATGGCCATGCCCAAATGAGTCAATATAAGATATGAAGCTCATTTGATTTAGTGAGTCTACTTGGAGTTCAAGATTTAGATTGATTAGAGGATGACACGGTCTATGCCTCACATTGATCAATCTAGATGTCTTGGATAGAATGACACTTGTCATATATTATGAGGAGTCACAATTAGTAGTCACAAGGTGATGTTGGATCTCAACATTCTTATAACTTGGGTAGTAATGATGTGTTGCTAGATACTGCTCATTACTTATGCTTCTAAATGGGTTTAGGAGCATTGCCAACGTTATAAGAACCTATAGGGTCACACACAAAGGGAAATTAGATGGAGATTAGGTTCATTTGATGAACCTAAAGGATTAGGTTCATGTGATGAACCAAATTGGATTAAGAGTAATCCAAATTATGCTAATTGAGTTGGACTCAATTTGGTTCATGTGTTAAGTGAGTCTAATTTGGACTTAGACTCATTGAATCAATTTAATTCAATGAATAGAGATTCATTAAATTAAAATTGACTTGAACCAATTGTTAGATTTGATCAACCATGGGAGAGAAGTGGTCAAGTCTGACTTGACTTGAGAGGAAGATGAAGAGTCAAGTTTGACTTGATTTTATGCCACCTCATTAGTGAGTTGGCATTGAGTGGGCCAATGATGATGCTCCACATCATCATGGTTACTTAAGTGAGATGCCACCTCATGGGAGTTACCAAGAGTTGTGACTCTTGGTATCCCATGGAGGTTACAACTTCCACTAAAGTGGTCGACCACTTTGATTTCATGTGGAGAGTTTCATTTTTTTATGGTAACTCCCATCTTCTTCCTCTCTAGCTTTCTTCTTGCTCTCCCTCTCCTCCATTACTGATCTCTAAGGTTGCTAGCACATCCTTAGAGATTTTTCTCCATCTCTTGCTTGTGTGGATACACATAGAGAAGTGTCTACTTTGACACTTTCGAGATCCGGCGAACATAGAGAAGGGCTTCGCATCAAGGGTATAACCTTTCTTCTTTGTAGATCTACTGTAGATCGAGGTTTAGAAACTCGTACTCGTAAGTTTTTCAAAAGTTTTATCTTCGCATGGATCCAGTGGCGGGGGTTTCGGGGTTTCCGCGACGCGAAAAACCGATTTTCGTGGCCCGAAAAACCCAACACTAGGATCCTCAAAATTTGTAAGGCATTAATCAAGGGGGAGTGAAGAGAGTCAAGTTAAGTTTTTTTTTTTTTGGTTAAAGTTCTTTAAAAAAAGGGGGTTCAAATATTTCTGAAAATGAAAGTTCATTTGTAAACTATTTTTGGAATGAAAAATAAATTATTTTTTTAAACTAAGTATTTGATAAAGTATTTTAAGTTTTTTTAAAAAAAAATTATTTACTTAGCTAAGTATTTTTACAAGAAAATATTTTTAAAGCTAAGTTTTTTTAATTAAAGTTTGTTTAGGTTTTTTTTCAAACCTTTATAAAACTCAGTATTAAAACTAAAGTTCTTATCAACTTCTTTTGAAAGATAAAGCATTGATAAAACAATTATTTTCAAAGCTAAAATTTAGCTAAGTTTTTTTTTTTTTTGAAAAAGCTAAGTTTCAAAACCTAAGATTAGCTAAGTTTTTTTTAAAGTAATTTTCAAAACTAAAATTTAGCTAAATTAATTTTTGAAAAAACTAAATATATTTCAAAACACTTATTTTCAAAAGCTAAGTTTAAGTTACTTTCAAAAAACTTAAAAGTTTTGCTAAGTTTTTCTTTCTTCTTGCAAAACTAATACTCAAATAAGAGCTACCTTTCAAGGGTAGTTAAAAAAATTTTATCTTTTCATTTTTTTCTCTCTACTTAGTAATATTTTTTATTTATGTCAAACGGGGAGAGAAAAGTCAAAGTTAAGAATTTAAAAAAGAATTTAAACTAATTAAGAATTTAAATATAATTAAAGGGGGAGCATAAAGTTTTTTTTTTGAATTATTGCATTCATGCTCTTGTTTATATTTCATTATTTATTATTATGTTTTATTTAACTTTGAACTATGTTATCATAATTAAAAAGAGAGAGATTGTTGGTACGGGAAGCATCTGACGATCGAACCTGTGTTTTGATTATGTCAAAGGATCCAAAGTTAAGTTTTTTTCTTATCTAACGAGTTTGATTGAGATTGTAGAAAAGTCCTAAGTGTACTTAGGTAAAAGTCCTAACTGCGGTTGGGTAGGTGAAAAATCCTAGGGGGTGGTAACCCTAGGTCCTAGGGACCCTAGGTGAGGAAAAGTCCTAGCTGCGGTCAGGCAGGTGGAAAACCCTAGGGGCTGGTAACCCTAGGTGAGGAAAAGTCCTAGCTGCGGTTAGGTGAAGGGAAAACCCTAGGGGGCAGTAACCCTAGGTCCTAGGGGGTGGTAACTCTAGGAAGAAAGTCTTGGCGGGTCGAGAGCTTGGGCAAAATCCTAGGGGGTGGTAACCCTAGGTTGAAATCCTGGTATCGCGAACCGAGTGGAAGATTGGACAGGTGGTGGAGCGGACGTCCAGCATGAAGACCGGAAGCTTCGGATGCTGAGCAAAAGTCCAGTTGGTCTAGAGCATCAACTAGCAACATGTAAACTCTCCTGAGTGGAGTAGGTGAGAATGCGTTCACTGGTGAGGGAACAGTAGGCGTCGGTTCGACCTAGGGTTTCCAGAGTGGAAATCCGAAGTCAGAACTGGACAGTCCGGTGGCTGCCAAATTCTTATATTAATCTTGTTTTATATGTGCTAACTCTATTTTGTAGGATATGTTTTGTATTTTGTTCTAGCATATCTTGCATGGAATGAAAAAGTACTAAAAGCCCGGATGAACAATGTCCGAGGTGCCCTCCATGGAGATTGGAGGCGCCTCGGGTGCCTTGGCCGAAGCAGCAAAGGAAGCAGGCTAAGGGCACCCTCCATGGAGCTTGAGGGTGCCCTGGACGCTGGATGGAAGGTGCCCTCCATGGAGCTTGAGGGCACCTTGGACGCTGGATGGAAGGCGCCCTCCAGGGGCTTGGAGGTGCCCTCGGGCGGATAGGCTGCGGGTGAAGTAGAGATTATCCACGCTGCAGATCCAGCGGGGTTAGAGGCACCCTCCATGCTGTTGAGGGTGCCCTCAATGGGCTATATAAGCTTGTTTCGAGCAGCAGCAAAAATACAACTGAAAACACAATCATTCTTCCATGTGCTGCTCAAAGGACGATCCGATAAAGCTGCAACTCGACTCCAACGACCAGAAGCTTCAAGTTTACTAATTCCTTGTTTGTTGGTATAAGTTTTTCATTTATATTATACTTCAAATTGTAACTTCTGAATTGATAGTGATTGCCCGAAGTAAACACTCAACGAGTGCGGGCCTTGGAGTAGGAGTCGCCACAAGCTCCGAACCAAGTAAAACCCTCGATGTTTGTGTTTGTGTTTTATTGTTCTACTGCGTGTTTTACTCTAACGAACGAATTAGCCATGAGTGCTATTCACCCCCCTAATGCTTTCAATCTTACAGAAGGTTGTTAATTCAAGACTCTAAAGCACTAATCAAATTTTTCTTCAGGCGTAAGTGGAGAAGTCTCTTACAGCAGTTGAAGCACACAATTACAAAGCTAAATCGAAAAAGAAATGATTACAAGTGTTTTATTTTAGCTTCTAGGATAAGGACTATATTTACATCCCTGGTCGAGGTGCCTGGAAGGGTTCTAGGTGCCTGGGAGGGGATAAACTTTTATTCCTGTCTCAACGGAACATGCCATGTCGCGTTTTGGGTAAAATCCTACTCTGGGCGCCCAGACCAAAGTTAACCTTATGTTAACTTGTTTGGTTTGGGTTCTGGCTCCGGCTTCACTCGCTTGGATCCGGGTCTTCCACTCCAGTTCTGACTCTGCTTGAGTGATCTTGGCTATTCAGAATAGGGCTCACTCGAATCCAACTTTTGACCTTCGAGCAGTCTTCCGCTCCGGTTTCTCGTCCTTCAGAAACATCTCACGCCTCCTTGTCATCCGCTAGTGTACTCTTCCGCAGCACCTCGTCCCTTGGATGCACCGAGCCCGTCGGCTCTCTCCTGTGCCGTCCTTCTCACTAACTACGTCTTTCGCTCGACTTCCTGTGCTCCTAAGTTTCTACACACTTAGACATAGGGGTTAAATACCAATAGGCCCTAACTTGACTTGGCTGATCACATCAAAACTACCACGGGGTACTTACAAATATATGCTATCATTGTGGTATGAAAAATCATTGGTTGTGTACTTATCATACGCCTAAACATCTTGCTGATTGTTACGTAACCGCAAGTGTACGGTTTCATTGTCAGTAATATATAAGATTTGTTGAATCCACAGGGACTGTTGATTAAGTACTAGAGATGTCGTAAAGTAAGTTGTCTAGACGGTCGAAAGTTGGCTTTGGCGCTTGCAAACTAACGACAGTGATTGAAGAGAGAAAGAGAAGGTTGAGACGAAGAGAGAGGAGAGAGAGAGAATTGGTCTTGGAGGGAATGAGCTTTGGGAGATGGATTCTAGGATTTCGGTTTCATTATAATACTAGGAGATATTACATAGATTGCTTAGTTTCTACCCTCTATGTCCATGCTCTTACAGGAAGTTAAATTGGTCAATATCCCTAAGTATTGAATGATGATTCTTGTGAAATCCTATAATGGTTAACCCCTGTCACGAGGGCGCCTTAGTAGATCACAGGAATACATGTCTAGTAAATAACAATAAGGATAAAGGTAGAGATTTGGTATGGTTTCCTACTTCCTTATGGAGGAATTGCCTCTCCTTTCAAGAGAATGCCATAGACGTCCGTGTATACGATCTAGAGCACTCTTTCTACGAGAGCAGCAATTCTTAAGGTATTGTTTCTCCTTTTAAGGGAGCATCCTAGACGTCCAGAAAGGGTTACCCCTGTCACTAGGGCACCTTGGTCAATACGCTCTAGGCATCCCCTTTTCGTGATTAACAATCCTCCACATCAATCAACAAAGCGTGTGAAGAAATATAAATATGTCACACACACAATTCATTATGAACAAGACATTAACAAGTCATTGAATAGAAATATGATGAACCTACATAGTTCTACATCTCCATCATATTACAAATATTTCCTAATCCTAGAAGAGGATATCTACTCCATTGTGTGGGAAGAACAACCCCAAAACATAAAGTAAAACATACTTACAACCCTTGATGTGAGAAGAAGGGGAAGAAGAGATGCTTGTTGAGGTTTTCGATGTCTTGGGGATGCCTCCTTGCTTTGGAGATGGATGTAATGTCAAGGGATGGCGGTGGATGAAGCTCTAAGATTTCCCCCGAAGGGGAGAACCCTTTACCAAAGAGAGGGATGAAGTCCCGAACCAAAGATGCTCCCAAGAATAGGGTTCTTGACCCTTATATAAGTTAGGGCATGGGGGTCGCGGCACGACCGTGCAAGTATGGCACGGTCATGCCTTCTTTTGTCTCTGGCTGCACGGCCGTGAGGATCTGAGCAGTGCTCCTAGGACACAACTGTGCAGAATTGCATGGTCGTGCTCTTGGCTGCGGTCGTGGGGGCACGACCGTGCAGATTTGCATGACCATGCACGGATTTATATCTAGTTGGTCACACGACTATGCAAGAGTTGCACGGTCGTGCACTGTCCTTCTTCTGTTTGGGCACACGACCATGCAAGGTTGCATGGTCGTGTTCTCTGCCTCATTCCAGTGCATCAACAATCACTGTTTTTGCTCCGAAAGTTGTCCCTGTCAACACAAAATCAAACAAAGAGCAGATCTTCGAACAAAAGAGTATTTATGATGAGTATATGATAAAAGAGACGATCATGCAAAGAATATATACGCATAAAGCAAGTGAATGTGCGTTAAAACATACATAAACAATCATAATATTTATGCACATCACACCCCTAGACTTGAACCTTTGCCTGCCCTCAAGTAAACCCCGTAATCTAGATTTATGTGTGTAGATGACATGTAATAATCCCTAATGAGTCAATATAAACCTATCATATAGTTTCATTGATGAGCATGATACAAAAATTATTTGAGTGTGGCTTAAGTAGAAGTTCTCCGTGCTCAGTGTAATAAGTGGCTTGACCTTTTCAAGTGTCAACCTCTAAGCCTAGTCAATTTTTCATTTAACCGTGTTCCTCATACTTCCGGCGATAAGCGCTTACCTGCCACACGCAAGGTTCGTTCCTCTCAAAAATGCTATGCATCATCTACACAAGGTCTCAAAGGAATACTCAGTATCAAGAGAAACATAGTATTCATTTCCCCAGTAACCTAACTCGGTCTCAAAGGGGTGAATTGCTAGTTTCCACTCACGATAACTATTTTTTATCCCTTATTTTTTTCTTCTTTTTTTTTATGTTTGCAAAGTATCAAACTTGAACAAACTTTCATTATTATTTTTTTGGGATTGATTTTTCCAAATGAGATTACATGATCTGAGTGTTGGTCGCTACTTGGAATTCCGTTCTGCTTCCTCTGTACAAAAATTTGTACAAGCACAAACCTTTCCTAACAACCTATATGTTCCTCATGAGTTAAACTTGAATTGGAAATGGAACTTAACATTTTTACTTCAAGTTCAACTCATGTGTTCTTCAGTAGTTAAAACTTGGATTACAAATGATACTTAATATTATTAATCCAAGTTCATCCCATGTTATAGAAGTTGATTAAATATCTATTTCAAGGATTGACTTCCAGGTTAAACATGGTGAGGCACTCGACCTTCTTGGGTATGAGATCATCCACCACTTCCTAGACAAAGCCTTTCAAAGAAATTGGATATTTAAACTCCTTACAGTAACCCTAGGTTTAACTACAGTGACCTCAACAGAAGCACAGGATTAAAACACTAAATCAAAACACAAAAATGAAGCATGAAATCGCTAGCCTCTTGTGTTGGTATTTCAGGATCCATACAAAGAAAAACTAGTTTCGTTGCAGAATTAAGAACTAGTTATACCTTTCTTTGTAAACAAAGATCTCTTGATCTTCTGCTGTATTCCTCTCCTCCACTTAGACGTCGTGTGGGAGATGATCTACCAAGATGAAATCCACCCGAACCACTTCTTCTCCTCCAAGAAATTCCGGCCACCAAGGAATGCCAAAATAGGAAACTTTCTTCTCTTCTTCTTCCTCTCAAGCAATCGACCACCAAGTGCTCCTTCTTTTCTTTCAAGTTTCAGCCACCAAGAAGAGATGGGCGCCGACCTTAGAAAGAAGAAAAGGAGAGAAGAAACAAGGTGTCACCGGCCTTAGGAAGAGGAAAGGGAGAGAGACCGACCACCAAGGAAAAGAGAGGAGAGATATTATAGAGATATGTGTTTTTTTAAGACACCCTCTACCTCTCTTTTATAATCCTTGGTCATGACAAAAAATAAAATTTTAGTAATAATTAAAATCTCTCTCTTTTAAATTTCCTATTGTGATGGCTACAAAAGGAAAGTTTTAAAATTAATCTCTCTCTTTTAAACAATGTAAAAGGCTACAAAAAAAGAAAGATTAAAATTAAAATTTCTCGTTTAAATCATGGTTACAAAAAATGAAAGTTTTGTCAAAAATTAAAATATCTCTTTTAAAACATTATAGATAACTATAAAAAAGGAAAGATTTTAACAAAATTAAAATCTCTCTTTTAAACCTTTGTAGATAGCTATAAAAGGAAAGATTTTAAAATTTAAAACTCACTTTTAAGACCATGTAGATGGCTATAAAAGGAAAGATTTTAAAATAAAATCTCTCCTTTTAATCCTATGTGGTCGGCCCCTTGCTTGGGCACAAAGCTTGGCCGACCACCTCTTGGGCTCCAAGCTAATGCTTGGCCGGCCCCCTTGCACCAAGCAAGGATGTGTCCGGCCCATTACTTGGGTAAGAAGTGGACTTTATGGATACAAGAATTTATAGAGGCTACAACAGGGATCGAGAGGAGGAATTGGTTTTGGTCTCCTGATGAACTTGAGCTTCCCGTGTTCGACCCGAACACCCAACTCAAGTTCATCAATAATAACTCATACCACTAAAGAGTTATTATTGAACTACCGCACCAATCCCATATTATATTATGAGCTCCTTCTTATTATGAGTGTGTTAATCTCCCTGTGTTTAAGATATCGAATATCCATTAATTAAATGAGTTACTAACACTCACTTAATTAACATCTAGCTCCAAGAGTAGTACCACTCAACTTCATTGTCATACTGGACTAGGTCCACTTGCAGGATTTACATGACAATCCTTATGAGCTCCTCAAGGGGACATCATCAACCTAGATTACTAGGACATAGTTTCCTTCTATAATCAACAACACACCATATAAATAATATTATTTCTCAACTTATCGGGTCTATTGATTTAACAAAATAAATCTCACCCATTAATAAATTAAAGAAATAAATACTAAGTATATGTGCTTGTTATTATATCGGGATTAAGAGTACGTACATCCATAATAACAGAGGTTACTTTTTTTTTGCAGTCAGTATAAAAAGAAACAACCTCAAATGGTCCTACTCAATACACACATAGTGTACTAGTGTAATTTTATAGTCAAGATAAACTAATACCAAATTATACTACAACCATTCCAATGGTTTGTCGCAATCCATCTTGGTTGTGAGCTACTATTTATAATTTATAAGAAACTGATAATATGATCTTCTGTGTGACACCACACACCATGTTATCTACAATATAAATTAAATGGACAACTACATTTTACTAAATACAAACATTTGACCAATGTGATTCTTATTACAAAATAAATGTTCATATAAAAAGCTAGGCTTTTAGTATACATCCTAACACTGAGTTTATCCAGTAGCCAAAATGTAATTGAGAGGTCACCATAGAAGCAAGAGTACTAGTCCAGTTCTATGAATCATGACTATTTTCAAAAATATCTACCATCAAAGTCAAGCATAATGTGAAGAGATCCTAAAACTAGGCCAACATTCAAATTCTTCTAGTAATAATAATGCTCACTTCATGCTACTATGGATAGGAACATAAAGATCAATAGGCATACTAGCATACCAAATCACACAACATAAATATCTAGATGAAACGTGCTCATATTTTGCATTAAGGAACAAACAATCATGATGTGATGAATGATGTGACCAGGAAAAAATTATTATGCAAAAGAAATAAGCAAAAACTAAACTAAACCAAATGTATCTTAATGCATCCTCCCAGACTTAAACTTTTCATTGTCCCAATGAAAACTAAAAACAATATGGAGGAGATTAAAAGTAAGAGAAGTTACCAAATAATGCGTGCCAAATACCCATGTCATTAACTTCTCCATCATGTAATTGCACTCCTCCTAATCTTTGAGTCCTATAAAAGAAAATTAACAACAAAAATTAAGTAGAGGATACATGCTTATTATGAGGAAAGAAATGAAACTAGAAAGGAACTAAAAACATGAATGAAAACAAGATTGAACTTGGGTTGCCTCCCAAGAAGCGCTTGTTTAAGGTCATTATCTCGACCACCTCATTAGATTCATCGAAACCTCGCTCTTGGAGAGGTAAGATATTTCATCACCCTCTTACTAAGGGCTCTTATTATGGAGGGAGCTTTCATCAAAAAGCGAAGAATCACTGTAATGCTTGAAAATTCTCAAATAAATTTTAGAAATATTATATTATTTTTATGGAATTTTAGAATATTTTTATGGAATTTTTGGAGTAGCAGAAGTAGCAAAATTAAATAAAAATGTAAAATAGCCTAAGCGAGAATTGAACCCGAGACCTATTAGACCCTACGATTTATAGATGACTTTAGTAACCAAGTGGCCCCAGCAGGGGTGTGCTGAAAGAAGAGGAGAGCAATTATATTTATGATCGAGTTGGGTCGTACTTACCACTTAATATAAATAGGGAAATTAAGTGGGGATTTATTATTTTGATCGACAACTCCTCTTATCCCTCACCCTCACCCGCCGATCTCTCTCTTCCTCACCCTCTCGGCGCATCAAGCCCAAGAGAAACCTAGGGTTCCACCTTAGGGCCGTAGGAGCACTTTCCGGCGACAACTCCGATACGAGGACGCTCCCCTCTGCGAGAAGAAAGCATAGACGTAAGAGGATCGCCGAAAAGATCTTCTTCTCTGGAAACCTAGCGATCGGATTGTAAGAAAACTTAACGCAGGATGTAAGTAACCCTCACCTGCAGTATAAGTAGTTAGTCATGCATTTTTATACTTTTAGTTCAGCCACATGCATGATTATCAGGTTGAGGAGTTAGAGCACACCAAGTGCTCGATAAAATGACTCGTGCAACTATAGGATACAGCAGACATTTTTATAGCTCAGTTAAATGCCATAGAAGCATTTTAAATAGCGTGCTTAATCTTGTTTCAGTTTACATGGGACTACGGTCCAATGGGTGGGCTCCCATAGTCGCCTCTAGGTTCAGATAACCTAGTTCTAGGTTCAGATAACCTAGTCAGAACAAGACAAAATGAATTAGATTAAGAATCAGTATTTTACTTTATCAGTGGCACTATACTGGACTCTCAGTTGTCTTTGGGTTAGACTCCCATAGTCGTCCCTAGGTTTAGATAACCTAGTAACCCTACTGGATTCGGGACTAGTTACCTCGGGCCTAGTTAGGGATGCACGCATAGCAAGTACAGTTGTCTGGCCCATCAACAGTATGTTTATTATGTTTATCTATTTATATAAATAGTTTTCAAACTTCACAAACCAGATATGTGAATACAGCTCAGCTTCAATTTAGTTTTCTTATTGATATAGCAAATAGCTTTATGTTCAGTTCTTGATTGCCATGACTTGTATGTCCATATGCCATGTTTTAGCATTTTCAGCATGATCGTCAGCATGCATTTCAAATAGCACCTTTTGAAAGCCTGATTTCTTCGAATGCATGTTTTGTGAGGTAGATGTTTCTTACTAAGCTCCCAAGCTTATAGTTTCCTTTTTCCTTATACTGCAGATAAAGGTAAAGGGAAGATGGATTAGCAGAGGCTGGAGGGCAATGCAACGAGATATGTGTGAGAAGGAACTTGGAATAAAGACCCTTGGGGAGTAGCCCATCTAAAGACTTAGTATTTTTGTTTTTGGTTACTTTTCTGCACTTTTAGGATGTTAATTGTCATGAATTATGAAAGTATGCACTATGTTATGCTTAGACCACTAGTTGTCTTGATGTTAGTTAAATAACTAGGAATGATGAAAGTAATGACATGCCTAGTAAGTTAGTAATGCTTTTAAGTTGATATAATTGCGTTGTATGTGGATTAGTGGTGAAATGCAGCAGGAATCACAGAAATCAGAGCTCCAATCGATCAGCCGATCGATTGGAGAGTCCTTAATTGATCAGCTGATCGATTGGGGAGTGATTTTCCGCGTATAGAGAGCTGATGAATCGATCAGCTGATCGATTGGCCATGGATCGATCAACCGATCGATCGAGAATTTAATTTCCGTGAACAGAGAGCTGCTGAATCGATCATCGGATCGATTGGTTAGACTAGATCGATTAACCGATCGATCCAGACGGGATTTCCATGCACACTAGCACGTTGGATCGATCCGTGGATCGATTGATATGTTCCAATCGATTGAGTTCGACCTCAATCGATTGGGAAAGCCTGATTTTGGCTGGAAATCTCTGATTTCAATTCCTTGACCATAGGGAGAGTTTAGATTCCATTCTTTAGTATATGTACAACAATGAAAAGGTAATTTAAACATGAGTTACAAATTTTAATAGTCATTAGCAGAGTGAGATTTTGTTTGGTACAGCTTTCCGCACTTTATAGTCCAGTTTAGCATAATGTATGTAACCCCCAACCTTACAGTCTAGTCAGTAGAAGGCGGGGCATTACAGAGTGGTATCAGAGCAAGTTCTATACTTCCTCCACACACACATCAGCATTGAACCTGCAGCTTCCAAGTAAGAATACCTCTCACTTTATTTATGTTCCTTGCTTTCATGTTTATAGATAACTGAAGCATGTTCATATATGATAGCATCTAACATGATAGTAGTAGTTATATAAACATGATTGTATTACTTATGTATATCCTCTATCTCTCTAGAAAATGGTACGAGGACACCCAGCTAGAAGGGCACCAGCTACTGAGCCCCAGCATGAGGCAAATAGCTCAGTGCCTTCCCCAGACCTTACAGCGGTAGTGGCTGAGTTACAGAAGCAACTAGCTGAACAGCAACAAGAGATAGCCACCCTAAGGGCTAATCAGCAGAACACTCCCACTGCCACCCCGGAACCTAACATAGCAACCCCAGTAGTTACAAAAGTTTAACTATTCTAGCCTACAGCACCAGCAGCCCCAGCAGCAGGGGCAAGGAGGGAAGCCTATCTGATCTAGTGGAAGAAGATCAAGCCAGAGAACTTCTCAGGCACTAGTGAACCATGGGATGCCCAAGCCTGGTTCAAAACACTGGAGAGTACGATGGAGCTTCTGGACTGGCCAGAACAAGAGAAGGTGAAATGCGCCTCCTTCTGCCTGGCAGGAGACACATGCATGTGGTGGGAGTGGATCAAAGCGAAGCGCCCGGTGAACCAGATGACATGGCAGACTTCGAAAGAGAATTCTTTGAGGAGTTCTTTCACATGCGGGTCACAAACCTCCATTACGATGAGTTCATTGAATTTCGTCAGGGCAACCTTTCAGTTGAGGAGGCTGTGAAGAAGTTCAATAGGCTGTCTCGTCTGTGCCCCAAACTAGTCAGCACTGAAAGAGAACGAGTCCAGTTGATGCTCAAAATACTAAGGCCGGAAATAACACTGAATGTGGCCAGCGGTGTCCATAAGCCGCAAACCACTAAAGAACTGGTAAGTAGTGCTCTGATCACCGAGCATTACCAGAACAGCATCAAGCAGCAGAAGCAAGCCCTCTCAAAGTCCAAAGGCCAAGGAGGCTCAGGTACTCAGAAACACCAGAGCCACAGCTCTAATTGGAAAGGAAACTCCAGTCATAAACGTAAACCAGGGAGTTACCCAAAAGGAGGACCAGCTAGTAAACAACCTAGCTATCCCAAGTGTTATACTTGTGGGAAATTCCACCCAGGAGTCTGTCGCAAGGGCACACGAGGATGCTTCGAATGTGGCCAGGAAGGGCATATGGCTAAACAATGCCCGAACAAGACCAGTTTTCCCGCCCCACCGCCGATTCAATACGGAGGTAACCCAGCACAGTTACACCAGATGCAGGCTGCTTTAGATGGTCCACACATTAGCCAAGGTCGACTAGAAGCCCCCTCAGCCACGACGAACGCGAGAATCTACTCACTAACCAGAGAGGATGTAGCGAATGCCTCGACAGTTGTTACAGGTCAGATTAGTATTTTACAGCAAAGTGCAACTGTCTTATTCAATACTGGGGAAACCCATTCTTATATATCTAGGGCATTAGCCGAAAAGTTAGCAATATCTCCAGACGTACTCAGTGGTCAGTTCTTGACAACACTACCTTCAGGAGAAATCATGGCATCCACGCACTGGCTCCGAGCAGTGCCAGTCATTATAGCAGACAGAGAACTCTTTGGTGATCTTATAGTGCTAGATATGGCTGACTATGATGTCATCTTGGGAATGGACTTCCTGATCAAGTACGGCACCTCCATAGAGTGTCGTAAACAAAAAGTTGTATTCCAACCTGAAGTAGGAGTGCAGTTTGGGTACATCGGAGAACTAAAGAGAAAAGCCAAGAAGTTTTTCTCAGCCCTGAAAGCACAGAAACTACTGGATTCAGGATGTACGGGATTCCTAGCACATGTAGTCAGTATCAGTCAAGACAAGAACCAAAAGCTAGAAAAGGTCCAAGTTGTATGTGACTACCCAGCAGTCTTCCCTGAGGAGTTACCAGGCCT
Organism: Zingiber officinale; assembly: GCF_018446385.1. Lineage (NCBI taxonomy): Eukaryota > Viridiplantae > Streptophyta > Magnoliopsida > Zingiberales > Zingiberaceae > Zingiber > Zingiber officinale. The sequence continues at coordinate 25,765,065 of NC_055997.1, read as the reverse complement.
AGCACTAGACAGGGAGATTGAATTTGAGATAGAACTTATCCCCGGTACAAATCCCATTTCCAAAGTACCCTACCGCATGGCTCCAGCAGAACTGAAGGAACTTCAAGAGTAACTACAGGAGCTGCTCGACAAGGGCTTCATACGCCCTAGTCACTCACCATGGGGAGCCCCTGTATTGTTCGTGAAGAAGAAGGACGGGAGCATGCGCCTGTGTATAGATTACCGGGCACTAAACCAAGTCACGATTAAGAACAGGTATCCTCTTCCCAGGATAGATGACCTATTTGATCAGCTAAAGGGAGTAGCAGTGTTCTCTAAAATAGACCTCAGATCGGGATATCACCAGGTGAGAGTTAAAGAAGGTGATATACCCAAGACAGCTTTCAGGACCAGATACGGACATTATGAGTTCGTAGTCATGTCCTTTGGCGTGACAAATGCTTCAGCTACTTTCATGGACCTCATGAACAAAGTATTCAGAGAATACTTAGATAAGTTTGTTATCGTGTTCATCGATGACATTCTTATCTATTCTGGAACTCAGGAAGAACACGCAGAGCACCTGAAGATAGTACTGCAAACCCTTCAGCAGAACCAGCTGTACGCCAAGTTCACGAAATGTGAATTCTGGCTCGATCAAGTGTCCTTTTTGGGTCACACCATCTCCAAGGATGGTATTATGGTAGACCCCAGTAAGATAGAGGCTGTGAGTAACTAGAAAAGACCTAAGAACGCCAGTGAGATCAGAAGCTTTCTGGGACTAGCAGGCTATTACAGAAAATTTGTAGAGGATTTCTCCAGGATAGCCTCCCCACTGACGGCTCTCACCAGGAAGAATAGAAAATTTCAGTGGACAGAAGACTATGAGAACAGTTTCATGGAGCTCAAAAGAAGATTGACCAGTGCACCCATTCTGACTTTGCCAGAAAATACAGACAGCTTTGATATTTACAGTGATGCCTCTAAATTGGGACTAGGAGCAGTACTGATGCAAAATGGCAAGGTGATCGCCTATGCCTCCAGACAACTCAAGGACTATGAGAGGAACTACCCTACTCATGACCTTGAGCTTGCAGCAGTTGTCTTCGCCCTCAAAATTTGGAGACATTACTTGTATGGAGCTCAGTGTAGAGTGTATACAGATCATCAGAGTCTGAAGTACTTCTTCACTCAGAAGGATCTGAATATGCGACATTAGCATCTACCTTGCTTGGTGACATCCAGACAGCTCAGGGACAGGACCCTGAAATTCAGAAAATCAAGCAAGGGTTAGCAGAATCAGAAAGTGGAGAGTTCAGAGTATCTGATAGTGGGGTATTATATTTCGGTGACAGACTATGTGTTCCGGATTAGGAGGAACTACAGAGGAAAATCCTAGACGAGGCTCACAGGACTCCTTATGCGATGCATCCTGGCTCCACCAAGATGTACCAAGACCTAAAGAGATGTTTTTGGTGGCCTGGGATGAAAAGAGACATCGCTAGATATGTCAGTACCTGTCTGACCTGCCAGAGGGTCAAGGCAGAACACCAGAGGCCAGGAGGAGTTTTGCAGCCTATTCAGATCCCAGAATGGAAGTGGGAGGATATTTCCATGGATTTCATAGTGGGACTACCCAGAACCACGAATGGTTTCGATGCTATCTGGGTAATAGTCGACAGATTGACTAAATCAGCCCACTTCTTAGCTATTAGGATATCCTACTCTATGGAGCAGCTAGCTCAGTTGTATCTTAAGGAGATTGTCAGACTGCATGGAGTTCCATGGACCATCATTACAGACAGAGACAGTAGATTCACGTCACACTTCTGGGAGTGTGTACAGTCAGCATTAGGCACCAGGTTAAAGTTTAGCACAGCTTTCCATCCTCAGACAGATGGTCAGACGGTGCGAGTAAATCAGGTACTCGAAGATATGCTCCGAGCGTGTGCCCTAGACAACAAGGGAAGTTGGTGCAAATATCTATGCTTAGCAGAATTTACATACAACAATAGCTATCAAGCCACTATCAGCATGGCACCCTACGAGGCTCTCTACGGACGGAGGTGTAGATCTCCAATCTGCTGGTATGAGAGTGGTGAATAGAAAGAACTAGAACTTCAGACAGATCTAGTAGCAGATACCACAGCAGCTATACAGTAGATCTGCCAGAGGATAGAGACAGCTCAGAGCCGCCAGAAAAGCTATGCTGATACATGGCGCCGACCCTTAGTGTTTTTGGTTGGGGATACAGTATTCCTCCAAGTGGCTCCCATGAAGGGAGTAATGTGTTTTGGGAAGAAGGGCAAATTAAGTCCCAGATATGTGGGACCATACCTTATCACTAAAAGAGTTGGCAAGGTAGCATATGAACTAGAGCTACCCTAGGAGATGTCAGCTATCCATAACGTATTTCACGTCTCAATGCTGAAGAAGCATATCCCAGATGCCACCCAGGTGATTGAGCCTCAGTCGGTACAAGTCTGCGAAGACCTCAGCTATAACAGTCGACCTATTCAGATAGTAGACCGAGTAATTAAGAAATTACGGAACAAGGAGGTACCATTAGTAAAAGTCATTTGGCAAAATCACACAGCAGAAGAGGCAACTTGGGAGATAGAAGCTAGTATGAGACAGAAGTACCCAGAGTTATTTTAAATTTGAGGACGAACTTTTTATAAGGTATGGGGGATTGTAACGCCTGAAAATTCTTAAATAAATTTTAGAAATATTCTATTATTTTTCTGGAATTTTAGAATATTTTTATGGAATTTTTGGAGTAGCAGAAGTAGTAAAATTAAATAAAAACGTAAAATAACCTAAACGGGAATTGAACTCGAGACCTATTAGGCCCTACGATTTATAGATGACTTTAGTAACCAAGGGGCCCCAGCAGGGGTGTGCTGAAATAAGAGGAGAGCAATTATATTTATGATCGAGTTGGGTCGTACTTACCACTTAATATAAATAGGGAAATTAAGTGGGGATTTATTATTTTGATCGACAACTCTTCTTATCCCTCACCCTCACCCGCCGATCTCTCTCTTCCTGACCCTCTCGGCGCACCAAGCCCAAGAGAAACCTAGGGTTCCACCCTAGGGTCGTAGGAGCACTTTCCGGCGACAACTCCGATACGAGGACGCTCCCCTCCGTGAGAAGAAAGCGTAGACGTAAGAGGATCGCCGAAAAGATCTTCTTCTCTAGAAACCTAGCGATCGGATTGTAAGAAAACTTAACGCAGGATGTAAGTAACCCCTCACCTGCAGTATAAGTAGTTAGTCGTGCGTTTTTATACTTTTAGTTCCGCCACATGCATGATTATCAGGTTGAGGAGAGTTAGAGCACACCAAGTGCTCGATAAAATGACTCGTGCAACTATAGGATACAGCAGACATTTTTATAGCTCAGTTAAATGCCATAGAAGCATTTTAAATAGCGTGCTTAATCTTGTTTCAGTTTACATGGGACTACGGTCCAATGGGTGGGCTCTCATAGTCGCCTCTAGGTTCAGATAACCTAGTCAGAACAAGACAAAATGAATTAGATTAAGAATCAGTATTTTACTTTATCAGTGGCACTATACTGGACTCTCAGTTGTCCTTGGGTTGGACTCCCATAGTCGTCCCTAGGTTTAGATAACCTAGTAACCCTACTGGATTCGGGACTAGCTATCTCAGGCCTAGTTAAGGATGCACGCATAGTAAGTACAATTGTCGGGCCCATAAACAGTATGTTTATTATGTTTATCTATTTATATAAATAGTTTTCAAACTTCACAAACCAGATATGTGAATACAGCTCAGCTTCAGTTTAGTTTTCTTATTGATATAGCAAATAGCTTTATGTTCAGTTCTTGATTGCCATGACTTGTATGTCCATATGCTATGTTTTATCATTTTCAGCATGATCGTCAGCATGCATTTCAAATAGCACCTTTTGAAAGCATGATTTCTTCGAATGCATGTTTTGTGAGATAGATGTTTCTTACTAAGCTCCCAAGCTTATAGTTTCCTTTTTCCTTATACTGCAGATAAAGGTAAAGGGAAGATGGATTAGCGGAGGCTAGAGGGCAATGCAACGAGTTGTGTGTGAGAAGGAACTTGGAATAAAGACCCTTGGGGAGTAGCCCATCTAAAGACTTAGTATTTCTATTTTTGGTTACTTTTCTGCACTTTTAGGATGTTAAGTGTCATGAATTATGAAAGTATGCACTATGTTATGCTTAGACCACTAGTTGTCTTGATGTTAGTTAAATAACTAGGAATGATGAAAGTAATGACATGCCTAGTAAGTTAGTAATTCTTTTAAGTTGATACAATTGCGTTGTATGTGGATTAGTGGTGAAATGTAGCAGGAATCGCAGAAATCAGAGCTCCAATCGATCAGCCGATCGATTGGAGAGTCCTCAATCGATCAGCTGATCGATTGGAGAGTGATTTTTCGCGTATATAGAGCTGATGAATCGATCAGCTTATCGATTGGCCATGGATCGATCAACCGATCGATCGGGAATTTAATTTCCATGAACAGAGAGCTGCTGAATCGATCATCGGATCGATTGGTTAGACTAGATCGATCAGCCGATCGATCCAGACGGGATTTCCATGCACAGTAGCACGTTGGATCGATCCGTGGATCGATTGATATGTTCCAATCGATTGAGTCCGACCTCAATTGATTGGGAAAGCCTGATTTTGGCTGAAAATCTCTGATTTCAGTTCATTGACCATAGGGAGAGTTTAGATTCCATTCTTTAATATATGTACAACAATGAAAAGGTAATTTAAACATGAGTTACAGATTTTAATGGTCATTAGCAGAGTGAGATTTTGTTTGGTACAGCTTTCCGCACTTTATAGTTCAGTTTAGCATAATGTATGTAACCCCTGTCCTTACAGTCTAGTCAGTAGAAGGCGGGGCGTTACAATCACTCTCTCCATCTTCATCTTCGTGGAAATTCTTTCAGGAGGTCAAAGACGATTCAGATCGAACTTCCAATTATAGGCCCCATGAAAATATGCACACCCAAAAGAAAGGCAAACCTCCCACGAGCATGTGATATAAGAAGGAACTAGAACCGTATTAGTATGAACTGAATATGTATCAAAAATTGAATCACATCCAACAAAATCAATTATAGGTACCTCTATAAAATTTTCCAAAAGATCACTAGAAATACTAACCTTACATTGTTGAGATGTACATGAAAGTTCTAAACAAGTGGATGTGACTTCTAAATCTTGTATTGACTCTAGCTCTAGCTCAAGTAGTGGTGCCTCTAAAAGTGGTGATTCTTGGGGCTTTGCTTCTATTGTACAAGTCCCTATACATTGGTCCACAACATGTTCAATCCTTGCAACTCTCATAATCTTAGAAGGTTGTGTGGATAAAGGAGGTGATTCTTGAGATGCTGCTTTCACAACACAGCTCTCTACACTTCCTTTCATAACATCATCATCGCCACAAGCATCAAAAAATAAACCAACATCAATATCCTCAATGGGAGAATCATCTATAGGAGGATCACTAACTTCATTTACAGTTTTAAGTTGATCTACCACATCACATTCATCATCTGAAAATTCAATTTCATCATAACACCCTGTAAACCCAGAAGGTAAATCTGAAAACTTGTTATCTACTGCATTATCATCACAATCCTCATCTGAAGAGTCCTCATCTTCATATACATCCAAAAATCTACACTCAACCATATTAGTGTCACAGAATTTGCCAAAGTCTTCGTTTTCATTGACCCTCACTAGCCTTTGTGGAAAAGGAACCTTTAGTGAAGGTCTTGGGAAAGGTACTTCCTTTTTCCCATATTCCCTTTGAGTTTGCGGAGGAGGTCCAACTTGCTTATCTAGTGTAGGTGTGATCAATTGTTGAGGGAAAGGTACTTGTGGCCTTTGGGAACTTCCTAGAGTAATGGAACTGAGTTCTTGTAGTCTTCTACTGTTCATCTCCTCAATTCTGTACAAGTCCTTTTTCAGAAGTTCTTCATGATTCTTGCCACTTCTCAACTTAGTATCATTATCATTTACACTAGATCTTGTCTGTGTAGGAGGAAGGCCTTCTTTGAACCATTTTGAAACTATGCTATTAATCTTTTCCCCCAAATGTTTGAACTCCTCATTTTGTGACTTGTGAATTTCAATATTTTTGGGTGGTTGAACTGCATTTTGCTTGATAAGCTCTCTTGCATTTATGGCTTGCACTTCTTGAATTTTTTAGGGATATTCTATCCAACTTTTGTTTGACCATTCATGGAGGTTCAATGTTACTTGATCAATTAATGTATATGCTTCATCTACACTCCTGTCCATAAAAGAACCTCCAGCTAATGAATCTGACAAACACTTATCTGAGAAAGAAATTCCCTTATAGAATATGTGCAGGGTCAGCCATTTTTCCAAACCATGATGAGGGCACTATCTTTGTAGACTCCTGAATATGTCCTATGCTTCAAATAATGATTCTCCATATGCCTGAGCAAAATTTGTGATGCAATTCCTCATATAAATTGTTTTACTTGGAGGGAAAAAAATGATTCAGAAATTGCTTCTCCAATTGTTCCCAACTTGTGATGCTTTGATGATAAAGAGAATATAACCAAGTCCTTACTTTATCCTTGATACTAAAAGGAAATTGTAACAACCCAAATTTCCTTATTTTAAGTTCTAATAGTGCTTGAAAATATTTGAAAATGCTTTAGAAATATTCTATAAAATTTTATAAATTTTTAGAGTATTTTTATGCAATTTTCGGAGTTCGTTTGGTATTTTTACCAAAAGAAAACAAGTTGCAAAAATAAAGAGATTGAGCCAAGGTTCGAACCGGAGACCTCCGGTTAAGCAAAGCCTTAAGTTGTCTCGGCTGACCAGGAACCCAGCAAGGCCGTGCTGATCAAAGAAGGAGCAGAAATAACAGAAATATTTAGGTATTAAAGGGAGATAAGAGAGGAACTTAGGTATTATTTTTCCGTGACCTAAACCCTTTCTCTTCTCCCTCTCGCGTGCGACGGCACAGTTCGGGCGGAAACGAAGCCAAGGCTAGGGCTTCGTCTCCGGCGGCCGGTCAAGGGGAGTTTTCGTGGGTTCTTCACCGATTTGAGACCTTCTCGTTGAGGAGAGCCTGTGGGCATGAAGAAGAGCCGAAATCTCAAGCTTCTCCGAAACCCTAGAAGTCTTTTTGCTCGGTTGTGAGTCCAAGAACAAAGGTAAGTGCTTCCTCAACTGCGGTAAGAGTAGTTTCGGATTCATGTTAGCTTCTTGTATTTGATTTCGATGCATGTTTTTAAGGAGGTTTGTTTTTTTGAAGTTTCTGCCGTGAATCTCAATTCAGATTAGTTAGATTGGGGAAAAAGAATGAATTGTTAGATTGGCATGTGGTTTAGCAGTACAGTTCATTTAGTTTTCCTTCTTGGCTTCGGAATATGTTGTACAGAGTTGGTTTGTGAGAGTTTTAAGAGTAGTTTCAAGATGTACCTTCTCCCTTGCATTTCTGTTGTAGTGTGCTTAAAGTTTCTCTGCTTCTCTATAAATGTATAGGCTTTGAACAAGTTTACATAGTTTTTTTAATGCCAGCAAGCTCAATTTGGTTTGTGACGCAAAAGGGACCCAAACAGCCTTGGGGCTTACTGTGTTGGTTTTGGTTGTGCTGTGCAATAGGCATGAACAGCCTTAGTTGGGGAGTATTCAGTAGACCTTTTGTTTCTAAATCTTCTCCATACAGTTTTAGAACCACTAATTGTGAAGTTTAGCATTCCAGTACAAACTACCTTGTTAATTTTGAGCATGTACAATTCTGATTCAAGTGTGCGGCCCAAATTTACTTGTTTTGTATTTTACATGAGCTAGAACAGCCACCAAATTGTAGTGTAGATTTATTCTTTTCTGCTGGCTTGGTTGAGAGTGAACAGCTGTACAATTGGCATGGTATATTTCGGTGTTTCTTTGGAACCCGCTGGACACAAATCAGCATGGGTTAAAGCAATTCAGTTTTAGAATTGTTTAAGCATTGCTGTTAGATTTTGTTAAGCTTTGTATGCAGATTTCTGTTAAACTTTGTATGCAGATTTTGTTAAGCTTCGTATGCAGATTTCTGTTAAGCTTTGTATGCAGATTTTTGTTAAGCTTTATATGCAGTTTTAGAATCTGTTTAAGCATTACAATTTTGTACGAGGCATTATTTTATTAGAAGTATTAACAAGAACAAGTATTTTACTTGAAGAGGCTAGTACCCGACTTCCGAGGTTGTCGTTAAACAAATTCAGGTGACTATTTCCGAGGTCTCGGCCCTAGTAAGACCAAGGTCTTTACCCCTCGTAGGACTGGTGGCTCGCTACCTCAGTTTCTATTAGGGAGCGTGCAATGGTACTAAGCATGGGCCCAAGAGATTATTCTTATTTTGAAGTATAAAAGTATAAGTTTTGAACAAGTGAAATCAGCTTCACATAAGTTTAAAGATTAGCAAGTTTAGTTTTCTTTTATGCTAGCATGTTGTTAAGATTTTTCTTACTGTTATTTGCTATTAGTTGAGCAGCTTTACATGTTTAGCATTTCAGTTTGTTTTGATTTCCTTGCTATTAGATGAGCATGAGTAGTATTTCTTTTTAAGCATTCAGATCTTAGATTTCTTCCTATTCATATGCATATTTGAGTTTTGTGAGTTATATAGCGCTTACTAAGTATTCTGCTTGTAGTTGCATTTTCCTCTTACTGCAGATAAAGGGAAAGGAAAGCTATAGTGAAGGAAGGCGACAAGGAGGTGTAGATGGATGTGTGATGTCTAGACTATTGAAGCCTTGGGATTTTCTTAAAGAATTTATTAAAAATTTTGTATTTAGATTGTTAGCGAAATTTAGGTGGATTATGTCCTTTTGCATTGTTAGAACTATTCTTTCATGTTGATGGTTTATTCATAGAATGCTCTTATGTATTTAGAATTTTTCCACTTAAATTGCTATGCACATTAGTTCCGTTATTTGAGTTGGATTATTGTTGCATGTATGTTCAGATTGTTATATAGTTTTAGTTGAGAACAAATGCTTGAGTAGAATGTATAGATGAGTTATTTATGTTTCCAGCTGTTACTTATTGTATCCTTTCTCATTTTTGAGAGTTTTAAGTATTGATATTTATATGTGAGCAACACTAGTTAAGAAAAGTTAATAGTCAAGTAACATCCCACCCTCGCAGACTAGTAGTGAGGAGGGTGGGGTCGTCACATGTTGGTATCAGAGCAGTCCCCATTCTCCAGCATCACACACACATCAGCATCAACCTTGCCGTCTTCAAGTAAGAAAGTACTTAAATTCCTTTTAGTATGTCTTTCCTTATTATTTACAGTAAAGAGAAATCTTTAGAAATATTTATTTATATATGCTTAAGCTAGATAAAAGTTCTTGTTTGTCTTTCTATGTTTTTATATATATGTCTAGAGAGTATAGAGACAATTTTAGGTTTTCTCTCTCTACATGACTAGATGTCAAGAAGAGGGCGTCCCCGTACCGCTCGTACTGAAGACCGAGCTCAGGAGAACGAAGAGCCTAGAACAACTGAACCTGATCTCTCTGAAGTTGTTGCTCAACTCCAAAGACAAGTTGCAGAGCAGCAACAAGTGATCGTTAATCTGATGGCTAATCGGCAGTCAGTCCCTCCCACTCCCCCAACTATTAATATGGAGACCCCAGTGGTGACTAAAGTTCCACCAGCTGCCCTGGAAGTCGCCACAGCACCTAAAAGACAAGAAGTATATCTGATACAGTGGATGAAACTGAAGCCGGAAAGTTTCTCAGGCACGACTGAGCCCTGGGATGCTCAGGCTTGGTTCAAGACACTGGAGAGCACGATGGAGCTTCTTGACTAACCAGAAGTCGAGAAGGTCATGTGTGCCTCCTTCTGCCTATCTGGAGATGCTCGTATATGGTGGGAGAGAGTGAAGAGCAAAAGAGCAGCTTACCAGATGAGCTGGGCTGACTTCGAGACAGAGTTTTACGAAGAATTCTTTCGTCAACGGATCACCAATAAACATTATGAGGAGTTTATAGAATTCAGACAGGATGACCTGCCAGTAGAAGAAGCAGTCAAGAGATTCAACAGGCTAGCTCGTCTCTGCTCAGAGCTAGTAAGTACAGAGAAAGAACGAGTCAGACTGATGCTCCGAATGTTGAGGCTAGAAATAGCACTTAATGTGAGTAGTGGAACTCACCGACCACAGACTGGTGAAGAGCTGGTCAGCAGGGCATTAGTCGCTGAGCAATATCTGAATAGCATCAAGGCACAACAAACGCAACTCAAGCCGGTCAAGATCGAGGACATGACAGCAGGGAGTCAGAAACCCCAGGCAAGCAAGCAGAACTGGAAGGGCAAAGATAACAAAAGGAAACGATGGAATATAGGAGGCAACCAGAAGGGAGGTTCAACAAACAAGCAGGCCAAGTTCCCTCCCTGTCCTAAATGTGGGAGAGTACATCCAGGAGCCTGTCTTTTGGGTATGACTGGATGTTATTCGTGTGGTCAAGAAAGGCATCTGACTAAGGCATGTCCTAACAAGCTCAAAGCACCTCAGCAACAGACAGTGCAATATGGGAACAAGCCTCAGTTACACTACATACCTGCAACTCTGGACGGACCTCAGCTCAGTCAAGGAAGGTTGGAAGCCCCACCAGTTTCAGCCAGTGCCAGAGTATTCTCCCTCACTAAAGAGGAAGCTGCTAGTGCCTCCACGGTCGCAACAAGTCAAGTAGTTATTTTTCAGCATGTAGCTACTGTACTATTTGATACTGGGGTGACCCTTTATTTTGTATCAGTACCCTTTGCCAAGGAATTTCAGGTGCCTACAGAGAGCATGAACTCCAAGTTTTTGATGACCCTACCTTCTGGGGAAGTCATGGAGTCCAACCAGTGGCTTTGGGTTGTACCAGTCAAAATTTCAAACCGAGAGCTATATGTTAATCTAGTAGTCCTTACGATGCAGGATTTCGACGTTATTCTGGGTATGGATTCCCTCAGTAAGTACAGTACTTCGATGGACTACTGTAGAAGGAAAGTGATTTCCAGCCTAGAAGGTGAACCATCCTTTGAGTTTACGGGAGTGCCGAAGAGGAAGACCCAGAATTCCTCTCTTCCCTAACAGCTCAGCAAATGTTAGCTAAAGGGTGTGTTGGTTTTCTTGCACACATTGTGAATACAGAAGAACAAAAAGGACCCAAGCAGGAAGATGTTCGGGTAGTCTGTAAGTATCCGGAGGTATTTCCAGAAGAGCTACCTGGACTACCTCCCAACCGAGAAGTGGAGTTTGAAATTGAGTTGGTTCCTGGCACCAGTCCAATTTCAAAAGCTCCATACCGGATGTCTCCAGCAGAGCTGAAAGAGCTACAAGAACAACTCTAGGAGCTGCTTGACAAAGCTTTCATTCGCCCTAGTCATTCACAATGGGGAGCTCCAGTGTTGTTTGTTAAGAAGAAAGATGGATCTATGCGGATGTGCATAGATTATAGAGTGCTGAACAAAGTGACAATTAAGAACAAGTACCTCTTCCCAGACTAAATGATCTATTTGATCAGTTAAAGGGGAAACAGTGTTCTCTAAGATAAACCTGCGCTCTGGATACCATCAGTTGAAAGTGAAAGAAAGTGATATACCTAGAATAGCTTTCAGGACTAGATATGGACACTACGAGTTTGTAGTCATACCTTTTGGAGTGACTAATGCACCTGCAGTCTTCATGGACTTAATGAACAGAGTGTTCAGAGAATCCCTTGACAAGTTTGTTATCGTGTTCATTGACGACATTCTGATCTATTCAAGAACTCCAGAGGAGCATGACACGCACTTGAGAATAGTACTGCAGACCCTTCAGCAAAAGCAGCTTTATGCTAAATTCTCAAAGTGCGAGTTCTGGTTAGAGCAGGTCGTGTTTCTAGATCACATCATTTCTAAAGAAGGTATCCAGGTGGATCCTGCCAAAATAGAAGCGGTTAACAACTGGAGTAGACCCAAGAACGCCAGGGAGATCAGAAACTTCCTTGGTTTAGCTGGATATAACAGAAAGTTCGTGAAAGACTTTTCTAGGATAGCCTCTCCACTAACAGCCCTAACTAGGAAGAACATGAAGTTTGAATGGTCAGATAAATGTGAGCAAAGTTTTCAAGCATTGAAGAAAAGACTGACCAGTGCTCCCATTCTGACTGTTCCAGAGAGCGACAAGAGTTTTGACATCTATAGTGATGCTTCCAAGATGGGCCTTGGAGCTGTTCTCATGCAAGAGGGGAAGGTTATAGCTTATGCTTCCCGACAACTCAAAGACTATGAGAAGAATTACCTCACTCATGATCTTGAGTTGGCAGCTGTGGTCTTTGCACTAAAACTCTGGCGACATTATTTGTATGGAGTTCAGTGCAGAATCTTCACAGACCATCAGAGATTGAAGTATTTCTTTACCCAGAAAGATTTAAACACGAGACAGCGCAGGTGGCTAGAGTTGGTCAAAGATTATGACTCTGAAATTCTCTACCACCCAGGTAAAGCTAACAAAGTGGCGGATGCACTGAGTCGAAAGTCCAGTGCAACTTTGATGCACTTGTCATCATTAGCACTGCCACTGCAGAATGAATTGTCAAACTTTGGAGTTGAAATTATTTATGGGCAACTCTCTGCATTGACCTTAGAGTCAACCTTGCTTGAAGATATACAGAGAAAGCAAAGTGAAGATCCAGATATCCAGAAGATCAAGCAGGGGATACAAAAAGAAGAAAATTCAGAGTTTCGGGTGTCAGACGGTGGAATTCTCTATCAGGGGAGCCGCCTTTGTGTCCCCAATGATGAAGAATTGAGAAAGAAGATTCTGGAAGAAGCTCATAGTACACCATACTCTATGCATCCTGGTTCCACCAAGATGTATCAAGATTTGAAACAAAGATTCTGGTGGTCTGGACTCAAGAGAGATGTTGCAAAATATGTCAGCACCTGCCTGACATGCCAGAGAGTCAAAGCAGAACACCAGAAACCAGGAGGAGTGGAAGTGGGAAGAAATATCCATGGACTTCATAACAGGTCTTCCAAGAACTACTAATGGATACGATGCGATATGGGTGATAGTGGACAGATTGACCAAGTCTGCCCATTTTCTAGCCATCAAAGTGTCCCACTCTATAGAACAGTTGGCACAGCTATATGTTAAGGAAGTGATTAGACTTCATGGAGTTCCGAAGTCGATTATTTCTGATAGGGATGGGCGCTTCACCTCTCATTTTTGGGAGTGTGTTCAGAATGCATTAGGCACCAAACTCAAGTTCAGCATAGCCTTCCATCCCCAGACCGATGAACAGACATAGCGAGTAAATCAGATTTTAGAAGGCATGCTCAGGGCTTGTGTGTTAGATTTTAAAGGCAGTTGGTGCAAGTATCTGTACTTAGCTGAATTCGCCTACAACAATAGCTACCAGGCCACTATCAAGATGGCACCTTATGAGGCATTGTATGGCCGAAAGTGCAGATCACCCATATGCTGGCTGGAGACTGGAGAAAGAAAATAGATGGAATCAGAACTAGGCAGGCAGACTGAAATGATACATGAAACCACTCAGGCTATTCAGAAGATCAGACAGAGAATTGAGAGTGCCCAGAGTAGGCAGAAAAGTTATGCTGACACACGTCGTAGGTCACTTGAATTCCAAGTGGGGGATTCAGTCTTTCTCAAAGTTGCATCTATGAAGGGGGTGATGAGATTTGGTAAAAAGGGAAAGTTAAGTCCCCACTACGTAGGACCCTATCCGATCACAAAGAGGATTGGGAAAGTAGCTTATAAGCTGGACTTACCACAGGATATGTCAGCAATACACAATGTATTTCATGTCTCTATGCTAAAGAAGTGTCTCCATGACCCTAATCAGGTGATTCAGCCTCAGTCAGTGCAGATCCAGGAGGATCTTAGCTATGAGAGCATACCTACACAGATAGTGGACAGAGAAGTTAAGAGACTAAGGAATAAAGAAATACCACTAGTGAAGGTCATCTGGCAGAACCAAAAACACGAGGAAGTTACTTGGGAGCGTGAGGACAGTATAAGACAAAAATATCCAGAATTATTTTAAGTTCGAGGATAAACTTTTTATAAGGTATGGGGAATTGTAACAACCCAAATTTCCTTATTTCAAGTTCTAATAGTGCTTGAAAATACTTGGAAATGCTTTAGAAATATTTTATAGAATTTTAGAAATTTTTAGAGTATTTTTATATAATTTTCGAAGTTCGTTTGGTATTTTTACCAAAAGAAAATAAGTTGCAAAAATAAAGAGGTTGAGCCGAGGCTCGAACCGGAGACCTCCGGTTAAGCAAAGCCTTAAGTTGTCTCGGCTGACCAGGAACCCAGCAGGGTCGTACTGATCAAAGAAGGAGCGGAAATAATTTAAGTAGTAGTTGATAACAGAAATATTTAGGTATTAAAGGGAGATAAGAGAGGAACTTAGGTATTATTTTTCCGTGACCTAAACCCTTTCTCTTCTCCCTCTCACGTGCGACGGCACTGTTCGGGCGGAAACGAAGCCAAGGCTAGGGCTTCATCTCTGACGGCCGGTCAAGGGGAGTTTTCGTGGGTTCTTCACCGATTTGAGACCTTCACGTCGAGGAGAGCCCGTGGGCACGAAGAAGAGCCGAAATCTCAAGCTTCTCCGAAACCCTAGAAGTCTTTTTGCTCGGTTGTGAGTCCAAGAACGAAGGTAAGTGCTTTCTCACCTGTGGTAAGAGTAGTTTCGGATTCATGTTAGCTTCTTGTATTTGATTTCGAAGCATGTTTTTAAGGAGGTTTGTTTTTTTGAAGTTTCTGCCGTGAATCTCAATTCAGACTAGTTAGATTAGGGAAAAAGAATGAATTGTTAGATTGGCATGTGGTTTAGCAGTACAGTTCGTTTAGTTTTCCTTCTTGGCTTCGGAATATGTTGTACAGAGTTGGTTTGTGAGAGTTTTAAGAGTAGTTTCAAGATGTGCCTTCTCCCTTGCATTTCTGTTGTAGTGTGCTTAAAGTTTACATAGTTTTTTTTTAATGCCAGCAAGCTCAATTTGGTTTGTGCCACAAAAGGGACCCGAACAGCCTTGGGGCTTACTGTGTTGGTTTTGGTTGTGCTGTGCAATAGGCATGAACAGCCTTAGTTGGGGAGTATTCAGTAGACCTTTTGTTTCTAAATCTTCTCCATACAGTTTTAGAACCACTGATTGTGAAGTTTAGCATTCCAGTACAAACTACCTTGTTAATTTTGAGCATGAACAATTCTGATTCAAGTGTGCAACCCAAATTTACTTGTTTTGTATTTTACATGAGCTAGAACAGCCACCAAATTATAGTGTAGATTTATTCTTTTCTGCTGGCTTGGTTGAGAGTGAACAGCTGTACAATTGGCATGGTAGATTTCGGTGTTTCTTTGGAACCCGCTGGACACAAATCAGCATAGGTTAAAGCAATTCAGTTTTAGAATTGTTTAAGCATTGCTGCTAGATTTTGTTAAGCTTTGTATGCAGATTTCTATTAAACTTTGTATGCAGATTTTTGTTAAGCTTCGTATGCAAATTTGTTAAACTTCGTATGCAGATTTCTGTTAAGCTTTGTATGCAGATTTTTGTTAAGCTTTGTATGTAGTTTTAGAATCTGTTTAAGCATTACAGTTTTGTACGAGGCATTATTTTATTAGAAGTATTAACAAGAACAAGTATTTCACTTGAAGAGGCTAGTACCCGACTTCCGAGGTTGTCGTTAAACAAATTCAAGTGACCGTTTCCGAGGTCTCGGCCCTAGTAAGACCAAGGTCTTTACCCTCGTAGGACTGGTGGCTCGCTACTTCAGTTTCTATTAGGGAGCATGCAATGGTACTAAGCTTGGGCCCAAGAGATTATTCTTATTTTGAAGTATAAAAGTATAAGTTTTGAACAAGTGAAATCGGCTTCACATAAGTTTAAAGATCAACAAGTTTAGTTTTCTTTTATCCTAGTATGTTGTTAAGATTTTTCTTACTGTTATTTGCTATTAGTTGAGTAGCTTTACATGTTTAGCATTTCAGTTTGTTTTGATTTCCTTGCTATTAGATGAGCATGAGTAGTATTTCTTTTTAAGCATTCAGTTCTTAGATTTCTTCCTATCCATATGCATATTCGAGTTTTGTGAGTTAGATAACGCTTACTAAGCATTCTGCTTATAGTTGCATTTTCCTCTTACTGCAGATAAAGGGAAAGGAAAGCTATAGTGAAGGAAGGCGACAAGGAGGTGTGGATGGATGTGTGATGTCTAGACTATGGAAGCCTTGGGATTTTCTTAAAGAATTTATTAAAAATTTTGTATTTAGATTATTAGCGAAATTTAGGTGGATTATGTCCTTTTGCATTGTTAGAACTATTCTTTCATGTTGATGGTTTATTCATAGAATGCTCTTATGTATTTAGAATTTTTCCACTTAAATTGCTATGCACATTAGTTCCGTTATTTGAGTTGGATTATTGTTGCATTCATGTTTAGATTGTTATATAGTTTTAGTTGAGACAAATGCTTGAGTAGAATGTATATAGATGAGTTATTTATGTTTCCAACTGTTACTTATTGTATCCTTTCTTATTTTTGAGAGTTTTAAGTATTGATATTTACATGTGAGCAACACTAGTTAAGAAAAGTTAATAGTCAAGTAACGTCCCACCCTCGCAGACTAGTAGTGAGGAGGGTGGGGTCGTCATAGAAATGTCATCAACCGAACTACATCTGCTGACACTCCTTCACAATTCACCATATCACAAAGCTCTAGAAATGTCTCAAGGTATAGATAAAGACTTTCTGATACTTCTCTTCCAAATTTGTGACATTGTATCATGAAAATTAACTCTAGGTCTAGTTGGAAATTTTCTATTTCAATATGAGGTTGCATAATGGGAGACATAAATCTTGTAGAAATAGGTGCCGAGAAATCTTTTAAGGGCCTGCTTGACATGTTAGTGCTCATCGATATTCAAAGAAACAAAATGCAGAATTTAAATTGCTAGAAAAAAAAGTAAGTGTAGAATTTAAAGACAAGAAAGAAAATGCAGGTTTTTTTTTCTGATTATGTATATGGAAAACAAAAACTATTCACAAGTCTAGGTTAACTAAATTGTTAATCTACTAATGTTAATGTGAATATTCCCCGGCAACGACGCTAAAAACTTATTACGCAACCGTAAGTGTACGGTTTCATCGCCAGTAATATATAAGATTTGTCGAATCCACAAGGACTATTGATTATGCACTAGAGATGTCGTAAAGTAAGTTATCTAGACGGTCAAAAGTTGGCTTTGGTGCTTGCAAACTAATGACAGTGATTGAAGAGAGAAAGAGAAGGTTGAGACGAAGAGAGAGGAAAGAGAGAGAATTGATCTTGGAGGGAATGAGCTTTGGGAGATGGATTCTAGGATTTCGGTTTCATTATAATACTAAGAGATATTACATAGATTGCTTAGTTTCTACCCTCTATGTCCATGCTCTTGCAGGAAGTTAAATTGGTCAATATCCCTAAGTATTGAATAGAGACGATTCCTATGAAATCCTGTAACGGTTAACCCCTGTCACGAGGACGCCTCGGTAGATCATAGGAATACATGTCTAGTAAATAACAATAAGGATAAAGGTAGAGATTTGGTACGATTTCCTACTTCCTTATGGAGGAATTGCCTCTTCTTTCAAGAGAATGTCCTAGACGTCTGTGTATATGATCTAGAGCACTCTTTCTATGAGAGCAGCAATTCCTAAGGTATTGTTTCTCCTTTTAAGTGAACATCCTAGACGTCCAAAAAGGGTTACCCCTGTTTCTAGGGCACCTTGGTCAATATGCTCTAGGCATCCCCTTTTCGTGATTAACAATCCTCCACATCAATCAACAAAGCATGTGAAGAAATATAAATATGTCACACACATAATTCATCATGAACAAGGCATTAATAAGTCATTGAATAGAAATATGATGAATCTACATAGTTCTACATCTCCATCATATTACAAATATTTCCTAATCCTAGAAGAGGATATCTACTCCATAGTGAGGGAAGAACAACCCCAAAATATAAAGTAAAGCATACTTACAACCCTTGATGTGAGAAGAAGGGGAAGAAGAGATGCTTGCCGAGGTTTTCGATGTCTTGGGGATGCCTCCTTGCTCTGGAGATGGACAGAACATCAAGGGATGGCAGTGGATGAAGCTCTAGGGTTTCCCCCGAAGGGGAGAACCCTTTCCTAAGGAGAGGGACGAAGTCCCGAACCAAAGATGTCCCCAAGAATAGGGTTCTTGACCCTTATATAAGTTAGGGCACGGGGGTCGCGGCACGACCGTGCAGGTATGGCACGGTCATGCCTTCTTTTGTCTCTGGCTGTGCTGCACGGTCGTGCCAATTGGCACGACCATGTGGATCTGGGGCATTACTCCTAGGACACGCCCGTGCAGGATTGCACGATCGTGCATTGCTTGGCTGCGGTCGTGAGGGCACGGCCATGCAGATTTGCACGGCCATGCATGGATCTATCTCTGGTTGGTCGCATGACCGTGCAAGAGTTGCACGGTCGTGCACTGTCCTTTTTCTGTTTGGCCACACGACCGTGTTCTCTGCCTCATTCCAGTGCGTTAACAATCATTGTTTTTGCTCCGAAAGTTGTCCCTGTCAACACAAAATCAAACAAAGACCAGATCTCCGAACAAAAAAGTATTTATGATGAGTATAAGATAAAAGAGATGATCATGCAAAGAATATATACACATAAAGCAAATGAATGTGCGTTAAAACATGTATAAATGATCATAATATTTATGCACATCACTGATCTATATCAAGAATTAGTGAAATACAAAGGAAAGAATGTGATAGAGACAAATTTTGTCTCTAATGATGACAAAGTTGATTATAGTTTTGATGATATCTCCCAATTTGATATGACAAATTTCTTTGTTGAGCCTGAGAATAATGTTGATTACACTGTTCAGTGATCGTGAATTAGTATTTTATTTTTCCACTATAATCATGAATAATAATTTACTTTTATTACTTTTGTCATATATTTTATTTAAGGTTTATTAATTTTTCTATGTTTACATGAAGAAAATGGAAAACTCTTAAATTGGATTCTCGATCAACGATAATGATGCTTGTCTCAGAGATAGTGCATCAACTCATACTATTTTTAAAGGCAAGAAATTCTTTACATCGTTAATAATGAATAGTGTAAATGTGAACATTATATGTGAGAGTATAGAAGGCTCTGAAGAGCTAACATCTATTTACCCAACGGAACAAAATTTGTTATCGATGATGCTTCATGATCCTGTCGGGAAGCTGAGAAGACGGACCTACCGGTGTGACGTGTCTGGAAGGTTGACCGCATCTCCATGACCCGGATGGTAAGCTGTCTTCTGTGTTGACCAAGTCATCAAAATTCCTCCAGTCAACAATCCCTGCATCCAGTGACCGGGTAGCCCCGATCTCTAGTACCTCAGTGCTCGAGGCGAATTCCACAAGTATATAAGCAGCTGAATACTAATAACAGAATAGTGAAATAAATGCAGAAAAAGCACGATAACGTACCCTGGCCCCGGGGGGGGGGGGGGGGGGGGCGCCCTCGGATGGATCGGTGAGCTGGTCGTGGTGCTGATCGAGTCATCGTGTGGCGACATGGGATCTAATGCAGCAAGGGTCCCATGAGACGGCTTGGCACGCAGGACGGATAATACGAATGACTCACAAGCATAATAATGGTGTGAAGAATGAAATACAACGGCACGATGGCCGGATCCACATCGGCTCACAAGCCGAACATAATCTTGGCGCGAAGGTCGGAATAAGCAAACCTGAGCCTGTCAGATGACGGCTGCTCGGAGGGTGATGACGGCTGCCCGGAGGTGTCGATGGCTGCGGCAGTGGCTGCCGGAGGTGACGGCGCTGGACGCCGGAGGCGCTGGCCGCCGGAGGCGCTGTGGCGCTGCTGGAAGAAGCGACACCTGCTGCCGGAGACACTGCCGGGAGAGGAGGTGGCGTTGGACGGCGGGAGAAGCTGTGGTGGTCGCTACACACGATGGCGGTGGCCGCCGGACTCGGCAGCTGGATGCTGTGGCTGTTAGTGGCGCTGCGAGGAGGTGTAGCAGCGGAGATGTTGCTGCCAGCAGCAAGGTAGGCTGCGTCCGGAGCCCTTCGCCGGCAGTAGTGGCGCCGGCACCCGCAACACCTCGGCGGAGGAAGGGACGAAGGCTAGGATCGGAGTGGCGACACCCGTGATGTGGGCGGTGGCAAGGAAAGGCCGCGTGTGGGGAGCTCCGACCGGTGGCAGTAGCGACGGCGGCATCCGGAAGGAAATGATGGTGGCAGCGCGGTGCCTACGTCGCGAGGAGGAGGAGAGTAGCGGAGGTAGTTGCCGGCGAAGGCCTGCGATGGCCCCTGCAAACAGTGCAAGATGGGGAGGAAGAAGACCTCCCTTCCTTCATGTTGGCGGCGGCCTCTAGAAATGAAAAAAAAAACCTTGCTATGCTACTGTGAACAATGCTTAAAAGCACTCAAAACCCTAAAAGCCCTCAACTACTAAATGACACCAATGCCCTCCTTCTCGTTAATTCCTCTCATACCCCAAGCAATATCCGCATCACAAGCCTCCCCTTCAAGTCTAGTCGAAGGAGGCGTAAGTCTGACTGACTAGACAAGTCTATCGTAAAGGGCTGAACCACTCTCGATATCAAAGTCAAATCGATGAACCCAATGTACAATGTCACCTGAGCGGTCGATATAGTAATGGTGTCGCAAGAGATGGCAACGATGTCGAACGGACCAAGTTGATAACTTAGCAGATGCCAAGCGAGCGGCAAAACAGTAAGAGAGCGACGAGTAAAATGATAACCGACCGAGCGATACGTGGGGTGCCGAGCGAACCGAGTGATCGAACGGATACCGATCGGGTGGAGACGTTGGGCGGAGGATGCTGAGCGCGCGACCACGAAGATGCTAACCGAAGGATCGAGAGAATGTTGACCGGGCGAACGGGCGATCGATGTCGAACGGGCGATCGATGTCGAACGGGCGATCGAGAAAACGTCGACCAATAGATCGGAAAATACCGACCTGGTGCCACCAAGCTGTCGAGCAAAATAAGTGCGTGGCTAGGTGGATGATCGGGCGTAGGATCAAGCAGTTGCCCGAGTGCCAACCAAGCGATGAAAAAATAGGGCCGAGTGGCTACTAAGCAAGCTACCGGGTGAACACCAAGGGAGCACCCGGGCAAATACTGAGCGAGAGATGTAGCAGTGCTAGGCCGAAGTGGAGCCCGAAAACCGAGCGGGAGCATAGCCCGTGAAATCGAATGCGCAAAGACGAAGTCCTAAGCCGAACGGGCGCATCGCACGTGAACTGGACTGGAGTGTAGCCCCTAAGTCGAAGTCGCATGGAGGCGAAAGTCGTGAGCTGAACGGGCGCATAGCCTAGGACATATTCTAGTCCGAAACTAGTGGAGGTGTTCTTGTCCGCGACCATCGGAGATAGCTCAACCCCGAATGGGAGAGATAGAATATCCGAAGCTGTTCCGAGACCAGTGACGAACGCTCGACCCCGAACGGGGGAGATAAAATATCTGAAGCTGGTCCGAGACCAATGACGAACGCTCGACCCTGAACGGGGGAGATAAAATATCTGGATCTGGTCCGAGACCAGTGACGAACGCTCGACCCCGAATGGGGGAGATGAAATAGCTGAAGTTGGTCCGAGACCAGTGACGAACGCTCGACCCCGAACGAGGGAGATAAAATATCTGGAGCTGGTCCGAGACGAGTGACGAACGCTCGACCCTGAATGGGGGAGATAAAATATCTGGATCTGGTCCGAGACCAGTGACGAACGCTCGACCCCGAACAGGGGAGATGAAATAACTGAAGCTGGTCCGAGACCAGTGACGAACTCTCCACCCCGAACAGGGGAGATGAAATAACTGAAGCTGGTCCGAGACCAGTGAAGACCGCTCGACCCCGAACGGGGGAGATGAAATAACCGAAGCTGGTCCGAGACCAATGAAGACCACTCGACCCCGAATGGGGGAGATGAAATAACTGAAGTTGGTCTGAGACCAGTGAAGACCACTCGACCCCGAACGAGGGAGATGAAATAACCGATAAGCTGGTCCGAGACCAGTGAAGACCGCTCGACCCCGAACGGGGGAGATAACTGCTCTAATAAGCTCGACCCCGAATGGGGGAGATGAAATATCCGAAGCTAGTTCGTGAAGATGGGGGTTTAACGTCGCCGCTTGACGGTCTTCAAGCCGGGGTTTTTATAGTCGCCGGTTCAACTCTAGAGTTTAACGTCGCCGCTCGACGGTCTTCACGCCGGGGTTTTAATAGTCGCCGGTTCGACTCTATAATTTAACGTCGCCTCTCGACGGTCTTCAAGCCGAGGTTTTTATAGTCGCCGGTTCGACTCTAGAGTTTAACGTCGCCGCTCGACGGTCTTCAAGCCGGATTTTTTATAGTCGCTGGTTCGACTCTAGAGTTTAACGTCGCCACTCGACGGTCTTCAAGCCGGGGTTTTTATAGTCGTCGGTTCGACTCTAGGGTTTAACGTCGCCGCTCGACGGTCTTCAAGCCGGGTTTTTTATAGTCGGCGGTTCGACTCTAGGGTTTAGCGTCGAAGCTCGATGGCCTTCAAGCCGGAGTTTTTATAGTCGCCGGTTCGACTCTAGGGTTTAACATCGGAGCTCGACGACCTTCAAGCCGGGGTTTTTATAGTCGCCGGTTTGACTCTAGGGTTTAACGTCGGAGCTCGACGGTTTTCAAGCCGGGGTTTTTATAGTCGCCGGTTCAACTCTAGGGTTTAACGTCAGAGCTCGACGGTCATCAAGACGGGGTTTTTATAGTCGCCGGTTCGACTGTAGGGTTTAACGTCGGAACTCGACGGTCTTCAAGCCGGGGTTTTAATAGTCGCTGGTTCGACTCTAGGGTTTAACGTCGGAGCTCGACAGCCTTCAAGTCGGGGTTTTTATAGTCGCCGATTCGACTCTAGGGTTTAACGTGTAACACCCACGAAATTATAAGATATGGGTATTATTTTTCGTTAGAGCATAAAGGTAAGAGGAATCAAAAGAAATAATAGAAATAAAAAGAAAGAGAGGTGAAGGTTTGAACCTTGAACCACCCACAAATAATAGAGTTAACTTGGTGTATGATAACCGCTAGAATAATGAATATTAGATGGATAGAAAGGAATGGAAATTGTAGTTAAAGGTGAGAAGAAAGAACTAAGTAAAAGAGCAAGAGAAAACCAAATTGCTTACCTTCTCTTCCTCTTGGTTAAGAGAGAGAGCAAGAAAAAAGGCAAATTGCCTTCCCACCCTCTTTCCTTATAATTTTCGTGGGAATTAAAGAGGGAAGAAATAGAGGAGTCAAGGGAGAATGAATAAGGACATAATTCATTCCATGAGGAATAAATAGGATTTAGAGGAGAAAAGAGAAAGAGAATTTGCTAATTCCTCTTCTTCCTCCTCCCTTTTCCTTCTCCACCGAATCTTAGAGCTCCTCTCCCTCATTCTCAAAAGTAAAGCTAAGGTTTCCTCTCTAAGAAAATCTTATTTCCAAGAAGGAGTTTCAAGGATTACCTCTTACAAGAAGAAGAAAACAAAAAGGGAAAACTAGGAAGAAAAGTTTCTTCTTCCTCCTCACAAGGGTATCATTTTCTTAAGGATCAACAAGCGAAAATATGTAAGTTTCCCCTCACCTGTGGTACAATAGTTCATGTGTTTTTCTATGAGGATAGGTTGCTTAAAAACCTAGGATTTCATCATGGACTTTCGGCCAAGACAAAAAAGTAAGAAGACCTAGGAAATTTTAAGACCCAACTAGTTATGCTCAATATGTTTCTTGTAATATGTATCTTATGGTAGGGGATTAATCTAATGTTTCTATGCTGGAATGTTTGGTTAGAACTTAGATTCATGATCCTAGACTCTCGGCCAAGCATGAATAAAAGAACTAGGTAAGCTTAAGACTCAAACTAAACATGCTCCCTTTGTTTTTATGATATGTACCTTATGATAAGAGGGTTGTTAACATTTCTCATACTTGTATGTTGCTTGGAATTAGGATGTCTCCCTTTCAACTTTCGGCCATGATAAGATTAAGGGCCTAGGAGAACCTTAAACCTAATCTAAGCATGCCATGATTCTTCTTAAAATAAGATAGGAAGTTAATATGTTATGCTCATGCTTGTATGTTGATTGAACTTTATTTCATGCTCATGAACATTCGGCCATGGTAGGATTAAGGGCCTAGGAGATCTTTAAACCTAAACTAAGCATGCCATGATTTTCCTTAAGACAAGATATGAAGTTAACATGACATGCTCATGCTTGTAGGTTGGTTAGAACTTTATTTCATGCTCCATGAACTTTCGGCCACAACAAGTTTATAAGCCTAAGAACCCTAGAACCTAAAGTAAACTTGCTTATGATGTTCCTTATGATATATGATATGATATTGGTTTAGAGTTCACATGCTTGTATATTGATTTTTAACCAAATGTGATGCTTGATGGTATTCGGCCATGACAAGTTTGTAAGCTTAGGAAACCTAGAACCTAAACTAAACTTGCTTATGATGTTCCTTATGATATATGATATGATATTGGTTTAGAGTTCACATGCTTGTATATTGATTTTTAACCAAATGTGATGCTTGATGGTATTCGGCCATGACAAGTTTATAAGCTTAGGAAACCTAGAACCTAAACTAAACATGCTTGTGATGTTCCTTATGATATATGATATGATATTGGTTTAGAGTTCACATGCTTGTATGTTGATTTTTAACCAAATGTGATGCTTGATGGTATTCGGCCATGACAAGTTTATAAGCTTAGGAAACCTAGAACCTAAACTAAACATGCTTATGATGTTCCTCATGATATATGATATGATATTGGTTTAGAGTTCACATGCTTGTATGTTGCTTTTAGCCCAATGTAATGCTTGATAAGATTCGGCCATGACAAGTTCTAAGCTTAGGAAACCTAGAACCTAAACTAAACAAGCTCATGATGTTCCTTATGATATATGATATGATATTGGTTTAGGGTTCACATGCTTGTATGTTGATTGTTAACCTAATTTACAATCATATGTTTCGGCCACTATATGAAAATTAGGGTTAGAGACCTAATTATGATCTCCATGTGTCTCACATGCAAAGCTTCATGATATGATAAGAACTTGATATGCTTCTATGTTTATTTACGTATGCTCATGATCTATGCATGTTGATAACCCTTATGATATGTTGTGTGCCCAAATTATGCATGCTATTATGATATGCTGTGTGCCCAAATTATGCATGCTATTATGATGTGCTGTGTGCCCAAATTTATGCATGCTATTATGATGTGCTGTGTGCCCAAATTATGCATGTTTTATGATATGTTAAGAAATATGATATGCATGAAATGATAAGAACCATGATAGGTATGACATGCTACTTTACTTTATATGGCTTGTACAAGGGTGGGCTCCATAAGCGCCCCGGGGTCGATGGACTAAGAAACGGGCCTCGTTAGGGATGAGCTCCTAAGTGCCCTTAGGTCGATGGACTAAGAAACGGGCCTAGTATGTATGCCTTGTAGGGTTCAAGACTTGCTACCTTGGACCTACATAGGACGCGCGCATTTATGTATGTGGTACAAGCCGGGGCCCCCCTTATGTTGAGATTATGTTTAAGTATGTATATAATAAGTTTTCAAAAGACATGTTGCATATATATGTTAATGATATATGTTTTGAAAATCATCTTGCATATACCTTATGATTATGCCATGATATGCCATGATACTTATAATTATGTTATGATATGCCAGAATGTATTTTATTATTATGTCATGATATGCTACGATACCTTATGATTATGTTACGATATGCTATGATGTGCTTTATGACATGATATGATTTGATGCTCTTATGAATATGACATGATATGAAAAGATGTTCTGTATTTTATGTTTATGAGAGTTACGATATGATGCTTCTATACATGATATGATGAGTTTATCTCCATGCTTTATGCTTTGTGATTATGCTACGCTATACGATTTTTTGTGAGTAGGAAGGATCTTACTGAGCCTTGTATGCTCATAGCTTACTTTCCTTGTACCACAGATAAAGGCAAGGAATGGATGAACTAAGGGAGCAGCAGGAGGGGCAAGAAGGATGTGTGTGGTAGTGCCTCGGCTAAAAGAGAAAGACCTGCTTTTATTTAATAAGAATTATGCTTAGCTTATGTTATTGTTTCATGACTCCATGACATTTAATCATGCTTATTAGTATTATGACTTAAATTCATGTTAAGCATGCTATGTGACCTTATATGCTAGGTAGTTAGTAATGGTGATTTGAAAAGAAAAGAAAGGTTTTAAAAAGAGAAATTTTTTTTATAAACAAGACTTCCGCTGTTTTAAGTAGAAAAGAATATTGATATACAAGTAAGTATGTAAATGTGAAATAAGTAAGTAAGTATAAGTAAAGTGACCCCCATCTGCCTTGAGCAGGAGGGGAGGGGTGTCACAGGTTGGTATCAGAGCCAAGTTTTAGCCTTTTCACTACACACATGTCAAGCCTCCATCCTGCCGCTCCAAGTAAGAATCTATATGCTTAATTTAATTCTTTTATGATGCTTTAATATTATGCATGTTTACTTATTCTTTTGATTATGATAAGTCACAGTTCTAGTTTAAGTATGCATGATGGTAGGATAGGAATGATAATAATCTTATGTCAGCCTGGATCGGAATAACGATAATTTATTGTCATTAATGAAGATAAGCATGGCTAGGAGACGCACTACCCGAGTAGACGAGACAGCAACTCCACCGGATCTGACCCAGGTAGTCACCGACATCCAGCGTAAGATCACCGAGCAACAACAGCTGATCACGACTTTAATGGGTCAGCAAGGAAATCCTGCCACCCCGCCAGTAAATCAAAATGCAGTGTCCGTTATACCAATAATTGCACCAGTACCACCGGTAGCCCCTGCCCCAGTGGTCCGATAGGAGACCTACTTGATACAGTGGCTAAGGCTGAAGCTGGAGAACTTCTCGGGTACTTGCGAGCCATGGGACGTCCAGGCCTGGTTCAAGACGGTGGAAAGCATAGTGGAATTACTGGACTGGCCCATATCAGAAAAGATCAAATGCGTGTCTTTCTGCTTTTCCGGCGATCCAAGAATGTGGTGGGAAAGAGTTAAGGCTAAGAGACAAATTAATCTGATGAACTGGACGGACTTTGAGACAGAGTTCTTCGAAGAGTTCTTCCATATGCAAGTGACGAACCGGCATTACGACGAGTTCACCGAGTTCCGGCAAGGTGACTTATCAGTAAACGAAGCAGTAAAGCGCTTCAACCGTCTGGCACGCCTTTGTCCAGAGTTGGTTCACACGGAAAGAGAAAGGGTCTGACTGATGCTGAAGATGCTTCGACCCGAGATAGAACTGAACGTGGCCGGCGGAATTAATAGACCGCAAACTACAGAGGAACTGGTCAGCAGTGCCCTGATCACAGAACATTATCAGAAAGCGATGAACGAGAATAAGAATCAGGCATGAACAGAAGGACTGAAACCTTTAGGCACCAGAACAGGCTGGAAAGGGACCTCTACCGGAAAAAGGAAACAATAGGACAATACTAAAGGTGGTCCAGTGAATAAGCAACCGAAATACCCTCAGTGTACTATTTGTGGGAAGCTGCATTCCAGAGTATGCCACAAGGGTACAAGGAAGTGCTATAATTGTGGAGGGGAAGGACATCTGGCCAGAGACTGCACTACCCGGTTTCAGGCACCACCCCAGCAGAATAACCAGAACAGGAATGCTCCCTCGCAGCTATACCAGATGCAAGCTGCTATTGAAGGAACACCGATTAGCCAAGGGAGATTGGAAGCCCCGCCAGCGACAACGAACGCCAGGGTTTTCTCGCTTACCAAAGAAGATGTGGCGAGTGCCTCTACTGTAGTCACAGGTCAGTTACCTACTTTTAGTCAATATGCTAAAATTTTATCTGATACTGAAGGCGAACTGGTGTTCAAAATTATCGGGAAGCCAAAAGACATTCCGTGTCATTGGATCGAAAATATGTCCAGGCAACTCTCTACCCTGACCATAGCACCCACATTATTCGGCAATATATTGGAGAAACAAAACAGTGACCAAAGCCTCCAAAGGATTAAACAAGAGACCTTAGAAGGAAGGAATGACGGATTCCGGCTCACAGACAGTGGAATATTATACCTCAGGGATCGATTATGTATCCCCGGGGATCCAGAGTTGCGAAGGAAGATACTAGAATAAGCTTATTCAACGCCCTATGCAATGCATCCGGGATCCACCAAAAATGTACCAGGATTTGAAAAAGAAATTCTGGTGGTCCGGTATAAAAAGAGATGTGGCTCAGTATGTCAGTACCTGCCTGACCTGTCAGAGGGTTAAAGCAGAATACCAGAGGCCTGGAGGATTACTGCAGCCTGTCCAAATTCCAGAATGGAAATGGGAAGATATCTCTATGGACTTTATTTCAGGATTACCCAAGACAACAAATGGCTATGACGCTATATGGGTGATCGTGGATATATTAACCAAATCCGCCCATTTTCTAACAATCAAGATGACTTATTCAATTGAGCAACTGGCTCAATTATATGTCAAGGAAATTATTAGACTACATGGGATTCCTAAGACCATCATTTCAGACAGAGATGGTCGTTTTGTTTCACATTTTTGGGAATGTGTTCAGAAGGCTCTTGGTACGAAGCTATTATTCAGTATTGCCTTCCACCCTCAGACCGATGGACAAACGGAAAGGGTTAACCAAGTATTAGAAGACATGTTACGGGCTTGTGCATTAGACTTTAAAGGGAGCTGGTGCCGCTATTTATGCCTAGCAGAATTCGCCTACAACAATAGTTACCAGGCTACTATTGGGATGGCGCCCTACGAGGCTCTGTACGGAAGGAAATGTAGATCCCCTATATGTTGGTACGAAGGCGGTGAAAAGAAAGAGATGGGATTTCAGACCGAGTTCATCGATAGCACCACCCGTGCTATACAGAACATCCGCCAACGAATAGAAACTGCTCAGAGTCGACAGAAGAATTATGCGGATAAGCGACGAAGGCCATTGGAATTCAGTGTCGGAGACTCAGTATTCCTCAAAGTAGCTCCTATGAAAGGAGTAATGGGGTTCGGTAAGAAGGGAAAGCTAAGCCCGCGCTATGTGGGACCATATCAAGTTCGGAAAAGAATCGGCAAAGTAGCTTACGAAATAGAGCTGCCTCAAGAGATGTCATCCATTCACAACGTGTTCCACGTTTCGATGCTAAAGAAATGTATTCCGAGCACAGACCAAGTGATCGAACCACAGGCAGTACAAGTGCAAGAGGACCTAACCTACGAGAGCCGACCAATTCAGATATTGGATCGAGACGTCAAAAGACTGAGGAACAAAGAAGTCCCCTTAGTAAAGGTCCTGTGGCAAAACCAACGGTACGAAGAAGTCACGTGGGAACGAGAAGATGATATGAAACGGAAGTACCCGTCGCTATTCTAAGTTCGAGGACAAACTTTTTATGAGGTATGGGGTACTGTAACACCCACGAAATTATAAGATATGGGTATTATTTTTCGTTAGAGCATAAAGGTAAGAGGAATCAAAAGAAATAATAGAAATAACAAGAAAGAGAGGTGAAGGTTTGAACCTTGAACCTCCCACAAATAATAGAGTTAAATTGGTGTATGATAACCACTAGAATAATGAATATTAGATGGATAGAAAGGAATGGAAATTGTAGTTAAAGGTAAGAAGAAAGAACTAAGTAAAAGAGCAAGAGAAAACCAAGTTGCTTACCTTCTCTTCCTCTTGGTTAAGAGAGGGAGCAAGAAAAAAAGGCAAATTGCCTTCCCACCCTCTTTCCTTCTAATTTTCATGGGAATTAAAGAGGGAAGAAATAGAGGAGTCAAGGGGGAATGAATAAGGACATGATTCATTCATGAGGAATAAATAGGATTTAGAGGAGAAAAGAGAAAGAGAATTTGCTAATTCCTCTTCTTCCTCCTCCTTCCTCCTCCCTTTTCCTTCTCCACCGAAACTTAGAGCTCCTCTCCCTAATTCTCAAAAGTCAAGCTAAGGTTTCCTCTCTAAGAAAACCTTATTTCCAAGAAGGAGTTTCAAGGATTACCTCTTACAAGAAGAAGAATACAAAAAGGGAAAACTAGGAAGAAAAGTTTCTTCTTCCTCCTCACAAGGGTATCATTTTCTTAAGGATCAACAAGCGAAAATATGTAAGTTTCCCCTCACTTGTGGTACAATAGTTCATGTGTTTTTCTATGAGGTTAGGTTGCTTAAAAACCTAGGATTTCATCATGGACTTTCGGCTAAGACAAAAAAGTAAGAAGACCTAGGAAATTTTAAGACCCAACTAGTTATGCTCAATATGTTTCTTGTAATATGTATCTTATGGTAGGGGATTAATCTAATGTTTCTATGCTAGAATGTTTGGTTAGAACTTAGATTCATGATCCTAGACTCTCGGCCAAGCATGAATAAAAGAACTAGGTAAGCTTAAGACTCAAACTAAACATGCTCCCTTTGTTTTTATGATATGTACCTTATGATAAGAGGGTTGTTAACATTTCTCATACTTGTATGTTGCTTGGAATTAGGATGTCTCCCTTTCAACTTTCGGCCATGATAAGATTAAGGACCTAGGAGAACCTTAAACCTAATCTAAGCATGCCATGATTCTTCTTAAAATAAGATAGGAAGTTAATATGTTATGCTCATGCTTGTATGTTGATTGAACTTTATTTCATGCTCATGAACATTCGGCCATGGTAGGATTAAGGGCCTAGGAGATCTTTAAACCTAAACTAAGCATGCCGTGATTTTCCTTAAGACAAGATATGAAGTTAACATGACATGCTCATGCTTGTAGGTTGGTTAGAACTTTATTTCATGCTCCATGAACTTTCGGCCACAACAAGTTTATAAGCCTAGGAACCCTAGAACCTAAACTAAACTTGCTTATGATGTTCCTTATGATATATGATATGATATTGGTTTAGAGTTCACATGCTTGTATATTGATATTTAACCAAATGTGATGCTTGATGGTATTCGGCCATGACAAGTTTGTAAGCTTAGGAAACCTAGAACCTAAACTAAACTTGCTTATGATGTTCCTTATGATATATGATATGATATTGGTTTAGAGTTCACATGCTTGTATATTGATTTTTAACCAAATGTGATGTTTGATGGTATTCGGCCATGACAAGTTTATAAGCTTAGGAAACCTAGAACCTAAACTAAACATGCTTGTGATGTTCCTTATGATATATGATATGATATTGGTTTAGAGTTCACATGCTTGTATATTGATTTTTAACCAAATGTGATGTTTGATGGTATTCGGCCATGACAAGTTTATAAGCTTAGGAAACCTAGAACCTAAACTAAACATGCTTGTGATGTTCCTTATGATATATGATATGATATTGGTTTAGAGTACACATGCTTGTATGTTGATTTTTAACCAAATGTGATGCTTGATGGTATTCGGCCATGACAAGTTTATAAGCTTAGGAAACCTAGAACCTAAACTAAACATGCTTATGATGTTCCTCATGATATATGATATGATATTGGTTTAGAGTTCACATGCTTGTATGTTGCTTTTAGCCCAATGTAATGCTTGATAAGATTCGGCCATGACAAGTTCTATGCTTAGGAAACCTAGAACCTAAACTAAACAAGCTCATGATGTTCCTTATGATATATGATATGATATTGGTTTAGGGTTCACATGCTTGTATGTTGATTGTTAACCTAATTTACAATCATATGTTTCGGCCACTATATGAAAATTAGGGTTAGAGACCTAATTATGATCTCCATGTGTCTCACATGCAAAGCTTCATGATATGATAAGAACTTGCTATGCTTCTATGTTTATTTACGTATGCTCATGATCTATGCATGTTGATAACCCTTATGATATGCTGTGCGCCCAAATTATGCATGCTACTATGACGTGCTGTGTGCCCAAATTATGCATGCTATTATGATGTATTGTGTGCCCAAATTATGCATGCTATTATGATGTGTTGTGTGCCCAAATTTATGTATGCTATTATGATGAGTTGTGTACCCAAATTATGCATGTTTTATGATATGTTAAGAAATATGATATGCATGAAATGATAAGAACCATGATAGGTATGACATGCTACTTTACTTTATATGGCTTGTACCAAGGGTGGACTCCATAAGCGCCCCGGGGTCGATGGACTAAAAAACGGGCCTCGTTAGGGATGAGCTCCTAAGTGCCCCTAGGTCGATGGACTAAGAAACGGGCCTAGTATGTATGCCTTGTAGGGTTCAAGACTTGCTACCTTGGACTTACATAGGACGCGCGCATTTATGTATGTGGTACAAGTCGGGGCCCCCCTTATGTTGAGATTATGTTTAAGTATGTATATGATAAGTTTTCAAAAGACATGTTGCATATATATGTTAATGATACATGTTTTGAAAGTCATCTTGCATATACCTTATGATTATGTCATGATATGCCATGATACTTATGATTATGTTATGATATGCCAGAATGTACTTTATGATTATGTCATGATATGCTACGATACCTTATGATTATGTTATGATATGCTATGATGTGCTTTATGACATGATATGATTTGATGCTCTTATGAATATGACATGATATGAAAAGATGTTCTGTATTTTATGTTTATGATTGTTATGATATGATGCTTCTATACATGATATGATGAGTTTATCTCCATGCTTTATGCTTTGTGATCATGCTACGCTATACGATTTTTTGTGAGTAGGAAGGATCTTACTGAGCCTTGTGTGCTCATAGCTTACTTTCCTTGTACCACAGATAAAGGCAAGGAATGGATGAACTAAGGGAGCAGCAGGAGAGGTAAGAAGGATGTGTGTGGTAGTGGCTCGGCTAAAAGAGAAAGACCTGCTTTTATTTAATAAGAATTATGCTTAGCTTATGTTATTGTTTCATGACTCCAAGACATTTAATCATGCTTATTAGTATTATGACTTAAATTCATGTTAAGCATGCTATGTGACCTTATATGCTAGGTAGTTAGTAATGGTGATTTGAAAAGAAAAGAAAGGTTTTAAAAAGAGAAATTTTTTTTATAAACAAGACTTCCGCTGTTTTAAGTAGAAAAGAATATTGATATGCAAGTAAGTATGTAAATGTGAAATAAGTAAGTAAGTATAAGTAAAGTGACCCCCGTCTGCCTTGAGCAGGAGCGGCGGGGCGTCACATAACGTCGGAGCTCGACGGTCTTCAAGCCGGGGTTTTTATAGTCGCCGGTTCGACTCTAGGGTTTAACGTCAGAGCTTGACGGTCTTCAAGCCGGGGTTTTTATAGTCGCCGGTTCGACTCTAGGGTTTAACGTTGGAGCTCGATGGTCTTCAAGCCGGGGTTTTTATAGTCACCGGTTCGACTCTAGGGTTTAACATCGGAGCTCGACGGTCTTCTAATAAAACTCAAACCCAGCCGACTGGCACGGGGTCTTCAACATCGAGCCTGTGGCTCGGATAATATACGCCCGGCCGATTGACACGGTATCTTCGTCATCGAGCCGATGGCTCGAATAATATACGCCCAGCCGATCGGCACGGGGTCTTCGACATCGAGCCGGTGGCTCGGATAATATACGCCCGGTCGATCTGTTAGGATCGACGGTCGCGGCTAGAGAGGGGGGGGTGTGAATAGCCGACCCCAAATTCGCGTTTCTTTCTACAAATCAAGTTAGCGCAGCGGAAATAAACAATAGAAACGACAACGGAGAATAGCAAACCTCAAACTCGTCGATGTAACGAGGTTCGGAGATGAAACTCCTACTCCTCGGCATGTCCGTAAGGTGGACGAAGCCTATCAATCCGTTGGTGGATGAGTCCCCGGAAAACCGGCTAATAAGAACACTCCTTCTGGGTGGAGAAACCTCGCCACAGAAACTTCTTGCAACAGCAAGAAAGGTGTACAAAAATACAGCACAAAACAGAAGACAATATGAATGTACAAAACAAAGCTTGCCTACTGTTCTTGTCGACTGGAATCCGAAGCAGCAACTTCAGGAAACTCACAGCAGCAGTTGATCAGTCGAGGAAAGCTCACCCGAAGCTTCAAGAAGGAGCTCACACGAAGCTCAGTAAGCTAAGAGCTCAGCAAAGCTCGATCACAGTCAGGAGTAGGAAGAAGAAGAAAAGCAGTAGTCATCTGTCTCCTTTTATAACCTCTGATATCCTGAGCCAACCTGTGAACCTGCAAGCAAAAAGGCCAGAACACAGACGCCCGAAATAGCCTAGCCGTTGAGTCACAACGGCTAGGCCTGGACTGATCAGGCTCCACCCTGATCGGTCCAGAGCCTATCTGATCGGTCATGGGGATCGATCAGCTGTTCCTTCCCGAGTCTGTTGCCTCCTTCTGATCGACCTTCTGATCGGTCTCCAGACCGATCAGATAACACACAGAAGCTTACTGTGTGGTTACTGATCGGTCACCAGACCGATCACTTGTATCGCTAGATAGGTCACCAGACCGATCCAGGTTTAGAGCTCCAGCCCTAAACCCTAAATGGTCCTGAGAACGAGCTACCGAGCCCTCTCTTGACCTAGTCCGGAGAACGAGCTACCGAGCTCTCTCCGACTTCGTCTGGTCCAGAGAACGAGCTACCGAGCCCTCTCTGACCACAGTCCGGAGAACGAGCTACCGAGCCCTCTCCGACTTTTCATGCCATCTCCGTGCCAAGTCTCCATACTTGGACTTTTCCCGTGCCAAGCTCCCTGCTTGGACTTTTCACCAGATGTCTGATCAACCTTGACCCATCTGGATTCCCCTGGCTTGGTTTCACTCACCAGGACTTTCCAACTGCCTGGCTTCACTTACCAGGACTTTCACAACTGCATGGCTTCACTCACCAGGACTTTCCCACTACCTGGCTTCACTCACCAGGACTTTCACAACTGCCTGGCTTCACTCACCAGGACTTTCCCACTGCCTGGCTTCACTCACCAGGACTTTCACTTTCACCTAGCTTCACTCACTAGGACTTTCTCCAACTGCCTAGCTTCACTCACCAGGACTTTCCGAACTGCCTAACATCCCAGTTAGGACTTCCCAGTCAAGTATTCGGTCAACCTTGACCTACTTGACTCTTCTTCATTCAACCTGATCAGACCCTGATCAGTATCTCTCCGCATGGACAACTGCACCTGCATTGTCCATGTCTACATGTCTTTCTGTATTGTCAAACATCGAAACCATGACCAAGGTTTACGCTTGGTCAACTAGGTCAACCTTGACCTACTGGAAATTGCACCAACACGATCGACACGGGGTCTTCGTCATCAAGCCGGTGGCTCGGATAATATACACCTGGCCGATCGACACGGGGTCTTCGTCATCGAGCCGATGGCTCGGATAATATACACCCGACCGATCGGCACGGGGTCTTCGTTATCGAGCCGATGGCTCGGATAATATACACCCGACCGATTGGCATGGGGTCTTCGTCATTGAGCCGGTGGCTCGAATAATATATGCCGTGCCGATCGGCACGGGGTCTTCGTCATCGAGCCGGTGGCTCGGATAATATACGCCCGACCGATCAGCACGGGGTCTTCGTCATCGAGCCGATGGCTCGGATAATATACGCCCGGCCGATCGGCACGGAGTCTTCGTCATCGAGCCGATGGCTCGGATAATATACGCCTGGCCGATCGGCACGGGGTCTTCGTCATCGAGCCGGTGGCTCGGATAATATACGCCCGGCTGATCGGCATGGGGTCCTTTGGCATCGAGCTCGTGGCTCGGATATGATGGAAACTCAGCCGACCGGCACGGGAGTCCTCGCTCGAGAAACCATGCTAAATTCTATAACCGAAATATAATGTAACTGAAAAACTGACCTGCCGACCAGCAGAGGATCTAATTAAATTTCTCGACTCCCGAATACCCGTGGAGTGAGAAGGATACAATATACTCGTCGAAACCCATCAAGGCCATGAGGATGGCGGAATTTTTCGGGTCGTCCGTCTTCACGTTCCAGACTAGGTGTGTTCCCACAGACGGCGCCAATTTGATCCTGTCGGGAAGCTGAGAAGACGGACCTGCCGGTGTGACGTATCTGGAAGGTTGACCGCATCTCCATGACCCGGATGGTAAGCTGTCTTCTGTGTTGACCGAGTCATCAAAAGTCCTCCAGTCAACAATCCCTGCATCCAGTGACCGGGTAGCCCTGACCTTTGGTACCTCGGTGCTCGAGGCGAATTCCACAAGTATATAAGCAGCTGAATACTAATAACAGAATAGTGAAATAAATGCAGGAAAAGCACGGTAACGTACCCTGGCCCCGGGAGGGCGCCCTTGGATGGATCGGTGAGCTGGTCGTGGTGCTGATCGAGTCATCGTGTGGCGACATGGGATCTAATGCAGCAAGGGTCCCATGACATGGCTCGTAGGATGGATATGATAGCGGCTCGTAGGCCGGCACACGGCATGCAGGCCGGATAATACGAATGACTCACAAGCATAATAATGGTGCGAAGAATGAAATACAATGGCACGATGGCCGGATCCACATCGGCTCACAAGCCGAACATAATCTTGGCGCGAAGGCTTGAATAAGCAAACCTGAGCTTGTCAGATGACGACTGCTTGGAGGGTGATGACGGTTGCCCGGAGGTGTCGGTGGCTGCGACAGTGGCTGCCGGAGGTGACGGCGCTGGACGCCGGAGGCGCCGGCCGCTGGAGGCACTGGCCGCCGGAAGCACTGTGGCGCTGCTGGAAGAAGCGGCACCTGCTGCCGGAGACGCCGCCGGGAGAGGAGGTGGCGCTGGACGGCGGGAGAAGCTGCGGTGGTCGCTACACACGACGGCGGTGGCCGCCGGACTCGGCAGTTGGACACTGTGGCTGTTAGTGGCGCTGCGAGGAGGTGTAGCAGCGGAGATGTTGCTGCCAGCAGCAAGGTAGGCTGCGTCCGAAGCCCTTCGCCGGCAGTAGTGGCGCTGGCACCCGCAACACCTCGGCGGAGGAAGGGACAAAGGCTAGGATCGGAGTGGCGACACCCATGATGTGGGCGGTGGCAAGGAAAGGCCGCGTGTGGGGAAATCCGACCGGTGGCAGCAGCGGCGGCGACATCCGGAAGGAAATGATGGCGGCGGCGCGGTGCCTACGTCGCGAGGAGGAGGAGAGCAACGGAGGTAGTTGCCGGCGAAGGCCGGCGATGGCCCCTGCAAACAGTGCAAGATGGGGAGGAAGAAGACCTCCCTTCCTTCATGCTGGCGGCGGCCTCCAGAAATGAAAAAAACCCCCCTGCTATGTTGCTGTGAACAGTGCTTAAAAGCACTCAAAACCCTAAAAGCCCTCAACTACTAAATGACACCAATGCCCTCCTTCTCGTTAATTCCTCTCATACCCCAAGCAATATCTGCATCACTTCATATTCCCCTAAGTCCCATAGAAATATATTGAGTTTTAAAGATATTCGTCGAAATAGCTATCACATTGAGACTATGGATGAAAATAATACAGAATATTTATGCATTACAAATATTATCTTGGGTAAGAAAGTTATATTAGAAAAATTATCCACAGTATCATCTGGATTATACTATACAAATATACATATCATTGAAGTATATACCTTTGCAAACTAGAAGTTTGTTGAACAAAATAATTTCATCACATGTCATAATCGATTGGGGCATCCTAGCTCTATAATGATGCGATGAATCATTAAGAATTTATGAGGGCATTCATTGAAAAACCAAAAGATTTTTCTTCCTAATGAACTTTCATGCGCTGTTTGCTCACAAGGGAAGTTAATAATATGACCATCGATAACTAAGGTTAAGGTAGAGCACTTAACGTTTTTGGAACGAATTCAAGGTGATATACGCAGGCTCATACACCTGCCTTGTGAACTGATCCTGTTTGAGAAGCTGACCGCAACAGAGATCCGGAAGAAAGAAACCCACCGTGCTGATGAAGAACAACGCTGATAGAACCTCGATCCGAGAAACCCAAAGCGGATCGGGAGAAAACCAGAATCGCCAAAGGAAATCTGATAAGTAGGAGGGAATCCCAATCCGAAGGGAAGAAAGCGGGACTCCCAAGCTTCCAAGGCCCCCTGCACACAAGAGACCAGCCAACACTATCGTCAGTGACCCAAGACCGGGGTGGGAATCCCTGGCTAGGCCCTCCGATGCTCAAGTTAGTGATCTCTCTTGATGTGAAGGAAGAAGAAAGAAGATGAACAGTAGCCCAGAAATTAGGGTTGTGAAAGTACACGATGATGTGAACTTACCTAGCCAACGGAGAGGATTCCCCCTTTTATACCACTTCATATAACCTCCGTAATCATGAAGTGGACCCCGGTTTGTTAGAATTCGTTATGAGATGATGTCAGGTGCGTACTTGCGGAAGATGATTTTTAAGGAATATTTTTTGTACCCCAGATGTACCTTCTTTGTTGTTTAACACCTGCAAGATAACCTGAAAGCATATTTCCCGCCGAAAAATATATAACACCTGTCATGAATTATTTTATATAACACCTCCTTGTTATGTTACAAAATAACAATAAGCTACCTTTTATTCAACATGTTTATAAGGCATTGATTGAATGATCTTTGTTAGCTATCTACTTGAAAGAACATTCCCGACCGATATTAATCTATCCTTATCCTAAGGGTATGTCACGACCGATGTTGACCTACCTTTACCTTGAAGACATGTCCTGGCCGATATTATTCTACCTTCATCCGGAAGATATGTCTCGACCGATATTGGTCTACCTTTACCTTGAAGACACGTCCTGGCCGATATTATTCTACCTTCATCCGTAAGGTATGTCTCGACCGATATTGGCCTACCTTTACCTTGACGGTATGTCCCGGCTAATATTGGCTTATTTTCATCCAGAAGGTATGTCCTGATCGATATTATCCTACCTTTATTCGTAAGGTATTCCTTGACCAATATTAGCCTATCTTTGTTCTGAAGATATGTATCGGCCGATATTGGCCTGTCCTCCTTCGGCAAGGGATATCCCGACCGATATTAGCCTATCTTTGTTCTGAAGGCATGTCCCGGCCGATATTGGCCTGTCCTCCTTCGGCAAGGGATATCCCGACCGATATTAGCCTATCTTGGTTCTGAAGGCATGTCCTGGCCGATATTGGCTTATTTTCATTCAGAAGGTATGTCCTGATCGATATTATCCTACCTTTATTCGGAAGGTATTCCCTGACCAGTATTAGCCTGTCTTCATTCTAAAGGTATATCCCGGCCGATATTGGCCTATCCTCCTTCAGCAAGGTATATCCTGACCGATATTAGTCTATCTTTGCTCTAAAGGTATGTACCGGCCGATATTAGCCTGTCTCCTTTGATTCTTTCTTCCTTTTCTTTCCTCATCGGGAGACCCATAAAACCTAACCCGTATCACTAGCCTTCCCTTCAAGTCTAGTCGAAGGAGGAGTAGACGACTGACTAGACATAAGTATGGTCCTGTCTTTTCCTACCCGTGACTCTGCTCCAGATTTTGAAATGACCTCACAGATTTTGTGCACCACTGTCTTAATAAATTAAGTATAGCAATCCTGTGAGCCTTTTTCTCCTTTAAATAGGGCTACAACCTTCTCTTCACCCACAACCCCTCTCAGTTCTTTTCCTTCCTTGCCACCTTTTATTGCTAAGGCCATGGTCGTGGATCCTCCTCTTTGGGGACAACTTTTGTTGGACCAGGTGAGATCTATATATGAGTTCATTGAGATTTTTCCTCCGATTACTTCTGGAATTCAAGGGATTGTCTTAAGAGATGAAGCTTCACAGTCTAGATCTTTTATCCAAAGATACAGGTGCTCTGAAGGACCCAAGAAACTTCAGAGGAAATTTTACTACTTATAGAGGGGCAGCCAAATGACCCATGGGTGTTGTGTGAAGGGCACAGCACATGTTACCCTTGGGCTAAAATTGATTGCTCCACTTGATGAGCTCATACGGCTTGAGAGGGGAAGTGGTTTTGACATTTATTTTTCCATTATGGAATGAATCAATATTTCCCTGTCTCGTCGCCCTTGAGCTTTTCTGTTTTTTGTTGCTTTCTTCGTCCAGGGCAACATATTGCCTCTTATGTGCCTTGGCAAGTTCGGACGAAGTGGGCTATTTTCATCTCCGCTCCATGGTAAGTTTGAATCCAGTGGGATTGACATTTTCTAAGTGTTGTGAGAACTTGTGTTTGTGAACTGGGTTATTTGCCTGAGGCTTACTGTTCTAAGGGAAAATGTATCGTTGTGTATTTGATCAGATTCTAAATGTAACAATGGACTCTTGTATTGAATTAAATGATTCTATGAAACTTTTCTGTAATTTACAAGAGTAACTGTAATGCTGCAATCATGACTGAGGTTGTCTTAACTGTGGGCATATCACGACTAAATTTTAAAATCATACCGGCTAATACAACATTATTTTGATCAAATACTAGTTTGCATTTCACAAGGGCATTGATTTTGACATCTATTCTTCATCTAAATCTTAATTCTTAAATACTTTTGTTTTAACCTGGGCTTAGTCAAAAGTCCAATCCCTTTTGTTTTATTATACCCAGTTATATACGTCTTCTTTCGAAGCTTCTTGGCTAGTGATTGGTTCTCCTCCAGGTGAGAGAGTGTTTAGAAACGTACTCCGAGACGTTACCAACCCTAGCGCGATCTGCCCTATTACATCCGATGTGGATGTTTTCATGATAGTATGGCACATACTTTTTCTGACTGTCACGTCACATAGGTCTTTTGCCTTTCTATTGTGATCCTCAGCGTATGCTGAGATACCAATGTCCTGATCTGACGATAGTCGTGCGTTTTTCAAACCCTAAACCTTTCGTCTCCTTTTTAAACCTCGTCCTTCCTTTTCCCTTCTCTAGAGTTCTTTTCCTGTTGCTGTCTCCAACCAGTCCTCGTGCTCACCGTTTCACGACGATCCCCTTTCTTGTCTCCAGTAAGTAATCCCTTGTTTCCCTAGCCTATACCTTTGTTCATGGCTGAGGAAGCAATTGCTCCTTGGTATGTCCATATGTCTTCTGTCTTTGATAAGAATGCTAGATTATCCATCCGTCGTCAATATGAAATTCCTAAGGAATATAGAATCATACTCCCAACACCGAATGATCGACCTCATCATCCTCCTAATAACTGTGTGACTTTTTTCAAGGATCAATTGATAGGGGGCTTAAGGTTCCCCATTCCTCCTTTCTTGATTGAGATAAGTAGGTATTTTGATATTCCTTTGCAGCAGTTTGCCCCTAATGCATTTCGCTATTTGTGCGGTACTTACATGTTGTTTCGTCTGCGAGATATTCCTCCTACTCCTCAAAATTTCTTCATGTTTTCCTATCCCAAGTGTTCAGAACCTGGTGTCTTCTTATTCCAGTCGCGAACTAAAATGGTCCTTTTTGGGGATATGCCATCGTCTCTCAAAGCCTGGAAATCTCGTTTTTTCTTTTTAAAGTTTTCGGGACCTATTCCTTGGTCTCATGCTTGGAAGTCTTTCTTGCCTCCCTTGCCCGACGTTAGAGAGTTTCATCTTCTTCCCTCTTTTCCTATTTATTGTGAGAAGTTATTAGGTCACCGACTCTCGATCCCGAAGTGGTTGAAGGTCGAGCTTCTGTACCTATTTGGTTTAAGCCCCGTCAAACCTGATACCCACATTTCCTTAGGTAACGTCTTGTTCCTTTCTTTTTGCTTATAACTGCCTAAACTATTTCTCTTTTCTATACAATGGAGAGTTTTTATGATGCTTTGATTGACGAAGAAATACGCGTGGAAGAAGAATTGCTTCGTGCTAAGGAGGCCGAATTTCTGGCCGCTATCGCCCCTCCACCCTCAATTGAAGAGCCGGCTTCCTTAGCCGAAGTACTTAGCTCTTCAGGGGCTCGTGAGGTTCCTGAAGGTTCTCCTGAGGATCCTGCTGTAGAGATCATTCCCAATCCTGTACCCATTGTTACCTCTCCAGTGGTCGCTGTTGTCTCCTCCCCTACCTCTCTTCCTTTAGCTGAGCTCACGTCTCCTGGTAGCTCGGGTAAATTGATAGCTGGGGTTTCCGCAGGCAAGCGTCCAGGACGCAAGCTAACCAGGGCTCCTCCCTCAAAAAGGAGGCTCATTCTTCCTGTTGACGAGTTGGTTTCAGAAGGCTTTGCTTCGGGTGACCTTCCTTCTGATAAGCCCACGCTGGCGGAGCTCTATCCTTCTCTTAACTTTCCTGCCTCGCCTTTCTCCAATGCCGGTGCCTCTGGAGATGTTTCTTTTACTTTTCCTTTATCTATACCAACTTCTGGGTCTTTGCCTTCTTCGCCTTCCTCTTACTTGATCTTTGCTCCACCATCTGTTCCTGCTTCTTCTTTCTCGGCTGGCTCTTCTACCATTCCTGTCCTCCCTATATTACTGGGGGGTTCTTTTGCTAGCTCTTGGGATGAGGTTCGTCCCCTTTTTGGGGCGCTTTCCATTCCTGAGGCAATTGACCGCTTTTCTCATAAAGAGAATAAGGTATGCTTATAGATTCCTGCTTTCTATTTCTGAAGTACTATCTCATAGCTATGATTATAGTTCCAGTGATGGCTAGAGAATATGGGTTTCTCTCGACTACTGCACAACCTATATACTGAGAACGAAAAATTGAAATCGGAGAATAAGAGGCTGCAATGGCAAGTTGCCGAGCTGTCTTCTGCCGAGTTTTCTGTTGCCGCCAAGGAACAGTTTGAAGTACAAATTGAAAATCTTCAGGCAAAATTTAAATCGGTTACGGACCTCAATCGAGAATTGACTTCCAAGCTGGGAGAGCTAAAGAATAATTATGAAGCAGAATTGACTGAGAAGCTCAAGGCCTTACAGCTGAAAGAGGATGAGGTAGCCTCTTTGACCACTTCCCTTGATTCGGCTAAAGCTGAGGCTTCTGCCAAAGAAGATGAATTAAAAACCTCTCAGATGGCGTTGGTAGTTGACAAAGGGGGCGAGGATGTTCGTTATAAGGAGTGAGCCACGGCCATGATTGAATCTCCC
This sequence comes from Zingiber officinale, assembly GCF_018446385.1. NCBI lineage: Eukaryota > Viridiplantae > Streptophyta > Magnoliopsida > Zingiberales > Zingiberaceae > Zingiber > Zingiber officinale. The sequence goes on along the minus strand of NC_055997.1, from coordinate 25,721,916 downwards.
GAGTTCAACAGACCAATCGTGAGGTCCATTCTATCCGCTTTTACTGTAAGAGCTCAAGGGGCGATTCAGCAATTAAAAGAAGAGCATTATTTATCTCGCGATCCTCCTCCTAATTTCTTAAATAAACACAAACTAATTGAAAACAAACCTCCTGATCTGTATCCCAAGTTGACTCTAACTTAGGTTCGAGTTATTGCAATTCAGTACTGCTAAGCTCGCGTGACTTTGATTACTCCTCTTGGGTTGTAAATCTTACTCTTTCTCAGGATGAAATATCTATTTTCTGTAAAAGTATCTGATGTTATTTGGTTTATCATAACGCGGGATTTCCCTATGGGTCTTTTCTTAATGATCGACCGGTATATATTACAATTGATAAATACCGTCCAATATTTTATAGCTTAGTTATATCTCGCCTGATTTAACACAGCTTCGTCATGCTATCTTTGATATTGGTCGATTTGTTTTGCTCGACCGGTTTACCATTGTATCCTCATATGTCTTTTTCCGCACAGTAATTGAGTCTCACTGGGCTTTATTATAACGTATATTATTTGCCTTACTATAATAAGCCTTTGGTCAATATGTTTTGAATGATCTTTATTTCGGTCGATTTGTCAAAACCTTTCGATTTTCATCTACGGATTTCGTATATTAACTACTATCTGACGCTTAACTTCCATTTTATTATATCCACACCTCAAACTTATGGTTTATTGTACTAATTTCTATTTATCCTTATCAGGGTTTCCTAAGAATACTTCTGAGGAAGCTTACACCTTTTTCCGAGGTAGCTTTTCTAACTTTACTTTTTTCTCCTGATTTTATTCTTTAATATTATCACCTATTTATGACGATCGATATTCCAAGCACCTTTTTCCCCTTTTGTTGTTTCATCTTAAGGGTTTTAGCATAAGGCAACAAGAAAGATAAGGGCTTACGAAGTTTTCTCTCATTTTTCTTCATCTTTCGTCTTCTTCCTTGATTCCTTTCTCTGTGATTGCTTTTCCCTATGGCGGTTTCCTCTCCTGTGTGGTTTCTCTCATGCTCTTCCGACCTCACAGATACAGAAGAAGTGGACTTACAAGCAACCTATGGTTTTCCTTCCTATATCACTCGTCCTGCTCCTCATGAGGGTCCACATCTTCCCCCTCTAGGATGTATTTCCATCTTCCGGGACCAAGTCTTACAAGGTTTTAGATTTCCCCTTCATCCTTTTTTCTGCAATGTCAGTCGTTATTTTGACATCCCGCTAAACCAACTCGTCCCTCAATCCTTTTCTATTCTAATGGGTTTCATTGGGGTATCGAAACTATTGGATTTCCCCTTGTCTCCCCGTCTTTTTCATCACTTCTTCATTCCTCGTTGAGTAGATGTTGGCGTTTTCAAGTTTCAGTCTCGTCCCAAGGCCATTCTATTTAACCGCATTCCTCCTCAAGGTGAATGGTATCGTAAATTTTTCTACATGCGTCTCCCTTCTCCCCCTCCGTTTCCTATCCAATGGATACATGATTTACCTCCACTTCCGGGCATCCATGATCTTCTTAACGATCCCTCTGTTGCTTCTGTTTTACCTAAATTGCGAGGAGCGAAATTCAGTTTGCCACATCTAATTGAAGAGGGCTTAATGTTTCCCTTCGGGATAGGCAACATTGACACTCCTTTGGATAGTTCCTTTGGTGAGTATAATTATTTTACTTCGCCTTTGCTGATTGGCATATCGCTATGATAATGATGTTTATCCTCTGTCTTTTAGCCGATGCTATTCTTCCAGCTTTTATGTACAGGAATTCTGCTATGACCAAGTCCTTTATCAATAATCTTGGAGAGAAATGGTTATTGGCTCGCCGATCCAATCCTAATCCCTCTACTTTGGGCTTGCTTTCCGAAGAAGAACGACGAGCAGAGGGTGTCGCACTCATGGAAGAGGAGGAAGAAGAGCCTTTTGTTACCTTAGTTAAAAAGCCAAATCTTACCAAGGATTCTCCCTTTGGCGATTTCTTTGGTACTTTTGTGCAAGCTCCTCTTGTTCCGACGCCTATTTCTTTTGAGAGAGGTAAGGCACCCATGACTCCCACCAATATCATCTCCAATCCTGCTCTTCGGATGATGAGGCCTGGTCTACTTATCTCTTCTTCTTCTATTATTTCAGCTCCTCCTGCTTCTACCTCTGAGATGGCTGTTATCCCTCCTGTGCCTTCTACATCCTTGGCATTGGCCTTGCCTCCCTTGGCTTATAGGCCTCGAGCAAAATGAACACCTTGCCGGAGATCTTCTCCCAGTGTCAGCCCTTCAGCTGTTAGTGTTTCCACAATTTCAACAACCCCTCCTACATTGCTACCTTCTATTCCATCTAGTTCCTACCCCACTCCTCCTGCTTCTACTATCCCTTTTCCTTCTATTGCCTCCTCTTCTTCTCCGTCTCCAGCTTCCTCTATTCCCCCTCCTTTATTTAAACTGTCTGCGGGCTTACCTTCTCAATTGGGACGGCCTTCCAGCCCTCCCAGCCATGGCACTTTGCAACTGCAAGGTTTATTGGCCGAATCTTGGAGGGTTATGAACAACTACGAGGCCTTAGTCTTCCACATCGAGAGGATCGCCATAGTCGTCAGGCAGTGGCTGTAAGTATTCCTAGTTATGTGTTATTAGCTTTGTAACTTCATCTTTAACCTACATTATCTTCTTGTTTAGTTTCTCGCCACAAGTCTACATATCGATCAACTATTTACAGCTAAAGATCATGAGAACAATAAGTTGAAAGCTCAACTGGAGACATTGAAGGCTGCTTCGCCTTCTTCTAGCAGTGATAGGGCTCAGTTGCAAGAGAAAGTGGCCTTGCAAAATCAACAATTGGGAACCTTGAAGCAAGAATTGGAGGAATGTCAACAGCTGTTGAAAGACAAAGAGCTTGCTAGGAGGATGTTAGAATTATAGGTGGAGAGGTTACACTCTGGTCTTCGACTAGAGATTGCTTTGAAAGAGAAAGCTCTTTCAGATGCTTCTCAAAAAAGCCTTATTTTAGAGAAAGTAGAAAAACTCCATAATGTCTGTCTTTATGACCAAGCTCAGGACTTAGCCTCTCATGATTTCGCTCTCCTACAGGAACAAGAGCAAAGAAAAGCTCAAGAGGTTGAATTGTCATTGCTTCAAAAGGAATTGGAGCAGCTTAAATCAGAGAATAATGCTTTGAAAGATCAGAACGCCAATCTACAAGTTGATTTTCAAAGTTACAAGGAGCAAGAGAAGAACCGGTGGGAGGAATGCCGTCAGGCTTATTTGAAGTCTTCAGCCTTTGCTCGAGAATTTGCTCGTAGGATAGTAGGTGCTCTAAACCATTCTGTATCGGGAGTTCTTCAACAGTTAAGAGAGGGTGGTTATTTACCCCAAGAACCTCCTCTCTCTTTCATAAATCGCCGCAGGCTTAATGAAGAGCTGCACGCGGATTTAAAAGGTCCTTTTCCAAATGTTTAAGAAACTTATTTATAAAAACTTGTGATGTAAGAACCGACAATGAGAAAAGGTGTGGTTAATACTGAGTAATTAAGTACTTGCAGGGTATAAGAAAATTTTAACACTTACTTGCTTCCTCTTTATGCTAGTTTGAGAATACCCCTTCTGAAATGCTTTTGATTACTAAATATAAACTTTATTTAAAAATCCCTTGTTCATCTTTCGAAGTTGAGCCTTGTCTTGATGGATTCTTCCTTAAGTAACATCCGGTATGCTTTGTATCTCCCCGAGGATGAATGATCTCAGTTGAGACTGGATACGAAATTGTATAAAACTATTGATCTTCAAGCTAAGTATAATATCCCAGACGAATTTTGAGTAAAGACTTTCATATATCTGGGCTCCTGTATAGAATCCCTTCTTGATTCCTGGTTAATTAGGCTTCGAAGCCAGGAGATTCCCTGATTAATTATGCTTTGCGCTAGTTTAGCATCTTTGATTTCTTCTGTGGAAACCCGCCTGATGTATTTCATAGAATTTCCCGATCGACTTTGATTTGTCTTGGTTTATAGTCTCCGATTTCTCCTATGAAGACTCGTCCGGGTTACTTCATAGAATTTTTCCAATCGACTTTTTCTCTGAAATAGTTTAGAGTCTCCGGTTCCTCCTATGAAGACCCGTTCGGGTTACTTCATAGAATTTCCCGATCGACTTTTTCTCTTGAATAGTTTAGAGTCTCCGGTTCCTCCTATGAAGACCCGACCGAGTTACTTCATAGAATTTCCCAATCGACTTTTGCTCTGGAATAGTTTAGAGTCTCCGGTTCCTCCTATGAAGACTCGTTCGGGTTACTTCATAGAATTTCTGGATCGACTTTGATTTGTCTTGGTTTATAGTCTCCGGTTTCTCCTATGAATACTCGTCCGGGTTACTTCATAGGATTTTCCTGATCGACTTTGGTTTATAGTCTCCGGTTTCTCCTATGAAGACTCATCCGGGTTACTTCATAGGATTTTCCCGATCGACTTTGATTTGTCTTGGTTTATAGTTTCCGGTTTCTCCTATGAATACCCGTTCGGGTTACTTCATAGGATTTTCCCAATCGACTTTGATTTATAGTCTCCGGTTTCTCCTATGAAAGCCCGTTCGGGTTACTTCATAGAATTTTCCCGATCGAATTTTGCTTTGGAATAGTTTAGAGTCTCCAGTTCCTCCTATGAAGACCCGTCCGGGTTACTTCATAGGTTTTTCCCGATCGACTTTTGCTCTGGAATAGTTTAGAGTCTCCGGTTCCTCCTATGAAGACCCGTTCGGGTTACTTCATAGAATTTCCCGATCGACTTTGATTTGTCTTGGTTTATAGTCTCCGGTTTCTCCTATGAATACCCGTTCGGGTTACTTCATAGGATTTTCCCGATCGACTTTGGTTTATAGTCTCCGGTTTCTCCTATGAAGACCCGTCCGAGTTACTTCATAGGCTTTTCCCGATCGACTTTGATTTGTCTTGGTTTATAGTCTCTGGTTTCTCCTATGAATACCCGTCCGGGTTACTTCATAGGATTTTCCCGATTGACTTTTATTTGTCTTGGTTTATAGTCTCCGGTTTCTCCTATGAAGGCCCGTTCAGGTTACTTCATAGGTTTTTCCCGATCGACTTTGATTTATCTTGGTTTATAGTCTCCGGTTTCTCCTGTGAAGATCCGTTCGGGTTACTTCATAGGCTTTTCCAGATCGACTTTGGTTTATAGTCTCCGGTTTCTCCTATGAAGGCTCGTTCGGGTTACTTCATAGAATTTTTCCCGATCGACTTTTTCTCTGGAATAGTTTAGAGTCTCCGGTTCCTCCTATGAATACCCGACCGAGTTACTTCATAGAATTTCCTGATCGACTTTGATTTGTCTTGGTTTATAGTCTCCAGTTTCTCCTATGAAGACCCGTTCGGGTTACTTCATAGGATTTTCCCGATCGACTTTATTTCATATGGAAATATAATATTTAGGCTAACCTCGTGTTGGCTCACACTTCCTTGAGGGGAGCTGAATAGGGCTCTTAAGATTTCCCCTTATTTTACTGCTTGAAAAATAGAAAAAGGAGGATTCTTCTGAGCTTATCAATTTGTATGAACCATATTTATTTCCTGCGTCGATATTTATCCTGCTTGGTTTTCATCAAAAGAAGCAAAGTACATAAACTGCAGGTATCTCAATTCACCTGGGATTTCCAATAATTGTGAACACATTTAAAGTAATATGATCAAATCAGGCTCGATAGGGTTGCAAATGATTAGCGCTCCAAGGGCACTCCAAAATTCTTCCTTCAGCATCTTGGAGATAGTACGAGCCTGATGCGAGTTTTTCTATCACTTTATAAGGTCCTCCCCATTGTGGTGCCAACTTGCTAACATCCCCCACAGGCTTAACTCGTTTCCATACCAAATCTCCTACTTGGAAAAATCTGGGGATGACTCTTTTGTTATAGTTTTGTCTCATCCGCTGTCGATATGATATAAGACGAGTAGCCGCTTTATCTCTTATTTCCCCAATCAGGTCCAGCTCCATAAGTCGTCGGTCTCTATTATCCTCATCATACAATTGTCTTCTGTCAGATTCTGCTCCTACCTCAATGGGGATTACTGCTTCTCCTCCATAGACTAACTGGAAAGGAGTAATTCCTGTAGCTTCACGAGGCGTAGTACGATATGCCCAGAGAACACTGGGTAACTCATCTACCCAGCTACCTCCGACATGATCCAGCTTAGTTTTCAGGCCTCTAATAATCTCCCTATTAGTTACCTCTGCTTGACCATTGCTCTGCGGGTAAGCCACGGAGGTGAAGGCCTGGGTAATTCCATAACTCTGACACCAGTCTAGGATTCTATCGCCTTGAAATTGTCTTCCATTATCAGAGACTAACTTATGAGGAATGTCGAATCTGCAGATTATATTTTTCCATAAAAATTTAATGACTGCGTCTTCTGTAATCCTAGCAAGTGGTTCTACCTCCACCCATTTAGAGAAATAATCCACAGCCACCAATAAGAACCTCCTCTGTGCAACTGCCATAGGAAATGGACCCACTATGTCCATACCCCATTGATCAAAGTGGACACGAAACTATAGAGGTTCTCAATAACTGGGTAGGATGATGTAATATATTCTGATATTTTTGACAAGAAATACAAGTTCTCACCAGTTTAGCGGCATCTTCATGTAGAGTGGGCCAGAAGTATCCTGCCAAGAGGATTTTACAAGCCAAAGATCTTCCTCCTATATGACTACCACAGGAACCTTGATGCACCTCCTGTAAAATAAATTGTGTATCTTCTGTGCCCACACACTTGAGCAAAGGTCTGGAAAAAGCTCTTTTATATAATTGCTCTCCTACCATAGTATATTGAGCAGCTCGTTTTTTAAATACCCTGGCTTGTTCTGTATCTTTCGGAAGAAGACCTTGTTGTAAATATAATATGATTTGAGCTCGTCAATCACCCTGAATTTCTATATCAGTTTTTCTTTCAATACAGGAGATTAACAGAGTCTGTTCCACTGGTCGATCAAGATTCCATGGCACTACAACAGAGGCTAATTTAGCTAATTCATCTGCCACCTGATTCTCAGATCGAGGAATTTTTTGTATGCTCACATCTTGAAATTGAGCCTTCAACTTATCGAATGCTTCAGCATATAACTTAAGCCTGTCATTATTGATTTTGAAATTACCTGATAATTGTTGGGCTGCTAGCTGAGAATCAGAATATATAAGGACTCGAGCTGCCCCTATATGCCGAGCAGCTTGCAAGCCGGCTATTAGAGCTTCATATTCAGCCTCATTGTTGGTAGCTCTGTAATTCAACCTGATGGAGAGTTGAAGTCTGTCTTCTTTTGGGGATATAAGGAGGATACCAATTCCACTGTCTTGTCTAGTCGAAGAGCCATCTACATAAACCTTCCAGATATCTTCTTCTTCCGGGCCTTGAACCTTTATGATGAAATCTGCTAGAGCTTGTGCCTTGATGGCCGAGCGGGGTTGATATTGGATGTCATATTCCCCAAGCTCGGTTGTCCATTTGATTAACCGTCCCGATGCCTCTGGGTTGAGTAACACCCGTCCAAGAGTGCTATTGGTTAAGACAATAATCTCATGTGCCAAGAAATATGGGCGCAACCTCCAAGCAGTCAATATTAGAGCATAAGCTAATTTTTCTAGTGTAGTATATCTACACTCAGCTCCTTTTAATAAATGACTAGAAAAATATACAAGCTGTTGCTCTCTTCCTTCTTGCCTGACTAATACAGAGCCCACAGCGTTTTCATTAGCCGAAAAATATACCCACAGAGTCTCTCCTACTATAGGTTTAGCCAATACAAGGAGGGTAGCCAAATAATCTTTCAATTCTTGGAAAGCCTTATCACACTCTTCATTCCACTGAAACTTATTAGCCTTTCTGAGTATTTTAAAGAAATGAAAACTACGATCGGCTGATCTAGAAATAAATCTAGACAAGGCTGTGATTCGGCCTGTCAATCTTTGAGCTTCCCTCATGTTGTTGGGCGGCTCCATGTTCTGTAGTGTCTTGACTTTGCTCGGGTTGGCTTCTATCCCCCGTTCGGACACCATATACCCCAGAAATTTTCCTCCCTTCACGCCGAACAAGCATTTGCTTGGATTTAACTTGAGCCCATATTGTCTTAATGTCTCGCAAGTTTCCTCCACATCCCTGCATAGATCAGTAGCCTGAAGAGACTTAATTAAAATGTCATCAACATATACTTCCATATTCCTACCAATCTGCTTCTAAAAGACCTTATTCATAAGCCTTTGATAGGTTGCTCCTGCATTTTTTAGTCCAAAGGGCATAACATTATAACAATAAGTTCCTTCAGACGTTATAAAACTAACCTTTTCTTGATCCTCTTTAGCCAAAGGGACTTGATGATAGCCTTGGTACGCATCCAACATAGAGATATATTCGCATCTGGCAGTAGAGTCAACTAGTTGATCAATTAGGGGTAATGGATAATAGTCCTTTGGGCAAGCTTTGTTGAGATCCCGAAAGTCAATGCACACTCGTCATTTATTCCCAGGTTTAGAGACTAATACTACATTGGCCAACCAGCTTGGGAATTGTACTTCCCTGATGTATCCGGCCTCCATAAGCTTGGTTATTTCTTCTTTGATAATCTGATTTTGCTCTGTGCTAAAACTCCTTTTTCTTTGCATGACCGGGCGGGCATCCGGGAAGACATGCAAGGAATGTTCCATGACAGCAGGAGAAATGCTCGAAACTTCTTTGGGAGTCCAGGCAAATACATCATTATTCTTCTTCAGACATTGCACCAATTCAGCTTTAAGATCAGGATCAAGATCGGCCGCAACATAGGTGATAGCTTCTGGCCGTCCGGTTTGGATCTGAACTTCTTCCTTTTCTTCATAAACCCGTACGGGCTGCTTTTCCCGAATGGCATTAACTTCCATTCTTTGAATTTTCCGGGCGGTGTTAGCCTCAGTCCGAATGATTTCTACGTAACATTTCCGGGCTGTCTTCTGATCACCCCGCACCTCTCCAACTTGGTCCTCCACAGGAAACTTAATCTTCTGACAAAAAGTAGAAACGACCGCCCTAAACTCATTCAAGGCAGGCCGGCCCAGTATTACATTATAAGAGGATGGAGCGTCCACCACCATGAAATAAGATCTCCTGGTTCTCATCAAGGGTTCCTCCCCTAGAGAAATGACTAACTTCATTTGACCTAAAGGTTGTACCTCATTGCCTATGAATCCATACAGAGGAGTAGCAATCGGTTGAAGCTCGCTTGGATCAATTTGCAGCTGATCAAAAGCCTTCTTGAATGTAATGTTAACGGAGCTGCCCGTGTCTATGAAGGTATGAGCGATGGCGTAGTTGGCTATCACAGCTTTGATGATCAATGCGTCGTCATAAGGTATCTCTACCCCCTCAAGATCTTTGGGCCCAAAGCTTATTTCAGGACCGGCCGCTCGTTCCATGCTGCACCCTACTGCATGAATCTCCAATCTTCGGGCATGTGCTTTTCTGGCTCTGTTAGAATCCCCATCAGTGGGTCCGCCTGTAATCATGTTAATATTGCCCCGAGCAGCATTGTTTCTATTCTCTTCCTGACGGGTCATTGTGGTTTCCGAAGGTACTTTCTCTGATACTTGGCTGGTACCAACCGGGACTGGTATTGCTTCTTGACGGTTTCCATCCGGGCGATACTCCAGTTTGGGCGGACTCTGCTGCCTGGGGTACTGCTGCCGGTAATAGTTCTGCCTCTGATATCGCCCTTTATTGACTCGTCTATTCCTCAAAACAAAACAGTCATCAGTATGATAACTGCTAGTTTTATGATAAGTGCACCATCTTCTCGGTGCCTTTGGCTGCATCTCTACATGTTGTACAGCTTGTGGACGATAATCCGGTTGTCGATGAGGTGGATGAGTTATTCTAGGCCCTCTTGGTGGGGGCACGGGGGTCGGAGCCTTCTCCTTAACATGAGTAGGGGAAGAGGGAACACCTTCTTTCCTACGAGTAGCTTGGGCTTCTTCTACGTTAATGAACTCAGTAGCCCGTTCAATCAAGGAATCAAAATTAACAGGAGGATTTCTTACCAAATCTTTAAAGAAATCATTATCATTTAAACCCTGAGAGAAAGCACTTACTAAGATTTCAGTAGTAACATTAGGTACATCTATAGCTACCTGATTGAATCTTTTGATATATGCCCGGATGGATTCTTTAGACGTTTGCTTAATTGAAAATAGACTCCATGGGGTCTTATAATACCTTTTGTTGCTGGAGAAATGATGTAGAAAGACTTTCTTGAAATCCTTAAATTTTCAAATAGACTTCTCAGGTAACCTTTTGAACCAGCATTGTGTTGCTCCCCAAGAATAGTGAGAAACATCCGACACTTCACTCCGTCAGAGAATTGTTGCAACAAGGCTACATTCTCAAATTTTAACAAGTGATCTTCTGGATCTGTCGTCCCGGTATATTCTCCAATTTGAAGATTTTGATATCGCTTAGGAAGCGGGTCATCTAATACACTTTGTGAGAATGGAGAGATGACCTTCTCTGGTGAGCTATCACTAGTCATCATTTTGATCTTACGCTTTTCTCTGTCTGGTGCTTCGCCAGAGGATTCTTGGAACACAGGCCTTTTACCCCCTGGATCTAGGGGAGTGCGAAGGAAAGCTCGGGGACGCCTAGTCGGAGAAACAGTAGCTGAAGGAAAATATACATGTTCTTCTTCTTCTAGCTCCTTTCCTTTCCGATGCTCAGTGGTCGATATCGCTGGATGATGAGCCGTCGGCAAAGTGGCCCCAGTATGAGCTTGCAGTTGTTGTTGCTGTTGCTGTAGGGCTTTCTGAACATGAGAATTAATGAGGAGATCCAAATCCTCGCGACTGATAGTAAGTAGGTTCGACTTCCCAGCCTCTTCCATCACGTAGTCTCAAATTCAGGTGGAATTTCCCACAGACGGCGCCAAATTTGATCCTGTCTGAGAAGCTGACCGCAACGGAGATCCGGAAGAAAGAAACCTATCGTGCTGATGAAGAACAACGCTGATAAAACCTCAATCCGAGAAACCCAAAGCGGATCGGGAGAAAACTAGAATCACTAAAGGAAATTTGATAAGTAGGAGGGAATCCCAATCCGAAGGGAAGAAAGCGGGACTCCCAAGCTTCCAAGGCCCCCTGCACACAAGAGACCAGCCAACACTATCGTCAGTGACCCAAGACCGGGGTGGGAATCCCTGGCTAGGCCCTTCGACGCTCAAGTTAGTGATCTCTCTTGATGTGAAGGAAGAAGAAAGAAGATGAACAGTAGCCCAGAAATTAGGGTTGTGAAAGTACACGATGATGTGAACTTACCTAGCCAACGGAGAGGATTCCCCCTTTTATACCACTTCATATAACCTCCGTAATCATGAAGTGGACCCCGGTTTGTTAGAATTCGTTATGAGATGATGTCAGGTGCGTACTTGCGGAAGATGATTTTTAAGGAATATTTTTTGTACCCCAGATGTACCTTCTTTGTCGTTTAGCACCTGCAAGATAACCTGAAAGCATATTTCCCGTCGAAAAATATATAACACCTGTCATGAATTATTTTATATAACACCTCCTTGTTATGTTACAAAATAACAATAAGCTGCCTTTTATTCAACATGTTTCTAAGGCATTGATTGAATGATCTTTGTTAGCTATCTACTTGAAAGAACATTCCCGACCGATATTAATCTATCCTTATCCTAAGGGTATGTCACGACCGATGTTGACCTACCTTTACCTTGAAGACATGTCCTGGCCGATATTATTCTACCTGTTAGGATCCTTTGTACGGCTAGAGAGGGGGTGTGAATAGCCGACCCCAATTGCTCGCGTTTCTTTCTACAAACTAGGGTTAGCGCAGCGGAAACTAAATGCAGAAAGAAAACAGGAGAAGAAATCAAACCTCAACGCAAGGATGTAACGAGGTTCGGAGATGATACTCCTACTCCTCGGCGTGTCCGTAAGGTGGACGAAGCCTATCAATCCGTCGGTGGATGAGTCCCCGGGAAAACCGGCTAAATCAAACTCCTTCTGGGTGGAGAAACCTCGCCACAATGTCTTGCAACAGCAAGATAAACAGGAGTACCAGAATACAGCAAGAAACTAAGTACAATACAAGAATGTAATAACCCTAGCTTGCCTTCTTGTCGGCTGGATGAAGCAGCAACTTCAAGCGACGCCTACAACAGCAGGAACCCAGCCGGAAGCTCACGCGAAGCTTTGGAGGAGCTCAACAAAGCTCAAGCACAGCAGCACTTAGGGACAGGAAGAAGGAGAAGAAGAAGTAGCACCAAAGCCTTGATCTCCTTTTATAACCTGCGAACCTGCACAGCAAAGACAGAAGCCAGCGGAGAAGACGGAGCGACCCGTTGTGACTCAACGGTCGAATGCGGACCGATCAGGTTCCACCCTGATCGGTCCAGGACCCTTCTGATCGGTCTGGGGACCGATCAGGCCCTGGGCTGATCGGTCCCTAGACCGATCAGTGCTTCACAGAAAGTTGCCCAACTTTCGTTCGTTTCTGATCGGTCTGTGGACCGATCAGGCCACAGATGGATCGGTCCACGACCGATCCCACCTCTCTGTGAGAGACCGATCAAGCTTCATGCTGATCGGTCCCCAGACCGATCAGTAAGCTTGCTTTGCCTTCTGTTTGTTATCTGATCGGTCACCAGACCGATCAGATACACAAACGTATCACTGGATCGGTCTGCAGACCGATCCAGAGCTTGGTTTTTGCCCAAACCAAGTCCCAAGACTTCCAAACCAATATCCGGTCAACCTTGACCTGTTGGTACATTATGCTTAGCATCCGGGCACTTCCGTGACCTGCTAAGACTCTCCACCAAGTGTCCGGTCAATCCTTTGACCCACTTGGACTTTTCTCTTCGTGTCCCGTATCCGGTCCCTCCCTTGACCTACTTGCTCTTCTCAACCCCAGATGTCCGATCATCCTTGATCCATCTGGATTTTTCCTTGCCTGGCTTCACTCACCAGGACTTTCACCTAGCTTCACTCACTAGGGTTTTCACACTGCCTAACATCCCAGTTAGGACTTTCTCACTGCCTGGCTTCACTCACCAGGACTTTCCAACTGCTTAAATCCCAGTTAGGACTTTCCCACTGCCTGGCTTCACTCATCGGGACTTTCCAACTGCCTAACATCCCAGTTAGGACTTTCTCACTGCCTGGCTTCACTCATCAGGACTTTCCAACCGCCTAACATCCCAGTTAGGACTTTCCCACTGACTTCACTCACCAGGACTTTCCACCTGCCTAACATCCCAGTTAGGACTTTCCCTCGTGCCAAGCTCCCTGCTTGGACTTTTCCCGTGCCAAGCTCCCTGCTTGGACTTCTCCAGTGCCAAGTCTCCATACTTGGACTTTTCGCGTGCCAAGCTCCCTGCTTGGACTTTTCCAGTGCCAAGTCTCCATACTTGGACTTTTCAGGTCAACCAGGTCAACCTTGACCTAGGGTTGCACCAATAATCTCCCAACCATCTATTCTTGTCTCACATCAAGAATAGAACTCTCTCACGAGTGTCAAACATGCAACTCAACTAGGTTAACCTTGACCTAAGGTTGCACCGACAATCTTCCCAAGTCAAACATCAAAATACAACTCGAGTCAAGTCACCTCGAGTCGGGTCAACCAGGTCAACCTTGACCTAGGGTTGCACCAACACTACCTTCATCCGAAAGATATGTCTCGACCGATATTGGCCTACCTTTACCTTGAAGACACGTCCTGGCCGATATTATTCTACCTTCATCCGTAAGGTATGTCTCGACCGATATTGGCCTACCTTTACCTTGACGGTATGTCCCGGCTGATATTGGCTTATTTTCATCCAGAAGGTATGTCCTGATCGATATTATCCTACCTTTATTCGTAAGGTATTCCTTGACCAATATTAGCCTATCTTTGTTCTGAAAATATGTATCGGCCGATATTGGCCTGTCCTCCTTCGGCAAGGGATATCCCGACCGATATTAGCCTATCTTTGTTCTGAAGGCATGTCCCGGCCGATATTGGCCTGTCCTCCTTCGGCAAGGGATATCCCGACCGATATTAGCCTATCTTGGTTCTGAAGGCATGTCCCGGCCGATAATGGCTTATTTTCATTCAGAAGGTATGTCCTGATCGATATTATCCTACCTTTATTCGGAAGGTATTCCCTGACCAATATTAGCCTGTCTTCATTCTAAAGGTATATCCCGGCCGATATTGGCCTATCCTCCTTCGGCAAGGTATATTCTGACCGATATTAGTCTATCTTTGCTCTAAAGGTATGTACCGGCCGATATTAGCCTGTCTCCTTTGATTCTTTCTTCCTTTTCTTTCCTCATCGGGAGACCCATAAAACCTAACCCGTATCATGAACCATTTAGATATTTTATGGTATTAATAGATGCATCAATAAAATGGTCACAAGTGTGTTTATTATCAACTTGTAATCAAGCGTTTTGAGGTTGCTTGTACAAATTATTCGATTATGAGCTCATTTTTTGAATTATTTGATTAAAGCCATTGTCTCGATAGTGCCGAAGAATTTACTTCTCATGCTTTTAATGACTATTACATGTCTATTGGAATAAATATTGAACACCCTGTTGCATATGTTCACTCACAAAATAGTCTCGCTGAGTCATTGATTAAATGTCTTGAATTAATTGTGAGACCTTTGTTAATGAAGACAAAACTCCCAATTTCTGCTTAGGGACATGTTATTCTACATGCAATGACACTAATTCACATCATACCTATAAATTATCATGAGATCTCCTCTTACAATTAGTTCATGGTCAAAAACCAAATATTTCCCATCTTATAATTTTTTGATGTACGATATACATGCTTATTACTCCTAGGGATGTAAATGAATCAAACGGTTCGCAAGCTATTCGGAGCTCGATTCGGTAAAAAACTCGTTCGAGTTCGTTCGTTCGTTTATCTTATCGAGCCGAGCTCGAGCTCGATTTCGAGCTCGACAGTTTATCGAGCCGAGCTCGAGCTTAAGGATATTCGGCTCGTGAGCTCGCGAACATGTTCATTTATAGACTCGCGAGCCAAAAAAAATGAGCCTTAAAACGAGCCTTAAACCGAGCCAAAAAATGAGCTCTAAAATGAGCAAAAAAAAATAAGCTCTAAAATGAGCCTTAATTGAGATTTAAAATGAGCCAAAAAATGAGCTCTAAAACGAGCCAAAAATGTGCTCTAAAGAAGCCCGAAAACGAGCCCGAGCTCGCTTAACGAGTTAGGCTCGTTAACTTTGATAATCGAGCTAATAACGAGCCGAGCTCGAACTGTTCGCGAGCTTGATAATTATAAAACGAGCCGAGCTCAAGCCTTGTGATAAAAGCTCGAGCCGAGCTCGATTCGAGCTCGAGCCGAGCTCGAGCCCGAATATAACTTAAACGAGTCAAGCTCGAGCATAATACTGTTCGGCTTGGTTCGGCTCGTTTACATCCATAATTACTCCACCACAACACACTAAGATGAGTCTCCAAAAGAGATTGGGAATTTATGTTGGATATAAATTCATTTATTATTAAATATTTAGAGTCATTAACAGGAGATTTATTTACGACACATTTTGCCGATTGTCAATTTGATGAAATGATATTTTTAACATTAAAAGTGGAAAATAAGCAGTTGGAAAAGGAAATTATATGGCGTGAGTTATCATTATCTCATTTTGATCCTCGAATAAAGCAAAGTGAACTAGAAGTTCAGAAGATTATTCATTTGCAAAACTTAGCCAATCAAGTGCCAGATGCATTTACTGACCCAAAGAAAGTGACAAAATTATGTATTCCAGATGCTAATGCTCCAATCAGAATCGATATCCCCAAAGGACACCCTAAGATTGCTCATGAGCCTAAACTGAAAGTGAAACGTGGTAGACCTATTGGTTCCAAAGATAAACACCCTTGAAAACGAAAAGAAATATAGACTCAAAACAAAGAAGTAATAACTTCGGAAGAATTCCCCAATCATTAATAATATAATTCCAGAAGAACCTCAGGTACCTAATAATCAAGAGATATCAATAAATTATAGTATGACTGGAAAAAGATGGAACCGAGATGAAATCGACATCGATGATATTTTTGCATATCATATTGCATGCAATATTATAAAGATGATGAGAATCTTGAATCAAAGTTACGTTTGTTAATGAATACAGACAAAAAATGATTGGCCTGAATGGAAAGATGCGATTGATGGAAAATTGAAATCACTCGCAAAATATAAAGTCTTTGGACCTGCTATCCCTACACCTGAGGGTGTAAAACTGATTGGATATAAATGAGTGTTTGTGCGTAAACAGAATACTAAAAATGAGATTGCCAGATATAAGGCACGACTAGTTGCTCAGGGTTTCTCTCAAAGACCAAGAATTGATTATGAGGAGACATTCTCTTGTGGTGGATGCAACAACATTTTGGTATTTGTTATGTTTGGCAATTCATGAAAGATTGAAAATGTGATTAATTGATGTCATTACAACCTATTTGTATAGCTCATTTGATAATGACATATACATGAAACTCTCTGAAAAATTCAAACTGCCAGAAACATATGATTCATGTCACCGGGAATTATACTCGATTAAGTTTTGTAGATCTCTATATGGATTGAAACAATCTAGACGTATATGGTATAAACATCTTAGTGATTATTTGTTGAAAAAGAGATGTCTAAATGATCTCATATGTTCATGTGTATTTATTAAGAGATCTAAATCCAAATTTGTTATAATCGCAGTATATGTCGATGACCTAAACATTATTGGTACTATTGATGAATTTTCTGAAATGGTAAATTACCTAAAGAAAGAGTTTGAGATGAAAGATCTTGGAAAAACAAAATTCTTTCTTAGTTTACAGATTGAGCACCTTGAAGATAGATTATTTGTCCATCAAACTGCTTATACATCAAAGATGTTACGGACATTTTATATGGATAAGACACATCCATTGAGTAGTCCAATGGTCGTAAGGTCTCTTGATGTTAATAAGGATCCATTTCGACCTTAAATGAATGACGAAGAACTTATTGATCCCGAAGTACCATATCTTAGTGCTATTGGAGCACTAATGTATCCTGTCAGTCATATAAGATCCGATATAACATTTGTTGTAAATTTATTAGCAAGATATAGTTCTTCTCCAACAATGAGACATTGGAATGACATTAAACATATATTTCGATATCTTCAAGGTATGATAGATATGCGATTATATTATCCTCGTACGCCTAAAGAGGAGTTAATTGGGTATGCTGATATTGGTTATTTATCTTACCCTCATAATGGTAGATCTCAAATAGGTTATGTATTTACATGTGGTGCCACAACCATATCTTGGAGATTTATGAAATAAATGATTACTGCTACATCTTCTAATCATTCTAAGATCATAACAATTCACAAGGTGAGTCAGGAATGTGTATGGTTAAGATCTGTCATACATCACATTCAAGAGGCGTTTGGTTTACCTTTAAATAAAAATGTCCCAACAACATTATATGAGGATAATGCTGCATGCATTATTCAACTAAAGGGAAGCTACATTAAAGGCGATCGAACAAAAAACATTACTAAAATTTTTTTTTACACATAATCTTCAAAAGAGAGATGATATTAATGTTTGTTAAAAACATTACTAAAATTTTTTTTTACACATAATCTTCAAAAGAGAGATGATATTAATGTTCAACAAATCTAATTATCAGATAATTTAGTCGATTTATTTACAAAGGCTTGACCTACTTTAACATTTGAAAGAATGGTATATAACATTGGAATGCGAAAATTGAAAGATCTAAGGGAGATGTGATGGGAGGGGGGCGGGGAAGTACTTAACTAATTATACTGTACTCTTTTTTTCTTATCATGATTTTTTCCACTGGATTTTCCTTGTAAGGTTTTTAATGAAATAGTATCATAAATAGCATCCAAGGGGGAGTGTTAAAAATATAAGTAGGTGCTATTATGATTAAAGACCTATCATCTTACCTTGATTAATGATAGAGGCTTTTAGTTTTTTATCTCTCCTTTTAATGTTAAGAGACCTATCACTTCATTTTCTCTTCTGTAATACTTATATTCTTAGTCCTATAACTAGGATACGTACAAAGTTATTAAATATATTTGATTAGAAATCAAATAAATATCTTCCCTTTCTTCTCTCTTGCTCTCTTGTTATTATGCTCTTAGTTTTATAATAATATATGATATATTATAGTTTTAATTAAGTTTGAGTAATATTATTACTATCATAATTACTTATAATTTAGTCCATATTATAGTAGCTATGTCTAAATTACATAGCCATTATAAGTTATTTAAAACTGCTAAGGGGAGTGTTAAAAAGGGGAGTGTTAAAAATATAAGTAGGTGCTATTATGATTAAAAACCTATCATCTTACCTTGATTAATGATAGAGACTTTTAATTTTTTATCTCCCCTTTTAATGTTAAGAGACCTATCACTTTATTTTTTCTTTTGTAATACTTATATTCTTAGTCCTATAAATAGGATACGTACAAAGTTATTAAAATATATTTGATTAGAAATCAAATAAATATCTTCCCTTCCTTCTCTCTTACTCTCTTGTTATTATGCTCTTAGTTTTATAATAATATATGATATATTATAGTTTTAATTAAGTTTGAGTAATATTATTACTATCATAATTACTTATAATTTAGTCCGTGTTATAGTAGCTATGTCTAAATTACATAGCCATTATAAGTTATTTAAAACAGCTACAGTTTGGATTAATTTAAGTACAATTATTTTGATTAAATTTAAATAATTTTGATAAAATTGATAAAAAAAAATTAATATAATAATTCACTACATATAATTTTGAATTAAATTTAAAAGGAAAAATTAAGTCAACTGCTATTTTTTTATAAAAATATATATAATATTATTTTAATATTAATAAAAATTATACATTTTTTATGATAAAAAATTAATTTTATTAGAGTAAAAAAGTGATATCTATAAATATATTTTACACTAGTAAAGTGTGATTTGGGGGGAAAAAATATACATATCCTTTTATTGATAACATGAATAAGGGGCATTTTAAAAAAAATGTTTACACATAAATAAATTGTATGGCACGATCGTGAAATATTTTCGCCTTGCCTATAAAAGTTTATCACGCGGCCGTAGAGCAATTACCGATAAGGTATACAATTGGGTGTCGAATCATGGCGCGCATGATTTGTTTTCTCGTCGTCCCGACAATGGAGGTTTAAAACCTAACCCTAACTTCAAGATACGCCACCAGAACCCTACTCGAGGAGCTCGATGGACGATCCCGATGGAGCCCTCAGCTTCGACTTTGAGGGCGGTCTTGACTCTGCCGCTCCTGCCTCCGTCGCTCCGGCGGCGGCCGCTGGACATCTGACGGCACCAGATCCTACGGCCGCCGCTGCAAACGCGGGAGTCGCTCCGCCTATCGGACCGGCCGATCAGATCGGTGGCGCAGCTGGAAATGGGCACGGGAGGCGGAGCTTCCGGCAGACTGTCTGCCGGCACTGGCTCCGTGGCTTGTGTATGAAGGGAGAGGCGTGTGGATTCCTGCACCAGTACGACAAGGAGCGGATGCCGGTATGCCGCTTCTTCCGCCTTTACGGGGAGTGTCGCGAGCAGGACTGCGTTTACAAGCACACGAATGAAGACATCAAGGAGTGTAATATGTAGGTATCAAGAACACCTAACTGTTTACTTTGATCTTGTCGGCAGTATTTTGGCTTCTGCCAAATTGGTTTGCTGATAACTTCTGAGGCTTTCTTGTTGTTCGTCTGATACTTTGATTTGGAGTTCCTATTGTTTATTGTTAAGAGACTCTTGTCCCTTGCAAATCTTTGGTATTTCAAAGACTTCATTTCTTTGGGCCCTGTAACATAGTTTATTACAGCACCTGGATTCTTGTTTTCAAGTACAAATTCTTCTTTTCTCTATATTGTTTTCATTTGTTCTCTTGAGTATCCATATGGAAGTTAAATCTACTTTAGAAATGAAAAAATGGGAATATCTTTTTGCAATTTTTGTTTCAGGGAAGACAGTAGAATGAACTATACAAGAGAGAAAAGAAAAAGGGTAATAAGAGAAAGTACTTTTTTCACAATATTCATGTTTCCGCTTTATTTGAGCAGATTTGTTTGTTTATGAAAGAAAATAAATTTTCACTAATTATTATTGATGTTTCGGATGATAAAATTTCATTTATGTTTGTCGATTATACATTCTACCATGGACACAAGACATCTTAGTGAGATGAGCAATGTTTCTCTGCTGCCTTCCAATTTATTTAGACTGGGATCAACTAGTTCTATTGATGATTTAACTTAAACTTTTACATTTTCATTTTTATTTTGTAGGTATAAACTTGGTTTCTGCCCCAATGGACCTGATTGTCGATACCGACATTTAAAGATGCCTGGGCCACCGCCTCCCATTGAAGAGGTCTTCCAGAAGATACAACATCTGAGTTCTTTTGGTTATGGATCTTCTTCAAACAGATTTTATCAGCACAGGAGCAACAATTATAACCAACAGCCAGATAAGAATCACTTGTCATCTGCTAGTGGGTTAGCTAATGCAACGGTTAAACTGATTCCACTGGATTCGTCAGATGCAAAGGCACCAGAATCCCTGGTACAACAGCCTCAGCAGCAACAGGAACAGCAGCAGCAGCAACAGCAGCAGCCACCACCTCCGCCCCCAGCAGCAGCAACAGAGAATCAAGCCCCGGGTACTTCGAATGGCTTGTCAAATCAACCTATTAGAACTGCATCTCTACTCCCTCAGGGACAATCTAGGTGTGTCTGGAGTTTCTAGATTTGTCTGCATTGTGAAAATTTGTAGTATATAACAGTGATATGTTTTTCAAATGTTCTGAGGAAGTTGTATTTCGTATTAAGAGGCTTACAGTATTAACATCACTTTGGATTTATATACTTTGTCAACTTATATTTTTACTTAATATTGTCATTGAGAATTGTTCATTGGAATTTCTCATATATACTTTGTTAGTATGTTGATTATAGCTTACTGTTTATTATTCCTGCTCTCTTTGCTGACCGTATAACAAGCAATATTATGAGGAAAGCAGAATTAATCTACGAATGTGGTGTATTGTTGTGCAATGCACTTCAATCATCTTTACGAAGTGTAGAAGTAGACAAGAGTTCATATTTATTGATCTTCATAATATGTTTTAGTGATTTTATGTCTTTTTCGGTTTGCATTGTCAGTGATAGATCTGAATATTTACTTGGTTATTTGTACCTCTTTAAAGAATTTTGTGAGTTGTTTTATCATTTTAAGTTGGCTTTGTGGTGCACCAAAGTAGCTGCTATCTGTGGAACTTCATTTCTTTCCATCTTATTTAAACATTTATATTTAGTCATGTTTAAGATGAAAAACTAGATGCTCACGAATGAAGTACATATAAAATGGTTGAGTTGAATTGGCATCTTGCTTTACCCAAAACAATTGAGTCATGATATTGTATTATAAGGATTGGAACCAGATTATTCACGATTTTATGGAATTAATTAGACTGGTTCTTCAACATTTTTTGTTTTTGACTAGATGAAATTTGGACACAGTCCCTCCGTGATGTGCAGCAACCTGGAACTTGTTTTTTTTTTAAAAACTTTATTGTCATGTTGATTCCTAGGTTTAGTTAAATGTGACAAAGACCAAATTGGTTTTATGACATAATAAACTCTGTAAACATCTTTTTGTTTTCAGAGTTAAGGTTATCAAGTGGATGCACTTCTATGCTTTCTTTTCATTTCTATTTTTCTTTTGTTGTTAAAATGCCTTCCATATAGATCTCATCTTCTATTTTGCATTGTTCATACATTGTTATGCCTGGGATGAATTTTACTAGCACAAAAATGGTATACTGATTATTTGTTATTTAAAACTAGGTATTTTATTGTCAAAAGTTGCAATCGAGAAAATCTGGAAATATCTGTTCAGCAGGGTGTTTGGGCAACTCAAAGAAGTAATGAGGCTAAACTTAATGAGGCATTTGAATCTACAGAAAATGTTATTTTGATATTTTCAATCAATAAAACTCGCCATTTTCAGGTATTGCAGTTTGCCATTTTGAAATTTACTTTCCATCCATCATGTACACCTTTAACTTGTGTCATTAAATGTAAATGGACACCTAGTCAATTTCTTACCATGCTTTGCATTATTCAATAGGTTCTGGCTGAAACATAGAATGTGTGTCAATGATTTTCTTAGGGATGTGCTAAGATGACTTCTAGGATTGGTGGTTATATTGGTGGAGGGAATTGGAAATATTCTCATGGAACCGCACATTATGGCCGAAACTTTTCACTTAAATGGCTAAAGGTATGAATGATTTGAGATCATTTGGTACTATAGCTTTCTTTTCTTGCTCATTCCTCTGGTGTTATTTCTTCTCACTCTTTTGTCAATTAATGTTTCTTTTCCCTATTGACTTTGCTAAATTTCCTCCCATTCTGTCAAATACAAACTCAAGTGTGTTTCCACCTGTTAACAATTTTTGTACTGGGATATTCTTGTTTGTTTGTTATCTGTGAAAAAGATGTTGGATGTGATAATTGTATCTGTACATAAGCAAGTGTTCTTGGTTTTGTGACAGTCATTTAGACAATCAGCATACAAATTGCCCAATTTATAAATTAAGCACTATGTATGCAGAAAGTAGGTCCCAATGTGGGTAATAACTAATCCTTTTTAAAGGATTTGATACATAAGAGGAAACTAAGTGGGTAATCAGAGTATTATGGCAGCTCGACTAGATTGAAAGTCTAAGTGCCTGAGCACCACAAACAATCTGAATGCCAAACCCACATCTTATCCACCGAAACTGATTCAGCATCATGGTTTATGGTATTTACTTTAACCAATTTTAACAGTGATCTACCTTTAACTGCCAAGTATCTTACTGAAGATCTGACAGAATATTTGTTGCATACTCATGCCAGCACAACAGCAACAAACAGGTCTCCAGTTTATTGTAATTAATCTTATTGCATCCTATTTTTATCATATAATGAGCATCGTTGACTTAGGTAATGTAGTTGATTTAGTGCCGAATATTAGAGTTGCTAATGATGCTATATATATATATATATATATATATATATATTACTAATCTTATCTATCCAATTAATTATTTGTTATGCCCTTTGTTTTATACCAAGTTAATGTGCCCTCAAAAGTCCATTTCATGTTGCAGCTATGTGAATTGTCCTTCAATAAAACTCATCATCTCAGGAATCCATATAATGACAACCTCCCGGTGAAGGTATGCCAATTTCCTCTAGTAATTTCTGGGGTCTCAATTCCTCTGTACGCATGTCAGATTCCCAATGCTTTGATACTGATACTTATGTTGGACATTGACACTCTTGGTGATAATGTATGAATATTAATAGAAATAGTTGTGGTGCCATAAGTTGAAATGGACCTGAATCACCTGATGTTGATGCATTTAAACCTTAGTGTCACTTTCAGGTTAGACCCATGTTAATCTATATCATACAAATATCAATATTAAGATGTGAATGACTTCATTGCCTACGATTCAGGTTATCATATATCCATTATCAATGTTGCCAAAATTTGCAAGTTATGTTTTTTATTTGGAAGGGAATGTTATCACTATGGGCAGCAAAATGGTATCCATTGTTTCCTTCATGCTTATCCGAAGGGCTTATTCCACTCGGAATATCTATCTGCTCTCGCTTTTCATCTTTTTAGCTAGATGTTACTTTCCTGTAGCTGCTCTTCTATGTTGAATGCATTTGTTTATATTTTGAAAGTTGATAGGTAATCCAAAATTTTAAAAGGAATTTTGAGTTGGCGATTAACTCACCGCGTATTGCATATGCTTTATGCAAGGGGATATGTTGTTAGTATTTTGAAAAATATTTTAAAAGAATTATATTAACAAAATGATTAGAAGAAATCTATATATATATCATTCCATCAGCTTCAAAATTCCAAATAGAAAAATTTTATGTCAAGGATAATGTATAACAAATAGTATAACAATATAAAATAGTTCATATTTATAAGTAAAATTTAATAGTGTGACAATATAACATTATATGTAAAATGTTCATCACTTGCAAAACATTAACACTTAGAAGTTATGTGCTACCGCATTAAAAGTTTAATTTAGGGTTTCACAATCACAAGAATTAGTCTTTTATTAAAATTTCTCTTTAATTTCTTAATCATCAAATAAACCTAACAATTTTTTTTTCACCATGTGGATCGCTTGCCTAGGCTGCCTCTGTGCTGCCACGAACTGCCTAAAGGGACAGCATATTGAATATGTGATGCAGTCCCTTTCTAAAACACTATGTGTTGCTTTTAAGAACACTGATAGAAACTAGTGGCTTGCAGTGTTATTGTTCAAAATTTACTATTTATGACAACTTGAAATCTCATGAAAGTATGTTGGACTGCTAGCCATATTTAGGGTGATGATGTTCATAATCTCTGTTCTATTGCTTTTTGGAACATTTGTGAATTTTCCTTAGTTGCTATTTGTAATCTATTCTTAATGAAACTTAAGGTGTTAGTTTCCGATGATGAGACAAATGGATGTGTTATCTTAAACAAATAACACATCCAGGGTTTGTAGTCCAATTTTTGGAGTGGAGTATGCTACTACGTTCTTCATTAACTAAATGCCAAGAACTAGAAGCACATAGTATATAAAATTCCACATTTTTTGAGATGACGCTAAAATTAAGAGTAATGTTTATACTTAATAGTGGGAAATGATCTATTTAGCCTTAGCTCAAATAGGATGAACATTGTGTCTTCTCATTCTTGTACTGTTAAAGAGGCATTTTATGGTTTTGAATAATTTTTCTTAAACAAATGTATGTTACTAAAATTAAAATTAAAACTTTTGACTTCTCACATGATTGCAGATTAGTCGGGACTGCCAAGAGCTGGAACCTTTTATTGGAGACCAGTTGGCCTCGCTGCTTTATCTGGAGCCTGATAGTGAACTGATGGTGCGCTGTTATTCTTTTCAGCAAATTTTCCACTCTAAATCATTATTGCTGTAGATTCACATTCAGCGTAGGTCTAGTTTGATTTACACATATCATGCTTTTTCATAAATTCAAGTTAATCTTCTGTCTCATCATCAATCTTCTGTGACCTGATAGTTGGCCATCATCACTAAAAACCCTAAGCTCTGTTTTCAATTCTATTGGATGAGAAGAAGTTGCTAACTTCTTGTTTTCATACATTCAATTCTGCTTTCAATTCTAGAATAATCCTATGAGCCATTCTACTTTGAATTTGACCAGAGAAGAAGTTGCTAAGTAACTTCATAGTTTTTGAGGATGCTTCAAGTTTCAGTTCATAATCTTGACTTTGGAATTATACAAATTCTGAGAATTGCATATTAAAGGTGATTGTTGTGTAAATCAAAGCTACTTTTAAAAAAACATCACATGGATATCATTAAGAAGATTTGCAGAAGTTAAAAATAGCATGTATAATTCTGTGTGAATTTGAATCTCTCAAGGTGGTTTGCTATACTCTAGCCATTGCAATCAAAATCATTAAGCCACACGCTGATTTTCTATGCCCATATTTTTCTCAACGACTTTAAACCTGAATAAGCTTATGCTTCCAGAATTTTCTTCCTGACTTCATATAGGATTAACAGTAGCAATTTGGCATACACAGTATAGCATTTTAACACCTAGTCTATTTTGTAATCTTATATATTCTTGTCTATATGGCTGTTCTTCAACCGTTCCATTTGAACTTTTCCTGACCTAGCAAATAGCTCATGTTGCATTGGCATCATTTTTAACATGCGGGTTATTCCTATTTGAGGATGGAAAATCAATTGTCTGGTTAGTTTTTCTTTGCAAGTTTGTGATTTAATGTTGGATGGTGAATTGTCCAGGCAATGCTGGCGGCTGCAGAGTCCAAGCGGGAAGAGGAAAAGGCCAAGGGAGTTGGCATCGAGGAGGCGAGAGAAAATCCTGACATTGTCCTCTTCGAGGACAATGAGGAGGAGGAAGAGGACGAAAGTGAGGAAGAAGATGATAACAGCAACCAAGCTACACAAGGGAGAGGAAGAGGAAGAGGGATGATGTGGCAGCCACAGATTCCATTTGTACGCGGAGGAAGGCCTATGCTTGGCGTACGAGGTTTCCCTCCAATGATGATGGGGGCTGATGGATTTGGTTTCGGTGATGGCTTCTCTACACCAGACATGTATGGTCCTCGTATTTTCCCACCATTTGGAGGCCCTCGGTTTGCTGGTGATTTTTCAGGAGGCATGGTCTTCCCTGGCAGACCCCTGCAGCCAGGGGCAGTTTTCCCAATGGGCAACCTAGGAATGATGATGGGTCCTGGTCGACCACCATTTATGGGTGGCATGCCAATGGGTGGGATTGGTCGAGCTAATCGTCCTGTGGGAGTTCCACCATTTCTACATCCTCCTTTGTCGAATAACCGAGCTGCAAAGAGGGACCACAGGAGACCAGCCAATGATAGATATGAGAGTGGATCTGATCAGGGCAACAGGGGCCAGGAGATGGTTGGAACTCCCAGTGGAGTAGATGATGATGCAGGGTATTGGCAAGGTGGCGATAAGGCTTCTGATGACAAATACACTGCAGGGAGAAGTTTCCAAAATGATGAGAGCGAGAGTGAGGATGAGATGGCACCAAGGCGATCTAGACATAGCGATGGCAAGAGAAAGCATGGCGGATCTGAGGGGGAAGCTGCATTAAACTAGTTCATTACATCAGCATCCACTCAAACAGCAATGAGTTCCCAAGATATTGCTCGAGAGATTTCAGAGAACAAAGCGATAATTTCTCCCTTTTGTTGCATTTTGTAATATTTGTACTACAAATTCGGAGTTGGTTTATGAGAATGTTCGAGTGAAATAGTACTTACTAATCACAAGCCCTTCTAGGCGATTCAAGCCATTTGTTTCTCCACATTTAACTCTGTATAGGAGGATTGTTGAAATTTTTAGCTTGTATAAGCATTTGAATCATTGAAGCTTATGGTACTGCAACTAGTGGTCGTCTACTTTAAATTAGGGACACAACCCAACCTTTTTATGAATGCAAAGTTGGGTGCAACTATACTTTTTTCATTTATTATATATATATATATATATATATATATTCCTTTTTGGCATTTGATTAATGGCATATAACAACAAATTAACTTTCTGATCTTTATTCTGGCCATTACAGAATAAGTTTTGTAACTTGCTTGTTGAATATGACAGTAAACCCTTAAGCCGATGCAGGATTGTTCGCGTATCATTTGCAATTTTGGCATTGGATGAACCTTCTCCTGCCGGACTCCATGATCATGGATTCACAAGAATAAGAAAGTGAAGAAGAAATCAATCACTAGTCAGTACCAAAACCCACAATAGAACTTCATCTGCTTCTCTAGCTGTGTCAATGTACAGTTGGCCATAATGACACAGCTTTTTGCTTGAACACTGGAAGAAGTTTGTTTTATATAAAAATGCATGTTTATATCTGAAGTCATTATAACTTCATCATCATAAACTTAATTGGTCGAATTGAATAGGTTACACGATCATTCTAAACATGAGATTGATATATTAATATAACATTTTTTTACTTTTTCCAAATATTAGACATCAGAAAAGATTTAGTTGATGCACCTCCCTCTGTGTAAAGTTACAAACATAAGAGCAGAGATTTAGTTGATCACCAGTAGTCTCCACAAGAACAAGTTCCTTCTCTGAAGTGGTGAAACCTGTTTGCATCTCGAACTATGATCTCCCTCTGAGTGACTGCCGATGCCAGCTTCGTAAAGTTATGACAATCTCCACAGACTCTGAGGTTCTTAGATATCCTTAGCGTCGTGCCACCCGGTGTAGCAATGATACCATATGCAATGGCCAATTTCTCACTGTGGGTGGACAAGATTCCTGCTTTAAGTTCCTCATCTATGTCATGAAGCACAAAGTTTGTATCAGGAACATAGCCAGCCAACTCCAACTTCTCAATCAACACTTTCAGTGTCTTGTATATCTCCTTTGATAGTGGATTGGATTTGTCCCCCACTCTGAAGCGATGCGTCTTCTTGCCGATCTCAATCAGTGTCCAACCAGGGGTCTTCCTCAGACCCTTGCTGGCCATCAACTCCCTAACCTTGGCCACATCATCCCACCTCCCGGCATTGGCATATATATTCGAGAGCAAAACGTAATAGCTCGGAATCCTTGGATTCAACTCGAGAAGACTTTTTGCAGCCCTTTCTGCAAAATGTGTAGTACCATGGATCCTACAAGCTCCCAGTAATGCACCCCAAAAGCCTTCATCTTTTTCGGCAGTCATCTTCTCTGACAGCTCGAGTGCCTCTTTCAGCTTTCCTGCTCGGCCAAGTAGATCTACCACGCACGTATAGTGCTTCACATCAGGATAGATAAAGTATTCCTTCTCCATCGAATGGAAAAACCGCAGACCCTCATCGACTAAACCTGCATGGCTACAAGCTGACAAGATGGAAACACATGTAATCCGGTTTGGCTGAATTCCACTCTGCAACATCAGGGGAAACAACTCAAGCGCTTCTCTGCCGCAACCATGAATTCCATACGCAGA
Organism: Zingiber officinale; assembly: GCF_018446385.1. Lineage (NCBI taxonomy): Eukaryota > Viridiplantae > Streptophyta > Magnoliopsida > Zingiberales > Zingiberaceae > Zingiber > Zingiber officinale. The sequence continues at coordinate 25,693,202 of NC_055997.1, read as the reverse complement.
GATCATCGTGCTCCAGGTAATGACATTCTTGTCTCTCATACCGTCGAAGATCTCTCTGGCAGCATCCACACTGCCACACTTTGCATACATGTCTATCATTGCGGTTCCTAATATTAGATCCACCGAAAACTTGTGGTTCGATATGTAATCATGAATCATCTTGGCATTGTGCATCACCCCTAGCTTTGCACAAGCAAAGACCACAGTTACTGTTGTGATCTTATCGGGCGCAACGCCTTCTTCCATCATCCGATCAAACAATATCAGGGATTCCTCAGGATTACCGCAGTCAGCATAACCAGATATCATGACTGTCCAGGATACCATGTCTCTCTTAACCATTTTATCGAACACTTTTCGTGCGTTCTCAACGTCGCCACATCTAGCGTACATATCGACCAGAGCCGCCGAGACGAAGAGATCGGAATGAAGGCCGGCCTTGAAAACCAGGTTGTGGACCTCGACGCCGAGTCGGAGAGACATCGTATCCCGGCACGCCCTTAAAACGAAAGGCAGAGTGAAGTTATCGATTCTGGAGCCGGAGCGGACGAAATCCCGAAATGTACCGAAGCAGCTAGCGTAATCTCCTACCTTGGCGAAGGCTCCGATGACGACACTCCAAGACACGTTGTCTCGCTCCCCCATCCGGAGGAAGAGCGCGTAGGCGTCGGCAAGCGCAAAGTGCTGGGCGTAGATGTAGATGTGCTTGTTGGCGACGCCGAGGTTGCGCATCATGCCGGTGGTGGTGGCGAAAGCGTGGACCCTTCTGATGTCGTCCACATATCGGCATCGGACGAGGGCGGAGACGAAGGATCTCGGGTCGAGGGTGGTGGGGGTAGGGGTAGGGGTGGGAGAGGAGAAGTGGGAAGCGAAAAAGGAGTCAACGGCGGCGCCGCAGGAGGAGAAGGAAGAAGAAAGGAGGCACCTTTCTTCGGCTTGACGGCAGGCGAGGAAGGAGAAGGTAGTAGAGCATCTGAAATGGAGCATGGAAGAAGAAGAAGCAGCAAAGGCTTTTTGCGGCGCTTGCCAATTTAAAAGTGTTACGGTCAAATATATGATCGCGTCACCAGTCGAACGTGCTCTCTCTAGAGGTCCTCGTGAGGAGGATGAGAAATATCCGAAACATAATCCAAACGTTGGAGAGATCCGACACTCAAATTAGAGAGTGCTTAAGTATTATGCTACAAGAGGAGGAAGAAGAATCCGGTGGAGTGCTCAGGAGAGTTCCCAATCCTTTGCTCTTATCATATTATTAGAGGGACACTATGCTGTGTCTTCTTCATCGTCCTTATGATGGTAAAAGATGAATACGTTCATTTCTAACATACACGAAGGAGAAAAATCACGAATGACTACTAGTCTTTGAAATAATGACTAATACATAAGGGAGACATTTATCATTCTCTTCATCATCCTCGTGTGTGAGTGAGTAGTGAGTGAGGGAATCAGATTAGATAGCAACGTGTTTGAAGGAGAACATCTAGAAAATCAGATTTGACGGCCCAAGCGATATGTTCTGAAATATTCATAGAGAAACTATCTCATTGAGGAAGCGATTACACTACTTCCTTATTCATGTGTCCCCCATGTAGGATATAAGCTCAATCTGAATACAGATAAGAAAATGAAATTGATATTGAGTGACTGAAAATAGATAAAGTCAAATCGAGACAGGGATGGTATCAACGACTAAAGCCAAAACATGGATTATACCGAAATGTGAGGTTGAGATAGAGAGGATGTCAACGATTGAGATCGAGACAAGGATAATGTCAGGATCTGAGATAGAATCTTCAGTATAAGCATATTTAACTGGTTCAATTAGATCCGAATCTCATTTGGACTGCATGTCTGACTTATCTTAATTTTGAATGACAACTCAACATGACTTTTAATTATATAAATAAGGTGGGAACGATAGAATTCAACCGCTTCAAAAACTTTAAAAAAACATATTTAAAAAAAATACTGTAATAAATTTTTTTTTTAAATGTCTGATGTGATTTTTTAGCAAATGTCCATATAAACGGTTTAATTCAGTCCTTTGCCACACAAGTTGTCAATTGACGTAATGGCATCCAACAAACATCCATTCTTATAGGGGATCATTGCCAATTGAATCGCCTCTGATACAGATGAAGGAATCCAGCTCATAGAACCCAAACCACTATCTCTTGCATCACTAACAATACCTTAGGTGCCCCCACGGGCTGGATCAGCTGGAGAGGTGCCTGATTCTTGCAGCTAAGGTTCCCATTCTTATAGGGGATCATTGTCAATTGAATCACCTCTGATACAGATGAAGGAATCCAGCTCATAGAACCCAAACCACTATCTCTTGCATCACTAACAATACCTTAGGCACCGAAAAAAAACTTCTCCCATTTTTTAATTATTTGACGGTCGACTATAAACTGATCCCGTAATTTATCTTCCTTTACATGACCTGAGGACATATTGTAACGGATGCTTGGGATGAACGTAATCATCTTTTACTATAACTAACAATACCTTAGATCTATCGGAAGAAACCCCTCTACGAAGCAACATCCTCAGGTATGATCACTTGTGGGGCATCAAAAGCAACAACACATCTAAAATTTAAAGATAGCATTTGCCAAACAAAAACAAGAAACAAAGAAGCAACTGGTGTCATTGTTTGTTTAGAACGAGCAAAGAACAGAAAATTGGTAGTCCAGTGGCAAGAACTCACCTGCTATTTTAGAATGAACACAAGATTCATAACCAGGAAGATGACAAAAAGATCAAGGGCCGAAGGACTATGCAAATGGCAGTGAACAAATTCTTCAAATCTGCAAACTAAACAAGTTGCAGAATTAACATTTAAACCCTCCACATGCCATCAACCACAACACGAGAATGATTGCAAGGATGACACCAGCCACCATCAGTTTAAATCTGAGGTTCTGAAGCCACATCTTTCGCCGGAGTTGCCTGCCTTGTCTCTGGAAACTGTCTGCCTGAGGAAGCAATATTACAAAAAGGATGTCAATCTTTCTCTTTCTTTTTCTTTTTATTTCTCAAGTGTGCAACATATCAACTGCAAAAGGCAGTACCTGAAGCTGTAAGTTTTCAGTCTTGTCTACAAGAAATTCAATCTTTTCACCTCGATCCAGAACCTGCTCAGAATCAAGCTTCACTCAGCTTACAATTGTAACATATTTTATGAATGTGTAACTTGAAGCAGAATGACAAACTAGAAACACTATACAAACTCAGCAAGGCTTGGTAACCACTAGTCAAGAAAAATTCTTCAACTGTTATAAAAAGAAGCAAGTACTAGCATAATTAAATCCATCAATAGCTTACAAACTATCTGCTCTACTAAATCAAAAACAATTTTCCATTCACTGCCAAACAGGTTAGCCAATGTTCGATCTTAACATAATGTTTCTATTTGTGATTCTTAAACTTATGTGTGTGTGTGTTTTGCTCATCGGACATCTTGTCCCGAGTTTTCTTAGGTGCAAAAAAAGTGCTCTGTCACTAATTTAAATAATATCTGTTACCTTAATCTATCTGTTGTTTGGCATTCTATATGTATATCTCCGATAGGCAGTTGCAATTTAATGTTTCCTCAATGATTCATCAAGAACTATAGGAAGAGTAAAATAGAAGGTAAACCTCTGATCTTTTTCCTGATAAGAATGACAAATACTCCTTTACATAATTTAAATGGTTAGTATCCTACTAATTTTGCTGATGGTGAGATTGATGCCTTGTAGTAATAATGTTATATGATATAATGTGGGCATAGTTACACCATTAAAGAGATTTTGATTTATGTGATTGCATTTATAAATTGGTACAGTTTTCTATTAGGTAATCTAAGTATTAAATATGTGTAAATTATGTGTCTGAAATTCTTTTAGATTGATTTACTTATTAATGGGCGATTTTGTGTGTTCCGTTAATATGATATTAAGTGTTATTTGACATACTTGTACATGCATATAAATCATTTACTTCATATTTAGGTGCACACCTGGACGTAGGCTCTTCAACCTCTCAGCGCTTAATCACGCCTTGTGCCTTTAAAAACACTGCTCCCAACTATGCAATCCAATAATATCCACTATCTAGCTTGTTCATATTCATATAATTCTCATGCGTGTTCAATATTCTCCCAGATATGATGAGTACAATAATTCAAACTACATGTCATAATCATGCGATCGAAAAAATCAAGATATTTGTTTGCACAACATGGAATTACTGTATAATAACGCACCTGAAAGAACAGAAAATGATTATGCAACAAATGTTGGCATCAGTCACATCATATGGTAATGCTCAAATACTCAGCATTAAATCCATAAAACCACCACATTTTAAAGCAGTAAACTTATGTTTACAGAGTGCTATTACAACTTGCTAAGTTGTTAGTAACAGGGCCAGCAACAGCATACCTTTTCTATATTGTCCATCATTATTCCTTTAACCTCAGTTATATGAGCTTTCAGCTTTGAAAGTTTGCTCATTTCCTCTGGATGATTTATGCAATACTCCATATGCTCCTTCAGCCTTGGACTGTAAAAAGCAGTCACATGTTAAAGTATGACCAAACAACTACAACTAAACTAACAAACTGTAAAATCCCACTATTTCTAGTTGCAAATGTTTTTAACTGAAAATTCCAATCAACCCTGTGAAGATCATCTCATGTTATACCAAGGGCAAAGAAATTGATAAACTGGAAGCTTAAGTGCAACAATGTCTACATACCCAAATTCCCTATCAAGACTGTAAGCAGTGCTAAATCTGTCCCCAAACAAATCAGCATCTTCCTCATCAATGAGTGGATGGGAGTTGTTACCACTGATACTTTGTCCATAGCGGTGCATGAAATCATCCTTGACACGTTCTAGAAACACAAATGGAACACTTCTTCCAGCTGATTCATCAGCTACCACGAGGAACACTACACAAAAGAAAAGCAGGTATATGAAAAAAAATATCCAACACGGTACAGAAGTAAAATTTCAGTTACTGTACCAAATTCTTTATCAACCAGGAAGTTGAATGTGCGGCAATCAGATGAGAATGTGAATTTCTTATTATTTTGAGGCAAATTCTGTAAGCATTGGACAGCAATAGTGCTGAAATTCCCCGAAAAGGGAGTGTATTCAGCAAGCACAACACTCCCTTTAGCCACAAAACTATAAATTAACGGCGGCTGGCTCATGTTTCTTGAAAAATTATCCAATTAATCGGCAAAAAAATCTATCTTCGCACCTGTAGATGAGAAACAAAAGACAAGATCTCAACTTTCACAAGCAATAAAACCAACAATTAGGGAGCGGCAATTGTGAATTCTCAATAACTCGCGACATACAGATCTGCGCACTGTCAATGGAAATCAACTGAAGATGGCAACATCACAGCAGAAATAGGAACGAAGAAAATACATTAATAATAATAATTTTGCTAAAATCGCCCAAAACAGTCTTCCTGGGCAAAAATTCCAAGGAAGTACAAGTCAAACAGCCCATGGATCCAGAAAAGGAACATAAACTAGAAAATAGATCAGAACCGTGATCTGATAAGGATCTCAAACTGCGATCCAGAGGGGGGCCAATATCGTCGACGCAATAGTTTCCCTGTCACTAACAGGATCAAAATCAAGAGACATCGAATGCAATCAGACAGAAGAGGGAGGAGAAAGAAGTGATCGAACCTCGTGAACCCTAATTTACGAGCCTCGGCGATTGGATCCTTTCGCGCAGTCTCCGTTAAAAACAGCCGTCGAACTCGGACTGCCGTAGCAAGCAACCGGTCATCTTTTACATAGCGGATACCGGCTATAACACCTGCCCGGTGTCACACCGTTTTCAGATATATACCGTCTCGTTATCATATGAAACGTTATATTCATGTCATAATCGGTTCGAGCGGTTTGGTGAAACGGGCAGGTATGATTTTCTTAGTGTAAGTTGATTTGCCAACTAAAAATAAAAACTTGTGGTAAGATGATGGCTTTCTTACCATCATGCTCTCTTTTAAAATTTTTAAATATTCAACTTGAATAAATATCCCATACCATCAGTCTCACAGTCATTTATAGAGTGTTAAATTAAGAAATTAAACATCAACATATGAGAAAGTATTTCTTTGACTTCATCAAACATTAATACATTTAAGATGGTTAAAAAATTGATGATAAATTTCAAAAAGTATTCTAAATATTTTATTATAAATTTATCATCCATTCATACATTAATCATTTCAAATGATAACATATGATCAACCTGAAATTGATTCCTAATGGATACAAAATACTCTATGATTGCCTCACCTTTGTATGTGCTATTGTTGTTTGATAAAATCCTTTATGGGGCACCAAAATAACAGTTTTACCTTTTGCTAATAATTTAAAATGGATTTTTTTTTTTCAAAGTGAAATAACTAGTAATAGTCATGTTAGAGCAATTTTTTAAAAAAATACAATAATTAATTTAAACTAATTTTATCAATTTAACTAAATTGAATTTTATACGGACTCCGGGTACCCCACATAATTGGTCCACAATCATTTTTAAAGAGGTAAATCAGGAAACTGAACAAATTAAGATTATTAAAAAAGTTAATGATAAATTTGAAAAAGTTCTAAAATTTTTATTATAAATTTATCTGTCACTTGTACGTTAATCATTTAGAATGGACGCCTACGGATTAGTAAAAATGATTCATATGTGGTATCATCATATATAAACTTGTGATTGATTCCTAACGGGTATGGAATGCTCCATAATTATCTTATCCTTGCACGCGCTAGTGTTACTTGATGAAACCCCATAATTTAGCTCATTTTAAAAAATACGAGGCTTCAGAGTGAGAGTTTCACCTTTTGCTAATCATTTAGAATGGATATTATTTTTCTCAAAATGAAATAATTAGTCATAGTCTTCTTAGAGATTTTGTTAAAAAATATATAATGATTAAATTAATTAATTCAAACTAATTTTACCAATTTAACTAAATTAAATTAATATAATTTTATCAATTTGCTAATCATTTATAGAGAGTTACATCATAAAATTGAATAAACCACCACATGAAAAAGTATTTCTCTCGACTTAAACAAATTTTAATATATTTAAGATTGTTAAAAAGTTTATGATAAATTTCAAAAAGTATTCTAAAATTTTTATTATAAATTTATCTTCCACCCATACGTTAAATATGGTGTTACTATAGATAAACTTGGGTTCGATTCCTAACCGGTGCAAATGCTCTATGATTGTCTCACTCCTATATGCGTTAGTGTTGCTTGACAAATTATGCCCTTTTAAAAAAATATAGGGCACCAATGTGAAAGTTTCACCTCTTTGCTAATCATTTAGAATGGATATTTTTTTCCCAAAGTGAAATAACTCGTTATAGTTTTGTTAGAGCATTTTTTAAAAAAAATGTAATGATTAAATTAATTAATTTAAATGAATTTAACTAAATTGAATCGTAATCTTTTAATTGAGAAATTAAAGAAATACAAAATTATTTAACTAATTTTATTAATAATTATTATTTTTTTTACTGATTTCCATCTAAACAATTGCATTGAGTGGGCCAAGTGACTTGAATACTTTAATAAGCCGAGCAAGCCAACCAGATCAAATAGATTCAACAAATCATTCTCTACTGTTTACATAATTATTTATTATTGAAAAGACAAGGTGTTGATTTATTCGTTCCTTGTAGCATTTCCTACTCTACTCAGCATTCCTTTTCATGAACCAAACATAATACAAGGTCTGTTACAACTATTACAAGCTAGTCCTGTTCGCGTACACCCCATGTCAAAGGATAGAGAGGCATAGGGGAACATAAGCACGAGTGAACGAAAAGAGGAATAGGAACCCATGATTACAGAAAACTTCCATGAAATCTTTCTTTACTGGCTCCAATTATCTTCATCTGCTTTCAAATTTAGTCTCTTTCTTTCTTCTTCATCCTGTACAAATATAAAATAGTTCGTTTCAGGAGTATAATAAACAACTATGTTCCCTTTGGGGCTTTGGGGACCAGAGAATCATGGCCACTTCTGACTTCATCTCAGAAGTATCAGACACTAAGAATGCATTGAATTAGTTTGAATGGAGAGACGAGTTGAGTTCGAGCTAAGAAATACCATGTCACTAAATGAAGAACTCGGAGGAGACCAAACAAGAATATGCCGATCGTTGCTCCCAGTGTACAGTTCCTGCTTGGAAAAATATTGTAGAAACGATCAGTATTTGAAACCAATAAAATGTTGCATAGTGAAAGTGACTAGATTTAAGAGCACTGTTACCTGATCCTGCATATTGAAGTAACAACAGTTGACCATATCGTAATGACCATAAAATGTTTGTAGGTTCAAGCCAGACAGCACGTCATACACCTATCAATATCACCAAGAAAATTATGGAAAAATTAGAAATCCTCTTCAAAGACCAAAGGTGCAAAATAGAAAATTTCAGCGCACCTTCACATTTGACATGGATGGAATAAATACAGCAGATGAATCCTGGCTGAGAGCTAGCTGAATTGCTTTATTTGTCTGTAGGCGCGTTGCTTCAAAATTGACTGAGATGCTGCAGCCAGATTCAATATCCCACAGCCTTAACCGCGAGTCTGAACCTGCAGAATAAGTACTTGAGTTCCACTAAAAACATGACTGCATAAGCAGCACACAGACATTTGAAATGTATATACACACACACACGTTTGTGTTCTATACTTTCTGTCATCTGCTTCAGGTCATATATTGGAATATTGAGTTAATCAAAACTAACCAGAGCTAAGTAGATACAGGCCATCTCTGGTTGCTCTTAATCCAGTCACTGCACCGAAATGGGCTGTTGCACGACTGTAACTTGACGCCGTACCCGGATGGGATTTATGCATCGTATGTGAGGTTGTTAGATTTTGAAGTTTACATACAGCTTGTGATTGCTTCTTCCCATTACCAAGAGTAGCCTTCTTCTTGGATATAAGTTTATTTACAGAAGATGACCCAGCAGCAGCTGTTCTAGTAACAACCTGGCAAAGATCAAAAAGAACAATAGAGACATAGATTTTATCAAGCTTAGTAATGGATTTCCAGAACAAAACATAAAATACTACACTACTTGCTAGTGCAACTTCACAGGCAAGGTAAAAGTTAATAAATTGTAGAAAAAGGATGAAAACTATGCAATATGCATCACACATATGTAGGAAATGCTGCCACAGTCCTACTATCCCTAAGCGTGATGCAAACTGCAATGGCTTCTTTTGCATTTGCTATGAGCATGATTGTATGGAATTTACAAGATACATGAGGAACAGACACTAATTACAGGAGAAATTAATTCTAAGAATCAAGTGAACTTAGAAGAGGAAAACGTGAAAATTTGTAAGATTCCAATAATAGATTTGACAAACAACAAAACCAGAGTAGATACTGAAAGAGAAAAGATTCAAACGGCAATTGCATAATCATGAATTGCAGATGACTTTCTTTAGGTTTTTCCCAAGACAATTGTTTACTTATATCATAAAATTTCTTAGCCTGTGGTGAATTTTCATATAAAACCTCATGTTTATAAGCAAACAAAAGACTTACTAGTAATAGACTAAAATTGCAAGGAAGCAAATAGGCCAAAAACGAGCTAGAACATCATTCACACCAGATTACAAATGTTAAATGGCCTTCCAAATGTAAACTTATATGAAGTTATGGAACATGAAGCACAAAGTTCATTTTTCCATTGGCATCTGATCTTGTTGTCCAGATACCTTTTTTCAATTTATATTGAGAGGTCATAATGCATATAATAATGTGACAGAAAAAACCATAAGATTTGATAAGACTGTCGAGCAAAGCATACTTCTGTTGGTGTTCTTTCAGGAAATGGAGGTCGTCTCCCAAACTGAGACTGTGACTGATCTAAAATGCGGAAGCATCCTGCGCGTCTGATATCCCAAAAACGTATTGCACCATCACAGCCACCAGTCATCAATATCCACTCACTACTGGTAGACCATTCCACATTCATAATTCCACCTGACATTACAGACAAGACAAAATAAATAAGCCATTCACAAAAATGCAGAGAAGGAAGAAGGGGGTATATGGAACATCAACAATGACAATTTACTAGAAACATGGCAAACCAAAGCGTCATACAAAACCAATGTGTTTGTCACATTTATCTTATGTGTATTGGGATACTTATTAGGGAAGGGTACATAGAAAATGTCAAGACCAGTACACAGGAAGGAATAAAGGGATACAGGGAGTGTTAACAATGGCAATGCACTAGCAACATGGCAAAACAAAGAGTCGTACAAAACCAATGTGATTGCCACATTTATCTTTTGTGTGTTACAATACTTGTTAGAAATGGGGAATACAGAAAATGCCAAAAACAGTATGTCACTGCAAAATGGAAAAAAAATATATAAATTACAGTTTGCAGGTAACAGGGAGTTCAATTGAGAGTGTGCAGCACTGCAGGAGCTCATACCTTGGGATGACCTTCTGCTCTCCAGCTTTATGTTCAAGTTAATGATAAATAGAATTTCAACATACAATTCAAGATTTCAAGATAAAACATTTTTGAGGAATGCATCAAAAAAGAAACACACAAAAAAAATGAAAAATTAATCTCATGAAAATCATCACAAGATGGTGGTCTTACAATGTATGAGAAGTTGCAAAAACTGAGACATTCAAAGCATACAAAATGCATAAACGCATATTCAAAAAATAATCTTGTGGGTTAAATATCTTACCACGATGTCCAGACAATGTATGAGTGAACGCCCCAGAAGCAATGTCGCACAGCCGAACTTGAACATCTGCACTCCCGGCAGCAATAAGCATGTGTGCCTTAGCTACTGAAGACATTGCTGTACCATAAACCTTTCCAGGCATCTTAAAATCCATGACTACCTAACCAGCATTGGATGGGCAAGATTAACTAAATATGTATAAAAAGAGAAACTTGATCAATAATAAGAACATACCTGAGCCATATTTGTATCCCAAACTTTGACATAGTGGTCAAAAGAACCAGTGACGAACAGTCCAGTATCCACAGGATACCAAATGACAGTTGATATAGCAAACTTATGCCCGTATCCATGTTGTTTGTCAACTACAAATAGACTTTTGTGTTTTGCAATCAATCCTTTCTCATACTCAGTAGCCTGTTGGATATCATATATGGCAGCTGATCCATCAGATGCTCCAGATAGCAGATATCGTCCCTCTGTCAAATCAACCTGACCATGTTGTACTTATATGACTAACACCACTGTCTTTAAAAATTCACTAGAAGAAATCAACTTAATTTTAAATTCATGACACAAGAAATTTAGATGTTGAAATTCTGCAGATGTAAAGCACACTAAAATGTCTTCTACAAAGATATGTCCACTGTAAAAGATTTAAAAATTTAAATATTAATACAACAGATTGTAAGTAGAAAAGTTAACGCCGCACCAAAATTGAACGCTCTTAACTCAAATTTTGCTATAAATTTCATTAGGATTGGGGTTCTTTTAAAATATTCCAACAAAAAAAAATACAAACAAACAAAGTTATTCAAACAAAAAAAAACAATCCTATACCTAAAAGGATTTGATTAAACTTGGAATTAATCCCTATTCACTATGCAAGATAATTATCAATGGAAAACTACTTTAATCAACTTATTCACTTATAAAAGGACTAAACTTTTACAAATTCCAAATTTTGTAAAAATTAAATTCCTAATTAGAATTAGAAAGCCTCTTCACATAAAACCAAAGTGAACAGCAATAAACTTCAGCTATCTACTTCTTCATCTGCCAGAGTATTAAAGGACAAATGACACTGGAACATCAAATGTTTAAGTGGTAAACTGCAAAATATGTCCACTAGGAAAAAAAAAATATTAGGGCATGGAATTGGAAGAAGAGAAAGCTTCTTCATATAGCTACAAATTGTAAGTGGTCTGCTTGTCCTACCTCCCCTCTGCAAAAATGCCATCAAATTTTACGTGACCATATAGGATCATATTTCACAATCTATTACATTAATTCCAGATCCATATATGTCATGACTTGTGTGATTAAAACAGGTCAAGTACACTGATTGTCTTGTTTCTTTTCCCATAATATTTCCTTTTATATTGAATTAGAATGGAACTGGTTTGATAATATAAGCAAAGGCATGAAAATGAATTTTTGAACTATCTGGACATGATTGCAGGCCATTTGTACTTGTAATTGTGGAAAACTTGGAAGCATAATTTGGAGATACAAACAGCCAAAACAGAAGTGTGTATTATAAGAAACTCCAGTTACTTCTTGAAGCACGGATCAAGAAGATACAAGTGGAATGTGGATCGAAAGATACAGAATCGATCTATTAACATTGTTTTTACATAATAAGCAAGGCTATGCTTCAAAGTCAACTGTGACCAATAAATTGGGCGATGATCTGCCCGAAAATAAGGGATTGAAAATCTATGCTACCTAATCAGTAAAAGCAGCTAAGTAGAGAGACAGCAAAGGATGTGATGGAGCAACCTTACCTTGGCATCAGCGTTTCTATTTGAGATCATATGGTTCTTGAGAACAAAAACTTGAAGTCGTGGTCATTAGACCAAATAGAACATTAAGGAATCAAATGAACAGAACCACCCTTGATTATCGGCAAGACAAATATAACATAGATTGACAAGGAACAAGGGGAAAAGATCGAAGAGAGAGAGAGAGAGACCTGAAGGGAATTGACGGCGCCGTGGTGGGGGCTGATGATCTCCTTGTGGTTGCAAATGGCGAGGGCGGAAAGGCGGCGGGAGCGGACACGGCTGGCGAATGCGCTCGTTGGCAATTTACCCGCTTCCCTGTCCCTGACTTCCTTCCACATCTTCTACCTCGCATCTTCGTCGGCGATCTCGCCGCCGTATGACCGCAGACAATCGGAACGAAAGTCGGCGATTCGATCCCACGTCCCCGTTCTCGGCTCCTCCCCTCGAAGTCACGAATGAATAATGCACGGGAAGAGAGCAGCTTTCGCTCGCGTTGGGAAACGGTGAACCTGATCCGATTCTTCCTGGGCTATTTCTAGCGTTTTTTATGCTTCAATAATTTCACTATAAATATATTTCTTATGCAAAACGAACATTCTTTTTGTAAAATATATATATATATATATATATCAAGGAACAAGGGGAAAAGATCGAAGAGAGAGAGAGAGAGAGACCTGAAGGGAATTGACGGCGCCGTGGTGGGCGCTGATGATCTCCTTGTGGTTGCAAATGGCGAGGGCGGAAAGGCGGCGGGAGCGGACACGGCTGGCGAATGCGCTCGTTGGCAATTTACCCGCTTCCCTGTCCCTGACTTCCTTCCACATCTTCTACCTCGCATCTTCGTCGGCGATCTCGCCGCCGTATGACCGCAGACAATCGGAACGAAAGGCGGCGATTCGATCCCACGTCCCCGTTCTCGGCTCCTCCCCTCGAAGTCACGAATGAATGCACGGTAAGAGAGCAGCTTTCGCTCGCGTTGGGAAACGGTGAACCTGATCCGATTCTTCCTGGACTATTTCTAGCGTTTTTTTTGCTTCAATAATTTCACTATAAATATATTTCTTATGCAAAACGAACATTCTTTTTGTAAAAATATATATATATTTATTATTCAATAGGGTAATCAGTGATAAATATTTTCTTTTTATTTTCTTCAAAAATATTCAAAATATAAATTTTATTTTAAAAAAACAAAAAAAATATTTTTTATAATTTAAACAACAACTGAGTGAGATCATCTCGAACTTAATAGAAATATTAAAGGATATCTATCCTTGTGATTTTGTTTTTTTTTTTAAATTCATCTTATCTTGAACATGAGTATTTATATACCATATTAAATGTGAGGATTGAATTGATTTTGATAGACTTTTCTCTCTTGATTATGTATCACATTGAATATACAATTATTCTCATTTGACCAAAACAAATTACAAAAATTAACCTAGCGTGCAAGTCAAGCCGCTGGACCGAATGTGGTTTAGTCCGCAAGTTAAATGAGACTCAGTCATAAATATTTCAAACGGATGAGATTTAAATCCTCGTTACTTACAGAGTCCATCTCATCCCTTGCCATCACACCAAGCCTCAACAATCACGATCCTCGAGGCACCAAGCCTCTGGACAATCTCATCAAATATTAGACCTAAAATTTAATGTTACTCATTCTCCTCTTCTCTTTTCCCTTACTTGAGCATCTTGAACTAAGCTACATGTGATAGAATTACTGCTACAAGCAAGCCCAATAGTTACCACTCAACACAACACATGCAGGAAAACAACATGAAATAGAAATGCTTAACAGGTCTTTTATTAATTGACAAAACAGTTGTAAATTTAAAGCAAAGGCTAGTGATAGGAAACAAAAATATCACTGATCTTTGCAATTTGGTTCTAAATGAAGCTCCCAAGAGGGAATTTAATTAACATTGTAAATAGTGGTGAGGTGTTGCAAACATAACAGTAGAGAAACTTGAAGGAGGGAAAGATATCCTTCAGTATGTCTTATTACAGTGCTTGTGAGACAGAAGGAAACATGAAACCTTTGAATTATGCAGGGAGGACAGATTTTTCTCCCGCCTGCAATAAAAATGGCATAAACATGAATTAATTATGGAATTGGTGAACTTGAAGACTTATAGCAAAAGAATGTGCAAAAAAAAAAACTGCATATCCAATGAACAAGGACTTGATTAAAGAAATCAGAAAAGATAATTCTGACGTCTGAGTTCCAGATGGAAGGAACTTAACAAGTGGAGGATGCTTTTTAATTAAAATATATATTTTTATATGAAAATTTCAAGTTGCGATATCACAAACATAATTGATAAACATTTACTAGTACCTCTGCCTTGTTTTCATTATTTCCACTGAAAGCCTTGTATCCTCCATAAATGAACAAACCCCAACCAGAGAGACTGAGAATCACAATCTGCAATAAAATGCAAAGTTACTTCAAATCAGATAAGAGAAGGTAATTGAAAAAAGAACACGCCCTACCAGCATCTGACAAGCTAGATGTACTTTTGAGGAAAGCAAGCTAATAAATGTTGTGGAAAACAAACTTAAGATTATTTTTCATTAAATTATTCCCTCTGAGACTAATGAAGTCAGAGACCCAACTTATTCATAGATTGTCGTACCACCAGTCCACCACTTTTTGATTTCAGAGCAAATATGATGGAGTGAGACATACAAACCCAAAGAGGAAAAGCAAATATTACTAGATTGAAAGATGAAATAATTACAGGGATTGGGAGGTCTCTTTTAAAAGGCCTAACCATTACTAGTTCTCCTTAAACCATGATACCTATTCCTAATAAAATGGATCACACTTGCCGATAGATACACAAGTTCCAAATCTACTAAGTACCAAGTCAAGAAATTTTTATCCCACCCTTAAGTAATTACAAAAGTAAACAATATTCCTCTTTTGCATCAAAATATATTGATTTTCAAAGCATATGTGATAATCCCTTCTCGAGTATCATTCCTCAATTCATAATAAAGAGACAATACAACTGATTGCTCCAGACATCTACAAATCCCAGGACACAAATTAAAGAGTGAGAAAAGAGGAACATAGAAAACTTGAGCTCGGGCAATAATGCAATCTGATTCCTCATTTATACTATTCAACTATCAACGGATTTGAGAAGATTGAATCACACAAGGTTGGGAAATAGAAAAACAAACAACTAAAAAATAGAAGTAAATTTTCATTCGTAGTGCTTTAAATAAATTAATATCTTACAAGATAACTATTGTATTCGTAGTAGTGTAAAAATATCACCAGATATGAAAAAATATTCCAATTTCCTAATTATTATGAATACAAAAATCACTTTTAAAACCCCAGTCACATTCCAAAGCACTACAAATGCAAATAGTCAATTCTCTAGAAAATTCAGACATATATAAGTGATAATAGATAAAAAGGACATCAAAATTCAGATTCATGACTTATAACTCTTTTATAATCTAAAAACTGTACTAGGAACCACAAAAAATTACCAAATTCAGGTAACATTAACTCATGAAATTTTCAGTTTAATTGCCTCAATAATGAAAAATGACCAAGAGAACTGCTATAAATATCCTTCCAACTTTATTTTCTAAAATCTGGCAATAAGTTGGCTTTCCAAGTCAAGGAAAAACTAAATACAACAGAAAGATTGATCTACTACTTTTTGTAACTAATGTTTATTCTCTTACCTTGAAAAAAACACAGAATCATCTAGTATGAGATTTGTGAAGTAGCAAAGAATTTGAAACTTACATGTTCTTCCTTCCACTTGGATGGGCTGACTGGATCTTCCCAGAAGTTAATTTTTGGAGGCCCATGATGATCTACAAAAATTCAGGTTGAACATTAAACTACGATATGAGAATATACAGTCAAATGAAAGAATGATTATGTATATTAATTATTAAAATATAGAGAGAAAAAACTCAATAACAAATTCGAAAAAAAAGGAGAGTGAGAACAAAGAGAGAGAAAATAAAAGAAGTGACCTAAAAAGCAGCAAAAGAATAGACTTTGTTTTTCCTGTTTTTGTAGTGAGAAGCAGGGACAAAGCCAAAGGTGATGGGGTTGAGGAGAGGAGAATTGGTATGGTTTTTGTAATTTTAGAGGAGCTAGGTCAGAGTAGAAAGGATGCTCGGTTCTTATTCTAGTGTTACTTTCTTCTAGTGAGCCTCACCTATAAATGAACTAACAATTGACCCATAGCCCCGACTATTTTCAAGTCTTAGGTTGTCTTACTTAGCCTGCACAAGTCTTATATGGTGGAATACTAATTTTCCTTATACAGTTACCTTCACAACAGCGTTACTTGGATAAGGACTGAGGGAGAAGACATTGTCTTTCTTTGACCTAGAAAAGTTGTTAAGCTGCCATAAAGAAACTACTTTGATTACAACTTCTTAGGAAATTACACACATAAGAAATTACATAAAGAACTTCAGAAGGAAATTACAAAAACTTTACAGAAATTTCAGAAGGAAATCTTGCACACAAACACTAACTTGCACACTTGCTCTCTTCTATCGTATTTCTACCTTCCATCAACTAAGCCCTTATATAGAAGCATGCCGGCTTCAGACTTGAGAAAGAAGTTAATTACAACAAATAATAGATCAGAACTCTGATAAGTGCTGACTGAGTCATCAGCTTTTTGAGTGATGGCTGAGTCACTAAAGATAAGAAGGCATCTTGCTACATACGCCATCGAGTGCTAGCTGCCTTGTGGGGTCCGGTTAGAGTTCCATCATATTAGTGAGGTTTGCATCTTCAATAGAAGTGACAGATGGAGGAGCTACGGGTAGTGAAGCCGCCGGTCCTTGTTTGCTAGTAGCCTGCCATTCATCGCTTTTCTTTTGGTACCATTCATATAGACTTGATACAAAATAGTACATTTGAAAGAAAGAAAAATAATACCTATTTCTTTAGGCCAGTAGATTTTTTCAGTATAAGTTTCTCCCGCTAAAAGGAATTCATGGAGGTCATAGTATTGGTCTCATAACCACCATGAGCTTCCTTGAAATGAGGCTCTCCAATGTTTTAATTGTTTGCCTAAAGTTGTACTGGCTAGCCATAATGTATTAGGGTTAGAAATGTTTCAGCAAACGTTTCATAGCGGCCATTGACTTCATTAATATCCAGTAGGATTAGATGTCTGGCTGGTTCAATTAATTAGTTATCCATTCGAGAGGAGAGCTTTCAAAATGGAAAATAACAAAAGTTTCCGTTTCCAAAGTTTTTTTCATGGTAGTGCCTAGTTTATAGGGAAACAATTGAGTAGACTCAATATCCCTGAACCAGATTCTATTTAGAAAACCATAATCCATGATCGTAAAAGGAGACATCAGTCTGCCCTTGAAATTATGCTGCTCAAATTCTTCAAAATTGATGTTGGCTTTGCGGATTGAATAAATCAATTAACATTGGCACCCTAACTAAGTAGGATTAGAGCATTAAGGAAAAATTTTAAGGCATTTCCTTTTATAATAAAATCCGGCTTTATACATGACGTTGACTCCTTTTGTTATTTTTGTGGAACCATTTAAGTGTTTTACATATCTCCTTGAAGCTTTGAAGAGTAGTATTAGCAATCATACTCTTGATATAGGATGTCTAATTAGCCATTGTGTCAACAAGTTTCTCCTTGCCTTCACTAGCATTTGCTTGTAATATTTCTAAAGATTGATAGTCCAAAGGACGTTGTCTAGGAAGTATTTCAAGTGGGATATCTTGGACATCATTCATAATTATACCATAGGGGGATTTGTAAGGAGTATGTATTTCGTTGCTAGTGCTATGAGGTTATCTGGTTGGTTGGGAAGACCATTAGTTTTGATAGTAGGACTAACAAAGTAATTGGGACATCTTTTGGTTCGAACTGAATCAAGAGCTTCATCTAAAGAGTAAAACACTAGGAAGGATTTTTGTGTCCCAAGATGGCAGTCTTGACCCCATCCCAAGTTTAATAGACTCTTGCTTGTACGCCTGGAATAGTAAGAATGTTCCAAATATTGTAAATAAAGCATTGTTGTATGTAATTCAACTGTGTTCAATTTTCAAAGTGGAATTGTTCGTCTGCTTGAGTAAACTGTTGAAGTTCGGGGTTTCCGAACCTCATAGTTTGTTTTGAGAAAGATCTAACTTTTTTCTGTCGATCCATATGTCAAGTAGACGTTATTGTCTGTAAAAGCAAAGTAAGATTAGGTTAATAGACGAGAAAGTGTGTCTGCTAGGGAGTTATTTGTTCCTTTAATATGCTCCCAAGTAATTATTAAATCTTTGTTTATGAGGGTATTAGTAAATTTTAGTCATCTTTTCGTAGCAAGACTTTTTCTTATGTTTTTGGTTTGTTGGCTATATTTTGCAATAGCCTCACAATCTGTCCTAATTGTTATTTCTTGTTTTTCACAAATGAATAACATAAAGGAGTTCAAACAATATACAACATAGTTCATAATCCAATGAAATAAGATGCCCCTTTTCCTTAAATTATAGATTTAGAAGTTTTAGGCTCATATTTTGAAGTTTTTCTAATAATGCCCCCCATCCTACATTACAACCATCTGTTTCTATTACAAGATAGTCAAAGTTAAGTGGTAATGTGAGGATTGGTAGTTTAGTGATCATAGATTTAATTTGTTTTATGAGTTCTATATCTTGCTATATTTTTTGCCCTGTTACATGTCTTGTTATATAATGGGTCACTTATTTTTCCTATATTCTTAAGAGATAAGGTCTTGCATAGTTTAATAGTCCTAAAAAGGATATAAGTGTTTTGACGTCTTCCATTTTATTTGAATAAGCTAGAATCTTAGTAATAATGTGGGTTTGGAGGGTAATCCTTCCTTATCCAATTTCTGCTCCAAGAAAATCTATACAGTGACTGCTAACTTCATTTTCTTGCAAGAAATAATTAGTCCATATTTTTCAAATAAGTTAAAGACCATGTGTAAATCAGTATAGTATTCCGTATTGGTTTTTGAAACTATTATTAACACGTCATCTATATATACACATGTAAATGAAGATATTTCTCTAAAGATGTTATTCATTTTTCTTTGAAAAATTTCGGGGGTTATCTTTAGCTCAAATGACATTACTAGTCATTCAAAGTGTCTTTCGAGGCACGAAAAGGTTGTTCATTCAATAGAGTCAGGGTGCACTTTAACTTGCCAAAATTTAGATTTCATGTCAAATATGAATACCATTTTGAATTTTGTTAAGTAGTTATTCCTTATCAGGTATTTTATAATCATCTTCTTGACAATTATCATTTAGTCTCTTGTAATTAAATAACATTCTAGAATGCCCACGTTTTTGTTCAGATCCCTTATTGACAATAAAAATCGGCCTCCTATGTCTGAAGGTGGATCTTTTGATTGCTCCAAGATTTATTAATTGTTTGATGTACATAGCACATTCTTCAATTTCCTAATTAGTGTATCTTAAGTCTTGTGCTTTTATGCTAGGGTATGCCTTGTCCCTTTCCCAATATTTTGAAGGATTTTCAACAAAAATTTTTAATTTTTCGAGCCTATAAATCAAGGAGTCTAAATAGAAATCAAGGAGTTTAAATTTGGTTATGTATTTATTAAGTGAAGTAAATATGCTCGAGTGAGTAAATCTCTTGGAATGTCTTAAATCCTTGATATCAAGTTTTTCTTCCAAGAAATCTTGTTCTGGGTAAAGGCTTGTACAACCAAGTATTTCTAGTTTTCATGTAGTTCTTGAGTTGCTAACAAGCAATAGTCTTTACATGGGTTCTTGCTATTGCATTGACATAGAGTCACCCGTAAGAGTGATGTTAGGACCAACAGGAGCAACAAAAATAGAAGAGGTAGAAGAATCATCAGTAGAGGGTGCATAATCCTTAGTCAACAGGACCAACATGTGGCAACACAGCGGAAGGATAGTTAGAGACAATAGGGGTTGATAGAAAATGTGCATAATCCTTAGTCAGTAATAGAGCTCGGTCAGGAGCAACAAGAAAGTTAAGCCCCAAAATTAAGTGTATATTTTGGTGTAATAAAGGTTTAATCCATAATTTAGGAAGAGAGAGAGAGAGAGAGAGAGAGAGGCTGCAAGTGTCACAATTAGTATAAAAATGTAAGTGTAGGTAGCCTTTTTGATCTGTTTTGGAGGTAGAATAGTGAGAATGGTCGCTTCATCAATAGTGGAATTAGTAGCTCCATTGTTAAAGAAAGCATGAAGTGTGAATTCATGACCATGTATATTAACCAAGCAAGACTCGTATATCAATTGTTCTTCCAGTACTACAAATAGGTGTTAGAGGTAGGGTCTTATATCATAAGTCCTTTACCTCTGTTGTCAGGTAGATATGTAGGGTCCTGCTTAAGGCTTATGAGTTCGGCTTCTAACATATTAAGTCTAGTTTCAAGTACTGAGACTCGTGTTTCAAGTAGTATATTTCTCATATTGCCTCGAACTGTATGGATTGTAGGAATTGTGATTTGAAAGATTTATTCTAAACAAAGATTGCAACATTGCTTCTTGCAAAGTTTGCAAGTTCCTCTTTTTAGTATAAAGGGATAAAATCCACGTACAAAACAAGAAATATTATATGTTCCTTCTTTGAGTGACCATTCATGAGAACATGTCCTTTGATCAGATCTTAAATCTGTAAAGTTTTGTGGTATAAACTAGTGATACATTAGGGTATAATCCTCAAGAAATGATTCATCTAACTCCACTAATTCATTGTGACAAAGGATGAGTTACCCCATATTTTTAAGCTAATCCATAAGGATGCTGAAGAAACAAGTTGACCAATGTATAGTCTGAACAAGAAGGTACTTCATCCATGTCTTCCACTGAAATAATAGAATATATAAAAGACGTATTAGATACATTGGATTTTACTGCTACTAAGCCAAGATTTGTGCAACCTACTAATTTAGCTTCTCTGTTATACAGATTGTTTCCATTTGGACAAGTTCATTACATGCAAAACATGTTATGGTAATGACATACGTCTTTTTTTATTTGAATTTTCTAACATATTTTTCTTTGTTAAGATAAGACTTTTTAGCCTTACTCTTTTTAAGATAGTATGTTGTCTTTGGTCTAGTTTTTGGTATAGGAGTTATAGGTTTTCTCCTTATATGTCGACGTTGATTTGTAGACTTGTATTGTTAGGGTGTATAAATCTGGCTACAGAAATCATATTATTGGTTTTTTAATTGTTTATGTATTTGAATATATGTATATTTTTCTTCCAATTTAGCAAGAATATGTTGTACCCTTACTCTTATGTTATCATAGAGTGCAGGAATATTATAGTCAGTCCATGACTTAAGAATATCTTTTCCTAAGTCTCTAGGTAGCTTACTAAATAATATTTCTACTAAAGCAAGGTTATAGGAAAAATGATACTTCAGTTAAAGCTAAAAAGTCATTGCAAAAATGCTTGATATAATTCCAACTAAAGAGTTTTGAGTTGTTCCAAGTCTCTCATATCTTCTTTTTGTCATATGTAGCCCTGTGTTTGCGTCTCTAGCTGGTAAGAGGCTATGAATGGTATAACAAAAATTTAAAATGTTATTGCCCTATGAGGCAATCCTAGTGACTTCATCTAGGAATTTTAATTTAAAAATTTCTCAGACTCCTCAAGTTACATCTCCTAAGTAGTTTTCATCTACTCGGATCATAACATCTCCCGTTTCTATATCAAGTTCGTGTTTAGCTTGGTAACCTAGTTTTACAGAGACTATCTATTATTCTAAGTATCATAGAACTAAGGGTCACATTCAATTATATTTAGAAGTATTGAGTCTTTTCAACAGAAAGTTACTTCTAAGGGTCTTCTTTTTCCCGTAGTCCTAACTAGAGGATTATTGTTAGTGTATGGATTGACTTCCCTTCTAGGAGGATGTCTTCGTCCATAATCTATAGTCCCTATGGGCACTTTCGGATAGTTTTACTTCATATGGTGTCCTAAATGTTGAGGTAGATTCTCCAGTATTCATTAAGCTTTGGATGATGTTGGGGGACTTATAGTATCATTGTCAAATTTTTGAGCTATTATATTTCGGTCTAAATATAAGTTACTGGTCAAACTCTTCAAGTTCTTCTAAGTCTTATTTAATTAAATGTATAGCAACTTTCTCTCTATTAACTTAATCTTACTTTGCTTTTATAGACAATTACTTCTACTTGTACTATGGATCGATAGAAAAAAGTACGATATTTTTCAAAACAAATTATGGGGTACGGAAACTAGGAACTTCAATAGTTTACTCAAATAGACAAACAATTCTACTTTGACAACAGAACACAGTTGGATTACATCCAACAATGCTTTATTTACAATATTCAATATTTGGAACATCCTTCCTATACTAGGCAGGCACAACTAACTATAACATTGTCATTATCAATGCTTTATCCAATTATTTTCTAACTATGGTTTAAAAACCAGCGGAGAAAAAGTTTTCTTGCTATGCAGTCTATTCAAGCATACAAGCAGGAGTCTATTCAACTTGGGATGAGGCCAAGACTTCCTTCTTGGGACATGAAAACACTCCCTATAAGGGATTCTACTCTTTAGATGAAACTCTTAATTTAACTCAAACCAAAAGAGGTCTCAATTACTTTGTTAATCCTACTATCAAAACTGATGGTCTTCCCAACCAGCCAGATAACCTCAATAGCAGTACCAATGAAATACATACTTATAATCCATACAAATCACCTTATGGTATAATTCTGAATGATGTCCGAGATATCCCATTTGAAATACCTCTTAGACAACGCCCTTTGGACTATCAATCTTTAGAAATATTACAAGCAAAGGTTGGTAAAGGCAAGGAGAAACTTGTTGACACCGTGGTTAATTTACCATTGGATATGACATCCTATATCAGGAGTATGGTTGCCAATACTATTGTTCAAAGCTTTAGGGAGATGTGTAAAACACTTGAATGGTTCACAAAAATAACACAAAAGGAGTTAACATTATGTATGAAGCCAAATTTACTTATAAAAGGAAATGCCTTAAAACTTTTCCTCAATGCTCAAATCCCACTAAGCTAGCGTGTCAGTGTCAACTAATTTATTCAATCCACAAAGCTAACATCAATTTTGAAGAATTTGAGCAACATAATTTTAGGGGCAGACTAATCACTCCTTTTACGATCATGGATTATGGTCTTCTAAACATAATATGGATCAAAGATATTGAGTCTACTTAATTGTTTCCCTATAAATTTTGAAGAAAAAAAAACCTTGGAAATGGAAACTTTTGTTATTTGTCATTTTAAAAGCTCTCCTCCAACCGGTAAAATTAAACCAGTCAGACATCTAATCCGAATGGATATTAACGAAGTCAATGGCCGACATGAAACATTTGCTGAAACATTTTACCCTGATACAAAATGGCTAGGTAGTACAACTTTAGATGAACAATTAAAACATTGGAGAGCCTCAATTCAAGGAAGCTCATAGTTATGGGACCAATACTATGACCCCCATGAATTCCTATTAATGAGAGAAACTTATATCCCAAAAATATACTGGCCAAAAGAAATTGGTACCATTTTTCTTCCTCTCAAATGTACTACTTTGTATCCAATTCAGTATGAATGGTACCAAAAGAAAAGTGATGAATGACAAACTACTAGCAAACACGAACCAGTGGCTTCCGTACCCACAACTCCTCCATTTGTCACTTTTACAGAAGATGCAAACCTCATTAATATGATGGAACTCTAACTAGGCTCCACAAGGGAGTCATACTCAGCTAGCACTCAACGACATATGTAGCAAGATGCCTTCTTATCCTTGGTGACTCAGCCATTACTCAAAAAACTGATGACTCACTTATCAGATTCGTTCTAATCTATTATTCTGTTGTAATTAAACTTCTTTCTCAAGTCTGAAGCCTCCATGCTTCTATATAAGGGCTTAGTTGATAAAAAAGGAAATAAGATAGAAGAGAGTAAGCAAGTGTGCAAGTTAGTGTTTGTGTGCAAGATTTCCTTCTGAAATTTTCATAATTTTTTTGTAATTTCCTTTTGAAGTTCTTTTTGTAATTTCCCTATGAAGTTCTTTCTATAATTTTTTATGTGTGTAATTTACTAAGAAGTTGTAATCAAAGCAGTTTCTTTATGGCAGCTTAACAACTTTTCTAGGTCAAAGAAAGGCTCTGCCTTCTTCCTAAATCTAATTTTATTAACTCTCTCTGAGTCCTTATCCAACTAACGATATTGTGAAGGGTAACTATTTAAGGAAAAACAATATCCCACTATATAAGACCTGTGCAGGCTAAGTAAGGCAACGATCAACCTAAGACCTGAAAATAGCCACAGCTACGACTCAACTATTAGTTCCTTTACAAGTGACGCTTATCGGAAGAAAGTAACACTAAAATAAGAACTAGGAATCCTTTCTACTCGACCTAGCTCCTCTAAAACTACAAAAACCAAACCAATTCTCCTTTCCTCAACCCCATCCAGTATTGTAAAAGGCGGTAGGCGATGACGGGGGGCGGTCAGTGACCGCTTACCGCCTTGGCCACCTAGACGGTTGAATTTTTTTTAGGTCCCTATGATACAAAAAGTGTCCTACATAATCATTTTTTATGATGTTTATGCATAAATAAGTTCCTACAATATAATACAATTTATATAAGACACAAATAAATATATAAATGCAACTAACAAAATAATTAATAAAAATTAATGACCATATGAATAATAAAAAAGTAATATCACTACTTATACGGTAAGTTTAAGTTTAAAATTAAAAGTTTCAATTTAACATGGCAACAAGTCAAAAACTAGACTACACATAACTAATTTTCTAAATCATCTACACATACACCATCAACTACATCCATAATCCTCTCATCATCGGACTCAAAATAAACATCTTCTTCATTCTCCTACTCTGATGTATCTAAATCCTTATCAAGTTTTCTAATGAGATGTTCCTTGCACTCCTTAGTTGTAGCATTTCATCCTCTCCCCAAGCCTCTGCCACTATTCTCCAAGTAAGTCCCGAACCTGGCTCGACCTCATCTTTATCACCACCATCAACAAGTCAACTTGAGCTTCCCTAGCTTGAGAGGATTGAAGCAAATCTTTGCCCATTTCTCTTTTACTCTTTTTCTTCATAAGATTGGCGTTGAATTTGACATATACAAGATCATTCGATCTTGATGTCTCCTATTCCTTTTCTTAGTATGTATCTAAACAATTAAAAAATTATTAAAAATAATAAAAAGAAAGAATAGATAACATAATTTATGAATTACTACTTATCCATTCAAATTGACTCTAATTTCATTCACCCCAATGAACTACTTGTCAAAGAGAGAAATCTCATTGTCATTTTTTATAAGTTTGGAATGTCGCCACCATAATTGGACCACCATCCAACTTAAAAAAAGTAAAGAGACAAAAAATTAATAAACCCAAAAATAGGTAAAAGAGACATGTATGTTAGTGAATAGAAATAAAGGAAAGAGATGTACCCGGATCAAGTCTTGGTACACACCCACCTTCTCATATGTTGTGATTGTTATCTTTCTTCCGAAGTTTCCAGATTTACTTTTATACTTCAACAATTCATCGTTAGAAAGGGTGGATTGCATGACATCATCAGTGTGAAAAATTCTCTCACAATTCAAGAACTCATTCATAACATTAGTGTCATTTTGTATGTTCGATCTTTGAACTAAAAAATCAGATACAAGTAAGCAGTATAATGCAAAGGACTATCAAGTCTACCCTTAGACGTCTCATCAATAATCTTCAAAATAGGAATGATATTTTCTTCCTTTTTGAAAGTCTTTCTAATATCTTCCTGGGCTTATTTAAGTGCACCAATAAAAAGACCATTGAGGGTTTTTTGTCATCGTCAACAAGGCATAAAACTTTTACTAAAAGGATGAAAACATTCAAAGCCAAAGAAACACCACCAACAACAACAACCGAGCCTTTTCCTACTAGGTGGGGTTGGCTGTATGAATCCTTTTACATCATTGAGCTCTATCTCCTACTATATCATCATGTATATTTAAATAAATTTTATCTTGTTTTATTGTTGCTAACCAAGTCTTTTTTGGTCTTCTTCTTCCTCGTTTGATATGCATGTTTATCATAGTTTCACATTGCCTAACTGGAGCATTTATTGGTCGTCTAAGTACATGTCCATACCATCTTAAACATGTCTTTCGAAGTTTTTCCTTAATAGATGCAACTCCGACTTTCTCTCTAATGCTCTCATTTCTTATTTTGTCCATTCTTGTATGTCCACACATCCACCTTAACATCCTCATCTCTGCAACTCTTATCTTCTACTGCTTGAGTCATAGCCCAACATTCAACTCCATATAACATAGCAGGTCACATAAAACACACGACGCTCCCTTCCATTTCAACCATCCTACTTGTATTCTATGTAAGACATCTCTCTCAATCCCTCCATAGTTTTGCAAAAATCCTAAATATTTAAATCTCTTGATTCCGGACAACTCATCCCCTCCTATCTTAACAATTGTCTCATTACTTCTAATATCACTAAACTTAAATTCCATATATTCTGTCTTTAATCTACTAAGTTTAAAACCTTTCCTTTTTAGTGTTTCCCGCAAAAATTCTAATTTAGCATTTACTCCTTCACATATTTCATCTACTAAAATAATATTATGCACCACGGTACTGTTTTGAATGTGCGCAGCGAGTTCGTCTATAATTAGTGTAAAAAGATAGGGACTTAGAGTTGATCCTTGATGTAACTCTATCTTTATTAGAAAGCCAAAGAAACACCATTCCAAAAAAAAAAATACTTGTTATCGTCGCCTCCGCCGCTTTCCCCTTCACACTACTTCTTAATTTTGCGCGTCTCCTCTCCTCATATGTAAACATAAGTCTTAATTAATCTTTTTTTACCTTTGAGACTTTTCAATGTCAAAAATGAAGTAGCAAATCTAGTCACCCCTCGCAATATCGCTCTTCTTGGTATATTTCCTCGTAATAGACAAAGTTCTATGATGTGCATAGATGAATATTGTTAGAGCCTTTGCTTTTTCTAGTATTTCGCTAAACTTGAGTAGCTTTCCAATTGCTTTAAACCTGAAGTTGATTGTATGAGTCGCACAAGAGGTCCAAAAAATTTAAGGTTGTGTAACCTTTAACAACCACACGACCACCATATTATTTGTCACATTGTCCATCACTACTTGAACCACATGTTGAGAATCAATTTCATTGATGTATTTTTCCGCAAACTCAAAAATGTAAATCCTGGTGTGTGGCTCATTGGATTCAATAGAACCAAAAAACGAAATACCTATTTTGCAATTAACACATAAATTCCTAGTGCTTCTCCTCTTGTGATCCATCCATGCATTGGTCATAATTTAACATCCATTTTTCATCCACTCTTCTTCATGTTTTTTTAGAGATAATTTGGTTCGCTTAGCTTCTTGTTTCAAAAGTGACTCTCTTAAAAGATATTGACTTCGAGGTTTATAATCCCGACCGAATTGGCCAATCGCCTCTACAAATTGTCTAAAGCTTTGATTGTTAATTGTATGAAAAGGAATCCCCGCCTCATAAATCCATCTTCCAAGGTACTCATGCATATCATTTGTAAACTTTAACTTTAATGCATTATTTATGTTTTATTATCTTGCCTTTGTTGGATAGATTGTGGATGCCCACTTATCAATAGGCCTGAGGTACTTTCTTTTAGAAGAATCTCCCTCCATCTGATAATCTTCATTCTATATGTCAACACCTATATTTACTTCCACCCTCTCTTCTTGTAGTTCTTCCACCCTTTCTTGCTTCTTATTATTATTATTTTCAAGATAAGTTCTTACTCTTTTTTGTCTTCATCAAAGACATACTTCAACTTATCCTACAATACCTGCAATATGATGCTTCATCCGATAAACTCCTCCCTTAATAGGCCTCATATATAATTTGCATGTGATCCAAGCTCTTTTTTTTTACAATACAATACCCCATAATCCCAAACAATATCACTAGACTTCCACTTCAATTCCACCTCCGGTTGTTTCTCATTTTTTTGGCCATTAATCTTCAATAATCAAATAAAAGATCAAAAATTAAAAGTTCGAACACAAAATAATATAAAATATATTAACTACAAATAAAAAATTTAATCTAAATATTTTAAAAAATTTATATATATATATTAATTATTAAATTAATAGGATAATTTTATTAGACTTTAATTAAGTCTATTTAAATTATCCCAATCATAGCTAGGAGTTGATTAAAATTATTAATCTGAAGTATTCGATTAAATTCTAAGTTAAAAAAAACAAAAAAAACCTAATTTCATGTTCCTGCTTCCATCGGAGGCTTGTGTGATGGATACCTCGCTGGCCTCGCTAGATCCGCCACACGAGCATGAACGCCTCGTCGGGCTAGGCGACACGTCCGAGTCCGCCGCCAGGCTCGGGCGACGAGTCCGTGCCCATGCGATGAGTTTGGCGAGGCATCCTTCACGCGAGCCTTCGAAGGAAGCATGGAGAAACTTTGAAATCGATATTAGGTTTTTGAAAACCTTACCAAATGACGATAGATGATCGATGATGACAATAGCAGCGGGCGACAGCAGCTGCGAAGCGATAGTTCGAGGCAAGCAGAAGGAGGTGAAAGGGGAAGGCAACGAAGGTTTTTTTTTTCTAATCTATGCGTTTAACCCGCCTTAAAGGCCACCTTCAATAAAAGCGGGGTGGGTTAGTTCCGCCTCCCGCCTAGGCGGTAACCTGTAACACCATTTAGAACACTGACCCCATCAAAAAAAAAATGGTATCAAGGCTTATTGCAAACTTTGGGACATTGATGAATGCTTTCTAATATTCCACCGGAAGTTAGAAAACTTGATTATTTAGATTTTGCGTTACAACCAAGAACAATCATCACTCTAGATCAAAACAAGCATTGTTGCTACATCAGAATTAAATCTAATACTCATTATCTACACGCAGAAAATGCTCACTTTACAGACTTATAAGTCTAGGGCTTTCTTTGGAAACACACCAACAAACTATCATTCAAAACATAGAAACTTCTAGAACCATGGGTGACCGTAACTAGCATTTGTTGAGCGTAGAGATATGACTTCGAGTATTCCTTCACGGAAAGAGGATATGGATCGTTTTGGATCAATTAGGAAATCAAATTGTTCATAAAAAAGGAAAAGAGAAGATAAAGGGAAAGCATTAAGGTTGCATTTGGTTAGGGGTAATATAATCAAGCTTGTAATGTAATAAAATTTGTAATGTAATTAATATTACATTACTATGTTTGGTGAAAAGATTGTATACTATGCATGTAATCTTTGATTGCAAGGGTGATTACATTCTTTTGTTTAGTGTCCATTATTTTTTTATAAGAAACATAATTCATATTATTATAAAATGACAAAATTATCATGCGACATCTGTCAGCGCCGGCAGTTGATGACGGCGTCGGGCGGTTGGCGGTGCTGGGCAGCAGCGATGTTAGAGACCAGTTGGTGTAGGAAATGGACTAGGGGTATATTGGGATTTAAATTTTAGTTAAACATTGAGCTTGGAATGTAATTGGATTACATGTTGGCCTTGTAATCCAGATTACAAAACTCTATTATCCTTTATAATCTAGATTATATTACATTACAGCTTTAAAATTGTACCAAACAAAGTAATCAATATTATAATGTAATATTGATTATATTATAAGGCTGATTACCCCTGACCAAATGTAGCTTAAATGAGATAAACTTGCTTGAAGAATATCATTGTTGTAAAGACAATATATATATAGCCAACTATTATAAATTTATTTAATTTAACTCTTTCCTTAAACCACTCTAATTAAAAATAAACATAAAGCAGACTTATTCAAATGAATTCCATAACATAATTGCCTTACTCATTTTGATTGCTGACATGAATCCCTCAACCATAGATGTGACCGAGAGACATATAGCCAATTTAAAATGGTGTACATCACAAATTAAGGTGTGCATATATCATAAAGCAGGAGGAAAAAAAATTTGATACTTGAGGCATTATGCAATTAAAATAATTTGATTTCTTGTAGCTCAAACCTCAAAACAATTTGTCTATTTTAACATTGGATCGCAGTCCAAACTGTGAGTTTGTTGCAAGTTAAAATAGATTGAGATAGTGCAAACTCTTTCTGTGGTCATGAGTTCTAGCTAGGAACTATACTCTTATCAGACTACCCGACATTAGATCTTTCTTTTCTGTTTATAACAATCATAAAGTGATGATCCATCTGACTTCCACTCTTTCCTCTGGTTTCTTAGTTTCATCGCAAATTAATTTCACCCACTGAGACAGAGAGCAAACAAATTGACATGTCTGTCCCACATCAAACTCCCAACACGGAGGCCATACCCTAACTTTTACTTCAGAAACCCATTTGCCACCACACTATCATACCAAAAAAAACACTCGTGAGGTCTTATTGAATACGGTTCCAAAAATTTTTGTCTGCCTAATAACCATGGCATACCAATCGAGATATCATTCAAGCGACACCTCAAGATTAAACCAAGCTTTCCGCAAAAAAAACATCAAATTATCAATTGGGAACTTAAGGGTCAATTAAGAATCACGGCGATCGGGATAAAGAGGATAAAAAAAGAAGCTGTACAAAACCAACCTCCGCCGCTAGCTAGACCCCGGCGGGGAACGAATCTGGCAGCCGAATTGGCCGATGATGAACGAGAGAGGGAAGAAGCCGCTGCCGCCAACACCGCCCGTGCTGCCATTGATGTAAACTACCAGATCGCTAGGGTTCACCGTGAGGAAGAGAAATCCCGATCAAGTAATGCTCAGATGTCGCATTCTGGTTGTTTATATAGCAATTCCTCTCTCCAGGGCTTCATATGTAAATTACATATCCGGTCCAGGTTGGCCGTTTTATCTCGTTTAATATTATTTGTTAATTATTTTGCTCAGTCAACTTCGTAAAATTAACCAGCAATTTCTCAAAAGACGTACCACGGTTTTAGATTTTCCGAAAGACGCATACAACATTAGGATTGTCCAAAAAGCATTTACGAGAAGAATTTATCGATCGTAGGATAGGATGATCCATTGTATAGATTAGTTTATTTTGATGGATTCTATTTATTGAATAGGTTGGATCTATCATAATCCATTAATTAAAGAGAGTGGATTATCGTCTGATCCGTAAATGATGGACTAGAGGATTTCGCCTATCCTTTTTCCATTTTACCCTTCTGCGTTATCAAATTATATACCCACTTTTTATTTTATCATCGTCCTCAAATTAATTCGACGACTGTTTTTTTCCAATCGAATTGATTTCTTTTTATGTGTTTGAAAAAATTCATCAGTCGATTTCGGTAAAAATCGATTAACGGACTAAGAAACCTTAAAATGACATAAAATCAGTTCCTATATGTTCGTTTAGTTCTTATGATTGTAAAAATACTATCAAATATCAATTTGACCAAATATATTGAGAGTAATGATTTTTTAAACATGAATATGTCCGAAAAACTAATTTGTGTTTAAAAATTACTGTTCTCAATATATTTAGTCAAATTAATGTTTGATAGCATTTTTACAATCAGGAAAACTAGACGAACATATAGAAACCAGTTTAATATCATTTTGAGGTCTCTAGGTTCATAAGTCATTTTCGATCGAAACCGACTAATGGACCTAAAGACCTCGAAATGACATGAAAGCAGTTCCTATGTGTTCGTCTAATTTTTCTAATTATAGAAATACTATCAAACATTAATTTGACTGAATAAATTGAGAATAGTGATTTTTTAAATATGAATGTGTCTGAAAAATTAATTCGTGTTCAAAAAATCACCGCTCTCAATATATTGAGTTAAATTGATATTTGAGAGTATAAATATAATCATAAGAACTAGAAAAACTCATGGGATCTGGTTTTACTTCATTTCGAGCTCTCTAGCTCTATCAATTGATTTTGGTTGAATGAACTTATATTGATTTTATTTAAATTCATTCGATCACAGTTTTAAAAAAATTTATTGATCTCAATATATTGCGTTAAATTAATATTTGATAGTATTTTTATAATAAGAAGAACTAGACAAACACATAGGAACTGATTTTATGTCATTTCAAGGTCTCTAAGTCTATCAGTCGATTTCGGGCAAAATCTTCTGATGGACCTAGAGACCTCGGAATGATATGAAACTAGTTCCTATGTGTTTATCTAGTTCTCTTAATTATTAAAATGCTATCAAACATCAATTTGACACAATATATTGAGAACGGTAATTTTTTGAACAGGAATGTGTCCAAAAAACTAATTCATGTTAAAAAAAATCACTACTCTCAATATATTAGGTCAAATTGATGTTTGATAAAATTTTTATAATTAGGAGAACTAGAAGAACATATAGGCATTGATTTCATATCATTCCGATGTTTCTAAGTTTAGCAATCGATTTTGGTTAAAACCGGTTGATGAAATTTTCAAATAGAATGAAATCAATTTGACTGGCAAAAAAATCAGTCGATAGATTTATTTTTCTAGTCGAATTAATTTGAGAACGAGGGTAAAATGGGAAGTGGGTACGTGATTTGGTAATTGTAAAACTATGATACATGATTTAGGTATTTTGAAACTTATCTACTGGGTTTGGTAAAAAGCTATATTTTGTTCCTGTTTTCTATTCAAGCCACGTTTAAAAAAAATAATTAAAAAGAGCTTTCGTTGGTTCAGATTTAAGTGATAGCTCTTTGCACATGGAAAATAAATATTTCTTTCCCTGATCGGGTAAAGTTCTCTTTTAGACCTCTGAAAGCAATCTCCTTGTCTCGTCATCGAAAATCTCAGAAGTAAAAACCTGACACAGGTCATCTTATTCAACTCTCAACTTGCAGCAAGTGAGTTTGGGTTTTTGTCGAAACTATACTAGGCCTCTACCTCCTTTCCTATTTTGTACTTGTGTTTCAGAATGACATAAGAAGGTATTGTAAATGTATGTTTAGTATTTGTATTTTACCCATTAACTTGCATTCTTTGATTTTTTTTTTGTTGGTTTTAGGGTCCCGTATTTTCTACCAACTATAATGTTAATAGTTCAAGGTCTGAAAATCTATCATAGTTTCTAAGAACCAACTGTTTTAAAACAAGGCGTTTACTTTGGTGCTTGATTTTGAAAAATAACACCACGCTGAAAGTAAGTATGAACCATTCTAAACATGATGGTGCTGATTTTCAAAAACCAACACCATCCAATTTTAAAAAATAGAGAAGTCAGACCAACGTGGTTAAGTGTCTAAAAAACCAACATTGTTGTGGTACTGTAATATGAAAACTAGCATCAACCCAATATATTGATAAAGACATAGAAGTCAGAAGAGATTGTCTTTCTTCGAGGAAGAATTAAAAACATAATCAACTTGAATTTGGGACAACTATTTGAAATATTAGGGAAAGACTTGATTTCTTATCTCATGTTTGCTTTTTGTGAAAAAGGACCAATTAAAGGGGAGGGTTTCTTCAAACAATAAGGAGCTTAGGTAACTATTCAATCAAATGATATTGAGTATGTTTTCTATCTCTTCTCGAGAAACAAGTGGGGTATTTCTTTGTAAAATTGTGCTCAATTTCATATGTGGTAATATATCAATGTCAGAATCTTAGAACTATTATTTGTGCATATGACCATTTGTTTATTTACGTTAATAATGTATATTTTTAATAATTCTAATCATCAATTGATGTTGACCATAAACTTCAATGGATAAGTGTTTTAGGTCACTTTAATAGTTTTCTTTTACCATCCAATAATGAAAGGAAAGGGTCGTGAGTTTGTTCGTTTACATGATTGATACAAAGTGATCATTAAACAATCTCCTTTTGCTATTTTTTGGACATATAAGATATTTAACAAATTTATGGTCTATTAGTGAATATATTTCAAAGTTGGAATTTAACATCTCAACATTTATATTTCAGGTATATTTTCTAATTTCGAAAGTTAGAAGCATATTATAGAAAACTAATCATTTAAAATTTTTATGTGTCCCTGATGCTTTCACTAGAAGAGATGTATCTTTGTTACTTGGTATTTCAAATAGAGGTGTTTCCATTCCTATGAACTCAACTAATGCATTGAGTGACCTCTTTCTTGCTCATTTCTCTAATACAAAAGAACCTATTAGGTCAAAATTGAGAAGTTGCTTAAAATCTATTCTCATAGAGTTGAAGTAGACGATAATGTTTTAGTATTTTATAAATTATACCTTTTGCATATATTTGTTTGTGTATTATTTTCTTCTAGTACATATATTGTTCTATTAGGTCTTGTAGATATTGTAGATGATTTTAAAAATCTAGGTAGATTCAATTGGGTTGAAGTCATTCATTAATTTATTGCTCCTAAATTACCTACTATCGGGATTTTTTTTCATCAAGTAAGACATATCAAATGAAGTTCCATACCTAAAGGAATTTGATGATCTTTTGGCTATAAGTTTTTTAATGGTAAATGTGATTTTTTATATGAACATTATTATATAGGTAAGATTCCGTATAATGAAGCAGGCATGATTTTTGGAGCATGTCCCAATTCAGAAATCATATAATACTGAACATGCACGAATAAATAAGTGGAGGTCTACTCCATCATATATTAGTAAGGTGAGAGTTTTATTGGACCAAGTCTCACATGAAGAGGCAAATATCAAAGATTATCATCTAACTTTCATTTGCAATTTCTAAATAATTATTTCTAATTTGATAGATTATTAGTGAACTAGTCTTTACCCCTTTTGAAAATACATTGGTAGAAAATCTCTCTTACCTGTATGATATTCCACATCCATTAGAGATATCACTGGTATATGATATAGAAGCCGAATGCCCAGGTAATAGTGAATGCCCTAATTGCATTATTCATCAGAATTGAATCAAGGAACTAACAATAGAGAACATGCAGTTAAATGAAAGGGTGCAATAATTACTTGGAATAATAGAATAGCAGGGCATATTGGCTGAATCAAGCGACCTTATAATGGATTCTCATCCTAAACCAGTTGCTTCTAGAATAAGGACTAGGAGAGGACATGATTGAAGTCATTACGATTGCAGGGATACTCCTATTGATAGTCCTATGTGTTTCAAACTTTTATCTCAGAAGAAGAGAAGCAAAATAGAAATTTGCAAGCCTTCTGAGAACATCACAAGACAAGGAGCAAAAATTGTTGTTGATCAAGGGAAAGGAAAAATTGATATGTATGATATTCAAGAAGAGGGATAGATTATCTCAATTCCTAAAGGAAATTAAAAATAAGAGGCTAAGAAAGAGGTTGAAAGAATTTCTAAACTTAACAAAATGAGATTGAAAGTCATTGTAGTAAGTCTGTGTTTGCACATCAATTAGTCTGAGTAGTTTAATTTCAATCAGTAATTACAATTTTTTTTTATTTATGGTAGTTTATCAAGAAAAATTTTAAAACTTCCAAGAAGAAAAATCAAGATAAAGATGTGACCTACTTGTTAAATATATTGGAAAAATTAAAGTATGGTAGTTTCAACTTCTCATTATATAGTTAGTTTAATTCTATCACAAGTTTAAAAATTCACAAGTTCTAATATTTATTTAGCTTATTAAAAGTAATTGATTTTCTTTGCAGACCTACTACAGAACTTGTTTGAGAGTAAGCACCTTTTTGTTTAACTATGGTTTCCTTATTATCTAGTGTAATGGTAATATTTTTATAAGAGGAAAGTTAATTGATACCTATTGTTTAATTTTGTTTAGGGGGCCTCTTTATCTATTAGGTCATACAACAACTCTATATATTTTTCAATTAACTTCACTGTAAAGAATTTAAATTATCAAATAATATATAATGGTTGAATATGTTATATTAATCGGTTACTTATATATCTCTTTGCATAATTGTAATCAACATCAAAATTTTTATAGAAGACTGTCACGATACAAATCATAAAAATTGATATGGTAGAGAGAGGGGTTAGGTATGTTTTTATACCTATTACCATTAGTAATGCACACCTTCACTTGTTGTTTATTGACACAAAAGTAATAACTTTCAATTATTACAACTCTCTCCAACATAATAGTAAATAATCATCAAATTTTGAAGCAATGGTGAGCATACAATATTCTTGTTTATGTTAGTATTTCATAAATCACAATTTATGTTAGTTTTTCATTTCATTCTTATAGGTATCCGAATTTAAAGAATATTCTCATGAGAAACTTACTTCTATTCATCCTGGTTTAGGATGTCATCATCCCTTTGACAAATGAGTCTATGCTACAGTTGATTGTCCATAACAAGAAGCTAAATAAGTATAAGAGAATCAATATAAATATGTAAATTTAACTTAAATTTGAAATACTGAATTGCTCATGTTATTTTTGTGGCTTCTTTATAATGTAATACATTAGATGCCCACTAAATGATCTGAAGATGGATTTCAAACACACAGATAAAAAAAATTAAAATAGATGTATCAATATCAATTTTGAGGGACAATTTTTTAATATTTTCAATCTAATTATATATTGTGCTATAACATGAAAACTTGGGTAGGGATTGTAAATATAATATTGCGTACTTATATTACTTGTATATCTGCATTTGTAAAATACAATAGAGCTATGTGCATGAAATGTTAAATTTATACTGAATTGTCAAAGAAATCAATTTACTGTCAAGCCAAACAAAATACATAATGTTATTGGTACAGTGGTGCTGATATACGAAGACCATCACAAGGATTTATGTCACTTGGCATGCAGCCATAACTTCTCATTGAAGACTCAGAACCATGACTTCACAGCATATCTACCTTCTCCACACTCATATCTTCCATATCATGGCAAGTTTTCAGAAATCCAATTCACCTAGGTCCATCAATGAGTTTTCAGCAAAACCCATTAATGTACCTAGGGAGCTCAGATATGACTCATTGTAAGCTCTGTGGATTTTTGTCGTGCCCCAAAATCCAAGTGTGCCCTCAGTTATCATTTCCAAGTGTTGCTCAAAAGGTTTAGGAAGTTTCATACAATGTGTCAATTAACATAGACTCATAACTATTTATACGAAGTTCAGACTAATGATTTTAGGCCATATGTACCTTCTAGACACTCACCTCTTCCATATCACGATTTTTTTAGAAATCCAAGTCGCCTAGGTCCATTAATGGATTTTGGTCAAAACTCATAAATGGACATTGAGAGCTCAGATCAAACTCATTCCAAGTCCTGTAGATTTATTTGGTTTATAGGAGTCTAAAGGGGCCCTCCTTTACTATTTCGAGACCTTCACGACAATTCTCAAAACAATTTTAAAATTTTAGAACATTGTGATGCTGATATTAAATTATCATCATCATGTTGATGCTGATATTATCAAACTAGCAATAGGAATTTTGTGAAGAACACAAGACACTAGTGTTGATGTGCGAAAAATAGCACCAGAGTGGTGTTGTTATTCGGATACCACCACTAGTGTCTGTGTCACTTGGCACACAACCATAGCTTCTTGTGAAAGTCTCAAAACCATGGTTAGAGACTATATATACATTCTAGATATTCACCCCTTCCTTCCCATGCCTAAATTTTAAAAATTCAAGCCCTCTTTTGATCAAAACTCATTGATGAACCTAGGGGACTCCGATTGGACACATTCCAAGTCCTATGGGTTCACATGGCTCATGGAAGTCCAAATGTATCATCATCTACTATTTTTAGACCTTCCCAACATTTCTCTAAATGATTTAAATCTTTTTATACATAGTGGTGTTGGTTTGAGAAGATAGTAACAACATGGTGTTGATCTTCAAAAACTAGCACCAAGCTTTCTGATGAGAACCTAAGGTCACATTGTTGCTAGTTTAGGAAGACCAGCACCAATATGGTGTTGGTTTTGGAAGACCAACTCCAAGGTCCGTGTCACTTGGCACATGGTTATAGCTTATTGTGGGAGTCTCAAAATCATGGTTAGAGACCATATATACATTCTAAACACTCACCCCTTCAATCCCATGCCAAATTTTTAGAAATCCAAACCCCCTAAGTCCATCAATAAATTTCAATCGAAATCCATTGATGGACCTAGAGGACTCAAATTAGACTCATTCCAAGTCCTATTAGTTCACACGGCTCATGGAAGTCTAAATGTGCCATCATTTACTATTTTTAGGCCTTCCCAGCATTGCTCAAAATGATTTGAATCTTTTTATATATAGTGATGCTGGTTTGAGAAGATTAGCAACAACATGGTGCTGATTTTTGAAAACCAGCACTAGACTTTTTGATGAGAACCCAAGGCCACATTATTTTTAGTTCTGGAAGACCAGCACCAATGTGGTGCTGGTTTTAGAAGACCAGCACCAACATGGTGCTGGTTCTAGATGTAAAATACGGTGCCCAAATAATAATTAAATAATAAGGTTATTTGACAAATAATCTTATTGGAATTTTTAGGAATTTTTAGGAATTTTCTGGGATTTAATCGGAGCTTGTATGACGTATTTTAAGGGGATCAATTATTGGGTTTAGAGAAAGCCTGTTTGGAATACCCTTTAGTGGGAGTTGATTGAGGAAACCAACTTAGGGTTTAATTGATTGAACCTAAGTTTAAAACCTCACCTATACCTAACCCGTGCCCTAAGTTCACGCCGACCACCTCACTTCCCGATTCCTTCCCTTCCTCTCACGCGTCGCCTTCTCCCGATCACCCTCCTCGTGCTGTCGTCGGCCACCGCAGCCTGATGCCGGACGTCGCCGCCTGCCGCCAGATCGCCGACCTCGCTCACCCCGCACTGGCAGAGCCTCCCTCTCTCAGCCCGAAGTCGCGCCACACGCCACCGTCCAGCGCTGGTTCTTCCTTCTCCTTACCTTTTCTCTTCGCGATGCTGCCGACCACCGCTCAGAGGACGATCGCTTCTCACTGATGCTGATTCTTGAGAGCCTTCGAGTGTCGGTTCCCGAGTTCTGCCTCTCGGAGCAGCACCATCGTCGATCTCCATTGCCGGGCCCTTCTTTCTTCAACCGACTGAGGCAGTGCCCTAGCTTCATCACCGCTCTTCGCCGGATCTTGGATTGGGTAGGTCCATTACTGTCTCTTATTTACCCGTCGTCTCTTTGCTGTGTTTCTGATCTCACTTCCTCATCACCGGCGTAGGTCCACACTTAGTCGTGCCTTTCATCACTGATCTCCTTCATCCCGAGCCCTAGCTCCCGATTGTTGCTGCTTCATCGATCAGCCACAGCCAGCGCTTGAATGCATCTGATTGGATTCAAAGGTTGAAGAGGTGGATAACAATCGAGGCATTACTAACTCTGTGGATCAGGTTAGTGTTGGATTATCATAGATATGATTGGGTTTGTTGTTTGGGGTTCTATGATCAGTTGTTGGATCGATTGTTGAAGTTTTAGTCATTTCTATAGGGAGCATTTCAGCGGCTGTTTCTTCCTTTGCACAGTTGGTAGCAGCTTCGAGTTCCTTGCATAGGATTCCTCTGTTTTGTCTTTAGCCATCGCAGCCACCTTCAAATTGGGAGTTTTTGATCTGCAGTGGTTGTCCTTATGCAGGAGTTATTA
This sequence comes from Zingiber officinale, assembly GCF_018446385.1. Lineage (NCBI taxonomy): Eukaryota > Viridiplantae > Streptophyta > Magnoliopsida > Zingiberales > Zingiberaceae > Zingiber > Zingiber officinale. The sequence continues at coordinate 25,652,996 of NC_055997.1, read as the reverse complement.
AGGTTAGCTCTTATGGTTAAGTACTGATTTGATTGGTAGAAATTGATCTAAGATGTATTGGGTTGATTGATGATGGGTAGATTATGTCTCGTTTAGATCACATAGAAACATGTGGAAGAATTATGCATGTTGGATTCAGGATGCTTAGTTGTTGATGGAATTAAATTGGACTGGATAAGTTGGATTGTTAATTTATGCTTTTCTTGGATCGGTTTAGGTTGGTTGATAGTTGACACATCGATTATAAGACCTTTAGTTTTATCTCGTATTCTATATTTGTAGGATTCGAGTTGGATGTGGTCTTATGGATTGGTTGAAGATGGTTGACATTGGGTTGGATCTTATTTGATCTATAAAGGAGATAATTGAGGTTAATCATTTCGATTAGGGTATCCACTAGTTAGTTTGGGTTTTGGGATTTAGCTAGATATTACATATGTGAGTAGCTAAATTGTACATCGTGTGTTTTGCAGGATTTTGATCCGAGATGAGCGTCTCGACGTGAGATCGTTTGGCACGATCGACACATAAGGCGGGTATTTCTTGCTTTATCTCTTTAGTATTTTGATCCTAGTGCATGAACTTTATGTTCAGATAGTTGCTGTATCTATCTTGACTCCACTCTTATTCTTCCTGCGTTTGATACTTCCACTCGATCTTTGAGCTACTCGTTTCTGTATCTATACAGTCTCTCGTTGCTATCCATGATATTTAGCAGATACTATAGTACTAGGTATTGGAGACCAGATACCAGACATTAGATAGTAGGTATTGGATATATGGACACCTGATACCATGTTTACCTGCTTTGATTACTGTTTATCTATGCTTCGTATTGAGCATGCGGATTCATGTAGCATACCTGATTTCCTGTTATATATATATGATGATTGTTGCATTATTCGCATCATGTCATTGCATGCATAGCCGACGACTTTGGCTCCCTTGTGGTTGAGACGGTCGTTGGCCCGGGCCGCACGCTCGGCCATTCATGGGTGGTGGTAGCTTGGAGCGTGCCGCATGTCCTGTCTTGCCCCCACTCGCACACTCATGGGTAGTGATTGCTGGAGTCGCGGCAGCAGGGACCCCCGTCGCAGACGTAGCTATTCAGCTACTATGCACCTGTCCATCCGGTCACTCGAGAGTAGTGGCGGCCTTTGGGTGGTACAGTTGTCATCGATCCGGCCTCTCGCCCATACAGGGGTCATGGTGCAGAGAGGTGGGCGGGGTGACCATCCGTACATACGCTGTTGTTTATATCTGCTAGTTGTTTACTTATGCTGTTGTTGCTTATCTATGCTGCTGTTGTTAGATTATGCTGTTGTTGTTTATTTATGCTGTTATGCTTACATAGGTTGAGATTTATACCTGTGATATGTGTTTAGACACTGACTTACTTACTGTTGACATGTATATACCTCACACGATACCATGTAGTTATGAGCAGTACTGTAGCAGGACTTTGCTACACTTTACCTTTTACTACTAGCCTAGGATATGGTTTCAGGTATGGACACTTATTATGATATCACTGTAGTATCTGCTATTTCCATACGAGACTGTATACCTTTGCATCTTTAGTTCTTTACTTACACTCATGCACTATCTGTCTCTTACCCGCTGAGTCTTTATACTCACCACCCCGTATATTGGTAATTTCACCAGGTAGCAGGTAAATGATTTATGGAGTCGCCTGGAGATCCTGTCCGCCAGTTCCACGTCACATTCGAGGACGACCTTACGATTTTGGTATTTCTTATGTTATTTGTATTTTGGATTTTATACTTGTTTATATATTTATATTGTCTTGTATTGAGTTTAATATTATTGTGTCAAGCCGAGCCGGCTCGCAGTTAGTTGATTTATGTTTTGGGACTGTTGGTTGTGATTTCCGCTGCGTTGATTTATATATCTATATAACTGCGTGGTTGTGTTTATTTCTGTTCCAGCCGAGTGTGCTGCTTATATAACTGCGTGGTTGTGTTGATATATTCCAGCCGTATGTGGCTGATGTATATTGTATGTATGTATGCCTCAGATTGTCACCCGTACAGGGGAGATGCTGCCGAAATTTTTCGGTACGGTCTCTTCTGGGGGCGTGACAATTTATTGGTATCAGAGCCACAGGTTTACGAGGCCTATTTTTGTTTGGTTTTTCGTGATTTGGGTTTCTCGATGTGACTTTTCGAGATTTGGGACCAGGCAGCGACAGGATTCTCCAAGCTATAGGAGGTATGTTTGCATATTGTTAGCTTACATTTCTGTTAGTGCATGCATAGTTGTTATGTCAGTTATGTTATGTATTAGTATGCTTTTGTTAGTACCTGTCCAGTTGTTTGTAGCATACATCAAATGTGTTGGGTCAATCACTGATCACAGTTGATCCTGCTAGAGATCAAGGAATACAGTCTCATAGGACTTCTTTTACCATACCACTAGTATTAGTAGTTCTGTTATCACTAGTTTAGTAGTAGTTAGTATATGCTAAATATCATATTGTTTCGGTTCGTGGAGAACCAATTTCCTTATATTGCTTTGGTTCATAGAGCACCGATTTACTCTTATTTGACTTGGGTAGTAGAGGATTGATTTATCCTAGTTGGTTCGGTTTGTAGAGGACCAGTTTACTCTTGTTGTTTCGGTTAGCAGAGGACCGATGTACCCTTGTTGACTTGCTTAGTAGGGTTGATTTACTTTGTTGGTTTGGTTAGTAGAGGAACGACTTATTCTAGTGGCTTTAGCCTATAGAGGTTCGATTTACCGTTGTTGACTTGGTCAGTAGCGGACTGACCCATTCTTATGTTCTTAGTTCGGGCAGTAGTTCAGTCAGTAGGAGACCGACTCACTCTATTTTATAGAGATTCTGATTCTTGGATTATGTGTGTTGGTTAGATAACCTAAAAGTTACATTTGAGTTCATGACTTGTACCGACGGAAAATTGACTGAGTTAGCTACATACCATTGCTGGCTTGACTAGTCTGTAGAGGATCGATGTACCCAATTTTATGGAGACTTTAACCATAGATTGTATGTACCTGGTAGGATGACCTTGAGGGTACATTTGGATAGATGACCCCCACTGACGTGGAGAAGTGTGGAGCTAGTTGCTTAACACTTACGAGATACTTTATATCTGTGGGAGGTTAGGTGTGATCCTGAGTCACTTCTTATCCGGGAGGAGTTTTTGTAGGAAAACACCTCGATATGGATTTGTGATACATCCGGGTGACACCCGATGTATAGGGACTTAGAGCGTTTCTATTGGTTGCAATGACATGAAAAAAAAATATCGCGGATTTTGTAGCTTGATGTCTAGTATGTCAGCAAGTAGAGGCTGAACATCGGAGGTTAGTAAGATTATTTCAGTGGATTCGGATACTGGAACGGAGTTGAGCTCATGTTATGATGGATTTTATTGTGGGATTACCAAGACACAAAGAGGATAGGATGTGTTGGGAAATCAGTGATTGGTTGATGAATTTGCTCTCTAGTTAGTGATTTGTAGGATGGATTCTTTAGATCGAGTAGCAGGATTATATGGTGCAGAGATTACCGGACCTCAGGGTATATCTCTGAGTATTGTACAGTTGGAGATTTGTGATGATACTTGGATGGAGTGGTATATGAGTATGTTGTTGGTTTGTTACACTTAGATGTGGATCCCTGGGTTGAGCAGTAAATTTGGGGACCAAATTTTTATTAGAGGGGGAGAATGTAAAATACGGTGCCCAAATAATAATTAAATAATAAGGTTATTTGACAAATAATCTTATTGGAATTTTTAGGAATTTTTAGGAATTTTCTGGGATTTAATCGGAGCTTGTATGACGTATTTTAAGGGGATCAATTATTGGGTTTAGAGAAAGCCTGTTTGGAATACCCTTTAGTGGGAGTTGATTGAGGAAACCAACTTAGGGTTTAATTGATTGAACCTAAGTTTAAAACCTCACCTATACCTAACCCGTGCCCTAAGTTCACGCCGACCACCTCACTTCCCGATTCCTTCCCTTCCTCTCACGCGCCGCCTTCTCCCGATCACCCTCCTCGTGCTGTCGTCGGCCACCGCAGCCTGATGCCGGACGTCGCCGCCTGCCGCCAGATCGCCGACCTCGCTCACCCCGCACTGGCAGAGCCTCCCTCTCTCAGCCCGAAGTCGCGCCACACGCCACCGTCCAGCGCTGGTTCTTCCTTCTCCTTACCTTTTCTCTTCGCGATGCTGCCGACCACCGCTCAGAGGACGATCGCTTCTCACTGATGCTGATTCTTGAGAGCCTTCGAGTGTCGGTTCCCGAGTTCTGCCTCTCGGAGCAGCACCATCGTCGATCTCCATTGCCGGGCCCTTCTTTCTTCAACCGACTGAGGCAGTGCCCTAGCTTCATCACCGCTCTTCGCCGGATCTTGGATTGGGTAGGTCCATTACTGTCTCTTATTTACCCGTCGTCTCTTTGCTGTGTTTCTGATCTCACTTCCTCATCACCGGCGTAGGTCCACACTTAGTCGTGCCTTTCATCACTGATCTCCTTCATCCCGAGCCCTAGCTCCCGATTGTTGCTGCTTCATCGATCAGCCACAGCCAGCGCTTGAATGCATCTGATTGGATTCAAAGGTTGAAGAGGTGGATAACAATCGAGGCATTACTAACTCTGTGGATCAGGTTAGTGTTGGATTATCATAGATATGATTGGGTTTGTTGTTTGGGGTTCTATGATCAGTTGTTGGATCGATTGTTGAAGTTTTAGTCATTTCTATAGGGAGCATTTCAGCGGCTGTTTCTTCCTTTGCACAGTTGGTAGCAGCTTCGAGTTCCTTGCATAGGATTCCTCTGTTTTGTCTTTAGCCATCGCAGCCACCTTCAAATTGGGAGTTTTTGATCTGCAGTGGTTGTCCTTATGCAGGAGTTATTAAGGTTAGCTCTTATGGTTAAGTACTGATTTGATTGGTAGAAATTGATCTAAGATGTATTGGGTTGATTGATGATGGGTAGATTATGTCTCGTTTAGATCACATAGAAACATGTGGAAGAATTATGCATGTTGGATTCGTGATGCTTAGTTGTTGATGGAATTAAATTGGACTGGATAAGTTGGATTGTTAATTTATGCTTTTCTTGGATCGGTTTAGGTTGGTTGATAGTTGACACATCGATTATAAGACCTTTAGTTTTATCTCGTATTCTATATTTGTAGGATTCGAGTTGGATGTGGTCTTATGGATTGGTTGAAGATGGTTGACATTGGGTTGGATCTTATTTGATCTATAAAGGAGATAATTGAGGTTAATCATTTCGATTAGGGTATCCACTAGTTAGTTTGGGTTTTGGGATTTAGCTAGATATTACATATGTGAGTAGCTAAATTGTACATCGTGTGTTTTGCAGGATTTTGATCCGAGATGAGCGTCTCGACGTGAGATCGTTTGGCACGATCGACACATAAGGCGGGTATTTCTTGCTTTATCTCTTTAGTATTTTGATCCTAGTGCATGAACTTTATGTTCAGATAGTTGCTGTATCTATCTTGACTCCACTCTTATTCTTCCTGCGTTTGATACTTCCACTCGATCTTTGAGCTACTCGTTTCTGTATCTATACAGTCTCTCGTTGCTATCCATGATATTTAGCAGATACTATAGTACTAGGTATTGGAGACCAGATACCAGACATTAGATAGTAGGTATTGGATATATGGACACCTGATACCATGTTTACCTGCTTTGATTACTGTTTATCTATGCTTCGTATTGAGCATGCGGATTCATGTAGCATACCTGATTTCCTGTTATATATATATGATGATTGTTGCATTATTCGCATCATGTCATTGCATGCATAGCCGACGACTTTGGCTCCCTTGTGGTTGAGACGGTCGTTGGCCCGGGCCGCACGCTCGGCCACTCATGGGTAGTGGTAGCTTGGAGCGTGCCGCATGTCCTGTCTTGCCCCCACTCGCACACTCATGGGTAGTGATTGCTGGAGTCGCGGCAGCAGGGACCCCCGTCGCAGACGTAGCTATTCAGCTACTATGCACCTGTCCATCCGGTCACTCGAGAGTAGTGGCGGCCTTTGGGTGGTACAGTTTGTCATCGATCCGGCCTCTCGCCCATACAGGGGTCATGGTGCAGAGAGGTGGGCGGGGTGACCATCCGTACATACGCTGTTGTTTATATCTGCTAGTTGTTTACTTATGCTGTTGTTGCTTATCTATGCTGCTGTTGTTAGATTATGCTGTTGTTGTTTATTTATGCTGTTATGCTTACATAGGTTGAGATTTATACCTGTGATATGTGTTTAGACACTGACTTACTTACTGTTGACATGTATATACCTCACACGATACCATGTAGTTATGAGCAGTACTGTAGCAGGACTTTGCTACACTTTACCTTTTACTACTAGCCTAGGATATGGTTTCAGGTATGGACACTTATTATGATATCACTGTAGTATCTGCTATTTCCATACGAGACTGTATACCTTTGCATCTTTAGTTCTTTACTTACACTCATGCACTATCTGTCTCTTACCCGCTGAGTCTTTATACTCACCACCCCGTATATTGGTAATTTCACCAGGTAGCAGGTAAATGATTTATGGAGTCGCCTGGAGATCCTGTCCGCCAGTTCCACGTCACATTCGAGGACGACCTTACGATTTTGGTATTTCTTATGTTATTTGTATTTTGGATTTTATACTTGTTTATATATTTATATTGTCTTGTATTGAGTTTAATATTATTGTGTCAAGCCGAGCCGGCTCGCAGTTAGTTGATTTATGTTTTGGGACTGTTGGTTGTGATTTCCGCTGCGTTGATTTTTAGTACAGCCGTGTGGGCTGATTTATATATCTATATAACTGCGTGGTTGTGTTTATTTCTGTTCCAGCCGAGTGTGCTGCTTATATAACTGCGTGGTTGTGTTGATATATTCCAGCCGTATGTGGCTGATGTATATTGTATGTATGTATGTCTCAGATTGTCACCCGTACAGGGGAGATGCTGCCGAAATTTTTCGGTACGGTCTCTTCTGGGGGCGTGACACTAGAAGACCAATACCAAAGTCCGTGCCATTTAGCACATAACCATAGTTTTTTTATAGGAGTCTCAGAACCATAGTTTTAGGTCATATATGTTGGATCATGAAAGTCGATAGAGGAGGGGGGGGGGTGAATATCAATCAAAAAAAGTTATCATAGAGTAAGCAACGGAAAAGTAGAATCACAATGCTAACAAGAACCATTTTACTTGGTTCGAAGCCTTGGTCGACTCCTACTCCAAGGCCCGCACTCATCGAGTGCTTTCGTTGGGCAATCCACTAGTAGTTCGAAAAGATGATTACAAAATTTGAAGTACAGAAATGATAAAACAAATGAAATACCGACAACAAGTACGGAAAAAGAAATCAGCATGTTGTCGGAGAAGCTTTGTCGCAGGAGCACAGGGCAGGATTGCAAGCATTAGAAGATGTAGTCGTGAGTTTATTCTTTGCTCCAGGGTGCATCCTCCTTATATAGGAGGCTCCGGATGCTCGGATCCCTTCCGGGCATTTGGAGTGTGACATAGCTCGACCAACCAGAGTGCTCCATGTGGCGACGTGCGACGGGGATAAAGTTTGCACTCCGAGCGCTCGGATCCCTTTCGAGCGCCCGAACCTCTGTTTTCTAGCAACCTACAAGAAAACGTTAGTCTGAGGCAAAATGAAAACCTACCTTGCAAAACAAAGTGTTAGCACAGTTAAAAAAGAATATTAATTAGATTCCGTCTCGTCGAGACCGGAATCTAGTCATGATCTCAACTTAGAGTTCCAAAATGGTTCTAAGTTGGATCGGCGCCTAAGTTCCCTTCTTGGGAACGCGCTCTCACAGTCACTCCCTTCCAGTGACTTACCTCAACTTACCTGCCAGACGTCCGGTCAGCCCGTCGACCCGTCTGGACTTCGTGCCAACTATTAGGTCAGCCCGTCGACCTAGCTGGACTTTGTGTCAGACATCCGGTCAGCCCGTCGACCAGTCTGGGCTTGGTGCCAGCTATCAGGTCGACCTGTTGACCTAGCTGGACTTCGTGCCAGACATCTGGTCAGCCCGTCGATCAGTCTGGGCTTCTCCTGCACACTTAGTTAAAGTGTTAGATCACAATGAAACTAACTTAACCTACTTTGTCATTCATCAAAACCTGAGTTAGATCGTTAGTGCTAACCGCACCAACAATCTCTCCCATTTTGATGCAATGATAACCTGGGTTAAGTTAGTGAAAAATATGCAAGTAAAACAAGCAATTATAAGGTTTTTAAAGTTAGTCTTGTTTTATTTGTGGTACTTTGTTGTTTAACTAACTTAAACCACCTAACCCTCCCTTTTGACATTCATCAAAAATAACACAGAACATATCAAAAATAAGCGATTAAGGAAGTAAAAGATAATGCAATAGAGAATTTGAATTAAGGATAGATTGACTCAGGGGAGTTTAAAGTAGAAAACTTTGAAAATTATGCTTAAAATTTTAAGTTTTTCAAAATAACTAAGTTTTGAAAAATCAACTTAACTTTCAAAATAAGCTTGAAAACAATTTTCAAACATTAGTTTGTATAGAGGTTAATTTTCAAAAAGAAAGATAAACCAAAACCAATTTTATAAAATTTTAAAGCTAAGTTTAGAAAGATAATTTAGAAAGATAACTTTGTAAACTTTAGAGTAATTTTTAAATATAAACTTTGTAAAATTAACCTAATTTTCAAGTTTGTAAATTTAAAATATTTTTCAAACATAAAGGCTAACTTTCAAGTATACTGGCTTTACAAAAGTAAGATTGTTAAAGCCAAGTTTATAAAATCCAAATTTCAACACTAAGTGGATAAACTCAATTTTCAAACTTAAGTTTGTAAAATCCAATTTTTAAAACTAAGTGAAATCCAATTTTCAAAACTAACTTTGGGATTTTTTTTTTTTTGTAAAATCCAATTTTCAAATCCTAATTTTCAAAACCAAGTTAAACTTCAATTTTCAAAACTAATAATTTTAAGCTTTTCAAATTTTATAAAAGTTAGTTTAAAAATAGGTCTATCAAAGTAGATTATATATTTTTTTTAAAACAAATTTAAAATATATTCAAGGAAAAAAACTAATTTCAAAATAAGTACGAAAACAATTAATCCTCCCCCTGAATCTGACATAAAAAACTATCTAACCAATTAGTTACTTACTATCTAACAAAGGATAGCAGTTTTCACTTAGTTAGTCAGGTTAAGTCAACTATAATCAGTTAGTGTTTGATCAAATTGAATAACTTAATTTAATTGATATTTGTTTTGTATTTAACACCCATACTTATATCGATGTACTGAAATAAACATCTTAAGTCCATGCAATTTGCCTATGCATCTCACCCCTTTCTATGTTCAACAATCACAAACAAAGTAGAGGTTAATTAAGGTTAGATTGACTCAGGGGATTTTAAAGTAGAAAACTTTGAAAATTATGCTTAAAATTTTAAGTTTTTCAAAATAACTAAGTTTTGAAAAATCAACTTAACTTTCAAAATAAGCTTGAAAACAATTTTCAAACATTAGTTTGTATAGAGGTTAATTTTCAAAAAGAAAGATAAACCAAAACCAATTTTATAAAATTTTAAAGCTAAGTTTATAAAGATAATTTAGAAAGATAACTTTGTAAACTTTAGAGTAATTTTTAAATATAAACTTTGTAAAATTAACCTAATTTTCAAGTTTGTAAATTTAAAATATTTTTCAAACATAAAGGCTAACTTTCAAGTATACTGGCTTTACAAAAGTAAGATTGTTAAAGCCAAGTTTATAAAATCCAAATTTCAACACTAAGTGGATAAACTCAATTTTCAAACTTAAGTTTGTAAAATCCAATTTTTAAAACTAAGTGAAATCCAATTTTCAAAACTAACTTTGGGATTTTTTTTTTTTTGTAAAATCCAATTTTCAAATCCTAATTTTCAAAACCAAGTTAAACTTCAATTTTCAAAACTAATAATTTTAAGCTTTTCAAATTTTATAAAAGTTAGTTTAAAAATAGGTCTATCAAAGTAGATTATATATTTTTTTAAAACAAATTTAAAATATATTTAAGGAAAAAAACTAATTTCAAAATAAGTACGAAAACAATTAATCCTCCCCCTGAATCTGACATAAAAAACTATCTAACCAATTAGTTACTTACTATCTAACAAAGGATAGCAGCTTTCACTTGGTTAGTCAGGTTAAGTCAACTATAATCAGTTAGTGTTTGATCAAATTGAATAACTTAATTTAATTGATATTTGTTTTGTATTTAACACCCATACTTATATCGATGTACTGAAATAAACATCTTAAGTCCATGCAATTTGCCTATGCATCTCACCCCTTTCTATGTTTAACAATCACAAACAAAGTAGAGGTTAATTAAGGTTAGATTGACTCAGGGGATTTTAAAGTAGAAAACTTTGAAAATTATGCTTAAAATTTTAAGTTTTTCAAAATAACTAAGTTTTGAAAAATCAACTTAACTTTCAAAATAAGCTTGAAAACAATTTTCAAACATTAGTTTGTATAGAGGTTAATTTTCAAAAAGAAAGATAAACCAAAACCAATTTTATAAAATTTTAAAGCTAAGTTTAGAAAGATAATTTAGAAAGATAACTTTGTAAACTTTAGAGTAATTTTTAAATATAAACTTTGTAAAATTAACCTAATTTTCAAGTTTGTAAATTTAAAATATTTTTCAAACATAAAGGCTAACTTTCAAGTATACTGACTTTACAAAAGTAAGATTGTTAAAGCCAAGTTTATAAAATCCAAATTTCAACACTAAGTGGATAAACTCAATTTTCAAACTTAAGTTTGTAAAATCCAATTTTTAAAACTAAGTGAAATCCAATTTTCAAAACTAACTTTGGGATTTTTTTTTTTTTGTAAAATCCAATTTTCAAATCCTAATTTTCAAAACCAAGTTAAACTTCAATTTTCAAAACTAATAATTTTAAGCTTTTCAAATTTTATAAAAGTTAGTTTAAAAATAGGTCTATCAAAGTAGATTATATATTTTTTTAAAACAAATTTAAAATATATTTAAGGAAAAAAACTAATTTCAAAATAAGTACGAAAACAATTAATCCTCCCCCTGAATCTGACATAAAAAACTATCTAACCAATTAGTTACTTACTATCTAACAAAGGATAGCAGCTTTCACTTGGTTAGTCAGGTTAAGTCAACTATAATCAGTTAGTGTTTGATCAAATTGAATAACTTAATTTAATTGATATTTGTTTTGTATTTAACACCCATACTTATATCGATGTACTGAAATAAACATCTTAAGTCCATGCAATTTGCCTATGCATCTCACCCCTTTCTATGTTTAACAATCACAAACAAAGTAGAGGTTAATTAAGGTTAGATTGACTCAGGGGAATTTAAAGTAGAAAACTTTGAAAATTATGCTTAAAATTTTAAGTTTTTCAAAATAACTAAGTTTTGAAAAATCAACTTAACTTTCAAAATAAGCTTGAAAACAATTTTCAAACATTAGTTTGTATAGAGGTTAATTTTCATAAAGAAAGATAAACCAAAACCAATTTTATAAAATTTTAAAGCTAAGTTTAGAAAGATAATTTAGAAAGATAACTTTGTAAACTTTAGAGTAATTTTTAAATATAAACTTTGTAAAATTAACCTAATTTTCAAGTTTGTAAATTTAAAATATTTTTCAAACATAAAGGCTAACTTTCAAGTATACTGGCTTTACAAAAGTAAGATTGTTAAAGCCAAGTTTATAAAATCCAAATTTCAACACTAAGTGGATAAACTCAATTTTCAAACTTAAGTTTGTAAAATCCAATTTTTAAAACTAAGTGAAATCCAATTTTCAAAACTAACTTTGGGATTTTTTTTTTTTTTTGTAAAATCCAATTTTCAAATCCTAATTTTCAAAACCAAGTTAAACTTCAATTTTCAAAACTAATAATTTTAAGCTTTTCAAATTTTATAAAAGTTAGTTTAAAAATAGGTCTATCAAAGTAGATTATATATTTTTTTTTAAAACAAATTTAAAATATATTTAAGGAAAAAAACTAATTTCAAAATAAGTACGAAAACAATTAATCCTCCCCCTGAATCTGACATAAAAAACTATCTAACCAATTAGTTACTTACTATCTAACAAAGGATAGCAGCTTTCACTTGGTTAGTCAGGTTAAGTCAACTATAATCAGTTAGTGTTTGATCAAATTGAATAACTTAATTTAATTGATATTTGTTTTGTATTTAACACCCATACTTATATCGATGTACTGAAATAAACATCTTAAGTCCATGCAATTTGCCTATGCATCTCACCCCTTTCTATGTTCAACAATCACAAACAAAGTAGAGGTTAATTAAGGTTAGATTGACTCAGGGGATTTTAAAGTAGAAAACTTTGAAAATTATGCTTAAAATTTTAAGTTTTTCAAAATAACTAAGTTTTGAAAAATCAACTTAACTTTCAAAATAAGCTTGAAAACAATTTTCAAACATTAGTTTGTATAGAGGTTAATTTTCAAAAAGAAAGATAAACCAAAACCAATTTTATAAAATTTTAAAGCTAAGTTTAGAAAGATAATTTAGAAAGATAACTTTGTAAACTTTAGAGTAATTTTTAAATATAAACTTTGTAAAATTAACCTAATTTTCATGTTTGTAAATTTAAAATATTTTTCAAACATAAAGGCTAACTTTCAAGTATACTGGCTTTACAAAAGTAAGATTGTTAAAGCCAAGTTTATAAAATCCAAATTTCAACACTAAGTGGATAAACTCAATTTTCAAACTTAAGTTTGTAAAATCCAATTTTTAAAACTAAGTGAAATCTAATTTTCAAAACTAACTTTGGGATTTTTTTTTTTTTTGTAAAATCCAATTTTCAAATCCTAATTTTCAAAACCAAGTTAAACTTCAATTTTCAAAACTAATAATTTTAAGCTTTTCAAATTTTATAAAAGTTAGTTTAAAAATAGGTCTATCAAAGTAGATTATATATTTTTTTTAAAACAAATTTAAAATATATTTAAGGAAAAAAACTAATTTCAAAATAAGTACGAAAACAATTAATCCTCCCCCTGAATCTGACATAAAAAACTATTTAACCAATTAGTTACTTACTATCTAACAAAAGATAGCAGCTTTCACTTGGTTAGTCAGGTTAAGTCAACTATAATCAGTTAGTGTTTGATCAAATTGAATAACTTAATTTAATTGATATTTGTTTTGTATTTAACACCCATACTTATATCGATGTACTGAAATAAACATCTTAAGTCCATGCAATTTGCCTATGCATCTCACCCCTTTCTATGTTCAACAATCACAAACAAAGTAGAGGTTAATTAAGGTTAGATTGACTCAGGGGATTTTAAAGTAGAAAACTTTGAAAATTATGCTTAAAATTTTAAGTTTTTCAAAATAACTAAGTTTTGAAAAATCAACTTAACTTTCAAAATAAGCTTGAAAACAATTTTCAAACATTAGTTTGTATAGAGGTTAATTTTCAAAAAGAAAGATAAACCAAAACCAATTTTATAAAATTTTAAAGCTAAGTTTAGAAAGATAATTTAGAAAGATAACTTTGTAAACTTTAGAGTAATTTTTAAATATAAACTTTGTAAAATTAACCTAATTTTCAAGTTTGTAAATTTAAAATATTTTTCAAACATAAAGGCTAACTTTCAAGTATACTGGCTTTACAAAAGTAAGATTGTTAAAGCCAAGTTTATAAAATCCAAATTTCAACACTAAGTGGATAAACTCAATTTTCAAACTTAAGTTTGTAAAATCCAATTTTTAAAACTAAGTGAAATCCAATTTTCAAAACTAACTTTGGGATTTTTTTTTTTTTTTTGTAAAATCCAATTTTCAAATCCTAATTTTCAAAATCAAGTTAAACTTCAATTTTCAAAACTAATAATTTTAAGCTTTTCAAATTTTATAAAAGTTAGTTTAAAAATAGGTCTATCAAAGTAGATTATATATTTTTTTAAAACAAATTTAAAATATATTTAAGGAAAAAAACTAATTTCAAAATAAGTACGAAAACAATTAATCCTCTCCCTGAACCTGACATAAAAAACTATCTAACCAATTAGTTACTTACTATCTAACAAAGGATAGCAGCTTTCACTTGGTTAGTCAGGTTAAGTCAACTATAATCAGTTAGTGTTTGATCAAACTGAATAACTTAATTTAATTGATATTTGTTTTGTATTTAAGACCCATACTTATATCAATGTACTGAAATAAACATCTTAAGTCCATGCAATTTGCCTATGCCTCTCAGCCCTTTCTATGTTCAACAATCACAAACAAAGTAGTCCTAGTGTATTGGTGAGATGCTCAAGTACTAGCCCTATAGGAACATGCTTTCTAAGGAATTGATCTAGTCTAAGGCTAAAATTGATTTTTGAAATTCTAAAAATGAGAAGTTTTTGAAAGATTTATCCTAAAATTTAAAAACATTATTTTTGAAAACAATTTTTGTAATTTAAGAATCCTAGTCTATTAATCAGAACGAGATAAGTCAATATCTGAACAAGATATGTCAATATCTGAGACAAAATATAACTAAGTCAAAATAAATCCGAACAATATAGGTCAATATCTGTGACGAAATATAACTAAGTCAAAATACAATAGTCATGATAAAGTAATGATCTAGTCTATCAGGATGATGAGGAGGGTGGTTTGGACGCCAAGGAGTGTAACATCTCTATCAACTCAGTATGACAAGTCCGGTCATCCTCTCGGGAGCTGGATAGGTCACGTCAAAGGTCGGAGATCTCCTGTCTCACATCGTGTCACAAGTCGGAGACCTCCTACAGCATCTTCCGTCGTAGGTCAGTGACCTCCTGCTGCATACCTCGATGAAAATCGGAGACCATCTAACGGAGACTCGTCATAGATAGCTCAAGTCTGACAACTCGGTCACCTAGAGTGCGAGGAGCAGGACGTGGTGCTCGGGCTGGGGGAGGTGCCGGGGTCGGAGTGGCCTGGCCGAATAGTGCGACCATAAACTCATCCTGCTCTACCTCCTCCTCTTGGGCATCTGGGTCAGGCTGGTGCTGTACCCCCCTCCGCCAAGATAGGATACCCTTATCATCTATCTAGATACCTCCTAAAGAGAAGTTCCTAGATCCTACAACGTCAAACTCAGTCAAGACTCGGATATCACCTCTGGTGACGTCAATACGTAGGGAGGTAATATTTGCCATCAAAATGTGACAGTACAACATGTGAACTCGTGCGCTGGTGATGACTCCAGCTGAGTAGATAATAGTCTGAAAGATATGTAGGCTAATGTCTATGTTTAACCTATGGCAAAGGGCATAAAGGAGAAAAGAATGAAATGGACGCATCATCGCAATGTCACAGTGGTCAACGACAAAATGCAGGAGACTAAAACCCTATAGAGTACATAGTCGTGAACTTGAAGGGATACTGACCTAAACATGGTAATAGTGGGTACTCGCTCTCCTCCCAAAAAAATACGAATAAATCGTATTAAGAGTAATGTGTGAGTAAGGATCACCAAATGGTAGATCCCTAGGAGAGTAGTACTGAAAAGTGCACGTAGATGGTCGTAGGCCTAAAAAGTGTTGGAGCAATCTGGGTACCCTAGGTTTTGATATTTGGGTAAAGGTTTAAGTTATGTTTATTGTTGTATTTGATATGCATTGTGAGTGCGCAGGATACAAATACAACAAGAAAAGTCCAAGTGTGATCTTGGAAAAGGAGGAAAGTCCAAGGATGAGTCTTGTCGGTGTAAGTCTAAGTATGTAGTCTTGGCAACGTAAGTCCAAGTGTGATTTGGCAATGGATGAAGTCCCAGAGGTGCGACCTCTTGGCAAATGAAGACCCGACAACAATGACAAGGCCGATGGAAGCTCCAAAAGGCAAGACGTGAAGGATGGGGAGGCATCCGAGGGACGCAAGGCTGATGGAGGAGGCTAGAAGGCTAGATCTAGGTTGGTCGGGCGAGAACGAGTGCTGAGTGAATGCACTCGGGGTAAAATCCTAGAATTAGGGTCCACTGTAGCAGTACTGTAGTGTTGCTGTAGCAGTACTGTAGCGTTACTGTAGCCGTAATGTAGTAGTCGACTGGTAGTTTCATCAGTCGACTGGTGCAGTCGAGCGAACAGAGGGCTGGTATCGAGCCGTTGGGCTGTAACGGTCGAATTTTCACGAAGGACAGTCGACTGCATGTTTTGGCAATCGACTGGTAGGCGGAGTTTTCCAACCCATGACCTATATAACCAAGCATTAGAAGCTTGGTTAAAGTTGACGAAATTAGTGGTGGTTAACCCTAATTAGAGTCTCCTAGTGCCCAAGTGATCTAGCGTGCTTGTACAAGGTTGTGACGAGGTTTCTCCACCCACAAGGAGCTACACGAGCTAGCCAGAGGTTTTTCGGGGAGTCATCCACCGACGGATTAGGATCGTCCACCTTACGGACAACCGTGGAGTAGGAGCTTCATCTCCGAACCACGTTACACAATGCGTCATTAGGTTTGCTTCTTGTTTATTGTTTTATAGGGGTAGCTTTCCTTTTGTTTGTTAGTATTTTTGTTTCCGCTGTGCACTAACAAGCGTACGAAGTGACGATTTGGGTGAGACGCTATTCACCCCCCTCTAGCGAACATCAAGGTCTCAACAAAAAGGTCCGGATGATGGTAGGGGATAGCGTGATATCAGTACCAACTACCCTAGTGGTATATGTAAGATCATCTACCCTGACTAAGTTGTTGTACACGTCAACACATAAACCAATGTTTACTGAACTGATACAGTAAACAAGGTTCTGCAAGCTATAGTAGTCAATAACTTCTACAGCTGGAATGCAGGAGCGCAAGAAAAACTATCTATCTAAACACCAAGTCCTGATGGGCATATAAATGGTTGACTCAAACCTAATCCTAAGTTCGTCAGTAGAGAACCGAGGGTTAGTACTAGCAGTAGAGGGTCCAACACCAGATCTAGAACGTTTCCTAAATTATTAAAGAAAAGCTAAACTAAGTATAAAATATTAAAATGAAGCATTTTAGAAACTTGAAAAGGGGGGGGGGGGGAATTTACTGAGGCATCGTGAATAAGAACACTAGAAATGATGACCTCGGTTGACTAGCAGTAGCGTAATAACTTAAGAAAGAAGGAAAATTTTAATTATCAATCTCTCTCGCGTTAAGGCTCGGAGAGAACCTTTGGTCAGGCACACAGAAGATTGATGGGTTGTAGGCACAATGACTACACTTCCCCTCATCAACTAATACTGTAAGATAAGCATCAATGCATTCCTCGTCGGTCAAGTATTAACTTCTTAATCCTCTACACTAAATCATTAATAACTGACCCAACTTGTTGTCAAATTGATCATAGACTTGCTATACAATTTTGTTCTTCATCTCATCAAGGACTTGAATTGTATCCTTTGTTGTGTCTTCAATGCCTTTGCCTTTTTCAATAGCAATGCCTTTTAAGTTACTTCATGGCCACCAGCAAGATCCTCAGCCTCAACATCTTCTTGTTCTCCACTTATTTCACCGCCACCCCTCCCTATTGATTAGGTAGACTCTAAAACAAGCTTATCAAGATTCTGTCTTTTGCCTTTCCTAGTATATAAGACACTTTTTTTAGCACAAATCTTTCTTTTTTTTTTTTTTTACCAACACTGGTAGGGCATTGTAGTGTTTCTGAAATTCTATATTGTTGTGTTGGTTGGGTTCCTAGATGCTCTAACTTGGACTATTCGACATTCTTTTTTAGTTGAACTATTACAGCCTCATGTGCAGAAATTGCTAAATTTCTTTCTGATATTAGATTCTCCATCCTAGCAAGTACCAATTCTTTTGAAGTTAGTAAACAATCATTTTCAACAACTAACAATTTGAGCTCATGTATCATTTTGTCATTTTTCAGATATGACACTCTCCATATCTTTTTTCACCTCCTCCACGTAATTAAAACGCTCTTGATTTTCTTTTTCCTTCTCAAAGATGATGATAGAGTAGTCTCTTTTTACCTCATCTATGCATTGAAAAAGATCTTGAATTTCTTTATCCTTCTCAAAGATTATAAGGTCTTTAGCTATGCATGTGGTAATTGATTTTTGAGTTCTTGTACACAACTGCATGTTTAAATTTTGAATGGAGTCATTTTCTGAGAATATGTGCATGTTTCTTTTTCAGATCCATGTTGTGAAGTATTAAGGAATTGGTGTGAGGTTGATGCAACAATATATTCAAGTTGTTGAGTTGGTGGAGTAATTTTTGATAGCAGATAGACCTCTGACTCTACTGGAATCAGGTCAATCAGTACTTGATTTGGAGACAGATGGTATATCATCCTTTTGACTTTGCCTACGTGAGAGGCAAACTTTATTCATCTAAATAACCTAGAAAACATATAAGGCTATTATGGATTACTGATAGGGACATGCTCACACATCCACACCTACAACATGATCGTAATATGTAAACGAAATAATCAATAGTAATACTATGAAAAAACATTTTAACTTATATCCAATAAAGTTAGAACACCCTTTAGCATGGGTTTGTTCGTCGTACTAATGTTCCGTGGTTTTGGCCTTAATGTTACTATCAATCTAATTGACTCTATTTGAGAGGTCATGTAACTATAGAGCGCATGACACCAATTATATCCGGCTAAGATGTCAAAATCATCTATACAATCTATTAGTGATAGCACAAGTAACCTAGTGATACTGCTAGTAGTAGAAAAACATATATACAAAAAATACAAAATAATCAACTGACAATACAGCTTGTCAGATCCTAGATTTTCAGAGGATCGTAAACTCCTTATAAGTTTTTTCATCTCCTTCCATATACAAACTTTATCCTTAAAATGTTGCAAATATAGTGTGTTGGAGGCATCATCTAATTCTATTGTTACTGGTTCTCCTTGGTCTAGTAAGCCAAGAATGATCACCACATCTATCCTTGTGAAGTTTATTTTTTTTTCAAGGAAAATGAAGGCCTTTTGCTCAGCATCCCAATTATCAAACATATTTTGAACAAGACCTTTAATATATGGATTGTGAGGGATGTCCAAAATCCAAGCAAAGGGGGTGCTTCAGATCAACTCTGTTTGTTTGATACTTATGGCATAGATGCAATACATTTTCTAAATTGGGAAATGCTCTTTTTCCAATTCATTCTCTTTATGCGGCCTCTCATGAGGCTACTAGTTTGAGCAGCATCCTCACTGGATGAATCTGAAGACATTTCGAATTGCAAAACCATAAATAACCAGTGAATATGTTGTATATAGAATAGGAGAATCAAAGCTTTGATGTCAAGACTACCTAAACTCTTATACACAAAATTCATAATCTATAAAACTCTATCCGATTGTTACATTGAAATTAGGTAATGAACGCTAAACCCTATACTCTTATCACCATAAACCCTAATCCACTAATACCATAATCACTATTGAAAAATTTAGGATAGACCATAAATGAAATAAAGCTAATGTAACGTGCAGGTTGAAGGAGACATTCGAGATAAAGATTACCAAACCTAAGATAGTGATGGACGCTTTAAGAGTGATGGGGATGGGAATGGATGATATGGGGATGGAAATGGATGATTTAAAATTAACGAGTTAGGTTTTGGTCAGGTTATATGAATTTACTGGATCGGGTATGAAATTAACAACTCTAATACTAATCCTATGGTGATGATACCCTAGGAACAAGACTATGTTGGTGCTGGTCATGCAAAACCAGCTGTACTGGGGTGCTAGTCTTCCTAAATTGGCAACAATATAGTTTTGGGTTCTCATCAGAAAGCATGATGCTGGTTTCCAAAGATTAGTACCATGTAGCTGTTGATCTTCTCAAACCAGCACCACTATTTACAAAAAGATTCAAATCATTTGAAGAAATATTAGGAAGGTATAAAAATAGTAAATGATAGCACATTTGGACTCCCGTGAGCTATGTGTAGGACTTAGAATAGGCAGAGGGGGTTTTTCCAAAATTTTATCGAAATATTAAATGAAGTAGTGGAATAATAAAACAAGAAATCAGCGCTAATACAAGTAATTTTACTTGGTTCGAAGCCTTCGATGACTCCTACTCCAAGGCCTTCATTCGTCGAGTGCTTTCATTAGACAATCCACTAATAGTTTGAATGATTATAAATTTTAAGTACAAGAACTAAAAATTGTTATCAACAACAGATAAAATGAGAAAAATCTTGATCGTCGGTTGTCGGAGGAGCTTTGCAGCATCATAGGAGTTTTTTTTGGAGCATCACACATGAGTGAAAGTAGTAGCAGTTGATCATCGAAGCTGCTAATTGAAGGCCCTTATATAGGCCCATTCTGGGCACCTAGAATTCCTCTGGGCACCTAGACCATGCTGATGTGGCTCGGGCAGTCGATGCACTCCAACTCAGCTCTTGTATAGATTTTCTGGTCCGGGCACCTGGACCAATTACGGGCACCCAGACCACTCAGTTGCCTGCGACACTTGTCCGAGCGACACCAGTCCAGGTGCCCGGACCATCTCTAGGTGTCCGAATCCCTTCTGGGTGTCCGAACTCCCTTTTTTAAGTAGCTATTTCCCTGCAAAAAAGGGTTAGTCCAGGCAATAGAAAATATAATTATCTTGTAAAATGGAGTTAGCATAACATTAATAAAATATGAGTAGTAATTAAATTCTGTCTCCCCGAGACCAGGATCTAATCAAGGTCTTAGCTTAGGTTTTCCAAATGAACCTAAGCTGGATCAACACCTACAATTCCTCAATGGGGAACGTGCCCTCACTGGATCTCTCCTCCAGTTACTTACCTTCACTTATCAACTGTTGTCACTTGACTTGCCTTTGACCCACCAAGTCTTCCTACTAGTTGTCAGGTTCGTAGACCTAACTGGACTTCGATAGGTTATCAGGTCTCGTGGATCCATCCAAACTTTACGCTAGTTATCGGGTCCTGCGGACCTATCTGGACTATCTGAACTTTGCACCAGCTATTGGGTCCCGCAGACCTAGCTAAATTTCAGCCTGATGTCAGGACCTTCAGACCAATCAACTCCTAAACACTTGGTAGAAAAGTTAGACAAATAACACATCTAACTTTAACCTATTTGTCATACATCAATGTTGGGTTTTTCGGGCCGCGAAAACCGCTTTTTCGCGTCGCGGAAACCCCGAAAGCCCCTAGCCAACGGATCCGTGCAAAGAAAAATTTGAAAAACATACGAATACGAGTTTCTACCTAGATCTACTCCTAGATCTACATGAAGAGATTTATTACCCTCGTTGCGTGCCTTTCGCGAATCCCGCTCATCCAAGATGCCGGATCTCGAGAGTGTCAAAGTAGACACTCCTTTAGAAGTATCCACACGAACAAATAGGTGGAGAAAAACCACACAAAAGGTGTGCTAGCACCTTTGGATGGTTCGGCCAAGAGAAGAGAGGGAGAGCAAAATTGGAGCAAGGAAGAAGATGAAGGAATGAATGAGATTAATTCACAAAATGAAACTCATCTACCCATTCATGTGGCCGACCACATTAAGAGGCTGTGTAACTCTCATGGAATGCCAAGAGTCACAACTCTTGGTAACTCCCATGAGGTGGCATCCCACTTAAGTAACCATGATGATGTGGAGCATCATCATTGGCCCACTCAATGCCAACTCACCAATGAGGTGGCATAAAGTCAAGTCAAACTTGACTCTTCATCTTCCTCTCAAGTCAAGTCAAACTTGACTTAATCTCTCTCATGGTTGATTTAATCCAACCATTTAATTCAAGCCAATTTAATATAATGAATCTAATTCATTTAATTAAATTGATTCAATGAGTCATAATCCAAGTTAGACTCATTAAACACATGTATCAACTTGAGTCTAACTCAATTAGCCCAATTAGGATTACTCTTAATCCAATTTGATTCATCAAATGAATCTAATCCTCTTGGTTCATCATATGAACCTAATCTCCATCTAATTGTCCTTAGTGTGTGACCCTATAGGTTCTTGTAACGTTGGCAATGCCCCTAAACCCATTTAGGAGCATAAGTAATGAGTGGTATCTAGTAACACATCATTACTACTCAATGTTACAAGAATGTTGAGATCCAACATCACCTTGTGACTACTAATTGTGACTCCTCATAATATATGACAAGTGTCCTTCTATCCTAGACATCTAGATTGATCAATGTGAAGCATAGACCGTGTCATCCTCTGATCAATCTAAATCCTGAACTCCAAGTAGACTCACTAAATCAAATGAGCTCAATATCTCATATTGACTCATTTGGGCATGGCTATGCACTTCGTGGTCTCACTCTATCAAGAATATCGATGTCTCTCCCGTCATATAGGAGGGATAGATCCCATCTACATCACTCACATCCCTCCGCATAATTTGTTACATACCCATTAATCGCCTTTATAGTCCACCCAGTTACGGGTGACGTTTGACGAAACCAAAGTACATAACTCCTTATGTAGGGAACCATGGTGACTTCAGGTCTAAGGACTAGTAGTCATACTAATAGCCACATGAGAAAGTATATGACACTCATATAACGATCCATGATACTTTCTCATGGCGGGTCATTCAGTATACATTCTCTAATGCATACCCATGTGTCAACTTGATATCTCTATATCCATGACTTGTGAGATCAACTCATCGAGTTGACCTACATGCTAGTCTTATTGCATTAACATTGTCCCTGAATGTTAATACCCTACTAAGAATGATTAAGAGTAGTGTTCCCTATATCATCTCACTATCGGTTCAGCTAATCGATTGATATAGGTAAGAACCTTCTACTCAAGGACATTATTATACTTAGTTTATTTGGCACCAATACAAGTAAGTATAATAACCAAAAACCAAATGCCTTTATTTATATAGAATATGATACAACAAGTCCAAAAAATACAATCATCAAATGATTGGCTCTAGGGCTCTAGCTAACAATCTCCCACTAGCACTAGTGTCAATCAGTGTAAGCTCTAAGCCCCAATGACCTAGTGTGACCATCATGCTTCCTCTGTGCCAAAGCCTTGGTCAAGGGATCTGCGATGTTAACCTCTGTAGGTACTCTGCAAATCTTCACATCTCCTCTCTCGATGATCTCTCGAATGAGATGGAAGCGCCGTAGTATGTGTTTGGTCTGCTGGTGTGAGCGAGGTTCCTTCGCCTGTGCTATAGCTCCATTGTTGTCACAATAGAGCTCAATAGGGTCAGCAATGCTAGGAACCACCCCAAGTTCAGTGATGAACTTGCGAATCCAAATTGCCTCCTTTGCTGCCTCTGATGCAGCAATGTACTCGGCCTCTGTTGTAGAATCAGCTACCGTGTCTTGCTTCGAACTCTTCCAGCTGACAACACCACCATTAATGCAAAATACGAACCCTGACTGCGATCGGTAATCATCCTGATCGGTTTGGAAGCTGACATCATTGTAACCCTTTACAGCTAGCTCATCATTGCCTCCATATATCAAGAAATATTCTTTAGTCCTTCTTAAGTACTTAAGAATATTCTTGACCGCTATCCAGTGACTTTCACCTGGATCTGACTGGTATCTGCTCGTCATGCTCAAAGCATACGAGACATCAGGTTGAGTACATAGCATGGCGTACATGATCGATCCTATGGCTGAGGCATAAGGGATTTGATCCATGCGGTCTCTCTCCTCTCTAGAAGAGGGACCTTGAGTCTTCGAAAGACTCACGCCATGTGATATCGGCAGAAATCCCTTCTTGGAGTTCTGCATGGCAAACCGTAGGAGTACCTTGTCAATGTATGTACTTGGACTTAGGCCAAGCAATCTCTTAGATCTATCTCTATAGATCTGTATCCCTAGAATGCGGGATGCCTCACCTAAGTCCTTCATTGAGAAGCAACTCCCTAGCCAGGTCTTGATAGACTGAAGCATAGGGATGTCCTTCCCAATGAGTAGTATGTCATCCACATACAATATGAGGAAGACAACTATATCCCCTACAACCTTCTTGTAGACACAAGGCTCATCTTCGTTCTTGATGAAACCAAACTATTTGATTGCATCATCGAATCGAAGATTCCAGCTCCGAGAAGCTTGCTTTAGTTCATAAATGGACCTATGCAGCTTGCATACTCTGCTAGTATGCTGTGGATCTACAAAACCCTCAGGTTGTGTCATGTACACATCCTCGAGCAGGTTTCCATTCAGAAACGCGGTTTTGATATCCATCTGCCAGATCTCGTAATCGTGGTAAGTTGCAATAGCAAGCATGATCCGAATGGACTTAAACATCGCTACTGGAGAAAATGTTTCATCATAGTCAATACCATGAATCTGCTTGAAACCTTTAGCTACTAAGCGACCCTTATAGATAAGTCCATCCATGTCAGTCTTTCTCTTAAAGACCCACTTACACCCTATGGGTTTTACCCCTTCAGGTAGATCAACCAAAGTCCATACTTGGTTGATGTACATGGATTCCATTTCGGATCTCATGGCCTCTAGCCATTTCTCGGAATCTGGTCTCATCACAGCTTCCTGATAGGTGATAGGCTCATCCTCTATGAGCACAACGTCATCATGGTCCGACAAGAGAAATGAGTATCTCTCAGGCTGATGACGTACCCTATCAGACCTGCGAAGAGGTAGGTCTACTTGAACTGGTTGTTGTTCCTCAACTCTTTGTGGAACAATATCATCCACAACATTTTGTGGTTCCAGTTCAACTTCCATCGAGGCTTCAGTGCTAGGATCCGCATCTTGAACTTCTTCAAGATCGAATGTACTCCCACTAGTCTTTCTAGAAATAAAGTCTCTTTCTAGAAAGACTCCAGTCTTTGCCACAACTATCTTGTGCTGACTGGGAATGTAGAAGTAATATCCCTTAGTTTCCTTGGGATATCCTATAAAGTAGCACTTGTCAGATTTAGGTCCTAACTTGTCTGAGACTTGACGTCGAACGTAAGCCTCACAACCGCAAATCCTCATGAAAGACACCTGGGCATCTCTCCCAGTCCATATCCTATATGGTGTCTTTATCACGGCCTTGGATGGAACTCGGTTGAGTATAAAAGCTGCCGTGTCTAGAGCATAGCCCCAAAGGTATGTCGGAAGATCTGTGTGACTCATCATAGATCGTACCATATCTAATAGGATACGATTTCTCCTTTCAGATACACCATTCCACTGTGGTGTTCCAGGAGGAGTGAGTTGGGATAGAATCCCACACTCAGCTAGGTAGTCACGAAACTCATGGCTAAGGTATTCTCCACCTCGATCTGATTGAAGTATCTTAATACTCTTGCCAAGCTGGTTCTGTACTTCATTCTTGAATTCTTTGAACTTTTCAAAGGATTCTGACTTATGTGTCATTAAGTACACATAACCATATCTACTGAAGTCATCAGTAAATGTGATGAAGTACCTATAACCGCCTCTAGCAGTGATATTGAAAGGGCCACATACATCACTATGTATGAGTCCTAACAAATCAGTCGCTCTTTCGCTGTGCCCACTAAAGGGAGTCTTGGTCATCTTGCCTAGTAGGCATGACTCGCACGTCTCATAAGATTCAAAATCAAATGAGTCCAGCAAACCATCCTTATGGAGCTGGGATAAGCGCTTGTCATTTATGTGACCTAAGCGACAGTGCCAGAGATAGGTTTGGTTCAGGTCATTTGACTTGAACCTCTTGGTATTTATGTTATAGATAGGGCTTTCAAGGTCTAGAATATAGAGTCCGTTTATCAGAGGTGCACTACAATAGAACATATCGTTTAAATAGACGGAACAACATTTGTTCTTTATTGTAAACGAGAAACCTTTCTTGTCCAAACAAGAAAATGATATAATGTTCTTAGTTAATGCAGGCACATAACAATAATCGACTAACTCTAGTACAAGCCCAGAGGGCTGAGATAGAAAGTAAGTCCCTACAGCAACAGCAGCAACCCGTGCTCCATTGCCTACTCGTAGGTCCACCTCGCCCTTTATCAATGCCCTGCTATTTCTCAGCGCCTGCACATCAGTACAAATGTGAGAAGCACATCCAGTATCTAATACCCATGATGTAGAAATAGATAGATTGACTTCTATAACATATATACCTGAAGTGGAAGTCTCACTTCGCTTCTTCTTAAGATCCTCCAAGTATACCTTGCAGTTCCTCTTCCAGTGCCCGGTCTGACCGCAGTGGAAGCAGGTAGCATCCTTGGCGACCCCTCCTTTAGGCTTCAGTGTCTTGCCTTTGCCCTTGGCTTGAGACTTTCCTTTACCTTTGGGCTTGCCCTTGCCCTTATGTTTCTGAACCATCAGAACAGTGTTGGGCTTAGCCTTCTTAAGGTTCAGCTCAGCAGTTCGCAACATACTAAGCAGCTCGGGCAGTGGCTTGTCAATCTCGTTCATATTATAGTTTAGAACGAATTGACTGTAGCTATCCGGCAAGGATTGCAAGATCAGGTCAGTGGCCAGCTCTTGGCCAAGTGGGAACCCCAACCTTTGTAGGTTCTCTATGTATCCAATCATTTTGAGTACATATGGGCCTACAGGAGCCCCGTCTGACATCTTGCACTGAAACAGTGCCCTTGAGATCTCAAATCTCTCATGCCTCGCTTGACCTTGATACAGTTGACGAAGATGTTCAACCATATCGTAAGCGCCCATTAACTCGTGTTGCTTCTGAAGCTCAGAGTTCATGGTCGCGAGCATTAGACAAGACACATCTAATGCATCATCTTGATGCTTCTTGAAAGCATCTCGGTCAGCTCGCGAGGCAGTGGCAGGAGGAGCCTCCGGAATGGGCTGCTCTAGAACGTACAGTTTACGTTTTTGGGTGAGAACTATTCTCAAGTTCCTGTACTAGTCCAGGAAATTTGCTCCGTTGAGCTTGTCTTTCTCAAGAACAGATCGCAGGGAGAAAGTGTTCGTATTTGACATCATGGTTATCTACAATAGAAAAATGCAGAAAATAAATATCATATTCTTAATCATTTAATTAGGCCTTTAACTAAATGATGCTCCCACTGAATTCTATAATTCATGTGGGACAAGATCCACATCATACTAACCCTTGAGTTAGCTTTGGCTAATACGCCCAAGACTTAGTATGATCGTTAGGTAACTAATTACCAATTACATCTCTATGCAACTCTTGTTTATAGGATAAAATCCGCATTTATATTAAAACTCGAGTTAGCTTTGGCTAATACGCCCAAGAGTTAATATAAACGTGATTTTGACCTATCTACTAACCATTGGATAATGCCTATAGTTAAACTCGATCAAATTGAGTTAACTAGTTACTCAATCTAATTGAGTTGTACTCACCCATGCATTGATAGGCGGGACCAAGATTGTCCCTCCGTACCCTACCAAGTTAGTATGTGTTGCTCTGCTTTGGCAGATTCAACAACAACAAGCGATCGAGGTAGTGGTAGGTATCACGGCATGGTAGGCATTACGAGTTGTCACGATTTAGATCTAATCTAAACGATGATGCGTATCATATACTCGATAGATCTAATCTAATCGAAGGGTGCATCATGTGCACGACTTAGATCTAATCTAATCGTTAGGCACTAATTAATTACTTAATTAACTAGCATGCATCACATACACACAAAAGTAATTAATTAAATAATTTTGTGATTATGTCATGGCCCTACTACGATCTTCTCAAGCCAATGAGAAGATCGGATGGTCAACCTAAGGTCAACAGCTTCTCAAGCGCCTTCCTTTTGACCACCTTGTGTTGCTCGCGCCTTCCTCGTAACTCCGTCTTGAGTGGACCTACCACCGCTTCAAAATTTACATTACATTTTGAAACTCGAGTTACATTCGAGTCTAAATCTAATTTACAACCAGAATATAAATAGGGAGGCACGACTCGCAGGTCGCGTATCAAATACAGCACACGAAAACGCACAAAATGGCACGCAGGCCATATTTTGAATTACAACACAAATTATCCAATCGAATTGGGTCTTTGGGCCATGACTATCACAAAAATAATATATAATTCGAAATTATATATTTCTATAATTTTCTGTAATTTTTTTTTTATAATTTTATAATTTTTACGAGTACAATTTCCCGGCGGTTCCGTTTAGCGATTTTCGGGCGCAATCGCGGAACGAATCCCCTTGCAGGGCCAGGGGCAGTGCCCCTACCCGCGATCTAACCATCGCGAGGGTTCCTTTGCGATCTAACAGCGCCTTAGCCCGCTGTCCCAAAAAGTTTTGGGGCAAAACTTGGCCGTTTTGGGAAAAACTTCTCGGTAGTTGAAGCCTACAAGTGTTGAAACACTTATGCTTCGCTTCTACGAGAAAAATACCCATAAAAACTATAAAAATCATAAATTTACAGAATATTACAGAACTATAAAAATTATGAAAAATTACAGAAATTCACAGAATGTTTATTTTTCATAAAAACCAAAATAAACTCGTATTCATCTTCGCACGTGGCTCTGATACCACTGTTGGGTTTTTCGGGCCGCGAAAACTCCAAAAGCCCCTAGCCAATGGATCCGTGCAAAGAAAAATTTGAAAAACATACGAATACGAGTTTCTACCTAGATCTACTCCTAGATCTACATGAAGAGATTTATTACCCTCGTTGCGTGCCTTTCGCGAATCACGCTCGTCCAAGATGCCGGATCTCGAGAGTGTTAAAGTAGACACTCCTCTAGAAGTATCCACACGAACAAGTAGGTGGAGAAAAACCACACAAAAGGTGTGCTAGCACCTTTGGATGGTTCGGCCAAGAGAGGAGAGGGAGAGCAAAATTGGAGCAAGGAAGAAGATGAAGGAATGAATGAGATTAATTCACAAAATGAAACTCATCTACCCATTCATGTGGCCGGCCACATTAAGAGGGTGTGTAACTCCCATGGAATGCCAAGAGTCACAACTCTTGGTAACTCCCATGAGGTGACATCCCACTTAAGCAACCATGATGATGTGGAGCATCTTCATTGGCCCACTCAATGCCAACTCACCAATGAGGTGGCATAAAGTGAAGTCAAACTTGACTCTTCATCTTCCTCTCAAGTCAAGTCAAACTTGACTTAATCTCTCTCATGGTTGATCTAATCCAACCTTTTAATTCAAGCCAATTTAATATAATGAATCTAATTCATTTAATTAAATTGATTCAATGAGTCATAATCCAATTTAGACTCATTAAACACATGAATCAACTTGAGTCTAACTCAATTAGCCCAATTAGGATTACTCTTAATCCAATTTGATTCATCAAATGAATATAATCCTCTTGGTTCATCATATGAACCTAATCTCCATCTAATTGTCCTTAGTGTGTGACCCTATAGGTTCTTGTAACGTTGGCAATGTCCCTAAACCCATTTAGGAGCATAAGTAATGAGCGGTATCTAGCAACACATCATTACTACCCAATGTTACAAGAATGTTGAGATCCAACATCACCTTGTGACTACTAATTGTGACTCCTCACAATATATGACAAGTGTCCTTCTATCCTAGACATCTAGATTGATCAATGTGAGGCATAGACTGTGTCATCCTCTGATTAATCTAAATCCTGAACTCCAAGTAGACTCACTAAATCAAATGAGCTCAATATCTCATATTGACTCATTTGGGCATGGCCATGCACTTCGTGGTCTCACTCTATCAAGAATATCGATGTCTCTCCCGTCATATAGGAGGGATAGATCTCATCTTCATCACTCACATCCCTCCGCATAATTTGTTACATACCCAGTAATCGCCTTTATAGTCCACCCAGTTACAGGTGACGTTTGACGAAACCAAAGTACATAACTCCTTATGTAGGGAACCATGGTGACTTCAAGTCTAAGGACTAGTAGTCATAATAATAGCCACATGAGAAAGTATATGACACCCATATAACGATCCATGATACTTTCTCATGGCGGGTCATTCAGTATACATTCTCTAATGCATACTCATGTGTCAACTTGATATCTCTATATCCATGACTTGTGAGATCAAGTCATCGAGTTGACCTACATGCTAGTCTTATTGCATTAACATTGTCCCTGAATGTTAATACTCGACTAGGAATGATTAAGAGTAGTGTTCCCTATATCATCTCACTATCGGTTCAGCTAACCGATTGATATAGGTAAGAACCTTTTACTCAAGGACGTTATTATACTTAGTTTATTTGGCACCAATACAAGTAAATATAATAACCAAAAACCAAATGCCTTTATTTATATAGAATATGATACAACAAGTCCAAAAAATACAATCATCAAATGATTGGCTCTGAACCTAAGCTGGATCAACACCTACAATTCCTCAATGGGGAACGCGCCCTCACTGGATCTCTCCTCCAGTTACTTACCTTCACTTATCAACTGTTGTCACTTGACTTGCCTTTGACCCATCAAGTCTTCCTACTAGTTGTCAGGTTCGTAGACCCAACTGGACTTCGATAGGTTGTCAGGTCTCGTGGATCCATCCAAACTTTACGCTAGTTATAGGGTCCTGCGGACCTATCTAGACTATCTGAACTTTGCACCAGCTATTGGGTCCTGCAGACCTAGCTAAATTTCAGCCTGGTGTCAGGACCTTCAGACCAGTCAACTCCTACACACTTGGTAGAAAAGTTAGACAAATAACACATCTAACTTTAACCTATTTGTCATACATCAAAACCAGATTATTAGTGCAACTTGCACCAATAATATCTCCTTTTTTGATGTAATGACAATCTGGGTTAAAGTTAAAAAAAAGTAATTGAGCAAACATTAAAAATTGAGTAAAGTGAGTTAACATGATTTGATTTTTTTAACCTAACCCACTATCCTCCCCCTTTGGGATGCATAAAAAAAAATTAATGCATAAATCATAAATAATTAAAGAAAGGTTTAGCAAAAAGGACTTTGTAAACTTAGTTTTTCAAGCAAGTTTTCAAATAATTATGTTAAGTACTTCGAATAATTTTGAAAACAAAGTTTTGAATGCCAACTACTTCAAATAGAAAGAGCTATCTTTTGCAAATAATGTTTTCAAATAAAAACTTTATAAAGGTAAAAACTCAGGTTCATTTTAGGGAGGAGTAAATGTTTTCAAGAAAATTGTGCAAGGCTTTTCAAATATTAGTAAAACAATTTATACAATAGTATTCAAAAGATTTTTTATATAGTGACTTTTCAAAAATATTGTGAAAAAAATTACCAAGGAAAATTTGAAAGGAGTTTCAAAATTTTACAAATATTTTTTAAATGTTTAAAATTTTCAAAAAAACATTCTGCAAAGATAATTTTTACAAGAATTTTGTAAGCAATTTATCAAACATTTTTCAAAAGTAATTTTAAAGAAAAATTTCTAAAGTACTTTTAAAGAAATAACTTTTTAAGACAAATTTTCAAAGCACTTTTAAAGAAAACAAAGAAATTTTTATGAAATATTTTCAAAGTAAGAAGGATTTTCATAGTAGTTTTAAAGAAGAAACGAATTTTTCTAAGAAAAATGCTTTCAAAAAATTTTTAGGTAAACATTCCAAAAGAAACATTATTAAATATTTTTTTATTATTATTTAAAAAGTAAGTAAAGTGTCAAAAGAATTTTTAATGAACATTTTGTAAAAAGAATTGAAATAGAACTCTTTGAAAGGAGTTTCCAAATACCCCTTAAGTTAACACTCCCCCTTAAGTTAATACTCCCCCTCAATTTAACACTAGGGTTTGAGTATGTAAATATGTGCAACATATGTTCAAGGTTCTTCCTTATTCTAGCACCTTCTGATTGTCTTTGTTAGCTATGAGAAGTTTTACCTAAGTGTTTAGGGGAATTAGTGTTGAGAATATTAAGAAAATATATTATTTCAAGAGCTTATATTTTTTATTAATCCCCTATTAAGTTTGATTAATAATTAATTATTTAAATTAATCATTTAATTAATTATTAACCTTGGATTGAGTTGAGAAATAATTTGTTACTAACTTAATAATAGTTAATTATTATCAATCGTTTATTGATTAACTTTTACTTAACTCAATTCAATAATTTAATACTTATTTGATTAAAACAACTTAACTTTCATATTGAAAGTATTAGTTATAATTTAATTTTTCATTTACTTCATCTTTAAGTTTTGATTAGATTTGACTTAAGTTATGTTAAATTAGGATTAACTAAGTTTAGAGTTAGTATTAATTCAAAATTAAATTTGTTAAAGTTATTAAACAAATTTAAGTAAAGTTAAGGTTAAATTTGAGTCAATCTTTAATTGAGATAAATTATGATTTAATTAAAGTAAAATTAAGATTTTGATTAACATTGAAATTAAAGTTGATTAATGTTGGATCGAAAATTCGCTAGAGGGGGGAGGGGTGAATAGTGATTAAAAAATTTAGCATGAGTATGCAGCGAAATAAACACAAAAACAACAACGCTAACACAAGTAATTTTTACTTGGTTCGGAGCCTTCGACGACTCCTACTCCATGGCCCGCACTCGTGAGTGCTTTTGTTGGGCAATCCACTAGCAATTCGAAAGGTTGATTACAAAAGTAAGGTACAAAAATGCTAATAAAAATAATATCGATAATAATTTAGAAGAAAGAAAAAATAGCACTTGTCGGAGAGCCTTCGCAGCGTCGCAGGAGCACAACAGAGCAATCGATGGGAGATCTTGTTGTTCGTTGTTCTTTGCTCGAGGCCTCACCCTCCTTATATAAGAGGCTCGGGGCATCCTGATCCCTTCTGGGCGCCTGGAGTATGACGTAGCCTAGCCAACCATGAAGCTCCATGTGTCGACGTGCGTTTGAGGATAAAATTTACCTCCGAGCGCCTTGATCCCTTCCGGGCGCCCGAACTCTTATTTTCTAGCAATCTCCTTTCTGCAAGAAAACGTTAGTCCGGTGGCAAATGTAAATTATATATACTACAAAACAGAGTGTTAGTATAGTTTATAATTAAATAGAATAGTAATTAGATTCCGTCTCAAGGAGACCGGAATCTAGTTAAGATCTCAACTTAGAGTTTCGAAATGGTTCTGAGTTAGATCGGTGCCTAAGTTCCCTTTCCAGGAATGCATCCTCACAGTCACTCCCCTCCAGTGACTTACCTCAACTTACCTGCCAGACGTCTGGTCAGCCCTTCGACCCGTCTGGACTTCGTGCCAACTATCCGGTTGGCCCTTTGACCTAGCTGGACTTCGTGCCAAATGTTTGGTCAACCCATCAGCCTGTCTGGACTTCCTGCCAGCTATCTGGTATACCCGTGGACCTAGCTGGACTTCGTGCCAAACGTTAGGTCAGCCCGTCGACCCGTCTGGGCTTCTCCTGGACACCTCGTAGAAGTGTTAGATCAATATGAAACTAACTTAACCTACGTTGTCATTTATCAAAACTGAGTTAGACCGTTAGTGCTAACCGCACTAACAATCTCTCCCTTTTTGATGAAATGACAACCCGGGGTTAAGTTAGTAAAAAATATGCAAGTGAACAAGTAATGATAAGGCAAGTAAACAACTTGGGTTTTTAAGTTAGTCTTATTTGGTATTTCGTTGATTTGTTTTAACTAACTTAAGCCACCTAACCCCCTCCTCCTTTGACATTTATCAAAAATAATAATACAGAAAAATAGGTGATTCAAGGAAGTAAAATAAAATCAAAGAATTAAAGTCAGATTGACTTGGGGGAGTCTAAAGTAAAAAACATAGAATATTTTATTTAAAACCTTAGCTTTTAGTTTTTAAAAAAATAACTAAGTTTTAAACTTTAGACAGATAACTTTTGAAAGATAACATTGTAAAAAATTTTGAGTAATTTTTAAAGATAAAATTTGTAATTTTAACCTAATTTTTTTCGAAATAAGCTTTGCAAATTTAAAACATAATTTTCAAATATAACATTTTTTTTACAAAAGGGAGATTATTAATGCTAAGTCTAATTTTCAAATCAGACTAAGTAAAATTTTCAAGACTAAGTTTCTTAAATCTAACTTTTTAAATCAATTTTCAAAACTATGTTTGGAAAATCCAACTTTCAAAACAAATTTTCAAACATATGTTTTCAAACCCAATTTTTTTAAAAAAAATTGGATCCATAAAAAGTTAGTTAAAAATCAAATTAAGAAAATATTTTTCAAAAACTAATTTAAAAAATAATGGAAAATATGTATGAAAAATAATTAATCCTCTCCTGAACCTGACATCACAAAAACTATCTAACCAATTAGTTACTTACTAACTATCAGAGGACAACAACTTTCACTTTGTTAGTTAAGTTAAGTCAATTGTAATCAGTTAGTGTTTGACTAAGCTGAATGACTTAACCTGATTGATGTTTGTTTTGTATTTAACGCCCAGACTTATATCGATGCATTGAAATAAGCATCTTAAGTCCAAGCAATCTGACTATGCATCTCACCCCGTTCTATGTTCGACAATCACAAACAAGGTAGTCCTAGTGTGTTGGTGAGATGCTCTAATTTTAGTCCTATAGGAACATGCTTTCTAAGGGATTGACCTAGTCTAAGGCTAAAATTGTTTTTGAAATTCTAAAAATGGGAAGTTTTGAAAGTTTTAACCTAGAATTTAAAAGCACTATTTTTGAAAATAGTTTTTGTAATTTAAGAGTCTTAGTCTATTAAACACATCAAGATAAGTCAATGTCAGAGTCGAGATATAACTAAGTCGAAGTAAATCAGAATATCATAAGTCAATATCTAAGTCAAAATACAACGGTCAAGATAAAATACAAATAGTGATGATCAAGTCTATCGGGATGATGAGGAGGGTGGTCCGGTCCCCAAGGAACGTAACAACTCTATCAGCTCAGTATGATGGGTTCGGTTATCCTCTCAGGAGCTGGATAGGTCACGTCGAAGGTCGGAGATCTCCTGTCTCACGTCTCGTCGAAAGTCGGAGACCTCTTGCCGCATCTCTCGTTGTAAGTCGGTGACCTCCTGCCACATGCCTCGATGAAAATCGAAGACCTCCTGATGAAGACTCGTCATGGATAGCTCGAGTCCGGCAACTCGGTCGCCTAGAGTGCGAGGAGAGGGACATGGTGCTCGTCCTGGAGGTGGAGGTGGTACCAGGGCTGGAGTGTCCTCGCCGAATAGTTCGACCATAAACTCATTCTGCTCTGCCTCCTCTTGGCATCTGGGTCCGGCTGGTGCTGTGCCCCCCTCCACCAAGATAGGACACCCTCATCATTTATATGGATACCTCTTATAGAGAAGTTCCTAGATCCTAGGACGTCAAACTCAGTCATGACTCGGATATCGCCTCGGGTGACGTCAATACCTTCCGGGCGCCCCGGATTGTTATACCAGCGGCGCCCGCCCCAGGTTTTTGCAGGGAAAATTATTTTTTTTATTTTTAAATAGATTTTAATTGTTTTTTAAGAATTTTTAAAATTGATTTTTTAAAGCTTTTAAAAATAAATTTTTAAAAGCATTAAAAATAATTTTTGAAAGAATTTTTTAAATATTTTTAAAGAATTTTTAAAATAATTTTTAAAAGTTTTTAAAAGAATTTTTTAAAGTAATTTTTTAAAGTTTTTAAAATAATTTTTTCAAAGAATTTTTAAAATAATTTTTTAAATAATTTTTTAAAAGAATTTTTAAAATAAATTTTAAAAGAATAATTTTTAAAATAAATTTTAAAAGAATAATTTTTAAAATAATTTTTAAATATTTTAAAATAATTTTTAAAATAATTTTTAAAATAATTTTTAAAATAATTTTTAAAATAATTTTAAAAATAATTTTTAAAATAATTTTTAAAATAATTTTAAAAGTTTTTAAAATAATTTTTACAATAATTTTTTAAAGTTTTTAAAAGTATTTTAAAAGTTTTTAAAATAATTTTTAAAGATTTTAAAAGAATTTTTAAAGTAATTTTTAAAGTTTTTAGAATAGTTTTTACAATAATTGTTAACGTTTTTAAAAGAAATTTTAAAATAATTTTTTATGTTTTTAAAATAATTTTTAAAATAATTTTTACAATAATTTTTAAAGTTTTTAAAAATAATTTTAAAAATAATTTTTAAAGTTTTTAAAATAATTTTTAAAGTTTTTAAAAGAATTTTTAAAATAATTTTTATAGTTTTAAAATAATTTTACAATAATTTTTTAAAAGAATTTTTTAAAGATATTTTTTAAAGTTGTTAAAAATAATTTTTAAAATAAATTTTAAAATAATAATTTTTAAAATAAGTTTTAAAGTTTTTAAAAGAATTTTTAAAGTTTTTAAAATAATTTTTAAAAGAATTTTTTAATTAATTTTTAAAATAATTTTTACAAGAATTTTTAAAGTTTTTAAAATAAATTTTTAAAATAAATTTTAAAATGATTTTTAATGAATTTTTAATTAATTTTAAACTGATTTTTAAAGTATTTTTAAAATGATTTTTAAAGATTTTTTTTTAAAATGAATTTCAAAGTATTTGTAAAATGGGGTTTAAAGGATTTTTAAAATGATTTTTAAAGAATTTGAAAATTATTTTCAAATATTTTTTAAAATGATTTTTAAAGAATTTTAAAATGATTTTCAAAGAATTTTTAAAATGATTTTCAAATAATTTTAAAATGATTTTTAAAGAATTGTTAAAATGAATTTGAAAGAATTTTTTAAAATTAATTTTAAAGAATTTTTAAAATGACTTTTGAAGAATTTTTAAAATGTTTTTTATAGAATTTTAAAATAATTTTTTAATATTTTTGAAGATTTTTAAAATGATTTTCAAAGAATTTTTAAATTTATTTTAAAATAATTTTTAAAATGATTTTGAAATAATTTTTAAAATGATTTTCAAAGAATTTGTAAAATGATTTTTAAAGAATTTTTAAAATGATTTTTAAAGAATTTTAAATTGATTTTAAAATAATTTTTAAATGATTTTTAAAGAATATTTAAAATGATTTTTAAGGAATTTTAAATTGATTTTCAAAGAATTTTTTAAATGATTTTTAAAGAATTTTAAAATGATTTTCAAATAATTTTTGAAATTATTTTTAAAGAATTTTTAAAATGATTTTTAAAGAATTTTAAATTGATTTTTAAAGAATTTTTTAAATGATTTTTAAAGAATTTTTAAAATGATTTTTAAATAATTTTAAAATGATTTTAATGGAATTTTTAAAATGATTTTTAAAGAATTTTTGAAATGATTTTCAAAGAATTTTTAAAATGATTTTAAAACAAATTTTAAAATTTATTTTTAATTTGATTTGGTTTAGTTTAATTTTAATTAGATCTAATTCATTTCTGGTTAGATTTAATTGAATTTGGTTTGATTCGATTTGACTCGATTTGGTTCAATTCGATTCGATTCAATTTGATTCTTGTCGATTTGATGTCCTTAGTCATCTCACCTGATCTAGATTTTCAATCAGAGAATCCTATAATTTTTGTGAGATGAGTTAGATTCAGTTTCAGGGTTTAGTTTAACTTTGTGTTAGATTAAGGTTTAGCTTTTAGTTCAACTAGTAGATATTTTCTGGATAAACTTTTGAGCTATGGTGAGTCACTTGGATATCATTAAAGTAACCATGCTTTCGAGGTTTTCTAAATAGTCCTTGTAACGACCCAATTTTCCTTATTTCAAGTTCTAAAAGTCCATAAAAATATTTGGAAATACTTTTAAAATATTCTAGAGATTTTTAGGAAGTATTTTTATGTAATTTTTGGAGGTCGTTTAGTATGTTTACAAAAAGAAAGAAGTTTTGACCAAAAATGTTGGAGTTGAGACTCGATGTAACGCCCGAAAATTCTCAAAACTATATTAGAAATATTCTATAATTATTCTGGAATTTTTAGATATTTTTCCGGAATTTTTAGAGTAGCAGAAGTAGCAAAAATAAATAGAAAATGAAAACGGCCTAAGCAGGGATTGAACCCGAGACCTATGGCTTAGAGATAATGCTAGTAACCAGTTGAACCCAGCAGGACCGTGCTGAAAGGAAAGGGAACCAATAAAATTTATATTGGAGTTGGACGAATTAATTCCTTAATATAAATAGGAAATTAGAAGAGGAGTTATTAGATTTTTATTCGTGACTTCTCCTCCTCACCCTAGCCCTCACGCCGACTCCCCTTCCCTCTCCTTCTCTCGGCGCCAACCACAAGAAGAAACCTAGGGTTCCCTTCCTAGGACTTCAAGGACACTTTCCGGCGACGACTTCGACACGAGGACGCTCCCCTCCGTGAGAGGAACGCGTGGACGCGAGAAGATCGTCGAAAGGATCGTCTCCACCGGGAAACCAGCGATTAGAATCGTAAGAAATTACGAATAGGAGGTAAGAAACCCCTCACCTGCAGTATAAGTAGCTTCTGTTTGGTTTTCTATGCATTAGTTTAGTTATATGCAGATTTTTCGACATATAGGGTGTATTTAACCCTCCTCGCAGGTTTAGGGATTTAGTGAGTACCTTTAGATGGGCCGGACACGTCTTTCCCCCTTCAGTTGGAGGTTTAGATGTTGTTGGGTGCCTAAAGGTAGTCTCCCTAATAGAGAGGGGAGTTTAAGCACACTAGATGTTCGATTAAATGATTAGCTCAGTAAAATGCAACTTAGGCATTTTTAATAGCTCAGTAAATGCAATAGAAGCATTTAAAATAGCTTAGTTAGCCTTACTACAGCTTTCATGGGACTACAGTCCAATGGGTGGGCTCCCACAGTCGCCTCTAGGTTCAGACAACCTAGCACTAGGTTCAGATAACCTAGTAATAGCAAGATAAGTAAATTCAACTATACCAGTATTTTATTTTCAGTGGCACTGTACAGGATCAGATATCCATTGGGTTGGACTCCCACAGTCGTCCCTAGGTTCAGACTGTTAATACAGTCTGACCTGGCTGTTGTTTTGATGTTGACACTAATTTAAGTTTGTATCAGATGTTATTTGAACTCGGATTGATTACTGATCAAGGTTGATCGTGTGGAAGGGAAAAGTCCAAGTTGGAAACTTGGCACGCGAAGTCGGAGAGGGCTTGGTAGCTCGTTCTCCGTACTAGGTCGGAGAGGGCTCGGTAGCTCGTTCTCTGGACCTGACGAAGTCGGAGAGGGCTCGGAAGCTCATTCTCCGGACTAGGTCAGAGAGGGCTCGGTAGCTCGTTCTCTGGACCTGACGAAGTCGGAGAGGGCTCGAAAGCTCGTTCTTCGGATTAGGTCAGAGAGGGCTCGGTAGCTCATTCTCTGGACCTGACGAAGTCGGAGAGGGCTCGGAAGCTCGTTCTCTGAACCTGACGAAGTCGGAGAGGGCTCGGTAGCTCGTTCTCCGGACTAGGTCAGAGAGAGCTCGGTAGCTCGTTCTCCGGACTAGGTCAGAGAGGGCTCGGTAGCTCGTTCTCTAGACCTGACTGAGTCGGAGAGGGCTCGGTAGTTTGTTCTCCGGATTAGGTCAGAGAGGGACCTAAGTGGATATTCCATGGTGCATTGGATCGGTCGGCAGACCGATCTAGTGGTACATGAGACAGTGGATCGGGCGGCAGACCGATCAGGAAACACTCAGTAGCACACTGAGTGTAATCTGATCGGTCTGTGGATCGATCAGGAAACACTCAGTAGCACACTGAGTGTAATCTGATCGGTCTGTAGACCGATCAGGAGATGCTATTGCGAAGAGAAGAGGGAAGGATCGGTCATGGAGACCGATCCAGCTGCGGCCTGATCGGTCTCCACGACCGATCAGGTAAGCTGTGGACCGATCAGGATATGTCCTGATCGGTCCATGGATCGGTCTGGTGACCGATCCACACATAATCTGATTTGTTCGATGTTCTGCGATTCCTCCACTGCATCTGATTTGTCTGATTCATGTGATATAACCCTCTGTGCTGTTAGCTTTTGAGTTTGCAGGATTACAGGCACCATTCCAAGCATAATTTCAAATTAAGTCCATAAGAGGAATACGACAAATGGACTTTCTGCTGTGATTCGCGGCGCATGGTGCATTTGAAGCATCAACGGCTACTGGTGAGATCTGGCTGCGATCCGCTTTACTCCTGGTGATTGGTTCGAGCTCAGAAGACACCAGTGAAGACTGTGATTTCATTGGTGTGAGTTCAGAGGACCAGGTAAGGAGGAAAAGGGATTGGCTGCAGCGATGATTTTGTGCAGATTTACCACGATCCGTGACAGCAGAGAACAGGGGCTTAAGAAGCAGAAAACAGCGAGAGTAAAAAAACAAGAAGCAAGCAAGAAAGTGAAAAAAGTTCTGTTGATCGTTCTTGAGCTCTCGTGTGAAAAACTGTGATCTGTGAGTTCTTGTTTCCACTGATTCTTCTTTGCCACCGAGCTCTGTAAGTCTTGTGCTTTAACATATATATTTCTTGAGACTTTGTGGAGAGGTTACTCCACCGAGAAGGAGGATCTTTAGCCGGAATTTATCCGTGATGCGATCTACCGAAGATCAAGGAGTCGTCCACCTTACGGACACGCCGAGGAGTAGGGGCAAGTTATCCCCGAACCTCGTAAATCCGTGTGTTAGTGTGCTTGTTTCTTTTGTTTTAGTTTCCTAATTTCGCTGTGCTAACAAGTTTCTCTGTAGAAATCTTTGCTTAAGTTTTTAAGAGGCTATTCACCCCCCCTCTAGCCATCTAAGATCCTAACAAGTGGTATCAGAGCCTGGTGCTCTTCATCTGGACTAACATCCTAGAGCAAAAGAAGATGGCTATGAAGGAAGGATTTAGCACCAATCGTCCTCCCTATTTCGACGGAGCAGATTTTCAGTATTGGAAGGGTCGCATGGAGTATTACCTCAAGACTGATATCTCCATGTGGTTCTCGGTCAAGGAAGGATTCACACCACCGAAGGATGAAGAAGGTAAGGAACTCGATTCATCAAGGTGGTCTACCGAACAAACTCGTAAAGGGCAAGCTGATGCCAAGGCAGTAGTCACCTTACAATGTGGGATTGCCAAGGACCAACTCGTCAAGGTAGGTCCATTCTCGAGTGCAAAAGATTTATGGAACAAGCTTATTGAGCTTCAAGAAGGAACTCGCGATTCTCGGATAGCCAAGAGGGACCTATTCTTGAATCAACTACAAAATCTCACTATGAAGGAAAATGAAACGGTAAGTGAACTACATGGGAGGTTCAAGGAAATCATCAACGGACTACATTCCGTAGATGAACGCGTGGAGAATCGCCATCTAGTAAGGTACGCTCTTAAATCCTTTCCAAGGAATACCTTGTGGTCATCTATGGTAGATACCTACAAGGTTTCCAAGGATCTTTCCATTGTTAAATTAGACGAATTTTTTTGTGAAATGGAACTTCATGAACTTGCTAACAAAGGTCAAAGAGAGAAAGGTATTGCCTTAGTTGCAGGACCAAAGAACAAGGATGGAAGAAGAAAGAGGGAAAAGAAGAAGGAGAAAGAGATTTCTTCATCTACATCCTCATCTGAGTCTGATGATGAAGGCGGATCATCATCAAGCGAGATGGCCAACTTCGTGAGAAGAATTATGAGGAGAAGCCGAAGATACAAAGGAAAAGGTAAACCTAATGATCAAAATATCGATAAGACTAATGTTACATGTTATGAGTGTAGCAAGAAAGGCCACTACCGGAGTGAGTGTCCAAAACTCAAGAAGGAGGAACGGGCCAAAAAGAAGGAGGAGAGAGCCAAGAAGAAGAAATCTCTCAAGACCACTTGGGATGAATCTTCCTCAAGCTCATCGGAGGAGGAAGAGAAGAAGGAGAAGAGTACTCGGCAATTGGCACTTATGGCAAGGGAGGAGTCCGAGTCCGAGAGTGATGACTCAAGCACTTCAGCCGCGGCTTCATCATCTTCGGATGATGAAGAGGTAATCTCTTCTCACTTGGAAAAATGTTATAAGACTATTACACATTTGTCTACCTTGCTTAAAAAATCAAAAACAGAAAATAAATCATTAAAAGAAGAAGTAGAGAACTTGAGAGCTCTTAGGGAAGATGAGGTTGATGACCTACATCTAGAGCTCCTTGAAGATGAGAATAAGGCCTTGAAGGGTGAGGTTGAGAAACTCAAGAAAATGCTTGAGAAATTCTCAACTAGCTCTAAGACCCTAGACATGATTCTAAATGCCCAAAGGGCGGTCTACAACAAGGCTGGATTAGGATACCAACCTAAGGAGTC
The DNA here is from genome assembly GCF_018446385.1 of Zingiber officinale. Taxonomy (NCBI): domain Eukaryota; kingdom Viridiplantae; phylum Streptophyta; class Magnoliopsida; order Zingiberales; family Zingiberaceae; genus Zingiber; species Zingiber officinale. The sequence continues at coordinate 25,610,880 of NC_055997.1, read as the reverse complement.
TAGCTTTATTTCTTTAGTGTCAAGAACCCAATTTCATAGATCGCATGTTTCTAGGGTTCATGAGACTAGGAAGAAGGTAACAAAGGCATGGGTGCCTAAGTCCTTCATTGTAGATGCATTAGGTCCCAAGATTTGGGTACCTAAAACATCTATCTTTCGTGTCTTGTAGGCATTGGTAAAGGGGGAGCGTCTATCAACTTGGTTTGTTGATAGTGGATGCTCCAAGCACATGACCGGGGACAAGTCACTATTTTCTACCATTCAAAACAAAAATAGAGGTAATGTGTCTTTTGATAATAATGGTAGTCTTAAGGTTATAGGAGTTGGAGACATTCATATATCCGAATGCCTCCAAATCAAGAATGTCCTTCTAGTCAAGGGGATGACTTTTAATCTCCTAAGTGTCAGTCAATTGTGTGATACGGGTTACACAATTGAGTTTCATTCGAGTCAATGTCTAGTCAAAAACATTGACACACTTGACACGGTACTAGTAGGCACAAGGGTAGATAACATTTATCAAGTTTCTTTTAAAAGTGCTACTAATGCTCTTGCTAAGTGTTTCATGTCAAAAGAAGAAGAATCGTGGCTTTGACATAGGAGGATGGCTCATGTGAACATGAAGAATATCCGGAAGCTGGTCAACAAAGGGTTAGTGCGAGGCTTACCAAGCATCAAGTACCAAAAGACCAAATTGTGTGATGCATGTCAGAAGGGTAAGCAAACTAAAGCGCCTCATAAAGGTAAAAGCGCTGTAAGTACAACTACTGCCTTAGACTTATTACATATGGATTTATTTGATTGTAATAGTGTTATTTCATTAAATGGTAGTAGATACTGTTTAGTGATTATTGATGACTTTACTAGGTATACATGGACCTTCTTTTTGAAAACTAAGGATCAAACCATAGATATTTTTATTTCCTTTTGTAGAAGAACTGAAAATGAAAAATCAACAACAATTAAAACCATTAGAAGTGATCATGGTGGGGAATTTCAAAATCATAGGTTTTTAGAATTCTGTCAAGAAAAGGGATATAGGCATGAGTTCTCTACTCCAAGGACCCCACAGCAAAATGGGGTTGTGGAGAGAAAGAACCGAGTCTTACAAGAGGCTGCACGAAGTATGCTCAATGAGTACTCACTACCGAGTTACTTATGGGCTGAAGCTGTAAATACAGCTTGCTATGTGCAAAACCGAATCCTGATACATAGGTTTTTAGGAAAGACTCCCCATGAACTTTGGTTTGGAAAACCCCCTACAATTAAACATCTTAGGGTGTTTGGTTGTAAGGTGTTTATTTTGAACACCAAGGACCATCTTGGAAAATTTTCGACCAAGGCTGATGAAGGGATACTGGTCGGGTACTCACTCACCAGCAAAGCCTATCGAGTCTACAACAATAGGACTAAATTGATTGAAGAGTCCTCTGATGTAGCTTTTGAAGAAATCCATAACTTAAATGATCAATCAAGGGATGTAGGAGAAATTCAACTTGAACTTAGAAGGCTAAGTTTGAATGATCGAAACATAGAAAGAGTCGAAGTTGACTCTGATGATGATGAACAAAGGCAACAAAGAACTCAATCTGATCCTTTGCCTGATATTGAGTCCTTGCCTGTGCCTAGTGAGACCATTCATGAGGCACCACCAACACCAAGACAATCTAGGATAGCCACTAGTCATCCCCAAGACCAAATTGTGGGAGACATCCAACAAGGGGTTAGGACTAGGTCATTCTTTAGAAATGAGTCTAATGAAGTCGCATTGATTTCAGAGATTGAACCAAAATTAGTTGATGAGGCATTGCGCGATTCTGATTGGATCATAGCTATGCAAGATGAGTTAGGTCAATTTGAAAGGAGCCAAGTGTGGGACTTAGTTCCTAGACCTAAGAAGACCACCATTATTGGAACTAAATGGGTCTTCAAAAATAAGTTAAATAAAAAGGGAGAAGTTGTAAGAAACAAGGTAAGACTTGTAGCCAAGGGCTATAGTCAAGTCGAAGGTCTCGATTATGATGAGACTTATGCTCCCGTGGCCCGATTAGAGTCCATTCGTTTGATGCTAGCTTTTGCTGCACATAGAGGTTTCAAGCTCTATCAAATGGATGTTAAATCTGCCTTCTTAAATGGCTTTATTAAAGAAGAAGTCTATGTTGAACAACCACCGGGGTTTGTGAATACCGAAGCTCCAAACCACGTGTACAAACTCAAGAAAGCACTTTATGGGCTTAAACAAGCACCACGAGCTTGGTACGAAAGGTTGTCAACATATTTGCTAGAAAAGGGTTTTGTAAGAGGCCAAATAGACCCAACACTATTTTTGTGTAGAGATGGTGAAAACATTTTTGTAGCCCAAGTGTATGTCGATGACATAATTTGTGGCTCAAATAACAAGGGCTATTTGAATGAATTTATTTCTCACATGGAAAGTGAGTTTGAGATGAGTCTAGTAGGAGAATTGACTTTCTTCCTTGGACTTGAAATCAAACAAACTCGAGATGGAATTTATGTCCATCAAACGAAATACACTCAAGAGATGCTCAAAAAATTCAACATGAGTGACTCTAAGGAAGTGTCCACTCCAATGGCGACAAACACTCGTCTTGACAATGATGAGAGTGGGAAACCAGTTGATCTAACACAATATAGAAGCATGATCGGTAGTCTTCTATATCTCACAGCTAGTCGACCGGACATACTTTTTGCTGTGGGCATGTGTGCTAGATATCAAGTTTGTGCCAAGGAATCTCATTTAACTGCAGTTAAGAGAATTCTAAGATATCTCAAGGGCACAATTAGAGTAGGACTGTGGTACCCTCGTATGGAGTCTTTTTATTTGATAGGCTATATCGATTCCGATTATGCTGGATGCAAATTGGATAGGAAAAGTACTAGTGGGGGTTGCCAATTTTTAGGTTCATCGTTGATTAGTTGGTCAAGTCGGAAGCAACATTGTGTTGCTCTCTCCACGACCGAGGCTGAATACATTGCCATGGGAGAGAATTGTTGTGGATGATTCACACTCTAGAAGATTATGGACTTTCATATAAAGGAGTGCAAGTGTTGTGTGACAACATTAGCACAATAAACCTAATGAAAAATCCAGTCCATCATTCTAGGACCAAACACATTGAAGTGCGTCATCACTTCATTAGAGATCACGTAGCTAGGGGAGACATTGCACTCACATATGTTGAGTCAAAGTCAAACTTAGCCGATATTTTCACCAAACCCCTTCCGGAAAATGAATTTAGTCATTTAAGGAGGGAATTGGGAATGTGTTTTGCTCAATAAGTCATTTTGACCACATCATGATCAATAAGGACCATTAAAATGACAAGAGAAATTGGAAAATTAATTTGGGCAACTTGGGGACATCTCACACAAACTATAAGGTTTAACAAAATATTTTTGTTTGCTAGAAATGGGGTGAGATGCTAGGATCAACCAAATTATTCAAAATGTATCATGCATCCCTTGAATAATTAGGTTGAAGAGACATAAACTGAGTATGGGGAAGGCCATTACATTATTCATATGTATTTGGCTCCTAGATCTTACTCATATATTCCAACCAAGGAATCTTGGTTGGACCTGTGTCTAGAAATCATCTAACCTGGTTGATGTGTTGATTGATACCCTTGATTGATACCTTCCTGATTTTAATTGAAAATAGGACAAGTTGGTGAAGAAATTTTGACATATTTTGACAAACTTGTAACTACTCATAGCAAGGATATATTTTGAACCGATAGCCTGAGTCAGATTTATTACCTTGGTTCACTATAAATCATAGTTTCAGCAAACAAACAAAACAAACTTCTCTGGTTTTGAAACTTTGAGATTCAACACATTTGTTATGAAGTGTCTGAAACTTTCGAGCCCGTGATAATTCCAAATCATTAGAGCTCATCATTAGGAAATATTCATTGGTATAACTGAATATAATCTGTGGGCTCTTCAGATCCTAGGTTCTGAACTTGGAAGTTGTTGAATCAAGTTTCAGAGCTGTTGATACGAATTTCAGAGACTGAAGTCACTGATTATCAGACACTGATCGGTCCAGGGACCGATCAGGATGATATCTGATCGGTCTCTACGACCGATCAGGAGAGTTCTTCGATATCTGATCGGTTTGCAGACCGATCAGCAGTTACTGGTCGACTTCTGATCGGTCCGGGGACCGATCAGGAGCTTCCCTGATCGGTCTCCACGACCGATCAGGAGGCTTGGCACGTTGATCCACCTCTGATCGGTCCGGGGACCGATCAGGAGGCTCCCTGATCGGTCTCCACGACCGATCAGGAGGCTCTACCTCTGATCCACCTTGATCGGTCCAGGGACCGATCAGGAAGCTCCCTGATCGGTCTCCGCGACCGATCAGAACACTCCCTGACCGATCAGGACGTTCCCTGATCGGTCAGGATTTCTCCTGATCGGACAGCCGTCCGATCTTATGATCTGATCACCCTTTTAACTTCACCCAGTCCTTCGTTCTCTCATTTCACGCCGAAAACCCTAGCCGAACCACTCCTCAGTCCCGACTCTTCTCTCCATCTTCTCCGAAAACCTCAAATGGCGCACAGGTAACTTCCTTTCTCCCCTAAATCTGTTCATTTCTGACATGTTAGCTTCTTTTCACAGTGTTTCTCTGTGTGTTGTCTCGGTTCTCTTCTTTGTGGCTCCCGTGGTCTCCCATTTGCCTCAACCGTGTCCTATTTTTGACCTATTTAGGAAGAAATCTACTGGTGAGGGTACTTCTAAGTCTTCTGCCGAGAAGTCCAAGTCCCAGGCACCCTCCCGACCTCAACCTTCCTCTTCTTCAAGATTCCCGAACCGACAGTTTGAACAAGCGTTTCAACAGAGGACATTCAAACTACTCCCATGTCGATCTGTGGATCGAAAGTACATGGATGAGTTTTGTCCCTCTGTATCCGAAACACTAGCATATTACAATCTTGACTCGTTAGTCTACTTAGAAAGGGACATCAACTATGACCTAGTATCTGAATTCTACAACAATCTTCATCAAAGCAGCGATGGTATTTATAGAACCAGAGTTGCTAAGAAAACTGTTGATTTCTCTGTAGTAGAATTCTTTAGGTATCTAGGTTGCCGAGTTTGTTCAGGAGATCCTTTTCCCATTTTTCCTGATTTACCAGAATCATTACCTCCTCCACTTGATGTATCACCTGATTCCATCTATGAGTACTTCTTCGGTCATCCTAGACCAGGTGGACTGGATGAGTTGGATGTTGATTTTCCCACCTTTGCCGCTCTACGACTATCTGCCCCTGACTATATTCTTTTTAAGATAGTCACAAACTGTCTCCTTCCAATCACGTCCAAACCTTTAGCAGAGATCCGACCATACCACTGCCTGATGCTTTATGGTTTGCGTCGGTGTCTCGACTTTGACATTATATCCAGCATCTATTCTTCGATCATCTCCTATTCTCAGCCTAGCAGCTCCACCATTTATATGCCTTATGGGCATATAATTACAGATTGGCTCGAGACCCTTCAGATAGATGTGTCTAAGGGTAGGATAGTGAAGATGGTCAGACAGGATTGCCGGCTTGGGAAACGGGCATTTTCCAAGTCCGGTATCTTGGGACAGAATGGGGCTGTTCGGTGGAAGGATGGGAGAGGTCTAGGAGAGTTACCACGGGCACTTCCTCGACAGGTTGCTGTTCCTCCTCCTGCTGCTGATGAGGCCGATCCTGATCTGCGCTGGCAGATCGCTGAGCTAGAGAGCCGCTTCGATCAGCACGATGAGCTGCTGGCTGCTGAGCTCCATGGACTGCGCGTTCGGATCGACCAGCGCTATGATGATCTACGCAGTCAGCAGCTGGTGACGCAGCAACTGCTTCTGGGCTGGATGGCCAACTACCCACCTCCACAGCATTTCTTGGGTCATCCACCTTCGAGCTCCAGCATGCCGCCTCAGGGTTACGAGCCTCCCGCGGATGATGATGATGTTCCTCATGTTGAGGAAATTGATTGATACATTCTATGTGTTATTTTGCCTGTCTGTGTGTTGGATGATATTTGTTGGATATCTGTGTCTGACCTAGATACTTATGCTACTCATATATTTTTGCTATTCATTTGTCTATTTCTCGTTTTTCCTTATGCTTCAGTTCATATTAATATGCTGTTCCTATGCCATGACTTGATTGTATCTTATCTCTTTCTTACTGTCACATAGTACACTTCGAGGGAACTCTAGGTACATTAAGAAAAGACAGTATGGGTTAAGGGGGAGTCTTTTGAGTCTTATCACCCCATTCGCACCTTTTCGGTGTTTGACAAAGGGGGAGAGATATCTAAGTTTAGAGATGTATGAAGGTTTGATTTTAGGGGAGAAGATAACGGGGAGGATCTTGATTCTCGTTATTGACTTCCTTACATCATGGTATATTCATCTTAGGGGGAGGATCTTGATTCCCCTAAAATTATGAAAATAAGAACATTTCTGATCTAAACTTAAATCGTGTTGTCAAACAACAAAAAGGGGGAGATTGTTAATACAGTATGACCTGGCTGTTGTTTTGATGTTGACACTGATTTAAGTTTGTATCAGATGTTATTTGAACTCGGATTGATTACTGATCAAGGTTGATCGTGTGGAAGGGAAAAGTCCAAGTTGGAAACTTGGCACGCGAAGTCGGAGAGGGCTTGGTAGCTCGTTCTCCGTACTAGGTCGGAGAGGGCTCGGTAGCTCGTTCTCTGGCCCTGACGAAGTCGGAGAGGGCTCGGAAGCTCGTTCTCCGGACTAGGTCAGAGAGGGCTCGGTAGCTCGTTCTCTGGACCTGACGAAGTCGGAGAGGGCTCGGAAGCTCGTTCTCCGGACTAGGTCAGAGAGGGCTCGGTAGCTCGTTCTCTGGACCTGACGAAGTCAGAGAGGGCTCGGAAGCTCGTTCTCCAGACTAGGTCAGAGAGGGCTCGGTAGCTCGTTCTCTGGACCTGACGAAGTCGGAGAGGGCTCGGTAGCTCGTTCTCCAGACTAGGTCAGAGAGGGCTCGGTAGCTCGTTCTCCGGACTAGGTCAGAGAGGGCTCGGTAGCTCGTTCTCTGGACCTGACTGAGTCGAAGAGGGTTCGGTAGTTTGTTCTCCGGATTAGGTCAGAGAGGGACCTAAGTGGATATTCCATGGTGCATTGGATCGGTCAGCAGACCGATCTAGTGGTACATGAGATAGTGGATCGGTCGGCAGACCGATCCAGTGAAACTAGTTTCCTGATCGGTCTGGTGACCGATCAGGAAACACTCAGTAGCACACCGATCAGGAAACACTCAGTAGCACACTGAGTGTAATCTGATCGGTCTGTAGACCGATCAGGAGATGCTATTGCGAAGAGAAGAGGGAAGGATCGGTCATGGAGACCGATCCAGCTTCGGCCTGATCGGTCTCCACGACCGATCAGGTAATCTGTGGACCGATCAGGATATGTCCTGATCGGTCCATGGATCGGTCTGGTGATCGATCCACACATAATCTGATTTGTTCGATGTTCTGCGATTCCTCCACTGCATCTGATTTGTCTGATTCATGTGATATAACCCTCTGTGCTATTAGCTTTTGAGTTTGCAGGATTACAGGCACCATTCCAAGCATAATTTCAAATTAAGTCCATAAGAGGAATACGACAAATGGACTTTCTGCTGTGATTCGCGGCGCATGGTGCATTTGAAGCATCAACGGCTACTGGTGAGATCTGGCTGCGATCCGCTTTACTCCTGGTGATTGGTTCGAGCTCAGAAGACACCAGTGAAGACTGTGATTTCATTGGTGTGAGTTCAGAGGACCAGGTAAGGAGGAAAAGGGATTGGCTGCAGCGATGATTTTGTGCAGATTTACCACGATCCGTGACAGCAGAGAACAGGGGCTTAAGAAGCAGAAAACAGCGAGAGTAAAAAAACAAGAAGCAAGCAAGAAAGTGAAAAAAGTTCTGTTGATCGTTCTTGAGCTCTCGTGTGAAAAACTGCGATCTGTGAGTTCTTGTTTCCACTGATTCTTCTTTGCCACCGAGCTCTGTAAGTCTTGTGCTTTAACATATATATTTCTTGAGACTTTGTGGAGAGGTTACTCCACCGAGAAGGAGGATCTTTAGCCGGAATTTATCCGGGGTGCGATCTACCGAAGATCAAGGAGTCGTCCACCTTACGGACATGCCGAGGAGTAGGGGCAAGTTATCCCCGAACCTCGTAAATCCGTGTGTTAGTGTGCTTGTTTCTTTTGTTTTAGTTTCCTAATTTCGCTGTGCTAACAAGTTTCTCTGTAGAAATCTTTGCTTAAGTTTTTACGAGGCTATTCACCCCCCTGATTTCTCACATTAACAAAGTTATTAGGCATTCTCATCAATCAAGAATCATAAAATCATTAATTGACCAAACTACATACAATCCTTAATTTCAATCACTTCAACAGCCATTTCAAGAATTCATTCACAATAACATAGAATAGAAATCTAATCATCAAATTAGGCATCCAACACCTAAACAAGATCATAGTCACAAAGATTAAATTGCTAACTAAATCACAAAACTCTACAACCTGTTAGTATCAGAATCACTAAACTAATCAGAATTAGATCTAAGATTTGGGGTTTGTAAGCAAGAAATCACAAACAAAATTGCATAAGGAAACATGAAACAAAATAGAAATTGCAAAGAAATGTAATCAGATCACGAGATCTGAGCATGTTCGTGGACAATTCAAAGACATAGAATAAAGGAAACTAAAACCCTAAACATTCCACAATCCCAAAACCGAAACCAAACTTCATCAATCTGCTGTTAAACAGATTTGTTCTCGGAAACCTCCCCTCAAACATCCAACGAACTACCAAGCTTCCTACTATCACCAGATGATGCTCATGGCCATTGGAAACCTCCCCTCAAGCTCGCATCTGACTGGTATCACCATCAACCGAAGAAAACAGAGTTTGCTCTGTGTTTTGCCAAGCTAATCCGATTGATCAGAACAAACCAGCTTCGCTGCGGAATGGAATGCGGAAAAGGTACAGAAACTCCAAGAAACCTCCCTCGAAGCCCTGGTGGATGCGAAGATCACTGATCGGAAACCTCCCCGATCGGCAATGTAGCGGTGGAACAGAACAAGGCACGGCTGAGAAACCTCCTCGGCTGCTCTCTGATCGCCGAAAGATGAACGCCGAAGCTTGGTTATCGTCGTCGGAGAAGAAAATCTGCTCTCAGATCTGAATTGTGGAAGGGAAGCTTCGGCGACGAAGAAGATGAACAGTGGTGGAAATCGCGAAGCCGAGCTCAACTGTAGCTTCTCACGCGAAGCTTTTAAACCTCCTCAGTTTTGATCGGACGGTCCATATCTTTCAGGGCTTGATCAACGGCTGTGATGTCTTCAGATCAGGATCAAAACCTCTGGATCCTCATCTATGGCTCAGATCTATCCCTCATTAGGTTGGATGAGCCGGATCTTCAACGGATGGCTCAGATCTGCTCAATCTTGGATGAACGGCCTATAATGCTCCGAGGCTTGATCGACTTGATTAGCCCTTGATTTGAGCCCAAATGTAGCTGATCTGATCGGGTCCATGACCCTTTTGATGCCTACAAGATAATGAACAAATATCAGCATCAAAATACCATGAAAATAGACTAATTTGCAATTAAGTCCAAAATTAACACAAAGTATAAAATGTAGTGTAAATATGGGTTCTATATATGAAACTTTATCAAACCATGATTGTATGAATGAAAATAATAAAGTAAAATCATCCTCTAGCCATCTAAGATCCTAACACAGACAACCTAGTAACCCTACTAAATTCGGGACTTGCAAACCCGGGTCTAGTTAGGGATGCGCGCACAGCACGTACAGTTGCCGGGCCCAAACAACAACATGATTACTATTTTCACTTATTATGATAATAGCTTTCAAACTCATAAACTAATTAAGTGATTATAGTTTAAGATCAGTTTTAGTTTAGTTTCAGTTTCAATTTCAGTATCATGCTCCAGCTTAGTTTTTCCCGTGAATATGCATGATAACTCTATGTTCAGTTCGTTATACATGTTTGGATGATTGTATGCCATGCCATGTTTTATATGTTCAGCATATGTTTTAAATAGCATGTTTTCAAAGCATCATTAGCATCGTATGCATGTTTTGTGAGGTAGTTGATTTCTTACTAAGCTTTAAGCTTACAGATTCTACTTTCCTTATACTGCAGATAAAGACAAAGGAAAGATGGACTAACAAGGGAAGCTGGAGGGCAATGCAGAGATGATGTGTATGGCAGGAACTTGGAATAAAAGATTCTTAGGGGATTTAGCAAATTCCAACAATTGAACTCTCAGTATTTCTATTTCCATGCACTTTTAATTTGTTAAATGCCACGAACTAGTAAACCCTATTTTATTTCAAGTTTAGAATGCTAGCTTTATGTTATTAGGGTATGTTCTGTGTATAGCATGAGTGAAATGTGAGATTTTGGCACGCACAAGTGCTGAAATCAGGGGTTTTGATTCGAAATCAGAAACCCAGATCGGTCTACAGACCGATCAAAGATGGGCTGTGCCACTGGATCGGTCAGCTGACCGATCCAGTCGCGAACAGAGAGTTGGCCTCTGTTATGGATCGGTCAGCCGACCGATCCATATGCGAACAGCGAGCATAGAAGCTTACTGAGTGAGCCACTGGATTGGTCAAGCCGACCGATCAGGGTGCTCCTGGATCGGTCGGTAGACCGATCCAGCCGCATACAGAAGCGTTGTAGCCTATGGATCGGTCAGCCGACCGATCCAGAGTTTCCCTCCGTGCCAGTATCAAGCTGGATCGATTACTGGATCGATCCGACAACCCCAATCGATCCACGGATCGATTGAAATGCCTGACTATAGCTAGTAGGACATCCGAGAGGCATAGATTGTCTTCCCTAGCATGTGTACAACTCCTAGGTACACCTAGAATATTAAGATCAGAGTTTACAGTAATCAGTTTAGCAAAATTTTAATCAATCCAGATTTCCGCAATAGTAATATAGCCCAGCATCACGTAACGATCTGCCTCGCAGCCTAGCCAGTAGGAGGCGGGTCGTTACAGAGTGGTATCAGAGCAGTGTTCCATACTTCCTACATACACATCAGCATTGAACCTGCAGCTTCCAAGTAAGAATACCTCTGCTTTATTTATGTTTCTTGCTTTCTTGTTATAGCTCATGTTTATAAAAAAAAATTGATGCATGTTAGTATGTGATAGTATATAACATGATAGCAATAGTCATACAATTATAATTGTATTAGTTATGCATGTCCTGCCCTCCATGTCTTTAGAAATGACACGAGGACGCCCAGCTAGAAGGACACCAGCTACTGAGCCCCAACATGAGGCAGGCAGTTCAGTGCCTCCCCCAGACCTTACAGCACTAGTGGCTCAGTTACAGCAGCAGCTAGCTGAACAGCAACAGGAAATAGCCACCTTAAAGGCTAGTCAGCAGAACACTCCCACTGTCACCCCGGAGCCTAACTTAGCGACACCAGTGGTCTTAGAGGTTCCACTAGTCCAGCCTACAGCACCAATAGCCCCAGCAGCAGTAGAGGCAAAGAGAGAAGCCTATCTGATCCAGTGGCAGAGAGTTAAGCCAGAGAACTTCTCAGGCACTAGTGAACCATGGGATGCACAAGCCTGGTTCAAAACACTGGAGAGTACGATGGAGCTTCTGGACTGGCCAGAATACGAGAAGGTGAAGTGTGTCTCCTTCTGCCTGACAGGGGATGCATGCATGTGGTGGGAGAGAATTAGAGCGAAGCGCCCAGTGAACCAGATGTTGTGGGCAGACTTCGAGAAGGAGTTCTTTGAGGAATTCTTTCACATGCGGGTTACGAATCGCCACTACGACGAGTTCACAGAGTTTCGTCAGGGCAACCTTTCGGTGGAGGAAGCCGTGAAGAAATTCAACAGGTTGGCTCGTCTATGCCCAGAACTAGTCAGCACAGAAAAAGAACGAGTCCGGTTGATGCTCAAGATGCTGAGGCCGGAAATAGCAATGAACGTGGCTGGCGGCATCCACAGGCCGCAAACCACCGAAGAACTAGTCAGCAACGCCTTGACCACTGAGCACTACCAGAATAGTATCAAGCAGCAGAAGCAAATCCTCTCAGAACCTAAGGGTCAAGGAGGCTCAGGTACCCAGAAGCAGCAGGGCCACACCTCTCATGGCTCTAACTGGAAAGGGAACTCCAGCAACAAGCGCAAACCAGGGAGTTACCCAAAAGGAGGGTCAGTCAGCAAGCAGCCCAGTTATCCAAAGTGTGCTACTTGTGGGAAATTCCATCCTGGAGTTTGTCGTAAGGGCACACGAGGATGCTTTGAATGTGGACAAGAAGGGCACATGGCTAAGCAGTGCCCAAACAAGACTAGTCTTCCTCAGCCACAGCCAATTCAGTACGGAGGCCAGCCAGCTCAGTTACATCAGATGCAGGTCGCTTTAGATGGTCCACACATCAGCCAGGGCAGATTAGAAGCCCCTCCAGCTATGACCAATGCGAGGATCTACTCACTCACCAGAGAGGACGTAGCAAATGCCTCGACAGTTGTTACAGGTCAGATTAATATTCTTCAGCAAATAGAAACTGTCTTATTCGATACTGGGGCAACCCATTCATATATATCCAGGGCATTTGCCGAGAAGTTAGCAATACCTCCAGAGGTACTCAGAGACGCTACCTTCCGGAGAAATTATGGCATCCACGCATCGCTCGAGCGGGCCGGTCATTATAGCGCAGAGAACTCTTCGTAATCGATCGTCCTAAATATGATCGACTATGATGTCATTTTGGAATGGACTTCTTGATCGGATACGGTGCTTCTCGTAAACAAAAGTCATATTCCAACCCGAGGCAGAATCTCGAATTTGTCGGAGAACCTAGGAGAAAAGCCAAGAAGTTTCTCTCACTATGAAGGCACAGAGGTTGATGGATTCGGGATGTACGGGTTCTTAGCACACGTAGTCGGTACCAGGACCAACAACTAGCAGAGGTCCGAGTCGATGTGACTACCCAGTCTTCCCGAAGAGTTACCGTGCCTAGCACCCGTGAGATCGAATTTGAGATAGAGCTCATTCCCGGTACAAATCCTATTTCCAAAGCACCTTACCGCATGGCTCCAGCAGAACTGAAGGAACTTCATGAGCAACTATAGGAGCTGCTTGACAAAGGCTTCATACGCCCTAGTCACTCACCATGGGGAGCACCTGTATTGTTCGTGAAGAAGAAGGACGGAAGCATGCGCCTGTGTATAGATTACCGGGCACTGAACCAGGTCACAATCAAGAACAGGTATCCTCTTCCCAGAATAGATGACCTGTTCGATCAGCTAAAGGGAGCAGCAGTGTTCTCTAAAATAGACCTCAGATCAGGTTATCATCAGGTGAAGGTTAAAGAAGGGGATATACCTAAGACAACATTCAGGACTCGATACAGACATTATGAGTTCGTAGTCATGCCCTTTGGCGTGACAAATGCTCCAGCTACTTTCATGGACCTCATGAACAGGGTATTCAGGGAATATTTAGATAAGTTTGTTATAGTGTTCATCGACGACATCCTTATCTATTCCAGAACTCAGGAAGAACACGTAGAGCACCTGGAAACAGTATTGCAGACCCTTCAGCAGAATCAGCTGTACGCCAAATTCACCAAGTGTGAATTTTGGTTAGATCAGGTGTCCTTCCTGGGTCACATCATCTCAAAGGATGGTATCATGGTAGACCCTAGTAAAATAGAAGCTGTAAGTAACTGGAAAAGACCCAAGAACGCCAGTGAGATCAGAAGCTTTCTGGGATTAGCAGGCTATTACAGGAAATTCGTAGAGGATTTCTCCAGGATAGCCTCCCCACTGACAGCCCTTACCAGGAAGAACAGAAAATTTCAGTGGACAGAGGACTATGAGAACAGTTTCAGCGAGCTGAAGAGGAGATTAACCAGTGCACCTATCCTGACTCTACCAGAAAATGCAGATAGCTTTGATGTATATAGTGATGCCTCTAAATTGGGACTAGGAGCAGTACTGATGCAAAATGGCAAGGTGATAGCCTATGCCTCCAGACAACTCAAGGAATATGAGAAGAATTACCCTACTCATGACCTTGAGCTTGCAGCAGTGGTGTTCGCTCTCAAGATTTGGAGACATTACTTGTATGGAGCTCAGTGCAGGGTGTATACAGATCATCAGAGTCTGAAGTACTTCTTCACTCAGAAGGATCTGAATATGCGACAGCGCAGATGGCTAGAACTGGTCAAAGACTACGACATAGATATCCTCTACCACCCAGGAAAAGTGAATAGGGTAGCAGATGCCCTCAGCAGAAAGTCCAGCGCTACCCTATTATCTCTAGCAGCCATGCCACCACCCCTACAGAAAGAGATCACATATTTCGGTCTCGAACTCCTAGTCGGACAGCTCTCTACTATGACATTAGAGTCTACCTTGCTTGGTGACATCCAGACAGCTCAGGAGCAGGATCCTGAAATTCAGAAAATCAAGCAAGAATTAGCAGAATCAGAAAGTGGAGAATTCAAAGTGTCTGCTAGCGGGGTGTTGTACTTTGGCGACAGATTATGTGTTCCAGATCAGGAGGAACTTAGCAGGGGGATTCTAGATGAGGCTCACAAGACTCCCTACGCGATGCATCCTGGCTCCACCAAAATGTATCAGGACTTGAAGAAACGTTTTTGGTGGCCTGGGATGAAGAGAGACGTCGCTCGATATGTCAGCACCTGCCTAACCTGTCAGAGGGTTAAAGCAGAACATTAGAGACCAGGAGGAGTTTTGCAGCCCATCCAGATCCCAGAATGGAAGTGGGAGGATATTTCCATGGACTTCATAGTTGGATTACCCAGAACCACGAATGGTTTTGATACCATCTGGGTAATAGTCGACAGGTTGACTAAATCAGCCCACTTCTTAGCTATCAGGATATCCTACTCCATGGAACAGCTAGCTCAGTTGTATCTCAAGGAGATCGTTAGATTACATGGAGTCCCACGAACCATTATATCAGACAGAGACAGTAGGTTCACATCACACTTCTGGGAGTGTGTACAGTCAGCTTTGGGCATGAAGTTAAAGTTTAGCACAGCTTTCCATCCTCAGACAGATGGTCAGACGGAGCGAGTAAATCAAGTACTCGAAGATATACTCCGAGCATGTGCCCTAGACTTCAAGGGAAGTTGGTGCAAATATCTGAGCTTAGCAGAGTTTGCATACAACAACAGCTATCAGGCCACTATCGGAATGACACCTTACGAGGCTCTCTATGGGCGGAGGTGTAGATCTCCAATCTGCTGGTATGAAAGTGGTGAACAGAAAGAACTAGAGCTTCAGACAGATCTAGTAGCAGATACCACAGCAGCTATACAACAGATCCGCCAGAGGATAGAGACAGCTCAGAGCCGCCAGAAGAGCTATGCTGATACACGATGCAGACCCTTAGAGTTTTCAGTTAGGGATTTAGTGTTCCTCAGAGTAGCTCCCATGAAGGGAGTAATGCGTTTTGGGAAGAAGGGCAAGCTAAGTCCTAGATATGTGGGACCATACATAATCAGCAGAAGAGTGGGCAAGGTAGCATATGAGCTAGAGCTACCCCAGGAAATGTCAGCTGTCCACAACGTATTTCATGTCTCTATGCTGAAGAAGCATACCCCAGATGCCACCCAGGTGATTGACAGATCCGCGAAGACCTCAGCTATGACAGTCGGCCTATTCAGATAATAGACTGAGCAGTTAAGAAATCGTGGAACAAGGAAGTATCATTAGTCAAAGTTATTTGGCACAGTCACACAGCAGAAGAGGCAACTTGGGAGACAGAAGCCAACATGAGACAGAAGTACCCAGAATTGTTCTAAGTTCGAGGACGAACTTTTTATAAGGTATGGGGGATTGTAATGCCCGAAAATTCTCAAAACTATATTAGAAATATTCTATAATTATTCTGGAATTTTTAGATATTTTTCTGGAATTTTTAGAGTAGCAGAAGTAGCAAAAATAAATAGAAAACGAAAACGGCCTAAGCGGGGATTGAACCCGAGACCTATGGCTTAGGGATAATGCTAGTAACCAGTTGAACCCAGCAGGGCCGTGCTGAAAGGAAAGAGAACCAATAAAATTTATATTGGAGTTGGGCGAATTAATTCCTTAATATAAATAGGAAATTAGAAGAGGAGTTATTAGATTTTTATTCGTGACTTCTCCTCCTCACCCTAGCCCTCACGCCGACTCCCCTTCCCTCTCCTTCTCTCGGCGCTAACCACAAGAAGAAACCTAGGGTTCCCTTCCTAGGGCTTCAAGGACACTTTCCGGCGACGACTTCGACACGAGGACGCTCCCCTCCGTGAGAGGAACGCGTGGACGCGAGAAGATCGTCGAAAGGATCGTCTCCACCGGGAAACCAGCGATTAGAATCGTAAGAAATTACGAATAGGAGGTAAGAAACCCCTCACCTGCAGTATAAGTAGCTTCCGTTTGGTTTTCTATGCATTAGTTTAGTTATATGCAGATTTTTTGACATATAGGGTGTATTTAACCCTCCTCGCAGGTTTAGGGATTTAGTGAGTACCTTTAGATGGGCCGGACACGTCTTTCCCCCTTCAGTTGGAGGTTTAGATGCTGTTGGGTACCTAAAGGTAGTCTCCCTAATAGAGAGGGGAGTTTAAGCACACTAGATGTTCGATTAAATGATTAGCTCAGTAAAATGCAACTTAGGCATTTTTAATAGCTCAGTAAATGCAATAGAAGCATTTAAAATAGCTTAGTTAGCCTTACTACATCTTTTATGGGACTACGGTCCAATGGGTGGGCTCCCACAGTCGCCTCTAGGTTCAGACAACCTTGCACTAGGTTCAGATAACCTAGTAATAGCAAGATAAGTAAATTCAGCTATACCAGTATTTTATTTTCAGTGGCACTGTACAGGATCAGATATCCATTGGGTTGGACTCCCACAGTCGTCCCTAGGTTCAGACAACCTAGTAACCCTACTAAATTCGGAACTTGCAAACCCGGGTCTAGTTAGGGATGCGCGCACAGCACGTACAGTTGCCGGGCCCAAACAGCAGCATGATTACTATTTTCACTTATTATGATAATAGCTTTCAAACTCATAAACTAATTAAGTGATTATAGTTTAAGATCAGTTTTAGTTTAGTTTCAGTTTCAGTTTCAGTATCATGCTCCAGCTTAGTTTTTCCCGTGAATATGCATGATAACTCTATGTTCAGTTCGTTATACATGTTTGGATGATTGTATGCTATGCCATGTTTTATATGTTCAGCATATGTTTTAAATAGCATGTTTTCAAAGCATCATTAGCATCGTATGCATGTTTTGTGAGGTAGTTGGTTTCTTACTAAGCTTTAAGCTTACAGATTCTACTTTCCTTATACTGCAGATAAAGGCAAAGGAAAGATAGACTAACAAGGGAAGCTGGAGGGCAATGCAGAGATGATGTGTGTGGCAGGAACTTGGAATAAAAGATTCTTAGGGGATTTAGCAAATTCCAACAATTGAACTCTCAGTATTTCTATTTCCATGCACTTTTAATTTGTTAAATGCCACGAACTAGTAAACCCTGTTTTATTTCAAGTTTAGAATGCTAGCTTTATGTTATTAGGGTATGTTCTGTGTATAGCATGAGTGAAATGTGAGATTTTGGCACGCACAAGTGCTGAAATCAGGGGTTCTGATTCGAAATCAGAAACCCAGATCGGTCTACAGACCGATCAGAGATGGGCTGTGCCACTGGATCGGTCAGCTGACCGATCCAGTAGCGAACAGAGAGTTGGCCTCTGTTATGGATCGGTCAGCCGACCGATCCATATGCGAACAGCGAGCACAGAAGCTCACTGATCGGTCAACCGACCGATCAGTGAGCCACTGGATCGGTCAAGCCGACCGATCAGGGTGCTCCTGGATCAGTCGGTAGACCGATCCAGCCGCATACAGAAGCGTTATAGCCTATGGATCGGTCAGCCGACCGATCCAGAGTTTCCCTCCGTGCCAGTATCAAGCTGGATCGATCACTGGATCGATCCGACAGCCCCAATCGATCCACGGATCGATTGAAATGCCTGACTATAGCTAGTAGGACATCCGAGAGGCATAGATTATCTTCCCTAGCATGTGTACAACTCCTAGTTACACCTAGAATATTAAGATCAGAGTTTACAATAATCAGTTTAGCAAAATTTTAATCAATCCAGATTTTTGCAATAGTAATGTAGCCCAGCATCACGTAACGATCTGCCTCGCAGCCTAGCCAGTAGGAGGCGGGTCGTTACACTCGAACCCAAGACCTTCGGCCGAACCCGACCTAACCAAACACAGCCAACCAACTGAGCTGTGCGTGATTTGTTAACCAAATATGTTGTGAGATGTATTTAAATTATAGTAAAGGGCCGAAATAAAACCTTGGTTATAAAGGGTTAATTTCTTTCCTGAACCCTAATTCCTTTTCTCCCGAGCCGAAACCCTCTTTCTCACACACGACGTCGTGCGATCCTTCTCCTCTCTCGGCGAAAACGAAGAAGCAGGCGTTAGGGCTTGATCTCCGGCGCCGGCGAAGGCTTTTCCCAGCCTATCTTCACCCGTGAGTGGTTACCTCGATGAAGCCTGGGCCCAAAGAAAAAGAAGAAGAAAGGTAAAGAAAAATAAGAAGAAAGAAAAGTAAAAGTAAAAGTGAAATTAAAAGATTAATTTCAAGTATAAAGCTATAAGTAAATGAAACAAGTACCACCTATGTTTAGAATCAACAGAAGTTTAGTTCCTTTAATTCTAAGCATACAGCATGAGTTTCATTACTTTTCTTATCAGTTTAGTGAGCATGTTTAGTTTTATTTCTAGTATTCAACTTTATTCTGGTTTATCATGAGTATGTAGTTTATTTGAGTACTTTGCTATTAGATGAGGACATGTAGCTTTTTATTTTAGCATTTCAGTTTTAGTATCGTTTGCATTTTTATGCACTTCGAGTTTTTGTGAGATAGTTTAGTACTTACTAAGCGTTTCGCTTATAGATTTCTTTTTTCTCCTACTGCAGATAAAGGAAAAGCTAAAGTATGAAAGGAAGGCGACAAGGTGGTGGTGATGAAGGTGTGTGATGACTGGACTATGGAGAGATCCAGAGTTTGCTGGCAAATTGTCAAGACTTTTCTGTTTAGAGTTCTTTTAGTTTTCTTTAAATGTTATTATGAGTTGAGATTGTAATTAAGTTTATTCTGCACTTGTAGTTGGGTCCTATTGTTGGAGTGATATAGTTGTTTGCTATTGCTAGAGTAGTTTCCTTCTTCTTATTGTGTTATTATACTGCGTGGTTGTGAAAAAGTATGTTCCAGCCGCCTGTAGCTGTGTATATAGTGTCTGTATGGTTGATTTGGTCACCGGTATAGGGGAGACTCTGTCGAAATTTTTTGGTAGGACTTCCTCTGGGGTAGTGATAAATCTAAGTGTTGCTAATATTAGCATAAGTGACACTAGTGAATAGAGTAGTAGTTAGGTAACGGTCACCCTTAGAGAGTAGTAGTAAGAAGGGGGGTCACTACAGTTGATATCAGAGCCAGGTTTCATTCTCCAGCTCACACACATCAGCATCATCCTTGCCGTCTTCAAGTAAGAAAGTATTTAAGTTCTTTCTTTAATTGCTTTCCTTATTATTAACTGCAGTACAGAGTAATTGTTTATGAGTACTTAAGTAAGATAGAAGTTATTGTTACTCCTTTCTTGATTCGTATATATGTATGTTTAGAAAGGATAGAGAAGATATCAAGCCTCTTTCTTTGCATAATTAGATGGCAAGAAGAGAACATCCCCGTACCGTTCGTGCTGAGGACCAAGCTCAAGAGAACGAAGTTCTCAGAGCAACTGAGCCCAATCTTTCTGAAGTTATGGCTCAACTCCAGAAGCAAGTAGCGGAGCAGCAGCAAGTAATTGCCAATCTGATGGCAAATCAGCAATCAATTCCTCCCCCTCCCCCAGCAGTCACTACGGAGACTCCAGCAGTAACTGAGGTTCCACCAGCTGCCCAGGGAGTCGCCACAGCACCTTAGAGGCAAGAAGTTTACCTTATACAGTGGCTGAAATTGAAACCAGAGAGCTTCTCAGGCACGACTGAGCCCTGGGATGCCCAGGCTTGGTTTAAGATACTGGAGAGCACCATGGAGCTTCTTGACTGGTCAGAAGTCGAGAAGGTCAAGTGTGCCTCTTTCTGCCTATCAGGAGATGCTCGTATGTGGTGGGAGAGGATAAAGACCAAGAGAGCAGCCGATCAGATGAGCTGGGCTGACTTTGAGACAGAGTTTTACGAAGAGTTCTTCTGCGAACGGATCACCAATAAACATTATGAGGAGTTTATAGAATTTAGACCAGGTGACCTACCAGTAGAAGAAGCGGTCAAAAGATTCAACAGGCTGGCTCGCCTTGGCCTAGAGTTAGTAAGTACAGTGAAAGAACGAGTCAGACTGATGCTCCGAATGTTGAGACCACAAATTAGTAAAGAGCTGGTCATCAGGGTATTAGTGAGCACTATCTGAACATCATCAAGGCACAACAAACACAACACAAGTCAGTCAAGATCGAATACAAGACAGTGGGAAAATAGGGACCCCAGTCAAGTAATCAGTACTGGAAGGACAAAGATAACAAGAAAGACCCAAGCAGGAAGACGTTCGGGTAGTCTGTGAATATCCAGAGGTATTTCTAGAAGGGCTACTTGGACTACCTCCCAACAGAAAAGTGGAGTTTGAAATTGAATTGGTTCCTGACACCAGCCCAATTTCAAAAGCTCTGTACCAAATTTCTCTAGCAGAGCTAAAAGAGTTACAAGAACAATTTCAGGAGCTACTTGACAAGGGTTTCATCCGCCCTAGTCATTCACCCCGGGGAACTCCAGAGTTGTTCGTTAAGAAGAAAGACGGATCCATGCTAATGTGCATAGATTTTAGAGCGCTGAGCAAAGTAGCAGTTAAGGACAAGTACCCTCATTTCAGAATAGATGATCTATATGATCAGCTGAAAAAAAAGGCAATAGTGTTCTCAAAAATAGACCTGTGCTCTGGGTATCATTAGTTGGAAGTGAAAGAAAGTGATACACCCAGAACAGTTTCCAGGACCAGATCTGGACACTACAAATTTGTAGTCATGCCTTTTAGAGTGACTAATGCACCTGCAGTCTTCATGGACTTAATGAACAGAGTGTTCAGAGAATACCTTGACAAATTTGTCATCGGATTCATCGACGACATTCTAGTCTATTCAAGGACCCCAGAGGAGCATGACACGCACTTGAGAATAGTACTGCAGACCCTACAGCAGAAGCATCTTTATGCTAAATTCTCAAAGTGCGAGTTCTGGTTAGATCAAGTGGCATTTCTAGGTCACATAATTTCTAAAGAAGGTATTCAAGTGGACCCAACTAAAATAGAGGCGGTCAACAAATGGCATAGACCCAAGAACGCCAGGGAGATCAGAAGTTTCCTTGGTTTAGCTGGGTACTACAGAAAATTTGTGGAGGACTTTTCCAGGATAGCCTCTCCACTGACAGCCCTGACAAAAAAGAACAAGAAGTTTGAGTGGTCAGACAAATGTGAGCAGAGTTCCCAAGAGCTGAAGAGGATACTGACCAGTGCTCCCATTCTGACTGTTCCAACTAGTGACAAGAGTTTTGACATCTACAGTGGTGCCTCCAAGATGGGTCTAGAAGCTGTTCTCATGCAAGAAGGAAAAGTTATAGCTTATGCTTCCAGACAACTAAAAAATTATGAAAAGAACTACCCCACTCATGATCTTGAGCTGGCAGCTGTGGTCTTTGCACTGAAACTCTGGCGACGTCATTTGTATGGAGTTCAGTGTAGAATCTTCACTGACCATCAGAGTCTTAAGTACTTCTTTATTTAGAAGGACTTAAACATGAGACATCGTAGGTGGCTAGAGTTGGTCAAAGATTATGACGGTGAAATCCTGTACCATCCAGGCAAAGCTAATAAAGTGGCAGATGCACTAAGCAGAAAATCCAGTGCATCCCTGACGTCTTTGTCATCATTAGCCCTACCACTACAGAAGGAGTTGTCAAACTTTGGAATGGAAATTATATATGGGCAACTCTCTACATTGACTTTAGAGTCTACCTTGCTTGAGGATATACAGAGAAAGCAAAGTGAAGATCCAAACATTCAGAAGATCAAGCAAGGGATACAGAAAGAAGACAAATCAGAGTTTCGAGTAACAGATAGCGGGATTCTTTATCAGGGAAGTCGCATTTGTGTGCCCAATGATGAAGAACTGAGAAAGAAGATTTTAGAAGAAGCTCATAGCACACCATACTCCATGCATCCTGGTTCTATCAAGATGTACCAAGACGTAAAACAGAGGTTCTGGTGGTCTAGACTCAAATGAGACGTTGCTAAATATGTCAGTACCTGCCTGACATGCCAGAGAGTCAAAGCAGAACACCAGAGGCCAGGAGGAGTTCTTCAGCCTCTTCCAATACCAGAGTGGAAGTGGGAAGACATATCCATGGACTTCATAACAGGTCTTCCAAGAACTACGAATGGATATGATGCGATATGGGTGATAGTGGACAGATTGACCAAGTCTGCTCATTTTCTAGCTATCAAGGTGTCTCACTCTATAGAGCAGTTGGCACAGTTATATGTTAAGGAGGTGATCAGACTTCACGGAGTTCCTAAATCTATTGTTTCTGATAGAGATGGACGCTTCACCTCACACTTTTGGGAGTGTGTTCAGAATGCACTGGGCACCAAATTTAAGTTCAGCACAGCCTTCCATCCTCAGACTGATGGACAGACAGAGCGAGTAAATCAGATTCTAGAGGATATGGTCAGAGCTTGTGCGCTAGATTTCAAGGGAAGTTGGTGCAAGTATCTATGCTTAGCTGAGTTTGCCTACAACAATAGCTATCAGGCCACCATCAAGATGGCACCTTATGAGGCATTGTATGGTAGGAAGTGCAGATCACCCATTTGCTAGCAAGAAGCAGGTGAAAGAAGAGAAATGGAAGTAGAGCTGGGCATTCAGACAGAGCAGATAGATGAGATTACTCAGGCTATTCAGAAGATTAGACAGAGAATTGAGACTGCCCAGAGTAGACAGAAGAGTTATGCTGACACACGCCGTAGGCCACTTGAATTCCAAGTAGGGGATTCAGTCTGTCTCAAGGTCGCTCCTATGAAGGGAGTGACGAGATTTGGCAAGAAGGGAAAATTAAGTCCTTGCTATGTAGGACCTCACCTGATCATAGAGAGGATTGGGAAAGTAGCTTACAAGCTGGATTTACCACAGGACATTTCAGCAATACATAATGTATTTCATGTCTCCCTGCTAAAGAAGTGTCTCCACGACCTAGCCAAGTGATTCAGCCTCAGTCAGTGCAGATCCAAGAGGATCTTAGTTATAAGAGCAGACCTACACAGATAGTGGACAGAGCAGTCAAGAGACTAAGAAATAAAGAAGTGCCACTAGTGAAGGTTATCTGGCAGAACTAGAAGCACGAGAAAGTCACTTGGGAGTGGGAGGACAGTATGAGACAGAAATATCCAGAGCTATTCTAAGTTCGAGGAAGAACTTTTTATAAGGTATGGGGGATTGTAACGACCCAATTTTCCCTATTTCAAGTTCTAAAAGTCCATAAAAATATTTAGAAATACTTTTAAAATATTCTAGAGATTTTTAGGAATTTTTAGAGTATTTTTACGTAATTTTTGGAGGTCGTTTAGTATGTTTACAAAAAGAAAGAAGTTTTGACCAAAAATGTTGGAGTTGAGACTCGAACCCAAGACCTCCGGCCGAACCCGACCTAATCAAACACAGCCAACCAACTGGGCTGCGTGTGATTTGTTAACCAAGTATGTAGCGAGATGTATTTAAGTTATAGTAAAGGGCCGAAATAAAACCTAGGTTATAAAGGGTTAATTTCTTTCTCGAACCCTAATTCCTTTTCTCTCGAACCGAAACCCTCTTTCTCACACGCGACGCCGCGCGATCCTTCTCCTCTCTCGGCGGAAACGAAGAAGCAGGCGTTAGGTCTCGATCTTCGGCATCGGCGAAGGCTTTTCCTAGCCAATCTTCACCTGTGAGTGGTTACCTCGACGAAGGAAGCCCGAAAACACCAAAGAGCCACCGAGATCTTCACCTAGAACCTCCTTCCTCCTTCGGTTGGGGTCTCATCCGAACCCTAGAATTCTTCTCCTTCAGCAGTAAGTCCAAGAAAGCATGGTAAGTACTACTCACCTGTGGTAGGGGTTGCTCCGAGCTTTGATTTTCTTCCTTGCTTCTGGATTTCACAGTGCCGAGTAGAAATACATGCTAGGGTTTCTTCCTTGCTTCCGGATTTCACAGTGCCGAGTAGTATTGTATGCTAGAGCTTTTCCTTTCTTTGCTTTGTTTATCTGGCCAAATTTCTAAGGTTGAGTTGCTGTGCCGAATTGCCATGCTAGGGTTTTTCTTACCATCCACAGCATGCTTCTTTGTTTCGGATTTCACTGTGCAGAGTGGTTGCTAGGGATTTAGCCGTGTAGTTAATGAGCATGAACCACTCCTTAGTCCAGTATGCAGTGTTAGTTTCCTTGTTATTCGATTAGCATGAGAATTTTGAATTTTGTGATTTATATGCTTCAATTGTGATAATCTGAACAACCTCAAATTCTAGCACGTAGTTATGCTTTAAGCATGCCTTTAACACTTGAATGATGTATTCTTGTATATCTACCTGCTGCCCATAAATTCCAGCAAGCTTGTCCTTCATTTGGGCCGTGCAGATGGGCGCAAACAACCCTCGATCATTAGCATTTCAAGTGTAGGCAGTCCTGGATGATTGGTAGGCATGATCAGCAGGTTATCTAAGTGAAAATTTTAGTTTTCGGTGCTGTATAGTGGCACGAACAACCCTTAACCTAGATACAAAGTGTTAGTTTCTTTGCTATTTAATAAATATGATCAGCCTTGTTTAATAGCATTTCAAATTCAGCCCTTCATTATTTTGTAAGCATGATATTCTATTGGGTATGTGCAGCATTGATCCCTTTATTACTAGGTTTCATTTGCTATTAGTTATACCTGGGCAGACTTTCTAGTTTCCCATTCACTATTGGAACAACATGAGCAGTATTGAATTATAATTCAGTTGCTAGTTTCTTGTTTTGGTTAATATGCAGATTTAAGTTAATATGCATGTATGTGTTTCTTTGATACACATGTTTAACTCAACCTCCAAAGCATACAGTTAGTTAATATGCAGATTTAAGTTAATATGCAGATTTAAGTAGGATTTTGTTAAGTTAATATGCAGATTTAAGTTTCTTTGATACATATGCATGTATGTGTTCCTTTGCTTTTAATAGCTCTTTAAGTTGAAGCATACAATTAGTTTTCTTTACTATTTTAACATACATGAGTAGTCATGTATTCCAGTGGAATGATTATGTCCTATTAAATCCTTTAGAAGATATGAGTATCTATAAGTGAGAAAAGACCAAGGTGTAAGGCCCCGCCCCTCCTGCTAAGGAGACGGGGGTTACTTACACATACATATACATACCTACTTACTACAGCGGAAGTCTTATTTATAAAAATTAGAAACATTTCTTTTTTTTTTCCTATATGAAACAACATGACTAATCACCTGGACATATAGAAATCACATAGCATACTTAACATGATTTGTAAGTCCTAATGCCCAAACACAAAATTAAATGTCATGGAGTCATAAAGCAGTAACATAACTAGGCATGGTTCTTATTAAACAAAAAGCAGGTCTTTCTCCTTTAGCCAGGACACTACCACACACATCCTTCAAGCCCCTCCTGCTGCTCCCCTAGTTCATCCATTCCTTGCCTTTATCTGTAGTACAAGAAAGTAAGCTGTGAGCACTCATGGCTCAGTAAGTTTCTTTCCTACTCACAAAAACCGTATGACATATATCAAAATCACAAGACATAACACATGAAGGCAATTCATTATATCGTGCAACATATCATAGCATATCATAACATAAGCGTAAGGTATCATGGCATAACATAACAAAATCATCAATTTCACCCTGACATATCATAACATCATCATAAATATCATGGCATAATCATAAGGTATATGCAAGGTAAATTCCTAACCATGTATCATGAAAACATATGCAATATGTCCTTTGAAAACTTATAATATACATACTTAAACATAATCTTAACATGATTAGGGCCCTGACTTGTACCACATACATAAATACGCGTGTCCTATGTAGGTCCAAGGTAGCAAGTCTTGAACCCTACAAGGCATACATACTAGGCCTGTTTCTTAGTCCATCGACCTAGGGGCACTTAGGAGCCCATCCCTAACGAGGCCCGTTTCTTAGTCCATCGATCCCGGGGCGCTTATGGAGCCCACCCTTGGTACAAGCCATACATAAAGTAAAATAGCATGTTCTTACATATCATGGTTCTTATCTCTTCTTGTACATCGTGTCACTTATCATATCATACCATATAGACTTTTGGGCACACAGCTCATCATAATGGTATGTAAAGATTTGGGCACACAACACATCATATATTTTATGCATAAATTGGGCACACAGCACATCATATATTTCGTGCATAAATTGGGCACACAGCACATCATATACTTCATGCATAAATTTGCATATAGCTTCATCATAAATAATACACACCATAGCATAAGGGTTTCCATCATGTATAGATCATAAATGTGCATAATTAAACATAGAAGCATGGAAATCTTACAATCATGGCATATAAGATACATGGAAAACATAATTCGATCTCTAACCCTAATGTCTCTTTGTGGCCGAACCATATAAGTTGGGTTTATGGTGAAAACTTCATCCCAACATGTGAACCCTAAGCAAGAATCACTTCTTATACCATAAGAACTATCATGAGCAAGTTTAGGTAGAGTTCTAGGTTACTTAGACTTACAACTTATCATGGCCGAACCTTATCAAGCATGCATTGGGTTAAAGACTATCATTCAAGCTTGTGAACCCTAAACAACTTTCATAGCAAACATTTCAAGGAATAATATGAGCATGGTTGAGTTAGGTTCTAAGTTTCCTAAGTCCTTCATCATGTATTGGCCGAAACTTGTAGGGTTTGAAATTAGGGTTCAAGTGCCCTAAAAACATGAGAACCTTAAACAACCTTCATAGCAAATATAACAAGGAATAACATGAGCATAGTTGAGCTAGGTTCTAAGTTCCCTAAGCCCTAGATCTTGATGTGGCCGAAACATGTAGGGTTTAGAATTAGGGTTTAAGTGCCCTAAAAACATGAGAGTCTTAAATAACTTTCATAGCAAAAATATCAAGAAATAACATGAGCATAGTTGAGTTAGGTTCTAGGTTCCCTAAGTCCTTCATCATGACATGGCCGAATACTATAGGACTAAAAATTTAGGTTCAAGTGTCCTAAAAGCATGGAAACCTTAAACAACTTTCATAGCATATATATCAAGGAATAACATGAGCATAGTTAGGTTAGGTTCTAAGTTCCCTAAGCCCTAGGTCTTGATGTGGCCGAAACATGTAGGGTTTAAAATTAGGGTTCAAGTGCCCTAAAAACATGAGAACCTTAAACAACTTTCATAGCAAAAATATTAAGGAGTAACATGAGCATAATTGAGTTAGGTTCTAGGTTTCCTAAGTTATACATCATGTAATGGCCGAATACTATAGGACTAAAAATTTAGGTTCAAGTGTCCTAAAAGCATGGAAATCTTAAACAACTTTCATAGCATATATATATCAAGGAGTAACATGAGCATAGTTGAGTTAGGTTCTAAGTTCCCTAAGTCCTAAATCATGAAGTGGCCGAATGATATAGAGCATGAATTTAATTTCCTTACAACAATAAACATGAGCCCACTAGATTAGCTACATAACATTTCATCAAAGAGATCATGAGCATCTTAGATTTTGCTTTAAATTCTCCTAGGCTTTTAAAAAAAATCCAACATAACTGAACCTTCATGGACATGAATAGAGTTTAACTAAACATATAATCATGGCATATCATAATAGTTTCATGACTTATCTTAAGGAGATCTTGGCATACTTAGTTTTAACTTAAAGCTCTCCTAGGCCCTTAGTTTTTAACATGGCCGAATACTCATGGATCTAGGTTTTACCAAACATTTTTAACATAGATAAATCCTTACCATAAAATACATGCTAAAAGAGAAATATTCAATCATATTAAATCTAGATCCTTTCATTCTCTATATCCTTCCTTTGATCTTATCTTGGTTAGAATTCCTTCATGATGTTTTCTTAGCTTTCTCTTTCTTTTTATATGCAACCGAATCTTCATAGCAAAATAAGAGCTATTGTACCACAGGTGAGGGGAACTTACATCCTTTCGCTTTTGGTTTTCCTTTGAGAAAAAGGTGTTCTAGTGATAAGCAAGGTGGAAGCTTCTTCTTCTTGTATTTTCTCTTGTTTCCTTTGCTTGTAAGGTCTAGAACTTGAAGTTTCCTTCTCGGTAATTAGCTTTCTTGGAGAAGAACTTAACTTAGAAATTGGTATGAGGAGAGGAAAGGAGTTTCTTGGTTCGGTGAGAATGGAGAAAGAAGAAGGAGGAAGAAGAAAATGAATTAAATCCCTTTGTTTTCTTCTCTAATCCTATTTATCCCTTGCCAATGAGACATGTCCCCATTCTTTCCCCCAACTCCTCTTTTCCCTCACTCCATTAATTCCCACGAAAATAGAGAGGGGAAGGGAAGTAGTCAATCCTTCTTTTGCTTGCTCCCTTTTCTTAACCAAGAGGGAAAAAGAGGTAAGCAACTTGGTTTTCTCTTGCTCTTTTGCTTAGTTTTCTTTTCTCCTTTAACTAATTTTTTCATTCCTTTCATTCCAATTATTTCTTCTTATCCTAATGGTTATCATTCATAAATCTATCTCCATCATTTGTGGGAGGTTCAAGGTTCAATCCTTGACCTCACCTCTTCTTATTCTATATTTCTTCTTTTTGTTTTTATTTTCCTTTTTTTCTCTTATTCTTTTCATTTCTATGCTCTAAGGAAAAAAAATAATATTCATACACCTATCTTATAATTTCGTGGGTGTTACACAAGGTCTAGAGAAGAAAAGATAACAAGTAATTTAAAGTAAGAGGCTAGTACCCGACTTCCGAGGTTGTCGTTAAACAAATCCAGGTGACCAATTCCGAGGTCTTGGCCCTGGTAAGACCGAGGTCTTTACCCTCATAGGACTGGAGGCTCGCTACCTCAGTCTCTATTAGAGAGCGCGCATAAGATGGTACTAAGCCTGAGCCCAAAGAAAAAGAAGAAGAAAGGTAAAGAAAAAGAAGAAGAAAGAAAAGTAAAAGTAAAAGTGAAATTAAAAGATTAATTTCAAGTATAAAGCTATAAGTAAATAAAACAAGTACCACCTATGTTTAGAATCAACAAAAGTTTAGTTCCTTTAATTCTAAGCATACAGCATGAGTTTCATTACTTTTCTTATCAGTTTAGTGAGCATGTTTAGTTTTATTTCCAGTATTCAGCTTTATTCTGGTTTATTATAAGTATGCAGTTTATTTGAGTACTTTGCTATTAGATGAGTACATGTAGCTTTTATTTTAGCATTTCAGTTTCAGTATCGTTTGCATTTTTATGCACTTCGAGTTTTTGTGAGATAGTTTAGTACTTACTAAGCGTTTCGCTTATAGATTTCTTTTTCCTCCTACTGCAGATAAAGGAAAAGCTAAAGTATGAAAGGAAGGCGACAAGGTGGTGGTGATGAAGGTGTGTGATGACTGGATTATGGAGAGATCCAGAGTTTGTTGGCAAATTGTCAAGACTTTTCTGTTTAGAGTTCTTTTAGTTTTTTTTTAAATGTTATTATGAGTTGAGATTGTAATTAAGTTTATTCCGCACTTGTAGTTGGGTCCTATTGTTGGAGTGATATAGTTGTTTGCTATTGCTAGAGTAGTTTCCTTCTTCTTATTGTGTTATTATACTGCGTGGTTGTGAAAAAGTATGTTCCAGCCGCCTGTGGCTGTGTATATAGTGTCTGTATGGTCGATTTGGTCACCGGTACAGGGGAGACTCTGTCGAAATTTTTCGGTAGGACTTCCTCTGGGGTCGTGATAAATCTAAGTGTTGCTAATATTAGCATAAGTGACACTAGTGAGTAGAGTAGTAGTTAGGTAACGGTCACCCTTAGAGAGTAGTAGTAAGAAGGGGGGTCGCTACAGTCCTATCCACTGAACTTAGTACAAAACCTTAGTCTAACTGGTTAGGATCCGTAAAGGGTAGCTTCGGTTAGTTCCACTAAGCCAAATGCACCAGGTCGAAGCCATATCTTCCTAGACATGCATAGACATAGTTTCCCTAACGTACTATCATCCAAAACTTCACCAATACCGTTGGTCAAGTTAAACTATTTTCCCTTTGAACTAGTCCTAATTACCCTGTCGGGCAGATTGGTTTTGGTTACCCTGTCGGGTAGGTTAATTTTGGAGGTGGCGGCTATTCTGGAGCCTCCTCCTGAATTGTTGGTATGTTATTTTTAAATTCTAGGTTTGTGTCTGTTACTTTTATAACTATATTTAACATGATGATAATCTAATTTTTGATGAGTTCTTAGATATTTTGATTTTGAATTATGAGATTTTACATAATAAATTTTATCTTTGGGTATGTAATATTGGTTAATTCCTACTTGCGTGGTTAAGCACGCTTCGGAACCCACACTTTATTTTGTTGTTTATGTTGAGTTATTAGTGATTTAAATGCTTTATTTGAACTTGACTTGTAGCCAAGTCCGGTTTTGTTGTAAGTTACTTTTTGATTATTTAAAATAAGATCTAAATTTTTAGATCTTGTCGTAAATTTTCTAGAAGATCTTTTAATTTATTAATCTCTATTTTTAATGTTGAATTTTCCTCCTCAAGTGTTAAGTCTTGAGTTGGATTATAATTTATGATTTGTTCCTTGAGGTTTTGATTTTCCTCAAGGTGTAATTTATTTTCTTTTTCTAATGTAGTTAATTTCTTATCTAAGCAAGCAATTATTTTAAAATATTTCTTATTCAAATTAGAGTATACCTCTTTGGGACCTTTGAAAATGAGTACAGACTCGTGGCTCAATTCGGGTTCGGACCCGTCTTTTGATTCTTCTTCGAGGGCCATCAGTGCGAGGTGACTCTGGTGCTTCTGATCTTCGGCCTTCGATTCTTTTGATGAGGAGTTATCCCAGGTTGCTTTGAGAGCCTTCTTCTTGGATGTCTTCGATTTGTTGCTCTTCAATCTCGGACACTCGTTCTTGTAGTGACCTTTCTTGTTGCACCTGAAGCAAGTCACGCTCCTTGGTTCGGATGGGGAGTTGATCTCCTGTAGATCCTTCTTGCTGAAGCTTTCTACCTCCTGGTGAACATCTTCCTTACCAGGTTCACCAGGTACTCTTCATCTTCAGAATCTTGGTCGGACTCTTCTCCAGGTCTAGGCTTGGTCTTTTTCTTTTCCTTGGAGGGACTTGCAACCAAAGTGATACCTTTCTCGGTCCCGACGTTAGTTTGCTCGTGCAAGTCTAATTCATAAAATAGTTCGTCTAATTTTAACTTAGATAATTTTTTTGAAATTTCGTAAGCATCCACGATAGATTCCCACATATATTATGCGGAAAAGCATTTAAAGCGTACCTGATTAGATCGCGATTCTCCATTTGGTGTCCTATCACGTGGAGTCCGTTGAGGATGTCTTTGATTCTCGCATGAAGTTGACTCGCTATTTCTCCTTCCTACATTTTAATATTAAAAATATTATTTAATAGAAGGTCGCGCTTAATTACCTTGGCGTCGCTCGTTCCTTCGTGTAGTTCAACCAACTTGTCCCATAATTCTTTTGCGTTTTGATGCGGTCCTACTCTGTTCAACTCTTCCTTCGTCAGCCCGCACTGTAGAAGTATTAAGAGCCTTGAAGTTTGTAGAAGATTTCTTTCTCATGTCCGGAGTCCACTGTTCCGGGTCCAATAGATTTCCGGAGTTGTCGACCGACACCTTGTAGCCTCTAGTGACGCTGAACCATTGGCCAAAGTCAGTCTTTAGGTAGACCTCCATTTGCTTCTTTCAGTACGGGAAATCACCCCCGTTGAATAGGGGGGACGTACTGTGCTGAAGCCTTCAACTTGAGACATTTTTGTCCTGCACACAATTAAATAAAGAAACAAAGAAAATCCCAAGACTTGGTCTTGGATTAGTAGTGTGGGATAAAAAGAATCTAAGAACTGAATTGGTGTTGTACCAATTTAGATTAATTGGGACGAGAAGATTTCTAAAAAGAGTAACAATACCAGTTTGGAATATAATGAAAAACTGAACATAAAAAAAATGAAAAAAGATTTCACCCCCTTGTCTGATTGGTGGTTGCACCAAATCAGAGTGGTACTTGCTCTGATACCACTTGTTGGATCGAGAATTCACTAGAGGGAGGGGGGTGAATAGCGATTAAAAAATTTAGTGAGAGTACATAGCGGAATAAACACAAAAACAACAACGCTACCACAAGTAATTTTTACTTGGTTCGGAGCCTTCAGGGACTCCTACTCCAAGGCCCGCACTCGTTAAGTGCTTTCGTTTGGCAATTCACTAGCAATTCAAAAGGTTAATTACAAAAGTAAGGTACAGAAATGCTAGTAAAAATAATGCCTACGATAATTTAGAAGAAAGAAAAAATAGCACTTGTCGGAGAGCCTTCGCAGCATCGCAAGAGCACAATAGAGCAATCGATGGGAGATCTTATTGTTCGTTGTTCTTTACTCTAGGCCTCACCCTCCTTATATAGGAGGCTCGGGGCACCCTGATCCCTTCCAGGCGCCTGGAGTATGACGTAGCCCAGCCAACCATGAAGCTCCACGTGTCGACGTGCATTTGAGGATAAAATTTACCTCCGGGCGCTCGGATCACTTCCGGGCGCCTGAACCTCTGGGCGCCTAGATCCCTTCCGGGCGCCCGGACCCTTGTTTTTCAGCAATCTTCTTCCTGTAAGAAAACATTAGTCCAAAGGCAAATGTAAATTATATATCCTGCAAAATAGAGTGTTAGCATAGTTTATAATTAAATAGAATAGTAATTAGATTCCGTCTCACGGAGACCGGAATCTAGTCAAGATCTCAACTTAGAGTTCCGAAATGATTCTAAGTTGGATCGACGCCTAAGTTCCTTTCCCGAGAATACGTCCTCATAGTCATTCCCTTCTAGTGACTTACCTCAACTTACCTGCCAAATGTCCAGTCAACCCTTCAACCCATTTGGACTTTGTGCCAACTATCCGGTCGACCCTTTGACCTAGCTGGACTTCGTGCCAAATGTTTGGTCATCCCATCGACTCGTCTGGACTTCGTGCTAGCTATCCGGTCAGCCCATCGACCTAGTTGGACTTCGTGCCAGACGTCAGGTCAACCCGTCTGGGCTTCTCCTGGACACCTCGTAGAAGTGTTAGATCAATATGAAACTAACTTAACCTACTTTGTTATTCATCAAAACTGAGTTAGACCGTTAGTGCTAACCGCACCAACAATTAAGTTAAATTAAGGTTAAGTTTTAATTAACTTTTTAATATAAAGTCAAGTTTAATTTAAAGTGAATTAGAGTAAAGTTAATGTTTTAATTAGCTTAAATTAAGATACTAATCAAGTTAACTTAAATCTTGAGTCAAATTAGATTTTCAATTAATGTTGACCTAAGTTATTAATAAAGGTTAAATTAAAGTTAAGTTTAGATTAATATTTTGAGTTTTAATTCAATTAAGTTTTAATTATTTAGTTATTAATTATTTAATTCAGTTTAAAGTTTAATTTAATTAAATTTTAATTGGTTTAATTATTTTTTAATTAAGGTTTAAGTTTTAAGTTAAGTGTCTAAGTTTTTAAAAGGATTTTAAAGGATTTTTTTTAAAAAATAATTTTTAAAAGATGATTTTTTAAAATAAATTTAAAAAAATTTTAAAATAATTTTTAAAATAAGTTTTTAAAGGATTTTTAAAATAATTTTTAAAAGGATTTTTAAAAGGATTTTTAAAAGGATTTTAAAGTAATTTTTAAAAGGGTTTTGAAATAATTTTAAAAAGATTTTAAAACTAAATTTAAAAATAAGTTATATATAATACGTTAATTAACGTATGTTTAATTCAATTTTAATTTTAGGGGTTTTAATTTAATTTAATTTCAATTAATTTTAATTTAATCCTTATTCATCTCACCCGATCTATGTTTTCAATCAAAGAATCCTATGATTTTGTGAGATGAGTTAAGTTAACTTTCAGACTTTGGTTTAACTTGTGTTAGTTTCAAGTTTTACTTTGGGTTCAACAAGTAAACATTCTTTGGATAAACTTCTAACCTATGGCGAGTCACCTGGACATCATTAGTGTAATCACACCTTCAAAAATTTTTAAATAGTTCCGTCCACTAAACTTAGTACAAAACTTTAGTCTAACTAGTTAGGATTGGTAAGGGGTAGCTTCAGTTAGTTCCACTAAGACAAATGCATCAGGTCGACGTCATATTTTCCTAGACATGCATAGACAGAGTTTTTCTAATCTACTATCATTCAAAACTTCTCCAATACCGTTTATCAAGTTAAACTTTTATTCTTATTTATCCTAGTCTTAATTACCCAACCGGGTAAATTATTATTTTAGAGGTGTCAACTGATTTGGAGTCTCTCTCTAAATTATTGATTTTCCTTTTAAGTTTTTGTATAATTAAGGTTAATTTTAGTTAATATTTAATTTATAATTTAAATTTAAGTTTTTAATTTGAATTAATTAAGTTGGTTAAATTATCCTTCTTTAAAGGAGTGTAATTAAGATTTAAGTTTTTTTTATTTTGAATTTTAAATTATTATCATTATTTAAAAGATTATATTTGATATTTAAGTTTTTATTAATTCTTTATTTCAGATTGGTTAATTTGTTTGCGTTATCTTTCTTTAAAGGTTTATTTGATTTGGTATATGTTAGATTTCGTTTTGATTTTATCATAGAGTTTGATTTTATCCTTATATTTTCTTTGTCTATTAAGTTTATATTATTAGTTGAATTTGTTAGTTTAGTTTTATCTATAGATTTATCCTTAAGATTTAAATTTTTATTTAATAAATTATTTTTATTTTAGATAGATATTTCTAAATTGAGATTATCAAATATTTTATTAAGGTATTTATTAATTTATCTAGATCTATTTTATCATTTTTAAGTTTTAAATTAGAATTTATCTTAATGTTTGAATTAATTAATTTGTTTAAATTAATTTGGTCATTATTCTATTTGACCAAGTAAGGTTGATGCCGATTTGGTCAAAGTCTTGATTGACTTGATCAGAATCTAGATTATTTTGTAGTTCTGAATTTTTATTTAAACTACTACTTACAGAGGTATTTTGGTAAATTATACTAACCTTAAGTACATCCCCTAATTCAGTAGGCTTCTCCGTTGGATTTGACTCGAGTCTGGATTCACTTTTGACTTGATCCTCTAGCTCTATCGGCTCCTCATAAAAGCTTGGTCAGACGAGTCCAGAACTCATAGGCATCTCAGTGTTCTCTAATTCTACATATGATTTCATTAGGTAATAATTTTATAATTGAATTTATTATCTTTTTATTGGCTCCTGTGTTTTGAGTTGATCGTCTTAGTGTCATGCCGCCATCGAAGTCATTCATAAGGATGAAGCTTTCCATCTACATCATCCACAAATTGAATTTGTGCCTCTTGTACATCTCATATGGAGATGGTTCTTTAACATTTCGCCTGTGCAATTCTTTGTACACCATTTTTTTTAGCACTAAAAGAAAACTCACAAAGATTCCAAGACTATGTCTTGAGATAAGTAGTACAGGAGATAAATAAATTACTTGAGTAGTATTGCATGAATTTTGAGGAAAATGATAATAAAAAGATAATATTATGACAAGTTTTGTCAAAAGGGTTATTTCACCAATTCTAACTGATGGTGAAAAAATAAAAACAATTTTTTTTAAAAAAAATTTAGAAGGAAAAAATAAAAGGCACCCCCTGCTCGATTGGTAGTTTCACCAATTTAGATTGACCTCGCTTTGATACCACTTGTAGGACTGTAAATACGCAAGAGGGGGGGGGGGTGAATAGCATTTTTCAAAAATCTAGATTGAATTAAAATAAAGTATGCAACCAAATAATAAAACAAGAAATCAATGCTAACACAAGCAATTTTACTTGGTTCCGAGCCTTCAATGACTCCTACTCCAAGTCCCGCACTTGTCGAGTGCTTTCGTTAGACAATCCACTAATAGTTCGAATAATTACAAATTTCGTACAAGAATTAAAAATTGTTACCTACAATAGAGAAAATGAGAAAATCTTGATCGTCGGTTGTCGGAGGAACTTTGCAGTGTCGTGGGTGCTTTTTCAGAGCATCGCATAGGAGTAAAAGTTGTTGTCATGCCCCGGAGGAGTCCTTATCCGAGAAAATTTCGGCAGCATCTCTCC
The DNA here is from genome assembly GCF_018446385.1 of Zingiber officinale. Taxonomy (NCBI): domain Eukaryota; kingdom Viridiplantae; phylum Streptophyta; class Magnoliopsida; order Zingiberales; family Zingiberaceae; genus Zingiber; species Zingiber officinale. The sequence goes on along the minus strand of NC_055997.1, from coordinate 25,574,350 downwards.
TGTACGGCGGACAATTTGAAACTTTTCTACATCCTCATATACCTCAGCCACATGCGGCTGGAATAATAACATGTAAATAAACCATCACCACGCAGTTTATATAAATATAAGCAAACCAAAGCAGTAATACCATGACTCAAAATCAACCCTACTCAACTACACTCGTAAAGCTCAAATCCGATGAACTCACCTCTTCTGCCGTCCAGGCAGGCATGTAGTAGAATAAATCCAAATCATACCAAAAATCCATCAAATGATAAGAATCCATACAATATCCATAAGTAAAACAATACAAGACTAAAAACAAAGTCTAATAGAGAAACTAAGATAAAATAACAACTCAAGACCAGTAAAGGACTAGCACTACGTGCAGATGGGGACTAGCGACTGGAACTGCTCCGGACATCCTCAACCTGAAAATACAACAATGGAGGCGGGGTGAGTCCAACACTCAGCAGGTACAACTGATATGCAAAATAAAGTAAATAACAGACAACACTAATCATGCGTACAGTCTCTTGAATACGAGAAAGATAAATGCAACTGAAACAAAAATAGGAGAAAACTGTACTAACCGGGATCAAGGTAAAAAGGTAACAGGGTCGTCAGACCGAAGGTGTCATAATCCTGTATGCATGTCAATCAAATGCATTCATATAAATGCAGCAAGTAAATGCAGCAAACACAAACAATAAATGCATCATGCATATGATGCCAATGACATGGTCACCCCTGACGCCAGTCAGCCATCTCACACACAATGGTGAGTCCGAGTGGGTAGGGCTGTGACAACCGTGCACTCTGACATCACTGCCCCTGATGAGTGACCGAGTGGACGGGATGCTGTCAGAGTACACACATACTCCTACCCCGAAATAATAAATGGGGGAGCGCAATGCTCTCATCTCCCGGTACACGATGACGGGGAGGACTCTCTGCCGGCTACTACACTGAGTCACACTACCCATGAGCGGACCAACGGAGCTAAACAAAGTCCAACTGCCTGCCGGCTACAACGCTGCTACACTAAACCAACGGAGCCAAATAGAGCGGAACTGTCTGCCGGCTACCACGCTGAGTCACCAGACCAACGGAGCCAAACAGCAGAACTGCCACACACCTGTCTGATATACCACTAACCCATGAGTGGTGGTGTGTACAGATACATGTAATTGGCGATGTGCTCACAATAATAGAGCAGACAATCACACAGCATGCAATCATGCAAGATGATGCATGACACTAAACATGGCAATATCACGAATAGCATAGCATGCTCTATACATAAGTATAAGATGTGTACTACAAGATAACGAATCAAATAGAAGGTACACAAACAGATAGGGTATCAAATAAACCCTAGGTTCTGAACATAATATATCATATGGTTGGGTCACTACCTAAAGCATGTATGATCAGGTAAATAATAACATGCAGTGCATAATAAGTAAATAAGAAAACATGTAACAGATCATGTAGTGACCAACCGAAACAAATGGAAAACACAATCATGCTATATGTTAAACACATTATTATGCATATCAAAAGATATAAGTCAAAGTACCCGCCTCCAATCGAAAAGGTCCAATCCGACAATCGAGATACTCGTCTCGTGTCAAAGTCCTGTAATTCCATGACCAACAGATTCAACTACTTACTTATAAATTAAATAGCTAAATCAATTTTACACAGCTATTTAAGATAGCCACAGACAAAGATGATTATTAATTAACCATATAATTAAAGTTAAATCTGCTTAACCCTAATTAATCCATTATTCTCCTTAGATTATGTTTAAATCTTTTAACCCAATCTCCTTGTGAGTTAATCAATTATATCATGGCAAACTTTCTAAAATCAATAAACCCTTATATGCACCAATTGGATTATAACTCCAACCCTAACAATTTACAACAGAAATCTAATAATCCTAATATCGATCATGAAACCATTACATCAATCAACACCAAATGATCATAATGTATCCACTCCAAAACTTACCCAACTCAAGTGGGTGGACAGTGGTGTCGGGCAGCAGGTGGTGGTCACCAAGATGCTGATCTCGGACTGTTTTGCCTCTGTCCACAACCCAGAAGAGACAACTAAAGCACAGGGAAAACGAAGCAAGGATTAGGCAACGGCGCTAGGGCAGAGAAAAACAACACAATGGCCGCCGGAGAGATCGAACCGTGGCCGTCAGCTTCAAGCTAGGGCACAGCCAGCGCTGAGGGCGGCCCTCACCGCGGCAGCGCGCCGACCAGCGGCCCGAGAGGGCGGCTGATGTCGGTGCGGCCGAGGTTCGGCGCGTAGAGGCTGGAGACCGAGCCGTCGAGGAACAGGGCGTTGCGGCAGCCGAGATCGTCGCGGAACAGCCGCGCGAAGGCGCGGGCCGGCGGTTAGGGCAAACCGACGGCTCGGGTGTGCGCAGAGGAGGAGTCGGCACACGGGTTTCGGCGAGGCAGAGAAGGGAAAAACGAGTAAAGAAAGTAAAGAAAATAAAAGAAAAAGGAAATGTAAATATAAACATTTCCTTACTTAAATGACATAACCTAAACAGGCTTTTCCGGGGCCCTGTTTTTATCCCCGTTAACTCGTCCGTACGAGCTCCGAAAAATTCCCGAAAAATTTTCAAAAATTCCGGAAAATTCCCTTATTATTATTCTCTTCTTTCTGGTATTTTACATTCCCCCCCACTTATAAAAATTTGGTCCCCAAATTTCGTTATCTACCATCAGCACATATTAACAACAGGTAAAGAGTATAAATGCTTAACGGTAACTTAAATCACATACCTCAAGGAAAAGATGGGGATATTGAGCTCGGATAGTATCCTCGAGCTCCCAAGTAGCCTCCTCGTTCGAATGATGCTGCCATCCGACATTTAACCAGCCGGATAGTCTTGTTCCGCAACTGACGCTCTTTCTGGTCCAAAATCCGTACCGGAATCTCCTCATAAGTAATATCAGGCTGAACTGGAACTGGAATATCTACCAGCACATGCGTCGGGTCGGGCACGTATCTCCGCAGCATAGATACGTGGAATACATCGTGGACGCCTGCCAGGGATGGTGGTAGTGCTAACCGGTAAGCTACCACTCCGATCCTCTCTAAGATCTCGAAAGGGCCAATATACCGCGGAGCCAGCTTACCCCTGAGGCCAAATCTCTTCACCCCTTCCGTGGGTGAAACTCGCAGAAATACATGGTCGCCAACAGAGAACTCTAGTGGTCTGCGTCTCCGATCAGCGTAACTCTTCTGGCGGTCCTGCGCCTCTGACATCCTCCGTTTGATAGTACGGACCAACTCTGCATCCTGCTGAACCAAGTCTGTAACTGAAACTCGGTGGCAAGCCAAAGTCCCTCTGGAATTCCTGCTGAGTGCATCTGCAACCACATTAGTTTTCCCCGGGTGATAGCTAATGGTACAATCGTAGTCCTTCAGGAACTCCATCCATCTCCTCTGTCGAAGATTAAGTTCCTTCTAAGTAAACAGATCTTTGAGACTCTTATGGTCAGTGAGAATCTTAAATGTAACGCCATATAAATAATGTCGCAAAATCTTCATGGCAAAAATAATGGCGACTTGCCCAGATCATGTACAGGGTAGATCTTCTCATGCTCCTTCAACCGACGATAAGCATAGGAGACTACCATATCGTGCTGCATTAGAACAACGCTCAAACCCTGAATAGATGCGTCGGTGCAGAGGACATATCCGTCCTCTCCAGAAGGTAAAAATTCAAAATCGGAGCCGACACTAGTCTCCGCTTCAGCTCCTAGAAACTGGTCTTGTCATCCTCAGTTCAAGTGAACTTCACGCCTTTCCAGGTCAGGCGTGTCAGTGACATAGCTATCCAAGAGAAACCCTCAACGTATCTCTGGAAATATCGAGCCAAACAAAGAAAGTTGCGAGCCTCTTCTATAGACTCTGTCTACTTCCAACGGTAACAACCTCGATCTCCTGTGGAACCACGGTATACTCCTACTGGTGACCGTGTGTCTCAAACATCTCACAGAAGACAATCAAAATACGCACTACTGATCTTCACATCTAGACGTTTCCATCGAAACATCTCTAGAACTATGCCAAGATGATGTGCGTGATACACCTCAGATCAGGAATAAACACCACGTCGTTAATAACGATAACGAATTCTGATCCAATATCCTAGGGATACCCAAATCATCTAGCCCATGAAAACATCTAAGGCTCCGCAAGCCCTAATGGTAAAACCAATACACATAATGTCCGTATCACAAACATTCCCAATCCATAAGATCCTCGACAATAAACAGATTTGATCACCAATGATATAAATCACCAAAGAACAAATCCTCTAGTGTGAGAACAACGCTCCATCACACGAAATACCACATATGTGGGAGCAATGCTCTACCACAAACAATCCGTAATAGGTGGGAGTAATGCCCCACCACAACAATCCAAAATATGTAAGAGCAACGCTCTATCACAAACCAACTATAATATGTGGGAGCTCCACTCCACCACAAACGATCCATAAGCGTCCAAGGCACCTTACTATCCAACTAGAGGCTGCACGAGATCACTCAACCACATATCGCTGTGGGCAGCCAAAGGTATAACAATCCAGCAATCACATCAACTCATCGTCAAATCTATCAACATCGTAGTGAGTCACCCACTGATAAGAATATGGGCTGACAGGGTAATCCAACAAATGACATAATGCAGACACTCCACATCCTGCATTCAACATAAGTAGAATCATCATGCTACTACCAACAATACACCTGACACACTTACTCACACAACATATGTAATGATTGACATAATCCTCCAATTTGTACACACCACACATACTCACAACATAGGTATGATTCATCGTGATACCTCCAACAATGCATACCGAACCCGGGTGCATATATCAACATAGGTATAATCAACAATACACCTCAACAACACTCACATGACATATATACACCTATGCCAAGAGAATAACCAACATATACTTCCAATAAAGCATACTAAACCCAGGTGCACTCACAAATCAAACATAATCAAAAAGATATCTCAGATACCACACCAAACACATATGTACCTATCACGACTCAGATTAAATTGACAAGATACCTCCATCAAAAAACCACATATATACTTATACCACAACTCGGATTTAATCGACAAAATATCTTCAATAATACATTCAGATACATACATCGAACTACATAACCATGATCCACAAGGAACCTACAAACCATATCAGAACATGGATACATATACTACTCGCAAATGGACAGTCTACCATAGGACTCCTACAACACATAATAATCATAATATACATGCAACATAGACATGCAAAATCAGCATACCAGCTCAATCAAAGAGACCAACCTTATGCTACCAACACTCATGGTTTACGGGTATATCTAAACAAAATTCATGCATATGTATCAAGCATGAATACATCAATCAAAAGCAACCCAAAATAAAGCAATCTAATCATCCAGTAACAACCCTGCTCTAGGTTCAAAGGAACTAATATCGGACAAGAAAGATATACACACCATGGTATAACATTGCAAGTCAATGTCGTACACTACCAAGACTATATCTAATGGGGAAAATTTTATCATCTTAAATCCAAATGTACTCTCCCAGTATACACTAGTAACGATTGTATCCCATAAGTGTTAAGCAATTAGCTCTACACTTCCTAACATCAGCGGGGTCACATATCCCAATGCACTTTTTGAGTCATCCAACCGGGTATATACAGTCCATGGTCAAAGTCTCCATGGAATAGGATACATCGATCCTCTATAAACTATCCAAGCCGACAATGGTATATGGCTAAATCAGTCCTTTCCACGTCAGTACAAAACATGTACTCAAATGTGCTCTAGACACATAACTAAGCACAAATAACCTAAAGGTTCGAACCTCTAAAAATAAAGTATGGAAATCCTCTACTGATCAACCAACAAAACTAAATCATTCATCTACTAACTAATCAAGAATACCTTAATCCTCCACAAGCAACTAAGGTATACCAAACCACGACTACCCAACTCGACAAACGTAAATCAGTCTTCTACTGACCGATCTAATAAGAGTAAATCAATATTTACTGATAAAAATTAACTAAGATAAAATGGTATACTATATTGTTAAGTAACTAAATCGGTTCATGGGTCAATTCAACACTAATTACATCAACTCAAACTAGAGAATGTCAACCCACATAATACCATATGTATAAATGTATACGACCCAAAATAAAAAGTCAGAATTCAAGATCATCAAGACACCCTCATTTTTTTCCAAAAATATCAGCCCACATAATATCAGATGAATAAGCCTCTACTCCCCATGAGGGCAAATTAGGATTCAAAACATCAAATCATTATTTATCCACATAGTCCAATATCAGAGGAAGCAAATATCAACCAATTTTTTTTTTATCATCCTGTTAACTAATCACAACTAACCAGATTTATTAAAATCTCATAAGCACACTCAACCGTAAACTCTCTAGCACCCAATTTTTAATCTGATCACCAACTATAATCAGCAAACCTATAAACATCATACATGACACTCACTATGTCACCATCAACGACAACCCAAATACTAGATCATCAAAATAGTTATCCACTAATAAATCATCAAAACAAATATCTAGTAATAGATCATCAGACAACCACATAACATTTACTCTCATAAATCATTAGAAATCAACATATCACAATATCTGATCTCATAATATCCCTCAACCTCAAACCATTCTCAACAATGATCAAACATGGTAACTCCCAAATGAACAATTTTCATCGTACCGGGTACCCTAATATCCAAAAGATATGAGTATAAAAACTCTACTGACTAAATCAACAGGAATTATGTAGGTATCATCCACTACCCAGCTAACAATAGTAGAGGCTGGTATGTGCCTCCATCTCCTACTAGTAGTAACAGAAGCTAAAACTACTGATGGTATGATAAGAAAAATCACCAGAGACTATAATCCTTGATCTCTATTAAGGTCAACCATGCTCAATGGCTAACCCATCACATGTAATATGTGTTACAACAACCAGACAGGTACTAAAGATAAAGTGCTAATACATGTCATAATTATCAAATTAAACATCATACCTATATGCCGTCTGGAGATGTTCCATCGCTGTCCAATCCCCAACTTCTGACCTCAAAATTTCGAACATGAAAATCACCAGAAATCCATATAAATCCGAAACGGAAGTCCAAAATATATACAAAATGGAAAATCTGTGCAATCCAAATAACTACCCAGTTTGCCTCGCAAACTTGGGCTAATCCAAAAATCCAGAATACCATAAGCAGGTATCATAACCCACTCTGATACCAATAAATTGGTATCAGCCAAATCCCCAATATCCAAAATACAAAAACAAACGATCGTAAAACTTAAGCTCTGATACCACTAAACTGTCACGCCCCGGAGGAGTTCCTATCCGAGAAAATTTCGGCAGCATCTCCCCTGTACGGCGGACAATTTGAAACTTTTCTACATCCTCATATACCTCAGCCACATGCGGCTGGAATAATAACATGTAAATAAACCATAACCACGCAGTTTATATAAATATAAGCAAACCAAAGCAGTAATACCATGACTCAAAATCAACCCTACTCAACTACACTCGTAAAGCTCAAATCCGATGAACTCACCTCTTCTGCCGTCCAGGCAGGCATGTAGTAGAATAAATCCAAATCATACCAAAAATCCATCAAACGATAAGAATCCATACAATATCCATAAGTAAAACAATACAAGACTAAAAACAAAGTCTGATAGAGAAACTAAGATAAAATAAGAACTCAAGACCAGCAAAGGACTAACACTACGTGCAGATGGGGACTAGCGACTGGAACTGCTCCGGACATCCTCAACCTGAAAATACAACAATGGAGGCGGGGTGAGTCCAACACTCAGCAGGTACAACTAATATGCAAAATAAAGTAAATAACAGACAACACTAATCATGCGTACAGTCTCCTGAATACGAGAAAGATAAATGAAACTGAAACAAAAATAGGAGAAAACTGTACTAACCAGGATCAAGGTAAAAAGGTAACAGGGTCGTCAGACCGAAGGTGTCATAATCTTGTATGCATGTCAATCAAATGCATTCATATAAATGCAGCAAGTAAATGCAGCAAACACAAACAATAAATGCATCATGCATATGATGCCAATGACATGGTCACCCCTGACGCCAGTCAGCCATCTCACACACAATGGTGAGTCAGAGTGGGTAGGGCTGTGACAACCGTGCACTCTGACATCACTGCCCCTGATGAGTGACCGAGTGGACGGGATGCTGTCGGAGTACACACATACTCTACCCCGAAATAATAAATGGGGGAGCGCAATGCTCTCATCTCCCGGTACACGATGACGGGGAGGACTCTCTGCCGGCTACTACGCTGAGTCACACTACCCATGAGCGGACCAACGGAGCCAAACAAAGTCCAACTGCCTGCCGGCTACAACGCTGCTACACTAAACCAACGGAGCCAAACAGAGCGGAACTGTCTGCCGGCTACCACGCTGAGTCACCAGATCAACGGAGCCAAACAGCAGAACTGCCACACACCTGTCTGATATACCACTAACCCATGAGTGGTGGTGTGTACAGATACATGTAACTAGCGATGTGCTCACAATAATGGAGCAGACAATCGCACAACATGCAATCATGCAAGATGATGCATGACACTAAACATGGCAATATCACGAATAGCATAGCATGCTCTATACATAAGTATAAGATGTGTACTACAAGATATCGAATCAAATAGAAGGTACACAAACAGATAGGGTATCAAATAAACCTAGTTTTTGAACATAATATATCATATGGTTGGGTCACTACCTAAAGCATGTATGATCAGGTAAATAATAACATGCAGTGCATAATAAGTAAACAAGCAAACATGTAATAGATCATGTACTGACCAACCGAAACAAATGGAAAACACAATCATGCTATATGTTAAACACATTATTATGCATATCAAAAGATATAAGTCAAAGTACCCGCCTCCAATCGAAAAGGTCCAATCCGACAATCGAGATACTCGTCTCGTGTCAAAGTCCTGTAATTCCATGACCAACAGATTCAGCTACTTACTTATAAATTAAATAGCTAAATCAATTTTACACAGCTATTTAAGATAGCCACAGACAAAGATGATTATTAATTAACCATATAATTAAAGTTAAATCTGCTTAACCCTAATTAATCCATTATTCTCCTTAGATTATGTTTAAATCTTTTAACCCAATCTCCTTGTGAGTTAATCAATTATATCATGGCAAACTTTCTAAAATCAATAAACCCTTATATGCACCAATTGGATTACAACTCCAACCCTAACAATTTACAACAGAAATCTAATAATCCTAATATCGATCATGAAACCATTACATCAATCAACACCAAATGATCATAATGTATCCACTCCAAAACTTACCCAACTCAAGTGGGTGGATAGTGGTGTCGGGCAGCAGGTGGTGGTCACCAAGATGCTGATCTCGGACTGTTTTGCCTCTGTCCACAACCCCGAAGAGACAACTAAAGCACAGGGAAAACGAAGCAAGGATTAGGCAAGGGAGGCAGCGGCGCTAGGGCAGAGAAATACAACACAATGGCCGTCGGAAAGATCGAACCGTGGCCATCAGCTTCAAGCTAGGGCACAGTGTCGGCAGGGCTCGGCTAGGGCACGACGTCAGTAGGGTTCGGCTAGGGCACGCGAGGAAGGGGCGTCACGGGAAGAGGTGAAGTGTCGGCACTGGAGGAGGAAGAGCACCCGGTGGTGCTGTCGGGTGGAGAAGGCGCAGAGAGGAGAGGAGTTCGGCTCTTGATCAAGCGCCGGCGAGGAAGAAACCGCCAGGGCCGGCGGTTAGGGCAAACCGACGGCTCGGGTGCGCGCAGAGGAGGAGTCGGCACACGGGTCTCGGCGAGGCAGAGAAGGGAAAAACGAGTAAAGAAAATAAATAAAATAAAAGAAAAAGGAAATGTAAATATAAACATTTCCTCACTTAAATGGGATAACCTAAACAGGTTTTTCCGGGGCCCCATTTTTATCCCCGTTAACTCGTCCGTACGAGCTCCGAAAAATTTCCGAAAAATTTCTAAAAATTCTGGAAAATTCCCTTATTATTATTCTCTATTTTCTGGTATTTTACAGTTGTAGCAGTTGATCATCTAAAGCTGCTGGTCGAAGGCCCTTATATATGCCCATTCTAGACACTTGGAACCCCTCCGGGCACCTGGACCATGCTAACGTGGCTCGACCAGTCGACGCGCTCCAACTCAGCTCTTGGATAGATTTTCTGGTCTGAGTAATTGGACCAACTCTGGGCTCTCAGATTGCCTGGGTGTCTGCAGTGCCTAGGTGACACTAGTCTAGATGTTTGGACGAACTCCAGGCACCCAGACCGCCTGGGTGTCTGCGACACTCACCTGGGCGACACTAGTTCGGGTGCTTGGTGTTAGGATGTATACTAAAAGCCTAGCTTTTTGTATGAATATTTATTTTGAAATGAGAATTACATTGGTCAAATGTCTACATTTAGTTAAATGTAGTTGTCCATTTAATTTATATTGTAGATAACATGGTGTGTGGTGTCACACAGAAGATCATGTTATCAGTTCCTTATAAATTATAAATAGTAGCTCACAACCAAGATGAATTGGAACAAAGCATTGGAATGGTTGTAGTGTAATTTGGTATTAGTTTGTCTTGACTATAAAATTATACTAGTACACTATGTGTGTATTGAGCAGGACCATTTGAGGTTGTTTCTTTTTATACTGACTACATAAAAGAATAGAACCTCTGTTATTATGGATGTGGATACTCTTAATCCCGATATAATAACAAGCACATATACTTAGTATTTATTTCTTTATTATGGGTGAGATTTATTCGTTAAATCAATAGGCTCGATAAGTTAAGAAATAATATTATTTATATGGTGTGTTGTTGATTATAGAAGGAAACTATGCCCTAGTTATCTAGGTTGATGATGCCCCCTTGAGGAGCTCATAAGGATTGTCATGTAAACCCTGCAGGTGGACTTAGTTCCGACATGATAATAAAGTTGAGTAGTACTACTCTTGGAGCTAGATATTAATTAAGTGAGTTGTCAGTAACTCATTTAATTAATGAACATTCGATATCTTAAATACAGGGAGATTAATGCATTCATGAAAAGAAGGAGCTCATAATGTAATATGAAATTGGTGCGGTAGTTCAATAATAGCTCTTTAGTGGTATGAGTTATTATTGATGAACCTGAGTTGGGTGTTCGGGTTGAACACAAGAAGCTCAAGCTCATCGGGAGGCCAAAACCAATTCCTCCTCTTGGTCCCTGTTGTAGCCTCCATAAAGCCTCATGCTCACCCGTTTTGATTTTGCTTCTTACCCAAATGAGGGGCCGGTCACATCCTTGCTTGGTGCCCAAGTAAGGGGCCGACCAAGCCTAGCTTGGTGCCCAAAATTGTAACACCCCACCCTCCTCACTACTAGTCTGCGAGGGCGGAGCGCTACTGGACTACTAACTAATCTTAACTAACATTGCACACATGTAATGTTCTATACTTAAATCTCTCTAAACACTCAAAACATGCAATTAACTGGCAGCGGAAGACTAAATGACTCATCTATACATACTACTCAGACTTATGTTCACAACTAAATCTATACATCAATTTAATCATGCTGAAATATATGTATTAATCTGAACATACATGCAACCATTATACAACTCAGATAATAGGTCTAATGTGCATAACAATTTAAATGAAAGAATTCTAAATACATGACAATCTTAATAAATTCTTATGCTAGGTCCCAAGGCTTCTATAGTCCAGGCATCACACATCCATCCGCACCTCCTTGTCGCCTTCCTTTGCTATAACTTTTCCTTTCCTTTATCTGCAGTAAGAGGAAATGCAACTATAAGCAAAATTGCTTAGTAAGCGCTATCTAACTCACAAAACTCGAATATGCATGTGAATAAAATAAATCTAAAACTGAATGCTTTAAAGGGAATACATGCTCATCTAATAGCAAAAGACACAAGACATGCTGAAATGCTAAACATGTAAAGCTTATTTCACTTGTTCAAAACTTATACTTTTATACTTTAGAATAATAAGTTTAACTGAACTGATACATAAGCTGAGCTAAACTGATGCTAGGCTAATGCTGAATCTGAACTGTATTCACGTAACTGATTTGTGAAGTTTTGAAAACTATTTTCATAATAGATAAAAATAATAATCAAGCTGCTGATGGGCCCGACAACTGTACTTGCTATGCACGCATCCCTAACTAGACCCGAGATAGCTAGTCTTGAATCTAGTAGGGTTTACTAGGTTATCTAAACCTAGGGACGACTATGGGAGCCCAACCCAAGGACAACTAAGAGTCCAAGACAGTGCCACTGATAAAAGTAAAATACTGATTCATAAGTTGATTTATCTTAATTACTTCTTCTTTAAATACCTTGGCATTTTAACGAGCACCTTGTGTGCCAAAATCCCTAAAGTCTTGACTTTGGGATCTACTTAAGGCCTTGGCCTTTTTCTTTCTTTTCATTATCTTTCTTATACTTGTTAATACCTCTAATAAAAGAATACTTCTTTAAAAACTGAAATGTTTAAACAAATTCTAACTTTGAAATGCATATACAAAATCTGCATACTATGCTAATCAAAATTCTGCATACTATACTAATCAAGATTTTGCATTCTATGCTACACTATTTCTGCATACTATGCAAACATAAATTCTGCACTATAATACTTAACCAACTGCATTATAATCTTTTTTTTTAAAAACTGCACTATAAGTTCCACCAAAAATCTGCACTACAAGTTCCACAAAAAATCTACACTATAAATTCCACCAAAAATCTGCACTACAAGTTCCACAAAAAATCTGCACTATAAATTTAATTAAAATATGCACTATAAGCATAATTAAAATCTGCACTATAAGCTTATATAAAAATCTGCACTATAAGCTTAATTAAAATCTGCACTATAGGCTTAATTAAAATCTGCACTATAAATTCCACCAAAAATCTGCACTATAAGCTTAATTAAAATCTGCACTATAAGCTTACATAAAAATCTGCACTATAAGCTTAATTAAAATCTGCACTATAAATTCCACCAAAAATCTGCACTACAAGTTCCACCAAAAATCTGCACTATAAACTTAATCAAAATATGCACTATAAGCTTAATTAAAATCTGCACTATAAGCTTACACAAACATCTGCACTAAAAGCTTAATTAAAATCTGCACTACAAGCTTAATTAAAATCTACACTATAAGCTTACATAAAAATCTGCATTATAAGCTTAATTAAAATCTGCACTATAAACTTAATTAAAAATCTGCACTATAAGCTTAATTAAAATCTGCACTATAAGACTACATAAAAATCTGCATTTCTAATTACAAGGGAAAAAACAAATCTTGGATCTACTCTAAATTCCCAAGAAACCACAATCCTTTACAGCATATTCTGAAAACTAAAAGAAACACTAAATCAAAGCTCAAAACTACCCTTACCGCAGGTGAGTAGCACTTATCTCCTTAATAACATGCTTCGAAATCGGAAACGAGAAGCTAACATGAATCTGAAACTACTCTACTGCAGGTGAGGAAGCACTTACCTTGGTTTCTTGGTCTTACAATCCGAATTAGGCTTCTAGGGTTTTCGGAGAGCTTGAGATTTTGGCTCTTCTTCGTTCCCACGGCTTCTCTTCGACGAGAGGATCATAAGGAGGTGAAGAACTCTCGGGATTTGCCCTTCGCCCGTCACCGGAGAGAAGCCTAGCTTCGGCTTGTTTCTGCCCGAGAAATCGCCGTCGCCGCGCGCAGAAGAAAGGAGAGGAGAAAGGTTTCTAGGTCACGGGAAATAAAACCCTCTACTAACTTATCCCTTTTATAATCTCCAATATTCTGTTAACTTGTTAAATAAATGTTGCTACCTTTTCTAAACAGAACCGCCCGCTTTGGCACTTGGTCAGCCGGATTCGCTTAAGGTTCGGTTCGGGTCGGAGGTCGCGGGTTCGAATCTCAGCCGCAACCCTTTTATTCCAATTTATTTTCTGTTTATTAACTACCACTTAAATAATTTTCACTCCTCCTTTAATCAGCAATGCCCGCTTGAACACTTGGCTAGCCGCGTTTTGACCGGGTCAGAGGTCGCGGGTTCGATTCCTCATCCGAACCTTTTATTCCCATTTATTTTCTATTTCCTAACTACTGCTTAAATAAATGTTGTTCTCCTTTTAATCAGCAACGCCCGCTTGGGCACTTGGTCAGTTGGATTCGCTTAAGAGTTGGCTCGGCCGAAGGTCTCCGGTTCGAATCTCGGCTTGGACATTATTTTTATCGAAACTTCTTTCGTTTAGTAAAAATACCAAATGAACTCCAAAAATTGCATAAAAATACTCTAAAACTTTCTAAAAATCTCTAAAATATTTCTAAAGCATTTCTAAATATTTTTAAATGCTATTAGGACTTGGAATCAGGAAATTTGGGTCGTTACAATCCCCCATACCTTATAAAAAGTTCGTCCTCAGACTTAGAATAATTCTGGATATTTCTGCCTTATGCTGTCCTCACGCTTCCAAGTAATTTCCTCGTGCTTCTGGTTCTGCCAGATGACCTTTACTAGTGGTACTTCTTTGTCCCTTAGTCTTCTTAACTTCTCGGTCCACTATCACTCATATCGCATCGTACCCATTAGTGGTCCTTGTAAGACCTGCTATAAAGTCCCTGGTGGCCGTAGGTGTATTAGTCACCCCAAGTGGCATGACTACGAATTCGTAGTGTCCATATCTGGTTTTGGAAGCTGTTCTGTATGTATCACTTCCTTTCACTTTCAACTGATAGTACCTAGAGCGCAAGTCTATTTTAGAGAACACTATTGCCCCCTTTAACTGATACACTATTGCCCCCTTTAACTGATCAAATAGATCATCTATTCTGGGAAGAGAGTACTTGTCCTTAACTGTTACTTTGCTCAGCGCTCAAAAACTTTTATCTCACTTTAGCACTTATAAACAAATATTTCTAAGGGTTTCTCTATGCTACAATTAATAAGGAAAAGCATACTAATAAAAGAATTTTAAATACTTTCATACTTGAAGACGGCAAGGCTGGTGCTGATGTGTGATGCTGGAGAATAGGAACTGCTCTGATACCAACTTGTAACACCCCACCCTCCTCACTACTAGTCTGCGAGGGCGGAGCGCTACTGGACTACTAACTTATCTTAACTAACATTGCACACATGTAATGTTCCATACTTAAAACTCTCTAAACACTCAAAACATGCAATTAATTGGCAACGGAAGACTAGATGACTCATCTATACATACTATTCAGACTTATGTTCACAACTAAATCTATACATCAATCTAATCATGCTGAAATATATGTATTAATCTGAACATGCATGCAACCATTATACAACTCAGATAATAGGTCTAATGTGCATAACAATTTAAATGAAAGAATTCTAAATACATAGCAATCTTAATAAATTCTTATGCTAGGTCCCAAGGCTTCTATAGTCTAGGCATCACACATCCATCCGCACCTCCTTGTCGCCTTCCTTTGCTATAACTTTTCCTTTCCTTTATCTGCAGTAAGAGGAAATGCAACTATAAGCAAAATTGCTTAATAAGCGCTATCTAACTCACAAAACTCGAATATGCATGTGAATAAAATAAATCTAAAACTGAATGCTTTAAAGGGAATACATGCTCATCTAATAGCAAAAGAAACAAGACATGCTGAAATGCTAAACATATAAAGCTTATTTCACTTGTTCAAAACTTATACTTTTATACTTCAGAATAATAAGTTTAACTGAATTGATACATAAGCTGAGCTAAACTGATGCTAGGCTAATGCTGAATCTGAACTGTATTCACGTAACTGATTTGTGAAGTTTTGAAAACTATTTTCATAATAGATAAAAATAATAATCAAGCTGCTGATGGGCCCGACAACTGTACTTGCTATGCGCGCATCCCTAACTAGACCCGAGATAGCTAGTCCCGAATCTAGTAGGGTTTACTAGGTTATCTAAACCTAGGGACGACTATGGGAGCCCAACCCAAGGACAACTAAGAGTCTAGCATAGTGCCACTGATAAAAGTAAAATACTGATTCATAAGCTGATTTATCTTAATTACTTCTTCTTTAAATGCCTTGCCATTTTAACGAGCACCTTGTGTGTCAAAATCCCTAAAGTCTTGACTTTGGGATCTACTTAAGGCCTTGGCCTTTTTCTTTCTTTTCTTTATCTTTCTTATACTTGTTAATACCTCTAATAAAAGAATGCTTCTTTAAAAACTGAAATGTTTGAACAAATTCTAACTTTGAAATGCATAAACAAAAATTTGCATACTATGCTAATCAAAATTCTGCATACTATACTAATCAAGATTCTGCATTCTATGCTACACTATTTCTGCATACTATGCAAACATAAATTTTGCACTATAATACTTAACCAACTGCACTATAATCTTTTTTTAAAAAAACTGCACTATAAGTTCCACAAAAAATATGCACTACAAGTTCCAAAAAAAATCTACACTATAAATTCCACCAAAAATCTGCGCTACAAGTTCCACCAAAAATCTGCATTATAAACTTAATTAAAATCTGCACTATAAGCTTAATTAAAATCTGCACTATAAGCTTACATAAAAATCTGCACTATAAGCTTAATTAAAATCTGCACTGTAGGCTTAATTAAAATCTGCACTATAAATTCCACCAAAAATCTACACTATAAGCTTAATTAAAATCAGTACTATAAGCTTAATTAAAATCTGCACTATAAGCTTACATAAAAATCTGCACTATAAGCTTAATTAAAATCTGCACTATAGGCTTAATTAAAATCTGCACTATAAATTCCACCAAAAATCTGCACTACAAGTTCCACCCAAAATCTGCACAATAAACTTAATTAAAATCTACACTATAAGCTTAATTAAAATCTGCACTATAAGCTTACATAAAAATCTGCACTATAAGCTTAATTAAAATTTGCACTACAAGCTTAATTAAAATCTGCACTATAAGCTTACATAAAAATCTGCATTATAAGCTTAATTAAAATCTGTACTATAAGCTTAATTAAAATCTGCACTATAAGCTTAATTAAAATCTACACTATAAGCCTACATAAAAATCTGCATTTCTAATTACAAGGGAAAAAACAAATCTTGGATCTACTCTAAATTCCCAAGCAACCACAATCCTTTACAGCATATTTCGAAAACTAAAAGAAACACTAAATCAAAGCTCGAAACTATCCTTACCGCAGGTGAGTAGCACTTACCTCCTTAATAACATGCTTCGAAATCGGAAACGAGAAGCTAATATGAATCCGAAACTACTCTACTGCAGGTGAGGAAGCACTTACCTTGGTTTCTTGGTCTTACAATCCGAATTAGGCTTCTAGGGTTTTCGGAGAGCTTGAGATTTTGGCTCTTCTTCGTGCCCACGGCTTCTCTTCGACGAGGTGATCATAAGGAGGTGAAGAACTCTCGGGATTTGCCCTTCGCCGGCTGTCGGAGAGAAGCCTAGCTCTGGCTTGTTTCTGCCCGAGAAATCGCCGTCACCGCGCGCAGAAGAAAGGAGAGGAGAAAGGTTTCTAGGTCACGGGAAATAAAACCCTCTCCTAACTAATCCCTTTTATAATCTCCAATATTCTGTTAACTTGTTAAATAAATTTTCTACCTTTTCTAAACAGAACCACCCGCTTGGGAACTTGGTCAGCCGGATTCGCTTGAGGTTCGGTTCGGGTCGGAGGTCGTGGGTTCGAATCTCGGCAGCAACCC
Organism: Zingiber officinale; assembly: GCF_018446385.1. Taxonomy (NCBI): domain Eukaryota; kingdom Viridiplantae; phylum Streptophyta; class Magnoliopsida; order Zingiberales; family Zingiberaceae; genus Zingiber; species Zingiber officinale. Next base: position 25,556,426 of record NC_055997.1, on the reverse strand, counting down.
TTTTATTCCAATTTATTTTCTGTTTATTAACTACCACTTAAATAATTTTCACTCCTCTTTAATTAGCAACGCCCGCTTGAACACTTGGCTAGCCGCGTTTCGCCGAAACCTCTGACCGGGTCAGAGGTCGCGGGTTCGATTCCTCGTCTGAATCTTTTATTCCCATTTATTTTCTATTTCCTAACTACTGCTTAAATAAATGTTGTTCTCCTTTTAATCAGCAATGCCCGCTTGGGCACTTGGTCAGCCGGATTCGCTTAAGAGTTGGCTCCGCCGGAGGTCTCCTGTTCGAATCTCGGCTTGGACATTATTTTTGTCGAAACTTCTTTCGTTTAGTAAAAATACCAAACGAACTCCAAAAATTACATAAAAATACTCTAAAAATTTCTAAAAATCTCTAGAATATTTCTAAAGCATTTCTAAATATTTTTAAATGCTATTAGGACTTGGAATGAGGAAATTTGGGTGATTACAAAAATATGGGTCGGCCAAGCCTTGCTTGGTGTCCAAGCAAGGTCCGACCATACCACATAGGAGAAGAGAAAGAGGAAGTTTTTATTAAAACAAAACTTTGTTAAAATCTTTCCTTTTATAGCTTTCTATAATGGATTAAAAGAGATATTTTAATTTTGTTAAAATCTTTCCTTTTTTGTAGTTATCTACAATGGTTAAAAGAGAGATTTTAATCTTTACTTTTTTTAAGTTATCTACAATGTTTAAAAGAAAGATTTTAATTTTGTTAAAATCTTTCCTTTTTTGTAGTTATCTACAATGGTTAAAAGAGAGATTTTTAATTTTGTTAAAATCTTTTCTTTTTTATAACCAACCATTCTAGGAATAAAAGGAAGATTTTGTTTAAAACAAAATTTTGTTATAATCTTTCCTTTTATAGCTATTCACAATGGTTTAAAAGAAAGATTTTTATTTTGTTAAAATATTTCTTTTTTTTTTTGTAAAATATCGAAAATATCGAAAATACTGAAAATGGGCGAATAAATATAAGGGACTTTTCCGAAATTTTTAGAAATTTTTTGAGAATTTTTGGAGCTCGTATGACGAGTTTAAGGGGATCAAATATTGGGCCCCGGGAAAGCATGTTTAGGCTACCCCATTTAAACCAGGAAAAGTTGATTTTCCTTTTTCTTTTTCTTTTCTTTTTCCTTTATCCCCTACCGAACCTATGCCGTGCCGTAACATCCTCGCGCCGAGCCGTTCTCCTCTCACTCCTGTCTCCTCCTTTTCCTAACCGGCATCGCACGCGACGGTTCCTACTCCTATTTCTTCTTCCGATCCCCTCATTTCCTCATCGATTTCCTTTTCCGCTCTCGATCAGCCGTCGATCACCTCTCCCGTCGCCCCGATCACCACCATTATCACCGAGCGCCGCCATCCCTGTGCCTGAAGCCTCCTTCTCTTCCTCTTCGTCGAGACTCACGCCGCTCGCCGCCGACGTCTTCTCCTCGCCGGCACTCGAGCACCCCGACATCTACTGGCGCCACCAGTTTCTTTCTTCTCGAGCCATACGCCGCCGACCCCCTCTCCTTCCCTCTGCTCAAGCGTCGCTGACCTCGACACCAAGGTCCAGGATCGGCCAGACGAACCCTAGTTGTCCTCAACACTGATCACCATAGAAAGACCGCCGACAACAACCTTTCTTTCTGCCCTACCTTAGGTAACCTTTCTTCCTCTCGTGCCCTAGTTCCTGGTGCTTGCTGTTCTGAAGATTGGCAATTGTTTGTGTTGCTCCCATAGAAGCTACAGGATTCCAGCAGCTCCGTTGTGTTCCGGCAGTAACTTCATTGTAATTTTGGTCACTAGATTTTGGCGACGAATTTCTACTGCTGTGAAGCGTAGGCTAGGATATCAATTTGGGTGAGTTTGTTTGGATAGGTTTGATTCTTTATATAGTTGGTTGTTCATGTGTAGTTAGGTTAACTTGTGGTTAAGTTAGGAATGGGTTGTTTGAATTTGATTTAAGGTTAGGTTGATTATGTATAGATTTTAATCTAATTGATAAGTGGAACAATTAGGGTTTAACGAAGTTAACCCTAGTTGATTAATAGATTAGATTTTAGCTGGGGATTTGTTTTAGCTAATTAATTTATGTAATTAGCTAAATCTATATATTATGTGTTACAGGACTTTGATTCGAGACGGTGTCTCGATGAGAGATCTATTTTGAATACGATCATCTTATTAGAGGCGGGTACCTTGACTTATCTATTTTGATATGTCATTTGATATGGATAGTAGTTTTTAACAAGTAGTAATAATTATGTTTCTTATCTGCATCGATTTGTCACTACCGGATACATGTTACATGCTTGTTTTGCTTACTTGTTATGCATTCCATGTTAGTACCCACCTGATTTTATATGCTTATAGAGGTAGTGACATAACCATGCCTTATTATGTTTAGGACCTAGGTTATTAGACCTTATCTGACCTGTGTACCTAGACCATAGATTTGATTCATTTATCCTATGGTACACATTATGTAGAGATGGACAGGATTAGGATTTTTCCATGCTTAGTGTCATGCACCATCTCGAATGATTGCATGCTGTGCGATAATCGGCTTCATTATTGTTGAGCACATCACCAGTTACATAGATCTGCACACACCACCACTTATGTGTCAGTGGTATGTCAGGTAGGGTGTGTGACAGTTCTGCTGTTAGGCTCCGCTGGTCCGTTGACTCTGCATAGTAGCCGGCAGACAGTTATGCTCTGTTAGGCTCCACTGGTCTGGTGACGCAAGGTGGTAGCCGACAGACAGTTTTGCTCTCTTTTGCTCCGTTAGTCCGCTCATGGGTAGTGTGACGCAGCATGTAGCTGGCAAGAATCCCTCTCTGGACTTGCTCAGGGAGATGAGAATATTGAGCTCCCCCACTTATGATTTGGGGTAAGGAGGATAGGTGTACTTCGACAGCATCCCGTCCAATTGGTCACTCAGGAACAGTGATGACAGAGTGCACGGTTGTCACAACCGTACCCATTTGGTCTCACCATCGTGTGTGAGACAGCTGACTAGCAGTAGGGGTGACCAGGACATGTCATTGGCATCATACGCATTGATGCATTTATTGCTTGTGTTTGTTGCACTTATTTATTGCATTTTTGGTGGATGCATATGTTTGACATGCATATAGGATTTATGATACTCTTGGTTTGATGACCTTGTTATCTCTATACCAGGTCCTGGTTAGTGTAATTTTTCTCCTATTTATTTCAGTTTGCATTTTATCATTACTATATCAGGAGACTGTACTCATAATTATTGCTATTAGTTATTTCTTACTATGCATGTCAGTAGTTACCCGCTGAGAAGTTGACTCACCCCGTTGATATTAGTATTTCAGGTTGAGGCTATCCGGAGATCTCCAATCGCGAGGATATTTATTTGGTCATTTGGTTTTTCTTATGATGCTATATAAACTACGTTTTAGACTTGTACTAGTTTTGTTCTATGGATTACTGTATGGTTTTTTATTAGTCGATGGATTTTCTTTTTATATTTATTTGGATATGTTCTGCTACATGCCTGCCTGGACGGCAGAAGAGGTGAGTTGATTTTATTTGCATCATTGTGATTTGTGTTTTATGGGTGTAGTTGAGTAGAATATAAGTTTTGCGCTTTATGAGTGTAGTTGAGTAGGATTTTTGAGATGGTATTCCTTATTGTTGCATTAGTTTAGTTTACTATTAAACTGCTTGGTATGTTATCATATATATATTGTTTCGGTCATGTTGGCCAAGATGAGTATATTGTAGGAAGTTTCATATTATCACCCGTACAGGGGAGATGCTGCCAAAATTTCTTCTGGCAGGGACTCCCCCGGGGCGTGACAATTTATTTGGTATCAGAGCCAGGTTTTGTATGCTTGGTTTTCATATTTTGGTTTTACGTGTTAATCTAATACCAATATTTTTGGTATCAGAGCCCAGTTTGTGAGTCAAACTGGGTACTTTCGGATTTGTACGGATTTCCGTTATGATTATGTTTCGGAATTCCATTTTGGATTTGTATGGATTTTTGTCGATTTTCTCATTTCGAAGTTCCGAGGTCATAAAGGGGGACTGGATAGCGACGGAACATCTCCAAACGACAAATAGGTAAAATGTTAAATGTATTGTTATATTTGTAGTAATATCTGTGATATAACTTAACAGATATGAGGAGATCTACACGTGTAACTACGTCGAGACGTGGTGCTGGACGACCACGTAAGAGCACTTTGGAATCTCTGGACTTGCCAGAGATGTCTACTGGGGTTGAGCCTGTCGGTCAGGGACAGACTCAGGATACTACGGGCGCGTCGGGCTCTCAGACCCCGATGGCTCCTTTAGAGGTACCTACCTCGGCTGTACCCGCTGTACCCACCCCTACCGTATTTACGGTACCACCAGGGGTACCACCGGCATACCCAACACCTGCTCTGGTCGAGCCTATGGCGTACTAGGCACCACCGCCACCTAGACCTATCGTGTAGCCGGCGCCAGCGGCACCTGCGGCCCCAGTGCCTACAGTATACCCAGCACCCGCACCAGCGGTATTAGTTGCTCCATTTCTGGTACCATCACCTACTGTACCTCCAGCTGCGACCACCCATATCGACCCTACAGTACCACCAGTGGTACATGCTCCAGTTTATGCAGCAGCACCGGGAGTACCTCCCTCAGTCTATCCAGCGGTACTACCTATAGCACCAGCTCCAGGGATTCTGCCAGTTCCCGCGCCGATCCCTACCCACCTCACATATATCGTCGTGGCACGAGCCCGGATCCCAGCATTGGCAGAGTCGATGATGAGTCGATTCACACTCTTTCGAGGAGAGATTGATCCGAGTGTGGCCCAGTCCTGGATGGAGACCATGGAGCAGACCTTCTTCTACATGGCTTGCTCCGAGTGGGAGAAAGTAGAGCTGGTTGCTTTCCATCTACGGGATGAGGCCGACACCTGGTGGGTTTTGCAGCGTTCCATCATAGGCGAGCAAAACATCACCTGGTCCAGATTCAGAGAGGCTTTTGAGAGCCGCTACTTCCCACGAGCATATCAGATGACTCGCCATCAGGATTTTCTGAGTTTGCGACAAAACAATTGCTCAGTGACAGAGTACAATGCCGAGTTTAATCGATTGGTTAGATGTTGTCCAGAACTAGTTGCTGAGGGCAGTTCCCGTATGCAGCAGTTTATTTAGGGATGGGATGGACATCTACAAGTAAAGCTTGTCAATTTTGGGAACTCATCTTACATAGAGACACTAGACAGAGCCCTGATGATAGAGTTAGCTCACCAGAGAGCGTACCCAGACAAGAAAAATAAACAGACTGATCGAACATTAGGACAGATTCAGCTGCCACAGGCTACCGAACAACAGTAGAGTGGTTGCGGTCTGCCAGGTTAGGGTACTTCTGGGGCATCCGGTTAGCCTCAAAAGTCAGGGCGATCTACATCAGGACATTTCCGGTCTTCTCAGCACCAGATGTGGGTCGAGAGACCACATCACCTCAGCCTACTCCCTGGGACATTTAGTTTGCTATTATTGCAAACTGCCTGGGCACCTGTGCCGAGATTGTTTGATGAAGGCTCAGCATATTGCTTCCAGAGTTTCAGGTCATGGAGTTCAGCTCAGTCAGTCCGGGACTCATCGAGGAGGGCAGAGAGCCCAATCTTCGCATCGCCAACAGAAGATTGCTCCCCCTGCAGCTGCTGCTTAGTACCACAGAGTTCTGTCGTGGGATCTCCATATCAGTTGCAGCCTGAGCCCCTAGTCCAGTATCTGCAGCCCTAGCCGCTGGTTGTTGACGTTCTGCAAGTGTACAGAAATGTCATAAGTAATAATAAAAGATATCGTATCCACAGGGACTGAAATAACCACTAAAGATGTTTTAATATGAGTTAGCTAAACAACTAATCAATGGATTGACAAAAGCAAAGTACAACTATGCAAAGTAAAACATAGAAACTAAAGAATAAGAAACAAGAATAAGGGCTATGATAAAGGTATGTTCTAGGAGTTTCGGTTTCTTTGTAAGGTTATTCAATGTAAATGATCTACCAAATCTTATCCCTCAATTGTCCATCATTTGTAGAAGGTTGCCGGTTCCCTCTTGCAATAGGCAACCAACCTAGGACTGCAATTTATATCTAAATGTGATCAATTAGGTTTGAATTATCTAATGTCCTTACACAGGCTTGCCTGTCACGTGCGTCCCTCAGATAATCAACATAGGAACTCATTGCTTTTCAATCTCATCAAGATACAAAAGATTAATGCACACAATCTATCCTACCTCCTTGAATAACCCTATTTCACCCTCAAGATCATTCCCTCAAACGTCCTTACACGGGCTTGTTCCTGTCATGAATGTCACTCAGAAAATCGAATGAGAAACAATCTCTACAAGATTCACAGGATATTCAAACATTCAATTAAGTATGGGAATTAGGTCCAAATCACAACAAACCACACAAGATCAAAAAGATACAAACAGGACAAAATCATAGAAATAGAAAATTGGCAAATCCACAAGAGTTTTACATCAAATCTTCTTACAAATACTCCCTCTATCCTAGAACATAGAGATCTAATCCATAGAACAAGGAAAGAAATCTGAAAACAAGAAGATTACAAGCATCTTGATCCCCAAATCCAAGAAAGAAAGGGAAGAAAGACTTATCTACAATGAAGAACGGTCTTCGGATCCAATCCTTGCTTCCGGAGTCGAAACGATGAAGATCTACCCTTAGATCGCTGAAAAATCCCTCCAAGAAGGTGGAGGAATGCCCCAAAACTTCATTCCCCCCAAAAGGGAGAAGATCCCCTTTCAAATCTTGAAGAAGGTCTTATATAGAAGGGGGGTTTGGGTGCCACACGACCCCGAGACACGACCGTCTGAAGCTCACACGACCTGTGCTACTCCCTTCTCCGCCTGTCTCACACGACCGTGTGTGAGACACGACCATGGCTTGCTCTGCCATTGCTCCCCTTGCACGGCCATGTAGATCTACACGACCTGCACTGCCTCCGACTCTAGAGCTCCTGTACGACCCTGTGGTGCATACGACCAGGGCATTCTTGGCCTCTGGAAATGTTGCACGACCATGTAGATCTACACGACCGTGCAATACTTCAGTTCTGGAGGGCTTATAGGGTCGTGTGGTGTACACGGCCTGGCTCTATTGGCTTCAAAACTTGGCACGGCCGTGTGAAGCTCACACGACCATGGCCACTCCCTTTCCTGCTGCAGCCACACGGATGGTGATCCTCACATGGCTTGGGCAACCCCCCATGGCAGGGCCGTGTGGCACACAAGGATGGTGTCTTCCTCCTTTGGTTTGCTTGCAGATCTGGCTACGATCATAGATCCTTCACCAAATACGACTCCTGTGTACAGAAAATGCATAAAAGTATATCTCCGAACAAAAAAAGTAAATATGCTAAAAGCAAAGTTGGAAGTATGAAAATACATAGATAAAGCATGTGTAAAGTATGTGAATGTGCGTCAAAACATGCTAAACAAGAGTATACAATCTACGCACATCACACCCCCAGACTTAAACCTTTGCTTGTCCTCAAGTAAAATGCTACAATCTAAATTCATATGTTCTACAACACACTCATTTCCCTAATGCATTTTCCTAACTCTATCAAAAAGTTTTATTAACAAGCATGATCATGGAAACAAGTCAAGAATGGCTCAAGCATAAGTATCTTGTGCACAGTGCAATAGGTAACTCAAAACCCTTCAAATTTCAATCTTCATCCTAGTCAAGTCATCATCAAATTTGAGTTCCTAATATTTTCGGTGATAGGCACGTAACCGGTGATAGACACTTACATGCCACACACTTGGTTCATATTTCTCAATCAACTTAAGGTCTCAAAGGCGTGCTCAATCTCAAGAGAAACTAAGCAGTTATTTCCCCAGTAACCTAACTCGGTCTCAAATGGGTGACTTGCTAGATTCCACTCACGACAACTATTTTTTATATCCCTTATTCACTTATTTTTTTTCCTTTTTTTTCACACTTCTTTTTTCATAAGTATTTGCATTGTGCAAATCTTATTCACAAATGTACTTTTAGCACAAATGTTTAGATATTTTGATTTTTTTCAAATGAGCTTACATGATTTGAGCCTCATCCAGTAACCAAAATGAAGTTTGAGAAATCACCATGGAAACCAAGTACTAAACAAACAAGATGAATCATGACTATTTCAATGATATCAACAATCCAAGCTCAAGTATAGTGAAGTGAAAGTAAGATCCTTAAGGTCAAGTCAAAACTAAAACCTATCTTCATATGATACTTAGCTTATATCATGCTACCCAAGATAGAGAAAAGAAATACAATAAGCAAACTACTAGCATCATTTACAACATCATGAATCTAGATAATGAACGTGCTAACATTTTCACTTGAAGACAAGAAAGCATATAAGTGAAGTTTGATGTTCTCAAGATGTATGACACAAAGTTTTTCAAAAGATAGTCAAGTGACTATCAAAAACAAACAATCAAAGCAAGACGAAAACAAATGCAAAACTAAATAAACTGCAGAACAAAATAGAAAAATGCAAAAAAATTTCAAGTTTGCAAACCACCCCCCCCCCCCCCCCCAGACTTAAACTTTTCATCGTCCCGATGAAATCAATACGGTGGAGGAGGTGGTAAATCAAGAAATTCAGGAAGGGGAAAAGGAAAAGCCTTAATAAACCACTTTACTTCATCTCTAAAAAACTTATGATATTCAAACAATTTATCTATATCATCCTGCAATAATTTCATAAAACTTCTAAAATCTTCATGAAATTCCATTTGAGCCTTATAAGAATTCATAATTCTAGAAATCTTTTCACACAATTCTCTTTCACTTTTAAAACATTCTTGCAATTCTTTAAATTGTTCCTCATTCATGTGTTCTCTACTTGTAATAAAATTGCTAGTCGAATCCAAATCATTATGAATATTATCTAAAACAGAATGAAGTTCTTTGAAATTAAAACTATGAACATCATGACTAGTCGAAGGAACATTTCTTGAAACACAATTTGACAACAATTTAGATTGTTTACTTGCTAATTTTAACCAGCAGTTTTCCTTATTATGAATAGTAGTGAGATCATGATTGGACAATCTTAAAGGGAAATTGTTCTTAATAAGAAGACTATATCCATGTTCTTCACGCCGTATCATCTTTGTTGTTAAACATGAATTCAAGTCTAATCTACAAGAATTATCAATCATTTCTAATTCACTCAAATCACACCCTAACACCAAAGCTAATTGAGTTAACAATCCTCCTAGAACAATGAGTGTAGTAGAATATGATTTTCCCAATTTTACCAAATGCTTAAGAAAGAAATACCCAGAATTAATTTCAACATTTTCAACCATTACCCACAAACAATACAAGTCCACAAGTCTTACCAACCCCTCTTTATCCTCTCTCCCAAATATAGTATTTTTCATAACTAAATAAACATATCTAAAAATGGGATTAATAATATGAAGAACTCTAGAATTGTGAGGGTTAAAAGGTGATTGTTCAGAAATTTATTGTTAAAAACATGAATTCACAAATTGAGGTAAAATCATACACACACCATCCCTTGGCAATTCAAAACAAATATTAAAATCAATTAACGTCCATTCATAATCTTTATTAAGTAATCGAAATTTTAGTTTCCCCCCTCCTTGAACATTATCGACTATTATAGAGCTTAAAAATTCAAAAATAATTCCGGGGTAAGTAGGATATTCCATATTCATCAACCCACTCCAACCTATTCTTCCAAATAACCAATCTATATCATCCTTAAACCCCAATGTTTCCAAAGTTGTATCATCTACAAATTTAGTGCTCAAAAGAGGGTGTTTACATAAAGAAAAATATCTAAGTTGTTGTTCATCGCTGGAAAAAATGATATCAAAGTTGTTAGAGATACCTTTGAAGCATGAGTTTCTTTCTTTTGTTACAATCATCTTTCCCTTCCCTTTTCTTGTGGATGAAATCTCCTTGATCACATTTGCCATGGTAGAAAAAATTGAGCCTTTAAAGGAAAAATGAGAGGAATAGATTAGAAGAGGTAGTTTAAAACCCTAGAGATAAGAAAATGAGGAAGGAAGAGGAAGAAGAAGGGGTGTGCGGCGGACACGACCGTGTGTCGCCCACACCCCCGTGCCCTAACCCCTTTTAAGGGCGTGGGTTGGGCCATGTAAGTATCACAATTATTCGCACGGCCGTGTGTGAGACACGGCCGCATCCTTCTCCTCGTCGGGTCAATCTACATGGCCGTGTCTAAGACACGGCCTCGACCATCTCCTTGTCGGGTGGAATCACACGGCCGTGCCAATTGGCACGACCACAACCTTCTTCTTCTCGGTTCAGCTCACACGACCATGTCTAGGACACGACCGAGATCCTTTCCTCCTCTGGAATCTCCACACGGCCGTGTCTGAGACACGGCTTGGTTCCTCTTCTCCACGAAATTCCTTACACGGTCATGTCATGTAGACACGGTCCTATAATCTTTCCTTTCTGTAGGATGTACCTGGCCGTGTATGGCACACGGCTAAGCTCTGTTTTGCTCCAAATGATTGCTCTACTCCTTCCTTGCTTCCCCAATACTTCCATGCCCATGAAGAAGTCATGGACAGCTCACAGAAGTGAAATTTCAACCTGAAAACTAAAGTAAAAGCAAATTTTAAAAGAATCAACTAAGAGAAACATAAAATAAAACTAACTAAATCAATCCGGAGGACGAGGTTCAGAAAAATACAACCTTTGTTTCTCTTCTAAATCCATACCACGCACATATTCCTTCAACCGTTGACCATTTACCTTAATCATCCCAAGCTCTTTATTCCAAATATCTACAACTCCGAAAGGATAAACCTTTTTAAATTCGAATGTCCCCGTCCACCTTGATTTAAACTTCCCTGGAAAAAGCTTTAGTCTTGAATTAAACAATAATACTAAATCTCTTTCATTGAAATTTTTGCGGAGAATGTGCTGATCATGTCATTTCTTTGTCCTCTCCTTATAAGATCTAGCATGCTCATAGGCATCTAATCTTAATTCATCAAGATCATTTAATTGAAGCCTCCTTTTCTCTCCCGCCTCTTTGAGGTTCATATTTATATTGGTAATTGCCCAATAAGCCTTATGTTCTAGTTCTACTAGAAGATGGCAAGGCTTTCCATAGACTAGCCGAAATGGAGTCATTCCAATAGGAGTCTTGTAAGCGGTGCGATATGCCCATAAAGCATGATCTAGCTTTAATGACCAATCCTTTCATGAGGCAGATACTGTTTTCTCTAATATGGCTTTAATTTCACGGTTAGAGATTTCAGCTTGCCCATTAGTTTATGGATGATACGGTGTTGCTACTTTGTGGCTCACTCCATACTTCTTGAGTAACTTTTCAAACTGTCTTTCTATAAAATGCGATCCACCATCACTAATGACTGCTTTAGGCATACCAAATCTTGGAAAATTTATACTTCTAAACAATTTGATAACTATTTTCGCATCACTTGTAGGCGAAGCTATAGCTTCTACCCATTTGGATACATAATTCACTGCCACAAGAATAAACCTATTCCCATATGAAAGAGGGAATGACCCCATGAAATTTATTCCCCATACATCAAATAATTCAACTTCAAGTATGTAATTCAGTGGCGTTTCATTCCTCTTGGTGATGTTTTCAGTCCTCTAACATTGATCACAAGACTATACAAATTTCTTGGTGTCTTTGAACAAAGTTGGCCAATAAAAATCTGTTTGAAGAATTTTTGCAATTGTCTTAGAACTACCCAAATGTCCTCCATAAGATGAAGAATGACAATGAATAAGATATCTCTAACTTCTTCTTCGGGCACGCATCTTTGATAAACCACATCATTACATTTCTTATAAAGGAGAGGTTCATCCCAAATATAGTTCTTAACATCTGAAAATTTTTTCTTCTTCTGTTGATTAGAGGAATTTAGAGGTAGAACTCCACTCGCCAGAAAATTAACAAAATCTGCATATCAAGGTACTTTTATACTTGATAAAGCTAAAAGGTGCTCATCTGGAAAAACATCATCAATAGGTAAATCAAAATCTGCATCCTTTTCTTTATTTTTCCATACTCTAGCGAGATGATCTGCCACTATACATTTTCTGCTCCCTTCTTATCTCTAATCTCAATGTTGAACTCCTGTAGTAATAAAATCCATCTAATAAGCCGGGGTTTAGCATCTTTCTTCCCTAGTAAATATCGGATGGCTGTATGATCAGTATAAACTATTACCTTTGAACCCATTAGATAAGATTAAACTTATCAAATGCAAACACTACTGCTAGGAGTTCTTTCTCTGTAGTGGAATAATTCACTTGAGCTGCATCAAGTGTTTTGCTTGCATGTAGAATCTTATTCTTTCTTTGTCCTAATACTGCTTCTACTGCAAAGTCACTAGCATCACACATTATCTCAAATGGAAGACTCCAATCTGGGGCTTGAATTACTGACGCTGAAGTGAGAGCACTCTTGATTTTATAAAAAGCCTCCATGCAATCTTTATCAAAGAAAAATTCAACATCTTTAATCAATAAATTTGTTAATGGCTTAGAAATCTTCGAAAAGTCCTTGATAAAGCGCCTATAAAATCCAGCGTGTCCCAAAAAACTCCTTACTCCTTTTACATTAATCGGTGGGGGTAGCTTCTCTATTACTTCCACTTTTGCTTGATCCACTTCAATCCCACGTTCTGATATACGTTCTGATATTTTATGTCCTAAAACAATTCATTCTTTAACCATGAAATGACATTTCTCCCAGTTTAATACTAAATTCACATCTTCACATCTTTGAAGAACTGTGGAAAGATTTGACAAACAAGTATCAAAATCATTACCATAAACTGAGAAACCATCTATAAACACCTCCATGATTTTCTCTATTAAATCTGAAAAAATTGTCATCATACATCTCTGAAAAGTAGCTGGGGCATTACAAAGCCCAAACGACATACGACGATAAGCAAAAGTGTCGTAGGGACATGTGAAAGTAGTCTTCACTTGATCTTGAGGGTGAATTGGAATTTGAAAAAAATCTGAATACCCATCTAGATAACAGAAGTATGAGTGCTTAGCCAATCTCTCAAGCATTTCATCAATAAAAGGTAAGGGAAAATGATCCATTTTAGTTTCTTTATTCAACTTCCGATAGTTGATGCACATTCGCCATCCTATTACTGTCCGTGTGGGAATTAGTTTATTATCCTCATTTTTGATAACGGTCATTCCCCCTTTTTAGGAACCACATGTACTGAACTCACCCATTCACTATCTGAAATTGGATAAATGATCTCGGCATCAAGAAGTTTAAGTGTTAGTTAGAGCCCTAAAGCCAATCATTTGATGATTGTATTATGGACTTGTTGTATCATATTCTTATATAAATAAAGGCATTTGTTTTGGTTATTATACTTACTTGTATTGGTGTCAAATAAACTAAGTATAATAGCGTCCTTGAGTAGAAGGTTCTCACCTATATCAATCGGTTAGTTGAACCGATAGTGAGATAATATAGGGAACACTACTCTTAATCATTCCTAGTCGAGTATTAACATTCAGGGACAATGTTAATGCAATAAGACTAGCATGTAGGTCAACTCGATGACTTGATATCACAAGTCATGGATATATAGATATCAAGTTGACACATGGGTATGCATTGGAGAATGTATACTGAATGACCCGCCATAAGAAAGTATCATGAATTGTTATATGAGTGTCATATACTTTCTCATGTGACTATTAGTATGACTACTAGTCCTTGAACCTGAAGTCACCATGGATCCCTACATAAGGAGTTATGTACTTTGGTTTTGTCAAACGTCACCCGTAACTGGGTGGACTATAAAGGCGATTACTGGGTATGTAACGAATTATGCAGAAGGATGTGAGTGATGTAGATGGGATCTATCCCTCCTATATGATGGGAGCGACATCGATATTCTTGACAGAGTGAGACCACGAAGTGCATGGCCATGCCCAAATGAGTCAATATGAGATATTGAGCTCATTTGATTTAGTGAGTCTACTTGAAGATCAAGATTTAGATTGGTTAGAGGATGACACGGTCTATGCCTCATATTGATCAATCTAGATGTCTAGGATAGAAGGACACTTGTCATATATTGTGAGGAGTCACAATTAGTAGTCACAAGGTGATGTTGGATCTCAACATTCTTGTAACATTGGGCAGTAATGATGTGTTGCTAGATACCGCTCATTACTTATGCTCCTAAATGGGTTTAGGGGCATTGCCAACGTTACAAGAACCTATATCACACACTAAGGACAATTAGATGGAGATTAGGTTCATATGATGAACCAAGAGGATAAGATTCATTTGATGAATCAAATTGGATTAAGAGTAATCCTAATTGGGCTAATTGAGTTGGGCTCAAGTTAATTCATGTGTTCAATGAGTCTAATTTAGATTATGACTCATTGAATCAATTTAATTAAATGAATTAGATTCATTATATTAAATTAGCTTGAATTAAATGGTTGGATTAAATCAACATGAGAGAGATTAAGTCAAGTTTGACTTGACTTGAAAGGAAGATGAAGAATCAAGTTTGACTTGACTTTATGCCACCTCATTGGTGAGTTGGCAAGATGTGAACCAATGATGATGCTCCACATCATCATGGTTACTTAAGTGTGTGCCACATCATGGAGGTTACAAGCCTCCTTTCCTTTTAATGTGGCCGGCCACATTAATTGTAAAGGAGTTACAATTGTGGCCGGCCACACATAGTGAAGGAAATTGATTTTTCCTCATTCAAGGCCATTCACTTCTTCTTCCACCTTGAGCTCTCTCTTCTTGCTCTCCCTCTCCTACCTTGGCCGAACACCCTAGGTGCTAGCACACCTTGTTTGGTCCTTCTCCATCTAGTGTGTTCGTGTGGATACGTGTAGAGGATTGTCTACGTTGACAATCTTGAGATCCGACAAGCCGTTGGACTAGCGGGATAGCGAAGGGCATCGCATCGAGGGTAATACTCTTATCTACTGTAGATCTAGAGTTTGTAAACTCGTACTCGTATTTTATTCTATTTTCTTTGCATGGATCCGGTGGTTGGGGCTTTCAGGCTTTCCGCGACGCGAAAACGCAGTTTTTGCGGCCCGAAAAACCCAACAGTGGTATCAGAGCCACGTGCAAAGACTTGTACGAGTTTATTTTTGATTTTTATGAAAAACATAGCTTCTGTGATTTTCTGTAAATTTAAGTTTTTTATAGTTTTTATGGGTAAATTTCTCGTAGAAGCGAAGTACAAGTGTTTCGGCACTTGTAGGCTTTCGCTACCGGGAAGATTTTTCCAAAACGGCTTGGTTTCGCCCCAAAACTTTTTGGGACAGCGGGCTAAGGCGCTGTAGGATCGCTAAGGAACCCTCGCGATGGTTAGATCGTGGGTAGGGGCGCTGCCCCTGGCCCCGCAAGGGGATTCGTTCCGTGATTGCGTCGGAAAACCGCTAAACGGGACTGCCGGGAATTTTTACTCGTAAAAATTGTAAAAATTGGTATTAAAATTGCAGAAAATTATAGAAAATATATAATTTAGAATTATGTATAATTTGTTATAGTAATGACCCAAAAGACCCAATTGGATTGGAATAAATGTGTTGTAATTCATAATACGGCCTACGTGCCGTGATGTGATGTGCGTGTTGTATTTTTATTTGCGACCTGCGCGTCGTGCCTTTCTCTATTTTATATTCTTGTTGTAAATTAGTTTAGACTTGAATGTAACTCGAGTTTCAAAATTGTAATGTACAAAATTGAAGCCGTGGAAGGTCCACTCGAGAATGAGTTACGAGGAGGGCGCGAGCAACACAAGGTGGTCAAAGGGAGGAGCTTGAGAAGCTGTTGAACCTAGGTTGACCATCCGATCTTCTCATTGGCTTGAGAAGATCATAGTAGGGCCATGACTAATCACGAATTAATTTAATTAATTGCTTGTGTATATGTGATGCATGATTAAGTAATTAATTAGTGTTTAACGATTAGATTAGATCTAAGTCGTGCACATGATGCACCCTTCGATTAGATTAGATCTATCGAGTATATGATACACATCATCATTTAGATTAGATCTAAATCGCGTCAACTCATAATGCTAACCATGCCGTGATACCTACCACTACCTCGATCGCATGTTGTTGTTGAATCTGCCAAAGCAGAGCAACGCATACTATCTTGGTAGGGTATGGAGGGACAATCTTGGTCCCGCCTATCAACGCATGGGTGAGTACAACTCAATTAGATTGAGTAACTAGTTAACTCAATTGGATCGAGTTTAACTATAGGCATTATCCAATGGTTGGTAGATAGGTCAAAATCACGTTTATATTAACTCTTGGGCGTATTACCCAAAGCTAACTCAAGTTTTAATATAAATGCGGATTTTGATCCTATAAACAAGAGTTGCATAGAGATGTAATTGGTAATTAGTTACCTATCGATCATACTAAGTCTTGGGCGTATTAGCCAAAGCTAACTTAAGGGTTAGTATGATGTGGATCTTGTCCCACATGAATTATAGAATTCAGTGGGAGCATCATTTAGTTAAAGGTCTAATTAAATAATTTAAAGAATATGATATTTATTTTCTGCATTTTTCTGTTGTAGATAAACCATGACGTCGAATACAAACACCTTCTCTCTGCGTTCTATCCTTGAGAAGGATAAGCTCAACGGAGAAAATTTCCTGGACTGGTACAGGAACTTGAGAATAGTTCTCACCCAGGAACGTAAACTGTATGTTCTGGAGCAGCCCATTCCGGAGGCTCCTCCTGCCAATACCCCGCGAGCTGACAAAGATGCTTACAAGAAGCATCAAGATGACACATTAGATGTGTCATGTCTAATGCTCGCGACCATGAACTCTGAGCTTCAGAAGCAACATGAGTTAATGGGCGCTTATGATATGGTTGAAGATCTTCGTCAACTGTATCAAGGACAAGCGAGGCATGAGAGATTTGAGATCTCAAGGGCACTATTTCAGTGCAAGATGTCAGATGGGGCTCCCGTAGGCCCATATGTACTCAAAATGATTGGGTATATAGAGAACCTACAAAGGTTGGGGTTCCCACTTGGCCAAGAGCTGGCCACTGACCTGATCTTGCAATCCCTGCCGGATAGCTATAGTCAGTTTGTTCTAAACTACAATATGAACGAAATTGACAAGCCAATGCTCGAGCTGCTTAGCATGTTAAGAACTGCTGAGCTGAACCTTAAGAAGGCAATGCCCCACTCTGTTCTGATGGTTCAGAAACACAAGGGCAAGGGCAAGCCCAAAGGCAAGGGAAAGTCCTAAGCCAAGGGCAAAGGCAAGGCACTAAAGCCTAAAGGAGGGGTCGCCAAGGATGCTACCTGCTTCCACTGCGGTCAGACCGGGCACTAGAAGAGGAGCTGCAAGGTGTACCTGGAAGATCTTAAGAAGAAGCGAAGTGAGACTTCCACTTCAAGTATATATGTTATAGAAGTCAATCTATCTATTTCTTCATCATGGGTATTAGATACCGGATGCGCATCTCACATTTGTACTAATGTATAGGCGCTGAGAAATAGCAGGGCATTGGCGAAGGGCGAGGTGGACCTACACGTAGGCAATGGAGCACGGGCTGCTACTGTTGCTGTAGGGACTTATTTTCTATCTTTGCCCTCTGGGGTTGTATTAGAATTAGATGATTGTTTTTATGTGCCTGCATTAACTAAGAACATAATTTTAGTTTCTTGTTTGGACAAGAAAGGTTTCTCTTTTATTATAAAGGACAAATGTTGTTCTATTTATTTAAAAGATATGTTCTATTGTAGTGCACCTCTGATGAACGGACTCTACATTCTAGATCTTGAAAGCCCTATCTATAACATAAATACCAAGATGTTCAAGTCAAATGACTTGAACCAAACCTATCTCTGGCACTGTCGCTTAGGTCATATAAATGACAAGCGCTTATCCCAGCTCCATAAGGATGGTTTGCTGGACTCATTTGATTTTGAATCTTATGAGACGTGCGAGTCATGCCTACTGGGCAAGATGACCAAGATTCCCTTTAGTGGGTACAGTGAGAGAGCGACTGACTTGTTAGGTCTTATACATAGTGATGTATGTGACCCTTTCAATGTCACTGCTAGAGGCGGTTATAGGTACTTCATCACATTTATTTATGACTTCAGTAGATATGGTTATGTGTACTTGATGACACATAAGTCTGAATCCTTTGAAAAGTTCAAGGAATTCAAGAATAAAGTACAAAACCAGCTTGGTAAGAGTATTAAGATATTTCGATCAGATCGAGGTGGAGAATACCTTAGCTATGAGTTTCGTGACTACCTAGCTGAGTGTGGAATTCTATCCCAACTCACTCCTCCTGGAACACCACAGTGGAATGGTGTATCCGAAAGAAGGAATCATACCCTATTAGATATGGTACGATCTATGATGAGTCACACAGATCTTCCGACATACCTTTGGGGCTATGCTCTAGACACGGTAGCTTTTATACTCAACCGAGTTCCATCCAAGGCCGTGATAAAGACACCATATAGGATATGGACTGGTTGAGATGCCCAGGTGTCTTTCATGAGGATTTGGGGTTATGAGGCTTACGTTCAACGTCAAGTCTTAGACAAGTTAGGACCCAAATCCGACAAGTGCTACTTTATTGGATATCCCAAGGAAACTAAGGGATATTACTTCTACATTCTCAGTCAACACAAGGTAGTTGTGGCAAAGACTGGGGTCTTTCTAGAAAGGGACTTTGTTTCTAGAAATACTAGTGGGAGCACGTTCGATCTTGAAGAAGTTCAAGATGCGAACAATAGCACTGAAGCCTCGATGGAAGTTGAACTGGAACCACAAAGTGTTGTGGATGATGTTGTTCCACAAAGAGTTGAGGAACAACAACCAGTTCAAGTATACATACCTCTTCGCAGGTCTGATAGGGTACGTCGTCAGCCTGAGAGATACTCATTTCTCTTGTCTGACCATGATGACGTTGTTCTCATAGAGGATGAGCCTACCACCTATCAGGAAGCTGTGATGAGACCAGATTCCGAGAAATGGCTAGAGGCCATGAGATCCGAGATGGAATCCATGTACACCAACCAAGTATGGACTTTGGTTGATCCACCTGAAGGGGTAAAACCCATTGGGTGTAAGTGGGTCTTTAAGAGAAAGACTGACATGGATGGTGATATGGGTTAGGTTTTAAGGGTCTTCAGATGAGGAAAGAAAAAGAAGAAAGAGTCAAAGGAGGTAGGCCAATAACGGCCGAAACATACTTTCAGAACAAAGGTAGGCCAATATCGATCGATACATGCCTGTCGTATGAAGGTAAGTCAATATTGGTCGGGACATACCTTCAGAACAAAGATAGACCAATATCGGTCGATACATGCCTACCGAACGAAGGTAGGCCAATATCAGTCGATACATGTCTGCCGAACGAAGGTAGGCCAATATCGGTCGATACATGCTTGCCGTATGAAGGTAAGCCAATAACGACCGCTACATACTCCGAAGAAAAGATAGACCAATATCGGTTGATACATGCCTACTGAACGAAGGTAGGACAATATCGGTCGATACATACCTGCCGAACGAATGTAGGCCAATATCGGTCGATATATGCTTGCAGTATGAAGGTAAGCCAATAACGACCGCTACATACTTCAAAGCAGAGATAGACCAATATCGGTCGATACATGCCTGCCGAACGAAGGTAGGCCAATATCGATCGATACATGCCTGTTGAACGAAGGTAGGACAATATCGGTCGATACATACCTGCCGAACGAATGTAGGCAAATATCGGTCGATACATGCTTGCCGTATGAAGGTAAGCCAATAACGACCGCTACATACTCCAAAGCAGAGATAGACCAATATCGGTCGATACATGTCTGCCGAACGAAGGTAGGCCAATATCGGTCGATACATGCCTGCCGAACGAAGGTAGGCTAATATCGGTCGATACATGCTTGTCGTATGAAGGTAAGCCAATAACGACCGATACATACTCCAAAGCAAAGATAGACCAATATCAGTCGATACATGCCTGCCGAACGAAGGTAGGCCAATATCGGTCGATACATGCTTGCCGAACGAAGGAAGGCCAATATCGGTCGATACATGCTTGTCGTATGAAGGTAAGCCAATAACGACCGATACATACTCTAGAGCAAAGATAGACCAATATCGGTCAAGAGGGTTCTTTTGAGCAAAGAACCCACACAGTTCCTTCAATGAATACCTTAGAAACATGTTGAATAAAATATTATTTCGACACAACAAGGATACAAATAGAAGTCACATGAAGAAGAATCATACATGAATATATCGAATAGAATATTTCATGATAGAGAATATATATTTTGGCGGGAAATATGCTTTCAGCTTGTCTTGCAGGCGCTAAATGACAAAGAAGGTACATCTGGGGTACAAAAAAGATTCCTTAAAAATTATCTTCCGCAAGTGTGTAGCTGACATCATCTCATAACGAACTCTAACAAACCGGGGTCCACTTCATGGCTACGGAGGTCACATGAAGTGGTATAAAAGGGGGAATCCTCTCCGTTGGCTGGGTAAGTTCATATCTCTAATTTTCGGGCTACTGTTCATCTTCTTTCTTCTTCCTTCCTCGGCATCAAGAGAGATGGCTAACTTGAGCGTCGGAGGGCCTAGCCAGGGATTCCCACCCCGGTCTTAGGTCACTGACGATAGTGTTGGTTGGTCTCTTGTGCGCAGGGAGCCTCGGGAGCTTGAAAGTTCGACTTTCTCCTATTTGGACGGGGATTTCTTCCTACTTATCAGATTTCCTTCGGTGACTCTGGTTTTCTTCCGATCCGCTTTGGGTTTCTCGGGTCGAGGTTTCATCGGCATTATTCTTCGTCATCACAGTGGGTTTCCTTCTTCCGGATCTCCTTCACGGTCAGCTTCTCAGACAGGATCAAATTTGGCGCCGTCTGTGGGAACTTCACCTGAATCTGAGACTACGTGATGGAAGAAGCCGGGAAGTCGAACCTACTTACTATTAGTCGCGAGGATTTGGATCTCCTCATTAATTCTCATGTTCAGAAAGCCCTACAACAACAACAACAACTGCAAGCTCATACTGGGGCCACTCTGCCGACGGCTCATCATCCGGCGATATCAACTACTGAGCATCGGAAAGGAAAGGAGATGGAAGAAGATGAACCTTTGTATTTTCCTCCAGCTACTGTTTCTCCAACCAGGCGTCCACGAGCCTTCCTTCGCACTCCCTTGGATTCAGGGAGTAAGAGGCCTGTGTTCCAAGAGTCCTCTGGTGAGGCGCCGGACAGAGAGAAGCATAAGATTAAAATGATAACTAGTGATAGTTCACCAGAAAAGGTCATCTCCCCATTCTCACAAAGTGTATTAGATGACCCACTTCCTAAGCAATATCAGAATCTGCAAATTGGAGAATATACTGGAATCACAGATCTTGAAGATCACTTGTTGAAATTTGAGAATGTAGCCTTATTGCAACAATTCTCCGATGGGGTGAAGTGTTGGATGTTTCTCACTACTCTTGGGGGAGCAGCACAGCGCTGGTTCAAAAGATTACCTGAAAAGTCTATTCGAAAATTTAAAGATTTCAAGAAAGTCTTTCTACATCATTTCTCCAGCAACAAAAGGTATCATAAGACCCCGTGGAGTCTATTTTCAATTAAGCAGACGTCTAAAGAATCCATCCGGGCATATATTAAAAGGTTCAATCAGGTAGCTATAGATGTACCTAATGCTACTACTGAAATATTAGTAAGTGCTTTCTCTCAGGGTTTAAATGATAATGATTTCTTTAAAGATTTAGTAAGAAATCCTCCTGTTAATTTTGATTCCCTGATTGAACGTGCCATTGAGTTCATTAACATAGAAGAAGCCCAAGCTGCTCGTAGGAAAGAAGGTGTTCCCTCTTCTCCTACTCATGCGAAGGAGAAGGCTCCGACCCCGGTACCCCCACCAAGAGGACCTAGAACCACTCATCCACCTCATCGGCAACCAGATTATCGTCCACAAGCCGTACAGCATGTAGAGATGCAGCCGGAGGCACCAAGGAGATGGTGTACTTATCATAAAACTAGCAGTCATCACTCTGATGACTGTTTTGTTTTGAGAAATAGACGAGTCAATAAAGAGCGCTATCAGAGGTAGAACTATTACCGGCAACAGTACCCCAGGCAGCAAAGTCCGCTCAAACCGGAATACCACCCGGATGGAACCCGGCAAGAAGCAATACCGGTCCCAGCTGGTACCAGCCAAGTATCAGATAAAGCACCTTCCGAAACCACAATGACTCGTCAGGAAGAGAATAGAAACAATGCTACTCGGGGTAATATTAACATGATTACGGGCGGACCCACTGATGGGGATTTTAACAGAGCCAGAAAAGCACATGCCCGAAGATTGGAGATTCATGCGGTAGGGTGCAGCATGGAAAGAGCGGCCGGTCCTGAAATAAGTTTTGGGCCCAAAGATCTAGAGGGGGTAGAAATACCTCATGACGACGCATTGATCATCAAAGCTGTGATAGCCAACTACGCCATCACTCGTACCTTCATAGACACTGGCAGCTCAGTCAACATTATATTCAAAAAGGCTTTTGATCAGCTACAAATTGACCCCAGTGAACTTCAACCGATTGCAACTCCTCTGTATGGATTTATAGGCAATGAGGTGCAACCTTTGGGTCAAATAAAGTTGACCATTTCTCTGGGGGAGGAACCCCTGATGAGAACCAGGAGATCTTATTTTATGGTGGTAGATGCTCCATCTTCTTATAATGTGATATTGGGTCGGCCTGCCCTGAATGAGTTCAGGGCGGTCATTTCTACTTTCTGTCAGAAGATTAAGTTTCCCGTGGAGGATCAGGTCGGAGAAGTACGGGGCGATCAAAAGACAGCCCGAAAATGTTACATAGAAATCATTCGAACCGAGGCCAACACCGCTCGGAAGATTCAAAGAATGGAAGTTAATGTCATTCGCGAAAAGCAGCCCGTCCTGGGTTATGAAGAGAAGGAAGAAGTTCAAATCCAAACTGGGCGGCCAGAAGCTACCACCTACGTTGTAGTCGATCTTGATCCTGATCTTAAAGCTGAGTTGGTGCAATGTTTGAAGAAGAATAATGATGTATTTGCCTGGACTCCCAAAGAAGTTTCGGGCATTTCTCCTGCTGTCATGGAACATTCCTTGCATGTCTTCCCGGATGCCCACCCAGTCATGCAAAGAAAGAGGAGTTTTAGTGCGGAACAGAATCATATTATCAAGGAAGAAATAGCCAAGCTTATGGAGGCCGGATACATCAGGGAAGTTCAATTCCCAAGCTGGCTGGCCAATATGGTATTAGTCTCTAAACCCGGGAATAAATGGCGAGTGTGCATTGACTTTCGGGATCTCAACAAAGCTTGCCCGAAGGATTACTATCCCTTACCCAGGATTGATCAATTGATTGATTCTACTGCCGGATGCGAATATATTTCTATGCTGGATGCGTATCAAGGTTATCATCAAGTCCCCTTGGCCAAAGAGGATCAAGAAAAGGGATATAGAGGAGACTTGCAAGACATTAAGACAATATGGGCTCAAGTTGAACCCAAGCAAATGCTTGTTCGGTGCGAAGGGAGGAAAATTCCTGGGATATATGGTGTCCGAACGGGGGATAGAGGCCAACCCGAGCAAGGTCAAGGCACTGCAGAGCATGGAGCCACCCCGCAACCTGAGAGAAGCTCAAAGATTGACAGGCCGAATCACAGCCTTGTCTAGATTTATTTCTAGATCAGCCGATCGTAGCTTTCATTTCTTTAAAATACTTAGAAAGGCTAATAAGTTTCAATGAAATGAAGAATGTGATAAGGCTTTTCAGGAGTTGAAAGATTATTTAGCTACCCTCCCTGTGTTGGCTAAACCTATAGCAGGAGAGACTCTGTGGGTGTATTTGTCGGCTAATGAAAATGCCGTAGGTTCTGTATTAGTCAGACAGGAAGGAAAAGAGCAACAACCTGTATATTTTTCTAGTCATTTATTAAAAGGAGCTGAGTGTAGATACACTACACTAGAAAAATTGGCTTATGCTCTAATATTGACTGCTCGGAGGTTGCGCCCATATTTCTTAGCACATGAGATTGTTGTCTTAACCAATAGCACTCTTGGACGGGTATTGCTCAACCTAGAAGCATCAGGATGGTTAGTTAAATGGACAACCGAGCTTGGGGAATATGACATCCAGTATCAACCCCGCTCTGCCATCAAGGCACAAGCTCTAGCAGATTTCATCATAGAGGTTCAAGGCCCAGAAGAAGAAGATACCTGGAAAGTTTATGTGGATGGCTCTGCAACTAGACAAGGTAGTGGAATTGGTATTCTTCTTATATCCCCAAGAGAAGATAGACTTCAACTCTCCATTAGATTGAATTACAGAGCTACCAACAATGAGGCTGAATATGAAGCTCTAATAGCTGGCTTACAGGCTGCTCGACATGTAGGAGTAGCTCGAGTCCTTATATATTCTGATTCTCAGCTAGCAGCTCAACAGTTATCAGGTAATTTTGAAATCAATAATGACAGGCTTAAGTTATAGGCTGAGGCATTCGATAAGTTGAAATCTCAATTTCAAGAGGTGAGCATACAAAAAATTCCTCGATCGGAGAATCAGGTGGCAGATGAATTAGCTAAATTAGCCTCTGCTGTAGTACCATGGAGTCTTGATCGACCACTGGAGCAGACCCTATTAATTTCCTGTATTGAAAGACAGACTGATATAGAAATTCATGGTGATTGGCGAGCTCAAATTATATTATATTTACAACAAGGTCTTCTTCCAAGAGATATAGAACAAGCCAGGGTATTTAAGAAACGAGCTACTCAATATACTATGGTGGGGGAGCAATTATATAAAAGGGCTTTTTCCAGACCTTTGCTCAAGTGTGTAGGCACAGAAGACACACAATTTATTTTACAAGAGGTGCATCAGGGTTCTTGTGGTAGTCATATAGGAGGAAGATCTTTGGCTCGTAAAATCCTCTTAGCGGGATATTTCTGGCCCACTCTACATGAAGATGTCGCTAAACTGGTAAGAACTTGTATTTCTTGTCAAAAGCATCAGAATATATTACATCACCCTACCCAGTTATTAAGAACCTCTATAGTCTTGTGTCCCTTTGATCAATGGGGTATGGACATAGTGGGTCCATTTCCTATGGCTGCTGCACAAAGGAGGTTCCTGTTGGTGGCCGTGGATTATTTTTCTAAATGGGTGGAAGCAGAACCACTTGCTAGGATTACAGAGGACGCGGTTATTAAATTCTTATGGAAAAATATAATCTGCAGGTTCGGCATTCCTCATAAATTAGTCTCTGATAATGGAAGGCAGTTTCAAGGCGATAGAATCCTAGACTGGTGTCAGAGTTATGGGATTACCCAGACCTTCACCTCTGTAGCTTACCCGCAGAGCAATGGTCAAGCAGAAGTAACTAATAGGGAGATTATTAGAGGACTGAAAACTAAGCTAGATCATGTCGGAGGTAGCTGGGTAGACGAGTTACCCAATGTTCTCT
This sequence comes from Zingiber officinale, assembly GCF_018446385.1. Lineage (NCBI taxonomy): Eukaryota > Viridiplantae > Streptophyta > Magnoliopsida > Zingiberales > Zingiberaceae > Zingiber > Zingiber officinale. The sequence goes on along the minus strand of NC_055997.1, from coordinate 25,530,774 downwards.
GGCATATCGTACTACGCCTCGTGAAGCTACAGGAATCACTCCTTTCCAGTTAGTCTATGGAGGAGAAGCAATAATCCCCATTGAGGTAGGAGTAGAGTCTGACAGAAGACAATTGTATGATGAGGATAATAGAGACCGACGACTTATGGAGCTGGATCTGATCGAGGAAATAAGAAATAAAGCTGCTACTCGTCTTATATCATATCGACAGAGGATGAGACAGAATTATAACAAAAGGGTCATCCCCAGATTCTTCCAAGTAGGGGATTTGGTATGGAAACGAGTTAAACCTGTGGGGGAGGTCAGCAAGTTGGCACCACAATGGGGAGGGCCTTATAAAGTGATAGAAAAGCTCGCGTCAGGCTCATACTATCTCCAAGATGCCGAAGGAAGAATGTTGGAACGCCCTTGGAGCGCTAATCATTTGCAACCTTATCGAGCCTGATTTGATCATATTACTTTAAATATGTTCACAGTTATTGGAATTCCCAGGCGAATTGAGATACTTGCAGTTTATGTACTTTGTTTCTTTGATGAAAGTCAAGCAAGATAAATATTGACACAGGAAATAAATATGGTTCATACAAATTGATAAGTATCAGGAGAAGCCTCCTTTCTATTTTTCAAGCAGTAAAATAAGGGGAAATCCTAAAGGCCTATTCAGCTCCCCTCAAGGAATTACAAGCCAACACGAGGTTAACCCAAGTATTATACTTTCGTATAAATCAAAGTCGATCGAGTAAATCCTATGAAGTAACCCGGTCGGGCCTTCATAGGAAGACTCGGAGACTATAAACCAAAGTCGATCGGGAAGATTCTATGAAGTAACCCGGCGGGCCTTCATAGGAAGACTCGGAGACTATAAACCAAAGTCGATCGGGAAGATCCTATGAAGTAACCCGGCGGGCCTTCATAGGAAAAATCGGAGACTATAAACCAAGACAGATCAAAGTTGATCGAGAAAATCCTATGAAGAAACCCGGTCGGGCCTTCATAGGAAGACTCAGAGACTATAAACCAAAGTCGATCGGGAAGATCCTATGAAGTAACCCGGTGGGCCTTCATAGGAAAAACCGGAGACTATAAACCAAGACAGATCAAAGTCGATCGAGAAAATCCTATGAAGAAACCCAGTCGGGCCTTCATAGGAAGACTCGAAGACTATAAACCAAAGTCGATCGGGAAGATTCTATGAAGTAACCCGGCGGGCCTTCATAGGAAAAATCGGAGACTATAAACCAAGACAGATCAAAGTCGATCGAGAAAATCCTATGAAGTAACCCGGTCGGGCCTTCATAGGAAGACTCGGAGACTATAAACCAAAGTCGATCGGGAAGTTTCTATGAAGTAACCCGGCGGACCTTCATAGGAAAAACCGGAGAGTATAAACCAAGACAGATCAAAGTCGATCGGGGAAATCCTATGAAGTAACCCGTACGGGACTTCATAAGTAGACTCGGAGACTATAAACCAAAGTCGATCGGGAAATTCTATGAAGTAATTCGGTCGGGTCTTCATAGGAGGAACCGGAGACTATAAACCAAAGCCGATTGGGAAATTCTATGAAATACATCAGGCAAGATTTCACAGAAGAAATCAGAGATTTCAAACTAACGCAAGGTATAATTAATCAGGGAATCTCCGGGCTTCGAAGCCTAATTAAGCAGGAATTGAGAAGGGATTCTATACGGGAGCCCAGATATATGAAAGTCTTTATTCAAAATCCGGCTGGGATATTATCTTAGCCTGAAGATCAATAATTTTATACAATTTCGTATCCAGTCTCAACTAAGATCATTCATCCTCGGGGAGATACAAAGCATACCGGATGTTACTTAAGGAAGAATCCATCAAGACAAGGCTTAACTCTGAAAGATGAACAAGGGATTTTTCTAATAAAGTTTATATTTAGCAATCAAAAGCATGTCAGGAAGGGGTATTCTTAAACTAGCATAAAGGAGAAGCAAGTAAGTGTTAAAGTTTTCTTACACCTTGCAAGTACTTAATTACTCAGTATCAAATGCACTTTTTCCACTGTCAGTTCTTACTTTACAAGTTTTTATGAATAATTTCCTTAAACATTAGGAAAAGGGCCTTTCAAATCTGAGGGTAGTTCTTCATTAAGCCTGCGGCAATTTATGAAAGAGAGGGGAGGTTCTTGGGGTAGATATCCACCCTCTTTTAACTGTCGGAGAACTCCCGATACAGAATGATTTAGCGCACCCACTATCCTGTGAACAAATTCCCGGGCAAATGCTGGGGACTGTAAGTAAGCTTGCCGCCATTCTTCCCACCGACCCTTTTCCTGCTCCTTATAATTCTGGAAATCAGCTTGCAGCTTTGTGTTTTGTTCTTTTAAAACATCCTTCTCCGATCTTAGCTGTTCCAATTCCTTCTGGAGCAGTGATAATTCGTTATCTTGAGCTTTCCTCAGCTCTTGTTCCTGTAGAATAGTGAAATCATGAGAAGCCAGGTCCTGAGCTTGATCAGAAAGACAGGCATTTTGAAGCTTCTCTACTTTCTCTAAGATAAGACTTTTTTGAGAAGCATCTAAAAGAGCTTTCTCTTTCAAGGCAATCTCTAGTCGAAGACTAGAGTGTAACCTCTCCACCTGTAATTCTAACGTCTTCCTAGCAAGCTCTTTGTCTTTCAACAGTTGTTGACATTCCTCCAATTCTTGCTTCAGGGTTCCCAATTGTTGATTTTGCAAGGCCACCTGCTCTTGCAACTGAGCCCTATCACTACTAGAAGAGGGCGAGGCAGCCTTCAATGTCTCTAGTTGAGCTTTCAACTTAGTGTTCTCATGATCTTTAGCTGTGAGTAGCTGATCGATATGCAGACTTGTGGCTAGAAACTAAATAAAAGGATAATGTAGGTTAAAGATAAAGTTACAAAGCTAATAAACACATAACTAGGAATACTTACAGCCACCGCCTGACGACTATGGCGATCCGCTCGATGTGGGAGACTAAGGCCTCGCAATTGTTCATAACCTTGCGACCAAGATTCAGCCAATAAACCTTGCAGTTGCAAAGTGCCATAGCCAGGAGGACTAGAAGGATGTCCCAATTGAGAGGGTAAGCCCGCAGCCACTCTAAATAAAGGAGGGGGATTAGAGGAAGCCGAAGATGGAGAAGAAGAGGAGGCAATGGAAGGAAAAGGGATAGTAGAAGCAGGAGGAGCAGAGTAGGAACTAGATGGAATAGAAGGTAATAGTGTAGGAGGGGTTGTTGCAATTGTGGAAACACTAACGGCTGAAGGGCTGACAATGGGAGAAGATCTCCGGCAAGGTGTTCGTTTTGCTCGAGGCCTATAAGCCAAGGGAGGCAAGGCCAATGACAAGGATGTAGAAGGTACAGGAGAGATAGCGGCCATCTCTGAGGAAGAAGCAGGAGAAGCTAAAACAATAGAAGAAGAAGAGATAAGCAGACCGGGCCTCATCATTCGAAGAGCAGGATTGGAGATGATATTGGTGGGAGTCATCGGTGCCTTACCTCTCTCAAAAGAAATAGGCGCCGGAACAAGAGGAGTTTGCACAAAAGTACCAAAGAAATCACCAAAGGGAGAATCCTTGGTAAGATTTGGCTTTTTAACTAAAGTAACAAAAGGCTCTTCTTCTTCCTCTCCCATGAGTGCGACACCCTCTGCTTGTCGTTCTTCTTCGGAAAGCAAGCCCAAGGTAGAGGGATTGGGATCGGATCGGCGGGCCAACAACCATTGTTCTCCAAGATTATTGATAAAGGACTTGGTCATAGCAGAATTCCTGTACATAAAAGCCGGAAGAATAGCATCGGCTGAAAAACAGAGGATAAACATCATTATTATAGAGATATACTAATCAGCAAAGGCGAAGTAAAATAATTATACTCACCAAAGGAACTATCCAAAGGAGTGTTAATGTTGTCTATCCCGAAGGGAAACATTAAGCCCTCTTCAATTAGATGTGGCAAACTGAATTTCGCTCCCCGCAGTTTAGGTAAAGCAGAGGCAACAGAGGGATCATTGAGGAGACCTTGAGTGTCAGGAAGCGGGGGCAGATCATGTATCCATTGAATAGGAAATGGAGGAGAAGAGGGAAGACGCATATAAAAATTTTTTTTATTCCATTCACCTTGTGGGGGAATGGGATTAAACAGAATGGCCTTGGGACGAGACTGAAACTTAAAAACTCCAACATCTACTCGACGAGGGATGAAGAAGTGATGGAAAAGACGAGGAGACAGGGGGAAATCTAATATTTTGGATACTCCAATGAAGCCCACTAGAATGGAAAAGGATTGAGGGACGAACTGGTTGAGCGGAATAGCAAAATACCGGCTAACCTCACAAAAGAAAGAGTGAAGGGGAAATCTGAAACCCTGCAAGACTTGGTCCCTGAAGATGGAGATACATCCTAGGGGAGGAAGGTGAGGACCTTCATGAGGAGCAGGACGGACAATGTAAGAAGGAAAACCATAGGTTGCCTGTAAGTCCACTTCTTCTGTATCTATGAGGTCGAAAGAACACGAGAGGAACCATGCCGGAGAAGAAACTGCCATGAAGAGAAGGGGTAGAAGAAAAGGAATTGAGAAGCGAAAAGATGGACGAACTCTGTAAACCCTTGTCCCTTTTCTAGTTCTGTGCTAAAACCTCTAAACAGAAGAGGCGAAAGTGAAAAGGAAAATAAAAAGTGCTCAGAATGTCAATCGTCATAAAAGGTAGTAATATCATAGAATAAAATCAAGGGAAAAAGATAAAGTCAAATAAACTACCTTGGAAAAGACGTAAAATTTCCCTAGAAATAATTCTTAAAGAGACTTGATGAGGACAAAGCAAAAACTAGTACTATAAATATAGGTTCAAAGCACGGGTCAAGCCTCGAATATTGATTAATGGGAGCAACCTGGTTAAATTGAACCATCCTAATAAATCGACTGATAATTGGGAGTATCTTCGAAATATCGGACGATACCTACCAATGCTTATACATATATCGACCGGGTCAATGAAGAATGGGGAGAATCGGTCGATTAAGATAAATCGACCGATATCGGAAGTCCCATCGAAATATCGGACGGTACTTATATATCGACCGGGTTACTGAAGAGTGAGTCATAGGGAAAGATTGAGCATTGAGAAGCCAAGTAACATTTGGTACATTTACATGAAACCGACAAATTATCCAAAGATAAAGTAAGATTAGCAATCCAGAGATACCCTTCAGAAACACATAAGTCTGCTGGAGGATCATGGCAAAGTCTCGATCCCCCTTCTCTACAATAACCGAAAATTAAGTTAGAGTTAGTTTTGGGTACAAATCAGGAGGTCTTTCTTCAATGAGTCTGCGACGGTTCAGGAAATTGAGAGGAGGAACGCGCGCTAAGTAGCCCTCCTCTTCCAATTGTCGAATTGCTCCTTTGGCCCCTGCCGTAAAAGCAGACAAGATGGATCTCACAATCGGCCGGTTGAACTCAGTAGACTCGATCATGGCGGTGGCTCGTTCTTTGTAACGAACATCTTTATGCTCCTTATAAACCACTAACGCCATCTGAGAGGTTTTCAGTTCATTCTCCCTAGCAGCGACTTCGGTTTTTGTTAAATCAAGGGAATTGGTTAAAGATGCCACCTCATTTTCTTTTAGTTGCAAGGCCTTCAACTTTTCGCTCAATTCTGCTTCATAATTCTCTTTTAGTTTGCCAAGTTTGGAGGTCAGCTCTTGATTAAGGTCCGTAACCAATTTGAATCGGACTTCAAGACTCTCAATTTGAGTTTCAAATTTCTTCTTGGCGGCAGCAGAAAACTTGGCAGAAGACAGTTCGGTAACTTGCTGTCGCAATCCCTTGTTCTCCGATTTCAACTTTTCGTTCTCAGTGTACAGATTGTGCAATAGTCGGGAGAAACCCATGTTCTCTAGCCACTGCTGGGAGCATATTCAAAACCGTAAGACGATACTTCATAAACAGAAAGCAGGAGTATGTAAACATACCTTATTTTCTTTATTAGAAAAGCGGTCAATCGCTTCAGGAATGGAAAACCCCTCAAAGAGGGGACGCACCTCATCCCAGGAACTAGCGAAAGAACCCCCCAGTAATATGGGGAGAACAGGAATGGTAGAGGAGCCAGTTGAGAAGGAAGAAGTAGGGATAGATGGTGGAGCAAAAACCAAGTAAGAAGAAGGCGAAGAGGGTAGAGATCCTGAAGTCGGAATAGACAAAGGAAAAGTAAAAGAAACGTCACCAGAAGTACTAGTTGTAGGAAAAGGAGAGGTAGGAAAATTCAAGGAAGGATAAAGTTCTGTTAATGTGGGCTCATCGGAAAGAAGGTCAATTGACACAAAATCTTCTGAAGCAAGCTCATCAGCAGTAAGAATGAGCCTCCTTTTTGGAGGAGGAGCCCTGGTCAGCTTGCGTCCCGGACGCTTGCCCGCATAAATCTCAGTTAGGGGTTTATCAGAGCTACCAGGGGATGTAAGCACAACAAGAGGAATAGAGGCAGATGGGGAGACAGTAACAGCTGCGGGAGACGTAATAGCGGGAGCAGGATCAGGGAGGATCTGCGCAGCAAGATCCCTAGAAGAACCTCCTGGAGTCTCATGAAGCCCAGAAGAGCTGAGTATTTCGGCTAAGGGAGCCGGCTCTTCAATTGATGGTGGAGGGGCGATAGCGGCCAAAAATTCGGCCTCCTTGGCGTGAAGCAATTCTTCTTCTACGCGTATTTCTTCGTCAATCAAAGCATCATAAAAACTCTCCACTGTATAGAACAGAGAAATAATTTAGGCAGTTATAAGCAAAAAGAAAAGAATAAGACGTTACCTAAGGAAATGTGAGTATCGGGTTTGACGGGGCTTAAACCAAATAGGTATAGAAGCTCGACCCTCAACCATTTCGGGATCGAAAGCCGGTGACCTAATAACTTCTCACAATAAATAGGAAAAGTAGGAAGGAGATGAAACTCTCTAACATCGGGTAAGAGAGGCAAGAAAGATTTCCAAGCATGAGACCAAGGAATAGGTCCCGGAAACTTTAAAAAGAAAAAACAAGATTTCCAGGCTTTGAGAGACGATGGCATGTCTCCAAAAAGGACCATTTTAGTTCTCGATTGGAATAAGAAGACACCAGGTTCCGAGAGCTTGGGGTAGGAAAACATGAAGAAATTTTGAGGAGTAGGAGGAATATCTCGTAGAGGAAACAACATATAAGTACCGCATAGATAACGAAATGCATTAGGAGCAAATTGTTGCAAAGGAATATCAAAATATCGACTTATTTCAATTAAGAAAGGAGGAATGGGGAACCTTAAGCCCCATATCAACTGGTCCCTGAAAAAAGTCACGCAGTTATCAGGGAGATGATGAGGTCGATCATTCGGTGTTGGGAGTATGATTTTATATTCCTTAGGAATTTCATATTGGCGACGGATGGATAATCTAGCATTCTTATCAAAGATAGAAGACATATGGACATACCAAGGAGCAATTGCTTCTTCAGCCATGGACAAAGGTATGGGCTAGAGCAATAATGGATTACTTACTGAAGACAAGAAAGGGGATCGTCGTGAAACGGCGAGCAAGAGGACTGGTTGAAGACAGCAACAGGAAAAGAGCTCTAGAGAAGGAAAAAGGAAGGACGAGGTTTAAAGAGGAGACGAAAGGTTTAGGGTTTGAAAAACGCAAGACGGTCGTCAGATTAGGACGTTGGTAGCGCAGCAAACGTTGAGGATCGCAATAGAAAGGAAAAAGGCCTATGTGACGTGGTGGCTAGCAAAGGTAAGTGTCAGAACATCATAAAAAGAAGAGTAGGTACATCGGATGGGACAGATCGGATCGCGAGGGGATTGGTAGTGCTTCGAACATTCTCTCACCCGAGGGAAAGCCAATCACCAATTAGAAAATTTTGAAAGAAGACGTGATCAGCTGGGCCTAATAAAATAGAAAGGACAGAACTTTTCGACCATACCCAGGCTAAAGACAAGAATATTTTAAGAGTAACAAGTTTAGAAGAGTGACAAATGTTAATCTGTCCGTGCAGAATATGACTTAGTATTTACTGAAAATATTTTTATTAACGAGGGCGATTGTGGTTAAGTTAAATAAATATTGTGGTTATAATATCAAACTGTACTAATAGTTAAGATAACCTTAGCTATGATAACTGATATATAGGATACATGAAGAAATGATGAACACAACACCACATTGTAAATGATAGAGGGATTCAATAAAAGCCTTTGATTAGATACAAAAATTTATCTTTACACTTAGAATATGATCAAATACATTGTGTCACATTTCCTCAGGAACAGCAAACCTCAAATAGATAACAAATATTACAAGCATAAACTCTTAGGGCACTCAGAAAATTTTAGTCCCACTGTATTCAAACTTACCATGGAGCAGAGATGGAAATAGCCCACTTCGTTCGAACTTGTCAAGGCGCACAAGAGGCAATATTTTGCCCTGGACGAAGAAAGCAACAAAAAACAAAAAAGCTCAAGGGCAACAAGACAGGGGAACATTGATTCATTCCATGATGGAAAAGTAAATGTAAAAACCACTTCCCCTCTCAAGCCGTGTGAGCTCAGCGAGTGGAGCAACCAATTTTAGCCCAAGGGTATCATGTGCTATGCCCTTCACACAACACCCAGGGGTCATTTGGCTGCCCCTCTATAAGTAGAAAAAATTTCTCTGAAGTTTCTTGGGTCCTTCAGAGCACCTGCATCTTTGGATAGAAGATTTGAACTGTGAAGCTTCCTCTCTTAAGATGATCCCTTATGCCCCTGGGGTAACCGGAGCAAAAATCCCAATAAACTCATATATAGATCTCACCTGGTCCAACAAACGTTGCCTCCAAAGAGGAGGATCCACGACCATGGCCTTAGCAACAAAAAGTAGCAAGGAAGAAAAAGAACTGAGAAGGGTTGTGGGTGAAGAGAAGGTTGTAGGCTTGTAGCCCTATTTAAAGGAGAAAAAGGCTCACAGGATTGCTATACTTAATTTATTAAGACAGTGGCACACAAAATCTGTGAGGTCATTTCAAAATCTGGAGCAGAGTCACGGGTAGGAAAAGACAAGACCATACTTATGTCTAGTCAGTCGTCTACACCTCCTTCGACTAGACTTAAGGGGAAGGCTAGTGATATGGGTTAGGTTTTAAGGGTCTTCAGATGAGGAAAGAAAAAGAAGAAAGAGTCAAAGGAGGTAGGCCAATAACGGCTAAAACATACTTTCAGAACAAAGGTAGGCCAATATCGATCGATACATGCCTGTCGTATGAAGGTAAGTCAATATTGGTCGGGACATACCTTCAGAACAAAGATAGACCAATATCGGTCGATACATGCCTGCCGAACGAAGGTAGGCCAATATCAGTCGATACATGCCTGCCGAACGAAGGTAGGCCAATATCGGTCGATACATACTTGCCGTATGAAGGTAAGCCAATAACGACCGCTACATACTCCAAAGCAAAGATAGACCAATATCGGTCGATACATGCCTGCTGAACGAAGGTAGGACAATATCGGTCGATACATACCTGCCGAACGAATGTAGGCCAATATCGGTCGATACATGCTTGCCGTATGAAGGTAAGCCAATAACGACCGCTACATACTCCAAAGCAGAGATAGACCAATATCGGTCGATACATGCCTGCCGAACGAAGATAGGCCAATATCGGTCGATACATGCCTGCTGAACGAAGGTAGGACAATATTGGTCGATACATACCTGCCGAACGAATGTAGGCCAATATCGGTCGATACATGCTTGCCGTATGAAGGTAAGCCAATAACGACCGCTACATACTCCAAAGCAGAGATAGACCAATATCGGTCGATACATGCCTGCCGAACGAAGGTAGGCCAATATCGGTCGATACATTCCTGCCGAACGAAGGTAGGCTAATATCGGTCGATACATGCTTGTCGTATGAAGGTAAGCCAATAACGACCGATACATACTTCAAAGCAAAGATAGACCAATATCAGTCGATACATGACTGCCGAACGAAGGTAGGCCAATATCGGTCGATACATGCTTGCCGAACGAAGGAAGGCCAATATCGGTCGATACATGCTTGTCATATGAAGGTAAGCCAATAACGACCGATACATACTCTAGAGCAAAGATAGACCAATATCGGTCAAGAGGGTTCTTTCGAGCAAAGAACCCACACAGTTCCTTCAATGAATACCTTAGAAACATGTTGAATAAAATATTATTTCGACACAACAAGGATACAAATAGAAGTCACATGAAGAAGAATCATACATGAATATATCGAATAGAATATTTCATGATAGAGAATATATATTTTGGCGGGAAATATGCTTTCAGCTTGTCTTGCAGGCGCTAAACGACAAAGAAGGTACATCTGGGGTACAAAAAAGATTCCTTAAAAATTATCTTCCGCAAGTGTGCAGCTGACATCATCTCATAACGAACTCTAACAAACCGGGGTCCACTTCATGGCTACGGAGGTCACATGAAGTGGTATAAAAGGGGGAATCCTCTCCATTGGCTGGGTAAGTTCACATCTCTAATTTTCGGGCTACTGTTCATCTTCTTTCTTCTTCCTTCCTCGGCATCAAGAGAGATCACTAACTTGAGCGTCGGAGGGCCTAGCCAGGGATTCCCACCCCGGTCTTAGGTCACTGACGATAGTGTTGGTTGGTCTCTTGTGCGCAGGGAGCCTCGGGAGCTTGAAAGTTCAACTTTCTCCTATTTGGACGGGGATTTCTTCCTACTTATCAGATTTCCTTCGGTGACTCTGGTTTTCTTCCGATCGCTTTGGGTTTCTCGGGTCGAGGTTTCATCGGCATTATTCTTCGTCATCACAGTGGGTTTCCTTCTTCCGGATCTCCTTCACGGTCAGCTTCTCAGACAGGATCAGATGGACTTATCTATAAGGGTCGCTTGGTAGCTAAAGGTTTCAAGCAGATTATGGTATTGACTATGATGAAACCTTTTCTCCAGTAGCGGTGTTTAAGTCCATTCGGATCATGCTTGCTATTGCAGCTTACCATGACTATGAGATATGGCAGATGGATGTCAAAACCGCGTTTTTGAATGGAAACCTACTCGAGGATGTGTACATGACACAACCTGAGGGTTTTGAAGATCCACAGCATACTAGCAGAGTATGCAAGCTGCATAGGTCCATTTATGGACTAAAGCAAACTTCTCAGAGCTGGAATCTTCGATTCGATGATGCAATCAAACAGTTTGGTTTCATCAAGAATGAAGATGAGCCTTGTGTCTACAAGAAGGTTGTAGGGGATATAGTTGTCTTCCTCATATTGTATGTGGATGGCATACTGCTCATTGGGAAGGACATCCCTATGCTTCAGTCTGTCAAGACCTGGTTAGGGAGTTGCTTCTCAATGAAGGACTTAGGTGAGGCATCCCGCATTCTAGGGATACAAATCTATAGAGATAGATCTAAGAGATTGCTTGGCCTAAGTCAGAGTACATATATTGACAAGGTACTCCTTCGGTTTGCCATGCAGAACTCCAAGAAGGGATTTCTGCCGATGTCACATGGCGTGAGTCTTTCGAAGACTCAAGGTCCCTCTTCTAGAGAGGAGAGAGACCGCATGGATCAGATCCCTTATGCCTCAGCCATAGGATCTATCATGTACGCCATGCTATGTACTCGACCTGATGTCTCGTATACTTTGAGCATGACGAGCAGATACCAGTCAGATCCAGGTGAAAGTCACTGGATAGCGGTCAAGAATATTCTTAAGTACTTAAGAAGGACTAAAGAATATTTCTTGATATATGGAGGTAATGATGAGCTAGCTGTAAAGGGTTACAGTGATGCCAACTTCCAGACCGATCTGGATGATTACCGATCGCAGTCAGGGTTCGTATTTTGCATTAATGGTGGTGCTGTGAGCTGGAAGAGTTCGAAGTAGGACACAGTAGCTGATTCTACGACAGAGGCCGAGTACATTGCTGCATCAGAGGCAGCAAAGGAGGCAGTTTGGATCCGCAAGTTCATCACTGAACTTGGGGTGGTTCCCAGTATCGCTGACCCTATTGAGCTCTATTGTGACAACAATGGAGCTATAGCACAGGCGAAGGAACGTTGCTCACACCAGCGGACCAAACACATACTATGGCGCTTCCATCTCATTCGAGAGATTATCGAGAGAGAAGATGTGAAGATATGCAGAGTACCTACAGAGGCTAACATCGTAGATCCCTTGACCAAGGCTTTGGCACAGAGGAAGCATGATGGTCACACTAGGTCAATGGGGCTTAGAGCCTACACTGATTGGCAATAGTGCTAGTGGGAGATTGTTAGTTAGAGCCCTAGAGCCAATCATTTGATGATTGTATTATGGACTTGTTGTATCATATTCTTATATAAATAAAGGCATTTGTTTTGGTTATTATACTTACTTGTATTGGTGCCAAATAAACTAAGTATAATAGTGTCCGTGAGTAGAAGGTTCTCACCTATATCAATCGATTAGTTGAACTAATAGTGAGATGATATAGGGAACACTACTCTTAATCATTCCTAGTCGAGTATTAACATTCAGGGACAATGTTAATGCAATAAGACTAGCATGTAGGTCAACTCGATGACTTGATATCACAAGTCATGGATATATAGATATCAAGTTGACACATGGGTATGCATTGGAGAATGTATACTGAATGACCCGCCATGAGAAAGTATCATGGATCGTTATATAGGTGTCATATACTTTCTCATGTGACTATTAGTATGACTACTAGTCCTTGGACCTGAAGTCACCATGGATCCCTACATAAGGAGTTATGTACTTTGGTTTCGTCAAACGTCATCCGTAACTGGGTAGACTATAAAGGTGATTATTGGGTATGTAACGAATTATGCAGAGGGATGTGAGTGATGTAGATAGGATCTATCCCTCCTATATGACGGGAGCGACATCGATATTCTTGATAGAGTGAGACCACGAAGTACATGACCATGCCCAAATAAGTCAATATGAGATATTGAGCTCATTTGATTTAGTGAGTCTACTTGGAGATCAAGATTTAGATTGGTCAGAGGATGACACGGTCTATGCCTCATATTGATCAATCTAGATGTCTAGGATAGAAGGACACTTGTCATATATTGTGAGGAGTTACAATTAGTAGTCACAAGGTGATATTGGATCTCAACATTCTTGTAACATTGGGTAGTAATGATGTGTTGCTAGATACCGCTCATTACTTATGCTCCTAAATGGGTTTAGGGGCATTGCCAACGCTACAAGAACCTATAGGGTCACACACTAAGGACAATTAGATGGAGATTAGATTCATATGATGAACCAAGAGGATAAGATTCATTTGATGAATCAAATTGGATTAAGAGTAATCCTAATTAGGCTAATTGAGTTGGACTCAAGTTAATTCATGTGTTCAATGAGTCTAATTTAGATTATGACTCATTGAATCAATTTAATTAAATGAATTAGATTCATTATATTAAATTGGCTTGAATTAAATGGTTGGATTAAATCAACCATGAGAGAGATTAAGTCAAGTTTGACTTGACTTGAGAGGAAGATGAAGAATCAAGTTTGACTTGACTTTATGCCACCTCATTGGTGAGTTGGCAAGATGTGGACCAATGATGATACTCCACATCATCATGGTTACTTAAGTGTGTGCCACATCATGGAGGTTACAAGCTTCCTTTCCTTTTAATGTGGTCGGCCACATTAATTGTAAAGGAGTTACAATTGTGGCCGACCACACATAGTGAAGGAAATTGAATTTTCCTCATTCAAGGCCATTCACTTCTTCTTCCACCTTGAGCTCTCTCTTCTTGCTCTCCCTCTCCTACCTTGGCCGAACACCCTAGGTGCTAGCACACCTTGTTTGGTCCTTCTCCATCTAGTGTGTTCGTGTGGATACGTGTAGAGGATTGTCTACGTTGACAATCTTGAGATCCGGCAAGCCGTTGGACTAGCGGGATAGCGAAGGGCATCGCATCGAGAGTAATACTCTTATCTATTGTAGATCTAGAGTTTGTAAACTCGTACTCATATTTTATTCTATTTTCTTTGCACGGATCCGATGGCTGGGGCTTTCGGGGTTTCCGCGACGCGAAAACGCGATTTTCGCGGCCCGAAAAACCCAACATTAAGCACCTCCTTCTTCACCACCTCTTTTAGATTTGAGTTTAATCTCCTTTGATGTTCAATTGAATTTTTATAATCCTCTTCAAGTAAGATTCTATGCATGCAGAGAGAAGGACTAATTCCTTTAATATCGTCAATTGTATATCCAATTGCTTTTCTGTGCAACTTCAACTCTTCAATTAGTCTCTGTGTTTCAAGCTCTGTTAGATTGACATTGATTATAACCGGGAAAGTGAAATTCGGCCCAAGGAATACATACTTTAAGTTTGGTGGTAACGACTTAAGCTCAAGTTGATGTGGCACTATTTCTGGTACAATTGGCTCTTGCCCTATCAACTTAACTTCTTCCTTCAGAAATTTATTTTCTAAACCCTCTTCATCTTCTAGAAACATATCATCCTTTTTATAATCATTTGGAGATTCCTCCTTTTTGATTGAAAATACCTCTTTATCAAATATCTTTGAGAGAGACTCATAACACCAAGGAAATAATACTCGAAGAACATTTTGATCCATAGTAATTCCCTTCTCATCCTTCTCCTTTCCCTCAAATGTATTAACTGTTGGGGTTGTATTATTCTGCCCTAACCAATCATTAAAATTTGATGTAATCCTGCAAATTATCTCATAGGCTTCCTCTAAGCTCTTCTTTATAAATGATCCTCCAGATGTTATATCTAATTGATTTTTGTTTGAGAAAGAGAGCCCAACATAAAATAAATGCATTGTTAACCATCTCTCAACACCATGATGCGGACATAACTGCAAAAGAGATGAATATCTTTCCCAGGCTTGATGCAGTTCTTCCCCAACAAGTTGCTTAAAATTCAGGATTCAACTTCTCAAGTAAATAGTCTTTTGTGGAGGAAAATATTTGTCCAAGAACTTCTGCTCTAACTCATCCCAAGTTTTGATACTTTGAGATTGCAGAGAATTAAACCATCTCTTTGCAGCATCTTTTAGACTAAGGGAAAACCCAATAGTTGTATAACATCAGATGGAACTTCCTCATATTTCTGAGTACAATAATATCTATAGAATTCCAATGGGTTAATCATAAAATTTCTTGCTTGAATCTCAGGGTAAACAATTGGCCCTAATTCTTTTGCAGACTTTGGAGCTCCATAATTTCCTAATGATCTAAACACCATGTTTAACTTGCAAAAGAAGAAAATTAGGAGATACAAATACAATTACAAAGATCAAAAAGAATTATTAAGAAGTAGTAAGGTATACAAAATGAAAACAGGATTCTAAAGATTAGATTCAACTATGCAAATGAAAAGAAAAGCAAAGTTATGTTTAGTCTAACTCAATTGATAATCTCTAATGTTATAGTGCAGCCCCCGACAACGGCGCCAAAAACTTGTTGACGTTCCGCAAGTGTACGGAAATATCGTAAGTAATAATAAAAGATATCGTATCCACAGGGACAAGAATAACCACTAAAGATGTTTCAACACGAGTTAGCTAAACAATTAATCAATGGATTGACAAAAGCAAAGTACAACTATACAAAGTAAAACATAGAAACTAAAGAATAAGAAACAAGAATAAGGACTATGATAAATGTATGTTCTAAGAGTTTTGGTTTCTTTGTAAGGTTATTCAATGTAAATGATCTACCAAATCTTATCCCTCAATTGTCCATCATTTGTAGAAGGTTGTCGGTTCCCTCTTGCAATAGACAACCGGCCTAGGACTGCAATTTATATCTAAATGTGATCAATTAGGTTTGAATCCTATGATGTCCTTATAGGGGCTTGCCTGTCACGTGCACCCCTCGGATAATCAACATAGGAATCATTGCTTTTCAATCTCATCAAGATACAAAAGATTAATGCACACAATCTATCCTACCTCCTTGAATAACCCTATTTCACCCTCAAGATCATTCCCTCAAACGTCCTTACACAGGCTTATTCCTGTCATAAATGTCCCTCAGAAAATTGAATGAGAAACAATCTCTACAAGATTCATAAGATATTCAAACATTCAATCAAGTATGAGAATTAGGTTCAAATCACAACAAACCGCACAAGATCAAAGAGATACAAACAGGACAAAATCATAGAAATAAGGAATTAGCAAATCCACAAGAGTTTTACATCAAATCTTCATTACAAATACTCCCTCCATCCTAGAATATAGAGATCTAATCCATAGAACAAGGAAAGAAATCTGAAAACAAGAAGATTACAAGCATCTTGATCCCCAAATCCAAGAAAGAAAGGGAAGAAAGGCTTATCTACAATGAAGAACGGTCTTCAGATCCAATCTTTGCTTCTGGAGTCGAAAGGATGAAGATCTGTCCTTAGATCACCAGAAAATCCCTCCAAGAAGGTGGAGGAACACCCCAAAACTTCTTTCCCCCCAAAAGGGAGAAGATCCCCTTTCAAATCTTGAAGAAGGCCTTATATGGAAGGGGGGTTTGAGCGCCACACGACCCCAAGACATGGTCGTGTGAAGCTCACACGGCCTGTGCTACTCCCTTTTCTGCCTGTCTCACACGGCCGTGTGTGAAACATGACCGTGGCTTGCTCTGCCATTGCTCCCCTTATACGACCATGTAGATCTACACGGCCTGCACTGCCTCTAGCTATGGAGCTCCTGCACGGCCGTGTGGTGCACATGGCCAGGGCATTCTTGGCCTCTGGAAATATTGCACGACTATGTAGATCTACACGGTCGTGCACTGCTTCAGTTCTGGAGGGCTTGCAGGGCCATATGGTGTACACGGCCTGGCTCTATTGGCTTCAAAACTTGGCACGGCTGTGTGAAGCTCACACGACCATGGCCACTCCCTTTCCTGCTGCAGCCACACGGATGGTGATCCTCACATGGCCTGGGAAACCCCCCATGGTAGGGTCGTGTGACACACAAGGATGGTGCCTTCCTCCTTTGGTTTGATTGCAGATCTGGCCACGATCATAGATTCTTCACCAAATACGACTCCTGTGTACAGAAAATGCACAAAAGCAGATCTCCGAACAAAAAGAGTAAATATGCTAAAAGCAAAGCTGGAAGTACGAAAATGCATAGATAAAGCATGTGCAAAGTATGTGAATGTGCGTCAAAACATGCTAAACAAGAGTATACAATCTACGCGCATCACTGGTTCAGTACTAGACGCAGTCCCAACTACCAGTACAGTATCAGTCGTAGTCCTCTCTTCCACCTCTGGCCCTGTATCCAACACCGCCTCAATGGTCGGCTCCTGCTCAGATGCAACCGCTGCTGGCAGCGCTACAACCTCCACCTCCGCTAGAGACTGGACGAATACACACGATTACCAGAGAGGATGCGCAGCGGGCCGACAGATCCATTTTCCACGGTACGATTTCCATTTATGCCTTATCTGCTGATATGGTGATAGATATTGGTAGCTCGTAATCTTTTATACCCCGTACCTTTATGAGGGAGATTGGTAGATTACCCACCTTCAGACAACAGTGACTGACCATCTCTCTACCGTCCGGTGATGCTTTGGACGTCACCCAGGAGGTCAAAGGTTGCCCGTTAGACTTTAGCAACCAGATACTTACGGTAGATCTTTTGGTACTGGAAATGGTCGAGTTCAATATTATTCTTGCCATGGATTGCCTGTCAACATATCATACCACTGTTGATTGCCAGACGAGGGTGGTCACATTCCTGCCTCCGAACCAACCCTCGTGGGATTTAACTGGCATCAGAGACGATTACATATCGGCTATTTCGGCGATTCAGGCTCAGAAGTTGCTATCATATGGCTGTCAGGGTTTTTTGTTATCTTTAATTAATACAGAAGATGATAGTAGTTCTCAACTCTCCGACGTTCCAGTAGTTTGAGAGTATCTAGATATATTTCCAGAGGAGCTACCAGGTTTGCCTCCCAGAAGGCAAGTGGAGTTTGCTATTGAGTTAATTCCAGGAACCGCGCCGACATAGAAAACTCCTTACCATATAGCACCAAAAGAGTTGAACGAACTTAAGATTCAACTCCAAGAGCTTTTAGACAGGGGATTTATACGCCCTAGTGCTTCTCCGTGGGCTTCTCCGGTATTATTTGACAAGAAAAAGGATGGTACTATGAGGTTATGCATAGATTATAGACAGCTGAATGCAGTGACTGTCAGAAATAAGTACCCCTTACCATGGATCGAGGATTTGTTTGATCAGCTCAGAGGTACCTCAGTGTATTCTAAGATTGATCTGCGATCCGGATATCATTAGCTGAGAGTCAAAGAATATGATATTCAGAAGACAACATTCCGTACCAGATACGACCATTATGAGTTTTTAGTAATGTCATTTGGGCTCACCAATGCTCTAGCGGTATTTATGGATCTGATAAACCGCGTCTTCCTGGAGTATCTTGATCAGTTTGTTATCATTTTTATTGATGACATATTGATCTACTCGCATTTCGAGAAGGAACATGCACAGCATCTTCGCACAGTCTTGGAGACTCTTCGACGACATCAGCTATATGCGAAGTTCAGCAAGTGTGCCTTCTGGCTATCTTCAGTTTGTTTTTTGGGTCACGTGGTCTCTAGCTGAGGTATTTCAGTAGACCCTCAGAAGATCGAGGTTGTCACTAGTTGAGAGCAGCCAAAATCAGTACAGGAGATCCGCAGTTTCTTGGGGCTGGTAGGATATTACAAACGTTTTATCAAGGGTTTCTCCCGCATGGCTATGCCACTGACACGCCTGACCAGGAAAGGCGTGAAGTTCATGTGGTTCGAGGCTTGCGAGACCAGCTTCCAGGAGCTGAAGCAGAGATTAGTGTCTGTTTCAGTTTTGGTTTTGCCTGCTGGAGAGGATCGATTCGTGCTCTACACCGACGCATCTCTTCAGGGTTTGGACACTGTTCTGATGCAGCACGACAGGGTAGTCTCCTATGCTTCTCGTCAGTTGAAGGAGCATGAGAAGAACTACCCAGTACATGATCTGGAGCTAGCCGCCATCATCTTTGTTTTGAAGATTTGGCGGCATCATCTGTACGATATTACCTTTGAGATTCTTACAGATCATAAGAGTCTCAAATATATTTTTACCCAGAAGGCACTTAATCTCCGACAAAGGAGATGGATGGAGTTCCTGAAGGATTATAACTGTACCATTAGCTACCACCCGAGGAAAGCTAATGTGGTTGCCGATGCACTTAGCAAGAAGTCCAGAGGGGCTAAGGCTTGCCACCGAGCTTCAGTCATGGGCTTGATTCAGGGTTTCTCTGAGTTGGGCCTTGAGGAGCAGGGATAGACAGAGCGAAGTATTTTGGTTACTATGGTTGCTCAGTCAACGATTAGGATGAGGATCCGAGAGGCTTAGGTTGGAGATCAGTATTTTCAGTTCATTGGCAGCCAAATAGCTTCCGGACATCAGACAGAGTTCACCCGAGATGATGCGGGTATTATATTTTTGAGGCCGATTATGCGTGCCTCCATCTCACCCGGTCAGGGAGGAATTACTTCAGGAGGCTCATCTCTCCCGATTTGCTATCCACCCAGGCGAGGCTTGCATGTATCAAGATTTGAGGCGTTCCTACTAGTGGAACGACATGAAGAAAGACATCGCAGAATTCGTAGCAAGATGTCTTATTTGTCAGCAGGTGAAGGCGGAGCACCAGAGA
Source organism: Zingiber officinale (assembly GCF_018446385.1). Lineage (NCBI taxonomy): Eukaryota > Viridiplantae > Streptophyta > Magnoliopsida > Zingiberales > Zingiberaceae > Zingiber > Zingiber officinale. Next base: position 25,511,048 of record NC_055997.1, on the reverse strand, counting down.
CCTACCGGATTACTTCAGCGGATTCCTATTTCTGAGTGGAAATGGGAACACATTATCATGGATTTTGTGGTGAGTTTGCCTAGGAAACGACAAGGCCATGACGTGATTTGGGTAATCGTTGATCGATTAACCAAATCCATGCACTTAGCGATCCGGAAGACTGATTCTCTGGATCGATTGGCAGATCTGTATTGCCGGGAGATCATCAGATTACATGGCGTTCCTTTGAGTATTATTTTGGATAGAGACCCTCGATTCACGTCCCGATTCTGGCAGAGTTTGCAGTAGACCTTGGGTACTCAACTTCGTTTCAGTATAGCTTTCCATCCGCACACTGATGGACAATGAGAGCAAACCATTCAGACTCTAGAGGACTTGCTGAAATCTTGTGTATTAGATTTCGGGGGCAGTTGGGAGGACCATTTGCCATTGGTAGAGTTCACCTACAACAACAGCTTTCATTCGGCTATCCAGATGGCACCGTTTGAAGCATTGTATGGTAGGCCTTGTCGGACACCCACCCTCTGGGAGGAGGTTGGGGAGGCCCAGCTACTAGGGCCTCATAGACCTCAGCAGGAGGCAGAGTTGGTCCGTACTATCAGACGGAGGATGTCAGAGGCGCAGGACCTCCAGAAGAGTTATGTTGATCGGAGACGGAGACCCCTGGAGTTCTCTACTGACGATCATGTTTTTCTGCGTGTTTCACCCACGAAAAGGGTGAAGAGATTTGGTCTCAGAGGTAAGCTAGCTCCGCGATACATTGGACCTTTCCAGATCTTGGAAAGGATTGGAGTGGTAGCTTATCGTCTGGCATTACCACCATCCCTGGCAGGCGCTCACAACATATTCCATGTGTCTATGCTAAGGAAATATGTAGCCAATCCAGCACATGTGCTATCTGATATACTAGTTCCCCTTCAGCCCGACGTTACCTACAAGGAGATTCCGGTACGGATTCTGAACCAGAAAGAGCGTCAGTTGCGGAACAAGACTATCCGGCTGGTTAAAGTCAGATGGTAGCATCATTCGGACGAGGAGACTACCTGGGAGCTGAAGGATACGATCCAAGCTCGATATCCCCACCTTTTCACTTGAGGTATGTGAGTTAATTTTCGTTTAGCATTTATAATATCTATTTATTGTTAGTACTTGCTGATGGTAATAACGAAAATTTGAGGACCAAATTTTTATCAGTAGGGAGAATGTAAAATATCGAAAATGGGCGAATAAATATAAGGGAATTTTTTAAAATTTTTAGAAATTTTCTGAGAATTTTCGGAGCTCGTGTGACGAGTTTAAGGGGATCAAATATTGGGCTCCGGGAAAGCCTGTTTAAGCTACCCCATTTAAACGAGGAAAAGTTGATTTTTCTTTTTCTTTTTATTTTCTTTTTTCCTTTCTCCCCCACAGAACTCGTGTCGTTCCCTAACCTCCTCGCGCCGAGCCGTTCTCCTCTCACGCCCGTCTCCTCTTCCTAACCGGTGCCGCACGCGACGGTTCCTACTCCTATTTCTTCTTCTGATCCCCTCATTTCCTCACGGATTTCCTTTTTCGGTCTCGATCAGCCACCGATCACCTCTCGCGTCACCCCGATGGCCACCATTGTCGCCGAGCGCCACCATCCCTATGCCTGAAGCCTCCTTCTCTTCCTCTTTGACGAGACTCACGCTACTCGCCGCCGACGTCTTCTCCTCGCCGACACTCGAGCACCCGACATCTACTGGCACCACCAGTTTCTTTCTTCCCGAGTCGTACGCCGCCGGTCCCCTCTCCTTCCCTCTGCTCAAGCATCGCTGACCTCAACACCAAGGTCCAGGATCGGTCAGACGAACCCTAGTTGTCCTCGACGCTGATCACCACAGAGAGACTGCCGGCAACAACCTTTCTTTCTGCCCTACCTCAGGTAACCTTTCTTCCTCTCGTGCCCTAGTTCCTGGTGCTTTCTGTTCTGAAGATTGGCAATTGTCTATGTTGCTTCCATTGAAGCTACAGGATTCCAGCAGCTCCGTTGTGTTCCGGCAGCAACTTCATTATAATTTTGGTCACCAGATTTTGGCGACGAATTTCTATGGTTGTGAAGCATAGGCTAGGATATCAATTTGGGTGAGTTTGTTTGGATAGGTTTGATTCTTTAAATAGTTGGTTGTTCATGTGTAGTTAGGTTAACTTGTGGTTAAGTTAGGAATGGGTTGTTTGAATTTGATTTAAGGTTAGGTTGATTATGTATAGATTTTAATCTAATTGATAAGTGGAACGATTAGGGTTTAACGAAGTTAACCCTAGTTAATTAATGGATTAGATTTTAGTTGGGGATTTGTTTTAGCTAATTAATTTATGTAATTAACTAAATCTATATATTATGCGTTACAGGACTTTGATTCGAGACGGTGTCTCGACGAGGGATCTATTTCTGATACGATCCTCTTATTGGAGGCGAGTACCTTGACTTATCTATTTTGATATGTCATTTGATATGCATAGTAGTTTTTAACAAATAGTAATAATCATGTTTCTTATCTACATCGGTTTGTCACTACCAGATACCTGTTACTTACTTGTTTTTGCTTACTGTTATGCATTCCATGTTAGTACCCACCTGATTTTATATGCTTATAGAGGTAGTGACATAACCATGCCTTATTATGTTCAGGACCTACGTTATTATACCTTATCTGACCTGTGTACCCAGACCATTGATTTGATCAATTTGTCCTATGGTACACATTATGTAGAGATGGACAGGATCAGGATATTTCCATGCTTAGTGTCATATACCATCTCGCATGATTGCATGCTGTGCGATAGTCGGCTCCATTATTGTTGAACATATCACCAGTTACATAGATCTGCACACACCACCACTCATGGGTTAATGGTATGTCAGGCAGGGTGTGTGGCAGTTCTGCTGTTAGGCTCCGCTGGTCCGGTGACTCAGCGTGGTAGCCGGCAGACAGTTCTGCTCTGTTAGGCTCCGCTGGTCTATTGACGGAGCATGGTAGCCGGCAGACAGTTTTGCTCTCTTTGGCTCCGTTGGTCCGCTCATGGGTAGTGTGACGCAGCGTGGTAACCGGCAGGGATCTCTCTCTGGACTTGCTCAGGGAGATGAGAGCATTGAGCTCCCCCACTTATGATTTGGGGTAAGGATGATAGGTGTACTCCGACAGCATCCCGTCCACTCGGTCACTCAGTAGCCGTGATGGCAGAGTGCATGGTTGTCACAGCCCTACCCACTCGGTCTTACCATCGTGTGTGAGACGGCTGACTGGCAGTAGGGGTGACCAAAACATGTCATTGACATCATACGCATTGATGCATTTATTGCTTGTGTTTGCTGCACTTATTTGCTGCATTTTTGGTGGATGCATATGTTTGACATGCATACAGGATTTATGATACTCTCGGTCTGATGACCTTGTTATCTCTATACCAGGTCCTGGTTAGTACAGTTTTTCTCCTGTTTATTTCAGTTTGCATTTTATCATTACTATATCAGGAGACTGTACGCATAATTATTGCTATTAGTTATTTCTTACTATGCATGTCAGTAGTTACTCGCTGAGGAATTGACTCACCCCGTTGATATTACTATTTTAGGTTGAGGCTGTCCGGAGATCCCCAGTCGCTAGTCCCCCTGCAGATCGCGAGGATATTTATTTGGTCATTTGGTTTTTCTTATGATGCTATATAGACTACGTTTTAGACTTGTACTAGTTTTGTTCTATGGATTACTGTATGATCTTTTATTTTTTGATGGATTTTCTTTTTATATTTATTTGGATATGTTCTGCTACATGTCTGCCTGGATGGCAGAAGAGGTGAGTTGATTTTATTTGCGTCTTTGTGATTTGTGTTTTATGGGTGTAGTTGAGTAGGATATAAGTTTTGCGCTTTATGAGTGTAGTTGAGTAGGATTTTTTAGATGATTTTCCTTATCGTTGTATTAGTTTAGTTTACTATTAATTTGCGTGGTATGTTATCATATATATATTGTTCCGGTCGTGTTGGCCGAGTATAAGTATATTGTAGGAAGTTTCATATTTCACCTATACAGGGGAGATGCTGCCGAAATTTCTTCTGGCAGGGACTCCCCCGGGGCGTGACACTTCTCCCTTTCTCTCTTGAGGCTGAGGACATCTATTCCTTTTCTTCCTCCCTTTCTTCCCTCTAGGGCCGACACCCCATCTCCTCTTGGTGGCCGAAGTTTGGAGTAGAAGAAGAAGAGGAGAAGGAGCACATAGGTGGCCAGTTGCTTGGTGGAGAAGAAGAAGTAGAAGGAGGTCTCTTCACTTTATAGTCTCTTGGTGGCCGAAGCTTGGAAGCAAAGAAAGGTTCGGGTGGATTTCATCTTGGTAGATCGTCGCCCACATGACGTCCAAGAAGATGTGAGGAATACAGCAGAAGATCAAGAGGTCTTTAAGTTACAAAGAAAGGTATAACTAATTATTTGTTTCCGCTGCATAATTAGTTTGTGTTTTTTGTATGGATCCTGAAATACCAACACAAGAGGCTAACGATTTTGTGTTTTCATTTTTGTGCTTCGATTTTGTGTTTCGATCTTGTGCTTTGATTAAGGTCTCTGTAGTTAAACCTAAGGTTACTGTGAGAAGTTTAAATATTCAATTTCTTTGAAAGGTTTTGTCTAGGAAGTGGTGGATGATCCCATAACCAAGAAGGTCTATGCCTCACCAACGATCTGGAAGCCAATCCTTGAAATAGATATTTAATCAACTTCTATAATGTGGTTTAACTTCTGAAGAACACAAGGGTTGAACTTGGAGTAAAAATGTTAAGTTTCGTTTCCAATCCAAGTTTAACTTTGAAGAACAAACATGGAGTAAAAATGTTAAGTTTCATTTTCAATCCAAGTTTAACTTCTGAAAAGCACATGGGTTGCTAGAAAAAGTTCTATGCTTGTACAAATTTTTTTATAGGGAAAACAGAACGGTATTCCATGTAGCACCCAACAATTAGTATTAGAGCTAGTTTTCTGCCTCTGTGTGTTTGGTTTTCAATTAAATTATGCATGGTTCATACATAAATTTAAGCAGGATAATAGTAGGATGTGAAAATAGATTAACTCTGTGATTGCAGACATCATAGTTTCAACTATTATGACCCTATTGTGTTTGTGTGTGATTAGACCCTCGGGCATGTTAAGGGCATTTTATGTGTGTGCATGATTGTAATTATTAAATACAGCAGGAGCAGTATTAGTTTTAGGATTTTACATTTTGTTCGATCTAGATTACATGTACATTCCCTTATGAAATTTAGGATCGATAAATGTAAAATTTTATTTTTGTTGTGAATCGTATCCTAGTGAGGCGTGGTGCTATTTGAGGACTAGAGGTGCAGCGGAAAAGGAAACAAGATAGACGTGATGACATGACCCGTTGGCGGCGTCTAGGGTCGGTGGCACACGGAGGACAGCTATGATAATGCCATAATAGTTGGAAAATTATTTTTTATATTTATTCCCTTATATGTTGTTTATATTGTTGGAACCCCAAGGTTGTTTTGGTGTGATCAACAAGTTAAGTTAGGTCCTATGTATTTTTAACCTTGTGTCTAAGTGTGCAAGAGCTTAGGAGCACAGGTAGTCGAGCGGAAGACGCAATTAGCGAGAAGGACGGCACGTGGAGCGTCCGAGGGACGAGGCGCTGCGGAAGAGTACACCGGCGGACGAGAAAGAAGCGTGCGGTGGTTTCGAGAGACAAGAAGTCGGAGTGGAAGACTGCTCGAGGAGCAAGAGACGCAGCTAGCGAGAAGGTCGGCACGGGGTGCGACCAAGGGACGAATACTGCGGATGAGTACGCTGGCGGACGAGAAGGAAGCACGCGGCGATTCCGAGGGACGAGAAGCCGGAGCGAAAGTCTGCTCGAGAAGACCAGCAGTTGGGTTCGGGTGAGCCCTATTCCGGATGGCAAAGATCACCCAAGCGAGCGGAAGACTCGGTCTGAGGAAAATGAAGCCGGAGCAGAAGACCCGGGCTGGAAAAAGTTAACGGAGTTGACTTTTCCCTCCAGGGCGCTCGGAACCCTTTCGGGCGCCCAGAGTTGACTTTTTGACCAGAATGCGTCAATCGCGATCTGAACGTTGGGGGATAAAGTTTTACCCCCCCCTCCCAAGGGCGCCCGGAACCCCTTCGAGGTGCCCCGACTAAGGCTATAAATACAGCCTTGGTCCAGAAGCTTTTCAATAATTCCAAGCAATTCATTTCACACACTTGTGCGCTTCTTTTTAGAGTTAAGCTTCTATTTTTTGTACATCAACGCTGTAAGAGGCTTCTCCGCCTAGAGGAGATTTGTTAGTACACTTTTCATCTATCTTGGATTAACAACCTCCCTGGTTATAGCCAAGTAAATTGTGAGTCTCGTCCTTTCTGTTTTATTTACTTACTCTTTATATGCAAGTGTTAGTTTAAGAAGTCGAGAAGGGTTGTGCTTTTTGTTTTTTACAGGTTATTCAATCCCCCTTCCAGTCGGCCACCACGATCTAACAAATGGTATCAGAGCCAAGGCGCTTTAGGAGGACTAACCGCCAATCGAAGCAAAGATAATGGTCGGACCAAGTATCTACCCGCCGAAATTCGAAGGGGATTTCGCTACCTGGAAAAAGCGAATGCAAATATTTTTTACAACAGATTTTAAGTTAATTCTAATAATGGAATTTGATTTTGTAGTGCTATAGGGCAAAGAAAAATACCAATGGACAAAAAAGGAGCAGGCCGACTACGTGGCGAATGGAAAAGTAAAATACCATCTAGTAAGCGTTCTTCCGCCACAAGAAGTCAATCGAATCGGCAACTACAACTCCATGAAGGAACTTTGGGAGAAGTTCCTCGAGTTGCACGAAGGGACGTCTGAAGCCAAGCTCGCCAGACGAGATCTACTTTGCAATCATCTCACCAGCCTGCGACTTAGGGAAGATGAGACAGTTGCACATCTGCACTCGAGAATTAAAGAAATCGTCACCAGACTTTCGAATCTCGGAGAAAAGGTAAGTAACCGAGATTCACTCAGGTACGAAGGAGCCCAAGAACAATGTCACCCTCAAAGCATCGAGAGATAAACCTGAGTCGAAGTCTTCTCTCGACGACGAGGAAATGGTAATGAAGGTAAGACGGTTTAAGAATCTTTATAGATCTAGGAAATCTAACCATCCGCAGGGGAAAAAGAAAGTACTATCCATTGCTACCACTGCAACGAAGAAGGGCACGTCAAGGACAACTGCCCCAAGCTAAAGAACAAGGACAAGGATAAAGGTAAGAAGCTTGTCCAAAAGCGCAAGACCCTAAAGGCGACGTGGGACGATACGTCGTCCGAATCGAAAGTCGAGGCGTTCTCAGGGCTTGCACTAATGGCGAGCCATCAAGACGACGACTACGATTCAAGCTCTTCCGAAATGAACATCGAGAGCATCGATGAAGGGGGAGCTACGTCAGAAGAATGCAGCACTTCAGGGGGAGACACGGACAACGAGATCGACAAGGTAAGTCAGGTACGATCTCTTCCTCCCGATAAACTCTTTAAATTTGTTAAATTGTTAACAAAAGATTGCTGCAAATTAGAAAAAGAAAATAAAAGTTTAAAAGTAATACTAGATAAATCTTGCCCTCTAGAAGATTTAGATAAATCAAAATTAGAAAATGAAAAATTGAAATAAGAAAATGAAAATATGAAAATTCAAGTAGATAACTTGAAAAACTGTGCATGCTCATCTAATACATATTTTAGAAGATTTAATAATTTAAATTGGTATTTTCGATACCATAAGTGATAGATTGGAAATATTTCAAAGTAATATACCCCTAAGAAATTTTTAGTCAATCCAGTAGGCTGGAACCTATATTGGGTTCCAAAGTCCTGTCTGACTTAATTTTGAATTAATCAGATTTAAAGCTTTTAGAGAGAAAATTAGACATTAAAATTTCTTAATGAGGCTTTGTCTAAGGAAGTGGTTGTTGCTCCAAAAACCAAGAAGGCCTAGCGCCTCGCCACGACCTGAAAGCCAAAATATTAAAATAAAATGTTTAATTAACTTTCTGATAAAAGCATTAAGGTGGAAACTTAATAATGCTTTAAAAAAAATTTTAAACATTTTTTTAAAAAAAATATTCAAATTTTTTTAGAATTTTTTTTTTTGCATAAAACTCTTACATAAAAGTTAAAAGTTTTTTCTGAAATTTCTGCTTAAAATCTTTACTTAGAAAATTTTCAAAAAATTTTTAAGTCAGAATTTTTTTAAAATTCTCTTACTTAAAGTTTTACTTAGAAATTGTTTAACTTAGAATATTTTTTTGCCTAAGTTAAAAAACTCTTCTGAAAATTATAAATTATTTCAAAAATTTTTGGTTAGAATTTTTTTTTTCATAAATATTTTTTTTTTGCAAATTCTCTAACTTAGAGCTTATTCAACTTAAAATTTTTTAAAGAAAGTTAGAATTTTTTTTTTTAACCTTAGACTTTTTCAGAACCCCATTTTTTTGTGATCAAAGGGGGATAAGGAAAAATATAAGTCTAGGGGGAGGTAGGCCAAAATTTAAAATTTCTATCTTTTTGCACTTTATTGCAAAAATAATTAGTTTTTTTTTTATGTCTATTTACCCTAGCTTAACTTGGGTTGCTCACATCAAAAAGGGGGAGATTGTTGGAACCCCAAGGTTGTTTTGGTGTGATCAACAAGTTAAGTTAGGTCTTATGTGTTTTTAACCTTGTGTCTAAGTGTGCAGGAGCTTAGGAGCACAGATAGTCGAGCGGAAGACGCAGCTAGCGAGAAGGATGACACGTGGTGCGTCCGAGGGATGAGGCGTTAAGGAAGAGTACACTGGCGGGCGAGAAGGAAGTGCTTGGTGGTTCTGAGGGATGAGAAGCCGGAGCGGAAGACTGCTCGAGGAGCAAGAGACGCAGCTAGTGAGAAGGTCGGCACGGGGTGTGACCGAGGGATGAAGACTGCGGATGAGTATGCTGGCGGACGAGAAGGAAGCACGCGGCGATTCCGAGGGACGAGAAGTCGGAGCAGAAGCCTGCTCGAGAAGACCGGAAGTTGGGTTCAGGTGAGCCCTATTCAGGATGGCAAAGATCACCCAAGCGAGCGGAAGACTCGGTTTGAGGCAAATGAAGCCGGAGCAGAAGACTCGGGCTAGAAAAAGTCAACAGGGTTGACTTTTCCCTTCGGGGCGCTCGGAACTTTCCGAGGCGCCCGGAACCGTCCGGGGCGCCCGGGCCCGTCCGGGGCGCCCGAAACCGTCCGGGGCACTCGGACTCGTTTGGGGCGCCCGGACTCGAAACCGTCTGGGGCGCCCGGACTCGAAACCGTCTGGGGCGCCCGGACTCGGCACCGTCCGGGGCACCCCGACCCGTCCGGGGCGCCCGGAACCCTTCTGGGCGCCCGGAGTTGACTTTTTGACCAGAACGTGTCAATCACGATATGAACGTTAGGGGATAAAGTTTTACCACTCCCCCCTCCCCCCATAGCACCCGAAACTCCTTCGGGGCGCCCCGACCAAGGCTATAGATACAACCTTGGTCTAGAAGCTTTTCGTTAATTTCAAGCAATTCATTTCAGACACTTGTGCACTTCTTTTTAGAGTTAAGCTTCTATTTTTTGTACGTCAACACTATAAGAGGCTTCTCCGCCTAGAGGAGATTTATTAGTACGCTTTTCATCTATCTTGAATTAACAACCTCCCTGGTTGTAACCAAGTAAATTGTGAGCCTCGTCCTTTCTGTTTTATTTACTTACTCTTTATATGCAAGTGTTAGTTTAAGAAGTCGAGAAGAGTTGTGTTTTTTATTTTTGCAGGTTATTCAACCCCCCTTCTAGTCGACCGCCACAATCTAACATATATGTGCTGTGTGTGTGTGCATGTTAAAATTCCTCATTTTAAATAACTAAGTGGGAGAGGAATTATTTAAATTTCACGGTATCCATTACTGGTTTGAAAGTGATGCATTCAAGCTTGCGCGTTGGCTTTAAGTGCCTTCCTCCACATCGGATGAGCTTGTTTGCGGATCACTATATCAAACTTCCTCTATGGATGATTATAGGAAATTATTTAGGGTTGTGTGATCTTCTCCAAATGAAGGGGCACAATCCTATTTAATGAACTAAGTATCAAGTAATGGTATACACTTAGGCGCATTTAATAGTATCCTCCCCATCGGAGTCACTGTTATTATTGTGTGACCGAAGAAAAACTAACTATTAATTTTATTTGTTATAAAGTTAGGTTGACAAGATAATAAAATTAATGGGTAAACCCCCCCTCTTACAAATGTTTGAATTTGTATACATCCACACTAACGTGGCATACAAAATTTACGGTGTTTTGAGGTGTTGGTGAATTTAAATGATATTGTTTGAGGAATCAATATTATTTTAAATTCTAAAGTTTTGACTAAATATTTTGTGATTCTTAGGATTTCAAATGGCTTTTAATTCTTTTGCTATTATATTGAAAGAGAACAAACTTACTGGTCCCAATTACAATGATTGGAAACAAAACTTGGGATGTTCTAACAAAAGGGAGAACAATAAAGGTGTATCTTATTCATTAGTTGTTGAAACATGTTTAGCAGTGTTATCTACCGGTACCTGGTGTGTAGATACGGGAGCCACTGATCATATCTGCAATTCATTGCAGGGATTCCAAGAAACCCGATAACTATATGAAGGGGAAATCACTGTCTACATGGGTAATGCTACAAAAGTGGTGGCTGTTGCAGTGGGAGATGCTTATTTATCCTTTGATAGGAATAAAACATTGATTTTGAAAAATTGTCTTTATGTACAAAGTTTTAGAAAGAACTTGATTTCAGTTTCTAAACTATTTTTGAATGGATATTCTGTTTCTTTTGATGAGAAAGTAGTTGTCAAGAAAAGCAGAGTGGTTATCTGTTCTGGTACATTAATTGACAATTTATACACTCTTAATTCAATAACTCCCACGATGTAATAAATGGAAATTAATAACACATCTTCTAATTCAAATAAGAGAAAACATCCTTCGGGAATGAACCAAATATATCTTTGGCATCTAAGGCTAGGTTATATTAACTTGAGTAGGATTCAAAGGTTAATAGCCGATGGACTTTTGGGTTCATTAGTTGTGAAAAACTTTCCAACCTACGTGTAACGACCACCCTTCTCCCTACTATACTACTCTCTAAGGATGACCGTTACTTAACTACTAACTCTACTTAACTGGTAAGATTGAAACCATGAGGAGTCTCTACCAAAAAATTTTGACAGCATCTCCCCTGTACCGGTGACCATAAACTGAGATACATACATAGTATACATCAGCCACAGGCGACTGGAACATATATCAGACACCCACGCAATTAAATAAGTGTCAAACACCAAAAATACATACTTACTAAACTGAGTTCATCTTAGCATGCAATCTAAAACAAAAATAATCTCAAATGACATGGATCTTAAAGTACAATTTCAAATATTTATTAATCACTAAAATGCGGAAAACTCAATAACATCCCAAGTCTCTCCCATAGTCCTGGCATCACACATCATCGAACACCTCCTTGTTGCCTTCCTTTGCTATAGCTTTTCCTTTGCTCTATTTGCAGTAAGAGGAAAATGCAACTATAAGCGAAATTGCTTAGTAAGCATTATCTAACTCACAAAACTCGAATATGCATGTAACTGGAAGAAATCTAAAACTGAATGGTCAGAAAGAAACACTACTCATGCTTATCTAATAGCTAAAGAAATAAGGTATACTGGAATGCTAAACATGTAAAGCAAATCTAAACAAACACGCTATCATAAAAGAAAACTAAACTTGCTGGATTTTAAACTTATGTGAAGCTTGTTTTACTTGTTTAAAAACTTATACTTTAATACTTCAAAATAGTACTCAACTTCTCTTGGGCCCGGCAACTGTACTTGCTATGCGCGCATCCCTAACTAGACCCCAGGTAGCTAGTCCCGAATCTAGTAGCGTTTACTAGGTTATCTAAACCTAGGGACGACTATGGGAGCCTAACCCAAGGACAACTGAGAGTCCAGCATACTAGGTTATCTAAACCTAGGGACGACTATGGGAGCCCAACCCAAGGACAACTGAGAGTCCAACACAGTGCTACTGATAAAAGTAAAATACTGATTTATAAGCTAATTTATCTTATCTTGCTCTTGCTAGGTTATCTGAACCTAGAGGTTGGTTATCTGAACCTAGGGCTAAGTTATCTAAACTTAGGGGCGACTATGGGAGCCCACCCATTGGACCGTAGTCCCATATGAACTGAAGCAAGACTAAGCATGCTATATATAAGAATTGTAGATTAATTAAAAAGGAATCTACACTATAATCTACAAATCTAATTAAGCTACTAGAGATCTAATGAAACCGAACAATAACAAGTGAACACACAAATCCTCTTTGAACAAAGTTTAAAACGTTAACCATCTGACCAAAACATTCGAACTCCAACTTGAAGAAGAAGAACTCATCAACTTCAATTACACTCTCTAATCTGCCGAGAAATCTAGAATGAAGGAAGGACATCAACTTAAGGAGGAAGTACATCATCTTTCTATGTCCAATTTCTCCAACAGAACATCCTTGAACGAAAACCAACATAGGAACAGAGTAAGCCACCATCAGGCAAATCCCCTTCAGGATTGACAAGTGGACTCCTATGTGGAAACACTAGGCCATGTTAACAATTGTGATAAAAAGAGAAACAGGCAATCCCAACATATTACTATCACACATAATCAGAACCTTACACCTAATTTCATGTAACGACCCGCCTTCTACTAACTAAGCTGTAAGGCCGATCGTCACATTATGCTGTGCTAAACTATTCCCTGACCACCATTAGATCTAGGTGCAGAAGCTATACTAACTGAAATTTTGCTAAACTACTAACATTTCTTAGTTCTATACATGCTAAGGGGTGTAAACTAACTATTCATAACATGTTTTACCTTCCCCATGGTCAAGGAACTGAACTTAAACATTTTTCTGCTGTTATCAGACCTCCCAATCGATCCACCGATCGATTGGAATAGTCGAATCGATCCGGTGATCGATTCAGCCGACTACTGTATGCAGGACATAGGTTGGATCGATCCAGCGATCGATCCAGCACGCTACTGTGCTCGGGGCAATAATTTGGATCGATCGGCTGATCGATCCAGGCTGGTCAATCGATCCAGTGATCGATCCCAGAGCTCTCTATTCGCGACGAAAATGGCTGGATCGTTCGACTGATCGATCCAGAGGCCTACTGTTCGCGGAACAGATTGCCCAATCGATCAGCTGATCGATTGGGAACCCTCGAATTGATCAGCTGATCGATTCGAGTTACTGATTTTGTGCCAAATGTCTGATTTCAGCACTGTTTCGTGCCTCAACCACATTACCAGTTCTAAAATGACTAGGAAACACTCTACCAATAACAAATAACATCCTAACATCATAAAGGAAGTGTTCTAAGCATAATAGAGTGCATAGTTACCTAATTCATGACAACTAACATACTAAAGTGCAAATGATAAAAAAAACACTGAAAAGTTCTAATGTTTGAAACAAAGCTTGTTAAGGTTCCCTAAGATCTCTATTCCAAGTTCCTGCCCACACACATCTTCGTAGCATTGCCCTCCAGCCTCCGCTAATCCATCTTTCCTTTACCTTTATCTGCAGTATAAGGAAAAGAAAGTATCTATAAGCTTTCGCTTAGTAAGAAACCATCTACTCACAAAAACATGCATACGATAAATTCATGCTTTGAAAGATGCTGAATGAAAACATGATGGAGAGTGCTAGGCATGGCATACTATCATACAAGACATAAAAACCAAGAGCTACTCATGGCAATAACTGAAGTATCAACAAGAAGAACTAAACTGAAACATAACTGAGTTAACTAAAGCTGAACTAAAACTGATTTCAAAACATAATCATATAATTGATTGTGAGTTTGGAAAGCTATTACCATAATAGATCAAAATACATAATCATATTGCTAATGGGCCCGGCAACTGTACATGCTATGCGCGCATCCTTAACTAGACCCGGGGTTGCAAGTCCCGAATTTAGTAAGGTTTACTAGGTTATCTAAACCTAGGGACCGACAATGGGAGCCCAACCCAATGGATATCTAATCCTGTACAGTGCCCCTACTGAAAGTAAAATACTGGATCATAGATAACTAATTTATCTTGCTTTTACCAGGTTATCTGAACCTAGAGGTGACTATGGGTGCCCACCCATTGGACCGTACTCCCATATATGTTGTAGCAAGACTAACTAAGCTATTTTAAATGCTTCTATTGCATTTACTGAGCTATTAAAAATGCCTACTGTAGCACTTTACTGAGCTAAGCATTTTATCGAACACTTAGTGTGCTCCAACTCTCCTCTTTATTAGGGAGATCACCTCTAGGCACCCGACATCGTCTAGAATCTCCAACTGAAAGGAGAAAACGTGTCTGGCCCATCTAGAGGTGCTCAACTAGATCCCTAAATCTGCGAGGAGGGTTAAATACACCCTATGCGTCGAAAAATCTACATATGGCTAAATTAAAAGCATTCAATCGTACGAAAAGCTACTTATACTGTAGGTGCGGGGTTTCTTACCTCGTACGCTAATTTCTTACAATTCTATTCGCTAGAATTCCGGTGGAGACGATCCTTTCGACGATCTTCTCGCGTCTACACATTCCTCTCGCGGAGGGGAGCGTCCTCGCGTCGAAGTCATCGCCGGAATGTACTCCTAGGGCCCTAGGGATGAAACCCTAGGCTTCCTTGTGGTTGGCGCCGAGAGAAGGAGGGAGAAGAGAAGGGGGCGGCGTGAGGGCTAGGGTGAGGAGAAATCACGATCCAAATCCTCTCCTCACTTATTAATTTTCCTATTTATATTAAAGAATTAATTCGCCCAACTCCAATATAAATTTTATTGGTTCCCTTTCCTTTCAGCACGGCCCTGCTGGGTTCAACTGGTTACTAGCATTATCCCTAAGCCATAGGTCTCGGGTTCAATCCCCGCTTAGGCCGTTTTCGTTTTCTATTTATTTTTGCTACTTCCGCTACTCTAAAAATTCCGAAAAAATATCTAAAAATTCCAGAATAATTATAGAATATTTCTAATATAGTTTTGAGAATTTTCGGGTGTTACATTTCATATCGCAAACATGCAATGTTTGGGTACCAATGTTTTCACAGAAATCATATTCCGATCCATAAATCTAACCACCAAAGCTATGTCCACCAAAAGAAGAACCCAACACCATCAGTGAAAATTTCAAGAAAAGTTACTATCCTTCCAATTCCTGAACCCAACATGAAGCACGCATTCGTTTCAAGACCAGAACCGACATCTAGCAACAGCAAAAGAAAGGAGACGCAACGAGAACTCAACTCAACACTTCGAAGTCAAACTTCACGGAGGGCACGAACTCAGCCGAAGACATCATGAAAAATCTCACTCAAAGCTAGAACTTTATGAAAAACTCACTTCAATTCTCATTACACCAGCTAGCATTTCTGTTAGGATTTTTAATAAATAGATTGCGTACAGAAACTCGACGCTTAAATCCTCACGGAAAAAAAATCAAAACCAAGCCCTTATAAGGACAGAAACGATTCCCACAGAACCACAGGGAAGCCTTCCGAAGAGCGTCAAGCTCCTTCTATACAGAATGCACTAGCTAAATTCTGGAATCAAACCAGACAAGCAAGAACAAATTCCAAAACCAAACCAAAAACACGAAGCCAACATGAATCTGAAGCTACTCTACTGCAGGTGAGGAAGCTCTTACCCTTGTTCTTTGACCCACAACCGAAACAACTTCTAGGGCTTGTGGAAATTGCAAACTTTGACTCCTTCGTGCTCACGGTTTCCTCTTGATGAGAGGCTCGTGATGGTGGTGACAACCTGCTCGGAGATCCCTCCCTTGGCCGATCACCGGAGAGAAACCTAGTCGCGGCTTATTTTCCGCCCGAGCTCTGCCATTGCGAGCGAGAGAGAAGAAGAGAGGGGAAAGCTAGGTCACCGTCGCACGAAAGAGATGAGGAGAGAAAGGGTTTCGGCTTCCTCAATTATCAAGCCCTAAGTTCCCTTCTTATAACTTCAATATTCTGTTAACCATCTTAAATAAATTTGCTACCTTTTCTAAATGGATCCACCCGCCTGGATTCCTAGTCAGCCGCGCTTTGCTAAGTCATCGGGTCGCGGGTTCGATTCCTCAGTCGTGCCCATTTTATTTCAATTTATTTTCGATTTCCCCTACTGCTTAAATACATTTTCTTTCCTTATTTAATCAGCACGGCCGCTTGGGTTTCCTGGTCAGTCGGATTCGCTTAAGACATTGGTTCGGTCGGAGGTCTTGGGTTCGAATCTCAGCTTGGACATTTTTTTGTCGAAACTTCTTTCGTTTAGTAAAAATACCAAACAACATCCAAAAATTACATAAAAATACTCTAAAAATTTCTAAAAATCTCTATAATTTTCCTAAAGCATTTCTAAATATTTTTAACCACTATTAGAACTCCAAATGAGGAAATTTGGGTCTTTACACTACGAGTCTTGCTTAGAAGAAAAAATGACCAAGAGACCTTTTAAGGCTAAGGGATATAGAGTCAAAGATGTGTTGGAATTGGTTCATTCTGATTTGTGTGGACCTATGACTATCCAAGCAAGAGGTGGTTTCAAATATTTCGTCTCTTTTATAGATGACTATTCGAGATACAGGTACATTTACTTGATGCACCGCAAGTCTGAGTGCTTGACAAGTTCAAAGAGTACAAGGTTGATGTGGAGAAACGACATGGTAAAAGTATCAAGACACTATGGTCTGATCGTGGTGGCGAGTACCTCTTAGAAGAGTTTAGGAGTTACTTATCAGAGGTCGAGATTCAACCCCAACTGTCTGGACCTGGTACACCCCAACAGAATGGTGTGGTAGAACGAAGGAATAGGACTCTTATGGAAATGGTTAGATCAATGATGAGTTATTCAGAATTACCAAATTCGTTTTGAAGATATACTCTGGAAACGACAGTGTATATTCTGAACTTGGTACCTTCTAAGTTAGTACCCTCTACTCCCATAGAATTGTTGAATAAGCATAAACCTAGTCTGAAGCATATTCAGATTTGGGATATTCCGGCACATGTGTTGAAGGGAGACACTGATAAGTTGGAATCACGTACAGAAGTTCGCTTGTTTGTGGGTTATCCTAAAGGAACGAAAGGTGGTTTATTTTATAGTCCTAAAGATCAGAAGGTCATTGTTAGTACCAATGACCGATTTTTAGAAGAGGACTATATAATGAAACACAAGCCCATGAGTAAAATTATTCTTGAAGAAATAAGAGAAGACACGTCTATTTTAGTACCAACGGTACAAGATGAGATACCACAAGAAACTGCAACACCTGTCACAAATGATGTATAATTACAAGTTGTGCCACGTCGTAGTGGGAGAGTTGGTCGGCAACCTGATAGATTCATGTTTTTGGGAGAGTCTTTAGACTTTATCCCTGGTGAACATGTTAGAGTGTATACTAAAAGCTTAGTTTTTGTAAACATTTATTTTTGAAATAAAAAAATCACATTGGTCAAATGTCTATATTTATTTACTAAGTGTAATTGTTTAATTAATTTATATTATAGATAACATGGTGTGTGGTGTCACACACAGAAGATCATGTTATCAGTTCTTTATAAATTATAAACAGATGCTCATGACTAAGATGGAAAGGAACAAACCGTTGGAATAGTCGTAGTGTAATTAGATATTAGTTTATCTTGACTAATAAATTACACTAGTACACTCTTAGTGTATTGAGTAGGACCATTTAAGGTAAGTTCTTTTTATACTAACTTAATAAAAGAATAATACCTTAGTTATTATGGAAGTGTGTGCTCTTAATCCTAATATAATAACAAGCACATATATTTAGTATTTATTTCTTTGACTTATCAAAGGGTGAGATTTAGCTCGATAAATCAATAGGCCTTATAAGTTGGGAAATGATATTACTTATAGTGTGTGTTGTTGATTATAGAAGGAAACTGTGTCCCAGTCATCTAGGTTGAGAATGCCCCCAAGAGGAGCTCATAAGGATTGTCATGTTAAACCCTGCAGGTAGACTTAGTCCGATATAACGATGAAGTTGAGTGGTACTACTCTTGGACTAAGATATTAATTAAAGCGAGTTGTCAGTAACTCAATTAAATTAATGGACATTTGATATCTTAAACACAGGGAGACTAACACACTCATGATAAGAAGGAGCCCATAATGTAATTTGGGATTGGTGCGGTAGTGCAATAATAACTCTCTAGTGGAATGAGTTATTATTGATGAACTTGAGTTGTGTGTTCGGGACGAACACAGGATACTCGAGTTCATCGGAAGGCCAAAACCAATTTCTTCTCTAGGTCCCTATCGTAGCCTCATTAATACCTCAAATCCACTCATGAAAATCCCATCTTGGTGCCCAAGAGGAGGCTGGCCCCTATGGCTTTGTCAAGCCCATGGCTTGGGGACCTAGCCATAGGGGTCGATCACTATCTTCTCAAAGAGGGCTAGCCCTTTTGCTTGGTGCCTAAGCAAGGAGGGGCCGGCCACCAAAATCCAAATAAGGAGGGGTGTTTTGAATTTTTAAAATCTTCTCTTTATTGATAACTACAAGTTTTAAAAGAGGATTTTAAATTTACAAAACTTTCCTTATTTGAATTAGGCCACATGGTTTAAAAGAAAGTTTAAAAGTTTTAAAACTTTCCTTTTTTTAACCATCCTCATGGTTTTGAAAAAAAAGGAAGGGAGTTTTAAATTTGAATTTTTCTATTTTTGTAACCATGTTAAAAAAGGAAATTTTAGAAGAGAAGTTTTAAATTTTAAAACTTGGTTTTAATTTTTAAAACTTTCCTTTTTTAACATCCACATTAGGAAATTAAAAGAGAGCTTGTAAAATTTTATAAGAGTTTTCCTTCTTTGCTTATAAAATTTTTACAAAGATTATTTTCTTTCTTTTAAGGGCTGGCCACCCTTGCTTGGTGCCCAAGCAAGGGGCTGACCAATCAATCAATTAAAGGAGAAAAAGAAAAATAAAAGGGGAAAAGGAAAAACAAGAGAAAGATTTTAATTTTTGTAAAAATCTTTCCTTATTTGCCTTGGGCAAGTATTATAAAAGAAGGGGAGGAGAGGCCTCATGATGTATCAATTCTTATTCTCTTGTTGGAGCTCTCTCTTGTGGCTGGCCCTCTCTCTTTCCTTTCCCCTTGCTCTCTTTTGTTCCTTGGTAGTGGTGGTGGCCGAATACTAGAGAAGGAGGAGGAGCTTTTGGGTGGTGTTCATCTTGGAGGATCGTCGCCCACACGACGTCCGAGAGGAGGCGAGAAATACGACAGAAGTTCTCAAGGTTATTAGCATACAAAGAAATGGTATAACTAGTAATTATTTTCTGCATCATGCTAGTTCTTCTTTGTATGAATTTCAAACACAAGAGGCATATGATTCTAGAGTTTTGAATTTGTGATTCGAGTTTGTGTTTTTTTTTTATTTTTTGAATTTGTGATTCGATTGTTCTTTTTGGTTAAACCTAGAGTTATATAAGGAAATTAAATATTATCTTTCCTTAAAAGGCTTTGTCTAGGCGGTGGTGGATGATCTCATATCCAAGAAGGACTAGTGCCTCACCATGTAGTCCTGGAAGCTAATTTTGAAAATTAATATTTAATTAAATTTATAACATAGGTGGATTTGGATCAATAATATTAAGTATCATTTGCGATCCAAATCTAAACCATTAAGAATAGATAAGTTAAATTTGAAATCAATAATGTTAAGTTCCGTTTGCGATTCCTAATTTAATTTCTAAAGAACACAATAGGTTGTTTAGGAAAGGTTCGACACTTGTATAAAATTTTTGTACAGTGGAGCTGGTACGATCTTCCTAGGACCAATCAACAATTGGTATCAGAGCTAGGATTTGCCTCTGTGTGTTTGGTTTTCAAATAGATTATGCACATATCATACATAATTTAGGCAGGATAATAGTAGGATGTGCTAACTTTGTGGTTGTAGGCTCCAACTATTATGACATATAGATATTGTGTGTGAATGAACCCTTGGACATATCAAGGGCATTTTATTGTGTGTGCATGATTGTAATATTAAATACAGCAGCAGCTGTATTAGTTATTAGGATTTTACAATTTTGTTTCGATCTAGGTTACATGTACATTCCTTTATGGAATATAGGATCGATATATGTAAAATTCTATTTTTGTCGCGGATCGTATCCTTACGAGGTGTGGTGCTATTAGAGGACCAGAGGCGCAACGGAAAAGGAAGCTCGATGGACCCGACGACATGATCCCTAGGGATGGAAGCACATGAAGAACAGTGATGGAAGAAGTCATAATAGTTGGAAAAATTAATTTCCATATTTATTACTTTTATATACTGTGATGTGTGTTTGCATGTGATGTATGCTAACATAGGTTAAAATTCCTCACCTTAAATAACTAAGTGGGAGAGGGATTTTTAAATAAATTCCAC
The DNA here is from genome assembly GCF_018446385.1 of Zingiber officinale. Taxonomy (NCBI): domain Eukaryota; kingdom Viridiplantae; phylum Streptophyta; class Magnoliopsida; order Zingiberales; family Zingiberaceae; genus Zingiber; species Zingiber officinale. The sequence goes on along the minus strand of NC_055997.1, from coordinate 25,490,505 downwards.
GGTCTCCATTGCTGGTTTGTAAGTGATGCAACAAGCTTGCATGTTGGCTCTGAGTGTCTCCCTCCACAACGGATGGGTTTGTTGCGGATCACTAGATCAAACTTCCTTTATGGATGGTTATAGGAAATTATTTAGGAGCGTGTGATCTTCTCCAACCGAAGGGGCACAATCCTATTTAATGGACTAAGTATCAAGTAATGATATACACTTAGACACATTCAATAGTATCCTCCCCAATGGAGTCACTGCTATTGTCTTGTGTGACCAAAGGAAAATCAACTATTAATTTTATTTATCATAAAGTTAGGATGACAAGATAGTAAAATTAATGGGTAAAGCCCTCCTCTTACAAATGTTGAATTTGTATACATTCACACTAACGTGGCATGCAAAATTCATGGTGTTTTGAGGTGTTGGTAAATTTAAATAGTATTGTTTGAGGAATCAATATTATTCTAAATTTAGAGTCTTGACCAAAGTTTATTTTGTGATTCTTAGGATGACTTTCAACCCACTGGCCATTATACTGAAAGAGAACAAACTTACTGGTCCCAACCATATAGATTGGAAAAGAAACCTGGACATTGTCCTAACTGCTGAGGGCTATAAGTTTGTACTGTCAGAGGAGTGCCCTGATGTGCCTAATGGTGAATCTACCCAAGAGGAGATTGAGAATCATAGGAAATGGGTAAAGGCAGATGAGATGATGCGGTGTTATATTTTGACTTCAATATCAAATGTGTTGCAACATCAGCATCAGGATTTACCAACAGCTTATGATATAATGAACAATCTCAAGGATCTCTTTGGTCACCAAGATCGGGCCGCTAGGCAAGAAGCAATGAGAAAGTTAATGACAGCCACCATGACAGAGGGTACTCCCATCAGGGACCATATCCTAAAGATGATGGCTTATTTGAACGAAATACAAATCCTTGGAGGAGAAACTGATGGGGAAACCCAGATAGATATGATTCTCCAGACGCTACCCAGAAGTTTTGAGCATTTTCGCCTGAACTATAATATGAATAAAAGGATGTATTCATTGGCGGAACTACTGACAGAACTTCAGGCAGTAGAAGGGCTATTTCGTCATAATTCTTAGATTCACTATGCTGAAAATGGTTCTACTTCTAAGTCGAAAGGCAAGAAGAAGAAGAAATAGGCTGCATCAGCAAAGAAGGTGAATAAACCTCAAGGTACAGGACATAAAGCTGGAATGAAGAAGTCGAAGGGCAAGTGCTTCATTTGCAAGCAGTCAGGACATTGGAAGGCAAACTGTCCTCATAGGAAAGAGAACAATAACCGTATATCTCATTCTCTAGTAGTTGAAACATGTTTAGCGGTGTTATCTACCAGCACCTGGTGTGTAAATACGGGAGCCACTGATCATGTCTTCAACTCTTTGCAGGGGTTCCAGGAAACCCGACGACTATTTAAAGGAGAGATAGCCATCTACATGGGCAATCTACTAAGGTGGCGGCTGTTGCAGTGGGAGACATCTACTTGTCTTTTGATAGGAATAGAAGTTTGATTTTAAGAAATTGTCTTTATGTACCCAGTTTTAGAAAGAATTTAATTTTAGTTTCTAAATTGTATTTGGATGGATATTCTGTTTTCTTTAATAACAATGTGGTTATAAAGAGAAATATGGTTATTATCTGTTCTGGTGCATTGGTTGGCAATTTATATACTTTAAATCCAATATCCCACAAAACAACAAATGGAAATTAATAACACATCTTCTAATTCTAATAAGAGAAAGAAAGCTTCTGAAATGAACCAAATATATCTTTGGCATCTAAGGCTTGGTCATATTAACTTAAGTAGGATTCAAAAGCTTTTAGCTGATGGATTCTTGGGTTCATTAGAGTTGGAAAACTTTCCATCCTATGAATCTTGCTTGGAAGGTAAAATGATCAAGAGACCTTTTAAGGCGAAGGGGTATAGAGCCAAAGATGTGTTAGAACTGGTTCATTCTGATTTGTGTGGTCCTATGTCAATCCAGGCAAGAGGTGGTTATGAATACTTTATCTCTTTTATATACGATTATTCAAGATATGAATACATTTACTTGATGCGCCGCAAGTCTGAATGCTTTGATAAGTTCAAAGAATATAGGGCTGATGTAGAGAAACATCTTGGTAAAAGTATCAAGACACTACGGTCTGACCGTGGTGGCGAATACCTCTTTGGAGAGTTTAGGAATTACTTATCAGAAGTCGGGATTCAATCCTAATTGTCTGCACCTGGTACACCCTAACAGAATAGTGTGGCAGAACGAAGGAATAGGACTCTTATGGAAATGGTAAGATCGATGATGAGTTATTCAGAATTACCAAATTCGTTTTGGGGATATGCTCTGGAAACAGCAGTGTACATTCTGAATATGGTATCTTCTAAAACAGTTCCTTCTACTCCCATGAAATTATGGAATGGGCATAAGCCTAGTCTAAATTATATCCGGATATAGGGTAGTCCAGCACATGTGCTGAAGGGAGATACTGACAAGTTGGAATCACGTACAGAAGTATGTCGGTTTGTGGGATATCCTAAAGGAACGAAAGGGGGTTTGTTTTATAATCCCAAAAATCAGAAGATCATTGTATGCACCAATGCTCAATTTTTAGAGGAAGATTATATAATGAACCATAAGTCTATGAGTGAAATTGTACTAGAAGAAATAAGAGAGGACACATCTACTTTAGTACCAATAGTACAAGATGAAGTACCACAAGAGACTGCAACATGTGTCACACATAATACACAACCAGAGACAGTGCCTCGTCGTAGTGGGAGGGTTGTAAAGTAACCTGAAAGATTCATGTTTTTAGGAGAGTCTTCAGACTTGATCCCCGATAAACATGAACCTGATCCCCGGACATATGACGAAGCACTCCAAGATAAAGATGCGGTATCTTGGCAAAAGGCAATGAATTCTGAAATAGAGTCTATGTATTCTAATAAGGTCTGGGAGCTTGTAGAACCATTAGATGGTGTAAAAGCCGTTGGATGCAAGTGGATCTACAAAAGGAAAAGAGGGACAGACGGGAAGGTAAAAGCCTTCAAAGCAAGGCTTGTTGCGAAAGGGTATACTCAGAAAGAGGGAATCAATTATGAGGAGACTTTTTCACCGGTAGCTATGCTTAAGTTTATCCGGATACTTTTATCCATTGCCGCTCATATGGATTATGAGATTTGGCAAATGAATGTCAAGACAGCTTTCCTTAATGGAAGTCTTGAAGAAAACATTCATATGAAGCAACCAGAGGAATTCATTGAAAAAGACAAAGAGCATCTAGTGTGCAAGCTGAATCGGTCCATTTATGGACTGAAGCAAGCTTCAAGATCTTGGAACATCCGGTTTAACGAAGTAATCTAGTCATATGGATTTATTCAGTGTCCGGATGAGTCTTGTGTATACAAGAAGTGTAACAGAAATTTGGTGGTATTTCTTGTACTATACGTAGATGACATTGTCACGCCCCAGAGGAGTCCCTGTCCGAAGAAATTTCGGCAGCACCTCCCCTGTACGGCGGACAATATGAAACATTACTACATACAAAATATACATCAGCCACACTCGGCTGGAAAAAAATATAAACAACAGAACACGCAGTTTAATATACTCAGCCTACCCGGCTGGACAAAATGAAATAACGCATAACCACCATCTATAACCATCAGCCTAAACGGCTGGAACAAAATAGAAACACACACAGCGGAAGACAGAACGATAAATACTCAGCCTACACGGCTGGATGTAAACGCAGCGGAAATCACAAAAAGAAAACAAATGTATGACCGACAAAGTCACTAACTAAATTACCTGCAACCACCAGATGGGACTCCAAAATCCATATCGAAGCATACAATACCAAGTTCACGAAACCAAAACATAAATAGCGTTAGCAACCAAAACCAGAAAAAAAAAAGGAAACTATCCTCGAGTGTGTCGTGGGACTGGCAGCCGGTATCTCTCCAAGCATCCATGACTCATCTATCTGTTACCTGGCGAAAGAAAACCATTTTACGGGGTGGTGAGTATTGGAACTCAGCGGGTATAGAAAAGAGATAGTGCATGAACATAATAAACCAATAGAGAATTCCAAAAGGAATACAGTCTCATAAGAGGAATAGCAGATACTATAATAGAACCAAAATAAATGCTCGTACCTGAAACCATATCCTAGGCTAGGTATAGTAGGTCAGAACTGATACTAATCTGCTACAATACTGCTCATAACTACAGAGGTAATAAGCAAGGTATATACAAATTTCCAATGACTGAACATCTACAATGAGAATATATCTCAGCACAAGTGAGCATATCAGCATACGTGAATAACAACAGTAAGTAAGCAATAACAAAATAATAAACAACGTATGCACGGATGGTTACTCCCGCCCACCTCTCCGCACCATGACCCCTGTATGGTCGAGAGGCCGGGTCAGTGACAGACTGTACACCACTCCAGCTACCACTCACACAAGTGGCCGAGGGGACAGTTGCATAGTAGCTAACTAGCTACATCTGCGATGGGGTCCCTGCTGCTCGTACTCCAGCTACCACTCACACAAGTGGCCGAGTGCGGCACGACAGGACAAGCGGCATCAACTCCAGCTACCACTCTCTCGAGTGGTCGAGGATGCGGCATGCATGCAATGACATGATGCAAACAATGCAACAGTCATCATATATATATAAGCAGAAACAGGTATGCTACATGAAGCCAGCATGCTCAACATAATATATAAATAAATAACAATCAAGCATACAGACATGGTATCTAGTATCTGCTACTGATCATGGACAATGACAAGAGACTGCATAGATATGGAAACGAGTTTCTCAAAGATCATGTGGAAGTATCAAGCGCAGGAAAATAAGAGTGGAGTCAAGGTAAAATAGTCCTTATCCAAAAATAGTTCATGCACCAATTCAAAGAACTAAAAGAAAGCAAAGCAAGAAGTACCCGCCTTTAATATATAGCTCGAGCTAAACAATCCCCGCGTCGGAGTGCTCATCCCGAAATGACATCCTAAATCTGTTCTAGGCGGCCGAAAATCACCAAGAAGAAGAATAACCCTCATCTCCATCAAATCCCAACCTTCCATCCTTTCCTTTGGTCACCACCGAAAGAGGCTTCCCAACCCCTTAAACGACTCCCAAATCCTTACCTACAAGAAGAAGTAATACTTGCCAACATACATGCACAATAATTAATTGAACCTTTACGGAAAATGAGACATCATCAGATGGTTACCTAACTACATTTTTATGATGTTTCAGTCTAATCATGCATAGCTAGAGAAAACAAAAAAAACAACTATTAAATCTACACCAATTCCCTTACTTCCAAGTCCGTACTAGAATTTCAAACCAATACGAAGGAGTGTTCACAATATTGAAAATGACACACATCCTACCAAATCTGTTACAAAGTTACTACTATCTTGAAGAAAACAAGATGACTTCGAAATCGATTCTCAACCTTCAAGTCTACTGTGAAATCTCAATCCAACAGGCCACAAGAGAACCAACATCAAACTCAATTCATAGTCTTCCAAATTAATCTAGAATTCAAAACCAGTTTGCCACAACCAGTCAACATCGAAGACAAATTTCCGATCTATAAATCTGCCCAGAATTTCAAACTATGTTGCCGAAAGAGAACTACATCAAGTTTGGTTCACACATCCAAATCTATCCCAAAACCAAGCTACTAGGAGAAAGAATACTTGCCGGATCCGTTGGGGCACAACATGGAGGGAAGAGGATCGGCGGTTGTGGTCTGTGAGGTCTCGCAAGAGGGAGATCGGCATGGCTCCGAGAGAGAAGAGAGGCCGGCGGTGGAGGCTGTTGTTGGCCGACGACGAGGTGGCGATGGCACGGCGCACAGCGTCGCCTACGCGTGCGAGTGCGAGAGGGAGGGAGGAGGGTCGGCGGCGTCGCATGAAGAAGGGGAAGGTTTTCGCCGATTAAGGTTAGGGCACGGGCAGGTTTTTATAGAAAAGGAAAAAGAAAACATTTAAGAAAATTAAACATTTCCTCGTTTAAATCAAATTATTTAAACAGACTTTACCATGACCCAATAATTTATCCCCTTAACCTACGTCTTACAAGCTCCAATTAAATCTCAGAAAATTTCTAAAATTTCCTAAAAATTCCGTTAAGGCTATTAGCCTATTAAACCTTATTATTTAATTATTATTTGGCTCAGTATTTTACATTCTCCCCCAATAATAAAAATTTGGTCCCCAAATTTACTGCTCAACTTAAGGAATCCTCATTCAAGGATAACAACCTCGCAAGAGACCCATATACTAATCCATCATAGTGTCATGATCAAATCCTTAACTAAAAAGGATGCTTCTGTGGGTTATGGACTCAGCTTGCTTCCACTGCGCCACTCCGATATTCTGCCCTCACTTGTTGACACACAGAGAATCAGACCTTAAAGTTCACAATATCATCCTCTGCATTTTCCCTTTCCATAATTGATATATATACAGGGAGCCTTAGACCTATGAAAGAGTACGTCGATCTCCTACTGATCAAGCTAATAAGAGTAAATTGGTCCTCTACTAACCAAACCAACGCGAGTAATTCGATACTCTATACATCGGGTCCATAAAAATATCTAGGGCACTATAAACCTAAATAGCAATATCAAGGACTCCTCATGTCCGTACAACAAACATACCCAAAAATAAGATCACTGGCACAAAGTCTGTAATCTAACCTTCAATTACAATCGCCAACTCCATAAATATCAAGGCATTATACTCTTTAAGTTATTATCAACATCAAAGACTAAATAATAGACCATCAAGTCTAATATCCACTAATAGATCATCAAAAGACAACTAATAGGTCATCAAAGGACAACATATCACCATATCTGACCTAACCAATAATTGACACTACAAATCATACACAGTATAAACACATGGTACAAACAACTAAACAAAGTACACATGGTATACCCAAGTACTAATAAATATGTATGATAACAATTTACAAACATACCTCCTATAGCTTGGAGATGTCTTGCCGCTGCCTGGTCCCAAGACTCAAAAGTCATATCGAGGAATCGAAGCCAAATCAAAATCTCAAAAACGTAAAACCCAGAACACGGAATCAACTCGAAAATTATAACTCAAAACAAGATCGAAACTGCTCTGATACCAACTGTAACACCCCACCCTCCTCACTACTGGACTTGTGAGGGCGGAGCGCTACTGGACTACTAACTTTACTTAATTAGAGTTGTTCACATGTAAAGATCTATACATAAACTCTCTAAAAATGCAATTAACTAGCAGCGGAAAACTAAATGACTCATCTAATACATTCTTAATAAATGGCAATCTTAATAAGATCTTAAACTAAGTCCCAAGGCTTCCATAGTCCTGGCATCACACACCATCCGCGCCACCTTGTCGCCTTCCTTGCTAAATCTTTTCTTTTCCTTTATCTGCAGTAAGAGGAAGTGTAGTCTATAAGCAAAATTTGCTTAGTAAGCGCTATCTAACTCACAAAATCACGAATGTGCATGTATACGAAAAGAACTAGAAACTATATGCTCTAAAAAAATAAAGCATAAACATAACTGCTCATGTCAAACTAATAGCAAAGAAAAACTAAGGAATCTACTCATGTAATTCTAATAGTTAATCATGTTGCTCATCTAATAGGTAAACATGAAAACTACTCATCTACTAGATAAACATGGTAGAATAAGGAACTAAACTTACTGGTTTTCAGAACTATGTGAAAACTTATTTTACTTGTTCAAACTTAATCTTTAATACTTTATGTTTATGTAAAACTCGTTTTACTTATTCAAAAACTTATACTTATAACACTTCAAAATAATAATCAACTTTTCTTGGGCCCAGACGTAGTACCATCTTATGCGCGTTCCCTAATAGGTTGGGGTAGCGAGCCACCAATCCTAAAAGAGCAGACCTCGGTCTACCAGGACCAAGACCTCGGAATTGGACACCTGGATTTGTTTAACGACAACCTCGGAAGTCGGGTACTAGCCTCTTCTTAAAAGTAAAATACTTATAATCTTAATTACTTCTTTAAATGCCTTGGCATTTTAATAGGCACATTGTGTGCCTAAAACCCCTAAAGTCTTGACTTTGGGATCTACTTAAGGTCTCGGCCTTTTCTTTCTTTTCTTTATCTTTCTTATACTTTTCTTTAAAAGAATGCTTCTTACAAAACTGAAATGTTTAAACAAATTCTAACACTGAAATGCTTAAACAAAATCTGCATACAAGTTTAAACAGAAATCTGCATATTAAGCTTAACTAAAATCTGCATACTAAGCTTATCTAAAATCTACATACTATGCTAGTCAAAATTCTATATACTATACTAATCAAGATTCTACATTCTATGCTACACTATTTCTGCATACTATGCAAACATAAATTCTGCACTATAATACTTAACCAAACTGCACTATAATCTTTTTCTTTAAAAACTGTACTATAAGTTCCACCAAAAATCTGTACTACAAGTTCCACCAAAAATCTGCACTATAAATTCCCCAAAAATCTGCACTACAAGCTCTAAAGAAATTTGCATTTTAAGTTCTAAGAAATCTACACTATAAGCCTACATAAAAATCTGCACTATAAGCTTAATTAAAAATCTGCACTATAGGCTTAATTAAAAATCTGCACTACCAGCTTAATTAAAATCTGCACTATAAGCCTACATAAAAATCTGCACTATAAGCTTAATTAAAATCTGCACTATAGGCTTAATTAAAAATCTGCACTATAAACTTAATTAAAATATACACTATAGGTTTAATTAAAATCTGCACTATAAGCTTAATAAAAAAATCTGCACTATAGGCTTAATTAAAATCTGCACTATAAGTCTAATTAAAAATCTGCACTATAAGCTTAATTAAAATCTGCACTATAGGCTTAATTAAAATCTGCACTATAAGCCTAATTAAAAATCTGCACTATAGGCTTAATTAAAAATCTGCACTATAAGCGCTTAATTAAAATCTGTATTATAGACTTAATTAAAAATCTGCACTATAAGTGCTTCTTATGCTTCGAATTCAAGAAGAACAAAGGTTCGAAACTACTCCTACTGCAGGTGAGAAGCACTTACCTTGATTCTTGGACTCACAACCGAACAAAAAGGGCATCTAGGACCTTGGCCGTTCGCCGAAGATGATACCCTAACTCCCTTTCATTTTCTGCCCGAGCTCTGCCATCGTACGCAGAAGAGAAGGAGAGAATGGTTTAAGTCACGGGAAAACAGAGCATCAACTTATCCCCTTTTATAATCTAATATTCTGTTAATTATCTTAGATAAATTTGCTACTTTTCCTAAACAAACAAATCCAACATCAACTTATCCCTTTTATAATCTAATATTCTATTAATTATCTTAAATAAATTTGCTACTTTTTCTAAACAAACAAATCCAACATCAAGTTATCTCTTTTATAATATTCTGTTAACTATCTTAAATAAATTCGCTACCTTTTCTAAACAAACAAATCCAAGATCAACTTATCCCTTTTATAATCCAATATTCTGTTAACTATCTTAAATAAATTCGCTACCTTTTCTAAACAGAAAAATCCGTTTGCCCACCTGGTCAGTCACGTTTTAACCGAGTCAAAGGTCGCGGGTTCTATTCTCGGCTTGGACATTTTTTTGTCGAAACTTCCTTCGTTTAGTAAAAATACCAAACGACCTCCAAAAATTACATAAAAATATTCTATAAATTCCTAAAAAACTCTAGAATTTTCTAAAGCATTTCTAGATTTTAATAAGGTCTTTTAGGACTCCAAATCATGAAATTTGGGGTGTTACAATCCTCCCTACCTTATAAAAAGTTCGTCCTCGAACTTAGAATAATTCCGAATATTTCTATCTCATACTATCCTCACGCTCCTAAGTAACTTCCTCATGATTCTGGTTCTAAATGACTTCCACTAATGATACTCTTTTGTTCCTTATTCTCTTAACTTCACTGTCCATATCGGGTCCTGGAAACTATTCTGGACTCTTCGTTCTCTTGTGCTCGGTCCTCAGTACGAATGGTACGGGGACGTCCTCTTCTTGACATCTAGTTATGTAGAGAAACTTAAAAGTGTCCCTACGCTTTCTAGACATATATACATATGTAAACAAAAGAAATCAAGAACTTCTATCTTACTTAAACATTTCTAAGCAAATACTCTATACTGCAAACAATAAGAAAAGTATAAAAGAAACTTAAGTACTTTCTTACTTGAAGACGGCAAGGATGGAGAATGTGCACACATTCTTGGGATCAAAGTCATAAGGGATCGTAAGAAAAGGATGTTGTGTCTATCTCAAGCTTCATATATAGATACAATCCTTGCTCATTTTAGCATGCAAAATTCCAAGAAAGGTTTTTTCTTTTTAGGCATGGAGTAGCTTTTTCTAAAGAAATGTCTCCGAAGACATCAAAGGAGATAGAGGACATGAAGGCAGTTCCTTATGCTTCGACTGTAGGAAGCCTAATGTATGCAATGCTGTGTACGAGACCGGATATCTGTTTTGTCGTGGGCATGGTTAGCAGATATCAAAGTAACCTTGGACAAGGACATTGGACTGCTGTAAAGCATATATTGAAGTACTTGAGAAGGACTAGAGATTATATGCTAGTTTACCAAGCAGACGATTTACTCCCTGTGGGTTACACGGATTCCAACTTCCAATCAGATAGGGACAATAGTAAGTCTACATCGGGCTATGTGTTTACTCTAGGAGGTGGAGCCATTGCATGGAGGAGTGTTAAGTAGAAATGTGTTTCAGACTTAACCATGGAAGCTGAGTATGTGGCAGTCTCTGAGGCAGCCAAAGAAGTTGTATGGCTCAGGAACTTCTTAATGGACTTAGATGTGATTCCTGGTTTGCCCAAAATCATCACAATTTATTGTGATAATAGTGGTGCAGTTGCAATCTCGAAGAAACCATGAGCTCATAAGGCAAGTAAGCATATAGAGCGCAAGTACCACCTGATACGAGACATCGTCAAGCGAGGAGAAGTTGTCGTCGCCAAGATTGCATCAGCAGATAACCTGGCAGATCCTTTCACTAAGGCCCTTCCAGCGAAAGCTTTTGATTAGCATGTGGAGGGGATGAGAACCAGATGTATGGCAACAGATATGGAAGCTTAGTCTTTTAATATAAGTGGGAGATTGTTAGAGTGTATACTAAAAGTCTAGCTTTTGTAAACATTTATTTTTGAAATAAAAGAATCACATTGGTCAAATGTCTACATTTATTTGCTAAGTGTAGTTGTTCAATTAATTTATATTGTAGATAACATGGTGTGTGGTTTCACACACAGAAGATCATGTTATCAGTTCTTTATAAATTATAAACAGATGCTCACGACTAAGATGGAAAGGAGCAAACCGTTGGAATAGTCGTATTGTAATTAGGTATTAGTTTATCTTGACTAATAAATTACATTAGTACACTCTTAGTGTATTGAATAGGACCATTTAAGGTAAGTTCTTTTTATACTGACTTAATAAAAGAACAAGACCTTAGTTATTATGGAAGTGTATGCTCTTAATCCTAATATAATAACAAGCACATATATTTATTATTTATTTCTTTAACTTATCAAAGGGTGAGATTTAGCTCGATAAATTAATAGGCTCGATAAGTTGGGAAATGATATTACTTATAGTATGTGTTGTTGATTATAGAAGGAAACTGTGTCCTAGTCATCTAGGTTGAGAATGCCCCCAAGAGGAGCTCATAAGGATTGTCATGTTAAACCCTGCAAGTGGACTTAGTCCGACATGACGATGAAGTTGAGTGCTACTACTCTTGGACTAAGATATTAATTAAAGCGAGTTGTCAGTAACTCAATTAAATTAATGGACATTCGATATCTTAAACACAGGGAGACTAACACACTCATGATAAGAAGGAGCCCATAATGTAATTTGGGATTGGTGTGGTAGTGCAATAATAACTCTCTAGTGGAATGAGTTGTTATTGATAAACTTGAATTGTGTGTTCGGGACGAACACGGGATACTCGAGTTCATCGGAAGGCCAAAACCAATTTCTCCTCTAGCTCCTTGTCGTAGCCTCATTAATGCCTCAAATCCACTCATGAAAAGCCCATCTTGATGTCCAAGAGGAGGCTGACCCCTATGGCTTTGTCAGGCCCATGGCTTGGTGACCAAGCTATAGGGGTCGGCCACTATCTTCTCAAAGAGGGTCGGCCCTTTGCTTGGTGCCCAAGCAAGGAGGGGCCGACCACCATAATCCAAATAAGGAGGGGTATTTTGAATTTTTAAAATCTTCTCTTTGTAGATAACTACAAGTTTTAAAAGAAGAATTTTAAATTTACAAAACTTTCCTTATTTGAATTAGGTCACATGGTTTAAAAGAAAGTTTAAAAGTTTTAAAACTTTCCTTTTTTTAACCATCCTCATGGTTTTGAAAAAAAAGGAAGGGAGTTTTAAATTTGAAATTTTATATTTTTGTAACCATGTTAAAAAAAGGAAATTTTAGAAGAGAAGTTTTAAATTTTAAAACTTGGTTTTAATTTTTAAAACTTTCCTTTTTTAACATCCACATTAGGAAATTAAAAGAGAGCTTGTAAAATTTTATAAGAGCTTTCCTTCTTTGCTTATAAAATTTTACAAAGATTATTTTCCTTCTTTTAAGGGCCAACCACCCTTGCTTGGTGCACAAGCAAGGGGCCAACCAATCAATCAATTAAAGGAGAAAAGGAAAAATAAAAGGGGAAAAGGAAAAACAAGAGAAAGATTTTAATTTTTGTAAAAATCTTTCCTTATTTGCCTTGGGCAAGTATTATAAAAGAAGGGGAGGAGAGGCCTCATGATGTATCAATTCTTATTCTCTTGTTGGAGCTCTCTCTTATGGTTGGCCCTCTCTCTTTCCTTTCCCCTTGCTCTCTTTTGTTCCTTGGTGGTGGTGGTGGCCGAATACTAGAGAAGGAGGAGGAGCTTTTGGGTGGTGTTCATCTTGGAGGATCGTCGCCCACACGATGTACGAGAGGAGGCGAGGAAAACGGTAGAAGATCTCGAGGTTATTAGCATACAAAGAAGAGGTATAACTAGTAATTATTTTCCGCATCATGCTAGTTCTTCTTTGTATGAATTCTAAACACAAGAGGCATATGATTCTAGAGTTTCGAATTTGTGATTCGAGTTTGTGTTTTTTTTTATTTTTTGAATTTGTGATTCAATTGTTCTTTTTGGTTAAACCTAGAGTTATATAAGGAAATTAAATATTAGCTTTCCTTAAAATGTTTTGTCTAGGCGGTGGTGGATGATCCCATACCCAAGAAGGACTAGTGCCTCGCTATGCAGTCCTGGAAGTCAATTTTGGAAATTAATATTTAATTGAATTTATAACATAGGTGGATTTGGATCAATAATGTTAAGTATCGTTTGCGATCCAAATCTAAACCATTAAGAACAGATAAGTTAAATTTGAAATCAATAATCTTAAGTTCCGTTTGTGATTTCTAATTTAATTTCTAAAGAACACAATCGGTTGTTTAGGAAAGGTTCGACACTTGTACAAAATTTTTGTACAGTGGAGCCGGTACGATCTTCCTAGGACCAACCAACAGAACATTAACCTGATTCCTGCACATATGATGAAACACTCCAAGATAAAGATGCAGCATCTTGGCAAAGTGTGATGAACTCTAAAATAGAATCTATGCATTCTAATCAGGTCTGGGAGCTTGTAGAACCACCAAATGGTGTAAAAGACATTAGGTGTAAATGGGTCTACAAAAGAAAAAAGGGGGGCAAACGGGAAGGTGGAAACCTTCAAAGCAAGGCTTTTTGCAAAAGGGTATACTCAGAAAGAGGGAATCGATTTTGAGTAAACCTTTTCGCCGATAGCCATGCTTAAGTCTATCCGGATTCTTTTATCTATTATCGCTCATATAGATTATGAGATTTGGCAAATGGATGTCAAGACAACTTTCCTTAATGGAAGTCTTGAAGAAAACATCCATATGAAGCAACCAGAGGGATTCATTGCGAAGGGCAAAGAGCATCTTGTATATAAGCTCAATCGGTCTATTTATGGACTGAAGCAAGCTTCGAGATCTTAGAACATCTGGTTTAATGAAGTGATCCAGTCTTATAGATTCATTCAGTGTCCAGATGAGTCTTGTGTATACAAGAAGAGTGACGGAAACGTGGTGGTATTTCTTGTACTATACGTAGATGATATTTTGCTCATTGGCAACAATGTCATAGTGTTGTCAAACGTAAGGGTATGATTGTCAAAGTAGTTTGATATGAAGGACTTGGGAGAATGTGGACATATTCTTAGGATCAAAGTAATAAGGGATCATAAGAAAAGATTGTTGTGCTTATCCCAAGCTTCATACATCGACACTATCCTAGCTCGTTTTAGCATGCAAAACTCCAAGAAAGGTCTTCTACCTTTTCGGCATGGAGTACCTTTATCTAAAGAGATGTGTCCTAAAACATCAAAGGAGATAGAAGACATGAAGGCAGTTCATTATGCTTCAGCTGTAGGAACCTAAATGTATGCAATTCTATGTACGAGACCGGATATCTGTTTTGCTGTGGGTATGGTTAGCAGATATCAAAGTAATCCAGGACATGGACATTGGACTGTCGTAAAGCATATATTAAAGTACCTGAGAATGACTAGAGATCATATACTGGTTAACTAGGCAGATGATTTGCTCCTTGTGGGTTACACGGATTTGGATTTCCAATCAGATAGGGACAATAGTAAGTCAACCTCAGGGTATGTGTTTACTTTGGGAGGTGGAGTCATAACATGGAGAAGTGTTAAGCTGAAATGCCTTTTAGACTCCACCATGGAAGCTGAGTATGTGGCAGCCTCTAAGGCAGTCAAAGAAGTTGTATGGCTTAGAAACCTCTTGATGGACTTAGATGTGATTCTTGGTTTGCCCAAAATTATCACAATTTATTGTGATAATAGTGGTGCAGTAGCAAATTCAAAGGAACCACGAGCCCATAAGGCAAGTAAACATATTGAGGTCAAGTACCACCTGATACGAGACATCGTAAAGTGAGGAGAAGTTGTTGTTGCCAAGATTGCATCAGAAGATAACCTGGCAGATCCTTTCACTAAAGCCCTTCCGGCAAGAGCTTTTCATGGGCATGTTGAGGGGATGAGAATCAGATGTATGGCAGCATATATGGCTGTTGGAGTGTATACTGAAAGTCTAAGCTTTTGTAAACATTTATGTTAAATAAAGAATCACATTTGGTTAAATTATCTACATTTGTTTGTAGTTGTTCATTTAATTTATATTGTAGATAACATAGTATGTGGTGTCACATGCAGAAGATGATGTTATCAGTACCTTATAAATTATAAACAGTAGCTCACGACCAAAATGGAAAGGAACAAACCATTAGAAGGTCATAGTGTAATTAGGTATTAGTTTATCTTGACTATATAATTACACTAGTACACTCAGAGTGTATTGAGTAGGACCATTTGAGGTCGTTTCTTTTATACTGACTTTATAAAGGAACAAAGACCTCGGTTATTATGGAAGTGTGTGCTCTTAATCCTAATATAATAACAAGCACATATATTTGATATTTATTCCTTTAATTTATCAATGGGTGAGATTTAGTTCGATAAATCAATAAGCCCGATAAGTTGGGAAATGGTATCACTTATAGTGTGTGTTGTTGATTATAGAAGGAAACTGTGTCCTAGAGATACTAGGTTGATAATGTCCTCAAGAGGAGCTCATAAGGATTGTCATGTTAAACCCTGCAGGTGTACTTAGTCCGACATGACAATAAGGTTGAGTGGTACTACTCTTGGACTTAGATATTAATTAAATGAGTTGTCAGTAACTCACTTAATTAGTGGACATTCGATATCTTAAACACAGGGAGACTAACATACTCATAATAAGAAGGAGCCCAAAAATATAATTTGGGATTGGTGCGGTAGTTCAATAATAGTTCTCTAGTGGAATGAATTATTATTGATAAAATTAAGTTGTGTGTTCGGGGCGAACACGGGATGCTTAATTTTATCGGGAGACCAAAACCAATTCCTCCTCTCGGTCCCTATCGTAGCCTCTTATTTATAGAGTACTATACCCACCTTCTATACCCACCAATAGGGGGCCGACCAAGCTAGCTTGGGAACCAAGCTAGGGCCGGCCTAGGTATAAGATTGGGTGGCCGGCCCTAGCTTGAACCCAAGCTAGTGGGGGCCGGCCAAATTAAATTAAAAAGGAATTTTAATTTTAATTTTTATTATGTGGGAGATATAATTTATTAAAGAGAATTAAAATTAAAATATCTCTCTTGTAAAAGATCTACAAAAGATTAAAGAAAGAGATTAGATCTCTTTCCTTATTTGTAGATTGGTGAGATATTTTATTTTCTCTTTAAAAATTATTCACATGTTGTAAAATTAAAATTATAGAAATTTCCTTTTATCAACCATGAAGAGATTTTGAAGAGAAATTTTATTTTTTAAAATTTTCGGAAACAAATTAGGAAGTTTTAATTGTTGATTGAAACTTGTCCAATTTGTTCTTCATTGATGTGGCCGGCCATAAGATTTCAATTGGAGAAATTTTATTTTATTTTTCTCAATTAAATCATGTCAAGGAAATTGAGGAAATTTTATTGTAATTAAATTTCCTAATTTGCCTAGGCCAAGGAATATAAAAGAAGGGGTGAGGGTGCCTTCATGGGGGACAACCTCTATTATTTCTCTCCCTCTTTTGTTCCTTGGTGTGGCCGGCCATCCTCTCCCTCTCTTCCTCTTGTGGTGGCTGAACCTCTCTCTCTCCCTTGGAGCTCTTGTGGTGGCCGGATACTACTTGGAGAAGAAGAAGAAGATGGAGAGAAAGCTAGCATCTCTTGGAGCTTGGTTAGTGTTTTGATTTTCCTCCTTGGTGAAGCTTCTTCTTTTGTGGCTGAACCTAGCTAGGAGGAGAAGAAGGTGGTTGGTGGTTTCTCATCTCGGAAGATCGTTGCCCACACAACGTCCGAGGTTAGAAGAGGAATACAGTAGAAGATCAAGAGGTTTTTTCTACAAGGTATAACTAGTAATTTTTCTTTCCGCATCATACTAGTTATTTATGGAAATAATACCAAATACAAGAGGCTTACGTTCTAGTATTTCGAATATGTTTTTTCGATGTTGTGTTCTTTTGTTTTATTTTTCCTTGTGATTTGATTGTTCTTTTCGGTTAACCTAAAGTTATTTTAGGAAATTAAATATTAGCTTTCTATAAAAGGTTTTGTCTAGTCGGTGGTGGTTGCTCCCATATCCAAGAAGGCCAGGTGCCTCGCCACGTCAGTACTGGGAACCAATTATGGAAATTAATATTTAATGGAATTAATAACTTAAGGTGATTTGGGTCAAACGTGTTAAGTTCCGCAGGAGACCCAAGTTAAAACCTAAAAGAACGAATAGATTGAGTTTTGGATCAAACGTGTTAAGTTCCGCAGGTGATCCAAAATTTAATTTAAAAGAACACATGGTAGCTAGGAAAAGGTTCAGACCTTTGTACAAAATTTTTGTACAGTGGAACCTCTAGGTTTTCCGAGTAGCAACCAACAATGGCAACATAGTCTTTTAGTATAAATGGGAGATTGTTAGGATGTATACTAAAAGCCTAGCTTTTTGTATGAACATTTATTTTGTAATAAGAATCACATTGATCAAATGTCTGCATTTAGTAAAATACAGTTGTCCATTTAATTTATATTGTAGATAACATGGTATGTGGTGTCACACAGAAGATCATGTTATCAGTTCCTTATAAATTATAAATAGTAGCTCACAACCAAGATGGATTGGGACAAACTATTGGAATGGTTGTAGTGTAATTTGGTATTAGTTTATCTTGACTATAAAATTATACTAGTACACTATGTGTGTATTGAGCAAGACCATTTGAGGTTGTTTCTTTTTATACTGATTGAATAAAAGAACAGAACCTTTTAATTCGGATATAATAACAAGCACATATATTTAGTATTTATTTCTTTAATTTATCAATGGGTGAGATTTATTCGTTAAATCAATAGGCCCGATAAGTTGGGAAATAATATTATTTATATGGTGTGTTATTGATTATAAAAGGAAATTGTGTCCTAGTTATCTAGGTTGATGATGTCCCCTTGAGGAGCTCATAAGGATTGTCATGTAAACCCTGTAGGTGGACTTAGTTCCGACATGACAATAAAGTTGAGTGGTATTACTCTTGGAGCTAGATGTTAATTAAGTGAGTTATCAGTAACACATTTAATTAATGGACATTCGATATCTTAAACACAGGGAGATTAATGCACTTATGATAAAAAGGAGCTCATAATGTAATATAGGATTGGTGCGGTAGTTCAATAATAACTCTTTAGTGGTATGAGTTATTATTGATGAACTTGAGTTGGATGTTCGAGTCGAACACAGGAACCTCAAGCTCATCGGGAGGCCAAAATCAATTCCTCCTCTTGGTCCCTACTGTAGCCTCTATAAAGCCTCACGTTCACCCATTTTGATTTTGCTTCTTACCCAAATGAGGAGTCGACCACATCCTTGCTTAGTGCCCAAGAAAGAGGCCGACCAAGCCTTGCTTGGTGCCCAAAATGTAGGCCAGCCAAGCCTTGCTTGGTGTCCAAGCAAGGGGCCGATCATACCACATAGAAGAAGAGAAAGAGGAAGTTTTTATTGAAACAAAATTTTGTTAAACTCTTTCCTTTTATAGCTTTCTACAATGTATTAAAAGAGAGATTTTAATTTTATTAAAATCTTTCCTTTTTTGTAGTTATCTACAATGGTTAAAAGAGAGATTCTAATCTTTTCTTTTTTGTAGTTATCTACAATGTTTAAAAGAGAGATTTTAATTTTGTTAAAATCTTTCCTTTTTTATAGTTATCCACAATGGTTAAAAGAGAGATTTTAATTTTGTTAAAATCTTTTCTTTTTTGTAACCAACCATTATAGGAAAAAAAGGAAGATTTTGTTTAAAATAAAATTTTATTATAATCTTTCCTTTTATAGCTATTCACAATTGTTTAAAAGAAAGATTTTAATTTTGTTAAAATCTTTCCTTTTTTGTAACCATCTACAATAGCAAATAAAAAGGGAACTTTATTAAAACTTTCCTTATTAGTCGCTAGCAAAGAATATAAAAGAGGAGGAGGGGGTGCTCTCTATAGACATAACCCTAAGCTCTCTCTCTTTATTCTTTAGGTGGTCGGCCCTCTTCTTCTCCCTTTCTCTCTTGAGGTCGGCAGCATCTTTTCCTCTTCTTCCTCCCTTTCTTCCCTCTAGGGCTGACACCCCATCTCCTCTTGGTGGCCGGAGTTTGAAGAAGAAGAAGAAGAAGAAGAGGAGAAGGAGCACATAGGTGGTCAGTTGCTTGGTGGAGAAGAAGTAGAAGAAGGTCTCTTCACTTTGTATTCTCTTGGTGGCCGAAGCTTGGAAGCAAAGAAAGGTTCGGATGGATTTTATCTTGGTAGATTGTCGCCCACATGACATCCAAGAAGAGGCGAGGAATACAGCAGAAGATCAAAAGGTCTTTAAGTTACAAAGAAAGGTATAACTAATTATTTGTTTCCGCTGCATAATTAGTTTGTGTTCTTTATATAGATCCTGAAATACCAACATAAGAGGCTAGCGATTTTGTGTTTTCATTTTTGTGCTTCAATTTTGTGTTTCGATCTTGTGTTTTGATTGTGGTCTCTGTAGTTAATCCTAAGGTTACTGTGAGAAGTTTGAATATTCAATTTCTTTGAAAGGCTTTGTTTAGGAAGTGGTGGATGATCCCATAACCAAGAAGGCCTAGTGCCTCGCCAACAACCTGAAAGTTAATCCTTGAAATAGATATTTAATCAACTTCTGTAATATGGTTTAACTTATGAAGAACACAAGGGTTGAACTTGGAGTAAAAATGTTAAGTTTCATTTCCAATCCAAGTTTAACTTTGAAGAACGAACTTAGAGTAAAAATGTTAAGTTTCTTTTCCAATCCAAGTTTAACTTCTAAAGAGCACATGGGTTACTAGGAAAGGTTCTGTGCTTGTATAAATTTTTGTACAGGGAAACAGAACGATATTCCAAGTAGCACTCAACACTTGGACCAACTCTGGGCGCCTAGATCTCTTTCGGGAGCCAGGACTCCCTTTTTTCATCATCTTATTCCTTGTAATAAAAGGGTTAGTCCAGACAATAGAAAATATAATTATCCTATAAAACAGAGATAGCACAATATTAATAAAATAAGAGTAGTAATTAAATCCTATCTCCCCAAGACCAGGATCTAATTAAGGTCTCAGCTTAGGTTTCCCAAATGGACCTAAGTTGGATCGACGCCTATAATTCCTCAACGGGGAATGCGTCCTCACTGGATCTCTCTTCCAGTTGCTTATCTCCACTTACCAACTACAATCGATTGACTTGCCTTTGACCCATTTAGTCTTCCAGTCAGTTGTCAGGTCCGCATACTCAAATAGATTTCTGTCGGTTGTCAGGTCCCGCGGACCCAACCAGACTTCTCGTCAGATATTGAGTCCCACGAACCTATTTGGACTATCTAGACTTCACACTAGTTATCGAGTCCCACAAATCTAGCTAGATTTTAGCTTGGTGTCAGGTCTTTCAAACTAGTTAACTCCTAACACTTGGTAGAAAGGATAGACAAATAACACATCTAACTTTAACCTATTTATCATACATCAAAATCAGATTATTAGTGTAACCTGCACCAACATTATGTGAACCCATAGGACTTGGAATGAGTCTGATTGGAGTCCTCTAGATTCATCAATGGATTTTGACTAAAATTCATTGATAGACCTAAGGGGCTTGGATTTCTAAAATTTTAGCCTGGGATGAAAGGATTGTCTAGAATGTATATATGGCTTCCAACCATAGTTCTAAAACTCCCACAAGAAACTATGATTATGTGTTAAGTGGCACAGATCTTCGTGTTGGTCTTCTAAAACCAACACCATGTTGGTGTTGGTCTTCCAGAACTAGTAACAATGTGGCCTTGGGTTCTCATCAGAAAGTTTGATCCTGGTTTCCAAAGATTAACACCATATTGCTGTTGATCTTCTCAGACCAGCACCACTATGTACAAAAAAAATTTAAATCATTTAGAACAATTTTGGAAAGGTCTAAAAATAGTAAATGATGGCACATTTGGACTCCTGTGAGCCATGTGAACTCACAGGACTTGGAATGAGTGTAATCAGAGTCCTCTAGGTTCATCAATGGGTTTAAACTAAAACTCATTAATGGACCTAGGAGGCTTGAATTTCTAAAATTTTGACATGAGATGGAAGGGGTGAGTGTCTAGAATATATATATGGCCTGCAACCATGGTTCTGAGACTCCCACAAGAAGCTATAACTGGGTGTCAAGTGGCATGGACCTTGGTGCCAGTCTTCCGAAACTAGTACTACGTTGGTGCTAGTCCTCCAGAACCAGCAAGAACGTGGCCTTGGGTTCTCATTAGAAAGCCTGGTGCTATTTTTCAAAGATCAACATCATATTATTGTTAATCTTCTTAGACCAGCACCACTATATACAAAAAGACTCAAATCATTTGGAGCGATGTTGGGAAGGTCTAAAAATAGTATATGATGACACATTTGGAATCCTGTGACTTATATGCACCCACAAGATTTGAAATGGGTCCGATCAAAGTCCGTCCATTAATGAGTTTTAACTAAAAGTCATTGATGGACCTAGGGGACTTGAATTTCTAAAATTTTAGAACGGGATGAAAGGGGTGAGTGTCTAGAATGTTTATATGGCCTCAACCATGATTCTGAGATTCCCATAAGAAGTTATGACACATTGTATGAAACTTCCTAAAACTTTTGAGCAATGCTTGGAAAATAATAACTAAGGGCACACTTGGAATTTAGGGCCTTGTAGAAATTTACAAAACTTAGAATGGGTCTAGAATTCTTGGTGCTGGTTTAACAATATTAGCACCAACATTGTGTTGATATTTTAATAGTAGCACCATAATGTTATGAAAATTTAAAATTATTTTGAGAATTGTTGGGAAGGTCTTAAAATTATAAATTTTAAAATAAGGATCTTATACACACCCATCCCTTCCATTACATGTAAATAGAATATGGAGATTAAGACAAATGAATGCACTCAATAATGTAAACACTTGCATTAATTTTTATGATTTTCCAACACCATGAATGTATGTTGTTCCCTTACAAAACTTGCATTTCAAGAACTAGTTGGTAGAGCTAGTGCCATTTTACAAAACCTTTTATTATGGCCAAGTTGCTTACACTTACTGCATTTCTTTTTTGCCTTCCCATTATATCTAGACTCAATGCATGCCTTCTTTCACCTACCGGGTTGCACAAGGATACGAGGAGGTAGAACTATAATGTTGTATAAACCAGTCAACTAAAATTTCTTACTTCGACATGGGTAAATTCGATCCATGTAAGTGCCCTTCCAATTTTGTGACTCAAAATAATGCTCACAATAACGTTCTACATCCATGTTTTGGTGTCTAATGGTGGCAATAACATGTAAGCAAGGAATTCCAAAATTTTGAAATTCCCTGTAGTTAGGGGTGTTAATTCGGGTGGGTCGGGTCGGGTTGGGTCGGGTTAAGTTTTTTTTTTTAACCCAACCCAAACCCAACCTGAACCCGAGTTCAACCCAAAATACCTAAACCCGAACCCGAACCCGACCAACCCGATCAACCCGAACCCGACCCATATAACCTGAAAATCCGATTCAAAACGACTTTTTTGGACTATTTTCCCTATAATTCTTCACTTTTATCTCAATACTCCATCATTATCATACAAACATGATATTAATATACATAAAAATATCTAAATTTTTAAAATAAAATTTGATTTAACACTAAAAAATCCACAAAACCCTATATTTAAGTCAACCCGGGTCAACCCAAACCCGACCCGACCCAACCCGAAAATTTTTAACTCTCCAACCATCCAACCCGAACCCGACCCGAACTCGAAAATGCCCAACCTGAACCTGATTTTTTTCAGGTCCACTCGGGTTGGGTCGTCGAGTCAGGTTCATTTTTGACACCCCTAACTGTAGTTGCAAAATTATCTTTCCAAGTCAACAATGTATGTAGCAATCGATGTTTGTACTTCCATTTTAGTTTGGGTGTATGGGTGTACTATATAACAAAAATTTCTTTGTCTCCTTTCATCTATTTCTATTGTGACATAAGGTGTCAAGAAATGATATCATTTTAAAGCTTCCTCCCTACGATTAAAAAACCATTCAGCCATCTTTCTTCTAATATTATCAATCACACTATTAATGGAGAGTTCATGTGTATATTTGAACACAACATTTAAACTCTTCGAACAATTGGTGGTTAGCATTGTGTACCTTCTCCCACTAAAGTGTATGTTAGCCCATCTTTTAGAATCAATTTTCTATAGCCATTGATAGACAACTAGATATCTTGCAAGAATGGACTCCATTACTCGGCCATACTTGAATGTTATATTAGCTCATGCTACTGCCCAAAATAAGCTTAAAGCATGCCATCCCAGTATCTGTTACCATGTTACAAGACAAGTGATAGCAGCAAAATGCATGATGCTCAGTTAGGTAGACTTTTCTGATTGTTGATATAATACATCGATGGCTGTATGATATAATACTCATTGACTCTGGATTAACAACAAGAATTTTCTTTATATGATTTAAAAACCACTCCATACAAACCCACATTCAACTTCAGCAATACCAAAGTAAGCTGAGAGGATGTTGTCATTACCATCGATTGTTGTTGCCATCAACAACACACCAGTATACCTACCACGGAGATTGCATCATCAATTCCAATTAATTTGCATAGATATACCCTAAATACTCTCCACAAGCACAGAAAGCCCAAAACAACATTGGAAATTATTATTGTCATTTTTGTGTAGTGTCATATAAGTATCAGGGTCCCTAAATCTTAACTCATGCAAATACATTGGAAGATCTCTATAAGCCTACACATAATCGCCAACCACGTTCTTCAATGTTTTCTCCTAGACTAAATATGACTTTTTATATGATATGGATGCGCCAAACCTAATTTCATATCTCTTTGAATATAACTTGGTTTGTACTATGAACAAGTAAGAAACTACTCTTCAACTTGAGATGCTATAAATATGGATGTGCAAGCTTTGTGATCACATGTTTCACTAAGGTTGCAACATTGGTGTTCTTGTATATATTTTATAATAGTGAACTCCACATCTCCCCTATCAATTACTCTTCATGTATATGGTTGATTGAAGCAAATAGCTTTAATTCTATTGGATTGTATCTCATGTTATTATACATCGAATGCATTACAAGTTCATCCTTGAACTCTTGTTGGGAGGGAAAAACCTGTCCAACATAAAATTCATGTTTTTTGTTGCCTTTACAAAATCATTAGCCATCGAGAACTCCTCCTCTAAGTCACTGTACTGATCTAGGTAAAAATTAGCTTAGTTAAATTCGATATCATCAACTAAGAATACTTCTGAATCTATATTGCATTCTAATTCCTATGCAATCCGAATATATGAATCTTCTATCTAACTCCATGTTGTTTCAAAATATTCTCCAAATACCATACTATTACTAGGCGGTACTTCATCTTCTAATATATTTGCTTCTTCTTTAGATCAAACATC
Source organism: Zingiber officinale (assembly GCF_018446385.1). NCBI lineage: Eukaryota > Viridiplantae > Streptophyta > Magnoliopsida > Zingiberales > Zingiberaceae > Zingiber > Zingiber officinale. The sequence goes on along the minus strand of NC_055997.1, from coordinate 25,465,764 downwards.
AAAACACTTGTTGTATTTCTATTTCTATTAACCACATTAGAATTTTCATAAGAAGATGGAATATTGCTTGGAGGTATATTTATGGAATATTGAGTATCTCATTGTCTTTCTACTAAATATGAATCAATAGAGGTCATACATGATTCAAGTTGATTAGAGATATAGTCTTCCCTGAAAATAATTATTGCAATCATAACAATGACATAAACTAAGGTATATATAAATGGTTTATAAATATAATTATGATCCTCATACAACAAGTTATGGGTCCTAGAATGCATTTTTAAAAGCATATTGTGTCCGGCTATGAATAATTTGAATTTGAAACATTAGGGCATGATGAGACTTAGAAGCATTGAAGAAGCCTACAGTACTTGGAATGAGTCTTATCTAAGCTCTCTAAGTATACCTCAAAATCCTTTGATGAATCTAGGGGGACTTGGATTTTTAAAATTTTGGTATGAGATGGAAGAGGTGAGTGTGTAGTAGGTATATATGGTGTGAAATCTATTGGGGTTGTAAAGTTACAAACAAAATCCCATATTGAAAACACACCAGTCCTAACAAAATCCTAGTCTTGAGACCCATAAACGAAGTTATAGATGTGTGTTAATTGGCACACACATTATGGTACTGGTTTCGAAAGATCAACACACTATGTTGTTGGCATCCTGAAACTAGCACCACAGTGTTCTATTCTTACACAAGATGATGCTAGTTTCTGAAGACCGACACCACTATAGTACTATTCTTGTGAAACCAAGACCACAATGGTGTTGGTCTTCAAAAACCAACACCATAGTGTTATATTCTTCTCGCATAGGGTGGTGCTAATCTTTGAAAATTAGCACCACTTTGGTGCTATTCTTATAAGAATAAGACCATTGAGTTTTAAAAGTTTCAAAACTTATTGATCACTGTTGTGAAGGTCTTAAAATAGTAAAGTAGGGCACATTTGGACTTTGGTGCATCTAATAAACTAATAGGAGTCCGAATGAGTCCAATTTGAACTATTTGAATCCATAAATGGATTTTGATCGAAACTTATTGATGGACTTATGGAACTTGGGTTTCTAAAAAGTTGACATGTAATGGAGGAGATGAGTTTGTAGAAGTTATTTACAATGTCCATTCCTGATTCTAAAATCCCTAGGATACATTATGTGCATGTGTCAATTCCCTTGAGGTATTTATGATGTTGGCTTTCTTAAACTGGCATCACTGTGTTTTGAAAGTTTAAAATCCTTTTGATCAATGGTAGGAATGCTTCGAGTTGATAAATGAGGGCACATTTGGATTGAGAAGCAATGAAGAAACCTACAAAACTTGGAATGGGTCCTGATGACTCCTTCTCCACTCTCACGGGCTCCTCCTCCGTAAGTCCTCCCTTCTCATATTGCTATATGGATCTAAGATGGTAACACAGATTAGAGTCAGGTTGGATCCTTTGCCGTGTCCCCTTCGATGCTCAAGTTAGTAATTTACTTAGAAAGAAGGAAAGTGATGTCAAGAAGAAGAAGAAGAGCTCGAAGAAGAAAAAGTTATATCCTCTAGTTAAAAGAAGAAGATCATTGTACCTAGGAGTTAACGTCCGAGTTGTTTATATAGCTGTCAGAAAAGGAATCTCCACATCACTCATCTTCACTCCTTCCACTTCTTCCCGCCTAGGTTAGTGAAAACGCAATTTTTGATAGTTCATTACCATGCTTCCAATTCCTGATCGCCACGTAAAGTAAGGAGGGTTCCGAAGAGACCATCTATGACAATAACTATTCATCCACCATTCATTATTTGCCACGTATTTTGAAGAAGGAATCAAGGGAACTGCCTCTGACATCTCTTCATTCAGTTATCACCACGTATTAATGATCAAAGGCTTGATGATGAAGTACTCGCTTAATAATGTTGCACTGCTAGAGGTGTCAGATGGGCCAACCCATGACGGGGCGGGCCAGCCCATGGCAGGTCGATCATATGGCGGAGCGGGGCGGGCCGGGCCTCTATTCCAACGGATTGAAAAATTCTCAACCCAACCCAAACTAAGGTGGGTTGTGGGTTAGGCGGGCCAACCCACGGGCCACATACTCATTTAAAAATAAAAAATATTTTGTAAAAAATTATGTAATTATGTGCTTGAATCAATACACGACTTAATCAAATATTGAATTACTTAATCGACAAAGTCTGTCAACAAACAATACTACTATCTACTAAGATTCAGACATCAATCTCTAAATCAACCAAAATTTAAAAAACAATCTGTTCGCCAAACATATAATCCACCCAAAATTACTTAATCTTTGTACACAAAACAGATCACATGCAGCCAAGTACCGTCTGAAACTACCAAGCCATCTGAGTTTTCAACATGTTCCTAGTACAAAAAGAACCCAATTCCTTGAACAAAGGCACCTTCAATATGCAGAAAGAAGAGATAGCAAGATTAATTTGTAGTAAAAGAACTATGGGTTCCCAATTGCATATTGCAGTCATAAAAATTTGCATAATGAGATCCAAATGACCCCTTATCTAGAGAGACATTTTGTCATCATCACAATCAAAATAAAAAAAAAAAAAGACAAATGAAGAGGAGATTTAATGGAAACATCCACTAGACCTGTCCCAGATCCACAGCAGGATTCAAGCTCTGCTCACAGTCATAAGTAAGATCTATCCTTAAGATGGTAGTAGCTCCTGTATGAATATCAACCTCCACCTACATTGTGCACCAAATCACAAGTTAAGAAGAATGCAAATTAAACTTCATTAAAGCAAGGTCTTGCGACAACACAATGTTACGAGCAATGAAATTAAAGGTGAAAACACCAATGATTATATGAAGCTACCTCACTTATAGCAGCTCCATAGTTCAGATAGTCTAATTTAACCTCAGGCACCCAATAAGCACTTGCTGACAAGTTCACTGCTTGTATAGTTGCATGTTCATAAATCATAATGGAATGTAAATAATCAAGATGAACTCCAAAGTAGGTGCATACAGTCGAAGTAGCAAAAGGGGGAAAATTGCTTGCTGAAGCTATTCATGTCGTAATTCAAACATTATTATGCAAAAGAAATTTCTTTTAGTCTAGTAATGTAAACAATCTCTTTTAGTCTTTTCTCCAAATTCTATATATGTAGTGATTTGAAAAAGGTCTAAAAAACAAACCACATCAATTATCAAATTCTTCTGATTCTCCATCATCTCCTTTCTCCGCATGAATATCTTCTAGATCATTTGATCCTTCCTTAGACAAGGTTGTTTTAATACTTGCATTGTCTTCATTATCTTTATCTACATTTAAAATACACAAAGATGAAGGTAATTAAAAATAAAATCACAATAAACTAATATACCAACTAAGTCAAGAATATAACTAAAAATTTGTAAACATTACCAATAGCATAACCATGTAACCAATTACGAGTGCAAATAAGAGCTTGTACTTTTTCATGAAGGGTGTAACTTCTATACTTGGTAAGCACATGAGAACCAATGGAAAAAGCTAATTCTGATGCAACAGTAGTTATAGGAATAGCTAAAACATCACATGTCATTAGTGCAAGGGTTGAGTATCGATGATTTTGATTCTTCCAATGCTCCAAAACATTCAAATCTTGATAATATGCAAATTCAAGTGTTGGCTCTTCCAAATAAAGATCCAATTGAGTTTTTCCAGCACTTGTAATTGTTTAGCTCTCATATGCCATTATTTCCTACATTAATTGGAATAGTAGTGACAATAAAATAAAAACCAATTAGAGATAAGAGAATACAATAAAAAACAAATTAAAGTACTTACATCAAAGATTCTTTTGTTCTTTCCTTTAACTCCTCCTACACTTTGTTGATGTCTATTTGTGGTAGAAGAACATTATGGTTGGCATTATGAAGAACTTGTCTTGCTAGTATTAGAATATTGATCAAAAAGCTTATACAATTTTGTCTTCACAAGTTCCATCTTCTTTTGGAATTTAACATAATCACTCTCAACCTTAGTATAAAAAAACTCCAACATTGAAAGCTTTATTCGTGGGTCAAGAATAGCTCCAAATGCAAGAACCATGCTATGTTGAGTCTAATACTTGTCAAACTTCTCCATCATTCTCTTACACATAGAACTTATCACCTCATCTTCATTAGATAAGTTTTCCTTTAACAAAACTTCAATCTTCCATACTTGCATAAAATACAAATTTGATGTAGGATAAGAAGAACCAGAGATCAAATTGGTAGTGCCATAAAATGGTTCAAGGAACTCACATATCTTCTCTCCTCTTTTCCATTCTTCACTTGAAGGACAATATTTATAATTCTTGTCATTGAATTGAAGAGAAGCAAAAGCTTTTTTTATATTTGATGGCACTATCCAACATTAAGTAAGTTGAATTCCAACGAGTAGATACATCCAATCGTAAGCCAATACTAGTATCAATGTTACCAACTGCTCGTATACATTCTTCAAACTTTTTCATCCTAGTCTCTGAACCTTTAACATACTTGACGATTCTCTAATTTTACTCAAAGCTATAGTAGCAACTTTCAAACCTTCTTGCACAATCAAATTCAATATATGAGCAAAACAACGAACATGAAAAAATTCATCATCACATAATAAGCTATCATGCAAAGACAATTTCTCTTTTAAATGAACTTGCATGTTGTCATTATTGGATGCATTATCTAATGTCAAAGAGAAAACCTTTTTCTCAATCCCCCATTCCTTCAAAAATTCAAACAATTTTGCAGCTAATTCAACTCCTGAGTGTGGAGGAGGCATATGAGAAAAATTTAGTATTTTACTATTCAATTTCCAATCATTATCAACAAAATGAGCCGTCAAGCAAATATAACCCTCACTAGTGCATGTCGTCTACAAATATGAAGTCAAACAAACTCTATTCTGAATAGTAGTCAAAATATACTTAAGTTTCTCTTTCTCCCTCAAATAGATCCGATTAATATAAAAAACAACAGTATTTCTAGAAATACAAGCAATATCAGAATTGATGTACTTCATCCAATCTCTAATACCATCGTACTCAACAAATGAAAATGGTAAATCATGTCTAATGATTGCACAAGCCAATAACTCACATGAAATTTTTTGATTTATTTTCTTGGATCTCATTTTTCCATCTTGATCAAGAATCATTTGTCCTACATCATGAAACTTTAACTTATCACAAATTTTAAGATGACGCCATAATGTAGAAGTTCCATAATGTTTACCCCCACATTTATACTGTTTTTACACCCATTACATTCAGCTTTATCAATCCCAATCATTTTCTTAAAATACATCCAAATATCAGAAGTTTCTCTAGACTTTTTAATCGACTCATTATCTTGCTTAGTACTTTTCAATTCATCAACCTCTAAAGTAGTTGTTTGATTTTGAGAAGTAGATTCCATTTCAAATTCTGTAATAAAAAAAAAGAAAAAGAAATAATAAATTACAGTTTCATGCAAAATCCATCAAATACAAACAACCAGTACAATAACATATGCTTATTTTTCTATGTTAGCAGCAACAATTTGAATCAAATACAACAATAATAGAAAATAAGGCAATTAGTAATTAACGAAGAAGATTAATGTTTGGCAGTTCAGAGTCCATACCACAATGGAGCGTGGGTTTGACGAGTAATATTCTTATTGGTATCAACGAAATGGGGATTGCTAAATGTTGATTAACAAAGTTGAAATCCTTGCTACTTCACAAACAAATTCTTAACTATTTAAATCCTATAAGATATATTAGACTGAGAACATCACAAGAAAAGAAAAAAAAGTTGATTTATCAAACTTCCCCAGCAAAATAGAAAACAAGGCAAAAAGTCCAACAACTATGCAAACCACAAGGCACAATTATGTAGAAAATTTGAAAACTGAAGGGAAATAGAAAGCAAACATTTCACCTCAAAAAAGAGTTTGGAGAATGGAGAAAGTCATGTAAATATTGTCGTTGGACTGTCACCTACTGGTTGGTAGGCGGTGAGTGCAGACGGTTGGGATGGGGTAGCAAAATGGGAATAGGGCTAGGGTTTACAAGATGAGGAATGTGAATCACCCTCTGCCCCTCTCAGCCACAATTCTCACGAAGGAAGAAGTCATGACACCGTCACAACTCACAAGTCACAACTCGCACACGGGAGACGATGGGACACAGTCACACGGATAGAGGATTTGACTTTTGCAAAGGTTATAAGTTGTAACTTGTAACTTGTAACTTGAAACTTAATCATAATTTGTATTTTTTTATTATATAATTGTACAGGCCCGCGGGCCAACCCGAGCCCGCCACGGGTTGGCCCGCCTGAACCCAACGGGCCTAACCCAAATTGATGGCTCTATGCACTGCGGACGCTTATGCTATTGCTCCGTGCACTCATAGTATCATTACTCAACCAATCCCATAAGATTGTTCTATGGGACATAGTGTTATTGCTCAGCACACCCTCTAAGATTTCTCTACAAAACACAAAGTTATTATCTGGCTCATCCTCTGAGATTACTCTATGAAATGTAGAGTTATTGCTAGGCATATTCATAAGATTGCTCTACGGAAGTCAGAGTTATTGCCTGACACATCCTTTAAAATTGCTCTGCGAGATGTAGGATTATTGCTCGACGATCCTTCATAAGATTGCTCTACGGAACACAAAGTTATTGCTTGATGATCATTAGTAAGATTGCTTTGTAGAACGTAGAGTTATTGCTCGGCAATCCTTCGTAAGATTGCTCTGCTAACTCTAAGTAATATTGTCTTGCAGGCTTCGAAGATATTGTCTTGTGAACCTCATAAGATTGCTCTATAAATTTTAAGTAATATTGCCTTGCAAGCTTTGAAGATATTGTCTGGCGAACCTCATAAGATTGCTCTGTGAACCCTAAATAATATTGCTTTGCATGCCTTGAGGATAGTGCCCAACTATATTCATCCATCCTCTAAGAAGAAAACCTAACTATATTTCTCAAGAGAATCCAATACACACTTTGGGGTAAATTTGGTTATGATCAAATATCTCTCCTTTAAGTCAGACTGAAAAGTAAAGTTGAATGAAGTTTGATTATGTAAAATACAATACCCAAATAATAAGTAAATAATAAAGTTATTTGAGAAATAATTTTATTAGATTTTCAGGAGTTTTTAGAAATTTTTCAGGATTTAAACGGAGTCCGTATGACTCATTTTGCGGGGATAGGAGTGGAGGCCTATTTAGAATATACGAATTTAAGTGGGAGTTGATTAGGATTGAACTTAGGTTTTAATTAGGCTAACCTATGTTAATGCTACAGTAACCTAGCTTTAAAAACGTCGAAACCCCTTCTTTTCCCCCGATTCTTCTTCCTCGTTCATTTCATCCCGAGCCTCACCAGCGACCGATGATCTTTCTCTTCTGCTCTCGGCGTCGCCAGCGCAGAGCACACCGGAGCTTTGAGGAGGAAAGCTACTGATTCTTCTCCTCTCTCCTCTCTTTCGATTTCTCTCTCATGGACGGTCCGACGCACCCGACGCCGACGTAGGGTGAGTTCTTTCTGACGATCTTGTTCTCTCCACGTCGCTTGAGGGTCGTCGCTAGATTCTTAAAGGTACTGTCATTGTCCGAACCTTTTTTTTTCAATGGAGCGATCACCTTCTCTGCCGGTTCTTGCGCGCGTCCGAGGATATCCGATCTAAGGCTCAACGAGGGGCCTTGATCCGTGCCGTCTCCAACAGATTGACCTTCTCATTCATCCTCTTCAATCTGTTGCCAGAGAGTGATCGATTGCTCCACATCTTCTGGACTAGATCAAGCGATGCCACCTGGAATCGACCGATCTAGGAAGGCATCGGATCAAGGTATTGGTGGATTTTCCCTGTTGTCGATCACTGCTACTCCTTTTCTTGAAGTTGTGGAGGTCTCAGAGTAGATGTGAGGGTCTGTTGAAGTAAGTTTGTACTATTGGTTAGGGTTTCAGCAATTCTTTTGTTGTATAATTAGTTTTCTGGATTGATTCTTGGAAGGTTGTGGTATAGTTGTTCTTTGTAGCTTCCGGACAGTGGGTGTAAAGCTGTTAGGTACTGGATTAGCTTCCCTATATCAAGGTGAGTGCATTCCAGTGATGTACTTCTGATTTTCACACTAGTATGTTACTAAATTAGGTTTTTCTAATGGGATGTTTAGGGTTGCATTGTTCTAGGTAACCAGGGTTAGCTAATGCGTTGAGAATAACTATTTCTTTTGGTACACGATTCATACATCGTAGTATATGTATATAATTTGATACATTAAATGACACAGGACCTTGATCAAGGACGAGCCGCGTGACGTGTGGGGGTTCTGTTAGATATGAGACATTTTGAGGTGGGTACTTCCTGCTTTGTCTCTTTAGTATATTGATCTTAGTGCATGAGCTATTTATTAAGATAGTTTTTGTGTTTATCTTGACTCCACTCGTATTTTTTTCCTTGTGCTTGATGCTTATCCACTCGATCTTTGAGCTACTCGTTTCTATATCTATATAGTCTCTTGATGCTATCTATGATATTTAGCAGATACTAGATACCATGCTTACTTGCTTTGACTACTATTTATTCATGTATCTTATTGAGCATGCGGGCTTCATGTAGCATACCTGATTTCTGTTTATATATATATATATGATGACTGTTACATTTTACGCATCATGTCATTGCATGCATGCCGACGACTATGTCTCCCTTGTGGCTGAGAGGGTCATTGGCCAGGGTCGTACACTCAGCCACTCATGGGTAGTGGTAGCTGGAAGGTGTCGCTTATCCTATCGTGCCCCCACTCACTCACTCAGGGGTAGTGATAGCCGGAGTTGCGGGCAGCAGGGACCCCCCGTCGCAAACGTAGCTAGTTAGCTACTATGCAACTGCCCCCACAGCCACTTGAGAGTAGTGGTAGCTGCAGTGGTGTGGAGGTACCATTAGTAAAAGTCATATGGCAAAATCACACAGCAGAAGAGGCAACTTGGGAAACAGAAGCTAGTATGAGACAGAAGTACCCAGAGTTATTCTAAGTTCGAGGACGAACTTTTTATAAGGTATGGGGGATTGTAACGCCCGAAAATTCTCAAATTAATTTTAGAAATATTCTATTATTTTTCTGAAATTTTAGAATATTTTTATAGAATTTTTGGAGTAGCAGAAGTAGCAAAATTAAATAAAAAACATAAAACAGCCTAAGTGGGAATTGAACACGAGACCTATGGACCCTATGACTTATAGGGTGACTTTAGTAACCAGGGGGCCCCAGCAAGGGTGTGCTGAAAGAAAAAGAGAGCAATTATATTTAAGGTTTAGTTGGGGTGAATTTATAACTTAATATAAATAGGGAATTTAAGTGGGAGATTTTATTTTGTGAATGACAACTTCTCCTCACCCTCAAACCCTCACCGCCGAACCTCTCTCTCCTCACCCTCTAGGCGCCCAAGCCCAAGAAGCCTAGGGTTCCATCCCTAGGATCGTAAGAGCACCTTCCGGCGACAACTCCGGCACGAGGACGCTCCTCTCCGCGAGAAGAACGCTTAGACGTAAGAGGATCGCTGAGGAGATCTCCTCCTCCGGAAACCTAGCGATCGGAATTGTAAGAAATCTAGCGTAGGAATTAAGTAACCCTTCACCTGCAGTATAAGTAGCTCCTCGTATGTTTTTATGTCCTTAGTTCGCATTTATGTGCATAGTGCAACCACACATAGAGATAGAGCACACCAGGTGCTCAATAAAATGACTAGTATAGTTATCTGCCACAATATGCATTTTAATAACTCAGTTAAATGCCATAGATGCATTTTTAAATAGCATACATAGCCTTGCTTCAGTTATATAGGACTACGGTCCAATGGAGGGCTCCCATAGTCGCCTCTAGGTTCAGATAACCTAACTTTAGGTTCAGATAACTTAGTGAGAGCAAGATAAGATATATTAGCTATGAATCAGTATTTTACTTTATCAGTGACACTGTATTGGACTTTAGTTGTCCATGGGTTGGACTCCCATAGTCGTCCCTAGGTTTAGATAACCTAGTAACCCTACTAGATTCGGGACTTGCTACCTCGGGCCTAGTTAGAGATGCGCGCATAGCAAGTACAGTTGTCGGGCCCATCAGCAGCATGTTTAGTATTTTTATCTATTATGGAAATAGTTTTCAAACCTTTACAAATCAGATATATGAATACAGTTTCAGCTTGAACCTAACAATAATGTTAGCTTAGATTGTGTATCAGTTTAGTTTTCCTGTTGATACAACCAATAGTTATGTTTAGTAGTTGATTGCCATGTTTCAGTATTCTAGTATGATTCTCATCATGTATATCAGCATAGCATCTTTTAAAAAGAAAGCATGATTTCTTCGCATGCATATTTTTGTGAGGTAGATGGTTTCTTACAAGGCTCTCAAGCTTATAGTTTCCCTTTTTCCTTATATTGCAGATAAAGGTAAAGGGAAGATGGAATAGCGGAGGCTGGAGGACAATGCAACCAAATGTGTATGAGAAGAAACTTGGAATGAAGATTTTTTAGAACTAGCCCACCTTAAAACTTAACATTTTCTTTATGTTGTTACTTTTCTGCATTTAGGATGTTAACTGTCTTGAATTATGAAGGTATGCACTAAGTTATGCTTAGATTGTTAGTTGTCATGATCTTAGATAGCTAACCATGAGTAATGATATGCCTAGTAGTGATAATATGCTTTTAGTTTATTTCTGGAAGGTCCTGTACGAGTTCGGGTGAGATTTCTACAAAAATCAGAAACCCAATCGATTAGCCGATCGATTGAGCAGTCCTCAATCGATCAGCCGATCGATTGGAGGAAGTCCCCGCGTACAGAACACTATGGAATCGATCAGCTGATCGATTGAGGAGCCCTCAATTGATCAGTCGATCGATTGGGAAGCGATCTACCGCGTACAGAATGCTGATGAATCGATCAGCTGATCGATCGGCCATGGATCGATCAGTCGATCGATCGGGAAATTTGTTCTCACGAACAGAGAGCTTCTGAATCGATCATTGGATTGATTGGTCGACCTAGATCGATCAGTCGATCGATTCAGAATTGACCCCGTGCACAGTAGCATGTTGAATCGACTAGCTGATCGATCAAACCACTCCAATCGATCAGCCGATCGATTGGAAGGTCTGATTTCGACTAGAAGTGTCTGATTTCAGTTTTTGATCAAGTAGGAAGTTTAGGTTTCCTTCCTAGCGTATGCACAACTTCAGAAGTGTATTCTGAGGATAAATTCCAGATTTAATAGTAAATAGCAGTGAGTTTCAATTATTTCAGCTTTTTCGCACTTTGACACTTAGTGATAATCCAAGAATAGTTTAGCATAATATAACCCCCGGCCTTACAACGTAGTCAGTAGAAGGCGGGGCGTTACATCCTTGATCTGGACGAGCTAGGCATCGTGGGATTTTTCTGATACGATTTTCTTTTCGAGACGGGTACCTTTGACTTATCTCTTTTGATATTGTCATTCTGATATGCGTAATAGGTTATAGCTAGTAGTAATGGTTATGTTTATATTTACTTGGTATGTCATTACTTGATACCCATAGTATGCCCATATTGTTATCCATTATGCATTTATGTTTATGCCTCTTGATTCTTGCCATGTGTACTTATGTTCATAGAAGTAGTGACATACAATGCATTACCGGGTATAGGCATAGCTACTAGATATACATGGCATGTGTACCTAGATTTATTATTTGGCATATGTACCTAGTTTTATTATTTGGCATGTGTACCTAGATTTATTGCCTGACATGTATACCTAGATCCTTGTTATGGACTCGGTTTTCCTTTTGGTACATATTTTATGGAGGTTGATATTTTTAGGAGTTACATGCTTTAGTGTCACCATTTTGCATTATTGCATGCTGAGCGATTGTCAGCTCCTTTATAGTTGAGCACATCGCCAGTTACATGAGCTGCACACACAACCACTCACGGGTTAGTGGTACATCAGGCTGAGTGTGTGTAGTTTGCTCTGTCAGGGCTCCACTGGTCCGCTCATGGGTAGTGTGACTGCAGCGTGGTAGCGGGCAGAGGTCCCTCTGCCTCTTGACTATGATACAGGGAGATGAGAGGTTAGGCTCCTCCACTATGTTTAGGGTAGGAGAATAGGTGTACTCCGACAATATCCTGTCTACTCGGTCACTCAGGAGTAGTGATGGCAAAGTGCACAGTTGTCATAGCTCTACCCACTCGACCTCACCATCGCGTGTAAGGTGGTTGATTGGCGTCAGGGGTGACCATGTCATTTGCATCATATGTATGTACTGCATTTATTGCTTATGATTGTTGCATTTTGAATGCTGCATTTTGGTGGTTCCATATGATTGACATGCATATAGGAGACAAGAGGTATTTGTTCTGACGACCTTTGTATCCGGATAGGAGGTCTTGGTGAGTACAACTTCTTCTGCATCATATGCATGTACTGCATTTATTGCTTGTGATTGTTGCATTTTGAATGCTGCATTTTGGTGGTTCCATATGATTGACATGCATACAGGAGACAAGAGGTATTTGTTCTGACAACCCTTGCATCCGGATAGGAGGTCCTGGTGAGTACAACTTCTTTTGTTGTTCAGTTTTACATTTCCTGTTATTATTCAGAAGATTGTACTGCATGATTATTGCTAATAGCTATATCTTACTATGCATGCCTGCTCGATATCCACTGAGTTCTTGAACTCACTCCGTTGATTATTTCCTATTTTAGGTTGAAACTGTCAAAAAGTTCCAGTTACTAGTCCTCACTCTGTGTCGATATGATTTTTTTTTTTCTATTTTCGGACTTTGATTCCTTGTTATGTGAACTAGACTTGTGATGTGTAGTTCTTGCACTCGTGTATTCTATATCGAGTTTTTAGTACGCTGCCCATGTTTTTCTATTGCGATGGTTTTTTAGTTATGGGTTGTGTTTTCCTTGTTGTAGTGGAGTAGGTTATATATATATATATATATATATATATATATAATTGTGTGGAATGTTTATTTAAATTATTGCTTATGTTCTGGTCGTGTTGGCCGAGGATTGAGAGGCCCTGAGGGTTGTGTATTTATGGATTTAGATTGTCACCGGTACAGGAGAGATGCTATCGGATTTTTGTTTGGCTGGGACTCCTTTGGGGCGTGACAATAGTACCTTTCGCTATAGGTGTTTGTTCAATATTACAATTTGGCATATTCAAGTGGTATAGCATTTTAGTGATATAAGCCTTTTCAGACAAATCCAAAAGTATTTTTGATCGATCTCTAATAATCTTTACTCCTAAAATATACTCAGTTTCTCCTATATCTATCATATCAAATTGTGATGAAAGTCATGATTTAACTTCTATCACAAACTTCATATTATTTTCAGCTATTAGCATATTATCAACATATAATGATAAGATAACTAACTTTCTTTTATCTTTTCTTAGGTAAATATAATAATTCTCATTGATCATTTCAAAATCATGTTAAAGGTTCCCTATGCTAGTGCAATTGGTTGTCTGATATATGTCATTATTTGCACAAGACCGGATTTGGCACAAGTTGTTAATATGGTGAACAAGTTTCTTTTAAATCTTTATCGACAATATTGAAATGTGGTCAAGTAGATTTTCATATATTTGAAGAATACTACAAATTATGGCATTGAGTTCAGCAGACAACAAGTTATCCTTTAGTTACAAGATATGTGGTTGCATCCTATGCAGGAGAAATGGATGATAGAAGGTCTACTACATGGTATATGTTCATTATGGTAGGAGAACTTATTTGTTGGAAGTCCATGATACATCCTATAGTTGCATTTTCCACTACCGAGTCAAAATATATGGTAGTAATTGAAGCAACCAAGTAAGCATTGTGGCTTACTGAGTTAGTTAGAGAATTGAGTGTTCAACAAGGTGGAGTCAAGTTGCATTGTGATTACTAGAATACTATTTGATGAAGAATAAGATGTATCATGTGAGAACCAAGTAGATTAATGTGAAGTTTCACAAGATTAGGGAATTGATTTCTTCCAAGAAAATACTTCTTGAAAAGGATCATACTTCTGAAAATGTCACAGATATGTTGACAAAGCCAGTTACCATAGAGAAATTCAAGCATTGCTTGAACTTGATCCATTTCGCTAATTGCTAGAGGATTGTAGCCCGAACTCAATATTCCGAGTGGAGGTTTTCTGAGATGCTCGTGTTTCTTTGAAGGGGTTGAATATTCGTCAAGGCGAATATTGTTGAAGATGATTTATATGGAGTTGAAGCAGAGGCACGACCATACTAGAAGCACAGCTAGGGCATGGCGGCTTCGAATTTTCAACAAGCACAAAGAAACATGATAGTGGCGCGAGACACGACCGAGCTATGTTTGGATCAGTTGGAGCGCAAGCACGCCCGAGGTTTAGGAAAGAAGGCACGTTTGTGGCATGATCGTGCCTCGTTCGAGAGGTGTTGCTCACTCGGGCACGCCTATGACTTGATCGTGTTCAGGGGCATGACCTAGTTGTTCTCCATTAGGGAGGCATCGCTCACTCGAGCATGCCCGTGCCTGATTCGGGTGGCATTAGGAAGATGTGGGAAGTGCGCCGAGATTTTTAAAATTTCATATAATACATGATATTTTGGATCCAAAATACCAAGTAGAATTTGAGCTCTATAAATAGGATCTTTGAAGTTGAGAAAATTCTAATAGAATTTCATAACCTTTTTCCTGTAATAAATACATCACCGAACCACAATATCTTTTATTTTTTTTCTTCTTCTCTCTCTCAAATCTTCTTCTTCTTCTCCTCTTCGATTTCTTCTCTCTGAAGTTCTTCGTTATCATTGTAGCACAAACTCAACCGTATCAAAGCATGACACCTATGCCCTAGCCAATTGCCACCACCCCATCTCTTCGTTATTTTCTCCTCCTTTTCACATGCCCCGTCTGGCTCTCCTAGCTTCTTCTTTTCCTTTTTATTCTCCAATTTCTTCCCTATTTTCAGCTTCTTCTATCAGCCGAACCCTCCTCTTTTTTACACAAGCCAGTCGTATGATTTTCCTTGTCCCAAAACTTTTTTCCAATTTCAATTTCAATTTCAATTTCTTCTCCCTCTCTCCCAAATGATAGCAACTCTCTCATATTTTTCCAAAAGCAACTGTAAGTTTTTTCATTTTAATCTTTCCAGCAAAAACATGTTCGCACCAATTTTCTTATTCTTTCTCCTCCCACCCATTTCTTCCAACAGCTAACACTCTATGTTTTAAATAGAAATTCATG
The DNA here is from genome assembly GCF_018446385.1 of Zingiber officinale. NCBI lineage: Eukaryota > Viridiplantae > Streptophyta > Magnoliopsida > Zingiberales > Zingiberaceae > Zingiber > Zingiber officinale. The sequence goes on along the minus strand of NC_055997.1, from coordinate 25,450,479 downwards.
TGCATGACTATAAAGTATTATTTAATTTCTTTTAATCAAATTTTGCTTATACGTGTCAAGAAGAATATTTTATAATTTTTCTCTTTATGTAGTTCATGTAATATTAAATTGAGATGAATTTTAAAGAGCGGACATGAAATTTTTCATTTTATTTAATTTGTATAAAATATTTAATAAAATTCTAATTTATCCAGCAGGTCAATTCTTATTATGACAAATAAAAGATCAATAAATTTCAAGATTATTTTATAAAAAAAATGTCCTAATAAAATACATTCAAATTAAAATATTTTGTAGTTTAACACCTAATGCAAATTCTTTAACCATGTTTGTTCATAAAATAAATTTTGAAGAACCTCATAAGCCATCATTGCCTAAATTTCAAACTATTGGAGTTCATAAATTGTCAACATTAATTTCTTTAACTAGTTAAAAAGAGCAATGACTAATATATAATTTACTAATTTATTTTGTATAAAAATGATCTCTTTAACATATATAGGATATGCATCTTTTTCTTAATATATATATAAAACGTCTGCAAATCAAGTTTGCAGATGAAGTAATAATTATAACTATGGCAGAGGCATTATTGGATTGGCAAGCACAAGGAGAGGTGATCTCCTTGGTGCGGTCACGCCTGAAATTTCCGTCATGTCCAAAAATTCGATCTTCATGCCTCGAGGAAGCTTCCAGTTAAAGTGGAAGAGGAGGTGAGCCAGACCGACTTCCACAGCCGACAACCCAAATGTGATGCCGGGGCACAACCTTCGCCCTACACCGAATGGCAAGAACTCGAAGTTGAAGCCCTTGAAGTCCACCGAGCCGCCCTCAAATCTCTCAGGCTTGAAACTCTCTGCATCAGAGCCCCAGTACTGCTCATCTCTGCCCAGTGCAAATGCATTGATGAGCACTAAAGCTCCGGCGGGCACTCGATATCCCATGACCTCACACGTCTCTTTGCATACTCTCGGCATCAACAGAGGGACAGGAGGGTGGAGCCGCATGGTCTCCTTGATCACCAAATTTAGATAACTGAATTTGAGGATGTCGCTCTCTTCGAGATTGGTCTTCCCTTTCATAGCCTCCCTCATCTCCTTTTGGACTTTCTCCATTGCCTTAGGATTCTTGATCAACTCTGACATAGCCCATTCAATAACCGTCGATGCTGTTTCTGTTCCTGCCAGGAATATTTCCTAAAGATAATAATTAAGCTATTAGCAATCGGAAGATACTTAATAAATAAATATTCTTTTTCTTATATATAATTTCATTTACCATGATGACGGCTTTGACGGAGTCGTATGTGACTGGAAATTCGAGACTTCGGTCATCTTTTAGCTTGAGAAGTACATCGATAAGTAGATCCTCCTCTGCTTGCTCAGCGGCCAGTGCGACTTGACGCTGTGAGATGATTTCCTCGAAGATTTTGTCGAGCTTATCACGGGTTCGCTCTAACTGGAACTTCAATCCCGTGAGAGTATCCAAGAATTTGAGCGAGGGGTACATATCAGCCACCGCGAAGCTAGTCACGTAGCTTAGTGTCTCTCTGACCAGGTCCAAGAATTCCGCCTTTTGTTTGCAATCGTCACCAAACGCAGCTCTGATCACTAGCTCATTAGTCATGGACATCACCATCTGGCTTAGATTGAAAGGTGTTTGAGCAGACGCCTTGTCGGCGATCTCCGCCGTGAGCTTTCGGTTCACAACCTCCCGGATGGCGGCGAAGGACTTGACGCGCCGGGAGTTGAGCAGCTCCATGGCGTAGATCTTCCTCATCTGCTTCCAGTAGCCACCGTAGGGGGACATGACGACGTTGCGCGTGCCATAGCTCAATATTTTGGAGAAGGTCAAGTTGGAGGGTCGGTCAGCAAAGTTGAGATCATGGCGCTTGATGATCTCTTCCACCGCCTCCACGGACGAGGCAACGACTTGGTCGACCTGTCCGACTCGGAGATGGAAGAAGGGGCCGTGTGTTTTGGCGAGTTGGAGAGGATACGGTGAGGGTTGCCGCCGACGAGCTGGTGAATGTTTCCGATGAGGGGAAGCCTGGGCGGGCCGGGTGGGAGAGGAGCTAATGCTAGTCTGCTCCTTGATCTGATCTTTATCAGTAAAATTATGAAGAAGCCGAGGAAGAGAGAGATGAAGGAGAAAGGTGAGAAGAGGGAATTAGCTTCCATGGCCACGCAGTAACGAAGTAATTAAAGCACTTAAATGATATTATTGTTTGGGGCTCTCTTCCTGAGCTTGCATGCATTTATAGAAGATCTGAATAGGGCATCTTCATTAGTTACTGTTTTAAATGAACTTTTTTTTATACTTTTAATATATCACAATAATATTATAAAATTTTATTTAAACTTAGTTATATAAATCTTAAATATCATCTCTATCATACTTCAAATGAATATGCAGAATCTTCTGTGATCCAGAAAATTCTAATCAGAGAATCTGGTCTCCATGTGAAGTTGATATTTTAAATTAAATTATTATTTAATTGACATCATTTATGGTCTTAATTAAGTTCATGTTTAGTAACTACCTCCGCACATGCTTCTTTCAAAAGTCAATACTCGGTTCCCCTGAAAATCAAATATCGTGATACGTGTGAATATTTAAAAGTCCAACTTGATAGGTTGATGACGAAAAGGCCAATATCTCTTATTCTGTGACAACTCATAGTGTTCGATTGATGAGAAAAAAAATTGGAAGCTGGGAGATAGTGATTTGTGCAGGATTACAATGCATTATTTAATACTTTTATCAAATTATTCTTACGTATGTCAACAAGATTTAATAATTCTTTTTATAGGTGCGTGTAATATTAAATATTCTTAGGTATGTCAACAAGATTTAGGGTGTTTGATTAAAGGATAGAAATGACTATAGGTATGAATTTAATAGTAGGATGAAATGGGAATAGGAATAAAAATGAAACCCATCAAATTATATGGGTTTAGTTGATTTCCATAAATCTAGTAATCATTCTCAAAATGTCATTCCCAAACTTACAATCCAAACATTATCTTTTACTATCATTTCATTCCCTCATTCTCAAACACATTAACCAAACACTCTCTTAATAATTTTTTTATAATTGAATGGTTTTATTAGAAGAAACACTAGGTGAAGAATTTCGAGTGGATTTATTATATTTTTTTTAAAAATGTTTTAATTCAGTTTCTAAATCTTAAATTATTAATCTATTATCCTTTTCACTAAATCACTTTGGTACATGCAAATTAATCTCATACAAATCCGCTTAAAAAAGTTGTCGAGCAAGAAAATTTACTAAATGAACAATCAATAAATGTCATTTTCCTCCGCTCATTTAATATCTGTCCAATTAAACATTAATAAGAAACATGAAGAACCTTAGAAGTTTTTAATTTGCCTTGAATTTCGTGCTATTGGAAATCCATCTTATAGGCTACATTTTTTCTACCAATTAAAAAGAACATGAGTACATAGAATTAATTCAATCTCGTGGATCAATAACAATTTAAGTTAATTAATGGTTAGATTAGCTAACCTCCTTAAATTAATCATGTTATAGCAAATATGTATATATTTTAAAAATCATAATAAAATTATTTAGATAAATTTATAATTCTTAAACGTATTTTGGCATGTTTAAGTTATTCCTCTTTGATATAGAAAAAAATCTAGCCAATCCCTCCTCTAAAACTGTTGTCTATTTGTCAGTATGGATCAAACATAGGAAAAAATTGTAACTACTCATAGTGATCTTTTAAAGAAATCAAAGAAGAACCACCGGATGTCGCTACTATCGGAAGCACAATCACGGGTAACCGGAAAATGCTTCAAGGTTCACAAGCCAAATCTCCAGCCTCTCGGACGTTCTCCTTTGCTCGACCAACACTGATCATCGTCGCCTCACCCCTTATGCTCTTCCCCTCCTTTTTTTCATGGCTTAGACGCACCATTTATAAGAAGATTGAGGAAGACGAAGGGGAAAGGACGCCCCTTCGTCTCCTTCGCGTTTGCAACAATGAGAGAAATGAAGGGGAAACAGTGCCCCTTCGTCTCCTGCAACGCCGAACATCTCCCACTCGTCCAAATCAATCCATAAGATTATATGGTCACATAGACCATATCAGTCACATAGACTACGAAGTGATCATGTCATAATGCCAAAGCCAAATATTAATTGGTCACAAAGACAGATTAAGTCATATAGACCAGAGCAAAATTAATTAGTCACAAAGACCAAATAAGTCACATAGACTTTATGATGATCAAGTCAAGAAGACCAGAGCATTAATTAGTCACAAAGACTATATAAGAACATTTATTCTATACATTAGGGAAAATAGTTCATGCGACAGCAAGCATACTGAGCATTTATTGCTAAGAAGATTATTATACCTTACATAGCTGCTCTTTAGAACGAATCAGAGACATCAATGACTTACCTTTATCCCAGATTAAATTATTTACATCATTATGAATATCTCTAATTCCTCATATTGACTATATGTCAAGAGCATGCTCAACATCTCCAATTAAACAAATTATTCACAATTATATTTTATGTACTGAATTAAAAATGTAACTAGTACCCGTGAATAAATGTCACAGATGTAAATCAATCTTAATCTTCCTTTTTAGCTAGAATATATTCATTTTAATCAGTCGCTTTCCTAGTTATGTTCCATAGACCGAATCATCCATAGTCAATAGGAAACATGCTAAAGTAGTAGACATTGATTAGAACTTCAAATAGACAACTAAATAGTCACTTAGGGTAAGATTGAGATTAACTTATAATCTGAATGGTCTCACATAGTAAAGAAGCAGAGATTCATTCTCCTACTACCCTTCTTGTCGTCATAGCACATGTGGTATGAATCACATGTTACGATGTTATTCTCTTTACTAAAAAGAGCGCATGTTTTTTCTAAAATTTAACATCGTACAGATTTCTATCTAGACATACCTAATGTCTAATCTTGAATTCAACATATGAATTCCAATCTGGCCTTAAGCAGATTCAGTAAATGGTGGGTGCATTTACTCTGATCATTACATAAATGATCTCATCTTGACACAATTATCAAGGTGACCTTAACTTACGGGTATATCTCTATTCATAGCTACATAAGTTATCCCATAAGTAACGGTCTTACCTCTATTCGTACTTAACAAATAGAGATGATTGTCCATGTGAGTGGACCAATCTCAATATGCCAATATGCTTATCGAGACTTTTTATTTGAATGTAACAAAGACATATACACTGATTAGATCATGATATTTTTCATTTATCAAAATGTCTTTACAATAAGTTACATTCTTCGAAGTCCCAAAGATTCACATATCCATGAAATGACTCTTTAGTCAATGGCTTAGTAAAAGGATCAGTAAGCATATTTCATGTAGGGATGTACTCAAGAATTATCTTTTTCTTGTCAATAATATCCCTTACAAAATTATACTTAATTTCTATATACTTGCCTTTGTTGTGATGTTTGGGATCCTTGGAAAAAGTTATTGCAGCTTAATTGTCACAGTACACTATAACAGGACTCCCATTGTCCTCAGCAATCTTCAGATGCTTTAGAAACCTTCTTAGCTAGACAGCCTCTTGCACAACATCTGCACAAGCCACATACTCAGCTTCCATTGTTGACAAGGCTACACAAGTCTGCTTCTTGCTGTTCCATGAGATGGCGCCACCATTCAGCAAGAAGACATAGCCAGATGTGGATTTTTTGTCATCAAGGTCCCCTGCCCAATCTGCATCTGTGTAGCCACTTAGGCTCATATTTGATCCTTGGAAACATAGGCAATAATCGGCTGTTCCTTTGAGATATCTGAATAACCTCTTCACCGCTTTCCAATGTCTCGATCCTGGGTTTGACTGGAAACGACTAACTAAGCCAATAACATAGCTTATATCAGGACAAGTACACAACATAGTGCACATTAAATTATCAATAGCACTGACATATGGTTCTTTTTTCATTCCGGCTATTTCCTCAGGAGTCTTGGGATACATACTTTTGCTCAAAATAGTACCTTTTGTTGGGTGCTACTTGGAATTCCGTTCTGTTTTCCCTGTACAAAAATTTATACAAATACAGAACTTTTCCTAGCAACCCATGTGTTCTTCAAAAGTTAAACTTGGATTGCAAACGAAACTTAACATTATTAATCCAAGTTCAACTCATGTGTTCTTCAGAAGTTAAATCATATTACAGAAGTTGATTAAATATCTATTTCAAGGATTGACTTCCAAGTCGTTGGCGAGGCACTCGGCCTTCTTAGTTATGAGATCATCCACCACTTCCTAGACAAAGACTTTCAAAGAAATTGAATATTTAAACTCCTTACAGTAAACCCTAGGTTTAACTACAGAGAACTCAATTTAAGCATAAAATTGATAGCCTCTTGTGTTGGTATTTCAGGATCCATACAAAGAAAAACTAAACTAATTTCGCTGAGGAATAAAGAACTAGTTGTACCTTTCTTCGTAGACAAAGACAGTTTTAACAAAATTTTCCTTTTATTTGCTATTGTGGATGGTTACAAAAAAAGGAAAGATTTTAACAAAATTAAAATATCTTTTTTAAACCATTGTAAATAGCTATAAAAGGAAAGATTATAACAAAACTTTGTTTTAACAAAATCTTCCTTTTATTCCTGTAATGATTAGTTACAAAAAAGGAAAGATTTTAACAAAATTAAAATATTTCTTTTAAACCATTGTAGATAACTACAAAAAAGGAAAAATTTTAACAAAATTAAAATCTCTCTTTTAATCCTTTGTGGAAAGTTATAAAAGGAAAGATTTTAACAAAATTTTGTTTTAAATAAAAACTTCCTTTTCTCTTCTATTATGGTCGGCCCCATGCTTGGGCACCAAGCATGGCTTGGCTGACCCACAACTTAGGCACCAAGCAAGGCTTGGTCGACCCCTTGCTTGGGCACCAAGCAAGAATGTGGTCGTCCCCTCACTTGGGTAAGAAGGAAAATCAAAACGGGTGAATGTGAGGCTTTATAGAGGCTACAATAGGGACCGAGAGGATGAATTGGTTTTGGCCTCCTAATGAGCTTGAGCTTCCTGTGTTCTATCCGAACACCCAACTCAAGTTCATCAATAATAACTCATGCCACTAAAGAACTATTATTGAACTACCACACCTATCCAATATTATTATGAGCTCCTTCTTATCATGAGTGCGTTAATCTCCCTGTGTTTAAGATATCGAATGTACATTAATTAAATGAGTTACTGACAACTCACTTAATTAATATCTAGCTCCAAGAGTAGTACCACTCAACTTCATTGTCATGTCGGACTTGTTGGGATCTAACCGTGCCAAAGACGCAGAAACACAGCGGAAAAATTACTAGATCCTTTTATCTAGCAGATCCATGCGAAGGGAAGAAACATTTTCTATTCATAATCTATACTAAGCTACATGATAGGATTATACCTTTGTTGCGTGCCCTTCACAATCCTGACAACAATCTTTTTCTTTGGATCCAGATCTCAGCGCGTTCAAGCATCCGCGCCTCTATGGTATCCACACGAATAAGCCTTGTCTTTGCTTGTCTCACAAACAAAGCAAGATGGAGAAGAAAAACACACAAGGTTGTGCTAGCAACCTCAATGGTGTGTTCGGCCAAGATGAGGAAGGAGGAAGAAGAAGAATGCCAAGGGTCTCTTTTCTTTCACATCTCTTGAAAATCACTTCCAAAATGATTTATATAACCATCCCATGGTATACTGTAACGCCCGAAAATTCTCAAAACTATTTTAGAATTATTCTATGATTTTTCTGGAATTTTTAGATATTTTTCCGGAATTTTCCGAGTAGCGGATGTAGCAAAAATAAATATAAACGAAAACGGCCTAAGCGGGAATCGAACCCGAGACCTATGGTTTAAGGGATAATGTTAGTAACCAGTTGAACCCAGCAGGGCCGTGCTGGAAGAAGAGGGAATCAATTATATTTATAATTGATTTTGGGTGAATTAATTAGTAAAAATAAATAAGGATTTAAGTGAGAAGTTTTAGATTATTTCTCACCGTAGCTTTTCCTCACCCGAAACCTAAAATCGCCGCCCACTCCTCTTCCTCCTCCTCTCTCGGCGCCCAAACCCAAGGACTCTCGGATCATCTTCCGGCGACGACTCCAACACGAAAGAAGTTCTTCTCCGCGAGAGGAACGCGAGGACGTAAGCGGTTCGTCGAACGGAGCAGTTTTCCGGAAAACCTAGCGGATAGAATCGTAAGAAAACCTTGCGATTGAGGTAAGAAACCCCTCACCTGCAGTATAATTGCTCTCCCTTGTTACTTTTAGCGTTAGTTCAGTAGTTTTACAGTTTTCAGTTTTAGGGTGTGCTTTCAGTGCACACCAAGCATTCGGTAGAATGCCCAGTTCAGAAGGATGCACCATTAGGCGTCCTAACGGCATGTAAAATATATTAGAAACATTTTATTCAGTTATAACAGCTATATGGATCAGATATCCATTGGGTGGGCTCCCACAGTAGCCTCTAGGTTCAGATAACCTAGAACAACAAAGTAAAATAAAACAGTATTCAGTATTTTACTTTTATTCAGTTGGCACTGTACTCGGATCAGATATCCATGGGCTGGACTCCCACAGTCGTCCCTAGGTTCAGATAACCTAGTAACCCTGCTGGATTCGGAACTTGCAATCCCGGGTCTCGTAGGGATGCGCGCATAGTAAGTACAGTTGCCAGGGCCCAGCAGCATGTTTAGTATTTTCATCTATTATATATATAGTTTTCCAAATATGTAATCAGTGATAGAAACACTAACTTAGTTTCAGTTTCAGTTAATTATCTCAGTTAAGTTCATGATTTGAGTTCATGACCAGTTAGATGTATATGCATGACTAGTTCAGTATTCATGTTTAGTTTCAGTATGCCATGCTCAGCTTGTTTGATATGCCATGATTGTATGCTCCTATGCCATGCCATGCGAGTTTATTCAGTATATCCAGCATATGTTTTAAACAGCATGATTTAAAATCATATTTGCATCGTTGCATGTTTTTGTGAGGTAGATGGTTTCTTACTAAGCTTTTTAGCTTACAGATGCTACTTTTCTTATACTGCAGATACCGGTAAAAGAAAAGTGGACTAGCGGAGGCTGGAGGGCGATGCTACGATGATGTGTGTGTGCAAGGGGTCTGGAATAAAGATCTTGGGGATCTATACGTTTTATTTCAGTTTTAGCACTTAATATGTCTAGTTTTATGTTAAACTTGTTACTAATTGTTCTAGCTTAGTAACTATGTCTTGTTTAGCTTAACATGTTTAGAACATTAGTACTTACATGCTAGAATGTATTTCCATTGTTTTAGAACTGTTGTGTGATGTTTTGGCACGCCAAAGTGCTGAAATCAGAACTCCCGAGTGAAATCAGACACTGATCGGTCTCCAGACCGATCAGAGTCTGAGCTGCTCCACTGGATCGGTCAGCCGACTGATCCAGCAAGATACAGTATGCTACTGTATCCTCCTGGATCGGTCAGCCGACCGATCCAGCTCAATACAGTAACCTCGGAGGAGATTTCCAGGTGCCTGGATCGGTCAGCCGACCGATCCAGACACACCTGGATCGGTTGTACCGACCGATCCAGCCTCTGCTGGATCGGTCCGCAGACCGATCCAGCAAGGCACAGAATTACATCCAGCCAGCGTTCCCGTGCGCGCCAGTGGATCGTTCCACGGACCGATCCAAAGCTTCAGTTTCACTTCCCCAGCATACCTATGAATATCTAGAAGGTAGTAGAATATGAAATTCCTCTCTCACAGTGTTAATAGAGGTAACTACCATAGTTTAGCCAAATCTTAAATTAGATCAGTTTTCCGCATAGCCAGCACAGTAGTAATGTAGCGATTCGCCTTACAGCCTAGTAGTAGAAGGTGACACACACATCAGCATTGCGCCTACAGCTTCCAAGTAAGAACATCTCTCACTCAGTTTTGTTTTCAGCTTTCATATCAGTTATATGTGCTTTCATGTTTGCTCGCATGTTGGTAGTTAATTAATTCATGTTTACAGTGATAGTATTTAACATGTTACCAGTAGTTAACTATAACATGATAGCCTAGTTATATATATGTGTTCTCTGTTATTTAGAAAATGGTACAAGGACGTCCAGCACTAGTGGCTCAGCTACAGCAGCAGTTAGCTGAACAGCAGCAGGAGATAGCCTCCTTAAAGGCTAACCAGCAGACTACTCCCCCAGTCACTCCAGTACCGAACCTCACGACTCCAGTAATCACAGAGGTTGTACCAGCTCAGCCTGCAGTACCAGTCCCAGTAGCCCCAGTAGCAGGGGCTAAGAGAGAAGCTTACCTTATCCAGTGGCAGAGAATTAAGCCCGAGAACTTCTCAGGCACCAGCGAACCATGGGATGCTCAGGCATGGTTTAAAACACTGGAAAGCACGATGGAGCTTCTAGACTGGCCAGAGCACGAAAAGGTGAAGTGTGCCTCCTTCTGCTTAACAAGAGACGCACGCATGTGGTGGGAGCGGATTAAATCGAAGTGGCCAGTAAATCAGATGACATGGGCCAACTTCGAGAAAGAATTCTTCGAGGAATTCTTTCACATGCAAGTCACGAACCGACACTATGACGAGTTTACAGAATTTCGTCAGGGCAACCTATCAGTTCAGGAAGCCGTGAACAGGTTGGCCCGTCTGTGTCCGAACTAGTCAGCTCAGAGAAGGAACGAGTACGCTTGATGTGAAGATGCTCGGACCAGAAATCGCAATGAATGTGGCTGGTGGCGTTCATAGGCCACAAACCACGGAGGAACTAGTGAGTAGTGCTCGATCACCGAGCACTATCAGCACAATATCACCCAGCAGGCAGGTTTCCACAGAGCCCAAGGGACAAGCTAGCTCAGGTACTCAGCAGAAACAACAAGGACATAGCTCCAACTGGAAGGGAAAATCAGGAAGTGACCCAAAAGGAGGACCACCGGAAAACAATCCAGACATCCCAAGTGTGCTACTTGTGGGACATCATCCGGAGTTTGCCGCAAGGGTACGCGAGGTTGTTTTGAATGTGGACAGAAGGGCACATGGCTAAGCATGAACAAGAAGCCTTCCTCACCCTCACCGATACAAGATAGAGCTCAACCGCAATTACACCGATGTATGTCGCTTTAGATGGTCCAGATCACGTATTAGAAGCCCCACAACTATCCCAAATGCCGGATTTTCTCACCGACTAGAGAGGACGTACTAAATGCCTCGCGGTTGTCACAGTCGATTAGTATTTTACAAAGATAATGCAACCTCTTATTCGACATCGGGCAACCCACTCTTATGTATCCAGGGGCATTTGCCGAGAAATTAGCAACACCTCGAGTTACTCCATAGTCGACAACACTACCCTCAGGAGACATTATGGCATCTACGCACTGGCTCATAGCAGTGGAACTTTTGGTGATCCGATAGTGCTAGAAATGACTATGATGTCATCTTTGGAATGGATTTTGATCAGATACGGCGCTTCTATAGAGTAAGGTCATATTCCAACCTGGAGTAGCTGAGTTCATAGGAAACCAAAGAGAAAAGCTGAAGTTTCTCTCAAAGATTGAAAGCCGTTGGATTCGAGGATGCATGGGATTTTTAGCAAATGTAGTCAACACCACCTGACAAGAACCAACACTATCGAGGTTTGAGTCGCTGTGACTACCCAGCCTTTCCGAAGAGCTACCGTGCTTAGCACCGCATGGAGATTGAATTTGAGATAGAGCTCATTCCCACAAATCCAATTTCCAAGGCACTGCATCGCATGGCTCCAGCAGAATTGAAGGAACTTCCTAAGGAGCTGCTTGACAAGGGTTTCATACGCCTAGTCACTCACCATGGGGAGCACCGTGTTGTTCGTGAAGAAGAAGGATGGAAGCATGCGCCTATGCATCGACTACCGTGCCTTGAACCAGGTCACAATTAAAAACAGGTACCCTCTCCCGGTGATAGATGACCTGTTTGACCAGCTAAAGGGAGCCACGTTGTTCTCTAAAATTGACCTCAGATCGGGATATCACCAGGTTAGAGTCAAGGAAGGTGATATACCTAAAACAACTTTCAGGACGACACGGACATTATGAGTTCGTAGTCATGCCTTCGCGTGACAAATGCTCCAACTACTTTCATGGACCTCATGAACGAGTATTCAGAGAATACTTAGACAAGTTTGTCATCGTGTTCATCGATGACATTCTTATCTATTCAGCACTCAGAGGACCATGCAAAGCATCCAAGATGCGGATCCTTCAATAGAGACGCCAAATTCACGAAATGTGAATTCTGCCAGTAGCTTTTCTCACATCATCTCCAAAGATGGTGTTATGGTAGATCCCAAAGAAAATAGAAGTAAGTAACCGGAAGAGACCCAGAACGCCTGAAATCGTTTTCGGGATTAGAGCTCACAGAAATTGAGAGGACTTCTCCAGATAGCCTCCCCACTGACTCACCAGGAAGAACAAGAAATTTTAGTGGACGGAGGACCCAGAAGTGAACTAAAACGAGATTGACCGGTCTATTTTAGCTATACCGAAAAACACTGACACTCGACATCTACGACGCCTAAATTGGGATTAGGAGCGATCTGATGCAGAGGCAAGGTGATCGCCTATGCCTCAGACAACTCAAGGATTATGAGAGGAACTATCCTACACACGACCTTGAGCTTGCCCCTCAAGATTTGGAGACATTATTTGTACTGAGCTCAGTGTAGAAGATCATCAAAGTTTTAAGTATTTCTTTACTCGAAGGATCTAATATGCGACAGCACAGATGGTTAGAGCTGGTCAAGGATTATGACATAGATATCCTCTACCATCCAGGAAAAGCTAATAAGGTAGCAGACGCACTCCAGTGCTACCTTATTATCTTGCAGCTATGTCACCACCCCTAAGGAAGGAGATTATAGCTTTTAGTCTCGAGCTTATAGACGGGCAGCTTTCCACTATGTCCTTAGCATCTACCTTGCTTGATGATATCCAGACAGCGCAGGATCCTGAAATCCGAAAAATCAAGCAAGGGTTAGCGTAATCGAAAAGTGGAGAGTTCGAGTGTCCGCCAAGGTAGTGTCGTGGTGATGACTTTGTGTTCCATCGGGAGGAACTACGACAGATTCTAGACGAGGCTCACAGAACTCCTTATGCGATGCATCCGGTTCCACCAAAATGTATCGGGATCTAAAGAAACGATTTTGGTGGCTGTGGATGAGCGAGATATCGCCAGATACGCCAAGATCTGCCTAACTGCCAGAGGGTTAAGGCGTAACATCACGACCATGAGGTGTGCTGATCCAGTTCCGAATGGAAGTGGGAGGATATCTCTATGGACTTCATAGGGGATTACCGAACCACGAATGGTTTTGATGCCATTTGGGTAGTAGTCGACAGTTGACTAAATCAGCCCACTTCTTAGCTATCGAATATCCTATTCCATGGAGCAACTAGCTCAGTTGTATCTCAAGGAGATAGTCAGCCGCATGGAGTCCCACGAACCATTATATCGGAGACAACAGATTTACATCACACTTCGGAAGTGTACATTCAGCTATGGGCACCCAGCTAAAATTCAGAGAGCCTTCCATCCTCAGGCAGATGGTCAGACGACTCGAAGATATGCTCCGGGCTTGTGCCCTAGATTTCAAGGAAGTTGGTACAAATATCCGAGTCTAGCAGAATACAACAACAGCTATCGTGCCACTATCGGCATGGCACCTTATGAGGCACTCTATGGGCGGAGGTGCGATCACCCGGTATGAGAGTGGTGAATGAAGGAACTAGAGCTTGAGCATGATCTAGTAGTAGATACCACGGCATCTGGCCAGATTCGCCAGAGGATAGAGACAAGACAGAGTCAAGAGCTATGCCGATACCACGCAACCCCTAGAGTTTTCTGGGATCAGCCTCGAGTAGCTCCCATGAAGGAGTCGTCTTGGGAAGAAGGGCAAGCTAGCTCCCAAATATGTGGGACCATACCTTATCACGAAGAGAGTGGGCAAGGTAGCATATGAGCTAGAGTTACCTCAGGAGATGTCAGCTGTCCACAACGTATTTCATGTCTCCATGCTGAAGAAGCATATTCCAGACGCCACCCAGGTGATTGAGCCCCAGTTGGTACAGGTCCGTGATGATCTCAGCTATGACAGTCGGCATAAATTACGGAACAAGGAAGTACCATTAGTCAAAGTCAGCTGGCAAAATCACACAGCAGCAGAGGCGACTTGGGAGGCAGAGGCCAGCATGAGACAGAAGTACCCAGAATTGTTTTGAGTTCGGGGATGAACTTTTTATAAGGTATGGGGGATTGTAACGCCCGAAAATTCTCAAAACTATTTTAGAATTATTCTATGATTTTTCTGGAATTTTTAGATATTTTTCCGGAATTTTCCGAGTAGCGGATGTAGCAAAAATAAATATAAACGAAAACGGCCTAAGCGGGAATCGAACCCGAGACCTATGGTTTAAGGGATAATGTTAGTAACCAGTTGAACCCAGCAGGGCCGTGCTGGAAGAAGAGGGAATCAATTATATTTATAATTGATTTTGGGTGAATTAATTAGTAAAAATAAATAAGGATTTAAGTGAGAAGTTTTAGATTATTTCTCACCGTAGCTTTTCCTCACCCGAAACCTAAAATCGCCGCCCACTCCTCTTCCTCCTCCTCTCTCGGCGCCCAAACCCAAGGACTCTCGGATCATCTTCCGGCGACGACTCCAACACGAAAGAAGTTCTTCTCCGCGAGAGGAACGCGAGGACGTAAGCGGTTCGTCGAGCGGAGCAGTTTTCCGGAAAACCTAGCGAATAGAATCGTAAGAAAACCTTGCGATTGAGGTAAGAAACCCCTCAGTAGTTTTACAGTTTTCAGTTTTAGGGTGTGCTTTCAGTGCACACCAAGCATTCGGTAGAATGCCCAGTTCAGAAGGATGCACCATTAGGCGTCCTAACGGCATGTAAAATATATTAGAAACATTTTATTCAGTTATAACAGCTATATGGATCAGATATCCATTGGGTGGGCTCCCACAGTAGCCTCTAGGTTCAGATAACCTAGAACAACAAAGTAAAATAAAACAGTATTCAGTATTTTACTTTTATTCAGTTGGCACTGTACTCGGATCAGATATCCATGGACTGGACTCCCACAGTCGTCCCTAGGTTCAGATAACCTAGTAACCCTGCTGGATTCGGAACTTGCAATCCCGGGTCTCGTAGGGATGCGCGCATAGTAAGTACAGTTGCCAGGGCCCAGCAGCATGTTTAGTATTTTCATCTATTATATATATAGTTTTCCAAATATGTAATCAGTGATAGAAACACTAACTTAGTTTCAGTTTCAGTTAATTATCTCAGTTAAGTTCATGATTTGAGTTCATGACCAGTTAGATGTATATGCATGACTAGTTCAGTATTCATGTTTAGTTTCAGTATGTCATGCTCAGCTTGTTTGATATGCCATGATTGTATGCTCCTATGCCATGCCATGCGAGTTTATTCAGTATATCCAGCATATGTTTTAAACAACATGATTTAAAATCATATTTGCATCGTTGCATGTTTTTGTGAGGTTGATGGTTTCTTACTAAGCTTTTTAGCTTACAGATGCTACTTTTCTTATACTGCAGATACCGGTAAAAGAAAAGTGGACTAGCGGAGGCTGGAGGGCGATGCTACGATGATGTGTGTGTGCAAGGGGTCTGGAATAAAGATCTTGGGGATCTATACGTTTTATTTCAGTTTTAGCACTTAATATGTCTAGTTTTATGTTAAACTTGTTACTAATTGTTCTAGCTTAGTAACTATGTCTTGTTTAGCTTAACATGTTTAGAACATTAGTACTTACATGCTAGAATGTATTTCCATTGTTTTAGAACTGTTGTGTGATGTTTTGGCACGCCAAAGTGCTGAAATCAGAACTCCCGAGTGAAATCAGACACTGATCGGTCTCCAGACCGATCAGAGTCTGAGCTGCTCCACTGGATCGGTCAGCCGACCGATCCAGCTCAATACAGTAACCTCGGAGGAGATTTCCAAGTGCCTGGATCGGTCAGCCGACCGATCCAGACACACCTGGATCGGTCGTACCGACCGATCCAGCCTCTGCTGGATCGGTCCGCAGACCGATCCAGCAAGGCACAGAATTACATCCAGCCAGCGTTCCCGTGCGCGCCAGTGGATCGTTCCACGGACCGATCCAATGCTTCAGTTTCACTTCCCCAGCATACCTATGAATATCTAGAAGGTAGTAGAATATGAAATTCCTCTCTCACAGTGTTAATAGAGGTAACTACCATAGTTTAGCCAAATCTTAAATTAGATCAGTTTTCCGCATAGCCAGCACAGTAGTAATGTAGCGATTCGCCTTACAGCCTAGTAGTAGAAGGTGGGTCGTTACATATACCAAGAGTCTCCACCCTTTCATCTTCTAATTCAATGGCTCAAAATCAACCATTCAATCCAATGGTTGAATTTTGAAAATTCAACTTCCTTTGTGAACTCAAGTTCACCCAATATGAGTCTAACCCATTGATTCCCATGCAATTGAACTCAATCCAACAATTGGATCCCTTTGAGTCTAACTCAATGAGTCAAATTCGGATTACACTTAATCAATGATTCATCACATGAAACTATCTCCATATCAACTTGTTCTTTGTGTATGACCCTATAGGTTCTCGTAACGTTGGCAATGTACCCAAATCACCATTTGCGATACATAAACAATGAGTGGCATCTAGCAAGACATCATTGCTACCCAAGTGACGAGAAAGTCGAGATCCGACCTAACCTGTCCGTGGCTATCATCATGTATGGCTTGGTCCTTCTATCCTTGATATCAAGATTGATCAATAAGGCATAGATCGTGTCATCCTCTTATCAATCTTTGTGTTTCTTGATCTCCAAGTAGACACACTTAATCAAATAAGCTCAATATCTCATATTGACTTATTTACGCATGGTCATGCTTTCTTGTGTCGTACTAATCAAGGGACCCACAGATATCACTTCCGTCATATGGAAGGAATAGATCCCATCTACATCACTCACATCCCTCCGCATAATTCATTGTATACCCATGATCGACTTTATAGTTTACCCTATTATGGGTGACATTTGACGATACCAAAGTATACAACTCCTTATATAGGGAACCGTAGTAAATTCAGGTCTAAGGACTATTCATACCAATAGTCACATGAGAATATTTATGACACTCATACGACGATCCATGAAATATTCTCATGGCGGGTCATTCAGTATATGGTCTCTAATATATACCCATGTGTCAACCTGATATCTCATATCCATGAGTTGTGAGATCAAGTCATCCGTTGACCTACATGCTAGTCTCAACGCATTAATATTATCCTTGTATATTAATGCTCGACTAGGAATTATTAAGAGTAATGTTCTCTACAATATCTCATTATTAATTCAACCAATTGATATACTATAGATAAGAACCTACTACCTAAGGACATTATTATACTTATTCAATTGGCACTGAACTGAAATAAATATAATAACCACCTTTGCCTTTTATTAATAATGATATATGATACAAAATGAGCCCTTTACAATCATCTCATAATTGGTGCTAGGGCTAATACTAATAGGACAAAGTCCACCTGCAGGGTTTTCATGACAATCCTTATGAGCTCCTCAAGGGGACATCATCAACCTAGATAACTAAGACACAGTTTCCTTCTATAATCAACAACGCACCATATAAATACCATCATTTCCCAACTTATCGAGTCTATTGATTTAACGAATAAATCTGTAACGACCCGACCCGACCCTTTGGCCTCTTGGGCGACCCTTGTGGCGGCCCAACTGGCGGCCCTTATGTCGTCGGCCCATTTGGCAACCTCTCATATCATCGACCGACGACCCTTTGGTCGTGTCGTTACTCACTAGGACTTTCCACCCCTGGCTAGTGGATTTTTGCCTCTCCCAGGATTCGAACTCTAGACCTCCAGGCTTAAGTACTAGAGTTTATGAATCCTGGTAACCAAGTGAGATCATCTCACTTGGTTACCAGGATTCATAAACTCTAGTACTTAAGCCTGGTAGCCAAGTGAGTGGCATAAAAAGGCGCCTTTTATTGTAACGACCCGGCCCTTTGGCCTCTTGGGCGGCCCTTGTGGCGGCCCAATTGGCGGCCCTTATGTCGTCGGCCCATTTGGCGACCTCTCATGTCGTCGACCGACGACCCTTTGGCCGTGCCGTTACTCACTAGGACTTTCCACCCCTGGTCAGTGGATTTGTGCCTCCCCCGAGATTCGAACTCTAAACCTCCAGGTTTAAGTATTAGAGTTTATGAATCCTGTTAACCAAGTGAGATGTAGCTAAGTATGTCAGTACCTACCTGACATGCCAGAGAGTCAAAACAGAACACCAGAGACCAGGAGAAATGTTACAACTTCTCCCAATACCAGAGTGAAAGTGGGAAGACATATTCATGGACTTCATAACAGGTCTTCCAAGAACTACAAATGGATATGACGTAATATGGGTAGTAGTGGACAGATTGACTAAGTCTGCTCATTTTCTAGCCATCGAGGTGTCCCACTCTATAGAGCAGTTAGCACAGCTATATGTTAAGGAAGTGATCAGACTTCATGGAGTTTCTAAATCTATTGTGTCTGATAGAGATGGGCGCTTCACCTCTCACTTTTGGGAGTGTGTTCAGACTGCACTAGGCACCAAACTCAAGTTCAGCACAACCTTCCATCCTCAGACTGATGGACAGACAGAGCGAGCAAATCAGATCTTAGAAGATATGCTCAGAGCTTGTGCGCTAGATTTCAAGGGAAGTTAGTGCAAGTATCTATGCTTAGCTGAGTTTGCCTACAACAATAGTTATCAGGTGACCATCAAGATGGCGCCATATGAGGCACTGTATGGCAGGAAGTGCAGATCACCCATTTGCTAGCAAGAAGTAGGTGAGAGAAAAGAAATGGAAGTAGAGCTGGGCATTCAGGCAGAGCTGATAGATGAGACTACTCAGGCTATTCGGAAGATCAGGCAGAGGATTGAGACTACCTAGAGTAGACAGAAGAGTTATGCTGACACACGCCGTGGGCCACTTGAATTCCAAGTAGGGGATTCAGTCTTTCTCAAGGTTGCTCCTATGAAGGGAGTGATGAGATTTGACAAGAAAGGCAAATTAAGTCCTCGCTATGTAGGACCTTACCTGATCACAGAAAGGATTGGGAAAGTAGCTTACAAGTTAGACTTACCACAAGACATGTCCGCGATACAAAATGTATTTCATGTCTCCATGCTAAAGAAGTGTCTCCATGACCCTAGCCAAATGATTGAGCCTCAGTCAGTGCAGATCCAAGAGGATCTTAGCTACGAGAGCAGACCTATACAGATAGTGGACAGAGAAGTTAAGAGACTGAGAAATAAAGAAGTACCACTAGTGAAGGTCATCTGGCAGAACCAGAAGCACGAGGAAGTCACTTGGGAACGTGGGGACAGTATGAGACAGAAATATCCAGAACTATTCTAAGTTCGAGGATGAACTTTTTATAAGGTATGGGGGATTGTAATGACCCAATTTTCCCTATTTCAAGTTCTAAATGTCCTTAAAAATATTTGGAAATGCTTTTAAAATATTCTAGAGATTTTTAGGAATTTTTAGAGTATTTTTACGTAATTTTTGGAGGTCGTTTAGGATGATACAAAAAGAAAGAAGTTTTGACCAAAAATGTTGAAGGTGAGACTCGAACCCAAGACCTCCGGCCGAACCCGACCTAACCAAACACAGCCAACCAACTAGGCTGTGCGTGATTTGTTAACCACGTATGTAGCGAGATGTATTTAAGTTATAGTAAAGGGCAGAAATAAAACCTAGGTTATAAAGGGTTAATTTCTTTCCCGAACCCTAATGCTACTCTTCTTCCTCTTCGTGCATGCGTGATTCTGCCCGAACAAAAAGTTGAAACCCTAGTTTCCTCCCTCCGACGGTCGGTGAAGGTTTCTCTCCGGCGAACCTCACGGATCCGAGCTTTCCCCGTCGAAGAGGGTCTGTGGGCGCAAGGGAGGTTGAAGATCCGAACTAACCAAAGCCCTAGAAGTTGTTTTCTTGGTTGTAAGTCCAAGAACATCTCTGTAAGTACTACTCACCTGTGGTAGGAGTTGCTCCGAATCTTTGGATTTCGTTTCCTTGTTTTCGGATTGTAGTTCTCCTTGTTTTTGAATCTACCGTGAGTTTCCCTGTTTGGGTGATTGCTGCGGTGAACCTTGGTTAAGTGGTTTTCTTTGTTTCCCTTGAAGTTGAAGCATGCTGTACCGATTTTTCTGTCTATGCTTACTGCCGTGAGTTAGATTTTCTGAGGCATGTAGTAAGAGTAGTTTCGGGGTTGTATTTTCACTCCTTACCATCCACAGCATGCTCCCTTGTTCGGATTTTTCTGTACAGAATGGGTGCTAGGGGTTTAGCCGTTTAGTCAACAAGCATGAACAACTCCTTAGTCAGAATTCTTGTCTGCTTAACCAACATGAACAGATTCCTTTTTAAGTATGCAGTTTAGATTTTTGATACACTATGTTTATTGAGTACAGATTTATGTTTTCTACTTGTGCTTGCTGCCGTATCTTTGCATTCTGGAATTAAAGTAAGCTGTATAGATTTTCTACTTGTGCTTTGCTACCTCCATGAACATGAACAGCCTTGTTATCCTAGCGTACAGTTTAGATTTCTTAGTTGTATGTTTCTTGTGTAGTCGAACAAGCATGAACAACCACTTAAAATGAGTAAGCAGTATCAGAATTTGATTGGCTTTGCTTTATTTTTATAGCATGCTCAGTTAGTTGCAATTCTTTACTTGTTAGATACACTTGCAGTATTCGAATAGCATGAACAGTATTGAATTATAATTTAGTTTCTAGTTTCTTGTTTTGATACATATACATATATGTGCTAGTTAGCTTTTAATAGCTCTTTAATCTGAAGCATATAGTTAGTTGTTTTGCTATTTTAATAAGATGAATAGCCATGTATTTTAGTAGAATAATTATGTGCCCTATTAAACCTTTTGAGGATTATGGGTAACTACAAGTAAGAACAAGACCAAGGTCTAGTTAGAAAAAGATAACAAGTAAATTAAAGTAAGAGGCTAGTACCCGACTTCCGAGGTTGTCGTTAAACAAATCCAGGTGACCAATTCTGAGGTCTTGGCCCTGGTAAGACCAAGGTCTTTATCCTCATAGGGCTGGAGGCTCGCTACCCCAGTCACTATTAGAGAGCGCGCATAAGATGGTACTAAGCCTGGGCCCAAAGAAAAAGAAGAAGAAAGAAAAAGAAAAAGAAGAAGAAAGAAGAGTAAAAGTAAAAGAAATTAAAAGATTAATTTCAAGTATAAAGCTATAAGTAAATGAAACAAGTACCACCTATGTTTAGAATCAACAGAAGTTTAGTTCCTTTAATTCTAAGCATACAGCATGAGTTTCATTACTTTTCTTATCAATTTAGTGAGCATGTTTAGTTTTATTTCCAGTATTCAACTTTATTTTGGTATATCATGAGTATGCAGTTTATTTGAGTACTTTGCTATTAGATGAGTACATGTAGCTTTTCTTTTAGCATTTCAGTTTCAGTATCGTTTGCATTTTTATGCACTTCGAGTTTTTGTGAGATAGTTTAGTACTTACTAAGCGTTTCGCTTATAGATTTCTTTTTCCTCCTACTACAGATAAAGGAAAAAGCTAAAGTATGAAAGGAAGGCGACAAGGTGGTGGTGATGAAGGTGTGTGATGGCTGGACTATGGGGAGATCAAGAGTTTGTTAAGGAATTATCAAGACTTTCCTATTTAGAATTCTTTTAGTTTAAATACTATTATGAAGTTGGGATTGTAATTGAGTTTATTCCGTACTTGTAGCTTGATATGTCCTATTGTTGGAGTTAGATATTTGTTTACTATTGCTAGAATATTTTTCTTTTACTTACTGTGTTATTATTACTGCGTGGGTGTGGAAAAATATGTTCCAGCCGCTTGTGGCTGTGTATATAGTGTTTGTATTGTTGATTTGGTCACCGGTACAGGGGAGACTCTGCCGAAATTTTTCGGTAGGAATTCCTCTAGGGCCATGATAAATCTAAGTGTCGCTAATAATAGCATAAGTGACACTAGTGAGTAGAGTAGCAGTTAGGTAATGGTCACCCTTAGAGAGTAGTATTAAGAAGGGTGGTTGTTATAGTTGGTATCATCTCACTTGGTTACCAGGATTCATAAACTCTAGTACTTAAGCCTGGAGGTCTAGAGTGCGAATCCTGGGGAGGCAAAAATCCACTAGCCAGGGGTGGAAAGTCCTAGTGAGTAACAGCACGGCCAAGGGTTGTCGGTCGACGACATTAGAGGTCGCCAAATGGGCCGACGACATAAGGGCCAACGGTCGACGACATGAGAGGTCGCCAAATGGGCCAAGAGGATCGGGTCGTTACAATAAAAAGGCGCCTTTTTATTGTAACGACCCGACCCATTTGGCAGCCCATTTAGCGACCCATTTGGCGACCCTCGGGTCGTTGACCGTCGACCGTCGGCCGTGCCGTTACTCACTAGGACTTTCCACCCTTGGCCAGTGGATTTTTGCCTCCCCCAGGATTCGAACTCTAGACCTCCAGGCTTAAGTACTAGAGTTTATGAATCCTGGTCGCCAAATGGGTCAGGTCGTTACAAAATCTCACCCATTGATAAATTAAAGAAATAAATACTAAGTATATGTGTTTGTTATTATATTAGGATTAAGAGTACGCACATCCAAAATAACAGAGGTTCTGTTCTTTTATGCAGTCAGTATAAAAGGAACAACCTTAAATGGTCCTGCTCAATACACACATAGTGTACTAGTGTAATTTTATAGTCAAAATAAACTAATATCAAATTACACTACAACCATTCCAATGGTTTGTCCCAATCTATCTTGGTTGTGAGCTTCTATTTATAATTTATAAGGAACTGATAACATGATCTTCTGTGTGACACCACACACCATGTTATCTATAATATAAATTAAATGGACAACTACATTTAACTAAATGTAGATATTTGACCAATATGATTTTCATTTCAAAATAAATGTTTATATAAAAAGCTAGGCTTTTAGTATACATTCTAACAATCTCCCACTTGTACTAAAAGACTATGTTGCCATATATACTGTCATACATCTGATTCTCATCCCATCAACATGCCCATCAAAATCTCTCGCCGGAAGGGCCTTAGTGAAAGGATCTGTCAGGTTATCTTCTGATGCAATCTTGGCGACAACAACTTCTCCTTGCTTTACGATATCTTGTATCAGGTGGTACTTACGCTCAATGTGTTTACTTGCCTTATGGGCTCGTGGTTCTTTCGAGTTTGCTACTGCACCACTATTATCACAATAAATTGTGATAATTTTGGGCAAACCAAGAATCACATCTAAGTCCATCAAGAAGTTTCTGAGTCATACAGCTTCTTTGGCTGCCACATACTCAGCTTCCATGGTGGAGTCCGAAACGTATTTCTGCTTAACATTCCTCCATGTTATGGCTCTACCTCCCAAAGTAAACACATGCCCTGAGGTTAACTTACTATTATCCCTATCTAATTGGAAATCCGAATCCATGTAACCGACAGGGAGCAAATCATCTGCCTGGTAAACCAGCATATAATCTCTAGTCATTCTCAGGTACTTTAATATATGCTTTACGGAAGTGTAATGTCCCTGTCCTAGATTACTTTGATATCTGCTAACCATGTCACAACAAAATAGATATCCGATCTCGTATATAGCATTGCATACATTAGGCTTCCTATAGCCGAAGCATAAGGAACTGCCTTCATGTCCTCTATTTCCTTTGATGTTTTAGGAGACATCTCTTTAGATAAAGGTACTCCATACCAAAAAAGTAGAAAACCTTTCTTGGAGTTTTGCATGCTAAAACGAGCTAGAATAGTATCGATGTATGAAGCTTGGGATAAGCACAACATTCTTTTCTTACGATCCCTTATTACTTTTATCCCAAGAATATGCCCACATTCTCCCAAATCCTTCATATCAAACTACTTGGACAACCTACCCTTACGTATGACAACACTTTGACATTGTTACCAATGAGCAAAATGTCATCTACGTATATAGTATAAGAAATACCACAACGTTTCCATCACTCTTTTTGTATACACAAGACTCATCCGGACACTGAATAAATCCATAAGACTGGATCACTTCATTAAACCGGATGTTCTAAGATCTTGAAGCTTGCTTTAGTCCATAAATAGACCGATTGAGCTTACATACAAGATGCTCTTTGCCCTTCGCAATGAATCCCTCTGGTTGCTTCATATGGATATTTTCTTCAAGACTTTCATTAAGGAAAGCTGTCTTCACATCCATTTACCAAATCTCATAATCCATATGAGCGGTAATAGATAAAAGAATCCGGATAGACTTAAGCATGACTACCGGCAAAAAGGTTTCCTTATAATTGATTCCCTCTTTCTGAGTATATCCTTTTGCAACAAGCCTTGCTTTGAAGGTTTCCACCTTCCCGTCTGTCTCTCTTTTTTTTTTGTAGATCCATTTACATCCAATGGCTTTTACACCATTTGGTGGCTCTACAAGCTCCCAGATCTGATTAGAGTACATAGATTCTATTTCAGAGTTCATTGCACTCTGCCAAGATGCTGTATCTTTATCTTGGAGTGCCTCATCATATGTCCAGGGATCAGGTTCATGTTCACTAGGGATCAAGTTCGATAATTCTTCCAAAAACATGAATCTATCAGGTTTCCTAACAACCCTCCCACTATGACGAGACACTACTTATAATTGTGCATCATTTGTGACACGTGTTGCAGTTTCTTGTGATATCTCATCTTGTACCATTGGTACTAAAGTAGACGTGTCTTCTCTTATTTCCTCAAGAACAATTTTACTCATGGGCTTGTGATTCATTACATAGTCCTCTTCTAAAAATTGGGTATTGGTACTAACAATGACTTTCTGATCTTTAAGACTATAAAATAAACCACCTTTCGTTCCTTTAGGATAACCCACAAACAAGTGAACTTTTGTACGTGATTCTAACTTATCAGTATCTCCCTTCAGCACATGTGCCGGACTATCCCAAATCTGAATATGTTTCATACTAGGCTTATGCTCATTCCATAATTATGTGGGAGTAGAGGTTACTGACTTAGAAGGTACCAAGTTCAGAATGTACACTACCGTTTCTAGAGCATATTCCCAAAACAAATTTGGTAATTTTGAATAACTCATCATTGATCTAACCATTTCCATAAAAGTCCTATTCCTTCGTTCTACTATAACATTCTGTTGGGGTGTACCAGGTGCAGATAGTTGGGATTGAATTCCGGCCTCTGATAAGTAACTCCTAAACTCTCCTAAGAGGTACTCACCACCACGATCAGACCGTAGTGTCTTGATACTTTTACTATGATATTTCTTCACATTAGCCTTGTATTCTTTGAACTTATCAAAGCACTCAGACTTACAGCGCATCAAGTAAATGTACCCATATCTCGAATAGTCGTCTATAAAAGAGACAAAATATTTGAAATCACCTCTTGCACGGATAGTCATAGGTCCACACAAATCAGAATGAACCAATTCCAACACATCTTTGACTCTATACCCCTTGGCCTTAAAAGGTCTCTTAATCATTTTTCCTTCCAAGCAAGATTCGCAGGTTGGAAAATTTTTCACCACTAATGAACCCAAAAGTCCATCAGCTATTAACCTTTGAATCATACTCAAGTTAATATGACCTAGCCTTAGATGCTAAAGATATGTTTGGTTCATTTCCGAAGGTTGCTTTCTCTTATTAGAATTAGAAGATGTGTTATTAATTTCCATTTGTTGTATTATGGAAGTTATTGGATTTAAAGTATACAAATTGCCAACCAACATACCAGAACAGATAACTATCCTATTTTTCTTGACAACTACTTTGTCATCAAAAGAAACAAAATATCCATCCATAAATAGTTTAGAAACTGAAATCAAGTTCTTTCTAAAACATGGTACGTAAAGATAATTTCTCAAAATCAATGTTTTATTTTTATCAAAAGATAAATAAACATCTCCCACTGCAACAGCCGCCACTTTTGTAGTATTGCTCATGTAGACGGTAATCTTCCCTTCATGTAGTCGTCGAGTTTCCTGGAACCCCTGCAATGAATTGCAGACATGATCAGTGGCTCCCGAATCTACATACCAGGTACCGGTAGATAACATCATTAAACATGTTTCAACCACTAGAGAATAAGATATACCTTTATTGTTCTCCTTTCTGCGAGGACAACCCACTTTCCAATGTCCAGACTGCTTACATATGAAGCACTTGCCCTTCGGCTTCTTCACTCCTGCATGCAGCCCAGTCCCTAGAGATCGATTCACTTTCTTTGCTGAACCAACTTGTTTCTTTTTCTTCTTTCTACCTTTCGGCTTAGAAGTAGAAACATTTTCAGTAATGTGAATTTGAGAACTTTGATGAAATAGCTCTTCTGCTGCTTGAAGTTCTGTCAGAAGTTGCGCCAACGAATAAATTCTTTAGTTCATGTTATAGTTCAGGCGGAACTGCTCAAAACTTTTAGGCAGCGTTTCGAGAATGATATCAACCTGGGTTTCCTCATCAATTTCTGCTCCAAGGACTTCCATCTCATTCAAAAGACCCTTCATTTTGAGAATATGATCCCTTACAGGTGTTCTCTTAGTCATGGTGGTCGTCATCAAGTTTCTCATAGCCTCTTGCCTAGCAGCCCGATTCTAGTGTCTGAAGAATTCCTTGAGATTGCGCATCATGTCATAAGCTGTAGGCATGTCTAATGTTGATGTTGCAGCACATTTGACATATAAGCCAAAAATGTAACACTGCGCCATCTCATCTGCCCTGACCCATTTCTTATGATACTCAATCTCCTCTTCACTAGAATTGCTATTAGGCAGGCTTGGACAGATCTCAAAGAGTACGAACTTGTAACCTTCAGCAGCTAAGACAATGTCAAATTTTCTTTTCTAATTAATGTAATTGGGATCAGTAAGTTTGTTTTCTTTCAATATAACAGCAAGAGGATTGAAAGCCATTTGAAATCCTAAGAATCACAAAATATTTGGTCAAAACTTTATAATTTATAATAATATTAATTTCTCAAACAATATCATTTAAATTCACCAACACCTCAAAACACCGTGAATTTTGTATGCCACGATAGTGTGGACATATACAAATTCAAATATTTGTAAGAGGAGGTTTTATCCATTAATTTTATTATCTTGTCAACCTAACTTTATGACAAATAAAATTAATAGATGGTTTGTCTTCGGTCACACATATAATAGTAGTGGCGCCGATAGGGAAGATACTATTAAATGCACCTAAGTGTATACCATTACTTGATACTTTTCCATTAATTAGAATTGTGCCCCTTCAGATGGAGATATCACACAAACCTAAATAATTTCCTATAATCATCCATAGAGGAAGTTTTATCTACTGATCCGCAAACAAGCTCATATGATGTGGAGGAAGGCACTTAAAGTCAACGCGCAAGCTTGAATGCATCACTTACAAACTAGTAATGGAGACTGTGAAATTTATTTAAATAATTCCAACTGCGAGTCTTGCTTGGAAGGAAAAATGACCGAGAAACTTTTTAAGACTAAGGGGTATAGAGCCAAAGATGTGTTGGAACTGGTTCATTTTGATTTGTGTGGACCTTTGACTATCCAAGCAAGAGGTGGTTTCGAATATTTCATCTCTTTTATAGACGACTATTCGAGATACGGGTACATTTACATGATGCGTCGTAAGTCTGTGTGCTTTGATAAGTTTAAAGAGTACAAGGCTAATGTGGAGAAACATCATGGTAAAAGTATCAAGACACTACGGTGAGATCATAGTGGCAAGTACCTCTTAGGAGAGTTTAGGAGTCACTTATCAGAAGTTGGGATTCAATCCCAACTGACTGCACTTGGTACACCCCAATAGAATGGTGTGGCAGAACGAAGGTATAGGACTCTTATAGAAATGGTTAGATCAATGATAAGTTATTAAGAATTACCAAATTTGTTTTGGGAATATGCTCTGGAAACAACAGTGTACATTCTGAATATAGTACCTTCTAAGTCAGTACCCTCTACTCCCATAGAATTGTGGAATGGGCGTAAGCCTAGTCTGAAGCATATTCGGATTTAGGGTAGTCCAGCACGTGTACTAAAGGGAAACACTGATAAGTTGAAATCACGTACAGAAGTTCGCTTGTTTGTGGGTAATCCTAGAGGAACGAAAGGTGGTTTATTTTATAAGTCCTAAAGATCAGAAGGTCATTGGTGAAGGGGACTATGTAATGAATCACAAGCCCATGAGTAAAATTGTTCTTAAGGAAATAATAAAGGACACATCTAATCTAGTACTAACAGTACAAGATGAGATACCACAAGAAACTGCAACACGTGTTACAAGTGATGCACAATTACAGATAGTGCCTCGTCGTAGTAGGAGGGTTGTTAGGCAACCTGAAAGATTCATGTTTTGGGAGAGTTTTTGGACTTGATACCTGGTGAACATAAACCTAATCTCCGGACATATGATGAAACACTCCAAGATAAAGATGCAGCATCTTGACAATGAATACAGAAATAGAATCTATGTATTCTAATCAAGTCTGAGAGCTTGTAGAATTATCAAATGGTGTAAAAGCTATTGGGTGTAAATAGGTCTACAAAAGGAAAAGAGGGACAGACAGGAAGGTGGAAACCTTCAAAGCAAGGCTTGTTGAAAAAGGGTATTGATTATGAGGAAACCTTTTCACCGGTAGCCATGCTTAAGTCTATCCAGATTCTTTTATCTATTGCTACTCATATGGATTATGAGGCTTGGAAAATGGATGTCAAGACAGCTTTCCTTAATGGAAGTCTTGAAGAAAATATCCATATGATGCAACCAGATGGATTCATTGCAAAGGGTAAAGAGCATCTTGTTTGTAAGCTCAAACAGTTCATTTACGGAACGAAGCAAGCTTCGAGATCTTGGAACATCCAGTTTAATGAAGTTATCCAGTCTTATGGATTTATTCAGTGTCCGGATGAGTCTTGTGTATACAAGAAGTGTGACAGAAATGTGGTGGTATTTCTTGTACTATACATAGATAACATTTTGTTAGTTGGCAATAATATCAAAGTATTGTCAAAAGTAAGGGTATGGTTGTCCAAGAAATTCGATATGAAGGACTTGGGAGAATGCGGACATATGCTTGGGATCAAAGTAATAAGGGATCACAAGAAAAGAATGTTGTGCTTATCCCAAGCTTCATATATCGATACTATCCTAGCTCATTTTAGCATGCAAGACTCCATAAAAGGTGTTTCTATCTTTTGGGCATGGAGTATCTTTATCTAAAGAGATGTCTCCGAAGACATCAAAAGAGATAGAAGAAATGAAGACAGTTCCTTATGCTTCAGCTGTAGGGAGTCTAATGTATGCTATGTTATGCACGAGACCAGATATCTATTTTGTCGTGGGCATGGTTAACAGATATCAAAGTAATCCAGGACCGGGACACTGGACTGCCGTAAAGCATATATAAAGTACCTGAGAGGGACTAGAGATTATATGCTAGCTTACAAGGCAGATGATTTGCTCCCTATGGGTTACACGGATTCAGACTTCCAATCTGATAGAGACAATAGTAATTAAACTTCGGGGTTTTGTGTTTACTTTAGGAGGTGAAGTCATAACTATGGAGGAGTGTTAAGCATAGGTGCTTTTTCGGACTCCACTATGAAAGCTGAGTACATGACAGCCTCTGAGGCAACCATAGAAGCTATATAACTCAGAAACTTCATGATAAACTTAGATATGATTCCTGGTTTTTCCAAAAATTATTACAATTTATTGTGATAATAGTGGTGCAGTAGCAAACTCGAAGAAACCATGAGTCCATAAGGCAAGTAAACACATTGAGCGCAAGTACCACCTAATATGAGACATCGTATAAACGAGAAAAAGTTGTTGTTGCCTAGATTGTATCAGATGATAACCTGGAAGATCCTTTCACAAAGGCCCTTAAGGCAAGAGCTTTTGATGGGCATGTTGAGGGGTTGGGAATTAGATGTATGGCAGGGTATATGGCAACATAGTCTTTTAGTATAAGTGGGAGATTGTTGGAATGGATACTAAAAGCCTAGCTTTTTGTATAAACATTTATTTTGAAATAAAGAATCACATTGGTTAAATGTCTACATTTATATACTAAGTGTAGTTGTTCAATTAATTTATATTGTAGATAACATGGTATGTGGTGTCACACACTTAAGATCATGTTATCAGTTCCTTATAAATTATAAATAGTAGCTCATGACTAAGATGAAAAAGAACAAACCGTTGGAATAGTCGTAGTGTAATTTGATATTAGTTTATCTTGACTATAAAATTACACTAGTATACTCTAAGTGTATTAAGCAAGACCATTTGAGGTAGTTTCTTTTTATACTAACTACATAAAAGAACATGACCTCTGTTATTATGGAAGTGCATACTCTTAATCCTGATATAATAACAAGCACATATACTTAGTATTTATTTCTTTAATTTATCAATGGGTGAGATTTAGTTTGACAAATCAAAAGGTCCGATAGGTTGGGAAATAATATTATTTATAGTGTGTGTTGTTGATTATAGAAGGAAACTGTGTCCTAGTGATCTAGGTTGATGATGTCCCCAAGAGGAGCTCATAAGGATTGTCATGTAAACCCTGCAGGTGGACTTAGTTCGACATGACAATAAAATTGAGTGGTACTACTCTTGGATCTAGATATTAATTAAGTGAGTTGTCAGTAACTCATTTAATTAATGGACATTCAATATCTTAAACACAGAGAGATTAGCGCACTCGTGATATGAAGGAGCTCATATTGTAATATGGGATTAGTGCGGTAGTTCAATAATAACTCTTTAGTGGTATGAGTTATTATTCATGAACTCGAGTTGGGTGTTCGGGGTGAACACGGGAAGCTCAGGTTCATCGGGAGACCAAAATCAATTCCTCCTCTCGGTTCCTATTGTAGTCTCTTAATTATAAAGTCTTATATCCACCTAAAGCTCACTTTCTTACCCATCCTTAGGTGGTCAGCCAAGCCAAGCTTGGAGCCCAAGCTAGGGCTGGCCAAACCAAGCCTTGGATGGGATTAAGATGTGGTCGGCCTAGCTTGGAGCCCAAGCTTAGGTGGCTGGCCACATAAAAAAAATAAAAGTGAGTTTATTTTAAAATCTTTCCTTATGTGGAAGCCATGATTTTAAAAGAGAGTTTTAAAAATTAAATCTTTCCTTTTATAGTTCTACAAAGGATTCAGAGAAAGGTTTGATATCTTTCCTTATTTGTAATTAAAAGGAATATTTTAATTTTTGAAAAAAACTTTCCTTAATTGTAATCATCCACATGTTTTAAAAGAGAGATTTTAATTTATAAAAGTTTCCTTTTATAACCAACCATGAAGGGAATTTAAAAGAGAAATTTTTATTTTAAAAATTTCCGGAAACAAATAAGGAAGTTTTAATTTTATGTTTAAAGCTTGCCTTGTTTAGTGCACATGATGTGGCCGGCCATTGAAAGATTAAAAGGAAGTTTTAATTAAATTTTCCTTTTTAGTCATTGGCAAAGAAAATAAGGAAGTTTTAATTATGTTTAAAACTTTCCTTATTTGCCATGACTAAGGATTATAAAAGAGAGGGAGGGGTTGCCTCATAACATAACACATCTATTATTCCTCTCCTCTCTTCCTTGGTGGTGGTCAGCCCTCTTCTTCCCCTATTCTTCTTCCTTGGTGGCCGGCGGCATCTCATCTCTAGGAGTTGTTGGTGGCCGGATCTTGTTAGAGGAAGAAGGAGAGATAGGAGGCATTGTTTCTTAGCATCCCTTGGAGCTTGGTTGGTGGCCGAAGTTCTTCATATCTAGGAGATTGTTAGTGGCTGAAACTTAGATGAAAGAAGAAGGTTTTGGTGGAGTCTCATCTTGGTAGATCGTCACCCACACGACGTCCGAGATAAGAAGAGGAATACAAAAGAAGATCGTGAGGTCTATAAGCTACAAAAGGTATAACTAGTTATTTAATTCCACATCATAACTAGTTAATCTTTTGTATAGATCTTGAAAAATCAAACACAAGAGGCTATCGATTTTTAGTTATCGTTTAGTAATCAATTTTTTGGTTTCGGTTTCATGTTTCGATATTGTGCTTCTATTGAGATCTTCGTAGTTAAACCTAGGTTATTTAAGAAGTTTAAATATCCGATTTCTTTGAAAGGCTTTGTCTAGGCAGTGGTGGATGCTCCCATACCCAAGAATGTCATGTGCCTCGCCACGTTTGACCTGGAAGTCGATCCTTGAAATAGATATTTGATCAACTTCTGTAATATGGTTTAACTTAAAAAGAACACATCAGTTAAATTTGGAGTAAGAATGTTAAGCATCGTTCCTAATCCAAATTTAACTTTTGAAGGACAACTTGGATTAATAATGTTAAGTTCTGTTTGCAATCCAAGTTGAACTTCAGTAGAGCACAAGGGTAGTTAGGAAAGTTCTATACTTGTACAAAATTTTTGTATAGGGAAATAAAACGGTCTCCAGGTGTAGCAACCAACAATTGGTATCAGAGCTAGCGTTATGCCTTTGTGTGTTTGGTTTTCAGTTTAATTATGCACATGTCATATATATTTTAGACATGATAATAGTAGGATGTGCAATTAGATTAACTCTGTGGTTGCAGGCATCCTAGATCCAACTATTATGATCCTAATGTGTTTGTGCGTGATTGGACCCTCAGACATGTCGAGGGCATTTTATATGTGTGCATGATTGAATTATAAAAGATAGCAGGAGCTGTATTAGATTTAGGATTTTATATTTTATTCAATCTAGACTTTATGTACATTCCCTTGTGGAATATAGGATCGATAAATGTAAAATTCTATTTTCATCGCGGATCGTATCCTTGCGAGGCGTGGTGTTATTGGAAGACCAGAGGCACAGCGGAAAAGGAAGCTCGATGGACGCTACGACATGAGCCCTAGGGCTGGCGTCTAGGGTTAACGACTGCTAGGGCTGGCGGTACACAGAGGACAATGATAGAAGAGGTCATAATAGTTGGAAATTAATTTTCCATATTTATTGCTTTTATTTGCTGTGATGTGTGTGATGTCTGCTTGCATGTTAAAATTCTCCACCTTAAATAACTAAGTGGGAGAGAGATTTTTAAATAAATTCCACAGTTGTTACACAACTGCAAGTGTACGGTTTCGTCGTTAGTAATATATAAGATTTGTCGAATCCACAGGGACTGTTGATTAAGCACTAGAGATGTCGCAAAGTGAGTTATCTAGACGGTCGAAAGTTGCTAGAAACAAAGTCTCTTTCTAGAAATACCCTAGTCTTAGCCACAACTACTTTGTGTTGACTGGAATGTAAAAGTAATATCCCTTCGTTTCCTTGGAATATCCTATAAAATATCACTTATCGGATTTAGGTCCTAGTTTGTCCAAGACTTGGCGTCGAACGTAAGCCTCACAACCCCAAATCCTAATAAAAGACACCTGGGAATCTCTCCCAGTCCGTATCCTATATAATGTCTTTATCACAGTCTTGGACGGAACATGGTTGAGTATGAAGGTTGCTGTGTCCAGAGCATAGCCCCAAAGAGATATAGGAAGATCTGTGTGACTCATCATAGCCCGTACCATATCTAATAGGGTACGATTCCTCCTTTCGGATACACCATTCCATTGTAGTGTTCCAGGAGGAGTGAGCTGGGATAGAATCCCACACTCAGCTAGATAGTCACGAAACTCATGGCTAAGGTATTCTCCACCTCGATCTGATCGAAGTATCTTAATACTCTTGTCAAGCTGGTTTTGTACTTCATTCTTGAATGCTTTGAACTTTTCAAAGGATTCGAACATAACCATATCTACTGAAGTGATTAGTAAAGGTAATGAAGTACCTATAACCACCTCTGGTAGCGACATTGAAAGGGCCACATACATCACTATGTATAAGTCCTAACAAGTCAGTCGCTCTTTCGCTGTGTCCACTAAAGGGAGTCTTGGTCATCTTGCCTAGTAGGCATGACTCGCATGTCTCATATGATTCAAAATCAAATGAGTCCAGTAAACCATCTTTATGGAGCTGGGATAAGTGTTTGTCATTTATATGACCTAAGCGACAGTGCCAGAGATAGGTTTGGTTCATTTGATTTGAACCTCTTGGTATTTATATTATAGATGAGGTTCTCTAAGTCTAAAATGTAGAGTCCGTTCATCAGAGGTACACTACAATAGAACATATCATTTAAATAAACTGAACAATATTTGTTCTTTATTATAAATGAAAAACCTTTCTTGTCCAAACAAGAAACTGAAATTATGTTCTTAGTAAGAGCAGACACATAACAACATTCATCTAGTTCTAGTACAAGCCCAGAGGGCAGAGATAGATAGTAAGTCCCTATAGCAACAGCAGCAACCCGTGCTCCATTGCCTACTCGTAGGTCCACCTCGCCCTTCGTCAATGCTCTACTATTTCTCAACGCCTGCACATTAGTACAAATGTGAGAAGCACATCCGGTATCTAATACCCATGATGAAGAAATAGAGAGATTAACTTCTATAACATATATACATGAAGTAGAAGTCTCACTTCTCTTATTCTTAAGATCTTCCAGGTAAACTTTGCAGTTCCTCTTCCAGTGCCCAGTCTGACCGCAGTGGAAGCAGGTAGCATCCTTGGCGACCCCTCCTTTGGGTTTCAGTGCCTTGCCTTTGCCCTTGGCTTGGGACTTTCCCTTACCTTTAGGCTTGCCCTTGCCCTTATGTTTTTGTACCATCAAAATGGAGTTGGGCTTAACCTTCTTAAGGTTGAGCTCAGCAGTTCTCAACATGCTAAGCAGCTCGGGCAGTGACTTGTCAATTTCGTTCATGTTGTCATTCATGACAAATTGACTGTAGCTCTCCGGTAAGGATTGCAAGATCAAGTCAGTGGCCAGCTCTTGGCCAAGGGGATATCCTAACCTCTGTAGGTTTTCTATGTACCTAATCATCTTGAGTACATATGGACCTACGGGAGTCCCGTCTTGCATCTTGCACTGAAACAATGCCTTAGAGATCTCGAATCTATCGTGCCTAGCTTGTCCTTGATATAGTTGACGAAGATTTTCAACCATATCATAAGCACCCATCAACTCGTCTGTCTTCTGAAGCTCAGAGTTCATGGTCGCGAGCATGAGACAGGACACATCTAATGCATCATCTTGATGCTTCTTATAAGCATCACGGTCAGCTCGCGTGGCAGTGGCAGGAAGTGCCTCGGGAATGGGCGTCTCCAGGACGTATAGTTTCCTTTCCTAAGTGAGAACAATTCTCAGGTTCTTGTACCAATCCAGGAAATTAGCTCTATTGAGCTTGTCCTTATCAAGGACAGAACGCAAGGAGAAGGAGTTCATGTTTGATGACATGACAATCTACAACAAAAAATGCAGAAAATAAATATCATATTCCACTGATCATTTAATTAGGCCTTTAACTAAATGATGCTCCCAATAAATTATAGAACTTTTGTAGAATCAAGTCATGGATGTGGTCAAACCACACTCACTAGATTTTAGCTATAATTCTTGCGGGACAAGATCCACATCATACTACGCCTTGAGTTAGCTTTGGCTAAATCACCCAAGACTTAGTATGTGTCACGCCCCGGAGGAGTCCCTGTCCGAAAAAATTTCGGCAGCATCTCCCCTGTACGGCGGACAATCTGAAACTTTCTACATAACCACATACCTCAGCCACATGCGGCTGGAATAATAACAGAAATAAACAAACATATATATAACCATCACACGCAGTTAATAATAAATACACTGTAACAATGAACATATGACTCAAAAACAACCCTACTCAACTACACTCGTAAATCTCAAATCCGACGATAAGATTAACTTACCTCTTCTGCCATCCAGGCAGGCATGTAGTAGAACAAATCCAAACCATACAAAAATCCATCGATCATATGAATCCATACAATATCCAAATCCTCAAATAGAATAAGTCTAACACAGTCTAAATAAGAAACCCAAAAGATAGATACAGCTTGAGATCTGCAGGGGACTAGCAACTGGAATTCTCTCCTGACAGCATTAACCTGAAAAATAACAACAATGGAGGCGGGGTGAGTCCAACACTCAGCAGGTACAATTGATATGCAAAGTAAAGAAATAACACCTAGCACTAATCATGCGTACAGTCTCCTGATAAAAATAAGGATAAATGCAATACGAAGTAGACAGGAGAGAATCTGTACTAACCAGGACCCGGTATAAGGACAAACAATCCGAAAGGTATAGAAGACCTGTATGCATGTCAAACATAGGTATCCAAACAATATGCAGTATATAAATGCAGCAAGCACAATCACAAACAATAAATGCATCGTGCATATGATGCCAATGTCATGGTCACCCCTGACGGTCAACCAACTCATAACAAAAGTGGGACCGAGTGGGAGGGTCAGTGACAACCGTGCACTCTGCATCACTACCCACGATGAGTGACCGAGTGGACGGGATGCTGTCGAGTACACGTACTCCTACCCCAAATCATAAATGGGGAGTGCAATGCTCTCATCTCCCGCTATGACGGGGAAGGATCTCTAACGTGCTACGTTGTGTCACACTACCCATGGCGGACCAACGGAGCAAGAGCAAACTGCGTGCTACCAGCCGTGTCACGCTACCCATGAGCGTCACAATGGAGCACCGAACATTGATGGGCAAAGTGCTCAACAATAATGGAACAATCTATCGCACAGCATGCGATCATGCAAATGGTGCATGTCACTAAGCATGGTAATATACTAAACCAACCTCTGGACATATAACAATGGGCACCATAGTGAATAAATCATATCAAGGTATACTGATCAAATAAGGTATCAAACCTAGGTCCTGACATGGTAAAACATGGTTATATCACTACCCATGAGCATGTGAAATCAGATAGGTATCAATACGATATGCAAACAAACAATCAATCAAGCAGGCAACATGTATCGGGTAGTGATTAACCGAAACAAATAAGAAAAACACAATTAATGCAAATTGTTAATTTCATTACTAAGCATATCAAAGACAATAAGTCAAAAGTACCCGCCTCCGAAAATAGAAAGGTCCAATCTGACTCCGAGATACTCGTCTCGCGTCAAAATCCTGTGTCACCAATATACGTACATTTATTTAGCTAGAACTCAACGAATAGCTAAATAAAATCTCAACGACCAATAGGATAAGATCCTAATCAACCTATACATGATCAACAGCATAAATCCAATCCCTTATGATCTACAACTAAGCAAATGCTTAATCCATAGACCACATCATCTCAATACGTATCTGAATTCCTAATCACATTAAGAAATTCTAAATTATTACACCTTACCTCAAAATCACAGTCGTGATCACTGATCCAATGCCAAGATATAGTTGCTGCTGGATCAAGATTTGTGGCCGAGATTGTAGACCTGTTGTCTTCCAAATCAAACGCCCCAATCAATGGTTGCTGACCAAGAAACCAACAAGTTCTAGTGTTACTACTTGGATCTGTAATCCAAACGCAGATCAAAAGAATACTACTGATAAGAAGGAATAGCAAGGATACATTGCTCACCTCACTTACATGTGAGCGGGGAAAGAAGAATGACCGAACGGCAGTGGAAGCTAAGCCGCGGGAGGGAGGACCTCTGGTCCCAAGAGCCGATCACCACAAATCAGTGAGGAGGAGCCAAGACTCGGAACTAGGGCAGAGATCAAACTCGGCAGGCAAGGTGGCGTTGGCACTGGGGTTCGGGACAGAGGAAGGATGGAAAATCGGGAAACAGAGGAGGGAAAACCAGCACTGCTCGTTGTCGACTCTGTGAGTGGCGGCCGGTGACGGATCTAGGGCACGACTGGCACAAGCGTCGGGTGAGGTGGAGGCCGGAAGAAGAGAGGAGATGGAAACCCTTCCAGGCAACGACGGTGCGGTGCAGAGATGCGGCAGAGAGGAAGAAGGGCACAGATGAATCGGGCTCATGGTGTGCAGCGGAAAGAAGCGGCAGTGGTGGCTCACGGCTCGCTAGGGCACAATAGAAGAGAAGTATCGGGAGGCAGAGGAGGCGTCGGCTTCTCCGCTTAAGCACGAGGGAGGAAGGAGAAACCGCCGCGGCCGGCGGTTAGAGCTCCGGCGGTTAGGGCTCAGAGAGGGCGCGGGCGGCGTCGGGGAGAAAAGGGCTCGGCGCTCGGGTTCGGCGAGAAAGAGAGAACGGCAGAAAAAAATAAAAGAAAAGGCAAAATAAATAAAGAAAGAAAAGGAATTAAGAAATTCAACTTTTCCTCATTTAAATGAGGTAGCCTAAACAGGCTTTTCCGGTCCCTGTTTTTATCCCCGTCAACTCGTCCGTACGAGCTCCGAAAAATATCCAAAAATTTCAGAAAATTCCCTTATTCATATTCGCCTATTTCCGGTATTTTACATTCTCCCCCACTAATAAAAATTTGGTCCCCAAATTTCGTTATCTACCATCAGCAAGTACTAACAACAGATATAGAGTAAAAATGCTGAACGGTAAATAAATCACATACCTCAAGTGAAAAGATGGGGATATCGAGCTCGGATAGTATCCTCGAGCTCCCAAGTAGCCTCCTCATCCGAATGATGCTGCCATCCGACTTTAACCAGCCGGATAGTCTTGTTCCGCAACTGACGCTCTTTCCGGTCCACAATCAGTACCGGAACCTCCTCATATGTAATGTCAGGCTGAATTGGAACTGGAATATCTGCCAGCACATGTGTCGGATCAGGCACGTATCTCCTTAGCATCGATACG
Source organism: Zingiber officinale (assembly GCF_018446385.1). NCBI lineage: Eukaryota > Viridiplantae > Streptophyta > Magnoliopsida > Zingiberales > Zingiberaceae > Zingiber > Zingiber officinale. The sequence goes on along the minus strand of NC_055997.1, from coordinate 25,411,512 downwards.
TGAAATACATCGTGAACGCCTTACAGGGACGGTGGTAGTGCCAATCGGTAAGCTACCGCTCCGATCCTCTCCAAGATCTCGAAAGGACCAATGTACCACGTAGCTAGCTTACCTCTGAGGCCAAATCTCTTCACCCCTTTCGTGGGTGAAACTCGCAGAAATACATGGTCGCCCACAGAGAACTCTAGTGGTCTACGTCTCCGATCAGCGTAACTCTTCTGGCGGTCCTGCGCCTCTGACATCCTCCGTCTGATAGTACGGACAAACTCTGCATCCTACTGAACTCTATGAGGTCCCAACAATTGGGCCTCTCCAACCTCATCCCATAGGACGGGTGTCCGACAAGGTCTACCATACAACGCTTCAAACGGTGCCATCTGGATAGCCGAATGAAAGCTGTTGTTATAGGCAAACTCTACCAACGGCAGATGGTCCTCCCGACTGCCTCCGAAATCCATAACACATGACCTCAGCAGGTCCTCCAAAGTCTGAATGGTCCGCTCCGACTGTCCATCTGTCTGTGGATGGAAGGCTGTACTGAAACAGAGCTGTGTGCCCAAGGCCTGCTGCAGACTCTGCCAGAAACGAGACGTGAACCGTGGATCTCTATCCGAGATGATACTCAACGGTACGCCATGTAGTCTGATGATCTCCCGGCAATACAGATCTGCCAATCGATCCAGGGAATCAGTCCTCCGGATCGCTAAGAAGTGCGCTGATTTAGTTAATCGATCAACGATTACCCAAATCGCGTCATGGCCTCGTCGTGTCCTCGGCAACCCTACCACAAAGTCCATGGTAATGTGATCCCACTTCCACTCAGGAATAGGAATCCGCTGAAGTAATCCTGCAGGTCTCTGGTGTTCAGCCTTCACCTGCTGACAGACAAGACATCAAGTTACAAAATCCGCGATGTCTTCTTTCATGTCGTCCTTCATGTCGTTCCACCAATAGAAACATCTCAAATCTTGGTACATACGAGTACCGCCTGGGTGGACAGCAAATCATGAGCGATGAGCCTCCGGAAGTAACTCCTATAAGACCGGATGAGACTGAAGCACGCAAAATCTGTCTCGGTAGTGTATAACACCCTCCTCGTCTCGTGTGAACTCGGTCCGCTGCCCGGAAGCTATCTGGCTGTAAATAAACTGCAAATACTGATCAGCAGCCTATGGCTCTCATATCCCTGTCCTGATCAACGACTGAGCAACCATGATAACCAGAGTACCCTGCTCTGTCTGTCCTTACGCCTCAAGGCCTAAATCGGAGAAACCTTAAATCAAGTCTGTGACCACAACTCGGTGGCAAGCTAAAGTTCCTCCGGACTTTCTGCTAAGCGCATCGACAACCACATTAGCTCTCCTCGGGTGATAGCTAATGGTTCAATCAAAATCCTTCAGGAACTTCATCCATCTCCTCTATCGGAGATTAAGTTCCTTCTAAGTAAACAGATATTTGAGACTCTTATGGTCAGTGAGAATCTCAAATGTAACGTCATATAAATAATGTCACCAAATCTTCATGGCAAAAATAATGGCGACTTGCTCTAGATCATGAACAGGGTAGTTCTTCTCATGTTCCTTCAACCGACGAGAACATAGGAGACTACCATATCGTGCTGCATCAGAACAGCGTTCAAACCCTGAATAGATGCGTCGGTGTAGAGGACATATCCGTCCTCTCCAGAAGGTAAAAATCAAAATCGGAGCCGACACTAGTCTCCGCTTCAGCTCCTAGAAGCTGGTCTTGCCATCCTTAGTCCAAGTGAACTTCATGCCTTTCCTGGTCAGACGTGTAAGTAGCATAGCAATCCGTGAGAAACCCTCAACGTATCTCCGGAAATATCGAGCCAAACAGAGAAAGTTGCGAGCCTCTTCTATAGACTCCGTCTACTCCCAACGGTAACAACCTCGATCTCCTGTGGAACCACGGTATACTCCTACTGATGATCGTGTGTCTCAAACATCTCACAGAAGACAACCAAAATACGCACTACTGATCTTCACATCTAAACGTTTCCATCAAAGCATCTCTAGAACTATGCAAAGATGAAGTGCGTAACTCATCGTGGATCCGAAATAGATCACAACACCGTCAACAAAGACAATGGAAACTGATCTAAACATCCTCGAAATACCAAAATCATCTAGTCTCAGAAAATATCTAAGGTTCTGCAAGCCTTAATGATAAAACCAAGATACATAATGTCTGTATCACAAACCTTCTAACCATAAGATCCCTGACAATAAGTCTGAAATATGATCACCAACGATATAAATCATCTAAGCATAGATCCTCCAGTGTGAGAGCAACGCTCCATCACAGAAAATACCACATATGTGGGAGCAACACTCTACCACAAGAAATCCTCAATATGTAGGAGTAACACTCCACTACAAATAATCCATAATATGTATCTGCAATAGATATGAGAGCAATGCTCCGCTACAAGCAATTTGAAATATGTATATGTGGGAGCTCCGCTCCACCACAAACGATCCATAAGTGTCCAAGGCACCTAACTATCCAACTAGAGGCTGCACGAGACCACTCAACCACATATCAATGTGAGTAGCCTAGGGTATAACAACCTAGTAAGCAAATCAAATCCATAGTCAACTCTATCATCATCCTAGTGGATCGGTCACCCACTAATAGAAGAATTAATTGACAGGATAATACAACCAATAACATAATGTAGACACTTACTCTACATTCAACATAGGTAGAATCATCATGATACTACCAACAATGCACCTGGCACACGTGCACACACAACATAGGTATGATCGACATAATCATCCAATTAGTACACACTAAACACACTCATAGCACAGGTATAAATTAGTGTAATACCTCCAACAATACCTACCGAACCCGTGTGCATATATCAACATAGATATAATCGACAATACACCTCAAACAACCTCACATGGTATATATACACCTATGCCAAGAGTTTAATCAACGTAATACTTCCAAACAAACCATAATCGACACAAGTATACTCTCAAAACAATCATATAATAAACAAGATATCTCAAATATTACACCCAACACATCCGCACATATTACGACTCAGATTAGATCGATAAGATACATCCAATAAAACACTCAAACATATGTGCACATTCCACAACATAGTTTTTAATTGACAAATACCTCCCATAAATAATCAGACATGTATGTCTAACCACCCGGGTATAATCTACTAGAAACCCACAATAATCATATGTACAAAGGTGTACGACCCAAAAGATAAAGTCAGAATCCAAAAACATCAAGACACTCTTATTTTTATCCTAAAAAATATCAGCCCACATAATATCAGATGAATAAATCTCTACTCCCCATAAGTGCAAATTAATATTCCAAACATCAAATCATTATTTATCCACATAATCCAATATCAGAGGAAGCAAATATCAATTTTATCATCCTATTAACTAACCACAACTAACCAGATTTATTAAAATTCATAGGCACACAAAACCGTAAACTCTCTAGCACCTGGTTTATAATCTAATCACCAACTATAATCATCAAATCTGTGAGTATCATACATGACACTCACTATGTCACCATCAACGACAACCCAAATAATAGATCATCAAAATAATTATCCACTAATAGATCATCAAAACAAATATCTAGAAATAGATCATCAGACAACCACATAACATTTACTCTCATAAATCATTAGAAATCAACACATCACAATATCTGATCTCCCAATATCCCTCAAATCATTCTCAACAATGATCAAACATGACAACTCTCCAATGACCAATTTTCATCGTATCGGATACCCTAATATCCAAAGATACGAGTATAAAAACTCTACTGGCTAAGTCCACAGGAATATATAGGTATCATCCATTACCCAGTTAACAATAGCAGAGGCTGATATGTACCTCCATCTCCTAATAGTAGTAACAAAAGCTAAAACTACTGATGGTATGATATAAAAATCACCAGAGACTATAATCCTTGATCTCTATTAGGGTCGACCAAGATCAGTGGCTAACCCATCACATGTAATATGGCCACAACAACAAGACAGGTAATAAGGATAAAGTGCTAATAGATATCCTAACTATCATAAAATAAACATCATACCTATTTGCCGTCTGGAGATGTTCCATCGCTGTCTAGTCCCCAACTTCTGACCTCAAAATTTCTGAACATGAAAATCACTAGAAATCCATATAAATTCGAAACGGAAATCCATAACATATACCTAATGAAAATCCGTGCAATCCAAAATAACTACCCAGTTTGACTCGCAAACTTGGGCTAACCCAAATATCCAGAATACCAACAATAGGTATCCGATAAATCTCCAGAACACCAAAAGCAGGTATCATAACCCGCTCTGATACCAAATAAATTGGTATCAGATAAATCTCAAAAATCCATAATACAAAAATCTAACAAGTATCTCCAAACTTGGCGCTTTGATACCAAGTAAATAAATTGGTATCAGGTTATCCCAAACATCCAAAATACGGAAAACAAAAGATCGTAAAACTGTGCTCTGATACCAAATAAATTGGTATCAGAATAAATCTCGAAAAACCAAAACACATAGCAAGTATCGTATACCTGCTCTGATACCACTAAATTGTCACGCCTCGGAGGAGTCCCTGTCCGAAGAAATTTCGGCAGCATCTCCCCTGTACGGCGGACAATCTGAAACTTTCTACATAACCACATACCTCAGCCACATGAGGCTGGAATAATAACAAAAATAAACAAACATATATATAACCATCACACGCAGTTAATAATAAATACACTGTAACAATGAACATATGACTCAAAAACAACCCTACTCAACTGCACTCGTAAATCTCAAATCCGACGATAAGATTAACTTACCTCTTCTGCCGTCCAGGCTGGCATGTAGTAGAACAAATCCAAACCATACAAAAATCCATCGATCATATGAATCCATACAATATCCAAATCCTCAAATAGAATAAGTCTAACACAGTCTAAATAAGAAACCAAAAAGATAAATACAGCTTGAGATCTGTAGGGGATTAGCAACTGGAATTCTCTCCTAACAACATTAACCTGAAAAATAACAACAATGGAGGCGGGGTGAGTCCAATACTCAGTAGGTACAATTGATATGCAAAGTAAAGAAATAACACCTAGCACTAATCATGCGTACAGTCTCCTGATAAAAATAAGGATAAATGCAAAACGAAGTAGACAGGAGAGAATCTGTACTAACCAGGACCCGGTATAAGGACAAACAATCCGAAAGGTATAGAAGACCTGTATGCATGTCAAACATAGGTATCCAAACAATATGCAGCATATAAATGCAGCAAGCACAATCACAAACAATAAATGCATCGTGCATATGATGCCAATGTCATGGTCACCCCTGACGCCAGTCAGCCAACTCATAACAAAAGTGGGACCGAGTGGGTAGGGCTGTGATAACCGTGCACTCTGCATCACTACCCCTGATGAGTGACCGAGTGGACGGGATGCTGTCGGAGTACACACGTACTCCTACCCCAAATCATAAATGGGGGAGCGCAATGCTCTCATCTCCCGGTACGCTATGACGGGGAAGGATCTCTAATGTGCTACACGATGTGTCACACTACCCATGAGCGGACCAACGGAGCACCGGAAGAGCCAAACTGACGTGCTACCACGCTGTGTCACGCTACCCATGAGCGTCACAACGGAGCACTGAACAGTGATGAAAACTGGCAAAGTGCTCAACAATAATGGAGCAATCTATCGCACAGCATGCGATCATGCAAATGGTGCATGTCACTAAGCATGGTAATATACTAAACCAACCTCTGGACATATAACAATGGGCACCATAGTGAATAAATCATATCAAGGTATACTGATCAAATAAGGTATCAAACCTAGGTCCTGACATGGTAAAACATGGTTATATCACTACCCATGAGCATGTGAAATCAGATAGGTATCAATACGATATGCAAACAAACAATCAATCAAGCAGGCAACATGTATCAGGCGGTGATTAACCGAAACAAATAAGAAAAACACAATTAATGCAAATTGTTAATTTCATTACTAAGCATATCAAAGACAATAAGTCAAAAGTACCCGCCTCCGAAAATAGAAAGGTCCAATCTGACTCCGAGATACTCGTCTCGCGTCAAAATCCTGTGTCACCAATATACGTACATTTATTTAGCTAGAACTCAACGAATAGCTAAATAAAATCTCAACGACCAATAGGATAAGATCCTAATCAACCTATACATGATCAACAGCATAAATCCAATCCCTTATGATCTACAACTAAGCAAATGCTTAATCCATAGACCACATCATCTCAATACGTATCTGAATTCCTAATCACATTAAGAAATTCTAAATTATTACACCTTACCTCAAAATCACAGTCGTGATCACTGATCCAATGCCAAGATATAGTTGCTGCTGGATCAAGATTTGTGGCCGAGATTGTAGACCTGTTGTCTTCCAAATCAAACGCCCCAATCAATGGTTACTGACCAAGAAACCAACAAGTTCTAGTGTTACTACTTGGATCTGTAATCCAAACGCAGATCAAAAGAATACTACTGATAAGAAGGAATAGCAAGGATACGTTGCTCACCTCACTTACATGTGAGCGGGGAAAGAAGAATGACCGAACGACAGTGGAAGCTAAGCCGCGGGAGGGAGGACCTCTGGTCCCAAGAGCCGATCACCACAAATTAGTGAGGAGGAGCCAAGACTCGGAACTAGGGCAGAGATCAAACTCGGCAGGCAAGGTGGCGTTGGCACTGGGGTTCGGGACAGAGGAAGGAAGGAAAATCGGGAAACAGAGGAGGGAAAACCAGCACTGCTCGTTGTCGACTCTGTGAGTGGCGGCCGGTGACGGATCTAGGGCACGACTGGCACAAGCGTCGGGTGAGGTGGAGGCCGGAAGAAGAGAGGAGATGGAAACCCTTCCAGGCAACGACGGTGCGGTGCAGAGATGCGGCAGTGAGGAAGAAGGGCACATATGAATCGGGCTCGTGGTGTGCAACGGAAAGAAGCGGCAGTGGTGGCTCACGGCTCGCTAGGGCACAATAGAAGAGAAGTATCGGGAGGCAGAGGAGGCGTCGGCTTCTCCGCTTAAGCACGAGGGAGGAAGGAAAAACCGCCGCGGCCGGCGGTTAGAGCTCCGGCGGTTAGGGCTCGGAGAGGGCACGGGCGGCGTCGGGGAGAAAAGGGCTCGGCGCTCGGGTTCGGCGAGAAAGAGAGAACGACAGAAAAAAAATAAAAGAAAAGGCAAAATAAATAAATAAAGAAAAGGAATTAAGAAATTCAACTTTTCCTCATTTAAATGGGGTAGCCTAAACAGGCTTTTCCGGTCCCTGTTTTTATCCCCGTCAACTTGTCCGTACGAGCTCCGAAAAATTCCCGAAAAATATCCAAAAATTCCCGAAAATTCCCTTATTCATATTCGCCTATTTCCGGTATTTTACAGTATGATCGGTAGGTAACTAATTACCAATTACATCTCTATGCAACTCTTGTTTATAGGATCAAGATCCGCATGTATATTAAAACTTGAGTTAGCTTTGGCTAAATCGCCCAAGAGTTAATATAAATGTGATTTTGACCTATCTACCAACCATTGGAAAATGCCTATTGTTAAATTCGATCCAATTGAGTTTAACTAGTTTTACTCAATCTGATTGAGTTTGTACTCACCCAGGCGTTGATAGGCGGGACCAAGATTGTCCCTCCACACCCTACCAAGATAATATGCATTGCTCTGCTTTGGCAGATTCAACAACAATATGTGATCGAGGTAGTGATGGGTATCACGGCATGGTAGGAATTTTGAGTTGACGCGATTAAGATCTAATCTAATCGTTGATGTGTATCATATACGTGATTTAGATCTAATCTAATCATGGTGCATCATATACGTGATTTAGATCTAATCTAATCGTTAAGGCACTAATTAATTACTCTACTCTAGCATGCATCACATACACACACAAGTAATTAATTAAATTGTGATTAGTCATGGCCCTACTATGATATTCTCAAGCCAATGAGAAGATTGGATGGTCAACCTAGGGTCAACAGCTTCTCCAAGGTCCTCCCTTTGACCGCCATGTGTTGCTCGCATCCTCCTCGTAACTCCTCCTCGAGTGGACCTTCCACCGCTCCAATTTTGTACATTACAAATTTGAAACTTGAGTTACATTCGAGTCTAAAACTATTTTACAACAGGAATATTAAAATATAGAAAGGCACGATGCGCAGGTCGCATAGAAAATACAACACGCACATCACACAAAATGGCGCACAGGCCATAATATGAATTACAACACATTTTGTCCAATCTTATTGGGTATTTGGGCCATGACCATCACAAAAATTATACATAATTCTAAATTATGTAATTTCTATAAATTTCTATATTTTTTTTTACTATTTTACAATTTTATGAGTTACAACTTTCCGGCGGTCCCGTTTAGCGGTTTTTGGGTGCGATCACGGGATAATGCCCCTTGCGGGGTTAGGGGCAGCACCCCTTCTCGTGAAATGAGTCTCACGAGTGTCCCACGATGATCTTACAGTGCCCTAAGCCGCTATCCCAAAATATTTTGGGCGAGACCTTGTCGTTTCGGAAGGTGTTTCTTGGTAGTCGAAGCCTACAAGTGACCAAACACTTGTTGCTTCGCTTCTACGAGAAAAATACCCATAAAATACATAAAAATAGTAAATATACAGAAACTTACAGATATGTAGTTTTTCATAAAAACTAAAATAAAATGCGTACACGCTTCGCACGTGGCTCTGATACCACTGTTGGGACTTTCGAGCCGCAAAAATCGCTTTTTGCGTTGTGGAAACCCCGAAGTCCCATGCCACCGGATCCGTACGAAGATAAAAAATTTCATGTACATGTTTTCTAACCTAGATCTACTCTAGATCTACATGGTAGAGATTTATACCTTTGATGCGAAGCCCTTCGCTTATCCCGCTCGTCCAAGAAGATGCCGGATCTCAAGGGTGTCAAATGAACACCCCTCTATGTGTATCCACACGAACAATTAGGTGGAGAAAAACCTATTAAGTGTGCTAGCACTCAAGGAGGTTTTGGCCAAAGTGGAGGAGAGGGAGAACAAGAAGAGAAGAGGAAGAAGATGAAAATCAATTTCCTTGAATTAGCACACAAATGCACTAATTTCTCCTTTTAAGTGGCCAGCCACTTCATGGTGGTTTGTAACCTCCATGGGATACCAAGGGTCACAACTCTTGGTCTCCCTCATGAGGTGGCATACCATGAAGTAGTCTTGATGATGTGGCACATCATTATTGGCTGGTCCTTATGCCAAGTCATCTAATGAAGGCATATGGTCAAGTCAAGGTCAAGTCAAACTTGACTCTTAATCTTCCTTCTCAAGTCAAGTCAAACTTGACCTCTTACCTCCCATGGTTGATTAAATCTAATCATTTGATTCAAGCTAACTTAATTTAATGAATCTATATTCATTGAATTAAATTGATTCAATGAGTCATAATCTAAATTAGACTCATTCAACACATGAATCAAATTGAGTCCAACTCAATTAGTCTAATTTGGATTACTCTTAATCCAACTTGGTTCATCACATGAACCTAATCCTCTTGGTTCATCAAATGAAACTAATCTCCATCTAATTGCCCTTTGTGTGTGACCCTATAGGTTCTTGTAACGTTGGCAATGCTCCTAAACCCATTTAGAAGCATAACTAATGAGCGGTATCTAGCAACACATCATTACTACCCAAGTTACAAGAATGTTGAGATCCAACATCACCTTTGTGACTACTAATTGTGACTCTTCACAATATATGACAAATGTCCTTCTATCCTTGACATCTAGATTGATCAATTTGAGGCATAGATGGTGTCATTCTCTAATCAATCTAAATCTTGAACTCCAAGTAGACTCACTATAATCAAATGGCTCAATATCTCATATTGACTCATTTGAGCATGGTCATGCACTTAGTGGTCTCACTCTATCAAGAATAACGATGTCACTCCCGTTATATAGGAGGGATAGATCCCATCTACATCACTCACATCCCTCCGCATAATTTGTTACATACCCAGTAATCGCCTTTATAGTCCACCCAGTTACGGGTGATGTTTGACGAAGCCAAAGTATGCAACTCCTTATGTAGGGAACCATGGTGACTTCAGGTCCAAGGACTAATAGTCATACTAATAGCCACATGAGAAAGTATATGACACTCATATAACAATCCATGATACTTTCTCATGGCGAGTCATTCAGTATACATTCTCCAATGCATACCCATGTGTCAACTTGATATCTCTATATTCATGGCTTGTGAGATCAAGTCATCGAGTTGACCTGCATTCTAGTCTCATCGAACTAACATTGTCCCTGAATATTAATACTTGACTAGGAATGATTAAGAATAGTGTTCTCTATATCATCTCACTATCGATTCAACCAATCGATTGATATAGATAAGAACCTTCTACTCAAGGACGCTATTATACTTAGTTATTTGTCACCAATACAAGTAAGTACAATAACCAAAACAAATGCCTTTATATACATAGGAATATGATACAATGAGTCTATACAACAATCATCATATGATTGGCTCTAGGACTCTAACTAACAAGTAGCCATGTGGCAATGTATATTGGTTTTATTTGTCGCTGCTACAGGGGAGGTGTTGTCTGATTTTCATTGGGCAACCTTACCCTAGGGGTGTGAAAATTTATTAGTATCAGAGCCACAGGTTTACGAGGCTTGTTTTCTCATGTTTTTGATTTTCATGATTTGGTTTCTCGAGGTGACCTTTCGAGTTTTGGGACCAGGCAGTGACAGGGCATCTCCAAGTTATACGAGGTATGTTTGTCTACTATTATCATACACTTCTGTTGGTATTTATCCAGTTGTTTGTAGTATGTGTGACATGTGTTGAATCAATCACTGTTTAGATGCATCATACACTTGTAGAATCACTGTATATGTCCATCAAACCCTACTAGAGATCAGGAATTACAGTCTCATGAGATTTCTTTTACCTTACCATCAGTACTACTAATTTTTACTATTACTAGTTGGGTAGTGAATACTATCTGGTAAATATCATGTTTGGGCTCAATCAGTAGAGTATCGATTTACTTGTGTTGGTTCAGTCAATAGAGGATCGATTTATCTATGCTGGATTGGTCAGTAGAGGGCTGATTTATTCTTGTTGGTTTTATTAGTAGAGGGTTGATTTGCTCTTATTAGTTTGGTTAGTAGAGGACCGACTTACTCTATTTCATGAAGATTCTAACCCTTGAGTTATTTATGTTTGGTTAGATAACCTAGAAGACATATATGAGTACATGACTTGTACAGATGTAGAATGGACTGAATTAGCCGCCTGCCCTTATTGGCTCGACAAGTCTGTAGAGGATCGATGTATCCTATTCCATGGGGACTTTGACCATAGATTGTATGTACCTGGTTGGGTAACCTAGAAGGTACATTTAGTTAGATGACTCTCAATATGGAAAAGTGTAGAGCTAGTTGCTTAACACTTATATGATACATCCGTTATATAGGTGTATGAATTGGTGAGTACATTCAGATATATGACTTGTACTGGCCAAAAAGGATGATGTTACTATCCTTTACGTGACCAGGCACCACGTGAAGGAAGATGCAGAAGATGAATTTTGAGAACAAAACATCTCTTGGTGATTATTCTGGAGGTGTTTTGAGAGAGAGTACTTCTCTACTTCCTTTGGAAGCATAACGGGTTATAAGGCAATGGTCAGTTGACTTGCCTAATGTTGTTCCATGGGAGATCCAGACTCATGGATTAATCTAATATCGTTAAATATCCTTGATGATACCTAGAGTTAAATGACCCTCAATGATGCGAAGTAGGTGGTGTTAGTTGATTAACACCCATAAAGTTCCACCGTTACCGAGTGGAAGTTTCAGATGATGATCTTCGGGTAGCAGAGCGATGATCGACAGTTATGTCAGTTGGCTATTTGTTGACAGAGTTCCTCTACTCTGGTGTGCATTTCTCTTCACTAGAGGTTATTGAACCTCAGGTGGAGCAATCGTAGTCGGACACGTTACAAAACAATAGTTAGTTGACTCAACTAGCATTGTTTCTAGAAGTAGCTCAAGATCTTAACCACATGATCGTTTACTAAAGGTCTTGAAGTCTATAATTTAGATTAGAGTATTCGATCTTTTATTGACAGTTATCGGAGGACATCTTACGGGTATGATTATGAGATTTGTGGTGATATTCTCTAATGGGTAGACTCTTAGTTAGGAGGTTGATTGACCCTTTGGACTTTGGATTATCATTCCTTTATTGTGGATTTTTGAGTATTTGAAAGGAATGAGATTCGACATACTCTCTAGACATTTTTGAATAAGATTAGTAGAGTTTTCATACTCATATCTTATGTATTGACCGTATTTCTACCATTTGGAGATTGACCTTTTTCCTGATCATTGGGATGCCCTTGGATTTCAGTTATGGTATATTTTTGGTAGGATGGTGATATATTTCTACATCTTGATTGTAGCTCATTATGAGAGCGGATCAGTGGGAAATTAGATTGGTGAGTCCATGACTGGTCTGTCTCACTAAAGATATACGATAATGGATTTTCCCACTTGAGATAATTCCTATAGTGGTACAACATGGGCGTGCAATGTTGAACTATGGTGGATATATATTTAAGTTTGTTGGTAGTGGGTGTTGAAAGATGGATGCCTTTGTGCAAGAGGCTATCAGGTTTGATTGATGTTGAGGATGATTTGAGATTGATGGATATTGTGAGATCATATATTATGATATGTTGATTCCTGATGGTTTATTAGTGGATATCCTTTTACACAACTTCTAAATGTTGTAATATCTGATTTTCAGATACTCTATTAGTGGATATGGGACTTGATGATCTATTGTTTGGTATTTGATGTTGATAGCGACATGAGGAGTAGCACTTGTGTGATATTTATGGATTTGGTGATTTGTAGTTGGTGACCCGATTACAGACCTATTGCGAATGATTTTACGGTTGAGAATGGCTGTTGTACGGATAATATGAGTCATTGGTTTTACCATTTAGGTTTACAGTGCCCTAGATGTTTTTATAGACTCGATGTATTTGGTATTCCTAGGGTGTTTGGATCAATTTTCATTATCTTCATTGATGATGTTGTGATCTATTCCCGATTCGAGGTGGATCACGTACCCTATCTTCGCATAGTTCTAAAGAGGTTTCGATGGGAACATCTATATGTGAAGTTCACTAGTGCATATTTTGATTGTCTTCTATGAGATTTTTGAAACACGTGGTCACCAGTAGGGGTACACCTGTGGATCTACAGGAGATAGAAGTTGTTACCAGTTGGGAGTAGTCGTAGTCTATATAGGAGACTCACAGCTTCCTAGATCTGATTGGATATTACCGGAGATTGGTTGAGTCTCTAGCATTGTTATGTTCGTTGATGCTTACAAGACCAATTTTAGTAACTGAAATGAAAAGTTGATAACTGCACCCGTCTTAGTTGTATTTTCTAGTGTAGACGGATTTGTACTCTACATAGATGTTGTTAGAGTGTATACTAAAAGCCTAGCTTTTTGTAAATATTTACTTTGAAATAAAGAATCACATTGGTCAAATGTCTACATTTATATGCTAAGTGTAGTTGTTCAATTAATTTATACTGTGCACAACATGGTGTGTGGTGTCACACACAAAAGATCATGTTATCAGTTCCTTATAAATTATAAATAGTAGCTCACGACTAAGATGGATAGGAACAAACCATTGAAATAGTCATAGTGTAATTTGGTATTAATTTATCTTGACTATAAAATTACACTAGTACACTCTGAGTGTATTGAGCAGGACCATTTAAGGTAGTTTCTTTTTATACTGACTGCATAAAAAAAAAGACCTTTGTTATTATGGAAGTGTGTGCTTTTAATCCTGATATAATAACAAGCGCATATATTTAGTATTTATTTCTTTAATTTATTAGTGGTGAGATTTAGTTCGATAAATCAATAGGACTGATAAGTTGGGAAATAATATTATTTATAGTGTGTCTTTTTTATTATAGAAGGAAATTGTGTCCTACAATCTACGTTGATGATGTCCCCAAGAGGAGCTCATAAGGATTGTCATGTAAACCCTGCAGGTGGACTTAGTCTGACATGACAATAAGATTGAGTGGTACTACTCTTGGAGTTAGATATTAATTAAGTCAGTTGTCAATAACTCATTTAATTAGTGGGCATTCGATATCTTAAACACAGGGAGAATAACACACTCATGATAAGAAGGAGCCCATATAGTAATATGGGATTGGTGTGGTAGTTCAATAATAACTCTTTAGTGGTATGAGTTATTATTGATGAACTCGAGTTGTGTGTTTGGGCGAACACGGGAAGCTCAAGTTCATCGAGAGACCAAAACCAATTCCTCCACTCGGTCCCTGTCGTAGCCTCTTATTTATAAAGTCTTATATCCACCTAAACCCAACTTTTTACCCACCTTAAGGTGGTCGGCCAAGCTAGCTTGGAGCCCAAGCTAGGGCCGGCCAAACCAAGGAGAGATGGGTTCAAGTGGTGGTCGGCCCTAGCTTGGAGACCAAGTAGGTGGTCGGCCACAATAAAAGTAAAAGGGATTTTAATTTTAAAATATTTCCTTATGTGGAAGCCATGATTTAAAAGAGAGTTTTAAAATTAAATTTTTCCTTTTATAGTTTTTACAAAGGATTAAGAGAAAGGTTTGATATCTTTCCTTATTTGTAGTTAAAAGGAAGATTTTAATTTTGGAGAAAACTTTCCTTTTTGTAATCATCCACATGTTTTAATAGAGAGATTTTAATTTATAAAAGTTTCCTTTTATAACCAACCATGAAGGGAATTTTTAAAAGAGAAATTTTTATTTTAAAAATTTCCGGAAACAAATTAGGAAGTTTTAATTTTGTGTTTAAAACTTTCCTTATTTGGAGGACTTGTAGGGGTCGGCCACAAGATGGATTAAGAGGAAATTTTAATTAAATTTTCCTTATTAGTCATTGACAAGGAAAATAAGGAAGTTTTAATTATGTCTAAAACTTTTCTTATTTGCCAAGACCAAGGAATATAAAAGAGATGGTAGAGGTGTCTCACCTCATTACACATATCTATTATTTCTCTCCTCTCTTCCTTGGTGGTGGTCGGCCCTCATCCTTCCTCTCCTCCTTTTCTTCTTCTTTGGTGGCCGGCGGCATCAACTCTTGGGGAGATTTTGGTGGCTGGATTTAGCTTGGAGAAGAAGTAGAGAAAGGAGGCTTTGTTTCTTAGCATCCCTTAGAGCTTGGTTGGTGGCCGAAGTTCTTCATCTCAAGGAGATTGTTGGTGGCCGAAACTTGTAAAGAGAAGAAGGAGGCTTGAGTGGATTCTCGTCTTGGTAGATCGTTGCCCACATGACGTCTGAGATAAGAAGAGGAATACAATAGAAGATTGTGAGGTCTATAAGCTACAAAAGGTATAACTAACTATTAGTTTCCGCATCATAACTAGTTTATTCTTTTGTTTAGATCTTGAAATACCAAACACAACATGCTAATGATTCTAGGCTATCGAATTTATGTTTCGATTTTGTGTTTCTTTTGTTTTTCGATCTTGTGATTCGATTGTTCTTAATGGTTAAACCTAGGGTTACTGTAAGGAGATTAAATATTGAATTTCGTTGAATGGCTTTGTCTAGGAAGTGGTGGATGATCCCATACCCAAGAAGGCTCAGTGCCTCCCCATGTTTAACCTGGAAGCCGATCTCTGAAATAAATATTTAATCAAATTTGTAACATAGGTGGATTTGGATTAATAATGTTAAGCATCATTTGCAATCCAATTCTAAACCTCTAAGAACAGATAAGTTGAATTTGGAATCAATAATGTTAAGTTCTGTTTGTGATTCCAAATTTAATTTCTAAATAACACAATAGATTATTAGGAAAGGTTCAGGACTTGTACAATATTTTTGTACAGGGGAACCGGTACGATATTCCATGTAGCAACCAGCAGATGTATCGTACCTGGGGTTTGGTATAGTTCTGATGTAGCATGAGCGGAGTAGTCTCGTGTCATTAGTTAGAAATTCTCGTGTAATGAGAATTAGATTCTTTATTTTTGTGGGAGATTATGTGTGTTCCCAAGTCACTTCTTATCCGGGAGGAGTTACTAAAGGAAACATATCGATATGGATTTGCGATACATCTAGGGGACACTTGATGTATGGAGACTTGAAGCGTTCTTATTGGTGGAACAACATGAAGAAGGACATTGCGGATTTTGTAGCTCGATATCTAGTATGTCAGCAAGTGAAGGCTGAATAGAGATGATTAGTAGAATTGTTTCAGTAGGTTCGGATATCAGAATGGAAATGGGAGCATGATCTAATGGACTTTGTTATGGGATTATCCAGGACACGGAGAGGATATGATGCGATTTGGGTAATCATTGTTTAGTTGACTAATTCGCTTCCTTTCCATCGATTCGAGGGATGGATTCTTTGGATCGACTAGTAGTGTTATACTGTACAGAGATTACAAGACTTTATGGTATATCTCTGAGTATTGTATTGGATGGAGATCATCGATTTCACATCATGGTTTTGACTATGGTTATAGCAGATTTTGGGTTAGGACCTTACTTTAGTATAGATTTTCACCCTCAAACTGATGGATAGTCAGAGCGCCCTATACAGATGTTGGAGGATTTATTAATATTGGATTATGGATTTCAAAGGTAGTTGATTTACTCACAGTTGGCTAGACAGCAGTGTGAAAGTAGCAAAAGCAAGGTGGGCTCATAACCCACAGAGTCATCCCTTATGGTTAGAGATTTGTTCAAGAAACTTGGACGGAGTAGTATATGAGCATGTTGCATAGTTGATATCTTTAGATGAGAATCTCTGAGTTGAATAGTAAATTTAGGGACTAAATTTTTATTAGTGAGGGAGAATGTAAAATATGACACCCAAATAATAAGTAAATAATAAGGTTATTTGAGAAATAATCTTATTGGATTTTTCAAGAATTTTTTAGAATTATTTTGGGATTTAAACGGAGTCCGTATGACTCATTTTGCGAGGATAGGAGTAGAGGCCTATTTGGAATATGCGAATTTAAGTGGGAGTTGATTAGGATTGAACTTAGGTTTTAATTAGGCTAACCTAGGTTAATGCTACAGTAATCTAGATTTAAAAACGTTGAAACCCCTTCTTTTCCCCTGATTCTTCTTCCCCATTCATTTCATCCCGAGCCAAACCAGCGACCGACGATCTTTCTCTTCCCCTCTCGGCATCGCCGGCGCAGATCACACCGAAGCTTCAAGGAGGAAAGCTACTGATTCTTCTCCTCTCTCCTTCTCTCTCGATTTCTCTCTCGTGGATGGTCCGATGCACCCAACACCAACGTAGGGCGACTTCTTTCCGACGATCTCATTCTCTCCACGTCGCTTGAGGACCTTTGTTGGATTCTTGAAGATACTGTTGTTGTCCGAACCTTTTTTTCCAGTGGAGCGATCGCCTTCTCTGATGGTTCTTGCGCACGTCCGAGGAGATCCGATCTAGGGCTCAACGAGGGGCCTTGATCTGCGTCGTCTCCAGCCGATTGACCTTCTCATTCATCCTCTTCAATCTGTTGTTGGAGAGTGATCGGTTGCTCCAAATCTACTGGACTAGATCAAGCGACGCCACCTGGAATTAACCGATCTAGGAAGGCATCAGATCAAGGTATTGGTGGATTTTCCCTATTGTCGATCACTGCTACTCCTTTTCTTGAAGTTGTGGAGGTCTCAGAGTAGACGTGAGGGTCTGTTGAGGTAAGTTTGTACTATTGGTTAGTGGTTCAGCAATTCTTTTGTTGTATAATTAGTTTTCTGGATTGATTCTTGGAAGGTTGTGGTATAGTTGTTCTTTGTAGCTTCCGGACAATGGGTGGAGGGTTGTTAGGTACTGGATTGGCTGCCCTATATCAAGGTGAGTGTATTCTAGTGATGTACTTCTGATTTTCTCACTAGTATGTTACTAAATTAGGTTTTTCTAATGGGATGTTTAGGGTTTCATTGTTCTAGGTAACCCGGGTTAGCTAATGCGTTAAAGATAACTATTTCTTTTGGTACATGATTCATACTGTTAGAATGTATACTAAAGGCCTAGCTTTTGTATAAACATTTATTTAGAAATAAAGAATCACAATGGTCAAATACCTACATTTATTTGTTAAGTGTAGTTGTTCAATTAATTTATATTGTAGATAACATGGTGTGTAGTGTCACACACAGAAGATCATGTTATCAGTTCTTTATAAATTATAAATAGTTGCTCACGACTAAGATGGAAAGGAACAAACCATTGGAATAGTCATAGTGTAATTAGGTATTAGTTTATCTTGACTAATAAATTACACTAGTACACTCTAAGCGTATTGAGTAGCACCATTTTAGGTAAGTTCTTTTTATACTGACTTGATAAAAGAACTAGACCTTAGTTATTATGAAAGTGTGTGCTCTTAATCCTAATATAATAACAAACACATATATTTAGTATTTATTTCTTTGACTTATCAATGGGTGAGATTTAGCTCGATAAATCAATAAGCCCGATAAGTTGGGAAATGATATTACTTATAGTGTGTGTTGTTGATTATAGAAGGAAATTGTATCCTAGTAATCTAGGTTGATAATATCCCAAAGAGGAACTCATAAAGATTGTCATGTTAAACCCTGCAGGTAGACTTAGTCCGACATGACGATGAGGTTGAGTGGTACTACTCTTGGACTAAGATATTAATTAAGTGAGTTGTCAGTAACTCATTTAATTAGTGGACATTCGACATCTTAAACACAGGGAGACTAACACACTCATAATAAGAAGGAGCCCAAAATATAATTTGGGATTGGTGCGGTAGTTCAATAATAATTCTTTAGTGGTATGAATTATTATTGATGAAGTTAAGTTGTGTGTTCGGGGCGAACACAGAAAGCTTAATTTCATCGGGAGACCAAAACCAATTCCTCCTCTTGGCCCCTATCGTAGCCTCTTGTATATAGAGATTTATACCCACCACATACTCACTTCTTACCCAACTCAAGGGGGTCGGCCAAGCTAGCTTGGAACCCAAGCTAGGGTTGGCCAAGACCCAAGGATGGAGCCAAGATTAGTGGTCTGCCCTAGCTTGGAGTCCAAGCTAGGTGTGGCCGGCCACATAGAAAATAAAAAGGGATTTTTATTAAAATTATTTCTTATGTGGATATCATGGTTTTAAGAGAGAGTTTAAAATTTAAATCTTTCCTTTTATAGTTTTCTACAAAAGATTAAGAAAAGATTTGAAATCTTTCCTTATTTGTAGATTGATAGGAGGATTTTAATTTTAAGAAAACTTTCCCTTTTTAACCATGTTCATGATTTAAAAGAGAGTTTAAAAAAAATTAAATATTTCTTTTATAAGTTTCTACAAAAAATTAAGAAAAGATTTGATATCTTTCCTTATTTGTAGATTGAAAGGAGATTTTAATTTTAAAGATAACTTTCCTTTTTGGAAATTATCCACATGTTTAAAAGAAAGATTTTAATTTATAAAATTTCCTTTTTATAATGCAACATGAAGGGAAAAATTATTGAAGAAATTTTTTATAAATTTCCGGAAACAAATTAAGAAGTTTTAATTCTTGTGAATAAAAACTTTCCTTGATGGAGAATTAGAGGTGGCCGGCCATTACAATTGAGACAAGGTTTTTAATTTTAATTAATTAAATTTTCCTTTTCATGGCAAAGTAATAAGGAAGTTTTTATTTAAATTTTCCTTATTTGCCAAGGCCAAGGATTATAAAAGAGAGGGTAGAGGTGCCTTCATGGCGAGAAAAAAACTCTATTCTTTTCTTCCTCTCTTTTCCTCCTTGGTGTGGTCGACCCTAGAGGTTTTCCCTCTCCTCTTCTCTTCTTCTTTAGTGGCTGGTTTCATCTTTTCTTGGAGCTCTTGTTGATGGTCGGTTCTAGCTAGGAGAAGAAGGAGAGAAAGGAGGTTTTGTTTCTAGCATCCCTTGGAGCTTGGTGGAGGTGGTCGAACCTCACATCTCTTGGAGTTTATGTAGTGACCGAAACTTCCTTGGAGAAGAAGGGCTTGGGTGGTTCTCATCTCGGAAGATCGTTGCCCACACAACGTCCGAGATTAGAAGAGGAATACGATAGAAGATCAAGAGGTTATTTGCTTACAAAGAAAGGTATAACTAGTAATTTTTTTCCGCATCATACTAGTTTTCTTTGTATAGTTATATTTGGAAATACCAAACACAAGAGGCATATGATTCCAGAGTTTCGAATTAGTTTCGAATTTATGTTTTTGTTTTTGTTTTTCGAATTTGTGATTCGATTGTTCCTTTTGGTTAAACCTAATGCTATTTTAGGAAATTAAATATTGAATTTCTATTAAAGGTTTTGTCGAGGCAGTGGTGGATGATCCCATACCCAAGAAGGCCTAGTGTCTCGCCATGTTTGACCTGGGAACCAATTTTAGAAATAAATATTTAATTAACTTTATAACATAGGTTGGACTTGGATCAATAGTGTTAAGTTCCTCTTACGATCTAAGTCTAAACCATTAAGAACAGATAAGTTAAATTTGGAATCAATTATGTTAAGTTCCGTTTGCGATTCCTAATTTAACTTCTAAAGAACACAATAGGTTGTTTAGGAAAGGTTCAACACTTGTACAAAATTTTTGTACAGTGGAACCGGTACGATCTTCCTAGGACAAACCAACACATACATCGTAGTATATGTATATAATTTGATACATTAAATGACACAGGACCTTAATCAAGGATGAGCCATGTGACGTGTGGAGGTTTCTGTTAGATACGAGGCATTTCGAGGTGGGTACTTCTTGCTTTGTCTCTTTAGTATATTGATCTTGGTGCATGAGCTATTTATTCAGATAGTTTCGGTGTTTATCTTGACTCCACTCGTTTTTTTTCCTTGTGCTTGATGCTTATCCACTCGATCTTTGAGCTACTCATTTCTATATCTATATAGTCTCTTGATGCTATCTATGATATTTAGCAGATACTAGATACCATGCTTACTTGCTTTGACTACTATTTATTTATGTATCTTATTGAGCATGCGGGCTTCATGTAGCATACCTAATTTCTATTTATATATATATATATGATAACTGTTGTATTTTACACATCATGTCATTGTATGCATGCCGGCGACCATGTCTACGTTGTGGTTGAGAGGGTCGTTGGCCAGGGGCTCACACTCGGCTACTCATGGGTAGTGGTAGCTGGAAGGTGCCGCTTATCCTATCGTGCCCCCACTCGCTCACTCAGGGGTAGTGATAGCTGGAGTTGCGGGAAGCAAGGACCCCCGTCGCAGACGTAGCTAGTTAGCTACTATACAATTGTCCCCTCGGCCACTCGAGAGTAGTGGTAGCTGGAGTGGTGTACAGTTTGTCACTGACCAGACCTCTCGACCATACAGAAGTCATGGTACAAAGGGGTGGGCGGGAGTGACCATCCGTGCATACGTTGTTATTATTATACTTGCTTATGCTGCTGTTTGTTTACTTATGCAGTTCTCTTTCTATATCGATGTGATATGCTTACTTATATTGAGTTATATACCTGCTACATGTGGTTAGACACTGGCTTACTCATTAGTACTATACCTCATATAATACCCTTGTAGTTATGAGCGGTACTGTAGCAGATATTTGCTACTTCTGACCTTCTATTACTAGCCTAGGATATGGTTTCAGGTATGGACATTATTATGATATCACTTTAGTATCTGCTATTTTCCCTAGGAGACTGTATACCTTTGTATCTCTAGTTGTTTATTATGTTCATACATTATTTGTCTATTACCGGCTGAGTCCCAGCACTCACCACCCCATGAACTAGTTTATTTTGTCAGATAGCAGGTAGATGATACAAGGACGCTTGGAGGATCCTGACTGCCAGCCCCACGTCACATTTGAGGACATTCTTTTGGGTTTCGTTGAGGCTTTACTTTTGTTTGATTTTATGAACTTGGTTCTATAATAATTTGATGTGGATTTAGAGCTCAGTCTTGTGGTTGCGTGTACTTTGGGTTTGTTGGTATTGTGTCAAGCCGGGTCAGCTCGCAAATTGTTATTTTGTAGTTTTGTGATGGTTGTTTTGTGATTTCCACTGTTCTTTTGTTTCAGCTGAGTGGGCTGCTATAAACTGTGTGGTTGTGTTTACTTTCAACCATGTGGGTTGCTACAAACTATGTGGTTGTGTTTATATCCAGTCGTGTGGGTTGTTGTTGCTTGTGAGTAGCCATGTGGTAATGTATATTGGTTTCATTTGTCACTGCTATAGGGGAGGTGATGTCCGATTTTCGTCAGGCAACCTTACCCTCAAGGCATGACAATTTAAGTGTATGAGAGGAAAGAAAAACCTGATTACCATCATATGCTCCTCTTTCAAGTTAGACTGAAGAGTAAAATCAAATGAAATCTAATTACATGTTTCATGGAAGATGTTTCTACTTACAGTATAAGTAATTTGAGTCCTTCCATAATCTGAGAGATCCCTGTGTTGTTTAAATAAACCAAACCTATGAGGTTATGCTCTTTGTAAATAAAAAATGAATATGAATAGGTTATATGTTTTGCAAAATAAATATCACCCAAATACTTGAGAATATAAAGATGTATAACTAAGAAAGACCCGTGTGATGAAAATAAAACCAAGATACATACATATATATATATATATATATATATATATATATATATATATATATATATATATATATATATATATATATATTGCACATTGATCGTTATTATCAGGTCGGAAGCACTAGTTACCTAGCACTTAGGTCGTTATAATGCTGCTCGGAAGCGATTGGATTGATGCCTAGAGGAAGTGAGTATTTAGTGTATTGGCCGTTATTAGCAGCTTGAAAGCACTATTTACCTAGCACTTAGGTCATTATAATGCTTCTCGGAAGTTGTGAGATTGATGCCTAGAGGTAGTGAAAAAATATTTAGTGCATTGGCAGTTATTAACAGCTAGAAAGCACTAGTTATCTGGCACTTAAGTCGTTATAATGTTGCACGAAAGCAATGAATGATGTTGATCTATGCATAGCAAATTTAAGTGAAAAGAAATAAAAGTTGAACACCAATATAAGTGAAAAGAAAATATAAGTTAAAATGGGCATGGAAGGCTAAGTAATTTAGATGATTCGATTTTACGGGTACGCTTTGAATGGGGCATTATCCTGGTCGAAGTGATTCTTTACTCATGCTTCTATTATCACTGTTCAAATCTTCTATCAGCTCTATGTCAACCTGTCATGAGATCTTCCCCTTGACCATTATTGCATCAGTTTCGTATGACTCTTTGTTTCTGCCATTAATACCACCTGCATTCTCTTGATAGGCTATAAAGCCCTTTTATTTTTTTTCCATTCTTCATATTCCATAGTGCTCACCTTCTGTCTGAGTTATACATCCTGAGAATATACATGGATGATAGTCATTCTCCTTTCCCTTTGGAGGCTCCTCTTCCTTCAAACATGGTAATGTTGTCTTACGTTGTTCTATGTATATTATTTTTTATCTATATCTTTGTGTTCAAGAGACTAACATACCCTTATCCCATCCATTGATGATGACTTACCGGCTAATCTTCGCTAATCTAGAAGCAATTAACAATAGCTCGCTATATCTTTGTTTAAAGAGTAATGAGTATTTCACCCGTCTAGTTGAGAAGTACACCAAGACTTGACCCCAAACCCAGCTCGGGCTCGTAACCGGGTTAACGGGTTGGTTGCCCATTGAGATGATTTGTTGAGCCAAACCGGAACTGGTCCGACAGCATGCTAAGCCAGTTTTAGTTCTAGGGCTTAAAAATTGGCGGACTATTGATTAATCGCTGGTTCGACCCACTGATTCACCCTATTTTTTTTGCCCGTTGGAATCACCTGTTAGCCATTGGAACCATCGATTAACATATGGTTCATAACTGTTGAAGGGGTGGGGGTTTTTTTAGTATTTTTTTCAACAATTAATATCATTTTACTATTTTTAAATTAATTGCTATGATTTAATGTCCGTTACTATCTAAACTCTATAAATAGAGAGTTCATTTCATCATTTTCTCACACATCTTCTTTATACTCTTAATCTCAATTTGGCATTCTCTATACTTTTTCGTCTTCGTTTCTACGCACTTTCATTTTCAATTTTTAATTACAATAAAAGGAAGTCGTGGAGGTGCATCATCTCAAGCTCAAAAGGGAAAGGAAATAGTGAATCTGCACGAGGACCCTAACATTCAATCCACCGATGATGAGACCAAGCACCTTCTGACACTCGAAACACAAGGAAGTACCGATGTAATTACTTCTAAGGTTAAAAAAATTCCTCCTATAAAGTCTTCTATTTTTACTAAATATTTTGAGAATGTCACTCTTCCATCGAGAGAATTGTGTGCAAAATATAAGCACTGCAATATTTCCTACAAATTCCAAGTTGGCATCGGCTATGAGTTATTGAAATGACATGTAGAAATGAAGCACCCAACGAAATATAGACTCGATTTTTCTCAAACATAATTATCCAGATTTTCTTCAACTAGGGATAGTACTGATTCTGATTTTTTTTTATATTCAGATAATAAATTAAGAGAATCATTAGCTAAATTTATTTTTTGTAGAACATATTTCTTTTAATTTGGATCTAAATGCATATTTGAATTCTTTTGTAAAGAATCTCTTAATCCATATGCTAAATGTATTCCTAAAACTACACTTATTCATACAATTAAAAAATTAGTGAAACAAGGGGAAAATATTTTAATTGATAAATTTAGTAAATTAGATAATAAAGTTTCTTTATGTTCCGATATTTGAAGTGATCATTGGTAAATATATTCGTATATGAGTGTGACTTGTCATTGGATTGATAACTCTTGGAACCTCCAAAAAAGATTGTTAGCTTATAGAGTTTTTGATTAATCACATAATACTCATAACATTGCATAATTATTATGTTTAATTTTAGAAGAATATGAATTAACTAAATATTTTTAAAAACATTAGATAATGCTAGTTCATACCGCTTATATAGATGATCTAAAATTTATTTGCCAACCTATTATTGAAGGTTTACTTTTTTATATTCATTGTGTATGCCATGTTTTAAATTTATGTGCTCAAGATGGATTAAAAAATTCAAAAAATTATATTAAACTAATTAGAATTAGAATTTCTTATTTATAGTCGCATCTATCTATAATGAAACAATGAGATAGGTTTTGTAAAACTAATGGAATGAGACCTAAAAAATTTTCATGTGATGTATCAATACGTTGGAAGTCAACATACGAATTATTATAAGATTCATTTCAATATAAAGAATTATTATGTTCATTTTTTGCATAAAATACTAATATTAATATATATTTATTTTCACAACAATGAAATATTTATAGTAGTATTTGTAAAATTATAAAAGTATTTAATGATGTAACTAAATGGCTTTCCCTTGTTTATTATTCCATTGCTCAATTAGTTTTAGAAAAAATTTATAATATAGTATTAGTTTTAAATGAACATATTAATATGAATCTTTATTTCTTGCATATTAGATATAAAAACTAAATGGAAAAATATTTTTTATTTTATTTTTAAAATTTATTTAATTACATTTACTTTAGATCCTAAATTTAAATTAGAAGTTTTATAAGAAATATTAACTAGGGTCATAAACGAGTTGAGCTGAGCCAAACTTTCAAAGCAAGGTAAACATGAGCCTGAAATAGTTCAATTTTTACTTTGTGGTAATAATTAGTGTCGTCATCTTTATGGTATCACAAGAAAGAAAAATGCAATTCATTATTTATTTTTATGATTTTTGTTCATAATTTAGTATTTAGCTTATGATATTTTAATTTTGAATAGGATCACAAGGTAGATGTAAAGGAGTACCATTTATCTTAACCATTTTCATATGCTAAAGCAATGGTTCTTGATGGTATATTTTTATTACATTATTGATTCTTTAATATTGTTTCTTGTGGTTGACTTCTTGTAAGTGATGATCTTGTTTTAGTATGCTAACATAAGTTATCGAACTAAATTCTATTAACTCCTTTTGATTGTATATATATAATATATTTCCTCTCACTATTGTATAAACTGGCACTGCAATCTTAATTGTTGATTTTTTTTTTCTTTTTAGGATGAGAAAGGCTGAAAAAGTTAAGGTGAGTCTTTGGTCTTTGGAGATGGAAAAGTTGCATTCTAGAGATTGCAATTTAGTAATATTTTTGTAATGAAGTATGACTTGTTATTTTAAAGATATGAATTAGAAGTTGGATAATTGTATAATTGCTTATAAATATTCTCATGTGCTTTACTCTTTATATAATTGCTTTGTGGTTTTGGTACAAAGTTATATTCTCATGTGATTTATTTATTTGAGTTATGAATTATGGATACTATTTGCCTATTTGGTGCAGTTTTTAAAGTTTTTATAAATAATATTTCTTTATTATGATTATTATGATAATTAAAGTATATTTATATTACAGATTTTGAGTAATCAAGTTTATGACAAGCTTTATTAAGCTTAAAAATAAACAAATAAGTTCTTATCAAACAAATACTTATAAATATTTTTTTAAACAAACAAGCAAACTCGACTTAAAGCTTGGTAATGATTAAACAAGCCGAGCTTGTTAATGCCTAAACAAGCCAAGCTTGTTTCGAATTCAAACCAAGCTTGAATCGAGCTTGTTTAAAAGCTCAATACTAATTAAATGAGTCAAGCTCAAACCAAGCTTGATCTCAAAAAATATAAACCAAGCTAACCTGAACAATCATTTCAAAAATTTAGTTAATTTTAGGCTCAGCTCGATAACCTTATCGTCATATGTTCGAGGATCAGGTTCATGTTTACCTGGGATCAAGTCTGAAGATTCTCCCAAAAATATGAATCTTTCAGGTTACCTAACAACCCTCCCACTACGACGAGACACTGTCTGTATTTATGCATCATTTGTGATACATGTTGAAGTTTCTTGTGATATTTCATCTTGCACTGTTGGTACTAAAGTAGGCGTGTCCTCTTTCATTTATTCTAGAACAATTTCACTCATAGGCTTGTGGTTCATTACATAGTCCTCTTCTAAAAATCGGGCATTAGTGCTAACAATGACCTTATGATCTTTAGGACTATAAAACAAACCACCTTTCGTTCTTTTAGGATAACCTATAAACAAGCAAACTTCTGTACGAGATTCCAACTTATCAGCATCTCCCTTTTGCACATGTGCTGGACTACACCAAATCTGAACATGTCTCAGACTAGGCTTACGCTCATTTCACAATTCTGTGGGAGTAAAGGGTACTGATTTAGAAGGTACCAAGTTCAGAATGTACACTGCCATTTCTAGAGCATGTCCTTAGAATGAATTTGGAAATTCTGAATAACTCATCATCGATCTAACCATTTCCATAAGAGTTCTTATTTCTTCATTCTGCCACACCATTCTGTTGGGGTGTACCAGGTGCAGACAATTGGAATTGAATCCCAACCTCTGATAAGTAATTCCTAAACTCTCCTGAGAGGTACCCACCACCGTGATTAGACCGTAGTGTCTTGATACTTTTACCATGATGTTTCTCCACATCAGCCTTGTACTCTTTGAACTTATCAAAGCACTCAGACTTGCGGTGCATCAAGTAAATGTATCCATATCTCGAATAGTCATCTATAAAAGAGACAAAATATTCGAATCCACCTCTCGCCTAGATAGTCATAGGTCCACACAAATCAGAATGAACCAATTCCAACACATCTTTTGCTCTATACCCCTTGGCCTTAAAAGGTCTCTTGGTCATTTTTCCTTCCAAGAAAGATTCGCAGGTTGGAAAGTTTTCCACCACCAATGAACCCAAAAGTCCATCGGCTATTAGCCTTTGAATCCTACTCAAGTTAATATGACCAAGCCTTAAATGCCAAAGATATGTTTGGTTCATTTCTGAAGGTTCCTTTCTCTTATTAGAATTAGAGGATGTGTTATTAATTTCCATTTGTTGCTTTATGGGAGTTATTGGATTTAGAGTATACAAATTATCAACTAATGTACCAGAACAGATAACTACCCTATTCTTCTTGATAACCACTTTGTCATCAAAAGAAACATAATATCCATCCAAAAATAGTTTAGAAACTGAAATTAAATTCTTTCTAAATCTTGGTACATAAAGACAATTTCTCAAAATCAAAGTTCTATTCCTATCAAATGATAAGTAAACATCTCCCACTGCAACAACCACCACTTTCGTAGCATTGCCCATGTAGACGGTTATCTCTCCTTCATATAATCGACAGGTTTCCTGGAACCCCTGCAATGAATTACAAACATGATCAGTGGCTCCTGTATCTACATACTAGGTACTGGTAGATAACACTGCTAAATATGTTTCAACTACTAGAAAATAAGATATACCTTTATTATTCTCTTTCCTACGAGGGCAGTCCGCCTTCCAATGTTCAGACTGCTTGCAAATGAAGCACTTACACTTCGGCTTCTTCACTCCTACTTTTAGTCTAATACCTAGAGATCGATTCACTTTCTTTGCCGAGCCAGCTTGTTTCTTTTTCTTCTTCTTACCTTTCGACTTAGAAGTAGAAACATTTTCAGCAAAGTGGATTTAAGAACTATGACAAAATAGCCCTTCTGCTACTTGAAGTTCTGTCAGTAGTTCTGTCAATGAATAAATCCTTTTATTCATATTGTAGTTCAGGCGGGACTGCTCAAAACTTTTGGGTAGGGATTGGAGAATAATATCGACCTGGGTTTCCCCATCGATTTCAGCTCCAAGCATTTGTATCTCATTCAAGTAAGCCATCATTTTGAGGATATGATCCCTTACGGGTGCCCCCTCTGACATGGTGATTATCATTAAGTTTCTCATAACCTCTTGCCTAGCAGCCTGATTCTGGTGTCTGAAGAGTTCCTTGAGATTATATATCATGTTATACGCAGTAGGCATGGCCTGATGCTGATGTTGCAGCACATTTGACATAGAAGCCAAAATGTAACACCGCGCCATCTCATCTACCTTGACTCATTTCTTATGATACTCAATCTTTTTTTCACTAGAATCACTATTAGGCACATCAGGGCAGACCTCTAACAGTACAAACTTATAGCCTTCAACAGTTAGGACAATGTCCAGGTTTCTTTTCCAATCTATGTAATTGGGACCAATAAGTTTGTTCTCTTTTAGAATAACAGCAAGTGGGTTGAAGGTCATTTGAAATCCTAAGAATCACAAAATAAGTTTTGGTCAAAACTTAAGAATTTAGAATAATATTGATTCCTCAAACAATATCATTTAAATTCACCAACACCTCAAAACATTGTGAATTTTGTATGTCACGATAGTGTGGACGTATACAAATTCAAACATTTGTAAGAGCAGGTTTTACCCATTAATTTTATTCTTGTCAACCTAACTTTATGACAAATAAAATTAATAGTTGGTATTCCTTCGGTCACACAAATAATAGTAGTGACTCCGATGGGGAGGATAATATTAAATGCGCCTAAGTGTATACTATTACTTGATACTTAGTCTATTAAATAGGATTGTGCCCCTTCAGATGGAGAAGATCACACGCTCCTAAATAATTTCCTATAATCATCCATAAAGGAAGTTTGATCTAGTGATCCGCAAACAAACTCATCCGATGTGGAAGAAGGCACTCAAAGTCAACGCACAAGTTTGTTTGCATCACTTACAAACTAGTAATAGAGATCGTGGAATTTATTTAGAAATCCCTCTCCCACTAAGTTATTTAAGATGAGGATTTTACACGCACACACGCACACACACACACACATCATAGCAAATAAAAGCAATAAATTTGGAAAAATAATTTTCCAACTATTATGGCCTCTTCCATCACTATCCTCCGTGTGCCGCCAGCACTAGCAGTCGTGAAACCTAGCCGCCAGCCCTAGGACTCATGTTGTCGCGTCCATCGAGCTTCCTTTTTCGCTGCGCCTCTGGTCCTCAAATAACACCACGCCTCGTGAGGATACGATCCGCGACAAAAATAAAATTTTACATATATCGATCCTATATTCCATAAAGGAATGTACATAAAGTCTAGATCGAACAAAATGTAAAATCCTAAAACTAATACAGCTCCTGCTATATTTAATAAATACAATCATGCACACACATAAAATGCTCTCGACATGTCCGAGGGTCCAATCAGACATAATCACAATAGGCCATAATAGTTAGAGTCAGCAACCACAGAGTTAATCTATTTGAACATCCTACCATTTTCATGCCTAAAATATGTATGACATGTGCATAATTAAACTAAAAACCAAACACACAGAGGCATAAAACTAGCTCTGATATCAATTGTTGGTTGCTACTCAGAATACCGTTCTAGTTCCCCTTTACAAAAATTTGTACAAGCATAAAACTATCCTACCTACCCATGTGCTTTACTGAAGTTAAATTTGGATTACAAATGATGCTTAACATTATTAATCCAAATTATCCTTTAGAAGCTAAACTTGGATTGGAAACGATACTTAATATTTTTACTCCAAGTTTAACTGATGTGTTCTTCATAAAGTTAAACCATATTACAGAAGTTAATTAAATATCTATTTCAAAGATTGACTTCCAGGTTAAACATGGCGAGGCACTAGGCCTTCTTGGGTATGGGATCATCCACCACTTCCTAAATAAAGCCTTTCAAAGAAATCAGATATTTAACTTCTTACAGTAAACTAGGTTTAACTACAAAGACCTCAATAGAAGCACAATATCAAAACATGAAATCGAAAAATAAAATCGATAACCTAAAACTAATAGCCTCTTGTGTTTGGTTTTTCAAGATCTATACAAAGAAGATGAACTAGTTATGATGCGGAAACAAATAACTAGTTATACCTTTCTTAGTAGCTTATAGACCTCTTAATCTTCTGTTCTATTCTTCTCCTCCTCTTGGACGTCATGTGGGCGATGATCTACCAAGATGAAATCCACCCAAGCTTCTTCCTTTGCTTCTAAGTTTCGGCCACCAACTAACCTCCAAGGGATGCTAGATAAGAGAGCTTCCTTCTCTTATTCTTCTCCTTCAAGCAACCGGCCACCAAGAGAAAACCAAGATTGATGCCACCAGCCTCCAAGAAAGAAAACAAAAGGAGAAGAGAGAAGGAAGAGGGTCGGCCACCAAGGGAATAGAAGAGAGGAATTTCAGCCACAATAGAGAGGATGCAAGGCTTAGGTTGTTCACAATAAAGCACCCTCTCCCTCTCTTTTATAATCCTTGGTGAATCCAAAAAAGGAAAGTTTTAAAACAAAAAAAATTAAAACTTCCTTTTATTCCTTTACATGGTCGACCACATCATGTCCAAACAAGGAAAGATTTTAAACAAAAATTAAAATCTCTCTTTTAAAATCCCTTTTGTGGATAGCTATAAAAGGCATGTTTTATAAAATTAAAATCTTTGCTTTTAAATCCTTTTGTGGATGTGTATAAAAGAAAAGATTTAAAATAAAACTCCTTTTATATCATGGTTACAAAAAAGGAAAGTTTAAAATTAAAATTTTTTTTAAAACATTATAGTTAACTACAAATAAGGAAAGATTTCAATTCTCTCTTTTAATCCTTTGTAGAAAGCTATAAAAGGAAATATTTTAAAATTTAAAACTCTCTTTTAAAACCATGTGGAAAGCATCATAAAAGGAAAGTTTTTAACAAAATAAAAACTCCCGTTTATTTCTTTTTGTGACTGATCTAAAAAAGGAAAGTTTTATAATTAAAATCATCCTTTTAAATCCTTTTAATGGATCTCTATAAAATAAAAGATTTTACAAAAAATAAAACTTCCTTTTCTATGTGTGAATGGTCGGCCCCTTGCTTGGGCACCAAGCAAGGCTTGGTCGGCCCTAGCTTGGGCTCCAAGCTTGGCTTGGTCGGCCCCTTGCTTGGGCTCCAAGCAAGGATGTGGTCGGCCCTTAAGCTTGGTTAAGAAGCTGGGCTTTGGATAGAAATAAGGCTTTACAAATAAGAGGCTTCAATAGGGACCAAGAGGAGGAATTGGTTTTGGTCTCTCGATGAGCTTGAGCTTCCCGTGTTCACCCCAAACACCCAACTCAAGTTCATCAATAATAACTCATACCACTAAAGAGTTATTATTGCACTACCACATCAATCACATATTACAATATGAGCTCCTTATCATGAGTGCGCTAATCTCTTTGTTTTTAAGATATCGAATGTCCATTAATTAAATGAGTTACTGACAACTCACTTAATTAATATCTAACTCCAAAAGTAGTACCACTCAATCTTATTGTCATGTCGGACTAAGTCCACCTGCAGGGTTTACATGGCAATCCTTATGAGCTCCTCAAGGGGACATCATTAACCTAGATCACTATAACATAATTTCCTTCTATAATCAACAACACACACTATAAATAATATTATTTCCCAACTTATCGAGCCTATTGATTTATTGAACTAAATCTCACCCACTGATAAATTAAAGAAATAAATACTAAATATATGCGCTTGTTATTATATCAGGATTAAGAGCACACACTTCCATAATAACAAAGGTCTTGTTCTTTTATGCAGTCAGTATAAAAAGAAACTACCTTAAATGGTCCTGCTCAATACACTCAGAGTGTACTAGTGTAATTTTATAGTCAAGATAAACTAATACCAAATTACACTACAACCATTCCAATGGTTTGTCCTATACCATCTTGGTTGTGAGCAACTATTTATAATTTATAAGGAGCTGATAACATGATCTTCTGTGTGACACCACACACCATGTTATTTTCAATATAAATTAAATGAACAACTACATTTAACATATAAATGTAGACATTTGACCAATGTGATTCTTATTTCAAAATAAATGTTTATACAAAAAGCTAGACTTTTAGTATACATTCTAACAAGAAGTTGGGACATATCTCTTGGAACTGGAAAATGATGCAAAAATAGAGTAGGGAACTCATCAAAGGAAGAGATAGTTCTTGATTTCAATACACTAAACCATTGTTGTGCTGGTCCGACTAATATGGTTAGAAATACACAATACTTGACTCCTTTAGTGTATTGAAAATGTTGGTTGCTACTCGGAATATCGTACAGATTCCCCTGTATAAAACTTGTGTACAAGTCCTGAACCTTTCCTAACAACCTATTATGTTCTTTAGAAATTAAATTTGGAATCGTAAACAGAACTTAACATTATTGATTCCAAATTCAACTTATCTGTTCTTAGAGGTTTAGACTTGGATCGCAAACGATGCTTAACATTATTTATCTAAATCCACCTATGTTACAAATTTGATTAAATATTTATTTCAGAGATCGACTTCCAGGTTAAACATGGCGAGGCACTAGGCCTTCTTGGGTATGGGATCATCCACCACTTCCTAGATAATGTCTTTCAACGAAATTCAATATTTAATCTCCTTACAGTAACCCTAGGTTTAACCATTAAGAACAATCAAATCACAAGATCGAAAAACAAAAGAAACACAAAATTGAAACATAAATTCGATAGCCTAGAATCGTTAGCCTCTTGTGTTTGGTATTTCAAGATCTAAACAAAAGAATAAACTAGTTATGATGCCGAAACTAATAACTAGTTATACCTTTTGTAGCTTATAGACCTCACGATCTTCTATCGTATTCCTCTTCTTATCTCGAACATCATGTGGGCGATGATCTACCGAGATGAGAATCCACCCAAGCCTCCTTCTTTTCCTTGCAAGTTTCAGCCACCAACAATCTCCTAGAGATGAAGAACTTAGGCCACCAACCAAGCTCCAAGGGATGCTAAGAAACAATGCCTCCTATCTCTCCTTCTACTTCAAGTAAAATCCGGCCACCAAAAATCTCCTTGAGACTAGATGCCGTCAGCCACCAAAGAAGAAGAGAAGAGAAAGAGCAATGGAAGAGGGTCGGCCACACCAAGGAAGAGAGGAGAGGAAGTAATAGATTAGGTTGTAAGGTGAGGCACCTCTACCCTCTCTTTTATATTCCTTGGTCTTGGCAAATAAGGAAAGTTTTAAACATAATTAAAACTTCCTTATTTTCCTTGCCAATGGCTAATAAGGAAAATTAATTAAAATTTCCTCTTAACCCATCTTGTGGCCGACCCCTACAAGTCCTCCAAACAAGGAAAGTTTTAAACACTAAATTAAAACTTCCTAATTTGTTTTCAAAAATTTTTAAAATATAAATTTCTCTTTAAAAAACTCCCTTCATGGTTGGTTATAAAAGGAAACTTTTATAAATTAAAATCTCTCTATTAAACATGTGGATGATTACAAAAAGGAAAGTTTTCTCCAAAATTAAAATCTTCCTTTTAACTACAAATAAGGAAAGATATCAAACCTTTCTCTTAATTCTTTGTAGAAACTATAAAAGGGAAAATTTAATTTTAAAACTCTTTTTTTAAATCATGGCTTCCACATAAGGAAAGATTTTAAAATTAAAATCCCTTTAATTTTTTTTGTGGCCGACCACCTACTTGGGCTCCGAGCTAGGGTCGGCCACCACTTGAACCCATCTCTCCTTGGTTTGGCCGGCCCTAGCTTGGGCTCCAAGCTAGGCTTGGCCGCCCACCAAAAGGTGGGTAAGAAGTTGGGTTTAGGTGGGTATAAGACTTTATAAATAAGAGGCTATGACAAGGACTGAGAGGAGGAATTGATTTTGGTCTCCTGATGAACTTGAGTATCCCGTGTTTGCCCCGAACACCCAACTCGAGTTTATCAATAATAACTCATACCACTAAAGAGTTATTATTGAACTACCGCACCAATCTCATATTACTATATGGGCTCCTTCTTATCATGAGTGTGTTATTCTCCCTGTGTTTAAGATATCGAATGTCCACTAATTAAATGAGTTACTGACAACTCACTTAATTAATATCTAACTCCAAGAGTAGTATCACTCAACCTTATTGTCATGTCGGACTATTCCACCTGCAGGGTTTACATAACAATCCTTATGAGCTCCTCAAGGGGACATTATCAACCTAGATTACTAGGACACAGTTTCATTCTATAATTAACAATACACCAAATAATATCATTTCCCAACTTATCGGGCCTATTGATTTAACGAGCTAAATCGCACCCTTTGATAAATTAAAGAAATAAGTATTAAGTATATGTGCTTGTTATTATATCATGATTAAGAGTACACACTTCCATAATAACAGAGATATTGTTCTTTTATATAGTTAGTATAAAAAGATACTACCTCAAATGGTCCTGCTTAATACACTCAGAGTGTACTAGTGTAATTTTATAGTCAAGATAAACTAATATCAAATTACACTACAAATTATTCCAATAGTTTGTTCCTATCCATCTTAGTCGTGAACTTCTATTTATAATTTATAAGGAACTGATAACATGATCTTCTGTGTGTGACACCACACACCATGTTATCTATAATATAAATTAATTGAACTACACTTAGCATATAAATGTAGATATTTGACCAATGTGATTCTTTATTTCAAAATAAATGTTTACAAAAAGCTAGGCTTTTAGTATACACTCTAACAGAAAAAGCACTACCATATTTTCAAAATGGTATAGATGATCCACCAGATCTGAAGAACCATTATACTATGCAACATGAGATGTACGAAAGTAACGTGGTAACTCTTCTCGCAAGATTTTCTTAAAGAAGGGGATCTGTCGGGCAATCATTCTTTTTAGAGGAGGAAACATGAACCAGATCTTCTTCCAATAAATTATTGGTCGAATGAGGCATTATCAGGGATGGAATAGTAGGTGTATCGATGATCGGTTGCTTATCAACAAGATTTTCTTAAAGAAGGGGATCTGTCGGGCAATCATTCTTTTTAGAGGAGGAAACATGAACCAGATCTTCTTCCAATAAATTATTGGTCGAATGAGGCATTATCAGGGATGGAATAGTAGGTGTATCGATGATCGGTTGCTTATCAAGTCTATATTTAGAAGTAATCCCTTTAGAACTATAACAGGAGTAATTACCAGCAGTCTTTTAGCAGGTAATGCCTCTCTTCCCTCAGATGGGCGAAGATCTATATCTAGTCATTAGACCTCTTCTAGGATTGTTGCCACCAATTGAGAAATTTTCTTATGTAGTTTAGAATCCTGACTGCCTTCATTAGGGGTTGGGTAGTGAAGGTTAGGAATATTTAATCGAGTAGTTCGGTTGATCACCCATTGCTGCTTTATGGGATCGAGTCATAGTAGATTTTCATAAGAGTTTCCTAAAAATGATGCCAATTTGATGGCTCATTTTTCCACTCGCTCGGGTTCCTCCTTCTCCATAAGTTCTCCCTTCTCATATTACTCTATGGATATGAGATGGTAACATAGATTAGAGTTGAGTCGACTCCTCTTGCGCGGCCCCTCCGATGCTTAAGTTAGTAATTCACAAAGAAAGAAGGAAAGTGAAGAAGAAGAAAAAGAACTTGAAGAAGAAAGAGTTGCCACCGCTAATTAGAAGAAGAAGACCATCATACCTAGGAGTTACTATCTGAGGTGTTTATAGAGCTGTTGAAAAAGGAATCTCCACATCACCCATCTTTGTGCCTTTCCACTTCTTCCCACCTAAGTTAGTAAAAATATAGTTTCTGATAGTTCATTACTCAATCCCTTATCGCAATGTAAAGTAAGGGGGTTCTGAATAGACTATCTCTAACAATTATTATTCATCCACCATTCATTACTTGCCACATATTATGAAAAAAGAATAAAGGAAACCGCCTCTGACATCTCTTCATTTGGTTATCGCCATGTATTAACAATCAAAGGCTTGATGATGAAGTACTCTCTTAATAATGTTGCTATGTGACTTCTATATTATTGCTCCATGCACTCTTTGTTGGTGCGGGAAGTGTCCGAAAATTGAACCTGAGTTTTGATAATGGCAAAGGGTTCAAAGTTAAGGTTAGTTGTGGTCTAACAAGTTTAAATAAGATTGCAGGAAAGTCCTAAGGATTCATAGGAAAAATCCCTAGCTGCGGTTAGGCGGGTTGACAAACCTAGGGGGTGGTAACCCTAGGTCCTAGGGGGTTGTAACCTTACGCGGAAAGTCTTGACGGGTCAAAGGCTTCAGGCAAAAATACTAGTGTCGGGGACTCTAGGTTGAAATCCTGGTGTCGCGAACCGAGTGGAAGTCTGGACGAGTCATGGAGCAGGCGTCCAACATGAAGACCAAAAGCTTCAAACGCTGAGTAAAAGTCCAGTCAATTTGGAGGATCGGTCTAGCAACAAGTAAACTCTCCTAAGAGGAGTAGGTGAGGATGCGTTCCCCGACGAGGGAACAGTAGGCGTTGGTTTGACCTAGGGTCTCCGGAGGAAATTCGAAGTTAGAACCAGACAGTCCGATGACTGTCAAGTACTTATATTTATCTTATATTATTGTACTAACTTGGTTTTGCACGGTATACCTTGTTTGTGGACTAATATGCCATGCAGGAATGAAGTTACACAAGAGAATTCTCGGATGAACAGTGTTTGAGGCACCTCCGGGCTATTGGAGGTGCCTCGGGCACCTTGGCTACAGGTGCGCAGGAAGCAGGCAAAAGACGCCTTGGACAGCCGATGGAAGGTGCCTTCCATGGAGCTTGAAGGCGCCTTCGAGTGGATAAGCAGCGCAAACCATGAAAGCTATCATCTCCGACGTGGAACGGATAGGATCCGAGTTGGAGGCACCTTCCATGGAGTTGGAAGGCACCTTCAACAGCCTATATAAGGTTGGTCCGAGTAGATACCAAATTACAATCAATACTCGCAATACTTCTTCTGTGTGCTGCTAACAAATCGATCTAGCGAAGTCCTAACACTACTCCGACGACCAGAAGTTCTCAATTTCATATTTCTTTACTGTCGGTATAATATTTGGTAGCATTTCAATTGTTGTGCTCTTGTTGTAATACTTCTGAAGCTATAATGATTATCCATCGAAAGCACTCTTACGTGCAGACCTTGGAGTAAGAGTCACCACAGGCTCCGAACCAAGTAAATTTTTGGTGTTTGCATTGTTTATTTTTTCCACTACGTGTTTTACTCGAAACAAACTAATTAGCCACGAGCGCTATTCACCCCCCTCCCCCTCTAACACTTTTCGATCTTACAATTGGTATCAGAGCCAAGCCACTCTAAATTGGTGAAACCACCAATTGAGCAGAGATGACTCTTTTTGAAAATTAATTATTTTTTTATATATTTTATCAATTTTTTTAAAATTAGTGAATTGCTAGTTTTACTTTTCTATCGCACTACTAATCCAAGACCAAGTCTTGGAACATTTGTTATTATTCTTTTGTGTGCGAGACTCTTGTTTTAATGGCCCGCCAAGAAGGCTACAACATAGCTCGCCCGCCTATTTTCTCCGGTGAAGATTTTGGCTACTGGAAGGGTCGAATGGAATACTACCTCCAAACCCAACTCGAGATGTGGATGATCATCAAAATCGGCATCTCACTCCCACTCGACGGCACTGGAAAACCAGTATCATGTGAGAACTGGGGTGCAAGTATGATGAAGAAGGTCGAGGCCAATGTCAAAGTGGCATGTACTCTTCAATGTGGTTTAATAAAGGAGGAGCTAAACCGAGTAGGCCCTTTCTCAAGTGCCAAAGACTTGTGGGAGAAGCTAATTGAGCTACATGAAGGGACCTCCGATACTAAGGTAAGTAAAATAGATTTAATTTTAAATAAGTTGTATAACATAAAAATGTAGGATGATGAATCTGCGAGTCAACTACATGTACACATCCAAGACCTTCTCAACAGTCTCCACGCACTCGGACAGAAGGTGGAAAATCGCGACGTCATCAGGTATGCATTAAATGCATTTCCTAGGAACACCTTGTGGGCATCAATGGTAGATGCTTACAAGGTCTCTAAGGGCCTTCCCTCCATTAAATTAGATGAATTATTCTAAGAGTTTGAATTACATGAACAGACTAGTACACCTATGGCCGAGAAAGGTATTGCTTTGATTGTAGATATGAGCAGAACGTGGGAAGCAAGAGCAAAGCGTAAAACTGAACCCGAGTCTGAAGAAGAACCGAACTCAGTTGATGACGACGACGAAATCACAGTCGAACTGGTGAATCTAGTATGAAAACTCTACAAGAAGAAGAAAGGATTAACCAAAAAGGACATTAAGAAGGTGATTCAGTCCAAGTCGATGCAAGCAAGTCCAAAAATGAAGTCCGAGGTAACCTGCTATGACCACAACAAGAAGGGACACATCAAAGCCAACTGTCTGAACCAAAAGGAAACAAAGAAGCAAATGAATAAGAAAGCACTGCAAGCAATATGGAATGAGTC
The DNA here is from genome assembly GCF_018446385.1 of Zingiber officinale. NCBI lineage: Eukaryota > Viridiplantae > Streptophyta > Magnoliopsida > Zingiberales > Zingiberaceae > Zingiber > Zingiber officinale. The sequence goes on along the minus strand of NC_055997.1, from coordinate 25,372,027 downwards.
TTCTTCAGAAGACTCTGACAAAGAGCTCGAACAAACGAGTTTCCTCGTGCTTATGACCCAGGAACAAGTCAACGAATCAGAAACAGAGAGCGAGTCAGAAACATAATTCGAGAGAATCCACAGATCCATATCCATTTCGGAAGGGCCTAACCCCACTGTAAGAACCTCTCAATTAAATAAATTGCATAATCTAGTTAATTATCTCATGCGTAAATTAGCCAAATCCAACCTCTGAGTCAAGTCACTCCAAAAGGAGGTAACAATCATTAAGGAGGAGACTAAACTAAGTCCTTTGACTGAGCCAGTTTAAAATGGAAGTTCAACTCAAGTCCAACAACTTGAGGAAGAAAATTCCAATTTGAAAACTCAAGTTAAAGAACTTAAAGACATGTTGGAACGGTTCACCTTGGGTTCCAAGAATCTTGATCTGATTCTTGGAAAACAAAGAGTCGTCTACAACCAAACTGGACTTGGATTTAAGCCTAAACAAAAATACAAATCTTACTTATCGCTTGTAAATAGAACAAATAGAAAATTAGTCCAAGCATAGGTCCCCAAGTCAAACTTGATTAATCAAGTTGGAATTGCTCAATATTAGGTCCCCAATGATCAAATCCATTACCATGATAGACCTTATCGAGGCTATGATCGAGGGGGAGCCAATAGAAAAACCGTTTTTATCAATAAATAGATTTGTTTGATGCTTGCCTTACTGCTTTCATTTTGCATGCTTAGACTAGGATAGATAAGGACATAGGCGTGATTTACACTTGACTAGTTAGACCTAAGGGCTACAGAAAGGAAATTAAATATCTAATTTCTTTAAAAAACTTTGTCTAGAAGTGGTGAATGGTCTCATACCTAAGAAGACCTAGTGCCTCGCCACAGCCTGGAAGTCAATCATTGAAATGAATATTTAATTGACTGATTGTAAAACCTGAGTCTAACTCAAATGTAAATCAATCCTTAGATGATAATCTAAATCAAATATAAAATTAACCATCTCACAAAAACCTATAAATTTCCCTGATTGATAATTTAGAAAAGGGTGAGATAGACTTAGGTAAAATTTAGAATTAATAAATCTTAATTAATAAATTAATTAATCTTAATTTATAAATCTTAATAAATCTTAATGAATTAATAAATTAATAAATCTTAATTAATCAATTAATTTATCTTAATTTATAAATCTTAATTGATCAATTAATTCATCTTAATTTATAAATCTTAATAAATATTAATTAATTAATCAATTAATAAATCTTAACTAATCAATTAATAAATCTTAATTAAGCAATTAATAAATCTTAATTAATTAATTTAAATTAATGAATCTTAATTAATTAATCTAAATTAATAAATCTTAATTAATTAATCTAAATTAATAAATCTTAATTAAGCAATTAATACATCTTAATTAATAAATCTTATTCATTTATTAAAACTAATCAATTTAACCAATTCATAAATTAACTTAATAAATTCAATTAAATACAAAACCATCTCACAGTCACCCATAGGAATAACGTGTTTGACAATCTAGACTAGGTGAGATGGAATATTAAGGAGCTTATTTCAATCAAATTATCTTTTGATCCATCAAATTGAACTAAATCAAATGTTTTATGCGTAGGAACATAAAGATTTGGATCAATGGATGTTAGATAGCGGATGCTCCAAACACATGACTGGAGACAGATTGAAATTCACTAAGCTACAACTCAAGAACTTAGGGTCAGTTGCGTTCGGCAACGACGGAAAACTTAAAGTAATCAGAATATGTAATATTGAACTGAGTTTTGATTTTATTATTCAAAAAGTACTATTGGTTGATAAATTGAATTTTAACTTACTTAGCATTAGTCAGTTATATGACTCTGGGTACTTAGTCACATTTTTAAAATCTAAGTGTTTAATTAAAAATATTAAAAATCATGAAATTACACTTAAGGAAATTAGGAAACAAATCATCTACATAATTGACCTATCAACCTCCTCACTAAAGTGTCTCCTGACACAACAAGAGGAAACTAAATTGTGGCACAGAAGATTGGGTCACACTCATACCAGACTCATTTTAAAAATGAGTCAAAATGGCATAGTTAGAGGTTTACCCAAATTAAAAATTATAGAAAATACAATCTATAATGTTTGCCAACAGGGTAAACAAACCAAGTCAATCCACAAGTTAACCAACTTAAATAGAACTAACTCAATATTTGAGCTCCTACACTTAAAACTATTTGATTCACATGGAGCCAAGTCACTAAGCAAAAACCAATATTGCTTAGTTATAATTGATGATTACTCAAGATTTACTTGGGTAAAATTTCTAAAAACTAAAGATGAAACTTATGAAATCTTTAAAACCTTTTGCAAGTTGATAGAAAATGAAAAAGATACTAAAATTAAAAGAATTAGAAGTGATCATGGAGGAGAATTTGAAAACCATAAATTTACTGAATTTTCTGAAATTAATGTAGGATCGAAAAGTGCTAGAGGGGGGTGAATAGCGTTCGTGCCTAATTCATTCATTTCGAGTAGAACATGCAGTGAAAAAAAATCAAAAATGCAAACACCAAGAATTTTACTTGGTTCAGAGCCTGTGGTGACTCCTACTCTAACTTTGGAAATATTACAAAGGAATACAATAATTAAAGCACTACTATTATACTGACAGCAAGGAAATCTGAAATGAAAAGCTTCCAGTCGTCGGAGTAGAGTTAGGGTTTTGCCGGATTGATTTGTTAGCAGCACACGAAAGAAAGATTGCAAGTTCTTATTGTTTTTTGGTTGCTGCTCGAACCTGGCTTAAATAACCCGTGGAAGGCGCCTTCAGCCTCCATAGAAGGCGCCTTCGACCCGCCAAATCCATAGTGTTGATAAGCTCTTGCATCTTCACTGCTTATCCGCCCGAAGGTGCCTTCAAGCTCCATGGAAGGCGCCTTCCATCTAATGTCCAAGGCGCCTTCCATCTCTTTGGAAGGCACCTTCGTGCCTTGCTGCGCACGGCTTCGACTAACACACCCGATCCGCCTCCAAGCTCCATGGAGGGCGCCTCGAGTACTATTCATCCGAGGCTTCTCTTGTGCAACTCCCTTCCTGCAAGGCATATTAGTCCATAAACAAACTATACCCTGCAAAACAAAGTTAGCACAATAAAATGAGATAAATATAAGTACTCAACAGTCATCGGACTATCCGGTTTTGACTTCAAATTTTTCAGAAATCCTAGAACAAACCGACACCTACTGTTCCCTCGTCAAGGAACGTGTCAGCACCTACTCCTCTCAGGAGAGTTTATCTGTTGTCAGCTCAGTCCTCCAGGCTGACTAGACTTTCTGCTTAGGACTACCCCCCTAAGACCTAGGGTTACCACCCCCTAGGGTTTTCCTCAGCCTAGGATTACCACCCCTAGGATCTAGGGATACCACCCCCTAGGATTTTCCACCTGCCTAACCACAGCTAGGACTTTCCACCACCTAGGGTTACCACCTCCTAGGACCTAGGGTTACCACCCTCTAGGATTTTCCACCTGCCTAACCGCAGCTAGGACTTTCCACCACCTAGGGTTACCGCCCCCTAGGACCTAGGGTTACCACCCCTGGGGTTATCCACCTGCCTAGAATCCACTAAGACTTTTGCCTAAGACAACTTAGGACTTTCCTGCAAACTCAATAAACCTTGTTAGATAACAAAACAACTTAACTTTAGATCATTTGACATAATCAAAACACAGGTTCGATCGTCAGATGCTTCCCGCACCAACAATCTCTCCCTTTTTGATTATTGCAACACAATTCAAAGTTAAGTAAAATATAACAAGATAATTAAGATATTTAAGCATGAGCATAAAATAATTCATAAAAAATCTCCTTATGCTCTCCCTTTCATAAAAATTATATTTAAATTCTCAATTTTTTCTTAACTTTGACTTTTCTCTTCCTCTCTGACATAAAACAAAAATAATAAATAAAGAGAATGTTGTTTTACATGTAAAATATTTATTCTATTTAACTTTAGGCTCCCCCTGAAGGGTAGCACTTAAAAAAACTTAGCTAAACTTAGCTTTTAAAACAAGCGCTTTGAAACACATTTAGCTAATTTAGAAATACTTTGAAAATACTTAGATTTTTCAAAAAAAAAAAAAACTTGCCTAAATTTTTGCTTTGAAAATAATTATTTGGTCAAATATTTAGTTTTCAAAAGAAGTTGATAAGAATTTAGCTTTAATACTTAGTTTTATAAAGGTTTTGAAAAAGACTTAGTTAAAAGTACTCAGCTTAAAAAGGATTTTTATTAAAGCTTAGTTTTTAAAAAAAAATTGATAAAAACTAAGTTAAGTACTTAGCAAAAAAAATTGATAAAAACTTATTTAAGTAGATAGCTTGAAAATAATTTTGCTTGAACACTTAGCTTAAAAAAATTTTTGCTTAAACACTTAGCTTAAAAAAAACTCTTTGAAAAATACTTAAAAATACTTTATCCAAAACTTAGTTTTTGTATTTTCAAAAAAAAATATTTTTCAAAAATAGTTTTAAAATTAAACTTCCTCTTTCACCCCCCCCCCCCCCCCTTTAATTAATGCCAAAAAAATTAATTAAATAATTTTGGTTTGGGAATCCTAGAGTCCAAGCATGTAAATCAAAAACATAAATATTATTATTTACTTTTCTGATTTTCCATCTCACTCATTCTATGTTATCAAGCATGTTCAACTTATGAGTGTATGTGAGACTGAGTTAAGTTGTTTTCCTATTTAACTTTGAAAAATAGTTATGATCTTAAAGTATATTTCAAAAATAATTTAAGTTAAATTTGGAATTTGAAAATACTAAAATTGAGATTTTAAAATATAATTTTGAAATATAATTAAAATTTGAAGATTAATTGAACATTTGAAAATAATTAGATTTTGTAAATTAATTATACTTGTGTAATTGATTATGATTTTAAAATTAATTAGATTTCAAAATTAATTAAGCTTTTGAAATTAATTATGATTAGAAATTAATTATGCTTGTGAAATTAATTAAGATTTTGAAATTAATCATAATTTAATTAATTTAGGTTTGGTTAACTATTTTAAACCTAGGTCCATCTCACCCTTTTCTAGATTTTCAATCAGGGAATCTTAATAGTTTTGTGAGATGGTTAATTTAATCTTCAGTTTAAATTCCATTCTAAGAATTGATTTACAATTGAGTTAGACTAAGGTTTTACAGTTAGTCAATTAAATATTTATTTCAATGATTGGCTTCCAGGTTGTGGCGAGGCACTAGGCCTTCTTGGGTATGGGATTCTCCACCACTTCTACACAAAGTCTTTCAAAGAAATTGGATATTTAATTTTCTTTCTAAAACTCCTTGGTCTAACTAGTCAAGTGTGAATCAAGCCTACGTCCTTATCTATCCTAGTCTAAGCATGAATAATAAAAAGCAGTAAATCAAACATCAGACAATTCTATTTTATGATAAAAATGGTCTTTTTATTGGCTCCCCCTAGATCATAACCTCAATAAGGTCTATTAAGGTAATGAATCTGATCCTTGGGGATCCAATATTGACCAAGTCCAACTTGATTAATCAAGTTTGACTTGGGGACTCATGCTTAGACTAAGTTTCTATTTGATAGATTTACTAATGATAAGTAGGATCTAAATCTTTATTTGGCCTTGTATCCAAGTCCAGTTCGGTTGTATACGGCCCTTTATTTTCTAAGAATTAGGTCAAGGTTCTTGGAACCCAAACTGAGCTGTTCTAATGAGTCCTTGAGTTCTTTGACTTGAGTTTTTAAATTGAAATTATCTTCCTTAACTTGCCCAGTCAAAGAACTCGAGTTAGTCACTTCCTTAATGGTTGTTACCTCCTTTTGGAGTGACTTAACCCAGACGTTGGATTTGGCCAACTTTCTTAATAAATACGAAACTAAATTTGTAATTCATCAATTTTAGTACAAGAAATTAGGGAACTTACAACATTGTTTGGCCCTTCGGAAACGGATACGATCCATGGCTTCTTTCGAACTCGGTTTCTGATTCGGCTTCGATTTCTGATTCAGACTCTGTTTCGGTAACGTATGCTTATACTGGTAGAGCAAGGAAGCTTGCTTGCTCGTGTTCTTCGTTGGAATCTTCAGAGGATTTGGACCACGTTGCTTTCAAGGCCTTCCTTCTTCTTTACTTCTGGTTCAGGCACTCTGGCTTATAGTGTCCATTCTGGTTGCAGTCGTAACATGTAACTCCAGACTTGACCTTCGTATTCGATTGAGCCACCTTCTTCTTTTTACACATCTTCCGTACCAATTTTACGAGCTCAGTGGTAATTTTGTCATCATCTAAGTCTAATTCATCTTCGAACTCGAGTTTGGTTCTACGCTTTACTTTTGGTTCTCTTGTTCTGCTTGTACCTGCAATCAAAGCAATACCTTTCTCACTCAATAATGCATTAGTCTACTCATGTAATTCAAACTCTAAGAATAATTCATCTAATCTAATTAAGAAAGTCCTTGGATACTTTGTAAGCATCTACCATGGATGCCCACAAAGTGTTCCTTGGAAACATGTTTAGTGCATACCTGATGACGTCGCGATTTTCCACCTTCTGTCTGATTATGTGGAGGTCGTTCAGTAGATCTTGTATGTGAGCATGAAGTTGGCTCGCTGACTCACCTTTCTATATTTTTATATTATATAATTTATTCAAAATTAAATCATGTTTACTTACTTTCGTATCGAAAGTTCCTTCATGGAGCTCGATCAGCTTCTCCCATAGTTCTTTCGCGCTTGAGAATGGGTCAACTCGGTTCAGCTCTTCTTTGGTCAAGTTGCATTGAAGGGTGCAGGTTGCTTTGGCATCGACCTCGATTTTCTTCATCAAGCTAGTGTTCCAGTTCACTCATGATACCAGCTTTTCAGCACCGTTGAGTGGAAGTTCGAGGCCCATTTGGATGATTATCCACATCTTGACTTATGTCTTAAGGTGGTACTCCATTCGACTCTTCTAGTAGTCAAACTCCTCACCAAAAAAAAGGGGAGGGCATACAGTATTATACCCTTCTTGGTGGGTCATTTATGTTATAACCTTGCACACAAAAAAACACGAAAAACTTATTCCAAGACTTGGTCTTGGATTAGTAGTGGGGAATAAGAGTATAAAATAAAAACTCGAGTGGTGTTTGCATCGACTTGGAGAAATGAAAGAACTCAATCGATAAAATAGATCAGAAAGCGACAATTTTACCAATCCAATTGACTCTGAAAATTCAAAAAATTACCATGAAAAAATTGCTTGAATGGTGGTTTCACCGATTCGAAGCGACCCCGCTCTGATCCCAATTGTAGAATCGAAAAGCGCTAGAGGGGGGAGTAAATAGCACTCATGGCTAATTCGTTCATTTCAAATAAAACACACAGCAGAAAAATCAACAATGCAAACACCAAGAATTTTACTTGGTTCGGAGCCTGTGGTGACTCCTACTCCAAGGCCCGCACGTAAGAGTGCTTTCAATGGGCAATCACTATAAATTCAGAAATATTACAAAAGAATACAATAATTAAAGCACTATTATTATACCGACGGCAAGGAAATCTGAAATGAAAAGCTTCTAGTCATTGGAGTAGAGTTAGGGCTTCGTCGGATTGATTTGTTAGCAGCACACGAAAGAAGGATTGCAAGTTCTTGTTGTTTTTTGGATGCTGCTCGAACCTGGCTTAAATAACCCATGGAAGGCACCTTCAGCCTCCATAGAAGGTGCCTCCGGCCCGCCGAATCTGCAGCGTCGATAAGCTCCTGCGTCTTTGCTACTTATCTGCCCAAAGGCGCCTTCAAGCTCCATGGAAGGAGCTTTCCATCTAGCGTCCAAGGCGCCTTCCATCTCCTTGGAAGGCGCCTTCGCGCCTTGCTGCGTACGGCTTCGACTAACGCACCCGAGGAACCTCCAAGCTCCATGGAGGGTGCCTCGGAGACTGTTCATCTGAGGCTTCTCTTGTGCAACTCTCTTCCTACAAGGTATATTAGTCCACAAACAAAGTATACCCTACAAAACAAAGTTAGCACAATAAAATGAGATAAATATAAGTACTCGATAGTCATCGAACTGTCCGGTTCTGACTTCGAATTTCTCAAAAACCCTAGGTCGAATAGACGCCTACTGTTCCCTCACTGGGGAACGCGTCCTCACCTACTCCTCTCAGGAGAGTTTACCTATTGCCAGCTCAGTCCTCCAGACCGACTGGACTTTCTGCCTAGGGTTACCACCCCCAGGATCTAGGGTTACCACCCCCTAAGATTTTCCACCTGCCTAACCGCAGCTACGACTTTCCACCACTTAGGGTTACCGCCCCTAGGGTTTTCCACCTGCCTAACCGCAGTTAGGACTTTCCACCACTTTGGGTTACCGCCCCCTGAGATTTAGGGTTACCACCCCCTAGGATTTTCCACCTGCCTAGAATCCACTAGAACTTTTGCCTAAGATAACTTAAGACTTTCCTGCAAACTCAATAAACCTTGTTAGATAACAAGAGAACTTAACTTTCGACCCTTTGACATAATCAAAATATAGATTCGATCGTCAGATGCTTCCCGCACCAAAAATTAATGGATACAAACATGAGTACTCATTGTTAGGATCGATGGTCACGGCTAGAGAGGGGGGTGTGAATAGCCGCCCCAAATCGTCGCGTTTCTTTCTACAAATTAGGGTTAGCGCAGAGGAAAATAAAAACAAGAAACGAAAACAAGAAGATCAAACCTCAACGCGTCGATGTAACGAGGTTCGGAGATGAGACTCCTACTCCTCGGCGTGTCCGTAAGGTGGACGAAGCCTACCAATCCGTCGGTGGATGAGACCCCGGAAACCAGGCTAATAATCACTCCTTCTGGGTGGAGAAACCTCGCCACAATGTCTTGCAACAGCAAGATAAATAGGAGTACAAGAATACAGCAAGAAACTAAGTACAATACAAGTATGTAATAACCCTAACTTGCCTTCTTGTCGACTGGATGAAGCAGCAACTTCACGAGACGCCTACAACAACAGGAACCAGCCGATGAAGCTCACACGAAGCTTCAAGCAGAGGCGAGCTCAGCAAAGCTCAAATCACAGCAAGCTCTTACAGAAGCAAAAGGTAGCAGCTCTCAAGAAGAAGAAAAAGCAGCAAGTCCGAGCGATCTCCTTTTATAACCTGCGAAGAAGACACAGAAGAAACTAGCCGTTGCTACGCAACGGCTAGGACGTGGACCGGATCGGTCCACAAGGGTCCTGATCGGTCACAAGACCGATCAGGCCCTGATCGGTCATGGACCGATCAGGTCCTTCCCTGATCGGTCCCATGATCGATCAGGACCTTTCCCTCTCGAAGGTGATCTCCTTCGATCATCTCCTCGATCGGTCTGCACCGATCAGAACTTCATCACGTGCTATCGATCGATCACCGATCGGTCTCACGACCGATCGATAAGCAATAATGCTTCATTGGTTACCGATCGGTCACCGATCGACAACCCCAGATCACCCCGGTCACGACCGATCGGTTTAGAGCTCCCCCAAACCCTACTTGGTCCGAGCGAGCTACGAGCCCTCTCGACTCGCCTCCAGAACGAGCCACGAGCCCTCTCGACCACAATCCGAGAACGAGCTACCGAGCCCTCTCCGACTTCGTCCGGTCCAGAACGAGCTACCAAGCCCTCTCGACCACGCGAGCCAAGTTTCCAACGTGGACTTCTCCCGTCCAGGAGAACGAGCTACCGAGCCCTCTCGACCACGCGTCCAAGAACGAACTTGGACCTCTCCCTTCCAGCTAAGTCTCCATCTTGGTCTTCTCCGTGCCAAGTCTCCATACTTGGACTTTTCCCGTGCCAAGCTCCCTGCTTGGACTTTTCACCAGATGTCTGGTCAACCTTGACCCATCTGGATTTCCCTTGCCTGGCTTTACTCACCAGGACTTCCAAACTGCCTAGCTTTACTCACTAGGTCTTTCCGATCCCCTGCCTGGCTTCACTCACCAGGACTTCCAAACTGCCTAGCCTCCCCCACTCGGTCTTTCCGCTCCCCTGCCTGCCTTCACTCACCTGCCTAGCTTCACTCACCAGGACTTTCTCCAACTGCCTGGCTTCACTCACCAGGACTTTCACTTTCACCTAGCTTCACTCACTAGGATTTTCACCTGGCTTCACTCACCAGGTCTTTCCCGACTGCCTGGCTTCACTCACCAGCACTTTCCGAACTTCCTGGCTTCACTCACCAGGACTTTCCGAACTGCCTAACATCCCAGTTGGGACTTCCCAGTCAAGTATCCGATCAACCTTGACCTACTTGACTCTTCTTCATCCAACCTGATCAGGCCCTGACCAGTATCTCTCCGCATGGACAACTGCACCTGCATTGTCCATGTCTACATGTCTTCTTGTATTGTCAAACATCGAAACCATGACCAAGGTTTACGCTTGGTCAACTAGGTCAACCTTGACCTACTGGAAATTGCACCAACAATCTCCCCCTTTTTGATGTTTGACAATACCTTTAAGTTAGGCTAATCCAATAGCCTCAACTTTCTTCATGCCACTAGGTAATGAAGCATAAGTTACAACCTTACATTCTCCTTCTAAGAGGGCAACCTCCTTCTTAGATAATGAAGGCCTAACTTAAACCCTTCATTCTCCCCCTATTGGCACACATCAACAAACTCTCCCCCTGAAGAGTAAGTTATCGTTGTTCACAACTTCACTCGTTGTGATCAACAAACTCTCCCACTAACACCAATGTTCTTCCTTGAACATTCTCTAGACATTCTCCATTCTCCCCCTTTTTGACACACATCAAAAAGAGTGAATCAAGGTCAAGAGTTTCTTCCTAATGAAAGTCCCATACCTTTCATTGAAACCCTTAATTTCCCCCTTGATACTAATGTTAATAATCAACTTAGTGATAATCCCATATCACTCATCCTCAAAAATTTCAACGAGTAAAAACTCCCCCTAAAAGTCAACTCCCCTTGACTAATAGGTAAAACTCCCCCTAAAGGTCAACTCCCCCTTGACCATTGCACCAACAATGTCTTGGAGAGTTCCAAACCTTTAGAAACCTAAAACACCAATTCCATAGCTGCAATTTCAGACAAACAGTCGAAAAAACAGCATTGGCACGCCCTGATCGGTCACCAGACCGATCAGGCTCCCTCTGGATCGGTCCAGTGACCGATCCAGGCTCCCTTGGACCGATCAGAAACCCTTCTGATCGGTCCACAAACCTGATAAAGGTCTGATAAGTTCTGATTTCTCTCCACGAAATTCAGAAACCTCTAGAAAATTACAGAAAATTCCAAAAATTGTGAAATTTTGAGGATACACTCCTCATAACATATACTATCATGGAAAAATAGTTTCTTATGAAAATAACTTTCATTTTCAAATCTTGATACAAAGTTCAAAAGTCTTTGAAATAGCTCAAAGTTTAACTCAACTTTGTATCAACTTGCTCAATGATGAATGCTATCACTAGAAAAGCTTCATCAAGGTTTTTCAAATTAATTTTGAAATGATTTTAAACCATTTAATTTGGGACCACAATCTTAGGGCTAAATGTACATGACTTGTACACAAGCTTTCCCTATGATCCTCCATTTTGAATTAGGCTCATCTAGGTACAAGAACTATGCACCTTGATCCTAACTCATGATCCTAATATCTTATACACATCTAAGGTGTATCAAACACATCCAAGTCAATTTTGATGTGAGATTTGGTTTAGGTCATCTTAATCTAAGTTCTCATGCATTTTCTAAACAACAATTTGATCTCCATATCAAATTGTGTTTTTATCCATAAATCAAATTAATTGATAAATGCAAGAGATGATGACATGGCATAAAATAATATCATAAGTAAAAACATGTGTCAATGTCATGATGTCATGTCATAAAGTATGAAACTTAAATAAAGCATGACATTTAAACTAACCTAAGCATTATCATGACATTTTAAATGATCATAAAATAAATATGATGTCATGACATGACATATGGCAAGCAATATATGGCAAATAACATGTAAAGGTATAGAAAATACCTAACTCTAGCCTTAGTTGCCATTTTTGATGATTTTGATCATTTTGCCATAGGTTCTATATTCCTAAGTGTAATAGACCTAAAATCATATACCAAGGATTTTTAGATCACTATGTGCCAACTAGATTAACTCTAGAAAACTCCTCAAATTTGATTGGCACATTCTAATCACCTTAGGAATAATTTTTCATTTCATTTTCAAGGCTTGATCATACCTTGAAAATTCATAAAGTGCCACCTTTTGCCATGATTAGGTTAACTACCTATTCAAGTAAGGTTGGCACACCCTAACTCATCTAGCGTGATGAAATCACGCTCCTAGGAACCCAATACCTATTGGAGCTCATTGGGTTCACTAAATATTCACTAGGGATGACTTCCCTAGCAACCCTCCTAATGACCCTCCTAGGCTTTAAAGCCTTGGTCATTTGAGACTCATCAAGATCCACTCTAGGGGTGACTCCCCTTGTGACCTTGGTGATGGTCTTCCTAGCCCTAGATTTTGTTCCATAATCGAATGGAACATTATGATAAGTGGGCTTGACCACTTGGGACTTAGGTTTGTGACCCAAACCTTTCTTGTCCTTGGACTTGGGTTTTTGACCCCTAGACCCTATATTTGACTTTTCCAAATTTTTAAGGCTCTTTTCTAACATGTCAAGTCTTGACCTCAAGACTTGATTTCCTTCTTTAATACCTCAAGACTTGATTTGTCATTTTTCTTTGAGGCATTCCTAGGCATGTGTCTAGTTGATTTGGGATTCCTACCTAGGTTTTCCTTAGCCTTAGATGGGTTAATTCTAGGGTTGGCTTTCCTAGTGTTATCCTTATCTAGGCTCACATGTTTGGCACCTAAGCATGTGTATCGATTTCTAATGTTATCATGCTTACCATTAATAACAATAGCAATAAGGCTACTAGCATGTGTCTTATTATTATTGCAATAATGTGCCTTAGAGATTACCTTAGGGTTTGCCTTAGCTCCCCCTATCGATGTGCTCGTCTTCTTGTCCTTGTGAGGTTGCCTCCCCCTCGGACATTGGCTCTGATAATGTCCCCTTCGCTTGCATTGGAAGCACACCACGTGCTCCTTGCTCTTGCATATCGGGACTCCGGCTTCCTTGATCTTTGGCGCCGGTGGAGTCTTCCTAACCCTCCTTGGACACTTACTCTTGTAATGTCCATACTCCCTACACTCAAAGCACATTATGTGTAATTTATTTGAAATTGAAATGCTTGAGTTACCTAGGGTTGAGGATGGATGAAGACTTTTTTCTTTATCCCTTCCGGAGGTAGTATCTTCTTCCTCTTGCTCCATTCTTGAAGAAGAACTCTCCTCCTCTTCTTCCTTAGATGTTGAGTAGCCCTCAACTTCTAATTCCTCTCCTCCATGATGTGAGCTACTTGGCTCACTTGACTCCTCTTTATGACTTGAAGTAGAGTTCTCCTCATGGAACTTTGCCAAGTTATTCCACAACTCCTTGGCATCGTTATATCCACCTATCCTACACAAAACATCATTAGGTAAAGAAAATTCAATGATTTTCGTTACCTCATCATTGATGGTTGATTGGTGGATTTGCTCCTTCGTCCACTTCTTCTTCTCCAAAAGTTCTCCTTCTTTATCCAATGGAGGAGTAAAACCTAATTACACACACCTCCAATTTTCTAGGTTAGTCATAAGAAAGTACTTCATTCTTACCTTCTAAAGCACGAAGTCGTCGCGAACGTAGAAAGGTGGAATTGTGACGTCTTCTCCAAATAACTCCATTCTCTAGCTCGTGCTCCCCCGGGTGTTGATCCAACGAAGAGCGACCTCGCTCTGATACCACTTGTTAGGATCGATGGTCGCGGCTAGAGAGGGGGGTGTGAATAGCCGCCCCAAATCGTCGCGTTTCTTTCTACAAATTAGGGTTAGTGCAGCGGAAAATAAAAACAAGAAACGAAAACAAGAAGATCAAACCTCAACGCGTCGATGTAACGAGGTTCGGAGATGAGACTCCTACTCCTCGGCGTGTCCGTAAGGTGGACGAAGCCTACCAATCCGTCGGTGGATGAGACCCCGGAAACCCGGTTAATAATCACTCCTTCTGGGTGGAGAAACCTCGCCACAATGTCTTGCAACAGCAAGATAAACAAGAGTACAAGAATACAACAAGAAACTAAGTACAATACAAGTATGTAATAACCCTAGCTTGCCTTCTTGTCGACTGGATGAAGCAGCAACTTCACGAGACGCCTACAACAGCAGGAACCAGCCGATGAAGCTCACACGAAGCTTCAAGCAGAGGCGAGCTCAGCAAAGCTCAAATCACAGCAAGCTCTTACAGAAGCAAGAGGTAGCAGCTCTCAAGAAGAAGAAAAAGCAGCAAGTCCGAGCGATCTCCTTTTATAACCTGCGAAGAAGACACAGAAGAAACTAGCCGTTGCTACGCAACGGCTAGGACGTGGACCGATCAGGCTTCATCCTGATCGGTCCACAAGGGTCCTGATCGGTCACAAGACCGATCAGTTTCTTCCTCGATCGGTCATGGACCGATCGGTCTTTCCTGATCGGTCCCATGACCGATCGGGATCGAAGGTCTCCCTCTCTCCGCGGAGCCGATCTTCATGATCGATCATCGATCGGTGACGATGAGATAAGCAGCACCGATCGGCCACCAGGCCCAGGACGATCGATAAACCGATCGGAGAGCGGCCCTAAACCCTACTTGGTCACGAGAACGAGCTACCGAGCCCCCGCTGACCTGACCTCGTCAGGAGAACGAGCTACCGAGCCCTCTCCGACTTTCCGTGCCAAGTCTCCATCTTGGTCTTCTCCATGCCAAGTCTCCATACTTGGACTTTTCCTGCCAAGCTCCCTGCTTGACTTTTCACGTTGCCATTTCACCTAATTTCACTCACCAAGACTTCCAACTTCTAGCTTCACTCACTAGGTCTTTCCGATCCCTCCCGGGACTTCCAAAGCCTAGCTTCCTCACTAGGTCCATCCCTACCGCTTCCTCACTTTCCCAACCGAGCTTCACTCACTGTCACAGACTTTCACTTTCACCTAGCTTCACTCACTAGGATTTTCACACCAGTTGGGACTTCCCAGTCAAGTATCCGGTCAACCTTGACCTACTTGACTCTTTTTCATCCAACCTGATCAGACCCTGACCAGTATCTCTCCGCATGGACAACTGCACCTGCATTGTCCATGTCTACATGTCTTCTTGTATTGTCAAACATCGAAACCATGACCAAGGTTTACGCTTGGTCAATTAGGTCAACCTTGACCTACTGGAAATTGCACCAACACTCATGCCCTAAAACCCCCCAACAAATGGTCTAGTAAAACAGAAAAATAGAACCCTACAAGAAGTTGCTAGAACCATGTTAAATGAATATAACCTAAACAATCAATTCTAGGTTGAGGCAATAAATACGGCTTGTTACATTCAAAATAGAATTTTAATCAATAAATTTCAGAATAAAACTCCATATAAAATATATTATGATAAATTCCTCAACTTAAATTATTTAAAATTGTTTGGATGTAAAGTCTACATTCTAAACACTAAGGACTACTTAGAAAAATTTATATCAAAATCAACCCCAGGAATCTTTTTAGGGTACTCTACAATTAGTAGGGCTTATAGAGTCTATAACAAAAATATCCTAAAAGTTGAAGAAATAACAAATGTAATTTTTGATGAAGAAAATAACTTACCTAATTCAATAAATGAAAATATCAATCAAAATATAGAAAATATTAATACAAGAAACATAGAAGATGATGAAGATATTCAAATCAAACCTAAAGAATCACAAGAACCAGTTCGTGATCCTGACATACGATCTTCAAGAGTAAGTTCCAACCACCCATCTGACTAAATTTTGGGTGACCCAACCCTAGGAGTACGAACTAGATCATTCTACAGAAACACTTAAGTCAAATAGCCCTTATTTCTAAAACTAAATCCAAAACTATAGAAGAAGTCCTACCTGACCCAGACTGGATCTTAGCAATGCAAGAAGAGTTAGCCCAATTTGAAAGAAACCAAGTCTGGGAACTTATACCTAAACCCATAAGTAAAACCATAGTTGACACTAAATGGGTATTTAGAAATAAATTGGATAATAAGGGTGAAATAGTAAGAAATAAAGCTAGATTAGTAGTAAAAGGGTTCAGCCAAGTAGAATGGTTAGACTATGATGAAATCTATGCACCCGTAGCCAGACTTGAATCCATAAGGATGCTGCTAGCCTATGAAGCACATAAAGGATTTAAGTTATACCAAATGGATGTAAAATATGCATTCTTAAATGGGTTCATCAAGGAAGAGGTGTATGTAAGTCAACCCCCAGGATTTGAGGATTTGGACTATCCAAACCATGTCTTTAGGTTAAAGAAAGCTCTATATGGACTAAAACAAGCACCTAGGGCTTGGTATGAACGCCTATCAACTTATCTAATATCTAAAGGGTTTAAACAAGGTCAAATATATCAAACTTTATTTGTAAAAACCTTAGAAAAATACATCTATATAGCCCAAATTTACGTAGATTATATAATTTTTGGCTCAAGTAATACTAAATTTCTAAAAGAATTTACCAAATTAATGGAAAGTGAATTTGAAATGAGCTTAGTTGGGGAACTTAACTTTTTCTTAGGCCTACAAATTAAACAAACCAAAGAAGGAATATACATTTTTCAAACAAAATATGTTAAGGAACTAACTAGAAAATTTTGTTGGTTGCTACTCGGAAAACCTAATGGTTCCATTGTATAAAAATTTTGTACAAAGGTCTGAACCTTTTCCTAGCTACCATGTGTTCTTTTAAATTAAACTTGGATCGCCTGCGGAACTTAACACGTTTAATCCAAAGTTTAATCTATTTGTTCTTTTAGGTTTAGACTTGGATCTCCTGCGTAACTTAACACTTTCGATCCAAATCACCTAGGTTATTCATTCTATTAAATATTAATTTCCAAAATTGGCTTCCAATACTGACGTGGTGAGGCATAAGGCCTTCTTGGATATGTGAGCAACCACCACCGACTTGACAAAGTCTTTTAAGGAAAGCTAATATTTAATTTCCTTAAATAACTTTAGGTCAATCGAAAAGAACAATCAAATCACAAGGAAAAGAAAAACAAAAGAACACAACATCGAAAACAAATTCGAAATACTAGAATCGCATGCCTCTTGTATTTGGTATTATTTCCAAAAATAACCAGTATGATGCAGAAAAGGAAAAATACTAGTTATACCTTTTAGAAAGACCTCTTGATCTTTTACCATATTCCTCTTCTAACTTCGGACGTTGTGTGGGCAACGATCTTCCAAGGTAAGGACCACCTAACACCTTCTTCTTCTTCCTTCAAGTTTCGGCCAAGCACCAAAATCCAAGGATGAAGAACTTTTTCCACCAACTAAGCTCCAAGGGATGCAAGCTTTCTCTCCTTCTTCTTCTTCTTCTTCAAGTAGTATCCAGCCACAACAAGAGCTCCAAGCAAGAGAGGGTTTCGGCCACCACAAAGAGGAAGAGAGGGAGAGAGGATGGCCGGCCACAACACCAAGGAAAAGAGGGAGAGAATAATAGAGGTTGTATCTCATGAAGGCACCCCAACCCCCTCTTTTATATTCCTTAGCTTTGGTAAATAAGGAAATTTAATTACAATAAAATTTCCTTAACTTTCCTTGACATGAATTAATTAAGAAAAATTAAACAAAATTTCCTAATCATTCATGTCTTGGCCGGCCACATCAACAAGAGCAAACAAGACAATTTCAATCAACAATTAAAATTCCTTATTTGTCTTTGGAAATTTTAAAAAATAAAATTTCCCTTTAAAATCCCTTCATGGTTGATAAAAATAAATTTATATAATTTTAATTTTTCTACATGTGAATAATTTATAAAGAAGAAAAATAAAATATCTTTCCAATCTACAAATAAGGAAAGAGATCTAATCTCTTTCTTTAATCTTTTGTAGATCCTTTTAAAAGAGATATTTTAATTTTAAATCTCTCCAATAAATTATATCTTTCACATAAGAAAATTTTAAAATTAAAATTCTTTTAAATTTAATGGGGGTCGGCCACCTAAGCTTGGGTTGAACCAAGGCTTGGTCGGCCCTAGCTTGATCCACAAGCTAGCTTGGTCGACCCCTACATCATGGGTATGAAGGTGGGTATAGGTGGGTATAGTACTCTATAAATAAGAGGTTATGATAGGGACCGAGAGGAGGAATTGGTTTTGGTCTCCCGATAAAATTAAGCATCCCGTGTTCGCCCCGAACACACAACTTAATTTTATCAATAGAGAACCATTATTGAACTACCGCACCAATCCCAAATTACATTTTTGGGCTCCTTCTTATTATGAGTGTGTTAGTCTCCCTGTGTTTAAGATGTCGAATGTCCACTAATTAAGTGAGTTACTGACAACTCATTTAATTAATATCTTAATCCAAGAATAGTACCACTCAACCTTATCATCATATCGGACTGAGTCCACCTGCAGGGTTTAACATGACAATCCTTATGAGCTCATCTTGGGGACATTATCAACCTAAATTTCTAGGACACAGTTTCCTTCTATAATCAACAACACACATTATAAGTGATATCATTTCCCAACTTATCGGGCTTATTGATTTATTGAACTAAATCTCACCCATTGATAAATTAAAGAAATAAATATCAAATATATGTGCTTGTTTTTATATTAGGATTAAGAGCACACACTTCCATAATAACTGAGGTCTTTGCTCCTTTATAAAGTCAGTATAAAAGAAACGACCTCTAATGGTCCTACTCAATACACTCTAAGTGTACTAGTGTAATTATATAGTCAAGATAAACTAATTCCTAATTACACTACGACCTTCCAATGGTTTGTTCCTTTCCATTTTGGTCGTGAGCTACTGTTTATAATTTATAAGGTACTGATAACATCATCTTCTATATGTGACACCACATACTATGTTATCTACAATATAAATTAATTGAACAACTACAACTAAATGTAGACAATTTGACCAAATGTTATTCTTTATTCAAAATAAATGTTTACAAAAGCTTAGGCTTTCAGTATACACTCTAACAAATTTGGCATGGAAAATTCTAAAAATATAAATACCCTAATGGCAACTAATGTTAAAATTGACTCTGACTTAGAAGAAAAAAAAACTAGTAGATTTAAAATATTACCTAAGTGTTATAGGAAGTCTACTATACCTAACTGTAAGTCGACCCGATATTCTGTTTGCAATAGGTATATGTGCTAGGTACCAATCTTATGCAAAAGAATCACACCTAACAAATGTTAAAAGAATACTTAGATATATTAAGGGAACCTTAAATGTAGGACTTTGGTACCCTAGGACTAACACCTTTGACCTAATTGGCTATTCTGACTCAAACTATGACGGGTGTAAACTAGATAAAAAAAGCACAAGTTGAAGCTGTCAATTTCTAGGTCAGTGCCTAGTAAGTTGGTCAAGCAAAAAGCAATACTGTGTTGCTTTATCCACTACTGAAGTAGAGTACATAATCATGGGGGAATGTGCATCTCAACTATTATGGATGATGCATACCTTAAAGGACTATCAATTAGAATATAAAAATATAAAAATTTTAATTTGTAATGTAAGTTCTATTAACTTAACCAAAAATCCTATCCAACACTCAAGGACTAAACACATAGAAGTAAAACATCACTTTGTAAGGTATCATGTAGCTTAGGGTAACATTGTACTTAACTATGTTAAGTCCAAGTCAAACTTGGCTGACATTTTCATAAATTACCTGAACTTGAATTTAGTGCACTTAGAAGACAAATAGGAATGTGCTTAGTAGAATAGAGCTTACTTTTGAAAATTTTCCTCTTTATTATTGTTTAAAGAGGAAGGCGCCTTCCAAGGGCGCTGAAGGCGCCTTGGACAGCCGATGGAAGGCGCCTTCCATGGAGCTTGAAGGCGCCTTTGGGTGGATAAGCAACGTAGACCGCGGAAGCTATTGTCTCCAATGCGGAAGGGATAGGATCTGAGTTGGAGGTGCCTTCCATGAGTTGGAAGGCGCCTTCAATAGCCTATATAAGGTTGGTCCGAGAAGATACCAAATTATAATCAATACTCGCAATACTTCTTCTGTGTGCTGCTAACAAATCGATCCAGCAAAGTCCTAACACTACTCTGATGACCAGAAGTTCTCAATTTCAGTTTTCTTTACTGTCGATATAATATTTGATAGCATTTCAATTGTTGTACTCTTTTTGTACGTAATACATCCGAAGCTATAGTGATTGCCCATCAAAAGCAGTCTTACGTGCGAGCCTTGGAGTAGGAGTCACCACAAGCTCCAAACCAAGTAAATTCTTGGTATTTGCATTGTTTATTTTTCCGCTACGTGTTTTACTTGAAACAAACGAATTAGTCATGAGCGTTATTCAACCCCCCCCCCCTCTAGCGTTTTTCGATCCTACACTCTTAATATCATTACATGACCATTCCCATAAGATTATTCAGCGGAACACAGTGTTATTGCTTGGCGCACCCTCTAAGATTGCTTTATGAAATGCAGAGTTATTCTCCAGTGCATCCTCTAAGATTACTCTGTAAAATGTAGAGTTATTGCTTGGCATATCCATAAGATTACTATGTGGAAGGTAGAATTATTGCCTAGCACATCCCTTAAGATTGCTCTATGAAACATAGAATTATTACTCGACGATCCTTCGTAAGATTGCTCTGCAAAACACAAAATTATTACTCGACGATCCTTCGTAAGATTGCTCTACTAACTCTAAGTAATATTGCCTTGTAAACTTCGAAGATATTGTTTGATGAACCTCATAAGATTGCTCTATGAACTCTAAGTATTATTGCCCTACAAGCTTTGAGGATATTATCTGACGAACCTCATAAGATTGCTCCATGAAATCTAAGTATTATTGCTCTATAGGCCTTGAGGATATTGTCCGGTTATATTCATCCATCCTCTAAGAAGAAAATTTAACTATATTACTCAAAAGAATCCAATACACCCTTCGGGGTAAATTTGGTTACCATCAGGTCTAATCAAACGTTGTTAAGTCCATAAGTGGATTTAAAATGAATATATTGATTGAGCTAGGGATTTGGATTTTTGAAATTTTGACATGGAAAAATTCATTTACCATATTTGATTTAATGCATACATGAGAACATTTTGAAGAGAATCGATGAAAAATATCTGAAGAGCTGCTATGCTAAAACCTTGATAAGTCTTCTTCAGAGAACACCGAGTCTTCAATGTTTTAATGAAGCCGAAGTTTTACATCACCTTTTAAATCAAGAATTAGGGGTTTTCTTCTCGCCAATATTTTTCCTCTGTCATCTATTGAAATCCCGTCGGAATGTGATGGATGTCAAACATAAAATAGGTAAGGTAGTCACGTGGCTAAACGTTACTTCATGAATTCGAACCAAAAAAGCTTTTTTCATTTTTCTTTTTTAAATGTGGCTCGAATTATTGAAAAAAGGGGAATGACAAGTTGGAAGAGGAGTAAAAGCAGAATAAAGGGCGCCTTTTGGGCAATCCCACCATTTCGTGCGCCTTTTGAAAATCTAAAAAAGTGGGTATGCTTTTTGAGAAATTGTTTAAAATTAATTAAAACATTTCAAACGGTTATTTAAATTTAGTTTTATTTTTAACTATGATCACTATAAAAATTATCCAAAATAGTGACAAAAATTTTGATGGAAATTATTTTTGTCTATATTCTCCAACGAAAATCATGTTTCGTCGAAGAATATCAACGGAACTCACATTCCATCGGCAAACTTTGATGGAACATGATTTCCGTCGTTAAAGCTTCAATCTGCTAACAAAGGGTCTATGTCTACCAACGATTTACCGACAGAATTAAAATTCAATCGGTATTTTTATCACAGGCAAAATATATTCTATCGGGATAATACCATTTTCTTGACGAAATTTAAGTTTCATCAAGAAGAATGCGTTATCGATGGAAATTATATTCCATCAGTAACCTTAGTTAAAATTAGGGCACAAGCCTGATTTTCCCTTAAGCGTGCTGCTCCTTCTTCTCATATATGCTTCAGCGATTCTCTGATAAGCCCTATTGTCTCTCCCTCATCCCTTCTCCAACTGTCAGCCGCATGTTGGCAGCTTCGCCGACCACAAGCTGCGTGCTGGTGGCTTCATCGATCGCCAGTCGCGTGCTAGCAGCTTCGTCGGCCTCCAACCCTGTGCTGGTGGCTTCGGGTGCCGCTAGCCGAGTGCTGACAGCTTCGTCGACTGCAGCACTTAGCTAGCAACTTTATCAACTGCCAGCACTCGACCGCTGCCTTTTCCAGCCACTAGCATGCAATTAGTAGCATGGCCACTGTAAAATACTGAAAATAGGCGAATACTAATAAAGAAATTTTTCGAAATTTTTGGAAATTTTTCGGAGCTCGTACGGACGAGTTAACGGGGATAAAAAGGAGCCCGGAAAAGCCTGTTTAGGCTACCCCATTTAAGCGAGGAAATATTTATTTATTTTATTTATTAATTCCTTTTTCCTTTTCTTTTAATTTATTTTCTTTTCTCCCCGTGCCTAAACTTCCTTCTCACCCAACCCTTCTCGCGCCAACACCTCCCCGTCGAGTTCGTCTGTGCCCTAGAACCGATCTGCCCATCTCCGGCGACTCAGGTCAATGACTCCACCTGAGTTTTATTTTCAGCAATTTCATGGGCTGTGAAGCTACAAATGAGTGTTTGGGTTTGGTTTCGGACAGGAGCAGGTAGTGCCGAGTTCTTCCTCTGTTTCAGCCTGAAGAAAAGGGTCGATCAGGGGTAAGTGGTTGGTATAATGGTTATGCATTAGGAACTGGATCTAATGTTTAGCTGTTGACGTATCGATGTTCTTTAGGGTATATTGTTTTGGAAATCCATAGCTCCAACCTCGCTCCAGTCAGGGCTATTGCTGTGGATCACCGACAGACCATCCGGATTTGGGTGAGTCTTGATGTTATTTCATTTTTATAAAGGATGATCATGTGTAGATTTGAATTAGGGTTATGTTTGAATTAAATTTAAAATGGAATATATGATTCATCATGTTTTAGATGCATGGGTAATTGGACTTAGGTTTTGGATTTTTAATCAAAGGGTGGATTGAGGATTAGGTAACTAACCCTAATTGATCGTCAAATTTGTTTAGACAGGATGATGGTCATATGATTTGGGATTTTTCCCTAATTTAGGGTTAGAGATTTTTATTTAGTTATTTATGTGAATTGTAGCTAAATAAAATATATTACATTGGTGGCACAGGACTTTGACACGAGACGAGTATCTCGGAGTCAAATTTGGACCATTTTATCGAAGGCGGGTACTTTGACTTATGTCTTTTGATATGCATAATAATGTGTTTAACATATAGCATGATTGTGTTTTCCATTTGTTTCGATTGGTCACTACATGATCTATTACATGTTTGCTTGTTTACTCGTTATGCACTGCATGTTATTATTTACCTGATCATACCTACTTTATAGGTAGTGACCCAACCATATGATACATTATGTTCAGGACCTAGGGTTTATTTGATACCCTATCTGTTTGTGTACCTTCCATCTGATACATTGACTTGTGGTACACCTTTTATTTATGTATGGATCATGCTATGCTATTTGTGATATTGCCATGTTTAGTGTCATACATCATCTTGCATGATTGCATGCTGTGCGATTGTCTGCTCCATTATTGTTGAGCACATCGCCAATTACATGTATCTGTACACACCACCACTCATGGGTTAGTGGTATATCAGACAGGTGTGTGATTCTCGCTTAGCTCCGCTGGTCCGGTGACTGGTCAGTAGCTGAGCATGCCCGCCTGTTTGGCTCCGTTGGTTTAATGTAGCAGCGTTGTAGCCGGCAGGCAGTTGGCGTTGGTCCGCTCATGGGTAGTGTGACGTGTGGTAGCGCAGAGAGTCCTCCCGCATCGTGGTACCGGAGATGAGAGCATTGCGCCCCATTTATTATTCCGGTAGGAGTATTTGTGTCCGAAGATCCCGTCCACTCGGTCACTCATCGTCGTGATGTCGAGTGCACTGTTGTCTCTACCCACTCGGACTCACCATTGTGTGAGATGGTCGGCGTCGGGTGACCATGTCATTAGCATCATATGCATGATGCATTTATTGTTTGTGTTTTTGCATTTATATGGATGCATATGATTGACATGCATACGATTATGACACCCTCTTGACGACCCAGTTACCTTTATACCTTGGTCCCGTTACAGTGTTTCTCCTGCTTTTGTTTTTGCTTTTATTTTTCTCGTATTCAGGAGACTGTACATTATTTCTTTACATTGCATATCAGTTGTACCTGCTGAGTGTTGGACTCACACCCTCCATTGTTGATATTTTTTAGGTTGATGCTATCAGAAGAGAGTTCCAGTTGCTAGTCCCCTGCAGACCACGAAAATGCTAGTTGATCTTTTAGTTTTATTGTTTTGACTATGTCCGACTTATTCTGGTTTTGATACTATGGATTTTTGATACTATGGATCTGGTATGAATGTATGTGTCGATGGTTTTGGTGTTTGGATATGTTTTACTACATGCCTGCCTGGACGGCAGAAGAGGTAAGTTGATCTTATTGTCGGATTTAAGCTTTACGAGTGTAGTTGAGTAGGGTTGTTTTTGAGTCTTATTTCTGTTTCAGTTTGTTATCTATTAAACTGCGTGGTTGTTTATGTGTTGTATTTTATTTTTATTATTATTCCAGCCGCATGTGGCTGAGGTATACAGTGTTTGTAGAAAGTTTCAGATTGTCCGCCGTATAGGAGAGATGCTGCCGAAATTTCTTCGGACAGGAACTCCTCCGGGGCGTGACAATTTATTTGGTATCAGAGCTTAAGTTTTACGATTGTTGTTTTCGTATTTTGGATATTTGGGATAACCTTATACCAATTTATTTGGTATCAGAGCGCCAAAGTTTGGCGATACGTGTTTGGTTTCCATGTGTTAGATTTTCGAGATTTATCTTATACCAATTTATTGGTATCAGAGCAGGGTGTGATACCTGCTTTTAGTATTTTGGATATATTGTGCTAGCACAAGTTTGCGAGTCAAACTGGATAGTTATTTTAGTTACACGGATTTTCCATTACGTATATGTTTTGGACTTTCGTTTCGGATTTTATTATGGATTTCCGATGATTTTCCCGTATGGAATTCCGAGATCAATTTGGGGACTGGACAGCGACGAAACATCTCCTGACAATAATTAGGTATGAAATTAGTTTAGTAATTGTTGATACTTATAGTAATATCTGGGTCATAATATAACAGACATGAAAACTCTTGGTTTATTCTGTCGCTAATTAGTGTTTAACTGTTAGGATAGAGTAGACCATATTTCAGCAATGGGTTAGGTTGTCACCCACATTAATATAATTTGAGAACCGTGCCAGGGCTAACATGCTGTTGGGATTAACAGAGTATTTTTCATCTGTTATATGATTTTCACTGTTAAAGACACATCCTACTACTGCATTTCTTAGTTTTCACTCTACTGATATTACTTAATCATACCTCGATTCCTTTACCTACGTTCTATTTAATCATGCATGGTTACAACATGCTAACTATTTCTAATAATATGTCCTATTGTAACAACAAGATCACATAGTTGCTGCAGTTATTGCTATTTCCTTAGTTCTTTACTACAGGGCATTAAGACAATGTGAATTGACCACAACAATTCTTAGATATAACCAAAAAGAGAACAAATTACCAAGTGCATGTACTCAAGCTAATCTTGCATCACTAGCCATATGTATCCAACATATGATGTACTTGAGCAAGCAAAGGCAGAAAGAAGATAGTAAACGTGAACCAGATTCTGCGCATGTGAAACATGCCGAACCATAGCATTATCAAAATAAATAAAATAAAACAAATAAAAATATTTCCGAATTTAAGAAAATTTCTGGATCTAGTCTTTCAATTTTGCAATTCCAGGTAATGATAATACCACCTACGTTAAGGAAATTACATTGGACGTCACCTAGGAGGTTAGAAGTTGTCATTAGATTTTGACAACCTAATACTTACGGTGGATCTTTTAGTATTGGAAATGGTTGAGTTTGATATCATACTTGGCATGGAGTGGCTGTCAGTATATCATGCTACCGTTGATTGCCAGACGAGGGTGGTCACCTTCCGGCCTTCGAACCAACCCTCGTGGGATTTCACTGGCATCAGAGATGACGACATCTTGATCATTTCGGCGATTCAGGCTCAGAAGCTGCTGTCACATGGTTGTCAGGGTTTTCTGTTATCTTTGATCAGTACTGAGGACAGCAGTAGTTCGCAGCTCTCCGACGTTCCTGTAGTCCGGGAGTACCCAGATGTATTTCCAGAGGAGTGTGGATGGCTTGAAGTCGAGTTCGCTATTAAGCTGATTCCGGGGACCGCACCGGCATCGAAAGCTCCTTATCGTATGGCACCAAAAGAGTTGAACGAGCTGAAGATTCAACTCCAGGAGCTTTTGGATAGGGGATTCATTTGCCCTAGTGTTTCACCATGGGGTTCTCTAGTTTTGTTTGTCAAGAAAAAAGACGGGACTATGAGGTTATGTATTGACTACAGACAGCTGAATGCAGTTACTGTTAGAAATAAATATCCTCTACCATGGATCGAGGATTTGTTTGATCACTGTCAGGTACTGTGTGTATTCTAAAATTGATCTGCGATCCGGATATCATCTGAGAGTCGAGACCCGGATATTCGGAAGGCGACTTTCCGTACTAGATACGGTCATTATGAGTTTTGTAATGTCATTTGGCTACCAATGCTCCAGTGATGTTTATGGACTAGATGAACCGCATCTTTCCGGAGTATCTGGATCAGTTTGTTATCATTTTCATTGATGACATATTGGTCTACTCGCATTAGGAGGAGGCTGACATCTTATAGTCTTGGAGACATTGGCATCAAGCCGAGTTCGCAGTGTGCATTGGTTATCCTGTTATCTCAATTCCGTGACACGTGGTTTCTGAGGTATTTCAGTTGATCCTCGAAGATCGAGCCACGGCTTGGGGCGGGCAAAAGTCGATTGAGAGATCGACGAGATTACCGATATTACGTGCTTGTCGAGGGTTTCTCACGATTGCGGCCCGTACTTATTGAAAGGCGTGAAGTTCACGTGGTCCGAGGAGAGACCAGCTAGCGGAGGGAAGGAGATTAGTGTCGGCTCGCTTTGGTTTTACCTTAAGACGGTTGTACTCACCGATGCTTCTGAGGTTTGGGTCGTTCTTTAGCACGCAAGTCTCTTATGCTTCCCGTCAATCGAAGGAGCATGAGAAGAACTACCAGTTCATGATCCGGAGTTAGCCGCCATCATATATACTTTGAAGATTTGGCGTCATCATCTATACGGTATTACATTTGAGATTCTCACCGATCATAAGAGTCTCAAATACATTTTTACTCGGAAGGAGCTTAATCTTGACGGAGGAGATGGATGGAGTTCTGAAGGACTATGATTGTACCATTAGCTACCACCGGAAGCTAATGTGGTTGCAATGCACTCAAAAGAAGTCTAGAGGACTTTGGCTTGCCCAAGTTTCCGATTCTTGGACTTGGTGGTTTCTCCGAGTTAGATCTTGAGGCGAGGACGCGACGGGGAGTATTCTAGTTACCATGGTTGCTCGATCGTCGATCGCGACGGATCAGAGAGGCCTAGGCCGATGATCGCATTTGCGGTTTATTGCGGATCGGATAGCGGGTAGGAAGGCATTTACAGACGAGGAGGTATTATATACTTCGAGGCGGTTGTGTACCTCGGTCTCATCCGGTCTTACGGAGCTACTTGAGGCTCATCGCTCTCAATTTGCGATCCATCCAAGGGACCCGTATGTATCGAGACTTGAGGCGTTCTATTGGTGGAGCGGTATGAAGAAGACGACATCGCGTTTTGTAGCTAGATGTCTTGCATCCGGTAAAGGTCGAGCATCGGCCACGAGTTACCAATGGATTCTATTCACAGTGGAAAGGAACATATCACTATGGATTTTGTAATGGGATTGCCGAGGACAGTGAAGTTAATCGATTGGTATCGTTGATCGATTAACCAAATCCAAGCACTCTTAGCGATCCGGAGTGATTCTCTAGACAGATTGGCGGATGCAGAGATCATCATATTACATGGTGTTGTTGAGTATCATTTCGGATAGAGATCCAGGTTTCGTCACGCTTTTCGAGTCTACAAGACACAGGCAACATGCTCCGTTTTGCATCGATCCATGCGGCATGACGGTCGAGGACCATTCAGACTTTAGAGGACGACGAGTCATGTGTTATGGATTGAGGCGGTTGGGAGGACTATCTACGTTAGTAGAGTTTGCTTACAACAACTTTCATTCGGCTATCCAGATACCGCTAAGGCGTTGTATGGTAAGCTTGCTCGGACACCACCCTCCGGGATGAGATTGAGAGGCCATTTGGGACCTTATAGAGTTCAGAGATGGATCACGAGTTGGTCCGTACTATCGGACGGAGGATGTCGAGGCGCAGCCGCGAGAAGAGTTATCGAGGGACCACTAGAGTTCTCTGTTGGCGACCATGTATTTTACAAGTTTCACCCACGAAGGGGTGAAGAGATTTGGCCTCGGAGATAAGCTAGCTCCACGGACATTGGCCCTTCGAGATCTTGGAGGATCGGGTGGTAGCTTACCGGCACTACCGTCCCTGGCGGGCCCACGATGTATTCCACATATCTATCTTGAAGAGATACGTGGACACATGTGCTGGCAGACATGTCCAGTTCCAGTTCAGCCTGACATTACTTATGAGGAGGTTCGACTGATTTCGGAAGAGCCTCAGTTGCGGAACAAGACTATCCGGCTGGTTAAAATCGGATGGCAACATCATTCGGATGAGGAGGCTACTTGGGAGCTCGAGGATACTATCCGAGCTCGATATCCCCATCTTTTTACTTGAGGTATGTGATTTAATATACCGTTCAGCATTCATACTTTCTATTTGTTGTTAGTACTTGCTGATGGTAGATAACGAAATTTGGGGACCAAAATTTTTATTAGTGGGGGAGAATGTAAAATACTGAAAATAGTCGAATATTAATAAGGGAATTTTTCGGAATTTTTGGAAATTTTTCGGGAATTTTTCGGAGCTCGTACGGACGAGTTAACGGGGATAAAAACGGGACCCGGAAAAGTCTGTTTAGGCTACCCCATTTAAGCGAGGAAATGTTTATTTATTTTTTTTATTAATTCCTTTTTCCTTTTCTTTTCATTTATTTTCTTTTCTCCCCGTGCCTAAACTTCCTTCTCACCCAACCCTTCTCGCGCCGACGCCTCCCCCTCGTGCCCGACTGCTTGCCCTAACCGGCGCCACACGCGGTGATTATCTCCTCTTCCGAACAACAGTCGTGCCTCATCTCTTCTCTGATCCTTCTCGTCGCCATTGCCGAAGCCCTCCTCTGCCTCTCGATCCCTCCTCTGGTCCGACGAGCCACCGCCGGACACCCTTGCTCTCGGCCCCCATCGCGACACCGTCGGCCTCCCTTCTGCCCTAGCAGAATTTCTTCCACAGCCGAGTGACCCCGAGCCCTAGCCACATCACCGCCACTCCGAACCGACGTCGAGCCCTAGGTGCCGACGCCCTCCCGATCTCCTCACGCGCGCCACCGGTGACGGTCATCTTCTTCTTCTTCTTTCCGAGACACTGCTGAACCACCTCTGTCGGCCTCTGCCCTAGTTTGTATTCGGCGCCACTGCCGTCTCTCGACCTGAACCAGCATTGTTGTCGCCTGTGCCCTAGCGCCGGCGGTCGAGTTCGTCTATGCCCTAGAACCGATCTGCCCATCTCCGGCTACTCAGGTCAGTGACTCCACCTGAGTTTTATTTTCAGCAATTTCATGGGTTGTGAGGCTACAAATGAGTGTTTGGGTTTGGTTTCGGACAGGAGCAGGTAGTGTCGAGTTCTTCCTCTGTTCCAGCCTGAAGAAAAGGGTCGATTGGGGGTAAGTGGTTGGTATAATGGTTATGCATTAGTAACTGGATCTAATGTTTAGCTGTTGATGTATCGATGTTCTTTAGGGTATATTGTTTTGGAAATCCATAGCTCCAACCTCGCTCCAGTCAAGGCTATTGCTGTGGATCACCGGCAGACCATCCGGATTTGGGTGAGTCTTGATGCTATTTCATTTTTATAAAGGATGATCATGTGTAGATTTGAATTAGGGTTATGTTTGAATTAAATTTAAAATGGAATATATGATTCATCATGTTTTAGATGCATGGGTAATTGGACTTAGGTTTTGGATTTTTAATCAAAGGGTGGATTGAGGATTAGGTAACTAACCCTAATTGATCGTCAAATTTGTTTAAACAGGATGATGGTCATATGATTTGGGTTTTTTCCCTAATTTAGGGTTAGAGATTTTTATTTATCTATTTATGTGAATTGTAGCTAAATAAAATATATTACATTGGTGGCACAGGACTTTGACGCGAGACGAGTATCTCGGAGTCAGATTTGGACCATTTTATCGGAGGCGGGTACTTTGACTTATGTCTTTTGATATACATAATAATGTGTTTAACATATAGCATGATTGTGTTTTCCATTTGTTTCGGTTGGTCACTACATGATCTATTACATGTTTGCTTGTTTACTCGTTATGCACTGCATGCATACCTTCTTTATAGGTAGTGACCCAACCATACGATACATTATATTCAGGACCTAGGGTTTATTTGATACCCTATCTGTTTGTGTACCTTCCATCTGATACATTGACTTGTGGTACACCTTTTATTTATGTATGGATCATGCTATGCTATTTGAGATATTGCCATGTTTAGTGTCATGCATCATCTTGCATGATTGCATGTTGTGCGATTGTCTGCTCCATTATTGTTGAGCACATCGCCAGTTACATGTATCTGTACACACCACCACTCATGGGTTAGTGGTATATCAGACAGGTGTGTGGCAGTTCTGCTGTTTGGCTCCGTTGGTTTGGTGACTCAGCGTGGTAGCCGGCAGACAGTTCCGCTCTGTTTGGCTCCGTTGGTTTAGTGTCGCAGCGTTGTCGCCGGTAGGCAGTTGGACTTTGTTTGGCTCCGTTGATCCACTCATGGGTAGTGTGACTCGGCGTGATAGCCGGCAGAGAGTCCTCCCCGTCATCGTGTACCGGGAGATGAGAGCATTGCGCTCCCCCATTTATTATTCCGGGGTAGGAGTATGTGTGTACTCCGACAGCATCCCGTCCACTCGGTCACTCATCAGGGGCAGTGATGTTAGAGTGCACGGTTGTCACAGCTCTACCTACTCGGACTCACCATTGTATGTGAGATGGCTGACTGGCGTCAGGGGTGACCATGTCATTAGCATCATATTCATGATGCATTTATTGTTTGTGTTTGCTGCATTTATATGGATGCATATGATTGACATGCATACAGGATTATGACACCCTCGATTTGACGACCCTATTACCTTTATACCTTGGTCCTGGTTAGTACAGTTTTCTCCTGTTTTTGTTTCAGTTGCTTTTATTTTTTCATAATTTTCTCTCTAAGTGTTAGTCACTAATTGTTTATTATATCAGTTGTACCTGCTGAGTGTTGGACTCACACCCTCCATTGTTGATATTTTTCAGGTTGATGTTGTCAGGAGAGAGTTCCAGTTGCTAGTCCCCTGCAGACCACGAAAATGTTGGATGATCTTTTAGTTTTATTGTTTTGACTATGTCCGACTTATTCTGGTTTTGATACTATAGATTTTTGATACTATGGATCTGGTATGAATGTATGTGTCGATGGTTTTGGTGTTTGGATATGTTTTACTACATGCCTGCCTGGACGGCAGAAGAGATAATTTGATCTTATTGTCGGATTTGAGATTTACGAGTGTAGTTGAGTAGGGTTGTTTTTGAGTCCTATTTCTGTTTCAGTTTGTTATCTATTAAACTGCGTGGTTGTCTATGTTGGTGCAATAAGCATCCGACGATCGAACCTCAGTTTTGATAATGGCAAAGGGATTCAAAGTTAAGATTCCTTGTTATCTAACGTGGTTAAATAAGGTTCAAGAAAGTCCTAACTGCGGTTAGGTAAGGGAAAATCCTAAGGGGGGGTAACCTTAGGTCCTAGGGGGTGGTAACCCTAGGTGAAGGAAAATCCTAAGGGGGGGTAACCTTAGGTCCTAGGGGGCGGTAACCCTAGGTGGAGGAAAACCCTAAGGGGCGGCAACCTTAGGTCCTAGGGGGCGGTAACCCTAGGTGTAGGAAAACCCTAAGGGGCGGCAACCTTAGGTCCTAGGGGGCGGTAACCCTAGGTGGAGAAAAACCCTAAGGGGTGCAACCTTAGGTCCTAGGGGTGGTAACCCTAGGTGGAGAAAACCCTAGGGGCGGTAACCCTAGGTCCTAGGGGTGGTAACCCTAGGCGGAAAGTCACGGTCCGGAGGGCGGATTGGCAGCAGGTAAATCTCCGAGTGGAGTAGGTGAGGACGCGTTGCCCCGCAGAGGGAACAGAGGGCGTCGGGTCGACCTAGGGTTTCCGGGAAACCGAAGTCATACCCGAGACGCTCAATGTCACAAAACTTTCATTATTATCATTCATTATGTTTCTGTGCTAATTTTGTAAGGTATGTGTTTGGGACTAACACATTTTGCTGAACAAAGGAGCAAGTTACAACTCGGATGGATAGTGTCAAGCGCCCATGGAGCTTGAGGCGCCTAGTGCGAACCAGAAAAGCCGGTCAGAAGGTTGAGGCGCTTAGATGAAGTTCAAGGCGCTGGTCGAAGGTTGAAGGCGCCGGGGTCAAGGCGCTTGAATGGATGAAGTTCGACCAAGTCTGCGCGATCTCCGTGGTGACTTGGCTGCTTAAGGCGCCTTGAAGGGCTTGCGCCTTGAACACCCTTTATAAGGGGTCTCGAGCAGCAGCACCAGGATAACGAATTCCAAGCAATCCTTACGCTACAAGCTGCTCTAGAAACACCCAGAAGTGCTGTTACAAGTCCCCGACAACCCGGAGCTTCAGATTCTGCTACTTTATTGTTATCAGTATAATTTGTTTTAGTTCTTTCAATTGTAATATCTTATTGTACATTTTACGAGCTTATAGTTGTTGCCCACGGAAAGCGATCAAGGATCGCGGGCCTTCGAGTAGGAGTCGCCTTAGGCTCCGAACGAAGTAAAACTTCTTGTGTCCCTCTATGATTGCATTCGTTATTTCCGCTGCGTATATTTACTTTGATAGTTTTACGATTCCGATACGATCAAAATAGCCACGAGCGCTATTCACCCCCCCCTCTAGCGCGTCTCGATCCAACAATTGGTATCAGAGCGGGGTCGCTTTGAACTGGTGCAACCACCATTCAAGCATTTTTCGTGGCTTTGTCGTTTGTATAGGTTGAAAATATAACCTTACGCCTTTCATTTTTTTTCCCTCCAAAACTGTTTTCAAAAAATCCATTTTCAACTTTTCACCATTGATTGGAATTAGTGAAATATCGTGTTTTCAAAAATTTGTAGTAATATTTTTTTATAATATTTTAATAATATTTTATTATTTTCTCTCGAAATTCCTGAATTAGTATTTTTATTTCTCTCCCGCACTACTAATCCAAGACCAAGTCTTGGAACAAATTTTATTGTGTTTATTTTGTCGATTCCTTCTAATGGCCTACGAAGATGGGTACAACTCAACATGTCTACCACTGCTGTCTGACGAGAACCTCAGATACTGGAAAGACCAGGTGGAGCATCAATTAAAGACCGAAGCAGAAATATGAACCATAGTCCATATTGGATTCACTCTTCCCACTAAAGAAGGTGTACCCATCACCTGTGACAAGTGGGATGCACAAACAATAAGGACATTCGAGGCAAATGCAAAAGCAACTTACATTCTCCTATGCGGACTAACAAATTCAGATCTTGATCGAGTTGGAAAGTTCAACAATGCTAAGGAGCTTTGGGAGAAAGTGCTCAAGCTTTATGAGATCCCTTCAGAGTTAGAAGATCGAATAGAGTCCCAAGTCCGAATTTGAAAAATCCTCAGAGCAACCTCCAACAGACTCCGAAAATCGATGGCAAAAGCATATAACATATCATCATTGGCAGCGAATACGATACTAAATGGATGGCAACAATCAGGGAGGATCCTATCATGGATCTAAAGGTAAAATTGTAAATTCAAGTAAATTGTAAATCTCATAACTGCTTTAGTGTAGGGAGAGGGCACTATAGAAACGACTACCCACTCATAAGACTCGACAACAATCACAGGAGAAGGAGAAATGATCAGAGGAGGGAAGAAATACATCAAATGCTCCAAATGCAAACTAATGGGTCACTGCAAAAGACAATGCCCAGAAAGAAGACCCAAAAATCCAGAGGGAGAAATCAAGGTTAGTACATTTACATTATATGAAAATCCAGTTTTTGCAACACATGATCGCACTAGCTTAACTAATCCTACTTGCTCTAGTATAGATTTCTCTTCAAAATTAGATATACATGCTAATAATGTAATGAATAAAATTAATTCAAATAAAAATAAGAAATTAACTCTTAGAAAAGTAGAAATACAAAATAATATTTTAAAAGATAAAGTTGATAAATTAGAGAAGATTGTTAATAATTTAGTCAAATCACGAAATCTAGACTTGGGTTATAAATCTAAAGTAAAACTTAAACAGTACAAACCAAGTTATAATCAAGTACCTTTTATTTACTTAACTTAATAAAACGTAAATCAATAATATAGGAGGAGGCTCCAGAATAGTTGGTACCTCCGAAATTAATCCACCCGATAAGGGTAAACAAGAGTAGATTACCCGGCAGGGTAATTTAGGTTAGATTAAAATGGATTAGGTTTAACTTAACCAACGGTACTGGTGAAGTTTTTGGATGATAGTACGTTAGGGAAGCTTGGGCATCGCATGTCTAGGAAGATATGGCTTCGACCTGGTGCATTTGGTCAAGTGGAACTGACCGAAGCTACCCTTAAATGGATCCTAACTAGTTAGACCAAGGTTTAGTATTAAGTTCAATGGGTAGGACTATTTGGAAAACCTCGAAGGCATGGTTACTTTAATGAGTTCCTTGTGACTCACCATAGCCCAGAAGTTTATCCAAAGAATGCTTACTTGTTGAACCCAAAGCTAAACCTGAATCTAACACAAAGTTAAACTAAATATGTAAATTGAACCTCAATTCATCTCACAACAATCATAGGATTACCTGATTGAAGATTTAGATCGGGTGAGATGACTAAGGAATTTAAAATTCAAATTCAGAATTAAACTCGTAACTATAATTAATTCAAAAATAGATTCATAATTAATATTACTTTTTCAAAAAACACTTAATTTCATTATTTGAAAAATCTTTCAAAATCAATTTCAAAATTATTTGAAAAATCTTTCAAAATCAATTTCAAAATTATTTAAAAAACTTTCAAAATCAATTTCAAAATTATTTAAAAATCTTTTCAAAATTATTTTCAAAATTATTGAAAAATCTTTCAAAATCAACTTCAAAATTAATTGAAAAATCTTTCAAAATCATTTCAAAATTATTTGAAAAATCCTTCAAAATCATTTAAAACTTAATTTCAAAATCTTTAAAAAATCATTTCAAAATCTTTTAAAACTTAATTTCAAAATCTTTTCAAAATCATTTCAAAATCTTTAAAAATTAATTTCAAAATCATTTCAAAATCATATAAAACTTAATTCCAAAATCTTTGAAAAATCATTTCAAAATCTTTTAAAACTTAATTTCAAAATCGTTTCAAAATCTTTAAAAATTAATTTCAAAATCATTTCAAAATCATATAAAACTTAATTCCAAAATCTTTGAAAAACCATTTCAAAATCATTTAAAACTTAATTTCAAAATCTTTGAAAAATCATTTCAAACTTAATTTCAAAATCTTTGAAAAAACATTTAAAACTTAATGTCAAAATATTTGAAAAATCCTTCAAAATCATTTTAAAAATCTGTTTAAACTTCATTTCAAAATTATTTGAAAAATCCTTCAAAATCATTTTAAAATATTTTTAAACTTCATTTCAAAATTATTTGAAAAAATCTTTTTAAACTTCATTTCAAAATTATTTGAAAAATCTTCAAAATAATGGTCACTTATTTGGAATGTTGTAAATTAAAGTAAACTCCATCTTACACTCACTCATATGCTAAACATGCTTGGTAATCTAGAATGACTGAGATGGAAAATTAGGAAAATAATTTTTTGAACTCCTGAACTCAAAAATTTATTAAGGCATTAATTAAGGGGGAGTGATTTTGAGTCGGTTTTAAAATTAGTTTTTCTTTAAAATTTTTAACTTGACCTTAAAATTAAAAACTATTTTTGGCATATCTTCAAAAATTCAAGCTATTTTTAACTTAGCTTTAAAATTAAAATTATTTATGACCTGACTTTTAAATTATAACTCCTCTATAAGCTAAATGTTTTCAAAGCTGAGTACTTAATTAAGTTTTCTCTAACTAAACTTAGTTAAATTATTTTCTAAACTTAGCTACTTGGCAAGATATTTTCTCAACGCAATCATTTTTACGTTGAAAACATAGCTAAGTATTTTCAAATATAGCTAAATATTTTTTTCAAAAACATTTAGCTAAGTACTTTTTAAAGTGTTTAAAACAAAAAAAAAATTTAGCTAAGTATCTCTCAAAGCAATTGTTTTCAAATGCTAAGTATTTTCCAAAGCATTCTCAAAATTTCATCAAAACAATTTTTTTTTAAAAAAAAAAAAACTAAATCTTTTTGAAATCACAAAAATTTGCTAAGTTTCTGTTTAAAGACAAAATAATTTTATCTCAGCTAAAAGTATCTCTCAAACTAAAGGAAGAATTTTGCTTTCAAAATTATGATCTCACCTATCTAAAAGACTTACAAGAAAAACTAAGTGTTTATCAAAAGTAAATTAAAAGATTGGAAGATAAGATTGAAAATTATCTTTGAAAGTTAAGCTAAGGCCCAGATTTTCTTCACTCTCTTGGGTATTTTGATATATGGCAAAGGGGGAGAGTAGGAAGAAATTCAAAGAATATTATAAATTAAAATTAAAACAAAAATTTTGTTGTGAATGTGCCTATGCTTTATTTATGCCTGTGCTTATTTATGCGTATCTTTATTGCACTTTTACTTAACTTTGAAAAAGGGGAGATTGTTGGTGCAGTAAGCATCCGACGATCGAACCTCAGTTTTGATAATGGCAAAGGGATTCAAAGTTAATATTCCTTGTTATCTAACGTGGTTAAATAAGGTTCAGGAAAGTCCTAACTGCGGTTAGGTAAGGGAAAATCCTAAGGGGGGGTAACCTTAGGTCCTAGGGGGTGGTAACCCTAGGTGAAGGAAAATCCTAAGGGGGGGTAACCTTAGGTCCTAGGGGGCGGTAACCCTAGGTGGAGGAAAATCCTAAGGGGCGGCAACCTTAGGTCCTAGGGGGCGGTAACCCTAGGTGGAGGAAAATCCTAAGGGGCGGCAACCTTAGGTCCTAGGGGGCGGTAACCCTAGGTGGAGGAAAACCCTAAGGGGCGGCAACCTTAGGTCCTAGG
Organism: Zingiber officinale; assembly: GCF_018446385.1. Classification (NCBI taxonomy): domain Eukaryota; kingdom Viridiplantae; phylum Streptophyta; class Magnoliopsida; order Zingiberales; family Zingiberaceae; genus Zingiber; species Zingiber officinale. The sequence goes on along the minus strand of NC_055997.1, from coordinate 25,334,347 downwards.
GGGTGGTAACCCTCGGTGGAGAAAAACCCTAGGGGGCGGTAACCCTAGGTCCTAGGGGGTGGTAACCCTAGGCGGAAAGTCCAGTCGGTCTGGAGGGCCGACTGGCAACAGGTAAATCTCCTGAGTGGAGTAGGTGAGGACGTGTTCCCCGTAGAGGGAACAGTAGGCGGGTTTCCGGTGGGAAACCTGAAGTCGACCCGGACAGTCCTAATCTTGTCAAAACTTTCATTATTATCATTCATTATGTTTCTGTGCTAACTTTGTTGGGTATGTGTTTGGGACTAACACATTTTGCGGAACAAAGGAGCAAGTTACAACTCGGATGAATATGTCCGAGGCGCCCATGGAGCTTGAGGCGCCGGTGAAAAGCCGTTAGAAGGTTGGGCGCCTTAGATGAAGTTCAAGGCGCCTTGGGTCGAAGGTTGAAGGCGCCTTGGGTAGGTTGAAGGCGCCTTGAACTGGATGAAGTTCGACCAAGTCTGTGCTGATCTCCGCAGGTGACTCGGCCTGTTTAAGGCGCCTTGAAGGGCTTCAAGGCGCCTTGAACACCCTTTATAAGGGGTCTCGAGCAGCAGCACCAGGATAATGAATTCCAAGCAATCCTTACGCTACAAGCTGCTCTAGAAACACCCAGAAGTGCTGTTACAAGTCTCCGACAACCCGGAGCTTCAGATTCTGCTACTTTATTGTTGTCGGTATAATTTATTTTAGTTCTTTCAATTGTAATATCTTATTGTACATTTTACGAGCTTATAGTTGTTGCCCACGGAAAGCGATCAAGGATCGCGGGCCTTCGAGTAGGAGTCGCCTTAGGCTCCGAACGAAGTAAAACTTCTTGTGTCCCTCTGTGATTGCATTCGTTATTTTCGCTGCGTATATTTACTTTGATAGTTTTACGATTCCGATACGATCAAAATAGCCACGAGCACTATTCACCCCCCCTCTAGCGCGTCTCGATCCAACAGTCTATGTGTTGTATTTTATTTTTGTTATTATTCCAGTCGCATGTGGTTGAGGTATACAGTGTTTGTAGAAAGTTTCAGATTGTCCGCCATACAGGGGAGATGCTGCCGAAATTTCTTCGGACAAGGACTCCTCCGGGGCGTGACAACCGCGACCGGGGGCTTGGCCAACCTCTAGCTAGCACCCGGTAGCTTGGGTGACCACAACTTGCCTAACCGCTAGCTTAGTCATGTCGTGAATTTGTACTATCTTTTTATTGTTTGTTATTAATTTTAGTTCTAATTTTTCAAGTATACTACATTTGCTACTCTTCTCTGACTACACTACTCATTTTCAAGTATAATTTATTTACATCTAAGATAATTTTAGACCTCATTTCTTTGTTATTTTGTAATTTTAAGTTGATATATATTATTAGTTCAATGTGTGATTTCATAAAATTGAATAGTTTTAACAACCCATATACTTTGTAACAAATTTTATGAAATTATATTCTCATTAGGTGACAATGTCTATAAACAAAAATTAGATGTACAATTGATTAGAAAATAAATTTATTAGAGATGCTTTTATTGCTGATGTTGAAGAGTTTGTGAACTTTGCTAAGAGTCATCCAGAATATATAAAAGGTGTCAAGTTATGGTGTCCGTATAATCATTCAAAATGTAAAAATAGAGCCTTCCATGATAAAGATGTCATAAAAGTACATATATGTTAAGATGGTTTTGTGTCAAATTATTACAATTAGCACTATCATGGAAAGCCTTATTTGTATGAACCAATTTGGCCTTCTGGTGGTTCGTCATCTATCACAACTTTTATTGCACCTAAATCATCAACTAATGATACTACAATGCAATCAATGGTTCACAATACGATGAATGTTGTATTTGATTATTTCAATATAGATGAAATACCAATACCTAAATATCATCAACTATATGAAATGTTAAAGGCTAATAAAAGAGAAGTGTAAAAAGGCATTCCCTCTGATCATTTCCAACTATAAAATATTACAAGGTTATTGAATATGAAAGTAGGACATCATTTTTTAGAAAGATGTTACGATGATATATGTTAATTGATGTCAGAATTGCTTCCTGTTGATAATATAATGATTGATAATTTTTACAGTACAAAGAAATTAGTTAGAGATTTAGGTTTACTTATAGAGAAGATTAATTATTGTATAAATAATTACATAATATTTTGGAATGAAGATAGTGAACTGAGTGAATGCAAAATCTGTACACACCCTTGTTATAAACATGGTACTCGCATACTAGGGAAGAAGAAGAAAAAATTACTTGGAAAGTGATGTATTATTTTTTGTTAACTGCTAGACTTCAACGTTTGTATGCATCTGCTATTACGCTTGCCACATGATGTGACATCATGAGCATGAGTACGAAAGAGGTATAATGTGTCATCCTTGTGATTACCCTATATGGAAACATTTTGATGTTGTATTTTTCTCTTTTGTAATGGAACCATGTAATATGAGATTGGGACTTTCCATAAATGGATTTCAATCATTTGGTCAGTCGGGGTAACAATATTTATCTTGGTCAGTTATATTAATACCATATAATTTACCATCATGGATGTCCATGAAGGATGAATTTATGTTCCTTGTTGTGCTTATTCCTGGTCCAACCAATCTCAAAGAGATGATAGATGTTTAATTGCAACCTCTGATTGATGAGTTGAATGAATTATGGAATGTAGAGTCAGTGACTTATGATGTTGCAAGTAAAATTAATTTTAGATTGTATGTTGTATTATTATGATGATCAGTGATTTTCTAGCATACTCAATATTGTCGGGATGGAACACGAATGATAAATTAACATGCCCACACTGCATGACAGAGTCTGATGTATTTTTATTATCTTACAGTGGGAAGGTATCTTGATTTGACAATCACCATAAATTTTTACCAATTAATCACCCATTTCAGGTGAAATAAAAAAATCTAAAGAATCTTGCAGTCAGAAAACCTCTTCCAACAATCCATGCTTTAGGTAAATAAATCATTGAGCAAATAGATAGTTATTAATTTCTATCAATATCTCAATCTGATTCCGATGAGATAAATAAATATATTGTTAGGATGTGCAAGTGTGGTTGGAAGAAAAGAAGTATATTTTTGAGAGCTATCGTATTGGAAGAATCTACTTATTCGACATAACTTAGATATAATACATATTGAGAAAAAATTCTTTGATAATATCTTTAACACTGTATGAACATGCCTGGAAGAACTAAAGATACTATAAAATCATGTGAGAAATTAAAAGAACTAATCAACAGACTAAAATTGTATCAGAATGAAACAACCAATAGATTTCTAAAGGTTTGTTATACATTGGATAAAGATGGTAAGGAAGTTTTATGTAATTGGTTGAAAGAAGAAAATTTTCAAATGGGTATGTCTCAAATGTGGCTCGATGCATAGATATGAATAGGTTAAAGATGTTTGGATTAAAAAATCATGATTGTCATATATTCATGCAAAGACTTATTCTAGTAGCTTTTCATGACTTACTTCCTTAAAATATTTGGCAAGCACTCACAGAATTGAATCTATTTTTTAGATATTTGATAGAGAGGTGTATTATGATGGATGATATGCTTTGGCTAGAAACAACCATTCCTCTCATATTATGTAAGATGGAACCCATATTTCCACCCAGTTTCTTTGATTCAATGGAATATCTACCAGTACATTTATCATACGAGGCACAAATAGCTGGTCCTGTGTAGTATAGATGAATGTATCCATTCAAATGATTTTTGAGGAAATTAAAGAATAATATTCGTAATAAAGCAAGAGTTGAGGGGTCAATATGTAATACTTATCTGGTTGAAGAAGTATCTTCTTTTTGCTCCTATTATTTTGTTGATAGTGTGAAAATAAGACATCACAAGTGTCCTAGAAATTCTAATGATGCTCCTCAACCGATAAACCCATTGATGCTTTCTATTTTTTAAATTTTTTGGTAAGCCAATGGGTGCATTGCTTTCTAGATGGTTAATTCAAGAAGAATACTATGCTACAAGAACATACATACTCATAAGTTGTGAAGAGGTCAAACCATACATAAAGTAAGTTGACTTCTCTAATCAAACATTTATCTTCCATTTAATTTGTTTACTTGATATCCCAATTGTTTTAAAATTGCCTTCTTTCCCATCTTGTACAAACAATAACTATATCTACAAAATCCATCAATTGGTACAAGTGAGGTAGCTATAAAGTTAGAAGCTAAATTTGTAGGTGATCGGTGGGCAGCTTGAAGGGAGGTTAGATAGCTAGGTCACCCCCAATCGATTGCTTCTCCTACAAAGTTAGTGCGTAAACGGAAATACAACTAACTAATGAAAACAATAAAGAAAGAATACCAAATCGCTAACAAGCTCGATGTAATGTGATTCGGAGATTGCTTGCTCCTACTCCACAACGTGTCCTTAAGGTAGATGAACCCTTGATCCTTCGGTGGATCAATCCCCGACAATCTCCGGCTAGAGCTTTCTCCTTCTCGGTGGAGCAAACCTCTCATAAAGGATCTCTTCCTCTTTACAATGATGAAGTTTAGGTTTGGGAGGAATATAGTAGACTTGAAAGCTTTGGGCAAAGACTAGGAGTTATTCAATAAGCATGAGTGACCTCCTTTGTAACGACCACCCTTCTTACTACTACTACTACTCTCTAAGGGTATCCGTTACTTAACTACTGACTCTGCATAACCGGTATGATCGAAATCACTAGGAGTCCTTACCGAAAAATTTCAGCAGAGTCTCCCCTGTACCGGTGACCATAAACTGAGATACATAAATATATACATCAGCCACAGGCGGCTGGAACATGTATCAAACACCCATGCAGTTTAATAAGTGTCAAACACTATAATATCTACTTATTACATAGAAACTCATCACAGCATGCAATCTAAAACGTGAATAAACAAAATAAAGCATGGAATATAAAATACAATCTCAAATGACACCAACCATAAAGTACAACTCAATTACTTCTTATCCACTAGACACGAAAACTCAAAACTTCCCAGTTCTCTCCCACAGTCCTGGCATCACACACCATCGGCACCACCTTGTCGCCTCCTTGCTAAATCTTTTCCTTTCCTTTATCTACAGTAAGAGGAAATGCAATGTATAAGCAAAATTTGCTTACTAAGCACTATCTAACTCACAAAAACACGGATATGCATGTATACAAGAAGAAACTAGAATCTGTATGCTCTAAAAGAAAATAAAGCATAAACATAGCTTCTCATGTTAATCTAAAAACAAAGAAAAGCTAAGGAATGTACTCATGTAATTCTAATAGCTAATCATGCTATACAAGGATAAACTGCATGCTGGAAAATAAAGCTAATCATGCTAAATAACTAATCAAGAAACAAATAAAACTAATACTGCATGCTTCAAATTAAAAGAAGCTAAACTTACTGACTCTAAGCATAAATGGAGCTTATTTCATTTGTTTCAAAACTTATACTTTATTACTTTAAAATAATAATCAACTTCACTTGGGGCCCAGGCTTAGCACCAATGCGCGCTCCCTAATAGGGACTGTGGTAGCTAGTCATCAGTCCTACGAGAGTAAAGACCTTGGTCTTACCAGGGCCAAGACCTTGGAATTGGTCACCTGGATTTGTTTAACGACAACCTTGGAAGTCGGGTACTAGCCTTTCTTTAAAATAAAATACTTATTATCTTTTTATGTTCTTATAATATAATGCCTTGGCATTTCTTTGAGCACTTGGTGTGCTACTGATCCCAATACTTAAAATTTAGGGATCCTATCAAGACCTTGGTCTTTTCTTACTTATAACTTCTCATAAATCCCTAATGTAACGACCCGGCCCTTTGGGTGGCCCATTTGGCGACCTCTATGTCGTCGACCGGCCCCTTGGGTGGCCCAGCCAGCGGCCCATTTGGCGACATCTCATGTCATCAACCGTTGGCCCTTATGGCCGTGCCGTTACTCACTAGGACTTTCCACACTGCCTTACCTCCCAGTTAAACCTCCGGGCTTAAGTATTAGAGTTTATGAATCTCAACCAAGTGAGATCATCTCACTTGGTTGCCAGATTCATAAACTCTAATACTTGAGCCTGGAGGTTTAGAGGGGAGACAAAAATCCACTACCAGGGTGGAAAGTCCTAGTGAGTAACGACGCGAAGAGTCGTCGGTCGGCGACATGAGAGGTCGCCAAATGGGCCGATGACATAAGGGGCCACCGCAAGGGCCGCCAAGAGGCCAAAGGGCGGGTCGTTACAATTCCTTTATTGTAATGACCTTTGGCCCTTTGGCCTCTTGGCCTTATATGTCGTCGGCCCATTGGCGACCTCTCATGTCATCGCCCGACTCTTTGGTGCCATTACTCACTAGACATTCCACCACGATGAGCCTCCCAGTTGAACTCTAAACCTCTCAGGCTTATTAGAGTTTATGAATCTCGATAACCAAGTGAGGTGATCTCACTTAGTGATTCATAAACTCTAATACTTAAGCCCGGAGGTTTAGAATCCACTGGCCAGGGTGGAAAGTCCTAGTGAGTAACGACAAGGTGGTCGGTCGACGACATGAGAGGTCGCTAAATGGGCCGACGACAAGGTCGCCCAAGAGGCCAAAGGCCCGTTATAATAAAAGGCGCTTTATTAACGATTGCGTTATGGTCGGCCCATTTGAGACATCTCATGTCGATCGACGACTCGTTGGCCGCGTTACTCACTGGGACTTTCCACATCCGCTTCGGCAAGTATTAGGTTTATGAATCACGGCAAGCAACCGTGAGATCATCTCACGGTTGCGTGATCATAAACTCTAATACTTAAGCCCGGAGGTTTAGAGTTCGAATCCGGAGGCAAAGTGGAAAGTCCTAGTGAGTAACGGCACGACCAAAGAGTCGTCGGTCGACGACATGAGAGGTCGCCAAATGGGCCGACGACATAAGGGGCCGCCGCAAGGGCTGCCCAAGAGGCCAAAGGGCCGGGTCGTTACACCTAAAAGGATTTAATAGAACACTATATGTACATATAAATTCTAGAGTTACATAGAACGAGTTCAATTCGTTAAGACTTGCTGTGAAAATAAGGAATTGCATCTAACTGTACATGCTGTCCAATAACAAAGAAATCTAAGATTTGCATACTTTAAAATAGACCATTCAAGCTCACTGATTTGCAAGGGAAATAAAACTACAAAGCTAAAAGAGAAGGTCGGTTGTCCATGCTTAATAATCTTTACAAAAGAACTAAACTGAAATGCTGACCTAAAGCTATTCATACTCATTAATTCCAAACCATCCTAATGTTGTACAGGAAGAAAATCCGAAAGCAAGGAAACAAAGCACACTAGCTGTTCAAACTAAAAACCTGCTGAAACTAAAATCCTTGCAAACATGTTCACAACACAAAGCAACAGAATTTTTCAAGCATGCTTCAAAACTAGAACAGAAACTCAAAACTGAAACTAAACAGCATGTTCAGGAAGTGCCTGCATAACTCAGAATAAGGGAACTAAATCTGTAAGCTCAAATTCAAGGTTGTGCAAGCTTATTATAAAGGGTTGTTCTTGCCTATTAAGGAAGCAAAACTCCTCTGCACACTCAAGGAAAACAGGGCTGTTCATTTTCATTAACGCTAGAAAGTCTAAAGTCTCAATGCACAACATATGGGCTGGACAATCTAAACTACATGCCTAGTTTATACAATTTATTTCATTCCTTTGAGGTCCTTGGCAGTGAGCTTCATACAACATTCTTTACAGCATACTAGATAAGGAAGAAAACCCAGATATGAAACCTTAACTCACGGCAGTAAACAAAATCTTAAACATGTTACAGCATACTAGATAAGGAAGAAAACCAAGATATGAAACCTTAACTCACGGCAGCCAACCCTAAGCAATAATCTAATTCTATACAGCCTTCCAAAAACAAAGGAAGGATTAAAAAACTCTTAGTAAACTCGAATTTCTGTACAGCATTCATGCAAGGAAGAAAACCAAGCCCGAAACCTCAATTCACGGTGGAAATTCTAAAGCCACAAACTCTACCGAAATCAAAGAATGAATTCGAGGTTCGAAAACCACTCTTACTGCAGGTGAGTAAGCAACTTACTTTGCTGTTCTTGAACTCACAGCCGGAAAAATTGCTTCTAGGGTTCGGAGGAGGTGAAGATCTCGGCGGCTTCTTTGTGTTTTCGAGCTCCCCTCGTCGAGGTGGTCACGCATGGGTGAAGACCGGTCGGAAAAAAACCCTTCGCCGGCGCTGGAGGCGTGCCCTAGATTCGCTTCGTTTCCGCCCGAGAGGAGAAGCGCCGTCGCGAGAGAGGAGAGGAGCGAAAGAATTCGGGAGAGAAAACCTAAGTTTCTTTTCTTATAACTAGGGTTTTTATCATCTAACTACTGCTTAAGAATATTTTGTTCCCTACTTGATTAACAAAACTCCCGTGGAACACTTGGTTGGTTGCATTCGATTAAGGCTCGATTTAGGTCTGAGGTCCACGGTTCGAATCTCGACTAAAACATTTTTTTTGTCGAAACTTCCTTCGTTTAGTAAAAATACCAAACGACCTCCAAAAATTGCATAAAAATACTCTAAAAATCTCTAGAATATTTCTAAAGCATTTCTAAATATTTTTAAATTACTTTTAGGACTCAAAATGAGGAAATTCGGGTTATTACATCCTTCAAGCCCCAAATCTTCCAATAAATAAGAGGAGAAAGTTGATCATCATATCAACTAATCTTGGCACCAGTCAACTGGCAAAACCATCAGTCGACTGGTGCTACCGTTGGAGGTAGCCAACAGCTACATCGCATCACCAACGGTTTGCCAACGGTCATTTATCAGACGACTGGTAAAACTACCAGTCAACTGGTAGCTGCTGGCTGAGCGAACAGAATGCTTCTGTTCACTCCCAGTTGACTGCACCAGTCGACTGCACCAATCGACTACACCAGTCGACTGGGCCCGGTTACACACTCACACTAATCCTCCCCAGAGTCGCCCTTGAAGCCCTCTTCCTTTGGCCTTCGTCCCTCAGATGCACCCGAGCCCGCGGCTCCTATCCATGTCATCCTTCACGTTGCCTTGAAGTTCGCTTCCCTCGGCTCCACTCCGTTACTCCTCGTCCGACGGTCCCTCGGATGTCTTCCACATCATCCTTCGCCGACTCAAGGATCCGAGCCCTAGGATGAGCTTCCCAAGATTGGTCGCACCAAGTTCCTCATGTGTTTCACCAAGTCCTACAAGACTCAAACACATATCAAACACATATGAAAGCCTAACTTAAACTCTTTGACACACACATCAAAACCATGATCGTATCGATCAAACTTGGGTCGATTACACCAACAATCTCCCCTTTTTTGATGTGTGGCAACATGTTTAAGTTAGGCACAAATAATAACTTTGAAAATTACAAGCAATATGTAAACATGAAGCATAAAACCCAAGCTCCCCCTTAACATATGCTCTCAACCTTCAAGCTCCCCCTTAACATATGCTCTCAACCTTAATTTTCAAAGTTTTACACAAAGTTTTACACACAATTAGGTTTCTAACTTAAACCTTCTCATTTCTCCCCCTTTGACACCATCAAAAATTGTACAAAACAAGTATATATTCCAAGGTATCAATGTGGACTTAAAACTACTCAAACCCAGCTTCTGAAAGTGCTGGAAAATAGCTACCAGTCGACTGATAACTGTTGTAGTCGACTGGCATAAACCAATCTGAATTTCAGCATTCTGAAGTCAACTTCATAAATGCATAAAAAATTCCAGAAAATTCAAAAAATCATGAAATTTTGAACACATATTTTTTATAATGTTCTTTAATAAGAAAAAATATGTTTTCATGAAAATTCATATTATTTTTGAAATTTTGACCAAATCTAAAAAACCTTGAAAACATGAAAATTTGTATCAATTTTAAACTTTGTTTTGAATTCATATGTTTTAAAATAACTATACCACTGTAAGTAAAACATAGAATTATTTTCAAAACATTTAAGATATCCAACTATGATCTATGGTTAAGATGTCCATTAATTAAACATTTGTTTTCCCCATAGTTGGCCTATGATCTCTAAAAATTGATACCTTTCATAACTCATCAAAATGTCATAAGCATAAGTGAATTATTTGTATCATCCTATCATCTCACATTTATGGTTATAAAATAATGAAAGTCATTGTGAGATGCAATAAAGGTAACCTCTACCTAGCCCTCTTTATCATAAATTTCTATCAAGGCTAAGTGCACCCCCTTAAGGTCACAAGTCAGCCATATAGAAAAAATTGGAATTATGATTTTCATGGTTGACTTGACCCTAAATCCTCTAACCCTTGAGAAATTCTTTCTAATTGGGTTAACCAAATATTCCTTGGGGATCCATATTCTATCTATGGTCTTAGTTTTTGATTGCCCCCTAGCAAGTAGACAATGATAGGTCTTTTCATTGTTGGGTTCATTGTATCCTAACCCATTTTTCTTAAAACTTGCCCTTGGACTCTCAATGATTATATTTAAAGTTTTGGATCCAATTTCAAATTTTATAAGGGCATTGGTAAGGTATTCTACCTTTTCCCTTAAAACCTTATTTTCTTCTACTAAACATGAATCAATTGAATTTGTAGAAGAAGCATGCATATCATTGTCCTTAGAACACATAGATTCTAATTTTTCCTTAAGCATGCAAATATCATGTTTCAAAGATTTGTTCTTTCTTTTTACCTTAAACAAATCATCATTTGTACTTGCAATAATTTTAATTAAAACATGGGGAGGAAGATTATGTACCTCACTTACTGAGAAGTCCAAATCCGAAGTTTGGCCTCCCCCTTCACTTGAGCTCCCTTTTTCATCTTCACTTGAGCTCCTTCCTTCTTCTCTTTCGGATGAGGTGGAGGCAACATCATCAATTCCCATTAGAGCAAAATGGGACACATGGTGCTCCTCTTCTTCCGATGATGATGGATCATCCCATGTTGCTTTTAGGTTTTTGACTTTCTTCCCTTTTTCTTTTGACTTCTTCTTTTCTTCCTTCTTCTTTTCTTCTTTCTTATTCAAGAGAGGAAAATCATCCCTCATGTGTTCTTCTCCTTGGCAATTATAGCAAATGACCTTCCTAGTTCTACTCTTGCCTTTTGAATTTTTCCTAGCATGGGATTTGTTAGTAGAAAAATATTTAAATGCTTTTCTCATCTTCCTTACCATATATGACTCTTGATCGCTATCCATTGAGGCACTTGACTCCTCGGAATCAGAAGATGATTGAGATGGAGCTTTCTTCTTCTTCCCCTTTCCCTTGTTTGCCACAAGGGCTACTCCTCTTGATCTTTCTCCATCTAGCCCTTCAACTCGTGTCTCATGAAGCTCCATAGTTGAAAAGAATTCATCTAGAGAGCTCTTTTCTAGGTCCTTCGAAATGTAAAACGAGTCTACAATTGAGCTCCATGTCAAGTTTATTGGGAAAGCATTGATGGCTTTCATGATAATGTCTCGGTTGGAGAGTTTCTCACCTACACTTGTTAGTCCACTTAAAATTTCTTTAATTTTAGCATGAAGTGAAGATACCTTTTCTCCTTTTTCAAGTTTAATGTTATTGAGTTGAGTTCGGAGAAGGTCTCTTCTTGCTAACTTTGCCTCCGATGTGCCTTCATGAAGCTCTATGAGTCTTTCCCACAAATCCTTGACACTTGTGTAGTTCCCAATCCGAGTTACTTCTTGTTGAGGAAGAACACTCAAGAGATGGTGCATTGCTCTTGAGTTTTCTACATGCTCTTCTCTTTGCTTCTTGATCCATCTTAATTTCTCAATTAACTCATTATTTTGATCCCTAGGCATCTCAAAATCATTTTCTATGATTAGCATAATGTCAAAGTCGATTTCGAAAAATACCTCCATTCTCTTCTTCCACCAAGAGAAGTCTCTTTCGAATTTGGGTGGATGAATGCTTGAACCAGCCATTTTGATAGTGCTCTTCTCGGCGATTAGTCCATTGAAGGCGTCCTCGCTCTGATGCCACTTGTAGGTGATCGGTAGCTGACTTGAAAGGGGGTTAGATAGCTAGGTCACCCCCAAATCGATTGCTTCTCCTACAAAGTTAGTGCGTAAGTGGAAATACAACTAACTAATGAAAATAATAAAGAAAGAATATCAAATCGCTAACAAGATCGATGTAACGTGGTTCGGAGATTGTTTGCTCCTACTCCACGACGTGTCCTTGAGATGGATGAACCCTTGATCCTTCGGTGGATCAATCCCCAGCAATCTCCGGCTAGAGCTTTCTCCGTCTCAGTGGAGCAAACCTCTCACAAAGGATTTCTTCGTCTTTACAATGATGAAGTTTAGGTTTGGGAGGAAGAGAGTAGACTTGGAAGCTTTGGGCAAAGACTAGGAGTTATTCAATAAGCATGAGTGGTCTCCTTCAAGCCCTAAAGCTTCCTATAAATAAGAGGAGAGAGTTGATCATCATATCAACTCATCTCGGCACCAATCAACTGGCAAAACCATCAATCAACTGGTGCTACCGTTAGAGGTAGACAATAGCTACTTCGCAGCACCAACAGTTTGCCAACGTTCATTTACCAGTCGACTGGAAAAACTACCCATCGACTGGTAGCTGCTGGCTGAGCAAACATAATGCTTCTGTCGCTCCCAGTCAACTGCACTAATCGACTGCACCAGTCAACTGCACCAGTCGACTGGTCCCGGTTACACACTCACACTCATCCTCTCCGGAGTCTCCCTTGAAGCCCTCTTCCTTTGGTCTTCATCCCTCAGATACACCCGAGCCCACAGCTCCTCTCCGTGCCATCTTTCACGTTGCCTTGAAGTCCGCTTCCCTTGGCTCCACTCCATTGCTCCTCGTCCCGCAGTCCCTCGGATGTCTTCCACATCATCCTTCACCGACTCAAGGATCCGAGCCCTAGGATGAGCTTCCCAAGCTTGGCCGCACCAAGTTCCTCATGTGTTTCACCAAGTCCTGCAAGACTCAAACACATATCAAACACATATGAAAGCCTAACTTAAACTCTTTGACACACACATCAAAACCATGATCGTATCGATCAAACTTGGGTCGATTGCACCAACAAAATTTACATTATGATTTAAAAAATATGTAAGTTATAGAATTTGTAAAAAATTTTAGTTCATGTCTCTTAAGAATGTACTAATTTATATCATAACTATTTTTATAGGTGAATGACCATAGAATATCAAATATATAAGATAATAGAATAATGAATATTACATCAGGACCTCTCCGTAGAATAAAGGTGTACTCTAGTTACTATGTTAATGGCCTCAAATTCCATGTGGCATAATAAGATTCATGGAGATTAATCTATAATTCTGGTATATACGTTAAAGGATCTATAGACAACAGTAACACTAGGTTTGATTAGTATGGTAGACTTGACGAAATCATAGAGGTTGATTATCTTGTATTACCTATAAAAACGTGTGTGTTATTCAAATATTCATGGAATGATCCAACCCCATGAACGGGTACTAGAATACATCCAAATTATAATTTAGTTGAGATTAATGTAAACGAAAAGTTCAACAAGTTTGAACCTTTCATTTTTTAGGTATAAGCGGCCCAAGTTTTCTATCTTGAATACCCTATGAGAGAAGAAGATCTAGTGAATGATTATTTATTTGTTGAATGAAGTCTCGCTCGACCATAGAAATGCTTGTTGGTGCAATTTCTACTGGGTCAAGGTTAACCAAGTTGACTAGGCTTGAGTTAGCTCAAGCTTGAGGCGTGATATTTGAGTTTTGATGTTTGACGATATATGGAGATTGCAGGTGCAATTATCCATATGGCAAATTGATGGGTAAAGTTTGACCAAAAGTCAAGTAGGTCAAGGTTGATCGGATACTTGACTGGTAAATCCTAACTGGCGGTTAGACAAGGGCAAGACCAACGAGAAGGTTGGCAAAAGAAGAAAATTCAAGTGGGTTAGTGTTGACTATACACTTGGTGTTGAAGTCTTAGCGAGTAAAGACAGGCAGTGGAAAGTCCTGGTGAGTGAAGTCAGGCAGTTGGGAAGTCCCAATGAGTGAAGTCGGGCAATTTGAAAAGTCTTGGTAAATGAAGCCAGGTAGTTGGAAAGTCCTGATGAATAAAGTCGGGTAGCTAAAAAGCCCTAGTGAATAAAACCAGAAAGTTGAAAAGTCCCAGTGAGTAAAACCAGGTAAAGAGGAAAAGTCTTGGTGAGTGAAGCCAGGTGACAAGTTCTAGTGAGTAAAGCTAGGCAGAGGAAAATCCTAGTGAGTGAAGCCATGTGGTGAAAAGCCCTAGTGAGTGAAGCCAGGCATATGGAAATTCAGGTGGCTCAAGGTTGACCGGACACCTGGTGTTTGGAAGTCCAAGGGGGTCATAAAAGATCGAACACTTGGCACGAGATGGTAAGTCCAAGTGGGTCAAGGTTGACCGGGCACTTGGCATGAGGAGAAAAGTCTAAGTGGGTCAAAGGTTTGATCATTTACTTAGTGATAAGTCTCAGTAGGTCAAGGCTGAGTAGATGCTAGGCACAAGGAAGTCCTAGCAGGTTAAAGTTGATCGGACGTTGGGCAAGAAACCCTAGACTTGTGTTTGGCGAGATAGGGTTGGGCAATCAATCAGTTGATCGATTGGCCTAAAGCCTTGATCGATTGGGAGTTTATTGCAAACACACAGAGGGTTTCCCAATAGACTGGGACACACCAATCGATCAGGCGATCGATTAGCCTCTTCTCGCGATGACGCGAGGAAGCTAAAATTGATTGGTCAATCGATTCTAGGGTCTTCTGTGACAGCATAGAAGGATTCTAGATCAATCAGCCGATCGATCCCGATGTCCCCAATCGATCAGCCGATCGATTGGGATATGACAGTTGCCCAGGTTACGAGCTTTGGACAACTGGAATTATGTGGATCTAACATGGAAATCGATTGGGAGTAGGCTCAATCGATTGGGAACCCTAAAACCGTGGAGATAAAGCCATTGGTGAGTTCAAACGCAACATCTCTTTTCCACAACAACTCACCGAGCTTATGATTCTTCATCACTAGTTCTTGCAAGTTTAGGGTTGAAGTGTTGCTGCATTTCCAAGCTTACAAAAGACATCTTCAAGCAATAAGAGATCAAGCAAGAAGGTTTTCCATTTGTATTTTCACATTTACTTCTTATTTAAAGTTGTATTCTTGTTCTTGAGTTGTATGAGGTTTCTTCACCTTCGGATTATTCTAAGAAGAAGTGTTTTTCATAGTGGAGAGTATGCTCATGTGTGGATCCTTAAATTAATCACCTCTTCTTGAGGTGGATACCAAGTAAATCCTTGTGTTAGTATTGAAGTTGGCTTCAAGTTTTCCATTATAAATCATCTTCAACGAAGTGAGATGAAGCCATTCACTGCCCCCCCCCCCCCTCTAGCTCCAGAGTGTCCCAACAAGTAATATCAGAGAGAGGTTGTTCTTCACCGAACACATTGCCGAAAAGGGCAAAGAGCTAGAGGAAGAAGAAGAAGTTGAAGCCTAGTCAACAAAGTCAAAGATGTCATCAACAAGCTCAACTTCAAGATGCATTTCTGAGATGGACTTGAATTTGATACATGAGCACCTCCATCGTACAGGTTTGGGAGTTTCGATCTTTGGAGATCAAGGATTGAAAATTTCCTCATGATGGAGATAGAGCAATGGTTTTCTCTAATGGAAGGCTTTCAAGCTCTAAGGGATAGCAAAGGAAAAAATCATCAATAGAAGCAAATGAAGCAAGGAGCAAATTCAAATATGTGAGACCAATGACAAAGTGATCAAACTATTAGTCAATTTATTGCCTAGCAACATCTTGAGCAAGATAGGAGAATATGAAGATGTCAAGGAGCTTTGGACTAAATTGACAAAGATTCATGAAGTCCCCTCCACTATACCAAATCAAGAATAATCCAAAGAGAGAGACTCATTGGATCATGAAGAAGAAGATTTGGAGGTTGAGAGATGCTCATTTTCCAAAGGAGAAGAGAGTGAAGAAGATCCATCCTCAAGAAAGCACCAAGACAAAGGCAAAGGGAGATACTCTTTGTTTCATGTAGATGAGGATTCAAAGGTTAAGAGATGCTCAACAACTGAGGATGAAGATGAAGAGGCATCCATCTCAAGGATTGAGGGGGAGCGTCAATCCTTAGCACCAGATCAAGAAGAAGTCTTTACATCCGGATCAAAATAAGGATCATGTGTCACCCCTACAAGCAAAGAAGGTATAATAATTTTTATTGTAAATAATAAAAGTCACATTATTTACTTTGAGTGTGGGGAAAGTGGACATTACAAGAGTAAGTGTCCCAAGTTGACCAAGAAGGGTCAAGTGGCACCCAAGGCTAAGAAGCCAAGGAAGGTTGACCCCGTGATAAGGAAGGGCAAGGACACATTGTATGTTTCTTGTGCAACCAAAAAGGGCATTATCGGAGTCAATGTCCTAAGGGAAAGAAATCAATCAAAGTCAAAGGAGGAAGCTCAAATCAAGGAGGAGCTCTTAAGAGCAAACCCAAGATATTATTTATTGATTTAATTCCTTTGAGCCATGATAAAAGTCATGCTAAGTCTATTTTCTATTATTTTAATGTTGTTTATCATGAAAATAGGAAGCATGATAGAATTAAGGAAAACTATGTAGCATATCATGCTAAGACTATCTCACCTAATGTTAGGAAGGTAGATGATAATTTAGGCAAGAAATATTAAAAAAATAGATATATGCTTAAGAAAAAGAAAACTCAAGGTTTTAATGGAAAAGAAAATTTTGAGGAATTAAGGAAGTAGAATCAAGTCTTGAGTTCAACACTTGATATATTAAAAAAGACCCTTAAGAAAATGACAATTGGGGCCTAAAAAAAATCTAGGTTTAGGAAAACAAGAGCCATCAAATGGCCATAGAGGTTTGATATACAAACCTAAAGCCAAGAAGGATGTGACTTCATATTATAAGGTTCCATATAGTTATAAAACCAACCCTAGGTCTAGGAGTCAAGTTAAGGTTGCAAGGGAGGCTATCCCTAGAGTTAACCTTGTAAAGACTAGTGTGACTAAGGCTTCAAAGAAGCCTAAGAAAATCATTACGACAGTCACAAGGGAAGCTATCCAGAGTTGACCTAGAGAAGATGATTGTGACCAAGACTTCTAAAAGCCTAGGAAGGTAACTAGGGAAGCTATCCCTAGTGAGTACCTAGCACACCGAAGGAGCACCAATAGATTTTGAGTTCTTAAGAATGTGCTCTCTACACCCTAGATGGGTTTAGAGAGTGTTAACTCCAATTGGAAGGATAGTTAACCAAACCTTGATGAAGTTGACACTTGGAGGTATTTTTAAGGTTTTGTCAACCTTTGAAAATGCAAGTTTAACTAGTTACTCTTTGGAAGAGTAAAATGTGACAAAATTTGAAGATTTAGATTTAATTAAATTGGCACAATTAAGATAAAATAAAGAAATTCCAATTTGAGATTTTGTTATTCTCTTGGGAGATAAGGGTAAAATTAGGCTTGGTTTAGCAATTAATTAGGGATACTTAGATAGACAATCTAGGTATATTCTTTATGCTAAATTTCCATGTTACTTGCCCATTATATGTCATGACAACATAAATTTGTATTCATACTTGTTATGAAAAATACTATGTCATGTCATACATACATCATATACCTATAGTATATTTTCTTTTGAAAATTATTTATTTTGATGTATGTTATAAATCATCATACATTATTTTAAAGTTTCTTGTAATTACGGATAATGACATTGGTTATCAAATGACATCCTAGGTGGATGATCACAATTTGAATACTTAGATAGATATGCATGAACCCTTAGATCAGGAAAAACTAATATCCACATCTCACAAAGACCATAATTTTACTTGTATATATTTCAGTACACATTAGATCCAAGTGAGATGTTAGAAGGATGAACAAAACTCAAGATGTTGATTTAGTGCATCTTTTTGAGTTTTAATTTCATCAAAACACATAATTATGTGTCATCCAATCATTAGAAAAGATAGTGTATAAGTCATGTGAATTTATCCCAAGGAACATGATTGCAAATTAGTTTTGAAAATTATTTCAAAATGCTTTTGGAAACTTTAGTGAAGACTATCTTTTGATAGGAATTACCATTGTATAGTTAGACACAAGTTTGAAAGAAATATTGAAGTTTTTAAGAATTTCTAACTTTGTGTCAATCTTTGAAAATGAGATTATTTTCTTAAAAAACTATTTTCCATGAAAGTATATGACTTAAGTAATGTCTATGCAAAATGTTATGATTTTTAAAAAATCATAAAATTATTTAGGTATTTCTTAAATTCGGCTAAAAGCTTATTTCAGAAAAATCAGAAACCCAGATCGATTGGGGGAGCTCAATCGATCAGTTGATCGATTGAATTGGGCTTTCCATGAACAGAAGTTTGTGGAATCGATCAGTTGATTGATTGGCCTGAACTTTAATCAATTGGTTGATCTATTGAAGCATTTTTTCCACGAACAAAAGCTTACAAAATTGATCAATTGATCGATTGAATAACTTTGATCGATTGAGCCCCAACTTCAATCGGTTAGAAAAACTATTTTTGACTAAAATGGTTTGATTTCAACCCATTAAGCAAAATTTAGTTGTGTTAACCATCCTTAACCCTATGAAACTCATTTATGAACATTTAAGGGTAGTTTTATTAATGAGATTTAGTTGGTGTTTAGGATGAGATTTAGTTTCAAAAATTAAATTTTGAACCTCGAAACTTTAAATTTTAGATTTCCTAAAGGTTTAGGAATTCTAAGTCATTATTGGTGCAATGCTAGAAGGTTAGAGCATGTTTTGAGGGGGAGATACTCCTTAAAGACATGAATATTTGTCTTCAAACAACAAAACAATGGAAGGTTGAAAACCTTCATTATTATGAATGCTCTAGGATGAGCATTGGATGATGGAAATATGCTCTAGGATGAGCATTTGGAGACAATGAAGGATATAAGACCTTCATTGTGATATTGTGAATAACAAGTGAGGTTGTAAACAACATATGGATAAATCTTTAGGAAAAGAGTTTTTGATGTATGCCAAAGGGGGAGAATATAGGATTTAAGTTAGGAAATCTTCATTTACCCAATGGGGAATATCACACAAAGGGGGAGAATGAAGGAACCCCTCATTCATGAGGCTATGGGATTAGCCTAACTTAAGCATATTGTTAAACATCAAAAAGGGAGAGATTGTCGGTGTAATTTTCCCTTGGACAAGATTGACCAGGTTGACTAGGCTTGAGTTGGCTCAAGCTTGAGTTGTGATGTTTAAGTTTTGATGTTTGATAATATAAGGAGATTGTAGGTGCAATTGTCCATATGAGATATTGATGGTCAAAGTTTGACCATAAGTTAAGTAGGTCAAGATTGACTGGATACTTGATTGGGAAGTCCTAACTAGAGGTTATGCAAGGGAAAGACCAATGGGAAAGTTGGCAAAAGAAGAAAATCCAAGTGGATTAGTGTTCACTAGACACTTAGTGTTGAAAATCTCGATGAGTGAAGTCAGACAGTTGAGAAGTCCCAATGAGTGAAGTCAGCCAGTTGAGAAGTCCCAGTGAATGAAGTCGGGCAATTAAAAAACTCCTGGTGAGTGAAACTAGGCAGTTGGAAAGTCCTAGTGAGTAAAGAAAGTCAAGCAATTGGAAAGTAATGGTGAGTGAAGCCAGGTAGTTGGAAAGTCCCAGTAAGTGAAGTCTGGTAAAGAGGAAAAGTCTTGGTGAGTGAAGCAAGAAGAAAAGCCCTAGTACGTGAAGCTAGATAGAGGAAAATCTTGATGAGTAAAGCCAGGTGGTAAAAATTCCTTGTGAGTGAAGTCAGACATGTAGAAATCTAGGTAGGTTAAGGTTGACTGGACACCTAGTGTTTGGAAGTGTCATGGAGGACTGGACACTTGGCACAAGATGATAAGTCCAAGTGGGTCAAGGTTGATCAGACACTTGGCACGGGGACAAAAGTCCAAGTGGGTCAAAGGATTGACCGAAACTTGGTGACGAAATCCAAGCAGGTCAAGGCAAACCATATGCTAGGCACAAGGAAGTCTCAACAAGTTAAGTTTGACCAGATGTTGGGAAAGGAACCCAGACTTGTGTTTAGTGAGATAGGGTTGGGCAATCAATAAGTTAATCAATTGGCCCGAAGCCCAATCGATCAGTTGATCAATTAGGAGTTTATCGCAAACACGCAAAGGGTTTCCTAATCGATCAGTTGGGACATGTTAATCGATCAGGGGATCGATTTGTCTTAGATTTCTTCCGATGGCACTAGGAAGCCAGAATGGATTGGTCAATCGATTTCGAGGTCTTTTGCGAGAGAACGGAAGGCTTCTGGATCGATCAACCAATCGATCCAGATGTCCCCAATCGACTAGCCGATAGATTGGTATATGATTGTTATGCAGGTTGCGAGCTTTGGATGGCTGGGATTGCATGGATCTGATATGGCAATGAATTAGGAGCAGGCTCAATTGATTGGAAACCCTAAAAGTGCAGAGATAAAGATGTTGGTGAGTTCAAATGTGACATCTCTTCTCCACAACAACTCACTGAGCTTACGATTCTTCATCGTCGATTTTTGCAAGCTTAGGGTTGAAGTGCTACTACATTTCTAAGTTTACAAGAGGCATCTTCAAGTAATAAGAGATCAAGCAAGAAGATTTCCCATTTGTATTTTCACATTTACTTCTTCTTTAGAGTTGTATTCTTGTTCTTGAGGTGTACGAGATTTCTCCACCTCTAGATAATTCTGAGAAGTAGACCCGACCTCAGGCCAGGTCTAGCTCGGACCTGACCTGGGCCCGTAATATTGGTTAGTCCTAGCAAAACATACCGGTTCCACTGTACAAAAAATTTTTGTACAAGTGTCGAACCTTTCCTTAAATAACCTATTGTGTTCTTTAGAAGTTAAATTAGGAATCGCAGACGGAACTTAACATCATTGATTCCAAATTTAACTTATCTGTTCTTAATGGTTTAGATTTGAATCGCAAGCGGAACTTAATACTATTGATTCAAATTCATCTATGTTATTAATTCCATTAAATATTAATTTCCAAAATTAGCTTCCAGGACTGCATGACGAGGCACATGGCCTTCTTGGATATGGGAGCAACCACCGCCGCCTAGACAAAGCCTTTTAAGGAAAGCTAATATTTAATTTCCTTAAATAACTCTAGATTTAACCAAAAAGAACAATCAAATCACAAATTCGAAAAATAAAACAAAAGAAACACAAATTCGAAACAAATCCGAAAACTCTAGAATCATATGCCTCTTGTATTTGATATTTCCAAAAAAAACTATACAAAGAAAACTAGTATGATGCGGAAAATAATTACTAGTTATACCTTTCTTTGTAAGCAAATAACCTCTTGATCTTCTACCGTATTCCTCTTCTAACCTCAGACGTTGTGTGGGCAATGATCTTTCGAGATGAGAACCACCAAGCACCTTCTTCTTCCTTCTAGGTTTCGGCCACCAAGAGTCCTTCTTGATGGATAGGTTCGGCCACCACCAATGCTCCAAGGGATGTTAGAGACTAGGCTTCCTTTCTCTCCTTCTTCTCCTTGCTTGATCCGACCACCAAGAGAACTCCACCAATGAAGAAGTTTCGGCCACAATAAGGAGAGGAGAGAAAAAAGAATGGGTCGGCCACACCACCAAGGAAGAGAGGGAGTAAGAAAAAGAATAGAGTCGTTAGCCATAAAGGCACCTCTACCCCCTCTTTTATATTCCTTGGTCTTGGCAAATAAGGAAATTTTAATAAAAACTTCCTTAATTCCTTTGACATGAAAAATAAAATTTTAATTAATTAAAATCAAATTCCTTTTTTCAATGACAATGGTTGGCCACCTCTTTAGCTATAAACAAGGAGAGTTTTAATTATAATAAGAATTAAAACTTCCTAATTTGTCTCCGGAAATTTATAAAAAAATTCTCCAATAATTTTTCCCTTCATGGTGGATTATAAAAAGGAAATTTTATAAATTAAAATCTTTCTTTTAAACATGTGGATGATTTCCAAAAAAAAAATTATCTCTAAAAATTAAAATCTCCTTTCAATCTACAAATAAGGAAAGATATCAAATCTTTTCTTAATCTTTTGTAGAAACTAATAAAAGAGAATATTTAATTTTTAAACTCTCTTTTAAATCATGAACATGGTTAAAAAAGGAAAGTTTTCTCAAAATTAAAATCTACCTTTCAATCTACAAATAAGGAAAGATTTCAAATCTTTTCTTAATCTTTTGTAGAAAGCTATAAAAGGAAAGATTTAAATTTTAAACTCTCTTTAAAACCATGGAATCCACATAAGAAAAATTTTTAAAATAAAATTCCTTTTAATAGGGCTGGCCACCTAAGATTGGGTTCAAGCTAGGGCCGGCCATCTCATGAACCCATGAACCATACCTTTGGTCGGCCCTAGCTTGGACTCCAAGCTAGCTTGGTCGACCCCCTACAGGATGGGTAAGAAGGTGGGTATAGGTGGGTATAGTACTCTATAATTAAGAGGCTACGATAGGGACCGAGAGGAGGAATTGGTTTTGGTCTCCCGATGAAATTAAGCATCCCGTGTTTGCCCCGAACACATAACTTAATTTCATCAATAATAATTCATTCCACTAAAGAACTATTATTGAACTACCGCACCAATCCCAAATTACATTTTGAGCTCCTTATTATGAGTGTGTTAGTCTCCCTGTGTTTAAGATAATGAATGTCCACTAATTAAATGAGTTACTGACAACTCACTTAATTAATATCTTAGTCCAAGAGTAGTACCACTCAACCTTATCGTCATGTCGGACTAAGTCCACCTGCAGGGTTTAACATGACAATCCTTATGAGATCCTCTTAGGGTCATTCTCAACCTACATTACTAGGACACAGTTTCCTTCTATAATCAACAACACACACTATAAGTAATATCATTTCCCAACTTATCGAGCTTATTGATTTATCGAGCTAAATCTCACCCATTGATAAGTCAAAGAAATAAATACTAAATATATGTGTTTGTTATTATATTAGGATTAAGAGCACACACTTCCATAATAACTAAGGTCTAGTTCTTTTATAAAGTCAGTAAAAAAGAACTTACCTAAAATGGTCTTACTTAATACACTTGGAGTGTATCAGTGTAATTTATTAGTTAAGTTAAACTAATACTTAATTACACTACGACTACTTCACGGTTTGTTCCTTTCCATTTTAGTCACGAGCAACTATTTATAATTTATAAAGAATCGACAGCATGATCTTCTGTGTGTGACACCACACACCATATTATCTACTATATAAATTAATTGAACAAATTACATTTAACAAATAAATGTAGATATTTGACTATTGTGATTCTTTATTTCTAAATAAAAGTTTATACAAAAGCTAGACTTTTAGTATACACTCTAACAATCTCCCACTTATACTAAAAGACTATGCTGCCATAAATGCTACCATATATCTGATTCCCAACCCTTCAACATGTTCATCAAAAGCTCTTGCCTTAAGGACCTTAGTGAAAGGATCTATAGGTCATCACCTGATGCAATCTAGGCGGCAACAACTTCTCCTCGTTTATATGATTTCTCATATTGGGTGGTACTTGCGCTCTATTGTGTTTACTTGCCTTATGGACTTATGGTTTCTTCGAGTTTGCTACTGCACCACTATTATTACAATAAATTGTAATAATTTTTGGGCAAACCAGAAAACATATCTAAGTCTATCATGAAGTATCTGAGCCATACAGCTTCTATGACTACCTCAGAGGCTGCCACTTACTCAACTTCTATGGTGGAGTCCGAAAAAACACCTTTGCTTATCACTCTTCCATAGTTATAACTTCACCTCCTAAAGTAAACACAAAACCCCGAGGTTGACTTACTATTGTCCCTATCCGATTGGAAGTTAAAACCCGTGCAACCCACAGGGATCAAATTATCTACCTTGTAAGCTAGCATATAATCTCTAGTGCCTCTAAGGTACTTTTATATATGCTTTACTGCAGTCCAATGTCCTTGTCTAGGGTTACTTTGATATCTGCTAACCATGCCCACGGTAAAGCAGATATCCGGTCTCGAACACAGTATTGCATACATTAGGCTTCCCACAGCCGAAGCATAAGGAACTGCCTTCATGTCCTCTATCTCCTTTGATGTCTTCGGAGACATCTTTTTAGATAAAGCTACTCCATGCCTAAAAGGTAAGAAACCTTTCTTGGAGTTTTGCATGCTTAAACGAGCAAGGATTGTTTCGATATATGAAGCTTGGGATAAGTAAAATATATTCTTTTCTTGTGATCCCTTTGATCCCAAGAATATAAGCATTCTCCCAAGTCCTTCATATCGAATTGTTTGGGCAACCATACCCTTACTTTTGACAACACTTTGATATTGTTTCCAACTACTAAAAATGTTATCTACGTATAGTACAAGAAATACCACCACGTTTCTATCACACTTCTTGTATACACAAAACTCATTCGGTTATAAAATAAACCCATAGGTCTGGATTACTTTATTAAATCGGATGTACCAAGACCTTGAAGCTTTACTTTAGTCCATAGACTGATTGAGCTTACACACAAGATGCTCTTTGCAATGAACCCTTCTGGTTGCTATATATAGATGTTTTCTTCAAGACTTGTATTAAAGAAAGCTGTCTTGACATCCACTTGCTAAATAGATAAAAGAATCTGGATAGAGTTAAGCATGGCTACCGGTGAAAAAGTTTTCTTTTTCAACAAACCTTGCTTTGATAGTATCTATCTTCTGTCTATCCCTCTTTTTCTATTTTGGACCTAATGGCTTTTACACCATATGGTGATTCTACAAGCTCCCAGACTTTGTTAGAATACATATATTCTAATTCTGTATTCATTGCTCTTTGCAAAGATGCTGCATCTTTATCTTGGAGTGCTTCGTCATATGTCCGGGAATCAGGTTCATGTCCACCAGGGATCAAGTCCAAAGACTTTCCCAAAACATGAATCTCTTAGGTTGCCTAACAACCCTCCCACTACGACGAGACACTTTCTGCAATTGTGTATCATTTGTGATACATGTTGCAGTTTCTTGTGATATTTCATCTTGTACAGTTGGTACTAGATTAGACGTGTCCTTTAATTTCCTTAAGAACAATTTTTACTCATGGGTTTGTGGTTCATAGTATAGTTCTTTTCTAAAATCGGGCATTGGTGCCAACAATGACCTTCCGATTTTAAGGACTATAAACCTCTTTTCATTTTTCTAGGATAACTCACAAACAAGTGAACTCATGTCCAACTTATCAGTGTCTCTCATGTGCTAGACCACCCAAATCCAAATATGCTTCAGACTAGGCTTACGCTCATTCTGTAATTCAATGGGAGTAGAGAGTTCTGACTTAGAAGGTACTATGTTTACTTCCGTTTCCAGTGTATATCCTTAAAATATATTTGGTAATTTTTTGAATAACTCATCATCGATCTAATTATTCCATAAGAGCCTTATACCTTCTTTCTACTACACCATTCTATTGGGATGTACCAGGTGCAGTTAGTTGGGATTAAATCCTGTCTTCTGATAAGTGACTCCTAAACTCTCCTAAGAGGTACTCGTTACTACGATTTCACCGTAGTGTCTTGATACTTTTACTTTGACGTTACTCCACATCAGCCTAGTACTCTTTGAACTAATCAAAGCACTTAGACTTATGGCGCGTCAAGTAAATGTATCCTTATTTCAAATAGTCGTCTATAAAAGAGATGAAATATTTGAAACAACCTCTTGCCTGAATAGTCAAAGGTCTACACAAATCAGAATGAACCAATTCCAACATATCTTTGGCTCCATACCCCTTAGACTTAAAAGCTTCTTGGTTATTTTTCCTTCCAAGTAAGACTCGCAGGTTGGAAAGTTTTTCACTACCAATGAACCCAAGAGTTTATTAGTTATTATCCTTTAAATCCTACTTAAGTTAATATAACCTAGCCTTAGATACCAAAAATATGATTGGTTCATTTTTTAAGGTTACTTTCTCTTATTAAAGTTAGAAAATGTGTTATTAATTTCCATTTATTACATCGTGGGAGTTATTGGATTATAAATTGTCAACCAATGTACCAGAATATATAACTTCCCTATTTTTCTTGATAACAAGCTTGTTATTAAAATAGACAGAATATCTATTCATTAATAGTTTAGAAACCGAAATCAGGTTCTTTCTAAACTTAGTACGTAAAGACAATTTATGAAAATCCATATTTTATTCCTATCGGAGGATAAACATCTCCTACTGCAACAGCTGCTACTTTTGCAGTAGTGCCCATGTAGTCGGTGATTTTCCCTTCATATAGTTATCGGATTTCCTGGAACCCTTGCAATGAACTGCAGACATGATCAGTGGTTCCCGTATCTACACGCCAGGTACCGGTAGATAACACCACTAAACATGTAACTACTAATGAATAAAAACACCTTTATTGTTCTCAGTTCTGAGAAGACAGTCTACCTTAATGTCCAAGTCCTATTTCCAATCAATACAATTGGGACAACTAAGTCTATTCTATAGTATAACAACTAGGGGATTGACAAACATTTTAAATCCTAAGAATCACAAAATATTTGGTCAAGACCAACACCTTAAAATCTCCATGAATTTTGTATGCCACGATAGTGTGGACGTATACAAAATCAAAGAGGAGATTTTATCCATTAATTTTATTATCTCGTCATCCTAATTTTATGACAAATAAAATTAATAGTTGGTCTATTCAAATATTTGGTCAAAAACTTTGAATTTAAAATAATATTGATTCCTCAAAACAATATCATTTAAATTCACCAACACCTCAAACGCCATGAATTTTGCATGCCACGATAGTGTGGACGTATACAAATTCAAATATTTGTAAGAGGAGGGTTTTACCCATTAATTATCTGGTCAATAAGTCTTTATGACAAATAAAATTACCTCAAACACCGTGAATTTTTGTATGCCACGATAGTGTGGACGTATACAAAAACTCGACATTTGTAAGAGAGGATTTTAATTTTATTATCTTGTCAACTTGTCTTTTTGACAAATTAATAGTTGGTTTTCTTCGGTCACACAAACAATAGCAGTGACTCCGATGGGGAGGATACTATTAGATATGCCTAAGTGTATACCATTACTTGACACTAAGTCCATTAATAAGATTGTGCCCCTTCCGATGGGGAAGATCACACGCTCTTAATTAATTTCCTATAGTCATCTAAAATGGAAGTTTGATCTAGTGATCTGCAAACAAACTCATTCGATATGGAGGAAGGCACTCAGAGTCAACGCGTAAGTTTGTTTGCATCACTTACAAACCGGTAATGGAGACCGTGAAATTTATTAAAATAAATCACTCTCCCACTTAGTTATTTAAAGTGAGGAATTTTGAACTATCCTAGCATACATTACATGCATACACACACATCACAGTAAATAAAAATAATAAATATGAAAATTATTTTTCCAACTATTATGGCCTTTTTCTGTCACTGTTCTCTGCGTGCTCCAACCCTAGCTGCTGCCTTCTTTAGCCACCACCACCGGGTTGAGTCGTCGCATCTATCTTGCTTGTTATTCTGCAGCACCTCTGGTGCTCCAAAAGTACCACGCCTCGCAAGCATCCGATCCGCGACAAAAATAGAATTTTATATATATCGATCCTATATTCCACGAAGGAATGTACATGTAATCTAGATCGAAAATAAAATTCTAAAATCCTAAGGCTAATACATCTCCTGCTGTATTAGTTACATACAATCATGCACACACAAAAATAATGCCCTTGACATGTCCAAGGGTCCAATCACACACAACATCTATAAGCCATAATAGTTGGAGCCTGCAACCATAAAGTTAGAACATCCTACTATTATCCTGCCTAAATTATGTATGACTAGTGCATAACCTAATTTGAAAACCAAACACACAGAGGCAAACCCTAGCTCTGATACCAATTATTGGTAGTCCTAGGAAAACGTACCGGTTCCACTGTACAAAAATTTTTTATACAAGTGTCGAACCTTTCCTTAAATAACCTATTGTGTTCTTTAAAAGTTAAATTAGGAATCGCAGACAGAACTTAACATCATTGATTCCAAATTTATCTTATCTATTCTTAATGGTTTAGATTTGAATCGCAAGCGGAACTTAACACTATTAATTCAAATTCATCTATGTTATTAATTCTATTAAATATTAATTTCCAAAATTGGCTTCCAGGACTGCATGGCGAGGCACATGGCCTTCTTGGATATGGGAGCAACCACCACCGCCTAGACAAAGCCTTTTAAGGAAAGCTAATATTTAATTTCCTTAAATAACTGTAGGTTTAACCAAAAAGAACAATCGAATCACAAATTCGAAA
Source organism: Zingiber officinale (assembly GCF_018446385.1). Taxonomy (NCBI): domain Eukaryota; kingdom Viridiplantae; phylum Streptophyta; class Magnoliopsida; order Zingiberales; family Zingiberaceae; genus Zingiber; species Zingiber officinale. Next base: position 25,305,896 of record NC_055997.1, on the reverse strand, counting down.
AATAAACCAAAAGAAACACAAATTCGAAATAAATCTGAAAACTCTAGAATCATATGCCTCTTGTATTTGGTATTTCCAAAAAAAAACTATACAAAGAAAACTAGTATGATGCGGAAAATAATTACTAGTTATACCTTTCTTTGTAAGCAAATAACCTCTTGATCTTCTACCGTATTCCTCTTCTAACCTCGGACGTTGTGTGGGCAACGATCTTCCGAGATGAGAATCACCAAGCACCTTCTTCTTTCTTCTAGGTTTCGGCCACCAAGAGTCCTTCTTGATGGATAGGTTCGGCCACCACCAATGCTCCAAGGGATGTTAGAGACTAGGCTTCCTTTCTCTCCTTCTTCTCCTTGCTTGATCCGACCACCAAGAGAACTCCACCAATGAAGAAGTTTCGGCCACAATAAGGAGAGGAGAGAAAAAAGAATGGGTCGGCCACACCACCAAGGAAGAGAGGGAGTAAGAAAAAGAATAGAGTCGTTAGCCATAAAGGCACCTCTACCCCCTCTTTTATATTCCTTGGTCTTGGCAAATAAGGAAATTTTAATAAAAACTTCCTTAATTCCTTTGCCATGAAAAAGAAAATTTTAATTAATTAAAATCAAATTCCTTTTTTCAATTACAATGGCCGGCCACCTCTTTAGCTATAAACAAGGAGAGTTTTAATTATAATAAGAATTAAAACTTCCTAATTTGTCTCCGGAAATTTATAAAAAATTTCTCCAATAATTTTTCCCTTCATGGTGGATTATAAAAAGAAAATTTTATAAATTAAAATCTTTCTTTTAAACATGTGGATGATTTCCAAAAAGGAAAGTTATCTCTAAAAATTAAAATCTCCTTTCAATCTACAAATAAGGAAAGATATCAAATCTTTTCTTAATCTTTTGTAGAAACTAATAAAAGAGAATATTTAATTTTTAAACTCTCTTTTAAATCATGAACATGGTTAAAAAAGGAAAGTTTTCTCAAAATTAAAATCTACCTTTCAATCTACAAATAAGGAAAGATTTCAAATCTTTTCTTAATCTTTTGTAGAAAGCTATAAAAGGAAAGATTTAAATTTTAAACTCTCTTTTAAAACCATGGAATCCATATAAGAAAAATTTTAAAAATAAAATTCCTTTTAATAGGGTCGGCCACCTAAGCTTGGGTTCAAGCTAGGGCTGGCCATCTCATGAACCCATGAACTATACCTTTGGCCGGCCCTAGCTTGGACTCCAAGCTAGCTTGGCCGGCCCCCTATAGGATGGGTAAGAAGGTGGGTATAGGTGGGTATAGTACTCTATAATTAAGAGGCTACGATAGGGACCGAGAGGAGGAATTGGTTTTGGTCTCCCGATGAAATTAAGCATCCCGTGTTTGCCCCGAACACATAACTTAATTTCATCAATAATAATTCATTCCACTAAATAACTATTATTGAACTACCGCACCAATCCCAAATTACATTTTGAGCTCCTTCTTATTATGAGTGTGTTAGTCTCCCTGTGTTTAAGATAATGAATGTCCACTAATTAAATGAGTTACTGCCAACTCACTTAATTAATATCTTAGTCCAAGAGTAGTACCACTCAACCTTATCGTCATGTCGGACAAAGTCCACATGCAGGGTTTAACATGACAATCCATATGAGCTCCTCTTGGGGTCATTCTCAACCTACAATACTAGGACACAGTTTCCTTCTATAATCAACAACACACACTATAAGTAATATCATTTTCCAACTTATCGGGCTTATTGATTTATCGAGCTAAATCTCACCCATTGATAAGTCAAAGAAATAAATACTAAATATATGTGTTTGTTATTATATTAGGATTAAGAGCACACACTTCCATAATAACTAAGGTCTAGTTCTTTTATAAAGTCAGTACAAAAAGAACTTACCTAAAATGGTCTTACCCAATATACTTGGAGGTGTATCAATATAATTTATTAGTTAAGATAAACTAATACTTAATTACACTACGACTACTTCAACGGTTTGTTCCTTTCCATTTTAGTCGCGAGCAACTGTTTATAATTTATAAAGAACCGACAACATGACCTTCTGTGTGTAACACCACACACCATGTTGTCTACTATATAAATTAATTGAACAAATTATCTTTAACAAATAAATATAGATATTTGACCATTGTGATTCTTTATTTCTAAATAAAAGTTTATACAAAAGCTAGGCTTTTAGTATACACTTTAACACGTAACCGGGTCAATTGGCCGGTTGCCCATTGACCTGGTTCGCCGAGTCAAATTGGAACCGGTCCTGTAACTTGCCAGTCCGATTCCGGTTCCTTTGGTGAAAACTCGGCGGACCGCCGGTTTGGCCCACCGATTCAAGCAAATTTTTTTTTTATGGTTTGAACCACCGGTTAACCGACGGTTCCTAGCCGTTGGAACCATCGATTAACCGGTGGTTCCTAGCCGTTGGGGAGGGTGAGGGATTTTTTGGGTATTTTTTTCAACGATTAGGATCATTTGACCATTTTTTGATCAATGACTATGATTTAGTGTCTGTTACTATCCAAACTCTATAAATAGAGAGCTCATTTCATCATTTTCAAACACATCTTTTCTACTGTTACTCTTAATTTCATATTCTTTATATGCTGTCGTTTCTAATTTTCAATTACAATGGAAGGAGACCATGGAGGTGCATCATCTCGAGCTCAGAAGGGAAAGGAAATAATGAATCTGTGGGAGGAGGACCCCCAACATTCAATCCACCGATGAGGAGATCGAGCACCTTCCAAATCTGACACCCGAAACACAAGGAAGTATCGATACAATTACTTGAAAGGTTCAGGAACTTCCTCCTCTAAAGTCTTCTAGTTTTAATAAACATTTTGAGAAGGTCACTCTTCCATCGGGAGAAATGCATGAAAAATGTAAGTACTGCAATGCTTCCTACAAATTCTAAGTCAGCGGCGGCTATGGGTGGTTGAACGGACATGTAGAAATGAAGCACCCGACAGAATATGGACTCGACTATTCTCAAACATAATTATTAAGATTTTCTTCAACTAGCGGTAGTACGGATTTCAATTTATTTTTATATTTGAATAATAAATTAAGAGAATCATTAGCTAAATTTATTTTTGTAGAACATCTTTCTTTTAGTTTTGGATCTAAATGCACATTTAAAGATTTTTGTAAAGAATCTCTTAATGCATGTGCTAAACGTGTTCCTAGAACTACACTTACTCGTACAATTAAAAAATTAGTAAAACAAGGAAAAAAGAATTTAATTGATAAATTTAGTAAATTAGATGATAAAATTTCTTTATGTTCCGATATTTGGAGTGATCATTAGCAAACACATTCATATATGAGTGTGACTTGCCATTGGATCGATAACTCTTGGAACCTCCAAAAAAGATTATTAGCTTATAGAGTTTTTGATGAATCACATAATGCTCATAACATCGCACAATTATTATGTTTAATTTTAGAAGAATATGGCTTAACTCATAAAATATTTTCAATATCATTAGATAATGCTAGTTCAATACCGCTTGTATAGATTATCTAAAATTTGTTTGTTAACCTATTATTGCCAGTTTAATTTTTTCATATTCCTTGTGTATGTCATGTTTTAAATTTATGCGTTCAAGATGGATTAAAAATTTTAGAAAGTTATATTAAAACAATTAGAATTGCAATTTCTTATTTATGGTCTCATCCATCTATAATGAAACAATGGGGTAGATTTTGTAAAACTAATGGAATGAGACCTAAAAAATTCCACGTGATGTACCAACATGTTGGAATTCAACATACCAAGTATTACAAGATTCATTTCAATATAAAGAATTATTATGTTTATTTTTTTCACAAAATACTAATACTAATATATATTTATTTTCATAACAATGAAATATTTGTAATAGTATTTGTGAAATTTTAAAAGTATTTAATAATGCAACCGAACAACTTTTGTGTTTATTATCCCACTGCTTAATTAGTTTTAAAAAACTTTTCTAATATAGTATTAGTTTTAAATGAACATATTAATAATGAATCTTTATCTCCTTGCATCTTAGCTATGAAAACTAAATGGGAAAAATATTTTTATTTTATTCCTGAAATTTATTTAATTGTATTTTCTTTAGATCCTAGATTTAAATTAAATGTTTTATTATGACTCTTTAATTTCAATTAAAGATTCTTCTTCTCCTGATCCAGTTAATATTATATATAATGTTAGAATTTATTTATATGATATTTATAATCAATATTATGTAAAATATGGAACACATATTAATGTTTCTAAAAAACAACAAACTACTAATAGTAATTTAAAACTTACAAAAGTATAACTTTTATTAAAAAAAATGGACAAAACGTCCATGAGGATCCTCAAGCTCCACACAGGAACTTGAAAATTATTTTATGACTTCTTTTGATTTTAATGAAGCGGAAAGTGAAAATTTCGATATCTTAAGGTGGTGGTCACAGAAGGCTCTAAGCTTTCCCGTCCTCTCCATGATCGGCAAAGAAATGTTAGTTTGTCCAGTGTCAATAATTGCTATGGAGCAGACATTCAATGTTGGTGGTAACATATTAGATGAAAGACGATCAACTTTATCTCCTGACTCATTGGAAGCCCAAGCATTACTGGACGATTGGACCAGAGCGGATAAAAGAATTCAAGGAATGCAACTTTCAGATGATGAAGTTGAAGATTTTGATACTGAAGGAACGAATACGATAGGAACGGGAAATGGAAGTGAGTGACAATGTAAAGGATAAAAATGTAAAGAACTACGTGGGCTTTGATTCCCCTATACCCTAAGGGGATACGTAGGCAACTTAAATAAGTACAATCCCTTTTTTACAATAAATTTTAATGTGTAATGTTTAATTTTTAATTTTTCAACATAATAATCTTGAACCATGGTGAACTGTGGTGAACCGTGAATCGAACCATAAACCAGTGATTTCGAACCATGAATCATAACCATCTTGGGGGTTAAGGTTAAGGGTCAACTTGCGTGGAACCGTTGAGCCGGCGATTCTGAACTGTCGAACCGGCGGTTCTGAACCGTCGAACCGGAGGTTCTGAACCGTCAAACCGGCGGTTCTGAACCGTCGAACCGGCGGTTCTGAACCGTCGAACCGGCGGTTCTGAACCGTCGAACCGACGATTCTAAATCATCGAATCGACGATTCTGAACCGTCGAACTATCAGTTCTAAATCGTGATCAAGTCTACTGAGAAGAAGTATTTTCATAGTGGAGAGTATGCTCATGTGTGGATCCTTGGATTAGTCACCTCTTCTTAAAGTAGATACCAAGTAAATCCTTGTATTAGCATTGGAGGAGTTTACTTCGAGTTTTTCATTGCAAATCATCTTCAACAAAGGGAGATGAAGTTATTCACCCCCCCCCCTCCCCACCTCCCTCTAGCTTCGGAGTGTCCCAACAATGTCGAATACCATCACTACTCAAAACTATGATGCATTTTAAAATGATGAAGTTGAGAGACATTTAGTTGATTAACAACTCCAATCCACATCTCAATTATTTGTAGATATTAATATCACTTATGAGGATATAGATGATGGAGAGATATTCACCAGTGAGGGTCTTGTTGAATTAACAGAGTCTAGCGATGAGAACTTAGAAACTGCTAAGGTAGATTAGTCATTCATTAATGATAATTAAATATTAGTATTATTGTTAATCAACTAAGTTATGCTTTCATATTATTTTATATTTATATTATCATGTCAGTAAACTTTATTATGATATGTTGTAATGTAATTTTATAGAAAATATTATAACAAAGCAGCAGGTAGTAACACACTGTGGCTACAAGGTGCTACAAGTTGTTGGGGCTCGTAAGTATTTTTTGTTAATAGTAATTCAAGTTCACATATCACTTTCTTTATAATAGTTCTCATACCTTAATATTTTTTCTTATAGGTTTGCCCTGATGGCCATTGAGTTGCCACATATATCATCGACAAATTCAAAGAACGAATTTGCATTTCTAGTAATACTTAGAGGCATATAGACCAGGAGATAAAGTCATTTTATTATAATGAATTTGTCATAAATATATTTAATATATTTGATATTTAGTTCATATATTTATCCTTAAATATACTAAATTTTTAACTTATAATTTTAGAAAAGATATACATGGAAGGAAGGGCACGAGGAACTATTTAAAGATGCATAGAACAATTATTGTGTCAAACTTTACTTAGACCATCTTTACTATATCAGAAAGAAGGACACCAAACCGACGTATGTGTCAGCCGAGATATAGAGTGCATGGATGGCCACCTGGGCTGCACAAAGTTGGCAAGAAAATGTTGAAAAGGTTCGAGCAAATAAAAATACAGAGTCAGGTGGCCCGAGCACTAAAACCACTCGGTATGCGTCAAAATCCAAATCTATTGTTGAGTATACTATAGATCTAGTGAGTTTAATTTAAATTTAAATAAGAAAATTTTGTATATATTATTAAATTTATATAATTTTGTCCTAAATTATTTGTGTATGCAGGAACGTGAACTAGCTCGCCAACCTACTTGTATGGAGGTCTTTCTTAAGATCCACAAGAATAAAGATGACACATTTGTTGATCCTAGATCGAAGGTCATACACTTAAGATTATTTACTTTATTATATTTAATTATTTCTATCTTGATTAACTTTAATAATTATGATCAAATTGAATAATATTCATAATATTTTTCCACACGGGATTAAAAGATAGAGTGGCTCAGACATCTCAACCACCAGCAGAGGGGGGTGGGAGTCATAGCCTCTATCCAACGAGGCACTAAATGAGATTTATTATTATGTTGTCGGTGGACGGACAAAAAATTCCACCCTCTACAGCCTTGGCTCCCAGGCCAAAGTCACATTTGATTGTTTGAGGACGCCTAGGGGTTGTGATAGTTTCTCTTCCTCTTTTTCTATTGAGGTGAGGTCTTTAAGATGGGAAAATCAAGAACTGTGCACTCAAATTACCTAAATAGATCATAGGATAGATCAGTGGATGGCTGCTAAGGAGAGAAGAGAGCCAAGGATGATCAAAGGTGAGCCGAGGAGGATTAGAGGCGAGTCGAGGAGGATCAGAAGCGAGACGAGGATCATGATGCTCTCATGACTCATATGCAAGCATTCATAGCTAATTTGCCTCCGTCACCAGCTCCATTTCACTTTGATTCACAGTAGACTTGGGATCCATCAGAACTTGTTGATTAGCTTTTTCTAAGATTTGTTCAACTAAAATTCAATTTTTTTATCATACATAAATCATGTAAAGATATATATATATTTTTTTTGATAATCTAATATGATAATTTCTAAATATTGTATTACTATATATTTGAAGAGTCCAGACTTATTAATATTAATGATCATCATTTGCTCATTTCTTCTATCCAAGTATCAAAATTGGTTATACATATATATAATATTTTTATTTATACATAAATATGATATAAATCTATCGTATTTGAATTTTTTAAGGATTTTCTATTACTGCTTTAATGCTTTATATATGGTATACTATTTGGATTATGAATATGGATTGTTCCTGTCGGGAAGCTGAGAAGACAAACCTGCCGGTGTGACGTGTCTGGAATATTGACCGCATCTCAATAACCCGGATGGTGGGCTATCTCCTGCGTTGACCGAGTCGTTCGATGTCTTCTGGTCAACACTACCTACAGCCAGCGATCGGGTCACCCCGATCTCTGGTACCCCAATGTTCGAGGCGGGTCCCATGAATATATAAGTAGCTGACTAATGATAGAACTAAATAAATACAAGACGAGTGTGGTGACGTACCCTAGCCCCGGAGGGGCGCCTTCGGATGGATCGGTGAGCTGGTCACGCTGCTGATCAAGTCATCACAGCCCCGAATGAGTAGATGAATATGAACCAACAAAGGAATCAGCTCTGGGGGCGACGACATGGAATCTGGTGTAACATGGATCCAGAAGGCGGCATGCAGGCCGAGACATGACAATGGCACCCAGGCCGAAATACCACAATGGCACGCAGGCCGAATAATACCAATAACTCAGTGGTTCGATGGCCGGAACACAACACACAAAGAACAATACTATTCATGGAGGTCGTGGGTCGGCCAACAGTGGATGTGGCATCGGAGGGTGGCGGCGGCCACTAGCGGCAGCGGCATTGGCCGCTGGGCTCGGTGGATGTGGCAGCGAGCGGAGAGTGAGTGTTAAGGATGGAACTGGCGATACAAGCGCGGAGGGCGCCGAGTAAAGTAGGCAGCTACCCGCTCGGGGGAGGGGCCGAAAGGGGGGCGAGCTCGGAGGTCTCGAGCAGAAGGTCATGGCCCTTGGAGAGTTGGTCAGTGACGATAGTCTCAACGCCGCGGGGAAGGAGGCCGAGGGGGCGAAGTCCGCGAGATTCCTCGCCAAGGGAGCCGCCGTCCGAGGTTGACTCCTCGGCGGAAGGGGAAGCGGAGGCGACTGGAGGTTCGGCCTCCGGTTGCCAGAGGAGCTTCTTGGCTGCGCGATCATTGTCGAGGTCAAAGGGGGGGTGTGGCGGCACCGGCGACAGTGGAGGAGGATGAAGGCTCGCGGCCAGGGCACTTGGATCTCTTGAAGGAGGAGGAGGAGGCATCATCGAGGGAGGGTCGCGGGCGGAGGGCAGCAGCATGAGTGAGAGAGAGAGGTGTCCATCCGCCAATGGCGGAGAGGGACCAAGAAAAAGTCCCTCCCTCTGTTCATGGTGGCAGCAGCCCCAAACTACAGCATGAAGCCAAAAAATCCTCCCCTCTGCTGGTGAACAGTGTCGTCCTTTAAACCAAAACCCTAAGAGTCCTTTTACCAAATTACCCCTCTTCTTCCTCTTAAATTCTCCTATACCCCTCAAATTATATCCGTATCATGAGCCTCCCCGTTAAGTCTAGTCGAAGGAGGCACAAGTCTGACTGACTAGACTAAGCCTGATGTAAAACAGAATCACAGTAGAATCAGATCACCGGGCTCGCCCTATAACATCAAATGAGTAGATGTGGCAATGTCGGGCAGGAAATCGAGCGATATCAAGTAGACTGTCGAGCAATGCTGAGTAGGGTGATTAGGCAATTAGATGAAAAACAAGTGTCAAGTGATATTGATCAAGTGGTTGTTAGAACTTTCGAGCCGCAAAAATCACTTTTTGCGTTGCGAAAACCCCGAAGTTCTTAGCCATTGGATCCGTGCGAAGATAAAATTTTTCATGTACTTAGTTTTTATACTCTAGATCTACTTTAGATCTACATGTCAAGGGATATACCTTTGAAGTGAATCCCTTTGCAAATCCCGCTCGTCCAAGGTTCTTCGGATTTCGAGTGTGTTCAAGCGGACACACCTCTAGAAGTATCCACACGAACAAGAGATAGAGAGAACAAACTAAGAGTGTGCTAGCACCCTTAGAAGTCACGGCAAGGATGAGAGGGAGAGGGAAGAAGAGAGGAGGAGGAAGATCACTTGAATGAGCACACCAAAAAAAATTATTCAGACACTTGTAACTCCTCTCCTCTTTAAGTGGCCGAGCACTCATAGAAGACCAAGAGTCATGGGTCTTGGTTTTTCTCATGAGGTGGCACACACTTGAGCTAGCTTTGATGATGTGGAACACCATCATTGGCCGGCCCCATGCCATGTCACAAATGAGGTGGCAAATGGTCAAGCCAAACTTGACCCTTCATCTTCCCTCTCAAGTCAAGTCAAACTTGACCTCTTATCTCCCATGGTTGAACAAATCCAACCTTTGATTCAAGTCAATTTTGATTTAATGAATCTCTATTCATTGAATTAAATTGACTCAATGAATCATAATCTAAATTAGACTCATTAGACACATGAATCAAATTGAGTCCAACTCAATTAGTTTAATTTGGATTACTCTTAATCCAATTTGGTTCATCACATGAACCTAATCCTCTAGGTTCATCAAATGAACCTAATCTCCATCTAATTTCCCTTTGTGTGTGACCCTATAGGTTGTTGTAACGTTGGCAATGTTCCTAAACCCATTTAGAAACATAAGTAATGAGCGGTATCTAGCAACACATCATTACTACCCAAGTTACAAGAATGTTGAGATCCAACATCACCTTGTGACTACTAATTGTGACTCTCACAATATATGACAATGTCCTTCTATCCTTGACATCTAGATTGATCAATTGAGGCATAGACCGTGTCATCCTTTAATCAATCTATATCTTGAACTCCAAGTAGACTCACTCTAATCAAATGAGCTCAATATCTCATATTGACTCACTTGGGCATGGTCATGCACTTAGTGGTATCACTCTATCAAGAATCATGATGTCTCTCCCGTCATATAGGAGGGATAGATCCCATCTACATCACTCACATCCCTTCGTATAATTTGTTACATACCCAGTAATCGCCTTTTTAGTCCACCCAGTTACGGGTGACGTTTAACGAAGCCAAAGTATGCAACTCCTTATGTAAGGAACTATGGTGACTTCAGGTTCAAGGACTAATAGTTATACTAATAGTTACATGAGAAAGTATATGACACTCATATAACGATCCATGATACTTTTTCATGGCGGATCATTCAGTATACATTCTCCAATACATACCCATGTGTCAACTTGATATCTCTATATCCATGACTTGTGAGATCAAGTCATCGAGTTGACCTACATGCTAGTCTCAGCGCATTAACATTGTCCCTGAATGTTAATACTTGACTAGGAATGATTAAGAGTAGTGTTCTCTATATCATCTCACTATCGATTCAACCAATCGATTGATATAGATAAGAACCTTCTACTCAAGGACAATGTTATACTTAGTTATTTGGCACCAATACAAGTAAGTATAATAACCATAAAGAAATGCCTTTATAAACATATAGGAATATAATACATCAGGTCCATACAACAATCATCACATGATTGGCTCTAGGGCTCTAACTAACAATCTCCCACTAGCACTAGTGTCAATCAGTGTAGGCTCTAAGGCCCAATGACCTAGTGTGACCATCATGCTTTCTCTGTGCCAAAGCCTTGGTCAAGAGATCAGCGATGTTAGCCTCTGTGGGTACTCTGAAATCTTCACATCTCCTCTATCGATAATCTCTCGAATGAGATGGAAGCACCGTAGTATGTGTTTGGTCCGCTGGTGTGAGCGAGGTTCCTTAGCCTGTGCAATTGCTCCATTGTTGTCACAATAGAGCTCTATAGGATCAGTTATGTTAGGAACCACCCCAAGCTCAGTAATGAACTTGTGGATCCAAACTGCCTCCTTTGCTGCTTCTGATGCAGCAATATACTCGGCCTCTGTTGTAGAATCGGCAACTGTGTCCTGCTTCGAACTCTTCCAGCTCACAGCACCACCATTTAAGCAAAACATGAACCCTGACTGCGATCTATAATCATCCTGGTCAGTTTGGAAGCTGGCATCACTGTAATCCTTTACAGCTAGCTCGTCATCGCCACCATATATCAAGAAATATTCTTTAGTTCTTCTCAAGTACTTAAGAATATTCTTGACCGCTATCCAATGACCTTCACCTGGATCTGACTGGTATCTACTCGTCATGCTCAAAGCATACGAAACATCAGAACGAGTACATAGCATGGCATACATAATAGATCCTATGGCTGAAGCATAAGGGATCTTATCCATGCGGTCTCTCTCCTCTCTAGAAGAGGGACCTTGAGTCTTCGAAAGACTCAAACCATGTGACATTGGCAGAAATCCTTTCTTAGAATTCTGCATGGCAACCCGTAGTAATACCTTGTCAATATATGTACTCTGACTTAAGCCAAGAAATCTCTTAGATCTATCTCTATAGATCTTTATGCCTAGAATACGGGTTGCTTCACCTAAGTCCTTCATTGAGAAACAATTCCCTAGCCAAGTCTTTACAGACTGTAGTAAAGGGATGTCATTCCCAATGAGTAGTATGTCATCCACATACAATACAAGGAAGACAACTGTGCTCCCAACAACCTTCTTGTAGACACAGGGTTTATCTTCATTCTTGATGAAATCAAACTGTTTGATTGCATCATCGAATTGAAGATTCCAGCTCTGAGAAGCTTGTTTTAGTTCATAAATGGACTTATATAGCTTGCATACTCTGCCAGTATGTTGTGGATCTACAAAACCCTCAAGTTGTATCATGTACACATCCTCGAGCAAGTTTCCATTCAGAAACACGGTTTTGACATCCATCTACCAGATCTCATAATCATGGTATGATGCAATAGCAAGCATGATCTGAATGGACTTAAACATCGCTACTGGATAAAAAGTTTCATCATAGTCAATACCATGAATTTGCTTGAAACCTTTAGCTACCAGACGACCCTTATATATAAGTCCATCCATGTCAGTCTTTCTCTTAAAGACCCACTTACACCCAATGGGTCTAACCCCTTCAGGTGGATCAACCAAAGTTCATACTTGGTCAGTGTACATGGATTCCATCTCGGATCTCATGGCCTCTAGCCTTTTCTCAGAATCTGGGCTCATCACAGCTTCCTGATAGGAGGTAGGCTCATTCTCAACGAGCATAACGTCATGTTAGTTAGAGCCCTAGACCCAATCATTTGATGATTGTTGTATGGACTCATTGTATCATATTCTTATCTATATAAAGGCATTTGTTTATAGTTATTATGCTTACTTGTATTGGTGCCAAATAACTAAGTATAATAGCGTCCTTGAGTAGAAGATTCTTACCTATATCAATCGATTGGTTGAATCGATAGTGAGATGATATAGGGAACGCTACTCTTAATCATTCCTAGTCAAGTATTAACATTCAAGGACAATGTTAATGCGACGAGACTAGCATGTAGGTCAACTCGATGACTTTATCTCACAAGTCATGGATATAGAGATATCAAGTTGACACATGGGTATGCATTGGAGAATGTATACTGAATGACCCGCCATGAGAAAGTATCATGGATCGTTATATGAGTGTCATATACTTTCTCATGTGGCTATTAGTATGACTATTAGTCCTTGGACCTGAAGTCACCATGGTTCCCTACATAAGGAGTTACATACTTTGGCTTCGTCAAACGTCACCCGTAACTGGGTGGACTATAAAGGCGATTACTGGGTAAGTAACAAATTATGCGGAGGGATGTGAGTGATGTAGATGGGATCTATCCCTCCTATATGACGGGAGAGATATCAATATTCTTGATAGAGTGAGACCACTAAGTGTATGGTCATGCCCAAATGAGTCAATATGAGATATTGAACTCATTTGATTGAGTGAGTCTACTTGGGATTCAAGATTTAGATTGATTAGAGGATGACACGGTCTATGCCTCACATTGATCAATCTAGATGTCAAGGATAGAAGGGCACTTGTCATATATTGTGAAGAGTCACAATTAGTAGTCACAAGGTGATGTTGGATCTCAACATTCTTGTAACTTGGGTAGTAATGATGTGTTGCTAGATACCGCTCATTACTTATGCTTCTAAAAGGGTTTAGGAGCATTGCCAACATTACAAGAACCTATAGGGTCACACACAAAGGGAAATTAGATGGAGATTAGGTTCATTTGATGAACCAAGAGGATTAGGTTCATGTGATGAACCAAATTGGATTAAGAAGTAATCCAAAGTAAACTAATTGAGTTGGACTCAATTTGGTTCATGTGTTAAATGAGTCTAATTTGGACTTAGACTCATTGAGCCAATTTAATTCAATGAATAGAGATTCATTAAATTAAAATTGACTTGAACCAATGGTTAGATTTGATCAACCATGGGAGAGAAGTGGTCAAGTTTGACTTGACTTGAGAGGAAGATGAAAGGTCAAGTTTGACTTGACCATTGCCACCTCATTTGTGAGTTGGCATTAAGTGGGCCAATGATGATGTTCCACATCATCAAGGTTGGCTTATGTGTTTGCCACATCATGAGGGAGATCAAGAGTTGTGACTCTTGATATCCCATGGAAGTATATAACCTCATTTCAATGTGGTCGGCCACTTTATGTCATTGTGGGAGTTTCATTTTGTGTGTGTAACTCCATCGTCTTCCTCTCTACCTTTCTTCTCTCCCTCTCCTCCACCATTGTTGATCCTCTAAGGTTGCTAGCACATCTTTAGAGGTTCTCTCCATCGATTTGTTCGTGTGGATACACATAGAGGGTTGTACACTTGACAACCTTGAGATCCGGCGAACCTTGGACGAGCGGGATTTGCGAAGGGCATCGCATCAAGGGTAAACTCTTTTCTTTGTAGATCTAGTGTAGATCTAGGTTATACAAACTCGTACACGTAGAAAAATTTTGTTTTATAACTTCGCACGGATCCGGTGGCATGGGATTCGGGGTTTCCGCAACACAAAAAGCGGTTTTTGTGGCCCGAAAAACCCAACACATCATCATGGTCAGACAAGAGAAATGAGTATCTCTCAGGCTGACGACGTACCCTATCAGACCTGCGAAGAGGTAGGTATACTGGAACTGGTTGTTGTTCCTCAACTCCTTGTGGAACAATCTCATCATTCACAACACTTTGTGGTTCCAGTTCAACTTCCATCAAGGCTTCAGTGTCATCGTCCATATCCTGAACTTCTTCAAGATTGAACGTACTCCCACTAGTTTTTCTAGAAACAAAATCCCTTTCTAGAAATATCCCAGTCTTAGCCACAACTACTTTGTGTTGACTGGGAATGTAGAAGTAATATCCCTTCATTTCCTTGGGATATCCTATAAAATAGCACTTATCAGATTTAGGTCCCAATTTGTCCGAGACTTGACGTCGAACGTAAGCCTCATAACCCCAAATCCTCATAAAAGACACCTGGGCATCTCTCCCAGTTCATATCCTATATGGTGTCTTTATCACAGCCTTGGATGGAACACGGTTAAGTATAAAGGCTGTTGTATCTAGAGCATAGCCCCAAAGAGATATAGGAAGATCTGTGTGACTCATCATAGATCGCACCATATCTAATAGGGTACGATTTCTCCTTTCAGATACACCATTCCACTATGGTGTTCCAGGAGGAGTGAGTTGGGATAGAATCTCACACTCAGCTAGATAGTCACGAAACTCATGGCTAAGGTATTCACCACCTCGATCTGATCGAAGTATCTTAATACTTTTGCCAAGATGGTTTTGTACTTCATTCTTGAATGCTTTAAACTTTTCAAAGGATTCAGACTTATGTGCCATCAAATACACGTAACCATATATACTGAAGTCATCAGTAAATGTAATGAAGTACCTATAACCACCTCTGGCAGCGACATTGAAAGGGCCACATACATCACTATGTATAAGTCCTAGCAAGTCAGTTGCTCTCTCGCTGTGTCCACTAAAGGGAGTCTTGATCATCTTGCCCAGTAGGCATGACTCGCATGTCTCATATGATTCAAAATCAAATGAGTCCAGCAAACCATCTTTATGGAGCTGGGATAAGCGTATGTCATTTATATGACCTAAGCAACAATGCCAGAGATAGGTTTGGTTCATTTTATTTGACTTGAACCTTTTGGTACTTATGTTATAGATGGGGTTCTCTAAGTCTAGAATGTAGAGTCCGTTCATCAGAGGTGCACTACAATAGAACATATCGTTTAAATAGACGGAACAACATTTGTTCTTTATTATAAATGAAAAACCTTTCTTGTCTAAACAAGAAACTGAAATGATGTTCTTGGTAAGAGCAGGCACATAACAACATTCATCTAATTCTAGTACAAGCCCAGAGGGCAGAGATAGATAGTAAGTCCTTACAGCAACAGCAGCAACCCGTGCTCCATTGCCTACTCATAGGTCCACCTCGCCCTTTGTCAATGCCCTGCTATTTCTCAGCGCCTGCACATTAGTACAAATGTGAGAAGCACATCTGGTATCCAATACCCATGATGCAGAAATAGATAGATTGACTTCTATAACACATATACCTGAAGTAGAAGTCTCACTTCTCTTCTTCTTAAGATCTTCCAGATATACTTTGCAGTTCCTCTTCCAGTGTCCGGTCTGACCACAGTGTTAGCAGGTAGCATCCTTGGCAACCCCTCCTTTAGGTTTCAGTGCCTTGCCTTTGCCCTTGGCTTGGGACTTTCCCTTACCTTTAGGCTTGCCCTTGCCTTTATGCTTTTACACCATCAAAATGGAGTTGGGCTTTACCTTCTTAAGGTTTAGCTCAGCAGTTCTCAACATGTTTAGCAGCTCGGGCAGTGGCTTGTCAATTTCGTTCATGTTGTAATTCATGACAAATTGACTGTAGCTCTCTGGCAAGGATTGCAAGATCAAATCTATGGCCAGCTCTTGGCCAAGTGGGAATCCCAACCTCTGTAGGTTTTCTATATACCCAATCATCTTGAGCACATATGGACCTACAGGAGTCCCATCTTGCATCTTGCACTGAAACAGTGCCTTGGAGATCTCGAATCTCTCGTGCCTTGCTTGTCCTTGATATAGTTGACGAAGATGTTCAACCATATCATAAGCTGACATCAACTCATGTTGCTTCTGAAGCTCAGAGTTTATGGTTGCGAGCATGAGGCATGACACATCTAATGCGTCATCTTGATGCTTCTTGTAAGCATCACGGTCAGCTCGCGTGGCAGTAGTAGGAGGTGCCTCCAGAATGGGCTGCTCCAGGACGTACAATTTTCTCTCTTGAGTGAGAACAATTCTCAGATTCCTGTACCAGTCCAGGAAATTAGCTCCATTGAGCTTATCCTTATCAAGGACAGAACACAGGGAGAAGGTGTTCGTATTTGTCGACATGGCAATCTACAACAGAAATAATGTAGAAAATAAATATCATATTCCAAATAGCATTTAATTAGGCCTTTAATTAAATGATGCTCCCACTGAATTATAAAATCTTTTGTAGAATCAAGTCATGGATGTGGTCAAACCACACTTACTAGATTCTTCCAACTAGCTATAATTCTTGTGGGACAAGATCCACATCATACTACGCCTTGAGTTAGCTTTGGCTAAATCCCCCAAGACTTAGTATGATCGGTAGGTAACTAATTACCAATTACATCTCTATACAACTCTTGTTTATAGGATCAAGATCCTCACTTATATTAAAACTTGAGTTAGCTTTGGCTAAATCGCTCAAAATTTAATATAAATGTGATTTTATCCTATCTTCCAACCATTGAAAAATGCCTATAGTTATGCCCAATCCAATTGAGTTAACTAGTTATACTCAATTTAATTAAGTTTGTACTCTCTCAAGCTTTGATAGGCGGGACCAAGATTGTCCCTCCACACCCTACCAAGATAATATGCATTGCTCTGCTTTGGTAGATTTAACAACAACAAATGATCGAGGTAGTGATGGGTATCAGAACTTGGTAGGCATTTCAAGTTGATTTGATTAAGATCTAATATAATCATTAATGTGTATCATATACGCATCAAGGCACTAATTATCCTACACTAGCATGCATCACATACACACAAGCAATGAATAATTAAATTTTGATTAGGTCATGGCCCTACTACGATCTTCTCAAGCCAATGAGAAGATCGGACAGTCAACCTAGGGTCAACAGCTTCTTCAAGCTCCTCCCTTTGACCGCCATGTGTTGCTCTCACCCTCCTCGTCGTTCCTTCTCGAGTGGACCTTCCACCGCTCCATTTTTGTACATTACAAATATGAAACTCGAGTTACATTTGAGTCTAAAACTATTTTACAACAGAAATATAAAAGGAGAGGTATGACGCGCAGGTCGCATATAACAAATACAATACGTACAACACACAAAAATGACACGCAGACCATATTATGAATTACAACATACTTTGTCCAATCAAATTGGGTTTTTGGGCCATGACCATCACAAAATTATACATAATTCTAAATTATGTATTTTACATAAATTTCTGTAATTTTACTACTGTTTTTACAATTTTATGAGTTATAATTTCCCGACGGTCCCGTTTAGCGATTTTCGGGCGCAATCACGGGACAATGCCCCTTGCGGGATTAGGGGCAGTGCCCCTTCTCGTGAAATGAGGATCACAAGTGTCCTACTACGATCTAACAGCGCCTTAAGCCACTGTCCCAAAACAATTTGGGCAAGAACTTATCGTTTCAGAAAATTTTTCTCGGTAGTCGAAGCCTACAAGTGTCCTAGTACTCGTTGCTTCGCCTCTACGAGAAAAATACTCATAAAACCCATAAAATTCGTAAACTTATAGAAACTTACAGATCTGTAATTTTTCATAAAAATTAAAATAAAAACAAGTACATGCTTCGCACGTGACTCTGATACCACTGTTAGAACTTTCGAGCCACAAAAACCGCTTTTTACGTTGTCGAAACCCCGAAGTTCTTAGCCATTGGATCCGTGCGAAGATAAAATTTTTCATGTACTTATTTTTTCTACTCTAGATCTACTTTAGATCTACATGTCAAGGGATATACCTTTGAAGCGAAGCCTTTCGCAAATCCCGCTCGTCCAAGGTTCTTCAGATCTCGAGTGTGTTCAAGCGGACACACCTATAGAAGTATCCACACGAACAAGAGATGGAGAGAACAAACTAAGAGTGTGCTAGCACCCTTAGAAGTCACAGCAAGGATGAGAGGGAGAGGGAAGAAGAGAGGAGGAGGAAGATCACTTGAATGAGCACACTAAAAAAAAATTTTCATACACTTGTAACTCCTCTCCTCTCTAAGTGGCCGGCCACTCATGGAAGACCAAGAGTCATGGCTCTTGGTTTTCCTCATGAGGTGGCACACACTTGAGCTAGCTTTGATGATGTGGAGCACCATCATTGGCCGGCCCCATGTCATGTCACAAATAAGGTGGCAAATGGTCAATTCAAACTTGACCCTTCATCTTCTCTCTCAAGTCAAGTCAAACTTAACCTCTTATCTCCCATGGTTGAACAAATCCAACCTTTGATTCAAGTCAATTTTGATTTAATGAATCTCTATTCATTGAATTCAATGAATCATAATCTAAATTAAACTCATTGTACACATGAATCAAATTGAGCTCAACTCAATTAGTTTAATTTGGATTACTCTTAATCCAATTTGGTTCATCAAAGAACCTAATCTCCATCTAATTGTCCTTTGTGTGTGACCCTATAGGTTCTTGTAGCATTGCCAATGTTCCTAAACTCATTTAGAAACATAAGTAATGAGTGGTATCTAGCAATACATCATTATTACCCAAGTTACAAGAATGTTGAGATCCAATATTGTTGGTGCAACCTTAGGTCAAGGTTGACCTGGTTGACCAGACTCGAGTTGACTTGACTCGAGTTGTGTTTTGATGTTTGACGAGTTATGTTTGACAATGTTTGACGTGAACAGAAAAGTTGTATCTTGATGTTTTACAAGGATACAAGCTTGGGAGATTGTGGGTGCAACCCGTGGTCAAGGTTGACCTGGTTGACCCGAGGTGAGTTGACCTGACTCGGAAAAGTCCAAGAAAAGAGCTTGGCATGGGAAAAGTCCAAGCAGGGAGTTTGGCATGGTGAAAAGTCCAAGCAGGGAGCTTGGCACGGGAAAAGTCCAAGTATGGAGACTTGGCACGGAGAAGTCCAAGTATGGAAGCTTGGCACATGGGAAGTTGGAGAGGGCTCGTGGCTCGCTCTCCGGACTATGGTCATAGAGGCTCGGGAGCTCGCTCTCGGACCGGATGGAAGTCGAGAGGTCGGTGCAGCTGCGTTCCGAACCGTGGTCGAGAGGGCTCTGAGCTCGTTCTCGGACCGGATGTGGAAAGTCCCGTGAGTGAAGTCGCAGACGGATAAGTCCCGTGAGTGAAGCTGCGGGGAAAGTCCCTGGTGAGTGAATCCAGGCGGTTGTGAAACCCTAGTGAGTGAAGCTAGGTGAAAGTCCCGTGAGTGAAGCCGGGCAGTGGAAAGTCCGTGAAGCCAGGTGAAAGGGAAAGTCTTGGTGAGTGAAGCCAGGCAGTTGGAAAGTCCTGGTGAGTGAAGCCGGGCAGATTGGAAATCCTGGTGAGTGAAGCCAGGTGAAAATCCTAGTGAGTGAAGCTAGGTGAAAGTCCTAGTGAGTAAAGCCGGGCAAGGGAAAATCCAGATGGATCAAGGGTGATTGGGCATCTGGTGTTGAGAATGTCAAGTAGGTCAAGGGAGTGACCGGATACTTGACACGAAGAGAAAAGTCCAAGTGGATCAAAGGGATTGACCGGACACTTGGTGGGGAGTCTTAGCAGGTCAAGAGAGTGACCGGATGCTAAGCATGATGTACCAAGAGGTCAAGGTTGACCGGATATTGGTTTGGACTTGGTTTGGGCAAAAACCAAGACCTGGATCGGTCTGGTGACCGATCCACTGATATTGTAGTTTCCTGATCGGTCTGGAGACCGATCAGAAAGCGATCAGTGTGCCTCTATGAGCTTACTGATCGGTCTCCATGACCGATCAGAAGAACCCTGGACCGATCAGGGTGGAGCCTGATCGGTCCAGGACTAGCCGTTGTGACTCAACGGCTAGGTTATTTCGGGCTTCTGTGTTCTGGCCTTTTTGCTTGCAGGTTTGCAGGTTGGCTCAGGATATCAGAGGTTATAAAAGGAGATCGAGGGCTGCTACAGTTATCTTCTTCTTCTTCTCCGAAGCTTCTACTTCTTCTTGTTCCTGCCTCTTCTTCTTACTGCTGCAAGTTCTTCTGCGAGCTTTGCTAAGCTCTTCGTTCCTGAAGCTTTTTGTGAGCTTCAACTCGGCTGGGACCAACTGATCAGTTGCTGTTGCTGTTGTGGTTGGATCCGAGAAGTTGCTGCTTTATCCAGTCGAAGAGAAGGCAAGTAAGCGAAGGTGTTTCATACATTTGTATTGTATTTTGCTTCTTGCTGCTTTCTACTCCTGTATTGCTTTTGCAAAACATTGTGGCGAGGTTTCTCCACCCAGAAGGAGTGATTATTAGCCGGGTTTCGGGGGTCTCATCCACCGACGGATTGATAGGCTTCGTCCACCTTACGGACACGCCGAGGAGTAGGAGTATATCTCCGAACCTCGTTACATCGACGCGTGTTGAGGTTTGATTTCTCCGCTTTCGTTTCTATTATTTTTATTTCCGCTGCGCTAACCCTAATCGTAGGAAGAAACGAGCAATTTGGGGTCGGCTATTCACACCCCCCCCCCCCTCTCTAGCCGAGTACGACGATCCTAACAAATATCAACTTGTGACTACTAATTGTGACTCTCACAATATATGACAATGTCCTTCTATCCTTGACATCTAGATTGATCAATTGAGGCATAGACCGTGTCATCCTCTAATCAATCTATATCTTGAAATCCAAGTAGACTCACTCTAATCAAATGTGCTCAATATCTCATATTGACTCACTTGGGCATGGTCATGCACTTAGTGGTCTCACTCTATCAAGAATAACGATGTCACTCCCGTTATATAGGAGGGATAGATCTCATCTACATCACTCACACCCCTCCGCATAATTTGTTACATACCCAGTAATCATCTTTATAGTCCACCCAATTACGGGTGATGTTTGACGAAGTCAAAGTATGCAACTCCTTATGTAGGGAACCATGGTGACTTCAGGTCCAAGGACTAATAGTCATACTAATAGCCACATGAGAAAGTATATGAGACTCATATAACGATCCATGATACTTTCTCATGGCGGGTCATTCAGTATACATTCTCCAATGCATACCCATGTGTCAACTTGATATCTCTATATCCATGACTTGTGAGATCAAGTCATCGAGTTGACCTACATGCTAGTCTCATCGCACTAACATTGTCCCTGAATGTTAATACTTGACTAGGAATGATTAAGAGTAGTGTTCTCTATATCATCTCACTATCGATTTAACCAATCGATTGATATAGATAAGAACCTTCTACTCAAGGATGATATTATACTTAGTTATTTGGCACCAATACAAGTATAATAATCATAAAGAAATGTCTTTATAAACATATAGGAATATAATACATCAGGTCCATACAACAATCATCACATGATTGGCTCTAGGGCTCTAACTAACAGTGGCTAGCCGAGCACGCGATCAAGAAGATGTCGATCAAGCAACCGAAAAAATACGAACCGAGCAATCGAGAGAGCGTCACACGAGAGATGGTAGTGATGCCGAGCAAACTATGAGAAATAATACCAAGTCAACAACTGGACTGATGCCAAGCGAACAATAAAACATCAAGCGAGCGATGCGTAAAATGATAGTCGAAGGAGGTGCGCGGGATGCCGAGCAGACTGAGTGACCGAGTCGTGCCAAGCAGACCGAGCGATCAGGCGGTGTCGAGAAGACCGAGCGATCAAGAGGTGCCGAGCTGACCAAGAGACCGGGCGGTGCCGAGCAGACCGCGCCATCGAACAGTGCCGAGCGCGCAACTGCGAAGATGCCGACCGGACGATCGGAAGGATGTCGATAGAAGCCGGGCGGACGATGCTGAGCGCGCGACTGCGAAGATACCTACCTGACGACCGGAAGGATGTCAATAGAAGTCGGCCGAACGATGCCGAACAAGTGACCGAGAAAATGTGGGTCAGTAGACCATAAGATGCTGACCAGACCCTTGAGATAATGTCGAGCGTTCGACCGAATAGTCTAAGTGTATGGTTGAACGAATAGCTAAGCGATACCAATTGGACGACTACGAGAGTGCTAAATGAGCTGCCAGGAGAATGCCGACAGAGCGATCGTAAAATGCCGATCGGATTGCCGTAAAAATGCAACCAAGCAACCAAAGTGTCGATCGAGCGACGAAAAATAGGGTCGAGCGGCTACCAAGCAAGCTATCGGGCGAACACTGAGTGAGCACCTGGACAACTACCGAGCGAGAGGCGAAGCAGCACTAGGCACAAGTGGAGCCCGACAACTGAGCGGGAGCATAGCTCGTGAAATCGAATGCGCACGGAGATGAAAGTCGTGAGCCTGAAGATTGCTTGATCCCGAACGGGGGAGATAGATGCTCGTGAAGACTATTTGACCCCAAACGAGGGAGATGAAATATCTGAAGCTGGTCCGAGACCAGGGAAGACCACTCGACCCCGAACGGGGGAGATAAAATATCTGAAGCTGGTCTAAGACCTGTGACGCCAGCTCGACCCCGAACGGGGGAGATAGAATAAGCTGGTCCGAGACCAGTGAAGACCACTCGACCCCGAACGTGGGAGATAAAATATCTGAAGCTGGTCCGAGACCAGGGAAGACCAGTCGACCCCGAACGGGGGAGATAAAATATCTGAAGCTGGTCCGAGACCAGTGACACCCGCTTGACCCCGAACGGGGGAGATAGAATAAACTGGTCTGAGACTAGTGAAGACCACTCGACCCCAAACGAGGGAGATAAAATATCTAAAGCTGGTCCGAGACCAGTGAAGACCACTCGACCCCAAATGGGAGAGATAAAATATCTGAAGTTGGTCCGAGACCAGTGAAGACCACTCGACCCCGAACGGAAGAGATAAAATATCTGAAGCTGGTTTGAGACTAGTGACACCCGCTCGACCCCGAACGGGGGAGATATAATAAGCTGGTCTGAGACCAGTGAAGACCACTCGACCCCGAACGGGGGAGATGAGAAATACGATGCGCTGATAAGCTGGACGGTGGAGACACGGGTTTAAGGTCACAACTCGACCACCGGTGGAGACCTAGGTTTAACATTGTCGCTCGACGGTCTTCAAGGAGAGGTTTTTATAGTCGCCGCTTCGACTCTGGGGTTTAACGTCACCGCTCGACGATCTTCAAGGTGGGGTTTTTATAGTCGCCACTTTGACTTTGAGGTTTAACGTCGCCGCTCGACGGTCTTCAAGGCGAGGTTTTTATAGTCGTCGCTTCAACTCTGGGGTTTAACGTCGCCGCTCGACGGTCTTCAAGATGAGGTTTTTATAGTCACCGCTTCGACTTTGGGGTTTAACGTCGTCGTTCGACGGTCTTCAAGGCGAGGTTTTTATAGTCGCTGCTTCGACTCTGGGGTTTAATGTCGCTGCTCGACGGTCTTCAAGGTGGGGTTTTTATAGTCGCTGCTTCGACTCTGGGGTTTAACGTCATCGCTCGACAGTCTTCCAATATAACTCAAACCCGGTCGATCGGCACGGGAGTCTTTGACAACGAGCTCATGGCTCTAATAAAATATAAGTCCGACTGATCGGCATGGGGTCTTTGACAATGAACCTGTGGATCTAATATGATATAAACCCGACCGATCGGCATGGGGTCTTCGACGGTGAGCATGTGGCTCTGATATAATATAAACCCGACCGATCGGCACAGGGTCTTCGACAGTGAGCTTGTGGCTCTGATATAATATAATCACGGTCGATCTGCTCGGGAGTCTTCGCAAATATAATCCCGACCGATTGGCGTGGGAGTTCGCAAATATAATCCCGGCCGATCAGCGCGAGAGTCTTCGCAATTATAATCTCAGTCGATCGACGCGGGAGACTTCATAAATATAATCCCGGCCTATCGACGCGGGAGTCTTCGCAATTATAACTCCGACCGATCGTCGTTGGAGTCTTCGCAAATATAATCTCGGCTGATCCGCGTGGGAGTCTTTGCAATTATAATCCGGGCCGATCAGCGCGGGAGTCTTCGCAATTATAATCCCGGCCAATCGGCGTGGGAGTCTTCATAATTATAATCCCGACCGATCGGCATAGGAGTCTTCGCAATTATAACCCTGACCGATCGACGCGAGAGTCTTCGCAAATATAATCTCGGTCGATCGGCGCGGGAGTCTTCGCAATTATAATCCCAACAGATCAGCGCGAGAGTCTTCGCAAATATAATCTCGGCCAATCATCGCGGGAGTCTTCGCAATTATAATCCCGACCGATCAGCGCAGGAGTCTTCGCAATTATAATCCCGGCCGATTGGTGTGGGAGTCTTCGCAATTATAATCCCGGCTGATCGGCGTAAGAGTCTTCGAGATCGAGCCTATGGCTCTAATATAGGGCAAGCCCGGTCGATCGGCACGGGAGTATTCGACCGGAGAACTATGGCAGATCCTATAATCGAAAATGAAAATACAACGAAAAAACTGACCTGCCGTCCAGTAGAGGATCTAACTCAATTCCTCGACTCCCGAATACCCGTGGAGTGAGGAGAATATGATATAATCATCGAAATCCATCAAGGTCATGAGTATGGCAAAATTTTCCGGTGTCGTCCATCTTCACGTTCCAGATCAGGTGCGTTCCCACAGACGGCGCCAATTATGTTCCTGTCGGGAAGCTGAGAAGACGAACCTGCCAGTGTGACGTGTCTGGAATGTTGACCGCATCTCAATGACTTGGATGGTGGGTTGTCTCCTGCGTTGACCGAGTCGTCCGATGTCTTCTGGTCAACACTACTTGCAGCCAGCGACCGGGTCGCCCCGATCTCTGGTACCCCGATGTTCGAGGCGGGTCCCATGAAGATATAAGTAGCTGACTAATGATAGAACTAAATATATACCAGACGAGTACAGTGACGTACCCTGGCCTCGGAGGGGCGCCCTCGGATGGATCGGTGAGCTGGTCATGCTGCTGATCGAGCCATCACGGCCCTGAATGAGTAGATGAATATGAACCAGCAAAGGAGTCGGCTCTGGGGGCGACGACATGGAATTCGGTGCAACATGGATCCAGAAGGAGGCATGCAGGCCGAGACATGACAACGGCACCCAGGCCAAAATACCACAACGGCTCACAGGCCGATATACGGCGCGTAAGCCGAATAATACCAATAACTCAGCGACTCGATGGTCGGAACACAACACACAAAGCACAATATTAGTCATGGAGGTCGTGGCTCGGCCGACGGTGGATGTGGCATCGGAGGGCGGCGGCGGCCACTAGCGGCGGCGGCAGTGACCACTGGGCTCGGTGGCTGTGGCAGCGAGCGGGGAGTGAGCGTTAAGGACAGAACTGATGATACAAGCGTGGAGGGCGTCGGGCGAAGTAGGCAGCTACCCGCTCGAGGGAGGAGCTGAAAGGGGAGGCGTGCTTGGAGGTCTCGGGCAGGAGGTCATGGCCCTCGGAGAGCTGGTCAGCGGCAACAGTCTCGACGCCGCGAGGAAGGAGGCCAAGAGGGCAAAGTCCGCGAGATTCCTCAACAAGGAAGCTGCCGTCCGAGGTTGACTCCTCGTCGGAAGGCGAAGCGGAGGCGGTTGGAGGTTCAGCCTCCGGTTGCTGGAGGAGCTTCTTGGCTCTGCGGTCGTCGTCGAGGTCAAAGGGGGGCGTGGCTGCACCGGCGACGGTGGAGGAGGAGGATGAAGGCTCGTGGCGAGGGCACTTGGATCTCTTGAAGGAGGAGAAGGCGGCATCATCGAGGGAGGATTGCGGGCAGAGGGCAGTAGCATGAGTGAGAGAGAGAGGCGTCCATCCGTCGGCGGCGGCGAGGGACCAAGAAATAGTCCCTCCCTCTGTTCATGGTGGCGGCAGCCCCAAACTACAGCACGAAGCCAAAAAGTCCTCCCCTCCGCTGGTGAACAGTGTCATCCTTTAAACCAAAATCCTAAGAGTCCTTTTACCAAATTGCCCGTCTTCTTCCTCTTAACTTCTCCTATACCCCTCAAACTATATCCGTATCATGGATGAATAGTATAGTTTTTTCTATTAGTTTATTTGTATGGATGTTTGTTTGTATGAATGTTTAGATTTTATTTGTTTTAGATGATTGTGATTATTTCTATTATGGATATTTAAATATTTTTTATTAGCTTGTTTATATGGATGTTTAATTGTATGGATTTTTGGTTGTATGAATGTTAGTTTATTTGTATAAGTGATATTATGGATTGTATGAAATGTATAAAATATATTTGTTAAGATGTATAAAAATGTGTTTGTATGTGTGGATTGTGAAATGTGATAGCATGCTTGTATGGATGAATGTGAAATGTGATTGTATGGATTGTAAAACACTTTAAATCATTTGTATGCATGAAATGTCATCGTTTGTGATGGTTTCTTTTATATATAAAAATTGTAAATAGGTTAGGGGTGTTGGTGCATTTGGCACTAATGATCAAACCTGAGTTTTGATGAATGATAAGTGGATTAAAGTTAGATGTGTGTTGTTGATCTAACCTTGTTACTGGGTGTGAAGGGTTGACTAACTTGACGGGTCAAAAGGATTAGACACCAGGCAAAAAGTCCAGTCGGGATGTGTGATTCCCGATTAGCGAAGTCCAGATGTGGGATTCTGGCAGGAGGTCGGGATTGTAGGTCCCTTATGGTCGGCAAGAGTGGGGTAAATTTCCCTGCACAAATAAACAACAAATACCTTTCTCAAATAATCGAATTTTAAGACAATTACACACTTAAAGAAATATTACAAAATAAAAGAGAAGTACGAGACAATCACTTTACTTGGTTGGCAATCAGAAGATTACTACTCCAAGGTAAATAGCTCACTATAAAGATCTCCTTCTCGAACAAAACATCGGAGGTGGAGAAGCATTGTACACGAAAATAATGCTTAGAAATGAAAAATAAAATGAAACTTGAAGTACAAAGTGTGTTGTTCAAAAAGGAGAAGACCAGGGCTCTACTTATAGCCCACTGGTCAAAAATGCCCATTTGCTGGCGCAGCACGGTCTGGGCGCCCGGACCTCTCTGGGTGCCCCTGGCGTGGTAAATCTTATCGTCACGCAAATGGCTATGCAACAGGTGTGAGATAAATGCAGGATAAAATTTTATCCCACCCCAGGCGTCTGAACCCTTGTAGATGTGATCCACAATGCCAAAGAGATCGAGGAGCCCCGGATGGCACCAAACTAGTCTAAGCGCCTGGACTCTAGGCGCCCGGAATGGCTCTATGCGCCTAGACCAGAGTCAACTCAAAGTTGACTTTCTGTCGGGACTTTCGCTTTAACTCTGCTCGCTTAGGTGATTTTGGTCATCTGAAATAGGGTTCACTCGAACTCATTTTTCAGCCTTCTCGATCAGTCTTCGTTCTAGCTTCTCGTCCCTCAGAAACATCGTGCGCTTGCTTCTCGTCCGCCAGCGTACTCTTCCACAGCACCTCATCTCTCAGACGCACCAAACCCGTCGACTCCGTCCCATGTCGTCCTTCTCGCTAGTTGTGTCTTTCACTTGGCTTCCTGTGCTCCTAAGTTCCTGCACACTTAGATACAAGACATCAAAAGACAACAGGATCTAACTTGATTTGGTTGATCATATCAAAACTAACACGAGGTACTTACAATCTTTTCCTTTTTTATGTGAGCAACCCAAGTTAAGTTAGGGAGTATCAAAACAAATAACATTAAAATAATAATTACATAATTTGTAATTTAAAATGTACCCTCCCCATTTGATTATATTAAAAATAGGAGAAATGTTAGAAATAAGTTTGATATAAATCTAAAATAATCTCTAAAACCTTATTAAAATTTTAAAATTTTGAAAATTTTAATTTTTGCTATTTAGGAAGTATTTTTGGAGAAATAATTTTAAAATTAATTTTAAGGCTTAAAAAAATTCTAAAAATTTATAAAACAGTTAATAAGATATATCCAAAGCAATAATAAAATTTTCACAAAAAATTAAAAATGATTTGAGCAGTAATAAATTATTTTATACAAAAAGATGTATTTTCATAAAAAAAAAATTAAAATAATTTCTAAGCTCAAAAAATCTTGAAATTTTTTTAAAAATAAAATAGAGAAGTATTTTTGTAAAAAAATAAATAAATTTTTATAATTTGAACTTTCGAGAAATTTGAATATTAAAAATTACTATTTTTATAAAAAATTCATAGAAAATTCAATAACTGTAAAAAAATCTAAAAATATTTTCTTTAATAGAGAACCTGATAAATTTTTATAGAAAAATAAAGTTTATAAAAATAACTCTTAAAAATATTTTTAAATTAAAAAATATAATATTTGTTAAAGAATTCATAAAAAATAATTCAAGGGTCAAAGAATTTTAAAAAAATTTCTACAGAGATGTAATGAACTCTTCTTTCTTGGAAAAATTAAGAGCATATTAATTTCAACCAGAAATTATACGACACAATTTACTTAGACAATTCTAAGAAAAAACAATATTAAATCAAATTAAAAATAAGGCATGCATAAAAAATTTAATTTAAGTATGATTTTAAAACCCAATATAGGTTCTACCTACTGGATTTTAGAAATTTTTTTGGAACATATTTTGGTAATAATTTTCTAATTTAGCCTTTATTATATCTAAAATGTCAATTAAGTGCTTGATAATTTCTAAAAGTAGTAAAATTTGAACATGCAGAATTCTTCAAATGTTCTATTTGTTCTTTCAATATTTCATTTTCGATTTTTAATTTGTTGAAATCTTCTAATCAACAATATGTTGCTAAAGTTATTCTTAATTCTTCATTTTCCTTTTAAAATTTTTCATATTCAATTTCTAAATGACAAGAATATTTCAAAAGTAATTTTATAAACTTATATAAGTTATCAGGAGATAGAGATCGTACCTGACTTACCTTGTCGATCCTGTTGTCTGATGCTCCCCCTATATTGCTACTTCCTTCTGAAGTGGCTCCCCCTTCGTCAATGCTCTCGATGCTTATTTCAGATGAGCTTGCTTCATTGTCTTCTTTGTGACTTGCCATAAGTGCAAGTCCGGCATAGGCTATGACTTCAAAATCTGATGACGACGTTTTGTCTCATGTCACCTTTAGATTTTTGTACTTTTTCTAGGTTGGTCTTTTATCCTTGTCCTTGTTCTTATCCTTATTCTTCAATTTTGGGCAGTTATCTTTAACGTGTCTTTCTTCATTGCAATAATAGCACATCACTTTTCTTTTTCTTCTTTTAGCCTGCACTGATTAAATTTATTAGTTCTAACAAACTTTTTGAACTTTCTTACGATAAACAATGTTTCGTCATCATCGAGAGATATTTTGGAATCTGGTTCATCCATTTTTGCCTTCAAGGTAATGTTGTGCTTCGATTCTTTCTTTAGATCTGCGCATCTAGACTCATGAATTTCAAAAGTAGAAAATAGTTCTTCTAAATTACTTACCTCTAAATCTCTAGAGATGTAATATGCATCTACTAAAGTTGACCATTCAGGAGTTCTAGGAAAATCGTTAAGCGCATACCTTAGCGAATCTCAGTTGGATACCTTTTCTCTGAGATTCATGAGTTCGGTGACTAGCTCCTTTAGCTTGGCGTGTAGTTGAGGAACTATTTCACCTTCCTTTAGTACATATTCGTCAGTTGGTTATGAAGTAGATCTCTCCTTGCGAACTTGGCTTCAGATGATCCTTCGTGAAGCTCCAGGAATTTTTTCCAGAGCTCTTTTGCATACTCGTAGACTCCTATCTGGTTTACCTCTTGTGGTGGCAACACATTTAGCAGATGAAATTTTGCTTTTCCATTTGCCATAAATTCAGCTTATTCCTTCTTCGTCCAATGTTCTTCTTTCTTCAACTCGCCATTGTTGTCGGTAGGTACTGCAAAACTATTTTTTAAAATTAAAAATATATCGAAATCAGTTTTAAAATATACCTTTATTTTTTTCTTCTAGTTTGCGAAGTCTCCTTCAAACTTCGGTGGATGGATGCTTGTTCCAACCATCATCTTTGTTTCAGTTGGCGGTTAGTTCTTTTGAGACAACCTTGATCTGATACCAATTGTAGGTCTCTTGTGGCCGGCAAGAGAGCAGTGAATTGCCCTGCATAAATAAATAACAAATAACTTTCTCAAGCAATCGGGCTTTAAAATAATTATACACTTAAATAAATATTACAGAATAAAAGAGAAGTACAAGACAATCATTTTACTTGGTTGGCAATCAGAGGATTGTTACTCCAAGGCAAATAAGCTCACTATGAAGATCTCTTTCTCAAACAAAACGTCAAAGCTAGAGAAGCCTCGTACACAGAAATAACGCTCAGAAATGAAAACTAAAATGAAACTTGAAGTACAGAGTGTGTTGTTCGAAAAGGAGAAGACCAAAGCTCTATTTATAGCTCACTGGTTGAAAATGACCGTTTGCTGATGTGACACGGTCCAGGCGCCCAGACCCTCTCTGGACGCCCCCAACATGGCAAATCTTATCATCACACAAATAGCTATGCAATGGCCACGGGATAAACTTTTATCCCACTCCAGGCGCCTGGAAAGTTGACTTTCTGTCTGGGCTTCTACTCTAGCTTCGCTCGCTTGGGTGATTTCTGCCATCCGGAATAGAGTTCACCCGAACCCATTTTTCAGCCTTCTCAAGTAGTCTTCCACTTTGGCTTCTCATCCCTCGAAAACACTGCGCGCTCCCTTCTTGTCTGCCAGCATACTCTTTCACAGCACCTCGTCCCTCGGATACACTGAGCCTGTTGACTCCTTCCCATGTCATCTATCTCGCTAGCTGCGTCTTTCGCTCGACTTCCTATGCTCCTAAGTTCCTGCACATTTAGACACAAGGCATCAAAAGATAATAGGATCTAAGTTGACTTGGTTAATTACATCAAAATTACCACGGGATACTTATAGGGATGTTCGATTCCTGATGAGTTGAAGTCTGAATGTACGATTCTGGCAGGAGGTCAGGATGTTCGATTCCAGTGGGCTGAAATCAGAATGTGTGATTCCGAAAGGAGGTCGGGATGTTCGATTCCCAATTGGTGAAGCCCGAATATGCGATTCCGATAGGAAGACCTGGCGAGTTAGATTGGACATCAAGAAGGTAACTTGACATTTGGTAAGTGGAGGCAAGTCACTGGAGGAGAGTAACTCAGTGAGGACGCGTCCTGTTTGAGGGGGGGCAGTAGGCCTTGGTCCAATTTAGGTCCATTTGGGAAACCTAAATTGAAACCATGACTGGATCCGAGTCTGGAGGATAAGATCTAATTAACACTATTTTTATTATGCTAACTTTTTCTTGCAGGGTATACTTTGTTTTGCTGGACTAACACTTTTTGCAGGGTGAAAGGAGCACAGATTACCTCGGGTGAACAATACCTGAGGTACCTTCCATGCGACGGAAGACACCTTGAGCTGGGAAATGGAAGGTGCCTTCAGTCGGATAACGCAAAAAACCTCAGTGATGATAAGGCACTGCCTTGTCAGGATAAACTTTGGGGTTGAAGGTGCCTCCAGTGCTATGGAAGGCACCTTCAACACTCAATAAAAGAGCATCTCGACCACAAACTGTAAAGACCGAAAAATTCCCGAATTTATTTTATAAATATCCTATGATTTTTCTAGATTTTTAGGATATTTTTACATAATTTTTAGAGTACCGGAAGTAGCAAAAAAACAAATAAGTCGCAAAATGGTTTACGCGGGAATAGAACCCGGGACCCATCGGAGCCTACGACTTATTATGTGTTCCGGAAACCAAGTGAACCCAGCAGGGCCGTGCTAAAAGGATAGGAAATCAAATATATTTATATTTGATTTGGGAGAAATAACTATTTGATATAAATAGAAAACTTAAGTGGGATTGGTTTATTTCTTTTGGGTTCGGCATTTTCTCTCCTCACCGAAGCCTTTCTCTCCCTCTCCCGTTTCTTTCTCTCGGCGCAGCAAACAAAGCAAAGGAGACCTAGGGTTCCTTCCCTAGGATCGTGTGTTCACTTTCCGGCGACAACACCAGCACGAAGTCGGTTCTTCTCCGCGAGAGGAACGCGAGGACGTAAGTGGTTCGTCGAACGGAGCAGTTTTTCCGGAAAACCTAGCGGATAGAATCGTAAGAAAACCTTGTGATTGAGGTAAGAAACCCCTCACCTGCAGTATAATTACTGTCGCTTGTTAGTTTTGGCATTAGTTCAGTAGTTCTACAGTTTTCAGTTTTAGGGTGTGCTTTTAGTGCACAGTTCAGAAGGATGCACCAGTAGGCGTCCTAACAGTATGAAAAATGTATTAGAAACATTTTATTCAGATTATTATCAGTTATTACAGCTATATGGATCAGATATCCATTGGGTGGGCTCCCACAGTAGCCTCTAGGTTCAGATAACCTAGCTCTAGGTTCAGATAACCTAGAACAACAAAGTAAAATAAAACAGTATTCAGTATTTTACTTTTATTCAGTTGGCACTGTACTTGGATCAGATATTCATGGGCTGGACTCCCACAGTCGTCCCTAGGTTCAGATAACCTAGTAACCCTGCTGGATTCGGAAAAGCACAGTTGTCAGGGCCCCAGCAGCATGTTTAGTATTTTCATCTATTATTATATATAGTTTTTCCAAATATATAATCAGTGACTAACTTAGTTTCAGTTTCAGTTAAGTTTCATGATTTGAGTTCATGACCAGTTAGATGTATATGCATGACCAGTTCAGTATTCTGCTTAGTTTCAGATACAGTATGCTATGCTCAGCTTGTTTGAATGCCAGTTTATGCTTTTGTATGCCATGCCATGTTGTCATGCTCGGTTCGGTTTTCAAACAGATGTTTTAAAAGCATAATCGCATCGTTGCATGTTTTTGTGAGGTAGATGGTTTCTTACTAAGCTTCTTAGCTTACAGATGTTACTTTTCTTATACTGCAGATACCGGAGGCTGGGGGGCGATGCTACGATGATGTGTGTGTGCAAGGGGTCGAGAATAAAGATCCTTGGGATCTACACGCTTTTATTTCAGTTTTAGTACTTAACATGTCTAGTTTTATGACTTAGTCTTGTTACTAGGTGTTATAGCTTAGTAAACTATGCCTTGTTTAGTTTATCATGTTTAGAATGTTAGTATTTACATGCAGAGTGTTTTCATGTATCTAGAGCTTGTGTATGTGATTTTTGGCACGAATCGGTGCTGGAAATCGAAATTCTGATTTCGTATCAGACTATCAGCACCGATCCATATTTTTCGGATCCCGACCGATCCTACAAGAGCTCATCAGATCTCGATCGGTCACCGACCGACCCAGCGTCTCCAGGTGCTTGGATCAGTCTGCAGACCGATCCAGACACACCTGGATCGGTCTTGCCGACCGATCCAGCCTCTGCTGGATCGGTCCGCAGACCGATCCAGCAGGGCACAGAATCGCGACAAGTTTGATCGATCCATGGATCGAACAGCAGCTAGCTGGGAAGTTTACTTTGAGTTCTAGCTTAGATGGGAGGTCAAGTATCCTCCTTAGCACATATACCCCAACCGGAAAGGTCTTGAACCCTTCCTTATAATAGCATGGGTGTACCAGTTGTCAGTTTAATAGAGTCAGTTAGTGAAATTTTATTTTACCCAGTTTCCCATAGACAGCACAGTAGCTTCATAGTTAATGTAGCGTTCCGACTCACAGCTTAGTACCCAGGAGTTGGGTCCTGCAGCTTCCAAGTAAGAACATCTCTCACTCGGTTTTGTTTTCAGCTTTCATATCGGTTATATGTGCTTTCATGTTTGCTCTCATGTTGGTAGTTAATTAATTCATGTTTACGGTGATAGTATTTAACATGTTACCATTAACTATGATGATAGATAGCCTAATTATATATATTCTCTCTGAGAAAATGAGGACGCCCAACCAGAAAGCATCAGCGTCGGCATGAGGCCTGGGCGTGCCCCGGACCTTACAACACTAGTGGCTCGATTTCACGAAGGAAGTGAGGGAGCAGCAGGAGATAGCCTCCTTAAAGGCTAACCAGCAGACTACTCCCGACACTCCAAGCAGAACCTCACGACTCCGGTAATCCAGAGAGGTTGTGCCACGCCACCATCAGTACAATCCAAGATCGCCGAGCGTGGGGCTAAGAGAAGCTTACCTTATCTAGTGGCGGAAGAATTAAGCGAGAACTTGCACCGGCAATGAACCATGGGATGCTGGGCATGGTTTAAAACATGGAAAGCACGATGGAGCTTCTAGACGGCCAGAGCACGAAAGGTGAAGTGCCTCCTTTTGTAATAACGAGACACATGTGGTGGAGCGGATTAAATCGGCGGCCGGAAACCGATGACATGGGCCAACTTAGAAAGAATTCTTCGAGGAATTCTTTCACATGCAAGTCACGAACCGACACTATGACGAGTTTACGTGAATTTCGTCGTGGCAACCTATCGATTCGAAGCCGTGAAGAAATTCAACAGTTTGGCCCGTCTATCCCAGAACTAGTCGAGACAGAGAAGGAACGAGTACGGTTGATCTTGAAGATGCTCGGACCAGAGATCGCGATGAATGTGGCCGTGGCGTTCATAGGCCACAAACCACGGAGGAGCTAGTGAGTAGTGCCTCGATCACCGAGCACTATCGGCACAGATCACCCAGCAGGCTGTTTCCACAGAGCCCAAGGGACAAGCTGGCTCGGTACTCAGCAGAAACAACAGGGACATAGCTCCAATGGAAGGGGAAACGCAAGGCAAAAGCGGTGACCCAAAAGGAGGCCACTGGAAAACATTCCAGACATCCCAAGTGTGTTACTTGTGGGAAACACCATCCAGGAGTTCACTGCAAGGGTACGCGAGGTTGTTTTGAATGTGGATGTGAAGGGCACATGGCTAGCAGAGGGAACAAGAATCAGCCTTCCTCACCGACTGACAAGATGGAGCTCGACCAAAGTGACTACACCGAGATGTATCGCTTAAATGGTCCACAGATCGTCAGGCAAATTAGAAGCCCCCGCCATATCACAAATGCCGTGATTTTCTCACCGACGAGAGGACGAGCAAATGCCTCGGCAGCTTGTCACAGTCGATCAAGATTTTACAAAGATAATGCATCCTTATTCGACATCTGGGCAACCCACTCTTATGTATCCAAGGCATTTCGAGAAATTAGCAACACCTCGAGTTACTCAATAGTCGGTTGACAACACTACCCTCGGAGACATTATGGCATCTACACATTGGCTCGAGGTGCTATCATTATAGCAGACGGAGAACTTTTGGTGATCCGATAGTGCTAGAAATGACCGACTACGATGTCATCTTTGGAATGGATTTTCCGATCAGATACGGCGCTTCTATAGAGTGTCGTAAACAAAAGGTCATATTCCAACCTGAAGAAGAAGTACAGTTTGAGTACATAGGAAAACCAAAGAGAAAAGCCGGAAGTTTCTCTCAGATTGAAAGCACAGCAGCTATTGGATTCGGGATGCATGGGATTTTAGCAAATGTAGTCAACACCACCCGAGACAAGAACCAACAGCTATCGAGGTTCGAGTCGTTTGTGACTCACTCAGTTGCTTTCCTAAAGAGCTACAGAAGCATGTGAGATTGAATTTGAGGTAGAGCTCATTCCCGATAAATCCAATTTCCAAGGCACCGCATCGCATGGCTCCAGCATTGAAGGAACTTGAGGAGCAATTACAGGAGCTTCTTGACAAGGGTTTCATACGCCCTAGTCACTCACCATGGGGAGCACCGTGTTGTTTGTGAAGAAGAAGGATGGAAGCATGCGCCTATGCATGAACTACCGTGCCTTGAACCGGTCATAATTAAAACAGTACCCTCTCCCGTGATAGATGACTGTTTGATCGCTTAAAGGGAGCCATGTTCTCTAAAATTGACCTTAGATCAGGATATCACCAGGTTAGAGTCAAGAAAGGTGATATACCTAAAAGCTTTCAGGACGAGATACGGACATTATGAGTTCGTAGTCATGCCTTCCGGCGTGACAAATGCTCCGCTACTTTCATGGACCTCATGAACAGAGTATTCAAAGAATACTTAGACAAGTTTGTCATCGTGTTCATCGATGACATTCTTATCTATTCGAGCACTCAGGAGGACCATGCAGAGCATCCGAAGACAGTTTTGTAGATCCTTCAGAGAACCAGCTGTACGCCAAATTCACGAAATGTGAATTTTGGCTGGACCAGGTAGCCTTTCTCGGTCACATCATCTCCAAGGATGGTGTTATGGTAGATCCCAGAAGATAAAAGCAGTAGTAAATCGAAGAGACCGAGAACGCCAATGAAATCAAAGCTTTAGGATTAGCAGCTACCTACAGAAATTCGAGAGGACTTCTCCAGATAGCCTCCCCACTGAGCTCTCACCAGGAAGAACAAGAAATTTCAGTGGACTGAGGACTACGAGAACGACTTCAGTGAACTAAAACGGAGATTGACCAATGCTCTATTTTAGCTATACCAGAAAACACGGACAGCTTCGACATCTCAGGTGGCGCCTAAATTGGGATTAGGAGCAATCTGATGCGTGCAGCAGGCAAGGTGATCGCCTATGCCTCCGAGACAACTCAAGGATTATGAGAGGAACTATCCTACTCATGACCTTGAGCTTCCAGCAGTTCGCTCTCAAGATTTTGAGACATTATTTCACAGAGCTCGATGCAGAGTGTATATGATCATCAAAGTCTCAAGTATTTCTTTACTCGAAGGATCCAGATATGCGATGTCACAGATGGTTAGAGCTGGTCAAGGATTATGACATAGATATCATCTACCATCCAGGGAAAGCTAATAAGGTAGCGACGCACTCAGCAGGAAGTCCATGCTACCTTATTATCTTTAGCAACTATGTCACCACCCCTAAGGAAGGAGATTACAGCTTTTAGTCTCAAGCTTATAGTCGGGCAGCTTTCCACTATGTCCTTAGCATCTACCTTGCTTGATGATATCCAGACAGCTCAGGGGATCCCGAAATCCGTAAAATCAAGCAAGGGTTAGCGAGAATCAGAAAGTGGAGAGTTCGAGTGTCCGCCAGTGGGGTAGTGTACTGTGGTGACAGACTTTGTGTTCCAGATCGGGAGGAACTACGAAAACAGATTCTAGACGAGGCTCACAGACTCCTATGCGATGCATCCGGTTCCACCAAAATGTATCGGGATCTAAACAAACGATTTTGGTGGCTCGATGAGCGAGATATCGCCAGACACGCCAAGATTCGCATCTAACTGTCGGAGGGTTAAGGCGTAACATCGACTGTGAGGAGTTCTGCGGTAGATCCAGATTCCGAATGGAAGTGGGAGGATATCTCTATGGACTTCATAGTGGGATTACCCGTAACCACGAATGGTTTTGATGCTATCCCGGTAATAGTCGGCAGGTTGACTAAATCAGCCACTTCTTAGCTATCGAATATCCTATTCCATGGAGCAGGCTCTGGTTGTATCGGATTGTCAGTCGCATGGAGTCCCTGAACCATTATATCAGACGGAGATAGCAGATTTACATCACGAAGTACGATATCACTATGGGCACCCGGTTAAAATTGACCTTCCATCCTCGGCAGATGGTCGACTCGAGCATTTGTATCACCTGATGCACTCCGGTGCTGAATTTCAGAAGGGAATTGGTGCAAATATAGTTTGCATACAACAACGCTATCGTGCCACTATCGGCATGGCACCTTATGAGGCACTCTATGGGCGGAGGTGCATCACCAATCATGAGTGGTGAATGAAGGAACTAGCTTCGCATTTAGTAGCAGATACCATACAACAGATTCGCAGAGGATAGAGACAGAGAGCCGTCGGAGCTATGATGCACACCTAGAGTTTTCAGATACATTTTTCTCGAGTAGCTCCCATGAAGGAGTCACGTTTTGGGAAGAGGGGCAAGCTCGGTTATGTGGGACCATACCTTATCACGAAGAGAATGGGCAAGGTAGCATATGAGCTAGAGCTACCTCAGGAGATGTCACCGTCCACAACGTATTTCATGTCTCCATGCATATTCCAGACGCCACCCGGTGATTGAGCCTCGGTTGGTACAGGTCCGTGATGATCTCAGCTATGACAGTCGGCCTATTCAGATAATAGACCGAGCAGTAAAGAAATTACGGAACAAGGAAGTACCATTAGTCAAAGTCAGCTGGCAAAATCACACAGTAGCAGAGGCGACTTGGGAGACAGAGGCCAGCATGAGACAGAAGTACCCAAAATTGTTTTAAGTTCGGGGACGAACTTTTTATAAGGTATGGGGGATTGTAAAGCCCGAAAAAAAATTCTCGAATTTATTTTAGAAATACCCTATGATTTTTCTAGATTTTTAGGATATTTTTACATAATTTTTGG
The DNA here is from genome assembly GCF_018446385.1 of Zingiber officinale. Taxonomy (NCBI): domain Eukaryota; kingdom Viridiplantae; phylum Streptophyta; class Magnoliopsida; order Zingiberales; family Zingiberaceae; genus Zingiber; species Zingiber officinale. The sequence goes on along the minus strand of NC_055997.1, from coordinate 25,267,054 downwards.
AGTACCGAAAGTAGCAAAAACAAATAAGTCGCAAAATGGTTTACGCGGGAATCGAACCCGGGACCCATCGGAGCCTACGACTTATTATGTGTTCCGGAAACCAAGTGAACCCAGCAGGGCCGTGCTGAAAGGATAGGAAATCAAATATATTTATATTTGATTTGGGAGAAATAAGTAATTGATATAAATAGAAAACTTAAGTGGGATTGGTTTATTTCTTTTGGGTTCGGCATTTTCTCTCCCTCTCCCGTTTCTTTCTCTCGGCGCAGCAAACAAAGCAAAGGAGACCTAGGGTTCCTTCCCTAGGATCGTGTGTTCACTTTCCGGCGACAACACCAGCACGAAGTCGGTTCTTCTCCGCGAGAGGAACGCGAGGACGTAAGTGGTTCGTCGAACAGAGCAATTTTTCCGGAAAACCTAGCGGATAGAATCGTAAGAAAACCTTGCGATTGAGGTAAGAAACCCCTCACCTGCAGTATAATTGCTCTCGCTTGTTAGTTTTGGCATTAGTTCAGTAGTTCTACAGTTTAGGGTTTTTAGTGCACACCAAGCATTCGATAGAATGCCCAGTTCGAAGGATGCACCAGGAGGCGTCCTAACAGCATGAAAAATGTATTAGAAACATTTTATTCAGCTTATTATCAGTTATTACAGCTATATGGATCAGATATCCATTGGGTGGGCTCCCACAGTAGCCTAGGTTCAGATAACCTAGGTCTAGGTTCGATAACCTAAAGAAAGTAAAATAAAACAAGATTCAAGATTTTACTTTTATTCAGATGGCACTGTACTTGGATCAGATATCCATGGGCTGGACTCCCACAGTCCCTAGGTTCAGATAACCTAGTAACCTCGCTGGATTCGGAACTTGCAATCCCGGATCTAGATAGGGATGCCAGCAGGATGTTTAGTATTTTCATCTATTATTATATATAGTTTTTCCAAATATATAATCGATGGAAACACTAACTTAGTTTCAGTTAATTATCTTAGTTAAGTTTCATGATTTGAGTTCATGACCAGTTAGATGTATCATGCTTAGTTTCAGATATAGTATGCTATGCTCAGCTTGTTTGTATGCCATGATTAGTTCAAGTACATGTTTGTATGCCATGCCATGTTGTCATGCTCAGTTCAAAAAAGATGTTTTAAAAGCATAATCGCATCGTTGCATGTTTTGTGAGGTAGATGATTTCTTACCAAGCTTCTTAGCTTTTTCTTATACTGCAGATACCGGTAAAAGAAAAGTGGACTAGCGGAGGCTGGAGGGCGATGCTATGATGATGTGTGTGTGCAAGGGGTCTGGAATAAAGATCCTTGGGATCTACACGCTTTTATTTCAGTTTTAGTACTTAACGTGTCTAGTTTTATGACTTAGTCTTGTTACTAGATGTTATAGCTTAGTAAACTATGCCTTGTTTAGTTTATCATGTTTAGAATGTTAGTATTTACATGTTAGAGTGTTTTTCATGTATCTAGAGCTAGTGTATGTGATTTTTGGCATGAATCAGTGCTGGAAATCAGAAATTCTGATTTCGTTTCAGACTATCAGAACCTGGATCGGTCATCAGACCGATCCAGTGCCATTCCTTTTCCTGGATCGGTCAGCCGACCGACCCAGCATCGAACAGAAGGCATCCCAGCGTCTCCAGGTGCCTAGATCGGTCTGCAGACCGATCCAGACACACCTGGATCGGTCTTGCCGACCGATCCAGCAGGGCACAGAATCGCAGCAAGTTTGATTGATCCGTGGATCGAACAGCAGCTAGCTGGGAAGTTAGCTTTGAGTTCTAGCTCAGATGGGAGGTCAAGTATCCTCCTTAGCACATATACCCCAACCGGAAAGGTCTTGAACCCTTCCTTATAACAGCATGAGTGTACCAGTTGTCAGTTTAATAGAGTCAGTTAGTGAAATTTTATTTTACCCAGTTTCCGCACAGTATAGCACAGTAGCTTCAGTAGTTAATGTAGCGTTTCCAGCTCACAGCTTAGTACCCAGGAGTTGGGTTGTTACACAAACTCATACAGATCAAGTCTACAAGATCTTACGTACCTGTTCGACGCTCTGATTGCTCCAGCTTCATGCTGCTACTCTGTTACAACGTTGCTACACCAGACTACTGCTGAGCAGCTATCCAACACCAAGCTCGATCTTACCATCTTCAAGAGTCTTGGGTAACGAACATTTGTTTTTGTACATAACTATTATTTAACGGAAAGTGTAGCTTGTTACACTTATCCGAGTTTTTGGTGAACTCGATTCCCTCTTCCAGTGGTTCCGGAATAAGTTGTTAGTGTTAGTTATAGCCCTAGAGTCAATCATTCGATGATTGTATTATAGACTTATTGTATCATATTCATATTTATATAAATAAAGGCATGTATTTTGGTTATTATACTTACTTGTATTGGTGCGAAATAAACTAAGTATAATAGCGTCCTTGAGTAGAAGGTTCTCACCTATATCAACCGGTTAGTTGAACCGATAGTGAGATGATATAGGGAACACTACTCTTAATCATTCCTAGTCGAGTATTAACATTCAGGGACAATGTTAATGCAATAAGATTAGCATGTAGGTCAACTCGATGACTTGATCTCACAAGTCATGGATATAGAGATATCAAGTTGACACATGGGTATGCATTAGAGAATGTATACTGAATGACCCGCCATGAGAAAGTATCATGGATCGTTATATGAGTGTCATATACTTTCTCATGTGGCTATTAGTATGACTACTAGTCCTTAGACCTGAAGTCACCATGGATCCCTACATAAGGAGTTATGTACTTTGGTTTCGTCAAACGTCACCCGTAACTGGGTGGACTATAAAGGTGATTACTGGGTATGTAACGAATTATGCAGAGAGATGTGAGTGATGTAGATGGGATCTATCCCTCCTATATGACGGGAGCGACATCGATATTCTTGATAGAGTGAGACCACGAAGTGCATGGCCATGCCCAAATGAGTCAATATGAGATATTGAGCTCATTTGATTTAGTGAGTCTACTTGGAGTTCAAGATTTAGATTGATCAGAGGATGACACGGTCTATGCCTCACATTGATCAATCTAGATGTCTAGGATAGAAGGGCACTTGTCATATATTGTGAGGAGTCACAATTAGTAGTCACAAGGTGATGTTGGATCTCAACATTATTGTAACATTGGGTAGTAATGATGTATTGCTAGATACCGCTCATTACTTATGCTCCTAAATGGGTTTAGGGGCATTGTCAACGTTACAAGAACCTATAGGGTCACACACTAAGGACAATTAGATGGAGATTAGGTTCATATGATGAACCAAAAGGATTAGATTCATTTGATGAATCAAATTGGATTAAGAGTAATCCTAATTGGGCTAATTGAGTTGGACTCAAGTTGATTCATGTGTTTAATGAGTCTAATTTAGATTATGACTCATTGAATCAATTTAATTAAATGAATTAGATTCATTATATTAAATTGGCTTGAATTAAATGGTTGGATTAGATCAACCATGAGAGAGAGATTAAGTCAAGTTTGACTTGACTTGAGAGGTAGATGAACAGTCAAGTTTGACTTGACTTTATGTCACCTCATTGGTGAGTTGGCATTGAGTGGGCCAATGATGATGCTCCACATCATCATGGTTGCTTAAGTGGGATGCCACCTCATGGGAGTTACCAAGAGTTGTGACTCTTAGCATTCCATGGGAGTTACACACCCATCTTAATGTGGCCGGCCACATGAATGAAGGAATAAGATTCATTTTGTGATTATTCTCATTCATTCCTTCATCTTCTTCCTTGCTCCATTTTCTTCTCTCCCTCTCCTCTCCATTGTCGAGACCTTCTTGGAGTGCTAGCACACTCAAAGGTTCTCCTTCCATCGAGTTGTTCGTGTGGATACGTATAGAGAGTTGTCTACCTTGACAACTTGAGATCCGGCATCTCCTTGGACGAGCGGGATACGAAAAGGGCACGCATCGAAGGTATAAAAGGTTTCCCCTTTGCACGGATCCGGTGGCTGGGGCTTTCGGGGTTTCCGTGACGCGAAAACGCGGTTTTCGCGGCCCGAAAAATCCAACAATTAGTGGATTACTCATCGATAGGTATGCGGGACCTCAGTCTTAGAGTAGGAGTCGCCGAAAGCTCCGAACAAAGTAAAACTGTTTGTGTTCTTGTACTTTCTTGTTTCTGTATTTAATTATGTTGTGCGCACTTTATTTTTAAAAGAAGAAAAAGAAAATATTTATAAAACCACGTTATTCATCCCCCTCCCTCTCACGTGCGTCTCAATCCAACAAGGAGCCTAAATATAAACTATTGCTTGAAATATTTTATTAATACTGAGGGAATATCCTATTCCGTCGGTAAATATCAGAATGATTTACTGACAGAATTACATATTTCATCAATAAATCCTACTATGGAATACTGACGGAATAGATAATTCCGTCGATAATTGTTGGAGCAATCCTAATGGTCCATGGGACCATGTGTTTTGGTGTTTGGGCAAAGGGTTTAAATTAGGTTCACCCTTGTTATTTGATATGTGTATGTGAGTGTACAGGTATGTAGGATACACATGTGACTCAGGTTGATTGCTTCGGGTCCGATGAAGGATGGAGCATCCGAGGGACCGTGGACAAGGCAGCGAGGACAAGGGTCGAGGGAAGCAACTTCGAGGCATACGCGAAGGATGACATTGGGGACGAGCCACGTGCTTGAATGCATCCGAGGGACGAGAGCCAAAAGAAGTAGGCTTGAAGGCAAAAGGTCAAGGTTGTAAATAAGCTTCAAGTGAGTCATAAGGGTGAGGGTACGAGTGCATGAGAGATTGTACTCGGAGTAAAATCCTAGTTTTAGGGGGGGTACTGTAACGTTACTGTAGCAGTACTGTAGTGTTACTGTAGCTATACTGTAGCGTTACTATAGTAGTTGACTGCATGTTTTAGAAGTCGACTAGTGCAGTCGACTGGGAGCGAATAGAATGTTTCTATTCGTTCGGTCAGTGTGGAGCAGTCGACTGCTAGTTTTAGCAGTTGACTGGTATCAAACCGTTGGGATGTAACGGTCGAATTTCCACAGAAGGCAGTCGACTGCATATTTTGACAGTCTACTGATAGGCGGAGTTTTCAACCCACGGCCTATATAACGAAGGCTTGGAAGCTTGGTTATCCCTGACGAAATTAGTGGTGGTAAACCCTAATTAATAGTTTACTAGTCTCAAGAGTCTTGGTTGGTGTTGTGGTGAGGTTTTCCACCCACAAGGAGCGACTTGAGATAACCGGAGTTTGTCGGGGGCTAATCCACCGATGGATAGGGATCGTCCACCCTACGGACAGTCGTGGAGTAGGAGCCCTAATCTCCGAACCACGTTAAACGAACATGTTAGCGGTTTGCTTGTTTTTCTTTCCTTTATTATTTAGCTTCTTTGTTTTAGTATTATTCCGCTATGCAAGCTAACATTGTAGGATGAGCGAGTATTTGGGGGTGTCGTCTATCCGACCCCCCTTCAAGTCGGCCACCGATCCCCTACAAGGGTAATTATCGACAGAATCACTAATTTCATCATGATTCCATAATAAGATATATTGATAGAATCGGTGATTCCATTGGTGGTATTTGTTATTAGAGCCGTCAATTTAGGTTGGGCCCGTTGGGTTGGCCCGCCCCGCCAATCCAATTAAGTGGGTTGGGTTGGAATTTTATCAACCCAAGCCTGTCATGGGCCAACCCGCCTAGGCCCGTGACCCGCGCGAGTTGGCCCGCGACGGGCTTGGGTTGGTCCGTGGGTTGAGAAACACATGTTCATGGACGTGAAGAAGGACACGATATGGTTTAAGATATGAAAGTTTTTCTAGTTGGCTATCGACTTTATTGATCATGTGATTGAGGTCATAGATGGCTGAATATTTTTTAGCTTGAAGCATTGAAATTTATTTCTACTAGTCAACAACTATCAACTCTTGCATAATCCATAATCCATCTATTTCACCCTTCGCTACTTTAATCTTTCTTATTGTCTGTTACAAACCATCAATCTCTTCTTCAAGCAACATTTTCTGTGAATTTATCTCAAGTTGTAATTTTTTATTCTCCTTTTAAAGGTTGCATATCAAGCTGTAGAAATTTGTCGAAAATATGAAAGTTTTCTAAAAAATTTTATAGGCCCGCGGGTTGGTCCGCCAAACCCGTAACTCGCCTTCGATTGGGTTGGGTTGGAGATTTCCCAACCCACAAAGTTGATGGGTCGGCCCGCCCCGCTCCGTCAAATGGTTGGCCCACCACGGGACGATCCGCCCCGTCACGGGTTGACCCGTTTGACAGCTCTATTTATTATAGAAGTTCATTTTCCGTCAGAAAATAAGAACTATAAAAATTAATTCGGTTGAAAATCACTAACATAAAATAAAATTTTGCCAGTAAACTCTTTTTTGATGAATTTTATTCTAATAAATTATTTTTCGTCATAATTTCATCACTAAATACTTATATCGATGGAATTAGATGGAATATTTCATCGGAAATTTAGTTTTTTTTTAATGGATAGCTCAAATTTAGCTCGAACTTACTTTAATTCACATAATTTCATATTTTTAGATATTAATAATCATCCTAATTTAGTTTAAAAGATAGAGGAGATTATAAATTTTTAGAATAAAACTATTTGTAGTAAAAATAAGGAGAAAGACAATCATTTTTGTTAGGATAATCTATTTTGTCACATTACTAATATGAGCCAGGACATCTCCTATTATGAATGACATATCAAATTAAATGAGCTACCTTACCTCTCATAGGAGGGAGTTCCTTTCATTAACGTTGGGACTTGGGGAGTTGCTCATTTTTATTTTTATTTAAAATAAAATTATTTTATAATTTGAGGAGGGAGTTGGATTGGTTCAAAAAATTAATTGATTTTTAAAAATCAGCAAATTTTTAAAAATCAATATCAAAATATAGTAATGGTTCAAAATTGGTTTTTTTGCATATTAGTGTTGGTTCAAAAATCAATACTATAGTTTGATTAATTTGATTGAACTGATATTTTATGATTTCAATTTATTCAATTTTTATTAAAAAAAATTATATATATATATATATATATATATATATATATATATATATATATATATATATATATATGACATTGTACCAGTAAAAAAAATCCTAACATAGTTTTTATGATCGGAGATGATCTGTCGACGCTGAGGACGAACATAATCGCTCATTACCATCATAATGGAAGATGCTCTAATAAAGATGGAGCTTAGAGGGGTCACGTGTCAGAAACTATCATAATGGAAGATGCTCTAATAAAGATGGAGCTTAGAGGGGTCACGTGTCAGATTAACAGTTTCGGTGTAAATTCAGCTGGTATCTAAGACAGTAGGTTCATAGAATAATATTAGAGATATTCAAATCTTTAATGATTGATAAGACCACCCGCGATGGTAGGAAATTTTAGAGAGCTCTTATATTATCATATCATATATTTATCATATCAAAATAAAAAACTTATGTACAACTCTTTATTATTAAAAAAATCTTTTCGATAATTTTTTCATATGTCTCCTTCGTACATTATATATAAAAGTTTCTAAAATTTAAATCCAAAAATGACCTTGAATAATATTAATAATTAAAAAATATATAAATGTTAGCATACATATATCATAATTAATAAATTGTTTTTCACTTATTACAATCATAGTGTGCCTAAATATACTCAACTAAGTCAACTCAATTTTTTGATGGAGCCTTGAAATATTTGTGATGGAGGATCTCCTTCATCATCCGAACAATTGATTACTTCATCTTGCTCATTTTCAAATTTCAATATGATTATTGTGCAAAATAATGCATGTATACATGATATCATTCAAATAATCCTTGTGCCAAAATCGTCCTTAACCTCTTATGGCCCATCGAGATTGGAGTACCCCAAACACCCGCTCGACTCCTTTCTCGCGGCCTCTTATTGTTCCTTATATATTTTTCTTTTGGGATTCTGGGGCACGGAAAGCTTTTGATGAAAGTAGTCTACTCTGGATAGATCTCATTGGTCAAATAATATCCTTTTATATATTGTGTATTATTAACCATAAAATTAGCCTTGGATTCATTTCCTTGTAAGATGTTGTTGAATAAATATGATTCGTTGAGCACATTGATATCATTATGCAACTCTACAATCCCGAAAAAGGCGTGTCATATCTACAAGTCTATAGATGCAATTGCTTCAAGCATAATTATTGGGACGTCATGATATCCCCGAGTAAACAGGCCTTTCCAAGTAATGAGGCAATTTTTCTATTGTCAATACATGTAATCAAAACTACCCAGTATGCTAAGAAAGTCGTATCTTTGCTTATGCATTTCAAGCAAGTGTTGGATATCAGCAGCATTAGGTCTTCTCAAATATTGGGCCCTAAACACTTCAATTACACATCGATAGAAGTTGAATATGTAAGATGTATTTTAAGACGGTAGAACGTGATATAAGCTTGATCTCATAATCAAGATTTCTACCGTAAAACAGATCTTATCAAGTATATGAATGAATTTAGAGAATAAGAACTACCTGCGTTGAGCGCTGACATAATTGAAGACTCGATCTTCACCTCTTTCGCTCTACGAAGGGAGATGGATTCACGTGTGTACTTCTTAGGGCTGCCGTAAGCCTTCGTGTTTAAGAGTATGTAAGAAGCATCCAAATATGCTAGACCTAAGTGTCTATTTATAATAACAACAAACCCTAATTCTTAATAGGTAGAGCAAGAGGTGGGACTGACCTAATAAGAAATACAATCACTAGTTTGTCCATCAAAACTTTAGTGATTAGGCTAATTAAATAAATTATTAAGGAATAACCCAACTAATTATAATCTGTAGTCAACATCATGGATCGGACCCCGTCGAATCCAACAGAATAAGCATTGGATGGAAGTTATTTCAGCAATCTGTAGGTACTTATTATAATGATCAGTAGGAACTTCATATGTCAATTAACGGATAGTTGTCGGCGGTGACAAATCTTTTTCCCATAGCATTGACCTTCCATTAAAATATTCTGAATGATTTTTCAAGGCATCAACTATACGAAGGAATAACCTTCTTTGCATTTAGAATCGACTTCGGAATATGTCATCGAGATATGTCGGCTCATCAAAAAAGTAATCATTGAAAAGATAATTAAACATATCTGGCTTCGCAAACCCAATTCAAATATCTCTCTTCTATATTCTGCCAAAAGAACTTTGAGTTATTTGACGTACTGTTTATCGTTGTTCATGTAGTCAGAGCATTTTTTGTTCATCAACATCCTTCATATCTTTTGTCAATTCATTTATCTAGAATTCATGGAGTATGAATCTATCAGGATTTTTAGCAAAATATTTTAGTTGTTAAAATAAATATAGAGTTAAAAAATGATAGAAAAATGAAATTGTTTAAGAATATATTTATAAAGACTTTTTTAAATAAAAAATAAAAATTAATCGTTGTTCAAATGGCTAAAAATTAATATTCAATAATATTATTTTATATTTTATATTTTTATTTCTTTAAAAAATTATAAAAGAAATAATTTTAATAGAAAAAAATCTGATAATGGGCGATATTCTTGAGGAGCATCCACGTGGACAGTCAAGAATCAATCAATCTCTCAAACATTTGATCTTTCACTAATAAATTTAGTTTCCTTCCCATAATTTGAAATATAATTTCAAAACGAAGGACATTTGAAGTTATCTTTCAACTACAATATTAAATTTAGTCACCACTCGTGGGAAGCAACAGCTGATGTTTAATTATGTCTAGTTAGTAACTGACAGTTGAAATCCATCCAAAATAATCATAAGTTTTAGGAGGAATAATAAGAATAGGGAATAAGAATGAGAATCATTGATTGTCATTATTAATGTTTGGATTATAAGAATAGAAATACAAATAAGGAAATGAATGCTTGAAATTGGGTAATAACTCATTCCCATGTATCTCCCCTTTAATAAGTCATTATCCTATTTTCATCAATCAAAATATTCCCTTATTCCAAAAATACCCTTAACTTAAAACTAAAATTTTCTCCATTAATATCAAATATCAAAATATATTTATTTATTTTTTCTTTCATATAACTTCACTCTCCTTGTTCTCTCTCATCATTTTATCACATGTTTTCTCTCTCCTTAATCTCTCCTATTACATTCTCTTTCCTTTTTTTTTCTCATTACACTTCCTCTCTCATCATACTTTCTCTTTCCTCAATCTCTTCTATCGCACTCTCTTCCTTTTTTTTTTATCACACTTTCTCTCTCCTCAATATCTCCCATCACACTCTCTTTTCTCTTTTTTCTCATCACACTTTCTCTCTCCTCAATCTCTCTTGTCACACTCCCTCCTTTTTTCCTCAACACACTTTCTCTCTCAACACACACTCTCTCTCATCATACTTTCTCTCTCCTCAATCTCTCCCATCATACTCACTATTCTCTTTTTTTCTCATCACACTTTCTCTCTCACTATACTTTCTCTCTCCTCAATCTCTCTCATCACTCTTTCTTCTCAATTTTTCTCATTATATTTTCTCTCTCTTCATCCTCTACCATCATACTTTCTCTCACATCATATTTCCTCTTTCATCTTCTCTCATCATGCTCTCTCCCATCACACTCTCTTTTCTCATTTTCTCTTATTACACTTTCTCTCTTTTTATTCTTTCTCGTCACACTTTCTCTCTTATCATACTTTCTCTCTAATCATTCTCTTTCATCATATTTTTCTCTCACATCTAATTCTTTCTCTTATTTTCCTTAAAGGGTAAAAAAGGAAATTTTGATTTATTCCGATAGAAGATATGCAACTAACCAAATATTACTTTTAAGAGTGATATCCATACTTATACCTATTTCCATTTCACAATACAATTATTCACATTCCGATTCCTATTTCTAGGAAAGAACTAAACGCCCCCTTAATGTGCATTTTAATCGGAGGACGGAGCCGATGAAATAAGAGAAAAAGACTTGAAACAGATGCATCATTATCCTGCGCTGTTCTTGGATTTTGCTTTTGGAAAACTGATGCCATTTTTGCAACACAGCCAAACGGAGGAAGCTGCTGCGAACCTGCCTCCCATATTTCATCCTTTTTTTTCTGCTTTTCTATAATACGAATTCTCATCTATCAATGATAATATTCCGTGACCGAGACAATTAATAAAATCCCATGAAATCATTTCGTATTCATTTATATTGATGAATAATCCAAATCGTTTTTGATTTTATTATAATAAAAGATTACGTTCGTATATACGGAAAAATCCGAATCAATAATTTATCATCTCCATTATTTCCGTATGGCCACAGCTGCGTGCTGCTGAAGACGACCGAGCTCGACCGGAGTTGGCAGCCAAGTAAATCTCTGGCAGCTTGGCCTGACTGGTGCGGTCGCCCTCTGAAGCCGACCTCACTCGACGCTCCTTGTTGTATTTCTCCGTCGGGAATCTTACGGAGAGCTTGTCCGTAGATTTGGGCGTTCGTAGTTCAGTACAGATGCTTGTCACGACGCGATCCAACCGAGTCATCATCTTAACATGTCCACTTCAGGAATCAGGCCACCCATTCGGCATCTCCGGCGATCATTAAATTCTACTTCTGCGTAGCCATGTCCACCCCTGAGTCCCTCGTCCCTTCTCCCGACGCCCGAGTCTCGCCGGCCTGCGGCGATCACCGGCGACGCCGCCGCCTCCCCATGGCGTTCCTCCACCACCTTAACTCGATCCAGGAGTGGAACCGCGTGTTCCTCCTCGTGTGCGCCGCGGGGCTCGTCATCGACCCGCTCTTCTTCTACTCCCTCTCCATCAGCGCCGGCCGCCTCTGCCTCTTCGTCGACGGCTGGTTCGCAGTCTCCGTCACCGTGTTGCGCTGCATGGCCGACCTAGTCCACCTCGTCAACGTGTACCTGCAGCTCGCCGCGGGACCGGGCGACGCTCATTACACGCCGTCGCCGGCGTCCGCAGTTAATGGAGCGGAGGCGAGAGGTTCAGGGGCTCCGAAGGCTAGAGGATACTTGAGGTCCAAGACGGGATTTCTCCTCGACCTCTTCATCGTTCTTCCAGTCCCTCAGGTCATCATCATTAAGTTCTCCGTCGATTTCATCGGCAGTTGCACCCGATTCATGGCCACACGATCGATGTGTATCTTTTGCAGATTGTTCTGTGGATTGTAACTCCGGCTATGTTACGCCGAGGGATGACAACGAAAGTGATGACGGTGTTCTTCATCTCCTTCGTGTTCCAGTACTTTCCAAAGATCTACCACTCCGTCTGCTTCCTGCGCAGGCTGCAGAGCATGCTGGGCTACGTCTTCGGCACCATTTGGGGCGGAATCGCTCTCAATTTGATCGCTTACTTCGTGGCCTCACATGTAATTATTGATTTTTTTTAAAAAAAAGTTGAATCTTTGGTTCATTGTTTCAGCAATTCTCATCTCAAGAGGAATCGCACAGGCAGCAGGCGCTTGCTGGTACTTGCTGGGGATTCAAAGAGCCGCCAAGTGCCTCACTAAACAGTGCGTCGGAACGACCGGATGCAGAATTGAGGCGGCGGCGTGCATCGATCCGATCTATTTCGGCGACTCCGTAGCGAGCTTGAATGGGGAGAGGAGGAGTTGGGCCAAAAACCTAAACGCTCGGGCGACATGCCTAGACAGCAGCGACCAGTTCGATTATGGTTCTTACAGATGGATCGTCCCTCTCGTCACGAACCCTAGTCGCGTGGAGAAAGTCCTGTTCCCAATCTTTTGGGGCCTCATGACTCTGAGGTAGGCTTTAGCTAGGGTTTAGTACGATTTAATGGCTGATTAATTTGCGTACGTATTTATCAGCACATTTGGGACCATCGAGAGCACGACCGAGTGGTTGGAGATCGCCTTCAACATCGTCATCGTCACCAGCGCGCTACTTTTGGTGACGACGCTGATCGGGAACATCAAGGTTTTCCTCCACGCGACGACGTCCAAGAAGCAAGCTTTGCACTCGAAGATGCGGAGCCTGGACCGGTGGATGCGGCGGCGGAACATGCCGGTGGAGATCCGGCAGCGGGTGCGGCAGTACGAGCGGCAGCGTTGGGCGGCGATGCGAGGGGTGGACGAGCTCGACATGACGCGGCAGTTGCCGGATGGTATGAGGAGGGACATCAAGTACCACCTCTGCCTCGACCTCGTTCGGCAGGTATTTGTAGAAATTTCTCTCTCAATGGCAACGGCAATGGCGATCGTTTTTGTAGATCGAGGTAAAATTTGGGGGAGATTGGATCGATGCAGGTGCCTTTGTTCCAACACATGGATGAACTGGTGCTGGAGAACATCTGCGACAGAGTGAAATCGCTCATCTTTCCGAAAGGAGAAATTGTGAGTCGATGTAGATCACTGATGCTCGATTCCCAGTGTTTTTTCGCCATCAAGTTGTAATTTTGATGGATTTTTTTTTATCCAGATCACAAGAGAAGGCGATCCAGTACAGAGGATGCTGTTCGTTGTGCGCGGCCACATGCAGAGCAGCCAGCGGCTGCGCGACCGCGTCCGAAGCCATTGCATGCTCGGCCCCGGCAACTTCAGCGGCGACGAGCTCCTCTCCTGGTGCCTCCGCCGCCCGTTCGTCGACCGCCTGCCGCCGTCCACGTCCACGCTGGTGGCCGTGGAGTCGACCGAGGCATTCGGTCTCGACGCGGAGGACCTCAAGTACGTGACGCAGCACTTCCGCCACACGTTCGTCAGCGAGCGGGTCCGGCGGAGCGTGCGGTACTACTCTCCCGGGTGGCGAACGTGGGCAGCGGTGGCGATCCAGCTGGCGTGGTGGCAGCGGAAGCAGCGGCGAACCCTGACGTCGCTGTCCTTCGTGCGGCCGCGACGGCCGACGTCGCGAAGCGCGTCGATGGAGGAGGAGAGACTGAGGCTGTACACAGCGCTGTTGACGTCGCCGAAGCCCAATCAAGACGATTTCGCTGCGTGAGTATCGGAGAGGTGGCGGCGACGATGATTCCAGGCTCATGCTCGTCCAATTTCGCCGTTATTTTATTCCCACAATAAAATTAATGTATATTTCTCGAAAAATCTCTCGCGGTTCATAAATGAATTACTGTACGAGATTTAAAAGGCTGCTACAACACGGCTCTCTTGGCCACTGTGGAGCCTCCACATCCGTTTATTTATCTTTTTTTTTTTTTAAGTCGGTCCGTATCCATCGAATAAATTGAGAAACACTCGGACTCAGTTTTTAGGTCAATCGTCTGTTAAAAATAATGAATCAAACTGAAATTCGATCCTTGTCTAAGAAATTTACAAGATTTCTTTCGCCGTGCCATTTGTTCATGCATGAACAACTTTTTTTGTACATCAAGGAATGAACTTAATATTACAAATAAAAGGAGTGAAATCAGTAAATGGCTAGAATTTTGAGGAATGTTTGATGACCTTTTGAAGAGCTACAAATGTACATGTTATTTGGGATGTGCGCTTTCATTCACTACGTGTACCGAGATGTACATGCTTCCGTTACACGCGTGCTCTAGGATGCGCTCTTCTATTCTCCACCTCTTTTGGAAAAAAATGGTACAACGAATGAAGTAATCTTGTCATCTCCTTATTCATACACGGCAGTGTTTTCAACAAACCACGTAACATGTGGACCCTCGTGCAGGGTAGATGAGGGGATAAGGTATATCCTGAGTGACGCTAAGGATAGACGTAGTCGACACCTGAGGCCAAGTTGAGGAGGAGGTTGGCGCCTTAAACCGAGCCAAGGAGGAAGTCGGTGCATGAGCTAGAGTCGTAATGGCTGACTTATTCTCAGGTGAATTCAACTCCTTGGGATGAGTATATCGAGCGGGTTCAACTTGACTCGAGTTCCTTCTGGGACAAACCCAATTCTATTTGGATTAAGTTTGGTCCGTCTTAACTTTTACTCACAACGCAATATGACTTTTCATCGCACGGAATATATAGAAGCTGCATTCTTCCACCTTCAAATGTGATTTTGATCCTCACTGTACATTCCAAAATAAGAGGGGTCACGTTGGTGCAATGGGCTCCTCTGGCATGTGAATTAGGATGTGTTGCCTCTTCTTTATAAGTCACAGGAGTGGTACTGACAGCAATTGTTCTCCTTTCTCACAAAGTAAACAAACGCATGTTTGATACGGTGTATAATTAGCGGACCAGGGAAATAATTTGACAGTCATAGTTAAGGTGATATGACAATTAAAATCAAGATGGCATAGTAATCAAAGTCAAGGAAAAAAAGTATATTTTCCAATTATTTTCGTGGTTTGCCCGACGTCAAAGCTCTCGGGTCTAACTTGATCGAATAACAAGTCGTACGGAAAAGAGCTAATCGATTAGAATAAAGGTCGTCTGAGCATAAAGCATTTAGTCCCATAACTTTCCATGTGCACCCATCCGAATTACATACCGATCAGGTCTAAAGCACTTAGTCTTATACATCTATATGTCCACCAAGCTAGCTGAAATATTGATCGGGTCTAAAGCACTTGACCTCATACATCTATATGTGCACTCGGCTGGATCAAATACCGGTCAGGCCTAAAGCACTTGACCTCACGCATCTATAAGTATGTCCGGCTGGATAAAATATCGTTCAGGCCTAAATCACTTGTCCTCATAAATCTCTCCACGTACGTTCGACTAAATGATAGGTCAGTTGAGACCAAGGCCTGGAGCCTTATAAATCTTTCCATATATACCGGGGCTAGATTAAAGGTTGATCGAGTTCGAGACAGTTAACTTCATAAAGCTCTTTATGCACGATCGGCCATAAAACCGATCGATCGAAATTAAGAAACTTAGTTGCATACTTACTTCTAATGGATCTTCAGTACACACAATTTATCATATTGTTCCCTGAGTGAATTTTTAGCATGCTTAACGTATCATATGAATCCGACCGAATTTATGACAGCATTCAATGCATAATAAAGTAACTCAATGCAAGGATAGACATAAGGACAATCAGCCTTGTTAGCCAACCGAGATATATTCAGTGGACAAACAACAGACAACAGTTTAACAACCTATCAAAATTGTCGGGGAATATTCCTTTGGGACCTCCTTTGGAGGTTATCTTGTTTCCCATTGGACGCCCATTTATGATAACATATTCTTGTAACGGCTTCACCAAAGGTCTAAGTCATAAATAATAAAAGAGGTACATCTGTGAGTAGATAAAACATTCCTCGGATACTCATTACACAACAAACTAACAAACTCCTACACACGATGCCATCTCATAATCACGAAACTTATGAGAGGTAGTACATAATGGAAGATCCTCTCAATTGGCAAGATACGCAATTTACATCACCCTCATTCTCGCGCAAATAGCTTTTTTGGTTGTTCCTCATTTCTTTATCCAGCATCGAACTAACTTGAATGTCAGAAGACCTTGTCAAGGATCTCATTCTTTGATTTTGATCACTAATCCTCTATTGGATCGTCAGCGTATACACATGATCACAAAGAGACCTCATCAAAAAGAAAAAAATCTTACTTCAATTAATCATCTAATCATCGTCATCAGTACGCCATCTCTTCAGCTTTTAAACATCTCTTCAGCTTTTAAACATGATCGCACATCTTTTCCAAATTTTTGGTAAACTGTTGTAATTTGCATTCGTACAAACGCATTGTCTACGAACTGTAGCATTCCAAAACTTATTGTCTCTTGTATTTGGCTCTGACCTCCAACAAGGACTCTTGTTGCACCAACTTGCAATCATGACACCGAAAAAGAGAAAGCAGCAAAGCTGCATCTTCATTCTACCAACTTTCTTGTCTCCAATTGCTATAATTTTTCCTTATCTTCTCCTCTACTCACTCTGGGATGCTTCATTGCTCACTGTCACCTTCAGTAATATCTACCCTCCAGCACTTGCCAACTCTTCACAACCACCACCACCACCACTTCGACCATCTACAGAAAAGATTGTGCAAGGAAGTGAGATCTTTAATTTCCAGACATCTTTTAGGAATTTCAACACTTGGACATGAAGGAAGAACAAGAGGCAGCAGCTTCGACTTCACTGCAACAAACACTGCAACTTGTCAGCTCATTGGTTTCCTCCTCCTACTCGATTCCATGCTTCGCGGGGAAATGGCAGTTGATCCGCAGCAAACTCGAGCAACTAGTTTCAGGCCTCACAGTGGCTACAAACAGCAACTGCTTCAGCAAAGCCAATGAATTGGCTAAACTGATTCTGTCGACCTTGGGCGACGTCAGTCCGCTCTTGGATCGATGCAGTGATGGATCTTACGTCGGCGGTAAGCTCCATTTGAGGAGTGATCTTGATGCTGTCGTCTGCAAGCTTGAGTTCCACATCAACAGCTTCACTGAAATGAACTCTTCCCCCAATGTGATGAACTCCCAAGCCATCATCCTATCAAAGCCAGGTGCCAATGCCAGTAGAGAGGACATCAAATTCTATATCAAAGATCTCTTATCGAGGCTAAGGATTGGAGATCCGATCATGAGGATCCAAACCTTAGTTGCCCTCAAAGAAATTCTCGTCAAAGATGAGAAACATGTAAGAATTATGACAACAGAGGTAAATGATGCCATAGATATCTTAGTGGCCTTTCTCGAATATAAAGATGCTGGTGTTCAAGAAGGGGCTGCGGGAGTTCTCTCTGTGATCGCCGAGTTGAATTCTCACAGAGGAGCACTTGTTGCATCAGGTGCGATAGCTCCACTGATACAAGTCTTGGAGAAGAGCACTGAATTGGGCAAAGAGAGTTCAGCAAAAGTGCTGCGGAAACTAACCGAGAAATCGGACAATGGGTGGTCAGTTTCTGCTCATGGAGGCATCACAGCTCTGCTCAAGATATGTGTCCATCCAAATAGTAGCAAAGAGTTAGTTGTTTTGGCTTGCCAAATTCTGAAAAACCTTAGTAGTGTGGAAGAGATGAGGAGGTTCATGGTGGAAGAAGGAGCAATTCGGGTTCTTTTGAAGCTCTCGAATTCGATTGAGGAAGCTCATCAGATTCAAGCGATCGAATTGCTTCAAGATTTGGCATCCGGTGATCAGAGTATCAAACAAATTGTTATCAGAGAAGGGATCATTGATTCACTGCTTCAGTTACTTGACCCTGCTTCGCCATACACAGCAAAGGCAAGAGAAGTGGGTCTCATGGCCGCCCAATCACTGTGCTTCTCCTCTGCAAGCTCTATCAATACACTGATAAACTCTGGTTTCTTACAAAGATCGCTTTTTTACCTGAATCACGGTGAGGTTTCGATCCAGGAATTGGCTCTGAAGAGCTTCTCCCGCCTCTGTGAGATCTCTGCGGACTACAGAAAGGCCATGGGCAATGCTGGCCTCATGCCACAGCTTGTGAGACTAACGGGGGCCAAATCATCTGAAATCCGAGAAAAATCAGCAGAGATACTTGACAAGTTGATATTCATCGATCGAAATAGGCGAAAATTCATCGAAGAAGAACACAACGTAAACCAGATCATGAGATGTCTTGCTCTCGAGGACAGATTAGTCACAAAGAATCATCTGCTCTCCGTATTGAAGGCAGTGGCAGAGAGCAGCAACGGGAGGAGGATGATCATGGCTTCTGGTTGCGTGCACTACGTTGAGAAATTAGCAGAAGCCAATGAATTGGAGGCGAAGAAGGTAATGAAGAAGCTTTCCTGCAATCGATTAAGGAATATACTGAATGCAATTTGGAGCCCCTGAGTATCTTCAATTCATCAATCGTAATCTTAAATTGCCTTGCATGATTGTTCTCCATTTAAGAGTGAATTATCTTACATTCAACATCTATGAACTAATTCCTCAGAAAACCGAATAAAAATTCCACTTAAACATCTTCACCAAACATCTTCAATGTCTAAGCAACAAACCATATAGATGATCTATGTATAACTTCCAGTTTCATTTATTTTCTTTCACTTTACAAATCATTGTTTTATTCATATATATCGTAACCAGACTCTCTTTTTTGTTCAGCCAATCTTCGTTTTTGGTCTGCACTATTCAATTGGGCCCCCAGCAGCTGAGGAACATGACCATGCGCAGCGACTCCTCAGCTCGCTTCCTCATCTCGGCGCCGGCGGCAGCCGTGAGGCCGCCGGCAGAGGAGTCCACCGCCCCGGACAGCCGTCTCACCCTGCTCGTCGACGACGAAGGTTCCTTGATCGATCTCGAAGCGTGGTCGCGGATGCTCTGCACCGCCCTCGCGCCGCCCTGCACCACCACCCGGCTCATGTACCGCAGGCTCATGTAAACACACACTAACACGTATAAGGAAGAGGATTCTTGACTTCGATTTCGAGTATTTGTAGGGACGAGGAGTATCCGGTGGGAGGGATACAGCCGGTTTTCTGGGGGAATTTACCGGCAAATCGGGAACGGTGGGCGAGCCGCCGCTTGCTAATGGATTTGGGAGATGAAGAGGGGCGGTGTGATGACGTGGCGTAGTTATCCGGTTATGGTCGCCGTGGATACGCTGACTGACGTGGCAAGCTTATCCAGTCAGGACCGACGTGATCACTGACGTATTGTAAAATCAAGGAGTATTTATAAAAAAATAGTAAATTTTAGAGTAAAGTGAAAGTATCATCTTTAATATTTAGGACATTCACATCGATTTTATTGCATTGAAAGTTCTTTCATTATCATATTGTGCCACATCAAAAGTTAAAAATTTTATATCTTTTTTCAATATCAAAAAATCTCTCAATAATTTTTTCATGGGTCTCACACTTTTCACTATATATAATTCTCATTTCTCCTCCATATTTTACATTATACATCATTAAATTTTTATAAAATTTAAATTTATAAATTGCTAACATGAAATTTCATGATCCCATATTTTTTAAACCTCCAAATCATATATAATTCTTTCCTAATTAAAAAATATCTCTAATATTATATTTAAATTAAAAAAACTTATATTAATTAAAAAATAAAAAAACAGTGAAGGAGTGACTTCATCTGTATGGAGTCGCTCCTTGCCAAATGAGGAAGAAGCTCTCTCCCACTATGGGAGGGAGCTTCTTTCGTACTGCCACATCCGCAGTGGGAGCTCCTTCGAGCTCCACTGTGGATGCTCTTATATCCTTATCAGTGAACATTTGCAAGGCACGTGAGGAAACATACGAAAAGGAGAGCAAACTGTACTATAAAGTGCGGTCCAAAAACATGGATCATTATATTACAATTGATTGATTTAGATAGACCCAATCTATTTAACATATATTTAAATTAATTAATTATTTTTGATGGTAGAGTCTATTCAAATTAATCAATCATCCTTTATGGTTCATCTTCTAGTCCGTAAAGCATCCATAGAATCTTGCTTTGCGGACTAGAGGATCTCGTCTGAAGAGAAAGGGATCCATGGCATGGCGTATATCAATTGGTTGAGAAAAGTACGTAGGACCTCGATCCACGTTGTCCCTATTTATTCTCTTTTCACCGTTCGATATGCATGAAGTCAATGGTCGACATTCCACCTCTTATATTTTCTCCTTTCCCCTTGTTCCCTACTTATGGTCAATTACTTAAAAGAGCGGAAATTAAAATTAAGAAAAAGTTTCCACAGTAGAAAATTTTCCGTCATTTACTTTATTAAAATTTTCAGACGGAAGAGAAACGCAATCTATCAACGGATGATTTTGAAGTCAAAATCGATCATCTCAAAATTAGACGGAAAGCAACGATGGGAAAAAAATAACGCATGTACCTCTTTTTATTCACAAAATTACATCATATATCAAAAAAAAATGATGCATGTACCTTTTTTAACTCATAAAATTATACCATGTACCCTTTTTTATTTATAAAATTACATTGTATGTATTCATCTTTCTCTATCAAGATAAATAAATATACAAGGGAAGAGATTTCTTTACCCTTTCTCTTTTCTTCCTCCGAGGATAATTTTTTTACTATAAATTCTTTTCCCTTTCTCATCTGCGCTTTAGAATAAAGAGAGCATTAAATTGTTACTAACTTGACCTTTGCAGACGTGTAGGTATTGGAGGTATTGAAATGCTCGAGCTGTAATCTTCTTGCCGTGTTTGCTGTTCAGCAGCAACTCTTCGGGCGCCCGGCAACAAAATCAGGTTCTTCTAGACCATTTTTTTATTGTGAATAAGTTTCAACAAGTGATTAGATGGTCTGCAAGTTTATACATATTGGTTGATTAACTATTGGCTGTTCTTCTGTTTGATTAACTATGAGCACTGAAAAATTAAAGTTGTTGCTGTGGCGTTTGGTTCATAGCCTGACTATCAAAATGGGGGATTATTTGTATTCATATATAGAGATTTATTAGGGAAAGATTAGTATCTAACTATTTATTTTTTGTCTTGTCAAATAGATGAGAATGATGCTAAGTCGAAGCTCAATTTGGGCCTTAGTAAAACTCTCTTTAGAGCTAGGGTACTGCAGAATTCTAAGTTGTGCTAATGTGGTTCTTGAGAGTGGACGAGAAGTTGGAAACTCTATCAGCATTTGCTCCAACATATAAATGCATGTAATTTAAATGATCAAACATAAGGTTAATAATAGATATAACTAGATTCCAACCAGTGAATGAGAATAGAGTTGATACTCATTAGATTTCAACCAACACCATCCTCATTGTCATAAACTATACTCAACCCCAAATCCTTGTGGCATTCAACTCTGTAAAATTGGGCAAATACAAGGTTGGCTACATAGTTATTTGAGGTGTGAGGTGTTCAAAAATACGTAGGTGTTGTGGGACCTAAAATGCTAAATGCAGTGTGAGGTGCATATTTTATCAAAGTAAAGCACTTTAGGTGTGTTTGGTAGGTGGGATAGAATGAGGATTAAAAGAGTGATTAAAGGTGTGATAAGTAATCATTGGCTCCTCTAAGGTATAACTTATCCTATCCTATCTACAAAATTAACACCTTGTTATCATATTAAATTCTTATTTTATCCCACCTATCAAACACACTTTTGGGTATAATTTTTTACAATTTAAACACATATAAGGAATTTTTACTAAAATATTTTACTAATAAAATTTAAATATTTAACAAACTATTAAATAATAATATAAATATAAAATTTAATAACATTCAAATATTGAGATAGTTTATTTTTATAATCAAATCAAATTTCAAATTAAATAAAAATAAAAATTAGTAGAATAAAAAAATTAATTTACAATTTAAATTTGTAAGAGGTGAAAAAACAAAATCATTATAACTAATTTACAATTTGATGATATAAGAGAGAAAAACAAAATTGATAAGAAAACTTTTGAATTTAAATTTATGAGGGAAAAATATACAAAAGGAGAAAAAGGAAGAAAGTGTAGTCAAATTTGATAGACCAATATTGATATTGCAGGTGAGAGAAGCGGAGTGGAGGGAAGGTTGATGTTAAATTTTTAGGAGAGAAGAAGAATTACATAAGAGAAAATGAAATAAGTTTGTAAGGGACTAAAGGAGGTAGATATTCATTGTCTAGGGGAAAGAAAGAATTAAGTAAGAAAAATATATCGTATGTATGTAAATTTATGCAATCTAATTAATTCATATTTAAATGTATGTGATTCTGTCTAGAAGCTGAGAAGACGAACCTGCCGGAATGACGTGTCTGAAATGTGGACCGCGTCCTCATGACCCGGTGGTGAGCTGTCCTCTACGTTGACCAGATCGTCGGAAGTCCTCCTCCGGTCAACTGTACCTGCATCCAGCGACCGGGTCGCCCCGACCTCTGGTACCTCGGTGCTCGAGGCGAATCCCACAGATATATGAGCAACCGAATACTAATGACAGAATAATTAACTAAATGCAGAAAAGGTACGAGAACGTACCCTGACCCAGGGGGCGCCCTCGGATGGATGGAGGAGCTGATCGAGTCGCGGTCACCTAGAATAGTGAAGGCATCTGAGCCGACTAAAGAGGAGATCTGGAGGTGGCGACATGGAGCCTAACACTGCGTGGCTCCGAGAGGTGAGATACAACCGGAATACAACGGCGACACGGCCGGCATATGACATCGGCTCGCAGGCCGGAATATAACATACAGTCACGACTCAGAGACAGGTCAATGGCAACAGCTCACAACACCCATAGTGCTACGAAGAACCAAGCACCACGGCTCAATGGCCGAATACATCACGGGCGGCTGCCGGAGATGCCACAGTGGATCCAATCTATGCCTCAAATGATGGACAAGACGACTATAAGGCCGTCGGAGTCAGCTGTAAGGCTGCCAGGAGAGGTGGCAGCGGCTGGAGAAGCGGCAGTGGCCGCTGTACAGCGCCAGACGCGGGAAGAGGTGGCTGTTGGTGGCTATGACGGCTTCTGGATGCGGCGCCGATGGCCATGGGAGGCTGAGGTGGCTGCTGGTGGATGCTCCGGCCGCTGGAGATGGCGCCGAGCGCTGGAGGCGGCGCCGACCGCTGCTGTAGGCAGCGGTGGTGGCTGCTAAACCCGGTGAGCCACAAGTCGCCCCATGTGGCTGCACGAGGAAGAGGAGAACTTCCCCCTCCCTACTCGCGGTAGCTATGGCGAGAGGAGGAGAAGGAGAGGCGGAGGTCCGGTCCCTTGGCAACATCAGCTGGCAAGGAGGCCGGAGGCAGTGCTGACTGCGGGTGGCGGCGGAAAAAACCCCCTTTCAGCTCGCTCCTTCTAGTGTCGGCGCTAGGATGCAGGCCGGAGGAAAGGGGGTAGAGGAGAGGAGCGACCAGCATCCGGTGTCGGCGCTGGCGGTCAAGGAGGAAGGAGCTCCTCCTGGCGGCGGACCCCAAGCACGAGAGGAAAACCCCCTTTTTTCTCCTCCCTTTTTCTGCGTGATCCGTCCTCATCATAAGCACTCAAGCCCTAAGTGCCTCCAATGACCCAATTGCCCTCCCACATCTCCTTATTTCCCCTCATGTCCTCAGTTACATCTGGATCACAAGTCTCCCCTTCAAGTCTAGTCGAAGGAGGCGTGAGTCCGACTGACTGGACAGTCTATTGCAAAGAATTGAACCGCTCTCGATGTCAAAGCTAAATCGCTGAACCAATAATATAATGTCGCTCAAGCGGTCGCTATAATAGTGATGTCGTAGGAGCTCGTAACGGTACCGAGCGGACCAAGTCTGTAATCGGACCAATGCCGAGTGTGCAGCCGCGAAGATACCGACCGGACGATCGAAGTGCTGTCGATCGGATGGATAGATGCTAGAGGGACGCTGTCGTGCGAGCGATCGAAATAATGCCGATCGGATGAATAGATGCTAGACGGACGCTGTCGTGCGAGCGATCGAAATGATGCCGATCGGATGAATAGATGTCGGACGGACGATGTCGTGCGTGCAACCACGAAGGTGCTGACCAAGCACTCATAGGAACGGAAATCGATGTCGGACGATAGATGTCGGGCGTGCGATCGAGCTGATGTCGATCGGAATAATAGATGCCGAGCGTGCGATCGGAATGATGTCGATCGGAATAATAGATGTCGAGCGGGCGATCGGAATGATGTCGATCGGACGGCTATGAAAGTGCTGACTGCGGAGCCTCAATAATAGTCAACGAGCAATCGTAAGGTGCCACCCAGCAATCGAGTAAACTAAATGGCCGGTGCCATACGGGCGTATCATGCGCCAACAGCGCTGGGGTGTTGTGAGCCGAATAAGCGCAAAGCCCAGAGATCCTGGTCCACAACCAGTGGGGGTACTCCTGCCCGTGACCAACGGAGATAGCTCGACCCCGATCGGGGGAGATAAGAAATACTATATGCTGATAAGCTGGCTCGAGGCCAGTGATAATCGCTCGACCCCGAACGGGGGAGATAGAATATATGATAACTAGTCCATGCAGGGGTCTTCAAGCCGGGGTTTTATAGTCGTCGGTTCGACTCTACGGTTTAACGTCTGGGCTAGACGGTCTTCAAGTCGGGGTTTTTATAGTCGCCGGTTCGACTCTACGGTTTAACGTCTGGGCTAAGCACGGAACCGGGGTTTTATAGTCGCCTTCGACTCTACGGTTTAACGTCTGGGCTAGACGCGCCCGAGGGGCTAATTCAAATTCGATCGGCTCGGGGTTCGCCATCGAGCCGGTGGCACCACGGGGCCTGTATATAATCCTCGGCCCGATCGGATCGGTTCTCAAGCCCGTGGCGCCACGGGCTCATATAATCCTCGCCGATCGGCTGGGGGCTTCGTCATCGAGCCCGTGGCAGCCACGCTCGAATAATCCTCCGCCCGATCGGCTCGGGGTCTTCAGCCTGCGGCTCGGATATAATCCGCCCGCCGATCGGCTCGGTTCGGTCATCGAGCTGCAGCTGGATATAATCCACCGCCCGATCCGCTCGGGGTCTTCACCATCGAGCCTGCAGCCTGGATATAATCCACGATCGCCCGCGGGCTCTTCGAGCACCGGGCTCGGATATAATCCACACCGATCGCTCGGGGTTCGCAATCGAGCTCTCGGATATAATCCACCCGCCATCGGCCTGGGTCTTCGACTGACATCGAGCTGCGGCACGGATATAATCCACCGGCCGATCGGCTGGGGTTTCGCCATCGAGCTCGGATATAATCCACCAGGCCGACGGCTCGGGTCTTCTCCATCGATGGCTCGTATAATCCTACCGGATCGGCTCGGGGTTTCCACCGAGCACTGGCTCGATATAATCCTCCCCGATCGTCGGCTCGGGTCTTCACCATCGGCGTGTGGCTCATATATAATCCGCCCGACGCGACGATCGGGGTCTTCACCATCGAGCCACAGCTCATATATCTCCGGCCGAGCGGCTCGGGGTCTTCGCCATCGAGCTCCGCAGCTCGGGATATAATCCGCCCGCCGATCGCTCGGGTCCATCGAGCACTGCACGATAATCCCGGCGACCTCGCCGGGGTCATCGCCATCGAGCTGCGGCTGGATATAATCCGACCGGCGATCGCTCGGGGTCGCCATCGAGGCTGGGATATAATCCACCACCGGCCATCGGCACTCACGGATATAATCCACCGGCCGATCGGCTCGGGTTTCTTCATCGAGCCGAGATATAATCCACCCGCGATCGCTGGGGGTCTTCGCCATCGAGCACGCTGGATATAATCCACCGGTCGATCGGCCCAAGTCTTCATCGAGCCTACGGCTCGGATATAATCCACCCGATCGGCTCGGGGTCTTCTCCATCGAACACGTGGCTCGTATATAATCCTCCGCGATCGGCTATGGGTCTTCTCCATAGAGCAGCGGCAGATAGCCTCCACCGCGCCTCCGGGGTCTTCTCCACCAGGCACTGTGGCTCAGATATAATCCTCGGCGATCGGCCGGGGTCTTCACCATCGAGCGGGTGGCTCGTGTATAATCCTACGATCGGCTGGGGTTCACCATCGAGCCACGGCTCGTATATAATCCTCCACCGAGCGGCTGGGGTCTTCACCATCGAGCGTGACTCAGTATATAATCCGCCACCGATCGGCTCGGGTTTCACCATCGAGCCCCGGCTCAGTATATAATCCTCCTCGGAAACGGCCGGGTCTTCACCATCGGCGTGTGGCTCGGTATATAATCCGCCCGGTCGATCGACTCGGGGGTCTTCTGTCGAGCCTGGCTCGGATATAATCCTCGACCCGGGGTCTTCACCATCGGCGTGTGGCTCGTATATAATCCGCCAGCCGATCGGCTCGGGGTCTTCACCATCGAGGCTCGTATAATCCTCCTACGGGCTCGGGTCTTCACCACCAAGCGTGTGGCTCGATATAATCCGCCCGTACGATCAGCTCGGGGTCTTCACCATCAAGCCCCGGCTCGATATAATCCTCCCGCCAAACGGGCTCGGGTCTTCACCATCGGCGTGTGGCTCGTATATAATCCGCCCCGATCGACTCGGGGTCTTCACCATCGAGCCCGGCTCGTATATAATCCTCCGCCGACGGCTCGGATGTCTTCACCTTGGCGAGCGTGGATACTTATAATCCGGCCCGTCGGCTCGCGGACCTGGGCTCATCGAGCGCTCGTATAATACCTCCGGCGAGCCGGCTCGGGGTCTTCACCATCGAGCGTGTGGCTCGATAATCCCGCCGATCGGATCGGGGACCACGCATCGAGCCCCTCAGATATAATCCTCCGTACGACGGCTCGGGGTCTTCACCATCGGCGTGTGGCTCGTAAAATCGCCCGCCGTACCGATCGTACTGGCCTCATCGAGCCCCGGCTCGTTATCATCCTCGGTCGAACGACTGGGGTTCACCATCGAGCCCCTCGCGCTATATAATCCTCGGTCGAGCGACTGGGGGTTCACCATCGAGCCCCGGCTAGATATAATCCTCCCTACCAACTCGGGGTTCTTCACCATCGGCCTGTGGCTCAGATTAATCCGCCCGGCCGATCGGTCCTGGGGTTCACCATCGAGCCCCGGCTCATATCCCCTCCCAGCGGCTGGGGTTCCATCGAGGCCCTCGCTATAACTGTCGGCCCGAACGCCTCGGGGTCTTCACCATCGAGCCCTGGCTCCATATAATCCTGCAGACTCTGGGTTTCACCATCGAGCCCTCAGCTCATATAATCCTCCGGCCGATCGGCTCGGGGTCTTCTCCCAAGGAACTAATGCAAATCATATAACCGATAGAATAAATAACAGGAAACCGATCGGGTCATGAGAATGGCGAACTCTCCCAGATCGTCCATCTTCACGTCCAATCGTCGGGCGTTCAGACGCAGGCGCCAATTTGATCTGTCTCGAAGGCGAGAAGGCGAACGCCGGAATGACGTTCTGAAATGTGGATCGGCCTCATGACCGGTGGTGAGTTGTCCTCTCACGTTGATCGATCGTCGGAAGTCCTCCTCCGGTCAACTGTACCTGCATCCAGCGACCGGGTCGCCCCGACCTCTGGTACCTCGGTGCTCGAGGCGAATCCCACAGATATATGAGCAACCGAATACTAATGACAGAATAATTAACTAAATGCAGAAAAGGTACGAGAACGTACCCTGGCCTAGGGGGGCGCCCTCGGATGGATGGAGGAGCTGATCGAGTCGCGGTCACCTGGAATAGTGAAGGCATCTGAGCCGACTAAAGAGGAGATCCGGAGGTGGCGACATGGAGCCTAACACTGCGTGGCTCCGAGAGGTGAGATACAACCGGAATACAACGGTGACACGGCCGGCATATGACATCGGCTCGCAGGCCGGAATATAACATACAGTCACGACTCAGAGGCAGGTCAATAGCAACAGCTCACAACACCCATAGTGCTACGAAGAACCAAGCACCACGGCTCAATGGCCGAATACATCACGGGCGGCTGCCGGAGATGCCACAGTGGATCCAATCTATGCCTCAAATGATGGACAAGACGACTATAAGGCCGTCGGAGTCAGTTGTAAGGCTGCCAGGAGAGGTGGCAGTGGCTGGAGAAGCGGCAGTGGCCGCTGTACAGCGCCAGACGCGGGAAGAGGTGGCTGTTGGTGGCTATGACGGCTTCTGGATGCGGCGCCGATGGCCATGGGAGGCTGAGGTGGCTGCTGTTGGATGCTCCGGCCGCTTGAGATGGCGCCGAGCGCTGGAGGCGGCGCCGACCGCTGCTGTAGGCAGCGGTGGTGGTTGCTAAACCCGGTGAGCCACAAGTCGCCCCATGTGGCTGCACGAGGAAGAGGAGAACTTCCCCCTCCCTACTCGCGGTAGCTATGGCGAGAGGAGGAGAAGGAGAGGCGGAGGTCCGGTCCCTTGGCGGCATCAGTCGGCAAGGAGGCCGGAGGCAGTGCTGACTGCGAGTGGCGGCGGAAAAAACCCCCTTTCAGCTCGCTCCTTCTAGTGTCGGCGCTAGGATGCAGGCCAGAGGAAAGGGGGTAGAGGAAAGGAGCGGCCAGCGTCCGGTGTCGGCGCTGGTGGTCAAGGAGGAAGGAGCTCCTCCTGGCGGCGGACCTCAAGCACGAGAGGAAAACCCCCTTTTTTCTCCTCCCTTTTTCTGCGTGATCCGTCCTCATCATAAGCACTCAAGCCCTAAGTGCCTCCAATGACCCAATTGCCCTCCCACATCTCCTTATTTCCCCTCATGTCCTCAGTTACATCCGGATCAGTATGAGTTAGAATTTTTTTAAAAAATAAATTTTCTATAAAGTTAGAAAAATGTGCCTTCACCTCTCAAAAGATGGGTTTATAGCCACGGGCTCGGGGGTCTTCACCATCGAGCGTGTGGCTCGGTAGCCCGCGTCGGCTCGGGTTCTTCCATCGAGCCCGTGGCGCCACGGGCTCGATATAATCCTCCCGTGCGGACGGCTGGTCTCTTCATCGGCGTGTGGCTCATATATAATCGCCTACCGATCCGCCGGTTCTCACTCATCGAGCCCCCCGGTCAGATATAACTCTCGGTCGCCGAAGCCCTGCGCCTACGCAATGCCCGGGCAGCTCGGATAATCCGCTACCGACTCGGGGTCTTCGCCATCGACCGAGCTCGGATATAATCCACCCGGACGATCGCTCGGGTCTTCGTGATGAGAGCAGCCGGATATAATCCGCCCGGCCGTCGGCTCGGGGTTCGCCATCGAGCGGCTGGATATAATCCACCGCGATCGGCTCGGGGTTTTCTTCATCGAGCTGCGGCTTGGATATAATCCACCCGGCGATCGGCTCGGGGTCTTCGCCATCGAGCCCGCACTGGATATAATCCACCCTGATCGGCTCGAGTCTTCGATCGCACTGCATCGGATATAATCCACCGACGATCGGGGTCTTTCCATCGAGCCCGTGGCAGAGTATATATCCTCCCACGATCGGCTGGGGTCTTCTCCAGTAGCTCAAGCCGTCGATATAATCCTCGGCGTGGACGTCTCCACGGCCTTCCTGGCTGCGATATATCCTCTACGGCTCGGGGTCTTCACCATCAGCGCGTGGCTCGAGATATAATCCGGCCGATCGGCTGGGGTCTTCCATCGAGCCCCTGCTCGTATATAATCCTCCCGCCAAACGGCTCGGGGTCTTCACATCGAGCCGGGTCCATCGGCGTATCCTCCGGTCGGGGTCTTCACCATCGAGCCTCGCTCAGATATAATCCTCCGGCTGGGTACCATCGGGTCCGTGTGGCTCGTATATAATCCGTCCGTGATCGGCTCGGGGTTCACCATCGAGCTGCAGATATAATCCTCCACGCGCTCGGGGACTTCACCATCGAGCGTGGGCTCAGAATATAATCCGCCCGACCGATGGCTGGGTTCTCACCATCGAGCCCTGCTCGTCAGATATAATCTCCCCGGCGACGACTGGGGTCTTTACCATCGAGCGTGGCTCGTGTATATAATCCGCCCGATCGGCTCGGGGTCTTCACCATCAAGCCCCCGGCTCGTATATAATCCTCCGCCAACGGCCGGGGGTCTTCACCATCGGCGTGTGGCTCAGTATATAATCCGACCGGCGATGGCTGGGTCTTCACCATCGAGCCCTCGTTGTATATCCTCTCCGACGACGCTCGAGGTCTTCACCATCGGCGTAAGATATAATCCGCCCGAGCCCGCTCCGGCTGGAGGCTGCTCATCCGCCTACCGTGGAGGCTCGGGTCTTCACCATCGAGCGTGGCTGATATAATCCTCCCCTACGATCGACTGGGGCTTCACCTCGGCGAGCGTGGCTCAGTATATAATCCTCCGGCGGGGACGGACCGGTCTTCCACGGGTCATCACGACCATGTATATCCTCCTGCCGGGCGAGTTCTCACACTCTGGGTCACCACCAGCGTCGGCTCGTTATCCTCCCTGCGGCGATCGGTTCTCATCGAGCGCGCACGGCAGATCATCCTACCGAACGGCTCGGGGTTCACCTCAGCGAGCCTGTCTTCTTCACCATATGCCTGACGCTGGGGTCTCACCATCGGCCGCGGTCTTTCAGATATCATCCTCCCGGCCGACGGCTCGGGGTTCTTCGAGCCCCGGCAAGTATATACAACGAACGGCCGGGGGTTCACCATCGAGCCTGGCTCAGATATAATCCTCCCTCCGGCACCGGGGGTTCACCATCGAGCCCTGCTCATATAATCCTCCCGCCGTCGGCTCGGGTCTTCCGAGGAACTAATGCAAATCATATAACCGCGGTAATAAATAACGGTAAACGGCCGGGGGTCATGAGAATGGCGAGAACTCGGCATCGTCCATCTTCACGCCGATCGGTAGCTCGCCGAGAGCGCCAATTTGATCATGTCCGGAAGGCGAGAAGACGAACTCGGGAAATGATGGTGTCTGAAATGTGGACCGTCCTGGCCCTCATGACCCGGGTGAGCTATCCTCTACGTTGACGGATCGTCGAAGTCCTCCTCCGGTCAGCTGTACATGCATCCGGCCGTCGCCCTGACCGTACTCTCGGTATGCTCGAGGAATCCCACGATATGAGCGGAATACCAATGATGGAATAATTAACTAAATGAAGGTGCGAGACGAACGTGCCACGGGGCGCCCTCGGATGGATGGAGGAGCTAATCGAGTCGCGGTCACCGGAATAGTGAAGGCTGAGCCGACTAAAGAGGAGATCCGGAGGTGGCGACATGGAGCCTAACACTGCGTGGCTCCGAGAGGTGAGATACAACCGGAATACACATATGACATCGGCTCGCAGGCCGAATATAACATACAGATCACGACTCGGAGGCGGGTCAATAGCAACAGCTCACAACACCCATAGTGCTACGAAGAACCAAGCACCACGGCTCAATGGCCGAATACATCACGGGCGGCTGCCGGAGATGCCACAGTGGATCCAATCTATGCCTCAAATGATGGACAAGACGACTATAAGGCCGTCGGAGTCAGTTGTAAGGCTGCCAGGAGAGGTGGCAGTGGCTGGAGAAGCGGCAGTGGCCGCTGTACAGCGCCAGACGCGGGAAGAGGTGGCTGTTGGTGGCTATGACGGCGGAGATGGCGCCGAGCGCGGCGCCGACCGCTGCTGTAGGCAGCGGTGGTGGCTGCTAAACCCGGTGAGCCACAAGTCGCCCCATGTGGCTGCACGAGGAAGAGGAGAACTTCCCCCTCCCTACTCGCGGTAGCTATGGCGAGAGGAGGAGAAGGAGAGGCGGAGGTCCGGTCCCTTGGCGGCATCAGCCGGCAAGGAGGCCGGAGGCAGTGCTGACTGCGGGTGGCGGCGGAAAAAACCCCCTTTCAGCTCGCTCCTTCTAGTGTCGGCGCTAGGATGCAGGCCAGAGGAAAGGGGGTAGAGGAGAGGAGCGGCCAGCGTCCGGTGTCGGCGCTGGCGGTCAAGGAGGAAGGAGCTCCTCCTGGCGGCGGACCCCAAGCACGAGAGGAAAACGCCCTTTTTTCTCCTCCCTTTTTCTGCGTGATCCGTCCTCATCATAAGCACTCAAGCCCTAAGTGCCTCCAATGACCCAATTGCCCTCCCACATCTCCTTATTTCCCCTCATGTCCTCAGTTACATCCGGATCAGTATGAGTTAGAATTTTTTAAAAAAATAAATTTTCTATAAAGTTAGAAAAATGTGCCTTCACCTCTCAAAAGATGGGTTCTATTCAAGTACTACATTTAGGTCACTCCTTAAGTGTAAATGGTGTCCTTGGTTGGACCTTATGCCTTGTGTCTAAGCACAGCTAGGGACGTACTTTTCACAACTATGTTTGGTTGATAAGATTATAATTCTTGCTGGCATAGGGGGCTACAATGTCTTGTTGTTTCTTTAACATCGCTGTTGGTGCAAAATGGACTGTAGTTTGATCAGGTCATAGAATCTACAGTGGGTATAGCGGTAAAAAAAAATGAGCATGCACCAGTTCTTTAAGTTTCTAAATGCTGTCAGAATCGATCATTACAATTTCAATCTTTGAATCTGACAATGAAATTTCTTATTTAGCTTATAAAACTGGAGAGCATTTATTGTTATTATTTTTCATTGCTTGTAAGTAAGTATATGATGCGGCGAAATTAGGGTAGAAGTCAAGAAGATCAATTGAGATAGTGGTTAAAATTAAGGATAGTCAATGCTCGTTGTCAGCATGATCGTATGGTTCGGCTGGGTAGTTCAGTCGATCAGACACTTTGTCTAGTCAGATACTGAGCCCCTCTAGCCTGATGAAATCTCGGGCTAATTTGACTGGGCTCCATATCCAAGTGAGTCTTAGGTCGATTAAACTATTTGTCAAAACAGATATTCTAGATCAATTGAACTTTTTATCTAAGGGGATATTCAACTTTTAAGAAGTCAAATTTTCAATATGTCCAATGCTCTTGAGTTGATTAGACTTCTTATCTGAGTGGGTGTTAGGCTGATCGAACTCCTTGGTTGAGCAAATATCTAGTCTTCAAAAGGCAAGTCTTTAAGATGTCCAACATTCTTTAGCCGACAAGACTCTATGTCCGAGTGGATCTTAGGCCAACTAGACTTCCTATTTGAATGGATATCTAGTCTTCAAGAGGCTGAGTCCTCAAATGGATCAGTGTTCTTTAATCGATCGGACACCTCGTTTAGATGAATATGGCTTGATTGGACATTAGAGACTCAATCAACTTATTATCAAAAACATATTAATGATCACTCAGTTCAACAAATTAATATTCATTTTTGATGTTTCATGTGACTATTGTAACAGAATAAAGGATATCTCTTGTGCACATTATGTGGAGGAACTTTTATCCTGTGATTTACAAAAATGATGAGTTTTTTTGGGAAATTTATCAAAATAGCCAATTATTTTTTGAGAAATGCATTGATATTTGTGTACAAAAGGCAAGGCCGACTTTAGGCATAGGCTATTGAGGCCTATGCCTAGGGCCCCAATTTTTATTGGGGCCCATTATTTTTAATGTATTAAATATATTTTTATGTGTGTGTGTGTGTTTTTTTTTTAAAGAGAATGGAAAAAAATAGGTAAAAGATTGCCAATTTCATTCTCTAAAAATTAGTGTCATATTTTTAATATATTAAATATATTTTTATGTATATTTTTTTAAAAGAATAGAAAAGAATAGGACCCACATGAATAAATATTTACATAATCTCAATCTTGATCAAAACTTATTTTACAAAAAACTTATTATTGTTCCAATGGATAAAGTCATGAAGGGGTTCTTTTTTAACAAATTAAATTTATTTTTAATTATAAATATTTTTTTATAAAATCTAATCTATTTCCCTTTAATATATCTCAATCGTAGTATACTTTCGTTATGTTTCTCATTCGTTGATGATGTTTTCTCCTTCGATCAATGAGAGCATAAATTAGAAATTTTTTATTTTATCTATACCATGCAAAATAAAAAAGCTAGTTTTTTTTAGTTTCCCCTCTTTCTCTTTTCCAACTTCCCTCTCTATGCTTCTCTTGTTCATTGAGATTGGAGAAGAGAAAATGTGTCTAACATTAACACGTTGATCCAATTGGTGCTACTATGCTATTTGCTTGATTAAATTCAAATGTGATGCATTCATCCATATTGTATCTAATTAAAATGGAAGATTTTAAAATTTTTTTAGCCATAACGAGTTAGGTAGCCATTTCACTTCCTTGATAGACATTAAATTTAACTTTTATTTAAATATATTTACAGTCATAAATTGTTTGATTTTCTCTTTATCTCTATCTATCATTTATAACTATTCTAGTTTAGGTGATGAAAAATATGATTTATTATCTTATTGCGATCTTTATTTTCTAAGGATTATATTGAATTTTGTCATTTTGTACATGTATTTTTTATTTATTTATTTTTTGTGCTTTGCCAACGAGATAAGTTGAGAATGTGAGCATGATTTTTTTTTCCTATTTTTTTTTATTGTTATCCTATTTCATTGTTCTTATTTTCTCAATTTCATTCCTTTTGTAAGGGTTGCACTCTCCGTCTTTAATTTAAGTAATTAGACATACTTTTGTCTTTCTTTATTTTTTAAAACAACTTTGAATATATTTATTTTTTTAGGTAAATAAATAGTAAACTTATTATTGACTTGAGGTATATTATTATATCTGATAATAATACTCTATTTAATACAGTAAAATTTATACTTCTATGATAGGTTATAAAAAAAATGAATATAAAAATTTAATTAATAACTTTGCATCTAAAAAAGTGAAATAATTCAATTTTATAAAAAAATAATATTTTTAATTTGTTAAAAAAAGTAATTCATATTTTTGATCTGAAAAAAGGTGAGAATTTTTTTAAAATAATATCAAAAACTTAATTTTTTTTTCCCGCCTAGGGCCTCAAATAGGATTGAGCCTGTCCTGACAAAAGGTGCATGTCTATGTATCCACACATATTCACATTTATTGTTATATTGTTTATTTTAGTTTTTCTTTTTGTTTAACTATTATTTTGACTTGAGTATCAGAGCGTTTGTGTGGAGAATCTCTCTTTAGTCTGATGACTAACACTTTCTTTTTCTAGTTCTGATTTTTGTCGTCTAGGTTTATTTGCATCATCAAGGTTTTCGTCCTCTCAGAGTTAACATCAGAGTCCTCTAATCAACACGTAGGTTTTCTGCTTTCTGTTAAGATCAGTATACACAAAATTAGGGATGAGCATATGAAACTAAAAAGAACATTTGCTATATTATATACAAACATGTGTAGTCTATTTGAACATAAATCACGATTAGTATTAGATTATTGAAGCTAAGATATTAGAGTGGCTGTATGAATTATGGAGTGTGAATTGAATTAACTGAAATTATTTTTAAAAAAAAGTTAATTGTTTCAATCAAATTTTTTAATATAAATTAAATTAATAAAATATGAATTAATTCAGTTAAAATTGAATTAATTAAACTTTTTTTAATAATGATTGAAAATTTAACTTAAATCAAAAAATTTTAACGTTGGAGATTTACTAATTTGATTTTTTTTATTCTGATTTATTTAATTTAAGTAAATAAAGAGTTTTAAAATCAAATCAAATTAAAATTTTAACTTCGCTTGTTTTTAATGGCTGTCCTTGTGAACACCGTGATACATGCTGAAAAAACATCTTTTTTTTTTTTTTTTTTTTTTTTTTGTTGTACACTATTTTTTTCGTTTTTGTTGCATGCTTACTGAACTTATCATGATTCAGATTGTCTGCTCAACCAACCACGAAGAAGAGTCTTATCCCAACTTGTAAACTACGACTAATGACGGATTGGTTTGTTATATGGCATGCATAACACGGAGCTTAGTGGTCCACATGGACATGTTATTTTCATCATAAAAGTCTTCCATTATTATTAAAATATAAGAAACTTGGTTTATTACCTTTGAAACTTGGTTTGATGATGTGGAAAGGTTTTATTGGGGGCAATTATGAAGGATTATCCAGGCTAAGCACCAAGCACTCGCCATGAATGTAATAACATTTTTTGAGGTAATTGAGTATGTTTTTTTAGATGCCGTCCGGTCGGATATGGCACCGGCATCAGTCATGCGAAGTAATAAAGGAGAAGACTAAAGGTCTCGAGGAAGAAAAAGCAAAGGAGAACACTCCATCTATCATTAAATACACAGAAATCAAGACAAAGATGTAAAATACCGGAAATAGGCGAATATTAATAAGGGAATTTTTCGGAATTTTTGGACATTTTTCGGAAATTTTTCGGAGCTCATATGGACGAGTTAACGGGGATGAAAACGAGGCCTGGAGAAAAACCTATTTAGGCTACCCAATTAAGCGAGGAATTGTTTCTTTTATAATTCCTTTTTTACTTTTTCTTATTTCTTTTCCTTATTTCTCTTCCTCGCCAAAAACCCATTGCCCTCTTCCCTTATCTTCTCCTCGACGCCGAGCCGCGCCTCTCCTTGCCCTAACCGCCCCTTTCTCCTAACCGGAGCCGCACACCTCGCGATTTAGGTCTCTTCCGCTTCTCCATTTCTCTCCTTCCTAAACTCACGCTGATCTGCTTGGCTTCTCTACAGCCTGCCGTCGTCGAACAGAGCTGGCGGCCATTTCTTCTTCCCCAGCCTATTTCCCCCTTGCTAACGCTTGAGCAAGAGTCGGCCGACTCCTCTGCCTTCCGATTCCTCTTTCCCCAAGCGCCGGCGACGCTCAATCCATCGCCGGTTTCCTACTCAGTGCTTGTGCCCTAGCCACCTTGCCAACGCCAGTGAGGAAAGATTTATTGTTGTCACGCTCCTCCTACTTGTCCTTTTCTACTTGTACGTCATCACTGAAGGACCTCACTGCCTTTCCTCACTCCTCATCAATCTTCCTTTGTGGTGGAATTAGGTCACGGTTGAGATAAGGGAGTTTTGGATTGCTGATCGTGATAGTGTATCCGGTTTTCAGTGTAATTAATTAATTGTTGAACAACTCTAAGTCACAGTCGAACTCGGAACTTTTGTGCTGTGGTTGGGTAGTCACTCCATTTGGTGGCTATTGGTTCTTATAACGACTTTGAATTAAGGTGATGTTTCTCTTAAGATTGAAGGAAGGTTAGGAAAATGAAATTGGATTTGAAATTATTATGTTAGGTCGGATATATATAAATATATATAGACCTTGATCAATAGAAGGGTGGATAGGGTTAGGGTTAATGAGTTTAACTCTAATTTATTAATGAAATTATGATTTGGTTTAGTTAATGGAGGCATGATAGAATTAACTAAATTAAATATTGTGACACAGGATTTTGACACGAGACGAGTATCTCGGAGTCGGATTGGACATTTCTTATTGGAGGCGGGTACTTTTGACTTATGTAATTTGATATACATAGTAGTGAATTTAACAAGTTGCATTAATTATGTCCTTTATTTGTTTCGGTTAGTCACTACCCAATATCTGATACATGATTGATTGATTGCTTGATTTGCATCCCATGTATACTTTATTTGTTTATACATGCTTATAGGGGGTAGTGATATACCATGCTTCATCATGTTCAGGACCTATGTTTTTATACCTTCTGTGTACCTTTGATTCGATAGGATTCGTTGACCTAGGGTGCACTTTTCTATATATATGGATTAGGTCAGGATGTTTTTATGGTTATTGTCATGCACCATTTGCATGATTGCATGCTGTGCGACAGTCCGCTCCATTATTGTTGAGCACATCGCCAATTACATGGATCTGCACACACCACCACTCATGAGTTAGTGGTCGATTCAGGCAGAGTGTGTTGCAGCAGGGACTCTGTTAGGCACCGTTGGTCCGCTCATGGGTAGTGTGACACAACGTGTTATCCGGCAGGGATTCCTCCCCGTCATCGTGTACCGGGAGTTGAGAGCATTGCGCTCCCCTATTTATGATTTGGGGTAGGAGGATAGGTGTACTCCGACAGCATCCCGTCCATTCGGTCACTCATCAGGAGTAGTGACAACAGAGTGCACGGTTGTCACAGCCCTACCCACTCGGCCTCACTATTGTGTGGCGTCAGGGGTGACCAGGACGCATCATTGGCATCATATGCATGATGCATTTATTGCTTGTGTTTGTGTTTGCTACATTTATATGATGCATATTGTTTGGATTCCTATGTTTGACATGCATACAGGATTTCCCTATCTCTCGGACTGTTTGACCTTATACTCAGGTCCTGGTTAGTACAGTATACTCCTGTTTATTTCAGTTTGCATTTACCTTTATTACATCAGGAGACTGTACGCATGATTAGTGCTAGGTGTTATTTCCTTACTTTGTATATCAGTTGTACCTGCTGAGTGTTGGACTCACCCCGCCTCCATTGTTGTTATATTTCAGGATGATGCTGTTAGGAGAGAGGGTTCCAGTTGCTAGTCCCCTGCAGACCACCAGCTGTAGTTGTCTTTTGGTTTTGTTTTGTTTCTTATTTGACTATGTTTGGACTTAGTCTTGTGTTGGTTTTACTCATGGATTTTGTATGGATTCTTATCGTTGATGGTTTTGGTATGATTTGGTTTTATTCTACTACATGCCTGCCTAGACGGCAGAAGATGTGAGTTCGTCGGATTTGAGCTTTACGAGTGTAGTTGAGTAGGGTGGATTTCGAGTCAGAGTACTATTGTTTGTGATTACTATTATTAACTGCGTGATTGTGACAGCCAGAGGCTGAATATCTATATAAACTGCGTGGTGATTGTTTTTATTTATTGTTATTATTCCAGCCGCCTGTGGCTGAGGTATATGTGTTATGTAGAAGTTTCAGATTGTCCGCCGTACAGGGGAGATGCTGCCGAAATGTTCTCGGACAGGGACTCCTCTGGGGCGTGACAAAAGATGTCTTCTATTGATAATCAATATCATTAAACAGTGGAAGATGGAAGGCCACTAAGAAAGGTATAAAAGAGCATGCCAGGTATGAGGAAAAAAGATCAAGAAAAATAAGTCTCGGTCTCTATCATTTTCCATTTTCCTTCCTCTGTTTGTAACTTGAGCGTCGGAGGGTCAACGCTAGGGGCCCCTTCCCTGGTTTTCGTTTTGTTTTGCAGAGAGGAGCGAGGTCTTCATCCAGTCAGCGGAAGTGCCACCTCCCCAGTTTTCCAACTTCACGCCTTCAGATAGAATTATTTTGGCACCGTCTGTAGGAACGTAGCATGCATCCAAACGAGAAGATGGAAGACGCTGAACGATTCACAATGGTAACGCTGACGCAAGAGGAGCTCGATGCCCTGATATAAGCATGAGCAGCAAATATAGTGGAGCAACAACAACAACAAGAACTAACCGATTGCCAAGTGCAAGAACCTGCAACCTCAATAGTGGGGCGGCATGCTGAACAACACTTCGCTCGGGAACTGAACAAGATGTCGATTGACACCTATAGGGAAGCCTCTAATGAGCCGACCCTATTATGGGCTCCAGCAGAGAGGGCCTAGCGGATAAAGATCGGGGATCATCCTCTGATGAGAGGTACCCATTCGACACACAAGAAAAAGGAAACCCAGGGACGATGACTTGCCCGAATTGATCAATCAACAGTTTTCAGAGGGGATTCTAAATGTCCCTCTGGCGAAGCACTACACCCCATTAGAGAATATAATGGGATGACCGACCTCGACGACCACCTGGCTAAGTTTGACAACGTGGTCACGCTGCACCAATACACAGACAGGGTAAAATGCCAAGTCTTCCTTACCACGTTATCTGGATTGGCACAACTCTGGTTCAAACTATTGGCTTAGCGGGGCCGGTAAGAAGGTGCATCATCTGTTAAAAAATAAAACAAAACTTTTCTCTATTTTTCCAACTAAGATTAGCAGCACTATCACAATAATTATAAACTCAAATGAACAACTAATACAATTAAAAGAGGCTAACAGGTTTAACTTGGTTACAACTTAGGTGATTGTTAATCCAAGGTGGTTGCAAAGCTCCATTAGAAATATCTCCTTTGTGTAGGCAGAGAAGTCTCTTACAATCTATGAAAAGCTCAGAAAAGACTAGGAAATTAATTACAGCAGTTGTTATATTATTTCCTAGCTCCAGGGGTCATTTTATAGCTCCTATAAATTTTATCCATAACTTGAGGGCGCCTCCCAAGGACTTGGAGGGTGCCTTCAGCGAGGCGCAAAAGGATAAAACTTTATCCTTTGGCAACATCTAGAAATCTGGTTGAGGGTGCCTCCCATAAGCATGGAGGGTGCCTTCCACGCTTATGGAGGGTGCCCTCCATGCTTATGGAGGGCGCCTTCAGCCTGAAGGTGGCAGAGGCGCTTTCAACCCTTGTTGAGGGTGCCTCCAGTAGTCTTTATAGTTTCTCTGCACCGCTGCTACTCCGATTGCCTGGGTGATTGTGGCCAACTGAAATATGGCTCACCCGAACCCAATTTCTGACCTTCTCCTCGAGTAGGCTTCCGCTCTGGCTTCTCGTCCCTTGAACGTTGCATACATTTTTCTCGTCCACCGGTGTACTCTTTCGCAACACTTCGTCTCTCGGATGCACCAACCCCGTTGGCTCCCTTCCCGTGTCATCCTTCTTACTAGCTGCGTCTTTCGCTCGACTTCCTGTGCTCCTAAACTCTTGGACACTTAAACACATGGATCAAAATAAAACATGACCTAACTTTAACTTGGTTGATCACACCAAAACAACCACGGGGTCCAACATAAACGTTTGTCAAGTGGTTCGATCCACAGCTTCAAAGACTTCCGAGTGGCCTTCCTGCATCACTTTGCTAGTAGTCGCCGCCACCAGAAGACAAGCGTGAATATATTCTCACTGAAGCAAGGCCCCCGAGAGGCCTTAAGGCCATATATCCAACGCTTTAATCAGGTGGCGATGGACATCCCGGTGGTCTCCTCGGACGTATTGGTAAATGCTTTCACTCGGGGGCTCACTGAAGGAGAATTCTTTCGATTACTCATTCAGAAGCTGCCAAAGGACTTTGGCCATCTACAAAAAAGGGCCAATGAATACATCAATGTAGAAGAAGCTCAGGCAATTAGGAAAAAAGAAGCACTCGCTGAACTAGCGGCAGTGTTCGAGTGGTGTCAATCGAGCAGCTATCAGCCTCCTAAAGAGCCCCGATCAGGAGGAACTCAACCACAACATGAGCCTAGGACGCATGTCGTGCAGCACGTTGGGGTCGGACGCCCAAAAACCTCCAGGGGCAAAATATGGACGTCGATGTTTTGCTCCTTCCATCAGTCGACAACTCATAATACCCGAGACTACTACCTGGCTAGCAGACCGACACCAAGAAGGCAGTATCGTTAATCACCATTATCCGATCGGAGATATAGGTGTCTATTAGCTGGGCGAAGGGAAGACGAAAGGACAGTGGTTGAACCATGCCGCAATCAATCTCAATAATGGAACAATCCAAGTCCTGTTCGGCATCAGGCCGAATGGAGACAACCCTTAGCTCAAGAGGAAGAAAATAGGAGCAACACTGCTCGGGGTGAGATAGGAATGATCGTCGGGGGCCGACTGACGATGATTCCAATCGAGCAAGAAAGATGCACGCTCAACGGCTCGAAACTCACGTGGTCAGCTGCAGCAAAGAGAAGGTCGAAGGATCTAAGATTAGCTTCAGCCTGAAAGATTTGGAGGGAGTAGAGATCCCCCATGATGACACCCTGATTATCCGAGCAGTAATAGCTAATTATGTTATTCACCGTACCTTTGTTGACACAGGAAGCTTGGTGAATATCATATTTAAGAAAGCGTTCGATCAGCTGTAAATTGATCTAGGTGATTTACTACCCATGATGACTCCACTCTACGGGTTCATCGGCAACGAAGTGTTGCCGATCGGCCAACTGCGCCTCGCCGTCTCGTCGTCTCGCTTGGGGAAGAGCCGCTGAAGAGGACATGGATGACCAATTTCATCATGGTAGATGCGCCGTCAGCCTACAACATCATTTTGGGCCGACGACGTTGAATGAGTTCCGAGCGATGGTATCCACTTTCTTCCAGGAGATCAAGTTCTCGGTGGGGGACAAGGTGGGCAAGGTCAAAGGCGATCAGTTGGTCGCTCGGCGTTACTACATCGAAATGATCAGAAAGGAAGCACGAACCGTCTGAAAGACACCGCGCTTGGAGGTGAGCGCTATCATAAAGAAACCTCCTACTTTGGTCTACGATGAGAAGGAGGTTCAGATCCATCCAAATCGATCAGAGGCGACAACCTTTATCGCCGTCGATTTAGAAAGCGAGAAAAAAGTAGAGTTGGTCACCCGCCTCAGACAAAACTATGACGTGTTTGCCTGGTAGACGCACGAATTGTCTTGCATTTCTCCGAACGTGGCTCAGCACGAGCTACATGTCCGACCGGACTCCCGGCCGGTTAAACAGAAGAAGAGAAACTTCAACCTGGAGCAAAATTTGATCATCCGGGCAAAAATAATAAAATTACTGGAGGTCGTCCATATACGGGAAGTCCAATTCTCAAGTTGGCTCACTAACGTGCTACTGGTCTCCAAGGTAGGCAATAAATGATTAATCTGCATCGACTTTCGTGACTTAAATAAGGTATACCTGAAGGACTTCTATTCGTTGCCTCGGATAGACCAAATGGTGGACTCCACAGTGGGTTGCGAATTAATATGCATGCTCAACGCATACCAGGGCTACCACCAAGTGTCGCTCGCCCGAGAAGATTAAGAAAAGGTTTCATCACGACCAACAAAACCTATTGCTACAACGTCATGCTGTTTGAACTGAAGAACACCGGAGCAACTTACCAAAGGCTGATGAATTAAGTGTTTTGTAGGTAGGTCGACCGAAACATGGAGGTCTATGTTGATGACATACTAATAAAATCTCTCCAAGCGGCCGAC
Organism: Zingiber officinale; assembly: GCF_018446385.1. Lineage (NCBI taxonomy): Eukaryota > Viridiplantae > Streptophyta > Magnoliopsida > Zingiberales > Zingiberaceae > Zingiber > Zingiber officinale. The sequence continues at coordinate 25,223,886 of NC_055997.1, read as the reverse complement.
CTTTGTGCGGACGTCGAGGATGTTGATACAGTCTGACCTGGCTGTTGTTTTTATGTTGACACTGATTTAAGTTTGTATCAGATGTTAATTGAACTCGGATTGATTACTGATCAAGGTTGATCATGTGGAAGGGAAAAGTCCAAGTTGGAAACTTGGCACGCAAAGTCGGAGAGGGCTCGGTAGCTCGTTCTCCGGACTAAGTCGGAGAGGGCTCGGTAGCTCGTTCTCCGAATCAGGTCAGAGAGGGCTCGGTAGCTTGTTCTCTGGACCGGACGAAGTCGGAGAGAGCTCGGTAGCTCGTTCTCTGGACCGGACGAAGTCGGAGAGGGCTCGGTAGCTCGTTCTCCGGACTATGTCAGAGAGGGCTCGGTAGCTCGTTCTCTGGACCAGACGAAGTCGGAGAGGGCTCGGTAGCTCGTTCTCCGGACTAGGTCAGAGAGGGCTTGGGAGCTCGTTCTCCGGATTAGGTCGGAGAGGCTCTGTAGCTCGTTCTCGGACCAATCCTAGTATCACATAGGCATTGGATCGGTCAGCGGTGATCCGGGATACTGGATGACCGATCGGTCCGTGGACCGATCTAGTGAGACTAAATTTTCGATCGGTCCGGTGACCGTCGATTCATGGGTGTAATCGATCGATCAGACTGATCAGGAAACACTCAGTAGCACACTGAGTGCAATCTGATCGGTCTGTAGACCGATCAGGAGAAAATGTCGCAGAAGAAAAAGGGCGTTGGATCGGTCTATGGACCGATCCACATCCAATCTGATCGGTCGTCACGACCGATCAGACCAGCCTCAGACCGATCAGGCTGTTGTCTGATCGGTCCAAGGGTCTGTGATCGGTCTGCTGACCGATCCACAGTTAAGTTCTTCTTTTTGCCCATCTCTGTTTAACCTTCTGCTGTGAGTCTTTTGGAGATACAGGTTGCAGGTACCATACCAGTGCTTAGTTTCAAATTAAGCCTCATCAAAGGAATGAGACAAAGGATCTTTCCACTGCTTTCTCTGCGTCAAATGCATTTGAAGCAGCAACGGCTACAGGTTGCGATTGGCTGTGTTTCTGGCAGTGATCAGGCGGCGATTGGCTTAACTCCTGGTGATTGATTCGAGCTCAAAGAATCAGAAGAGGAAGAGAAGCGATTGGCGACGTCGTAGCTTGCAGCAGGGATTCGGTGCAGGTTGGCAGCGATCCGGTGCAGGCTGATCGAATGCAGAGACATAAGAAGCAGTGTATGCTGGAAAGAAGAAGAGAACGAGAAGCAAGTAAAAAAAAGCTGTGTGTTTCGGTTGAGAGTTTGCTGTGTTCTTGGACTCTGTCTTCATCATCTTCGTGGCTGTGAGCTTACTTCGATTTTCTTTGAGCCACTGTGATCTGTAAGTCTTGTGTGCTTCATTTTAAATCTGTTCGAAGACTTTGTGGAGAGGTTTCTCCACCGAGAAGGAGAGCTTCATTAGCCGGAGTCATCCGGGGTGTGATCTACCGAAGATCAAAGGCTCGTCCACCTTACGGACACGCCGAGGAGTAGGGGCAAGTTATCCCCGAACCTCGTATATCTTGTGTTAGTGGTGCTTGGTTCTTTTCTCGTATAATTTCTTTTTGTTTGCTTATTTTCCGCTGCGCTAACAAACTCGCTTAGAATTTTTGTGAAAAGATTAAGATTTTGGTGAAGGCCTAAGATCCCAACAAGTGGTATCAGAGCCTGGTGCTTTTCATCTGGACTAACATCCTAAGGAGCAAGAAGATGGCCATGAAGGAAGGATTCAGCACCAACAGACCACCCTTCTTCGATGGAGCAGATTTTCAATATTGGAAGAGTCGCATGGAGTATTATCTCAAAACTGATATCTCCATGTGGTTTTCTGTAAAGGAAGGATTTATGCCTCCAAAGGACGAAGAAGGTAAGGAACTCGACTCCTCGAGGTGGTCCACCGAGCAAACCCGCAAAGGACAAGCCGATGCCAAGGCAGTGGTCACTTTGCAATGTGGAATAGCTAAGGACCAACTCGTCAAGGTAGGTCCTTTCACGAGCGCAAAAGATCTATGGAACAAGCTCATCGAGCTCCAAGAAGGAACTCGGGACTCTCGGATCGCCAAGAGAGACTTGTTCCTAAACCAACTCCAAAACCTCACCATGAGGGAAAATGAGACAGTAAGTGAGCTACATGGAAGATTCAAAGAGTTCATCAATGGTCTCCATTCCGTGGATGAACGCGTGGAGAATCGCGATCTTGTAAGGTACGCTCTAAAAGCCTTTCCGAGGAGTGCCTTGTGGTCATCTATGGTAGATGCCTACAAGGTCTCTAAGGATCTTTCAATTGTAAAGTTAGATGAATTCTTTTGTGAAATGGAACTTCATGAACTTGCTAACAAAGGTCAAAAGGAGAAAGGTATAGCTTTGGTTGCAGGAGAAAAGAGCAAGGATGGGAGAAGAAAGAAAGAAAAGAAGAAGGAGAAAGAGATTCCTTCATCTTCATCCTCCTCCGAGTCCGATGATGAAGGTGGATCGTCATCAAGCGAGATGGCAAATTTTGTGAGGAGGATCATGAGAAGAAGCAGGAGATGCAAAGGTAAAACTGTAGATCAAAATATTGATAAGTCTAACGTTACTTGCTATGAGTGTAGCAAGAAAGGACACTATCGGAGCGAGTGTCCAAAGTTAAAGAAGAAGGAGGAAAGGGCCAAGAAAAAGAAAGTCCTCAAAGCCACATGGGATGAATCCTCCTCGAGCTCATCGGAGGAAGAGAAGAAGGAGAAGAGCACAAGGCAACTAGCACTCATGGCAAGGGAGGAATCCGATTCCGGGAGTGATGGGGACGCAAGCACTTCAGCCGCGGCTTCATCATCTTCGGATGATGAAGAGGTAACCTCTTCTCACTTAGAAAAATGCTATAAGACTATTACATATTTGTCTACCTTGCTTAAAAAATCAAAAACTGAAATTAAATATTTAAAAGATGAAGTAGAGAACTTGAGAGCTCTTAGGGAAGATGAGGTTGATGACCTACATCTAGAGCTCCTTGAAGATGAAAACAAAGCCTTGAAGAGTGAAGTTGAGAAATTCAAGAAAATGCTTGAGAAATTCTCAACTAGCTCCAAGACATTAGACATGATTCTAAATGCCCAAAGGGCGGTCTACAATAAGGCTGGGTTAGGGTATCAACCCAAGGAGTCAAGTTTTATTTCTCTAGTGTCTAGAACCCATTTTCATAGATCACATGCTTCTAGGGTTCATGAGACTAGGAAGGGTGTAACCAAGGCATGGGTGCCTAAGTCTTTCATTGTAGATGCATTAGGTCCCAAGATTTGGGTACCTAAAACATCTATTTTTCGTGTCTTGTAGGCATTGGTCAAGGGGGAGCGTGTATCAACTTGGTTTGTTGATAGTGGATGCTCCAAGCACATGACCGGGGACAAGTCACTTTTTACTACCCTTCAAAACAAAAATAGAGGTAATGTGTCATTTGGTAACAATAGTAGTCTTAAGGTTATAGGAGTTGGAGACATTCATATATCCGAATGCCTCCAAATCAAGAATGTCCTTCTAGTCAAGGGGATGACTTTTAATCTCCTAAGTGTTAGTCAATTGTGTGATACGGGTTACACAATTGAGTTTCATTCAAGTCAATGTCTGGTCAAACACATTGACACACTTGACACGGTACTAGTAGGCACAAGAGTAGATAACATTTATCAAATTTCTTTTAAAAGTGCTACTAATGTCTCTGCTAAGTGTTTCATGTCAAAAGAAGAAGAATCATGGCTTTGGCATAGGAGGTTGGCTCATGTGAACATGAAGAATATTAGAAAGCTGGCCAACAAAGGATTAGTACGAGGCTTACCAAGCATCAAGTACCAAAAGACAAAACTATGTGATGCATGTCGAAAGGGTAAGCAAACAAAAGCAACTCATAAAGGTAAAAGCGCTGTAAGTACCTCTACTGTTTTAGATTTACTGCATATGGACTTGTTTGATTGTAGTAGTGTCATTTCTTTGAATGGTAGTAGATATTGCTTAGTGATTATTGATGATTTTACTAGATATACATGGACTTTCTTTTTGAAAAATAAGGATCAAACCATAGATATTTTTATTTCTTTTTGTAGAAGAACTGAAAATGAAAAATCAACAACAATTAAAACAATTAGAAGTGATCATGGTGGAGAATTTCAAAACCATAGATTTTTAGAGTTTTGTCAAGAAAAAGGATATAGGCATGAGTTCTCTACTCCAAGGACCCCACAGCAAAATGGGGTTGTGGAGAGAAAGAACCGAGCTTTGCAAGAGGCTGCACGAAGCATGCTCAATTAGTACTCACTACCGAGCTACTTGTGGGCTGAAGCTGTGAATACAGCTTGCTATATGCAAAACCGAGTCCTGATACATAGGTTTTTAGGAAAAACTCCTCATGAACTTTGGTTTGGGAAACCCCCTACAATTAAACATCTTAGGGTGTTTGGTTGTAAGGTGTTTATCTTGAACACCAAGGATCATCTTGGAAAGTTCACGGCTAAGGCTGATGAAGGGTTACTGGTCGGGTACTCTCTCTTCAGCAAAGCCTATCTAGTCTACAACAATAGGACTAAATTGATTGAAGAGTCCTCAGATGTAGCATTTGAAGAAATCCCTAAATCGAATGATCAATCAAGGGATGTAGGAGAAATTCAACTTGAACTTAGAAATCTAAGTTTGAATGATCAAAATGAAGGAAGAGTCGAGGTTGACTCTGATGACGATGAGCAAAGACAACAAAGGGCTCAGGCTGATCATTTGCCTGATACTGAGTCTCTGCCTGTGCCTAGTGAGACCATTCATGAGGCACCGCCAACACCAAGGCAATCTAGGATAGCCTCTAGTCATCCCCAAGACCAGATTGTGGGAGACATCCAACAAGGGGTTAGGACTAGATCATTCTTTAGAAATGAGTCTAATGAGGTCGCCTTGATCTCAGAAATTGAACCAAAAATAGTTGATGAGGCATTGCACGATCCTGACTGGATCATAGCTATGCAAGATGAGTTAGGTCAATTTGAAAGGAGCCAAGTGTGGGACTTAGTTCCTAGACCTAAGAAGACCACCATTATTGGAACTAAATGAGTCTTCAAAAATAAGTTAAACCAAAAGGGAGAAGTCGTAAGGAACAAGGCGAGACTTGTAGCAAGGGCTATAGTCAAGTCGAAGGCCTCGATTATGATGAGACTTATGCTCCCGTGGCACGATTAGAGTCCATTCGTTTAATGCTAGCTTTTGCTGCACATAGAGGTTTCAAGCTCTATCAAATGGACGTTAAATCGGCCTTCTTAAACAGATTCATCAAAGAAGAGGTCTATGTTGAACAACCACCAGAGTTTGTGAATACCGAAACTCCAAACCACGTGTACAAGCTCAAGAAAGCTCTTTATGGGCTTAAACAAGCACCTCGAGCTTGGTACGAAAGGTTGTCAACTTACCTACTAGAAAAGGGTTTTGTGAGAGGTCAAATAGATCCAACACTATTTCTGCGTAGAGATGGTGAAAATATTTTTGTAGCCCAAGTGTATGCCGATGACATAATTTATGGCTCAAATAACAAGGACTATTTGAATGAATTTATCACTCACATGGAGAGTGAGTTTGAGATGAGTCTGGTGGGAGAATTGACTTTCTTCCTTGGACTTGAAATCAAACAAACTCGAGATGACATTTATGTCCATCAGACGAAATACACTCAAGAGATGCTCAAGAAATTCAACATGAGTGACTCTAAGGAAGTGTCCACTCCAATGGCGACAAACACTCGTCTGGACAATGATGAGAGTGGAAAATCAGTTGATCTAACGCGTTATAGAAGCATGATCGGTAGTCTTCTATATCTCACAGCTAGTCGACCGGACATACTCTTTGCTGTGGGCATGTGCGCTAGATATTAAGTCTGTGCCAAGGAATCTCATTTAATTGCAGTTAAGAGAATTCTGAGATACCTTAAAGGCACAATTAGTGTAGGTCTTTGGTACCCTCGTACTGAGTCTTTTGACTTGATAGGTTATACCGACTCCGATTATGTTGGGTGCAAATTGGATCGGAAAAGCACTAGTGGGGGTTACCAATTCTTAGGATCATCATTGGTTAGTTGGTCAAGTCGGAAGCAACATTGTGTTGCTCTCTCCACGACCGAGGCTGAATACACCACAGTTAAGTTCATTGTGCATGCGCTTTCTCTGATATTTTCTGATTCGTACTTCTTTTTGCCCATCTCTGTTTAACCTTCTGCTGTGAGTCTTTTGGAGATACAGGTTGCAGGTACCATACCAGTGCTTAGTTTCAAATTAAGCCTCATCAAAGGAATGAGACAAAGGATCTTTCCACTGCTTTCTTTGCGTCAAATGCATTTGAAGCAGCAACGGCTACAGGTTGCGATTGGCTGTGTCTCTGGCAGTGATCAGGCGGCGATTGGCTTAACTCCTGGTGATTGGTTCGAGCTCAGAGGCACCAGTGAAGACCGTGGTTCTATTGGTGTGAGCTCAGAGAATCAGAAGAGGAAGAGAAGCGATTGGCGACGCCGTAGCTTGCAGCAGGGATTCGGTGCAGGTTGGCAGCGATCCGGTGCAGGCTGATCGAATGCAGAGACATAAGAAGCAGTGTATGTTGGAAAGAAGAAGAGAACGTGAAGCAAGTGAAAAGCTGTGTGTGTTTCGGTTGAGAGCTTGCTGTGTTCTTGGACTCTGTCTTCATCATCTTCGTGGCTGTGAGCTTACTTCGATTTTCTTTGAGCCACTGTAATCTGTAAGTCTTGTGTGCTTCATTTTAAATCTGTTCGAAGACTTTGTGGAGAGGTTTCTCCACCGAGAAGGAGAGTTTCATTAGCCGGTGTCATCCGGGGTGTGATCTACCGAAGATCAAGGGCTCGTCCACCTTACGGACACGCCGAGGAGTAGGGGCAAGTTATCCCCGAACCTCGTATATCTTGTGTTAGTGGTGCTTGGTTCTTTTCTCGTATAATTTCTTTTTGTTTGCTTATTTTTCGCTGCGCTAACAAACTCGCTTAGAATTTTTGTGAAAAGATTAAGATTTTAGTGAAGGCTATTCACTCCCCCCCCCCTCTAGCCATCCAAAGGATCCCAACAGAGGAGGCGTGCCAAACTTTAAGAACCTATAGAATGAAGTTGAACCCCAACAAGTGTTTATTCGGCGCAAGGAGCGGTCATTTTCTCTGGTATATCGTGACCGAGCGAGGGATCAAGGCAAATCCAATTAAGGTAAAGGCCCTACAAGACATGCCTCCGCCTTACAATTTGAAGGAGGCCCAACAGCTGACCGGACGGATCACCACGCTTTCAAGGTTCATCTCTAAGACGTTCGATCGGAGTCTGCCATTCTTTAAAGTACTGCGTCGAGCTACAAGATTCCAATGGGATGCAGAGTGCGATCGAGCTTTAGAAGAGCTCAAGGAGTATCTTAACTCCTTACCTATGCTAGTTAAGCTGAACACCGGAGAGTCTCTTTGGATCTATTTGTCATCCACCGAGCATGCGGTTGGATCGGCATTAGTCAAGCAGAACAACCATGAACAGTAGTCTGTGTATTTTTAAGTCATATATTGAAAGATGTTGAAACTCGCTACACTGGTCTGGAAAATTTAGCTTATGCTTTGGTGCTTGCCGCTCAGAGACTCCGTCCATACTTTCTTGCTCACCCGATCATCATCATGACCAACAGTACCCTGGAAAAAGTCCTCCTCAACCCAGAAACGTCCGGGTGGTTAATCAAATGGACAACCGAACTAAGCAAGTTTGATATCCAATATCAACCCCGAACGATGATCAAAGCTCAGGCCTTGGCTGGTTTTGTTACAGAGGTCCAAAGCGTCGAGCCGACAATAATTTGGAGAATATATGTCAATGGTTCATCCTCTCAACAAGACAGCTGGGTCGACATTATGTTCATTTCACCCAAGGAGATCGAATACAACTTTCCATTCGGGTGGATTATCGGGCCACCGATAATGAAATTGAGTATAAAGCCTTGATAGCCGGCTTACAGGTAGCATGACATGTCGAAACCACAAAAGTCTTCATTCACTCAGATTCTCAGTTGGTCGCCCAGCAGCTATTAGAAACGTTCGAGATCAGCAGCTCCATACTCAAGTTATATGCAGAAGCTTTCAAGAAACTAAAGGTAAATTTTCAAGAGGTCACTATACAGAAGATCCCCCGATCGGACAATCAAGTAGCGGATGAGCTGGCTAAGTTAGCTAGTTCATTATCACCAGTCAGGATCATCCAGCCGATCAAACAAGTCTCGCTGGTGGCACACATCAACCAGATGGAGGGAGTGGTCTGCTCGATCGATTGGAGAACGCCACTGATCGAATTTCTCCGATCGGGTATCATGCCAGCCGACCGAGAGGTAGCACGTCTATTAAAGAAGAGGGTCAAACATTTCACCTTGGTCGAAGATCAGCTGTATAAAAGAGTCTTCTCCAGACCCTTACTCAAGTACATTGGACCAGAGGACACAGAGTACATCATATAGGAAGTGCACTAAGACTCTTGCGGAAGCCATCATGGCGGATGTTCGCTATCTCGAAAGATCCTCCTAGCCGGATATTTTTGGCCAACTCTCCAAGAGGATGCCGCTCTGACAATAGTCACTTGTCTGTCCTGCTAAAGATTTCACAACATCTACATCGACCAACCGAAGAGATGAAGACATCCACAGTGCCTTGCCCATTCGACCAATGGGGCATGGACATCGTGGGGTCGTTTCCCATGGCAACCAGTCAGCGGAGGTTCCTGCTTGTCGCAGTGGACTACTTCTCAAAGTGGGTGGAGGCCGAGCCGTTAGCAAGGATAAGTGAGCAAATGGTCATCAAATTCATCTGGCAAAACATTTTGTGTCGGTTCGACATCCTCCACCGGCTCGTCTCGGATAACGGGAGGCAATTCGTAGGTCAGAGGCTCAGGGAATGGTGCGAAGGCTATGACATCACAAGCCTTCCCCTCAGTAGCCTATCCTCAGAGCAACGACCAGGCGGAAGTCATAAACTGGGAGATCCTTAAAGGCTTACGAACTTGGCTTGACCATGAAGGAGGTAGCTGGGTCAACGAACTCCCAAGTGTCTTATGGGCACTTCGCACGACTCCAAAAGAAGCGACTGACGTAACACCATTCCAGCTAGTGTATAAAGGGGAAGCAGTGGTCCCCGTGAAATTTAGAGTAGAATCAGATTGAATTTGACTCTACGGCGAGGGAAATACCTAGCGAAAGTTAATGGAGCTCGACTTGGTAGATGAATCGTGGGATAAAGCCACCATCCGGCCAATGACATACCTACAGTGGATGAGGGAAAACTACAACCGAAGGGTAATCCCGAGGTGTTTCCAAGTCGGATATCTGGTGTGAAAGAAAATCAAGTCGGTCGACGACGTCATCAAGTTCGAGGCGCCATGGGGAGAACCTTACAAGGTCGCACAGAAACTACGCTCGGGGGCCTACTACTTACAGGACGAAGACGGAAGGAGGCTCGAGTGGTCATGGAGCGTAAATCATCTCCAACCCTATAGGGTCGGATGAGAGGTGCGTAAGTAAATATAGATGTATTCATGCACATGTCATCTAGATACAGGACAAACATGAATAAAAAATAAATTTTCCAAAATCTTGAGTTGATTAGCCAAGTTAAAAGTCGAGCGGCGACTATAAACTCTTATCATTATCAGCGGTCGAGCGACGACCTTAAACCCTTGTCGTTATCAGCGGTCGAGCGACGACCTTAAACTCTTGTTGTCATCAGTGGTCGAGCGACGACCTTAAATCCTCGTCGTCATCAGCGGTCGAGTAGTGACCTTAAACCCTTATCGTCATCAGCGGTCGAGCGACGACCTTAAACCCTTGTCGTCATCAGCGGTCGAGTGACGACCTTAAACCCATGTCTTCACCAACGGTCGAGCGACGACCTTAAACCCATGTCTTCACCAATAGTCGAGCGGCGACCTTAAATCCATGTATTCACCGACGGTCGAGCGGCGACCTTAAACCCACATTTATGCTATGAAACGGTCGAGTGACGATCTTAAAACTGGAATTGATCGATTAATTAAGAAAACAGATAACTCGTTACCGATCGGAAGAACACAAGGCCACACTTCAGATTGGGCAACAACACTTGGTCTAAATACAATTCTAAAATACCGAACGACTAGAAAGGGACAAAGAAAAATGGTTCGACGGACGGACTATCATTCATTAATACTTTAAAATATTACAGAAGTAAAACTCGCACGAGCAGGTTCACTCAAGATAATCTAAAACATCATCGGGCAGCGACTCAGTCAGCTTGTCCCGGCTAATGATCTTGCTTGTCAAAGCGGTGGGGAGGTAGCCACCTTCCTTTAGTTGATCGACAGTCCCGTCGATAGCAAGATCGAATAGATGAAGTGCCCGATCGTCGACCTTATCGTTAAAAGCGCCCGAGCAGATGTAGACCTGTGATAACCATGATTTTGCTACATTATTTTAATTCATTATGCATGTTTTTATTGGACTATTCACAGCATAATCTCACATTTAGATTGCATTTCATAATTTGCATGTGATCTTGGACTTAATTGCAAATTAGCCTATTTTCATGGTATTTTGGTGCTAATATTTGTTTATTATTTTGTAGGCATTAAAAGGGTCATGGACCCGATCAGATCCGACCACATTTGGGTTTAAATCTAGGGCAAAATGAGGCAATCACATCTTGGAGTTATTTGGACTGTTCATCTTCAATCAAGCAGATCTGAGCCATCCGTGGAGGATCTGGTCCATCCGAGCTACAAGGAAGCACATCACAACCATAGATGAAGATCAGTACCTTTTGATCCAGATTTGGGATGTTTTCCACCGTTGATCAAGCATCGAGAATCCACAGCCGTCCGATCAGAACTGAAGTGATTTAAAACCCGCGTGAGAAGCTACAGTGCCTGAGCTCAATTCGCGATTTTGTGCTACAGTGCCGTCTTCTTCGTCTCCGCGAAGCCGCAGCTCCCATTCCACAATCCAGATCCGATTCTTCTTCTTCTTCAACGACTGCGATCCCGAGCTGTCGGCGTTCATCTCCCGGTGACCAGAGAGCATTGAAGGAGGTTTCCTGATTGCGATTTGGGCTCTGTTTCACCGCCGCATACCCGGTTGAGGAGGTCTCCTGATCGGCGTTATTCGCTTCCACCAGAGCTTGAAGAGAGGTTTCTCAGATGCTTCTGGACATTTTCCGATTGCCATGCCGCAGCGAACCTGGGTCGATTTGGCCGATTGATCTGGTTTGTAAATTTCCAGAACCTGAGCTCTGTTTCTTCGGTTGATGAGGTTATCAAAGGGATGTGAGCTGAAGGGAGGTTTCCAAGATGCTGTGATCATCACCTGATAATATCTGTAAGCTTAGGGATTGTTGTTGAATGCTTATAGGGGTCCCGAGAGCATTTCTGTCGTTTCACAGCAGATTGGAGAAGTTGAGTTCGGGATTTTGGTTTGTGGAATGCTAGGGTTTAGATTTCCTTGTTCTTGTCTTTAATTGTTCTCAAACTAGCTCAGATCATCAGATCTGATTTCCTTTACCTTGCAATTCAGATTTTGTTTCAGTTTTGATAGTTGCTTTCTTTGATTGTTTGCAATTCAAACCCTGTTTAGCTACTAACCTAGTTTACAATTACAGTCATGTTTTCTGCAATTCCTTTAGTTTTAGTCTTCAATTCAGAAAATCTTTGTTCTAAACTTGGATTTGTTGTGATAGAGATTGAGCTCAAATGATGAAAGAATCACTTAGTCTTAACATTGATACCTCTGTTAACCTTCTTGATTGAGGTTGTGAATTGAAGTTTTGCTAATTAATGGATTAGTTTCAATGATGCAAATTTGAGGAGTGAATGAATTATTGATCTATGAGTGTGATTCGGAGTTGAATGTTAGCTCGATTCATGCAAGAATTGTTTGGTTTCAAGCTTTAAATGTTGATTTCTTATTTCAGTTATTGTATCTTAAGTTCTGTGATTGTTAATTGGATATATAGTGATTGATTCATTTGACTAAATGATGCGTAAATCTGAATTTAACTGTGGCCTATTTGATGAGGAGGAAATGAATCATGTTTAGATGAGAATGAATTCTCTTTGATGCTATTCTTGACCTAGTTGGAATTAGATTTTGATTGGAACCAATTCTAGAATTCATACACACTTACTAGTGCTCTTTGGAAAAATACGACTTGGGACTCCTTACTACGACGCGTGTCTTAATTTTAGTGAATTTCCAATCTTTATTAATTTGATGCGCCTTGTGACATACAAAAAGGCCGACACCAAATTTTGGCGTCGTTGCCGGGGAGTAACTAGTAGTGTGTGTTTAATTTTAGGATGTGCATTGGATTTGATTTATTTGGTTAGCATCTTGATTGGATTTGATTGCTTATTTCTCTTTTGTATTTTCATGTTGATTTAATTCTGAATTTTTAAGTGCTTTTATGTTCATATTATCACGTGTTTGACACTTTATGCTTTTGAATCTTCTAATTTTATTTGCTAGTGTTGCAGTGAAGAACAGGAGATTTCTTAAGCATGGATCTGTATTTTCAGAATTTTGGAGGTGGAATGGAGAATTATCAGTGTTTTCAACTTGAGTATCAGTTTTACCCAAGCATGGATCAACAAAATAGGTATGAGTCATTTTCAAATGGTTTTAATGCTAATTGGGTGGATAATTCATGTTTCAGGTATGAAAGTGCACGAGGACAATTTATTGAGCCATATCCAGCTTACCAGAGTTCATATGAGTTCCAAGAAGTTTCAAAAAATTTTATGCCACAATATTTTCAACAAAATGACCCTCAGATGGATGAATCAACATGGAAACTCAGGGAGATGATGCAACAAATGATCGAACATCAAGAGCAACAATTTTCAAGGATTCAGAACATACAGATTCAATTAGATCAAATTACATCATCTATTAATCAGCTGCAAGCACAAAACTCCAGTGGAGAGATGGAAAGTAACGATTCTGTCAGGTCTGACCCTACTTCCATTAATTCACATGATTTTTCTAATATTTTTTGTGATGATTATGTAATTATGCAAATTTCTGATCCTAATGATTTTGTTGTTGAAGATGTTGTTAGTGATTCAGGTTCTGAACATTTCTTTGAAGATGATTTAAGTGTAGAGGAATGCTTACTGGAAGCATTACCTCAAGAATCACCAAGAGCTGAAGATGTAAGTGTAGGGACTTGTGCTATGGAGCCAAGCACCCAAGAATCACTACATGAGGATGAACATTTACAAGAACAAGAGCTTGAGCCATATCATGATGAAAAGGAGGTAACAATCATCACTCCAGATACTTTTCAAGATGACAAGGTGAGTATTTTTTGTGATTTTTCAGAAAATTTAATTGAGGTACCAATTGTAGACTTTATTAGATGTGATTCATTCATTGATATATTTTATACCCACACTAATATTCTCCTACTTTCTTCTTACCCCACACGCATGTGGGAGACGTTTTCTTTGATTGATGTTGTAGGAGAACATAAGCTTCCGGAGTGGATGCTTACACTGAACCGCCTTAGACCTCCAGAAAAAATTTACAATGGAAAAATGATGAATAAAAAGAAATTGATTGCAACCAAAAGTACTCCACTACCGGCATGGATTATTCTTCTCAATCTTCTTCGACCACCGGAATGAAGGGGAGTTGGTTCTAATTTATCTTTCTTTTGCATTTTAATTCATGCTTTGTTAATAAATTCTTTTTATGCATTTCTTTAGTTACGTACTTTGCACTTGCATTTTTGTTTTTATACTTTGCATTTTTGTCAGTACATAGCATTTTCATTTTGAATAAAAGTCTCCATGGAATTTCTTAAGTAATATTTTTAAGATGGTAAAAGTTTCTTAAATTTGATCATCAATTTTAGGTCATTGGACATGATTGAATACTCTACTTACATGATATTGGTTAGTTTGGTGGTGGATTTCTTCTTTGATTAATTGAGTTGATTGCATAAATATTACCTAGGGAGGACCACCACAAGCCTATACTCTACTATATTTTTGTGTGGCATGTACTCATGACAATTGAAACTCTAGAACTTGCTTTGCTTCTTTTCAAAGTCACAATAGCATTTGTATGCGTGTAAATAAAGGAAATTTATCATTCTTGCTTTCTCATAAATTCCAAATTTCCTTCCTCACAATTTTTCTTGAAACATTTTTTTATCTAGCATTCTAACTCTTGATCACCTTGCTTTGTCTTCATTTCGTTTGGAGTGTTGGTTGAACTCTTGATGAGTTGGCTTGATTAGATGAACAAAAGTTTAAGTGTGGGGGAGGATTGGTATATGTTTAAGGATGATGAAGAATTTAGATGGCTTTGTGAGAATTGATCTTTGATTGTATATGCTTTATTGAAATTGTTGGAGCATTATTAAGTGCCCAAATTGCTTAAGGCAGTGAGGTCTACTGATAGACACTTTCCAGTGAATGTGTGTTGCTGTTGGGAGGCAATAATGAGGAGAATAATTGCATGGAAAAGAATAGTGATACATAGAGTAAGGTGCTAATCTGTTTTATGATTTGAATTTCTGGAATTTTTGGTGCAGAATTTGCAGAGAAAAAAAGTGCAGTAATGTAAAACAGAAACTTAAGAGGAGTCAAGAGTTGAGCTGTGAACTGGATTTGCAAACTGTGGGTGCCAATTCCAATCTGTGGAGTACTATTTCTTTGATGCCAAATTCACATTTTGGCTCTGAATATAAGTAGATAGAAACCAAAAGGAGACGTTTGCTGCAAGAACATAGAAATGCAGAAAGAGGAGGTTTTTGTAGCTATTGTAATCTGAGCAAAATGGATCAGAATTCGAAATTTAGTTGGTAAATATCATTCCACTGATGAAACACTTGGAAATAACATTATAAATTCTGAAAAGTTGAAGAAAAGGACAGTAATTGACACTAAAAACAGTTAGGAGAAAAGCTGGAAAACAGAATGCAACTTTAACTGTTGTATCAAGTTTGTATTCATGTTTATGCACCAGTTTTATGTTTGTTGTTCCTCTCAATTGAACATCATAAGTTCTGGAACTCTGCTACAAGAAATGGTGTGAGTCCCTTGATGAAGAAAATGAGGAGTGGAAGCTGAAAATTCTGAAATTCTGAAACTGGAATCTGGAAACTAGAATTTAGAACTTAACTCTGAATTGGATTCTGGATTACTAATTTTCTTTCATCAATGACTTTGAATTGAAGCTGAATTGAGGAGTTTACTAATTTCTATATCAATCTATCTCTTTTGATTAGTGAAGGACCAATTTCAGTCATGCTGGAAAGTCAGTCAACTAACAAGTTCGAAGAGTGTTTACTCACTTAAATGACTACCCAGGTGCTGTAATTCCATAAGTGGATCCTGAACCTAATTTACAAGTAACTGAAAGTTGTTGCTGCTGTAAGTGAACAACAAGGTGGAACTAAGTTTTAAAGCAGAGATGCATAAATGAAGTTTGAAATGAGTTTTGAAATGTTGTAATTAGCATGCCCTTATACTTCTCTTAAGGAATTTCAGAACAAATACCATGATGTAGAGTATGCGGTTCAGAAGATGTAGAACCTGGAATTGTCAAATTGCACTTTGTAGTGGCACAAAGGAAGTGTATCGAGAACCAAGTACGAGTGGCAAATTCATTTTGCAACTTCTGATCTTTGGCCATTTCAAGTTTCTTATGATTTGAAGCATGAATTCCTTAGAGTTCCAG
This sequence comes from Zingiber officinale, assembly GCF_018446385.1. NCBI lineage: Eukaryota > Viridiplantae > Streptophyta > Magnoliopsida > Zingiberales > Zingiberaceae > Zingiber > Zingiber officinale. Next base: position 25,208,123 of record NC_055997.1, on the reverse strand, counting down.
AGCTCTTCATGACCTAAGCTAGAGTTCCCTCAAGATTCTTTAAATTCTGTTATCTGAATCAGATCTGTTGCATTAACCCTACAGCAGTTTCAAGCATTGATTACTGTCTTTAAATTCAGAAATGCAGAATTCTGAAAAATAAAGTGCCAATTCTGTGCCAATTTTGGAAATGGATTGTAGCCAGTTAGAGTTACTGAAACCTGTAAAGTTTTTTGTGTAAGCATTTGTAAGGATATTAAGAAGCGAGATGAAGAAGTATTGAGAGTTGTGATGGTTAAATAGGGCAGAGTTGATACAAAGTCAATTGTTGTTAAAGAAGCTAGCTGTATGGGTAGATATTGAAAGGTGTTACAATTTCTACATAATCCGGCCAAGTATCCAAAAGTTGTCCAATGCTTGATTTAAATTCTGAAACAGAAATTCTGTTGGAAAAGAAGCTGAATTCCGAAAGTGTGAAATTGAAATATGAGAATTGCAGCTAAACTTGAGTTAGAATTCAAGAGTTCCAATCAAATGATTGCAATCTTCTATGCCAACACTCTAAGAGGATTTTCCAACACTTCTAACTGGGGAGTTTCAGAGCTGAGAAGAAAAGCTGGAAGTGGCAAAGCTTCTAACTTGCCTCTGTTATGATAAAAATTCAGTTTTTGGAATTGTGCCAATTGTGTGCTAATTTCCTCATAAATTCTTGAATCATTGAGAAACTTAAATATTGTTGAAGGTTGTGTTGGTATTGTTGTCAAGAAGATCTGAGCCGTGAGTTAGCTATCAAAGAGATCTGCCATTCTTATGTAAGGGGTGAATTTTAAGTTGCAATGAATTTTAAGAGAGATTTTGAAGTACAACCAGAATCAAGTTATTATCTGAAACTTAAAACTTAAAATTCTGGGCCAGATTTTTCTTGGAAACCAACTTCTGAAACAAAGGATCAGAATGCAGTTTCAAAAAGAGCAGTTTGAATTCTGAAGTTTTTAGCATAGTTTCTGAATTTGATTTGATTAGTTGGTTTAAGTGCTTGGTGATGAAATTGGCTTCCTCTGGAAATGATATAGTAAGAAGAAACTGTTTGAATTGTTCAAGAGAAGGAAAAGAGGTTGACATGAAGCTGCAAAATGGAAATCTGTAGAAATGAACTAATGTATCAACAAGTTCATGTGCAACTAAACACAATAGCAATTTCTCTCTTGTTGTGTAGTTGCTTAAGAAACAAATTAGGAAACTTAGCAATACTGAAATTGAAAATTCAATTTAAATTCTGTTGTTGAAGCTGGATTTGGAAGCTCCATTACTGATGTTGGCAACACTACTGGATTTTGAGCAACTTAAAGCTGCAGCAAAAGGGAAAAACAGAACTTAACACAGGTCTGGAAATTTGCAGAATCTGATGTGGATCCATGTAATTGTAAAAATCAGAGAACTCTGATTCTGGTATTAATTGTAGACCAGCAGCTAAGCGTGTTAGAGTTCTTACTCTTTTGAAGTTTCTATGTGTTGCTGAGTTCTTATAATGCTTTGTAATCAGTGAAGAGCTCAAAAGAGAAGAAAAAAAATTATAGAATCTGATTTCTCAAATTAGTTGTTGGATTCTGATTCACAAGCTGTGAAAGTATGTACCAGTTACCAAGTTAAGTCTCCATTGTGCTAAGTGGTGTTTTACGTTTCTGGATTTAATGAAGTGCAGGAATGTAATGGTGCAATCTTTTCAACCTATTTGCTGGAATTCTGGAGCAAGAGTAGCTGATTTCTGAATGGACAGGGATAAAAAAATGTGAATCAACACAAAATTAAGATATTGAATTCTGTTCTTTTTCTTGTAGTTGCTGCTGTTGAAGAAGGTGCCAGAATCACAAGTAACATTTACATGGTACCTGTAATTTTATAATTACTGCAAACAAAGAAACAGTAGTCAATTACAAGCTGTGGAAGTTGCCACTTAAACAGAGAAATAGAAACTGTTTTAAGGTTTATAATTTTTGAAACTGAAAAGATTGAATTCATATTGGGGAATGCAGAATTTAGTTCAATTGATGGAATTATGTGCAATCTGTAGTTGTTATTCTGGACAGTGAGTGGCTATTGACAGCAAATGAAGGTTGATGTTAGATATAGAAGTATAAATGAAGGCAACAGTGAAGGATGGTATGATTCATGGTATCCAAATTGCAGAAGTTAATTGGATCCTTGAAGTATTGTAGCTGCTGAAGGAGTTCCTTGAGGATTTGATTGGATTCTGATTTCAGAAGCTGCAGCTGAATGCTATAGCGATTTTTATTTCTGAAACTTTTACAAAACAAAGATTGTCTTAGTTATCTTTGTGCCAAAGTTTATGTGGATTCATGATTTTGTTCTGGACTTTACATGAATTGCTGAAATTGCTGAAACAGAATTGTGTGAAGCTGATTTCTTTGTCCAAATTTCTGATAGGAGCTGTTATGTGCTGAAATGAAGGTTGCTGTTGTGTTGGAAACTTGTCTGGAAGTGATAAGAGAATTGAGATTCTTTTCATGCTTCTTGTGCACATAATCTAGAATATGGATTCTGAAAAGCTGTTATGTGGAGCTGAGTTCAGTAGCAGTAATTGAGTTTGGGATTCTGAAATTAGATTCCGAACTACTGGGTATTGCAGTGCTGAATTCAGGAAGTTGGTAAGAGTTTCAAGGGATTATTCTGGTATTTTGTTGCTGTCCATTTACTTGGCTGGAATTTTATAGATCATGCAGAATTGAAATCTAAAACTAGAGTACCAGTTGTGTGCCAAATCATTTTACAATTTCTTCACCAGGAACAGCTTCAATTTAAACTCTTATCAGCCTAATAATGAATGAAAACCTTTGCTAAATTGATTTGTTTATGATTAAAGCTGATTTTACCTTGGAATCGCATTTCTGAAACTTATGTCTAAAATTCTAGACTTCTGTGAGCACTAGCTAGTTGCTACAGTTTTGTAAAATCTGCTGGAGTACTGAAGTTTAGGAATCTCAAGCTGGCTTTTTACTGGGCTAAATTTTAAGTGTGGGGAGTACAGTAAGAAGACACAGAAGACAGAAACAGATAACAGAATCTGGGAAAGGAAAAAACAGTGGCTAAATGAATATCAAGACATTGGAATTTGTTGAGTTTCATTGCCCGAGACGGCCAATGGATTAAGTGTGGGGGAGGGTGTTGGATACATGATGTGAGATAAGTTTCCAAATGCTGAAATTTAAGTTGAAAATGCAAAAACAGTGAAGAAGAAAATTGAAAAAATGGCACATCAAAAGAGTATCAAATATGAAAGATAGAGTATCAAGATTCTATGTTTGCCATCAAATTGAAGGAGAGGTTAGCTTGATATTTTGAATTGGTAATGACAAATGGTAAACAACTCTTTTCACATCAAATTGGTAAACTCATCAAGTATATTCCTCCAATACTCTTATCTTCTCATTTTCTTCATTGATACTTTTTTTTTCTTTTACCATTTCATTCACTTTCATTGTTCTTTTTTTATTCCATTTTAATTCTTGTTGATAAAATCCTTTTGATTCATGTATGCTATGTTTATCGTGGTGGAGAATTAGAAAATAAGCAAGCTTATGGTAGTGAAATGTTATGAGTTGCATTGAGTGAGCTTCACATATATGCATGTTTTGAGTGTGAGGGCTAGAATAGGTACATACCTTGTGAGATTGCAATTTGCTTAATTTTTCAATTGGATTGAAACCACCATACCTACCGATTATTGTTTGGATTGTATTCATGATTGTTTGTGATCTTAAAGATGATCTTGGTTAAATTCTTTTTACTATCTTCTAGGTATTGCTAGGGAATTTGTATGGAGATGATTTTAGGTTTTATTTACTTGCACGGGACGTTCAAGACTAAGTGTGGGGGATTTGATAACCATGATTTTGCTACATTATTTTAATTCATTATGCATGCTTTTATTGGACTATTCACAGCATAATCTCACATTTAGATTGCATTTCATAATTTGCATGTGATCTTGGACTTAATTACAAATTAGCCTATTTTCATGGTATTTTGGTGCTAATATTTGTTTATTATTTTGTAGGCATTAAAAGGGTCATGGACCCGATCAGATCCGACCACATTTGGGTTTAAATCTAGGGCAAAATGAGGCAATCACATCTTGGAGCTATTTGGACCGTTCATCTTCAATCAAGCAGATCTGAGCCATCCGTGGAGGATCTGGTCCATCTGAGCTACAAGGAAGCACATCACAGCCATAGATGAAGATCAGTACCTTTTGATCCAGATTTGGGATGTTTTCCACTGTTGATCAAGCGTCGAGAATCCTCAGTCGTCCGATCAGAACTGAAGTGATTTAAAACCCGCGTGAGAAGCTACAGTGCCTGAGCTCGGTTCGCGATTTTGTGCTACAGTGCCGTCTTCTTCGTCTCCGCGAAGCCGCAGCTCCCATTCCACAATCCAGATCCGATTCTTCTTCTTCTTCAACGACTGCGATCCCGAGCTGTCGGCGTTCATCTCCCGGTGACCAGAGAGCATTGAAGGAGGTTTCCTGATTGCGATTTGGGCTCTGTTTCACCGCCGCATACCCGGTTGAGGAGGTCTCCTGATCGGCGTTATTCGCTTCCACCAGAGCTTGAAGAGAGGTTTCTCAGATGCTTCTGGACATTTTTCGATTGCCATGCCGCAGCGAACCTGGGTCGATTTGGCCGATTGATCTGGTTTGCAAATTTCCAGAACCTGAGCTCTGTTTCTTCGGTTGATGAGGTTATCAGAGGGATGTGAGCTGAAGGGAGGTTTCCAAGATGCTGTGATCATCACCTGGTAATATCTGTAAGCTTAGGGATTGTTGTTGAATGCTTATAGGGGTCCCGAGAGCATTTCTATCGTTTCACAGCAGATTGGAGAAGTTGAGTTCGGGATTTTGGTTTGTGGAATGCTAGGGTTTAGATTTCCTTGTTCTTGTCTTTAATTGTTCTCAAACTAGCTCAGATTATCAGATCTGATTTCCTTTACCTTGCAATTCAGATTTTGTTTCAGTTTTGATAGTTGCTTTCTTTGATTGTTTGCAATTCAAACCCTGTTTAGCTACTAACCTAGTTTACAATTACAGTCATGTTTTCTGCAATTCCTTTAGTTTTTAGTCTTCAATTCAGAAAATCTTTGTTCTAAACTTGGATTTGTTGTGATAGAGATTGAGCTCAAATGATGAAAGAATCACTTAGTCTTAACATTGATACCTCTGTTAACCTTCTTGATTGAGGTTGTGAATTGAAGTTTTGCTAATTAATGGATTAGTTTCAATGATGCAAATTTGAGGAGTGAATGAATTATTGATCTATGAGTGTGATTCGGAGTTGAATGTTAGCTCGATTCATGCAAGAATTGTTTGGTTTCAAGCTTTAAATGTTGATTTCTTATTTCAGTTATTGTATCTTAAGTTCTGTGATTGTTAATTGGATATATAGTGATTGATTCATTTGACTAAATGATGCGTAAATCTGAATTTAACTATGGCCTATTTGATGAGGAGGAAATGGATCATGTTTAGATGAGAATGAATTCTCTTTGATGCTATTCTTGACCTAGTTGGAATTAGATTTTGATTGGAACCAATTCTAGAATTCATACACACTTACTAGTGCTCTTTGGAAAAATACGACTTGGGACTCCTTACTACGACGCGTGTCTTAATTTTAGTGAATTTTCAATCTTTATTAATTTGATGCGCCTTGTGATATACAAAAAGGCCGACACCAACCTGCTTCATGAGATTGAACTTGCTCGACTCGACTCCCTGATAAATCTCTAAGGTTGCTCGGAAGGCCTTCAACTCTTCCTTCAACTTGGCTAGCTCTTCATCTTTAGTAGCGAGCTGGGTCTTCGCTGCAGTCTGGTCGGTTATTCGTCCATCTCGCTCGGCCTTTAATGTGGCCTCCACCTCCTTTAGGTATTGGACCAACACTTGGGACTCCTTATTTTTGACTTCTAAGTCCTTGATGGCCCGGAGCTTCCTGGTGTTGGCCAAATTGAGCTTGGACTCGAAGGAGCTAACCTATTTATCAAGCTGAGACAATTGTACAGCCTGCTCGACACCTTTGCTCTTCTCCGCCTCCAGCTGCTCGGAGCTCTTACTCAGATCGGCTCTTAGTTGAGCCATCTCAGCACTCATCTGCTCTAGTTGCACCTGGGAAACAAATGATTAACCACTCGGTGCCCGTAGCTACTTGACTTCCTACTCCAAAAAAGAAGTCTTTGGCACATAGCCATGCTTCCTAGCCAATACTGCGAGGAAGTAAAAAAAATTTTAGGGCCAAGCGGCAACAAATAGTAACTTGTAAAATACTTACCCCAGTGGATATTTGGGTATGACTGTCGGCAAGCGCCACTAGAGGTATGACCGTCGCATGGGCTCGGGCATCGGCCCATATCTGTGCTAGCGGTCCCTAGATGATTATTTGGTGCTCTGGGGCTGGTGATTCAGCGCTGTCAGAGTCACGCCACTCGTCCGTGGGCAGATGAATGACCGCCGTTATGTGGCGCTGGCCACTCAGAGCAGACGGGGTTGAGGTTGCTCTGCCAGCCGACCTAAACGTTGACGCCGGCCGGATGCTAGACTTCCGAGTCTTCGGCAGTGGAGGCGGTATAAAAGCGACCAGCAGCACACAGATTGTCCCTTGCGACAGTCCGGACAAAGACGACGTCCAATCGGATGAAAATGAAGTTTATGGGACGGTCGTCGCTCGCTCGGGTGCAGGGGTGGAGGTTTCACCCCGCTCAGATGAGATACGTGGACTGGTCCTAGTTGGAGTCCGTGTAGCGGAGGTAGTAGATCAGGCAGCAATCTCCATGCAGCGCCTCTTTCGGCTTATCAACATCTCCCCGGAAGAAGCCGATTCCGAGGCCTCGGCGACTGGAATTACAGGAGGACTCTCGGGCAGTGGATTCACTGCGACAATCGCTTCACCACCAACTGTAAGGCTTGCTACTCTTTTGCTCCCTTGGGCTAGGGCTCCTATGATCTCTCCAAGCGAATCCTCATGAGAGCCGATTGGCTGCAAACCGCGGCTCTCCAACTCAACCACGGTCGTAACATTGATCTCTGCATCCATGAGTTTGGATTTTCCTGTCAGACGTGCACACAACATGACTTGAGATGCAACAGAAAAAAGAGAAATCAGTTAGATTCAAAGGTTAGACTAAGAAAGAGCATACCTAGGCTGAACAGAAGCTTGGTGCGGATCAAGCTCAAGCCAAATACGTAGAGGACGCACTCCAGCAGTAGTTTGTGGATATCATACTTCTGACCAACCAAGCTGGAAGCCGCCTAAAGGTAGTCTGATCGACCCTTGTACCTGCCGAGCGACGATGGATTCACAACCTCTAGCTTCTAGTCGGTCAAAAAATTAGGCTGATCGGGGAATTTGACAAAAAAAATAGTAGTCCTTCCAATATTTATTGGAAGACGACATCTTATCGAAAAAGATCAAGCCCACTCGGGCTTGGAATAGGAAGGTCCCCAGTTCAGACAATTTTGGATAATAGAAGTAGTGGAAGAGCCGGGCGGACAGAGGAATGTTGTGTAGGCGAAAAAGGACTACAACGTCGCACAACAGCCGAAAGGAGTTTGGCACTAGCTGGTGGAAAGAAATCCGAAAGTATTTGCAAACTACAGAGAAGAAGGGGTGGACAGGGAACCGCAGACCGACGGTAAATTGGTCCCTAAAGAAACATACAAAACCCTGAGGTGGCTCATGGGGTTGATCGGACAAAGAAGGAAGGGCAATTTCATAGCCCGGAGGAATTTCATAAGCAAAGTTTAGGCTCTCTGCGGCATCCTCGTCGAATCTAAATTCAACGGAGGTGTACCAGAGGCCAGGAACAAGGACAGAAAGATGGGAGGAATTTGCCATCAAAAATAAAGATTGACAAGAACACAACCAGCTCGATTGAAAAAGAGAGAGGGCACTAAGAACAACCAAAAGATTTGAATGAGAAGGAAATTTTATGAGAAAGGGGAAAGATCGCCAGAGAAGAGAACGCAGGAGTAGATCGCTGGAGAAGAGAACGCAGTGAAAAATCATCGGAGAAGAGCACACAGCGGCAAAATCTGAAGACGAAAGAACAAAGTAGACGACGACGACACACGCGAGGCTTATAAAGCTTGCGGGCGATCGACGACAACCATCCGATCCAGGGTACACAAGCCTAGAAACAAATCCAGCCGCTGAATTTGAAAATGGTGCACGTCATTAAGCATAGGGATGTAAACGAGCCAAACCGAGCCGAACAGTATCAGGCTCGAGCTCGGTTCGTTTAAGTTATATTCGGGCTCGAGCTCGGCTCGATCTCGAATCGAGCTTTTATCACAAGGCTTGAGCTCGGCTCGTTTTAGAATTATCAGGCTCGCGAACAGTTCGAGCTCGGCTCGTTATTAGCTCGATTATCAAAGTTAACGAACCTAACTCGTTAAGCGAGCTCGGGCTCGTTTTCGGGCTCGATTAGAGCTCGTTTTTTTGGTTCATTTTAATGCTCGTTTTAGAGCTCATTTTTTTTTGCTCGTTTTAGAGCTCGTTTTTTGCTCGTTTAAGGCTTGTTTTAAGGCTCGTTTTTTTGGCTCGTGAGCCTATAAATGAACATGTTTGCGAGCTCACGAGCCTAATATCCTTAAGCTCGAGCTCGGCTCGATAAAACTGTCGAGCTCGAAATCGAACTCGAGCTCGGCTCGATATGATAAACGAACGAACTTGAACGAGCTTTTTACCGAATCGAGCTCCGAATAGCTCGCGAACTGTTTGGTTCATTTACATCCCTAATTAAGCGGATGTCCGCCTGTCACATTAGGCGTGCGGCGGCAGTATAGGACACGTGTCCTTTAGTCAACAGGTCACATTTAAAGCCCTTAATTAAAAAGGTATGGTCGCGTGCTTAGCCATAATCTTCAAGGATTTAAGCTGATTTCAAGAAATTCAGATGGCATCAGCCAAAATCACGCTCGCCCGAGGGGATACAGTGAAGGTCGAAAATTATAAGAAGTATTGCTAACCATCTTCCCGATCGACACACAATCTTCCCGATCAGCCAAGGCAAAGTAAAGCCGAGTGGCGTTGGTTCTGGGGTCTCTCAGCCGTTAATGGACCGTGTATCGATCGGGCATTAAGGCACCGACTGTCCAGTCAGTCGGACTTGCAACCTCTTTCGACTAGCCTTGAGGGGAAGACTTGTGATGCGGAGATAAGAGCTTATGTGACATAGGTCAATAGTCACGATGTAGGTCAAAGTCAAAGTGATCAACACTAGGGGTTCAAGCAAGATTAATCCGAGCATGAATGACTACATCAGCCGACCGGAATGATGTTGTTCGGTCGACAGGAAATCAGTCCTAGTGGACCACCCATCCGGTCGGATATGACACCGGCATCATCCATGCAAAGTAATAAAGGAGAAGACTAAAGGTCTTGAGGAAGAAAAAAGTAAAGGAGAACACTCCATCTGTCATTAAATGCACATAAGCCAAGACAAAGATGCCCTATGTAGATAATCAATATCATTAAACAGGAGAAGATGTAAGGTCACTAAGAAAGGTATAAAAGAGCATGACATGTATGAGAAAAAAAGGTCAAGAAAAATAAGTCTCGGTCTATATCATTTTCTATTTTCCTTTCTCTATTTTTAACTTGAGCCAACGTCAAGAACCCTTTTCTTAATTTTGATTTTGTTTTAGAAAGAGAAGAGATATCTTCATCTAGTCAATAAAATTATCACCTCCCTAACTTTCAAACTTCACACCTTCAGATAAGATGATTATATACTTAATAGTTTAACCTTATAAACATGCAGTTTATAAAGCACCACGTCATATTATTAAAATTATTAGTTTTTAGAACGAAGGAAAATTAATATAATTAAGGTAGTGACTTCTCAACTGCTCCTATGGTTTAATAGTTATTATTTAGATTTCAGACAATTAACTATATATATACATCTGCTACAGCACATCATCTTGGAAATCAATTTGGCTGCATATTCTTAGATGTCAGATTCTTCGAACTTTGTTCAATTTCCTTAATTTCATCAGGTAGGTGAACTCGGAGTGGCGTGCCGTTTCATGTTTCATCATCATGAGAGCGTGCCGCGGCCGTTTGGTTAGGTTTTGATGTTGACGAGTTGGTGGGAGGATCGACACAATCTCCGCGATTCCGGCGTTCATTAATTCCTCCTCGTGACACTTCTTCTTTCTGGAATTTACGACAACATCGCTCTTGTTTGCCGTGCCATCACGTTTACCACTTTCGCTACACTAAATAACATTCGATTAGATTTCAGTTTACGATGATATAGAGTATTATCATATAACATTTTAAGATCAAAATTTGACGTGTACAAATATTCAAGTATGTATTACTCCACGCAGAATTTATCTTCTTAATTTGATAGAGGCGTTAAGGAAGAATGAATCATCTGTTTTTACTACGGGGATTATGTATTTCTATCCCTATTTATTATATCACATCCCTATTCCATTAGATTTTTTTGCATCACAGTCATGGAGTCTTTCCACAAACTCTTTCATTACCATAAAAAATTTTACACATTTTTTATTATCAAAAAATCTCTTAATAACTCTTTCATGAATTTCACATTTTTTATTATATATATATATATATATATATATATATATATATATATATATATATATATATATATATTTCATCTTTCTATTTTTTAATCATATATAATTAAATTTTAATAAAATTTAAATTCATAAATAGCTAATCAGAAATAAAATTTAAATTCATAAATTATTAATTATTAATCAGAAATTATTTTTTAATATTTTAATAATTTTATTTTTTAAATCAGAAACAAAAACTATTTAATAAAAAATAAAATAAAGAAGAAGTGTTCCAGAGCCGCTTCCCCATAATTACATGCTGGAGCCATGTCACAGTGGAGCTCCTCCTTTTGAGCTCTCATTATGGATGTTTTGAAGTCCTCTCGGGGCGATGCGATGATTAAGACATGAGGTGTTGTCACATGAGATCTTGGGGTCGAAACTTGGTGTGACTGAGCACAACCTCCCCCATGTCTTGGTCATTTACACTAATGGCTAGTAGCACGAATCGCCTTTTGCCACATTATGGATATTTTAAGATTAATATATATATATATATATATATATATATATATATATATATATATATATATATATATATATATATATATATATATATATATATATATATGTTCAAATCTCAAATACAATATATTTACACGAATTTTCCTTCAAATAAAAGACATAACTAAATGATAATGAGCTTCTGGATTTACTATCATATGTGTTTCTTGATTTAATCCAATGAAAAATTTATATAAGGTCAAATTCATCATTAAAAAAAATAAATAAATAAATAATAATAATCAATGAGACTATTAAAATTATCATATCATACAGTAAACATACCAAACCTTTTCTACCTGCTTTTTGGCCCCTCGTATTTGTACCTGCTCTTCTAATGCGGCACGTCATTCCTATGGCTTTTGGTGACCCCTACAAAGTACAAACACGAGCTCTCTTTCCTTTCCCCCTCTTCTTGTTCTCATCGCGTCTCGTCTCGTATATGATTTAATCCTGGCCTCTAGTTACCTGTCTGTTGTTTGTGCTCGAGTAGGTTCGAGGCAGCGGCGAAGCAGCGGCGACGAGGAAGGGATCTGCGGTACCAAAAGTGATTTTGTCGGGCCGATTCTTTTCTTGTGATCGTATCAAAGGCGCGACGTCAGTGGGTTGCCTTCTGTGTCGAGATACTTAAGGTAGATCGTCTGTTCTGCTAAGCTAAATTCTTTGCGCTGGGAGGATTTGTCTATTGTGCGAGATGATAGTCTGCCATCTCCTGTTTCATCAGCCTTTACGTTTTGTTTTTTTGGAGCAGGTTAGGGATTTGGTTTGGAGGGTTTGAGGAAAAGTAGCAAAGATAGGTTTTTTGAGCTTAACGGTTTGTACTTGTAACTCCTACCTTCGTTTTTAGCTTGAACCTGTTGTGGTTTCTATGATCTTGCTCCTTGGCCGATCGTTGTGGAATTTTTCGTATAGATGCGATGGTTTATTTTACATACATATGTCTTAATTTGGCCCACTCTAAACAGTGTGGCGTGCGTTTTAGCGTATGCTTTATTCAGTAGTTGGTGGAGGTTGCTTCTTTTCATATTCATAAGCTTCATGTTTTTTGATGTCTGTAATTATCTCCATGCTAATATTGATTGACTTTATTGAAAGTTAATAGAAAGAGGCATTAGTTTTTTGGCCTTTTTTTTCCTGAACACAATTAAATTATTGGATTGTGGAGAAGTGCCATGTAATTTTTCTTTATTGATTTGTTGAGATAAATAAGTACGTGCTGGTAGTTTCTTTTTGTTTTGTAATATATTTGGCGGACTTAATATATTTGGGCAGTCATACAGTGTTTTAGGACTGCAATATGCAAAATTACCATTGTTTCTGGATCCATAAATCTCATACAAAGTAATAATGTCAAAACATTTTCTTTCCCGATCTTTCTGTTTGTATCACCTTTAGGTATAACTGGTTATCAATATGCAGGTAGTCAATTATATGTGCGCGGTTCTGTGACGTCATTTACATACCTCTTGTGCCATTTTCATTCTCTGTTGCTGTTGTTACAATTGAGTTAAGCCCGATGTCATTTCGAAGCATAGTTCGTGATGTAAGGGATAGTTTTGGTAGTTTATCAAGGCGGAGTTTCGAAGTAAGACTCTCAGGCTTTAATGGGCGTCATAAGGGAAAGTCTCAAGTTGCTGGTCATGAAGTACATGAACCTAATCAAGCTATCCAACAAAGCTGCTGGGCTAGCCTTCCTCCTGAACTACTTCATGATGTAATTAGAAGGTTAGACGAAAGTGAACCGACATGGCCATCTCGCAAGAGTGTGATCTTTTGTGCAGCTGTTTGCAAATCTTGGAGGCAGATGTGTAAAGAGATTGTTCAACGTCCAGAGCATTCTGGGAAGCTCACTTTTCCTGTATCTTTAAAACAGGTAATCTTTAAGAAAATTATGGTTAATCTCTTTTGATTATTTGACAACATAGATGAACACTTAGTTATCTTTGAGAAATTAATCACTGTCAAATATATTGTTTATTTTCATTACTATATATAAAAGTTATAGGTATATACTTGGACTGTTTAACATTAGTTACAACCATTTTGGTGAGCATTGAGGAATACTCAATGGTTAAACCAAAAGGACTAAGAACTTACTGTAATCAGTCAAAATACCAGAAATATACAGGCCAACGCCCATATCCATACTTAAATCCTTGAGATCAATCTCTGTGCATCTCCACTTGTTGATCCAGTGAACATCAAAATCTGAAAAAAAAAAAAAAATTCAAGACTAATTACAAGCTGAATACTTCTTATAAATGTAATCAAAACTCTGTGAAATCAAGCATTAATCAACCTTCATATGCAGTAACAATTCAGCCCCCATTAGGTTCAACATCACACATGAAAATCATTAAATTGCTAGAATCAGAAGATTTTACAAGATTATAGCAATAAATTCAACAATCAGAAGGTCACTTCACCAACTATCAGCAAGAATGAAATCATCAGCTTAACACACCAATAACTTTACCAAAAGTCAATGGTTCAGAGAAAAAAACCCATGATAAGATTCAAAAATTAGTGTTAAGCTCAATTCTGTAGTTGAATGAGCTGTGATCCTTTTCTAGTCAACTTTGGACCAAATTGATTCTGTTGCCACTCATTGCCTATTAGTTCTACCACTCAATCCAATTTATATGTGATAATAGATCAGTCAATAATTGAAATGACTCATAATTAATTGTATATGGAAAGGAAAACACCTTACTCAAAAAATACTAGTATGGAAGAGTAATTAGGTGCATCTACAAGAAACAATAATGAGAAAAATAGATTAACATGACATAGACATACACAGTTAAGGCCAATAGCTTCTACTGTCATGCTAGTTAAACAAATTATGGTTGTGTGATAGGTTGAGAAAGATCAATGGAAATTGTACTTAGTGTAATTAAAAAGTGGCTTAGAAGGTGGATATTTGTAACAATATTTTCTTGCATTGATTTCAATGGTGAGATACAATCCATGTTGCTGACCTTTAAAAGTTGAAACTCATATATCCAATACCTAGAAGTTACTTCAGCAGTTCTGCTACTAAAAATTTAATTAATAATTTTTCCTTGTAAAATTTCATTACATCATTGATTTAGGCCTTTTCCTCTGTACAGCCTGGAGCTCGAGATGGGATGATCCAGTGCTTCATTAAGAGGGATAAGTCAAGGTCGACTTATCATCTCTATTTATGCCTTAGTCCTGGTAAGGTTGCTCTTTCATCATACTCCTGTTTTACATTTGTAGCGTCCTTTATTGATGTGCAAAAGGTGTGCATTTAATTATTCAAAGGAGCTAAATTAATACCTCATTTTAGCAAGTTTTCTTGCTTTATTGATGACCTAGTGAAATTGAAACAAAATTTTCATACTTCTTTCTTAATTGATGCCTTTAGTCAAGTTCCAGAAAATTGTCTAATTGGCTAGTTCATTGATCAGATGTCAATCTCTGGCTTCTTATGTCACTGTGTTAACTTTTTAGTCAGAAAAGTATCTGACCTTGATTCGGAGATTCAGGATTGTTGCCTAAAAATGCTTGGCAATCTCCACTTTTTGCACTGGTGCTTTTTACCAATCTCTTAATGCGAGTTCTCTCTTTTTACCAATGTGTTTCTGCTCTTCTTTGTTTACAATTGTTGCTATCAATTTTTAGTCTACATGTTTTGTCTCTTGCATTGCAATTCTGGCTCACTAAATGATAATCCATGCTAGGAGACTAGTATGGTTCTCTATGCTAAAGATTTAATCTTCCGGATCATAGAATTGGTCGAGAAATTGGTAGTAAAATAGGTTCTTCATGATTGTATATATATATTGTGTGTGTGTGTATATAATTTTTAGGCTCTTAATGTCTGCATTCAGTTACAAGGTTCTGCATGTTATTTTTCTTGAGCATTCTAAGATGGAACCCTTCCTATTCTTGAATCTGGAATTCTGTTTTCTTATTTGGCTGACAAATTTCCTATTTAGATTCTGTTTTGTGACGTTAATTATAAACCCTCAGATTGTCCATATCTACTCCTTACATTTATTATTGCTTATCTATCCCAAAAGTTAGTTGATGCTTTTGCAAGATAAATTTGCAGTGAATACGCTTTTGCATCTTAATTTAAGTGTCTATAAAAGTTGGTTGATGCTGTTCTTCATATAGGCATTCTGGATATGACACATGCTCTTTCATTTTTCTTTTAGCTTGTAATCTTAATTTTTTTTCATTCATTACTGGATTTTGATGTGCAGCTGTGCTTGTTGAGAATGGGAAGTTTCTCTTATCTGCTAAAAAGAACAGAAAAACTACATGTACAGAATACACAATTTCAATTGATGCTGGCAACATATCAAGGTCAAGCAGTGCATATATTGGGAAGTTGAGGTACTAATTCTTTCAAAGATCCCCCGTAAATTGTAGGTGGAGGCGAGAAAGTCGAATCTAGTCACTTTCATTTGGCATTACAGGTCAAATTTTGTTGGCACAAACTTCAGAATCTACGACACTCAGCCTCCATACGATGGGGCTGCTCTTTCTCCTCCTGGTGGAATAAGCCGAAGATGGTACTCAAAGAAAGTTTCACCCAAGGTGCCGTCAGGTAGTTATCCCATAGGTCAGGTGACATACAGATTGAACGTGCTAGGAACTCGAGGACCACGAAGAATGCAGTGTGTTATGCACTCCATTCCAGTATCAGCACTCGTACCTGGTGGTACAGTCCCTGGCCAACCTGACAATCTCGTTACACGTTCCTTGGAGGATTCCTTCCGCAGCCTTTCCTCCATTTCCTCTTACATGGATCAATCCTCCGAATTCAGCAGTGCTCGTTTCTGCAATATCACTCAAGAGGTACTTGCAGAGACTGATGTCAAGATGAATCCATTGGTACTCCACAACAAGCAACCTCGGTGGCACGAGCAGCTGCAATGCTGGTGCCTCAACTTCCGGGGCCGTGTCACAATTGCCTCAGTGAAGAACTTCCAGTTGATTGCAGCGACACAGCCAGCCACTGCCACTGCTAGCCTGGCAACTGCATCACAGCCAGCTGCGCCAGGGCGGGACAAGATCCTACTGCAGTTTGGAAAGGTTGCAAAAGACACTTTCACAATGGACTATCGCTATCCGCTCTCCGCATTCCAAGCTTTTGCCATCTGTTTAAGTAGCTTCGATACCAAATTGGCCTGTGAATAGAATAAGAACTGGCAAACCAGGTACCCCTACCTGCTTCATCTTTCTCATTCTTGCCATTGCCATGTGTGTTGTACAAATTGGACTTGTAATTCTGAACTGCTTATTTGTCAATGGGAATGGTGTTTTGTGGGCGTTCCATGTGATGCACCAACTGGCTGAAAGCATGGAAACTGACAACATGAGTAGGCAGTTCCCTGTATGTTTTGAGCATTTCCTGCTCAATTGATTGTTTTTATTTTCTTGATAACTAGTCAGTGTCAGTGATTCTGATGAACTGGCAGCCCATATGTCTGTTGCATGTAGTGTCTGCTATTGCTAGGGTGTCAGACAGACTTCATCATTCCATCTCATCTCATCTGCCAACAGCTCTAACTAACAAAGTCGGTTAAGATCTATTATTATCTACTGTTGTCTCAACTCTGCAATGTTGCATAATCCCTCCCTCACCATTAATGCCACTCACATTGCACATCATTCAATTCGTATTTTGTTCTCCAGCAACCGGCTTCCACGTGATGCACTGCCTCAATCTGTGCCCTAATGTGCTGCAAATAAGACATTTCTTCTGACAACCATGTCTTTTCCCTGCCCAATTATTTTGTTTTATTATAGGATCGCCCATCATTTACGTTTTCATTTTCATTGGCTTCTCATTTCTGATTAAAATTAAATAAACACCCATTTTATAGCCATCGATCTAAAATATTCTTACAGTTATCAACTTCTATGGCTAAAAGCTAGCATGTGGCTATTACAACTTCTAGAACAACATTAAATTTAAGGGTATTTTTAAAATAAAATAGATATTTTTTTTTAAAGAGACTAATTTGATGTTTCTTTGAATTTGGGGCAACGATAAAAATATTCTATTGTCTCTCAGACATCTTTCCGTGGCACCGGACCGGATTCAACTTTACACAACCCGATTCTTCCAGATTTTGGTTCATTTGGAGGGCGGATTCGGAAGTCGGCTCGACTCGGTCACCACTAAACCACTCCAGGCCGTGCGCGTTCGACTTTGGTTCTATTTCTACATCCCCATCGCCTTTTTCCAGATCCGCCGTTTCCGCAATCAGATTATTCAAGTTTTCCGTATGAACTCGACGATGTGAGTGATCATGCCGGCTATGGATTGCCCGGCTTCCGCCCCCTTCGCCTCGCTTGGCCGCTCCATCCTCAGCCTCCGCCGTGAGCAGGTCCACTCCGTCGACGGCGGCGGTCACCACGATTCGCCGGGTGGGTCGTACGACCTCGAAATCGAAGCGTTTCAGAAGCACGTCGCGGACATCTTCCTCGACCTCGCCTCCTCCTCGGGGGATGAGCTGCTTTCCCTTCCCTGGCTCCGCGAGTTGCTCGATGGGTTACTCGTCTGCCAGGATGAGTTCCGTGGGATCCTGTTCGGCTGTAGGGACGGCCGGAAGGTGGACCTCTCCCGTCCGCCCCTTGACCGCTTCCTCTCTGACTTCTTCGAACGCTCCGTCAGGGCGCTCGACGTCTGCAATGCTGTCCGGGATGGCGTCGACCAGATGCGGCAGTGGAGGCAGCACCTGGAGATTGCCATCGCTGCCCTCCGCGGCTCCGGAGTCGGCAGACCGCTCGGCAAGGGCCAGATCCGCCGCGCCTGTAAGGCGTTGAACGATCTCACCCTCCTCTTGCTCGACGAGAAGGAAGCCCCGTGCATCTTGAGCCTCCGCAATCGTTCATTCGGCCGCAGCGGCAAGGAGACGCCGCAACATCGCCGCGTCGGCAGCGCAGGATCCGCCTCTTCCGCAGGACACTACCGTTCTTTCTCCGGGAGCGTCTCCCGCTCCTGGTCCGCCGCCCGGCAACTCCAGGCAATCGGAAACAACCTTAACGCGCCTCGCGGCAATGAAGTCGCCGCCACCAACGGCCTGGCCGTCTTGGTGTTCACTATGAGCTCGGTCCTCTTCTTTGTGACGTGGGCTCTCGTGGCAGCAATCCCCTGCCAGGACCGCGGGCTTCAGACTCATTTCTCTCCCCCCAAGCACTTCCCATGGGCCGCATCGATCACTGCACTCCACGAGAGAATATTCGAGGAATCGAAGAAGAAGGATCGCAGGAACTCCTGCGGGCTGCTAAAGGAGATCCTAGTGACGGAGAAGTGCAGCCGCCAGCTGTTGGAGCTGCTAGATCCAGAGATAGAGTTTCCTTTGACGGAGGAGAAAGAGAAGGAGCTGCGGCAGGGCGTGGGAGAGCTGGCCGAAGTCTGCGATTCCTTGAAGGAGGGCTTAAACACCCTCGAGCGCCAGGTACGTGACATTTTCCTCAGGATTGTGAGGAGCCGAACCGAAGGTCTCGATTGCTTAAGCAAGTCTCACCATTGTGACTGATTCGTGCTTAGGATCGACATGAAAATACTTGATTGCTTTCGACAATACTTGATCTTGGTTTGTGTGCATTTTGGTAACGTGAGGCCTCCAGGTGAGGAGATCGACGTGAGAATATGAAGCAGGTAGTTTTATTGGTATCTATCTATCTTTTATTACCAATGGTGTAGGAAAAGGGGAAGCAGTCGATCGTTGCCGCTTAGGCTGTTGTTTTAATCTTCTCATGCCGAATCCTTTGTAATGTGGTAAATCGTAAGAATCCTCCTCCCATTTTTCTTGGTTATTGTTCTTAGTAGTTCTTCTTTTGCATAATTGTTATTGAATTATATCGCCGATTTCATTATCTCATGGAAGCTTTAACAACCAGATTTGATATGAAATTAAGCTCATACATGGAGAGGCACATTATGTGGTTTTTTTCATTAGTTACAAAGTGTTTTGTGGAAGCTCAGTGCTAGATCAATTACCAGGTTCCAACCTAGATTATTTTGTTTTACAAATAGCTAACCTGCTTCTTATAAACCTTTTAGAGGTCTAGAGCTTCTCATCCAGGTTAACATTCACTAGTTAGGGAAATAGCGATTTACTTTATCAAAATGCATGCCAGTTTAAGTAGTCAATTGAAAAATGTTGAACCAGGTACAATGTTAAATTCGCAGTGGTAATTAGCCATTTGTAAGGGACTGCTACTGTAGCCTTTGTTCATATATATTCAAAAGGTACCAAATGAAATTTTAAGGTCATTCATATTACGTGGTATCAAATCCGAATACATACCTGAATATATCTGCACAGCTCCTGAATATCCTTTCTATATCTAACTAATCCTCACCAAAAAAAATTACGATTTTGGATCCTTCGCACATAATATATTAGCGATGATAAAACTAAATGATGAGCTTTTGTCACCATCCTACTCCCTTTGTAATATTGTCCAAAGACACGAGGTGGACATCTCGGGACGCGTATGCAGCTAATCTTGAATCCTTTATCATAGGTTTGTAATCGGGAGGCACTAGAAGAACAGATGATCTTGTGTCTCCAACATCTGTCCACAAAACATGCATTGTCGGTCCTCATGATACTCTTGTTGATCTCTGGTAGGGAGCCTCCGCTATGCCAGTATCCAAAAAGTGACTACATGACTAGATTGAAGATAAGTCCTCCAGACTGTCCGAGCCCATGACACTTGGGACTAGGACTTCAGAAGAAATCATAAGCCCAGGTGGCTCTGTCATCTTGTGAAAACCATTCTATCAATCTTTGTCCAATAGCCTCACGTGACCCAATAGCCCAAGGATGAGATCTCGTATATTTAGTAAACGCTTGATCAACGGAAAATCTAAATGAGTTGCTTGCCAGGACCACAAATCAATACGACTCAAGTAGTTATGTTATAACCAACTTAATCCATAATACATCCTCGATCATTTTGTTTTTGAATCAAGTTGTTTAGTGAGTATATTCTCGCATTCCAGTTTTATGCCCTTGAAAAAACAATTTCTTCGGTGTGTGGTATGCTTTCGAGCCGTGGACGACGATTTTATATTGCAAACATGTCGACTGCTCATTGATTAAGTAGGAGCTGGTTCCATATTGTGGTTCCATTTGAACATTTCTGACTGCTCAGTTTCAATTTCACTGCAGGAGAAGTTTTTGTAACATGTTTAAAAATGCAACTCTGTACTATTAATACTTTTTAAAAAATCTCTACCATGTCTTCCTATTATCAAATGTTAAGGTTGCATCTTAATTGCGAAAGAGATGTGTTCATATCACTGAAAATTTTCTTGCAAAAGACACATCTAAGAATGCTTCAGAATTCAATGACAATGGAATTTTTGTACATATTCCGAGTTTCATTTGATCTTCTCATATTGAATCTAATTATTTAACTAAATTCCAATTTCGCTTGGTGAATCACCAGATTCAACAAGGACGTCATCACGTTGCTAATTGCACAATAAAGAATTTAGATTAAGTCACTCATTTTAATTTTTAAATTTGGATATTGTACCTCTTTTAATGAAAAATAGTGCATTTTTCATTATTAAAAAAAATAATCTTAATAGGTAATAAAATTCAGAAAAGTGTCAAACATTTTGCTAATTTCAAAATTCCCAAGGATCATATCTGAAAAAGAAATTAAATCACAAGGTGCAAATTGAAATTTTGCATGTATTAATTAGACCTGACCCTTGGTCGGGACCTTAACCATTTTCTCTTAGGGGACCCTAAAAATCTTTACCAATTAGACTATAAAAAAATTGATATTCATATGTGATAACTAATCAATAGTTTACTTTTAATACCTAGATATTTTTTTCAAGTGTGATTTAAAACTTAAAGGATCGAAGTAAGAGCAATTCGGAACGTTAGATGAATAGTTTTGAACATTAAAGAGGAGGAATTTTATTTTATTTTATTTTAATTGTTTAGATTATTTAATATATTTTTTTATAATGACTATAATTTAACCTGTAATCTAAGTGGAACTTAAATAAGAATAATTTTATTTAATGAATTTATAATTTTAATTTTTTGAATATAATAATTTTAAACTGAAGTGACAATTTCAAACAGTGAATTGATGATTCCGAATTATAAATCGACAATTTCAAACCATCACTATTTTGGACTATTAAAGTTAAAGATCAACTCCTTAGAATCATCAAATTAATGATCCTGAACAATCAAACTGTCGATTTTAAATTATCATAAAACTAACAATTTTGAACTGTTAAATCATCAATTCTGAACTATAATCCAACTAACGGATTTGAACTACGATCGGATCTACTATTAATCTTCCCAATGGTTCGAAATGTGTATTTTGTTAAATTGTAGATGGTGGAAGAATAAAATTAGAAAAACTTCACTTTATCGAGCTTGTTAAATAGAGATCGAGGAGCCATGGCCAACGACCTCCTCTTCTCGTCGCCCGGTTGTATATAAACTCCACTTCCCCGTTTTCTTTCCTTCTCCTCTTCTTCGAACCCGTGAGCGACGCAATCTCTGGCCGACGATGTCGCACGGCGACACCATCCCGCTCCACCACTCCTCCGCCCAGTCCGACATCCATGAGATCGAGGACCTCATCAACACCGGTTCCCTCTCCGCCACCTCCTCCCCGCTCGACCGCCTAGCCCTCCTCGAGCCTCCATCCTCATCTCCCACTCCTTCATCCCCTCCGCTGCCTCTCCTCCAACATACCAAAAGCTGCTCCCCGCCTTGCCTCCTCCTCCCCTATCGTCGTTCCCCTCCTCAATCGTTAGGCCCCGATCGAAAGGAGGAATCTCCGAGGGTTTCCGATCGCCGCCCGACACCCTCACGGAGCCTGTATGGGGCACGGTGCAGGATCTGACACGGATCGTGAGTAATCTGAAGCTGGAGGTGTTCCCCAATCCTTTCAGAGAGGATCCAGGAAAGGCTTTGAGAGATTGGGATCTTTGGGGCCCGTTCTTCTTCATCATCTTCCTTGGGCTCGTGCTCTCCTGGTCGGCGTCTGTGGAGAACGTAATAAAACAAATTATGAATAATAAATGCCCATTAAGTTGCGCATTGATGAGGCCCCTCTTTAAGTTGCGCATTGTCTTTTGGAAAATGTTGGATGTCTTCTTTCTTTTGATTGGAAAAATTATGAATAATAAATGCCAAATGGTATTGATCGATCCTAAATTTTTAGTATTTATGGAATGGATTTCACCATTGGTCTCAAACAAATTGGTTATTAAATGCACCCAGAGTTTGTCATATAACAATTTAATAAAGGGCGCACGTGAAAAATCTAAATTTACCAAAAGACGTACACTACTTTGATATTTATCAAAGAACGTACTTTTTTAAAAGTATTTCCTATTTTACCCTCCTGATAATTTGACTTTTCTACTGTTTTTCTTTTCTTCACTATATTTCTTTCTCTTCTCTCTCATCGCTGTCGGCAGAAAATAAGAATAACATTAGTCAATTTTTAATCACATTTTAATACATTTGAAGAAGCCAAAATAAATAATGGACACCATATTTGGACTCCTTGCAATTTTAGAAATCCACAGGAACTGAAATGGGTGCAATCGGAGCTTTCTAGGTCGATCAATGGGTTTCGGTCAAAACCCACTGATGGACCTAGAGAGCTCCGACTGCACTCATTTCAATTTTTATGGATTTCTAAAATTGCAAGGAGTTCAAATATGATGTACATTATTTATTTTGACTTTTTATAAATGTTAACAAGCAAAATCAAAGAATCGGTATAAAAGCCCACGTTGGGCCTGATATGGAATCATATCAGGCCCAACGTGGGCCTGATATGGAATATATGGAATCATATCAGGCCCAACGTGGGCCTGATATCATTCCATATCAGGCCCACGTTGGGCCTGATTTGAGTCCATATCAGGCCCAATGTGGATTTTTTTTGCTAATTCTTTGATTTTGCTTGTTAACATCTATAAAAGCCAAAATAAATAATGGACACCATATTTGAACTCCTTGCAATTTTAAAAATCCATAGAAACTGAAATGGGTGCAATCGGAGCTCTCTAGGTCCATCAGTGGATTTTAACTGAAACCCACTGATCGACCTAGAAAGCTCCGATTACATCCATTTCAGTTTCTATAAATTTCTAAAATTACAAAGAGTTAAAATATGGTGTCCAATATTATTTTTTGCACTCCTAGTGGTGGACCAGAGGTTTTGAAAATCCTAAATCTCTCTTTATTTATTTTTTATATTTTTTGTTGTTACTAGGCCTGATATCTTCCATATCAGGCCCACATTGAGCTTGATATGGGGAGATATCAGGCCCACATTGGGCCTGATATGAAGAGATATCAGACCCAACGTGGGCATGATATCTCTTCATATCAGGCCTAAAAAAAAAAAAAAAAGAGAGATTTAGAGTTTTTCAAAACCTCTGGTCCACCACTAGGAATGTCAAAATAATAATGGACATCATATTTGGACTCCTTGCAATTTTAGAAATCTACAGGAACTGAAATGAGTGCAATCAGAGTTTTCTAGGTCGATCAGTGGGTTTCGATCAAAACCCACTGATGGACCTAGAGAGCTCCGATTGCGCCCATTTCAGTTTCTATGGATTTCTAAAATTGCAAGGAGTTCAAATATGGTGTCCATTATTTATTTTGGCTTTTTATAGATGTTAACAAGTAAAATTAAAGAATCGACAAAAAAGTCCACATTAGGCCTGATATGGACTCAAATCAAGCCCAACGTGGGCCTGATATAGAATGATATCAGACCCACGTTGGGCCTGATATCATTCCATATCAGGCCCACATTAGGCCTGATATGATTCCATATCAGGCCCAACGTGGGATTTTATGCCGATTTTTTATTTTGCTTGTTAACATCTATAAAAAGCCAAAATAAATAATGTACGCCATATTTGAACTCCTTGCAATTTTAGAAATCCATAGAAACTGAAATGAGCACAATCGGAGTTCTCTAGGTCCATCAGTGGATTTTGATCGAAACCCACTGATCGACCTAAAAAGCTTCGATTACACGCATTTCAGTTTCTGTGGATTTCTAAAATTGTAAGGAGTCTAAATATGGTGTCCATTATTTATTTTGACTTTTTGAAATGTATTAAAATATGATTAAAAATTGACTAATGTTATTTCTATCTTCTGCTGACAGAGAAGAGAGAGGAGAGAGATATAATGAAGAAAAGAAAAACAGTAGAAAAAGTCAAATTATCATAGGGTAAAATAGGAAATGCTTTTAAAAAAGTACGCTCTTTGATAAATACCAAAATAGTATACGCCTTTTAGTAAATTTAGATTTCCACGTGCGCCCTTTGATAAATTGCCGCATCTAGCGTATTGTTCTCACTTTAGTTGCAGAACATGTTTTTCCCAGTAAATTCTTCCGTACAGGTAAATATATATTCATAACTTCCATAAACTACTTGCTGCAGTTGACTATTAGATCGAGCATGCTAGGATTTGCTTGACCCATCACGATCAACAGAGCAGGAAACCAGTAACACCAAAATGTAAGAAAGACCATAACAATTCCATTTTCTTGTATCAAGTGTTGTGTTTACATAAATAACCAAGCAAGTTGTATGCATTCTCATTAGGAGAAATTCCTTTATTACCGATAACATTTCTTTATCTTTGAAAGTGAGAGAAATATTAGTTATCCTAGCTCAACTTTGGTGTTAAAGATTACAGAGTAAGGTGCCTATTCTTCTGAAGTCAATAAATTTCATCTTTGAGATATTAGATTCTTGTCAAACATTTCTCCTGGTAAAGAATTTGATTGTCATAAATTGTGAAGACATGGCATCTACAATCTGTTTCGAGTTTAAGGAAGATAAGCCTCTCAGAGAGTTATTTGATGGGGATTGAGAAGGAAATCCAACTTCATAAGTCAATAGCCATGTCAATGAAATGTTAGTTGGTTATGAAAAAGACTAAATTGTACCATCCATTCCTACTGTTATCTAATCAAGTTGAAATTGTCAAGTAGACTTCTTAATTTTAAGGTTGATAATGGTTCCAGATCCTATATATCGATTTTATAGTAATTCATAACAGGCCGATTTTCCCAGGCACTTACTTTTGGTTTTCCGGTTGTCATAGTCTGAAGTCTTTGCCGTCGCATTTGCTGTCCTTGCCGCTAGTGCTGTAATATTGACACTGAATGTTTTGCTTCTGGTAAGCATCTCATGTATCGCATCCACCTCATTTTGGCATAAGCTTTAAGACCCTTTACTAATCTGTTTCATGTTTTATTAACAGGGAGGACAAATCATTTTCTTTCAAAGTTTGAGACTTCTCGGCTACTGTCTCTTTCCTCTGGACATCGGAGCGCTAATTTGCTTGCTGAAAAACAATGTCATGATCAAAATGATTGTCGTCTCAGTAACTTTGGCATGGAGCTCATGGGCAGCATATCCCTTCATGAGCGCTGCTGTTAATCCGAGAAGAAAAGCTTTGGCTCTTTATCCTGTTTTCCTCATGTATATTTCAGTTGGCTTCTTGATCATTGCAATAGATTAAGCCATCAATCACATTTTTTTTCTCCTGTACCATGTTGTCTTTCATATGGCCTCATGTATTCATATGAAGGTTTATTGCTTTTTTGAATCGTCTCCTAGTTTCAGAGCTGCAATTTTGTCCCTTGAATTTGTTACATCTTTATCAAAGTGTGTGCTTTGTCTAACAATAATAGTAAATAAAACAAGATTTAATGCAGGAATCAGCGTCGCCGTAGAACCTCCGATCTCTCATGGTATTCATTCTCCTCGCCACGGCATCAGCCAGTCTCGATCTCAATCCCTGTATATATGCATACACCTCCAATTCGACACAGCAACACACACTCCATTAATCCCTATGGCAACGCACCTCTTCTTCCTCTCTGCTTCTTTGTCTTCTTCACATCCTTCTCGAAGTCTCTCGCCGGCAGCATCGCCATCTACTGGGCCCAGAACCGCAATGAGGGCACCCTCACTGCCACCTGCGCCTCTGGCATCTATCGCTTCGTCAACGTCGCCTTCCTCTCCTCCTTCGGCAACAGCCAGACACCCATTCTCAACCTCGCTGGCCATTGCGACCCATCCTCCGACGGATGAACCAGTCTCAGCGCTGACATTTTCAAGTGCCATAGCCTCGGCATCAAGGTGCTGCTCTCCATCGGCGGTGGTCCCGGAAGCTATGGCCTTTCCTCAGCCAACGAAGCCAGGGAAGTCTGCCTCCTACATCTGGAACAACTTCCTCAGCAGCTCCTCCTCCCGCCCGCTTGGAGAGGTGGCATTGGATGGCGTCGACTTCGACATCAAGGGTGGCGGCAGCCAGTACTCGGATCTCCTCGCCAGGTATCAAATCAAATCTCTCATGAAAGTTCAATTTTTTTTTCTTTGTCAATGTTTATGATCCTTTATTTTATCATAGAAATTCTATATTAGTAGATATTTCAAGAACTATAGCAAGCATGGGAAGCAGGTCTACCTGAGGCCCGCCCCTCAATGTCCCTTCCCTGACTCATGGCTCGCCGGCGCCCTCAAAACCGGTCTCTTTGACTTCGTTTGGGTTCAATTCTACAACAATCTGCCGTGCCAATACAACTCCAGAGACGCCAGCAATCTCGCTGTTGCATGGAAGAAATGGGTCTCGGTTCCCGTGACCGAGGTTTTCCTAGGCCTTCCAGCTGCCCCTGACATCGCAGGTGTTGCCTAAGATTAAAGGCTCCAATTAGTATGGAGGAATTATGCTATGGCCCAAGTACTACGACGATCTCACTGGCTACAGTTCTTCGGTAAAGAACCATGTTTAAGTTCGTGAGTCTTCGGAGTTGTGGATTCCACTTTTCATTTAACTTGTGTATGACCACCTCCATTTTAGTTGTTTCTGAGCTTCTTCTTGTCTGTGTTAATGGCGTGATTTGTGTGATTGTATGTTTTTATTATAAGTCAATCATATATTCTTACTGTCTCTGTGAAAATTTAAGCTTTAGATATTGTCTGATAAACTATAATTTAGGATAATTTTACTCTGTGATTTATTATTTTTTTTTTGAATGGGTTCACTCCACCGTCCTAAAATTTTAACGCACGCACTAGGTCAACAAATCTGGGTTCGGGTCTCAGTTGGGATCCGATTAGAGAACCAGCACAGAAATTCTTCATCGACGAAGCACATTTCAGTCACAATAATCGGCTTAGAGAAGCATCTTACCCTTACATCCGGATTAAATTTAGATATTTCTGTTCAAATTCGATTCATCTTACTAAACACGGAATAATTAAGAAGCAAGAGTTTATAGAAATTGTACTAGGCGAGAATATCAGGTGGCGAAGGACAATTGAATAATAGAATAAGTAGTGTTGAATCAAACGTGGCCAATGCGGTCTCATTATACAAAATGCAGGCTAAGTTCATCGATATGCTCCCGTGGCACCATAAACCAATTCTTCTGTAGCATTGGCTCAACCATTGAGCCAAGCATTATAAAGGCTTGGTATGATTAACCAGCAGCCGAATGGCTTGACATGCACTTGACCTACATTAACTTGGTATTCTGTTCAATCTGATGCTTTGATGGTTTTTGCGGGGAGGCGTTTCTAAAGGAGCAATTGTCTGCGGCATTGTCATACCACCGGAAACAATAATCTCTACACCATCCAAAAACACACCATATAACTTACGCTAGATGAGTTAATCAATATTATCTTGGGCTTAAGTGGTTGATCTAATAATTGAACGTGTTAGTTTTCTCATCTATGATCGCGTGTTGACATTTCTAAAAGAAAGAAGAAACTGAAGGATGTAAACTGGTTTTAGAGACTGACCTATGCCTTCTCGGACAGAGAGGTTGGGTCTGATGATTTCTTCCGAGTTGACCAAGAATATATCTCCAATATATAGATGGTTGGTAGGCACATAAACACTGCACAACTCTTCATCACCTTTGTCATTCTGCAACGTCAATCAATCATCAAATTACAATATCGAGCTAACCAATTTACTGCCAAAGTAGGCAATAGTGCAACTGAGATTAAAATACCTGAAGAACTACGGATGATGTGATGAAACCAAAAGCATACTCTCCAACACGCGGATGGCGAATAATTGCAACCTCTTTAAAAGCGGTGGTGTTTTGATCTGCATAATAGTTGCCAAATAGGATAAGCTTCTTTAGCCTCTCCCTCACTGTCCTTTCTTAGTACTCCATCCAAATACAGCCTTGAGGAAACTGAAAAAAATGGACTTTTATGTTCAAACAAATTCAATACCTGGAGAAATTGCGGTGCTAATTTGCTTTGATGCCGAGTAAATGTGACGTACAAAGGGCATTCTTTTGATAAACCACTCTCCCAACCAGACAACAGTTGCTCCCAGCCATGATGAGGCAAAAATTCCAATCGAGAATATGAATAGCAAAGATGTCAAGAATCCAAGGCCTGCAGTTTCGAGTAGGAAACAAACTTATGCTACTAATAAACCAAACTCCATTTTTTGCCAAAAAAGAATTTACAGCAAGCAAATTTAATGGATTAAGGACTGAAGAAAATATATGTGGCACAGGTGAAGTAAACTAATTTACTATTAAAGTTGTCCTTCCGGAAAGCAAGTTAGAACATGACGTTGAGCATAATGAGCTGTCAAAATACATGTTATATCTAGTTAATACCAGCTAAATGCCAGTCGAATAACATACAACCAATAGCGCCATCAATGCTTTTGTTATCCCGGCAGTAAAGGCAGAAATCAAACTGAATGAAATAATTAAGAACACATACTCTTAATTTCCGTGAACAATGTTAGTGCAGGAGCACCAGACGATCAAACCTGAGTTTTGATTATGACAAACAGTTCAAAAGTTAAGATGTTTTGTGATTTAACAAATGTGACTGAGCTTGCAAGAAAGTCCTAAGTGTTCTTAGGCAAAAGTCCTAGTGAATTCTAGACATGTAGAAAACCCTAGGGGGAGGTAACCCTAGGTCCTAGGGGGTGATAACCCTAGGTTGCAGAAAGTCCTAGCTGCGGTTAGACAACGAAGTTCTGGTGGGGGGACTGGACGAAGTCTTGGCAGGTCGAGAACTTTGGATGAAATCCTAGAGTTGATGACTCTAAGTGAAAATCCTGTGTCGCGGACTCCAGGTGGAAGTCTGGATGGGTCATGGAGCATACGTTCAACATGAAGTCCTAGGCGCTAAGCAAAAATCCAAACGGTCTGGAGTACTGGTCTGACAAAAGGTAATTTCTCCTGAGAGGAGTAGGTGAGGGCGTGTTCTCCGAAAAGGGAACAGTAAGCGTTAGTTCAACCTAGGGTAGTAGACGTCGGTTCGACCTAGGGTTTCTAGGAAATCCGAAAGTTAGAACCAAACAGTCCGGAGACTGGCAAAGTTACATTTTATACTATTTGTCTATTTATCTAACTCTGTTTTGCAAGAAACTAACATTTTACAGGTTGAAGTTTGCGGCCTTAATCGGTCGACCGAACCTCCGGATCGGTTGATCGAACCTCCAGATCGATCGACCGAACCCCGGAGATCATATCAACTTCCAGCTAAGTTTCGACCAAGGGATCGGTCGACCGAACCTTGAGTTTAGTCGACCGAACGGTGGATAGGTGCTGACTCAATCGGACCAGGTTGATCGGACCAGATAAGCCAGCAAGGAAAACAGGATCGGTCGACCGAACGGCGGGATCGGTCGATCGAATGAAGAATCATCTGAAGCAACAGCATCTGGACGGAAAGCCGGGCAGGTTCAGCAGTTTCGATCGACTGAACAGCTGGATCGGTCGACCGATAAGCTTCGAGTCAAACCTAATCCCGAGATCAGTGGATTTGGATCAGACTCGACTCTACTATAAAAAGGAGCCTCGACCAATACTTCAAAATACCGAAACTGAACAACTTCTACTCTCTTGTGCGCTGCTCCGAGACGATTCGACGACGTCCAAACGCTGCTCCGACAATCGACGAACAAATGTTAATCCTTTATTGTTGGTAAACTTTGTTGTTAATTTCAATACTTATAATTGTTATCTCTGTAAAGATTTCTCAAGTTTATAGTGATTATCCAACGAAAACGATGAACGATCGCAAGGCTTGGAGTAGGAGTCGTCACATGCTCCGAACCAAGTAAAATCCTTAGTGTCCTTGTTATGTGCTCTTTACTTTCCGCTGCGTCTTACTTTTGATTTGTGAAAAACAAACGTGAAAGCCACGAACACTATTCACCCCTAGCACGCATCGATTCTATAATTGGTATCAGAGTAGGGCTGCTCTAAATTGGTACAACTACCGTTCAAGCATTCTTTGTCACTTTTTGTCCGTTTTTTAAAAATAAATTCTTATGTCTTTTTTCTGTTTTCAAATTTTTGCTATAAGTCAGGATTGGTCTAATAACCTCTCCAAACAAATTTGTCGATTCGTCGAATTTTTTCTCGAAATTGGCGCAACACCATTCGAACCGATTTATTACCTTATTTTCTTACCACACTACTAAACCAAGACTAAGTCTTGGAAAAAGTTGTCGTTTACAAGTGTCTTTTTCTAAATGGCCCACCAAGAAGTTTACAGTACTGCCCGACCACCACTATTCTCCAGTGAAAACTTCGAATACTGAAAAAGCCGGATGGAGTACCATCTCAAAACTCAAGTGGAAATGTGGATCATAATCTAAACCGAATTCACATTTCCCACAGAAGATGGATTGTTCATCTCTTGCGACAAGTGGGACGCACCAACAAAGAGGAAGATCGAGGTGGATGTAAAAGCGACATGTACACTCCAATGTGACTTAACCAAAGACGAGCTAAATCGGGTAGGCCCATTTAATAACCCTAAGGAGTTATGGGAAAAATTAATCGAACTGTACGAGGGCACCGACGATACTAAGGTAAGCAAAAGAGATATAATTTTAAATAAATTATATAATATAAAAATACAGGATGGTAAATCGGCGAGTCAACTACACGTATGCATCCAAGACCTTCTCAACGGTCTCCACGCAATCGAACAAAAAGTGAAAAACCATGACATCATCAGGTACACATTAAACACCTTTCTAGGAATGCACTGTGGGCATCAATGGTAGATGCTTACAAGGCATCTAAGGACCTTTCCATAATTAGATTAGATGAATTGTTTTCTGAATTTAAACTTCATGAACAAATTAATACTACTAGGACCGAGAAAGGTATTGTGCTACTTGCAGGGAAACTCGTAAACAAGAAGTCAAAGCTTAAGTACCGAACCAAACCCGAATCCGAAGACAAATTGGATTTCAAAGATGAAGACGAAGTCACCACCAACTAGTCAAACTAGTTCGGAAAGTACTTAAGAAGAAGAAGAAGATGACTCAATCAGACACGAAGGCCAAGTCCGAAGTTATCTGCTATGACTGCAACAAGAAGGGGCACTACAAGTCGGAATGTCCAAACCAGAAGCAAAGAAGAAAGAAGACTTTGAAAGCAACATGGTACGAATCCTCGGAAGACTTTGATGAAGAACACGAGCAAGCAAGCTTCCTTGCTCTACCAATACAAGCGTACGTGCCAAAACCGAGTCTGAGTCCGAAACCGAGAGCGAATTGGAAACCGAGTTCGCGAGAAGCCACGGATCCGTATCAATTTCCGAATGACCTAACCACACTGTAAGTTCTTCTCAAGTAAATAAGTTACATAACCTAGTAAATTATCTCATGCGCAAGCTAGCCAAATCCAACGTTCGGGTTAAGTCACTCCAAAAGAGGTAACAATCCTTAAGGAAGTGACTAACCGAAGCTCCTTAACTAAATCTGTTCGGACTGGAACTTCAATTCAAGTCCAACAACTTGAGGAAGAAAATTCCTATATGAAAAGTCAAGTCAAGGAACTGAAGGATAGATTAGCACGGTTCACCTTGGGTTCCAAAAATCTTGATATGATTCTTGGAAAATAAAGAGCCGTATACAATCGATCCGGACTTAGGTATAAGGCTAAACACAAATTTAAATCTTATTTGTCTCTCATTAATCAAACAAATAGAAGAGTAGTTTAAGCATGGGTGTCCAAGTCTAACTTGATTAATCAAGTTGGACTTGATTAATATTGAATCCCTAAGGATCAAATCCACTAACTTGATAGATCCTATCGAGGCTATGATCCAGGGGGAGCCAATAGAAAGACCATCTTCATTAATAGATAGACTTGCTTGATGTTTGCTTTACTGTTTTCTTTATAAATGCTTAGACTAGGGTAGATAATGACTCAGGCTTAATCAACACTTGATTAGTTAGACCTAGAATTTTCAGAAAGAAAATTAAACATTTAATTTCTTTAAAAAGCTTTATCTAGAAGTAGTTGTTGCTCCAATACCCAAGAAGGCCTAATGCCTCGCCACAGTCTGGAAATCAATTATTGAAATGGATGTTTAATTGACTAACTATTAAATCTTAGTCTAACTCAAATGTAAATCAATCCTTAGATTTAAATTTAAATTAAAGATTAAATTAACAATCTCACAAAATCCATAAGGTACCGAATTGACAATCTAGAAAGGGTGAGATGGATTTAGGTTTAAATTGAGAATGAGCCTAACCAATTCAAACCATTCAAATTCAAAATTAATTTTAAAATCTTAATTAATTTCAAATGTTAATTAATTACAAACCCTTGATGAATTCCAAAATTTTAATTAATTCTAAAATTTTATTAATCTTCAAACTCAATTATTCTTCAAATTTAATTATTTTCATATCGGAAATTAATTTCAAATCATAATTAATTTTAAAATCTTATTGATTTTCAAATGTTATTTAATTTTTAAAATCTTAATTATTTTTACATATTAATTAAAAGTTTCAAAATTCAAAATTTAATTATTCAAACGTAAATATTAAAAAAAATTCAAACTCAAGTATTTTAAAACTCAAACTTACTTTTTATTTTGAAAGTTTCAAATTCAGACTTAATAATTTCCAAAATTCAAAATCAACTTCAAAATTAACCTAACTCCATCTCAGAAGCTTAACATGTTTGACAATTTAAAAAGGGTGAGATGAAAAATCAGGAAAATGAATGATTATTTTAAATATGTTCTTAATTTTTTTATGCTTGAACTCTAGGATTCCCAAACTTAAATAAGTTACCTAATTTTTTGGAGGGCATTAATCAAGGGGGAGAAAAAGGGAGTTAAGTTAGAGTATTTTTCAAAAGGAAGTTTAGTTTTTTTTTTTTTTGTTTAACTATTTTTGAAAGTTTAACTATTTTTAAAAAAATAATCTTAAATATTTTTGAAAAAGCAATTTTAAATATTTTTATCTAGAAAAATAAGTTTTTGAAAAAGTATTTTTAACTAAGGTTTTTGATTTTGTTTTTCAAAAGGCTAAGTACTTGACAAAGTTTTTTAAAATCTAAGAATTTAGCTAAACTTTTTTATTAATAAAAAAGCTAAGTTCTTTCTCAAAACCTTGAGGAATCCTTTAAAAATTCTCTCAAGGCTTTACAAAAAGGCTATGCTTCTTGTTAATTTAAAAGCTGTAAATTTTTGAAAAACTAAACTTCAAAAACTATATTTTTAACCAAGTTCCTTCTAAAAACATAAATATTGTTCAAAAACTTTTTCTACAAGTTTTTAGTTATGTTAAACTCCCTATTTGAATTATTTTTTCTTTCACTCTCCTTTTCAAAGTTTTTCAAAACAAAAATTCTGCTATCTCAAAAAGAAAAATTTTGTTCCAAAGTATTTTTCAAAGTACTTGAAAAGCTAAAATATTATATTTTGAAATTAAGTGTTTTTTCCTCCCTAAATTATTTTTGATGTGTCAAAGGGGGAGAGAATATTCAAAAGTTGAGGAGAGAAAGTTACGGGATTAAGGGGGAGCAAAGAAATTAAATCTTTTTCTTTATAAATGAATCTCTTAACTTTTGCTATATGTTGGATTTTTTTTTATATGTTTTACTTAACTTTTTATATGTTGGATTTTTATATGTTAATTCTTTTTTTTTAATAAATGAATCTCTTAACTTTTGCTATATATTGGATTTTTTTTATATGTTTTACTTAACTTTTGAATCAAATTGTCATAATAAAAAAGAGGGAGATTGTTGGTGCAGGGAGTACCAGACGATCGAACCTAAATTTTGATTATGACAAAAGGTTCAAAAGTTAAGATGTCATGTGATCTAACAAGTGTGACTGAGCTTGCAGGAAAGTCCTAAGTGTTCTTAGGCAAAAGTCCTAGTGGATTCTAGGCAGGTGGAAAACCCTGGGGAGGTAACCCTAGGTCCTAGGGGGTAGTACCTAGGTTATGGAAAGTCCTAGTTATGGTTAGGCAACAAAGTTCTGGTCTGGGGGACTGGGCGAAGTCATGGCGGGTCGAAGAGTTTGGGCGAAATGCTAGAGTCGAGGACTCTAGGTGAAAATCCTAGGATCGTAGATACTAGTTAAAAGTCTGGACGGGTCGTGGAGCGAACGTTCAACATGAAGTCCTAGAGTCTCAGACGCTAAGCAAAAGTCCATACGGTCTAGAGGACTGATCTGGCAAAAGATAATTTCTCCTTAGAGGAGTAGGTGAGGACGCGTTCCCCAACGAGGGAATAGTAGGCGCCGTTCGACCTAAGATTTTCGGGACATCCAAAAGTGAGAGTCGAACAGTCCAGAGACTGTCAAAGTTACATTTTATACTATTTTCCTATTTCTCTAACTCTCTTTTGCAGGAAACTAACATTTTAAAGGTTGAAGTTTGCAGCCTTGATCGGTCGACCAAACCCCGGAGATCAGATCAACTTCCGACTAAGTTTCAACCAAGGGATCGGTCGATCTAACCTCAGGTTCAGTCGACCGAACGGTGGATAGGTGCTGACTCAATTGGACTGGGTTGATCAGACCAGATAAGCCAACGAGGAAAGAAGGATCGGTCGACCGAACGGCGAGATCGGTAGACTGAACGAAGACTCATCCGAAGCGATAGCATCTAGATAGAAACCCGGGCAAGTTCAGCAGATTCGGTCGACCAAACGGATCGGTCGACCGATAAACTTCAAGTCAAACTTGATCTCGAGATC
Organism: Zingiber officinale; assembly: GCF_018446385.1. NCBI lineage: Eukaryota > Viridiplantae > Streptophyta > Magnoliopsida > Zingiberales > Zingiberaceae > Zingiber > Zingiber officinale. The sequence continues at coordinate 25,172,917 of NC_055997.1, read as the reverse complement.
AGTGCATCTAGATCAGACTCGACTCTACTATAAAAAGGAGCCTTGACCAGCACTTTGAAACACCAAAACTGAACAACTTCTACTCTCTTGTGTGCTGCTTCGAGACAAGTCGGCGACGTCCAAACGTTGCTTCGACAATCGACGAACAACTACTAATCCTTTGTTGTTGGTAAACTTTGTTGTTAATTTCAATACTTGTAATTGCTATCTCTGTAAAGATTTCTCAAGCTTACCGTGATTGTCCAACGAAAGCGATCAACGATCGTGGCCTTGGAGTAGGAGTTGTCACAGGCTCCGAACCAAGTAAAATCCTTGGTGTTCTTGTTCTGTGCTCTTTACTTTCCGCTGTGACTTACTTTGTGATTTGCGAAAAATGAACGTAAAAACCACGGGTGTCGATCCTACAAATAGCTTACCACATTCAAAGTTACGTTTTCTTTTAAACTATGATTTTCGATTACATTTTTTTAAGAGATCACCAATTGAATTATTCTACGAAAATAGTCAAATCTATTGTGACTGTTGGAGAATGCAGTCAAACTTACCAAAGAAAAAAAATCCATTTCCTACCGAAATAAAGGGGAAATGGAACACAATCAAAAATAGGGAAGCAAGAAATAACTCACCAAAGATGTCTACCCCAAGCTTGTTATACAGTGGACTGAAGAAACCATCAAAGAACTGAATAAACCACCATGTAATGTAAAAGGTGATTGCAACAGGAAAGAGAACTACACTAGAAGAAATTAGAAAAAAAAAAGGGTTAGAATAAAAAATCAATAACATCAAAGCATAGGAATAAACACGAGAAGCTGTACCATCCAGTCACGAACTTTTTTGACACCCAACTCTGGAGAACGGCAAAACAAGCCTGTGAAGGGTGGCAAAGGAATCAGACTAGATGTTATGGAGGAAATCACATTCTCTCAACAGAAATGAGAGTATGCAAAATATAATTTTGAAAAATATTCATGTGCTAAACAATTGCAAGCTGAAATGCAAAAAATCCACATGTAATATTGAAGACAAGTCAGAATAAGAGATACAGAAGAAAAGTATTCCCAATCATTTAGGACTATTGATTATCAGGAAATGTTTGTATATGACCGAAAAATAAGAAAGACCATCAAGATACAAAGCAGGCATAATGGACTTCTAATACCAGTTATAAGAGAGAATAAAAAGCTTCCGGACATCATCTAGCACATTCTATTGTTCATATGATTCAAAGATTCATATTCTTTGTAAAATGCACAACACAACTTGATACAAGCTCCGTTTTTTTAGTAAAACAAGAAAAAAAAAAATAGCCAGTAGAAAAAGCTGGAAATTGTTGTTCTTTTGGAGTGAGTTTCCTTGAATTGTGGAGTAAATGGGTGTCATTCCCTTGCTGAAGTAATTAGAATACCTATTAAAAAGACATACTGGTTCAAAAATCACCATCATTTTATAGCAAATTTCTGTATGCAAAAACGAGAGTCCGTTTACTGGTAGAGAGGGAGGTTTGTACAATTCTCCTACAGAATTGAATGCCACTTTTAGATGGGAACAGCATGGTAAATTGTGAGGTGCATATTATCCTGGAGAACACAAATTGAATTCACCCAAGACTTTGTTTTCTGTATCCTGAAACAGCATCATAGTCATAAATTGCCTGCCTATGCGGCTGCCCACCCCAACCAGTCAGTAATTTATTGATTTCCATATCAACCAGTAAATTAAAGTACTGACATCTGCATCAACATGGTATCCATGACTTCCATAGATTTTCACCATTGTCATACGTTCTCTATCTTCGTAATTTTATGTTTTGTTTTCCATACTAAAAAGTTGGCGTATCACTTTTAATGTTAGTGTCCCAGTGTCCCTTAGCAAGAAGTCACAGCATCACTATGATACGAATGCATTTCACCAAACTCGATCAAACTTATCCAACCAAGCACCCTCCCGATCTGAACTTGTCCACATTTCTTATAAATCTAGAACCCTAATCCACCATTTCAAAGTTTAAAGCTAACAGAAAAAGGAAAAAGCGAAATTTCCGGTATAGGGACTCCAAAACGCAGTCCCACTGATAAGCATACAAGACAAACACGATAATTATCCGAGATGCACGCACCTTCCGAGTGGAGGAACTCGGCGTAGCTGGGGGCGCTTTGGCGGGGTTTTCGGGATCCACCGCCTGGCTTAGCGGAATCGACGTGGACTCCTTCTCCTCCGCCATCTCCCTCTCCTCTCCTCTCATCTCCTCGCGTCTCCTCTTCTCTGCTCCCTCCTTCCTCGCCCGATCTCGACGGCAACGCGGGACAGCGAGACTTGACCTAACGCCCTCAGTCTCCAATGAGGAGAACGCAGGTGATGTGTCGCCGTCTCGGTGGTGGCTATTTTATATCGCGGCAGTCTGAAAAGTAACAAAAGGACGAAAATGGGCTTGGTGGTTCTTCTATGGCTGAGTCAGCGAAGCAACCAATTATTTATTTTCCATTAATAAATGTTGCGATAAAACCGAGGTTTTAGTCTATTTTCTAAAATTTACAAATACCTCTAATATTTATTAGCTATCTAATAGTTTGACTAATAACCTGTCCGATGAAACATTTTAATAATAAAACCAAATATATTTTAAAAAAAAAATCTATTAGCATTAGAGGGGAGATCCTCAAATCCGTTTTTTCAGATAAAGAGTGGACCACTTACGTATATCATTATTAATAGGGAGTCATGCCCCCCACCTATTTTACAGTTAGGGATCATGACTCCCCACTAATATATACAAATGACTCCTCCTTTGATTCGTAAAAAGTGGACTAAGAGATCTAGGTTGTTAGCATTAGAAAGTATTTTAAAAATTTTAAAAATTATCCTTGCTGATACTGAGATATTTTACAAGGGTTACGCAGTCAAGAAGATTAATAATTAAGCTAAGATGGTAAGTATAGTCAATGAGGGCTGACTCTCAGTTACTCCCGCCTCCCAACTACTCTCATACTCGCGACTCTCGGTTACTCCTCGGCTTTCAACTCCCAGCTCCTAGCTACTCTCGACTCCCAATTACTCTCGACTCCCGACTCCCAGCAGCTCACGTTTCCTACTTTCTCAAACTAAGCTGAAAGGACCTCAACTGTCAAGAATTAAAGCAATGAACAGTTATTCTTTTAATGTAATCGTTATCGCAAGAAAGGCAGAAAACGCAGCTATTTACCCGACATAAATGGGTCATAATGATCATTTATTTTGGGACATGGCCATGATAACGGAAACGAGAAGGCATGGGAAGAACGTGGAGGAGAGTTTTAATCCTATAAAAGGTAGTCAATTCTCATGAACAAAGGTATGTGCACATAACATTCCAAATCCTAATTTCCAGAACAACCTTCTTTACCAAATGCTGACTTAAGCGTCGGAGGATTTCTCTGACTGTCATTCTGATCCGTTCTCTTTGATTATTCTTCCTCATAGAATGGAAGCCTCGCCACCCTCCAAATCGCCCATAATAGCAACTCAATACCGACTACTCCCGGACTCCCGGTTGTTAGCTACTCTCATACTCCCTACTCCCAACTCTCGATTACTCTCGACTCCTAACTTCCGATGGCTCACGCTTCTTGCTTCTTCAAACTAAGCTGAAATGCCCCTCGCTGTCAAGAATTAAAGCAACGAATGTTACTTCTTTTAATGTAATCATTATCGCAAGAAAGATAGAAAATGCAACTATTTACCCGACATAAATGGGTCATAATTAGGGATGTAAACGAGTCAAGCCGAGCCGAGCTTTAAGGTATTCAAACTTTTTTGATAAGGTAACCGAGCCAAGCTTAAAATGAACCAAGTTTTTAAAATGATTGTTTAAGTTTGGCTTGATTTATTTTTTATGAGCTTGAGCTTATTTAAAGATTTGTTTGAGCTTGATTCGTTAGATGTTATTGAGCTCTCGAATCTGTTGGATTGAGATGCGCTAGAGGGGGGGTGAATAGCGCTCGTGGCTTTCACACGTTTCAGATTCGGAAAACGAACGAGTAATAAGCAGCGGAATTAAAAAAAAACAATCGCGAACACAAGTTATTTACTTGGTTCGGAGCCTATGGTGACTCCTACTCCAAGGCTCACGCTCGTTGAGCGTTTACGTTGGGCAACAACTATAATGACGTTAAAGATTACAACTTTAAATTACAATATGTTGAATAAAGAAATATAATACCGACAACAGAATTACGAAATTGAAGTTCCGGGTCATCGGGGACTTGTAACAGCACTTCTGGGTCATCTTGTTAGCAGTTGGTTGAAGGAAGATCGCTTGGAATGTTGTATATTAGACTGCTGCTTGAATACCCCTTAAATAGCCTGCTGAAGGTGCCTCCAAACCTGTCCGAGGGCCCTCAGGTTGCCGAGTCAGCCGCACGAATCAGAACTGAAATGGTCGTAGCTTATCTGGTTGAAGGCGCCTCTATCACCCTTGAAGGGGCCTCCAAGCCTAGTCCGAGGCACCTCCAGCTCCGTCCGAGGCGCCTCCCACCCTGCTGTATGCGCTGGATCTGCCTTGCACTCGAGGCACCTCAAGCTCCATGAGGGCGCCTTGGGTATTGTTCATCCGAGGCTAATCTTGCTCCTTTGTCATAGCAAAACATGTTAGTCCATAAACCAACCACATATCCTGCAAAACAAAGTTAGCACACACAATAACCATAATAATATACAAGTTTGACAGTCGTGGACTGTCCAGTTCTGACTTCGAATTTTTGACCGGAAACCCTAGGTCGAACCAACGCCTACTGTTCCCTCTTCGGGGGAACGCATCCTCACCTACTCCACTAAGGAGAGTATACCTGATGCCAGTTCGGTCATTCAAATCGACTGGACTTTTCACCTAGGGTTACCACCCCTTAGGGTTTTTCGCCACCTAGGTTTCCACTCCCTACGATCTAAGGTTACTCCCCCTTAGGATTCCCACCACCTAGGGTTAACACCCCCTAGGACTAAGGTTACCACCCCTTAGGATTTTCTTCCACCTAGGGTTACCACCCCCTAGGACCTAAGGTTGCCCCCTTAGGGTTTTCCACCTACTTAACCGCAGTTAGGACTTTCCTGCAAACTCATTTAACATATCAGATAACAAATAACCTTAACTTTGAATCTCTTTGTCATTATCGAAACTAAGGTTCGATCGTCGGATGCTTCCCGCACCAACAATATCTCCCTTTTTGATTATGGAAACTGAAATTCAAGGTTAAAAAAAGAAATACAATAAAGAAATGTTATAAAGCATCTCTAGCATAAACATAAATTTGATAAATTTAGCACAAGCATAAATTTGATATAAAGCTCCCCCTTAATAGAAGTTTATAAACACTCCCTCTTAATAAAAGCTCCCCTGAATTTAAATTTTTTAATTTTCTTTGAATTTGAATTGAATTTTGAATTTTTCTCTACTCTCCCCCTTTACCATATATCAAAATAAGCAATAGAGTAAAGAAAAAAAAAATGAAAAAGTGATAGATAACCTTAGCTAGTTTTGAGAAATCTTATCTTTTCAGAAATAATTTTTATCTTATCTTTCAAAAAGAAAAATAGGGATTTTAAATAAGCACTTAGCTTTTAAAGTGGGGAATTTTTTTTTTAGAAAAATAAAGGATTTTTAATAAAGGGTTAACCATACGTTGATAAACACTTTTCCTTTTAGAGTTAATTTTCTTGTAAACCTTTTAGCTAAATAAAAAGTTGTCACAAATTTTGAAGTTTTTTTAAAGAATACTTTAAAATGTTTTTGAAAAGTACTTAGTTTGAAAAAAACTTGTAACATTTTAACTAAGGCCATTTTTAACAAAATTGTTCCTTTACACAAATTCCTAAAGTCCAAGCATGAGTAAAAATATCACTTAATACTTAATTTTCTTGGCCACATGTCTAACCACTAGCTACTAGCTATTTAACTAGAGAGCAACAGTTTTCACTTGGTTAGTCAAGTTAAGTTAGTGATCCAGTTATATTTGACTAAGTCTGGATACCTTACCTTGATTATTGTTATTTGGTATTTAACGCCCAGACTTATGTCGATGCAGAGACATAAGCATTCTTAAGTCCAGGCAGTACCCTATGCATCTCACACAATTCTATAAATTTTCAAACACAAGCAAATTAATCCTAGTGTGCTTGTGAGATGCTCTGGCTGGAACTAGGGGTACATGATTTCTAAGGGGTAAGATCCTAGGCTAATCCATATTTTTGAAATAACTAACAAAGTTTGGAATTTTGAAAATCATTTTTCCTAGGATTTTAAAAACCAAAACAGACAACAGACTAATTTCATGAACTTAGTATAAGTAGAAATAAGTGCTAATCGCCTAAACATAACAACAAACAAAATAAATCCTCCATACATGAAGTATAGGTATAATAAGTACAATGCAAGTATGATGATCCTGTCCGAACGCTGAATCGATGGATGCTGGGCACGTGGCGCTCTTCCAACTGATGACGTGGATCTTTGACCGACCGTATGGATCTCCGGCGGACCTGCAAAGAAGTCGGGCCGGGAAGGGGTTCCCGGCGATGACCCTCCGACACTCAAGTCAGGCAAGAGGAAAACGAGGAAGTGGCTTCGAAGATGTGAGATTGCGTACCTCCGTCGAAGTCTGAGGGCTCTTATATAAAGCTGTGGGGAGGTGTATACACACCTTGTTAGAGTGTATACTAAAAGCCTAGCTTTTGGTATAAACATTTATCTAGAAATAAGAATCACATTGGTCAAATGTCTACATTTATGATAAATGTAGTTGTTCAGTTAATTTATATTGTAGATAACATGGTGTGTGGTGTCACACACAGAGGATCATGTTATCAGTACCTTATAAATTATAAACAGTAGCTCACGACCATAATGGAAAGGAACAAACCATTGGAAGGTCGTAGTGTAATTAGGTATTAGTTTATCTTAACTATATAATTACACTAGTACACTTAGAGTGTATTGAGTAGGACCATTAGAGATCGTTTCTTTTATACTGACTTTATAAAGAAACAAAGACCTCAGTTATTATGGAAGTGTGTGCTCTTAATCCTAATATAATAACAAGCACATATATTTGATATTTATTTCTTTAATTTATCAATGGGTGAGATTTAGTTCGATGAATCAATAAGCCCGATAAGTTGGGAAATGATATCACTTATAGTGTGTTGTTGATTATAGAAGGAAACTGTGTCCTAGTGATCTAGGTTGAGAATGTCCCCAAGAGGAGCTCATAAGGATTGTCATGTTAAACCCTGCAGGTGGACTTAGTCCGACATGACAATGAAGTTGAGTGGTACTACTCTTGGAGCTAGTTATTAATTAAGTGAGTTGTCAGTAACTTACTTAATTAGTGGACATTTGTTATCTTAAACACATGGAGACTAACACACTCATAATAAGAAGGAGCCCAAAATGTAATTTGGGATTGGTGCGATAGTTCAATAATAGTTCTCTAGTGGAATGAATTATTATTGATGAAATTAAGTTGTGTGTTCGGGGCGAACACGGGATGCTTAATTTCATCGGGAGACCAAAACCAATTCCTCCTCTCGGTCCCTATCGTAGCCTCTAGTATATAGAGATTTATACCCACCATACCCACCTTCTTACCCATCCAATGGGGCGGCCAAGCTAGCTTGGAACCCAAGCTAGGGCCGGCCAAGACCAAGTGGATGAGCTAGTTGGTGGCCGGCCAAAGCATGGGTCCCAAGCTTGGGTGGCGGCCACTAGAATATTAAAAAGGATTTTATTAAAATTATTTCTTATGTGGATATCATGGTTTTAAAAGAGTTTAAAAATTAAAAATTTCCTTTTATAGCTTTCTACAAAGATTAAGAGAAGAGATTAATCTCTTTCCTTATTTGTAGTTTAAAAGGATGGTTTTAATTTTGGTAAAACTTTCCTTATTTGTAAATCATCTACATGTTTAAAGAGAGTTTAAAATTTGAAATCTTTCCTTATTTGTTGATTAAAGGAGGATTTTAAATTTTAAGAAAACTTTCATTTTAACCATGTTCATGATTTAAAGAAAGTTTAAAATTAATAATTCTCTTTTATTAGTTTCTACAAAAGATTAAGAAAAGATTTGATATCTTTCCTTATTTGTAGATTAAAAGAGATTTTAATTTTTAGAGATAACTTTCTTTTTATCCACATGTTTAAAAGAAAGATTTTAATTTATTAAATTTCCTTTTTATTAACCACCATGAAGGGAAAAATTATTTGAGAAATTTTTATAAATTTCCAAAAGCAAATTAGGAAGTTTTAATTCTTGTGTGAATTAAAATTTCCTTGATTAAAGGGATTAAGGTGGCCGACCATTACAAATAGAAAAGAAAATTTATTTTTAATTAAATAAATTTTCCTTTTTAATGGCAAAAGAATTAAGGAAGTTTTTTTATTAAATTTTCCTTATTTGCCAAGACCAAGGATTATAAAAGAGGGGGTAGAGGAGGCTTCAAGGTGCATGTCTCTATTTATTCTTCTCCTCTCTTTTCCTCCTTGGTGGCCGGCCCTAGCTTCTTCCTCTTCTCTTCTTCTTATGGCCGGCGGCAACCTCTCTTGGAGCTCTTGATGGTGGCCGGTTCTAGCTAGGAGAAGAAGGAGAGAAAGGTGGTTTTGTTTCTTGCATCCCTTGGAGCTTGGTGGTGGTGGCCGGACCTCTACTTCTCTTGGAGAATTGTGGTGGCCGAAACTTGCAAGGAAGAAGAAGGTGCTTGGTGGTTCTCATCTCGGAAGATCGTTGCCCACACAACGTCCGAGGTTAGAAGAGGAATACGGTAGAAGATCAAGAGGTCTTTTTAGAAGGTATAACTAGTAATTTTTCCTTTCCGCATCATGCTAGTTATTTATGGAAATAATATCAAATACAAGAGGCTTACGATTCTAGTATTTCGAATATATTTTTCGAAGTTGTGTTCTTTTATTTTTCTTTTCCTTGTGATTTGATTGTTCTTTTTGGTTGACCTAAAGTTATTTTAGGAAATTAAATATTAGCTTTCCATAAAAGGTTTTGTCTAGTCGGTGGTGGTTGTTCCCATATCCAAGAAGGCCATGTGCCTCGCCACGTCAGTACTGGGAACCAATTATGGAAATTAATATTTAATGGAATTAATAACTTAGGTGATTTGGATCAAACATGTTAAGTTCCGCAGGAGATCCAAGTCTAAACCTTAAAGAACAAATAGATTAAGTTTTGGATCAAACGTGTTAAGTTCCGCAGGCGATCCAAAATTTAATTTAAAAGAACACATGGTAGCTAGGAAAAGGTTCAGACCTTTGTACAAAATTTTTGTACAGTGGAACCTCTAGGTTTTCCGAGTAGCAACCAACAATCTAGCTAGGTTTTGCCTGCAGTATTAGTTTAATTATGCACATGTCATACATAATTTAGGCAGGATAATAGTAGGATGTGCTAACTTTGTGGATGTAGGATCCAACTATTATGGCTTTTAGTTATTATGTGTGTGATTGGACCCTTGGACATGTCAAGGGCATTTATATGTGTGTGCATGATTGTATTATAAAATACAGCAGGAGCTGTATTTAGTTTTATTAGGATTTTATTTTTGATCTAGATACATGTACATTCCTTTTATGGAATATAGGATCAAAATGTAAAATTCTATTTATGTCGCGGATCGAATCTTGCAAAGCGTGGAACCTTCTAAGGACCAGAGGTGCAGCGGAACTAGGAGCAAGATGGATGCGACAGCTAGACCCGGTGGCGGTGGCCAAATATGGCAGCAGCTTGGGATGACAACACACGGAGGACAACTAGAGATAAAAGCCATAATAGTTGAAAATTAGATTTTCTATTTATTGCTTTTATATTGTGCTGTGTGTGCATGTTGGTTTACATATTTAGTAGGCTAGCATAGTTAAAATTCCTCATTTATAAATAACTAAGTGGGAGAGGATTTTAAGTAAATCCCATGGTCTCCATTCTTGGTTTGTAAGTGATGCAAACAAGCTTGGCGCGTTGGCTCGAGTGCCTTCCTCCATGCGGATGAGCTTGTTTGTGGATCACTAGAGCAGACTTCCATTTTGGATGACTATAGGAAGTTAATTAGGCGTGTGATCTTCCCCAGCGGAAGGGCATAATCTTATTAATGGACTTAGTGTCAAGTAATGGTATACACTTAGACACATCTAATAGTATCCTTCCCATCGGAGTCACTGCTATTATTTGTGTGACCAAATGAAACCAACTATTAATTTGTCATAAAACTAGGTTGACAAGATAATAAAATTAAAGGGTTAAAACCCCTCTTACAAATGATTGATTTTGTATACGTCCACACTAACGTGGCATACAAAATTAACGGTGTTGAGATAATTTTATTTGTCATAAAGTTACGTTGACAAGATAGTTAATGGGTAAAACCCTCCTCTTACAAATGTTGATTTTGTATACGTCCACACTAACGTGGCATGCAAAATTCACGGTGTTTTGAGGTGTTGGTAAATTTAAATAGTATTGTTAGAGGAATCAATATTATTTTAAATTTAGAGTTTTGACCAAATATTTGATTAAAGATAGACCAACTATTAATTTTATTCGTCATAAAGTAAGGTTGACGAGATAATAAAATTAAATGATAAAATTTCCTCTTTGAATTTGTATACGTCCACACTAACGTGGCATACAAAATTCATGGGGATTTTTAAGGAGTTGGTCTTAACCAAATATTTTTGTGATTCTTAGGATGATGGTCAATCCCTAGCTGATATACTTTAGGATAGACTTAGTGGTCCTAATAATAATTGATTGGAAATAGGATTTGGACATTAAGGTAGACTGTCCTCTTAAGACTAAGAACAATTTTGGTGTATTTAATTCATTAGTTGAAACATGTCTAGTGGTGTTATCTACCAGAACCTGGAGTGTAGATACAGATGCCATTAATCATGTCTGCAATTCATTGCAGGGTTCCAGGAAACCTGACAACTAAATGAAAATAAAAACACCGTCCACATGGGCACTACTGTAAAAGTGGTAGCTGTTGCAATGGGAGATGTTTATCCTTTGATAAGAATAAAATATGGATTTTAAGTAATTGTCTTTACGTACCAAGTTTAGAAAGAACCTGATTTCAGTTTCTAAACTATTATAGATATTGTGTCTATTTTGATAACAAAGTTGTTATCAAGAAAAATAGGGAAGTTATCTATTCTGGTATGATGGTTGACAATTTATAATCCAATAACTCCCACGATGCAACAAATGGAAATTAGTAACACATCTTCTAATTTTAAGAGAAAGCAACCTTCGGAAATGAACCAATTATATCTTTGGCACCTAAAGCTATGTTATACTTAAGTAGGATTCATTGGTAGCTGATGAACTTTTGCGTTCATTAGTAGTGGAAATCTTTCCAACCTGCGAGTCTTACTTGGAAGGAAAATAACCAAGAAGCTTTTAAGTCCTAGGGGTATGGAGTCAAAGATATGTTGAAAACGGTTCATTCTGATCTGTGTGATCCTATGACTATCCAGACAAGAGGTAGTATTGAATATTTCGTCTATTTTATAGACAACTATTCAAGATACAAATAAATTTACTTAATGTACCACAAGACTAAGTACTTTGAGTACTAGGCTGATGTGGAGAAACGACAAAGTAAAAAGACACTATGGTGAGATCATAGTGGCAAGTACCTCTTGGGAGAATTTAGGAGTCACTTATCAGAAGTTGGGATTAAATCCAAACTAACTACACCTGGTACACCTCTACAGAATGGTGTAGTAGAAAGAAGGTATAGGACTCTTATGGAAATAAGTAGATTGATGATGAGTTATTTTACCAAATTCATTTTTAAGGATATACTCTGGAAACGGAAGTGAACATAGTACCTTCCAAAGTCAGAACTCTCTACTCATATAGAATTGCTGAATATGCGTAAGCCTATTTTGAAGCATATTCGGATTCGGGTAGTCCAGCACATATGCTGAAGAGAGACAATGATAAGTTGGACAGGAATTCACTTGTTTGTGGGTTATCCTAGAGAAATGAAAGTAGGTTTATAGTCTTAAAAATCAGAAGGTCATTGTTAGCATCAATGACCGATTTTTAGAAAAGGACTATGTAATAAACCACGTGCCCATAAGAAAATAAAGGACATGTCTAACCTAGTACCAACTGTACAAGATGAGATACCACAAGAAAACTGCAACACGTATCACAAATAATACACAATTGCAGAAAGTGCCTTGTCGTAGTGGGAGGGTTGTTAGGCAACCTAAATAGGTTCATGTTTTGGGAGAGTTTTTGGACTCGATCCCTGGAGGACATGAACCTGATCTCTGGTCATATGATGAAGCACTCCAAGATAAAGATGCAGAATCTTGGCAAAGAGTAATGAATAACAGAATTAGAATATATGTATTCTAATAAAATCTGGAAGCTTGTAGAATCACCAAATAGTGTAAAAGTTGTTGGGTGTAAAAAGGTCTATAATAGGAAAAGAGGGATAGACAGGAAGGTAGTAACTTTCAAAGCAAGGCTTGATGAAAAAGGAAACTTTTTCACTGGTAGCCATGCTTAAGTCTATCCAGATTCTTTTATCTATTTGGCAAGTGGATGTCAAGACAGCATTCCTTAATGGAAGTCTTGAAGAAAGCATCCATATAAAGCAACCAGAAGGGTTCATTGCAAAGGGCTAAGAGCATCTTGTGTGCAAGCTCAATCAGTCTATGGACTGAGGCAAAGCTTCAAGGTCTTGGAACATCCGATTTATCAAAGTAATCCAGATCTATGGATTTAGTAACCGGATAAGTCTTGTGTATACAAAAGGTGTGATGGAAGCGTGGTAGTATTTCTTGTACTATACGTAGATAACATTTTTGGTAGTTGGAAACAATATCAAAATGTTGTCAGAAGTAAGGGTATGGTTGTCCAAACAATTCGATATAAAGGACTTGGGAGAATGTATATATTCTTGAGATCAAAGTAATAAGTGATCGCAAGAAGAGAATATTTTACTTATTCCAAGCTTCATATATCAAAAAAATCCTTGCTCGTTTTAACCATGAAAAACTCCAAGAAATGTTTCTTACCTTTTCAGGATGGAGTAACTTTATCTAAAGATATGTCTCTGTAGACATCAAAGTAGATAAAGGAATTAAAGGCAGCTCTTTATGATTCGGCTGTTGGAAGCCTAATGTATGCTATGCACGAGATCAGAAATCTGTTTTGCCAAGGGCATAGTTAGCAGATATCAAAGTAACCCTGGAAAAGGACAGTGGATTGCAGTAAAGCATATATTGAAGTACCTTAGAGGCACTAGAGATTATATGCTAGCTTACAAGGCAGTTAATTTGGTCCTTATGGGTTGCATGGATTTTGATTTCCAATCGGGTAGGGACAATAATAAGTCAACATCGGGGTTTTGTGTTTACTTTAGGAGGTAAAGTCATAACTATGGAAGAGTGATAAGCATAGGTGTTTTTCTGGACTCTATCATAGAAGCTTAGTATATGGCAAGCCTCTGAGGTAGCCATAAAAGCTGAAAGACTCAATAACCTCAAGATAGACTTAGATATAATTTCTGGCTTGTCCAAAGATTATTACAATTTATTGTAATAATGTTGGTGCAGTAGCAAACTCGAAGAAACCATAAGTCTATAAGGCAAGTAAACACAATAGAGAGCAAGTACCACCCAATACGAGAAATCGTATAAACGAGGAGAAGTTGTTGCTGCCTAGAATGCATCAGATGATAACCTATAGATCTTTTCACTAAGGTCCTTAAGGTGAGAGCTTTTGATGGACATGTTGAAGGGTTGGGAATCAGATGTATGGCAGTATATATGAGCACAGTCTTTTAGTATAAGTGGGAGATTGTTAGAGTGTATACTAAAAGCCTAGCTTTTGGTATAAACATTTATCTAGAAATAAGAATCACATTGGTCAAATGTCTACATTTATGATAAATGTAGTTGTTCAGTTAATTTATATTGTAGATAACATGGTGTGTGGTGTCACACACAGAGGATCATGTTATCAGTACCTTATAAATTATAAACAGTAGCTCACGACCATAATGGAAAGGAACAAACCATTGGAAGGTCGTAGTGTAATTAGGTATTAGTATATCTTAACTACATAATTACACTAGTACACTTAGAGTGTATTGAGTAGGACCATTAGAAGTCGTTTCTTTTATATTGACTTTATAAAGAAACAAAGACCTCAGTTATTATGGAAGTGTGTGCTCTTAATCCTAATATAATAACAAGCACATATATTTGATATTTATTTCTTTAATTTATCAATGGGTGAGATTTAGTTCGATGAATCAATAAGCCCGATAAGTTGGGAAATGATATCACTTATAGTGTGTGTTGTTGATTATAGAAGGAAACTGTGTCCTAGTGATCTAGGTTGAGAATGTCCCCAAGAGGAGCTCATAAGGATTGTCATGTTAAACCCTGCAGGTGGACTTAGTCCGACATGACAATGAAGTTGAGTGGTACTACTCTTGGAGCTAGTTATTAATTAAGTGAGTTGTCAGTAACTTACTTAATTAGTGGACATTTGTTATCTTAAACACATGGAGACTAACACACTCATAATAAGAAGGAGCCCAAAATGTAATTTGGGATTGGTGCGATAGTTCAATAATAGTTCTCTAGTGGAATGAATTATTATTGATGAAATTAAGTTGTGTGTTCGGGGCGAACACGGGATGCTTAATTTCATCGGGAGACCAAAACCAATTCCTCCTCTCGGTCCCTATCGTAGCCTCTAGTATATAGAGATTTATACCCACCGCATACCCACCTTCTTACCCATCCAATGGGGTCGGCCAAGCTAGCTTGGAACCCAAGCTAGGGCCGGCCAAGACCAAGTGGATGAGCCATGTAGGTGGCCGGCCAAAGCATGGGTCCCAAGCTTAGGTGGCCGGCCACTAGAATATTAAAAAGGATTTTTATTAAAATTATTTCTTATGTGGATATCATGGTTTTAAAAGAGAGTTTAAAAATTAAAAATTTCCTTTTATAGCTTTCTACAAAAGATTAAGAGAAGAGATTAATCTCTTTCCTTATTTGTAGTTTAAAAGGATGGTTTTAATTTTGGTAAAACTTTCCTTATTTGTAAATCATCTACATGTTTAAAGAGAGTTTAAAATTTGAAATCTTTCCTTATTTGTTGATTAAAGGAGGATTTTAAATTTTAAGAAAACTTTCCTTTTTAACCATGTTCATGATTTAAAAGAAAGTTTAAAAATTAATAATTCTCTTTTATTAGTTTCTACAAAAGATTAAGAAAAGATTTGATATCTTTCCTTATTTGTAGATTAAGAGAGATTTTAATTTTTTAGAGATAACTTTCTTTTTATCCACATGTTTAAAAGAAAGATTTTAATTTATTAAATTTCCTTTTTATTAACCACCATGAAGGGAAAAATTATTTGAGAAATTTTTATAAATTTCCAAAAGCAAATTAGGAAGTTTTAATTCTTGTGTGAATTAAAATTTCCTTGATTAAAGGGATTAAGGTGGCCGGCCATTACAAATAGAAAAGAAAAATTATTTTTAATTAAATAAATTTTCCTTTTTAATGGCAAAAGAATTAAGGAAGTTTTTTTATTAAATTTTCCTTATTTGCCAAGACCAAGGATTATAAAAGAGGGGGTAGAGGAGGCTTCAAGGTGAATGTTTCTATTATTTTTCTCCTCTCTTTTCCTCCTTGGTGGCCGACCCTAGCTTCTTCCTCTTCTCTTCTTCTTATGGCCGGCGGCAACCTCTCTTGGAGCTCTTGATGGTGGTCGGTTCTAACTAGGAGAAGAAGGAGAGAAAGGTGGTTTTGTTTCTTGCATCCCTTGGAGCTTGGTGATGGTGGCCGGACCTCTACTTCTCTTGGAGAATTGTGGTGGCCGAAACTTGCAAGGAAGAAGAAGGTGCTTGGTGGTTCTCATCTCGGAAGATCGTTGCCCACACAACGTCCGAGGTTAGAAGAGGAATACGGTAGAAGATCAAGAGGTCTTTTTAGAAGGTATAACTAGTAATTTTTCCTTTCCGCATCATGCTAGTTATTTATGGAAATAATACCAAATACAAGAGGCTTACGATTCTAGTATTTCGAATATATTTTTCGAAGTTGTGTTCTTTTATTTTTCTTTTACTTGTGATTTGATTGTTCTTTTTGGTTGACCTAAAGTTATTTTAGGAAATTAAATATTAGCTTTCCATAAAAGGTTTTGTCTAGTCGGTGGTGGTTGTTCCCATATCCAAGAAGGCCATGTGCCTCGCCACGTCAGTACTGGGAACCAATTATGGAAATTAATATTTAATGGAATTAATAACTTAGGTGATTTGGATCAAACGTGTTAAGTTCCGCAGGCGATCCAAAATTTAATTTAAAAGAACACATGGTAGCTAGGAAAAGGTTCAGACCTTTGTATAAAATTTTTGTATAGTGGAACCTCTAGGTTTTCCGAGTAGCAACCAACACACCTACCGAGGCGTACACGTGTCCTTTACCATACTTTAATATGGGCTTGTCAGAGGAACATGCCTGACACCATACTGCTACAGTCCGAGCACCTCTCTGATGGGACGGTAGAACCTTCTGTCGTAAGATTTTGCGCATGGCTTGGTCGTTGAACATGTCTATTGTCAGAAGATGTCTCCCAATGTCCCCTTGTCCTTGTCTCCTTTTTCCCCGAGCTGAGCGTTCATCCGCTCGGCAGGCATCGGTCTGACCAGGCGTAGGTATCTGTCTGACCAGGCGTAGGTATCTGTCTGACCAGGTGCTCGGCTGAGACTGTTCCTTCATAGCGTTGATGCTTTACGCCTCGGCCGAGCGGGCTACCCGCTCGGCCCGGCGACCCTGTTCACCATGAGCGTCGGAAACCCGACTCCCCGTCGAGTTGTCTTTGATTCAGCTTGGACCCGTTCGGCCGGTCGACCCACCCCTTCTCTGATCGGCCGGGCCTCATGCTGACCTTTTTGACCTCTACATGGCGTTGACTCCCTTCCAGTGGGGGTCCCCCGACCTTACTGTCGGATCACTTGCCTCCCCTTTAAGTCTAGTTGAAGGAGGCGATTAGTCCGACTGACTAGACCGCCAGTCACGCCGAGCGGCGTCTGTGAAACTATCCTCCGCTCGACCCCCACGGGGATAGCTATAACCTCAGTCAACGTCGACATTCCTTGGATCTTTTCGAAATTTGCGCCAATCTTCGACATTAAGGCTGGGTATGCGCTCTGCGCCTCGTGAAGGCGCTCATTAAATGCTCTCCAGTGGTCAAATGCCACGTGGCGCTGCTGTCGTCATCGTACGGCGGCGGCGTCATGGGCGACGAGACCGAGGCAGTTTGAAATGGACGGCCCGATGCGTGCTTCGGTTCCCGTAACCTGCATCCGACTGTGGAGGCCGCTCGGGCTTAACCTTATAAAGCCTTCGCCTTCTCCCCCTCCTCGCCGCATTTGTGCTTTCGTGTGTCCCGTAACCTCCTTTGGTGCTTCAGTGCTCAGTCAGCTTCGGTTCTCCTCTTTCCGATGATTCCGTGTTCCTCGTCGATCTTCATTCTTCTCTGTAAGGTTCTTCTTCTTTTCTATCTTTGGTTCTTGTGTTTTCTTTGCGTTTCTTTCCCGAGTTTTGGTCCTCTGGGCACTGTTTCGTTTGTCATCCTCTTCCTTCTATCATCTGCATTTCTTCTCGCCTTTTGTGATTTCACCCGTTCGGACAATGACCAGTTCCTCTCAGCCTCAAGACCAAGCCCTCGGCCCGTGGTATACTACTATGGAGTCGCGCTTCAATCGACGCGACGTCGATATTCTGATGGACAATTTTGACATCCCCTCTGATTTTGAAATTATCTTACCCTCCCCCTCCGCTCGGCCACACAAACCGCCGCGCGGAGCTTTCTGTGTTTTCCGCGACCAGTTCATAGCCGGTTTGCGCTTTCCAATCCATCCCTTCATCGTAGAAGTTTGTAATTTTTTCGGCATTCCGCTCGGAAGCTTAGTCCCTAACACCTTCCGCCTTCTATGCGGCGTTGTCGTCTTGTTCAAAATCCACAACATTCCCCTCCGACTGGAGGTCTTTTATTATTTTTATTATCCTAAACAGTCCGAGCTGGGCACTTACATGTTCCAGGCTCGACCCGGTTTAGTTTTCTTCAATAAACTGCCCTCTTCCAATAAACATTGGAAAGAGTTCTACGTCTATCTTCGTCTTCCCGAACGGGCCGCTTTCCGAACCCAGTGGCAGGTCGGACCGCCAATCTCCCTTGAGTTGAAGAGGTTCAAGACCCGACCGGACTATCTTCACGCTGCCAACATGCTTGCCGGTCTGAAGTTCGACATCAATAAGTTCTTGTCTGAAGGGGTGATGAACATATTTGGACTGAGTCCGATCAGGACCCCTCTCCCGAGCGACTTCGGTAAGAATTTTACATGTGCATTCGCTTTGATTGCTAACTGATTTTCTCCTTTTTCCTTTGCAGCGGACATTGTTATGGAGTCCGTGATGGCCGGAATTTTGAAGAGGAAAGCGGCGGCGCTCGAGGCTGCAGCTGCCAAAGAGATGGAGCAACTGGGCATCACCCCGGTCGACTATAACGAAGGAGAGAGCGAGACGAATGCGGGGGAGTCGGCCGCTCAGGCTTCTCTCCCGGAGCCGACGGTTGGCCTAACTTCTAGCCGAGAGCCTTCCGCCCGGGAGGAAGGCTCCGCTCAGGAGGAAGAGCGCCCTCTTCGACAAAAGAGGCGTCGAGCGGAGACACCCCTTCGATCGACCACTTCCGCGGTCCAGCCGTCCGAGCAGACCACCGCCGATTCTCGCGGCAAAGCTCTAGCGGTTGAGGCGATTTCGTCCGATCGGACCCCATCTCAGCTGTATGCGTCTGCGGACCCTCTCAAGGCCATTCCTGTCAGCGCCCTTCCGCCCGCTCTCCGTCAAGTCCAACGTTCGGCCATTTTGTCCTAGTTCTCTGCGTCGGCCTCCAATCCTTCCCCAGCTTCTGCCCAGACGACTCCCGGTCGGCACCGTACCATCAGGGTTTCCCTGCATCTCCCCACCGAAGAGTTGATGCCCGAGTCTGATCGGCCAACTGCGCCCGAGCACATGATCACCATGAAGAGGCCCCTAGCCGAGATGTGGGTCGACGCTCGGGCACGGGTCATGATGATTCCACTCGGCAATCTGGCCAACAGCCACATGCAGCAGGCCACTGGGGTAAGCGTGTTTTCTCAAGTCCTTTACACATTCTTTCCGATCGGCTATTAACAATCTTGCTTATGTCAGAGATGGGTGGAGGAAATCGTAGTCTCCAATCGTCTAGCCATGGTGGACGAGGAGCTAAAGAGGTTAAGGAGTTCGGGCGGCGCGCCTTCTCAGGGTCCTTCCTACGCCGAGCTGCGGAAAGAGCTCAAGAAGACCCAAGCTCTGTTGGCGGCAGAGCAAAAGAAGACGGCCGACCAGGCCCATACTTTGTCCGAACTCGAACGACAGGTCAAATCACTGGACCGCAAAATAAGCCTGGCCACCGAGCGGAAGAAAATGGCTATCTCCGATCTGGAGAAGAAAAATGTCGAGGCTCGGGGCCTGGAGCAACGAGTTAAGGAGCTGATGGATCAGCTGGCCGGCGAGAAGACGGCCCGATCGGACGAAGTGATGAAGCTGGAAGCTGCCTTGCAAGAACACCAGGCCGCCGCCGATGCCTCCCGAGCAACCCTCAAAGAATACCAGGAGGCGGAGCCGGGCCGGGTCGCCGCCTTGAGGCTAAATTACATCCGTTCGGTTGAATTCTCAGAAAAAGTATGCGAGCGGATGTATAATGCTTTTGAGCTTACCATCACTGCCACAACGGACTACCTGAAGTCCAAGGCTCAGCTTCCCGACTCCACAACTATCCCGGCCGAAGACTATGTGGCGCTTCTCTCCTCCATCCCGAAGACTGTTTATGATTTTCTCGAGTAGTGCTCCTTGTAACCCTTTCGATCGGCCGTAAGGGCCTAAATTGTAATGAAGATATGTCGTATTTTCAGCAACTTAATCTTTTTCTTGTGTCTTCTGACCGGCTTGCAAATTACTGCTGTTCACGTCTCCCTCTTCTTTCTTCTTCGTTAATCGTTTCACGAAGTATTCTACATAACCGGGCCGCTCGTCTGAACGCCCCCCACTTCTTTAAATGGGATTCCCGATAAATTTTCACGAAGTACCTTTGGTTACTTGGCCGATCGGCCAAACGACTTATAAGCCGACCTCTTTATTATTTTCGTCCGGCCGGAGGGTTTATAGTCGCTGGTATGACTCTAGCATTTAACGTCGTCGCTCGACGGTCTTCAGGTCGGGGGGTTTATAGTCGCCAGTACGACTCTCGATATTTAACGTCGGAGCTCGACGATTCTTCCGATCGGAGGGTTTATAGTCGCCGGTGCGACTCTCGATATTTAACGTCGGAGCTCGACGATTATTCCGACCGGAGGGTTTATAGTCGCTGGTGCGACTCTCGATATTTAATGTCGGAGCTCGACGGTCTTCCGGCCGGAGGGTTTATAGTCGCCGGTGCGACTCTCGATATTTAACGTCGGAGCTCGACGGTTCTTCCGACCGGAGGGTTTATAGTCGCCGGTGCGACTCTCGATATTTAACGTCGGAGCTCGACGGTTCTTCCGACCGGAGGGTTTATAGTCGCCGGCGCGACTCTCGATATTTAACGTCGGAGCTCGACGATTCTTCCGAACGGAGGGTTTATAGTCGCCGGTGCGACTCTCAATATTTAACGTCGGAGCTCGACGGTTCTTCCGACCGGAGGGTTTATAGTCGCCGGTGCGACTCTCGATATTTAACGTCGGAGCTCGACGGTTCTTCCGACCGGATGGTTTATAGTCGCCGGTGCGACACTCGATTTTTACCGTCGGAGCTCGACGGTCTTCCGGCCGGAGGGTTTATAGTCGCCGGTTCGACTCTCGATATTTAACGTCGGAGCTCGACGATTCTTCCGACCGGAGGGTTTATAGTCGCCGGTGCGACTCTCGATATTTAACGTTGGAGCTCGACGGTTCTTCCGACCGGAGGGTTTATAGTCGCCGGTGCGACTCTCGATATTTAACGTTGGAGCTCGACGGTTCTTCTGACCGGAGGGTTTTTAGTCACCGGTACGACTCTCGATATTTAACGTTGGAGCTCGACGGTCTTCCGGCCGGAGGGTTTATAGTCGCCGGTGCAACTCTCGATATTTAACGTCGGAGCTCGACGGTTCTTCCGACCGGAGGGTTTATAGTCACCGGTACGACTCTCGATATTTAACGTCGGAGCTCGACGGTCTTCCGCCCGGAGGGTTTATAGTCGCCGGTGTGACTCTCGATATTTAACGTCGGAGCTCGACGGTTCTTCCGATTCGGCTGACGATACCCTATACTTTGCGCTAATTTTCCGATTTTTACTCTTGCATTTTAAGTATACAGCCAAACGGAAAGTATACAGCATACATTACATTGGCGCACCTTTCACCCAACCCGTTAAGGCTGGAGGTGTTTCGCGCGATGAGATGTTCTCCGCTCGGCCTCCTGACGCTGATGTCGCTTGTTGCTCCATTCGCTCGGCTTGCGCCTTCTGTTTCTGTTGCTCCATGAGCTTAACTGCTCTTGTCTCGATTAGAGCGTCGAGCTCCTCCTGGGAGAGCATCACGGTGTGCTGTCGTCCAGCTTCGTCCATCTCTTCCGCTCGGATGCAGGTGCGTTCCCACAGACGGCGCCAATTTGATCCTGTCCGAACGCTGAATCGATGGACGTTGGGCACGTGTCACTCTTCCAACTGATGATGTGGATCTTTGACCGACCGTATGGATCTCTGGCGGACCTGCAAAGAAGTTGGGCCGGGAAGGGGTTCCCGGCGACGACCCTCCGATGCTCAAGTCAGGCAAGAGGAAAACGAGGAAGTGGCTTCGAAGATGTGAGATTGCGTACCTCCGTCGAAGTCTGAGGGCTCTTATATAGAGCTGTGGGGAGGCGTATACACACCTACCGAGGCGTATACGTGCCCTTTACCATACCTTAGTATGAGCTTGTTAGAGGAACATGTCTGACACCATACTGCTACAGTCCGAGCACCTCTCTGATGGGACGGTAGAACCTTCTGTCGTAAGATTCTGCGCATCGCTTGGTCGTTGAACATGCCTGTTGTCAGAAGATGTCTCCCAATGTCCCCTTGTCCTTGTCTCCTTTTTCCCCGAGCCGAGCGTCCATCCGCTCGGCAGGCATCGGTCTGATCGGGCGTAGGTATCTGTCCGACTGGGTGCTCGGCTGAGACTGTTCCTTCACAGCGTTGATGCTTTACGCCTCGGCCGAGCGGGCTACCCGCTCGGTCCGGCGACCCTGTTCACCATGAGCGTCGGAAACTCAACTCCCCGTCGGGTTGTCTTTGATTCCGCTTGGACCCGTTCGGCCGGTCGACCCACCCCTTCTCTGATCGGTCGGGCCTCATGCTGACCCTTTTGACTTTTGACCTCTACGTGGCGTTGACTCCCCTCCAGAGGGGGTCCCCCGACCTTACTGCCGGATCATATGACATAGTATCAAATCGGAGGGTCATCAGCTGGAGGAGGTGATGGAGGCTGCTCGTGTATATGCAACGCTCGACGAATCTCCTCCTGGAGAGATGTGACCTTGGTCCGTAGTGTACGGAACACGTCCAAGACCAGCTGATGTGTCAACACGGAGGTCCGCTCAAGACGAGCGAGTCTATCGTTAATGGATAATGAAGTGGAAGGTTGTGCTGACGTCAAAGGCCAGGATGGATCGAGAGGCTCTCCAAATAACTGATCATGAGTGAACTCAAATAACTCCTCTCGTCCCTCAAGTGGCTGAAAGAACTCATCTGGGGCTACGTCGCCTCCCTCGGCTGGAGCAAATGGCTCATCCTCAGTTGGATCGGCTGGCGGAGGCCCACCTCTCCATGCTAGGACCCCTTGAGCAGTGATATCTATATGCGCTAATCTAAGATGACGCTGCCCAAACTCATCATAATGTGTAAGGGGAACAATCATCCCCGAGTCACATCTATGCTCTCTATCGTCGAGAAGATGGAAGTCAACACATGACAATAGGGCATGTGGACTCCTCAGGATGTTACTAGACTAGCTGCATGAATAATGTTATAGAACATATGCAATGCAATGTCTATATCTAGATGATGACATAATGCATATAAAAAGAAAGAATGAGATGGACGCATCTTCGGGACGTCCCGAGATGTGATGAGTAGAATGCATGCAGTCAGGACTCTATACATGATGTAGTCCTGTACCCTAAGAGACATCGACCTGAAGTCAAAGACTCCAAGTGGTCTCTCCCCCCCGTAGGGCTCGTCAAATGGCAGATCCCTACCAGGGTAGCACAGGAAAGGGCATGCTGACTGTCTAAGCTCTAAACTGGTACGTAATAAGAAAGGAGTAAACTGGATGTCTTTTCCACCAACTCTGGTGGAATAGACCAAATCATCAACCCTCTTAAGGTTGTTGTAAAACTGGGCACATAAATCTTGGTTTACCGTACTACTGTAGTAAACCAGTCTATCTAGGTGATAGTGTGCAATCATCTGAATGGCAGTCTGACAATAACTAGTGAAAAAGGTCTACTTAAGTATCTACATTTAATCATAGAGTATGAATGCTCAATGAAACTAAGCATATGTTGCTCAATGGGGAATCTAGCATCGGCAGAAGGGATAGTGCCCAATGTGAACGTAGCATTGTGTCGTTTCCTAATTTTACCCATATACACATAGGGATAGTGCCCAATGTGAACGCAGCATTGTGTCATTTCCTAATTTTACCCATATACACATAAAATAGTAAAACAAGCACAACAAATACATATAAAATGATTAAAAATGGATTAGGGTATACCTAAGAGGCATTGTTGGGTTTAGGTGAGGAAAACTTGGGTTGAAGGAGCCTTGGAAGGAAGAAATCGTCGGTTTGGTGCGTGGAAATCGCGAGCAGAAGACAAACAGAATTAGTTCTGTTCGTTGTAAATTTTGCGGTTGCGCCTTCAACGTCTTTGAAGGCGCCTTGGAGGTGTTGTTTGAGCCACCTCGGAGAAGATCCGAGGCGCCTTAAAATGAGTCGGCGGGAGTTTTCCCGTCTTTCTCGAGGGCGCCTCCCTTATGTGGAAGGCGCATCCGAGAGGCGCCTGAAGTTTTTATAGATTTTTTAAAAAGAATTTTAAATAAATTTTAAAAATATTTTTAAATGAGTTTTAAAAGATTTTTAAATAAGTTTTAAAAGATTTTTAAATAAGTTTTTACAAGATTTTAAAATAAGTTTTAAAAGATTTTTAAATAGGGTTTTAAAATATTTTTAAACAAGTTTTTTTAAAAGATTTTTAAATAAGTTTTAAAATATTTTTAATTAAGTTTTAAAAAGATTTTTAAATAAGTTTTAAAAGATTTTTAAATAGGTTTTTAAAAGATTTTTAAACAAGTTTTTAAAAGATTTTTAAACAAGTTTTTAAAATATTTTAAAATAAGTTTTAAAAACATTTTTAAATAGGTTTTTAAAAGATTTTTAAATAAGTTTTAAAAGATTTTTAAATAAGTTTTGAAAAGATTTTTAAACAAGTTTTTAAGATTTTTAAATAAGTTTTTAAAAGATTTTTAAATAAACTTTTAAAAGTTTTAAAAGATTTTTAAATAAATTTTAAAAAGATTTTTAAACAAGCTTTTAAAAGTTTTAAAAGATTTTTAAATAGGTTTTTAAAAGATTTTTAAATAAGTTTTAAAAAGATTTTTGAACAAGTTTTTAGAAGATTTTTAAATAAGTTTGTAAAAGATTTTTAAACAAGTTTTTAAAAGATTTTCAAATTAATTAATTGGATTATTAAGTTAGTTAATTCGACTAAGTTCGACCTAAATTCATCTCACCCGATTCGAAGTTATCAATCAGGATGGTTATCTTTGATTTAGATTATTTCTAAGGATTAATTTACATTTGAGTTAAACTTAGGTTTTCCAATTGGTTAATTAAATATACATTTCAAATATTAGCTCCCAGGTTGTAGCGAGGCACTAGGCTTTCTTGAATATGAGATCATCCACCACTTCTAGACAGAGCCTTTCAAAGAAAATATATATTTAATTCCCTTTTGAAACCCCTAGGTTTAACTATACAAGTGTAAATTACGCCTAGGTCCTTAAGCTATCATAGTCTAAACATGCATAATACAAGGAAAATAAATAAACAATCATTAATCAATTTTATCTATTTCTTAAGATAGTTTTTCTATTGGCTCCCCCTGGATCATAGCCTCGATATGATCTATCAAGGTAATGGACTTGATCCTTGGGAACCCAATATTGACTAAGTCCAACTTGATTAACCAAGTTGGACTTAGGTACCCATGCTTGGACTATCTTTCTGTTTGGTTTGTTAATAAGCGATAAATAAGACCGGTATTTCTTTTTAGCTTTAAACCCTAGTCCGGATCGATTGTATATGACTTTCTGTTTTCCAAGAATCAAGTCAAGATTCTTGGAACCCAGTGTAAACCGTTCCAATGTAACTTTCAAATCCTTAATTTGAATTTTTAGGCTGGAATTCTCTTCCTCAAGCTTATGGATTTGAGTTGAGGTTCCAGTCTAAACCGATTCAGTCAAGGATTCGAAACTAGTCACTTCTTTAAGGGAGGTTACCTCCTTTAGAAGCGACTTGATCCGAATGTTGGACTTAGCTAATTTATACATTAAATAATTGATTAAATTGTATAAATGATGCGTACTTACAGAGGGGTTTGGCCTTTTGGAAATGGATACGGATTCGTGGCTTCTCTCGAACTCAGCTTCCGATTCGTCCTCGCTTCCAGATTCGCTGATTTGATCCCGGGCCGTCATTGCGAGAAAACTTGTTTGTTCGAGTTCTTCGTCATCGGACTTTTCTGAGGATGACTCATCCCAGGTTGCCTTCAGGGCCTTCTTCCTTCTTGGCTTTTTTGTATCTTTTTGGTTCAAGCAATTGGCCTTGATGTGCCCCTTCTGGTTGCATCCGTAACATGTCACCTCGAACTTTACCTTTGAGTTTGGTTGGGCCTCCTTGGACTAGATGCCCTTTCTAACATCCTTCTTGTTGAAGCCCTTCTTCTTTTTATAGAGGTTCCTCACCAGGTTGACGAGTTTTGTCGTGAGCTCGTCGTCGTCGTCGTCCGAATCCGATTCTTCTTCTGACTCCGGTTCGATTCTACGCTTTGTTTTAGCTTCCCGGGTTCTTCCTATACCTGTAACCAAAGCTACACCTTTCTCGGCCGGACATGAGTTAATCTGTTCATGTAATTCGAATTTTACAAATAACTCATCTAATTTTATTGAAGAAAGGTCCTTAGAAATCTTGTAAGCATCTACAATGGATGCCCACAAGGTATTCCTCGGAAAAAGCGTTTAGAGAATACCTTATTACATCTCTATTTTCTACCTTTCGTCCGATTGCATGTAGACCGTTGAGTAGGTCTTGTATCCGGGCGCGGAGTTGGCTAGCCATCTCATTTTCCTGCATTTTCATATTATATAGTTTATTGAATATTAAATCTCTCTTGCTTACCTTGGTGTCGGACATTCCTTCATGAAGCTCGATCAGCTTCTCCCAAAGTTCCTTGGCACTCGAGAATGAGTCGACACGGTTCAACTCCTCCTTCGATAAGCCGCATTGGAGGGTCCAAGTCACCTTGACATTCGTTTCTACCTTTTTGATAAGAGTCGCGTCCTAGTCCTCGTATGATATTGGCTTGTCGGCGCCGTCAATTGGTAGTTGAAACCCGATTTTGACGATCATCCAAACTTCAAAGTGAGTCTGGAGATACGCCTCCATCCGGCCCTTCCAGTAACCGAAGTTGTCTCCGGTGAAGAGCGGTGGGCGAGCGGTGCTATATCCTTCTTGAAGAGCCATGTAAAAATTCTTGGACGGAAAAATAAAAAGAAAACGAGTCCCAGGACTTGGTCCTGGATTAGCAGTGTGCTATAAAGTAAAAATAAATTATAATCTCGAGTGGTGTTGCACCAGCTTCGAGACAAATCCAATTATGAAGGAAAATTAGATCGGAAGACGGTAAGAATACCGATTCCGATCGACTCCGAAAAACAGAAATCACCGCGAAAAGAATGCTTGATTGGTGGTTGCACCAAATCAAAGCAACCCTGCTATGATACCAATTGTTGGATCGAGATGCGCTAGAGGGGGGGGGGGGTGAATTGCGCTCGTGGCTTTCACACGTTTCGGATTCAGAAAACGAACGAGTAATAAGCAGCGGAATTTAAAAAAATAATCGTGAACATAAGTTATTTACTTGGTTCGGAGCCTAGGGTGACTCCTACTCCAAGGTCCACGCTCGTTGAGCGTTTACGTTGGGCAACAACTATAATGATGTTAAAGATTACAACTTTAAATTACAATATGCTGAATAAAGAAATATAATACCGACAACATAATTACGAAATTGAAGTTCCGGGCCGTCGGAGACTTGTACAACACTTCTGGGGCATCTTGTTAGCAGCTGGTTGAAGGAAGATCGCTTGGAATGTTGTATATTAGACTGCTGCTTGAATACCCCTTAAATAACCTGCTGAAGGCGCCTCCAAACCTGTTCAAGGCACCCTCAGGTTGCCAAGTTAGCCGCACGGATCAGAACTGAAATGGTCGCAGCTTATCTGGTTGAAGGCGCCTCCATCACCCTTAAAGGCGCCTCCAAGCCTGGTCTGAGGCGCCTCCAGCTCCGTCCGAGGCGCCTCCCGCCCTGTTGCATGCGCCGCATCTGCCTTGCACCCGAGGCGCCTCAAGCTCCATGAGGGCGCCTTGGGTACTGTTCATCCGAGGCTAATCTTGCTCCTTTGTCCCTGCAAAACATGTTAGTCCACAAACCAACCACATATCCTGCAAAATAAAGTTAGCACACACAATAACCATAATAATATAAAAGTTTGACAGTCACGGACTGTCCAGTTCTGACTTTGAATTTCCGACCGGAAACCGTAGGTCGAACCGACGCCTACTGTTCCCTCTTTGGGGGAACGTGCCCTCACCTACTCCACTCAGGAGAGTATACCTGATGCCAGTCCGGTCCTTCAAACTGACTGGACTTTTCGCCTAAGGTCACCACCCCCTAAGACCTTGGGTTACCACCCCCTAGGGTTTTTCGCCATCTAAGGTTTCCACTCCCTAGGACCTAAGGTTACCCCCCCTTAGGATTTCCACCACCTAAGGTTAACACCCCCTAGGACCTAAGGTTACCGTCCCTTAGGATTTTCTTCCACCTAGGGTTACTACCCCCTAGGACCTAAGGTTACCCCCCTTAGGGTTTTCCACCTGCCTAACCGCAGTTAGAACTTTCCTACAAACTCATTCAGCATATCAGATAACAAATAACCTTAACTTTGAATCCCTTTGCCATTATCAAAACTAAGGTTCAATCGTCGGATGCTTCCCGCACCAACAAAATCAAGCTTAAATTCAAGCTTGGCTTAAGCTTGATTCGAGCTTGGTTCATTTAGATATTATCAAACTCTCAATTTAAGTTTATTTGATTATTTGAAACTTTTAGTTATTTGATTGATTATTAAGTTTGATAATTCAAACTTAGTTGTTTATTTTATTTTATTATTTATTTAGCATATTGATAAGAGTTTTATTAATGAATATGATTTGTGAATATTTTTATAAATGTTGTTAACGAATGTTGTTCACGAATGTTAATGAGTTGAACAAATATGTGTTCAAGCTTGTTTGTTTAGTTTAACGAACCATTCAAATTTATTTGTTTAATTAATCTTGTGTATATTGAATGAACATAAGCAAGCTCGTACCAAGCTGAATAACAAGCTTATTCATGAACACTTGGTTCATTTACAACCCTAGTTATAATGATCATTTATTTCGGGATCATGGCTACGATAACGGGAAACAAGGAGGCATGGAAAGAACGTGAAAGAGAGTTCTGATCCCATAAAAGGTAGTCGATTCTCATGAACAAAGGTATGCGTATAAACATTCCAAATCCTAATTTCCAGAATAACCTTCTTCACTAAATGCTGACTTGAGTGTCGAAGTGGCCTCGTCGGAGATTTCCCTAACTGCCATTCTAATTCATTCTCTTTGATTATTCTTCCTCACTGGATAGAAGCCTCGCCACCCTCCTACCGCCCATATTAGTAGCACAATACCAGTAAGTCAAATGTCTCCATTCTCAAGCAGGATCAAATTGGTGCCGACTATGGGAAATCTGAGTTAAGAACTGGACTGAGACATAGTAAGATGGATGACACTGGAAGATCCAGTGAAGGAACTAACGAAAAGTCAAATGTTATTACCATGACAACAAAAGAATTCAAAAAACTTGTGGTAGTTACTGTACCTGCGATGTTACAGGAGCAACCCCGATCGACCGCATTCCTGAGGCTTATCTCCCTAAATGAGCAACCGTCTTAACCCATTGAGGTGGTACCAACATTAAGCAAAGATCGAATCGACTAGGAGAATCCCCCAAGGATGTATTCTAAGCCCTTGCCAATATTTCTGCTATGATAGAAGAATCTTCAGGGTCTTCAAAGGAAATCCCCCGTCAAAGTCCCTCAAAAGAAAAGGAGTACATGTTGAGTAACATACCCAACTTTAAAGGCCCCCTTTCTCATCTGGAGTTCTTAGGGATGAATTGTCAAGACATTTTCAAGTTCCAAAAATTAGAGAATATAATGGTGCAATGGATCCCGAGGACCACCTTTACAAATTCAAAAATGTCGTCTTATTACATCAATATACAGATGGGGTCAAATGTCGAGTTGTTCTAACGAGTCCTTAAAAGATTATTTGCAAAGGTTCAATCAAGTGGCCATGGATGCACCCTTAGTCACTCTAGAAGTACAGGTTTGTACATTTTTTAGGGCTTAATCAAACAGAGATTTCTTTAGATCCCTGGTGATAAAGCCCCTAACCGACTTAGACGGGTTATAAGCGCGAGCAATCAAATATGTTTAAGTAGAAGAAGCTCAATTTGTCAAAAGGGAGGTACCGGCTCAAACCTCAACAACCATGATATCAGATCGAAAGGCACTCTTCCTCACTTGCAGAATCAAAATTTCACAAGTTGCAAGTGAGAAAAAAATTATACAAATGATATAAAATAACCCGACTAGAGAGGCAAGTTGGGAGCCCATGGTGAAACCTTATTGCGATTTTCATCAATATTTATTTCAGTAGAGAATACCAACAATATGCCCGGGAACTACGATTGGTGGCCAATCAAAGAAGGTAAAGCATAATCAACCAACCAAAAGATCTGCTGGACCTTACCATCGTCAACAAAATGATGGACACAAGTCAGATGTAGAGCGAGGCTCATGGAAATACTCTCATTCTCCTTAGGACCGTTCTGACGGTGCCTAACTACACCGAACCTCGACTGACCAGGACAAAGATGATGACAAGGGCAAGGGTAAGGTTGATCCTCTCGGGACGATTAACATGATTTTTAGAGGACCGACAGATGGTGATTCCACTCGGGTCAGGAAGGCTTATGGTCGTCGACTGAAAAATTATGCGGTCAACTTGAGTTGGGATACTCTGCCCGATCCCATGATCAGCTTTTGTACTAATGATTTAGGAGTAGAAGTCCCTCATGAAGATGCTCTTGTAATTCAAGCCCTTATAGCTAACTACATAGTTAAACGCAAGGGTGAGCATTCGGTTAATTTGGTATTAATTTTGTATAAATTCTTTTTAAACAAATTTGATTAATTCGATGTTAACTAAAATAACCAATTTTTAATTTGATTCGGTTAATTCATTTTTAGTAAAACTTTGATTCGATTCGGTTAACCAATATTAAATCAATTTTCAGTTAATTTGGTTAATTTATAGATCGAATTAACCGAATACTCATCCCTAATCAAACGATATTCATAAACACAGGCAGCTTTGTCAATATCATTTTCAAAGATGCCTTTGATCAATTGCAGCTAGATGGAGAAGAGGTGCATCATGTGAACACCTCTTTATTCAGGTTTACTGGGCATTAGGTGTTGGTTGCTACTCGGAATATCTACCGGTTTCCCTGTATAAAAATTTTGTACAAGTCCTGAACCTTTCCTAATAAGCTATTGTGTTCTTTAGAAATTAAATTTGGAATCGTAAACAGAACTTAACATTATTGATTCCAAATTCAATTTATCTGTTCTTAGAGGTTTAGACTTGGATCGCAAATGATGTTTAACATTATTGATCCAAATCCACCTATGTTACAAATTTGATTAAATATTTATTTCAGAGATCGACTTCCAGGTTAAACATGGCAAGGCACTAGGCCTTCTTGGTTATGGGAGCATCCACCACTTCCTAGACAAAGTCTTTCAACGAAATTCAATATTTAATCTCCTTATAGTAACCCTAGGTTTAACCAATAAAAACAATCGAATCACAAGATCGAAAAACAAAAGAAACACAAATTCGAATCATAAATCCGAAACCTAGAATCGTTAGCCTCTTGTATTTGGTATTTCAAGATCTAAACAAAAAGATGAACTAGTTATGATGCGGAAACTAATAACTAGTTATACCTTTTGTAGCTTATAGACCTCATGATCTTCTATCGTATTCCTCTTCTTATCTCGGACGTCGTGTGGGCGACGATCTACCGAGACGAGAATCCACCCAAACCTCCTTCTTCTCCTTGTAAGTTTCGGCCACCAACAATCTCCTTGAGATGAAGAACTTCGGCCACCAACCAAGCTCCAAGGGATGCTAAGAAACAAAACCTCCTTTCTCTACTTCTTCTCCAAGCAAAATTTGGCCACCACCCAAGCTGCAAGGGTTGATGCCGCTGGCCACTAAAGAAGAAGAAAAGGAGGAGAGGAAGAAGATGAGGGCCGACCACCACCAAGGAATAGAGGAGAGGAATAATAGATGATATGTTGTGAGGTGTTGCACCTCTACCCTCTCTTTTATATTCCTTGGTCTTGGCAAATAAGGAAAGTTTTATAAATAAAACTTCTTTATATTCCTTGCCAATGTTTAAGAAGGAAAATTTAATTAAAAATTTCCTTATAAACCCTTAATGGTCGGCCACCACCATCTCCTCCAAACAAGGAAAGTTTTAAACACAAAATTAAAACTTACTTATTTGTTTCCGAAAATTTTTAAAATAAAAATTTCTCTTTTAAATTCGCTTCATGGTTGGTTATAAAAGGAAACTTTTATAAATTAAAATCTCTCTTTTAAAACATGTGGATGGTTACAAGGAAAGTTTTCTCTAAAATTAAAATCTTCCTTTTCAACTACAAATAAGGAAAAATATCAAATCTTTCTTTTAATCTTTTGTAGAAAGCTATAAAAGGAAAGATTTATAATTTTAAAACTCTCTTTTAAAGCCATGAAGATGGTTACAAAAAGGAAAATTTTATAAAAAATTAAAATATTCTTTTTAACTACAAATAAGGAAAGATACCAAATCTTTCTCTTAATATTTTATAGAAAGCTATAAAAGGAAAGATTTATAATTTTAAAACTCTCTTTTAAAACCATGAGGATGGTTATAAAAAGGAAAGTTTTATCAAAAATTAAAATATTCCTTTTAACTACAAATAAGGAAAGATATCAAATCTTTCTCTTAATATTTTGTAGAAAGCTATAAAAGGAAAGACTTGAATTTTAAACTTTCTTTTGAAACCATGATTTCCACATAAGAAAAGATTTTAAAAAATAAAACTTCTTTTAATCTAATATGGCCAGCCACCCTACTTGGACTCTAAGCTAGGGCCGACCACCACTTGAACCCATCTAGCCTTGGTTTGGCCGACCCTATCTTGGGCTCCAAGCTAGGTTTGGCCGGCCACCTTAAGGTGGGTAAGATGTTGGGGTTAGGTGGGTATAAGACTTTATAATTAAGAGACTACAATAGGGACCGAGAGAAGGAATTGGTTTTGGTCTTTCGATGAACTTGAGCTTCCCGTGTTCGCCCCGAACACCCAACTCGAGTTCATCAATAATAACTCATACCATTAAAGAGTTATTATTAAACTACCACATCAATCCCAAATTACTATATGGGCTCCTTCTTATCATGAGTGTGTTAGTCTCCCTGTGTTTAAGATATTGAATGCCCATTAATTAAATGAGTTACTGACAACTCAATTAATATCTAACTCCAAGAGTAGTACCACTCAACTTCATTGTCATGTTGGACTAAGTCTACCTGTAGGATTTACATGACAATCCTTATGAGCTCCTCAAGGAGACATCATCAACCTAGATTACTAGGACACAGTTTCATTCTATAATCAACAACACACCATATAAATAATATCATTTCCTAACTTATCGGGCCTATTGATTTAACGAGCTAAATCACACCCTTTGATAAATTAAAGAAATATGTATTAAATATATGTGCTTGTTATTATATCATGATTAAGAGTACACACTTCCATAATAACAGAGGTATTGTTCTTTTATATAGTTAGTATAAAAAGAAATTACCTCAAATGGTCCTGTTCAATACACTCTGAGTGTACTAGTGTAATTTTATTAGTCAAGATAAACTAATACCTAATTACACTACAACCACTCTAATGGTTTGTCCCATTCCATCTTGGTTGTGAACAACTGTTTATAATTTATAAGGAACTGATAACATGAACTTCTGTGTGTCTCCTTACACTATGTCATCTTCAATATAAATTAAATGGACAACTACACTTAGCATAAATATAGGCATTTGACCAATGTGATTCTTATATGTTTATACAAAAGCTAGACTTTTAGTATACACTCTAACATTAGGTACCGTCTATGGGACAGATCGAACTTTCCCTTTCTTTGGGGGAAGAGCCGAGGAGAAGAACTAGATGCACTGTAACGCCCCGACCCGGGCCCCACCCAGACCGAACCGGGAACGCCACCAGAATTGCCCATCGGGTTGACGACTAGCTCCACAAACCACCGGAGGTCCTTTCAGCGTGCTTTGTCCTCACTCGCACGCATCCTAGAAAACTTCCCAGGAGGTCACCCATCCTCAGATTTCTCCAAGCCAAGTACACTTAACTTTGGAGTTCTTAAGTTTGGGCTTCCGAAAAGGAAGGTGCACCTTGGTGATATGGATAGTACCATCTAACATTTTAAGCCATACTTAACTAGAATCTCAGAACTGGGGTATTACAATCACCCCCACTTAAAGACACAACGCCCTCGTTGTGTAACCACGAATCATATCACAAACAAATCCCAGAATCTCCCTTGCTAGGTGGTGCCCTGGGTGCTCCTGCCACAGGCGCACTCACGGTCGCAAGGTCGCTCTGATACCATCTGTAGCAGCCTGGCCCGGGCCCCACCCAGACCGAACCGGGAACGCCACCAGAATTACCCATCGGGTTGATGACTAGCTCCACAAACCACTGGAGGTCCTTTCAGCGTGCTTTGTCCTCACTTGCACGCACTGGAAAACTTCTCAGGAGGTCACTCATCCTTAGATTTCTCCAAGCCAAGCACGCTTAACTTTGGAGTTCTTAAGTTTGGGCTTTCGAAAAGAAAGGTGCACCTTGGTGATATGGATAGTATCCTCTAACCTTTTAAGCCATACTTAACCAGAATCTCAGAACTAGGGTATTACATGCACACCCTTCTTAGTGGTGAATACTGAGTTAGCTTATAATGCTATATTAGGAAGACTGACTCTAAATGCTTTTTATGCTGTGGTCTCCACCTTCTATCAAAAATTCAAGTTTCCAGTGGAGGGCCAAATCAGGGAGGTAAAAGTAGAGTTGTCAAACGGGCCAACCCATGGCAGGGTGAGTCGGCCCATGGCTGGCCAGCCATTTGACAGGCTAAGGCAGGTTGACTCATCATCTTAACGGGTTGGGAAATCTCTAATCTAACCTAATGCAAGGTGGGTTGTGGGTTAGGCAGGCCAACCTGCAAGCCCATCAATTTTTTTTTAAAAAAAAATCATATCTTCAATGTTTTATTTCAGAAAGATTTTATTAATCAAATATATCTAGAAACAAATATTTTAAATATAAATAGACATAAATGGGTACACATATTTGATGAAAAATATTATTTTATTTTAAAATTATAATAATGAAAGATAATAAATTGACATAAAATTTAGCTTACATATCTTTCTCAACCCGTGGGTCAACCCAAGCCCGTCATGGGTCGACCCATGTGAGTCGCGGGTCAACCCATATGAGTCGCGGGCCTAGGCGTGTCAACTCGTGGTGGACTTGGGTTGATAAAATTTCAACACAATCCGCTTAAATTATTTGATGAGATGGGCCCAACCCAAATTGGCAACTTTAGGCAAAAGGGAGTCAGTTAGCGGCTCGAAAATACTACGTGGATGTAATCCGAATGGATTCCCAAAAAGCTTGTTGCACTCACAACACCTTCTTTCAGGTTACCAAGATATCATCAATAACCCGGCCTGAGGAGGGTCATCAGGAAGTACAAAATCCACCCCACCCAGCTTGGAGGGTTGTCCGGGTGGTCACCTAAAGAGGTTGTAGAAGTCTCGCCTTCGGTGATGGTTCATCATTTGAACACTTTACCAGGGGCTCGACCTATACATGGTAGAGGAAGTGGAAATTTTCACTCGAGTAGAGCCAAGTGATCCATGTAGAAGTGGATAAATTATTGAGGGTTGAATATATATGGGAGGTTTAATTCCCAACCTGGCTATCCAATGTGGTGTTGGTCTCCAAATTGGGAGGTAAGTGGAGGGTTTGCATATATTTTCGAGACATCAACAAAGCTTGCCCAAAAGACTGTTATCTCCTTATATCAACCAAATGATGGATACAATGATTGATTGTGAAATCATTTGTATGTTGGACATTTACCAAGAGTATCAGTAAATCTCATTAGATCGGGAAGATCAAGAAATGGTCAACTTTATCACTCCCAATGGAACATTTTATTATACTGTTATGCCTTTTAGCTTAAAGAATACAGGGGCAAGCTACCAACGACTTATGGATTGAGTTTTCAAGCATCATATTGGGAAAAATGTGGAGTTATATATTGATAATATCCTAATTAAATTTGCATGTACTAATACCCTCAAATCGAATATTAAGGAGACCTGCGCCACCCTCAGGTAGTATGATCTTAAGCTAAATCCTCACAACTGGCTGTTTGGAGTTAAGAGTGAAAATTTTCTAGAGTAAATTGTCTCTGAACGGATACTTGAGGCCAATCCGTAGAAAGTTTAGACTCTCCATAACATGATGCCCCATCCCCCTATAATCTTACATAAGCACATCAGTTGGTGGGTCGTATCACAAAATTGTCCCGATTTATATCCCACTCAGCTAGCCAAAGTCTGCCTTTCTTCAAGATATTAAGAAAAGCGACTAAGTTTGAATAGGATGATAAATGTAATCTAGCCTTCATTGAGTTAAAAGAATACCTGTCCCCATAGCCTCTACTTTCCAAGTCGGTGCCAGGAGAAATGTTGTGGGTATATCTGTTGGCTTAAGAGGGAGTAGTCATCGTGGGCTTGTTAAGGCAGGAGGATAAGGTACAATATGTTAGCGCAATTTGCACTAATGATCTATCTCATGTTTTGATGAATGACAAGTGGATTAAAGTTAGAGTGTTTGTGATATAATTATTTTACCAAGTGTACATGAGTTGACGGATCTGGAGGACCTGATATCAGGCTGAAATTTAGCTAGGTCCACGGAACCCGATAGTTGGTGTGAAGTCCAGATAGATCCATGAGACCTGATATCTAGCTGGAAGTCTGGATGGGTCCGCGGGACCTAACAACTGACCGAAGTCCAGTTAGGTCTATGGACCTGACAATTGATGGGAAAACCTGGTGGGTCAAAGGTAAATCAAGTGGCTGTAGTTGGTAAGCAAAAGGTAAGAAACTGGAGGAGAGATCCAATGAGGACACGTTCCTGTTGCAAGAAACTGTAGGCATCAGTCCAGCTTAGGTCCATTTAGAAAACCTAAGTTGAGACCAAGACTAAATCCTGGTCTCAAGAAGATAGGATCTAATTACTACTACTATCCTGCTATATTGTGCTAACTTTGTTTTGCAGTATAAACATATTTTTTTTATTACTTGGACTAACCCATTTTTACAGGAAAGAAGCTATTGAAAAAAGGGAGTTCAAGCGCCCAAACCAGCCTCGCCTAGGCGGCCTAACCAGGCACTCGGGCAGTCTAGGTGCTCGGAGCGAGTCTAGGCGCTTAGACCAGAAAAATTATCGACAAGTTGAGTTGGAGTGCGACGAGTGGAGAAACTCACGTTAACGGTCTAGGCACCCGGAGGGGGTCTATGTAACGACCCGCCTTCTACGGGCTAGGCTGTAAGGTCGGGCCGTCACATTATGTTGTGCTAAACTATATCCATGACCATCACTAAATCTAGATGCGGAAGCTGTACTAATTAAAACTTGGCTAAGCTATAATCATTTCTTTATTCTA
The DNA here is from genome assembly GCF_018446385.1 of Zingiber officinale. Classification (NCBI taxonomy): domain Eukaryota; kingdom Viridiplantae; phylum Streptophyta; class Magnoliopsida; order Zingiberales; family Zingiberaceae; genus Zingiber; species Zingiber officinale. Next base: position 25,135,489 of record NC_055997.1, on the reverse strand, counting down.
TGTGTGTAAGGGGTGTAATCTAACTATTCATGACATATTTTACATCCCCCATGGTCAAGGAACTGAACTAAGGGTCTCCCGGCTGTTATCAGGCCTCCCAATCGATCCACGGATCGATTGAAATGGTCCAATCGATCTAGTGATCGACTCAGCATGCTACTGTATGCGGAACTTAGGTTGGATCGATCCAGTGATCGATTCAGTACGCTACTGTGCTCAGGCAATATTCTGGATCGATCGGCTGATCGATCCAGACTGGCCAATCGATCCAGTGATCGATCCCAGGGCCTTCTGTTTGCGACAGAATGCGACTGGATCGATAGGTTGATCGATCCAGGAGCTTACTGTTCGCGACAGAAAGCGACTGGATCGATCGGCTGATCGATCCAGAAGCCTACTGTTCGCGGAACAAGATCACCAATCGATCAGCTGATCGATTGAAGACCCCCAATCGATCGGCTAATCGATCGGGATTTCTGATTTCGTATCAGAAGTCTGATTTCAGCACTGCTTCGTGCCGAAATCACATGTATAAACTCTATAACATCAAATAAAACTACTAGACATAATACTACTCATGGTTAGCTAACTAAAATCATGACAACTAAAGATTCTATGCATAACTGTCACAATTCTGAACACTTAAACAACCAAAGTGCAGGAAAGTAATGACATAAAGAGAATGCTATGTTCTAAGTGGGTTAGTTCCCAAACATCGTTATTCCAAGTTCCTTTTTCCACACACACCGTCGTTGCATTGTCCTCCAGCCTCCGCTAGTCCATCTTTCCTTTACCTTTATCTGTAGTATAAGGAAAGAGTATCTGTAAGCTTTATGCTTAGTAAGAAACCATCTACCTCACAAAACATGCACACGATGCAAATTATGTTTTTAAAACATGCTATTTGAAATACATTCTGAATATGTTAAGCATGGCATGACATACAACACATAGAAAGCAGAACTGATCATAGAACTATCACCTGTATCAATAATGAAAACTAAGCTGAAGCATGAACTGAGCTAAAACTAAAACCAAGCTAGAGCTGAGTTTAAACTGTATACACAACTGATTTGTGACTTTTGAAAACTATTTAATCATAGATAGATGAAAATACATAATCATGCTGCTGATGGGCCCGACATCTGTACATGCTATGCGCGCATCCCTAACTAGACCCGGGTTTGCAAGTCCCGAATCTAGTAGGGTTACTAGGTTATCTGAACCTAGGGACGACTATGGGAGCCCAACCCAATGAATATCTAATCCAGTACAGTGTCATTGCTAAAAGTAAAATACTGAACATAGCTAATATTTCTTGTCTTGCTTTTACTAGGTTATCTAAACCTAGAACTATGTTGTTTGAACCTAGAGGCGACTGTGGGAGCCCACCCATTGGACATCTAGTCCCATAAAAGTTGTAGCAAGACTACATGAGCTGTAAAATGCTTCTATTGCATTTATCTAGGCTATTAAAATGCCTAAGGTGGCATTTACCTGAGCTAAGCATTTAATCGAGCACTCGGTGTGCGCTAATGCACACCCTGTGTGCCAAAAACTGCATAAAATTAAACTAATGCCTAAAAATCATACGGAAGCTACTTATACTGCAGGTGAGGGATTTCTTACCTCCTGTTCAGATTTTCTTACAAATCTAATCGCTAGATTTCTGGTGGGGACGATCTTCTCGACGATTCTCTCGCGTCTACGTGTTCCTCTCGCGAAGGGAAGCGTCCTCGTATCGGAGTCGTCGCCGGAAGGTGCTCCTAGAGCCCTTAGGCTTGATGCGCCGAGAGAAGGAGGAGGAGAAGGGAGGTTCGGCGGGATTAGGGTGAGGAGAAGAGGTAAGTCACGATAAAAATAAAACTCCTCACTTAATTCCCTATTTATATTAAGGAATTAATTCCCCCCCCCCCCTTAACTTAAATAAAATTGTTTCCCTTTCCTTTCAGCACGGCCCTGCTGGGTTCTCCTGGTTACTAGAGTTCACCTTTAAGTCGTAGGACCCAATAGGTCTCGGGTTCAATTCCCGCGTAGGCTATTTTCGTTTTCTATTTATTTTTGCTACTTCCGCTATTCTAAAAATTTCATAAAAATATCCTAAAATTCCAGAAAAATTCTAGGATATTTCTAATAATTATTTTGAGAATTTTCGGGCATTACAGTCTAGGCGCTCAGAGGTGGATAAACTTGACGAAAATTTCGACGAGAGATCACCACGTTTGCAATGGTCCAAGTACCCGGAGGGCTTCCAGGTGTCCGGAATAGGCCTATATAAAGGTCTTCGACCAGCAACTTCAGAACATCATCCGCTACAACTTTTGTTCTTATGCATTGATCCAAGAAGGCATAGACAATCCTGAAAAGCTCCTCTGACATCCGACAATTGAGGAACTCGATTCATTCTTTCTTCTTGTAGGTAACTTTTTAGTTTACAATTCATGTTGTAAGATACGACAAATTAAATAATAAGTGTTATTGGAGGAATAACCTGTTGGTACAGTTTGCACTAAAGGTCTTACTAAGGTTTTGATGAATGACAAAGTAAGTTAAGTTAGGTATTGTTGTGATCTAACCACTTTACCAAGTATGTAGGAGTTAACCAGATAGGTCGACGGACCGACCGGATATCTGGTGATAAGTTCAGATAGGTCGACGGGCTGACCGGATATCTGGCGAGAAGTTCAGATAGGTCGACGGGTTGATTGGATATCTGGCAGGAAGTCCAGATAGGTCGACGGGATGATCGGATATCTGGCAGGAAGTCTAGATAGGTCGACGGGCTGACTGGATATCTGGTAAACTAGTAAGTCAAGGTAAGTTACTAGAAGAGAGTGACCAAGTGAGGGCGCGTCTCGATTGAGGGGGCAGTAGGTGTCGGCCTAGTTTAGGTCCCTTTTGGATCCCTAATTTAAGACATTGACTAGTTCCGGGTCCTAGGTGGACAGGAACTAATTACTACTGTTTATTATTGTACTAACACTTGTTGGGGTTGCAAGGTTGCAAACATAGTCTCATATTGAAAACACATGGAAAAGATCATGAGTTTATAAGAGAAAAGATATCTCCATTGGAAGACCCGGATTGAGGCGAGCTGAACCGAAGCAGAGGTCCCAGACGAAAAAAGTCAACTAGAGTTGACTTTGGGGGTCCAGGCGCCCGGAACAGTCCGAGGCGCCCAAAACCCTTCCGGACGCCTAGACCGAGTTTTTATTCAGATCACGGTCAAACTGCGATCCGTGCGAAAGGGATAAAATTTTATCCCCCCAGGGCACCCGGAACCCTTCCAGACGCTCCGAACAGTGCTATAAATATAACAATGATTTTCACAGTTAAATCAATTCACTTGTAATCTAATTCTCTGTGCTATACTTTTCTGTCTGTGCTGTTAACGTTATAAGAGGCTACTCCGCCTGAAGGAGATCTTCAGATAGTGTGTCATATTCTCCTTGGATTAGCAATCTTTTGATTGCAAACCAAGTAACTCCTTTGTGTCTGTTTTCTTTTAATTAGTCTCTTTGCTTTTTATTTATAAGTGTTCTTTATTTAGATGATAGTCCGAGAAAGGGTTGGCTTATTTTTCAGGGCAATTCACCCCTCCCCTCTTGCCGGCCTCCAAAGGGACCAACAAGTGGTATCAGAGCGAGGATGCTTTAAAAGGACTGACCGCCGACCAAAGCAAAGGAACCAATGGCCGGACCAAGCATCGTTCTACCAAAATTTGAGGGAGATTTCGCACACTGAAACATCGTATGGAGGTATTTCTGAAAATCGATTTTGAAATTCGTTTAATAATAAAATATGGTTTTGTAGCTTCGACGAATCAAAACGGAGAAGAAAAAGAAGAAAGTCTTTAGATGAAGAAGGAGCAAAATGATTCCGGAGCGAATAACCGAGCGGAGTATCACTTGCTGAGCGTGCTGCCGCCTCAAGAAGTCAACCGCATCGGAAGCTACTTGTCGGCTAAAGAACTCTGGGAAAAATTCCTAGAACTCCACGAAGGCACATCCGAAGCCAAGCTCGCAAGAAGAGACATACTTCGGAACAAACTGATGAACATCCATCTGGAAAGAGGTGAGAAAGTAGTTGATCTACACGCAAAGGTAAAAGAGTTAATTACCGGACTCGAGAACCTCGGTGAAACGCTAACCAACCTGGACACCATACGTTATGCACTCAACGCCTTTCCCAAAACTCTGGAATTGTTGGTTAGTCCTAGGAAGATCGTACCGGTTCCACTGTACAAAAATTTTGTACAAGTGTCAAACCTTTCCTAAACAACCTATTGTGTTCTTTAGAAGTTAAATTAGGAATCACAAACGGAACTTAACATTATTGATTCCAAATTTAACTTATCTGTTCTTAATGGTTTAGATTTGGATCGCAAGCAAAACTTAACACTATTGATCCAAATCAACCTATGTTATAAAGTTAATTAAATATTTATTTCTAAAATCGGTTCCCAGGTCAAACATGGCGAGACACTAGGCCTTCTTGGGTATGAGATCATCCACCATTGCCTCGACAAAGCCTTTAATATAAATTCAATATTTAATTTCCTAAAATAACATTAGGTTTAACTGAAAAGAATAATCGAATCATAAATTCGAAAAACAAAAAAAAACACAACTCGAATTACAAATTCGAAAAACTAGAATCTAATGCCTCTTGTGTTTGGAATTCATACAAAAGAAAAACTAGTATGATGCAGAAAATAATTACTAGTTATACATTCCTTTGTATGCAACGACATCTTGATCTTCTACAGTATTCCTCTTCTTATCCCAGACGTTGTGTGGGCAACGATCTACCTGTTGGTGCAATATCCCTCAGGTCAAGGTTGACCTGGGTAACCAAGCTGAGTCTTGGTTTGGGTTTAGATGTTTGACAATAAGATATTGATTGAAGAAGAGTCAAGTAGGTCAAGGTTGACTGGATACTTGACTGGGAAGTCCTAACTGGGATGTTAGGCAAAATGAAAGTCCTGGTGAGTGAAGCCAGGCAGAAGAAAAGTCCTGGTGAGTGAAGCCAGGCAGAAGAAAAGTCCTGGTGAGTGAAGCCAGGCAGAAGGAAGTCCTAGTGAGTGAAGCTAGGCAGATGGAAATCCTGGTGAGTGAAGCCAGGTGAAAGTCCTAGTGAGTGAAGCTAGGCGGATGGAAAACCCTAGTGAGTGAAGCTAGGTGAAAGCCACGTGAGTGAAGCCGAGGGAAAATCCAGATGGATCAAGGATGATCGGACATCCGGTGTTGAGAGTCCAAGTCAAAGAGGACTGGATACTTGGCATGAAAAGAAAGTCCAAGTAGGTCAAGATTGACCGATACTTGCACGAGAGAAAAGTCCAAGTGGGTCAAAGGATTGACCGGACACTTGGTAAGGGAGTCCTAGCAGGTCAAGGGGTGACTAGATGCTAGGCATGACATACCAACAGGTCAAGGTTGACCGGATGTTGGTTTGGGAGGTTTGGGACTTGGTTTTGGACAAAAATCAAGTCGGATCGATCGATGGATCGATCCGGCCATTCCATGGTCGGATCGATCCGTGGATCGATCAGAGGTCCCAATCGATCGATGGATCGATTGGGGGCCCTCACGATAAGCGCCGGATCGATCCGTGGATCGATCCAGCGCTTCCTGAAAAGCGCCTGGATCGATCCGTGGATCGATCCAAAGCCTCCCGATCGATTGGGAACATTGAATCGATCGGGATCCGACCGTTGCGTCGTTTATAGCTGCAGGTGTTCGATGGCTGCGGCATCCTCTCGATTCACTCAGCTCTCGCCAACTCCTCCACGGCGCTCAAGCTCAGATCGCCAGTTCTTGAAGGATCTTGGAAGCTCTCCAAGTCAAGAGGCGGATCAAAGCCAAGAAGAGAAGCTAGGGTTAGGGCTTTGTACTCATTGTAAGCTTGTAAGCTTGTATTTCTTGTATCCTTTCCCTCTCTTCTTGTATTGAGTCTTGTAGGGCTTCTCCGCCCTTGGTAGTTACCATAAAGGAGAGTTTTATTTAGTGGAGGGTGTGTGTGTTGGTGTGGATCCTTGGATTAGTCACCTCTTGTGAGGTGGATACCAAGTAAAACCAACCGTGTTAGCGTTGTGTGTTTGTTTCTGTATTTTCCGCTGCACATCTTTGAAGGAACAAGCAACGCCGAGCACCGAGCGAACGCGACGAGCTATTCACCCCTCCCCCCCCCCCCTCTAGCTACTTTTGGTCCTAACACTACCGAGATGAGAACCACCCAAGCCCTTCTCCTTCCTCCTTACAAGTTTCGGCCAAACCAAGAATCCTCCAAGGATGTAGAATTTTGGCCACCACCACCAAGATCCAAGGGATGCAAGAAACAAAACCTCCTTTCTCTCCTTCTTCTCCTAGCTAGAACCGGCCACCAAAGAAGAAGAGAAGAGGAGAGGGAGAACCTCTAGGGCCGGCCACACCAAGGAGGAAAAGAGAGGAAGAAATAGAATAGATTGACCGATCCCCCTGATCGATTAACTGATTTTGCCTGAATCAGCTCAGCTTCTCATCCAGATGCTGCCGCTATGAATGAGTCTTCATTCGATTAACCGATCCCGCCATTTGGTCGATCGATCTACTGATGATCCCCGACATATCTGATCCAATCAACCTGGTCTGATCAGTCTGCTAATTATCCATTGTTAGGCCGACTGAACCCGACGTTCGATTGATCGATCCCTTGGTCGAGACTAGCCGTGGGCAGATTTAATCACTGGGTTTTGGTCGACTGATCCCAACGTTCGGTCGACCGATCAAGGCCAAAATCCTAACCTGTAAAATGTTAGTCTTCTTACAAAATAGAGTTAGAATAATAGGCAAACAGTATATATAAAAATTAACTTTTGACAGCCTCCGGACTATCCAGTTCTGACCTTCAGATTTTCCAGAAACCCTAGGCCGAACCGACGCCTACTGTTCTCTCAATAGGGAACGCGTCCTCACCTACTCCTCTCAAGAGAAATTATCTTTTGCCAGACTGGTCCTCTAGACCGTCTGAACTTTTGCTTAGCATCCAAGACTTTATGTTGAACGCCCGATTCATGACCCATTTAGTCTTCCACCTGGTGTCTGCGACCCCTAGGATTTTTTACCTAGAGTCCTCGACTCTAGGATTTCACCCAAAGTCCTCGACCCGTCAAGACTTTGCCCAGTCCCCCATATCAGGACTTTATTGCCTAACAGCAATTAGGACTTTTCACTTGCCTAGAATCTACTAGGACTTTTGTCTAAGACAACCTAGAACTTTCTTACAAACTCAATCATACTTGTTAGATAACAAGACAACTTACTTTGAATCCTTTGCCATTATCAAAACACAAATTTGATCATCTAGTGCTCCCTGCACCAACAATCTCCCCCTTTTTTATTATGACAACCTGATTCAAAAGTTAAGTAAAAACATAAAACAGCTCAAAGAAAAAACATAACAATTTTAACATTAAGCAATTTTAACACTAAAGTAATTTCACTTTAGCTCCCCTTAATTTATCACTCACCCTTAACTTTTGATCATTCACTCCCCCTTTTTCATATATCAAATACAACTTAGGGAGGAAAAAGATTACATATTTTTAAAATCAAATATTTTAGCTTTTCAAATACTTAGCTTTTCAAAGTTTTAAAAAAATTAATCTTTAAAAAATACTTTGGAACAATACTTAGTATTTTCAAATTACTTAGCTTTTTGAGATAGTAGAATTTTTACTCTGAAAAAGGAGATGATACGGATATAGCTTAAGGGCCTAGGAGGAATTATGAGGAAAAGGAAGGGTATTTTATCAAATGATGGTTTAGGGCATTAAGAGGAGGAGAAGGCACTGTTCACAGGGGGCTTCTCCTGGGTTTTTTCTCTGCCGCCACACGCAGAGGGAGGGGGCACTCACGCCGCCTCCACCACTCACCTGACTAGTCAGTGCCACCTATTCTCTAGCGTCAATGCTAGCGTCATCCTCTCCACAACCGTCCTCCATCGCCCCTAGCGACCGTCATTTCCTCTCGCGACGCCGCAGTTGCCTTCCTTTCTCCCACATCACCCGCCAACAGCCTTCGACCATCGCAACAGCACTTCGGCCACAGCCATGAACCGCCTCGTAGTCCTCACTGCAAGTCACGCAACTGCCACACATGTCGTCTCCCTCTCCCTTGGCACATCGGCGTCCACAGCAACTTCCAGCGACCGTCGCCGTCCTCCGGGTCGTCGGTAGCCAAGCTCCACCTCCACCTCCCTCTTTTCCAGCGTGCCCACCAGTAGTTTCCTCCAGGATGCCACAACATCACCTCTCTTGTCGCCTCATCGTAGGCCACCTCTAGCCATCCGTAATGCCATACGCATCCGAGCCTCCAAGTCCTTGAGGCCATTTGGCTTCGATTTGACTTATTATGTTCCAGCTTCGAGCTGCCATCGTGTTCTTGCCTTTGTGTCATTATTGTATCCCGTCCTACGTGTCGATATCATATCCTAACCTGTGTGTCGATGTCATATCCTGGCCTGCGTGTCGCTGTTAAGTCTCAGCCTGTATGACGCCTGTTGGGTCCAAGTCACGTTCAGCTCCACACCGTCAGATCCAGCTCCTCATCTGGCTCACATTCATTTACTCTTCCAGGTCACGGTAACTCGATCAGCGCCACAACCGGCTCACTTATCCACTAGAGGACTTCCCCTGGCCCAGGGTACGCTCCTCATTCTTATTCTATACGCATTTCATTACTCTACTATTTGTTCTATTCGTTATATATTCATTGGATCTGCTTCGAGCCATGGGAAATCAGAGACTAGGACAACCCGGTCACTGGTTGCAGGTAGCATTGATCAAAGGACTTCTGACGACTTGGTCAATATAAGCAGCTCAGTGTACCCCCTCCAGACCATAGTAATTCGGTCAACATTCCCGCCACATCACCTTGACAGTCCGTCTGACTCAGATTCCAAACAGGATCAGGAGAATTAAAAAAATTTCAAGTAGGGAGTTTAACATAGCTAAAAACTGTGAAAAAGCTTTTGAATAATACTTAAGCTTTTTGAAGGCACTTAGCTAAAAACATAATTTTTTAAACTTAGCTTTTCAAAAATTTAAAGCTTTTCAAAAATTTAAAGCTTTTAAAAACTTAGCCAATTTGTAAATCCTTAAAAAACTTCTAAAGGATACTTAAAGACTTTGAAAAAGAACTCAGATTTTTTTAATACTTAAATAATTTGAAGTAGAACTTAGTTTTATTTAGCTTTTAAAAACTAGTTAGCATTAAAAAAATAACTTAGTTCCAAAAAAATATAACTTTTGAAAAACCTCTTTCTTTTTCTTCTTAGTTTAAAAAAATTCAAAAATTAATAAAAGGGCAAAACTAACAACATGAGTATAACCCTAAAGTCCAAGCATGAGTAACAAAGTAATTGTTAAAGCTTTGAAAAAAATAATATTTCAACAAATTTCATCTAACCACCTTAGAGAAATGTCTAAACTTTAGGTTGAATCTATATAATTTTTCTTTCTAGGGGATAAATTAAACTTCTTGATATTCCATCTCACTTATTCTATATTATCAAAACATGTTAAGCTTATGAGTCTATGTGAGATGGAGTTAATTTAATTTTGAAGTTGATTGGAAAATTTTAAAAGAAAATTAATTTTAAACTTTAAAATATTTAAGTTTAAATTTAAAAATTAAATTTGAATTTTGAAAATATAAGTTTGAATAATTAGATTTGGATTTGTCAATTTAAGTTTGAATAATTAGATTTGAATTTTGATAATTTAAGTTTGAGTAATTAGATTTGAATTTGACAATTTAAGTTTAAATAATTAGATTTGAATTTGACAATTTTTTTAAGTTTAAATTAAAGATTAATTTAGGTTTAGGCTTTAATTAATTAATTTAAACCTAAATCCATCTCACTCTTTTCTAGATTGTCAATCAGAGAACTTTATCTATTTTATGAGATGGTTAATTTTATCTTCAATATAGATTAAAATCTAAGAATTGATTTACATTTAAGTTAGATTAAGGTTTATCAGTTAGTCAATTAAACATCTATTTCAATAATTAGTTTCTAGGCTGTGGCGAGGCACTACGCCTTCTTAGTTATTAGAACAACAACTATTTCTAGACAAAGCCTTTTAAAGAAATTAAATAATTAATTTTCTTTATGAAAATCTTAGGTCTAACTAGTTAAGTATCGATCAAGCCTAAGTCCTCATCTACCCTAATCTAAGCATGTATAAGGAAAGCAGTAAAGTAAACATCAAACGAGTATATTTAATACATTAGTCTTTTTATTGGCTCCCCTTGGATCATACCCTCAATAAGGTCTATCAAGGTAATGGATTTGTTCCTTGAGAATCCAATATTGATCAAGTTCAACTTGATTAACCAAGTTAGACTTGGTGACCCATCCTTGGACTAGTTTTCTATTTAGTCGATATACTAAGGATAAGTAAGATTTAAATTTATGTTTTGCCTTATATCCGAGTCTGGATCGATTGTATACGGCTCTTTGTTTTCCAAGGATCATCAAGATTCTTAGAACCCAAATTGAACCATTCAACTAGTCCCTAAGTTCCTTGACTTGACTTTTTCAAATTAAAATTTTCTTCCTCAAGTTGTTGGACTTGAGTTGAAGTTCTAGCTTGAACAGATTCGGTCAAGGAGCTTGGGTTAGTCACTTCCTTAAGGGTTGTCACCTCCTTTTGGAGTGACTTGACCCGGATGTTAGATTTTGTTAGTTTACTAGACAAGTAAGAAACTAAATTCTATAATCTAATTATTGGTGGGCATATAGTGGAATCATCTTCTGAGCCGAATTCAGATTTTGATTCAACTCCGGTTCCAGACTCGAACTCGGTTTCAGCAACGTAGGATTGTACTGGTAGAGTAAGGAAGCTCACTTGCTCGTGTTCTTCGTCGGAGTCTTCTGAGGATTCAGACCATGTTGCTTTCAAAGTCTTCCTTCTTCTTTGCTTCAGATTTGAACATTTAGGCTTGATATGTCCCTTCTTGTTGCAGCCATAGCAAGTGACTTTGGACATGACCTTTGTGTTTGATTTTGAACTTGGTTACATTGTCTTTGACTAGATCACTTTCTTGATCCATTATTTGGTGAATCCCTTCTTCTTCTTGTATAGTTTCCGAATTAGGTTCACGAGTTCAATGAAAATTTCGTCATCTTCTTCCAAGTCAGATTCGCCTTCAGACTCATGTTCGATTTGGTACTTCTTCCTAGATTCCTTTGTCTTGCTTGTACCTACAACCAAAGCAATGCCTTTCTCGATCGGAAATGCATTAGTTTGTTCATGAAGTTCAAATTCTGAAAATAATTCATCTAATCTAATTAAAGAAAGATCCTTAGAAACTTTGTAATCATCCACTATGAATGCCCATAAAGTATTCCGTAGAAAAGCGATAAGGGCATACCTTATAACGTCACGATTTTCTACCTTCTAATCAATTGCGTGGAGACCGTTGAGCATGTCTTGAATCCGAGGGTGGAGTTGACTTGTTAATTCCCCATCTTGCATTTTTATATTATATAATTTATTTAGAATTAGATCTCGTTTACTTACCTTAGTATCAGAGGTGCCCTCGTGCAGCTCGATTAGCTTTTCCCATAACTCTTTAGTGTTGTTGAAGGAGTCGACCTGGTTCAACTCTTCTTTGGTTATGCCACATTGGAGAGTATATGTTGCTTTTGCATCCGCCTCAATTTTCCTCTTTGTGGGTGCATCCCACTTGTCGAAAGGGATGCGTACTCCATCTTCTGTGGGAAATATGAATCCAGTTTAGATTATGATCCACATTTCTACTAGAATCTTGAGATGGTACTCTATCTGACTTTTCCAGTATCCAAAGTCCTCGTCGAAGAAAAGAGGCGAGCGAGCAGTATTGTAGCCTTCTTGGTGGGCCATTGATAGAAAATCTCGTACATACAAAAAAATAATGAATGTTCCAAGACTGGGTCTTGGATTAGGAGTGAGGGATAAAGAACTTAATAAAACTCGAGTGGAATATATTCACTAGTGAAAAAATAAAAAAAAATTGCTTGAATGGTGGTTCACCAATTCAGAGTGACCTCGCTCTGATACCAATTATAAGATCGAAAGTGCTAGAGGGAGGGTGAATAACATTCATGGCTTTCACGTTTGTTTTTCAGAAAACAAAGTAAACACAGCGGAATAGTAAGAAAGAAAATCAAGTAATCGAAAACCAAGCTGACACTTTTGGTTTTACTTAGTTCGAAGTCTGTGATGACTCTTACTCCAAGGCCCACACTCGTTGAGTGTTTACTTTGGGCAATTCACTATCAATTTGGAGAATTACAAAGACAAGTACAATTATTATTGAGCAGATTAAGTGCAATAAATGAAAAACTATACTGACGACTTAGAGGGTTGGAAATGAGAGCTTTCGATTGTCAGAACAACGTTACAACTTCATGGACTTGTCTTTGCAGTAGCGGTAAGAGCAGAAGATGTTCGAATTTGTTATCTCGAAGTGCTGGTCAGACTTGATCTAGATCCACTGATCTCGGGATCAGTGTTTGACTCAACATTGATCGATCGACCGATCCCCCTGATCGGTCGACTGATCCTGCCTGAATCAACCCGACTTCCCATCCAGATGTTGCCTCTTCGGATGAGTCTTCATTTGGTCGACGGATCCCGTCGATGATCCTCGACTTATTTGATTCGATCAACTAGGTCCAATCAGTCTGCTACTTATCCACTGTTCGGTCAACTGAACTCGACATTCAGTCGACCGATCCCTTGGTCGAGGTTGACCATGAGCTGATCTGATCACTGGGCTTCGGTCGACTAATCCTAACATTCGATCGGCTGATTAAGGCCAAAATCCTAACCTACAAAATGTTAGTCTTCATGCAAAACAAAGTTAGAATAATATGCAAACAGTATATATAAATTAACTTTTGACAGCCTCTGGATTGTCCGGTCTTGACTTTAAGTTTCGCTGAAACTCTAGGTCAGACTGACACCTATTATTCCCTCTTCAGGGAATGCGTCCTCATCTACTCCTCTCAGGAGAAATTCCCTTTTGCCAAACCAATCCTCTAGACCGTCTAGACGTTTGCTCAGCGTCCAAGACTTCAAAATTTCATTCTGAACGTCCAATCCACGACCCGTCCAGTCTTCCACCTCGTGTCTCGACCCCAAGATTTTTCACCTAGAGTCCTAGACTCTAGGATTTCTTCCAAAGTCCTCGACTCGCCAAGACTTTGCCCAGTCCCCTGGACCAAGACTTCATTGCTTAACCTCAACTAGGACTTTCCACCTGCTTAAAATCTACTAGGACTTTTACCTAAGACAACTTAGGACTTTCTTACAGACTCAGTCACACTTGTTAGCTAACAAGACAACTTAACTTTGAACCCTTTTCCATTATCAAAACACAAGTTTGATCATCTGGTGCTCCCTGTACCAATAGATTATACCGATGTTCGGTGAGTACACGTGTCTGGTGTGACTGCCGGAGGTATCATGATGATTGTACGTGTGTTGTAGGATACAAACATGTCTGGTGTGGGGAGTATGATAGGTGTTGCTTTATACCTCATGTGTTGATTAGTAGACACCTGTTGGATCTATCCATACCTTTATATTTATGTGATTGATAGATCATGGTACTAGAGATATTTTATGATGATTGGGATGTTGCATTGATGATAATTATGTTGGTATCATAAGTATTTACATTATATTCATCATTGCATCATATGCATGCTGACAACCATTGCTTCCTTGTGGTATGAGATAATCGACAGCCATATATATACATGATGACGACCATTGCTCCCTTACAGTATGAGCTAGTCCTCAGTCATGTTAGCTACCCATTCGGCCATTAAGGGAAAGTGGTATCTTAGAGTGGAGACAGTCCTATTGTGTCACTCGGCCACTCAGGGGCAGTGATATCCGGTGTTGTGAACAGTTAAGGACCCCGATGCTATGTAGTGAGATAGCTACTTAGTAAACTGTCCACCTCGGTCACTCTGTAATGGTAGTTGGAGGGTACCACACAGGAGTCGTGGTGTCTTGAGAGGTTTTGGAGGTGACAATAATGTATGCATAGATATGCATATGATGCGCAATGCATCTTTTAGAGATATATTTGCATTTGCTTGTGATTGTTGCACATGCTTGAGATATGATTGTTGCATATAGTTGTCATGCTTCATACATGTTCATATATATATATATATATATTGTCGGTTATATTGCTCAAGTGTTACGAGCAAATCTGTTGTTGATCCCTAGTGAGTTTACTGATCACTATACTGTATGTGTTGGTTCCAGATTGGGTATGTGCATTCCTTATGTTGGTTATGACTATGTGTATTCATTATGTCAATTATATTTAGGTGCATTGATTATATCAGTATGATCATGTTCTTATTTTCCTATTAAGATTGTATATTTTGATCTGCATATTTTATATAGATCATGCACTATCTTGTCTATTACCTGCTGAGTGACCCGCACTCACCACCCCATTTGTATATTGTCTTTTTCTTCAGATAGCAGGTAGATGATTGTGGAGTCGCTTGAAGTATCTTGTCTGTTGGTCCCACGTTACACCCGAGGACGACTTCTGGTTTTGTTTCCTATTTTACTTACATTACGAATTTGTAAACTTGACATTATATAATTCGACTTTGTTTTAGAGTTTTGCTATGCCGTGTCTTGATTTACCTTGTTGTGGTTGTGTAAAGCCTAGCCGGCTAGCAGTCTGTCGTTTTTTGTTTATGGATTTTTCTTTTGTCTTCCATAGTATTTTTAGTACATCCATGTGGGTTGCTTATTATATAATTGTGTAGTTATGTTCTTTTTGTTCTAACCATATGAGCTGTGTATATAATTGTGTGGTTGTGTATATTCCAGCCGGGATGTTGATTATTACTTGTACGCCTTGCGGAGATTATGTCTGTTTGTCGGGCAGAGACTCTTCTAGGGGCATGACACCATGTCAACAGTTCGGGCGTCCGGAGGTAAATAAACTTCGAAGATAAGAAGAATTAAAACAACAAATCGTTGCTCTTTTAATGCAACCATTATGGCGAGAAAGACAAAATATAGCTATTTATCCTTATATAAATGAATCGTAATGATCATTTATTTCAAGAAATGTGGTCACGATAGCGAGAAACGAGGAGGCATGAGAAAAATGTGAAGGAGAGTTCTGATCCTATAAAAGATAATCAACTCTCATGAACAAAAGTATGCACACATAACATTCCAAATCCTAATTTTCAAAACAATCTTCTTCACCAAAGGCAGACTTAAACATCGGAATGACCTTGCTAAAGACTTCCCTAATTGTCATTAGAATCAGGACGGAAGCCTTGCCACTCTCCTAACCGCCCATAATAGCAACGCAATACCAGCAAGTGAAACGTCTCCATTCTCAAATAGGATCACTTGCCAACAAATAATTGTGAATGACAACGCAAAAGAATATTTTTTGAATTGCTGACCAGATTGTTCTATGAGATTGTAAAATATCAACCATTCTATAGCAAAGACAGGGAATTGCAGCTAAAAAACAGTGATGTCACCGCTCACACTAAATTCATTCTCGCAAATCAACAACCATGCAACGCTGCTTTCATTTTCAATCAGGATATAGCTAACGGAAGGCCGAAGGAGCTTCACTGTGCAGATGGAAATATACGAGTTTAACTTCCACAGGCCATGCACTCTTCCCGATTCTCCAAGGAACAAGCAACTTGTGCCATTTTGGCTTCACCATCACCGTCCTCCAGCCTAGTTTTCTGCGTTCAGCAAACAGAAATCAAAACACAAAACATGTAAACAGATCGTAAAAAACAATAATTTCAAGAATTGGAATTAACCTTCAGTGAGGAGGTGTCTACAGTGAACTTGATTGCATCAGCTGCAGCACGAGTTCGCAGGTAATACATTCCAGTTTTCAAGCCCTACGTTGGAAAGGATTAAGAACATGATGTTAGTGTCACTTGAGAGAGAAGATAGGAACATGGTTTCTAATAACCAATTGAAGATTAGGAGCTGCTGCCACACCTTAGACCAAGCATAGAAGTGTAACGATGTCAGCTTTCCGAAATTTGGCTGGTCTATGTGGATGTTAAGGCTCTGGCTCTGATCAATGTAGCACCCACGATCGATAGCCATGTCAACTAGAGTCCTTTGCTTGATCTCCCAAACAGTTCTAGCATCATAAATGTCTCATTAATAACATTTAGGAAAAAAGAGTTCAAAGACTGAAAGATTTGATTGGGTGATCTCACTTGTAAATTGCTCTCAAATTATTTGGAATTTCAGGGATTTTAGCAACAGAACCATTCTCGTGAATGATCTTGTTCTTGAATGCAGATGACCACAAACCCATCTCGGTTAGGTCGTGCAGGAGATGCTTGTTCACCACCACAAATTCCCCACTGGAATATATGTAAGTTGGTTACGCAAGGCTGAATAATGCTCATGGAAGAACACAATTAAAAGGCATACCTTAGGACTCTTCGATGATAGATATTGGATGTATATGGCTCAAAACACTCATTGTTTCCAAGAATTTGGCTAGTTGATGCAGTAGGCATAGGAGCGACAAGGAGTGAGTTCCTAACACCATTATTAGATATCATCTCCCTTAGTTTAGACCAATCCCATTGATTAGAAGGTGTAACATTCCACATATCAGGTTGGATAATTCCCTGAGAAAAAAAAGGAGCATTGATACTGTGTTAACTTGAGAAAAATGTGGGGTAATGCTGACTGTCATGGGACTATACATTCTTGAAACAAAGCTAATACCAAAACAAATGGGAAAATAACAAGATTACAACCTTGCTAATTGGACTTCCTTGGTATGTTTCATAAGGGCCATCGGTAATAGCAGCCTCAGAAGAAGCTTTCAGTGCGTGATAGTATATGGTTTCAAATATGTCTTTGTTAAGCTGTTGTGCCTGTGGACAATGTGGATTATTAACACAAAAGTTTACTATAACAGTAAAGATACTAGTAGAAATGTTTCCATTTCAGCAGCTACCTCAGGAGAATCAAAAGGCATGCCAAGTAAGATGAAAGTGTCTGCCAACCCCTGAACACCAATTCCTATTGGTCTATGTCGGAAGTTTGATCTCCTTGCAGTTTCAACTGGATAGTAGCTTATATCAATTATTTTGTTGAGATTTGCTGTTATTATAGCTGTAACCTATTAAAATCAAGCAAAAATTTGTTGGCAAATATCTCAAGTTGATCTAATGCATATTCATGAATTATGCCAATCAATTATTACCTCACCAAGCTTCTCAAAATCAAAGTATCTGTTTGAGGAGCCATTGCTGCCAACCAACCTGGTTGGATGTGAATCTAAAGGGACACCCTGAATGGAAATGACAAAAAAGAGAGCACCAAAACTCAGTAGCATTGTCTTTAGTGCTTTACTTTTTCAAAAACAACTCAGTAGCATAATCAGAATGCTAACTCAGTAGATATTATAACAAAATATAAACAAAGATCCATGAGGACACACCTTCTCCCTGACAAACCGCGGTAAAGCAATAGATGCCAAATTGCACACAGCTGTTTCAGTAGGACTAGTAAACTCAATAATCTCAGTACATAGATTTGAAGACTTGATGGTACCCAGATTTTGTTGATTACTTTTTCTATTGCAAGAATCCTATACGGCAAAGATAACATCAGTTAGAAGTTCCTCTCATAAGAGTGATAAATTGGCATTTTTTGTCAGTACCTTGAAAAGCATATAAGGTGTTCCAGTTTCAATCTGAGATTTAAGGACCTCAAACCAAAGACTCTGTGCTGCAACAACCTTCTTGGCCTTCGCCTAAACTCACAGATTTATATATGTATATATATATGTTAGAGGTAATAATTCAAATGTGGGAGAACTTGAAATTCCCTGGACAAGTTTACCTCACTCTCATATTTTAGGTAGAGTTCCTCAAATTCTGCACCCCAGCAATCTGCAAGTCCAGGAGCTTCATTTGGGCAAAACAAAGACCATTTACCATTATTCTGAACTCTTTCCATGAAGAGATCGGGAATCCACAAGGCATAAAACAGATCCCTAGCCCTTTGCTCGTCCTGCAGAATTAAGTACTTTATTAACCATGTGTAACACGAGAGTCATTTGTGTCTGTTACACCATGAACACATAAGATTGCACTGTAAAGGATAAAACTATAGCTTACAACTTAACAATTTATAATAATTCATAGATTTAAACTGAGTCCAGTTGCATAGCATGCATTAAATCATTCGATGGCCAATCATATTTCCTCGGGCTCGCCATAAATGACATAAAAATGCAGCAACTATACCAAGTAAATTCATTAGAGAAAAAATAATAATAATTTGATAAGAAACATGAAATAAGTCTATAGAAGGATATTGACTAGGCTAAAAGTAATCCATCAAAGACATGTTCCACATTTATGACAGAAAATTTCTCAACATGAGTTCGTACTATTAAATCAAGATGCAATCAAAGAGAAAAATTTTGAGGCACTTTCATTGTTAGACATGTGAGATTGTTTGTCACATTTTGCTAATTGACCTCACAGATGACAACCAGAACAAAGAGTATCTATTTTATGAATAGAAAGCATACCTTCCCATGGTTCTTTTTGAGCTCAAGGAACTCATATATATCTGCATGCCAAGGTTCCAAATATATAGCAAATGCACCTAATACATTTGAAATCAAGAAAACGAACTCAGATTTGAATTTAGTCGTCTAGATATCACAGTTAGTAAATTATAGCCAAATTACCCCTTCTCTTGCCTCCCCCCTGATCAACATAACGAGCAGTATTGTTGAACACCCTCAGCATTGGAACAATACCATTGGATGTTCCGTTTGTTCCATGGATATCACTACCTGTTGCACGTATGTTGTGAACAGAAACACCAATTCCCCCAGCTGATTTACTTATTATTGCACACTCTTTGAGAGTATCATAAATGCCTTCAATGCTATCTTCCTTCATGCATATCAGAAAGCAGCTACTTAACTGGCAAAAACAGATTGATTGAATAAGCAAATTAAAAACAAGCATCGATAGTTCAAACAAGAATTAGCAAATCCAGAACTGTACCTGAGGCCTAGGTGTGCCTGCATTAAACAAAGTGGGAGTAGCATGAGTGAACCACCGCTGAGACATCAAATGGTATGTTTTGATGGCAGACTCAATGTCATCTTTGTGGATTCCAACAGCAACTCTCATTAGCATGTGCTGTGGTCTCTCTACTACCTTTCCAGAGACTTTCAAGAGATATGACCTCTCAAGCGTTTTGAAGCCAAAGAAATCATACTCAAAGTCTCGATCATATATTATCTCACTGTCCAGACGAGCAGCATACTGAAATTTTCAACCAGAAGAATTAAGCAACCAAACACCTTCATAAAACATTTATCTTCGCACACAGAGGGATCTAATTCAAACAACTAGAATCAAATTCACACAAGAGTCAAAGAAAAACCAAAAAGTAATAATGAACAGAATATAACAGACAAAAAGGAGAAATGAACCAGTAAATCAACGGTTAGCACAAAGCTCACCTTCATGATTATCTCACAAACATCATCAGCAATCAAGGGGGCATCCTGACCAGCTCTCTCGTTGAAATGTCGATGCATCAGCTTTACCCTGAATCCATAACCATCAACAACCCAGAGAATCATAACAGAAATAAAGTAGTAGTGGTAGTAATAACAATAACAATAATAGCATGCTTTTGAGCTATCTGTCGATGAATCAACAAATCACGATACATCTCTTATCTTTCCGATAAGTTGGGAAAGTAAAAGCACTTACGTTTCGGAGAACGACTTCATTGTGTTCTTGTGCAAATTGGAAACCGCGATCCTCGCGGCAAGCTACAAGATAGAGCCGAGGAAAAATTGGCATCTTGTAACAACGACGAACATAACAAATACCAAATAACAGGGATCCGAATGAGTACCGTGGCGTAGTCGGGATGATTGGTGGTCAAAGCTGCGGCAGTCTCAGCGGCGAGCTCGTCGAGCTGGCTGGTGGTGACGCCCTTGTATACACCGGCGCAGACCTTCTGGGCGACCAGCACGGGGTCGCAGTGCTCCTGGCTGAGCCCGTAGCTGAGCTTCTTCAACCGTGCCGTGACTTTGTCAAAGTGGACGGCCTCGTGTCGCCCATCCCGCTTCACCACGTACATCCTCGAATCCCTTATGCGTGGAGTTCCGTCGGACGACGGAATACGCGCCGATAAGATCTTGATTTCACTGCAATCTCTGTGACGAGTCGGTCGCTCAATTGCAGGTATAAATAAGTTGGAATTAGGGTTCTTCGGAGTCGAGGGAAATTTAATTTTGGCGCGGTGTTCAGTGCCCTCCGCGTAGCGAAATTTTGGGCTGGTGAATAAATGGAAAGGAAAATGAGGCAAGGGATCGGATTTGATGGGATTTTATATCATATTTCTATCCCTATTTATTATATTTATTTCATAATCATTCTTTTTTTGTTAATTTTTATTCTCATCCCTATAGGGATCGATATCTTTCTTAATTATCGAACTGTATATCTTCTACATTAATTTTTAATTATATTTTTCTAATTATAATCATTCAATAAAAATATATTAAAATTAATATTATATAAAAACATATTTAAAAAAAATAAAATATTTAAAGCATCCATCGTTATTTTTAAAATTAATATTATATAAAAAACATAATTAAAAAAAAATGAAACATTTAGAGCATACATCGTTGGCATGGTTTAGGTGAAGGAGCTCAGGCCTGTTTTTTTAAATGGTTTTATAAATTTTAATTTTTGTTTAAAATACTAAAAGAGTGAGGTTTTTTTATAAAATAGTGGGACTTATAAAAGAGTTATCGAAAGGGTTTTTTTTTTTTTTATAATG
This sequence comes from Zingiber officinale, assembly GCF_018446385.1. Lineage (NCBI taxonomy): Eukaryota > Viridiplantae > Streptophyta > Magnoliopsida > Zingiberales > Zingiberaceae > Zingiber > Zingiber officinale. Next base: position 25,114,572 of record NC_055997.1, on the reverse strand, counting down.
GAGATGTATTGACTTTTTTTTTTACCTTTGATGTTATACTGATATGATATTGAGGGGATTCTTGGAGAGGTCCAATCATTATAGATGTCATTATAGACTACTCATAATTTAATGATATTTAATAGAAAAAATTAAACATAAACAAAAATAGTTAGTGAATTATAATATATATATATACTAGACTCATCTCTATCCTCTATACCCTTCTCTATTATGTTAAGGTATTGGATCCTCCATCTTTTTTGGGGAAAAGGTTTTATTTGTTTGGCAGGAGGGAAACAAAAATTCTAGAAAGATTATTGTTATGGAAAATTTTCCCTTATTTACTTAAAAAAAATGATGGATTATTTGCTTTGTTTTATTTACCTAATAGATAAACAGATTTAGAAATCCACCTTTTTTATTTACTTAATAGACATACAAATTTATAAATCCATATGTGGATCAATTTTTAATTATTTTTTCTTCTTCTCAAATTGAACAAAAAGCAATTTTCTCCTTTTGACGCTACATTCAAAGCTAGATTCTCTCTTAATGCCTCACATGGCCGCTCAGTCAGCTACAATGGGCAGTGGTGCTATAAGAGGCAGCGGGGGTGAGTGTTGTCGTCAACTTGCGATCGGTGTCCATGTGAGGTCGATCGGTCGATGATAGTGGGCAATGGCCTCGTAGGTCACGACCCCATATTGTCGCAATTGGCGATCTTGTGGGGCCGCAAGTGGCGTCCACACCCGGCAACACTGCGAAGTCGCTTAGCAACAATAGCCCCATGAAGGTCATGCATAGCTGCGACCTCTAAGCAACTACGCATGGCAACAGCTTTGTGGTGGTCACATACGAGGTCGCGTCATCATGACCAGTGGCAGACTAACCGGGGAGGCTGAGGGAGGCTTCAACCCCCCCCCCCCCAAAGCATGGCTGCCGCCCATTGGACATTGTCAGATGGCAGAAAATTTTCCTAGCGGACATAGGAGGATGAGGAGGCTTCAGCCTCCCCCACCTGGATGCCACCCACGGCGCTTGCCACTTGCTGTCGCCTACCAGTGCTGATGTAGGCTGTGCGGCGCATCGACACCGCAGCGCTGGTACCGTTGTGCACTAAGGGTGTCAATTTGGATGGGGTGGATCAGGTTGGGTACGATCGGGTTGAGTTTTTTTCTTTTTAACCCAACTCAAATCAGAGTTCAACCCAAAACCCCTAAAACCGAATCTGAACCCGACAAACCCGAACTAGACCCAGATAACCCGAAAAGTCGATTCAAAACTATTTTTTTTTTTACTATTTTCCCTATAATTCTTCACTTTTAACGTAATATTCCATCATTATCATACAAACATGATATTAATATACATAAAAACATCTTTATTTTTTAAAAAAAAATTCGATTTAACCCCTAAAAAATCCACTAAACCCTATATTTAGTTCCACCCGAACTCAACCTGACTCAACTTGAAAATTTTTAACCATCCAACCCGAACCCAAAAATATCCAACTCGAACCTAATTTTTTTCGGATCGACTCGAGTTGGGTCGTCGGATCAGGTTCATTTTTATCACCCCTACTATGCACAATGCTCCTGTACCACTGTGCAATGTGAGGACAGTCGAAGAAGGAGCATTTTTTTCCTTTTCTTAGCGTTTAAATTAAACACTATGCCAAGTGGGGCCCAACTACCTAACTCAAACAAATTAAATAATAATAAAAAATAAACTAAAACATTAAACATGAAAACAGATTACAATGCCTTTTATTTTCTTTGGCCTTTGCTACTTCGCAGAACGACGAAAAGTTGGAAACTCTAGCCTCTCCATCTCCAACTCTCTGAGGCTCTAAAGTCTAGAGTAGTGGTGCACCGACCGGGGAGGCGACTCCGCCCACGACGCTTGCTGCTTGCTGCCGCCTACCAGTGCCAGTGCGGGTCGTGCAGTGATGTGGTGGTGCGGTGCACCAGCACCATAGTGTCGGTGTCGGTGTCGCCGTGCGTAGCGAGTAGTGCACCGCAGTCTCGTGTAGAATTAAATTTGAATGATATTGTTAATGATCTAGTATTATGGAAATCAATTGAAGAATTTGATATTGCTATTCGAAATCAAGCTCAAAGAGAGTATGCGCTCCGAGGGTCTTGTCAACCAAATGGTCATGTGTATCCGAAAATAACTTTTGATAATCAAGAAAAGAGTTTTCAAGAAACTTGGTATAAAAAATATACATGACTAAAGTATAGCATATCAAAAGATGCTGCATTTTATTTTTGGTATTATCTTTTCAAATGGTTAAATAAAGAAAATATAAATAATGTCTTTATAAAAGATGGATACAACAATTGAAAAAGAGCATTAGAAATATTCAATCATCATATACGGACTGTGAATAGTTATCACAATGACGCTATAATACAATTTGAGTTTTTTTAAGATCAAAGGCATAGTGTGAGAAATATTTTACAAATACATGGTCATGATATAGAAATTGATTATCGCACTCATTTAACAGCAATGTTGGATGTGACACACTTTTTATTGAAAAAAGGGTTGCCTTTTTGATGATGAGTCAACAAGTTCTTCAAATAGAGATAATTTTCTCAAGTTTCTTGAATGGTATAGTCAACGAAATGAAGAGGTTTCTGGAGTTATAAAATAAAATACTCATGCAAACAATTAATTGACTTCCCTAAAAATTCAGAAGGATTTAACACGTGCTTGTGCCTTAGAGATCACACTTGCTATAATCAATGATATTGAAGATGAATTCTTTTCTTTGATGGTTGATGAGGCTTGAGATAATTCAGTGAAGGAGCACATGGGAGTTGTTTTGAGGTATGTGAATAAAGAAGAATGTGTGATTGAACGATTTCTTGCAGTTGTGCATGTGCCTGACACTAGTTCTCATTCTTTAAAAATGTTTATTGATGCTTTATTTATGCAACATGGTTTATCATTATCTAGACTGAGAGGCAAAGGATATGATGAGACTTCAAATATGTGTGGTGAGTTCAATGGATTGAAATATCTGAAAGTACAAGAAAATCCATTTGCAATATATGTTCATTGTTTCTCTCACCAACTCTAATTAGTTCTTGTTGTTGTTGCCCATGACAATTTTATTGTGAGTGAATTTTTTGAGTATGTCACTATGATTTTGAATATATTTGAAGTATCTTGTAAGAGGAGATCAACTTAGAAAAATTTAACATGATAAGATAATTGTTAAATTGGAAAGTCGAGAAAACACTAGTGGAAAAGAAAAAAAATCAAGAAACTAGTTTAGGAAGACCTAGAGATACTCGTTGGGGATCACACTACTTAACATTACTTCATCTATACTTTATGTGGTCTTCAGTGATAGAAGCGTTAGGAAATGTACATGATGACGCCTCTTATTCTACGAATAAAAGTACTACCACAGGTTTAATTGAGAAGATGGAGAGTTATCAATTTATTTTTGTGCTATATTTTATGAAGCATATATTGGGAATTATAAATGAGTTATCACTTTCCCTACAACAAGGAGATCAAAATATTATTCAAGCCATATCTTTGGTTAAAAGTGTGAAATGTCTGTTAGTATTAGCCCTAAGAGTTGATCATGCAATGAATTATATTCATAGAGTCAATTTGGATTGATGAGATTCAATGAGTTAGACTCATTGAGTGAACTTGAACTCACCATAGAAGATGAAAGATCAATTTCGAAAATGACCATCAAATGTTGATTTGAATTCTAGAAGGAAGACCAAATGACTCTTCATGAAAGATGACTAAGAGTCAATTCATGAAGGAGATCAAAAGGCTCTTCATGAATTGAATTCATGAAGGAAGATCAAAAGGCACAAGAACCTTTGGTATTCCATGAGAGTACAAAAGGTGTGTTGATGATTTTTTGCCATAACTTGAAGGGTTCATATTGCCTTCTTTTCTTCCTCCCTATCTTGGCCAAACCTCCTAGAAAAGGTTGCTAGCATAACCTTAGGTGATTTCCTTCTCCACTTCATGAGTTTGTGAGACAACTGAAGGCTTGTTTGCGTGGATACCATAGAGGCACAACCACTTGATTGCACTAAGATCTACATCTAAAGAAACGTTGCTGCTGAGATTGTGAAGGGCACACAACAAAGGTATAACTCTCAACAAATACTTAGTATATGGTTTTCCGTCGCATGGATCTTCAGGAGAGGATCTAGGTAATTTTTCACTGTGTTTTCTATGTGTTTAGCGCACTAGATCCTTACAGTGGTATCAGAGCCACTTGCGAATGCATATACTAAGTTGTTAGATTTTTATATGTGATATATAAATTGCATGAGATGTTTACTATGATTTGCATGATTATGAGTTATAAAGTTGTTTTGAACAAAATGGTCTAAGACAAACTAGGTTTTATCCAAACTAGGTCTCGGCCATACAAGGTTTTAGCCAAACTAGGTCTCGGCCATACAAAGATTTTAGCCAAACTAAGTCTCGGCCAAAGATATTGTGAACAATAAGATCTCGACCAAAACTGTTGTGAACAACAAGATTTTGTCCAAAGATTTTGTGGGCAGCAGGGTCTTAGGCATGGCAGCAACTCATATAGATTTTATGTCATAAAATATTGTAAATATTATATGACATGGTGCATGGTTATAGCCTTTAATCCCAATATGATTGGATGTGTGTGTATGTTGTAATTCATAATACAACCTGTGTGTCGTGCCTTTCTTCTTTTTCATTCCTATTTTACATTTAGACTATCCTTGAATATAACTTAAGGTTTCTTTAGGTTTTGTAATGTATAAATTAGAGAAAGAACTAGTCTACTAGACAATGGTGAAAAAAGGAAAAGGACAACAACAAACGACGACCAAGGAAGCACTTGGAGAAACTACTTTGACCTAGGTTAACCTTTCGCTCTTCTCATTAGCTTGAGAAGATCGTAGTTGATGGGATCATAACCATGTCACATTTAATTTAGCATATATGTTGATGTGTGCTATGATTGTATGTGATGCATGCGTAGTTTAATCGAAATTAGGTTCGTTTCATATGTCTACCAAAGTTTAGTACTCACTGCTATCTTGATCATTTATAGTCAAGTTTTGCCAAAGTAAAGTGATTCATTTTATCTTGGTAGAGTGTAATAGGACAATTGTGATGTCCGACTATTAGACTTTGGGTGCGACTTAACTAAGTTATCTCAATTAGATTGAGAATTTAAAGGCATATCCCATACGATGTAATTCAAATTATACTAGTCTTGGGTGATTAGCCAAAGCTAACTCAAGATGAGTATAATATGAATTTCATAAGATGGGCAAACGAACAAATAGTCTTCTTCATCAAATGATACAAGAGTTGCATAGGATGTAATTGGTAAACATTGCCTACCTACATTATACTAAGTCTTGGGCGATTAGTAAAATTTAACTTAAGATGAGGTATAATATGGATCTTGTCCCACATGAATGTCATCATGATTGGATTTGGAGCTAGTAGTGTGGGTAAAACCACGTCCATGACTTACTCCGACCAAGCTTTCAAATTCTGGAGAATAATTTAGTTAAAGTTATAATTAAATGATCTAAATATGATATTTATTTCTACATTTTATTATTGTAGATCACCATGTCGTCTAGTACGTCGAATACACTCTCACTGTAATTTGTCCTTGATAAGGACAAGCTCAATGGAGCTAACTTCCTAGATTGGTATCGAAACGTGAGAATAGTTCTCAAGCAAGAGAGAAAATTATACGTCCTAGAGCAGCCCATTCTTGAACCACGTCCTCCACTACTGTCACTAGAGTTGATAAAGATTCTTATAAGAAGCATCAAGATGATGTATTATATGTATCATATCTTATGCTTGTCACCAAGAACTCTGAGCTTCAGAAGCAACAAGAGAACATGGATGTTTAAGATATGGTTGCATATCTTAGACAATTATATCAAGGATAGACAAGGCATGAGAGATTTGAGATCTCTAAGGCTCTATTTCAATGCAAAATATAAGAAGGAAGTCTCGTAGGGTCTTATGTGCTCAAAATAATTGGGTATGTGGAGAATCTACAAAGGTTGGGATTTTGACTAGGCCAAAAATTGGCCACTAACCTTATTTTGCAGTTATTGCCTGAGAGTTACAGTCAATTTATCATGAATTATAACATGAATGAAATTGACAAAATATTGCCTGAGATATTGGGTATGTTGAGAACTGCTGAACTCAACCTTAAGAAGACAAAACTTAGTACCATTTTGATGGTGTCAAAGGGCAAAGGTAAATGGAAGACCAAAGATAAGGGTAGGACCCAAGCCAAAGGCAAAGGTAAGACTCATGCATTGAAATCTAAAGGTGGTGTTGCTAAGAAAGGAACCTACTTCCACTGTGGTGAGACCGAATACTGGAAGAGAACTACAAGATGTACCAAGAGGAATTGAAAAGAAAGAGAAGTGAGACTTCTGCCTCATGTATATATGTTATAGAGGTCAATTTATCTATTTCTTTTTCATGGGTATTAGATACTGGGTGTGCATCTCACATTTGTACTAATGTGCAGGGGTTGAGAAATACTAGATCTTTGACAAAGAGCAAAGTGGACCTACAAGTAGGTAATGGTGTAAGAGTTGCTGCTATCGCTGTAGGAACATATTATTTATCTTTGCTCACTGGACTTGTTTTAGAACTAAAAGAGTGTTGTTACATGTCTGCCTTGACTAAGAACATTATCTCTGTTTCTTGTTTGGACAAGAAAGATTTTTCATTTATAATAAAGGACAAATGATATTCTATTTATTTCAATAAAATGTTCTATTGTAGTGTACATCTTGTGAATGGACTCTATATTCTAGACTTTGACAACCCAATCTATAACATAAATATTAAATGGTTAAAATCTAATATTTGAACCAAATATATCTCTGGCATTTTCACTTCGGTCACATAAATGAGAGTCGCATATCCTAACTTCATAAGAATGAACTTTTTGACTCATTTGATTTTGAATCATATAAGATATTCGAATCTTGTCTTCAAGGCAAGATGACAAGGACTCCATTTAGTGGACACAATGAAAGAGTTAATGACTTGTTAGGACTCATATATACTGATTTATGCGACCCTTTCAGAATAACAGCTAGAGGAGGATATCATTACTTCATAACGTTTACTGATGACTTTAGTCGGTACGACCATATGTTCTTATGAGACACAAGTCAGAATCATTTAAAAAGTTTAAAGAATTCAAGAATGAAGTACAAAACTAACTTGGTAAGTGTATTAAGATGCTTCGATAAAATCAAAGTGGGGAATACTTTAACCAAGAGTTTCTTAACCATCTCGTTAAGTTTGGGATCATATCTTATACTAGAACACCATAATGAAATAGTGTATCAGAAAAGATAAATCATACTTTATTAGATATGGTACGATCAATGATGAATCAAACATATCTTCTTATTTCTTTCTGGAGACATGCTCTAGAGACGACCACTTTCACACTTAACCGCGTTCCATCTAAGGCTGTCATAAAGACACCATATACGATATGGACTGGGAAGAGTTCCAAGATGTCTTTCATGAAGATTTGGGGATGTGAGGCTTATGTTCAATGATAAGCCTCAGATAAGCTAGCACCCAAATCAGATAAGTGTTATTTTGTAGGATATCCTGAAGAAACAAAGGAATATTACTTTTATAATCTCACACAAAGCAAAGTGTTTGTTGCAAGAAATGAGGTCTTTCTAAAAAAGGAGTTTATTTCTAGAAAAAATAGTGGGAGTAAAGTCGATCTTGAAGAAATTCAAGATATAGAATCAAGTACTGAAGCCTTGATGGAAATTGAATAGACACCATAATGTGGAACTACCACATCAGCTGTAACGACCTAATTTTTCTCATTAGGAGTCCTAAAAGTGCTTTAAAATATTTAGAAATACTTTAGAAAAATTCTAGAGATTTTTAGAAATTTTTAGAGTATTTTTATGGAATTTTTGGAGGTCGTTTGGTATTTTTACCAAAAGAAAGAAGTTGTGACAAAAAAATGTCCAAGCCGAGGCTCGAACCGGCAACCCCTGACCCGAGCAAAACCCGACTAACCAACTGGGCTAGCAGTTATTACTTAATCAAATAAAGGGATAATTTTATTTAAGTAGTAGAAGTTAATAACAAGAAATAATAGGGAGAAAAATGGTTGCAGCCGGGATTCGAACCCGTGACTCCAACCATGAGCCAAGCCGCGACTGACCAAGTGCTCCAGCCGTCGGTTCTGCTTAGAAAAGGTAGGAGATTTATTTAAAGCAGTTAACAGAATATTAAGGTTATAAGAGGAGAACTTAGGGCTTGATTATTTCCCCGGTGACCTAATTTTCTCTCCTCTCCCTCACGAACGGCGTCGGCGCCGATTCTGCCGAGCGAAGGAAAATGAAGCCCTAGCTTCGTCTCCGGCGGCCGGCCGAAGGGGATTTCCGCGAGCTCTTCTAGGATTCGAGCTCCTCTCATCAAGAAGGACCCGTGAACATGAAGAGCGGCCACAATTTCAAGAGACCCGAACCCTAGAAATCTTCCTTCTTCGGCTGTGAGTTCAAGAACACGAGGTAAGTTGATACTCACCTGCAGTAGGATAGTTCCGGATTCGTATTCCTTCTTGTTTTTGAATTTTCTGTGAAGATTGGGAATTCATGTTTGCTGCCGTGAGGTTGTTTTTGTGCCATGTAGTTGCTATTTGGGTTCCTTTTTGCTTAGTTGCCGTGTAAGTCATTGATAAAGGATTTTGCTGTGAACGAATTTCCTTTGCATTTCGGTTGTAACATGCCTAAGGATTTCTGCATTAGATTCATGATTTTCTTTCCTTGCTGCCGTGATTTGAGAATTTGGATTCATGATTTCTTCTTGTTTTTCCGAAGCAGATTAGAAGATTGAGATCTTAGTTCATGTGTTCTTCTAGTGTCTATGATTTTGGGATTGTGACCCGAAACAATGATGCTCTCTTGTGTTGGTTGTATTTTCCAGATAGTCCCTTGAACAGATTTAGTGGTCAACAGTTTGAATTTGAGGTTGTTCTTGCTTTCTTATGATGTTTAGAGGTTTTAGAAAGAATTGGTTAGGTTGTTAAATAAGCATGTTCGGATAGTAAGGAAGCTAGCAATCTTTTGTTTTTCTTTCCTTGCCGTGGTACTGATCAATTAAAGGAGGAAGAGTAGTGGTTCGGTTTGTTTGGAGTTTGTTGCCATGAAAACCTAATCCAGATTAGTAGGTTGGGATTTTAACATGGAAGGGTATAGTTGTTTGAGAATGTAGCCTTCTCGGTTCCTTTTTGTTTTCTTATAGTGGCACTGAACAGGAGTTTTGAGCTTTGAGTTATGTATGCAGAATTCCAATCATTGAGCAGAATTTGTAGATCATAGATGCGATTCTTTCTAGAACCGTGTTCTTACTTATTGTAAAAGAATTAGATTCTAAATTCTGGGATGTTGGTGTGGACAAGGATATTAAGGTTTCATGTTACTGTTTAAATACAAGGGATTGGATTTCATATGAGTACAAATAACAGTATGCACCAATTGTAATTTTCTAGTAGCTCTTTGAGTTTGACTAACAGGAAAAGACTCCGTCTTTCCTTCCAAATTGACAAACATCACAAACAATTCAGCATGTGTAGATCTAGTGAGTACATGTTGGTATTTAGATTCACAGATAAGTTTTCCAGTAGGACAAGTTAGGGATTTAATTAGTTAAGTTTTCTTTTTATTTCTGTTAAGTCTTAGTGCATATTTCTGCTAAGTCTTAACGAGTATATTTCATTCAGTGCAGTTATATTCCATTAAGTGTAGATTTAGTTTAGTTCTTTAGCAAATGCAGATTTTAGATAAGCTTAGTATGCAGATTTTGTTAAGCTATTATGCAGATTTTTATTAAGCTAGTATGCAGATTTCTATTAAGCATTAGTGCAGATGTTTGATAAGTATTGTATGTGCAGATTTCTTTTGTATTCTATGCATGATTATGTGTTACATAGTTAGTTTCATTCATAGATGCATACGAAAGATACCCTAACAGTATTTTGGGTTTAAGAAAAGTATAAGAAAGATGAAGAAAAGTATAAGAAAGAAAAAGAAAAGAAAGAGAAAGGCCAAGGCCTTAAGAAGATCCCAAAGTCAAGACTTTAGAGATTTTTGGCACACAAGGTGCCTATTAAAATGTCAAGGCATTTAAAGAAGAAGTAATTAAGATTATAAGTATTTTACTTTTAAGAAGAGGCTAGTACCCGACTTCCGAGGTTGTCGTTAAACAAATCCAGGTGTCCAATTTCGAGGTCTTGGCCCTGGTAGACCGAGGTCTGCTCTTTTAGGATTGGTGGCTCGCTACCCCAACCTATTAGGGAACGCGCATAAGATGGTACTACGCCTGGGCCCAAGAAGAAGTTGATTATTATTTTGAAGTATTATAAGTATAAGTTTTTGAACAAGTAAAATGAGTTTTACATAAACATAAAGTATTAAAGATTAAGTTAGAACAAATAAAATAAGTTTCATATAGTTCTGAAAATCAGTAAGTTTAGTTCTTTATTCTACCATGTTTATCTAGTGGATGAGTAGTTTTCATGTTTACCTATTAGATGAGTAGCATGATTAGCTATTAGAATTACATGAGTAGATTCCTTAGCTTTTCTTTGCTATTAGTTTGACATGAGCAGTTATGTTTATGCTTTATTTTTTTTAGAGCATATAGTTTATAGTTCTTTTCGTATACATGCACATTCGTGATTTTGTGAGTTAGATAGCGCTTACTAAGCAAATTTTGCTTATAGATTGCACTTCCTCTTACTGCAGATACAGGAAAGGAAAAGATATAGAAAGGAAGGCGACAAGGAGGTGTTCGAAGGATGTGTGATGCCAGGACTATGGAAGCCTTAGGACTAGGAAAGAAGTTTTCTTTTAGTTTCTATTGTCTTTTGCTATGTTAGAAGTATTTGAGATAGTACATGATATTTTGATGTGATTAGGACATAGTAGATGAATTGTGATATGGTGTGATGAGTTGTGGTATTGTTTCCTTTATTTTGGATTTATTATACTGCGTGGTTGATTGATATGTGTTCCAGCCGCTTGTGGCTGAGTATATATTGCATGTATTGTTGAATATGGTCGCCAGTACAGGGGAGACTCTGCCAAAATTTTTCGGTAGGGTTTCCATGTGATTTTTAATCATACCGGTTAAGTAGAGTTAGTAGTTAAGTAACGGTCATCCTTAGGGAGTAGTATAGTATAGTAAGAAGGGTGGTCGTTACATCAGCATCCCCTAGAGCTGGTCAACATGAGTCAACTTAGTTCAATGTAATTTGTGCCCTAAAATGAATAATATAAATTTGAACAAGCGCCACAAGATGTTGTGGATCATGATTTTGTTACACTGCAAGAAGTTGTGGAGCAAGAATATGTTCAAGTAGCACAAGCTCTACGCAGATCTGATAGGACCCGTTGTCAACCTGAGAAATATTCTTTTCTCTTATCTGATTATGGTGATGTAGAACTTATTTGTCTCAATGAGCCTATATGTCACGCCCCAGGTAGTCCCTGCTAGAAGAAATTTCGACAGCATCTCCCCTGTACAGGTGACAATATGAAACTTTCTACAATGCCCTCAGGGCCGCATATACCTCGGCCAACACGACCGGAACAATAACAATAAAAATAAGCAAACACCCACGCAGTTTAATAGTAAAACCTTAACCTAAGCAACGATAAGATAATCATTTCAAATATCCTACTTAACTACACCCATAAAACACAAATTCGATATCCTACTCAACTACACCCATAAAACACAAATTCGATATCCTACTCAACTACACCCATAAAACACAAATCACCAGCATACATCCAAACGAAAACACATCGATAATAAGAGATCGTACAAGATCCAAGTGCCAAAAGATACAAGTCTAAATAACATAGACAATAACATAAATCAAAATGTGCGAACTCGTCGCAATGCGAAGTGGTGGGGGGACTAACGACTGGAACCTCCTGAACAACCTCAACCTGAAAATAGTAATAACGAGGGTGAGTCCAACACTCAGCGGATACCTAGTTGACATATATAGTAAATAATAACCAACAGTAATAAATATGTGTATAGTCTCCTGAATAAATATCATATGAAAAACTGTAAGGTAAAGGAGTATATGTACTAACCAGGACCTGGATATAAGGAAAAGCAAGGTCGTCAGACCGAAGAGTATCATAATCTTGTATGCATGTCAATCAAATGCATCCATCCAATATGCAGCAAACAAAGTGCAGCAAACACAAGCAATAAATGCATCAATGCTTATGATGCCAATGACATGTCCTGATCACCCCTGACGCCAGTCATCCATCTCACGCACGATGGTGAGACCGAGTGGGTATGGTTGTGACAACCGTGCACTCTGTCGTCACTGTTCCTGATGAGTGACCGAGTGGACGGGATGTTGTCGGAGTACACCTATCCTCCTACTCTAAATCATAAGTGGGGGAGCACAATGTTCTCATCTACCTGAGACAATCCAGAGGAGGGATCCTTGCCAGCTACCACGCTGCATCACACTACCCATGAGTGGACCAACGGAGACAAACAGAGCAACCTGTGTTGGGTTTTTCAAGCCGTGAAAATCGCTTTTTCGCGTCGCGGAAACCCCGAAACCCCAAGCCACGGATCCGTGCGAAGAATAAAACTTTCGAAAAATACGAGTACGAGTTTACTAACCTATAGATCTACACTAGAACTATATGTTAAAGAGATTTACCCTTGATGCGCACCCTTTAGCAAATCCCGCTCGTCCAAGGTGCCGGATCTCGAGAGTGTCAAAGTAGACACTCCTCTAGAAGTATCCACACGAACAAGTAGGTGGAGAAAAACCACACAAAAGGTGTGCTAGCACCTTTGGATGGTTCGACCAATATAGGAGGAGAGGGAGAGAAGGAAGAGCTTGAGGAGGAAGAAGAAAAGAGAGATACACACACAAAATGAAAACTCCTCCTCTAGAACTTGATGTGGCCGGCCACATTAGGAGGTGTAACCCCCTTCACATTAATCACAATTAATGTGGAGGCCATTAAAGTGAATAATTGTAACCTCCATGAGGTGGCATCTCACTTAAGTAACCATGATGATGTGGAGCATCATCATTGGTCCACATCTTGCCAACTCACTAATGATGTGACATAAAGTCAAGTCAAACTTGACTCTTCCTCTTCCTCTCAAGTCAAGTCAAACTTGACTTAATCTCTCTCATGGTTGATCTAATCCAACCATTTAATTCAAGCCAACTTAATATAATGAATCTAATTCATTTAATTAAATTGATTCAATGAGTCATAATCTAAATTAGACTCATTGAACACATGAATCAACTTGAGTCCAACTTAATTAGCCCAATTAGAATTACTCTTAATCCAATTTGATTCATCAAATGAATCTAACCCTCTTGGTTCATCATATGAACCTAATCTCCATCTAATTATCCTTAGTGTGTGACCCTATAGGTTCTTGTAACGTTGGCAATGCCCCTAAACCCATTTAGGAGCATAAGTAATGAGTGGTATCTAGCAACACATCATTACTACCCAAGTTACAAGAATGTTGAGATTCAACATCACCTTGTGACTACTAATTGTGACTCCTCACAATATATGACATTGCCCTTCTATCCTAGACATATAGATTGATCAATATGAGTCATAAACTGTGTCATCCTCTAATCAATCTAAATCTTGAACTCCAAGTAGACTCACTCAATCAAATGAGCTCAATATCTCATATTGACTCATTTAGGCATGACCATGCACTTCGTGGTCTCACTCTATCAAGAATATCGATGTCTCTTCCGTCATATAGGAGGGATGAATCCCATCTACATCACTCACATCCCTCCTCATAATTTGTTACATACCCAGTAATCGCCTTTATAGTCCACCCAGTTACGGGTGACGTTTGACGAAACCAAAGTACATAACTCCTTATGTAGGGATCCATAGTGACATCAGGTCTAAGGACTAGTAGTCATACTAATAGCCACATGAGAAAGTATATGACACTCATATAACGATCCATGATACTTTCTCATGGCGGGTCATTCAGTATACATTCTCTAATGCATACCCATGTGTCAACTTGATATCTTTATATCCATGACTTGTGAGATCAAGTCATCGAGTTGACCTACATGCTTGTCTTATTGCATTAACATTGTCCCTGAATGTTAATACTCGACTAGGAATGATTAAGAGTAGTGTTCCTTATATCATCTCACTATCGGTTCAACTAACCGATTGATATAGGTAAGAACCTTCTACTCAAGGACGCTATTATACTTAGTTTATTTGGCACCAATACAAGTAAGTATAATAACAAAAAAAAATGCCTTTATTTATATATAAGAATATGATACAATAAGTCCATAATACAATCATCAAATGATTGGCTCTAGGGCTCTAACTAACAACCTGCTGTAACACACCCTGCCTGAACAAAAACCACTAACCCATGAGTGGTTGTGTGTGCAGATCCATGTAACTGGCGATGTGCTCAACAATAATGGAGCTGTCAATCGTTCAGCATGCAATCATGCGTAATGATGCATGACACTACGCATAGAAATATCCTGATCCTATCTACCTCCATAAAAACATGTACCAAATACGTGGATCAAACAATATGATCTAGGTACACAGGTCAGGTATGGTATCTAACCAGTCCGATATATCATAAAGCATGACATGTCACTACCTCTATAACATAAGTAGTAAACAGGACATGAATGCTAAACAAGTAACAAACAAAACATGCTCGGAGAACAAATAGTGACATGCCGATGCAGATATAAACATATTTAGTACTGCTTGTTAAAATATACTAAATATATCAACAAGACATATCAAAATAGATAGGTCAAGGTACCCACCTCCAATACGAGCTAATCAACCTCTATGTCGAAGTGCTCGTCCCGAATCCGAATCCTGTAATAAATCGTACGATTTAGCTAAGTTTTATTGTAAACAAAATAGATAAACCAAAAATCCTTATTTACCAGAAACCCTAATTCATTCATTAACCTCGGTTAGCTTTCTAAACGAGTCTAATCCGAGCTTAGTTTAAATCCATTATTTAATCCCTAATTAAACCCTACTCATGAGTTAATTAGGGTTAGCTCCATTAACCCTAACTATTATCCAATCATACTTAATTCAAAACACAAACCTAAATTAGCATTCCTTGCTAACCCATCAAACAATCATCAACAACATGTATCAAAATTCCTACACCTTACCTCAATTTACCCGCTGTTGATGCTGAAACAAAGCAAGTTGCTGGAAATCACCTCACGATCACAATCAAATCAAGCAGGAGGTCAAGCATGAAGATCACTGATCAAGAAACAACCCTTCTAGCCTCTGCCCGACAGCTCAAGCACACCTCTCCAATCCGTGACCTAAATCAGCCACAAAGAAGATGAGGATCAAGATCTGATGAGGGGAAAATCCAGCACAAGTGATCTGAAGGGGCAAAGCACCGACGATGGATCTAGGGAACGGATCGCAACAAGAACGCAACCACAGCGAGAAAGAAGGTTCATTTGCTTACCCTCGGAGCCCTAATTACCTCTTCACGCCGGCGGTCGGAGGGTCTGGCTCGATCCAGCAGCTTGTCGGAGGGTCTGGCCCGATCCAGCAGCTTTGGTTGCTAGCTCGAGGAGAAAGGTTGGTCGACTCTTGCTCAAGTGCCGGCGAAGAGGGAAGGGAGGGAGTCGCGGGTCGACCGGGGCTAAGGCTCACGGAAAAAAAAAAGAAAAAGGAATAGGGAAGAAGACTCAGAACGACTCCCTGAGCCGAAGGCTTATACGCGAGGGAGGAGAAACGTCGCGGTTGTGGCGCCGTCGGGTGAACGATGTCGGCGCGTCCGTTGAGGAAGAGAAGAGAAACGACGACGGTGAGCGACGGGTGAGGCGCGGGTTCAGCGGGGAAAAGGAAATAAAAGAAAAACAAAAAAGAAAACAAAACTTTTTCTCGCTTAAATGGGGTAGCCTAAACAGGCTTTCCCGGGACTCAATATTTGATCCCCTTAAACTCATCATACGAGCTCCGAAAAATTCCTAGAAAAGTTTTAAAAATTTTGAGAAATTGCCTTATGATTATTCATCCTTTTTCAGTATTTTACACTATATCTTATTAGAAAGTTATACAGGGCCTAAATTCTAAGAAATGGCTAGAAGCCATAAGATACGAAATAGAATCCATGTACACTAACCAAGTATGGACTTTGGTTGATCCTCTAGAAAGGATCAAACCTATTGGGTGTAAGTGAGTCTTCAAACTGAAGACCGACATGGATGGCCTTTTGTATACCTATAAAAGTAGATTGGTGGCTAAAGGATTCAAACAGATTCATGGTATAGATTATGATGAAACTTTTTCATCAGTTGCAATGCTCAAGTCTATTTGGATTATACTTGCTATTGCAGCTTACTATGATTATAAAATCTGGTAGATGAATGTCAAAACTGTATTTTTTAATGAAAATCTGCTCGAGGATGTGTATATGACACAACCTGAGGGTTATGTAGATCCAAAGCATGCTAAAAAGATATGTAAGTTGTAACGATCCATTTATTGATTAAAGCAACCTTCTAGAAGCTGGAATCTTCAATTTGATGATGTAATTAAAGCGTTTGGTTTCATCAAGAATGAAGATAAACCTTGTGTCTACAAGAGGGTTAGTGGGAGCAAAATCATCTTTCTCATATTGTATGTAGATGACATATTTCTCATTAGAAATGATATCCCTACTCTTCAGTCAGTGAAGACTTGGCTTGGAAATTGTTTTTCTATGAAAGACTTAGGAGAAACAGTCTACATTTTATGCATAAAGATCTATAGAGATAGATTTAAGAGATTGCTTGGTCTAAGTCAAAGTGCATACATTAATAAGGTGTTTCATCATTTCGTCATGCAGAATTTCAAGAAGGAATTTTTGTTGATGTCACATGGTGTGAGTTTTTTGAAGACTCAATGTCCCTCTTCTAAGGAAGAAAGAGACCACATGGATCAGATTCCTTATGCATCTGTTATAGGATCTATCATGTATTTCATGCTTTGTACTCACCCAAATGTCTCATATGCATTAAACATGACGAGTAGATACCAGTCAGATCCAAGTGAACGTCACTGGACAGTACTCAAGAATATTCTTAAGTACTTGAACTAAAGATTATTTCTTGATATTTGGAGGTGATGAAGAGCTCACTATAAAGGGTTACACCGATGCTAGCTTTCAAACTGATAAAGATGATTCTAGATCATAGTCAGGGTATGTTTTTTACTTAAATGGTGGTGTTGGGTATTAGATAGTACAGCAGTTCCATCTTATTCAAGAGATCATTGATAGATGAGATGTGAGGATATGTAGAATACCGACCAATGCTAACATTACGGATCCTTTGACCACGACTTTGACATAGAGGAAGCATGATGGACACACTAAGTCAATGGATATTAGATATTTCAGTGATTGACACTAGTAACATAAAAAGATTCTTAGTGTAAGCCCTAAAAACCAATCAAGAGTTGCTTGACTTAGGATATATTGTATCATATTTTATTAATAAAAGATAAAGTTAGTTATTATATTTATTTTAGTTTAGTACCGAATAAATAAGTATAATAATATCCTAGGATAACAGGTTCTAATTTACAACATATCAATTGGTTGAATTGACTATGAGATATTGTAGATTTATATAAAACACTACTCTTAACTATTCCTAATCAAGCATTAATATGCAAGAACAATATTAATGTGTTGAGACTAGCATGTAGGTCAATGGATAAATTAATTTCACAAGTCATGGATATGAGAATCAGGTTGACAAATAAGTATATATTAGAGAATATGTACCGAATGACCCGCCATGAGAATATTTCATAGATCGTTATATGAGTGTTATAAATATTCTTATGTGACTATTAGTATGAATAGTTCTTAGACCCGAAGTCAGTACAGTTCCCTACATAAGGAGTTGTGTGTTTTGGTATCAACAAACATCACCTGTAACAAGGTGGACTATAAAGTCGATCACTGGTATACAAGTTATGCGGAGGGATGTGAGTGATGTAGATAGGATCTATCCCTTTCATATGACGAAAGCGATATCTGTGGACCCCTTGATTAGTAGGACACAAGAATGTATGACCATGCTCAAATGAGTCAATATGAGATATTGAGCTTATTTGTATCAGTGTATTTACTTAGAGATCAAGAAACACAAAGATTTATAAGATGATGACACTCCAGCGCTTATCGCGCGAAGCAGCATCGTCCCGATCGATCGGCTGATCGATCGGGACCTCTGGATCGATCCACGGATCGATCCAGAAGCTTTCTGTTCACTGGGAAGAATCTAGATCGATCCACTGATCGATCCACAGCCTGGATCGATCCACGGATCGATCCAGCACTTGGTTTTTGCCCAAAACCAAGTCCCAAACCTCCCTAACCAACATCCGGTCAACCTTGACCTGTTGGTACATCATGCCTCGCATCTAGTCACTCCCTTGACCTGCCAGGACTCCCCACCAAGTGTCCGGTCAATCCCTTTGACCCACTTGGACTTTTACTCTTCGTGCCAAGTATCCGGTCACTCCATTGACCTACTTGGACTTCCACCAGATGTCTGGTCAATCTTGACCCATCTGGACTTCCTTCCTTGCCAAGCATCCAGTCAATCCTTTGACCTACTTGGACTTCCCAGCACCAGATGTCCGATCATCCTTGATCCATCTGGATTTTCCCTTGCCTGGCTTCACTCACCAGGGCTTTCACCTAGCTTCACTCACTAGGGTTTTCCATCTGCCTAGCTTCACTCACTAGGACTTTCTTCTGCCTGGCTTCACTCACCAGGACTTTCATTTTGCCTAACATCCCAGTTAGGACTTCCCAGTCAAGTATCCAGTCAACCTTGACCTACTTGACTCTTCTTCAATCAATATCTTATTGTCAAACATCTAAACCCAAACCAAGACTCAGCTTGGTTACCCAGGTCAACCTTGACCTGAGGGATATTGCACCAACAATCTCCCCCTTTTTGATGTTTGACAATACCACAATAACACTTACAATCCCATATGTAAGTTAGGCTAATCCCATAGCCTCCTTCTTCATGCCACTAGGTAATGAAAGCATAAATTAAGCTCTTCATTCTCCCCCTAAGAGGGCAAACTCCCTCTCGGTAATGAGAGCCTAACTTACTCCCTTTCATGAGTCCTTTCATTCTCCCCCTATGACCTTCCCATAGGTAATGAAGGACTAAGCTTAACCATACATTCTCCCCCTATTGGCACACATCAACCCATCGTTGGACACACATCAACCTATGCTCCAATTCTGGGCACACTTCAACAAATCCATTTGTTGAAGACTCTCCCCCTGAAGAGTTGCTCATCGTTGTTCACAACATCACTCGTTGTGATCAACACGATAATGAAGGTCCCATACCCTTCATTTATCCTTAACTTCTCCCTCAATGTAGACAATTACCCAACCTTGAGCATTATCTACTACATGAGTGTCCACTTGAAGTAATGAGGATATCCACTCCCCATTTCTCCCCATTTCAAATTTAAATGCTCAACCTTGAGCAAGTTCACAACAGAAGGTTAACCGCCTTCCAAGGTTCATGAAAAATAATTTTCATGTCTTTAAAGAGTCCCTCCCCCTAAAGACATGGTGGTAACTTCTGTCATTGCACCAACAATGACTTGGAATCCCTAAAACATTAGGAAACCCAAATTTAGAAGTTTTGAGGTTCAAATATTCAAAATTTGAAACAACCTCAACCTAAACTTCTACTTAGTCTTCGTTAACCAATCCATCCTTGCTTTCAACATGAAAACACCCTTTGTATGTATACAAATATATTTAAGGGGTTTGGAATGGTTACTTAGACTCAAGGAGGTTCAAAGATGCTGAAATCAGGCCTTCCCAGCCAAAATCAGCAACTTGGATCGATTGGAGTTGAGTTCCAATCGATTGAACCTTTCTGAATCGATCCACGGATCGATTCAGACTCCCTGGATCGATCGGCTGATCGATCCAGCGAGCTCCTGCTCGCGGGAATTGCCGTTTGAATCGATCCATGGATCGATTCAGGAACTCCAATCGATCCATGGATCGATCGGAGCTCTGATAGTTGCTGAAATTCCATTTCAGTCAACTTCAGAAACCCCTAGAAAATTCTACAAAAATCCAAAAATTATGAAATTTCGTGTAGACATTATTTAGGGCATACTTAATCATGGAAAAATAGCTTTCTATGAAAATACATCATATTTTCAAAGATTGACACAAACTTGAAAACTTGCAAAAACTTTAGTGTTTTTCTTCAAGTTTGTGTCTAACTATTCAATGGTGATTACTATCAAAAGATAGCCTTCACCAAGGTTTTCCAAAAACATTTTAAAAACATTTTCAAAACCAATATCCCATCACATTCCTTGGGCTTAATGCACATGACTTGTACATTAGCTTTCCCAATGATGGGAAAACACATAACTATGTGTTTTGATGAACCTAAAACTCAAAAGAATGCACTAAATCAACATCTTGAGTTTTGTTCATCATCCTAACATCTCACTTGTATCTAATGTGCACTAAAACACATATAAGTCACCTTATAGTCTTTGTGAGATGTAGATTTTGGTTTTGCCCTAATCTAGGGATCATGCATATCTATCTAGGCATTTTAGAGATATTAGACATCCACCTAGGATGTCACTTGTTAATAAGTGTTGTTAAATGTCATTCGTCCTTAATTGCAAGGAATTAAACTTAATGCATGATTATGTTATGGCATACATCAAAATAAAATAGCTTTCAAAAGAAAGATTTCTATAACTACATGATGTATGTATGGCATGACATGGTATTTTTGTATTTTTCATGATAAGTCATGAATGCAAAATCCAAATAAGATAAAATATGATGTCATGGCATATTATGAGCAAACAATCATGGCATGGTTTAGCATAAATAAAATATACCTAGATTACCTATCTAAGTATCATTAATCTTAGCTAATCCTAAAACTTAAACCCTAGATTGCCCTAAAGTGCTTCAAGAAAATGCCAAAGCCTAAGTTTGTATTTCTTATTCCCTTGATTAATTTATGCCAATTAAAATAAACATGTCCTCAAATGTTGGCATATTCCATTTTTCCTCAAGAGTAGCACTTTTAAATTTAAGGCCCGGATTGCCTTAAGTTGCCTAAGAACATACCACAAACCCAACTTGATAGTTCTTATTAATTTTCCAATATGTGCCATTTAAGATAAAATCAATACTTCTCCAATTTGGCACATTTACTCTTTCAAGGAGTAATCATTAATTCCATTTCATTTTCAAAGGTTAACTAAAACCTTGAAAATGCTCCTTGAGTGTCAATTTCCTCAAAGTTGGGTTAACTACCCTTCTAATCGGAGTTGACACTCTCTAACCCATCTATGGGGTAGAGAAGATGCTCCTAGGAACCCAACACCTATTGGTGCTCCTTGGATGCTCTAGGTACTCACTAGGGATAACTTCCCTAGATACCTTCCTAGTGACCTTGTTGGGCTTCTTAGAAGCCTTGGTCACATTTTCTAGGTCAACTCTAGGGATAACCTCTCTTGTGACCTTGTTTGTGACTTTCTTAGACTTCTTAGAAGTCTTAGTCACATTTATTGCAAAATACTCTTAGGGATGACTTCCCTAGTATTCTTGGCTTGACCACTAGACCTAGGGTTTGTTCCATAACTATATGGAACTCTATGGTAAGAGGGCACATCCTTCTTAGCCTTTGGTTTGTATCCCAAACCTCTATGGCCATTGGATGGCTTTTGTACCCCTAAACCTAGGTTATGCTCATTTTGCCCTAATAGGATATTTTCCATCCTTTTTAGGGTCTTTTCCATTTTATCAAGTCTTGACCTCAAGACTTGATTTTCCATCACTAAGTCCTTAGTTTTTGGTTTTCCATTAAGTTCATGAGCATTTTTGTTTCTAGGCTTGTATCTTACATCCTTAGAGTTATCGCCTAGGTTTTTACCTACATTCCTAGCCTTAGGGATAGTAGTTTTGGCATGTAGGGCCACATGCTTTTCCTTAAAGCCCTCATGCTTCCTATTCTTATGGTAAATCGCATTAAAATGATAAAAGTTAGAACCATCATGCTTTTTACCATAATGTAAAGGGGTAGGCTCAATAAATGTTACCTTCTTCTTTACCTTGGAGGCTCCCCCTTGCCTAGTGCCTCCTTGAGCCTTGACCACCTTCTTCCCCTTGGGGCATTGACTTCGGTAATGCCCCTTTTGATTGCAAGAGAATCATATAATATGCTCCTTGCTCTTCTTTGTGTTGGGAATGATCTCCTTGGGCTTCGCCTTGCCCTTTTGTGCCACTTGGCCCTTCTTCTTGGCCAATTTAGGACACTTGCTCTTATAGTGCCCATGTTCCCTACACTCAAAACATATTATATGATTTTTATTATTAATTGAAATGTTTATACCTCTGCTTGCAGGGGTGGCATCTTTTTCTTTGGATCCGTAGGTAGAAGCTTCCTCTTGATCGGGCCTTGATTCTCCTCCATTTGATTTTTCTTGACTTTTGGAGGTAGAAGCTTCTTCCTCCTCTTCTTCTCTTGACCCAGATGTAGAAGCTTCTTCTTCTTCTTGCTCCGGTGTCACCAAGGATTGCTCCCCCTCAATTCTAGAGGTGGAGGCTTCATCATCTTGAACATGAAACAAGGAGTATGCTCCCTCCTTGTTCCCTTCGTTGCATTCCCTTGAGAATGAAGCTTCTTGGATTTCCTCTTCTTCGGAGGTTGAGCATCTCTCAACCTCGGAGTCCTCCTGCTCTTGCTCCAAAGAGTCACCCTCTCTGCTTCTTATTCTTGCATTCGTTGAGGGTTCTTCATGAAGCTTGGCCAATTTGCTCCATAGCTCCTTTGCATCTTCAAACTCTCCAATTTTGCAAAGGATGGTGCTTGGCAATAAATTGACCAAAAGCTTGGTCACTTTGTCATTTGCCTCGCACCTTTGGACTTGCTCCTCTCCATTGCTTTTCTTTAGAACTTTCCCTTTGAATTTCTTGAGGCTTGAAGCCTTCCATTAGAGCAAACCATTGCTCTATCTCCATCATAAGAAAATTTTCGATTCTTGATTTCCAAGAATCGAAACTCGTAGAAGCGTATGGTGGAGCCACCCTTGTGTCAAATCCAAGTCCATCTTGGAATTGCATCTTGAAGTTGAGCTTGATAAAATCTTGAACTTGAAGAATTTGCTCCAACTTCTTCACCCTCTAGCTTTTCTTGTTATGCTTGACCCTTCCGGCGATGATTCCGGTGAAGAGCAACCTGGCTCTGATACCACTTGTTAGGACCAAAAGTAGCTAGAGGGGTGAATAGCTCGTCGCTCGCTCGTTGCTCGGTGTTGCTTGTTTCTTCAAGAATGCGCAGCGGAAAATACAGAAACAAACACAAACACGCTAACACTAGGATTTTACTTGGTATCCACCTCACAAGAGGTGACTAATCCAAGGATCCACACCAATGCACACACCCTCCACTATGAATAACACTCCTTTATGGTAACTACCAAAGGCGGAGAAGCCCTACAACACTCTCAATACAAGAAGAAGAAAGGGAAATACAAGTTAAGCAAAAGCTTACAAGATGTGCCGTAAAAACCCTAACCCTAACTTCTTCCTCTTGCAATAGATCCGCCTCTTGACTTGGAAAGCCTCCAAGAACCTTCAAGAACTGGCGATCACGTGCTTGTAGAGAGCTGTGGAGGAGCTGGAATGAATCGAGAAGAGCTCGTAGAGATATGACGCCCGCCTGCGGCTTTAAACCCGACGCAACGGTCGGATCCCGATTGATTCGAATGTTCAATCGATGAGGCTTTGATCGATCCACGGATCGATCCGCAGCACTCGATCAGAAGCGCCGATCGATCCACGGATCGATCCGGCTTATCGCGCGCAGCAGATCGTCCCGATCGATCGGCCGATCGATCGGGACTCTGATCGATCCACGGATCGATCCGTGCTTCTCACTGGGAAGAATCTAGATCGATCCACCGATCGATCATACCTGGATCGATCCACGGATCGATCCGACTTGGTTTTTGCCCAAAACCAAGTCCCAAACCTCCCTAACCAACATCCGGTCAACCTTGACCTGTTGGTACATCATGCCTCGCATCTAGTCACTCCCTTGACCTGCCAGGACTCCCCACCAAGTGTCCGGTCAATCCCTTTGACCCACTTGGACTTTTACTCTTCGTGCCAAGTATCCGGTCACTCCATTGACCTACTTGGACTTCCACCAGATGTCTGGTCAATCTTGACCCATCTGGACTTCCTTCCTTGCCAAGTATCCAGTCAATCCTTTGACCTACTTGGACTTCCCAGCACCAGATGTCCGATCATCCTTGATCCATCTGGATTTTCCCTTGCCTGGCTTCACTCACCAGGGCTTTCACCTAGCTTCACTCACTAGAGTTTTCCATCTGCCTAGCTTCACTCACTAGGACTTTCTTCTGCCTGGCTTCACTCACCAGGACTTTCATTTTGCCTAACATCCCAGTTAGGACTTCCCAGTCAAGTATCCAGTCAACCTTGACCTACTTGACTCTTCTTCAATCAATATCTTATTGTCAAACATCTAAACCCAAACCAAGACTCAGCTTGGTTACCCAGGTCAACCTTGACCTGAGGGATATTGCACCAACAGTCTATACCTCATTGATCAATTTAGATATCAAGGATAGAAAGATTGAGTCATACAGGATAATAGACACAGGCATGTTAAGTCAGATCTCGACTTTCTCGTCACTTGGGTAGCAATGATGCATTGCTAGATCCCACTTACTGCTTATGTATCACAAATATTAATTTGGATACATTGCCAACATTACGAGAACCTATTGGGTCACACATAAAGAACAAGTTGAATTGAAAATGAGTTTATATTTAATTTGACTAAAATATGATGAAACATGGGACCATTGGGTTAGACTCAACCTTGATATCTCAATGATTAGTACTAGCGCTAGTGGGAGATTATTAGTGTTAGCCCTAAGAGTCAATCATGCAATAAATTAGATTCATGGAATCAATTTGGATTGATGAGGTTCAATGAGTTAGACTCATTGGGTGAACTTGAATTCACCATGGAAGATGAAAGATCAATTTCGAAAATGATCATTAAATGTTGATTTTAATTCTAGAAGGAAGACCAAAAGACTCTTCATGAAAGATGACTAAGAGTCAATTTATGAAGGAGATCAAGAGGCTCTTCATGAATTGAATTCATGAAGGAAGATCAAAAGGCACAAGGACCTTTGGTATTCCATGAGAGTACAAAAGGTGTGTTGATGATTTTCGGTCATAACTTGAAGGGTTCATATTGTCTTCTTTTCTTCCTCCCTATCTTGGTCGAACCTCCTAGAAAGGGTTGCTAGCACAACCTTAGGTGGTTTCCTTCTCCACTTCATGAATTTGTGAGACAAACGAAGACTTGTTCATGTAGATATCGTAGAGGTACGACAACTTAATCGCGCTGAGATCTACATCTAAAGAAACGTTGCTGCTGGGATTACGAAGGGCACGCAGCAAAGGTATAACTCTCCACAAATACTTAGTATATGATTTTCCTTCGCATGGATCTTCTGAAGAGGATCTAGATAATTTTTTGCTATATTTTTTTTATGTTTAGCGTAATAGATCCTTACAATGTCGACTACAAGACTTCAGGGAAGATGGATGACAGATAATTTTGGAACAAGTTAACACATTTTGTGAATTGAATATGATTCCAATACTTGATATAGAGGACAATATGCTAACTCGTGGTCATGTTAGGCGTAGAGGGCAACTCATCACCAATTTTCATCATTATCATGTGGAGACTTTTTGTCAGGTATTATTTCTAATTTTTTTTGTGAAAGAGATTTCATTGATTATTAATGTTATCATGATTGCAAATTTGAATGCTAGGTTGTTGATTTAATTATACAAGAAATGAATTATTGCTTTTCAGAAGTTAGTACGAAATTGCATGGTTGCATATCATGTCTTCATCCAAGAACTTTTTTTATCTCAATTTGATGTTTTCAAACTCATCCATCTTGTTGATTTTTATCTCGGGGACGTCTTTGATACTGATTTTTTATTTTAGAATAACAACTTATGAGTTTCTTTTATAATCCGTGGGATGATCCTCACTTTTCTTCAATTGGCGACTTCGGAATTCTTGCTCATAAATTGGTTGAGACCGAAAAACATTTAGTTTTTCCATTGATTTATTGTATGATAGAGTTGGCATTAGTTTTACTTGCAACTACTTCCATTGAACGAGTTTTTTCTACAATGAAGACTGTGAAGACTGATTTACATAATAGAATGGGAGATGAATGGATGAATGACAGTCTAGTTGTTTATATTAAAAAGGATATTTTTTTACAATTAAAAATGAGCAAATATTACAATATTTTCAACAAATGCATTCTCGTAGAATTCGATTGTCTCCTCTTGTATCGACTCGTCGGTCATCGTAGACTTCTGTGCCAATCCGGAAATAAAGCTCACTTATGGAAGAAAGGTAGACTTCTGTAATCCTTGAGATATCAAGGCCTAAAAGTTTAGTGGGGAGAAACTTAACAGAAATTCAAACATCATGTGACGCATGATGATTATCTTCTATTTTTTTTGGCTCTGTTTTGCTAATAGGAATGATGATTAACATCTTGTATTATCTATAGAATTATTATCTTGGTAGTGATTAACCTACAGAAAATTTTCAATAAATTTTATGCTATTGTTAATATTTCGATTTAATTATATGTATTTTCTATAAATTATGATACTTTATTAGTTATTTTTCGTGTGTTCATACTCCTTAAAAAATCTATATAGTACAACTTACCATTCAAAATAAAAAGTATGTCCCTGATCGTGACTATGATTCTTATTTTTCTTTTCTTTTTTTTGTTTTTTTTTGTTTTTCTCCTTCCCTTCCCCTTTCCTTCCAGCTCCTTCTCTTCGCTACAGATAAGTTTCTTTTCTTTTTTCCCCTTCTTTTTCTCCACCTAAGGGAATTTTTTTTCCTTTGAAATCTTTTTCTTTTCTTTTGATCTAACAAAACCTAAAGAAAAGTAAAGGAAAGGAAGAAAAACACGGGACACGGTGGAGGGATGACGTTTCCTTGGAGTCACGGGGATTAAATGTATATGGTAAAAGATGATAATATTCCTTCTAGACAGTTTAGTATCGTCAATTTCTTGATTAGATATAGGTAAGTAAATTATAAAAGACTTCATTGAACAACAGTAATATATACAGAAGGATTATATGTGATAACACTACGACATGAACTATTTACAGGGTGGTAAAGATTAGATATTATTTATGAGTAATGATACTCGCAGCGACTTCCCTCAGCGAATTCACTAAGCGACTTAGGTGGCAGCTGATGTGGCCAAGTCCAACTTAGAGAAAAAAATCACAGACTTGGCCTTTCGTAATAATCTTCCCCTTTCGCAACCGTGTCCTAACTTCCCTCCTCCTCCGTTTTTTCTCCTCCGTGCCCTAACTCTACTCCTCCTCCTCCTCCTCCTCCTCCTCCTCCTCCTCCTCTGTTTTTTCTCCTCCGTGCCCTAACTCTCCTCCTCCTCCTCCCGTGCCTAGGGGTGAGCAAAAATTCGGAAAACCCGAATTAACCGAACTGAACCGATCGAATTTAGAAATTCGGTTCGGTTAATTCGATTTTCGATTTTTTTTTGAAAATTCGGTTCGATTTTTGATTAATTCGGTTCAGTTTCGGTTTTGAATTTTGTAATTCGGTTAAACCGAATAAACCGAATAAAAATATTATTTTAATTAATTTTTATTTTAAAATATAATTAATTAAATAAAATCTTTTTTTTAAAGGTAAAACCTAATAGGATTTTAAAATTCGGTTAATTCGGTCAATTCGGTCGAAAATCGAATTAACCGATATCTTGTCGGTTCGGTTTCATAGGGAAATTCGGTTGGTTCGATTGGTTGAAAAGAAATTCGGTTTATTCGGTTTTCAATTTATTCGGTTCGGTCGGTTCGGTTTTGACCGAATGCTCACCCCTACCCGTGCCCTAACTCTATTTTGTGGTGGTGTGTGAAATCAGGCGTTCGAGAAGCACAGGCTGGAGAAGGGCCTCTGAGATTAAGTATTGTTTAGGGCGATTTGTGATTTTGGTATATGTTATCTATGAGTAATGATGCTCGCAGCGACTTCCCTCAGCAAATTCGCTGAGCAACTTAGGTGGCAGCTGATATGGTGCTTGTCAGTGTCAAACAAACAATAATAAGTTAACCAGAATACAGTATAAAGTTTTAAATTCTTGAGCAAAAATTTCAATATCGCTTTACCTTTTCAATGCCTCCTCAGCGGGATGTTACCTCAACAAAAAGACAATGAAGGTCAAGCTCCTTGCCCCCGACGGTTGGCACCCTGTGAAAGAAAACAAATCACAAGATTAGCAATTGGTTATGTTCGATATATAACCTATCAGTAGTATACATAAAGGAAACTATCAAGATGCTTAAGTATACACCCAATAAACGAAGATAATGGATAAATTCATGTAGTACTTTAATCTAGCACCAGGTCAAACAACTAACAAAAGCTCGTGAAAAGAACCAAACTTAATTAAGAATGAAGATGGAGACAACAAGAGGTGTTGGATCTTCTGTTAAAGGCCCAACCATGACATGACTTGGAAACAAAATAGTATAATCCCTATAAACTTGATAAATAGATAACGAGTAATGATGCTCGCAGTGACTTCCCTCAGCGAATTCGCTGAGCGACTTAGGTGGCAGCTGATGTGGCCAAGTCCAACTCAGAGAAAAAACCACAGACTTGGCCTTTCGTAATAATCTTCCCCTTTCGCAACCGTGCCCTAACTTCCCTCCTCCTCCATTTTTTCTCCTCCATGCCCTAACTCTATTCCTCCTCCGTTTTGTCGCAACCTCTCCTCCCGTGCCCTAACTCTACTCCTCCTCCTCCTCCTCCGTTTTTTCTCCTCCGTGCCCTAACTCTACTCCTCCTCCTCCTCCTCCTCCCGTGCCCTAACTCTATTTTGTGGTGGTGTGTGAAATCAGGCATTCAAGAAGCACAGGCTGAAGAAGGACCTCAGAGAGTACATCAGGGAGGAGGTCGATATCGAGTACGGACAAACTTGACACTACATTGTCGGTTATAATTTCGGTAACCCACTTTTTTCTTTTCATCTCTACACTTCACCGATCCTCATGTAGATATGAAATGAAACAACCTCAATGTTCATGCTCATATGTGGATTTTTTTTGTTGAATTTTGTTTCTGATTCTAATCAATCAAGGCTTGTTGCTATTATTACTTTCCGGCAAGTATTTCTTTCTTCGCCTTATAACTTTTCATTGCTCAGTTTATCTAATGTAGAATCTTTGTGTGAAAGCCCTTAACTTATTATTGTTTGTAAATTAGTTGTATGCTTGCAATTAGTCTATTATTTGTAAATTATATGAATCGGATGAAGAATTGAAGGTCATTTAGGTCTGTATATTTTTTGTAGCTTTGTTTTGTCTTAGAGGGACTTTGTTTCATGTTTTTTTATTCTGTCTCTGTTTTCTATTTAATTTTGGTCCTGTAATTTTTTTAAAAAATAAATGTAGGTGAAGAAAGTGTCATAGAAGCAGAAAAAATTGATTTAATTGAGATAAAGGATAACAATGACCCTACGGACCAAGACCCATCTCCATCTAGTGTAAATGAAGTCAAGATTCCTGAGATTGGAATGACATTTTTATCTGAAGAAGAAGTTCATACTTTTTATAATACCTATGCCCAGAATGTTGGTTTCGGTATTTGCAAATTAGGTGGTAGAAATGGAGATGATGGAAAGCAAAAATATTTCTCTATTGGATGTGCCAAAAATGGTGGAAAAGTATCTCAAACAAAAAATATTTTATACCCTCGACCTTCTATTAAAACAAATTGCAAAGCTAAGATTAATGTTGCTATTCGAAATGATGGGAACTTTGTGATAACTAGTCTATGTCTTAAACATAATCATATCTTGAGCCCTGGAAAGTCACGACATTTTAGATGTAATAAAGTATTGGATTCAGCTATAAAGAGAAAATTAGAGCTAAATGATCAAGCTGGAATAACTTTAAGCAAAAGTTTTCAATCATTTGTAGTTGAGGCTGGAGGCTATGAGAATTTGACATTTGATGAGAGAAAGGCTATGAGAATTTGACATTTGATGAGAGAAAGTGTAGGAATTATATTTCAGAAGCTAGAAAGTTGAGGTTAATTAGGGGATGGAGATGCTAAAGCTTTGAGTAATTATTTTTGTCGCATGCAAAGTAGGAACTCAAACTTTTTTTATGTGCTTGATTTAGATAGGGAATCCTGAATAAGAAATATTTTTTGGACAGATGTAAGTGTTGGTTGCTACTCGGAAAGCCTAGAGGTTCCACTGTACAAAAATTTTGTACAAAGGTCTGAATATTTTCCTAGCTACCATGTGTTCTTTTAAATTAAATTTTGGATCGCCTGCGGAACTTAACACGTTTGATCCAAAACTTAATCTATTTGTTCTTTTAGGTTTTGACTTGGATCTCCTGCGGAACTTAACATGTTCGACCCAAGTCACCTTAAGTTATTAATTCCATTAAATATTAATTTCCATAATCGGTTCCCAGTACTAACGTGGCGAGGCACATGGCCTTCTTGGATATGGGAGCAACCACCACCGACTAGACAAAACCTTTTATAGAAAGCTAATATTTAATTTTCTAAAATAACTTTAGGTTAACCGAAAAGAACAATCAAATCACAAGGAAAAGAAAAACAAAAGAACACTATATCGAAAACGAATTCGAAACTCTAGAATCGTATGCCTCTTGTATTTAGTATTATTTTCATAAATAACTAGCATGATGCGGAAAGGAAAAATTACTAGTTATACCTTCTAAAAGACCTCTTGATCTTCTACCGTATTCCTCTTCTAACATCGGACGTTGTGTGGGCAACGATCTACCGAGATGAGAACCACCAAGCACCTTCTTCTTCCTTACAAGTTTCGGCCACCACAATTCTCTAAGAGAAGTAGAGGTCCGGCCACCACCACCAAGCTCCAAGGGATGCAAGAAACAAAACCACCTTTCTCTCCTTCTTCTCCTAGCTAGAATCGGCCACCATCAAGAGCTCCAAGAGAGGTTGCCGCCGGCCATAAGAAGAAGAGAAGAGGGAGAAGCTAGGGCCGGCCACCAAGGAGGAAAAGAGAGGAGAAGAATAATAGAGTTGTTCACCCATGAAGGCACCTCTACCCTCTCTTTTATAATCCTTGGTCTTGGAAAATAAGGAAATTTAAATAAAAATTTCCTTAATTCTTTTGCCATGAAAAGAAAATTTTATTTAATTAAAAATAATTTTCTCTTCTCAATTTACAATGGTCGGCCACTTTAAAACAAAACAAGGAGAGTTTTAATTAATTAAAACTTCCTAATTTGTCTCCGGAAATTTATAAAAAATTTCTCCAATAATTTTTCCCTTCATGGTGGATTATAAAAAGGAAATTTTATAAATTAAAATCTTTCTTTTAAACATGTGGATGATTTCCAAAAAGGAAAGTTATCTCTAAAAATTAAAATATCCTTTCAATCAACAAATAAGGAAAGATATCAAATCTTTTCTTAATCTTTTGTAGAAACTTATGAAAGAGAATATTTAATTTTTAAACTCTCTTTTAAATCATGAACATGGTTAAAAGGGAAGTTTTTCTTAAAAATAAAATCTCCTTTCAATCTACAAATAAGGAAAGATTTCAAATCTTTTCTTAATCTTTTAGAAAGCTTTTAAAAGGAAAGATTTAATTTTTAAACTCTCTTTAAAACTATGATATCCACATAAGAAATAATTTTAATATGTGGTCGGCCACCCAAGCTTGGGCTCCAAGCTATTGGCTGCCACCTTAAGGCCACTTTAGGCTTGGCCGGCCCTAAGCTTGAGCTTCAAGCCCGGCTCCTATTGGTTGGGTAAGAAGGTGGGTATGTGGTGGGTATAAATCTCTATATACAAGAGGCTACGATAGGGACCGAGAGGAGGAATTGGTTTTGGTCTCCCGATAAAATTAAGCATCCCGTGCTCGCCCCGAACACACAACTTAATTTTATCAATAATAATTCATTCCACTAGAGAACTATTATTGAACTACCGCACCAATCCCAAATTACATTTTGGGCTCCTTCTTATCATGAGTGTGTTAGTCTCCCTGTGTTTAAGATATCGAATGTCCACTAATTAAGTGAGTTACTGACAACTCATTTAATTAATATCTTAATCCAAGAGTAGTACCACTCAACCTTATCATCATGTCGAACTAGGTCCACCTGCAGGGTTTAACATGACAATCCTTATGAGCTCCTCTTGAGGACATTATCAACCTAGTATCTCTAGGACACAGTTTCCTTCTATAATCAACAACACACACTATAAGTGATACTATTTCCCAACTTATCGGGCTTATTGATTCATCGAACTAAATCTCACCCTTTGATAAATTAAAGAAATAAATATCAAATATATGTGCTTGTTATTATATTAGGATTAAGAGCACACACTTCCATAATAACCGAGGTCTTTGTTTCTTTATAAAATCAGTATAAAAGAAACGACCTCAAATGATCCTACTCAATACACTCTAAGTGTACTAGTGTAATTATACAGTCAAGATAAACTGATACCTAATTACACTACGACCTTCTAATGGTTTGTTCCTTTCCATTTTGGTCGTGAGCTACTGTTTATAATTTATAAGGTACTGATAACATAATCCTCTGTGTGTGACACCACACACCATGTTATCTACAATATAAATTAATTGAACAACTACATTTATCACAAATGTAGACATTTGACCAATGTGATTCTTATTTCTAGATAAATGTTTATACCAAAAGCTAGGCTTTTAGTATACACTCTAACAGTAAGATGTAGAGTTGCGTATGAATACTTTTCTGGTATTGTGACTTTTGATACAACCTATTTGACTAATAGTTATGACATGTCATTTGCTCCATTTGTTGGGGTGAATCATCATGGTCAATCTATTTTGCTAGGATGTGGATTATTATCAAGCGAAGACTCAGCAACTTTCATATGATTGTTCAAATCTTGGTTGACATGTATGCTTGGACATGCTCCAAAGGCTATAATCACAGACCAATGTCGTGCCATGACAATTACAATTGAAGAGGTATTTCCGAATTTGCATCATCGTCTGTGTCTTTGGCATATCATGAAAAAAATTCCAGCAAAATTTGGTGGTCATGCTCAATACAAAATGATAAAGAAACAATTAAAGAATATTGTTTATAACTCACTTACAGTTGATGAGTGTGATGAGAATTAGTTGAAAATGATTGAAGAGTTTAATTTGGAAAACAATGATTGGTTGAAATCTTTGCATGAAGAACGACATAGATGGATACCTGTATACGTTAAAGATAACTTTTGGGCAGGTATGTCCACATCTCAAAGAAGTGAAAGTATGAATGCATTTTTTGATGACTACGTCCATTCTAAAACATCCTTGAAGCAATTTGTTGAGCAATATAATAATGCTTTGAAGAAGAAGATTGAGAATGAAAAACATTTGGATTTTGTTTCTTTTAATTCTACCATGCTAGTTATTCTTGGTCATCCTATTGAAAGACAATTTCAAAATGACTACACTAACAACTTATTTAAGTTGTTCCAAGATGAAATAAGAGGATTGATATTTTGCGATGCCTCATTATTGAAGGACGAAGGGACAACTTTAATATTTGAAGTAGTAGAAACTATTTTGGGAAAAAATGGAGAACCCTTAAGAAAAGTTTCCTTTAGGGTGCATTATACGGAGTTAGATTTTAAATTGAAATGTATGTGCCGTCTATTTGAGTTTCAGGGAATTTTAAGTAGGCATGTGATCAAAGTGTTGATAAGAATGAAGGTGACTGAGATTCCTATGAATTATTTTATGGACCGATGGCACAAAGATATTAAGCATGGGTATCAAAGTATCAGTAACATCTATGATGATTTTGTTTGTGATGGAGAAAGACATCGATATAATATTCTCACTCCATTGATAGAAGAGATTCAACAACTTGGTGCAAAAAATGACGACAATTGTTCTATGTTGGTGGAAATTTTGAAAGACGCGAAGGAAAAACTAATTGTTAATGGTCCTGAGCATTCAAGGGTTGAACAACTGAAAGGAGTATCTACATCCGGTGCAAAAGCAATACACTCTCCATTAAAAGTAAGGTCTCGAGGTCGTCCACCCATAAAGAGGAAATAATCTAAGATTGAACAAATTGTGAAGAAAGCAGTTGCAAAGGCCCGAAAAGAAGGTAAGTGATACATATAATAGATACCTAAAATAATTGTCTAGTATTATTGTTTTTTTTCAAGTAGATTCATGTGATTGTAGCTAGTTTAAATTTTTTTTTCTAATCTATCTTGCAGCAATAAAGATTGGAAAGTCGATGGTGGAAGACTCATGGAAAAGTGCAGGCAAGGACTAGTAGGTGAATGAGCATACTATCCTTTAGCTTATTTGTACAAAATTGTGTTTATGTTTCAAGTGTTTTGGATCCTAATTCTAAAAACAATTGGTATTTAATATCAAACAAAAGTATGATACTGGTTTAGTTGGGATATATGAGAGTATGTATTGATAAACACTTGCTAAAATAACTGACTATTGGCTTCATTGACTTACATATCAGAAAGATGTTCTCAAAACTGTGGTCACTTATAATAAACACATTTCTTGTATTGGACTTTGGAGGCGATCAATCTTAGGTGCTGTTACAAGGTATCATTTTTTGCTGCATAGTTATTATTGTCATATGCCATTCACTTATCCTTAGTTTTATTTCTGGTATAACAACCTTCTTTTTGGAGCAGAAGATCCTCCTATCGCCGACATGGAGTTGGATAATGCCTTCTCAAATTTATTTGATCTTATGATGCTTGTGGATGTTTACAAAATTTGTGTCATGTAAATGCATGGAGAAATTATTCTCTCATCGAGTTGTTCTAGAAGAGAGTTATGTAGATGTTTTGGAATAGTAGCATATTTATGTGGGTTATATCATTCTTTAATACAATTTAGTTGCAATCTATCAAATTGAGAACAACTTACTATGTAAATATGACATCGAGTAATGGACTATCTTGTTTTCCTTTTGTTTTTGCTTCTGGTTTTTGACAAGTAGCAGTAAACATGCATATGCAGCCATTTGTGGCCACATGTCTCATCTTCTCTACATGACTCTGACAAAGTTCGATATCTCGAAGGGAAACCAATTTGATTACAGAATCAGAACTTTGATTGTAGAAAAGAAGATGAGACATGTGGCCGAGGAAAACAAATTTGTCTCTGCATGCCTCGGAGTACACGACCACAGTTCCAAGGCTCACTCCAACTCCACCCACTGGTGACATTTCTGTCTTTCTTTCTTTTACTTTCTTGCTTGGCTCCGAAATCCGGAAGAACACGGCTGAGGAAACCAAATTTGTCTCATCTTCGAGATATCGAACTTTGATTGCAGAATCAGAAGATGAGAGCTCCGAGGCATGCAAAGAAGATGAGAAATCAAAGCTCTGTTTCAGCTCCGAAACAAGAAACATGCACATGCAGATCTTTTTTTGAAACAGAAATATTCTCTTCCTCCCTTTGATTGCAGAATTAGCTTCAAGTTTTAGGAACTGAAACTTGAAGGAAGCTTGCAGAATCAACTTCAAGTTTTAGGACCTGAAACTTGAAGGAATTTAAGCTTGGATCATGTAGAGTTTAGTTGACGAGAGGATTTCACTGGACTTGATACTAATTAACAAGATGAATTAATTAACAAAATTGCTTGTGAACAAAATGCTTCACATCATCCAACAGTACTCAACACTAATTATCCTAACACAATTACAACACCAACATGATTCAAGATTCAAAAGTAGTTAACGATATAAACTAACAAACTAAAATCATGTCCAGAATTACAAATATTAAGCTAGTTACATTACAACACCAACACTACTTAATACTAACTTGTCAGATGAACTAACAACTCAATCAGGATTATGGCTAAGAGAATCAAGTTCACCATCACTAATATCCAAATAAATTTTGGTGCATTTATTATTCCCGGTTTATGTCCATGAGAAGCATTGTGCTGCTCACTTTCAATTTTGCCCGATGAACTAGTATCGGTCGTCACCCACTTTTGCCATCCATGTTGCCCACATTTGTAATAGTATCTTCTAGGATTCTTGGTTGATCTAAAAACACACACAAATATTCTTCGTCCGCAGTCCCTACATGGTACAGGTTAAAATCTTGTATTGTCAATGCTGCTATAACTTGAGGATGACATGGAATAATAACCTAATAATCAAATTTCCTTCACTTAGATTAAAAATAAATAAATTTAACAAAAAAAACTCTCAACAAAGAGAATATTTTCATTAACATCAATTTTAAATGCAATGCCAGCATGTAAAAACAAAAGAAATAGTAGTTCATTCTGTTCTGTGAATCTGTCAAACTAAAATAGGCTCATGAAGCCAACATAACTATCATATCGAGAACTAAGACCCAACTTAAATATCCAATTGTGAGGTATTTTATTACTGCAATTGTTCACAAGCAACAAACTGCAAAGTTTTTCAACCTCTCATTCTATAATATTCCCATTAGTTGAATGGCAAGTTGGGATCACATCCTTATTAATGAGAATACAATTTAAATCATAACTGGGCTCTCAGAGATATACCCTTTTAATGTCTAATTTAATCATAATATATTAAACAAGGATTTCAATTCTATATATCCTTCAGGCAATTTATCAATTATTCCTATGAGTTTCCAGAGAACATCACAGAAATGATATAGTGCTTGTCAGTGTCAAGCAAACAATAATAAGTTAACCAGAACGCAGTATAAAGTTTTAAATTCTTGAGCAAAAATTTCAATATCGCTTTACCTTTTCAATGCCTCCTCGGCGGGATGTTACCTCGACAAAAAGACAATGAAGGTCAAGCTCCTTGCCCCCGATAGTTGGTACCCTGTGAAAGAAAACAAATCACAAGATTAGCAACTGGTTATGTTCGATATATAACCTATCAGTAGTATACATAAAGGAAACTATCAAGATGCTTAAGTATACACCCAATAAATGAAGATAATAGATAAATTCATGAAGTACTTTAATCCAACACCAGGTCAAACAACTAACAAAAGCTCGTGAAAAGAACCAAACTTAATTAAGAATGAAGATGGAGACAACAAGAGGTGTTGGATCTTCTGTTAAAGGCCCAACCATGACATGACTTGGAAACAAAATGACCTAATCCCTATAAACTTGATAAATAGATAACGTATACCTAAAATCACAAATCATCCTAAACAATACTTAATCTCAAAGGTCCTTCTCCAGCCTGTGTTTATCAAACGCCTGATTTCACACACCACCACAAAATAGAGTTAGGGCACGGAGGAGAAAAAACGGAGGAGGAGGAGGAGGAGTAGAGTTAGGGCG
Organism: Zingiber officinale; assembly: GCF_018446385.1. Classification (NCBI taxonomy): domain Eukaryota; kingdom Viridiplantae; phylum Streptophyta; class Magnoliopsida; order Zingiberales; family Zingiberaceae; genus Zingiber; species Zingiber officinale. The sequence continues at coordinate 25,076,916 of NC_055997.1, read as the reverse complement.
TGGGAGGAGAGGTCGCAACAAAATGGAGGAGGAGGAGGGAAGTTAGGGCACGGTTGTGAAAGGGGAAGATTATTACGAAAGGCCAAGTCTGCGATTTTTTTCTCTGAGTTTGACTTGGCCACATCAGCTGCCACCTAAGTCGTTCAGCGAATTCTCTGAGGGAAGTCGCTGCGAGCATCATTACTCTATGTGATAACACTACGACATGAACTATTTGCAGTGTGGTAAAGATTATATATTATTTATATGGGGATAGATTCAATCAAATTTAACGGATCACTATGTAGGCAAGAATAAACTCATGTCTTCGTCTGATCACTAGGTAGGTAAGAATCGTCTCCGGGGTAAGGTTGAGTTAGCTAGTGTGGAGCAAAGTTGCTATCATAGGGCAAGAGTTCAAATCTCGACAAAGTCGAGAAAAAAAACTCTCCTCCGCACTGACCAACTATAGTTTTCCAATTTATCTCCTCACATATGGTCGTGGGACCGACTTTGTGGAGCCACTGGGATGACAGATTCTACCCTTTTACTTCCACTAGGTAGATAACAATCAACTCATGTCTTCGTCTAACAATGGCTGAGGATATATTTTATTTTGGGTAAAAATTCAAAGATTTTTTTTTATTAAAATCATTTATTTTTTAATTAAAATAATATTTCATTCTATCTTAATTTATTTTTATTTTAAAAAATATATTTTTTTTTCTAAAATATATTAGTAACTATAAAATCATAATCGTAGGTAAGGATTATAATTTCATAACTACTGTTACTCTACAATTATAACGGCATAAATCTGGTAACTGATATAATATAATATTAATTATAAATAAATTATCTATATTATAACAATTATGATTAATAATCAAAATTGAAATAGTATTTATATTATAATAGTTATAATCCCTATCTGTTACAATAGTATTATAAATTTTAAAAAAGAAATTAAAATATATTGAAGTGAAATGAGAAAAAAATATTTTTATAATTATAATAAAAAAGATGCTCATTTTAATTTTTATTCCCCCTCTCCCTCATTTATGCTGAGTAATTTTTTTAAAATAAATATATTTATTTGCCATAAACATCATCTTTAATTGTTTTCTTTTTGTCAGCTATCTTAAGCTAGGGAAGCGTTGAATTAACAAATGTATTTCTATGTTTTTATATTTGTTTTTTTTTCATTTTAACTGATTTGAGTTTATTTATAAGTATTCAAATTTAAAAATGAATTATCTATTTTAATATGTATGGAGTCATTATATAAAAATATTTTTAGTATTCAAGTCTTAGAGAATTATTTATAAGTTTTAAACAGAATTAACAAATGAAATAGAGTTTAACTAAACATGTAAAATTTAAGAGAAATATTTATAAGTTTTATTTGGATTGCCTATCTGACGTTTAGGTAGGAAGTATCTTTGAGAAAATTCGTTTGGGATTTAAAATATTGGCATTTAGTTAGCGAAGCCGAACCGAAAATATATTTTTAAAATTGTTATTAAATTATAAGGTTTTGGATCAAATTATTATTTTAAAAAATGGCATGCTGTTATTATTATTATTATTTTTTATTTGTCGGTGGAAAAGCTCCACAAGTCCCTGATGTCGAACAATCGTGACCGACTCCCAACGCGTTCATGGTTGCCTCGGCGTCCCTCGTCATCCCCAAGAAAACGCCAAGTTACAGAGCAAACGGCGTCGTTGACCTGTCACACGAATGACATCAGTCTCTCACATGGCTACATCGCTGTACTCAACATGCATTGCGTGTACAATTCACCGCTTCTTCTTCTTCCATAAGATACATCCCAGCCAGATCCCGATCCAATCAAGCCACCGACGATCGAGATGCACGCGAAGACGGACTCCGAGGTGACTAGCCTCGCCCTCTCGTCGCCGCCGCGCTCGCCGCGGCGGCCGGTCTACTACGTCCAGAGCCCATCGCGCGACTCCCACGACGGCGAGAAGACCGCCACATCCTTCCACTCCACCCCGGCGCTCAGCCCCACCGCGTCGCCGCCGCGCCACTCCCACTCCTCGGTCGGCCCCCACTCGCGCGACTCCTCCTCCAGCCGCTTCTCCGGATCTATCAAGCCCGGACGCGGGCGGAAGATCGCGGCGGCCGGAGCGGTCGTCGGGGATGAGAAAGGGGCGGGGCGGGGGCGGATCAAGATCAAGGAGTTCGCCACGATCGAGGAGGAGGGGCTGCTGGAGGAGGAGGACGAGCAGCTTGGGCTGCCGCGGCGGTGCTACTACTTGGCCTTCGTCCTCGGATTCGCGGTGCTCTTCTCCTTCTTCGCCCTCATTCTCTGGGGCGCCAGCAGATCGCAGAAGCCTCGAGTCACCATGAAGGTTCCCTTTCCCTTTCCCCTTTCCCTTTCCTTTCCCTTTCGATCCTCTTTTTGGTATCATTTTTCCAGTTTTTTAAATACTTCATATACATATAATTCAGAAAAATGCATTTGGTTATGATCTCTGCTAAATCATCGCGTGCATCAATTAATCGTAGAGCATTACGTTTGAAAACTTCATAATCCAAGCCGGCACCGACGCGTCGCTGGTCCCCACTGACATGTCTACCCTCAACTCCACCGTCACCTTCGCCTTCCACAACACCGGAACCTTTTTCGGCGTCCACGTCAGCGACACGTCCCTCCAGCTCGACTACAGCCAGCTCACGCTCGCCACCGGAGACGTAATAATGCACAACCTTTCCATTTTTATCTCTTGCTTTTTTTGAAAAAATAAAAGCATATTTAATACATCATAAATCCCCAAAACAAAAATATTTATAAACAAAAATTGCAGATGAAGAATTTTTACCAGTCGAGAAAGAGCCAGCGAAACGTGGTGACGGTGGTGGAAGGGACGAAGGTGCCTTTGTACGGAGGCGGGCCGATCCTCTCCGGCCCATCTGGAAAGCCCAATCAGCCGAACCGGATCCCTTTAACCCTCAGTTTCGTGATCAAGGCCAGGGCTTATGTGCTGGGCCAGCTGGTAAAGCCCAGGTTCCACGTGGACGTTGAGTGCCAGGTCAGCCTGGACCCCGCGAAGCTCGGCTCCCCTGTCTCCTTGAAGAATTCTTGTCAGTACAACTGACAAAGGAGAAGCAATATATTTATAATTTTGTAATTTTTTTTTATTTTAGTAGTAGAGACAATATATTATTAATGCACTGCTTTATTATTTATTTTTGTAAGCCAACCAATTTATTCAATATTGGTCTATGATAAATTTTTGTTTGTCTGGTCAAAGTTTCTAAAGGAATATTTATTTATTTCCCTCCAACGCCAAAAAAAACAAAAAAAATCAAAAAAGGGCAAAAAAGAGTGGGAGAGATAACAAGTGAGAGAGATGAATCAGAGCAAGGATGGAATACACACAGAGAAGAGGAAGCCACGCTCCACTTCGATCGAGCGAACAAGCAAGCAATCGCTGTGTCTCTCTGCTTCCTCTCTTTGATTCGTTCCCAAGCATGCGTTCTTCTCTTTCCTTCCTTCTCGCTGTAATAATCGTTTAGCATAAAACTACTTGTGTAACGGTTCCGACCTTCTTCCTCCCGGCAGAATAAGAAGACGTCGACGACGGAGACATGGATCACTGGCATACCAAACTCCTCCTCAGGTTTCTTACCTCTCTCTTCTGGTCAGGTATCGGATTAAATCATTAGATTTGGGATTGATTTCTAACTTTTTTTTTTCTTTTTGATTCTGTTTTTTTAGATCTGTTCCTTTTTCATATATATCAGGTATGATTTATGCTCTATAATCTCGATTTGAGATGGATTTCAAAATCCTTTTTTTTAGTCTTTTTTCTAATAAGTACTACAAGGAACAATCTTCTGGAAAACTAATTAATTAAGGTTGAGAATATCAAACCATAAAATTAGTTTTATAATCTCTACTTTGATTGTCCTGCGTATTTAATATGAATAATTAAAATTAGTTTGATTGTTTTCTCAAACTCAAATGGAGATTATTGTGTGTGGTCATAACTTTCTATCGAACTACTTTATCTATAATATAGCTTAGAAAGATGAGATAATTCTAAATTGAGATATGTAATTATCTATTTTTCATAAATTAATAGATTATCAAATCGTATCATATCTTATAAATAATAACACAATTATCTAATTAATTTATGCCTACAAATTCTAAAAATTATGACTCATACAATTTGTCTGTGTTTATATTTGAATCACCAAAGAGACTTAGGGGGGTGTATTAAAACTAGACTTTTAATGACTTTTAATGACTCTTCTAAAATTTAAAAGTCTAGAGGTATTGAAATTAGACTTTTATAAACTCTTTACAAATTTAGTGGTATTCAAAATAGATTTTCAAAAGTTATAAAAAATCATGTGGTATTCAAACTTAACTTTTAAAGACTCCATAAAAGTTTAAAGGTATCCAAAATTGTAATAGATTTTCAAGGATTCTTAGAAAATTCTTTAGTATATATTTAAATGCCTTAGGTATTACCATAAAAAGTAAAAAATTGTCTTCCATTTTACCTAGAGATTTTGACGGATTTTAATCGCACTAAACTCTCTCAAGACGTCTCTAGGGTTGTCTCCTCTCACAATAAAAAAAACCTCCTCTCACGACCAAAAAATTCTCCTTCAAAGGTATGATTGTTACTGTTTCGATTGTTCTTCTACAAATTTTCCCTTATTTCATAACGATTGGTACTGTTTCAATTGTTCATCTATATATCTACAATTTTTCCCATCCTGATTGGTAGCATAAACCTATATATCTGTCTACCGTCTCTAACACAATCTCTAACGATTAGTATATACTTTTTTCAACTCTATGGGTCAACGTAAGTAAATATTGAATTATTATACGAATAGTGAAGCAAAATTTTTTGTTTGATTTCATTTTTTAATGGGTGTTTGATTTTATTTTTTCTTTTACAAAGCACAATTTGTATATGGAAAATTAATAGTAGAATTTATTATATCTCTAACAATTACTATTATATGAATAGTGGAGCAGAATTTTTTATTTGATTTCATTTTTTAGTGAGTGTTTGATTTTATTTTTATTTTATGGAGCACAATTTGTGTATAGAAAATTAATTGTAGAAACTTCATGTAAAATATTTTTCTTTTGTGGTTCATAGGTGGTTATTTTTGCATCATTCTAACTCAAAATCGACTTTGAAATGTTGCTGGTTTTGGATTTATATAATTTGGGAAAAATGGAGCAGCTGCTCTATGTTCTGTAATTTCCAATATTCATTTTAGCAAAGAACAAAGGATCAAAGAAAATATCAATTATTTATCAATTTTTATACATGATGGCTTGCTTTTATAAACATGTGCAAATATGTAACCTAGAATGTATGAACTTTGAGACATTAGGGAGAGCTTATAAATAACATAGTATTTTATTTTCATTGAAGGAGTCAATGAAAATCTCATATAATTTAATAGTGAAATTAATAAATTAAGAAGCATTTGATTGTTGAAAATTTTTTTTTCTGTTTAATTGGTTGCATAAGCCAAACTTTTATTATAAAACAGAAAGAATATTATTATATATGTGCTCATCCACCATTTTTCTATCTTATGCATGCTAAAGAAGTACTATCAATGAGAGATTCACAAGCAAAATATAATATATGGACTACGGAGGACAGCAATGAATTATTAAGACTTATGGTTGATGCTGCAATGTGAGGATGGCGTGATAGGAATGGTGTGTTGAACAAAAGAACAGTGAAAATAAAAATACTTCCCACTCTTAATGCAAAACTTGGGTGTGAAAAGACTTTTGCATAGTATCAAAGCCGTTTGAAGTGGTTCAAACAACGATATAACAACTACTGTAAGCTTATGCGTCATAGTTCAGGGTTTGGATGGGATTCTATGACAAAGAAATTCACAGCTAGTGATGAAGTATGGGAGGATTATTTTAAGGTTAGAATAATAAATTGTATATTTACAAACTGTATATTTACAATTAGAATTTGAATTACACTTATGATTTTTGTTCTTTGACAGTCTCACCCTAAACATGAACATTATTAGACTGATACTTTTGAGGATTATGAAGACTTAAGACTTGTAGTTGGGAATGGAACTGCTATAGGAAAATACGCAATTGGACTTGGAGATGACACTGATGCGAGAACCTTTGAAACACAAGAAAATGGGGGTACTAACTTATTAGATGATTACGTATTTGATCACAACAGTGGTGAATTCATACAAAGCAATAGGCAAGAATCTTCATATCAACCTCTATTTTCTGAGGACCTTGCTTCACGATTACCATCTCAACCTATGAGTTCTAAGGTTCCACAAGCAACTAGAAAATGAGATAGGAGCGAATTTGAAGCAAAATCAAGCACTTCAAAGAATATAGACCCAGATGTTTTAAATAGGCTTTCTTACACCATTGAGAAAGCATCTTCTAAGATTGAATTAGTTGGCGTTGCAGATGATGACTGTTGGGATGCTATAAAATAAGTCCCAAACTTGGATAATCGTACTCATTACAAGGCGCTTGACTGGCTCAATACTAGAGCAAAGAAGGTGGCTTTCTTGAAAATGACAATTGAAGAGCGTTTGGAGTGGATAGATTTTAAAATGAGTGAATGAGTAGTTTTGGGGGGCATAAATTAGTAATTAATGTTAGAATTTTTATTTATAGTATTTTAAATTGGTTTCTAATTATTGAACTAGTAGCGAATTATTAGCTCTTGAATGTTTTCTAGTTCTACAAGTTTTGGATTGTTTATTGAACACATCTTTATTTTGGTTATGCATGGTATGTTTTTTTTATGATTTCGTAGATGTTCTTTCATTTTAATTGTTTGTTAATGTCAGGCATTTAAATGGCAAATATCAATATGCATGAAGTAGATGAACAAATGGAAGAAGAATAATTGCAAGAAGAGTTGCATGAAACCATTGAGTCTTTGTTGATGGAAATTTCCAAGACCCTCTATGTGCTATATCAATATATAGCAAGCATACAAGACGAATATGTTCATCGTCCCTTAAATAGACAACCAATAAGTACAAGTGAATATAATTATATTCATAGAATATTAAAAGAGAATCCAATAAACTTTCGAGAAATTTATAGAATGTACCCAAACATATTTTTAAAATTATGCAAGATCCTTAGAGAAAGAACCTCCTTACAAGATACAAGACACATCTGCGTCAAAGAAATGTTTGCCATGTTTTTACTTGTTGTTGGTCATAATACTCGGTATTGCTTGATTCGTAAAACATTTGGCCGATCACATTACAATACTAGCCAAAACTTCAACAAGGTGTTGAAAGCATTGAAGAGCAATATTGTAGTAGATATGATGGTCAAACCTGGATATGCAGTGCCAGAAAAAATAAGAGAGAGTACAAGATTTTACCCTTACTTTAAAGTAAGTATGAAATTCTTTTATTATTATTATTATTATTATTATTATTATTATTATTATTAGTGATGACGATGGTGGTTATGTTATTGTTGTTGTACGATTGTATTGGAGCTATTGATGACACTCACATTCTAGCTATGGTGTCTGGGTAAGATATTAACAGTTATCGTAACCGTCATGGAGAAATTTCTCAAAATGTTTTAGCAGCTTGTAACTTTGATTTAGAATTTATATATGTACTCAGTGGGTGGGAGGGGTCTGCCCATGATTCACTTGTGTTGACAGATGCTTTATCAAGAAATAATGGGCTTAAAGTGCCTGGAGGTTTTTTTTTTCTATATATTTCTTAACTATTTATATTTTTGTAATTTTAAAGAATATATATGTTACTCATTGGTTATTTGATACTACATATATATGGTTTGACAGGTAAATATTTTTTAGTGGATGGCGGGTATCCAAATCGACGTCAATTCTTGGCTCCTTTTCGAGATGTACGTTATCATCTTCAAGAATTCACTGGTCAGGGTCGTCACCCTGAAAATGCAAAAGAGTTGTTCAATCTTCGTCATGCTTCTTTGAGGAACGCTATTGAGAGGATATTTGGTATATTTAAATCGCGGTTCAAAATATTCAAAACAGCTCCGCCATTTCCATATACAACACAAGCAGAGCTTGTATTGGCTTGTGCCGGATTGCACAATTTTCTTCGCAGGGAGTGTCATTCTGATGAATTTTCAATCGAACTAGATAATGAAGTCCCATCATCTTCATCAGAACAAGTTTATGAAGATAACAACTTTGATCAATTATTTTCTCAAGAACAACAACGAGCGAATGCTAACTCATGGAGAGAGAGTATATCCAATCAAATGTGGAGTGATATTGATCATGTTGTCAATAACAATTAGGTTTTTTCCATACAAGACTATCTTGGTATGTATTATTAAAAACTATTGATTAATGAATTATATACATTGAATTGACTTGAAGAATTTAAATTTGATTTTAATAAATTGAATAGTGATTCATTCATCATTTTTCTTAAATTAAAGTTAATTTGATTTTAAGCTAAGAAGAATTCACTTATACAAATAAATAATAAAAAGTTAAGATGTTATTGTTCATTTACTAGTTAAAAGAAATCAATAAAAAAAATGACATAATTATACAAGTTACAAAATCCATGAAAATCCAGAACTCTATGGAAAATATTACGAATGTCTATAAAAATCTTGCAAAAAAAGTCAATAAGAGTCTTTGAAATTCTGTTTATAAAAGTATGTGGAATTCTATTAAAGTCAATAGAAATCTATCAACTCTATTAAAATTTATTATTTTAAAAACTCATTAAAAGTCATTAGAAGTCTAGAATGAATACAACCCCCTTAATTAAACCCAATTAAATTAAGCTCCAATAAATTAATTTATCTAATCAACTCAGGTTTAATCAAGATAATTTATTAATCTTATTGTACTTCACTAAAAGAATAAGATTGCACTATCAATTTAATTGAAATCGCTGAAGCCTAAAATCAATAATCATATCCTCTGATTGATCGACCCAACATATTACCCCGATCAATTAGAACATCTAAAACAGGGTATTATTTCCATATTGTCCCCTATTAGATATTCATAATTATTCAGTTATGATCTTCTCTTTGATAGACTCATGTGGTCGCATCACATAATAAATTCAATAAGAATGTTGAAATACTGAGCTCAAATTTTACTGTCGTTTAAAAGAACTTGTGAGTTCATGATCATACATATTGACAAGGTGACAGATTCCATATTGTGAATATATGTTATTTGTTATTTCACTTTAGTTCCCAAAACATCGAGATATTGACCAATGGTTTGATCTCGCCCATTGATATCTCAAATTAAAGAACTTCAAGTTAGTAATCAAAGTTTATTATCAGCTCAAGATTGAGGTGGTACGTATGATAATCAAGCGAATTTGAATTAGTATGGTCAAATCAAATTCAAATCACACGTGGTCCAGTCTAATACAACCAAATGTATCCCTAATTTTATTAACAAGCCAAAGATAGACTTCAATAAAATTGAGACTATTTTGTCAAAATAATTTATCTTTATTTATTTATTGATCATGGACAATAATTTTTTTTTGAACTGAATTACAAATTGACTCTTTCCGTGTTTAACGATTTAAACACTCAATTTATAATAATACAACAATCCAATGGACATATGCAATGCTCAAAACAAGTTTATTTAAATAAATAAATAAAATTATTTTAATTTCAAAATGTCTTAACAAAAGTACTCGATGGACACTATACTATCGAACATTATTCTCTCACTCGCCCTAAAGTAAATGAGACATGTCTAGTACACCCATATTTTGAATATGTTCCTCAAAAACTCTAGCAGTTAAGCTTTTAGTGAAAGGATCAACCAAATTTTCAGCAGATGCTATCTTGCACACTATCACATCTCCTCGTTGAACATTATCCCTCACTAGGTGATACTTTCGTTTAATGTACTTTCTACGTGTTGGTGTAATCGACCTATGCTTGATCGGTACGATCACGGTTTTGATGTGTGTGTCAAAGAGTAGTTAGGCTTTCATATGTGTTTGATATGTGTGTTTGAGTCTTGCAGGACTTGGTGAAACACACATGAGAAGCTTGATGCAGCTAAGCTTGGGAAGCTCATCCTAGGGCTCGGATCCTTGAGTCGGTGAAGGATGGTGTGGAAGACATCCGAGGGACCGCCGGATGAGGAGCAACAGAGTGGAGCCGAGGGAAGCGGACTTCAAGGCAACGTGAAGGATGATACGGAGAGGAGTCATGGGCTCGGGTGCATCTGAGAGACGAAGACCAAGGAAGAGGACTTCAAGGGCAACTTTAGAGAGGATAAGTGTGTGTATGTAACCAGATGCAGTCTTAGCAGTCGACTGCTAGTTTTAGCAGTCGACTGCTAGTTTTAGCAGTCTACTGACAGCGAATAGAAACATTCTGTTTGCTCAGCCAGCAGTTACCAGTCGAGTGGTGTAGTCGACTGGTGCAGTCGATTGCCAGTTTTATCAGTCGACTGGTAAATGATTGTTGGCAAATCGTTGGTGTTGTAAAGTAGTCGTTGGCTACCTCCAATGGTAACACCAGTCGACTGATGATTTTGTTAGTCGATTGGTGTCGAGATGAGTTGATATGATGATCAACTCTCTCCTCTTATTTATAGAAAGCTTTGGGGCTTGAAGGAGGTTACTCATGCTTGTTGAATAACTCCTAATCTTTGCCCAAAGCTTCCAAGTCTACTATCTTCCTCCCAATCCTAAACTTCATCATTGTAAAGAGGAAGAGATCCTTTGTGAGAGGTTTGTGTTGGATCGAGACCGTGCTAGGGGGGGTGAATAGTGCTCGTGGCTTTCACGCATTTCGTATTCGGAAAACTATCGAGTAAAGCAGCGAAATAAAAGAGACACAAAAGAACACCAAGATTTATTTGGTTCGGAGCCTTGGGCGCGACTCCTACTCCAAGGCCCGTGATCGTTGATCATTTTCGGTGGGCAACAACTATAATATCATTAAAAGAGTACAATTGGATTTTACAATTTGAATGCACAAGAAATTATACCGACAGTAACAAATTGTAAAACTGAAGTTTCAGGTTGTCGGTTGCTTGTCGTAGCTTAGTCAGAGCATCTCGTTAGCAGCTTATAGCAAAAGGATTGCTTGTTTCTTGATTCCTCTAGCTACTGGTCGAGATGTGCTTTTATTGGACGTTGAGGGCACCTCCAATGCCTCATGGAGGCGCCTCAAACGCCAAACTCTATCCCACTTCCTGCGCTGAGATAAGCCTTCGCGTTGCTGCCTCTTATCCGCTTGGAGGCGCCTCCATCAACCACTGAGGCGCCTTCAAGCCAGCGTCCAGGGCGCCTTAGCTGTCCTCGAGGGCGCCTCCAAGCCCGCTGCGCGGCCAACCCACCTTTGCATCCGAGGCGCCTCTAAGCTCCATGGAGGATTCCTCGGGTATTGTTCATCCGAGGCAAACTTTGTGTTTTAGTCCCTGTAAAATATGTTAGTCCCAAAAATATCCTGCAGCACAAAGTTAGTACATAATACACATAACAAAGTATTTGACAGTCATCGGACTGTCTGGTTCTGACTTCGGATTTCAAACCGGAAACCCTAGGTCGAACCGACGCCTACTGTTCCTTCTTCCGGGGAACGCATCCTCACCTACTCCACTCAGGAGAGCCTGATGTCAGCTCGGTCCTTCAGACCGACTAGACTTTCCGCCTAGGGTTACCACCTCCTAGGATCTAGCGTTACCCCCCCCCTAGGATTTTTCGCCACCTAGGGTTACCTCCCCCTAGGACCTAAGGTTACCGCCCCTTAGAGTTTTTTGCCACATAGAGTTACCTCCCCCTAGGACCTAAAGTTACCGCCCCTTAGGGTTTTCCTCCACCTAGGGTTACCACCCCCTAGGACCTAAGGTTACTGCCCCTTAGGATTTTCAACCTGCCTAACCTAAACTTAAATTTACCGAGATCCGCTGGTCCGATCGACCGCGTCATTCCTCCAAGACTTCTCGTTACCTAAGGTTACCACCCCCTAGGGTTTTCTCAACCTGGCTTCACTCACCAGGACTCAGTATTCAACTACCCAGGGATCAAGTCCTCCAAACCTATCCACCTAGCTTCCACGATATACCGAGATTTTCCTTCCCTAACCTACAACTAGGACTCAGTATTCGGCTACCCAGGGATCAGATCCTCCAGACCTATCCACCTGGCTTCCACGATATACCGAGATTTCCCTTCCCTTGTCTAGCCCACAACTAGGACTTCCCTTGATCAATCTGTTGGTGCGGGTAGCACTAACGGTCTAACCTAGGTTTTGATGAATGACAAATAGGTTAAGTTAGTTTTGTTGTTGTCTGACACTTTGATCGAGTGTGCAGGGGAAGTCCAGACAGTGACCGGATGTCCGCACGAAGTCGGCTAGGTCGACGGATAGTTGGCAAGAAGTCCAAGCGGGTCTTGGCGAGAAGTCCCTAGGTCGACGGGTGACTAGATGGTGGCAAGAAGTCGGACGGGTGGCCGGACGTCTGGCGGGTAAGTGAGGTAAGTCACTGGAGGATGCGAGGACGCGTTCCCGGGAAGGGAACATTAGGCGTCGATCCGGTTTAGATCTATTTCAGATATCTAAGTCGAGATCATGACTAGATTCCGGTCTCGGAAAGACGGAATCTAAGTCATATTTTTACTGTTAATTCTATTTCATAAATTGTGCTAACAATCTGTGTTGCAGAATACATATGTGCCTCGGACTAACTCTGTTTTGCAGGAAAGGAAGTTTCTAGAAACAGGAGGTCCGGGCGCCCGGAAGGGATCCGGGCGCCCGGAGGTGAATTTTATCCAGGCCGAGTCGTCGCCACGTGGAGTTCGCTGATTAGACCTGCCACGTCGCACCAGGGCGCCCGGAAGGGATCCAGGTGCCCGGAGCAACATATAAAAGAAGCCCCAGTGATGGAGCTTCTTCAACAATCAATCTGAGAACTCTTCTACTGCTGGTCCTGCTGCTCTACGTTCCTGTGACGCCAACAAAGCTCCGACAAAGTGATCATTCGGTTTTTAGTTAATTTCTTTGTCGATATTACTTTGTTTCACTTACATTTCCTATATTCATTTTGTAATTATATTCGAATTGCTAGTGATTGCCCAACGAAAGTGGTCAAGGACCACGGGCCTTCGAGTAGGAGTCGTCACAGGCTCCGAACGAAGTAAAAACAACTGTGTTCATTTACTTTTCCGCTGCGTAGTTTTACTCGACTTTTCGAATCGATATTCACCCCCCCTTTATCGAACGATCACGGTCCTACAAGTGGTATCAGAGCAAGTACCGCTCTGATTTGGTGCAACCACCAATCAGACTGGGGGTGAAATTTTTTTTCCTTTTTTGTTTTCAGTTCGACGTTTAATTCTAAAACTGGTGTATCATTACTTTAATATTTTTTAATTAATCCAAATTGGTGCAACACGAATCTAGATTTTTTCTACTATTTTTTCTCTCTTCCCGCACTACTAATCCAAGACCAAGTCTTGGGATTTTTTTGTTTCTTCTCTTTCGTCTGTGCGCAGGACTAAAATGTCTCAGACAGAAGGATTCAGCACAGTACGACCTCCACTCTTCAACGGGGACGATTTTCCGTATTGGAAAAAACGGATGGAGGTTTACCTCAGAACAGACTTCGACCAGTGGATGAGCATTACGAGACCCTACAAAATTTCAGTGGACAACTCCGGGAATCTACTGGATCCTGAAGACTGGACAGCAGACTTAAAGAAAAAGGCATCAACAGAAAATAAAGCGATCAACACTCTACAGTGCGGATTGACAAGAGAAGAACTAAACAGAGTCAGTCCACACAAAAACGCTAAAGAGCTATGGGACAAATTGATCGAACTGCACGAGGGAACGAGCGACGCCAAGGTAACAAAACGAGACCTGCTCTTAAATAAAATTTTTAATATAAAAATGCAGGAAGGTGAAACGGCGAATCAGCTCCACGCAAGAATCAAGGACATCCTTAACGGACTTCATGCGATAGGCCACCAGATGGAAAATAGAGACTTAATAAGGTACGCATTAAATTGTAATGCCCGAAAATTCTCAAAACTATATTAGAAATATTCTATAATTATTCTGGAATTTTTTGATATTTTTCCGGAATTTTTAGAGTAGCGGAAGTAGCAAAAATAATTAGAAAAGTAAAATAGCTTAAGCGGGAATCGAACCCGGGACCTCTCGGGTCCGCTAAGCCTTTAGACCGCTTAAGTAACTAGTTGAACCCAGCAGAGCCGTGCTGAGAGAAAGGGGAGTCAATTATATTTATATTTAAGTTGGGTCGAGTTACCCACTTAATATAAATAGAAAATTTAAGTGGGGTTTGGTTTATTTTTAATTGGTTCGGCAATTTCTCCTCCTCACCCTAACCTCACGCCGCACCTCTTCCTCTTCTTCTTCCTCTCGGCGTCAACCCTAGGGTTCCCTCCCTAGGGCCCCAAGGTCATCTTCCGATGACAACTCCGGCACGAGGACGTTCTTCTTCGCGAGGGGAACATATAGACGCGAGAAGATCGTCGAAAGGATCGTCTCCACCAAAATTCTAGCGAATATAATTGTAAGGAAATTAGCGTAAGAGGTAAGAAATCCCTCACCTACAGTATAAGTAGCTTTCGTTTGATTGCATGCCTTTAGTTTAGCTATATACAGATTTTTCGGCGCCCAGGGTGTGTTTAAACCCTCCTCGCAGACTAGGGATCTAGTTGAGCACCTCTAGATGGGCCAGACACGTTATTCTCCTTCAGTTGGAGGCTCTAGACATTGTCGGGTGCCTAGAGGTGGTCTCCCTATTAGAGGGGAGAGTTGGAGCACACCAGGTGTTCGACAAAATGATTAGTGTCGCTAAATACCACCTCAGATATTTGTAACAGCTCAGTTAAATGCATTAGTAGCACTTAAATCAGTATATTAGTCTAGTTTCAGCTTACATGGGACTACGGTCCAATGGGTGGGCTCCCACAGTCGCCTCTAGGTTTAGATAACCTAGCTCTAGGTTCAGATAACCTAGAAACAGCAAAATAAGCAATTAGTAGCTATATTCAGTATTTTATTTTCAGTGGCACTGTACTGGACCAGATGTCCATTTGGGTTGGGCTCCCACAGTCGTCCCTAGGTTCAGATAACCTAGTAAACCCTACTAAATGCGGGACTTGCAAACCCGGGTCTAGTTAGGGATGCACGCACAGCAAGTACAGTTGCCGGGCCCACTAGCAACATGATTATGTATTTTCACTTATTACGATAATAGCTTTCAAACTCATAATCTAGTTATGTGATTATAGTTTAAGATCAGCACTAGCTCAGTTTTAGCTCAGTTTCAGTTACAGTTTCAGCTTATTTTCTCCTAGTTGATATCATGAGATAGCTCCATGCTTAGATTTTATTATGCATGCCATGTTTCAGTATTTATGCCATGTAACTTCAGTATGCCATGCTTTAACAAATTCAGTGCATGTTTGTAAATAACATTCTTTAAAGACATGATTGCATCGTTGCATGTTTTTGTGAGGTAGATAGTTTCTTACTAAGCTTAAAGCTTACAGATACTTTTTCCTTATACTGCATATAAAGGTAAAGGGAAAATGGATTAGCAGAGGAAGCTGAAGGTCAATGCAGTGATGGTGTGTGTGGCAGGAACCTGGAATAAAGATCCTTAGGGAGTTTAGCAAATTGAGAACTTAGTTTCTTTTCTCAAGTACCTTTATGCACTTTCAGACCTTAGAATGTTTAAACCATGGAAGATTTGTTTAAGTTGTTAGTAATTATGTTGGAATGCTAGTTAATAGATGTTAGAACTTATTTCAATTACTTTTAGAACTCTTATATGAGATTTTGGCACGAACTAGTGCTGAAATCAGGGTTCTGATTCGAAATCAGAAACCCAGATCGATCTACAGATCGTTCAGAGTTGGGTTGTGCCACTGGATCGGTCAGCTAACCGATCCATCGACTAAAGTTTATGGATCGGTCACCGGACCGATCCGGATCTTAACGATGAGTCGAGCTCAGCGATCGGTCGGAGGCCGATCGGTGAGCTAATCGGTCTACCGACCAATCAGTGTACTCCTAGATCGGTCGGTAGACCGATCCAGCCGCATACAGAAGCGAGATGGGTTGTGGATCGGTCAGCCGACCGATCCAGAGCTTTCTCCGTGCCAGTATTAAGCTGGATCGATCACTGGATCGATCCGACAACCCAATCGATTCATGGATCGATTGAAATGCCTGATTACAGCTAGCAGGACATCCGAGAGGCATAGATTATCTTCTCTAGCATGTGTACAACTCCTAGGTACACCTAGAGTATTAAGTTCAGATTTTACAGTAATCAGTTTAGTAAAATTTTAATCAATCCAGATTTCCGCAATAGTAATTTAGCACAGCATAATGTAGCGATCGACCTTACAGCTTAGTAGTAGAAGGCGGGTCGTTACATAAATGCTTTTCCACGTAATAGTTTGTGGGCATCAATTGTAGATGCCTACAAAATTTCTAAAAATCTTTCTAAATTAAAATTAGATGAGCTTTTCTGTGAATTAGAATTACATGAACAAACTAATGCTGGAGCCGAAAAAGGTATAGCTTTATTTGCAGGTTCCTCCAAAGAAAAGAAGAGCAAGCCTGAGTATGAAGAAGATCCCGACCAAGACTCCGAAGATGAAGAACACCTGGTGAACCTGGTAAGAAAAATGTTCACCAGGAGAAAAAGGAGCTTCAGCACAAAGGACCTTCAGAAGATCAGTTCTCCCTCAGATCAAAAGAACGTGACTTGCTTCGGCTGCAACAAAAAGGGACATTACAAGAACGAATGCCCAAAACTGAAGTTCGATAAACCGAAGCCAACCAAAAAGAAGGCCCTCAAAGCAACATGGGACGACTCCTCGGACGAATCAGAGGAAGAAGAGCAGAAACATCAGAGCCACCTCGCACTGATGACCCGCGAAGCTGAAACAGAAGATGAGTCGGAAGATGAAGACGGGTCTGAACCCGAAACAAGCCACGAGTCCGTACTCGTTTCCGAAGGCCTGAATGAGGTATACTTTAATTTAAACAAAAAATTTTTTAGAATTATTTCCTGTTTAAATAGTAAATTAATTAAAATAGAAAATGAAAACAAATCACTTCTTGAGGAAAATCAAGACCTCAAGGAACAAATAAAAAATTCGAATCCAACTCAAGATCTAACACTTGAGGAGGAGAATTTATCATTAAAAAATGAAATAAACAATTTAAAGGAGATGTTAGAAAAATTCACAACAAGATCAAAAAATCTAGACTTAATCCTAAATAATCAAAAAGCATGCTATAATAAAACCGGACTAGGATATAAGTCGAATTCAAATAAAACCTTCAAATCATTAATAACCCAATACAAATCAACCAATTTAGCTTGGGTTCCGAAAGCGTGCTTAACCACGCAAATAGGACTAAATCAATATTATATACCTAAAGAAAAAATACATTATATAAAATCGAATAAACCAAACCAAAATACAAACCTAAATCAAATTCAAAATTTAAACACTTTAAAAATCAACAAAATTATCACCAAGTTAACCATAACTATAAAAAGAATCGACACAAACCTAAAATCAAAATTTAAATTAATGGCCAATAATTCAGGGGGAGGCTCCAGAATAGCTGGCACCTCCAAAACTAACTTACCCGACAGGGTAACCCAAAACAAACTAACCCGGCAGGGTAATTAGGATTAGAAACCAAGTTTAACTTGAATCATGATATTGGTGAAATTTTTGGATGATAGTACGTTAGGAAAACTTGGGCATCGCATGTCTAGAAAGATATGGTTTCGATCTGGTGCATTTGGCCAAGTGGAACTGACCGAAGCTACCCTTAAATGGATCCTAATCAGTTAGACCAAGGTTTAGTACTAAGCTCCGTGGATAGGACTATTCGAAAAACCTCGAAAGGTTGGTTACTTCTAATGACGTCCGTGTGACTCACCAAGCTTAGAAGTTTATCCGAAGAATGCCTGTTTGTAGAGACCAAAACTAAACCTGAATCTAACACAAGTTAAACCAAAACTCCATAATTAAAAATCCAATTTCATCTCGCAAAATCATAGGATTCCCTGATTGATAATATAGATCGGGTGAGATGAATAAGGCTTAAATTTTAATTTTAAACTTAATTTCAAAATATTAATTTTTTTTAACTTAAAATTAATTTCAAAACTTTAATTTTAAACTTAAAAATTAATTTCAAAATATTAATTTTTTTTACTTAAAATTAATTTCAAAACTTTAATGTTTAACTTAAAAATTAATTTCAAAATTTTAATTTTAAACTTAAAAATTAATTTCAAAATTTTAATTTTTTTTAACTTAAAAATTACTTTCAAAATTTTAATTTTAAACTTAAAAATTAATCTCAATTTTAAACTTAAAAATTAATGTCAAAACTCCAATTTTAAACTTAAAATTTTGTCTGGTCATAAATAAAAAGACTAACGTTAAATCCTACTTACTGTAGGAAACCAAGTGGATTTTGGACAGTGGTTGCTCCAAACATATGACTGAAGATCACACCAAGTTCACTCAACTCACTTACAAAAGCTTAGGAACAGTTGCCTTTGGAAACAACGGCAAACTCAAGGTAATTGGTATAGGTAATATTGAATTAAAAATAGACTTTATAATTACAAATGTTTTACTTGTTGAAAATTTTAAATACAACCTTCTGAGTATAAGTCAATTATGTGATACTAGGTATAATGTTAAATTTCTATCCACAGAGTGTTTAATCAAACATCTAGATACTCCTACCATAAGCCTAAAAGGTTTTAGAAAAGACAACATCTATGCCATCAACTTAACCACTTCTTCCATTAAGTGTTACTTAACACAAAAAGAAGAAACATGGTTATGGCATAGAAGAATGTCTCACACCAACTTTCGAAATATAAGTAAACTAAATGGACTTGTGAGAGGCTTACCAAAATTACTAACTTAGATTCAACCATATGTAATGCTTGTCAACAAGGTAAACAAACTAAATCCACTCACAAACAAACAAATCAACCACAAACCAACTCAATATTAGAACTTCTACATTTAGACATTTTTGACTCCCATGGAGTCAAATCTATAAATGGAAACTTATATTGTTTAGTAATTATAGATGATTATTCTAGGTTTACTTGGGTAAAATTCTTAAAACATAAAGATGAAACTTTTGAAATTTTTATAAATTTCTGCAAACAAATTGAAAATGAAAAAGATATTAAAATTAAAAGAATCAGGAGTGACAACGGGGGAGAATTTAAAAATCACAACTTTAACAGTTTTTGTCTTGAAAATGGTTACCATCATGAATTTTCATGCCCTAAAACCCCCCAACAGAATGGGATTGTAGAAAGAAAAAATAGAACCTTACTTGAAGCCTCTAGAACAATGTTAAATGAGTATAACCTACCTAAATACTTTTGGGCAGAAGCTGTTAGTACAGCCTGCTATGTACAGAACAGAACTACAATAAATAAAACCCATAACAAAACCTTCTTCGAAATATTTTATAATAAACAACCCAATATAAAATATTTTAAAGTGTTTGGGTGCCCAGTTTTCATCTTAAATACAAGAGAACACTTAGGAAAATTCTCCTCTAAAATTGAAAATGGAATTTTTATAGGATATTCCCTAAATAGTAGAGGCTATAGAATTTACAATAAGGTTACCTTAAAAATTGAAGAAACTACTAATGTAAAATTTGAAGAAACTAAACAAAACTTAGAACTTACACAACCACCTGAATTTGTTCCAGAAACCAACCAAACTCTAAGTCATGAAGAAGAGGAATAACATCAAGAAAATGAACCCCCTAGAACTATAAGAGTGAATCCCAACCATCCAACTGATCAAATAATTGGTGACCCAGACCTAAGAGTTCAAACCAGATCATCTTTTAGAAACTTGAGTCAAATCTCCTTAATTTCAAAAATAGAACCCAAAACAGTGGATGAATCCCTACTAGACCCAGACTGGATTATAGCTATGCAAGAAGAACTAGCCCAGTTTGAGTGTAATGAAGTTTGGGACCTAGTACCACCACCTAAGAATAAGAAAATAATAGAAACAAAATGGGTATTCAGAAACAAATTAAGTGAAACTGGGGAAATTACTAGAAATAAGGCTAGGCTAGTTGCCAAAGGGTTTAGTCAGGTTGAAGGGCTTGACTATGATGAGACCTATGCCCCAGTAGCCAGATTAGAATCCATTAGAATGTTACTAAGTTATGCAGCCCATAAGGGATTAAAACTATACCAAATGGATGTTAAGTCTGCCTTTCTTAATGGACTAATTAAAGAAGAAGTTTATGTAGGTCAACCTCCTGGATTTGAAAGTCTAGAACACCCTGATTATGTATTTAAGTTAAAGAAAGCATTATATGGACTTAAACAAGCACCCAGGGCATGGTATGAAAGGCTAACATCTTACTTAACATCTAAAGGATTTAACCAAGGTCAAATTGACCCAACCTTGTTTGTTAAATCATTAAATACAAACATATTTATTGCACAAATATATGTAGATGATATAATATTTGGTTCAACAAATTCAGATTTTTTAGAGGAATTTATTAATCTAATAGAAGAAGAATTTGAAATGAGCCTAGTAGGAAAATTAACTTATTTCTTAGGATTACAAATCAAACAAACAAATGAAGGAAACTATATTTATCAACACAAATACACTAAAGAATTACTTAAAAAATTCGGGATGGAAAATACAAAAGAAATAAAAACACCTATGGCAGTAAACACAATCTTAGATAATGACCCAAATGGAAAATCAGTTGACTTAAAATATTATAGGAGTGCAATAGATAGCCTACTGTACTTAACTGCAAGCCAACCTGATATTTTATTTACAGTTAGTGTGTGTGCTAGATACCAAACTTGTGCTAAGGAATCCCATTTGACACAAGTTAAAAGAATTTTTAGATATCTTAAAAGAACAACAAATATAGGAATTTGGTATCCTAGGACCAATAATTTTGAACTAATAGGGTATTCAGACTCAGATTATGCTGGATGTAAATTAGACCGCAAAAGCACAAGTGGTGGATGCCAATTATTAGGTTCATCACTTGTTAGCTGGTTTAGTAGAAAGCAACATTGTGTTGCTCTATCTACAACTGAGTCAGAATACATAGCTATAGGTGAATGTGTTGCACAATTATTATGGATGATGCATACTCTAAAAGATTTCAACTTAAACATCACAAATGTAAAAGTATTAATTGACAATATAAGTTCAATTAACTTAACCAAGAACCCTGTGCATCATTCAAGAACCAAACATATTGAAATTAGGCACCACTTTATCAGGGATCATGTTACTAAAGGTGATATTGAACTCAAATACATTGAGTCCAAATCAAATTTAGCTGACATTTTCACAAAACCACTCCCTGAAAGTGAGTTTAGCAACTTACGTCGAAAATTAGGGATGCGCTCAATAGACTAGGATTTTTTTTTAAAAATTGTTTTCAAAATAAATGTTTTCAAATTATAAGTTAAACTTGTTTGTTTTCAAAACTTTCCTATTTTTAGTTTTTCAAAAACAGTTTTGGCCTTAGACTAGTTTTGAATCCTTAGAAAGCATGTACCCATAGGACTAGTTTTTGAGCATCTCACCAACACCTTAGGTTTACCTTGCTTGTGTTTGACAAACATAGAAAGGGGTGAGATGCATAGGCCAACTGTCTGGACTTAAGATGCTTATTTCAGTGCATCAGCATAAGTCT
This sequence comes from Zingiber officinale, assembly GCF_018446385.1. Classification (NCBI taxonomy): domain Eukaryota; kingdom Viridiplantae; phylum Streptophyta; class Magnoliopsida; order Zingiberales; family Zingiberaceae; genus Zingiber; species Zingiber officinale. The sequence goes on along the minus strand of NC_055997.1, from coordinate 25,055,140 downwards.
GGACGTTAAATACAAATCAGATATTAAGATCAGTCAAGTCAAACACTGACTGTTTATAATCACCTTAATCTGACTAACCAAGTGAAAGCTACTATCTTCTGATAGTTAGTTAGTACCTAATTGGTTAGACAGCTGTTTAAATTTAAGTATCAAGTTTAGGGGGAGAAATTAATTAAAATTCTATGTGTTTGAAAAATGCTTTTTAAAACTAACTTATGTCTGAACATTAGTTTACAAAAAGTTAAATTTAACCAAATGTTTGAAAAACTTGGAAGTTTAATCCCACCTAATTTTTAAACCTGATTTAAAAAGTTGACTATTGCAAATTTAAACTTATTCAGCTTTGTAACATATGCTTGGAAATTAGACTTTCCAAATTTAGCTTTTATCAAATTAGCCTTAAAAATTTATTTTGGCAAATTTAATCTTACTTGTTTAATTTTTGCTTTGTTTTGAAAAATTGAAGTTGAAATTAAAAAAAAAAAATGTTACTTAAACTTGAAAAGAAAATTTAAAAAACCTGATTTAAATTTTACACGCTTGAAAAGTTAAAACTTGATTAACTTTAAATTTATACTTTTCAAAATTCAACTTGTCTCCCCCAAGTCAACTTGATTTTTTTTCTTGGATTTAAAAAATTATACTTTTATCTTTGAATTTTGAACCAAACTCAGATATTTTTTCAAGATAAGTTGTGCTTATTTTTTACAGTAACTCTACACTATGATTACTTATCCTTGTTTTTTTTTATGAATGCCAAAGGGGGAGGGTTAGGTGGTTAAGTTAGATAAACCAAAATTGAAAACACTAAAACTAACTTTAAAACCGATGTACCTGTTTTTTGCGTTCTTTCACTAACTTAACCAGGTTGTCATTCCATCAAAAAGGGGGAGATTGTTGGTGCGGGTAGCACTAACGGTCTAACCTAGATTTTGATGAATGACAAATATGTTAAGTTAGTTTTGTTGTTGTCTGACACTTTGATCGAGTGTGCAGGGGAAGTCCAGACAGGTCGACGGGCTGACCGGATGTCTGGCACGAAGTCCAGCTAGGTCGACGGGCTGACCAGATAGCTGGCAAGAAGTCCAAGCGGGTCGACGGGCTGACCGGACGCTTGGCGAGAAGTCCAGATAGGTCGACGGGCTGACTAGATAGCTGGCGAGAAGTCCAGACGGGTCGACGGGCTGACCGGACGTCTGGCAGGTAAGTGAGGTAAGTCACTGGAGGGGAGTGACTGCGAGGACGCGTTCCCGGGAAGGGAACATTAGGCGTCGATCCGGCTTAGATCCATTTCAGATATCTAAGTCGAGATCGTGACTAGATTCCGGTCTCGGAAAGACGGAATCTAAGTCATATTTTTACTGTTAATTCTATTTCATAAATTGTGCTAACAATCTGTGTTGCAGAATACATATGTGCCTCAGACTAACTCTGTTTTGCAGGAAAGGAAGTTTCTGGAAACAGGAGGTCCGGGGCTCCCGGAAGGGATCCGGGCGCCCGGAGGTGATCCGGGCGCCACGTGGAGTTCCTGATTAGACTTGCCACCAGGGCACCCGGAAGGGATCCAGGCGCCCGGAGCAGCATATAAAAGAAGCCCCAGGGATGGAGCTTCTTCAACAATCAATCTGAGAACTCTTCTACTGCTGGTCCTGCTGCTCTACGTTCCTGCGACACCAACAAAGCTCCGACAAAGTGATCCTTCGGTTTTTAGTTAATTTCTTTGTCGATATTACTTTGTTTCACTTGCATTTCCTATATTCATTTTGTAATTATATTCGAATTGCTAGTGATTGCCCAACGAAAGTGGTCAAGGACCACGGGCTTTCGAGTAGGAGTCGTCACAGGCTCCGAACGAAGTAAAAACAACTGTGTTCATTTACTTTTCCGCTGCGTAGTTTTACTCGACTTTTCGAATCGATATTCACCCCCCCCTCTATCGAACGATCATGGTCCTACACAAACTTCATACTTAAATATATTTGTCAGACATTAAAACCTTGGAGGTCGATTGCACCAACACAACATTCGAGGGGGAGTTTGCGTTTTGGAAGCAACACATGGAGGTATTTCTTAAAATAGATTTTAATAGTTTATTAATAATAAAATATGGTTATGAAGCACCAAAGAACACAAACGGAGAAGAACTCGAAAACACCTTTGGGCCAAAAAGCAGCGCGACGATTTTACGTCAAACGGTAAGGCTGAATTTCATTTTTTAAGTGTACTACCGGTTGAAGATCTTGACAGAATTGACGACTATCAAAGTACAAAAGAACTCTGGGAAAGTTCTTGAAGCTCCATGAAGAACCAAAAGAAGTCGAATCCAACTCCTCGATGGACACCAAGTCATCATCAGAAGAATCTAAAACAGAGGAAATCGTTGGAACGACTTTAATAGCCGAGTACCTACTAGAAGATGAAGCAAGCTCATCCTCAATGAACATCGATGAAGAGGGAGCATCATCAGAGGAAAGCATCACTACAGGGGGAGCATCAGAAATCGACAAGGTAAGTCAGGTACGGTTCCTACCTCTTGACAAATTTATTTAAATTTATAAAAATACTATCAAATAGTTCTTGCAAATTATAGATAGAGAATAAAAAATTATTAAAGAAAAATAAAGAATTAAAATTGACATTAGCAACATTTTGTCGACTAGAAGATTTCGACAAGATAAAAATAGAAAATAAAAAGAAATAAATACACAATCTAAAAATTTATGTAGGTTCAAATTGCTCTGCTTCAAACTTTAGAAATTATAATGGACTCAATTGGTAATTTAAATATCACAAAGGCAAAATTAGAAAATTGTTTAGAAAGTATATTCCTCAAAAAATTTTAATTAACCCAGTTGGAAGAAAATTATATTGGGTTCCAAAAACATGCTTAACTTGATTGTTTATGGACTTAGGACTTTCAGAATGAAATTTTTTAAGAGACTTTGTCTATAAGTGGTTGCCGATCCAATAACTAAGAAGACATAGTGTCTCACCATAGTCTAGAAGTCAATTACTAAATTGAATATTTAATTAACTTACTATTAAGTAATTAACGGTTATAAAAATGCTTTAAAATGTTTGTTAAATTTTTATAAATTATTTAAAAGTCAAATTTTTTTAGAAACTTTTTTTAACGACAATTTCAACTGTCTATGAATTTTTTTTCTACCTTAAATATGTTATTTTTTTTTATTATCCCTTAGACTTTTTTATCATTGTTAAGTAGAATTTCTCTTGTGGTACCCTATTTTTAATGTTATCAAAAGGAGAAGTAGTAAATATTAAGTTTAGGAGGAGGATTGTATATTTTTTTAAAAAAATGTATTTAATTTTTGTACTTGTAAAAAATTAATTAATTTTTTGTACTACTATTTGTTTATAGTTTACTCTAACTTAACTTGGCTTTGATCATATCAAAAAGGGGGAGATTATTAGTGCCCCAAGATAGTTTTAATATGATCAACCAAGTCATGTTAGGTCCTGTTGGTTTTTAACCCTGTGTCTAAGTGTGCAGGAACTTAGGAGCACAGGAAGTCAAGCGAAAGATGCAACCAACAAGAAGGACGACACAGGAGATAGCTGACGTGCTTGGTACGTCTGAGGCATGAGGTGCTGCGAAAGAGTACGCGGGCGGGTGAGAAGGAGGCGCGCAATGTTTTTGAGGGACGAGAAGTCGGAGCGAAAGATTGCTCGAGGAGACGGGCAAAAGACGCAGCTAGAGAAGAATGACACGAGAGAGAGTCGACGAGCTCGGTGCGTCCACGGGATAAGGCGTTGCGGAAGAGTACGCCGGCGGACGAGAAGGAAACACGCGGTGATTTCGAGGGACGAGAAGTCAGGAGCGAAAGATTGCTCGAAGGCCGGAAGTTGGGTTCGGGTGAGCCCTATTCCGAATAGTCGAGATCACCCAAGCAAGTGGAGCCAGAGCGGAAGACCCAAACCAAGGCGAGTGAAACCGGAGCAGAAGACTGGGACCGAATGTTGACTTTCTAATTGGTCTGAGTGCCCGAACTCGCTTAACTCCGAGCGCCCGGGCCAGGATGTTTATCTGGAATGTGTCAAACGCGATCTGTTACAACGGGGATACAATTTTATCCCCCTTCAGGCGCCTGAAACTCTTCCAGGTTTCTGGGACCAAGGCTATAAATACAACCCTGGTCCCAGAAGCTATAGACAATACTGAAAAAGAGAGAAATAATACTTGTAATAGTCACTTCATTTTCTGTTTAGCTTTGTGATTGTGAGCTTTAATTGCTGTAAGGGGCTTCTTCGCCCGAAGGAGAAATTATTAAGCTTTTCATCATTCTTAGATTAACAACTTTTCTGGTTGTAACCAAATAAATCGTTGTGCCTCTTTTCTTCTTTCTTTTAGTCATTTATTCATTTTATGCAAGTGTTGATTATATTGAGCTATAAAGTCCGTGGAAGGTTGGTTTTATTTTTTACAGGGCTATTGACCCCCTCTAGTCGGCCGCCAAAGGGACCAACACTTCCCAACTGGTCTGACTTTACTCACCAGAACTTTCTAGTCAAATATTCGATCAATCTTGATCTACTTGACTCTTCTTCTTCTACCAACCATATGTTGGTCTTGCCTTTGTCTAGCCTCCACTTAGGACTTCATAGTCAAGTATCCGGTCAACCGACCTACTTAACTCTTCTTCACATCAAACTGGTCAAATCTTGACTAGAGAGGAATTACACCAATAATCACTTCAAATGGACGATTGCACCTACAATCTCCATATATTGTCAAATATCAAAACTCAAACATCAAGACTCAAGTTTGAGTCAACTCAAACTTAGTCAAATTGGTCAACCTTGACCTAGGAAAATTGCACCAACACCTTGCATATAAGAGCTTTATTCAAGGTAATATCAACCACCATTTGTGAAAAATGGACATAATATTCCTTTGTCTAAACAATGAAGCAACATAAATCAAATTTCTACTAATCTCTAGAACATAATAACAATGTCTTAAAAATAAATATTTATTATTTGAAAAATAAAGATAAACAACTCCAACAACTCTTGCAGACACCACAGTTCCTGTGCCAACTCTAAGAGTATGTTCCTCTTCATTGAGCTTACTGGTTATTTGGAACCCCTACAATGTATTGTATATATGATTAATGGCTCCATAATCTACAATCTAAGTATTAGTAGAATAAACCACAAAACAAGACTAAATAAAAGACAACTCACCACCACCTTGCTTTTTGGAAGCTAGGTATTCCCTGTAGTTCCTCTTCCAATGACCCTTCTCTCCATAATGAAAACACTTTCCTCAGCCTTGCCACCTACCTTGACATTCTTTACATTTTGTTGTGAACCCTTCTTGTTGGGCTTCTACCTCTTATTTCCACTCTTACCTTTTGGCTTGGAAAAAGATGACCCGGCGGAAGCAACAACAAATACACCACCACTTTTAGTTTTGAGAATACTTTCAACATTTTGGAGTAACTCAGTCAAGGACATATTCAGTTTATTCATGTTGTAGCTGACTTTGAACCTCTAGAACATCTAAAGTCTACCATGTCAACATGACTCTATGATTTGATTTCAGCTTCTAAAACCTCAGCCACATTATATATCCAATAGCCTTGTCGATAGCTTCAACCTGCCCATGACGGTGACGGCAGTGAACGCACAAGATGGGGGCAACTGCAGCACGGTCGGCTGCGACGGCAACCACCGCGACAGTTGCTCGGCGGAACTTGCAGTGAAGGCGGACGACCATAAGGTGGCTTGTCGAAGCACGTGCGGCGTGTTTAACGCCGATAAGTATTGCTGCCGAGGCGCCTTCGGCCTCCCGGATTCCTGCCAGCCCACGACCTACTCCAAGCTTTTCAAGAAGGCGTGCCCCGCCGCCTACAGCTACACATACGACGATCCGACAAGCATCTTTACATGCACCGGCGCCGATTACACTATGTCTTTCTGCTCTAAAAGGTTTTCTTGAATCATCGAATCAATTAGATTGTAAGGTGAAAGTTTTCTCTCTAATACTCATAACTTGCTCATCGCAGCATCCAGAAGCGGAGGCAGAGAGTCTGCACCTACCACATCAACCAGCTTATTTGCAGTGGATTGTTGGGAAGAGCATCCACAGGGAAATGGCTGCTTCCGCTGCTCTTATGCTCTGCGAGCTTGTTGTGGATGTTAGACAAAACAATCTGTTGTCAAAGATTTATGAGATACTAGATGAATTTAAATGCATCAAATTAAATTGACTTATCTATTAAATGACCTGAGTTGATAATCTCAGGCTGCCAGCAGGGGCTGATATCTATCAAGTGCCTAACGAAGCCTGCACAGTGCCGAGCGGGCTAGCTCCCGAGCAAGCTTGAGACTCGCCGAGCGTAGTGATCGAACGAGCTTACAACCGGTCGGGTGAGCAGAGAGACCGAGTGAGTTGAAGGTCGACCGGGCAGCTTAGCCGAGCGAGCTTGGCGATCGAGTGCCGAGCGAGATCAAGGTCGGTCGGGTAAATAGACCGAGCGAAGCAGCCAAGTGGTCGATCGGGCAGAGCAATAGAGTGACCACTGAGCGAAAGGGTGAGCGACCAAGCGAACTGGAGATCGGCTGGGCGAAGAAGCCGAGTGAGCTGGAGGCCGACCAGGCAAAGAGGTCGAGCGAGTTGGAGGCCTACCGGGCAAAGAGGTCGAGCGAGCTGGGGGTCGGTCGGGTGAAAACTAGAAAGTGATCCAACGAGCACACTTCCGAGCTACCGGGCAGGCGAACAACTGAGCGAAGTGACTGGTCTAGAGCTGAGCGAACCGAGGCCTTTGATAAATGCAGTTTCCTTGAAACAGATTTGCCCCACCTTCGGCTGTGCTTCAAGGCTTTCTTGGGACGTTTGTTTCTCAAAATACAATGGTGAATCGTGATTCCACTAAGCACTGGTGGTCACGTCGAACTGAGTGGTATCCGAACTATCACAGACACTTCATCGAGCAAAATTTGCACGACAGAGGAGGAGAGAACGTAGGTGAAGAGCTTCTGTTGCTTTTCTATATGTGTAACCTTTTGCTTGTGGTCACAGTCTCCTTATATAGTATATAGAAGCTCATACCAATGACAACGCTAATGATCGTTTAATGATAATTATTTACCAGCTATGTAACGACAACGTTTCACTCGACTGTATTAATCTTTCTTTAATGCATCCGTTTCACTCGACTGCATTAATCTTTCTTTAATGCATTACTCTTTTTGCATGCAGCAAAAATGTTTATTTGCCAGACCGGTCCGGCACGCGCAAGTCGTGTCCGCACACGATTTAACATGGTTCAGTGCAATCCAAGCTTTAGATTTGCACTCCCTGTGCACCCACGCGTAAGAGAGAGCCTCTTCCCATATATTTGTTCATATCCTTAATGCATGTGAATCAATATAAACTAACCTATTTACCTTGAAATTTTTAATGTGAAACTAAAGTCCCATTCATAATAGAACCTTATTTTTCTTTCACCTCTTCTTTATTCACATCTCTTATATCCAACAGTGATCATCATTGAATCGCTAACAACCGATTCCTCTTTTCTTTTCGAGTAATAATCGATTGGGAGAGACATGATAGAATCATAATGCGACCTGCAAGATATTCTTGGTACTCACAACCCTTTTTGTGTGAGTGTTGGTGGGTAAATTTGCATGTAGTCCCCAATCATAAACTCAACTTTGCATGCAGTCCCCATTGACCAAAATCTTTGTTTCCACTCCTTAGTCAAATATAATAGACATTAATTTACCTAATCACCCTTGATATTTTCAGGTATAAAAATTTCAAAAATGAGTATAATTTTTTTTAAAAAATTCAGCACATTAAACTAGAATTCAATATATTTTCTATCAAATTGAGTACGACTCTTTTCCACTTCAATTAGATGAAAAATATATTAGATTTTCTTTAAATGATACTCAATTGGATAGAAAATATACTAGATTTTCTTTGAATTGTCCTGAATTTAGAAGAAATTATATTAAGTACGACAAAAGTCATGTTCAATTTGATAGAAAATATACTAAAATCTAATTTAAAGTGCCGAATTTAAAAGGAATTATACTTATTTTTAGATTTTTTATACCTAAAAATTATGAGGGGCTAATTTTGATAGAAATATACTGGATGCTAGTTTAAAGTGCTGAATTTTGATAGAAATATACTAGATTCTAGTTTAAAGGTGTTGAATTTAAGAGGAATTATATTCATTTTTGAATCTTTGGTACCTATGAAATTTGAAGGGTAATTAGGTAACGATATTTATATGAAAGAGTTGAAGTAAATAAAATTTTACATATAAAGAGTGAAAATAAAATTTTTTAGATGTAGAGATTACATGTAAAATTAAAATTATAATGGAAGATTTTTTTATAATTTACTCAGTGTCGTTTAGAGCATTCATATTAGCTTCCCTATCCAAAATGTATAATTTAGGGTAAAAAAGTTACTTTATTAAATTTGAATATCTATTTTTCAAAACATCATATATCAGCTTCCCTATTTTTTCTCTCTCCTCTATAATGTTTAGGGAATGGAATCCAGTCCCTAAATTTAGAGAAGTACTATTCATGAATGCATAATTTAGAGAATGGATAGGGTAGCTGATGCAAAGATTTTTTAGCTTCCCTATCTAAAATTTAAGGTAAAATTTTTAAATAGGGTATTTGATGTAGATGCTAAGTGCGTTATGAAATGAGACTTCCAGCCAGGGCTACGAGTGGCTGTAAGCGTTGGTTCCTGGCTCAATCCATCTCAGCCACACAATAAATAAATAGTTTTTTTTAAAAAAATTATTTTTAAAAATATTAAATGAGTAATCTCGATTGTTTTTAGTTCACACCGGCGCTGGCGCTGCTCGCGGCTTCACTCCCATGAGAGCCTCTGCCTTATCGCACCCACCCGCTGCCGTCCGCCGCCTCCACTCCCCGTACCTCTCCGCTGGGAGAAGCCCAGGCATCCTCTGCTCTCATCCTCCGAGTTCCCTCCCCGATTGCAGGGCCTTCTTCTCCCGATCGCTCGACGGAGCCGATCCCGGCCTCAAGAACCAGCCCCACAAGGGGAAGAAGAAAGAGCAAGGTGCGAGAAGAGGGGAAAGATCTGGAGGAGGAGGAGGAGGTGGAGGAGGCACGGAGGAAGTGCACTGTGAGGTCGACGTTGTCTCTTGGCGGGAGAGGCGGGTTCAGGCGTGGATCCTCGTCAATGCCGACGTCGAGTCGGTGTGGAGCGTCCTCACGGATTATGAGCGGCTCGCCGATTTTATCCCCAATCTCATCTATAGGTATTCATTGTTCTCGATGGTTAGGCTAAAAAGTGTAATTTTTCGTTGCTATTTTGATGCTTTGTTTGCTTTTTTTTAATAATACAAAAAAAAAAAAATTGCGGTGTAGTGAGAGGATTCCTTGTCCACACAAGGGGCGTATATGGTTGGAGCAGAGAGGGTTGCAGCGTGCGCTTTATTGGCACATTGAAGCTCGGGTTGTCTTGGACCTCCAGGAATTTCCAAACTCGGTATGTGCATTATCAACAAAAGTAACAAGTTTAGAGTTTTTTTTTTTTTTTTTTTTTTTCATTTTTCTGGTTTAAATTAGGCAATGGCCACATGGTCTTCAATGCTTTATTGACTTTTTGTGATCGACACCTTGGCACATTGAACGACAGCTCCACTTAGCTCTGCTCAATTCCAAATCCATATCTAGTCTCCCTATTTCATCATGCAGAGTAAGATCTACAGATTACCTTAGATGCACACTTAAGATCCAAATTGTTAGATCACACTTTCTAATTTAAATGCATTCATCAAACCGTGATTATCACTAATCACAAGGAAGAAACTAATAATTGCACTATCCTATGATTTGCGAAAGAGTAATTCTGTGTAACGATATTAGTCAAGAAATGAAGATGGTACATGACAGTTTGTCATTACCTGTTTATCCAGCAGCTGATGGTTGTGTAAGTTGAGATGAGTTTTCCTTTCCAAGTAATCTCAATTCTCAAGGTTTGTTAGATACGTTGCCAAACATAAGTTTTCTGTTTGATGAAACAGTAAAAAAAATCAGGTCTGATCCAACTCCATAAACTGGGATTCTATATATTGTGTGGACACTGTTTGTACGTGTTCTGTAATGACAGTCACTGAAAAAAAAATAATTTACATGGTCATCAAAAGTTGTCAGGAACCTTCCATATGAGCAAAAACGTTGTCAGAAAACTGAAAAAAGATACCGACACAGCATCTTTATATCCAGAAAGTCATTTATTTCTTTTCAATGAAAGTCTTTGATGCATTGTGTAGTTATACATTTTGTTTGGCAGATATAGTTTCATTAAAAAGTCAAAGAATAACAAAAAGGTGTTATACAATCAAGAAGGATCCGTTTGTTGCATATATCCATTTTAGTCAGAAAATGTGAGTTATGCTTCCCTTTTTTTCCGACTATGGCAACTGCCTCTCATGCAATGCAAGTACAAATATTCCTTTGTATGGTAGCATGACTCTTTCTCTTTTCCACTAAGAATATATTAATTTGGCTTGTCAGTTTGATAGCTGATCCCATTTTACTTTCTTAAATTTGTTGAATTAGTAATCAACATAAATACCATGATTCTATTTGTATTTTTTTGGCATAGGCTAATGGGAGTGAGCTTCACTTCTCAATGGTTGATGGAGATTTTAATAAGTTTGAAGGGAAATGGACTGTGAAAGCAGGCCCAAGGTATGTTTGATTAGCACCATTTTCTTCTGACTCCAATTGATGCCACTCCTGCAAAGCAATTAATCATTTTTTTTCTCTTTCTGCTCATTTTTATGAGTTGTCTATCTATTAACTTGCTTATGAAAGTTGCAACCATTTTTGAATTTTTAATCAGTTCACATGATTATAATCTAAAATAAGTTTTAACAATTATATTTTGCTCATTGAATTGTCAACAATCACATTCAAGAAGTTCACTTTGCTTGGTATATGTAGATTGGAATTCCCTTACGTGGGTTCCTTAATCCAATGACAATGAATTATGCTCTAAATTTGGGTAGTTGTATAGACTCATGAATTTTCAGGGTAGTTTGGTAGCAACTCTCTGTCTCTGTTGGTTACACTTGTGAACCATCAACTATATATTTGATTTTTTTAGTTGAAACCAATTGTAGAGTCAAATGTCTTGCACTGAGCCCTTTCCTCAATGCTAACTTTCCTCAGATCTTGGCAACATTCCAAAAGATTTAGAACTGATGATCAAATCAGCAAACTATCCCAAAGTTGTCATGTTGGTTCATGTCATGCCTTCCATGTGTTACAACTTTTTTCCTTTGCTTTTAATGATAAAAATTTATCTGTTTGACAGCTACCTAAGTCATAAGAAGGGCTTAGACAATGGACATGCAACAAAAGATTTGATGATAATGTGTGAACTATAACGCTTGGTTGCTTAATTGGATACACAATGCTTTTTGTTAATGGGGATGGATGAACTATTACTATGACGTTGTTTGCTTTGTGAATTATTTGATGGAAATATTATCTGATTTTTTTTTTACACATTTCAATGTAAAAAGATTAGCAATGTTTCTGTCTTCATCTGCTGATATGTATTGTTCAAAGAATTTATATCCTGCAGCTATGATTTAATTCATTGTCTTACAGGTCTTCAATGACAACTTTATCCTATGAAGTGACGGTTGTGCCTAGATTTAACTTTCCAACAATTTTTCTTGAGAGAATTATCAGATCTGATCTTCCAGTAAATCTACGAGCAATTGCTTGGAGAGCTGAGCGAATATTTGAAGAAATTCAGAAGGAAATCATGTCTACGAATGGAATGAATACAACTTTAAGTGATTTATATTCATCATCCTTGGGTAGGTTTGGTTCTGCATCCAAGACTCAGAGACTGCCTAATAGCTTAAAGAAACCTGTGAAGCCTTTAGGTTCTGTGCTTTCACCCTCGACTGAGCCAAGTGCAAAGTGGGGTGTTTATGGAAACGCATGCAGACTTGATAGGCAATGCATGGTCGATGAAATTCATCTTCGTAGAATTGATGGCCTGCTGGTAATCATTTACCTTAAACTAGTATGCTTTTATTACATATTGATTCACATCTTAGTTTACTTAATGACTATGTACGAAGGAAAATGGAGGGGCTCATCGATGTGTTATGGCTAGTGTTACCATCAAGGCACCAGTTCAAGAAGTTTGGAGTGTCTTAACTGCATATGAGACGTTACCTGAGTGAGGGTCTTTATCTTCTACTTTCATTGGTTGCTATGAAATGTTCTCCATAAGTGTTTTCCCCTTCAATGTAGAAAGACTATTTTTTTAATAGGCTTTTTTCAATGTCCATTCTGAGATGTCAGAAGAGAATTTATATGCTACCATGCATTTCTCAATGTCAAGTGACAAACTTAACATATATTGTGATGCTTCTCTCGTACTTATTTATTTTTAGTAGTGATCAACAACTGGTTTTTCTTTTTCTCCGCGACCTCTGTTTACACAATCTCTTATTCCATTAGTTCATTTATGTCACTTTTGTTTCTTTATCTTGCACTTAATTAAACCTTTTTATTACAGGATTGTTCCGAATTTGGCAATTAGCAAAATTCTATATAGAGATAAGAACAAGGTTCGCATTCTACAGGTAGAAACAAACTGTCTTGCAGCTTTTGTTGTCATGTGCTACCACATTGAGTTTTTAGTATTATGATTTAAGGTAAAACATTGTGTTCTTGACAATCTTACATGTTCACTTCTTAGATACAGTGATGCTAAATCTAATTGTTTGTTCACTGACCTTCTTAGTGGTTAAAACTGCTACCTTTTCAAAAGGAAGGTTAAGAACTCCAATTATCTTTTTTGTCAATCTTTATGATTTGGAGCTTCAAGAGCAATACTGAGATTATGTGTTCTAAAAATTAAATGTGTCGGCAATATGACACGGCCTGGAAATAATGTCTAATGTCTTAGATATTGTATTATTTATTGGATAAATAAAATTCTTGATTTGAGTGTGTATTTTATATGTATATGATATTGATCTTAAACTCAATTAATGAAGTCCTCAATACAATGCATAGCATGAGAGAAATTGTGATCGGATCCTAATTAGTTGGTATCTCTCCATGTGTAATTATGTATGTATTGAAATATTCCCTAATCGATGAATTGATGAGATTGAATATCATCAATTTTGTAAGACTAACATATATTATGCTTCTTGGTTTAGCCAAACAGTCGGTCCTCACTGGCTGGAAATATTGGGATATTGAGAGTTAACATATAGATATTGGTTAAGGGTAACTAGTTCATTGGATATGATCTGCTATGAGATTTTATGTGGTTCTATACATGACAATGAAGATCTCATTACAACTCGAGTGCAAGTTTCTAGACTTAAGGTATTCAAGTTATCTTGGTCATATTCTTTGACATCTTAGTAGGACATCTCATAGGAGGTGTAGATCTGCGATAATTGGGTATAAATCAATATGCTGAGTCAATATGCCGAAGGTGTTTGAATAACTCACAAAAAATTCATCACTCCTTTTATAAGGAGACGTATATCCTATGACCTCTTGTCAGGATTATTACTCATAAGTCTTTGGTCAAAGCAAACACGTCAGGATGATCTAATTTGAATCTATAGGCAAGGAACTATAACTTAGACTAGGTGTGACGTAGTCAGCTTAGTGAGGACTGACACATAGACCATGTACCAAATCAAGTGGGTATAAGACCATGTATGGACACATTGATAACTATAGTTGTTGAAAAGTTCAGAAGATGTTTTGAAATCAATTGTGATTTTCTGGTCAATTGGGGATCATGATATACTAATAGGTGCCACTAATTCATAATTAATGGTTAATTATAGATGACCAACATAACGGGAACCTATTGGGTCACACGTACTATGAGTATGTCTTAAAGATCTAAGAATAAGTTAGAGAATAAGCTTCTCTAAAAGAGAAAGAGATTAAGTCTAGTTGAACTAGGCAAAGGGTAAATATGAAAAGTATTTGCCTTGTCAGAAGTGCTTACAGGCTACGTCTCTTGTAGGTGGGTTGGGCCTACTCATGAGACATGGATTTGGTTTTAGTTCACATCTCTTGTAGGTGAGTTAAGCCAACACATATGATGTGGGCTTAGGCTTAGGCTTGGGCTTGGGCTTGGGTTTTGACTTGCTACTCAAGTCTTAATGAAGAGGTATATAAATACCTCTCCATAGAATAAGAGAAGAATTAATGAATTGAGGGTATTATTCTTTTCCTCTTGTTGTGTCGCCCACCCTAGAGGAGCCACCCACTTTGTGCCACCGCCACCTTGTGTCGCCGGCCTTGTGTACCACTCGCTTCCCCTTGGTGCCCCCTTCCTCTTGTGTCGGCCAACGATTGCCAACCTTCCTTTGTGTGCCACAGGCCAAATGGTTTGGCCAAAGCCCTCCTTACCTCTGGCCCTCTCTCTTCTCTTTCGTGTCGTCTCTTTATTTTGGCTAGTATCAAATGGAGAGACAACTTGTGGTTTGCAAAGTCGTCTTGAAGACTATTCGCCGTGGATGCTAATAGAGGCAAATCTTGTAAGGTTTGCTCGTTGATGCTTTTTCCTCTAAGCGTCATAAGAGAGGTATAACATCTAAACAACTATTTTGATTTATGTCTATGTCTACACATGTCATGTGTGATCTTGTCATTTTGGGATGCATGTAATAAATTTTAGAAACTTGTTTTCGCCTCCACTGCTGCGTGTTTTATTGTAAAACATATGTTTAGTATCCCGAAAAACCCAACATATTATGTTGTAGTAGTGCTTTGATTGTTGATGAAAGATTTCTGATTAAACCATAGTCTTTTGTCTTCATGGAAATTAGTTGTCTTGAAATGTTTTGGCAGCTTTGTAATTTTTTACATTCTTAAAATTTCAGTAAATTATGTTTGCAGGAGGGTTGCAAAGGCCTGTTGTATATGGTGCTTCATGCACGCGTGATTTTAGATTTATGTGAAGATTATGGGCACAAAATCAAATTTGAGCAAGTTGAAGGAGACTTTGATTCATTCCGGGGGAATTGGATTCTGGAGCAGCTGGGTGATCAGCATACTTTATTGAAGTATATTGTAGAATCAAGAATGCACAAAGATACCTTCCTCTCAGAAGCTATCTTGGAGGAGGTCTATGCATTTCCGATACTTTCATTGTGATAGTTATTTTACAACTTATGGAAGGAAGCAATGATGCTATATTTGTACCTTCATGATCATGATCCTAGATATTGAAAATCCGCCAAATGACTCTTTGAATACTTGGCTTTTTTTTTCTTCCACTAACTAGGTATATTTATCAGCAGAATAACGATATCAATCATATTGGACATTTTAGGTATTATTAAATCTCAAGTTGTTGAAGTAATTACTGTCAAATGGCTATACATATTGTGATCTGTTAATCTGGTATTACAAATTGCAGTAATTTAGTTGGCCTTTTGCAAGTGCTTATTTTGTTGTCTTTGATGAATAATAATAAAGATATCTAATTTTTCAGGTTATTTATGAAGATCTACCATCAAATTTATGTTCCATCCGTGATTTTGTTGAAAAAAAAGTATCTGTAAATAGTGACCAAGAGAATCATTCTGACGACCATGTTGATCCAGATGATAGTTCCTTGTATGACAGTGAGGGTGCATTGGATCAGCCTGCCCTTAATGGTAATTCTTTGCATAGTGTTCGGCAAAGACCAAAAGTCCCTGGTTTACAGGGCGATATTGAAATTCTTAAGACAGAGCTTACAGCATTTATTTTAAAATATGGTCAAGCTGGGTTTATGCCAATGAGAAAGCAGCTTCGTATGCACAGAAGAGTGGATATCGAGAAGGCGATAACTCGCATGGGCGGATTTAGGAGGATTGCAGACTTGATGAACTTGTCCCTTGCCTATAAACATCGAAAACCCAGGGGTTACTGGGATAACTTGGAAAATCTACAAGAGGAGGTAAAATGGAAATTCCTCAAGCAGTTTTAGTTATCTTTTTTCCTTTTCCCCATTTTCCAGTTAAAGCTAGATAGTAGTAGATCATTGCCACTCTTTTCTCCTTGTGCATACCATAAGAAGCTCGATCATCATCAAGGGAACCATGCTGAATCTTTCTTCTACAATTTATTGTATATTGGATTTAATCATCTCCAGCAAACCATGTTGGTTACTGATTATTGGTAAAATTACTTGCTTTTGTGATACAGATCAGTCGGTTCCAGAAAAACTGGGGGATGGATCCTGCTTACATGCCCAGTAGGAGGTCTTTGGAGCGTGCAGGTTAGCAACAAAGAACATTCATCCTTTTCATAGATTCCTACTGATACTTACCTGAGTATTTGATCAATGTGGTTAATTAATAAATTTTTTGCATAACAAATGAACATAAACAATTGTGTCAATTCTATAAACGAATATTTTATTCATCTACCGTCCTAACTGAGAAGATAATGGACTGATATTTCCATACGCTCGCTCATTTCTTTTGGTAGGACGCTATGACATAGCTCGAGCTCTAGAAAAATGGGGAGGGCTTCAGGAGGTTTCCCGCCTCCTGTCACTCGAACTGAGATACCCTAGGAGAAGATCAGTTGTCGTCGAGCAAGACGAGCAGAACAATATCACAGCATCCAGGGAACTGACCACCCAAGAAAAGAGGTCAAGCAAGCCACTAATTGCTCAAGATACACAAAAATGGCTCATGAAACTAAAAGATCTGGACATTAACTGGGTGGAGTAGCACTACTACACTTGGTGTGGTAATGCCTTCTTGCTTCTTTGCAGTTTTCTTGTTCTACACAAGGCATTTTTACTGATTGTTAGTTTGATCATTGCCCAGTTAACTTTGCAGATAGACAGATCCATTAAAAGTTTTGATACGTGAACTCTCAATCTCCGTTGTGTTCGTGTTGAATACGAATACTCGAATATCATCACTCTACGCAAACTTAGAAATATGCCAGAGATTAAATCGTCACTAGTGTTGGATGTCTATTGGAGTTCGAGTAATGTATGCTCAATGGCAGGCTTTGTCCATAGATAGAATGGGTGACAAAGGCTTGTGAATAGTCAGGAAAACTGTAACTTTTGAATAGTATAATTGTACAGTAGTCTTAGATTTGTAACATAAACCGATTCAGAGCCAGGTCCAACCAGATTTTGTTCTAAAACGATAATGCCAATGATGAGGTCGCGGAGGGCGAGAGCTTCCGCAAAGATGAGTGTGAGAATCATACCTACAAACAGCTTCAGATGCGGTTGGTTGGCTCAGCAATAGAGTTTAGTGTTTTCAGTGTTTGGCCATAATTTCTTATCTTATTGAGACAATCCCCATCGTTCTCAATCTAATTAACTCCATAAGAACTTTGAGAGATGTTATAAAATGCTCGCCCATTGTTGATCAAAACAACGAGCAGTTGATCAATCTTATGCTAAAAACTGGGAAGATATAATATCTGACATAGGAGCAGTTGATGAATTCAGCACTGTGGAAGCTAGAAGGATGTTAAAGAGGACCTAACCTGATTCCTTCTCCGACGGCGCCAATGACCATACCGGCTGAAAGTCCCGCAAGGCCACAATCCAGGTCAGAAGAGAGATGTGCAAAGGTAGTATGACTTGGCCCTGATCCTGGTGCTTACGATCATGGCAATGCTGAGGCTGTGAATCCACAGAAGTCCGACCATGATACAAGAATTGTCGACTTCATCACGAGCTCCGGCCGCATCATGCCCATGGATGCCATGCATCGACATCCATGGAAATTGCCCATGGTGCAATTTTTCTATATCAAAACTGATCAGTTTGATTAAATTTGAGTTGGCTTAAGCTTGAGTCGTAATGTTTAAGTTTTGATATTTGACAATGTATGAAAATTGCAGGTGTAATTATTTGTTTTGAGAGATTGTCAGTGCAATTTTCATCTGATTAAGATTTGACTAGTTTGATATGAAGAATAGTCAAGTAGGAAAAGGTTGACCGGATACTTGACTGGGAAGTCGTAACTTTAGGTTAGGCAAGGACAAGTCTAATGGAAAGGTTGACAGAAGAAGAAAATCCAAGTGGATTAGTGTTGACTGAACACTTGGTGTGTAAAGTCCTAGTGAGTGAAGCAAAGTGAAAAGTCCTAGTGAGTGAAGCTAGGCAAATGAAAAGCCCTAGTGAGTGAAACTAGGTAGTTGGAAAATCCTAGTGAATGAAGCCAGGTGAAAAGCCCTAATGAGTGAAGCTAGGCAGATGAGAAATCCTGATGAGTGAAGTTAGACAGTTTGAAAATCCTAGTGAGTGAAACTAGGTAAAAAACCCTAGTGAGTGAAGCTAGGCAGTGAGAAAGTCCTGGTGAGTGAAGTCAGACACGTGGAAATCCAGGTAGGTCAAGATTGACTGGACACCTTGTGATTGGAATTCCAAGTAGGTCAAGGGATTGACTAGATACTTGGCATAAGGAGAAAAGTCCAAGTAGGTCAAAGGATTGACCGAATACTTGGTGAAAAAGTCTCGACAGGTCAAGGTTGATCAGATGCTAGGCAAAGAGGAGTTCCAATAGGTCAAGGTGGCTGGATATTGGGTAAGGGAACCCTATACTTTGTTTTGGAAGTTAGGATTTGATAATCGATTGGGTTAATCGATTATCATAGCTTTAGCGATTAGGGTAATCGCTTAAGCTCATCTTCGCGAGTGCACAGAGTAGGAGGTGCCAAAAGCGATTAGGTTAGTTAACATAACCTTGAAAAAGTAGATACTTGGAAGACATTTTCAAAGTTGTTGTACTCCTTGAAAATAGAAATGATTTAAGTGTTTACTCTTTCGAAAGAAAGAGTAAAATGCACCAAAATTTAATAAATTATGATTAATTTAAATTAACACAAATAGAAAAAGGGGAAAGAAATGCAAAGTTGGGATTTTGACATTTCCTTTAATAATGAGGGCAACTTAGGATTAATTTTTAGTTTAGTAAATTAATTAGAGATACTTAGATAGATAATCTAGGTAGATATATTTATACTAAATTGTCATGATTGTTTGCTCATCATATGTCATGTCATCATATTTTGCATTCATATTTATTATGAAAAATAAAAAAATAAAAAATACTATGTCATGCCATAATACATCATATAGTTATAGTAAGTTTTCTTTTGAAACTTATTCATTTTGATGTATGGCATAATGTATTATTTAAGTTTCCTGCAATTAAGGATAATGATATTCATCAACAAGTGACATCCTAGGTGGATGATCAAATGTTAAAATGACTAGATAAAAATGCATGATTCCTTAGTTTATGTGTTTTAGTGCACATTAGATATAAGTGAGATGTTAGAATGATGAACAAAGCTCAAGATATTGATTTAATGCATCTTTTGACTTTTAGTTTCATCAAAACACATAGTTATATATTATCCAATCATTGGGAAAGCTAATGTACAAGTCGTGTGCATTTAGCCTAAAGAACATAGTTGGAAATTGATTTTGAAAATCATTTCAACATGTATTTAGAAAATCTTGGTGAAGTCTATCTTTTGATAACAATCACCATTGAAGAGTTGGACACAAATTTGGAAGAAACATTGAAGTTTTTCAAGGGTTTTCCAATTTCGTGTCAATTTTTGAAAAAAAAGATGTATTTTCTTATAAAACTATTTTTTCATGATAGTATATGCCTTAAATAATGTCTATAAGAATTTACACGATTTTTAGAGTTTTGTAGAATTTTGGGGGCATTTCTGAAATTCGGCTGAAATCAATTTCAAAAATAAGAAATGGTAATCGACAAGGCTAGTCGATTACCACATCTTAATTGATTAGGTCAATCGATTATGCGAATTCCCATCAGCACAGTAGCTCACGGAATCAATTACTGTAATCGATTAAAGGTCTTAATCGATCACAACAATAAATTAACACTCGGGAATCGATTGAATCCTAACTTCCATCGATTACGACGGGTCTTAAGTGACTAAGGGCTTGGCTTAAGCGCTTAAGATCATGTTTTTAGCTTAAATAAGTTTATTTAAGTTGAATAAGCCGTGTTTAGTTATACTAACCATCCTTAACCCTAAGTAATTCATTTGTAAATATTTAAGGGTAGTTTTCATGATGAAAATAAGATTGGAATGATTAAGAGAGACTGAGTTGAAGTTTAGGATGAGGTTTGCATTCAAATTTGATTATTGAACCTCAAAACTTTAAACCTTGGATTTTCTAAAGGTTTAGAAATTCTAAATCATTGTTAGTGCAATGACAGAAATTTAGAGGATGTTTTGAGGGGCAGCTACTTCTTGAAAACATGATTTACTTTTAATCGTAAACAATGAAACAATGGAAGGTGAAAATCTTCATTGTTATACTTGCTTAAGGTTAAGCATAGGAACACAATGTAAAATTGGAAATCTTTATTGTAATGGGTGAATGCTCTAGGAAGAGCATGTGGACGCAATGAAAGGTATCAGACTTTCATTATAGTGTTGTGAACAATAAGTGAGGTTGTGAACAACGTATAAATAACTCTTCAGGGGGAGAGTTTTTGATGCGTGTCAAAGGGGGAGAATGTAGGATTTAAGCTAGGAAAGCTTCATTACCCTAAGGGGGAGGCTACCTCTTGGAAAGGGGGAGAATGAAAGAAACCCTCATTCATAAGTTAGGAAACCTTTATTACCCAAAGGGAGAGACTATCCTATTGGAAAGGGGAGAATGAAGGAAACCCTTATTCATGCTTTGACATGAAGAAAAAGTTGAGGCTATGAGATTAACCTAACTTAAACGTATTATCAAACATTAAAAAGAGGGAGATTGTTGGTGCAATTAGCTCAAGCTTGAGTCGTGATGTTTAAGTTTCAATGTTTGACAATGTATGGAGATTGTAGGTACAATTGTTCGTTTTGGAATATTGTTGGTGCAATTTCCCTCTGGTCAATGTTTGACCAGTTTGATGTGAAGAACAACCAAGTAGGTCAAGGTTGACCGGATACTTGACTGGGAAGTCCTAACTGGGAAGTCCTAACTGGAGGTTAGGCAAGGACAAGTCTAATGGGAAGGTTGATAGAAGAAGAAAATCCAAGTGAGTCAGTGTTAACCGGACACTTGGTATGGAAAGTCCTGGTGAGTGAAGCCAGGTGAAAACCCCTAGTGAGTGAAATTAGGTAGATGAAAAACTCTAGTGAGTGAAGCTAGGCAATTGAAAAATCCTGGTGAGTGAAGGCAGGTGAAAAGCCCTAGTGAATGAAGTTAGGCAGATGAAAAGTCCTGGTGAGTGAAGCCAAGCAGATGAGAAGTCCTGGTGAGTGAAACCATGTGAAAAACCCTAGTGAGTGAAGCTAGACAGTGAGAAAGTTCTGGTGAGTGAAGCCAAACACGTAGAAATCTAGGCGGGTAAAGATTGATCGGACACCTTGTGATTGGAAGTCCAAGTAGATCAAGAGATTGACCGGATACTTGCCACAAGAAGAAAAGTCCAAGTGGGTTAAAGGATTGACCGAACACTTGATGAAGAAGTCCCAGTAGGTCAAGGTTGACTAGATGCTAGGCAAAGAGAAATTCCAACAGGTCAACATTGACTGGATATTGGGTAAGGGAACCCTATACTTTGTTTTGGAAGTTAGGGTTTTGTAATCGATTGGGCTAATCAATTACCATAGCTTAAGCGATTAGGGTAATCGCTTAAGCTCATCTTCGCGAGTGCACAGAGAGGTGTCTAATCGATTAGGCACATCTTAAGCGATTAGGGTAATCACTTGAGAAGTCCTCTGTGTGAAATAGAAGCTGCGATAAGCCATTAAATAGGAAGCTTAATCGCTTACGGTTTGTTCTCGCGTGAACATAAAGGCTCTTAATCGACTTGGCTAATCGATTAAGAACTTTTAAGCGATTAGAGTAATCACTTAAGGTTGAAAACTAACCGTTGTGCGCTCGATAAAAGGGTTCGCGTGTACTGTTCAGCACAACCGCTCTCCGATCTTCTTCACAGAGCTCACGCGGACATCACCGCTGGTTCTTGAGGCTTCTTGGAGACAAGTGTTATTGCACTTTCAAAGTCAAGAGGTGTTTCCAAACAAGAAGAAGATGCAAGCTAGGGTTTCATGTTATAAATCTTGTAAGATTTATTATTGTATTATCTTCTTTTGTTCTTCTTCTTGTATTTCTGTATTGAGAGCTTGTACGAGGCTTCTTCGCCTCTAAATTGTTTCCGAGAAGGAGTGTTTCATAGTGAAGAGTTTGTATGAGGGTCGTATCCTTGGATTAGTCGCCTCTTTTTAAGATGAATATTAAGTAAATTCATCTTGTTAGCATTGGAGAGTTTTGCGTCGAGTTTGTCCGCTGCACATCATCATCGACAAAGCACAAGAAGCTATTCAACTCCCCTCTAGCTCCGAAGTGACCCAACAATACCGATGCCACTCTTCGCGGAAAACCGGCTAGAAACATTTCAAAGATAACTCTTCAAGGAAACTCTAAAAAGATCACTAGAGGTCTTATTGGCAACCTTCAACTCATACAAGCCATGTAGGGTTCTTGAACAAAACCTTAACTTGTGAAAGTTGGGGAAGGCTGTAGAGTCAATGACCTCTAATATTGTTTGTACCGACAAGTTTCACATGCTAGTCAATGAGCAAACTAAGTAAACTTCACTCTGCAGATGGCATGACTCAGAATTTTAATATGCAACTATCCATGTTAAACATACAAACAAGAGTTTTAATTTCAGGTTCACAGATTTTGCATTGCAAAACTACAACTGTGCATCTGTCAAACAAATTACAGAAGCTTCTACAAAATTGTCTAAGGCGCATCTCTCCTTGGAAAATACAATATTGTTTTTCTGTGAAATTATCTCACCTGTGGGGGAATGAACTCTGCGACAATGATAAATCCTGTGTGCCACTGCAAAGAACCGACTGACCACCTATTTGTTCTAGGGGGCTGCTAAAATCTAATATCTTGGGCTCCCCATTAAGTTCTTCCATTACCTCACCATTTGATTCTGGTGTCTTTGCCTCAGGCAAGAAATCCTCCAAAGTGGCTAATGATTTGAGCTGCAAGTTAAGGGCAGCCATGGTCCTCTGGCACTCTGCAAGCCTTCCAGCAGCCTGAGCAATCTCATTTTCCTGCTGGACCATCAACTAGTTAAGATGAATCCATGAAGAAGTAAGATCATATTTGAAAGATGTATAACTTTGAACTCAACCAGTAATAATGAAATGCGAGATAAAATGAATGTAAATTACTTGTCTGATTGTTGGTGGTTCATTTGAGTTTCTGAACTGCTGCAAATCAGCTTGCTTTTTGTGAGATAATTGTTCTTCCAGTGTAAGACACCTTGATGCAAATTCTGCAGTCAATGCCTTCTCTTTCTCCATTTGTTTTTCCAGAATAAGCACCTTATCTTGTAGATTCCGTATTTCCATGTGTTCTAATTCGAGTTGCACTACAAGTTCTATTTTCTTGGCCTCTGAAAATTTTGTATCAGACTTGCATTCTCCAGACAATGATGTATCCTCTTCAACTTCTTGGTATGGTAAATCTGCCTTTGCATCAATGGCTTTCCTAATTGGACGATTTGCTGCAAGCTGTGCACAAAACGCCTTTTCAGATTTCCCTTCAGTTAGATCAAACCTATCATGAAGATTTGGAGATCCAATTGTATCTAATTTAACCAGATAGTTTAATTCCTCTTTCTTTGGTTCAAAGATATCCATTTTCTGGCATTTATATGCACATCTGTCGGACATTATCTTCACTTCTTCAGCTTCCTCTAACAAGTTCATCTTCTTGTCTGACATGGTACTTACCCAGCATGCATATTTGTTTTCAAGTTCATTTTTCTTCTCTTCCAAGTCTACTGCCTCAGCATTCTTACATCCACTGCTAAATTTTGCAATTAATGGCTTCTCTACCTCAACTTCTCCCTCCAATAGTTCTACTCTATGTTTTAGATCCATAATTTCCTTGTATGCAGCCTCATGCTCAAGTTCCATGTTCTTTCTATTTGCCTCTAATATTTCAAGTTTTACCTCTAGAGTGTTCTTTTCACCACTGGCCCAACTGAGTTGCCCATGCAATTCAGTCAATTCATTTTTGACTACTACAAGCTCATCGTAAGAAATCTCCAGTTGGTTGTTGGTTTCGGCTAAAGTTGTCTCCAATACTTCTTTTTCAATTGCCATTTTGTCAATCTTCGCTTCCAGCATCGCTATCTGCTGAAGCATACTGTTGACATTACTAGGTAATATCTGTCTAAGATTACCAACATCCAAATCAGCTTCGCGCTCCAAAGAAGAACTTCCATAGTCAGCTTCTGTTAGTGCAGCGAACCTCTCCATCTCAAGGAAGTCATCCATCAGGTCAATTTCTACAGGGCTATTAAGATTTTTGGTAGTTTTCTTTTCATTTTTGAACTGATCAAGCTCAGTGATTAAAGCAGACGCCCATGAATCTGGAATGCTGAAGTCATTGTCCAGACTAAACAACCTTTCAGCACTATCAGACTGGCTGTCTGTAAGAGACTCACCATACAACGAATTGCAAATGAGTTTTGAATCATTAACCAATGATGATTTATGTGTTCTAGAACGTAAGCTTCGGCACTCAACTTCAAGCTTTCTCATCTTCTTAATGCTTTCCAAATGCTGTTTACTAGCAGTTTCTGCAGCTCTGATACTGAGTTCCATATCTAGTGTTCGGGTATGGAAATCCTCATTTAAAGACACTAATTCACTTTTCAACGAGGCATTTTCCTTTTCTAGAATCTCAATTTTCGAGCAAAGCTCATGTTTGAGTAAGGTGCAACTTTTGGTTTTAGCTTCCAGCTGGGCTTGGAGTTCAGTTAGACAGGTTTCAAGTTGAGATTTCTGAGACTCCCACTCAGAGACTTTCTTGATGATGGCAGCCTGGGTTCTCTCCTCTTGTGCTTCTCTTGATTGTCGAAGTTGCCTGACACATTCTTTGAGGGCATCATCAACATGGCCAAGTCTTTCCTCAAGGGAGGTGTTCTTCTGTATTGCAGCTTTGAGTTGCTGCTTTATAGAGATTACCTCCTTTTTTGACTTCTCCCACCCTGGCAAGATAATTGAAAATTTTCATCACTAAGCAACAAAGTGTATCATAGATGTTTCAATTAACCCTTCCATGCTGAACATTACAAGCCAGATTACAGTATGTAACTTACAATACATATAATTCCTGGTCCGAAATATCTATTTACCTGTTATTTTCCTGATAAATATGTTAACATGGTTATTTTGTTTTTTTTCCCATATTACATGAGATAGGAGATTACTCAAACCTATGAGAAATTATCACGAAATTGCATGATCCTTTATGTGAGTTTATATTTTGAAGGAAATTTTAATCGATGCAAATAAATGTGTCAGGAGCCTATAGCCTCAAGCATCATATTGTGTATGGGGATATAAGAAAGTTAAGCATATTTACAGCCTATGAACTGAATTCATAAAAGGAACAAGAACATCTTTTTATGAATAAAACAACTTCCACACATCATGTCTTTCGTGATATGCAAGAACATGATAAGCTAACTAAAATTTGCGATGCCCATTCAGGTCAGATTATGTAAGAAACCAGAGTCGAGCAATTCTGATTGTTGACACATGACTTTCGTTCCATGCTAATAAGCATGGACATTACATGTGAACTGGGAGGTGATACAAGGAAAGAGATGATATGGTAATCCGCAACCATACTTTACTCCAGTCCCAGATTATCCACTTCACATGATTGGTGCAAATAGATAAACAAGTTTCAGATGCAATGTCACAATTGATTGCGCATTAAGGCACTTAAATAAATGAAAACAAATTACCGGAAAGGGCTTCTTCAGCAACTTTTGCATGCTGCTTGACCAATTCCTCTTTAGCAGATACACTCTCAAGAGCAACATATAGCCTCTCAGTGAGACTCTCAGGAATTCCATCCACTTGTACCTGCAATTAATTTTTCAGATATTTAGTCAACTTCCAAATTGTTTAATTCAAAAACTGTCCGCATTTCTTGAATCCAGATAAACCATTTCAACAATCGGGTACACTAAGAGATAAGAAACACTACTTTATGACATGAGCAATTACGTCACAGTATAAAATTTTTGATCGCAAGTGAGAAGCCACATATCCTTCATTGTGCTAAATGCAGTAAGCATCTCTTCACTTTGAATTGCCAAGTTCAATAATGGACACGAAAGATTGGTCAGAAAAACTCATCAAAAACTGTATATTATTTTCCATATTCTAAATTTGATAGTGAATAGCTACATAGAGAATCAAAACACTTTTTCAAGAACTGTCAAGCACACCACATTTGCATTTACAGAAGCAAGTAACAACTAACAAATCCAGTTTTTTTAAACCACATTGCCCTACTGAACTGGACTACTGAACCATATATGCTTGAAGAAGCCTGGCAAAAAAAGATCATAACTTCACTACACACGGCAGGAATGAGAAAGAGGGAAATTTGAGGGAAGAATTAGGGAATGGTAAAAACGGAACCAAAGATGACTCAAATGAATAGATACTTTTACTACGCCCAGATAAGTACTATTCCAAAAATGTTGATTTTGAAACAATAGTGATCTAAGATGAAAACTAAAACAAAAAAAAAAGGGGGGGGAAAAAGAGAAAACACACCGATGTAGAGCTCTCCGTCTCGCTACGGGTCATCTGGAAGTTCATCTTCAACAGTATTTCTGTAACTCCTCACACAACGTCGAGGTAGAAAGAATGCGCCCCCAAACCCATAAAATCTCGCCTATCCATGTTCGAATGCCAACATTCATCGACAAAGAGTGCGAATTAAAAGAAGCAAAAATAAGTGAGAAGAGAAGGAAAGGAACTCAATTCGCGAAGCGTGGTTTCAGGAGGCGAAAGGGAGAGGACGAGGAAGAAGACGAAGAGCCCTCGAGAGGGACATGGCAGCGGAGATGCCGTGAGAGGGAATCCGCTGTCAGATAAAGAGACATTGCACAGCGAAGCTCAGCCCACATCTCCATCGTAAATCCAAAAAAGAGAAGCGAATAGACGGCTGTTTTATCCTGTAGGCTGTTCGGATTAACAGCGGATGTACTAGACTCGGGAAGTCGAAATGTCTAATTTAATTTTGAATTCGCGTTGGGTATCTCACTCTTTTTCCCAAAAAAGGCCGTTGCTGTGTGGTTAGGACCACGGTTCACCGACCAGAAAATGCGTTCGTTAAATCCGAAACCGCCGATGCTGATGCGGCGGCCCAACACCAGGTCGAAGACATTGTCCCTCCAAGACAGATTTATTATAAGTAAGAGATTAATTTCTGTCAGGTAAAAAAATTTTTTCTTATAAATTTATCTTCTTTCATATAAATATAATTATATTTTACTATAATTACCGTGCCTCTTACCTGCTCCAAAGAAGAGGAGAAAAATAAACATAGAAGAGTCTCATGATTTACTTCGTAGTACATTTGTGGACTTCTTATAATACAGCGAGTTTTTCAAAAAGAACGATAAAAAAATTGGTTAGCATAATTTTGGATTCTATCCAGACCTGAAGATAAAAAAAAGTCATTAAAATCACGGAACTATCACAGCAACCATACCTACCAGATTAATGGTAAATCGGAAATCATTCATGAAAACGCCGAACCCAACGAGATGAAATTGTGAACCGTGAAACATGTGTTATTGGGTCCACATCACTTTAAAAGTTTCGGCTTGACACCGGCCCAGATGGATCATCATAATTATGTTTTTATGAATATAAAAAAATAAAAAACACAGCATTATCCAATATGTTGCCATGACACCAGCATAGACTTCAATTCGAACAAAATCATTTCTATTGTGTTAACCAAATTCTTACATCGAGTAATCTTAGTGCGGATTTACTTGAAGATAATCTTGTCACTTCATTAACAATATCGAAAATCCAGACGTTGGTATTAACCATGTTGTTTAACTAAGATTAGAAGAAAGCGCTTCAAATGATGTTTGCTTAATTCGCTAAACACAAGGTAATGACAACATCTAAACATGATTGACCTTGATTCCATATGAAGTGTCGAGATCTTGATGGATTTCCTGCAACAAAAAAAAAAAAAAAAATTGCAAGCATGAATAAGAAGAATTATCCAAAAGGGTAACAAAGAGGTATAATTGGTATCACAAGCATCCTTACCTTCCACAATGTTGACAGATTAAAACGATGATGTTATTACGATACCCATAACTTATGCATCGCGTGCAACTCATGTAGACTGGCTGGCCTCAATGCTATTCTATACATTTTCTTAAGCTTTCCCATCTGACCAGTTGCTCTGGATTTGTTTGCATTACCTGAGCGGGAAATGGCCAGCATGCCCTTCAGCAGGGCCTGCAACTGATTCCAGAGCTTGTCTTTGATCGCAGAAATCTCATCAGGTGAACAATTGTTGTCCGCATCAACAACTTGGCGACCTTCAAGCAGGTGGCCTAGAGCAGCTTCCATCATCTGATGCATAGAAATTATGTGATAAATTTGTTGCAAAGTAAACGAATCTTGTTTCTGTCATTGATTTCAGACATAAGATGGTTTTGAACTTACTTCCAGCAAAAAATGAAAAACGTAAAGAAAATTGCAGATGCAGTTACCACAAAGAAACTTGTTTGTACAATCAGATAGCTAACAACTTCTTGCCATATAATCTAGTTAATAATCAGAAATCATACTGACAAAAAACAAATATGGCTTTGATGGATCTTAAGAATCATAATTGTGATAGAACAACAAATGCAAATGGCCTTCTGTGTGGCAAAAGGTGATAACGCTCACACAAGCGCTTCTCCACGACGCCCCAAGGCCTGTGGAAGGGTGATAAATCATGGAACTGAACAACCTCCTAGGTGAGAGGAACTAATTCCCTACGGGAATGAACCCAAGGGATTCGAACCTTGCTCCTCTCTTGTGTGACAATTGTATTACCCGAGTACCAACTCGGCTATACCTGTGGGGGCAAAAAAACTGAAGAAGAGTAGAATGCAAATATATCTTCCAAACATAGAGCCCATCACAGCAAATGACATTCTGACCATTAGAACAGGAAACCAAGACAAGGGGTCATGCTAGTTCAAAGACCACACAGCTATTGGCTACCAAAATAAATAAATAAATTGATAGGTTTAGAGTGACATACTGAGCTTATGTGTAATGAATCTGAAAGGCGCAGCTCAAGGGATGATAGTTCCATAAGAATATTAAGGTACATAACAGGATATATCTTTGGACCATAGAAAGTGATACATTTCTCCCAATTTTTCTCTGCTAAAGAAGCATACCATTTAGCCTTTTTCTTATTTTTGTCCTGACATTTAGAATCATTGACTAGTTTGTGATCCAAATCAAGGAACTTGAAGCATAGATTCTTGTAGTAGCAAGCAAGCTGGAACTGAGCAAAAGCAATCTCCTGCTTACGTAACTCACCAAGAGCTTCATATGTTGCCAAAGCCTCCCTAAAAGCATCACTTGCAGAAATGGCATACTTTTGGTATTCCTTATTTTTATTATCATCAAGCAGCAGATCCATGTGTCCAACATCATAACCCTCACTTATTACACTTTCCTTTTCCAAAAGCATTCCATACCTCAGATAAGTGTTAGCATACTGGGTTTGTACTTCATTATACATAGAAGCGTCGACCCTCTCCCGAACAGAGTTCAATTCTGCCAAAGCAGCGCTATAGTGTTCTAAGGATTTTATGTACTCAGACTTGGCTGATTTCATAGCTTGTTTGTATGCATTTTGGAGTGGGTCATATTGCTTGAGTTCCTCCATTTTAACAATTAGCTCTTCAGCCAATGCTCTTCTCCCATGGCCCAAGTTACAGTTAATTAATATGATATTGGTATGGTCAGAAACTTGTTTAAATACCTTTATAGCATCTGCAAATGCAACTTCAGCATCAACTAAGTTCTTTTTTTCCAGTCTGTATCGGCCAAGTTCATTGGACACCCAACCCCACCTCTTCAGGACAGAACTAAATTCAACTACATCAGGAGGTGCTCCGTCCATCACTTTACTGGCAGCACTGTAACAATCTACAGCTGCAGATAGATTGTACTCAACATCTCCAAGCTTAGGACCTTCAAGAAATTTAAAAATGCCTCCACTCCTTGCCTTGGAAGTATCTGCATTACACGGTTCAGAATTAACCGTTTCTTCAGCATTCCCTAAGCAAGCATCCTTAACATTGTTATAACCACCAACACTTGTTTGTAGAAACCCTTCTTTCAGTTCCTCTCCTTTTAACCCAGTAGCAGGTGCATCGTTATATTTATTATCCTGAAAATCATTGGATTCAGAAACATTCGATATTGATATACCTGCCTTATATGGATTTTTATTAACTTGAGTTTGTTCAGAAAGAGAATATGAAAAGTTTCTCAAAGGTAATTTTCTGCTCTGTTTTCTATAGTAAAATGAGGAAGAATCTCCAGAACTACTGCTTGCACTGTTTCCACTGCTCACCCTATCACTCTGGCAGCTACAGTTCATCAATGAACAAGTATTACAGTTTCGATTATACCGTCCCAGCTTCTTCTTCATGCGTTTAACCTCCTTTACAACTTCATTTGGCATTCGCGCTTCACTTCTCAATGCGTCATTTTTAGCTTGAACTGATATATCTCTACCATTTATTCTATCATATTCCACATATACATCCCCAACAAGTGTCCATACTTTAGCCCAGAATAAGCTGGTAGGAGAAAGTTGACTACTGAAACGGGCATCCTCATTGAGCATTGTGTTCAAATCTGCTACTGCATCTGTTACTATATATGTACTATCTCTGTCAAACTTGAACTCACATGCTGAGCTACTTGCGATAGATGAGACAAATTGTGCATCCTCCAGATGTTTAGGCATTGAACCATAAAGCAAACAAGCTAATTCTACAACTTTGAGAGTCTGATGCAATTGCCCATCCTCCTTATAAGCCTCCCCTAGAGATAGATATGATTCTCCCAGCAAAAGAATAAGTTTCCACATTTTGCGATCAATTCGAGATTTTGGAAGCCATTCGCGGATATCACAAATTTCAATACAGTCAGCATCACCACAAGCACATAAAAAACTGACAGAGGATGATCGGTCATGAATTTTGTTCCCGTGGTCTATCAATTCAACTTGAGTGTTCTGCAGTTGACGCTTCCACCTGAGAGATTTGATAGCTTGGGACACATGGTGTATTGCAGCTAACTTAGAGGAGATTGGATCAGCAACTGTTCTAACCATAGGTGATGAACTTGCATCCTGACACATCACCAAGCCATCATGTGATCTAGAACTAACCTTGATTTCTGATGTTCCAATTTCAGTGGTTGTGGATAACTGAATATTTGTTTTGAGTTTTACCATTCCAGATTCTTTCAATGTGTCACATCCAGCATCACGAGACAATCCCTTATTTTGGGATTTTGATTCTAGAGAAAATTCAGAAGATTCTTCCTCCAAGTCAGTAACAGTAACTTCTGACTCAGGAAGAAAATATTCTGATGTAAATTCAAGTTCCTCATAGCATTTCAAAATTAGTCTTGCAAATTGTTCATGAGCATATGCACGGACAACCTAGCATGTAAATTGCATGATTAGCCAAATACAAGATTATGTTACTGCAGCAAATCAAAATGAATCAAAGTGAACTGAAGACAGAAATAAAGCTTTTAATGCAAAAAACAAGCAACATACTAGATGATCCTGCTCACTAAGAAAATCCAAGCATTTCTTGAAGAATTGTGCACACTTCACTTTGTTATCAGATGCCTAAAGAAAACCAAGAAAAATAAACTGTTTAGAAAAATAATTAGCAAAAACAAACAAAAACTAAAAAACTGTAGGCCAGTTACCTTTGAAAGTGACAATCTGTGAGCTACACGATACAGAAGTTTGCCAAGAGAAAACAACGAATCTCTTCTTCCCTTGCTCATCAATGATGACAAAGAACTACAACTTTTATCATGACCATCATCTGAATGTTTTTTAGGTAAGACAGAGAGATCAAACAGTTGAATTACATCTTCTCCTGCACCCTTATAGAGCTGACAGTGAAATTCAATGACATTAAGCAAATATCATGATGCCATAAAACAAGTGAACAATAGATTAAAAACAAAAATGTAGGATATCCTGAATTTTCATAATATTTACCCAATAAGCACCAGGATCTTGTTTGCAGTTATCCTGAAGAAACCTAAGCACTGAAAGCCCATTTTTTTGGACAACTTCTGGATGAAAAGCAGGAGTTCCATCTGGAGAGATGCCCTTAAGGAGGAAGATATCATCAGTCTTTAAAAGTTCATAGCCTTGAACAACACCATTTTGATGGTAGCAGATAGCTAACTCAGGTACACTAGCCATTACATTATCAAGCCATGCTTCAAGCCATGTCAAAGGAGTAACCTATCAGAACAAAAAGAGTGAAGGACAAGCCAAAAAATCAAGTTAAAAAAAACACACAGAGGCTTGTGCATCACCTGTCTAGAGACATCCCAAAGATGCAGGCTTACTGCGACATATTTCTCATTGCTAAACAGAAGCAAATCAGAACCCAAAAGCATCCTAAAATTGTGAAATTGCCAAAATAAGACCCTCAGAAAGCCACTATTTCCCAGTCTCTTAAACTTATCAGGGTCTTGCATTGGCAATCTGGGTTTCTCACCAATTTCTGAAGAATTTTTAACAGGATCTGGTCTTCTTCTAGTCTTTGGCTTGTTCTGCTTTCCATCCCAGAAATATGCATCTCGATTCCCATGAGAAGGCTTTCGACTGCCACTGGCATTTTGATCGAGATATTGAGATTTACTAGCATGAGCATCTGCAGAAGAAACCAAAGGAACCTCTCGTTGTCCAAAATGTCCTGGTAAGATGGTAGAATCCGATTGCTCTGCAGAGGACGGCTGGTGACTAGGTGGGCAGTCACATGCCTCAACTCTAACAGAGTGCATAGCAAAGTTTAAGAAAATTGAAGGATCAGAACTTCTAGATTGATTGCTCTGTCTTATGAAAACCTTTTCTCCTTCCTCAAAATCAGGGCTATTGAGAGAAAAAGTTGAACATTATGAAAGTTAAAAAAAAAAGTGAATTATTAGAGACTAATTTAAAAGCTTACCCAGTATTAAGGATGAGTGTGTTTCCAATACGTTGAACAGTGACCGATAACTGAGCCTTGGAGTATGGTATTTTAAAAATCTGCTTAAGGATGTCAGCAGGAGCTACCACATCTATTTCATCACCATACTCAGTCAGACCAGATACAGCAAGAGCCTCACACTTCTGAGATAAATTTTGGATAATTGGGATGCTCTCCATGTGAAATCCTGAAAGCGTAAAAAAAAGAAACGAAGTTCAATTTTTCAAATTTTCAAGTTGCATGGTCAAATAGAAGAATGAATAGGAAATGTATACACACTATAAGAAAGCAATTGGCCTATCGGTGATCCACAACATGCAACATCTTTAGGTCAGTTATGAATTAAGGACCATATTTATGTTCATAAAAGAACTCTAGCTTTGTGGATCAGAAAATAATCACAATTGCAGACAAGGAAAAAAAAGAATTGCAGTAGAAAATGACCAAAGCTCATTAGCAGCTAGTTTAGAACAGATTACAACAACCAAGCCTTATCCTATTAGGTGGGGTCGGTTATATGAATCCTTTTACACCATTGAGCTCTATCTCCTCTTTATCATTATCTATACTTAAATAAATTTTATCTTATTTTATTATTGCTAACTAGTCTTTGTTGATTTTTCTCTTTCTCGTTTGATATGTGTATTTGTTATAGTTTCACATCGCCTATCTGAAACATTTATTGGTCGTAAGTACATGTCCGTACTATCTTAAACGTGTCTGTCGGAGTTTTCCCTCAATAGATACAACTCTCTAATGCCCTCATTTCTTATTCTGTGCATCCTCATATGTCCATACATTCACCTTAACATTCTCATTTCTGCAACTCTCATCTTCTACTCATGAGCTCGACTCATAGCCTAACATTTAGTTTCATATAACATAGCAAATCTAACTGCGGTTTTATAGAACTTCTCTTTAAGTTTTAAAGGTACTTTACAATTACATAAAACACCCAACGTTCTCCTCCATTTCAATCATCCTACTTATTCTATTATGTCTTTATTCTATTAAGCCTAAAACCTTTCCCCTCTAGTGTTTCTCACCAAGATTCTAGTTTAGCATTTACTCCTTCACATGTTTCAACTACTAAAACAATATCATCAGCAAATAACATGCACCACGATATCGTGTCTTGAATGTGTGTAGTAAGTTTGTCCATAATTAGTGTAAAAAGATAGAGACTTAGAGCTGATCCTTGATGTAACCCTATCTTAATTGAAAATAATTCAGTTACTCCGCCTGAAGTCTTTACTCTGGTCGTTACATCCATGTACATATTCTTAATTAGTTCAATAACACATTTCTTTTCTAGAATTCTCCATATATTTTCTCTTAAGACTCTATCATAAGCTTTTTCTAAGTCAATGAATACCATGTGAAGATCTTATTTTTGCTCTCAATATTTTTCAATTAATTGTCTAAGAAGATGTATAACTTCTATTGTCGATTTTCCAGGCATGAATCCAAATTGATATTCGGTTACCGTGATATCCTTCCTTAATTTTTTTTTCTATTAGTTTTTCCCAAAGTTTCATGGTATGACGTATTAGTTTAATACCCCTATAGCTTGTATAATTTTGTACGTCTCCCTTATGCTTATATAAGAGAATTATAGTACTTACCCTCCATTAATTTTGTAAGTCATGCAATACTTTGTTTCCCTAACCACTTCCATACTTCTATCGGAATATTATCTGTTCCAACGACTTTTCCATTGTGCATCCCATTTAAAGCTTGTTCTACTTCTGAAGTTTGAATTCTATGATAAAATTTAAAAATCTATACTAATTTGACTTGCTTAAATTATCTAAATTAAGTTAGTCACCTAAACCTTCATTAAACAGTTGATGAAAATATTTCTTTTACCGCTCTTTTATTTCTCCGTCATTTACTAGTACCCTATTACATTCATCTTTAATATATTTTATTTGGATAAGATCTCTTGTCTTCCTTTCTCTCGGTTTAACTATTCTATAAATGTCTCTTTCCCTTTCTTTTGTATCCAATTTTTGATATAATCGTTCAAAAGTTTCATTCTTTACTTCATTCACTACATTTTTAGCCTCTTTCTTGACTATTGTATATTTTTTTAAAACATTTTCCTCATTGTTACAAATATATAATTCCTTATAAGCTGTTCAATTTTTTTTCATTTTCTCTTGTACTTTCTCATTCCATCGCCAAGATTCCTTATTTAATGGTGCATGCCCCTTTGACTCACTGAGGACACTCTTAACTGCTATTTTCAACTTTGATATCATCTTATCCCATGTCGTATTAGAGTCACCATATATTTCATCTATTACTTGTACTCCTATCTTCTTTTTAAATTTATTTTGCTTCCCATCATTTAACTTCCACCACTTAATTTTACGAGTCATATATATTTTCTTTCTATTGATATTTTGCTTGATACATATATCCAACACTACTAACATATGTTGGACAGTTAAGCTTTCTCTAGGGATGACCTTGTAATCTTTACAAATCTTTCTATCCTTCTTCCTAAGCATAAGAAAGTCAATTTGTGAATTATTATTTCCACTTTTGAACATGACTAAGTGTTTATTTCTTTTTTTTTAAAAAAAAATATTAGCTAATATAAGATCATATACTATCGCAAAATCTAATATAATTTTCCTTCTTTATTTCTTGTTTCAAACCCATAACCCCATGTACTCTCTCATATTCCTCATTTTTCACTTCAACATGCCTATCTATATCACCTTCTATTAAAATCATTTCATTTGACGAAATATTTTGTAATACTATCTAAGTCGTCCAAAAACCTTGATTTAGTAGCTTCATCTAATCTTACTTGCGATGCATATACGCTAATTATGTTCATAGTTTCTTTCGCTACTATTATCTTAAGGACTTTAATTCGATTCCCTTTTCTAACTACTACAACAACTTCGTCCTTTAACGAACTATCTACAATAATACTCACTCCATTTCTTGCTTTACTCTTTCTTGTGTATCATAACTTAAAACCTGAGTTTTCTATTATCTTTACCTTCTCGCCTACCCATTTTGTCTCTTGTACACATAAAATACTAATTCTTCTCTTAACCATCATATCTACTACCTTCATTGATTTACCAGTGAGGGTTCTTCCATATTCTAAATCTTAGACTATTAGTTTTCCTATCATATTTGTTCTTATCCAACCTATATTTAACACTACACCCAAGTTCTCATGAAAATGTAGCAGTCCTTGCCCATATGTTACAGTTGGACTCTACAACGCGAACTCTTGCATATTTAGCACTACATCCGAGTTTTGGAGATGTAGCGGTCCTTGCTAAGACATTACAGTCAGACCCTACAACATATTTTTTCCGACGAACAACCTAGAATTAGCACAATAGTTTAATGGATCCATTCATTAAACATTTCCCATAGTTTTAATGCTGGTCGGTAACTTAACGCAACTCTCCTCCTTTATTTGGGCTTGGGACCGGCCATGACTGGTCGGGCGGAGTTTTATAACAGATTGTAGTTTCCAAATCAATAGAATTGAAGCTCAAAGAAACAATGAAGGTTCTTCGAAATGCATTAACAAAGTAGCTAAAAGACAAAAAAAAAACCAATTGTACACTCATACCTTTCTGATAATTGGATTGTATTCATTCATAGTGTTAACATCTGTGGTAAATTACCATAAGATATAGAATTCTGTCATGTTCAACTGCTTGGGAACTATAAAGTTAGAACTAAGAAGAGGTATAGCCAATATCCAATAAATAAATTATTCTACTACTAAGTTTTCAAACCACAGTCACGACAAAGATGGACACAAGTATGATACAATCATAATTAACAAAGCAAATTAAAAACAGAACAAGGCATTAAAATCTGGAATAACAAGGTAATCCACATTGTTTTCCTTTCATACGGAAGCAATTCATGAAATAATTTTTAGGTACGGCGAGATTGAAAAATTAAAGACATCATCGACCTTTAAAGAACAATTACCAAATTTTCTTTTATAGCCTAGCATCATCCATGCATAAGTTTTGTGTTACGATCTCCTAAAAAGACTGAGCATTTCGTGCAAAAAGAAGGAATTCAGTAAAGAAAGGGGCACCGTCACTTGTCTTCCCAGAGGAAGGGAAGACTTTCTCCGGGAGGTTGGACAACAAAGGCAGGGTATTGAGATCGGTCTCGGCCGGAAGCATCTGGTATCGTGGAACTCCAGTTCTGCACCCATTCAGGAAACGTTAACCAAGATCGAAACCAAGAAGGAATAGCAGATGGAGTAGCGGAGAAGCGCACATTTGGGGGGGCGGCAGGAGAGCGGATTGCGAGATAGGGAAGGTGGAATCGGTGGGGACGGGGAGGGTACCGCAGAGGAACCCAACGGGCTTGTGCTTCGTGATCTCCAGCTTCCCGACACACTGGAGGTCTCCCGAGCCGCCCTCCATCCCCGCCAGCAGCTGCTGCTCCTCGTCTAGGGTTTGGATCGGAAGCGTGAGCAAGAGAGACGGATCGAGATTTGAGAGGGGAATCTTCTCCGCCGAGGTCTGCTACGGCGAACTCCGAAGCGTGTGGGAGACGGAGGAGGATGATCGAGAACTACGGAAGCATCGACGAATTGGATTAAATCGAAAATCTTTGCGTCCGATTCACTTTCAGTTAAATTAAATTCGAGTTTAGACTTTAGACAAAAAAAAAAACAATTATCATAAAAAAAATTGAATTATTTAATACATATTATATGTAGATTGCTAATATGTTAAAATAAAATTATTGGTTTCACCGACTTCAAACCCTTATCCAAGAAAATTACCAATTTCTTAAGGATTTACGAAGATACTCATCCATTTTTTCAAAATTTGATTTTGATTAAATTAATTATAAATCATTTAAAACAAACGTTTTCGGTTTTCGTTCATAGTGTTAGTTGGGCTTGATTGGGCCGTATGGGCGAGTCCATGTGTGACCCAGCAGAAGGCCCATATTTGGCCCGTTGGGGGAGATTTGTCGGTTAAGGGCTTAAGGCTACGAGAGGAGGTTGTTTTGAGAACCGACGATGGCCGCGAGGAAAGTCGCTCCGCTCACCAAAGGCCTTGCCTTTCTCCGCCCGCAGTGCGGCGGTCCCGCCTTCTCCTCCGTCGCAGCTCTCGTCGGCGACCTATGCCGTGTCCTCAGCGACCACCGTTCCCCCCACCACGATCTCCATGCGGCGCTCCGTCCTTTCGCGTCCGTCCTCACTCCCGAAGCCGCGGAAGAGGTCCTCAGGCGTTGCCGCCACCTCCCCTCCTCCGTCCACCGTTTCTTCCTTTGGTCCTCCGCGCTCCCTGGATTCCGCCACGCTCCTTCCGCCCACAATGCTCTAGTCCGCGCCCTCGGCGCTGCCCGACAGTTCCCTATCCTGTGGTCCCTGCTGTCCGAGCACCGAGAGGACGGACGTGGCGGCGACCTCATCCGGCCCGAAACATTTTGGCTACTCTTCCGCTTCTACGCTCGTGCCCGCCTCCCCGATGATGCTGTCCGAGCTTTCAGAAGGATGACTGACTTCGGCCTCGACCCGGACCTCGAAGACTTCCATCAACTCCTCTCTCCCTTCTGCCGCAATGGCCTCGTAGAAGCCGCACAGTCATTCTTCGACCACTTCAAGTCCCGCTTCCCTGTGAATCAAAAAACTTTTAGCATTTTAATCAACGGATGGGCAGACTCGCGGAACCCGAAGGAAGCCCTGCGGCTGTTCGATGAAATGCTTAAGAGAGGATGCTTGGTTGACGTTGCCGCTTACAACTCCTTGATTTCTGCCCTCTGCAAAGGAGGTGAGCTCGATCAGGCACATGTGCGTTTGCATGAGATGCAGAAGACTCATGGGCTCCATCCTGACGCAGGCACCTATGCTGCATTCGTCCGTGCTGCCTGTACATCCCATGATGAGCACACTGCCACCAGAGTGCTTGACAGAATGAGAAGGCGTAACCTTGTGCCCAACGTCTTCACTTACAATTGTGTCATTAAACTTCTATGTGAGAAAGAGAAGATGAATGAGGCTTATGAGTTGCTTGACGAGATGATTGAGCGAGGCGCTAAGCCTGATGTTTGGAGTTATAACGCAATACTGGCCGTTCATTGCGAACTGCATGAGGTCAATAAATCGCTAAGACTGCTTCTGAGAATGGACAAGGATGCCTGCTTGCCTGACCGGCATACATACAATATGTTGTTGAAGATGTTGATTGACTTAGGCAAAACAGATCGAGCAATGGAAGTTTGGGATGGGATGAAGGGCAGAGGTTTTTACCCTGCAGCACCATCATATTCCGTAATGATCCATGGATTGTGCAAGAAGAAGGGGAAGGTTGAGGAGGCTTGTCGTTTTTTTGAGAAAATGGTGGATGAGGGAATTCCTCCATATCCTGATACTTGTGAGATTCTTAGGGATAAATTGTTGCAGATTGGGTTAAGAGAACAGGTTGGTGTTCTTGCTTGCAAGATGAAAATGAGCACTTCTTGCAAGATTCAGGAACTATCACTTGCAATGGAGGGAAGAACAAAAGTTGACTTTGTGAATGAAAAAAAAGGGCAACTCGTTGAACAAAGATCCCGCCAAAACGGGTCCCGGGAAAGAGTTTGTACGCAGCAGTCCGATGCACGAAATTTTCGTCAATGCAGGTCTCGGGAAAGGGTTTATTGTACGCAACACCCTGGTGCATGAAGCTCCCATCAATACGGGTTCCGAGAAAGGGTCTATTGTACGCAGCCTTAGCTTGCGTTACCAGAAGTTGTTTTCGAGACTTAAACCTACAATCTCTAGGTCACACCATAACAACTTTATTGTTGCATCAAGACTTTGCCAACGAAGCATAAGGTTAATTATTTGTCTTATCGTGTTCAAGGCTTGCTCTAAAGATAAGTTTTTGCACTCATAGTAGGTGATCTAGGAAACTAAAGATTTTGTACCTTATTATTTGCATCTTTGATCCATTATTGGACAAATTTTTCAATGATCCCCATCATGAGTTTCAAAAGCCTTGGTGTCGTCCGCTAGAATGAATTTTCTATTCATCTACTTATATTATGTTTTTGGTTAGAAAAACAAAATGCTGAGACATTACAGCTTCAATTTATGCTAATTGAATTGGTTGTTTGAGATTCAACTACAATAAGATGGACTAAGTTAACTACAATAAGATGGAAACTTAGTTGATGTTTCTTTTGTAAAGATTAACTCAATGGTTCAACAGTTCTTTTTTCATACTGACGGGAAATGACTTTGTCAAAGAATGCCTCGACTGGCAAATAATAAAGTGTTCTAAAAATTAACCTAGGCGGTCGCTTAAGCGTCGCCTAAGCACTAGGCGCCAATCAGCCTCACCAAAAACATGTTAGTCGGTCAGCCTAGGTGGCCTTAGTGCGCAAGCGGGATTAGGCGGTCTTAGACGTCGACTAATCGATTGAATCATCTAGGCATTGCGGAAATAGTGTAGGGTTTTCATCATTTTTTAGTTTAGGTTTTTCAATTTAAAGTCCAATTAAAAAAGAATTGAAATGTAATTTTTTTTGTTTAAGTTTTATAAATCCTAAACTTTGGTCCAACAAGAAAATCGATTTGTTGGCTTGCACCAAACTTCATCTTCATAAGAAAGAGCAAAGAAACCCACATTTTGGAGAAATCAAAGAGTTAAAAGGCTAGAGAAATCGATTTGAAGGAAAATTTGTTGTCTGATTTTTCCCGCAACTTGGAAGGGATTGAATTAAAGGTTGGTCAAAGCCTCATCCTTTGAAAAAGTCATTTCACCATACAATATCGAAAAAGCTCTAGAGCGAGAGAACTTCAAGTGGATGATTTTGCATCTAAAGAAGAAGAGAAGGATCACAATGATAATATTGAGTTTATGTCCGATTAAG
Organism: Zingiber officinale; assembly: GCF_018446385.1. Classification (NCBI taxonomy): domain Eukaryota; kingdom Viridiplantae; phylum Streptophyta; class Magnoliopsida; order Zingiberales; family Zingiberaceae; genus Zingiber; species Zingiber officinale. The sequence goes on along the minus strand of NC_055997.1, from coordinate 25,014,080 downwards.
AACAAATCGTTGAAAATTATGGACAAGTAGAATAAATTTGTAATATTTTATTAGTTATATAATTTTGAACTCATTTTAAATTTGATGTTATTGTGTTGGAGTTATAGAATGTTATTTATTATGTCATATATGTTGATACCGTGAAATCCGCCTAGTGACGCCTAGGCGCTAGACGCTGGTTTGGCGTCCGATTAACGCTTAGCGAATTTTAGAATCTTAACAAATATTAGTGTCAATCAACAAAATTTAGGTTCTAAAATGTTAAAAAAAGTATTGGGTTAGTTATTAGATTATGGTGGGTTAATCCTATGTGATTAGTTCCATGAGTCTATATATACTCACATACGTCTATCTAGTAACACGTCAAGTAGTGCTATCTATCTATCTTTCTCTACACATCCTCTCCTTTTTTTCAATGTGTTGATTTGAGGTCGAAGTCATTGTTGACTGTTGGCTGATGCCAACTCTAAGATATGGTTCCTTGTTAACTCAACTTGTTTTTTCTTTGTCATGTGAATATGTTATTCTCATTTTATTATTATTGTGCTGAGTTTAATCTTTGTTTATGTAAGAAACTAGATATAGATAATATTTGTGCTTAGCTTGAGGAGTACTAAACAATGTGCTCTACATATACTAATTTCCATTATGATGATACAGTAGAATTGTACTAATCTCAAATTCTTTGTAGATGGTTGTATCTCAAATTCTCTGTAGATGCTACAACCGACTAATTCCTTGGATTCCATATAGATAGAATTTTTCAAATGCTTTCTCAGAAACTAATAAAGACATCTACTTGTCTGGACCAATCTTTGCTATTGAATGATTCATTAAGTATTAAATTGTTATACTCTTTATAAAACGTTGGTTAGTTGCCTTATCTATTAGTAGCATGAGGTTTATGAGAAAGCAGGGCATTGGTTTTAAGTTTTCGGTGAAGAATCTCTCATCATTTTGACACCTACAGCCCAAGAACCTGATCAAGCATATTAGTGTCAACCTGTAGCACTAGTTCTGAGTCAACCTTCAATCTGCATGTCTCCCATATTTGCCCATTTTGGGTTAAATGATTAATGGTATGACGTGCATATGGAACCTGCAGGGAAAAATTGTTCACATTTGATGAAAAGAAGAACAGACATTCATTCCATAGAGAAAGGGTGGTCCTGAGCCTGCCAAGGCTCAACAACAGTGGGCATTGGTTCCTTGCATCAGACTTACGTCAACAGATCAGTGGAGGAACAGCTTCCCCTTCGCAGGATGCCCACAGTATGTTATTTTCTTTTTTCACAAGAATGCCTCGATGCCCATAGTTTTTTCTTCACTTTTGTCACCATGTCAATTTGCAGGTGACCCTCCAAAAGTGTATCCATTTCTACGTTTGATGACTATTAGCTGCAGCAATGATTCCCCTGGTTTGACACCAGCAGAAGGCAAGACTATCATATTCTGCATCATGGCTTCCCGTTCAAGTTTGTCACCACCAACCCTTTTTTCTGGGAGCCTTCGTGACCATTCTATAATATATCAGGGAGCAAAGGCATCACGGCTGACGTCCTTATTACATTGACATGAGGTATGCTGATGATAGCCGACATGGTTACTGTCTGTCAGTATAAAAACCGTAGGTGGTCTTCTGATTTGCTTTGTTACGTTAAACATTAATTTGCTTTTCACATAGTGAACATCTAGGATTAGAAGGAGCCCTCTTTGATGCTCTCTGTCCTATCATGTACGATGGGACATTACTCAGAAAAGAGTAAAGCATTGCTGTCATTTCATTACTTTGCACCTTTTGCTCTAGATCCACGGTTACTTAATAGACCATGCTGCTTCCTTCCACTTTAACAAGCCTCGCAATTATTGATCTCGCACACGAAATCAACAGGCAATTTGTTAAATCATCTCGGCATCTATACTACAATACTACTTGTGGTGTGAATACTGTATCCGAATGGCTATTTTTAATGTGCAGGTCGAGTGGAACTGCACTCGTCCACCCACGAGAAAGGTGGACAGGCGAAGGTGGAGAGAAATGGCGGATAAAGAATTACTTCACGGAGATTTGGATAGAGAAGGGAGGTGAGCAACTGGCGTAGTCATGGATAAGGCCCGAGGTTGCTACTTTTTCTCTCGACTCTCAACTAACAAATGCAACAACTCTCCCCTAATTGTTTAATAGGTTCACAATTGCAGCGGCAGTCAAAGTAGCATGGGATCTGGAAAGCGATAGGTTTGTGATTAGCTTTAGGCGTATAATTGCCCCCACAACACCATTGCCAACTCCTCTTACTTGCCCATGTCGATCGGCCTCGGCCCCCTCCACCACCTCCAACTTTGCATTGAGGCCTGACTCCTCCATTTTCGATCATCAGCAGCCTTGTGTATCACGTCTGCTAGCAGCACCATATAATCCTACTTTGCATTATATATAAACTCATGAGTCCACAACAGCATTACTATACTTTGCATTTGCATTCATATTGATATCTTTCCTTGCTTAGAGCTAGAGAGATATGAGTGATCTCCCTCCTGGTTTCCGGTTCTTCCCCACTGATGAAGAGCTCGTCGTCCACTTCCTCCATCGCAAGGCCTCATGCCTCCCGTGCCACCCTGACATCATTCCCAACCTCGATCGACGCCTCTTCGATCCATGGGAACTCAATGGTGTGGCCTCCATCTCATTCTTAAAATAAATTCTCCTAGTCATAACTCACAATTCTCAATTGTGATCATATATATATATACATGTCTCTTCAGGTAAAGCCCTGCAAGGAGGCAATTGCCAATGGTACTTCTTCAGCCATGCAGCCGCCCCGAATCGGATCTCTCCGAGCGGATATTGGATGCCGGTCGGAGCCAAAGAGACGGTAACCAGCGGAGGCAGGGCTGTGGGCATGAAGACTACTCTCGTCTTCTACGCAGGCCAAGTCCCCGAGGGCATAAAAACCAATTGGGTGATGGATGAATACCAACTGATAGATGGCGCCACCGCGCCCAACGGCAAGAGCAGCTCATCCATGAAGAGAGGAAGCAAGAAGAGAAGAGTAAGCTAGGGAAATTTTTTGGTTTTTAGCAATCCATGGGCTGATCGAACTAGCGATAGTACTGATGCTTGTGCTTGTTATGTATTATAGGATCTCAACTTGGTGGTCTGTCGAGTGTACGAGGCGAGCTTCTTCCATGTGGAGGAGAACGAGCTTTCGTGCTTGGACGAGGTGTTCTTATCGTTGGACGATCTGGAAGAAATCAGCATGCCCAAGTAGGATGAGTTGTCGATCAATCTTGTTCATTACTAGAACACCAAGAACTGAACACTCGTGGCGAAGAAATCAAGAACTTGCAGATGGTCTTTTGAATTTGTAATTGTAGGGGTGTAAAGCTATCGATCGTATGACAGTTGTTTGAATTAGAATAAGGTTTAATTAAAGATAGCTAGAACAATTTAAATGTACTATATTATAAATATATTTATATATGAAGTAATTTTGTTCTGCTTTCAGTATTGTCTTAAAGGTGCAGTTTAAACGTGATTATTATTTCTTAAGCTCTACGTGATTAATTATATTACAATTACAATTAAGTCATGATAATGAATTGGTTGTCAATTAAATTGGCTATTATAATTATTAGAAAATAAAAATGAGTTGTGAGGAAACAAATAGTCTTAAAAAAAGTAATAGTTTTTTTTTTGAAAAAAAAATAAGATGATTTTGTGCATTCCTGATAAAATATTTTATCATTTAATAATTAATATTTATATTAATATTTGATCATGTCCGAAAGTCGATGAGACGGATGCTGGGAACGTGACGCGCTTGCTGACCTCCTGTGAACTTCGCTCTCGCCTGCAACACCAGCAGCGTTAGTGCCGAGTCAGGGAAGGGGTTCCCGGCGATGGTCCTCCGATGCTCAAGTCAGTCTCCGGCGAAACAAGAAGAAACAAGAAGTGACGAGAACTGTAGCGCAACAATAGAAATCACGTGTAAGGCATACTTCCCCCAATGCTTAGACCCCCTTTATACAGAGCTCCGAAAGCGCACGTGCATGGTTCCCAAGGCGAGCACACATCTCAAAACTTTTCCTGAAAAGACATGTCAGTAAAGTGTCCTTGACACAGTACCTTAATGGGCTAAGTATATCTCTGAAGTGATAGTGGAAGCTTCCGTCGTACGATTTTCTGTTTGATCATGTCGCCTGTCAGCGGCACTAGCTCCTAAAAGGATGTCGAAAGATATTTTACTGTGTCTGTTGCTTGGCTGAGCGGAATGGCCGCTCGGTCGGGATTCTGCTATCACGCCAAGAAAGTCCACTGTCGTGCCGAGCGGGATAGCCGCTCGGTTGGAAGTCCACTGTCCAAGTGTTGTCTGTTGCCGGGCCGAGTGGGATAGCCGCTCGCTAGGAAACCCACTGTCTACATGCTCGATTGCTGGGCCGAGCGGGATAGCCGCTCGGCGGGTAGTTCACTATATGCGTGCTCAGCTGATGTCGAGTCTGCACCTAGGCCGAGCGGAGGAGCCGCTCGGCTCGGCTTCTGTGCGTCCCTTGAGCATCGGTTTGATTATTCTGTGTCGAAGACGATGGGTTGGTGCTTGAGCCCCGGTCGGAGTATGCCTCGCTCGATCGGTCAACTATTGGTAGTTTTGAGAGCATGAAAACTTAAATGAAGTAATTAAAATAATAATGCGGAAACCATAAACACTCACATTGATCTCCCGAAGAACCACAATCAAAGACGCAGGTTGATGAAGTCGCTGATGAACCGCCGGAGACGTCGCTGCTGCTGTCGTCGAGAAGATCACCACACGGAACCTTCTCGGACTCTTCCACAAACCAAATCCCGCTCTGGATGTTCTTCCTTTGCTCGACCAAATCACCTCACAGCTCTCTTCTCTGAATACCTTCGCATCAACCTCTACCACCTCCTGATTACCTTGGACGCCTCTTATAAGAAGGCTGAGGAAGACGAAGGGGAAAGGACGCCCCTTCGTCTCCTTAGCGTTTCCAACAAACTGCCGTTTGCGGCAGCGAAAGGGATGAACCCTTTCATCTGTCGAGTATAACGCCCAACATCTCCCACTCGTCCAAGTCAATCCATATGGTCACATAGACCATATCAGTCACATAGACTACAAGGTGATCAAGTTACGAAGACTGGAGCGAAATTAGTCACAAAGACCAAATAAGTCACGAAGACTTTATGAGGATCAAGTCACGAAGACCAGAACAAAATTTAGTCACAAAGACCAAATAAGTCACACAGACTTTATGAGAATCAAGTCACGAAGACCAGATCAGAACATCCATTCCATACATTAGGGAAAATGGTTCGTGCGATAGCAAGCACAGTGAGCATTCAATTGCTAAGAAGATTGTTACACCTTACTTAGCTGCTCCATAGAACAAATCAGAGACATAAATGTCCATAGAACAAATCATAGACATAAATGGCTTGCCTTTACCCGAGATTAAATTATTTACATCATCATGAACATCTCTAATCCCTCATATTGACCATATGTCAAGAGCATGTTCAACACCTCCAATCAAACAAATTATTCACAATTACATTTTATGTACTGAACTAAAAATGTAACCGGTACCAGTGAATAAATGTCGCAGATGTAAATCAATCTTAATCTTCCTTTTTAGCTAGAATCCATTCACTCTAATCAGTTGCTTTCCTAGTTATGCTCCATAGACCGAATCATCCATAGCCAATAGGAAACATGCTAAAGTAGCAGACACTTCAAGTAGACAGCTAAATAGTCACTTAGGGTAAAATCGAGATTAACTTATAATCTCAAGGGTCTCACATAATAGAGAAGCAGGGATCCATTCTCCTACAACCCTTCTTGTCGCCATAGCACATGTGGTATGAATCACATGCTACGATGTTATTCTCTTTACCAAAAAGAGCGCATGTTTTTCCTAATTTTAACATCGTACAGATTATGATCTAGACATTCCCAATGTCTAATCCTGAATTCAACATATGAATTCTAATCTGGCTTCAAGCAGATTCAATAAATGGTGGGTGCATTTACTCCAATCATTACACAAATGATCTCATCTTGACACAAATATCAAGGCGACCTTAACTTATGGGTATGTCTCTATTCATAGCTACAAAAGCTGTCCCATAAGCAACGGTCTTACCTCTATTCGTACTTAACAAATAGAGATGATTGTCCATGTGAGTGGACCAATCCCAATCTGCCAACATGCTTATCGAGACTTTTATTCGAATGTAACCAAGACATATACACTGAATAGATCATAGAATTTTTTATTTATCAAAATGTCTTTACAATTGTTACATTCTCCGAAGTCCCAAAGACTTCATATGACCATGAAATGACTCTTTAGTCAATGGCTTAGTAAAAGGATCAGCAAGCATATTCCGTGTAGGGATGTACTCAAGAATAATCTTTTTCTTGTCAACAATATCCCTTACAAAATTATACTTAATTTCTATATGCTTGCCTTTGCTGTGATATTTAGGATCCTTGGAAAATGCTATCGACTTGATCACGAGACTCCCACTATCCTCAAGAATCCTCGGATGTTTCAGAACCTTCTTATCCAGAGACAAGCCACATACTCGGCTTCCATTGTCGACAAGGCTACATCTGTTCCATGAAATGGCGCCATCATTCACAAGAAGACATAGCCGGATGTGGATTTTCTATCATCCAGGCCTAATCTGCATCTGAGTAGCCACTTAGGTTCATATCTGATCCTTGGAAACAGAGACAATAATCAGCTGTTCCTTTAAGATATCTGAATATCCTCTTCACCGCTTTCCAATGTCTCGATCCTGGGTTTGACTGGAAACGACTAACTAAGCCAACAGCATAGCTTATATCAGGACGAGTACACAACATAGTGTACATTAAACTACCAATAGCACTGGCATATGGTTTCTTCTTCATTTCGGCTATTTCCTCAGGAGTCTTGGGATACATACTTTTGCTCAGGATAGTACCTTTTGCAATAGGCGTTTGTTCAATATTACAATCTGACATATTGAAGTGTTGCAGCATCTTAGTGATATAAGCTTCTTGAGACAAACCCAAAAGCCTCTTTGATCGGTCTCTAACGATCTTCACTCCTAAGATGTACTCTGCTTCTCCCATATCTATTATGTCAAATTGTAATGAAAGCCAACTTTTAACTTCTATCACACTCTTTATGTCACTTCCAGCTATTAGCATATCATCAACATATAATGATAAAATGACAAGCTTTCCTTTTTCCTTTCTTAGGTAAACACAATGATCCTCATTGATCATTTCGAAACCATAAGATAATATTATTTCATTAAATCTTATGTTCCATTGTCTTGACGCTTGCTTTAGCCCATATATAGACTTCCGAAGTCTACCTACTCTTTTCTCTTGGCCTTCAGCAACATAACCTTCTGGTTGTACCATATAAATTTCTTCATCAAGATTACCATTAAGGAAAGCCGTTTTTACATCTATCTGATGTAATTCCATGTTATAGTGTGCTACTATAGCTAGGATGACACGTATTGACACAAACTTCACAACTGGGGAGAATGTTTTTTCAAAGTCAATACCCTCCATTTGGGTATATCCTTTTGCAACCAATCGAGCTTTGTATCGATTAATCGATCCATCTTCTTTCCTCTTTACTTTGAGAATCCACTTATTCCCAATAGCCCTTCGGCCCGGAGGAAGATCGACTAAATCCCAAACTTGATTCTTTCTCATTGACTCCATTTCTTCATCCATTGCAACTTTTCATTCTTTTCTAACTGACCTGCTCATAGCTTCCTCAACTGTTCGAGGTTCCTCATCGTCAACTGGGAGAACCATTAATGCCTCATTCTCAATATCAAACCTTCTCCGAGGAATAATCTTACGACTACTTCTTCGAAGGTTAGACTGTTGAGAAACTGACTCATTCAGTGGCAAATTACTCCCACTCGGTTGACTAGATTCAGACATCTCCTGATTTGTTGATAAAGGAACATTATCCTCCTCCTCTATCTCATATAAAGGAATTGTCTTATTAACTTCACCTCGTGTTGGGAACTCAGTTTCTAGAAAAGTAGCATCTCTTGACTCTATCTCAGAGATGGTTCCATCTTGTCGCTCACCAATAAAAACATAACCCTTAGAGGTCTCAGAGTACCTTATAAAGATACACTTCTTACCTCTGGGTCCTAGTTTTCCATATTCGTGAGTCTTATCATGAACGTAGGCAGCTCCAGCTTTCTGCCTGTCCAACGTTCATGTGGGGTAGATGGAATTGACTTTGAAGGCACTTTGTTAAGTATATAGGTCGCTACTAATAATGCATCTCCCCAATAGGAGATTGGCAAATTAGCCTGCGCTATCATAGACCTAACCATTTCAAGAAGAGTCCTATTTCTTCTTTCAGCAACCCCATTTTGCTGTGGAGTTCCAGGGATAGTAAGCTGTCTAATAATCCCTTTCTTATTACACATTGTCTTGAACTGATCAGACAAATATTCTCCTCCACGGTCAGTGCGCAAGGTTTTAACCTTACATTCCAATTGATTCTCAACTTCGTTCAAGTAACGAATAAAGCAATCCAATGCTTCAGATTTGTGAGAAATCAAATACACATGACCAAAACGTGTGAAGTCATCGATAAATGTAATGAAATAAGAACTCCCATTTCTAGCCTTCATATTCATCGGACCACAAATATCCGAATGAATTAATTGCAATGGTGATTCAGCCCTAATAGCCTTACCAAATGGTTTCCTAGTCATCCTTCCAGCAAGACAATGCTCACATATAGACAAGTTAATCTTAGCATGAGTGCCTAAAAGACCCTCCTTAGCTAATCTATTCATTCGTTCTTGTCCTATATGTCCCAATCTAGCATGCCAAATTTCATCATTAATATCAGCATTACTAGTAAGAGTAATGTTTGAAAAATAACTATTATTATTTGGTTCTACATCAAGAACCATAAAACCATTTGTTACATAACCATATCCAATTAACACAGAGTTAATTCGAAGTTCCACACAACGGCTATAAAAATTTACATTGTAACCTAAATCAAGAAGACAAATAACGGAAACCAGATTCCGTCGAATCTCAGGAGCGTACAGGACATCATGTAGAAACAAGGTGCCTCCACCACGTAAGTTGAGCTTGCAAGTGCCAATTCCTTTGACTTCTATTCTTGCATTGTTTCCTACATATATCCATTTGTTGCCAGCTGGTACCCGACGGTACTCCACATATGTAGCTCGATCACGAGTTACATGGTTCGTTGCTCCTGAATCTATAATCCACAAAGGATACGAATCAGCTAACAACACTGTACTTGCAACATATTGCTCGTGGAAAGAAGACAAAAATGGTTTTACCTTTTTAGGCTCAGTACAATCCCGAGCAAAATGACCCTTCTTGCCACAGTTGAAGCAGGTCAACTTGCTCCTAGGTTTTTGTCCATTTTTCTTTCCTTTCTTCTTGATTTGGTTTTTCGCAGCAACAGCATTAACCTCCTTTCCTTTCCCCTTTCCTTTCTTGAACCACTTGTTCTTATTCTTGGAACTAGAACCTTCAGCTACAAAAGCTTGACCTGAAATCCTAGCGGATTCAATCCTCTCCGCCTCAAGTTCCACATGGCGTGAGACATCAGTGAAAGTCTTGATACTCTCACTATGGGTCAGGTTTTGTTTCATCGTTTCCCAAGAATCAGGAAGGGAACGGATAACTGCCTGAACCTGTTGTTCATCGGTCAACGTATAACCTGCAGTCTTCAGCTCTCGAATCATGTTACCCATCTCCCTGAGATGTTGGGCCATGGTAACATTCGAGCGCTTCTTACAACTATCAAACTTGATAGTCAGCTGACGGAGGTTACTCAGACTGACTCCATTGTACTTCTCTCTAAGGGCTACCCAGACAGCATGAGCCGATGGTAATGGCTCATACTCAAATACCAGGTCATCCACCATTGAACTAATCAATATATCCTTAGTAATGGAGTCCTTCCTTTTCCATGCCTTATAGGCATCAAGGTCACGTTTGTGCTGTGCTGAGGAACCATCAACCGGTTCCTCCATGATTTGGTTTACAGCCTCTAGAACTTCTTGTTCCTCAAGAACATATTGTATCTTGAGGTGCCAGATTTTGTAGTTATCCCCATATATTTTCTCACCCTTATTGAGTTCAGCTATGATGTTTTTAGTTGCCATGATCTACATAAATAAACAAATTATTTATTATTTCAGTGTAATTCATATATGTGCAACTATTTATTGACTCAGTGTAAATTAGAGTTAGTTTACAAAATCAAGTGATAACATTGTTTCCACTCATCATTTGTATGTTCTAATCTAATCAACACTGATCAATTATATTACACATATCCCAACTAATGAACAAATCATTTTATATGAACAAATCATATTTGTATGAACTAATCATTTCCAAGTTAGTTAACATATAACATAACTTTTATTATATAATTCTGTTCGTACAAAACAACAGAAATTATTACATGACTCAAAAACTAGACGAGCTAACATTGCTCGTACATAACGACAGCAAACAGAACACTAATAAACTAGATAAGCTAGCATTACTCCCACTAGGATAAATGCTAGAGCAGTGGGTAATTGCATCCCGTTCATCCTAGATTCTATGATAGGTGGATCAGCCTCAGATGTATCCATCAGATCCATCTCTGGATCTTCTACACACTCCTGAGGATCCTCCTCTGATCCTTCGGGATCTATTTCTAGATCCTCCTCAGGATCCATCTCTGGATCATCCTCGGAATCCATCTCTGGATCTTCCTCAGAATCTTTAGGATCCATTTCTGGATCCTCTTCAAATTCTTCAAGGTTCATTTCAGGATCATCTTCAGATTCTACAGGATTTGGATCCTCCTCTAAATCTTCAGACTCCATTCGGATTCATCAGGACCCCATTGCAGATGAAGTAGTTGTCTGCACATCTCTGAGTATGAGATGTGCCCATCAGAATCATCCCAAAGTTGGAATGCTATCTGCCTCAGATGTTCCGATAATGAATAAACCAGAGAAAATCTTCTTTCTGTTTCCTGAACTGGATACCCTTCTTGCTCGAGATTCCAGAACAACCAATCGAGCTGACCAATAAGCCTACTGACTCCGTGATCCGGGTCATATTCTAGCTTTTTGATCTCCTCCCACAGCTCATGTTGTCGTTCATAGCGACCAGTCATCGTGTATATCGTTCTTTGTATCTGGAATTGAAAAACATGATGTCAGTACAAAACCGACTGACCAGTACAAAACCGACTGACCAGTACAAAACCGACTGACCAGTACAAAACCGGTCAAATTCAATTCCTACATATAGAACAAAATATACAGTATACACAAGCAATTAAGAAAAACAAATTTTCTTATTTTGGGGAGTCTCATGTGACTGACACATTAGATTGGTCGATCATGAATCCGAATCTTAAGCTTAATCTATTGTCCTCATTAGAACTAATCTAATTGGACCTATGTTCTGTTTTCGTTTAAGCCCATTTGAGTCAATCACAGACTTATTAATCAAACTCAGGTCCGTTTGATTTATCAAATGCCCATTGGATTAAGTCTGAGTCATTAGAACAAATCTAATGTTTTTGATCAAATTTGACACAACGGAACTAATTCGGTCACATTTGATCAGTCCAACTTCTGTAATCAAGATTACCCTATTAATTCAATAATAAACCAGACTAGTTAAACCAACAAATGATTTAAACCTACTTTAAGTATCATTGAATCAAATTGGTCTGCCTAAATCAATTAATAATTTAAACCAGACCTGGGTTTGATTGATCAAGTTGGTAGTATTCTATTATTGATAAATTGAACCATAATTTAATTAAATATATATTTATTAATTAATAATACATTCCTATATGTATTTAATTAATTAATAAAAATATTTAATTAAATATACTTACTGTTCGTGAAAGAAAAAAAAATGCACCTTTTTCTTCATTTTATACACGTTTTTTTTTTCACTACTTTTTTTTTCACTGTGCACAATTGTTCCAGCATGCAAGAAAACGAACGTACTGTGCTTCGTCAACACTGTTCATACCGTTTTTTCTTTAATCGATTGAACAATCGATTAAACTACTGTGCATGAGGTTTTTGTTTGAATCGATTGAGATTCTTCGATCGATCAAATAACTGTGCGTGATTTTTTTTCAATCGATTAACGAATCGATTCGACACATGAGTAAAGAACTGTGCCGTCAATTGAATCGATTCAATTCCATATTCAATCGATTCAAATATTTGAATCGATTGAACAATCGATTTAAAACAAAAATTGCGCACTGTTCGCGATTTTGAATCGATTAATCAATCGATTCAATTGATGAACAGTGTTACTGTTCATCTTCTTCTTCGCGACAGAAGAAGAAAAAACGCGAGCTTTTTCGCGTCGATTTCCATACTGTCAAAACTATACATGCTCTGATACCATTGTTGGTAGTTTTGAGAGCATGAAAACTTAAATGAAGTAATTAAAATAATAATGCGGAAACCATAAACACTCACATTGATCTCCCGAAGAACCGCAATCAAAGACGCAGGTTGATGAAGTCGCCGATGAACCGCCGGAGACGTCGCTGCTGCTGTCGCCGAGAAGATCACCACACGGAACCTTCTCCGACTCTTCCACAAACCAAATCCCGCTCTGGATGTTCTTCCTTTGCTCGACCAAATCACCTCACAGCTCTCTTCTCTGAACACCTTCGCATCAACCTCTACCACCTCCTGATTGCCTTGGACGCCTCTTATAAGAAGGCTGAGGAAGACGAAGGGGAAAGGACGCCCCTTCGTCTCCTTGGCGTTTCCAGCAAACGACCGTTTGCGGCAGCGAAAGGGACGAACCCTTTCATCTGCCGAGTATAACGCCCAACATCAACACCATCCACCCGTTGACCGTCTTGAATTTGACCTCCACCATGACAACGGGGTGGGGCCCCTCACCATCACCGCATCAATATTTTTTAATTAGAATATATATATATATATTCTAAGTGAGATCATTTATTTTCAAATTTTGCCTTTTTTCTCAATATTTGAGAAGCTAAGGTATCATCATAAGAACATACATTATTCTTATCTTCAAGAATTAAATTGAGAAACAAATTAAAATTGAAACAAAATGGCCTTAGGAAATAAACAATTTAATTAAAGATTACTATTGTTGTTGTCAATATCATTTCTCCTCCACAAAATGTGGTGTGATATCACAATCGAAGTGACTCCCCTCTTATTCATTGGCATGTTTATGGAAGTGACTTGTGCCAAACTTTTGAAAGTCTTCATCTTTGCTTTGGCTTAGGCCTAACTTATAAAGTCCACATCTAATCATTGTAAAAATAATTTAAAATTACTTGCATGCATCTTTTTTTGAAAAATAGTGGATTATTTCTTAATTGATTGGTAACTCTTGTCTAACTCCTAATCATTTACTTTTGTACGTAGACATGATGATGCCACCTTACGAGCTAAATCACTCCTTTCTTTGGGCTTAAATATGTTAATTAATTTGTGCTTACATGCTTTTAATTAGGTGTTATTGATGAAAGTTTGGTATAATCATGAAGAATTTCATGATTACACTGCAAAGTTTACAAGGTCATTTCATTTATCAATTTTGAATTGTTAAATTAAAGTTTCCAATTTCTATAAATTCACTTTTGCACTTGTCCCCTGAATTTATCAAAATATTTAATTTCACCCCCTAAGCAATGTCACTCTTTTGCACTCCAGTTATAATTTCATTCTTAAAATTTTTTCGTTTAACTCTACAATAACCAAGTTTTATCTCACTAGATAGGGTCAATTTTTTCCCTTTAACTCTATAAATTTTAAATTTGACTCAATGCATTTTAATTAATGAAGAGGATCTTTAAGATAAAGTTACTGTCATGTAAATTTGAGATTACGAGTTAGAATCATGGAAATAATTTCTAGCAAAATGTAAAATTTTGAGATTGTATATAATTGACTCAATGTGATTTAACCTTTATTAAGATTTTACATTGATAGAAGTTTCGGGTTATCCTTATATTTTAATTAATCCACTTTAATTAATTAAAACGAAAACTCAAAACATTGGGCCACACCAAGGAGAAGTCCTTAACGAGGACATCAGGTCTTAGCCCAGCCCAAATGCCCACTCAGTGGATACAATATTAAAACCTTTTTATTAAGGTAATTTACTGGCTAATAAATAAAATTAAGAATTATTTTAATCTTTTTATATTATAATAAAATTATCACAATAAATTTAATTTTATATTATTGGAGTAGAATTTAATTTTATATTAATAATAATAAAATCTTGATTGACTATCCCTTGATGATCAATCTGGTCCTATAGAAATTTTTCATCAACCACTAGGATAAATTGAGAAGTGTGCACAACAACCAGTCCAAAAATCCAACATCCTTTGATTGTGCTCTCTATTTGAAGGATAAATTCTTACAAATACGTCATGACTGAGAATTAAACCATGGACGTTTGAGTGATAATCTGAATATCCTAATATAGTATCATAGCCCCAAGGATTAATTTTATATCATGTGGCAAAAGACGATTCGCTCATCCCAACGTTCCCATCAACTCGTCCCTAGGTTAACACAGAGAAGATAAATCATGAATGATTACTAACTATTAATACAAGTAGCTAAAATTTGAGAGAGGACATACTTAGACATATCAAGTTTCGACCTCAAAATTTGATATGATAATATCCCAAACTTGATTTTACTTGGTGGCAGAATACACGGTTTAACTAGTCTATCTCAGAATTAATAATGGTAAGATTTAGATACCTATGTTTTTTTTTTTCTTCACAATGACAATGCATGTTTTACTTGTGACAAAGGCTAAATATATTTTATCTCATTTCATTAAGAAAAAATTAAAATATATTTGACAAATTTTGCAGCGTAAAAAGAATAATGAAATATAGGTATGATAAATAGGGGTGTAAATGACTCAAAATATTCATAAGTTGTTCATGAATGATTTGATCAAAATTCGACTCAAGTTATAAGTTGACTAAACTCAAGCTGAGCTTGAGCTGAGCTCGAGCCGGCTTGATAGAAATCGAGCCGAGCTCGAGTCTAATTATTACTGGCTCGGTGACTCGTCGAGCCAAACGAGCTAGTAATAATATATATTTTTATAATATATAATATATAATATACTAATTTATTTATTAAAAAATAATTAAAAAATTCGAGCTTGAACCTATAATTAAATATCGAGCTCAACAAATAGATTTCATCAAGATTTTTTTTAAAAAAATTTGAAATTATTTTCAAAACTAAGTTTCAATCATGATTTATGGGCTAAATACCCCATAATTGATCTTCACAAAATCTATTTGATTTGATGAACCTAAAGCTCATTTTGATACATCAATTGCATCTTAAACTTCATTTATCATCCTAATATCTCACTTGTGTCTAATATATCTTAATATATAGACAAGTTATCTTATGGTCTTAGTGAGATGTAAAATGGATTTTCTATAAACCAAAGGATCATGCATATTTATTTAGATATTTTAAACTTGATCATCCTAGATAGTGTTGGGTTGCAATAGTTGCAAATAAAGTCTCACATTGAAAATACATGAAAATGATCATGACCTTATAAGGGAAAGATATCTTTATTGGTATAAGGTCTTTTTGATAGAGCTCAAAAATAAAATCATGAGAGCTTAGACCCAAAGTGGACAATATCACACTATTGTGGAAATATCTTAATTCTTTTAGTCTTAACAATTGATATCAAAGTCCGGACTACCAGAAGGATTAACCGACAACTGTGCACAAGAGCCATGGTCCAATTGAGCAATGTGAGTAGAATATTGACCTCTAATGAAGGAAGTGGTGGCTCCCATGTCTGGATCAAGACGGACAAATATGAGACAAACATGTAACAACCACCCTTCTTACTACTACTCTCTAAGGGTGACCGTTATCTAACTACTACTCTACTCACTAGTGTCACTTATGCTATTATTAGCGACACTTAGATTTATCACGGCCCTAGAGGAATTCCTACCGAAAAATTTCGACAGAATCTCCCCTGTACCGGTGACCAAATCAACAATACAAACACTATATACACAGCCACAGGCAGCTGGAACATATTTTTCCACACCCACGCAGTAATAATAACACAGTAAGTAAACGAAAACTATTCTAGCAATAGTAAACAAATATCTAACTCCAACAATAGGACATATCAAGCTACAAGTACGGAATAAACTCAATTACAATCCCAACTTCATAATAGTATTTAAACTAAAAGAACTCTAAATAGGAAAGTCTTGAAAATTCCTTAACAAACTCTTGATCTCCCCATAGTCCAGCCATCACACACCTTCATCACCACCACCTTGTCGCCTTCCTTTCATACTTTAGCTTTTCCTTTATCTGCAGTAGGAGGAAAAAGAAATCTATAAGCGAAACGCTTAGTAAGTACTAAACTATCTCACAAAAACTCGAAGTGCATAAAAATGCAAATAATACTAAAACTGAAATGCTAAAAGAAAAGCTACATGTACTCATCTAATAGCAAAGTACTCAAATAAACTGCATAGTCATGATAAACTAGAATAAAGCTGAATACTGGAAATAAAACTAAACATGCTCACTAAACTGATAAGAAAAGTAATGAAACTCATGCTGTATGCTTAGAATTAAAGGAACTAAACTTCTATTGATTCTAAACCTGGGTGGTACTTGTTTCATTTACTTATAGCTTTATATTTGAAATTAATCTTTTAATTTCTTTTACTTTTACTTTTCTTTCTTCTTCTTTTTCTTTTTCTTTCTTCTTCTTTTTCTTTGGGCCCAGGCTTAGTACCATCTTATGCGCGCTCTCTAATAGTGACTGAGGTAGCGAGCCTCTAGTCCTATGAGGTAAAGACCTTGGTCTTACCAGGGCCAAGACCTTGGAATTGGTCACCTGGATTTGTTTAACGACAACCTTGGAAGTCGGGTACTAGCCTCTTACTTTAATTTACTTGTTATCTTTTCTAACTAGACCTTGGTCTTTTCCTTACTTGTGGTTACCCATAATCTTCAAAAGGTTTAATAGGGCACATAATCCTTCCACTAAAATACGTGGCCATTCATCTTATTAAAATAGCAAAACAACTAACTACATGCTTTAGATTAAAGAGTTATGAAAAGCTAACTAAGACATATATGCATATGTATCAAAACAAGAAACTAGCAACTAAATTATAATTCAACACTGCTCATGTTATTTCAGTAGCAAATGAAACCTAGTAATAAAGGGATCAATGCTGCACATACCTAATAAAATATCATGCCAACAAAATAACAAAGGCTGAATTTGAAATGTTATTAAACAGGCTGATCATATTTATTAAGTAGCAAAGAACTAACACTTTGTATTGAGAATAAGGCCGTTCGTATTCAAGAATAGCACCAAAACTAATATGGCCACTTAGACAACTTGTTGATTATGCCTACTTATTATCTAGGATTACCTAAATCAAAATGCTAAAGGTCAAGGGCTATTTATGCTCATCTGTGTTGTAACGACCACCCTTCTACTACTACTACTCTCTAAGGATGACCGTTACTTAACTACTAACTCTACTTAACCGGTATGATTAAAATCCTCGAAGAAACCCTACCGAAAAATTCTGGCAGAATCTCCCCTGTACCGGTGACCATAATCATTAATACATGACATAATATACACAGCCACAAGCGGCTGGAACACATATCAATCAACCACGCAGTTAAATAAGTATCAAACACACAATTATCTACTTACTAAACTGAACTCATCCTACATGCAATCTAAACAGAATAAATCTCAAATGACATGAACTTAAAATACAACTCAAATGTTTACAATAACTAAAATGCGGAAACTAAAATTAAAACTTCTTTCCTAGTCCCAAGGCTTCCATAGTCCTGGCATCACACATCCATCCGCACCTCCTTGTCGCCTTCCTTTCTATATCTTTTCCTTTCCTGTATCTGCAGTAAGAGGAAATGTAGTCTATAAGCAAAATTTGCTTAGTAAGCGCTATCTAACTCACAAAAATCTCGATATGCATGTATATAAGTAAAAACATGCTAAAACTGAATACTCAAAAGGAAATCTACTCATGCTCATCTACTAGTGAAAGAAACATACTGCAAGGCTAAACATGTAAAGTAAATCTATACAATCATGCTAGCATAAAGGACTAAACTTACTGAATTCTAAACACCTTCTGAATCTTATTTCATTTGTTCTAACTTAATTTTTAATACTTTATGTTTATGAAAAACTTGCTTTACTTGTTCAAAAACTTATACTTATAATACTTCAAAAATAATAATCAACTTCTTCTTGGGCCCGGCAACTGTGCTTTTACTTTTGTAACGACCCGACCCATTCGGCGGCCCATTTGGCGGCCCATTTGGCGACCCTATGGTCGTCGACCGTCGACCGTCGGCCGAGCCGTTACTACTAGGTTATCTAAACCTAGGGACGACTATGGGAGCCCAGCCCAAGGACAGAGAGTCCAGTACAGTGCCACTGATAAAAGTAAAATACTTGTTATCTCTTAATACTTCTATATAATGCCTCGGCATTTTCTTAAGCACCTTGTGTGCCAAAATCCCTAAAGTCTTGACTTTGGGATCTACTTAAGGCCTCGGCCTTTTTCTTTCTTTTCTTTATCTTTCTTATACTTGTTAATACTTCTAAAAGAATGCTTCTTTAAAAAGAAACTGAAATGTTTAAGCAAATTCTAACTGTGAAATACTTAAACAAAATCTGCATACAAGTTTAAACATAAATCTGCATATTAAGCTTAACTAAAATCTGCATACTAACTCAATCGAAATTCTGCATACAGGCTTAATCAAAATCTGCATAGTTAGCTTATCTAAGATCTGTATACTATGCTACTAAAATTCTGCTCACTAAACTTATCTAAAAATTCTGCTGGCTAAAGAATTAATAACCAAAAGACTAATAACATGGTTAACTCACAAGCCATCTCTACTAATAAGTTCCACGGACAGAAAGCAAAGCTGCACATTCAATCATACTTCTAATGATCTACTAAATCTGTCCACAACTAGATTTATCCATACCCATTGCAATCACAAACCGAAACCAGCCATCCTTCTGCTTATCTTTATAAACGCAAATACTCAAAACTAATTAATCATGTACTATAATACTTATATTTATTCTTTCTACAGTATTATCTCATAGGGCAATTAATCTCATTACGTACTTATCTCCTTTAATCATTTCACATCTAATGAGTTTTCTCTCTTTACTACATATTATGCGATATTGTCCAAACGGATCCTCTTTTAAATTTTCAATCTCTAACGTCATCTTATAAACTTTATCACAACCTAAAACATTTCAATTTTACTAAAACTCGAGTATACTTCACATATTAATAACCTATCTATCAAATTCTTGATCCAGATTTCCAAACTAATTGAAAGAATCCGAACAAAACACAAAGCACCTACAATCTGTCCCAAAGCTTTCGGGAAAAAGGAAAGGAACAATCGGAGCTATCCTACTGCAGGTGAGTAGCGACTTACCTCGCGTTCTTAGACTCTCTACCGAAGGAGAAAAGGGCTTCTAGGGTTGCTGAGATGCTTGAGTTCCTGACCTCTTCTTGTGCCTATGCGTCCACCTTGCCGAGAGGATCTTGAAGAGGCGAAAAGCTCTCGGATTGGACCCTCGTCGGCCGCCGGAGAAGCCCTAGCTCCTTGCTGTGGTTTCGCCCGAGAGGGGGAGTCGACGCCGCACGAAGAGAAGGTGAGGTAAGAAATTAGGTCACGGTAAAATTAAGCCTTAAGTTCTCCTCTTTTATAATCTCCATATTCTGTTAACTTGTTAAATAAATTTTCTTACCTTTTCTAAACAAAACCGACAGCTGGATCACTTGGTGGGCTGCGTTCTGCTTAAAGCCCAATTCGTGGGTTCGAATCCCAGCTGCGACCCTTTTATTTCCTATTATTTTACTGTTCTTAACTATACCTTATATAAATTTGTTCTCACATCTAGTTATCAAATCGAGCATGGCACGGTTGGTCGCGCCGAGTTTTGCTTGGGCCGAGGAGCTCGGTTCGAAACCCAGCTTCTTCAACTTATTTTCCTTGTTATTATTCTCCATTACCATTTTCTACATCATATACATCTTATCTCACATATTATAAACAAAACAGCCATAGCCCAGATGGTTGGCTGAGTCCGTTAAAATCTGGTTTGGGTCCGAGCTCTTGGGTTCAAAACTCAGCTTTAACACTTTTTATATATATATATTTTTAAACTTCTTCCTCTTGGTAAAAATACCAAACGAACTCCAAAAATTGCATAAAAATACTCTATAAATTCCTAAAAATCTCTAGAATTTTTCTAAAACATTTCTAGATTTTAATAAGGTCTTTTAGAACTCTAAATCATGAAATTTGGGGTGTTACATGTGTGGCCCAAAAAGGAAAACAACTTGCTGGAAAATATGAGCAGTAAGTAGATGTACACGGACACTACACTGAAATGCTACAAGCATGTTGGAAACATGAACAACATGCTGGAATTAAGGCTGTCCGACTGTTCCCATTGATGCAGGCTTAAAACGTGAGCTAGGTGCCAGAATTGGAGGCTGTTCGGACTGATACAATCGAGGCATATTAATCACAGAAAACTCAGACTTCCCACGCCAATAGGTATAGCTATTCGGCTTGACAAAACCAAGCAAGGAAAGGAAAACTCTAGCATACAATCCTACCCGGCACAGGAAAATCCGAAAGCAAGGAAAGCAAATCGAAGCTAGCAACTCCTACCATAGGTGAGTAATACTTACAATGCTTTCTTGGACTTATAACCGAAGGGAAAAAAAAAACTCTATGGCTTCGGTTAGTTCGGATCTTCAACCTCCCTTGCGCCCACAGACCCTCTTTGACGGGGAAAGCTCGAATCTGTGAGGTTCGCCGGAGAGAAACCTTCACCGGCCGTCGGAGGGAGGAAACTAGGGTTTCGGCTTTTCGTTCGGGCAGAGTCGCGCATGCACGAAGAGGAAGAAGAGTAGCATTAGGGTTCGGGAAAGAAATTAACCCTTTATAACCTAGGTTTTATTTCTGCCCTTTACTATCACTTAAATACATCTCGCTACATACTTGGTTAACAAATCATGCGCAACCCAGTTGGTTGGCTATGTTCGGTTAAGTTGGGTTTGGCCGGAGGTCTTGGGTTCGAGTCTCAACTTCCACATTTTTGGTCAAAACTTCTTTCTTTTTGTAAACATACTAAACGACCTCCAAAAATTACGTAAAAATACTCTAAAAATTTCTAAAAATCTCTAGAATATTTTAAAAGTATTTCTAAATATTTTTGAAGACATTTAGAACTCGAAATAGGGAAAATTGGGTCATTACAATCCCCCATATCTTATAAAAAGTTCATTCTCGAACTTAGAATAGCTCTGGATATTTCTGTCTCATACTGTGCTCCCGCTCCCAAGTGACTTCCTCGTGCTTCTGGTTCTGCCAGATAACCTTCACTAGTGGCACTTCTTTATTTCTTAGTCTCTTGACTGCTCTGTCCACTATCTGTGTAGGTCTGCTCTCATAACCAAGATCCTCTTGGATCTGCACTGACTGAGGCTGAATCACTTGGCTAGGGTCGTGGAGACACTTCTTTAGTAGGGAGACATGAAATACATTATGTATTGCTGACATGTCCTGTGGTAAATCCAGCTTGTAAGCTACTTTCCTAATCCTCTCTATGATCAGGTAAGGTCCTACATAGCGAGGACTTAATATGCCTTTCTTGCCAAATCTCATCACTCCCTTCATCGGAGCAACTTTAAGAAAGACTGAATCCCTTACTTGGAATTCAAGTGGCCTACGGCGTGTGTCAGCTTAACTCTTCTATCTACTCTAGGCAGTCTCAATTCTCTGTCTGATCTTCTGAATAGACTGAGTAGTCTCATCTATCAACTCTGTCTGAATGCCCAGCTCTACTTCCATTTCTCTTCTTTCACCTGCTTCTTGCCAGCAAATGGGTGATCTGCACTTCCTACTATACAACGCCTCATAAGGTGCCATCTTGATGGTGGCCTGATAGCTATTGTTGTAGGCAAACTCAGCTAAGCATAGATACTTGCACCAACTTCCCTTAAAATCTAGTGCACAAGCTCTGAGCATATCTTCTAGAATCTGATTTACTCGCTCTGTCTGTCCATCAGTCTGAAGATGGAAGGCTGTGCTGAACTTGAGTTTGGTGCCCAGTGCATTCTGAACACACTCCCAAAAGTGTGAGGTGAAGCGTCCATCTCTATCAGAAATAATAGATTTAGGAACTCCGTGAAGTCTGATCACCTCCTTAACATATAACTGTGCCAACTGCTCTATAGAGTGAGACACCTTGATAGCTAGAAAATGAGCAGACTTGGTCAATTTATCCACTATCACCCATATCGCATCATATCCATTCGTAGTTCTTGGAAGACCTGTTATGAAGTCCATGGATACGTCTTTCCACTTCCACTCTGGTATAGGAAGAGGCTGTAGAACTCTTCCTGGTCTCTGGTGTTCTGCTTTGACTCTCTGACATGTCAGGCAGGTACTGACATATTTAGCTACATCTCTTTTGAGTCCAGACCACCAGAATCTCTGTTTCACGTCTTGTTACATCTTGGTAGAACCAGGATGCATGGAGTAAGGTGTACTATGAGCTTCCTCTAAAATTTTCTTTCTCAGCTCTTCATCATTGGGAACACAAAGGCGGCTCCCTTGATAAAGAATTCCACTGTCTGATACTCAAAACTCCGAATTTTCTTCTTTCTGTATCCCTTGCTTGATCTTCTGGATATCTGGATCTTCACTTTGCTTTCTCTGTATATCCTCAAGCAAGGTAGACTCTAAGGTCAATGCAGAGAGTTGCCCATAAATAATTTCCATTCCAACGTCTGACAACTTCTTCTGCAGTGGTAGGGCTAATGATGACAGAGACATCAGGGATGCATTGGACTTTCTGCTTAGTGCATCTGCCACTTTGTTAGGTTTACCTGGGTGGTAGAGGATTCCACATTCATAATCTTTGACCAACTCTAGTCACCTACACTGTCTCATGTTTAAGTCCTTCTGAGTGAAGAAGTACTTAAGACTCTGATGGTCTGTGAAAATTCTGCACTGGACGCCATACAAGTAATATCGCCAGAGTTTTAGTGCAAAGACCACAGCTGTCAGCTCAAGATCATGAGTGGGGTAGTTCTTTTCATAATCTTTGAGTTGTCTGGAAGCATAAGCTATCACTTTTCCTTCTTGCATGAGAACAGCTCCTAAGCCCATCTTGGAAGCATCACTGTAGATGTCAAAACTCTTGTCACTTTCTGGAACTATCAGGATAGGAGCACTGGTCAGTCTCTTCTTGAGCTCTTGGAAACTCTGCTCACATTTATTTAACCATTCAAACTTCTTGTTCTTCCTGGTGAGGGCTGTTAGTGGAGAGGCTATCCTGGAAAAGTCCTCCATGAATTTCCTGTAGTACCCAGCTAAACCAAGGAAGCTTCTGATCTCCCTGGCATTCTTGGGTCTCTTCCAGTTGCTCACCGCTTCTATTTTGGCTCGATCTACTTGGATACATTCTTTAGAAATTATGTGACCTAGAAACGCCACCTGATCTAACCAGAACTCACACTTGGAGAATTTAGCATACAACTGATTCTGCTGTAGGGTCTGCAATACTATCCTCAAGTGCGTGTCATGCTCCTCTAGAGTCCTTGAATAGACCAGAATGTCGTCGATGAATACGATGATAAATTTGTCAAGGTATTCTCTGAACACTCTGTTCATTAAGTCCATGAAGACCGCTGGTGCATTAGTCACAGCAAAAGGCATGACTATAAACTCATAGTGTCCGTATCTGGTTCTGAAAGTTGTTCTGGGTATGTCTCTTTCTTTCACCTTCAGCTGATGATACCCAGAGCGCAGGTCTATCTTTGAGAATACTGTCGCCCCTCTCAACTGATCAAATAAGTCGTCGATCCTGGGAAGGGGGTACTTGTTCTTGATGGTCACTTGATTCAGAGCTCTGTAATCTATGCACATTCGCATAGATCCGTCCTTCTTCTTGACAAACAACATGGGAACTCCCCAAGATGAGTGACTAGGGCGGATGAAGCCTTTGTCAAGCAGCTCCTGAAGTTTCTCTTGTAACTCTTTCAGCTCTGCTGGAGACATGTGATACAGAGCTTTTGAAATTGGACCGGTACCAGGTACCAACTCAATTTCAAACTCCACTTCTCTGTTGGGAGACAGTTCAGGTAGCTCTTCTGGAAATACTTCTAGATACTCGCATACTACCCGGACGTCCTCCTGCTTGGGTCCTTTCTATTCTTCTGCATTCACTATGTATGCAAGAAAACCAGCACACCCTTTAGCTAACATCTGGTGAGTTGCTAGGGAGGAGAGAAGTTTCTGGGTCTTCTTCCTTGGCACGCCCGTGAATTCAAAAGGTGGTTCACCCTCTGGACTGAAGATTACTCTCCTTCTGCGGCAGTCCACTGAAGCACTGTACTTGCTGAGGAAATCCATACCCAAAATGATATCGAAATCTTGCATGGCGAGGACTACCAGGTTGGCATATAGCTCTCGGTCTGCAACTCGGACTGGTATGGCCCGAAGCCACGATTGGATTCCATGACTTCCCCAGAAGGTAGGGTCGTCAGGAACTTGGAGTTCATACTTTCTATAGGCACCTGTAATCTGCTGGCAAAGGGTACTGATACGAAAGAATGGGTCGCCCCAGTATCAAATAGTACAGTAGTTAAATGCTGAAAAATAACTACTTGACCTGTTACAACCGTGGAGGCACTAGCAGTTCCTTCTTTGGTGAGGGAGAACACTCTGGCGCTGTCAAAGGCTGGAACTGGTGGAGCTTCCAACCTTCCCTAACTGATATGGGGTCCCTCTAATGCTGCTCCTATGTAGTGCAACTGTGCAGGCTGGCCTCCATATTGCACTGGCTGTGGCTGAGGTGATTTGAGCTTGTTAGAACATTCTTTAGCCAAGTGTCCTTCCTGACCGCAGGAATAACACCCAGTCTTGCCCAAAAGACAAGCTCCTGGATGTATTCTCCCACATTTGGTACAGGGAGGTAGGGGTGTCAAAAATGAACCCGACCCAACGACCCAACCCGAATCGACCCGAAAAAAATCAGGTTCGGGTTGGACATTTTCGGGTTCGGGTCGGGTTCGGGTTGGAGGGTATTCGGGTTGAAGATTTTCGGGTTGGGTCGGGTCGGGTTCGGGTTGACCCGGGTTGACCCAAATATAGGGTTTAGTGGGGTTTTTTAGGGTTAAATCAAATTTTATTTTGAAAATTAAGATGTTTTATGTATATTAATATCAAGTTAGTATGATAATGATGAAATATTGAGATAAAAGTGAAGAATTATAGGGAAAATAGCTCCAAAAAGTCATTTTGAATCGAATTTTCGGGTTACACGGGTTGGGTTCGGGTTGGGCGGGTTCGGGTTCGGGTTTAGGAGTTTCGGGTTGAATTCGGGTTCGGGTCGGGTTCGGGTCGGGTTATAAAAAAAAAAAAAAAATTTAACCCGACCCAACCCGACCCGACCCACCCGAATTGACACCCTTACAGGGAGGAAACTTGGTCTGCTTGTTTGCTGGTCCTCCCTTCTGATTACCTCCTGAGTTCCATTGCTTTCTTTTATTACCCTTGCCTTTCTAGTTCTGTTTACTTGACTGAGATTTCTGGTTCCCCGCTGACTTGTCCTCTATCTTCATTGGCTCGTGCTGTGCTCATTGTGCTTTGATGTTGTTCAGGTAGTGCTTAGCAACTAATGCCCTACTGATCAGCTCTTCACCAGTTTGGGGTCGGTGAGCTCCATTGCTCACATTCAGTGCTATCTGTGGTCTCAGCATTCTGAGTATCAGTCTGACTCGCTCCTTCTCTGTACTTACTAGCTCTAGGTAGAGACGAGCTAGTTTGTTGAATTTCTTGGCTGCTTCTTCCACTGACAGGTCACCCTGTTTGAACTCTATAAATTCCTCATAGTGCTTGTTGGTGATCTGTAGGTGGAAGAATTCTTCATAAAACTCTGACTGAAAATCAGCCTAGCTCATCTGATCGGCTGCTCTCTTGGTCTTTATCCTCTCCCACCACATACGAGCATCTCCTGACAGGAAGAAAGAAGCGCACTTGACCTTCTCGACCTCTGGCCAGTCAAGAAGATCCATTGTGCTCTCCAGTGTCTTGAACCAAACCTGGGCATCCCAGGGCTCAATCGTGCCTGAGAAGCTCTCTGGTTTCAATTTCAGCCACTGTATGAGGTAAGCTTCTTGCCTCTGAGGTGCTGTGGCAACTCTCTGGGTAGCTGGTGGAACCTCAGTTACCACTGGAGTCTCCGTAGTGACTGCTGGGGGAGGGGGAGGAACTGATTGCTGATTTGCCATCAGATTGGCAATTACTTGCTGCTGCTCCGCTACTTGTTTCTGGAGTTGAGCCACAACTTCAGAAAGATTGGGCTCAGTTGCTCTGGGAACTTCGTTCTCTTGAGCTTGGTCCTCAGCACGAACGGTATGAGGACGATCTCTTCTTGCCATCTAGTTATGCAAGGAAAAAGACTTGATATTTTCTCTATCCTTTCTAACATACACATTGGTACAGGAATAAAGAAAACATCAAAAACTCTTATATGACTTAAGCACTTATAAGCAATTACTTTATACTGCAAATAATAATAAAGGAAAGCAATAAAGAAAGAAATTAAATACTTTCTTACTTGAAGACGGCAAGGTTGATGCTGATGTCTGTGTGATGCTGGAGAATGGGAATCGCTCTGATACCAATTGTAATAACCACCCTTCTTACTACTACTCTCTAAGGGTGACCGTTATCTAACTACTACTCTACTCACTAGTGTCACTTATGCTATTATTAGCGACACTTAGATTTATCACGGCCCTAGAGGAATTCCTACCGAAAAATTTCGGCAGAATCTCCCCTGTACCGGTGACTAAATCAACAATACAAATACTATATACACAGCCACAGGCGGCTGGAACATATTTTTCCACACCCACGCAGTAATAATAACACAGTAAGTAAACGAAAACTATTCTAGCAATAGTAAACAAATATCTAACTCCAACAATAGGACATATCAAGCTACAAGTACGGAATAAACTCAATTACAATCCTAACTTCATAATAGTATTTAAACTAAAAGAACTCTAAATAGGAAAGTCTTGAAAATTCCTTAACAAACTCTTGATCTCCCCATAGTCCAGCCATCACACACCTTCATCACCACCACTTTGTCGCCTTCCTTTCATACTTTAGCTTTTCCTTTATCTGCAGTAGGAAGAAAAAGAAATCTATAAGCGAAACGCTTAGTAAGTACTAAACTATCTCACAAAAACTCGAAGTGCATAAAAATGCAAACGATACTGAAACTGAAATGCTAAAAGAAAAGCTACATGTACTCATCTAATAGCAAAGTACTCAAATAAACTGCATACTCATGATAAACTAGAATAAAGCTGAATACTGGAAATAAAACTAAACATGCTCACTAAACTGATAAGAAAAGTAATGAAACTAATGTTGTATGCTTAGAATTAAAGGAACTAAACATCTGTTGATTCTAAACCTAGGTGGTACTTGTTTCATTTACTTATAGCTTTATACTTGAAATTAATCTTTTAATTTCTTTTACTTTTACTTTTCTTTCTTCTTCTTTTTCTTTTTCTTTGGGCCCAGGCTTAGTACCATCTTATGCGCGCTCTCTAATAGTGACTTAGGTAGCGAGCCTCTAGTCCTATGAGGTAAAGACCTTGGTCTTACCAGGGCCAAGACCTTGGAATTGGTCACCTGGATTTATTTAACGACAACCTTGGAAGTCGGGTACTAGCCTCTTACTTTAATTTACTTGTTATCTTTTCTAACTAGACCTTGGTCTTTTCCTTACTTGTGGTTACCCATAATCTTCAAAAGGTTTAATAGGGCACATAATCCTTCCACTAAAATACGTGGCCATTCATCTTATTAAAATAGCAAAACAACTAACTACATGCTTTAGATTAAAGAGTTATGAAAAGCTAACTAACACATATATGCATATGTATCAAAACAAGAAACTAGCAACTAAATTATAATTCAACACTACTCATGTTATTTCAGTAGCAAATGAAACCTAGTAATAAAGGGATCAATGCTGCACATACCTAATAGAATATCATGCTAACAAAATAACAAAGGCTGAATTTGAAATGCTATTAAACAGGCTGATCATATTTATTAAGTAGCAAAGAACTAACACTTTGTATTGAGAATAAGGCCGTTCGTATTCAAGAATAGCACCAAAACTAATATGGCCACTTAGACAACTTGTTGATCATGCCTACTTATTATCTAGGATTACCTAACTCAAAATGCTAAAGGTCAAGGGCTATTTATGCTCATCTGTGTGGCCCAAAAAGGAAAACAACTTGCTGGAAAATATGAGCAGTAAGTAGATGTACACAGACACTACACTGAAATGCTACAAGCATGTTGGAAACATGAACAACATGCTGGAATTAAGGATGTCCGGCTGTTCCCATTGATGCAGGCTTAAAACGTGATCTAGGTGCCAGAATTGGAGGCTGTTCGGACTGATACAATCGAGGCATATTAATCACAGAAAACTCAGACTTCCCACGCCAATAGGTATAGCTATTCGGCTTGACAAAACCAAGCAAGGAAAGGAAAACTCTAGCATACAATCCTACCCGGCACAGGAAAATCCGAAAGCAAGGAAAGCAAATCGAAGCTAGCAACTCCTACCACAGGTGAGTAGTACTTACAATGCTTTCTTGGACTTACAACCGAAGGGAAAAAAAAAACGCTAGGGCTTCGGTTAGTTCGGATCTTCAACCTCCCTTGCGCCCACAGACCCTCTTCGATGGGGAAAGCTCGAATCTGTGAGGTTCGCCGGAGAGAAACCTTCACCGACCGTCGGAGGGAGGAAACTAGGGTTTCGGCTTTTTGTTCGGGCAGAGTCGCGCACGCACGAAGAGGAAGAAGAGTAGCATTAGGGTTCGGGAAAGAAATTAACCCTTTATAACCTAGGTTTTATTTCTGCCCTTTACTGTCACTTAAATACATCTCGCTACATACTTGGTTAACAAATCACGCGCAGCCCAGTTGGTTGGCTGCGTTCGGTTAAGTCGGGTTCGACCGGAGGTCTTGGGTTCGAGTCTCAACTTCCACATTTTTGGTCAAAACTTCTTTCTTTTTGTAAACATACTAAACGACCTCCAAAAATTATGTAAAAATACTCTAAAAATTCCTAAAAATCTCTAGAATATTTTAAAAGTATTTTTAAATATTTTTGAAGACATTTAGAACTCGAAATAGGGAAAATTGGGTCATTACAAAACAAGTCTTAGTTGTGGCTAGGTAAGGAAGACCTAGTAAGTCGGTTAGACTGAGGGGCAAGGAAGTCTTAGTTGATCGGTTAGATTGAGGGATAGTAAAGTCCTAGTGGTTCAAGGATTAGATGACATCAAGTGGGTATGCTTGGGGGGGGGGGGGGGGGGGGGTTTTTGGGTTGCAATGGTTGTAAACAAAGTCCCACATTGAAAACATATGGAAAGGATCATGGACTTATAAGGGAAATATATCTCTGTTAGTATGAGGTCTTTTAGGTAGAGCCCAAAAATAAAACTATGAGGGCTTAGACCCAAAGTGGACAATATTATGCCATTATGGAGATATCTTAATTCTTCGGGTCCTAATTGTTGGTGCAATTTATACTAATGATCTAACTCATATTTTGATGAATGATAAGAGATTTAAAGTTAGAGTGTTTTGTGGTATAACTGCTTTACCAAGTGTCCAGGAGTTAACTGGTCTGAAGGGCTTGAGACCAGGCTGAAATCTAGATAGGTCTGCGGGACTTAATAGTTAATGCGAAGTCCAGATAAGTTTGCGAAACCCAATATCTAACGGAAAGTCCGGTTGGATCTGCAAGACCTGACACATTAGGAAAACCTAAGTTGAGACCTTGACTAGATCCTGATTTCGAGGAGATATGATCTAATTACTATTATTTTACTGAATTGGGCTAACTTTATTTTACAAGATATACTTATTTTTGCTGCCCAGAACTAACTCTTTTTTACAGGGAAGATGGATGACAAAAAGAGGAGTCAGTCTAGGCGCCCGGACTTGAAAACTCATCCAGAAGATGAGTTGGAGTGCGTCGATTGGCATGGTCCAGGCACCTAGAGGGGCTCTAGGTGCCCAGAATAGGTCTATATAAGGGCCTTCGACCAACATCTTTAGAACATCAACTATTATGTCTTTTATATTCAAGTGCTGCTTTGAAAAGGCTTCGATGACACCAAAAGGCTGCTTTGAAGTTCGAGGAAGAGAGACTTCATTTTCCTTTCTGTTTGTCAGTAACTTTGTTATTTTCAGTTATTGTACTCAACTTTTGCAATATTTTTACAAACTGATAGTGATTACCTAACGAAAGCACTCAACGAGTACAAGCCTTGGAGTAGGAGTCGTAGAAGACTCCGAACCAAGTAAAAAATAGACTTGTGTTAGCACTTGGTTCTCTGTTTCCTTTCTTTTTTATTTCCGTTGTGTAACTTGTTTTTAGTCATAATTTTCGACAAATACTATTTACCCCCTCTAGCGTCTTTCTGATCCTTCAAGTGGTATCAGAGCGGGTACCACTCTGAATTAGTGCAACCACCAATCTGGTAAGGAGGGTGACTTTTAAACTTTTTTTTACATTTCTTTTTCAGTTCTTGAGCTTTCTCAATAAAATCTAAACTAGTACAATTACCCCTTTAGATAAATTTTTCTGTTGCAAACTACTCTGAATTGATGCAACACCAATCGAGTCTTAATATCTCTATTTTCTCCCACACTTTCAATCCAAGACCTAGTCTTCGGACTTCTTTTCTCTTCATTTTTGTGTGCAAGGTTCCTTAAATGACCCAAAATGAGGGATACGACACCGTTCATCCTCCTCTCTTCAACGGAGACGATTTTTCATACTAGAAGAAGCAGATGGAGGTATACCTGAAGACTGACATCGACCAATGGTTTATAATTCGACGAGGATACTGGGCACCGATGGACGAAGCGACAAAAGTACTGATTGAACCAGAAAGATGTAATCTAGAAGATAATAAAAAAGCCCAAATCAACTTTACGTCAATGAACACCATCCAGTGCGGACTTACCAAGAAATAACTGAACCGTGTTGGCCCATTCGAGGATGCTAAGGAGTTCTGGGATAAACTAATCGAACTACACGAAGGCACAAACGATGCAAAGGTAACGAAGCGTGACTTGTTGTTAAATAATCTTTTTAACATTAAAATGCAGGATGGAGAAATAGCTACTCAATTGCACACAAGAATCAAGGATATTCTCAACAGGCTCCACCTAATCGGTCACAAACTGGAGAACAGAGATGTAATCAGGTATGCCTTGAACTCTTTTTCTCGAAATGCACTATGGGTATCTATAGTGGATGCCTATAAAGTTTCGAGGAACCTGAATAAATTAAAACTAGATAAGTTATTTTGTGAACTTGAACTCTACGAACAAATTAACTTAAAGTAGGTCTAGAAAAGTATTGTACTTTTTACAGGTCTCTCAAAAGAAGTCAAACACAAGAATAAACTAGATTCAGAATCTGAATCTGACTCAGAAGACGAAGAAGAACAACTTGTGAACATAGTCAGAAAAAAATGTTCACGAGAAGAAAGAATAATTTCTCTAAAAAGGACCTACAAAAGGTAATCAAATCAAATGATGTGAAGGTGAAGATCACATGCTATGGGTGCAACAAGAAAGGATATTACAAGCATGAGTGTCCAAAAATGAGAGACAATAAACCCAAAACAATCAGGGGGCGTTTGGTTCTTTCCTAGGAATAGGAATATGAATGGGAATTATAGTATTGTGGAATGAGAATGAGTATGAGCATGGATATCACTCTTAAAAGTAATGTTTGGTTAGTTGAATATTTTCTATCGGAATAAATTAAAATTTTCTTTTTTTACTCTTAAAGGAAAATAAGAGAAAGAATTAGATGTGAGAGAAAGTTGAATGTGAGAGAAAAATATGATGAGAGAGAAAGTATGATGGGAGAGAAAGTGTGATGGGAAAGAATGAAGAGAGAGAAAGTATGATGAGAGAAAATGAGGAAAGAGAGTGTGATGGGAGAGAGTATGATGATAGAAGATGAGAGAGAAAATATGATGAGAGGATGAAGAGAGAGAGAAAGTGTAATGAGAAAAACAAGGCGAGAGAGTGTGATGGGAGAGATTGAGGAGAGAGAAAGTGTGATGAGAGAGAAAGTGTGATGAGAGAGAAAATATGATGAGAAAAAATAGGAAAGCGATGGAGAGATTGAGGAGAGAGAGAAAGTATGATGAGAGAGAAAGTATGATGAAAGAGAAAGTGTGTTGAGAAAAAAAGGAGAGAGTGTGATGGGAGAGATTCAGGGAAGAGAAAGTGTGATGAGATAGAAAGCATGATGAGAAGAAAGAGAAAAAAGAGTATGATGTGAGAGATTGAGAAGAGAGAAAGTATAATGAGAGAGGAAGTATGATGAGAGAGAAACTGTGATGAGAAAAAAAGAGAGAAGAGAGTGTGATGGAAGAAATTAAGGAGAGAGAAAGTGTGATGAGAGAGAAAGTATAATGAGAAAAAAAGAGGAAAGAAAATATGATGAGAGAGATTAAGGAGAGAGAAAGTGGGCGATAAAATGAGGAGAGAGAAAATATGACGAGAGACATTAAAGAGAGAGAAAGTGGGAGATAAAATGAGGAGAGAGAAAATATGATGAGAGAGAATAATGAGAGAGAAAGTGATATGAAAGAAAAATTAAATAAATATATTTTAATATTTGATATTAAGGGGAGAAATTTTAGTTTTGGGTCAAGGGTATTTTTAGAATAAGGGAATATTTTGATTGTTGAAAATAGAGTAATGACTCATTGAAAGGGAGAGACATGAGAATGAGTCATTAGCCAATTATAAGGATTCATTTCCTTATTTGTATTTCCATTCCTATAATCCAAACATCAACAATGACAATCAATGATTGTTATTCCCATTACCCACTCTTATTCCCCTAAACCAAATGCCCCCTTAGAAGAAAGAAGTCACTCAAGGTGACGTGGGACGAATCGTCTTCAGAAGAATCGGACGTCGAAGATCAGAAGCATCACAACTAGCTCGCATTGATAGCAACCTGACCGGAATCAGAAAGTGAGTCGGAACAAGATGACGAGTCCAAAGACGAATCAAGCCACGAGGTTGCACTCGTTTTCGAAGGTTCGAACAAGGTACCTTCTATCTTAATCTCCAAAATTTTTAGAATAATTGTATGTTTGAATAAAAATTTAATTAAATATAAAAAATAAGCTGAATCACTTCTTGAGAAAAATCAATACCTCAAGGAACAGATTGAAAATCAAAATCAAAATCAAAATATTAAACTTAGGAGGAAAATAGAATTTTAAAAGATGAAATTATTAAATTTAAAAGAATTATTAGAAACCTTTACTACAAGATTAAAAAAATTTGGACCTAATTCTTAAAACACAAAAGCCATATATAATAAGTCCGGGCTTGGATATAAATCCAATTTGTCAAATAAAATATTTATCTCTCTAATAAGTCAAAACAAGAAATTAACCAAAGCCTGAGTTCCAAAAGTGTGTCTAACCATACAAGTAGGATTCAATCAATTCTATATACCCAAAAATGAAATTCATTACCTAAAACCAAATCCATCTAACCCAAACCTAAAATGTAAAAACAAACCAAATTCAATTTGAAAAAAATAAATTTAAATCAAATAACTACAAAGCTAACTTAAATTCAAATTACCATCAAGTTTATTATAACTACAAAAATAGCCGACATAAACCTAAAATCTAAACATAAAAGGTTCAATAATTCATAGGGAGGCTCTAAATTAGTTGGTATATCCAAAATAATAGTTTACCTGACAGGAAAATTAGGATTAGATAAAAAAGGGACAAAAATTTAACTTGAAAAATAATACTGGAGAAGTTTTGGATGATAGTAGGTTAGGGAAACTATGTTTATGCATGTTTAGGAAGATATGATTTTGACCTGATGCATTTGACTTAGTGGAATTAACTGAAGCTACCCTTTACCAATCCTAACTGGTTAGACCAAAATTTTATTATTAAGTTTAGTGAATAGGACTATTTGGAAAATTTCGAAGACGTGTTACTCTAATGATATTCAGGTGACTTACCATGACTTAGAAGTTTATCCAAAAAATATCTATTTGTTGAACTCAAAGTTAAACTTGAATCTAACACAAGTTAAATCAAACCCAAAATTCAATGTAACTCATCTCATAAAATCATAGGATCCCTTTCTGTCAAAAAATTTAAACTGGTGGGATAAATAAGGTTAAATTAAATAAAATTAAATTATGATTAATTCTGATTAATCAATCTGAAATTTAATAATTAATTTCTTTTTTAATTTATCATACAATTTTTGCATGAACCTTAATCAGGGGAGGATATTATACGGTTAATCTTCATTCTGAAAATTTTCCCTTAACTCTACAACAATAGGGTCGATTTTTCCCCTTTTAACTCTATAATTTTTAAATTTGACTCCAATCATTTTAATTAATGAATCAGGAGTATTAAGATAAAGTTACTGTGATGTAAATTTGAGGTCACGAGAGTTAGAATTATGGAAATAATTTCTTATAAAATGTAAAGTTTTGAGATTATATATAATTGACTCAATGTGATTTAATCTTTATTAAGATTTCATATTGATGGAAATTTCATACATTCAATTAGCTTTGTATTTTAATTAATCCACTTTAATTAATTAAAACGAAAACTCAAAACATTGGGCCACACCTAGGAGAAGTCCTTAACGAGGACATCAGGTCTTGGCCCAGCCCAAATGCCCACTCAGTGGATACAATATTAAAACCTTTTTATTAAGGTAATTTACTGGCTAATAAATAAAATTAAGAATTATTTTAATCTTTTTATATTATAATAAAATTATCACAATAAATTTAATTTTATATTATTTGAGTAGAATTTAATTTTATATTTAAAAAATAATAAAATCTAGTGAACTTCAACTATCCCTGGTGATCAATTTTGCCCTATAAAAATTTTCTATCGATCACTAATATAAATCAAGAGGTGCACACGATAGCTAGTCTAGAAACTCAGTATCCTTTGATTACACTTCTCGTTTGAAAGATAAATTC
The DNA here is from genome assembly GCF_018446385.1 of Zingiber officinale. Taxonomy (NCBI): domain Eukaryota; kingdom Viridiplantae; phylum Streptophyta; class Magnoliopsida; order Zingiberales; family Zingiberaceae; genus Zingiber; species Zingiber officinale. Next base: position 24,978,702 of record NC_055997.1, on the reverse strand, counting down.
TCTGATGATTTAATTACGGATGCCTAAGTGATCATCTAAATATCCTACAATACTATCATAGCTCTAGGGACTAATTTTATATTATGTGGCAAAAGATGATTAGCTCACCCCACTAATCTATCTTTAAAATTAATACAGAAAAGATAAATCATGAATAATTACTCATTATTAGTACAAGTAATCAAGATTTAAACGACAATACACCTTAACCATAACATCGCCCAACGTGTACAAACTTAAATTATTTATAAAAAGGGTAATTAACTTTCTTTTTACAAGATCTTATCACATTGGCTCTAATATATTGCTCTTTTACAAAAATACGTTAATTTTTCAATTATAATTGATTAATGAAAGAATCATCCAATTAATTTATGAATCAAAACTTACAATCACTAACATGTCAATCATGTCAATGACACTGAATGTGCCCAAACTTGAATTTACTCGGCAGAATACACGGTTTAACTAGTCTATCTCAGAATTAATAATGGTAAGTGATGCGGTGATCGGGGGAGGGCCCTACCTTATTACCATGATAAAAGTCAGCGTCATGATGAAAGTTAGTTAAGACGATCAAACGCCTCCAGACCATTTATAATAACCCGGTCCTTTTAGCCTCTTGGACGATCCTTATGGCGGCCTAATTGACGATCCTTATGTCGTCGGACCATTTGACGACTTCTCATGTCGTCGACCGATGACCCTTTGGCCATGCCGTTACTCACTAGGACTTTCCACCCCTGGCAGTGGATTTTTGCCTCCCCCAGGATTCGAACTCTAAACCTCCAGACTTAAGTATTAGAGTTTATGAATCCTGATAACTAAGTGAGAGTTTATCTCATTTGGTTACCATGATTCATAAACTCTAATACTTAAAGCCGGGAGGTTTAGAATTCGAATCCTGGGGAGGCAAAAATCCACTGCAGGGGTGGAAAGTCCTAGTGCGTAACGACACGGCCAAAGGGCCGCCAGTTGGGCCGCCACAAGGGCCGCCCAAGAGGCCAAAAGGGCCGGGTCGTTACAATAAAAGGCGCCTTTTTATTGTAATGACCCGACCCATTTGGCGACCCATTTGGCGACCCATTTGACGACCCATTTGGTGACCCTCGGGTCGTCGACCGTCGATCATCAGCAGTGCCGTTACTCACTAGGACTTTCCACCCCTGGCTAGTGGATTTTTGCCTCCCACAGGATTCGAACTCAAGACATCCAGACTTAAGTACTTGAGTTTATGAATCCAGGTAACCAAGTGAGATGACTTAAGCCTGGAGGTTTAGAGTTCGAATCCTAGGGGAGGCAAAAATCCACTGCCAGGGGTGGAAAGTCCTAGTGAGTAACGACACGGCTAAAGGGTCGTCGGTCGACGACATGAGAGGTCGCCAAATGGGTCGATGACATAAGGACCGCCAGTTGGGCCGCCATAAGGGCCGCCCAAGAGGCCAAAAGGGCCGGGTCGTTACAATAAAAAGGCGCCTTTTATTGTAACAACCCAACCCTTTGGCCTCTTGGGCGGCCCTTGTGGCGACCCACTGTCGGCCCCTTATGTCATCGGCCCATTTGGCAACCTCTCATGTCGTCGATCGACGACCCTTGGCCGTGCCGTTACTCACTAGGACTTTCCACCCCTGGCAGTAGATTTTTGCCTCCCCCAGGATTCGAACTCTAAATCTCCCAGGATCATAAACTCTAATACTTAAGCCCGGAGGTTTAGAGTTCGCCAGGGGTGGAAAGTCCTAGTGAGTAACGGCACGGCCAAGGGTCGTCGGTCGACGACATGAGAGGTTGCCAAATGGGCCGACGACATAAGGGGCCGACAGTGGGCCGCCACAGGGACCGCCTAAGAGGCCAAAAGACCGGGTCGTTACAGTGGAAGAGACTTGGGACGTTATTAAGTTTTCCGTATTTTAGTGGACTGTAAACATTTGAGATTGTATTTTATACTCCATGTCATTTGAGTTCATCCTTGTTTTAGATTGAATGCTGAGATGAGTTTTGTTTAATAAGTAGTTATTTTGGTGTTTGACACTTATTTAACTGCGTGAGAGTTTGTTATATGTTCCAGCCACCTGTGGCTGATGTATACTATGTTTGTATCTCAGTTTATGGTCACCGGTATAGGGGAGACTCTGCCGAAATTTTTCGGTAAGGACTCCTCATGGTTTCGATTATACCGGTTAAGTAGAGTCAGTAGTTAAGTAACAGTCATCCTTAGAGAGTAGTAATAGTAAGAAGGGTGGTCGTTACAGATAAGGTCATTTTCATGATCAGGAGATTAATATGAACTCATAGGAACTTGTTTTATGAAATTCTAATATCTTTAAGTTTATATTTAGACCTTTTTTTTTTTTTAATTTTTTTAAAATCTGGGACAAATCAAGAATTCATCCTAGATTCTAAGATGAATCCTGGATTCATCCCCAAATTTGGGTCAAATTTTTTATTCATCCAGAATCTAGGACAAATTCTAGATTATTTCTAGGACAAATCCAGGATTCGTCCCAGATTAGAAAAAAATAAAAAATAAAAAAATCACAATGCATAAATATGGACATAGAGATATCAGAATTTCATAAAAGAAGTTCTTATGGGTTCGTATTGTTCTTCCAATCATAAAAATGGCTTCATCCATAATTTTAATATAATAAATTGAGTGTGATAATTTTTTTATTTTCTATATGACCTAATTTTTGTTTAAAAAAATTACCACACTCAATTTATTGGACCAAAATTATAGATAAGGTCATTTTTATGATCAGGATAATAAGATAAACTCATAGGAACTTGTTTCATGAAATTCCAATATTTCTAAGTTCATACCTTTTAATTTTTTTAAAAAAATTATTTTTTTGAATCTGAGATGAATCTAGAATTTGTCCCCATATTCTGGGATAAATCCAATCCTGATTAATTCTGGGATGAATCTTGGATTCATCTTGGGTTGAAAAAAAAATAAAAAATAAAAAAATCAGAATGCCTAAATGGACATAGAGATATAGGAATTTCATGAAATAAGTTCCTATAAGTTCGTATTGTTCTTATAATCATAAAAATGACTTTATCCATAATTTATAACAGAATAAATTGAGTGTGGTAATTTTTTATTTTTATATGACCTAATTTGTGTTTTAAAAAATACCACACTCAATTTATTGGATCAAAATTATTGATAAGGTTATTTTCATGATCAGGAGAATAATATGAACTCATAGAACTTGTTTCATGAAATTTCAAAATCTCTAAGTCCATATTTAGACCTTTTAATATTAATTTTAATTTTTTTAATCTGGGACAAATCTAGAATTCGTCCAAGATTTTAGGATGAATTCTGGATTCATCCCAGAATCTGGGAAAAATTCTAGGATGAATCCTAATTAATTCTGGGAAGAATCCTGGATTCGTCCCAGATTGGAAAAAAAATAAAAAATAAGAATGCCTAAATATGAACATAGAGATATCGGAATTTTATAAAATAAGTTAATATGGATTCGTATTGTTCTTCTAATCATAAAAATGACTTCATCCATAATTTGACCATAATAAATTGAGTGTGGTAATTTTTTATTTGTATATAACTAAATTTGTATTAAAAAAATTACCACACTCAATTTATTGGGTTAAAATTTATAGATAATATCATTTTCATGATCAGGAGAATAATATGAACCCATAGGAACTTGTTTAATGAAGTTCTGATATCTCTAAGTCCATGTATAGTCCTTTTAATTTTATTTAAAATTTTTTTGAATCTGAGACAAATCTAAGATTCATCCCAAAATCTGGAATGAATTCTCGGACAAATCCTAGATTTGTCCCAGATTGGAAAAAAAAATAAAAAATAAAAAAATCAGAATGTCTAAATATAGACCTAGAGATATTAGAATTTCATAAAACAAGTTCCTATGGATTCATATTATTCTCCTGATTATAAAAACGACCTCATCTATAATCTTGACATAATAAATTTAGTGTGGTAATTTTGTATTTGTATAACAACTAATTTGTGTTAAAAAAAAAATATCACACTCAATTTATTGTGTCAAAATTATAAATGAGATCATTTTCATGATCAGGAGAATAATATAAACTCATAGGAACTTATTTCTTGAAATTCTGAAATCTCTAGGTCTATATTTAGGCCTTTTAATTTTTTTTTAATTTTTTTAAATCTGGGATGAATCCTAGATTCGTCCCAAAATCTAGATGAATCCGGAATTCATCCTGGAATATGGAACAAAATCTTGGATGAATCTTGGATTCGTCCCAGTTTGAAATAAAATAAAATAAAATAATTTTTTTTTAAAAATATGAAATCCTTAAATATGGATTTAGAGATATCAGAATTTTATGAAACAGGTTTTTATATGTTTGTATTATTCTTCTGATAATAAAAATGACCACATCCATAATTTAGACATAATAAATTGAGTGTAGTAATTTGTTATTTGTATATGACCTAATTTATGTTTAAAAAATTACCACACTCAATTGATTGAGTTAAAATTATGGATGAGGTCATTTTTATGATCAGGATAATAATACAACCTCATAAAAACTTGTTTCATAAAATTATGATATCTCTAGGTCCATATTTAGGGTTTTGTAAATACATTATGAGTTGAGCTAAACTCTAAGTAATTGTTCAAAAAACCTAGAGATACATTATGAGTTGAAAAAAAATTGAAATGCCTAAATATGGAGTTAGAGATATCAGAATTTCATTAAACAAATTCTTATAGGTTCATACTATTCTCCTAATCATAAAAATGACATCATCCATAATTTTGACATAATAAATTGAGTGTGGTAATTTTTTATTTGTTTGTGATCTAATTTTTGTTAAAAAAAATTATCACACTCAATTTATTGAGTCAAAATTATTGATGAGGTCATTTTTATGATTAGGATAACAATACTAACCCATAGGAATTTGTTTAATAAAGTTTTGATATTTCTAGGTCCATATTTAGGACTTTTAAAAATATTTTTTATTTTATTTAAATCTGGGACGAATCCTGGATTCTTCCCCGATTAAAAAAAAAAATTTAAAAAATAAAAAAAATAGTAAGCCTAAATATGGACCTAGAAATATCGGAATTTCATAAAACAAGTTCCTATGAGTTTGTATTATTTTCCTAATCATGAAACGACTTCATCCATAATTTTAACTCAATAAATTGAGTGTGGTAATTTTTTTATTTTTATAAGACCTAATTCGTATAAAAAAGATACCACACTCAATGTATTTGGTCAAAATTATGGATGGGGTTATTTTCATGATTAGGAGAATAATACGAACCTATAGAAACTTATTTAATGAAATTCTGATATCTCTAGGTCCATATTTAAGTCTTATAATTTTTTAAAATTTCTTTTCTAATTTGGGACGAATCTTAATTCGTATGAGAATCTAGGACAAATCCTGAATTTGTCTCAAAATTTGAGACGAATCCTGAATTCGTCGCAGAATCTGGGATAAATCCTGGATTCTGGGGCAAATTTGGTGATAAAAAAATATTTTGTTGGGAATTTGTGACGAAAATATTTTGTTGTAGATTTCGTTGGTAATTTGGGTCTATTTTTGTTTTTGTTGCCAAAGTTGTTATGATTTTGGGATGAAAAATATTTGTCCCAGATTTTCGTCCTTAAATCATTGTTATTTTGTAGTGTATAATTGTTGGTGCAGCGGGGCCAGCAAGAGGGGGGTGAATTGCCTGAGAAATAAAAGAGTATATACCCTCCTCAAGACTTCCAACTCAAAAGAAAAAATGCAACAGTAATAAAGTAAACTAAAAGAAAAAGACTCAGCAATTTACTTGGTTACAACCAAGAAGGTTGTTAATCCAAGGCAGTAGAAAAAGCTCTGGAAGATCTCCTTCTCTGAAGGCGGAGAAGCCTTTTACACACTAGAAGCTCAGAACTATTGCTAGAAATGAATACAGAGTTGAATACTTGATTGATATCTCATTCCTAGGTCCAGGGGTCCTTTTAAAGCCCCTAGAAAGTTTATCCTGTAGGTTGAAGGCGCCTCTAACTGAGGTCCAAGGTGCCTCAGCTCGGGTGAATGGATAGAACTCTATCCGGTCGACAACGGTCATTTTGACCAGGGCTGAGGCACCTCAAATAAGCATGAAGGCGCCTCCAAGGTGGAGGCTCCTCCAATACTTGATGAAGGTGCCTTAAGCTTCATTTGCAGCTTGCTTTCTCCTTTGTTTTGACTTCCGAAGCTTCACGCGTTTGGATGATTCCGGCCAACCGAAATAGGGCTCACCCAAATCCAATTTTTGACCTTCTCCTCGAGCAGTCTTCTGTCCCGGCTTTACGTCCCTCGAACGTCACACACTTTCTTCTCGCCCACCGGTGTACTCTTCCGCAGCTCTCTTATCCTTCGGACGCACCGAGCCCGTCGGCTCCCTTCCCGTGTTGTCCTTCTCGCTAGCTGCGTCTTTCGCTCGACTTCCTGCGCTCCTAAGCTTCTGCACACTTAGACACAGGGATCAAATAACAAATATGACCTAATCTAACTTGATTGATCACATCAAAACTGTAACAGACACCCTTCTTATCACTACTATTCTAAGGGCGACCGCTACCTCACTACTAACTATACTAAGGTTGTTCAAAGCAATAAAAGCACTACTTGAAATTCCTGGAAAGGAATTCTGAATTAGAATTAACTTCCTACTACACATGCACGGTATACGACACAAGTGAAGCATGACATCTTACTAAATTCATACATTGCTAACTGTAATTGCAAGCTAAGGACTTGTGTAGGAATTTAAACCGAATAATGAACATGACATGCTACGGCTTCCAGCAACCAAAAAGAGAAAACTTCAACCATATCAAAAGCATATAAGCAAAAGAAACCGCCGACTACTAAACTTGTATGCATGTGTATACTTTTTGCATAATTCGGTCATGGCTGTCCCTACTAATACTGCATGCACAGCAATTCACTAACAACCAAACCTTCAACGATTAATAAGGAAACATTAAACCGCCTTTGTTGGTCTTTTTGCCAAGCATCAATTTAGCATAATGTCAACATTAATGAAGGTAGCACATTCCAGCAGAATCGAAAACTATAAATCCAGCAACCAAAATAGATCAATTTCACAATTCATGGCACCAATTAGAGTATTAAACAGATTATGGAACATGTAAGAAGGAATTAAACTAACAGGTGCAATTGGGAGGTACAAAACTGAGCAAAAACCAATTCTGTATCTGCTTAAGGAAATTGAACTACATCTGCACTTACTAATAGAATAAAATAGGACTAAATCTAATCCAGCAATATAAAATAACATGTGCGGTCCCCTAATCTCTTTAGCAATTAAAAGAAAGCTTCTATTAAACTCTTATCAGATTCTTAACAAAAACTCATTTAAATCCTCTAGCAAGGTCCCAAGCTTCCATAGTTCCAAACATCACACACATCCTTCATGCATCTCCTTGTCGCCTTCCTTCGTATACTTTAGCTTTTCCTTTATCTGCGGTAGGAGGAAAAAAAAGAGAAAAGATCTATAAGCGAAAACGCTTAGTAAGTACTAATCTATCTCACAAAACTCGCAATGCATAAATGTAATGCAAAAGTACTGAAACTGAAATACTAAAGAAATCTGCATGTGCTCATGGTATACAGAAAATAAACTGGATACAAGTCATACTCACTAACTAGCAGGATAACAAGAAATTAATACTATAAGCTTAGAATTTCAGAAACTGACTTTTTATTTATTCTAAGCATGTAACTTGTTTCATTTCTTATATCCTTGTGTTAGAAATTAATCTTTTAATTCCTATCTTTTACTCACTTCTTCTTTCTTTCTTATTTCTTAACTTTTCTTTTCTTTACTTCTCTTTTCTTTGCTTTTCTTTTCTTTGGTTTTCTTTTCTTTGGGTTTTCTTTTCTTTGGGCTTTCTTTTCTTTGGGTTTTCTTTTCTTTGGGCCCAGGCTTAGTACCATCTCATGCGCGTTCCCTGATAGGTTGGGGTTGCGAGCCACCAATCCTAAAAGAGCAGACCTCGGTCTACCAGGGCCAAGACCTCGGAAATGGTCACCTGGATTTGTTTAACGACAAGCTCTTGGATGTCGGGTACTAGCCTCTTGTTTTTTTTTCTTGTTATCTTTCTTATTCTGATATTAAAAATGCCTTGGCATTTAATTAAGCTTTTGGTGTGCTTTTAATCCTAAACCATTTCCAAAAGAACATAGCTTCAGAAATTCTAAAACATGATAGTAGCATGGAAGGGAAGCTAATTTCAGCAACCTAAATCATGGTAACTCAACTAAAATACACAGAAATAGCATGGCAACAGCATAGAATTCCTACACAGCAAGGTTTAAAGGAAACTTAGCATATTGTTCTGCACATTACAGTAACTAGCATGCATATTCAAACAAAGAAGCTGAGCATGTCAAATTCTAAGGGAAAGCTAACATAGGGTGTCTCTTGGTGCAGGAAATTCTAAAAACCTGCTAATCCGAAACCATATGAATCTCAAAAGATGTTGAACTAGCATAGATGGTTGGAAACTAAAATGAAACCCAATGAAAATCCATCTGATGCAAATTCGACATACTGTCAAGCTACACGATCCAGTTGCAATCCCAATGGTAGGAAACAAAGGCATCATTAATCAAGGTTAAATCCACTACACCCTTTTTCCTTCCTAAAGGCCACGGCAGGTTCAACAAGAACAAGGAGAAACAAAAACTTGATCTCCTGCAAGCTTAGATTCGGCACAAACAATACTACATGCTCAATCAAACAAAAAACTAGTTCTTGGAATCTCTGTGAAGCCCACGGCAGAACACCCAAAAGCCAAAATCTTCATAGCATGGTTCGGATTCAAGAAACTCGAGAAACAAGGAACGAAACCGAAAGATCGGAGCAACTCCTACCGCAGGTGAGTAGTACTTACTTGCTTCCTTGGACTTACAATCGGAGAAGAGGCCTCTAGGGTTTCGGCTAGCTTCAAATCTCGGCGTTCCTTTGTGTCCGCGTGCTCCCTTCGACGAGAGAAGCTCGGGTCCAAGAAGATCTCACGACAGTGTCCTTGTCCGACCGTCGGAGGCGAAGCCTGAGCAGCGGCTGCGATTTCGCCCGAGAGGAAGTCGGCGCCGCGAGAGAGGAAGGGATCGCGAGATTAGGTTACGGGAATAATTCCCTTCTCCCCTTAACTTATCCCTTTTATAACCTAGGTCTAACTTTGCCCTTTACTACGACTTATATATATCCGCTTCCTACTTATTAACAAACCGCGCGTAGCCCAGTTGGTTGGCTGCGTCCGATTAGGTCGGGTTCGGCCGGAGGTCTTGGGTTCGAGTCTCACCTTCAACGGTTTTTGTCACAACTTCTTTTCTTTTTGTAACCCTACCAAACGACCTCCAAAAATTACGTAAAAATACTCTAAAAATTCCTAAAAATCTCTAGAATATTTTAAAAGTATTTCCGAATATTTTTATGGACTTTTAGAACTTAAAATAGGGAAAATTGGGTCGTTACAATCCCCCATACCTTATAGAAAGTTCGTCCTCGAACTTAGAATAGCTCTGAATACTTTTGTCTCATGCTGTCCTCCCGCTCCCAAGTGACTTCCTTGTGCTTCTGGTTCTGCCAGACGACTTTCACTAGTGGTACTTCTTTGTTTCTCAATCTCTTAACTGCTCTGTCCATTATCTGTGTAGGTCTGCTCTCATAACTAAGATCCTCTTGGATCTGCACTGACTGAGGCTGAATCACTTGGCTCAAGTCACGGAGACACTTCTTTAGCATGGAGACATGAAATACATTGTGTATTGTTGACATGTCTTGTGGTAAGTCCAGCCTGTAAGCTACCTTCCCAATCCTCTCTATGATCAGATAGGGTCCTACGTAGCGAGGACTTAATTTGCCCTTCTTGCCAAATCTCATCACTCCCTTCATAGGAGCGACCTTGAGGAAAACCAAATCTCCTACTTGGAATTCCAATGGCCTACGGCGCGTGTCAGCATAACTCTTCTGTCTGCTTTCTCTGTCTGATTTTCTGGATTGCTTGAGTAGTCTCGTCTATCACCTCGAATGCCCAACTCTGCTTCCATCTCTTTTCTCTCTCCTGCTTCTTGCCAGCATATGGGTGATCTGCATTTCCTGCCATATAGTGCTTCATAAGGTGTCATCTTGATGGTGGCCTGATAGCTATTGTTGTAAGCGAATTCAGCTAAGCACAAATATTTGCACCAACTTCCTTTGAAATCTAGCGCACAATCTCTGAGCATGTCTTCTAAAATCTGATTCACTCGCTCTGGATGGAAAGCTGTGCTGAACTTGAGTTTGGTGCCTAGTGCATTCTGAACGCACTCCCAAAAGTGTGAGGTGAAGCGCCCATCTCTATCAGAAACGATAGATTTAGAAACTCCATGAAGTCTGACTACCTCTTTAATATATAGCTGGGCCAACTGCTCTATGGAGTGGGATACCTTGATGGCTAGGAAGTGAGCAGACTTGGTCAATCGATCTACTATTACCCATATCGCATCATATCCATTGGTGGTTCTTGGAAGACCTGTTATGAAGTCCATGGAAATATCTTCCCATTTCCATTCTGGTATTGGAAGAGGATGAAGAACTCCTCCTGGTCTCTGGTGTTCTGCTTTGACTCTCTGACATGTCAAGCAGGTACTGACATACTTAGCTACATCTCTTTTGAGTCCTGACCACCAAAACCTCTGTTTCACATCTTGGTACATCTTGGAAGAACCAGGATGCATGGAATATGGTGTACTGTGAGCTTCCTCTAGGATCTTCTTCCTCAGTTCCTCATCATTGGGCATGCAAATGCAACTCCCCTGATAAAGAATTCCGCTATCTGTCACTCTAAACTCTGAGTTGTCTTCTTGCTGTATCCCCTGCTTGATCTTCTGGATGTCCAGATCTTCACTTTGCTTTCTCTGTATCTCCACAAGCAATGTAGACTCTAAGGTCAATGCAGAGAGCTGTCCTTCGATAATTTCAAGTCCAAAATCTGACAACTCCTTCTGTAGTGGCAGGGCTAGTGATGACAAGGACATCAGTGATGCACTAGATTTTCTGCTGAGTGCATCTGCCACTTTGTTAGCTTTGCCTGGGTGGTAGAGAATTTCACAGTTGTAATCTTTGACCAACTCCAGCCACCTACGCTGTCTCATGTTTAAGTCCTTCTGAGTGAAGAAGTACTTGAGACTCTGATGATCTGTGAAAATTCTACACTGGACCCCATACAAATAATGTCGCCAGAGTTTAAGTGCAAAAACCACAGCTGCCAGCTCGAGATCATGAGTAGGGTAGTTCTTCTCATAGTCTTTGAGTTGTCTGGAAGCATAAGCTATGACTTTTCCTTCTTGCATGAGTACAGCTCCTAAACCCATCTTGGAAGCATCACTGTAGATGTCGAAACTCTTGTCGCTCTATGGAACAGTCAGAATGGGAGCGCTAATCAATCTCTTCTTTAGCTCTTGAAAACTCTGCTCACATTTATCTGACCATTCGAATCTCTTGTTCTTTCTGGTGAGGGCTGTTAGTGGAGAAGCTATCTTGGAAAAATCCTCCACGAACTTCCTGTAGTACCCTGCTAAACCAAGGAAGCTTTTGATCTCTCTGACGTTCTTGGGTCTACTCCAGTTGTTGATCGCTTCCACTTTGGCTGGATCCACTTGAATGCCTTCTTTAGAAATTATGTGACCTAAAAACGCCACCTGATTTAACCAGAACTCGCACTTAGAGAATTTAGCATAAAGCTGTTTCTGCTGAAGGGTCTGCAATACTATTCTCAAGTGCGTGTCATGCTCCTCTGGGGTCCTTGAATAGACCAGAATGTCATCAATGAATACAATGACAAATTTGTCAAGATACTCTCTGAACACTCTGTTCATTAAGTCCATGAAGACCGCAGGTGCATTGGTCACTCCAAAAGGCATGACCACAAACTCGTAGTGTCCATATCTGGTCCTGAACGCCGTTCTGGGTATATCTCTTTCTTTCACCTTCAGCTGATGGTACCCAGAGTGTAGGTCTATCTTTGAGAACACCGTTGCTCCTCTTAACTGATCAAATAAGTCGTCGATCCTGGGAAGAGGGTACTTGTTCTTGATCGTCACTTGATTCAAAGCTCTGTAATCTATGCACATCCGCATCGTTCCATCTTTCTTCTTGACAAACAACACAGGAGCTCCCCAAGGTGAGTGACTAGGGCGAATGAAACCTTTGTCCAGTAACTCCTGTAGTTGCTCTTGTAACTCCTTCAACTCTGCTGGAGACATGCGATACGGAGCTTTTGAAATTGGACCGGTTCCAGGAACCAATTCAATCTCAAATTCCACCTCTCTGTTGGGAGGTAGTCCTGGTAGCTCTTCTGGAAATACTTCTGGATACTCGCATACTACCCGGACCTCCTCCTGCTTGGGTCCCTTCTGCTCTTCTGCCTTTACTATGTATGCAAGAAAGCCTGCACACCCTTTGGCTAACATCTGGTGTGCTGCTAGAGATGAGAGGAGCTTCTGGGTCTTCTTCCTTGGCACTCCTGTGAACTCAAAAGTTGGCTCACCTTCTGGACTAAAAATTACTTTATTTCCGCGGTAGTCCATTGAGGCACTGTACTTGCTGAGGAAATCCATACCAAAAATGATATCGAAATCCTGCATGGCGAGAACTATCAGATTTACATATAGTTCTCGGTCTGTAACTCTAACCAGTACAGCTCGGAGCCACTGATTGGACTCCATGACTTCCCCAGAAGGTAGGGTTGTCAGAAACTTGGAGTTTATACTTTCTGTAGGCACTTGTAAACTACTGGCAAAAGGTATCGATACAAAAGAATGGGTCGCCCCAGTGTCAAATAGTACAGTAGCTACGTGCTGGAAAATAACTACTTGACCTGTTACGACCGTGGAGGCACTAGCAGCTTCTTCTTTGGTGAGGGCGAATACTCTGGCACCATCAAAGGCTAGGACTGGTGGGGCTTCTAACCTTCCTTGACTGATATAGGGTCCCTCCAATGCCGCTCCCATGTGGTGCAACTGTGCAGGCTGGCCTCCATATTGCAATGGCTGTGGCTGAGGTGCTTTGGATTTATTAGGACACTCTTTAGCCATGTGTCCTTCCTGACCACAGGAGTAACATCCAGTCTTACCCAAAAGACAGGCTCCTGGATGTGTTCTCCCACATTTGGGATAGGGAGGAAACTTTGTCTGCTTGTTTGCTGGCCCTCCCTTCTGGCCACCTCCTGTGTTCCACTGCTTCCTTTTACCTTTGCCTTTCCAGTTCTGCTTACTTGACTGTGACTTCTGACTTCCTGCTGTCTTGTCCTCTGTCTTCACTGGCTTATGTTGTGCTCGCTGTGCTTTGATGTTGTTCATGTAATGTTCAGCAATTAATGCTCTACTGATCAATTCTTCGCCAGCCGATGAGCTCCACCGCTCACGTTCGATGCTATCTGTGGTCTCGGCATTCCGAGCATCACCGACTCGCTCCTTCTCAGTACTCACTAGCTCGACAGACGAGCTAGTCTGTTGAACTTCTTGGTCGCTTCTCCAACAGGTCACCTTGTTTGAATTCTATAAACTCCTCGTAGTGCTTGTTGGTAATCTGTAGGTGGAAGAATTCTTCATAGAACTCGAACTGAAAATCTTGTCATCCGATCGGCTGCTCTCTTGGTCTTTATCCTCTCCCACCACATCCGAGCATCTCCGAAGACAGAAAGAGGCACCTTTGACTTCCGGCCAGTCAAGAAGCTCCATAGTGCTCTCTAGTGTTTTAAACCAAGCCTAGGCATCCCAGGCTCATCGTGCCTAAGAAGCTCTGGTTTCGGCTTGACTGATAAGATAAGCACGGTCTCGAGGTCTTGTGATGGCTCCGGGTGGAGTCTCGATTACCACTTGGAGCCTTTGCAGCGATGGAGGAGGGGAAGGCTGGCGGTTTGCCATCAGTTGGCAATCACTTGCCGCTTTCGCTACTTGCCTCGTGAGCAACTACTTCAGAAAGGTTGGGCTCAGTTGCTCTAGGCACTTCGTTCTCTCGAGCTGGCTCCTCAGTGTGAGTAGTACGGGGACGTCCTCTTCTTGCCATCTAATTATGCAAGGTAAAGGCTTGATATCTTACTTTAACCCTTCTAATCATACTTAAATATGAATAAAGAAAAGGGAAACTAAATCTTTTATCTTACTTTAGTACTCAAAAAGGAAAGTACTCTATACTGCAGTAAAAATAAGGAAAGCAGAAATAAGAAAGGAATTTAAATACTTTCTTACTTGGAGACGGCAAGGATGATGCTGATGAGTGTGTGATGCTGAAGAATGGGAACTGCTCTGATACCAACTGTAACAGACACCCTTCTTATCACTACTATTCTAAGGGCGACCGCTACCTCACTACTAACTATACTAAGGTTGTTCAAAGCAATAAAAACACTACTTGAAATTCCTGGAAAGGAATTCTGAATTAGAATTAACTTCCTACTACACATGCACGGTATACGACACAAGTGAAGCATGGCATCTTACTAAATTCATACATTGCTAACTGTAATTGCAAGCTAAGGACTTGTGTAGGAATTTAAACCGAATAATGAACATGGCATGCTACGGCTTCCAGCAACCAAAAAGAGAAAACTTCAACCATATCAAAAGCATATAAGCAAAAGAAACCGCCGACTACTAAACTTGTATGCATGTGTATACTTTTTGCATAATTCGGTCATGGCTGTCCCTACTAATACTGCATGCACAGCAATTCACTAACAACCAAACCTTCAACGATTAATAAGGAAACATTAAACCGCCTTTGTTGGTCTTTTTGCCAAGCATCAATTTAGCATAATGTCAACATTAATGAAGGTAGCACATTCCAGCAGAATCGAAAACTATAAATCCAGCAACCAAAACAGATCAATTTCATAATTCATGGCACCAATTAGAGTATTAAACAGATTATGGAACATGTAAGAAGGAATTAAACTAACAGGTGCAATTGGGAGGTACAAAACTGAGCAAAAACCAATTCTGTATCTGCTTAAGGAAATTGAACTACATCTGCACTTACTAATAGAATAAAATAGGACTAAATCTAATCCAACAATATAAAATAACATGTGCGGTCCCCTAATCTCTTTAGCAATTAAAAGAAAGCTTCTATTAAACTCTTATCAGATTCTTAACAAAAACTCATTTAAATCCTCTAGCAAGGTCCCAAGCTTCCATAGTTCCAAACATCACACACATCCTTCACGCATCTCCTTGTCGCCTTCCTTCGTATACTTTAGCTTTTCCTTTATCTGCGGTAGGAGGAAAAAAAAGATATAAAACGCTTAGTAAGTACTAATCTATCTCACAAAACTCGCAATGCATAAATGTAATGCAAAAGTACTGAAACTGAAATACTAAAGAAATCTGCATGTGCTCATGGTATACAGAAAATAAACTGGATACAAGTCATACTCACTAACTAGCAGGATAACAAGAAATTAATACTATAAGCTTAGAATTTCAGAAACTGACTTTTTATTTATTCTAAGCATGTAACTTGTTTCATTTCTTATATCCTTGTGTTAGAAATTAATCTTTTAATTCCTATCTTTTACTCACTTCTTCTTTCTTTCTTATTTCTTAACTTTTCTTTTCTTTACTTCTCTTTTCTTTGCTTTTCTTTTCTTTGGTTTTCTTTTCTTTGGGTTTTCTTTTCTTTGGGCTTTCTTTTCTTTGGGTTTTCTTTTCTTTGGGCCCAGGCTTAGTACCATCTCATGCGCGTTCCCTGATAGGTTGGAGTTGCGAGCCACCAATCCTAAAAGAGCAGACCTCGGTCTACCAGGGCCAAGACCTCGGAAATGGTCACCTGGATTTGTTTAACGACAAGCTCTTGGATGTCGGGTACTAGCCTCTTGTTTTTTTTTCTTGTTATCTTTCTTATTCTGATATTAAAAATGCCTTGGCATTTAATTAAGCTTTTGGTGTGCTTTTAATCCTAAACCATTTCCAAAAGAACATAGCTTCAGAAATTCTAAAACATGATAGTAGCATGGAAGGGAAGCTAATTTCAGCAACCTAAATCATGGTAACTCAACTAAAATACATAGAAATAGCATGACAACAGCATAGAATTCCTACACAGCAAGGTTTAAAGGAAACTTAGCATATTGTTCTGCACATTACAGTAACTAGCATGCATATTCAAACAAAGAAGCTGAGCATGTCAAATTCTAAGGGAAAGCTAACATAGGGTGTCTCTTGGTGCAGGAAATTCTAAAAACCTACTAATCCGAAACCATATGAATCTCAAAAGATGTTGAACTAGCATAGATGGTTGGAAACTAAAATGAAACCCAATGAAAATCCATCTGATGCAAATTCGACATACTGTCAAGCTACACGATCCAGTTGCAATCCCAATGGTAGGAAACAAAGGCATCATTAATCAAGGTTAAATCCACTACACCCTTTTTCCTTCCTAAAGGCCACGGCAGGTTCAACAAGAACAAGGAGAAACAAAAACTTGATCTCCTGCAAGCTTAGATTCGGCACAAACAATACTGCATGCTCAATCAAACAAAAAACTAGTTCTTGGAATCTCTGTGAAGCCCACGGCAGAACATCCAAAAGCCAAAATCTTCATAGCATGGTTCGGATTCAAGAAACTCGAGAAACAAGGAACGAAACCGAAAGATCGGAGCAACTCCTACCGCAGGTGAGTAGTACTTACTTGCTTCCTTGGACTTACAATCGGAGAAGAGGCCTCTAGGGTTTCGGCTAGCTTCAAATCTCGGCGTTCCTTTGTGTCCGCGTGCTCCCTTCGACGAGAGAAGCTCGGGTCCAAGAAGATCTCACGGAAGTGTCCTTGTCCGACCGCCGGAGGCGAAGCCCGAGCCGCGGCTGCGTTTTCGCCCGAGAGGAAGTCGGCGCCGCGAGAGAGGAAGGGATCGCGAGATTAGGTTACGGGAATAATTCCCTTCTCCCCTTAACTTATCCCTTTTATAACCTAGGTCTAACTTTGCCCTTTACTACGACTTATATATATCCGCTTCCTACTTATTAACAAACCGCGCGTAGCCCAGTTGGTTGGCTGCGTCCGATTAGGTCGGGTTCGGCCGGAGGTCTTGGGTTCGAGTCTCACCTTCAACGGTTTTTGTCACAACTTCTTTTCTTTTTGTAACCCTACCAAACGACCTCCAAAAATTACGTAAAAATACTCTAAAAATTCCTAAAAATCTCTAGAATATTTTAAAAGTATTTCCGAATATTTTTATGGACTTTTCGAACTTAAAATAGGGAAAATTGGGTCGTTACAAAAACAATCACGGGGTCTAACAATCTCCCCCTTTTTGATGTGCATCAACCCAAGTTCAAGTTAGGGTAAAACAAACAAGTAATGATTTAAAGAAATGATTAAACTACTAGTTTAAGCATAAATTTGCAATTAAAATAAATTGCAACATAAAATTTATTTCTATCTGACACCAATTTTTGAAAAGAATATCATTTTACAAAAATTCAAACGGAATGTGAAAATTTAACTTGTGCCTATCTCTCCCCCTTTGATCACAGCAAAAACGTGGTATAAAACATGTTCAAAATAAATTCTAAGTCTTTTGAAAGAATTTCAAACAAAAACAATTTAAGAATTTTTCTTAGTAAAACTTAGGTAAGACAATTTTCTTAAAAAAATTTCTAATTCAGAAGAAATCTTAACTTAGGCAAAAAAATATTATTTGAGAATTTTCCTAAGTAAAAATTTTATGCAAGAAATATTTTTCTAAGTTTAAAAATATTTTTGATGAATTAAAAAATGTTTTTTTAAAAAAACTTTCTAAAGCATTATTTAATTCTAATTTTAATGATTTTCTAGAAAGTTAATTAAACATTTTATTTCAATATGTTGGCTTCCAAGTCATGGCGAGGCACTAGGCCTTCTTGGTTATTGAGCAACAACCACTTCCTTAGACAAAACCTCATAAAGAAAGTCATTGTTTAATTTTCTCACTATAATCTCTAACTTAAAAATTTTTTTGATCTAGTAAAGATTTTGGAATCTAGTAAAGGTTCCCTCCTGTTGGATTAACCAAAAACATAGGGGGTAGATAGTTTCTAGGAACTTTTCTAAGTTGTCTCTAATATTTTCTAATATACCAATTTAATTTTTCATAAGCTCTAAGTTTTGATTTTGGAAATTTATTTAAGCATGCATGATTATTTTTTAATTTCAATTTTTAATTTTTTATTTTCTAATTTTAAATTATCATACATTTCTAGGGGGCATGTTTTTGCTAATTTAAATTTCAATTTAGCATTTTCTTTTTTTTTAATTTTGCTAGATCTTTCGTAAGCACTTTGATAAATTGAAAAGACTGAGTAGGGGTTAGAGCATGTACCTTACTTACCTCACTTGGTGATGCTCTCCCTTCATCACAGCTTTCTTCTTTTGATGATCCTCCCCCTTCATCTATGCTTATCTCCGAGCTGGTTTCTTCAAAAAGGTGGTTGGCCATCAGTGCTACTCCCGAGAAGACTTCGACTTTAGATTTCGAGGATGAAGATTCATCCCATGTAGCCTTCAAACTCTTGCGTTTAGAGGGCGTCGGTCTTCGAGACTTTTCCTTGTCTTTTTTCTTTAATTTGGGGCAGTCATCCTTGATGTGCCCTTCCTCGTTGCAGTTGTAGCATCGAACCATCCTTTTATTACGTTGATTCTTTCTTGACTGCGATCAAAATTTATTAGTTTTAAGAAATTTATTGAAATGTCTTACCAGTAGCACCGCTTTGGTTTCGTCGATCGTCGCTTCGGAGTCGAGATCATCCTTTTTGGCTTGTAGGGCAATGTTGAGGTTTGACTTCTCTACTTGTTTAGTCTCTGCAAGTCGAGACTCGTGAAGTTCGAAAGTAGAAAATAAACTTTCTAAACTACTTACCTCAAAGTCCTTAGAGATGTAGTAAGCATCTACTAAGGACACCAACTTTGGAGTTCTAGGGAAGGCGTTGAGCACATACCGGGTAGAGTCTTGGTTCGTTACCGATTCGCTGAGATTTGTCAGTTGCATTATCAACTCCTTGATTCTCGCTTGGAGTTGCGCTACCTTCTCGCCTGTGTTCATCCGAAAATTCGTCAGCTGAGTTTGGAGGATGTCCCGCCATGCTACTTCGCTTCTGAGTGTTGGTTGCTACTAGAAATATCATACCGGTTCCCCTATATAAAAATTTTGTACAAGTCCTGAACCATTCCTAACAACCTATTGTATTCTTTAGAAATTAAATTTGGAATCGCAAATAGAACTTAACATTATTGATTCCAAATTCAACTTATCTGTTCTTAGTGGTTAAGACTTGGATCGCAAACGATGCTTAACATTATTGATCCAAATCCACCTATGTTACAAATTCAATTAAATATTAATTTTAGAGATCGGCTTCCAGGTTAAACATGGCAAGGCACTAGGCCTTCTTGGGTATGGGAGCATCCACCACTTCTTAGACAAAGCCTTTCAACGAAATTTAATATTTAATTTTCTTATAGTAACCCTAGGTTTAACCAAAAAGAACAATCGAATCACAAGTTCGAAAAACAAAAGAAACACAAAATCGAAAACATAAATTTGATTACCTAGATTCATTAGGCTCTTGTGTTTGGTATTTTAAGATCTAAATAAAAGGATGAACTAGTTATGATGGGGAAATTAATAACTAGTTATACCTTTTGTAACTTATAGACCTCATGATCTTCTATCATATTCCTCTTCTTATCTCGAACATCGTGTGGGCGACGATCTACCGAGACGAGAATCCAACCAAGCCTCCTTCTTCTCCTTGTAAATTTTGGCCACCAAGAATCTCCTAGAGATGAAGGTCTTCGGCCACCAACCAAGCTCCAAGGGATGCAAAGAAACAAAGCCTCCTTTCTCTATTTCTTCTCCAAGCAAAATCCGGCCACCAAGGGTCTCCTAGAGAGTTGATGCCATCAGCCAAGGAGGAAGAAAAGAGGAAGAGGAAGAAGAGAGGGAGGGTCGGCCACCACAAGGAAGAGAAGAGAGGAATACTAGATGTATATTGTTATGAGGTGAGGTACCTCTACCCTCTCTTTTATATTCCTTGGTCTTGGCAAATAAGGAAAGTTTTAATAAAAAACTTCCTTATTTTCTTTGCCATAAAAAGGAAATTTTAATTCATAAAAAAAATTCCTTTTCTCTATCAATGTGGCCGGCCACCTCAATTCCTCCAAACAAGGAAAGTTTTAAACACAAAATTAAAACTTCCTAATTTATTTCCGGAAATTTTAAAATAAAAATTTCTCTTTAAAAATTCTCTTCATGGTTGGTTATAAAAGAAAACTTTTATAAATTAAATCTCTCTATTAAAACATGTGGATGATTACAAAAAGGAAAGTTTTCTCAAAATTAAAATCTTCCTTTCAATCTACAAATAAGGAAAGATATCAAATCTTTTCTCTTAATCTTTTGTAGAAACTATAAAAGGAAAGATTTAATTTTAAAACTCTCTTTTAAAATCATGAGGATGGTTACATAAATGGAAAGTTTTATCAAAAATTAAAATCTTCCTTGTAACTACAAATAAGGAAAGATATCAAACTTTTCTCTTAATCTTTTGTAGAAAACTATAAAAGGAAAGATTTAAATTTTTAACTATCTTTTAAAACTATGGCTTCCATATAAGAAAAGATTTTAAAAAATAAAATCCTTTTAATTTATTTTGGCCGGACACCTAAGCTTGGATTCAAGCTAGGGTTGGCCACCAACTCACCTTGGTTTGGCCGACCCTAGCTTGGGTTCCAAGCTAGGCTTGGCCGACCACCTTAAGGTGGGTATGAGTGGGTATAAGACTTTATAAATAAGAGGCTACGACAGGGACCGAGAGGAGAAATTGGTTTTGGTTTCTCGATGAACTTGAGCTTCCCGTGTTCGCCCCGAACACCCAACTCGAGTTCATCAATAATATCTCATTCCACTAAAGAGTTATTATTGAACTATCGCACCGATCCCATATTACTATATGGGCTCATTCTTATCATGAGTATGTTAGTATTCCTATGTTTAAGATATAGAATGTCCACTAATTAAATGAGTTATTGACAACTCACTTAATTAATATCTAGCTCCAAGAGTAGTACCACTCAACCTTATCATCATGTCAGACTAAGTCCACCTGCAGAGTTTACATGACAATCCTTATGAGCTCCTCTTGGGGACATCATCATCCTAGATTACTAGGACACAGTTTCATTTTATAATCAACTACACACCATATAAATAATATCATTTCCCAACTTATCGGGCCTATTGATTTATCGAACTAAATCGCACCCTTTGATAAATTAAAGAAATGAATATTGAGTATATGTGCTTGTTATTATATCATGATTAAGAGCATATACTTCCATAATAACAAAGGTCTTATTTTTTTATGCAGTTAGTATAAAAAGAATTTACCTTAAATGATTCTGCTCAATACACTCAGGGTGTACTAGTATAATTTATCAGTCAAGATAAACTAATACCTAATTACACTACGACTATTCCAATGGGTTGTTCCTTTCCATCTCAGTCGTGAGTTACTGTTTATAATTTATAAGGAATTGATAACATGATCTTCTGTGTATGACACCACACACCATGTTATCTACAATATAAATTAATTGAACAACTATACTTAGCATATAAATATAGACATTTGACTAATGTGATTTTTTATTTCAAAATAAATGTTTACAAAAGCTAGGCTTTTAGTATACACTCTAACAATCTCCCACTTATACTAAAAGACTATGCTACCATATACCCTGCCAAACATCTGATTCCCAACCCCTCAACATGCCCATCAAAAACTCTTGCCTTAAGGGCCTTAGTGAAAGGATCTCCCAGGTTATCATCTGATGCTATCTTGGCGGCAACAACTTCTCCTCGTTATACGATGTCTCGTATTGGGTGGTACTTGCGCTCTATGTGTTTACTTGCCTTATGGTCTCGTGGTTCCTTCGAGTTTGCTACTGCACCACTTATTAATACACTGTAATAATTTTGGGAAAACCAGGAATCACATCTAAGTCCATCATGAAGTCTGTGAGCCATATAGCTTTTATAACTGCCTCAGAGGTTGCCACATACTTAGCTTCCATGGTGGAGTCTGAAAAGCATCTATGCTTATCATTCCTCCATTGTTATGCTTAACCTCCTAAAGTAAACACAAACCCCCGAGGTCAACTTACTATTATACCTATCTGATTGGATGTCAAAATCCGTGTATCCCATAGGGAGAAAATCATCTGCCTTGTAAACTAGCATATAATCTCTAGTCCCTCTAAGGTACTTTAATATATGCTTTACGACAATCCAGTGTCCCGGTCCTGGGTTACTTTGATATCTGCTAACCATGCCAATGGCAAAACAGATATCTGGTCTCATGCATATCATACATTAGGCTTCCTATAACTGAAGCATAAGGAACTGCCTTCATTTCTTCTATCTCTTTTGATGTCTTCAGAGACATATCTTTAGATAAATATACTCCATGCCCAAAAGGTACAAAAACCTTTCATGGAGTCTTGCATGCTAAAATGAGCTAGGATAGTATCGATATATGAAGGTTGGGATAAGCACAACATTCTTTTTTTGTGATCCCTTATTACTTTGATACCGAGAATATGTGCGCATTCACCCAAGTCCATCATATCGAATTGCTTGGACAACCATACCCTTACTTCTGACAATACTTTGATATTGTTTCCAACTATCAAAAATATCATCTACGTATAATACAAGAAATACCACCACGTTTTCATCACACTTCTTATATACACAAGACTCATCCGGATACTGAATAAATCTATACAACTGGATTACTTCATTAAATCGGATGTTCCAAGATCTTGAAACTTGCTTCAGTTCATAAATAGACCGATTTAGTTTGCACACTAGATGCTCTTTGCCTTTTTCAATGAACCCTTCTGGTTGCTTCATATGGATGTTTTCTTCAAGACATGACCACCGGTGAAAAAGTTTTCTCAAAATTGATTCCCTCTTTCTGAGTGTACCCTTTCGCAACAAGCCTTGCTTTGAAGGTTTCCACCTTCCTATCTATCCCTCTTTTCCTTTTGTAGATCCACTTACATCCAACGGCTTTTACACCATTTGGTGGTTTTACAAGCTCTCAGACCTTGTTAGAATACATAGATTCTATTTCAGAATTCATCGCTCTTTGCCAAGATACTGCATCTATATCTTGGAGTGCTTTGTCATATGTTCAGGATTCAGGTTCATGTTTACCTGGGACCAAGTCCGACGACTCTCCCCAAAAATATGAATCTTTCAGGTTGCCTAACAACCCTCCCACTACGATGAGGCACTGTCGGTTGTTGTGTATCATTTGTGCTACGTGTTGCAGTTTCTTGTGATATTTCATCTTGCACTGTTGGTACTAAAGTAGGCGTGTCCTCTCTCATTTCTTCTAGAATAATTTTACTCATAGGCTTATGGTTCATTACATAATATTCCTCTAAAAATCGAGCATTGGTGCTAACAATGATCTTCTGATTTTTAGGATTATAAAATAAACCACTTTTCGTTCCCTTGGATATCGTACAAACAGACAAACTTCTGTACGTGATTCTAACTTGTCAGTATCTCCCTTTAACAGATGTGTTGGACTACCCCATATCCGAATATGACTCAGACTAGGCTTACGTCCATTCCACAATTCTATGGGAGTAAAGGGTACTGATTTAGAAGGTACCATATTCAGAATGTGCATTACTGTTTCCAGAGCATATCCCCAAAATGAATTTAGTAATTTTGAATAACTCATCATCGATCTAACCATTTCCATAAGAGTCCTATTCCTTCGTTCTGCCACACCATTCTGTTGGGGTGTTCCAGGTGCAGACAATTGGGATTGAATCCCGGCCTCTGATAAGTAATTCCTAAACTTTCCAAAGAGGTATTCACCACCATGATCAGACCGTAGTGTTTTGATACTTTTACCATGACGTTTCTCCACATCAGCCTTGTACTCTTTGTGTAGGACCATTGGGCCGGCTAGAAGGGGGGGGGTTGAATAGCCCTGAATAAAACACAACCCTTTCTCGAACAATTAAGCTAACACTTGAAAAATATATTAAGCAGAAAATAAAGCATAAAAACGAGGCACCGGATTTGACTTGGTTACAACCGGGGAGGTTGTTAATCCAAGGAAGATGGTTGCACTAAGAACTCCTTCAGGCGGAGAAGCCTCATTTACAGCAGTGTAGGCACAAAAAGAAAGAAGCTAATCAAAGCAGTGGAAGCACACAAGTGTTGTTACAATTTCTGAACTGATGAAAAGCTTCTGGACCAAGGCTATATTTATAGCCTTGGTCGGGGCGCCTGGAAGGGTTCCGGGCGCCCTGGGGGGATAAAACTTTATCCCCCAACGTTCAGATCGCATAAATCGCGATCCTGGTCAAAATCAGGGTCCGGGCGCCCGGAAGGGTTCCGGGCGCCCCGGAGCCCAAAGTCAACAGCGTTGACTTTTTCGCCCGGGACCTCTTCTCTGGTTCAGTCCCTCCTCAGTTCGGTTCTTCTCCTCCGGATCCGCTCGCTTGGGTGATCTCTGCCATCCGGAAAAGGGCTCACCCGAACCCAACTTCCGGTCTCCTCGAGCGAGCTTTCCTCCGGCTTCTCGTCTCTCAGAATCGCTGCGTGTTTCCTTCTCGTCCGCTGGCGTACTCATCCGCAGTCTTCGTCCCTCGGACGCATCGCGTGCCGTCCTTCTCGCTAGCTGCGTCTCTTGCTCCCCAAGCAATCTTCCGCTCCGACTTTCGTCCCTTGGAACCACCGCACGCTTCCTTCTCGTCCGCCGGTGTACTCTTCCGCAGCACCTCGTCCCTCGGACTGCCGTCCTTCTCGCTAGCTGCGTCTTCCACTCGACTACCTGTGCTCCTAAGCTCCTGCACACTTAGACACAAGGTTAGAAATACACAGGACCTAACTTAACTTGTTGATCACACCAAAACACCCATGGGGTTCCAACAATCTCCCCCTTTTTGGTGTGATCAACCCAAGTTAAGCTAGGGTTAAAATAGACATTAAATAAAATTAAGTAAATTAACTTAATTTGCAATTTAAGTACAAAAAGATAGAAAAAATTAAATCTATCTACCTCCCCCTAGACTTATACTTTCCCTTCTCCCCCTTTGATCACAAAAAATGGGGTTCCAAGAAAAACAATCTAAGGGTTAAAGACTTAGAAAAAGTATTTCTAAAAAAAAAAATTTCTAAGTTTTTAAGAAATTTAGAAAATTTTTCTAAGTAATTTAAGCTGAGATTTCTAGTTTCAGGAAAAAAGTTCTTAACTTAGAAAAAAATATTTTTTGAGAATATTTCTAAGTAAAAAAAAAATCCAAAAAAAAATTTTGAATTTAAAAAAATCTTAACTTACATTTTTAAGTATATATTTTTTAAAAAAAATGACTTAGTCAAAAAAAATTTCTAAGTAAGTCAATTTCTAATTTGAAATAAAATGTTTTGAATAACCTTTTTCAAGCACTAATTAATTCTTGTATTAATGCTTCATTAGTAAGTTAATTAAACATTTATTTCAATATTTTGGCTTCCAGGTCGTGGTGAGGCACTAGGCCTTCTTGGTTATTGGAGGAACAACCACTTCCTTAGACAAAGCCTCACAAAGAAATTCTTTGTTTAATTTTCTCACTTAAAGCGCTAATTTTAGTTTTAAAATTAATTTAAGCATGATTTAGGAACCCAATATAGGTTCCAACCTACTGGATTAACTAAAAAGTTTTTAGGGACATATTTTCTTGAAATGTTCCTAATTTGTCCCGGGTGAAATTTAAAGTACCAATTTAAATTATTAAATTTTCTAAAATTGGTTTTAGATGAACATGCATAGTTTTTTAAGTTATCTATTTGAATTTTCAAATTTTGATTCTCTAATTCCAATTTTTCATTTTTTAATTTTAATTTATCTAATTCTTCTAAGGGACAAGACTTAGCTAGAATTACTTTTAAATTTTTATTTTCACTTTCTAATTTGCAACAGTCTTTTGTTAAAAGTTTAACGAACTTAAACATTTTATCGGGAGGAAGAGATCGTACCTGACTTACCTTGTTGATCTCGTTGTCCATTTCTCCCCCTGAGCTGCTGCTTTCTTCCGACGTGTCTCCCCCTTCATCGATGCTCTCGATGCTCATTTTGGAAGAGCTTGAGTCGCAGTCGTCGTCTTGATGGCTCGCCATCAGTGCGAGTCCAAAGAATGCTTCGACTTTCGATTCGGACGACGTATCGTCCCACGTCGCCTTCAGGGCCTTTCGTTTCTGGATAGGCTTCTTACCCTTCTCCTTGTCTTTGTTCTTTGTCCTTGACGTGCCCTTCTTCGTCGCAGTGGTAGCAGCGGATCGTCCTCTTCTTCTTCCCCTACGGATGGTTAGTAGATCTAGATTTACAAAGTTTCTTGAATCTTCTTACCATCATTACCATTTCCTCGTCGTCGAGAGAGGATTCCGACTCAGGTTCGTCTCTCGAAGCTTTGAGGGCGACGTTGTTCTTGGGCTCCTTCATTTATGCACATCTTGACTCATGGACTTCAAATGTTGAAAAAATTCTTCTAATGAAATTTTTTCTAAGTCCTTAGAAATGTAAAATGCATCTACTAGTGATGCCCATTTTAAATTTCTCGGAAATGAATTTAACGCGTACCTGAGCGAATCTCGGTTACTTACCTTTTCTCCGAGATTCGTGAGTCCGGTGATGATTTCTTTTATTCTTGAGTGCAGATGTGCGACTGTCTCGTCTTCCCCAAGTCGCAGGCTGGTGAGCTGATTGCGAAGCAGATCTCTTCTAGCGAGCTTGGCTTCGGACGTCCCTTCGTGCAACTCAAGGAACTTTTCCCAAAGTTCCTTTGCGGAGTTGTATTTACCGATCCTGTTGACTTCTTGAGGCGGAAGAACGCTTAGCAGATGGTACTCTGCTTTGCCGTTCGCCACGAAGTCGGCCTGCTCCTTTTTTGTCCATTTATCTATTTCCTTGTCCTCTGGAGCTTCAAAGCCAAATTTCATTGTTAAAAATAATTCAATATCTGTTGTAAGAAATACCTGCATCAGTTTTTTCCAAGTAGCGAAGTCCCCTTCATATTTCGGTGGGTGGATGCTTGATCCGACCATAGTGTTGCTTCGTTCGGCGGTTAGTCCTCCTGAAGCGCCTCGGCTCTGATACCACTTGTAGGACCGTTGGGCCGGCTAGAAGGGGGGGGGGGCGTTGAATAGCCCTGCAAGAATCAAAACGCAAACACCCTTTCTCGAACAATTAAGCTAACACTTGAAAAATAGATTAAGCAGAAAATAAAGCATAAAAATGAGGCACCGGATTTGACTTGGTTACAACCGGGGAGGTTGTTAATCCAAGGAAGATGGTTGCACTAAGAACTCCTTCAGGCGGAGAAGCCTCGTTTACAGCAGTGTAGGCACAAAAAGAAAGAAGCTAATCAAAGCAGCACACAAGTGTTGTTACAATTTCGAACCGATGAAAGCTTCGGACCAAAGCTATATTTATAGCCTTGGTCGGGGTTTCGGGCGCCCTGGGGATAAAACTTTATCCCAAGTCCGCTGGCGAAAATCGCGATCCTGGTCAAAATCAGGGTCCGGGCGCCCGGAAGGGTTCTGGGCGCCCCGGATGGCTCCGGGCGCCCCGGACTGTTCCGGGCGCCCCAGAGCCCAAAGTCAATAGCGTTGACTTTTTCACCCGGGACCTCTTCTCTGGTTCAGTCCCTCCTCGGTCTGGTTCTTCTCCTCCGGATCTGCTCGCTTGGGTGATCTCTGCCATCCGGAAAAGGGCTCACCCGAACCCAACTTTCGGTCTCCTCGAGCGAGCTTCCCTCCGGCTTCTCGTCCCTCGGAATCGCTGCGTGTTTCCTTCTCGTCCGCTGGCGTACTCATCCGCAGTCTTCGTCCCTCGGACGCATCGTGTGCTGTCCTTCTCGCTAGCTGCGTCTCTTGCTCCCCGAGCAATCTTCAGCTTCGGCTTTCGTCCCTCAGAACCACCGCACGCTTCCTTCTCGTCCGCCGGTGTACTCTTCCGCAGCACCTCGTCCCTCGGACTGCCGTCCTTCTCGCTAGCTGCGTCTTCCGCTCGACTACCTGTGCTCCTAAGCTCCTGCACACTTAGACACAAGGTTAGAAATACACAGGACCTAACTTAACTTGTTGATCACACCAAAACACCCATGGGGTTCCAACACTTTGAACTTATCAAAGCATTCAGACTTGCGGCACATCAAGTAAATATATCTATATCTCGAATAATCGTCTATAAAAGAGACAAAATATTCGAAATCACCTCTTTCCTGGATAGACATAGGACCACACAAATCAGAATGAACCAGTTCCAACACATCTTTGGCTCTATACCTCTTGGCCTTAAAAGGTCTCTTGGTCATTTTTCCTTCCAAGCAAGATTCGCAAGTTGGAAAGTTTTCCAACACTAATGAACCCAAGAGTCCTTGGAATCCTACTCAAGTTAATATGACCAAGCCTTAGATGCCAAAGATATATTTAGTTCATTTCCGAAGGTTCCTTTCTCTTATTAGAATTAGAAGATGTGTTATTAATTTCTATTTGTTGTATCATGAGAGTTATTGGATTTAGAGTGTACAAATTGCAAACGAACGTACCAGAACAAATAACTTCCCTATTTATCTTGATAACATCTTTGTTATCATAAATAGACAGAATATCCATCCTTGTATTGTTTAGAAACTGAAATCAAGTTCTTTCTTAAACTTGGTACGTAAAGACAATTTCTTAAAACCAATATTTTATTCCTATAAACATCTCCCACTGCACAGCTGCTACTTTTGTAGCATTGCCCATGTAAACAGTGATTTCTCCTTCGTGTAGTTGTCGGGTTTCCTGGAACCCCTGCAATGATTTGTAGACATGATCAATGGTTATCATATCTACACACCAGGTATCGGTAGATAACACCACTAAACATGTTCCAACTACTAGAGAATAAGATATACCTATATTGTTCTCTTCTTACGAGGATAGTCCGCCTACAAATGTCCAGATTGCTTGCACATGAAGCACTTGCCTTTTGGCTTCTTCATTCCTGCTTTTAGTCCAGTACTTAGAGATCATACAGTCTTGCCTGTCAGCCTGATTCTAGTGTCCGAAGAGTTTCTTGAGATTACACATCATGTCATGGTCTGATGCTGATGTTGTAGCACATTTGATATAAAAGCCAAATGTAACTCCGCGCTATCTCATCTGCCTTGACCCATTTCTTATGATACTCAATCTCCTCTTCACTAGAATCACTATTAGGCACATTAAGGCAGACCTCTAATAGTACAAACTTATAGCTTTCAGCAGTTAGGACAATGTCCAGGTTTCTTTTCCAATCTATATAATTTGGACCAGTAAGTTTGTTCTCTTTCAGTATAATAGTCAGTGGGTTGAAAGTCATCCTAAGAATCACAAAATAAACTTTTGGTCAAGACTCTAAATATAGAATAATATTGATTCTCAAACAATATTATTTAAATTTACCAACACCTCAAAACACTGTGAATTTTACATGCCACATTAGTGTGGACGTATACAAAATCAAATATTTATAAGAGGAGGGTCTTACCCATTAATTTTATTATCTTGTCATCCTAACTTTATGACAAATAAAATTAATAGTTGATATTCCTTTGGTCACACAAATAATAGCAGTGACTCCATTGGGGAGGATAGTATTAAATGTGCCTAAGTGTATATCATTACTTGATGCTTAGTTCATTAAATAGGATTGCGCCCCTTCAGTTGGAGAAGATCACACGCTCGTAAATAATTTCCTATAACCATCCATAAAGGAAGTTTGATCTAATGATATGCAAACAAACTCGTCCATTGTGGAGGGAGGCACTCAGAGCCAACACGCAAGTTTGTTGCAGCACTTACAAACCAGTAATGGAGACCATAGAATTTATTTACTAATCCCTCTCCCACTTAGTTATTTAAGGTGAGGAATTTTAACCATGCATACACACATCACAGCAAATAAAGCAATAAATATGGAAAAACAATTTTCCAACTATTATGGACTTTTCCATCACTGTCCTCCGTATGCTGCCAACCCTAGCTGCAACCATCTTTAGCCACTGCAATCGGGTCTAGTCGCCGCATCTATCTTGCTTCTTTTTCTGCCGCGCCTCTGGTCCACAAATAGTACCACACCTCGCAAGGATACGATCCGCGACAAAAATAGAATTTTACATATATCGATCCTATATTCCACAAAGGAATGTACATATAATCTAGATCGAAACAAAAATGTAAAATCCTAAAACTAATGCAGCTCTTGCTATATTTAATACATACAATCATGCACACACACAAAATCTCCTTGACATGTCCAAGGGTCCAATCACGCACAATCTCTATAAGCCATAATAGTTGGAGCCTGCAACCACAGAGTTAGCATATCCTACTATTATCCTACCTAAATTATGAATGACATGTGCATAATTAAACTAAAAACCAAACACACAGAGGCAAACCCTAGCTCTGATACCAATTGTTGGTTGCTACTGGGAATATCGTACCGGTTCTCCTGTATAAAAATTTTATACAAGTCCTGAACCATTCCTAACAACCTATTGTGTTCTTTAGAAATTAAATTTGGAATCGCAAACAGAACTTAACATTATTGATTCCAAATTCAACTTATCTGTTCTTAGTGGTTAAGATTTGGATCGCAAATGATGCTTAACATTATTGATCCAAATCCACCTATGTTATAAATTTAATTAAATATTAATTTCAGATATCGGCTTCCAGGTTAAACATGGTGAGGCACTAGGCCTTCTTGGGTATGGGAGCATCCATCACTACCTAGACAAAGCCTTTCAACGAAATTTTATATTTAATTTCCTTATAGTAACCCTAGGTTTAACCAAAAAGAACAATCGAATCACAAGTTTGAAAAACAAAAGAAACATAAAATCAAAAACATAAATTCGATTACATAGATTTATTAGCCTCTTGTGTTTGGTATTTCAAGTTCTAAATAAAAGGATGAACTAGTTATGATGCGGAAACTAATAACTAGTTATACCTTTTATAGCTTATAGACCTCACGATCTTCTGTCGTATTCCTCTTCTTATCTCGGATGTCGTATGAGCGACGATCTACCGAGATGAGAATCTACCCAAACCCCCTTCTTCTCCTTGCAAATTTCAGCCACCAAGAATCTCCTAGAGAAGAAGGTCATTGGCCACCAACCATGTAACGACCCGCCTTCTACTAACTAAGCTGTAAGGCCGATCGTCACATTATGCTGTGCTAACTATTCCCTGACCATCACTAAATCTAGATGCGGAAGCTGTACTAATTAAAACTTTGCTAAACTATTATCATTTCTTGATTCTATATGTGCTAAGGGATGTAATCTAAACTATTCATGACATGTTTTACATTCCCCCATGGTCAAGGAACTGGGCTGAGGATTTCTGGCTGTTATCAGGCCTCCCAATCGATCCATTGATTGATTGGAATGGTCGAATCGATCCAGTGATCTATCCAGCATGCTACTGTATGCTGAACTTGGGTTGGATCGATCCAGCACGCTACTGTGCTCGGGGCGATATTCTGGATCGATCGGCTGATCGATCCAGACTGGCCAATCGATCCAGTGATCGATCCCAGAGCCTTCTGTTCGCGACAGAATTTGCTGGATCGATCGAATGATCGATCCAGAGGCCTACTGTTCGTGAGACAAGTTGCCCAGTCGATCGTTCGATCGATTGGAAACCCTCGAATCGATCAGCTGATCGATTCAAGTTTCTGATTTCGTGCCAAAGATCTGATTTCAGCACTGTCTCGTGCCAATCACATACAATAACTCCAATAATGACTAAGAAATATCCTACTGATAAATAATTGATATTCTAACATGACATAGTTCACTAGTGCATAGCATTTGAACATTCTAAGGTGTGGAATAATAAAATACTAAAAGGTTCTAATGCTTAAAACAAAGCTCGCTGAAATTCCCTAAGATCTTTATTCCAAGCTCCATCCACACACATCTTCATCGTTGCATTGACCTCCAGCCTCCGCTAGTCCATTTTTCCTTTACCTTTGTCTGCAGTATAAGGAAAAAGTATCTGTAAGCTTGAGAGCTTCGTAAGAAACCATCTACCTCACTAAAATATGCATACGATGTAATTCATGATTTTAAAACATGTTATTTGAAATACATACTGAATATGCTAAGCATGGCATGGCATACAACACATAGAAAGCTAACCTGATAATGGCAATAACAGCTAATCATAAACTATCACGTTGTATCAACAGAAAACTAAACTGATAGAAAAGCTGAACTGAGCAAATTCTAGTTAATGATAAAGCTGTACTGAATTCACCTAACTATTTTGTGAGAGTCTGAAAACTGTATATATATATATATATATATATATATATATATATATATATATATATATATATATATATAGGTGAAAATACTAATCATGCTGTTGATGGGCCCGGCAACTGTACGTGCTATGCGCGCATCCCTAACTAGACCCGGGTTTGCAAGTCCTGAATTTAGTAGGGTTTACTAGGTTATCTGAACCTAGGGACGACTGTGGGAGCCCAACCCAATGGATATCTAATCCAGTACAGTGCCACTGAGAAAGTAAAATACTGAACATAAGCTAATAAATTCTTGTCTTGCTTTTACTAGGTTGTCTAAACCCAGAACTAGGTTATCTAAACCTAGAGGCGACTGTGGGAGCCCACCCATTGGACATCTAGTCCTGTGAAAGCTGATGCAAGACTAAATAAGTTGTAAAAATGCTTCTATTGCATTTATCTAAGCTACTAAAATGCCTAAGTTGCATTTCACTGTGCTAAACAATTTAATCAAACACTTGGTATGCGCTAATTCGCATCCTTTGTGTCGAAAGTCTACATACTACTAAACTAAAACATGGAATTCACACGAAAGCTACTTATACTGCAGGTGAGGGGTTTCTTACCTCGTGCGCTAGTTTTCTTACGAATCTAGTCGCTAGTTTTCCGGTGGAGATTATCTTCTCGACGATCTTCTCGCGTCTATGCGTTCTTCTCGCGGAGAGGAGCGTCCTCGTATCCCTTATGTCGTCGGGAGGTGCTCCTAGAGCCCTTGGCTTGGTGCGCCGAGAGAAGGAGGAGGAGAGGAAGGGGTCGGCGGAAACTAGGGTGAGGAAGGAGATAAGTCACGTTAAAAATAAAACGCCTCACTTAATTCCCTATTTATATTAAGGAATTAATTCCGCCAAACTCTAACTTAAATAAAATTGTTTCCCTTTCCTTTCAGCACGACCCTGCTGGGTTCACTTGGTTACTAGAGTCCGCTATAAGTCGTAGGACCCAATAAGTCTCGGGTTCAATTCCCGCGTAGGCTATTTTTGTTTTCTATTTATTTTTGCTACTTCCGCTACTCCAAAAATTCTGTAAAAATATCCTAAAATTCCAGAAAAATACTAGGATATTTCTAATAATTATTTTGAGAATTTTTGGGCATTACAATCCCCCATACCTTATAAAAAGTTCATCCTCGAACTTAGAATAACTCTGGGTATTTCTGTCTCATGCTGGCTTCTGTCTCCCATGTTGCCTCTTCTGCTGTGTGATTTTGCCAAATGACTTTTACTAATAGTATCTCCTTGTTCCGCAATTTCTTAACTGCTCGGTCTATTATCTGAATAGGCCGACTATCATAGCTGAGGTCTTCGCGGACTAGTACCGACTGGGGCTCAATCACCTGGGTGACATCTGGGATATGCTTCTTCAGCATAGAGACATGAAATACATTATGGATGACTGACATCTCTTGGGGTAGCTCAAGCTCATATGCTACCTTGCCAAGTCTTCTGCTGATAAGGTATGGTCCCACATATCTGGGACTTAGCTTGCCCTTCTTCCCAAAACGCATTACTCCCTTCATGGGAGCTACTCTGAGGAACACTGAATCCCTAACTGAAAACTCTAAAGGCCTGCGCCGTGTATCAGCATAGCTTTTCTGGCGGCTCTAAGCTGTCTCTATCCTCTGGCGGATCTGCTGTATAGCTGCTGTGGTATCTGCTACTAGATCTGTCTGAAGCTCTAGTTCTTTCTGTTCACCACTCTCATACCAGCAGATTGGAGATCTACACCTCCGCCTATAGAGAGCCTCGTAAGGTGCCATACCGATGGTGGCCTGATAGCTATTGTTGTATGCAAACTCTGCTAAGCTCAGATATTTGCACCAACTTCCCTTGAAGTCTAGGGCACATGCTCGGAGCATATCTTCGAGTACTTGATTCACTCGCTCTGTTTGACCATCTGTCTGAGGATGGAAGGCTGTGCTAAACTTTAACTTAGTGCCCAACGCTGACTGTACACACTCCTAGAAGTGTGATGTGAATCTGCTATCTCTGTCTGATATAATGGTTCGTGGGACTCCATGTAGTCTAATGATCTCCTTGAGATACAACTGTGCTAGCTGTTCCATGGAGTAGGATATCCTTATAGCTAAGAAGTGGGCTGATTTAGTCAACCTGTCGACTATTACCCAAATGGTATCAAAACCATTCGTGGTTCTGGGTAATCCCACTATGAAATCCATAGAAATGTCTTCCCACTTCCATTCTGGGATCTGAGTAGGCTGCAGATGTAAAATACCGAAAATAGGCGAATATTGATAAGAGAATTTTTTGGAATTTTTGAAAATTTTCTGGGAATTTTTCGGAGATCGTATGGATGAGTTTACGGGGATAAAACTGGGCCCCGGGAAAGCATGTTTAAGGTACCCCATTTAAGTGAGGAAAAGTTGTTTTTCTTTTCCTTTTTATTTGCTTTTTCTTTTACTCTTATTTCTTTCCTCCTCCGCCGAATCTGTGCGTGCCCTAATCCCTTGACACCGTCTCCTCCTAGCCGGCGCCGCACTTCCCCTCCTCCTCCTTTCCTCTCTTCCTCCGCCGGTTCTCCCATTCCACTTCCTCTTCTGGCCGACGCCGTTTGAGCCCTAGCCATCTTCTCTGTCGCGGCTTCTCCACTCGACGGCGTCGCCAACCGCAGTGCCGCCTGCCTCCTCCACGCTGTGCTCTAGCCGGAAACCGGTTGCCACCCTCCATCTCGAGTTAGCCGAGTAGAGGCCACTGCGACGCTTGAGCCACCGCCGACCCCTCTCCTAGCCTCCAGCTGCTGTGCCCTAGATTTTTCTTGCCGCCGGCCGAGACTTCTTCCTGCACGATCCAGCATAGCGACGCCAAGCGATTGCCGGCCGCCTCCTCTGTGCTGTGCCTTTGCTAGTCACCGGCGCCTGTTGCCCCTCGCCGTGGAGATCCCAGTGTCGCTGCTCCTCACTGTGCCATAGTTCTTCCTCTGCGCGCCATTGCCGATTGCCTCCTCTTGGCCTTGACCACGCCAGCGCTGAGACTCTTCATCACCGGCACAGCCACAGCAGGCTCCACCTTTCCAAGCTCTAGCACTGACCCTCACCACGACTTGACATTGACCCAGGGTGGTTGTGATTTTGCTGGCAGCCATATCAAGCATAGTCTAAATCCTAATTCAGCGGGCTCGTCGATTTGCCGTGAGCTATCGCCGGAAAGGGTTAGGTATTGTTAGATCAGGTACAACTTTAAATTTATCGGAGTTCTGGGTGATTGATCTATACTTAGCTGGCTGTTAATTTTGGTTTGATTTGGAATATAGGAATTATATTTGGAGAATTTTAGTTGGATGACAGCAGCTCCATTGGTTTCGGCTACCCTTTCTAGCAGCAATTCATGAAGGGCTACGTGTAGAGATTGAGGTGAGTTTTATTCAGCTTTCGGGTTGATGTAGAGTGATGACACCTAGTAGTTAATTGTTTTGATTTGATTGAGGAGTTAGATGCTCCAAATTAAGATTTATAATTGGATTTGGATTTAGATTAGCTTCTTGGAGATTGGATCTAGCTAATTAATTTATATGTAATTAGCTAAATCGGTATACCATGTATTACAGGACTTTGACGCGAGACGAGCATCTTGACATCAGATTGGACCGGATACGATCCTCTTATTGGAGGCGGGTACCTCTTGACTTATCTTTTATGATATCGTCATTTGGATATGCATAGTACTTTATAGCTGCAAGCAATGAACATGTTTGTCTTTGGTATGTCACTGTTTGATATCCATAGCATGTTAGGTTTGTCGCTTGTTATGTATCCGTGCTTATATCTCGTGATTTGTTACCATGAGTATCTTATTGCCATGAGTACTTTATTACCATGAGTATCTTAGTTTCTAGAGTGACATACCATGCTTTACCGAGGTTAGGACTAGGCTCTGGATTTTTGTTTCTGGCATATGTATCCAAATTATCTGATATTTAGATTTTTATGCCATGCCTGGATTGTGTATTTCTATTAGTATATCATATATGATTCGTGTACCTAGACCTTGTGGCTTTGATCTGTGCATATTGTTGGTACATATGCTATGGAAGGGGGATAGGTTTGGGATCTAGGTTGTTATACCATAGAGGACCTGTATACCCTAGATCCGTGGATTTGACCTACTGATACTGTGGTACCCATATTATGTATATATGGATTTTTCTATGCTGATCAGGATATTCCATACTTATTATATTTAGAACATAGGTTTTTGATATTCTATCTGACCTGTGTACTCTAGATCTTGGTATGTGACCATCGATTTTACAGTACTCATTTTGTATATATGGATATGGTTATGTTGATCAGTTTATGACTATGCTTAGTGTCATGCATCATGATTGCATACTGTGCGATTGTCGGCTCCACTATGGTTGAGCACATCGCCAGTTACATGTATTGCACACACCACCACTCATGGATTAGTGGTATATCAGGCAGGTGTGTGGCGGTTCTGCTGTTTGGCTCCGTTGGTCAGGTGACTCAGCGTGGTAGCCAGCAGACAGTTCCACTCTGTTTGGCTCCGCTGGCATTTAGTGTAGCAGCGTGGTAGCCGACAGACGGTGGACTCGGTTGGTCAGGTGACTCGGCGTGGTAGCCGGCAGAGATACCTCCCCGTCTTCGTACCTGGAGATGAGAGCATTGAGCTCCCATTTATGATTTGGGGTCGGAGGACGAGTACTCGACAAAGATCCCGCCCACTCGGTCACTCATCGGGAGCAAGTGACGCAGAGTGTACTGGTTGTCACTCTACCCACTGGTCTCGCCATTTGTGTGTGAGAGGACTGAGGGGTGACAGGACGCATCATTAGCATCATATGCATTGATGTATTTATATTCTTGTGATTGTGTTTGCTGCATTTGGTTGTTGCATTTTGGTTGGATGCATACCTTTGACCTGCATACAGGATTATTGACACTTTCGGTTTGACGACCCTTTTGTCTGGATAGGAGTTCCTGGTGAGTACAGCTTCCTTAGTTACCTTTCAGTTTTGCATATTCCCTATATATGATTAGGAAGCTGTATTCCATGTTTGTTGCTGTTAGATATATCTTACTACTCATGTCCATTGGTATTCGCTGAGTTGTTGAACTCACCCCCGTTGACACTATCTTTTTCAGGTACCAGGCTATTTATGGTGTCGCTGTTGGAGTGTATACTAAAAGCCTAGCTTTTGTATATACATTTATAAGAATTACATTGGTCAAGTGTCTACATTTGAATATACCAAATGTAGATGTTCAATTAATTTATATTGTAGATAACATGGTGTGTGGTGTCACACACAGAGGATTATGTTATCAGTACCTTATAAATTATAAACAGTAGCTCACGACCAAGATGGAAAGGAACAAACCATTGGAAGGTCGTAGTGTAATTAGATATTAGTTTATCTTAACTATATAATTACACTAGTACACTTAGAGTGTATTGAGTAGGACCATTAGAGGTCGTTTCTTTTATACTGACTTTATAAAGAAACAAAGACCTCAGTTATTATGGAAGTGTGTGCTCTTAATCCTAATATAATAACAAGCATATATATTTGATATTTATTTCTTTAATTTATCAATGGGTGAGATTTAGTTCGATAAATCAATAAGCCCGATAAGTTAGGAAATGATATCACTTATAGTGTGTGTTGTTGATTATAGAAGGAAACTGTGTCCTAGTGATCTAGGTTGATAATGTCCCCAAGAGGAGCTCATAAAGATTGTCATGTTAAATCCTGCAGGTGGACTTAGTCCGACATGACGATAAGGTTGAGTGGTACTACTCTTGGACTAAGATATTAATTAAATGAGTTGTCAGTAACTCGCTTAATTAGTGGACATTTGACATCTTAAACACAGGGAGACTAACACACTCATAATAAGAAGGAGCCCAAAATATAATTTGGGATTGGTGCGGTAGTTCAATAATAGTTCTTTAGTGGAATGAATTATTATTGATGGAATTAAGTTGTGTGTTCGGGGCGAACACGGGAAGCTTAATTTCATCGGGAGACCAAAACCAATTCCTCCTCTCGGTCCCTATCGTAGCCTCTTGTATATAGAGATTTATACCCACCACATACCCACCTTCTTACCCAACCAATAGGGGCCGGCCAAGCTAAGCTTGAAGCTCAAGCTTAGGGCCGGCCAAGCCTAAAGGTTGGCCTTAAGGTGGCCGGCCAATAGCTTGGAGCCCAAGCTTAGGTGGCCGACCACATCATATTAAAAAGGATTTTTTATTAAAATTATTTCTTATGTGGATATCATAGTTTTAAAAGAGAGGTTAAAAATTAAATTTTCCTTTTAAAGCTTTCTACAAAAGATTAATAAAAGATTTGAAATCTTTCCTTATTTGTAGATTGAAAGGAGATTTTATTAAGAAAAACTTTCCTTTTTAACCATGATAATAATTTAAAAGAGAAGTTTAAAAATTAAATATTCTCTTTTATTAGTTTCTACAAAAGATTAAGAAAAGATTTGATATCTTTCCTTATTTGTAGATTGAAAAGAGATTTTAATTTTTAGAGATAACTTTCCTTTTGGAAATTATCCACATGTTTAAAAGAAGAATTTTAATTTATAAAATTTCTTTAACCAATCATGAAGGGATAAAAATTATTGGAGAAATTTTTATAAATTTCTGGAGACAAATTAGGAAGTTTTAATTCTTGTGTGAATTAAATATTTCCTTGTTTAGGGGAGAAAGTGGCCGGCCATTATTATTAAAAGAAGAAAATTGTTTTTTAATTAAAATAATTTTTCTTTTTTTTATGACAAAAGAATTAAGGAATTTTTTATTAAAATTATCTTATTTGCCAAGACCAAGGATTATAAAAGAGGGGGTAGAGGTGCCTTCACGGGTGATCAACTCTATTATTCTTCTCCTCTCTTTTCCTCCTTGGTGGCCGGCCCTAGCTTCTTCCTCTTCTCTTCTTCTTATGGCCGGCGGCAACCTCTCTTGGAGCTCTTGATGGTGGCCGGTTCTAGCTAGGAGAAGAAGGAGAGAAAGGTGGTTTTGTTTCTTGCATCCCTTGGAGCTTGGTGGTGGTGGCCGGACCTCTACTTCTCTTGGAGAATTGTGGTGGCCGAAACTTGCAAGGAAGAAGAAGGTGCTTGGTGGTTCTCATCTTGGAAAATCGTTGCCCACACAACGTCCGAGGTTAGAAGAGGAATATGGTAGAAGATCAAGAGGTTATTTTTGCTTACAAAGAAAGGTATAACTAGTAATTGTTTTCCGCATCATACTAGTTTTTCTTTGTATAGTTATTTATGGAAATACCAAACACAAGAGGCATATGATTCTAGAGTTTTCGAAATAGTTTTCTTTTCGAGTTTGTGTTTTCTTCTTTTTTGAATTTGTGATTCGATTGTTCTTTTTGGTTAACCTAGAGTTATTTAAGGAAATAAATATTAGCTTTCCTTAAAAGGCTTTGCCTAGGCGGTGGTAGTTGCTCCTATATCCAAGAAGGCCATGTGCCTCGCCATGCAGTCCTGGAAGCCAATTTTGGAAATTAATATTTATGGAATTAATAACTTAGGTAGATTTGAATCAATAGTGTTAAGTTCCGCTTGCGATTCAAATCTAAACCATTAAGAACATATAAGTTAAATTTGGAATCAATGATGTTAAGTTCCGTCTACGATTTCTAATTTAATTTTTAAAGAACACAATAGGTTATTTAAGGAAAGGTTCGACACTTGTACAAAAAATTTTTGTACAGTGGAACCTGTACGTTTTCCTAGGACTAACCAACAATTGGTATCAGAGCTAGGGTTTGCCTCTGTGTGTTTGGTTTTCAAATTAGGTTATGCACATGTCATACATAATTTAGGCAGGATAATAGTAGGATGTGCTAACTTTGTGGTTGCAGGCTCCAACTATTATGGCATATTTTTATTGTGTGTGATTGGACCCTTGGACATGTCAAGGGCATTTAATTGTGTGTGCATGATTGTATGTAACTAATATAGCAGGAGTTGTATTAGCCCTAGGTTTTAGAATTTTATTTTTCGATCTAGATTACATGTACATTCCATTTATGGAATATAGGATCGATATATGTAAAATTCTATATTTGTCACTGATCGTATCCTTGCGAGGCGTGGTGCTATCGGAGGACCAGAGGCGCAGCGGAATAAGACGCAAGATAGATGCGACAACTTGACCCGATGGCGGTGGCTAAAGATGGCAGCAGCTAGGGTTGGAGCACACGGAGGACAGTGATGAAAATGCCATAATAGTTGGAAAATTAATTTCCATGTTTATTGCTTTTATTTACTGTGATGTGTGTATACATGTGTTATATGCTAGCATAAGTTAAAATTCCTCACCTTAAATAACTAAGTGGGAGAGGGATTAGTATATTAATCCCACGGTCTCCATTACTGGTTTGTAAGTGATGCAACAAGCTTGCGTGTTGGCTCTGAGTGCCTCCCTCCACAACGGATGAGTTTGTTTACGGATCACTAGATCAAACTTCCTTAATGGATGGTTATAGGAAGTTATTTAGGATGTGTGTGATCTTCTCCAACTGAAGGGGCACAATTCTATTTAATGGACTTAGTATCAAGTAATGGTGTACACTTAGACACATTTAATAGTATCCTCCTCAACGGAGTCACTACTATCACTTGTGTGACCAAAGGGAACCAACTATTGATTTGTCATAAAACTAAATTGGCAAGAAAATAAAATTAATAAAGCCCTCTTACAAATATTTGAATTTGTGTACGTCCACACTAACGTGACATACAAGATTCATGGTGTTTGAGGTAATTTTATTTGTCAAAAAGTTATATTGACAAGATAGTCAATGGGTAAAACCCTCCTCT
The DNA here is from genome assembly GCF_018446385.1 of Zingiber officinale. NCBI lineage: Eukaryota > Viridiplantae > Streptophyta > Magnoliopsida > Zingiberales > Zingiberaceae > Zingiber > Zingiber officinale. Next base: position 24,937,402 of record NC_055997.1, on the reverse strand, counting down.
TACAAATGATGATTTTGTATACGTCCACACTAACGTGGCATGCAAAACTCACGGTGTTTTGAAGTGTTGGTAAATTTAAATAGTATTGTTTGAGGAATCAATATTATTTTAAATTTAGAGTCTTGACCAAATATTTGATCAAAGACAGATCAACCATTAATTCTATTTGTCATAGGTTGACAAGATAATAAAATTAATGGATAAAATCTCCTTTTAGAATTTGTATACGTCCACACTAACGTGGCATATAAAATTCACAGGGATTTTTGAGATGTTGGTCTTGACCAAATATTTGTTGTGATTCTTAGGATTTCAAATGTTAGTCAATCCCCTAGTTGTTATACTATAGAATAGACTTAGTAGTCTCAATTGTAATGATTGGAAAACTTGGACATTAAGGTAGACTGTCCTCTCAGAACTGAGAACAATAACGGTGTATTTTATTAGTTGTTGAAACATATTTAGTGGTGTTATCTACCGGTACCTGGTGTGTAGATACAGGAACCACTGATTATGTCTGCAATTCATTGCAGGGGTTCCAGAAAATTCGACAACTATATAAATCATCGTCCACATGGGCATTGCTGTAAAAGTAGTAGCTGTTGCAGTGGGAGATGTTTATCCTTTGATAGGAATAAAACATGGATTTTAAGAAATTGCTTTTAAATACCAAGTTTTGAAAGAAATTTATTTCAGTTTCTAAACTATTTAAAAAATAAATATTGTGTCTATTTTGATAACAAAGTTGTTATCGAGAAAATAGGAAAGATATCTATTCTGGTACGTTAGATGACAATTTATAAATCCAATAACTCCCATAATGCAAATTAAATAACACATCTTCTAACTTTAAGAGAAAGCAACCTTCGGAATTGAACCAATTATATCTTTGGCATCTAAGGCTAGGTTATATTAACTTGAGTAGGATTCAAAGGATAATAACCAATGAACTCTTGGGTTCGTTGGAAGTGGAAATCTTTCCAACCTGCGAGTCTTACTTGGAAGGAAAAATAACTAAGAAGCTTTTAAGTCTAAGGGGTATGGAGCCAAAGATATACTGGAATTGGTTCATTCTGATTTGTGTGATCCTATGACTATCCAGACAAGAGGTAGTATCAAATATTTCGTCTCTTTTATAGACAACTATTCGAGATAAGGATACATTTACTTGACTCGCCACAAGTCTTAGTACTTTGATTAGTTCAAAGAATACTAAGCTGATGTGGAGTAACGTCAAAGTAAAAGTATCAAGATACTACGGTGAAATCGTAGTAACAAGTATCTCTTAGGATAGTTTAGGAGTCATTTATCAGAAGTTGGGATTTAATCCCAACTAACTACACCTGGTACACCCCAACAGAATGGTGTAGTAGAAGGTATAAGACTCTTAAGGAAATGAGTAGATTGATGATGAGTTATTCAGAAAATTACCAAATTTATTTTAAGGATATACTCTGAAAACGATAGTGAACATAGTACCTTTCAAATCAGAACTCTCTGCTCATATAGAATTGCTGAATAGGTGTAAGCCTATTTTGAAGCATATTCGGATTTGGGTAGTCCAGCACATATGTTGAAGAGAGACAATGATAAGTTGGGAAGGAGTTCACTTGTTTATGAGTTATCCTAGATAAACGAAAGTAGATTTATAGTCTTAAAAATCAGAAGGTTATTGTTAGCATCAATAACTGATTTTTAGAAGAGGACTATATAAATGAACCACAAACCCATAAGTAAATTTGTTCTTAAGAAAATAATAAAGGACACGTCTAATCTAGTACCAACTGTACAAGATGAAATATCACAAGAAACTGCAACACATATCACAATTGATACACAATTATATGCAGTGTCTCATCGTAGTGGGAGGGTTGTTAAACAACCTAAAAGATTCATGTTTTGAGAAAGACTTTAGACTTGATCTCAAATGAACATGAGTCTGATCTCCGGACATATGACAAAGCACTTCAAGATAAAGATGCATATCTTGGCCAAGAGCAATGAATACAAAATTAGAATATATGTATTCTAATAAAATCTGGAATCTTGTAGTACCACCAAGTGGTGTAAAAGCCATAGGGTGAAAATAAGTCTACAATAAAAAAAGGGGATAGACGGGAAAGTAGAAGCTTTCAAAGCAAGGCTTGTTAAAAAGGGGAAACCTTTTATCGGTAGCCATGCTTAATTCTATCCAGATTCTTTTATCTATTGCTGCTCATATAGACTATGAGATTAGGCAAATGGATGATAAGACAGCTTTCCTTTATGGAAGTCTTGAAGAATGCATTCATATAAAGCAACCAGAGAGGTTCATTGCAAAGGGAAAAAGAGCATTTTTGTTTGTAAGCTCAAATAGTCTATGGACTGAAGCAAGCTTCAAGGTCTTGGAACATCCGGTTGTAATCCAGTCTTATGGATTTAGTTACCGGATAAGTCTTGTGTATACAAGAACTGTGATGGAAGCGTGGTGGTATTTCTTGTATTATACGTAGATAACATTTTTGGCAGTTGGAAACAATATCAAAGTGTTGTCGGAAGTAAGGGTATGGTTGTCCAAACAATTTGATATGAAGGACTTGGGAGAATGCATATATTCTTGGGATCAAAGGGATCGCAAGAAAAGAATATATTTTACTTATCCCAAGCTTCATAAATCGAAACAATCTTAGCTCGTTTTAGCATGCAGAACTCCAAGAAAGGTTTCTTACCTTTTAGGCATGGAGTAGCTTTATCTAAAGAGATGTCTCAGAAGACATCAAAGGAAATAAAGAACATGAAGGTAGTTCCTTACGCTTCGGCTGTCGGAAGCCTAATGCATGCTATGCACGAGATCAGAGATCTGTTTTGGGCATAGTTAGCAGATATCTAAGTAACCCTGGACAAGGACATTGGACTGCAGTAAAGCATATATTAGTACCTTAGAGGCACTTGAGATTATATGCTAGATTATCAGGTAGTTAATTTGGTCCCTGTGGGTTGCATAGATTTTGACTTCCAATCGGATAGGGACAATAGAAAGTCGACCTCGGGGTTTTGTGTTTACTTTAGGAGGTAAAGTCATAACTATGGAAGAGTGATAAGCATAGGTGTTTTTCTGGACTCCACCATAGAAGCTTAGTATATGGCAAACCTCTGAGGTAGTCATAAAAGCTGAATGACTCAATAACCTCGAGATAGACTTAGATATGATTTCTGGTTTGTCCAAAGATTATTACAATTTATTGTAATAATATTGGTGCAGTAGCAAACTCGAAGAAACCATAAGTCCATAAGGCAAGTAAACACAATAGAGCGCAAGTACCACCCAATACGAGAAATCGTATAAACGAGGAGAAGTTGTTGCCGCCTAGATTGCATCAGGTGATGACCTATAGATCCTTTCACTGAGGTCCTTAAGGCAAAAGCTTTTTGATGGGCATGTTGAAGGGTTGGGAATCAGATGTATGACAGCATAGTCTTTTAGTATAAGTGGGAGATTGTTGGAGTGTATACTAAAAGCCTAGCTTTTGTATATACATTTATAAGAATCACATTGGTCAAGTGTCTACATTTGAATATACCAAATGTAGATGTTCAATTAATTTATATTGTAGATAACATGGTGTGTGGTGTCACACACAGAGGATTATGTTATCAGTACCTTATAAATTATAAACAGTAGCTCACGACCAAGATGGAAAGGAACAAACCATTGGAAGGTCGTAGTGTAATTAGATATTAGTTTATCTTAACTATATAATTACACTAGTACACTTAGAGTGTATTGAGTAGGACCATTAGAGGTCGTTTCTTTTATCGACTTTATAAAGAAACAAAGACCTCAGTTATTATGGAAGTGTGTGCTCTTAATCCTAATATAATAACAAGCATATATATTTGATATTTATTTCTTTAATTTATCAATGGGTGAGATTTAGTTTGATAAATCAATAAGCCCGATAAGTTAGGAAATGATATCACTTATAGTGTGTGTTGTTGATTATAGAAGGAAACTGTGTCCTAGTGATCTAGGTTGATAATGTCCCCAAGAGGAGCTCATAAAGATTGTCATGTTAAATCCTGCAGGTGGACTTAGTCCGACATGACGATAAGGTTGAGTGGTACTACTCTTGGACTAAGATATTAATTAAATGAGTTGTCAGTAACTCGCTTAATTAGTGGACATTTGACATCTTAAACACAGGGAGACTAACACACTCATAATAAGAAGGAGCCCAAAATATAATTTGGGATTGGTGCGGTAGTTCAATAATAGTTCTTTAGTGGAATGAATTATTATTGATGGAATTAAGTTGTGTGTTCGGGGTGAACACAGAAAGCTTAATTTCATCGGGAGACCAAAACCAATTCCTCCTCTCGGTCCCTATCGTTGCCTCTTGTATATAGAGATTTATACCCACCACATACCCACCTTCTTACCCAACCAATAGGGGCCGGCCAAGCTAAGCTTGAAGCTCAAGTTTAGGGCCGGCCAAGCCTAAAGGTTGGCCTTAAGGTGGCCGGCCAATAGCTTGGAGCCCAAGCTTAGGTGGCCGACCACATCATATTAAAAAGGATTTTTTTTTAAAAAAATTATTTCTTATGTGGATATCATAGTTTTAAAAGAGAGTTTAAAAATTAAAATTTTCCTTTTAAAGCTTTCTACAAAAGATTAATAAAAGATTTGAAATCTTTCCTTATTTGTAGATTGAAAGGATATTTTATTTTTAAGAAAAACTTTCCTTTTTAACCATGATAATAATTTAAAAGAGAAGTTTAAAAATTAAATATTCTCTTTTATTAGTTTCTACAAAAGATTAAGAAAAGATTTGATATCTTTCCTTATTTGTAGATTGAAAAGAGATTTTAATTTTTAGAGATAACTTTCCTTTTGGAAATTATCCACATGTTTAAAAGAAGAATTTTAATTTATAAAATTTCTTTAACCAATCATGAAGGGATAAAAATTATTGGAGAAATTTTTATAAATTTCTGGAGACAAATTAGGAAGTTTTAATTCTTGTGTGAATTAAATATTTCCTTGTTTAGGGGAGAAAGTGGCCGGCCATTATTATTAAAAGAAGAAAATTGTTTTTTAATTAAAATAATTTTTCTTTTTTTTATGACAAAAGAATTAAGGAATTTTTTATTAAAATTATCTTATTTGCCAAGACCAAGGATTATAAAAGAGGGGGTAGAGGTGCCTTCACGGGTGATCAACTCTATTATTCTTCTCCTCTCTTTTCCTCCTTGGTGGCCGGCCCTAGCTTCTTCCTCTTCTCTTCTTCTTATGGCCGGCGGCAACCTCTCTTGGAGCTCTTGATGGTGGCCGGTTCTAGCTAGGAGAAGAAGGAGAGAAAGGTGGTTTTGTTTCTTGCATCCCTTGGAGCTTGGTGGTGGTGGCCGGACCTCTACTTCTCTTGGAGAATTGTGGTGGCCGAAACTTGCAAGGAAGAAGAAGGTGCTTGGTGGTTCTCATCTTGGAAAATCGTTGCCCACACAACGTCCGAGGTTAGAAGAGGAATATGGTAGAAGATCAAGAGGTTATTTTTGCTTACAAAGAAAGGTATAACTAGTAATTGTTTTCCGCATCATACTAGTTTTTCTTTGTATAGTTATTTATGGAAATACCAAACACAAGAGGCATATGATTCTAGAGTTTTCGAAATAGTTTTCTTTTCGAGTTTGTGTTTTCTTCTTTTTCGAATTTGTGATTCGATTGTTCTTTTTGGTTAACCTAGAGTTATTTAAGGAAATAAATATTAGCTTTCCTTAAAAGGCTTTACCTAGGCGGTGGTGGTTGCTCCCATATCCAAGAAGGCCATGTGCCTCGCCATGCAGTCCTGGAAGCCAATTTTGGAAATTAATATTTATGGAATTAATAACTTAGGTAGATTTGAATCAATAGTGTTAAGTTCCGCTTGCGATTCAAATCTAAACCATTAAGAACAGATAAGTTAAATTTGGAATCAATGATGTTAAGTTCCGTCTGCGATTTCTAATTTAATTTTTAAAGAACACAATAGGTTATTTAAGGAAAGGTTCGACACTTGTACAAAAAATTTTTGTACAGTGGAATCGATACGTTTTCTTAGGACTAACCAACAGTCGCTTGGAGCATCCTGTCTGCTGGTCCCCACATCACATCAGAAGACATATCTACGCCTTTTTGTTATTTTATCTTGGTATTTGAGATGTGTGTATTTGGCTTTGTGTGTTCCGGTTTTGTGTTCGGAGTGTTGTTTTGGTTGTCTGGTGTAAGCCTAGCCGGCTAGCAGTGTTTTATTTGGTTTTGTATGAGCTTGTATTTTATGTTTATCCGTTGTGTGTATATTCCAGCCGTCTGTGGCTGATGTATATTATGTCTGTAGAAATGCTTCGGATTGTCATCGGTACAGGGGAGGTGCTGTCGAAATTTCTTCAGACAGGGACTCCTCTGGGCGTGAAAATTTAGTGGTATCAGAGCAGGTATACGATACTTGCTATATGTTCTGGATTTTCGAGATTTATCTGATATCAATTTATTTGGTATCAGAGATCGACTTTCGTGTCTTATTTTTTCTGTGTTTCAGATTTTGTGTTTTGGTCTTTTCGATGTGACTTTTTAGATTTTGGGACCTGGCAGTAGCAGGACATCTCCAAGCTATAGGAGGTATGTTGGTATACTGTTATCCTACTATTTAGTTAGAGTATGCATTGTTGACTATTATAGTTTATGACATGTATTATTATGACATGTATTAGCACTCTTTACTAGTACCTGTCTAGTTGAGATAGTAGATATTTTATGTATTAGGTAAAACCCTGATGATGATCGACCTTGATAGAGATTAAGGGTTACAGTTTCTGGTGATTTATCATATCATACATCAGTAGTTTTTAGCTTATGTTATTACTAGTTGGTTAGCATATTGAGGCACATACCAGCCTCTTCTTTTATTAGCTGGGTAGTGGATAGTATCTATATCTTTATGTTGACCTAGCCAGTAGTATACCAGGTTATCTTAGTTAATTCCATCCGTAGATAATTGATTTACTCTTGTTAGATCGGTCAGTAGAAGATAGATTTATGTTTGTTGACTTGGGTAGCCGTGATCGATTTACCTTAAATGCTTGTAGAGGCTTTATTTGTTCTTGATTAGTTAGTAGATGACCGATTAGTTTTGTTGATCCGATCAGTAGGGGAATGACCTACTTTACTTTTAGATGTTTGAATCTTGGGTTATTCGTGCTTAGTTGGATATCTTGAGCACAACGAGTACCTAGCTTATACTGATGTGGGAAAGGGTTGAACTAGCCATATACTATTGACGACTTGGTCAGTCGATAGAGGATCGATGTATCCTATTCCATGAGTACTTTAATTTTAGACTGTATGTACCTAATTGGATAACTTAGAAGGTGGCATAGGGTTTGTGTGGTAGATTGGATTAAATATGCTGATTCTGCATATATATGAAGGGTACATATGATTGTTATGAGTTGAAGGAGTTCTATGATGGATAGTTCATTTGTAAATAGTGTGGGTATTCCCATCTAGATATGGTTATTGTAACCCCTTGTGGATTATAGCTATTTAGTTAGCTGTACGTGTCTAATTGACATATTGGAGGTATCTTATCGATTTAAATCTGTGTCGTGGTATGTGCACATGGGTGTGAGTGTCATGTTGGAAGTATCTTGTCGACTACATCAGTGTTGTGATATGTACATATGTGTTTGGTGTGGTATCTGAGGTATCTTGTTGATTATGTGCGATTTGTGAATGCACCTAGGTTTTAGTATGCCTTATTGGAAGTATATGTTGATTATACTCTTGGCATATGTGTATATTTGTCATGTGAGTGTTGTTTGAGGGTATTGTTGATTTTACCTACGATGTTATATGCACACGGGTTCGGTATACATTGTTGGAGGTATCATGGTGAATTATACCTATGATGTGAGTATTTTTGGTGTGTACTAATTGGAGGATTATGTCGATCATACATATGTTGTGTGTGCACGTGTGTCAGATGTATGGTTGGTAGCATCATGATGATTCTACCTATGTTGAACGTAGAATGCTTGGTATCTACGTTATGTTATTGGTGGTATTGCCCTGTCACCTAAGTCTTCTATTTGTGGGTGACCGACCCACTAGGATGATGCTAGAGTTGACTACGGATTTGATTTACTTACTAGGTTGCTATATCCTAGGCTACCCACAGTGAGCTGTGGTAGAGAGATCTCGTGCAATCTCTAGTTGGATAGTTAGGTGCCTTGGGCATTTATGTATTGGTTGTGGTGGAGTGTTGCTCCCACACATGTTACGGATTGTTTGTGGTGGAGCGTTCCTCTCACATATTACGGATTGCTAGTAGCGGAGCATTGCTCGCATATTTATTGTGGATACATATTTCTGATTATTTGTGGTGGAGCGTTGTTTCCACATATGGAGGATTTCTTGTGGTAGAGCGTTGCTCCCATATATGTGGTATTTCGTGTGATGGAGCGTTGCTCTCACACTAGAGGATCTATTCTTTGGTGATTATATATCGTTGGTGATCAGATCTGTTTATTGTTGAGGATCTTATGGTTAGGAATGTCTGTGATACGGATATTATGTGTCTTGGTTTTACCATTAGTGCTTGCGGTGCCCTAGATATTATCATGGACTCGATGATTTGGGTATCCCTAGGATGTTTGGATTGGTTTCCATTGTCTTTGTTGACGATGTGGTGATATATTTCTGATCCGTGGTGGGTCACGTACACCATCTTTGCATAGTTCTAGAGATGTTTTGTCGGAAACGTCTATATGTGAAGATCAGTAGTGTGTATTTTTAGTTGTCTTCTGTGAGATGTTTGAGACACACGGTCACCAGTAGGAGTGTACCGTGGTTTCCATAGGAGATAGAGGTTGTTATCGTTGGGAGTAGACGGAGTCTATAGAAGAGGCTCGCAACTTCCTTTGGTTTGACTCGATATTTCCGGAGATACGTTGAGGGTTTCTCTCGGATTGTTATGCCACTGACACGTCTGACCAGAAAGGGCGTGAAGTTTACTTGGACTGAGGATTTCAAGACCAGCTTCCAGGAGTTGAAGCGGAGACTAGTGTCGGCTTCGATTTTTGGTTTTACCTTCTGGAGAGAACGGATTCGTGCTCTATACCGACGCATCTCTACAGGGTTGAGCGCTGTTTTAATGCAGCACGGCAGGGTAGTCTTCTACTTCTCTGTAGTTGAGGGAGTATGAGGAGAACTACCCAGTACATGACTTGTGATTGAATGCCAGTATGTTTGACTTGAAGATTTGGCAGCATTATCGGTGCGGTGTTACAATTGAGATTCTCACTGACCATAAGAATCTCAAATGTCTGTTCACTCAGCAGGAACTTAATCTCCGACAGAGGAGATGGATGGAGTTCCTGAAGGATTTTGGTTGTACCATTAGCTATCACCCGAGGAGAGCTGATGTTGTTGCCGTTGCACTTAGCAGGAAGTCCGGAGGGACTCTAGCTTGCCACCGAGTTGTGGTCATAGACTTGATTCAAGGTTTTTCCAGGTTAGGCCTTGAGGAGTAAGAATGGATAGAGAAAGGTATTCGTGTTACCATGGTTGTTCAGTCATCGATCAGGACGAGGATCCGAGAGGTATAGGCTGCTGATCAGCATTTGCAATTTATAGGCAGCCAGATAGCTTCCGGGCAGCAAAATCGAGTTCACACGAGACGAGGAGGGTATTATATACTTTCGAGGCAGATTATGCGTACCTCAGTCTTACCCGGTTTTGTCAGAGCTATTTCAGGAGGCTCATCGTTCTCGATTTGCGATCCATCTAGGCAAGACCCGCATGTATCGAGATTTGAGGTGTTCCTATTGGTGGAACAGTATGAAGAAAGACATCGTGGATATTGTAGATAGATGTCTTGTCTGTCAGCAGGTGAGGGCTGAGCACCAGATACCTGCCGAATTATTTTAGCGGATTTCTATTCCTGAGTGGAAATGGGAACATATTACCATGGACTGTGTGGTGAGTCTGCCTAGAACACGATGAGGTCATGACACGATTTGGGTAATCGTTGATTGATTAACCCAATCTACGCACTCGTTAGCGATCCGGAAGACTGATTTCCTGGATCGATTGGTAGATCTGTTTTGCTGGGAGATCATCAGATTACGTGGTATCCCTTTGACTATTATTTCGGATAGAGACCCCGGATCACATCTCGTTTTTGGCAGAGTCGGCAGCATGTCTTGGGCACTTAGCTCCGTTTCAGTACAGTTTTCCATCCGCGGACAGATGGACGGTTAGAGCGAACCATTTAGACTCTAGAGGACTTGCTGAAGTCTTGTGTTATGGATTTCGGAGGTAGTTGGGAGGACCATCTGCCGTTGGTAGAGTTTGCTTACAACAACAGCTTTCATTCGGCTATCCGGAGGGTACCGTTTGAAGCATTGTATGGTAAGTCTTGTCGGACACCCACCCTCTGGGATGAGGTTGGGGAGGTCCAGTTATTGGGACCTCATAGAGCTCAGCAGGAGGCAGAGTGATCCGTATTATCATACGGAGGATGTCCGAGGTATAGGACCGCCAGAAGAGTTGCTAATCGGAGACGCAGACCCCTAACGTTCTCTATTGGTGACCATGTATTTCTACGAGTTTCATCCACGAAAGAGGTGAAGAGATTTGACCTCAGATGCAAGCTAGCTCTGCGATATGTTGGACCTTTTCAGATCTTGGAGAAGATTGGAGCGGTAGCTTACTATCTGGCACTACCACCGTCCCTGTCAGGCGTGCATGATGTATTCCATGTGTTTATGCTGAGGGGGTATATAGCTGAACCGACACATGTGCTGACAGATATCTCAGTTCCTATTCAGCCTGACATTACTTATGAGGAGATTTCGGTACGGATTTTAGACCGGAAAGAGCGTCAGTTGCGGAACAACACTATCCGGCTGGTTAAAGTCGGATGACAGCATCACACGGATGAGGAGGCTACTTGGGAGTTCGAGGATATTATTCGAGCTCGATATCCCCATCTCTTCACATGAGGTGTGTGAGTTATTTTTCGTTCAGCATTTTATACTCTTTACCTGTTGTTAGTATTTGCTAATGGTAGATAACAAAATTTGGGGACCAAATTTTTATTAGTGGGGGAGAATGTAAAATACCGAAAATAGGCGAATATTGATAAGAGAATTTTTCAGAATTTTTGAAAATTTTCTGGGAATTTTTCGGAGATCGTATGGATGAGTTTACGGGGATAAAACTGGGCCCCGGGAAAGCATGTTTAAGCTACCCCATTTAAGTGAGGAAAAGTTGTTTTTCTTTTCCTTTTTATTTGCTTTTTCTTTTAATCTTATTTCTTTCCTCCTCCGCCGAATCTGTGCGTGCCCTAATCCCTTGACACCGTCTCCTCCTAGCCGGCGCCGCACTTCCCCTCCTCCTCCTTTCCTCTCTTCCTCCGCCGGTTCTCCCATTCCTCTAACTCTTCTGGCCGACGCCGTTTGAGCCCTAGCCATCTTCTCGGTCACGGCTTCTCCACTCGACGGCGTCGCCAACCGCAGTGCCGCCTGCCTCCTCCACGCTGTGCTCTAGCCGGAAACCGGTTGCCACCCTCCATCTCGAGTTAGCCGAGTAGAGGCCACTGCGACGCTTGAGCCACCGCCGACCCCTCTCCTAGCCTCCAGCCGCTGTGCCCTAGATTTTTCTTGTTGCCGGCCGAGACTTCTTCCTGCACGATCCAGCATAGCGATGCCAAGCGATTGCCGGCCGCCTCCTCTGTGCTCGTGCCTTTGCTAGTCACCGGCGCCTGTTGCCCCTCGTCGTGGAGATCCCAGTGTCGTTGCTCCTCACTGTGCCATAGTTCTTCCTCTGCGCGCCATTGCCGATCGCCTCCTCTTGGCCTTGACCACGCGAGCGCTGAGACTCTTCATCACCGGCACAGCCACAGCAGGCTCCACCTTTCCAAGCTCTAGCACTGACCCTCACCACGACTTGACATTGACCCAGGGTGGTTGTGATTTTGCTGGCAGCCATATCAAGCATAGTCTAAATCCTAATTCAGCGGGCTCGTCGATTTGCCGTGAGCTATCGCCGGAAAGGGTTAGGTATTGTTAGATCAGGTACAACTTTAAATTTATCGGAGTTCTGGGTGATTGATCTATACTTAGCTGGCTGTTAATTTTGGTTTGATTTGGAATATAGGAATTATATTTGGAGAATTTTAGTTGGATGACAACAGCTCCATTTGGTTTCGGCTACCCTTTCTGGCAGCAATTCATGAAGGGCTACGTGTAGAGATTGAGGTGAGTTTTATTCAGCTTTCGGGTTGATGTAGAGTGATGACACCTAGTAGTTAATTGTTCTGATTTGATCGAGGAGTTAGATGCTCCAAATTAAGATTTATAATTGGATTTGGATTTAGATTAACTTCTCGAAGATTGGATCTAGCTAATTAATTTATATGTAATTAGCTAAATCGGTATACCATGTATTACAGGACTTTGATGTGAGACGAGCATCTTGACATCGGATTGGACCGGATACGATCCTCTTATTGGAGGCGGGTACCTCTTGACTTATCTTTTATGATATCGTCATTTGGATATGCATAGTACTTTATAGCTGCAAGCAATGAACATGTTTGTCTTTGGTATGTCACTGTTTGATATCCATAGCATGTTAGGTTTGTCGCTTGTTATGTATCCGTGCTTATATCTCGTGATTTGTTACCATGAGTATCTTATTGCCATGAGTACTTTATTACCATGAGTATCTTAGTTTCTAGAGTGACATACCATGCTTTACCGAGGTTAGGACTAGGCTCTGGATTTTTGTTTCTGGCATATGTATCCAAATTATCTGATATTTAGATTTTTATGCCATGCCTGGATTGTGTATTTCTATTAGTATATCATATATGATTCGTGTACCTAGACCTTGTGGCTTTGATCTGTGCATATTGTTGGTACATATGCTATGAAAGGGGGATAGGTTTAGGATCTAGGTTGTTATACCATAGAGGGCATGTATACCCTAGATCCGTGGATTCGACCTACTGATACTGTGGTACCCATATTATATATATATGGATTTTTCTATGCTGATCAGGATATTCCATACTTATTATATTCAGAACATAGGTTTTTGATATTCTATCTGACCTGTGTACTCTAGATCTTGGTATGTGACCATCGATTTTACAGTACTCATTTTGTATATATGGATATGGTTATGTTGATCAGTTTATGACTATGCTTAGTGTCATGCATCATGATTGCATACTGTGCGATTGTCGGCTCCACTATGGTTGAGCACATCGCCAGTTACATGTACTGCACACACCACCACTCATGGATTAGTGGTATATCAGGCAGGTGTGTGGCGGTTCTGTTGTTTGGCTCCGTTGTTCAGGTGACTCAGCGTGGTAGCCGGCAGAAAGTTCCACTCTGTTTGGCTCCGCTGGCATTTAGTGTAGCAGCGTGGTAGCCGACAGACGGTGGACTCTGTTTGGCTCCGTTGGTCAGGAGACTCAGCGTGGTAGCCGGCAGAGATACCTCCCCGTCTTCGTGTACCGGGAGATGAGAGCATTGAGCTCCCCCATTTATGATTTGTGGTCAGAGGACAGGAGTACTCCGACAACATCCCGTCCACTCGGTCACTCATCAGGAGCAGTGACGACAGAGTGTACGGTTGTCACAGCCTTACCCACTCGGTCTCACCATTTGTGTGTGAGAGGACTGACTGAGGACGCATCATTAGCATCATATGCATTGATGTATTTATATTCTTGTGATTGTGTTTGCTGCATTTGGTTGTTGCATTTTGGTTGGATGCATACCTTTGACCTGCATACAGGATTATTGACACTTTCGGTTTGACGACCCTTTTGTCTGGATAGGAGTTCCTGGTGAGTACAGCTTCCTTAGTTACCTTTCAGTTTTGCATATTCCCTATATATGATTAGGAAGCTGTATTCCATGTTTGTTGCTGTTAGATATATCTTACTACTCATATCCATTGGTATTCGCTGAGTTGTTGAACTCACCCCCGTTGACACTATCTTTTTCAGGTACCAGGTTATTTATGGTGTCTCTTGGAGCATCCTGTCTGCTGGTCCCCACATCACATCAGAAGACATATCTCCACCTTTTTGTTATTTTATCTTGGTATATGAGATGTGTGTATTTGTCTTTGTGTGTTCCGGTTTTGTGTTCGGAGTGTTGTTTTGGTTGTCTGGTGTAAGCCTAGCCGGCTAGCAGTGTTTTATTTGGTTTTGTATGAGCTTGTATTTTATGTTTATCCGTTGTGTGTATATTCCAGCCGCCTGTGGCTGATGTATATTATGTCTGTAGAAATGCTTCAGATTGTCACCGGTACAGGGGAGGTGCTGTCGAAATTTCTTCAGATAGGGACTCCTCTGGGCGTGACAGTAGAACTCCTCCTGGTCTCTGGTGTTCTGCCTTAACCCTCTGACAGGTTAGACAGATGCTGACATATCGAGCGATGTCTCTCTTCATCCCAGGCCACCAAAAACGTTTCTTCAAGTCCTGGTACATTTTGGTGGAGCCAGGATGCATCGCATAGGGAGTCTTGTGAGCCTTATCTAAAATCTTTCTTCGTAGTTCCTCCTGATCTAGAACGCATAATCTGTCACGAAAGTATAATACCCCGCTATCTGATATTCTGAACTCTCCACCTTCTGATTCTGCTATCCCTTGCTTGATTTTCTGAATTTCAGGATCCTGTTCCTGAGCTGTCTGAATGTCACCAAGCAAGGTAGACTCTAATGTCATAGTAGAGAGCTGTCCCACTATGAGTTCGAGACCGAAATCTGTGATCTCTTTCTGTAGGGGCGGTGACATGGCTGCTAAAGATAATAAGGTAGCACTGGACTTTCTGCTAAGTGCATCTGCCACCTTATTTGCTTTTCCTGGGTGGTAGAGGATGTCTATGTCGTAGTCTTTGACCAATTCTAGCCATCTGCGCCGTCGCATATTCAGATCCTTCTGAGTGAAGAAATACTTAAAACTCTGATGATCTGTATACACTCTGCACTGAGCTCCATACAAGTAATATCTCCAAATCTTGAGAGCGAACACAACTGCTGCAAGCTCGAGGTCATGAGTAGGATAATTCCTCTCATAATCCTTGAGTTGTCTGGAGGCGTAGGTGATTACCTTGCCATCTTGCATCAGCATTGCTCCTAGTCCCAACTTAGAGGCATCACTATATATATCAAAGCTGTCTGTATTCTCTGGTAGAGTCAGAATAGGTACACTGGTCAATCTTCTTTTCAGCTCGCTGAAACTATTCTCGCAGTCCTCTGTCCACTGAAATTTTCTGTTCTTCCTGGTGAGAGCTGTCAGTGGGGAGGCTATCCTGGAGAAGTCCTCTACGAATTTTCTGTAATAGCCTGCTAATCCCAGAAAGCTTCTGATCTCACTAGCGTTCTTGGGTCTTTTCCAGTTACTCACAGCTTCTATCTTACTGGGGTCTACCATGATACCATCCTTTGAGATGATGTGACCCAGGAAGGACACCTGATCTAACCAAAATTCATATTTCGTGAACTTGGCGTACAACTGGTTCTGCTGAAGGGTCTGCAGTACTATTTTCAGGTGCTATGCGTGTTATTCTTGAGTTCCTGAATAGATAAGAATGTCATCGATGAATACGATAACGAACTTATCTAAGTATTCTCTGAACACCCTGTTCATGAGGTCCATGAAAGTAGCTGGAGCATTTGTCACGCCGAAGGGCATGACTACAAACTCGTAATGTCCGTATCTGGTCCTGAATGCTGTCTTAGGTATATCCCCTTCTTTAACCTTCACCTGATGATATCCTGATCTGAGGTCTATCTTAGAGAACACTGCTGCTCCCTTTAGCTGATCGAACAGGTCATCTATTCTGGGGAGGGGATACCTGTTCTTGATAGTGACTTGGTTCAGCGCTCGGTAGTCTATACACAGGCGCATGCTCCCGTCCTTCTTCTTCACGAACAATACAGGCGCTCCCCATGGTGAGTGACTAGGACATATGAAGCCCTTGTCAAGCAGCTCCTGTAGTTGCTCATGAAGTTCTTTCAGCTCTGCTGGAGCCATGCGGTACGGCGCTTTGGAGATAGGATTTGTACCGGGAATGAGCTCTATCTCGAATTCAATCTCCCTGTCTGGTGCTAAGCCTGGTAACTCTTCAGGGAAGACTGCTGGGTAGTCACATACGACTCGGACCTCCGCTAGCTGTTGGTCCTTGTCCTGGCTGGTACTGACCACGTGTGCTAAAAATCCCGTACATCCTGAATCCATTAATTTCTGTGCCTTCATAGCTGAGAGAAACTTCCTGACCTTTCTCTTGGGTTCTCCGATGAACTCGAACTGTGCTTCTGCTTCAGGTTGGAATACGACTTTCTGTTTACGACACTCGATGGAGGCACCGTATCTGATCAAGAAGTCCATTCCAAAGATGACATTGTAGTCAGTTATATTTAGCACTATCAGATCACAAAAGAGTTCTCTGTTTACTATAATCACTGGCACTGCTCTGAGCCAGTGCGTGGATGCCATAATTTCTCCTGAAGGTAATGTCGTCAGAAACTGACTACTGAGTACCTCTGGAGGTATTGCTAACTTCTCGGTAAACGCCCTGGATATATAAGAGTGGGTTGCCCCAGTATCGAATAAGACAGTTGTAGTTTGCTGTAAAATACTAATCTGACCTGAAACAACTGTCGAGGCATTTGCTATGTCCTCTCTGGTGAGTGAGTAAATCCTCGCATTGGTCGTAGTTGGAGGGGCATCTAGTCTGCCCTGGCTGATCTGTGGACCATCTAAAGCGGCCTGCATCTGATGCAACTGTGCTGGCTTGACTTCATACTGAATCGACTGTGGTGGAGGAAAGCTAGCCTTGTTCGGACACTGCTTGGCCATGTGCCCTTCTTGTCCACACTCAAAGCATCCTCGTGTACCCTTACGACAAACTCCAGGGTGGAATTTCCCATAAATAGTACACTTTGGATAACTGGGCTGCTTACTAGCTGGTCCTCCTTTTGGGTAACTCCCTGGTTTGCGCTTGTTGCTAGAGTTCCCTTTCCAGTTAGAGCTGTGGCCCTGTTGTTTCTGAGTACCTGAGCCTCCTTGCCCTTTGGACTTTGAGAGGACTTGTTTCTGCTGTTTGATATTATTCTGGTAGTGCTCGGTGGTCAGACCACTGCTGACTAGTTCTTCGGTGGTTTGCGGCCTATGAATGCCGCCAGCCACGTTCATCGCTATTTCCGGCCTCAGCATCTTAAGCATCAACCGAACTCGTTCTTTTTCAGTGCTGACTAGTTCAGGGCATAGGCGAGCTAATCTGTTGAATTTCTTCACGGCTTCCTCCACTGAAAGGTTTCCCTGGCAAAATTCAGTGAACTTGTCGTAGTGACGGTTCGTGACCCGCATGTGAAAGAACTCCTCGAAGAATTCTTCCTCGAAGTCAGCCCATGTCATCTGATTTACTGGGCGCTTCGCTCTAATTCTCTCCCACTACATGCGTGCATCTCCTGTCAGACAGAAGGAGGCACACTTCACCTTCTCATGTTCTGGCCAGTCCAGAAGCTCCATCGTACTTTCCAGTGTTTTGAACCAGGCTTGAGCATCCCATGGTTCGCTGGTGCCTGAGAAGTTCTCGGGCTTGACTCTCTGCCATTGGATCAGATAGGCTTCTCTCTGTGCTCCTGCTGCTGGAGCTACTGGTGCCGTAGGCTGGACTAGTGGAACGTCTAAGACTACTGGCGTTGCTAAGTTTGGTTCTAGGGTGACTGTGGGAGTATTCTGCTGATTAGCCTTTAAGGTGGCTATTTCCTGTTGCTGTTCAGCTAACTGTTGCTGTAACTGACCCACTAATGCTGTCAGGTCTGGGGGAGGCACTGAACTGCCTGCCTCATGCTGGGGCTCAGTGACAGGTGCCCTTCTAGCTGGGTGTCCTCGTGCCATCTCTAAAGGAACAAAGGACATACATAATTAAAGCATCATGTTTACTTAGCTAATACTATCATGTTAGTTACTATCACAGATAAACATACTCTAGTTATCTACAAACATGAAAGCAATAAACATAACAAAGTGAGAGGTATTCTTACATGGAAGCTGCAGGTTCAATGCTGATGTGTGTGTAGGAAGTATGGAATTTTCTGCTCTGATACCACTCTGTAACGACCCGCCTTCTACTAACTAAGCTGTAAGGCCGATCGTCACATTATGCTGTGCTAACTATTCCCTGACCATCACTAAATCTAGATGCGGAAACTGTACTAATTAAAACTTTGCTAAACTATTATCATTTCTTGATTCAATATGTGCTAAGGGATGTAATCTAAACTATTCATGACATGTTTTACATTCCCCCATTGTTAAGGAATTCGGCTGAGGATTTCTGGCTATTTTCAGGCCTCCCAATCGATCCATTTATCGATTGGAATGGTCGGATCGATCCAGTGATCGATCCAGCACCCTACTGTGCTCAGGGCGATATTCTGGATCGATCGGCTGATCGATCCAGACTGGCCAATCGATCCAGTGATCGATCCCAGAGCCTTGTGTTCGCGACAGAATTTGCTGGATCGATCGAATGATTGATCCAGAGGCCTACTGTTCGCGAGACAAGTTGCCCAGTCGATCGTTCGATCGATTGGAAACCCTCGAATCGATCAGCTGATCGATTCGAGTTTCTGATTTCGTGCCAAAGATCTGATTTCAGCACTGTCTCGTGCCAATCACATACAATAACACCAATAATGACTAAGAAATATCCTACTGATAAATAATTGATATTCTAACATGACATAGTTCACTAGTGCATAGCATTTGAACATTCTAAGGTGCGGAATAATAAAATACTAAAAGGTTCTAATGCTTAAAACAAAGCTCGCTGAAATTCCCTAAGATCTTTATTCCAAACTCCATCCACACACATCTTCATCGTTGCATTGACCTCCAGCCTCCGCTAGTCCATTTTTCCTTTACCTTTGTCTGCAATATAAGGAAAAAATATCTGTAAGCTTGAGAGCTTAGTAAGAAACCATCTACCTCACTAAAACATGCATACGATGCAATTCATGATTTTAAAACATGCTATTTGAAATACATACTGAATATGCTAAGCATGGCATGACATACAACACATAGAAAGCTAACCTGATAATGGCAATAACAGCTAATCATAAACTATCACGTTGTATCAACAAAAAACTAAACTGATAGAAAAGCTGAACTGAGCTAATTCTAGTTAATGATAAAGCTGTACTGAATTCACCTAACTATTTTGTGAGAGTCTGAAAACTGTATAATGTGAAAGCTGAACTAAAAGTCTACATACTACTAAACTAAAACATGGAATTCACACGAAAGCTACTTATACTGCAGGTGAGAGGTTTCTTACCTCGTGCGCTAGTTTTCTTACGAATCTAGTCGCTAGTTTTCCGGTGGAGACTATCTTCTCGACAATCTTCTCGCGTCTATGCGTTCTTCTCGCGGAGAGGAGCGTCCTCGTATCCCTTATGTCGCCGGGAGGTGCTCCTAGAGCCCTTGGCTTGGTGCGCCGAGAGAAGGAGGAGGAGAGGAAGGGGTCGGCAGAAACTAGGGTGAGGAAGGAGATAAGTCACGTTAAAAATAAAACTCCTCACTTAATTCCCTATTTATATTAAGGAATTAATTCCCCCAAACTCTAACTTAAATAAAATTGTTTCCCTTTCCTTTCAGCACGGCCCTGCTGGGTTCACTTGGTTACTAGAGTCCGCTATAAGTCGTAGGACCCAATAGGTCTCGGGTTCAATTCCCGCGTAGGCTATTTTCGTTTTCTATTTATTTTTGCTACTTCCGTTACTCCAAAAATTCTATAAAAATATCCTAAAATTCCAGAAAAATACTAGGATATTTCTAATAATTATTTTGAGAATTTTTGGGCGTTACAATCCCCCATACCTTATAAAAAGTTCGTCCTCGAACTTAGAATAACTCTGGGTATTTCTGTCTCATGCTGGCTTCTGTCTCCCATGTTGCCTCTTCTGCTGTGTGATTTTGCCAAATGACTTTTACTAATGGTACCTCCTTGTTCCGTAATTTCTTAACTGCTCGGTCTATTATCTGAATAGGTCGACTATCATAGCTGAGGTCTTCGCGGACTGGTACCGACTGGGGCTCAATCACCTGGGTGACATCTGGGATATGCTTCTTCAGCATAGAGACATGAAATACATTATGGATGGCTGACATCTCCTGGGGTAGCTCTAGCTCATATGCTACCTTGCCAACTCTTCTGCTGATAAGGTATGGTCCCACATATCTGGGACTTAACTTGCCCTTCTTCCCAAAACGCATTACTCCCTTCATGGGAGCTACTCTGAGGAAAACTGAATCCCCAACTGAAAACTCTAAAGGTCTGCGCCGTGTATCAGCATAGCTTTTCTGGCGGCTCTAAGCTGTCTCTATCCTCTGGCGGATCTGCTGTATAGCTGCTGTGGTATCTGCTACTAGATCTGTCTGAAGCTCTAGTTCTTTCTGTTCACCACTCTCATACCAGCAGATTGGAGATCTACACCTCCGCCCATAGAGAGCCTCGTAAGGTGTCATACCGATAGTGGCCTGATAGCTATTGTTGTATGCAAACTCTGCTAAGCTCAGATATTTGCACCAACTTCCCTTGAAGTCTAGGGCACATGCTCGGAGCATATCTTCGAGTACTTGATTCACTCGCTCTGTTTGACCATCTGTCTGAGGATGGAAGGCTGTGCTAAACTTTAACTTAGTGCCCAACGCTGACTGTACACACTCCCAGAAGTGTGATGTGAATCTGCTATCTCTGTCTGATATAATGGTTCGTGGGACTCCATGTAGTCTAACGATCTCCTTGAGATACAACTGTGCTAGCTGTTCCATGGAGTAGGATATCCTGATAGCTAAGAAGTGGGCTGATTTAGTCAACCTGTCGACTATTACCCAGATGGTATCAAAACCATTCGTGGTTCTGGGTAATCTCACTATGAAATCCATAGAAATGTCTTCCCACTTCCATTCTGGGATCTGAATAGGCTGCAGAACTCCTCCTGGTCTCTGGTGTTCTGCCTTAACCCTCTGACAGGTTAGACAGGTGCTGACATATCGAGCGATGTCTCTCTTCATCCCAGGCCACCAAAAACGTTTCTTCAAGTCCTGGTACATTTTGGTGGAGCCAGGATGCATCGCATAGGGAGTCTTGTGAGCCTCATATAAAATCTTTCTTTATAGTTCCTCTTGATATGGAACGCATAATCTGTCACCAAAGTATAATACCCCGCTATCTGATATTCTGAACTCTCCACCTTCTGATTCTGCTATCCCTTGCTTGATTTTCTGAATTTCAGGATCCTGTTCCTGAGCTGTCTGAATGTCACCAAGCAAGGTAGACTCTAATGTCATAGTAGAGAGCTGCCCCACTATGAGTTCGAGACCGAAATCTGTGATCTCTTTCTGTAGGGGCGGTGACATGGCTGCTAAAGATAATAAGGTAGCACTGGACTTTCTGCTAAGTGCATCTGCCACCTTATTTGCTTTTCCTGGGTGGTAGAGGATGTCTATGTCGTAGTCTTTGACCAATTCTAGCCATCTGCGCTGTCGCATATTCAGATCCTTCTGAGTGAAGAAATACTTAAAACTCTGATGATCTGTATACACTCTGCACTGAGCTCCATACAAGTAATGTCTCCAAATCTTGAGAGCGAACACAACTGCTGCAAGCTCGAGGTCATGAGTAGGATAATTCCTCTCATAATCCTTGAGTTGTCTGGAGGCGTAGGTGATTACCTTACCATCTTGCATCAGCATTGCTCCTAGTCCCAACTTAGAGGCATTACTATATATATCAAAGCTGTCTGTATTCTCTGGTAGAGTCAGAATAGGTACACTGGTCAATCTTCTTTTCAGCTCGCTGAAACTATTCTCGCAGTCCTCTGTCCACTGAAATTTTCTGTTCTTCCTGGTGAGAGCTGTCAGTGGGGAGGCTATCCTGGAGAAGTCCTCTACGAATTTTCTGTAATAGCCTGCTAATCCCAGAAAGCTTCTGATCTCACTAGCATTCTTGGGTCTTTTCCAGTTATTCACAGCTTCTATCTTACTGGGTCTACCATGATACCATCCTTTGAGATGATGTGACCCAGGAAGGACACCTGATCTAACCAAAATTCATATTTCATGAACTTGGCGTACAACTGGTTCTGCTGAAGGGTCTGCAGTACTATTTTCAGGTGCTATGCGTGTTCTTCCTGAGTTCCTGAATAGATAAGAATGTCATCGATGAATACGATAACGAACTTATCTAAGTATTCTCTGAACACCCTGTTCATGAGGTCCATGAAAATAGCTGGAGCATTTGTCACGCCGAAGGGCATGACTACGAACTCGTAATGTCCGTATCTGGTCCTGAATGCTATCTTAGGTATATCCCCTTCTTTAACCTTCACCTGATGATATCCTGATCTAAGGTCTATCTTAGAGAACACTGCTGCTCCCTTTAGCTGATCGAACAGGTCATCTATTCTGGGGAGGGGATACCTGTTTTTGATAGTGACTTGGTTCAACGCTCGGTAGTCTATACACAGGCGCATACTCCTGTCCTTCTTCTTCACGAACAATACAAGCGCTCCCCATGGTGAGTGACTAGGACATATGAAGCCCTTGTCAAGCAGCTCCTGTAGTTGCTCATGAAGTTCTTTCAGTTCTGCTGGAGCCATACGGTACGGCGCTTTGGAGATAGGATTTGTACCGGGAATGAGCTCTATCTCGAATTCAATCTCCCTGTCTGGTGCTAAGCCTGGTAACTCTTCAGGGAAGACTGCTGGGTAGTCACATACGACTCGGACCTCCGCTAGCTATTGGTCCTTGTCCTGGCTGGTACTGACCACGTGTGCTAAAAATCCCGTACATCCTGAATCCATTAATTTCTGTGCCTTCATAGCTGAGAGAAACTTCCTGGCATTTCTCTTGGGTTCTCCGATGAACTCGAACTGTGCTTCTGCTTCAGGTTGGAATACGACTTTCTGTTTATAGCACTCAATGGAGGCACCGTATCTGATCAAGAAGTCCATTCCAAAGATGACATTGTAGTCAGTCATATTTAGCACTGTCAGATCACAAAAGAGTTCTCTGTCTTCTATAATGACTGGCACTGCTCTGAGCCAGTGCGTGGATGCCATAATTTCTCCTGAAGGTAATGTCGTCAGAAACTGACTACTGAGTACCTCTGGAGGTATTGCTAACTTCTCGGCAAACGGCCTGGATATATAAGAGTGGGTTGCCTCAGTATCGAATAAGATAGTTGTACCTTGCTGTAAAATACTAATCTGACCTGAAATAACTGTCGAGGCATTTGCTACTTCCTCTCTGGTGAGTGAGTAAATCCTCGCATTGGTCGTAGCTGGAGGGGCTTCTAGTCTACCCTGGCTGATCTGTGGACCATCCAAAGCGGCCTGCATCTGATGCAACTGTGCTGGCTTGACTTCATACTGAATCGGCTGTGGTGGAGGAAAGCTGGCCTTGTTCGGACACTGCTTGGCCATGTGCCCTTCTTGTCCACACTCAAAGCATCCTCGTGTACCCTTACGACAAACTCCAGGGTGGAATTTCCCACAAGTAGTACACTTTGGATAACTGGGCTGCTTACTAGGTGGTCCTCCTTTTGAGTAACTCCCTGGTTTGCGCTTGTTGCTAGAGTTCCCTTTCCAGTTAGAGTTGTGGCCCTGTTGTTTCTGAGTACCTGAGCCTCCTTGCCCTTTGGACTCTGAGAGGACTTGTTTCTGCTGCTTGATATTATTCTGGTAGTGCTCGGTGGTCAGAGCACTGCTGACTAGTTCTTCGGTGGTTTGCGGCCTATGAATGCCGCCAGCCACGTTCATCGCTATTTCCGGCCTCAGCATCTTAAGCATCAACCGAACTCGTTCTTTTTCTGTGCTGACTAGTTCAGGGCATAGGAGAGCCAATCTGTTGAATTTCTTCACGGCTTCGTCCACTGAAAGGTTGCCCTGGCGAAATTCAGTGAACTTGTCGTAGTGACGGTTCGTGACCCGCATGTGAAAGAACTCCTCGAAGAATTCTTCCTCGAAGTCAGCCCATGTCATCTGATTTACTGGGCGCTTCGCTCTAATTCTCTCCCACCACATGCGTGCATCTCCTGTCAGACAGAAGGAGGCACACTTCACCTTCTCATGTTCTGACCAGTCCAGAAGCTCCATCGTACTTTCCAGTGTTTTGAACCAGGCTTGAGCATCCCATGGTTCGCTGGTGCCTGAGAAGTTCTCGGGCTTGACTCTCTGCCATTGGATCAGATAGGCTTCTCTCTGTGCTCCTGCTGTTGGAGCTACTGGTGCCGTAGGCTGGACTAGTGGAACGTCTAAGACTACTGACGTTGCTAAGTTTGGTTCTAGGGTGACAGTGGGAGTATTCTGCTGATTAGCCTTTAAGGTGGCTATTTCCTGTTGCTGTTCAGCCAACTGTTGCTGTAACTGACCCACTAATGCTGTCAGGTCTGGGGGAGGCACTGAACTGCCTGCCTCATGCTGGGGCTCAGTGACAGGTGCCCTTCTAGCTGGGTGTCCTCGTGCCATCTCTAAAGGAACAAAGGACATACATAATTAAAGCATCATGTTTACTTAGCTAATACTATCATGTTAGTTACTATCACAGATAAGCATACTCTAGTTATCTACAAACATGAAAGCAATAAACATAACAAAGTGAGAGGTATTCTTACTTGGAAGCTGCAGGTTCAATGCTGATGTGTGTGTAGGAAGTATGGAATTTTCTGCTCTGATACCACTCTGTAACGACCCGCCTTCTACTAACTAAGCTGTAAGGTCGATCGTCACATTATGCTGTGCTAACTATTCCCTGACCATCACTAAATCTAGATGCGGAAGCTGTACTAATTAAAACTTTGCTAAACTATTATCATTTCTTGATTCTATTGTTAGGACCAAAAGTAGCTAGAGGGGGGGGGGGGGTGAATAGCTCGTCGCGTTCACTCGGTGCTCTTCGTTGCTTGTTTCTTCTTGGATGTGCAGCGGAAAATACAGAAACAAACACAAACACGCTAACACTAGGATTTTACTTGGTATCCACCTCACAAGAGGTGACTAATCCAAGGATCCACACCAACGCACACACCCTCCACTATGAATAACACTCCTTTATGGTAACTACCAAAGGCGGAGAAGCCCTACAACACTCTCAATACAAGAAGAAGAAAGGGAAATACAAGTTAAGCAAAAGCTTACAAGATGTGCCGTAAAAACCCTAACTCTAA
Organism: Zingiber officinale; assembly: GCF_018446385.1. Lineage (NCBI taxonomy): Eukaryota > Viridiplantae > Streptophyta > Magnoliopsida > Zingiberales > Zingiberaceae > Zingiber > Zingiber officinale. The sequence goes on along the minus strand of NC_055997.1, from coordinate 24,912,123 downwards.
CTTCTTCCTCTTGCAATAGATCCGCCTCTTGACTTGGAAAGCCTCCAAGAACCTTCAAGAACTGGCGATCACGTGCTTGTAGAGAGCTGTGGAGGAGCTGGAATGAATCTGAGAAGAGCTCGTGAAGAGATGCCGAAGACCACGCTCGCTGCGGCTTTAAACCCGACGCAGCGGATCCCGATCGATTCGAATGTTCCGAATCGATCGGGAGGCTTTGGATCGATCGATTGATCAGCGCTTCGGGCGAGAAGCGCTGGATCGATCCACGGATCGATCCGGCGCTATCACGCCGGCAAGATCGTCCCGATCGGTGATCGATCGGGACCTCGAATCGATCCACGGATCGATCCGAGCTTCACTGGAAGAATGGATCGATCCACCGATCGATCCACGAAGTCTGAATCGATCAGATCTTGGATTTTGCCCAAAACCAAGTCCCAAACCTCCCTAACCAACATCGGTCAACGTTGACTGTTGGTACATCATGCCTACCATCCGGTCACTCCTTGACTGCCAGACTCCCCAAGTGTCCGGTCAATCCCTTTGACCCACTTGGACTTTTACTCGTCGTGCCAAGTATCCGGTCACTCCATTTACCTACTTGGACTTCCACCAGATGTCTGGTCAACCTTGACCCATCTGGACTTCCTTCCTTGCCAAGTATCCAGTCAATCCTTTGACCTACTTGGACTTCCCAACACCAGATGTCCGATCATCCTTGATCCATCTGGATTTCCTTCCTTGCCTGGCTTCACTCACCAGGACTTTCACCTAGCTTCACTCACTAGGGTTTTCACCTAGCTTCACTCACTAGGGTTTTCCATCTGCCTAGCTTCACTCACTAGGACTTTCTTCTGCCTGGCTTTACTCACCAAGACTTTTCTTCTGCCTGGCTTCACTCACCAGGACTTTCACCTAGCTTCACTCACTAGGGTTTTCCATCTGCCTAGCTTCACTCACTAGGACTTTCTTCTGCCTGGCTTCACTCACCAGGACTTTTCTTCTGCCTGGCTTCACTCACCAGGACTTTTCCATCTGCCTAGTTTCACTCACTAGGACTTCCCAGTCAAGTATCCAGTCAACCTTGACCTACTTGACTCTTCTTCAATCAATATCTTATTGTCAAACATCTAAACCCAAACCAAGACTCAGCTTGGTTACCCAGGTCAACCTTGACCTGAGGGATATTGCACCAACATCTATATGTGCTAAGGGATGTAATCTAAACTATTCATGACATGTTTTACATTCCCCCATGGTCAAGGAACTGGGCTGAGGATTTCTGGCTGTTATCAGGCCTCCCAATCGATCCATTGATCGATTGGAATGGTCGGATCGATCCAGTGATCGATCTAGCATGATACTGTATGCGGAACTTGGGTTGGATCGATCAAGTGATCGATCCAGCACCCTACTGTGCTCGGGGCGATATTCTGGATCGATCGGCTGATCGATCCAGACTGGCCAATCGATCCAGTGATCGATCCCAGAGCCTTGTGTTCGCGACAGAATTTGCTGGATCGATCGAATGATAGATATAGAGGCCTACTGTTCGCGAGACAAGTTGCCCAGTCGATCGTTCGATCGATTGGAAACCCTCGAATCGATCAGCTGATCGATTCGAGTTTCTGATTTCGTGCCAAAGATCTGATTTCAGCACTGTCTCGTGCCAATCACATACAATAACTCCAATAATGACTAAGAAACATCCTACTGATAAATAATTGATATTCTAACATGACATAGTTCACTAGTGCATAACATTTCAACATTCTAAGGTGCGGAATAATAAAATACTAAAAGGTTCTAATGCTTAAAACAAAGCTCGCTGAAATTCCCTAAGATCTTTATTCCAAACTCCATCCACACACATCTTCATCGTTGCATTGACCTCCAGCCTCCGCTAGTCCATTTTTCCTTTACCTTTGTCTGCAGTATAAGGAAAAAATATCTGTAAGCTTGAGAGCTTAGTAAGAAACCATCTACCTCACTAAAACATGCATACGATGCAATTCATGATTTTAAAACATGCTATTTGAAATACATACTGAATATGCTAAGCATGGCATGACATACAACACATAGAAAGCTAACCTGATAATGGCAATAATAGCTAATCATAAACTATCACGTTGTATCAACAGAAAACTAAACTGATAGAAAAGCTGAACTGAGCTAATTCTAGTTAATGATAAAGCTGTACTGAATTCACCTAACTATTTTGTGAGAGTCTGAAAACTGTATATATATATATATATAGGTGAAAATACTAATCATGCTGCTGATGGGCCCGACAACTGTACGTGCTATGCGCGCATCCCTAACTAGACCCGGGTTTGCAAGTCCCGAATTTAGTAGGGTTTACTAGGTTATTTGAACCTAGGGACGACTGTGGGAGCCCAACCCAATGGATATCTAATCCAGTACAGTGCCACTGAGAAAGTAAAATACTGAACATAAGCTAATAAATTCTTGTCTTGCTTTTACTAGGTTGTCTAAACTCAGAACTAGGTTATCTAAACCTAGAGGCGACTGTGGGAGCCCACCCATTGGACATATAGTCCTGTGAAAGATGATGCAAGACTAAATAAGCTGTAAAAATGCTTCTATTGCATTTATCTAAGCTACTAAAATGCCTAAGTTGCATTTCACTGTGCTAAACAATTTAATCGAACACTTGGTATGCGCTAATTCGCATCCTTTGTGTTGAAAGTCTACATACTACTAAACTAAAACATGGAATTCACACGAAAGCTACTTATACTGCAGGTGAGGGGTTTCTTACCTCGTGCGCTAGTTTTCTTACGAATCTAGTCGCTAGTTTTCCGGTGGAGACGATCTTCTCGACGATCTTCTCGCGTCTATGCGTTCTTCTCGCGGAGAGGAGCGTCCTCGTATCCCTTATGTCGCCGGGAGGTGCTCCTAGAGCCCTTGGCTTGGTGCGCCGAGAGAAGGAGGAGGAGAGGAAGGGGTCGGCGGAAACTAGGGTGAGGAAGGAGATAAGTCACGTTAAAAATAAAACTCCTCACTTAATTCCCTATTTATATTAAGGAATTAATTCCCTCAAACTCTAACTTAAATAAAATTGTTTCCCTTTCCTTTCAACACGGCCCTGCTAGGTTCACTTGGTTACTAGAGTCCACTATAAGTCGTAGGACCCAATAGGTCTCGGGTTCAATTCCCGCGTAGGCTATTTTCGTTTTCTATTTATTTTGCTACTTCCGCTACTCCAAAAATTCTATAAAAATATTCTAAAATTCCAGAAAAATACTAGGATATTTCTAATAATTATTTTGAGAATTTTCGGGCGTTACAAACCAAGCTTCAAGGGATGCAAAGAAACAAAGCCTCCTTTCTCTACTTCTTCTCCAAGCAAAATCCGGCCACCAAGGGGTCTCCTAGAGAGTTGATGCCGCCAACCAAGGAGGAAGAAAAGAGGAAGAGGAAGAAGAGAGGGAGGGTTGGCCACCACAAGGAAGAGAAGAGAGGAATACTAGATGTATATCGTTATGAGGTGAGGCACCTTTACCCTCTCTTTTATATTCCTTGGTCTTGGCAAATAAGGAAAGTTTTAATAAAAACTTCCTTATTTTCTTTGCCAAAGAAAGTAAAATTTAATTGATTAAAAAAAAATTCCTTTTCTCTATCAATGTGGTCGGCCACCTCAATTCCTCCAAACAAGGAAAGTTTTAAATACCAAATTAAAACTTTCTAATTTGTTTCTGAAAATTTTAAAATAAAAATTTCTCTTTAAAAATTTCCTTCATGGTTGGTTATAAAAGAAAACTTTTATAAATTAAAATCTCTCTATTAAAACATGTGGATGATTACAAAAAGGAAAGCTTTCTCAAAATTAAAATCTTCATTTCAATCTACAAATAAGAAAAGATATCAAATCTTTTCTCTTAATCTTTTGTAGAAACTATAAAAGGAAAGATATAATTTTAAAACTCTCTTTTAAAATCATAAGGATGGTTATATAAAAGGAAAGTTTTATCAAAAATTAAAATCTTCCTTTTAACTATAAATAAGGAAAGATATCAAACTTTTCTCTTAATCTTTTGTAGAAAACTATAAAAGGAAAGATTTAAATTTTAAACTCTCTTTTAAAACCATGGCTTCCACATAAGAAAAGATTTTAAAAAAATAAAATCCTTCTAATTTATTTTGGTCGGCCACCTAAGCTTGGGTTCAAGCTAGGGCCGGCCACCAACTCACCTTGGTTTGGTCGATCCTAACTTGGGCTCCAAGCTAGGCTTGGCCAGCCACCTTAAGGTGGGTAAGAAGGTGGGTATGGGTGGGTATAAGACTTTATAAATAAGAGGCTACAACAGGGACCGAGAGGAGGAATTGGTTTGGTCTCCCGATGAACTTAGCTTCCCGTGTTCGCCCCGAGCACCAAACTCGTGTTCATCAATAATATCTCATTCCACTAAAGAGTTATTATTGAACTACCGCATCGATCCCATATTACTATATGGGCTCCTTCTTATCATGAGTATGTTAGTCTCCCTGTGTTTAAGATATAAAATGTCCACTAATTAAATGAGTTACTGACAACTCACTTAATTAATATCTAGCTCCAAGAGTAGTACCACTCAACCTTATTGTCATATCGGACTAAGTTCACCTGCAAGGTTTACATGACAATCCTTTTGAGCTCCTCTTGGGGACATCATCATCCTAGATTACTAGGACACAGTTTCATTCTATTATCAACAATACAATATAAATAATACCATTTTCCAACTTATCGGGCCTATTGATTTATTGAACTAAATCACACCCTTTGATAAATTAAAGAAATGAATATTGAGTATATGTGCTTGTTATGATATCATGATTAAGAGCACATACTTCCATAATAACAAAGGTCTTGTATTTTTATGCAGTTAGTATAAAAAGAACTTACCTTAAATGGTCCTGTTCAATACACTCAGAGTGTACTAGTGTAATTTTATAGCAAGATAAACTAATACCAAATTACACTACGACTATTCCAATGGTTTGTTCCTATCCATCTTAGTTGTGAGCTACTGTTTATAATTTATAAGGAATTGATAATATGATCTTTTGTGTGTGACACCATACACCATGTTATCTACAATATAAATTAATTGAACAACTACACTTAGCATATAAATGTAGACATTTGACCAATGTGATTCTTTATTTCAAAATAAATGTTTACAAAAAGCTAGGCTTTTAGTATACACGCTAACACTGAGGTGCCTTTGTGGAGCTCCAGGAATTTAACCCAGAAGTCTTTAGCGGAGTAGTAGTTTCCGATCCGATTTACCTCCTGGGGCGGCAGAACGTTGAGCAAGTGAAATTTCGCCTTTCCGTTGGCCACGAAATTGGCTTGCTCCTTCTTCGTCCAGTTGTATTCTTCTTTGTCTTTTGGCGCTGCATATCCATATTTCATTATTAAAAGTATATCAAATTCAATCTTAAAGAATACCTCCATTCTGCATTTCCACATAGCGAAGTCTCCGTCGAACTTCGGGAGATGAATGTTCGTGCCGGCCATCGTATTGATCTTTGTGCTTTAGTCGGCGGTTAGTCCTTCTGAGGCTGTCGGGCTCTGATACCACTTGCTGGTGCAGCGGGACCGGCAAGAGGGGGATGAATTGCTTGAAAAATAAAAGAGTATACCCTCCTCAAGACTTTCAACTCAAAATAAAAAATGCAACAATAATAAAGTAAACTAAAAGAAAAAGACTCAACAATTTGCTTGGTTACAACCAAGAAAGTTGTTAATCCAAGATAGTAGGAAAAACTATGAAAGTTCTCCTTCTCTGAAGGTGGAGAAGCCTTTTACACACTAGAAGCTCAGAACTATTGCTAGAAATGAATACAGAGTTGAATACTTGATTGATATCTCATTCCTAGGTCCATGGGGTCCTTTTAAAGCCCTGGAAAGTCTATCCCGTAGGTCGAAGACGCCTCCAACTGAGGTCCAAGGCGCCTCAGCTCGGGTGAATGGATAGAACTCTATCCGGTTGACAACGGTCGTTTTGTCCAAGGCTAAGGCGCCTCAAACAAGCATGAAGGTGCCTTCAAGGTGGAGGCGCCTCCAATACTTGATGAAGGCGCCTCCAAGGTGGAGGCGCCTCCAATACTTGATGAAGGCGTCTCCAAGGTGGAGGCGCCTCCAATACTTGATGAAGGCGCCTTGAGCTTCATTTTCATCTTGTTTTCTCCTTTGTTTTGACTTTTGAAGCTTCATGCATTTGGTTGATTTCGGCCAACCGAAATAGGACTCACCCGAACCCAATTTTCGGCCTTTTCCTCGAGCAGTCTTCCGTCCCGGCTTTACGTCCCTCGAACGTCGTGCACGTTCTTCTCACCCACCGGTGTACTCTTCCGCAGCTCTCTCATCCTTCGGACGCACCGAGCCCGTCGGCTTCCTTCCCATGCCGTCCTTCTCGTTAGCTGCGTCTTCCGCTCGACTTTCTGCGTTCCTAAGCTCCTGCACACTTAGACACAAGGATCAAATAATAAACATGACCTAACCTAACTTAGTTGATCACATCAAAATAATCACGGGGTCCAACAATAATTTATTATATGCGTGCATTTTTAGAATTTAATTGGATCGTATTCATATACACCGAACTAATTACAGCGCGGCACTCCTGATTATGTAGCAAATTGAAGTTCATTCTTAGTGTTCACAAATTCAAGTTTAATTTCCAAATATATATATATATATATATATATATATATATATATATATATATATATATATATATAAATATATAGATATATATGAAATGTATATATATCGTGTTGGACCCGGCCTTGGGACAGGTCACGTAAACAAACCGCTACGTGTTTTAATATTAGGAAATATAATTAGAATCAACGAGAACATATGTATATAAGCCATGCACGCAATAGCTAAGTGTAAGCATTACTGAATCATCGATCGGCGTTGAACTTGTAAATTTAGCTTTGCCTGCAAATGACTGCCCAGTTGTCATCATGTTCTTTCTTTTTCCTCCTCCTCCTCTTCGTCTTCACGTCGCCACCGGTGGCCATGGCTCGCCGGACTAGGTTCTTGCACTTGAACTTCTACCTGCACGAGATCAACCCCGGCGTGCCCAACTCGACGATGATCTTCGTTGTGAATGAGCACCGGAGCAGCGGCTTCGGCAGTGTGTTGATCTTTGACAACGTTTTCCGGGTGGGGGTGCAGCCAGACTCCCCCTTGCTTGGCCGGGAGCAGGGCCTCGGCGTCGGCTCAAATTTGCAAGTCTACTCCGGCATAACGGCCTTGGAGTTCATCTTCACCACCGGCAGGTAATTAAAAGTTAAGAACATAAAAAAAAAATAAACAAATGATTTCTGGAAGAATTTAACAGTTTGAACCGATCGATCGAAAAGGTACAACGGGAGTTCGTTCGCTGTGTTCGGGACGGTGACAGGCGGGGCCATATCAGACCGGACCATCATCGGCGGCACGGGGAGATTTCGGATGGCAAGAGGTTACATTTTGGGCAGGGTGGCTGCCACCACCAACACGACCACGACTTGGGAGATGAACGCCTATATTGCGGCCCATCGATCCTAGACATTAATTAATTTAACTAACTAATTAATTAATTAATGAATCTCGTAATAAATTCTTTACTCGATGTTAGTCATTATATTTAATCAATGTTAATGATCAACCTTGCTTGTTAGGGATCTTGAGGGCGATCGACCTTTGACGCGTAAGCTAAGTCAAGACATGTATCCCTTTCAAATAAATAAATGTCGCTCCTTACATTGAATCGGCCAGATACATTAAATTAATTCTTTGTTGCTTACAATTTTTTTTTTCTTTTCAAAATTAGATTTGGATGTCATGTGGTAGAAAAATACGATGATATTATGGACAAAAATATTTTCTATGAGGTTACCTAGATGCTGATGACATCAATCATTATTATTGTCTCAATCATTCATTCTTCTTTTACCATATTAATTTCAAAAGATAAGTTCAAATAATAAAATAACAATCATATTAATTTCAAAAGATAAGTTCAAATAATAAAATAACAATCAAATCTTATATAGATCTTTTTATATCATTGAGTTATATATTTTACTATATCATTATTTATGCTTAAATAAATTTTATCTTATTTTATTATTACTAATTAAGATTTTTTATATTCCACTTCCTCATTTGATGTGTTTCTTTATCATAATTTCACATCGCCTAATTTGAACATTTATTGTAAGTCTAAGTACATGCATGTACTATCTTAAATGTATCTCTTGGAATTTTTTCTCAATAAATGCAACTCCGACTTTCTATCTAATGCTCTCATTTATTATTCCGTCTATCCTCGTATATATGTCCAAACATTCAGTTTAACATCCTCATTTCTACAACTCTCATCTTCTACTCGTATGATCGTCATGACCTAACATTTAGCTTCATATAATATAGTAGGCCTAACTGTGATTTTGTAGAACTTTCCTTTTAATTTTAGAGGTATTTTACAATCATATAAAATGTCTGACATTCTCCTCTATTTCAATTATCCTGCTTGTATTGTATGTAAGACACATCTCTCAATCCTTCCACCGTTTTACAAAAATGATCCTAAATATTTAATGTTCTCAGCTCCCAGCAATGTAGCAACCCACCCTTCTTACTACTACTCTCTAAGGGCGACCGTTACCTAACTACTACTCTACTTACTAGTGTTACTGACGCTATTATTAGAATCAGTTAGATTTATCACGGTTCAGAGGAATTCCTACCGAAAAATTTCGGCAAAGTCTCCCCTGTACCGGTGACCAAATTCATAGTACATAAGATATATACGCAGCCACAGGCGGCTGGAACACATTTTATTCACAACCACGCAGTAATAAATTAACAGTAAAAGAAAGAAACTAGTCTAGCAAAGCAACCAACTACATCACTCCACCAATAATACAAGTGAACTACTTACAAGTGTGGAATAAACTTAAATACAGTCTTAACTCAAAATAACACTTAAGGAAATCTAAAAGAATTAAACAGAAAGTCTTAACAGTTTTATCAGCTAATTCTGGATCTCTCCACAGTCCAGACATCACACAACTTCATCACCACCACCATCCTGTCGCCTCCCTTTCATATCTTAGCTTTTCCTTTATCTGCAGTAGGAGGAAAGAAAACAAAACTATAAGTGAAAACGCTTAGTAAGTACTAATCTATCTCACAAAAACATCGAAGTGCATAAAAGTAATGCAATAATACTGAAACTGTAATGCTAAAGCAAAGCTGCATGTACTCATGGTATACAGAAATAAAACTGAATACTAAACATGCTCACTAACTGACAGGAAAGTAATGAAACTACTACTGTAGACTTAGAATTAAAGAACTAAACTTTTATTGATTCTAAGCATAAACTTGTTTCATTTTCTTATATCCTTATACTAGAAATTAATCTTTTAATTTCTCTTTCACTTTCTTCTTCTTATTCTTCTTACTTTTCTTATACTAGAAATTAATCTTTTAATTTCTCTTTCACTTTCTTCTTCTTGTTCTTCTTTTCTTTTCTTTTCTTCTTTGGGTCGAGGCTTAGTACCATCTTTGTTTTGCGCTCTCTCTAATAGTGACTGAGGTAGCGAGCCTCTAGTCCTATGAGGTAAAAACCTTGGTCTTACCAGGGCCAAGACCTTGGAATTGGTCACCTGAATTTATTTAATGACAACCTTGGAAGTTGGGTACTAGCCTCTTACTTTAAATTACTTGTTATCTTTTTTTTTTTTTTTTACACTAGACATTGGTGTTTTCTCTACTCACAACTTCTCATAATCCTCAAGTAGGCTTACTAAACACTGTAAATATCCAACAAGTAGGGAATTGAAACTAGCTAAGCATGCTATAAAAATAAAGCAAAGCCAATCAACTACGAGGTAAACTTAATAGTTGTTCATGTTCAAGAAAACCATTAAACTAACACTACATACTTTAAATAAAGGCCATTCTTAGATAATAAACTACTCAAGCTTATTTAAGAAACTTTCAAGCCTAAAACAAAGCTGTGAAAATTTAAATTATAGGTTTAAAGGCTAAGGAACTAAACAAATGAAACGCCAAGTAATCAAATTCTGAAATGTTAGAAAGGTAGCACCACATGCAAGCTAACTCCAAATTATAAAACAGGGTTGTTCATGTTAATCCAGGAAACTAGGAACTCAGAACTGGAATGCTGGGAACTAGGGCTGACTAGCTTTATTGAGCTGGTACAGGAAGGACCAAACAATAAGCTCAAAGAGGGTTGTTCATTCCACTATACAGCACAAGAAAAGAAATCTAACCAGACCTACTAATACAGAGTTGTTCTTTTCAAGTTTAACAGGGAAAAGCCCTTCGCCGGTGTCGCACACGGTTGAGGACCCACTGGAAAAGCCCTTCGCCGGCGTCGGAGAGAAGAAACCCTAGCCTTGGCTACGGTTTCACCCGAGAAGAGGAGACGCCGTCGCGAGGGAGAAGGAGGAATTAGGTTTCAAGATTTCCGGTTCGGGAGAAACTTAAGCCTTTTCTTATATCTAGGGTTTTCCCAAATAACTAAACTTTAACTCTTTTTCTCTCCATTCTTAGTTAACAAAGCCCGTGTAGCTCAGCTGGTTGGGCTATGTCTGGTTGGGTTAGTCCGACCCGAGGTCGTGGGTTTGAGTCTCACCTTCAACGATTTTTGGTCAAAACTTCTTTCATTTTGTAAAAATATCAAACGACCTCCAAAAATTACGTAAAAACACTCCAAAAATTTCTAAAAATCTATAGAATATTTTAAAAGCATTTTCAAATATTTTTATGGATATTTGGAACTTGAAATAAGGAAAATTGGGTCATTACAATCCCCCATACCTTATAAAAAATTCATCCTCGAACTTAGAATAGTTCTGGATACTTCTGTCTCATACTGTCCTCCCTCTCCCAAGTGATTTCCTCATGCTTCTGGTTCTGCCAAACGACCTTCACTAGTGGTACTTCTTTGTTTCTCAATCTCTTGACTGCTCTGTCCACTATTTGTGTAGGTCTGCTCTCATAACTAAGATCCTCTTGGATCTGCACTGACTGAGGCTGAATCACTTGGCTCGGGTCGTGGAGACACTTCTTTAGCATGGAGACATGAAATACATTGTGTATTGCTGACATGTCTTGTGGTAAGTCCAGCCTGTAAGCTACTTTCCCAATACTCTCTATGATCAGGTAAGGTCCTACATAGCGAGGACTTAATTTGCCCTTCTTGACAAATCTCATCACTCCCTTCATAGGAGCGACCTTGAGGAAAACTGAATCTCCTACTTGGAATTCCAATGGTCTACGACGTGTCAAGATAACTCTTTGTCGCTTGCGCCCCAGTCCCTCCTCTCGATTTTCTGGATCACCTAAGTGGTCTCGTCTATCAGCTCTGTCTGAATGCCCAGCTCCACTTCCATCTCTTTTCTCTCTCCTGCTTCTTGCCAGCATATGGGTGATCGACATTTCCTGCCATATAGTGCCTCATAAGGTGCCATCTTGATGGTGACCTGATAGCTATTGTTGTAGGCGAATTCAGCTAAGCACAAATACTTGCACCAACTTCCTTTGAAATCCAACGCACAAGCTCTGAGCATATCTTCTAAAATCTGATTCACTCGCTCTGTCTGTCCATTAGTGCGGATGGAAAGTCGAACTTGAGTTGGTGCCTAGTGTATTCTGAACGCACCCAAAAGTGTGAAGTGAAGCGCATCTCTATCGAAATGATAGATTTAGGAACTCCATGAAGTCGACCTCTTTAACATATAGCTGGGCCAACTGCTCTATAGAGTGGGACACCTTGTTGGCTAGGAAGTGAGTAGACTTGGTCAATCGGTCTACTATTACCCATATCGCATCATATCCATTGATGGTTCTTGGAAAACCTGTTATGAAGTCCATGGATATATCTTCCCATTTCCATTCGGTATTGGAAGAGGTGAAGAGCTCCTCCCGGTCTCTCGCTGACTCTCCGCATGTCGAGGTGCATCGACATATTTAGCAACGCTCTTTGAGTCCCGACCACCAAAACCTCTGTTTCACATCTTGGTACATCTTGGAAGAACCAGGAAGCGAGTATGGTGTGTTGTGAGCTTCTTCTAAGATCTTCTTCCTCGGTTCTTCATCATGGGCACGCAAATGCGACTCACGATAAAGAATCCCACCGTCTGCTACTCAAACTCGATTTGTCTTCTTTCAGAACCCTTGCTTGATTTTATGGATGTCGGATCTTCACTTTGCTTTCTCTCATATCACCTCAAAAATGTGGACTCTAAGGTCAATGCGGAGAGTTGCCCTTCAAAATTTCAAGTCCAAAATCCGACAACTCCTTTTGTAGTGGCGCTAATGATGAAGACATGGATGCACTGACTTTCGCTTAGTGCATCCGCCACTTTGTTAGCTTTGCTGGGGTGGTAGAGGATTTCACAGTCGTAATCTTTGACCAACTCCAGCCCCTCTGCCGTCTCATGTTTAAGTCCTTCTGAGTGAAGAAGTATTTAAGACTCTGATGATCTGTGAAGATTCTACACTGAACTCCATACAAATAATGTCGCCAGAGTTTCAGTGCAAAAACCACAGCTGCCAGCTCAAGATCATGAATAGGGTAGTTCTTCTCATAATCTTTGAGTTGTCTAGAAGCATAAGCTATGACTTTTCCTTCTTGCATGAGTACAGCTCCCAAGCCCATCTTGGAAGCATCACTGTAGATGTCGAAACTCTTGTCGCTCAGTGGAACAGTCAGAATGGGAGCACTGATCAATCTCTTCTTTAGCTCTTGGAAACTCTGCTCACATTTATCTGACCATTCGAATCTCTTGTTCTTTCTGGTGAGGGCTGTTAGTGGAGAGGCTATCCTGGAAAAGTCCTCCACGAACTTCCTGTAGTACCCAGCTAAACCAAGGAAGCTTCTGATCTCCCTGGCATTCTTGGGTCTGCTCCAGTTGTTGACTGCTTTTATTTTGGCTGGATCCACTTGGATGCCTTCTTTAGAAATTATGTGACCTAAAAATGCCACCTGATCTAACCAGAACTCGCACTTTGAGAATTTAGCATAAAGCTGCTTTTGCTGAAGGGTTCGTAGTACTATCCTCAAGTGCGTGTCATGCTCCTCTGGAGTCCTTGAATAGACCAGAATGTCGTTGATGAATACGATGACAAATTTGTCAAGATATTCTCTGAACACCCTGTTCATTAAGTCCATGAAGACTGCAGGTGCATTAGTCACTCCAAAAGGCATGACTACAAACTCGTAGTGCTCGTATCTGGTCCTGAACGCCGTTCTGGGTATATCTCTTTCTTTCACCTTCAGCTGATGGTACCCAGAGCGTGGGTCTATCTTTGAGAATACTGTTGCTCCTCTTTATTGATCAAATAAATCATCGATCCTGGGAAGGGGGTACTTGTCCTTAACTGCTACCTTGCTCAGCGTTCTGAAATCTATGCACATTAGCACAGATCCGTCTTTCTTCTTAACGAACAACTCTGGAGCTCCCCGGGGTGAATGACTAGGACGAATGAAGCCTTTGTCAAGTAACTCCTGTAGTTGTTCTTGTAACTCCTTCAGCTCTGCTGGAGACATGAGATACGGAGCTTTTGAAATTGGACCGGTTCCAGGAACCAATTCAATCACAAATCCACTCATTTATTGGGAGGTAGTCCAGGTAGCCCTTCTGAAAATACCTTTGGATACTCGCAGACTACCCGAACATCTTCCTGCTTGGGTCTTTCTTGTTATCTTTGTCCTTCCAGTTCTGATTACTTGACTGGGTCCTCTGTTTCCCCACTGTCTTGTCTTCTATCTTGACTGGCTTGTGCTGCATTTGTTGTGCCTTGATGCTGTTCAGATAGTGCTCACTAATGCCCTGCTGACCAGTTCTTCACCAATCTATGGTCGGTGAGTTTCACAACTCACATTAGGTGTCATTTCTGGTCTCAGCATTAGGAGCATCAGTCTGACTCGTCCTTTCACTGTACTTACTAACTATAGGCAAAGGTGAGCTAGCCTGTTAAATCTTTTAACCGCTTCTTCTACTGGTAGGTCACCTTGTCTGAATTCCATAAGCTCCTCATACTGTTTATTGGTGATCCACTGACGGAAGAATTTTTCGTAAAACTATATCTCGAAGTCAACCCAGCTCATCTAGTTGACTGCTCTCTTACTCTTAACTCGCTCCCACTACATACGAGCACCTCCAGATAGGCAGAAAGAGGCACACTTACCCTTCTCGACTTCTGGTCAGTCAAGAAGCTCCATTGTACTCTCAAGTGTCTTGAACCAAGCCTGGGCATCCCAGGGCTCAGCTTTCTGGTTTCAGCTTCAGCCACTGGATGAGGTACGCTTCTTGTCTTCTAGGTGTTGTGGCGACTTCCAGGGCAGCTGATGGGACTTCAGTCACCACTGGGGTCTCCACATTAATGGTTGGGGGAGTGGGAGAAACTGGCTTCTGATTGGCCATTAGATTGGCAATCACTTGCTGCTGCTCGCTACTTGTCTCTGAAGTTGAGTAACAACTTAAGAGAGAATAGGCCCAGGGGTTCTGGGCTCTTCGTTCTCCTGAACTCGGTCCTCAGTACGAACGGTACAGGGATGTCCTCTTCTTGACATCTAATTATATAGAGGAAAAAGACTAAATAGCTTCTCTAACCCTTCTAATCATATATATATATGAATAAAGAAAAGAGAAACAAAATCTTCTATCTTACTTAAGCATTCAAAAACAAATACTCAATACTGCAGTTAATAATAAGGAAAGCAGAATAATGAAAGGATTTAAATACTTTCTTACTTGGAGACGACGAGGATGATGCTGATGTGTGTGTAATGCTGGAGAATGGAACACTGCTCTGATACCAACTATAGCAACCCACCCTTCTTACTACTACTCTCTAAGGGCGACCGTTACCTAACTACTACTCTACTTACTAGTGTCACTAACGCTATTATTAGAATCAGTTAGATTTATCACGGTTCAGAGGAATTCCTACCGAAAAATTTCGGCAGAGTCTCCCCTATACCGGTGACCAAATCCATAGTACATAAGATATATACGTAGCCACAGGCGGCTGGAACACATTTTATTCACAACCACGCAGTAATAAATTAACAGTAAAAGAAAGAAACTACTCTAGCAAAGCAACCAACTACATCACTCCACCAATAATACAAGTGAACTACTTACAAGTGCGGAATAAACTTAAATATAGTCTCAACTCAAAATAACACTTAAGGAAATCTAAAAGAATTAAACAGAAAGTCTTAACAGTTTTGTCAGCTAATTCTGGATCTCTCCACAGTCCAGACATCACACACCTTCATCACCACCACCATCCTGTCGCCTCCCTTTCATATCTTAGCTTTTCCTTTATCTGCAGTAGGTGGAAAGAAAACAAAACTATAAGCGAAAACACTTAGTAAGTACTAATCTATCTCACAAAAACATCGAAGTGCATAAAAGTAATGTAATAATAATGAAACTGTAATGCTAAAGCAAAGTTGCATGTACTCATGGTATACAAAAATAAAACTGAATACTAAACATGCTCACTAACTGACAGGAAAGTAATGAAACTATTACTGTAGGCTTAGAATTAAAGAACTAAACTTTTATTGATTCTAAACATAAACTTGTTTCATTTTCTTATATTCTTATACTAGATATTAATCTTTTAATTTCTCTTTCACTTTCTTCTTCTTATTCTTCTTACTTTTCTTATCCTAGAAATTAATCTTTTAATTTCTCTTTCACATTCTTCTTCTTGTTCTTCTTTTCTTTTCTTTTCTTCTTTGGGCCCAGGCTTAGTACCATCTTTGTTTTGCGCGCTCTCTAATAGTGACTAAGGTAGCGAGCCTCTAGTCCTATGAGGTAAAGACCTTGGTCTTACCAGGGCCAAGACCTTGGAATTGGTCACCTGGATTTATTTAACGATAACCTTGGAAGTCGGGTACTAGCCTCTTACTTTAAATTACTTGTTATCTTTCTTTTTTTTTTTTTTTTACACTAGACCTTGGTCTTTTCTCTACTTACAACTTCTCATAATCCTCAAGTAAGCTTACTAAACACTGTAAATATCCAACAAGTAAGGAATTGAAACTAGCTAAGCATGCTATAAAAATAAAGCAAAGCCAATCAACTACGAGGTAAACTTAATAGTTGTTCATGTTCAAGAAAACCATTAAACTAACACTACATACTTTAAATAAAGGCCATTCTTGAATAACAAACTACTCAAGCTTATTTAAGAAACTTTCAAGCCTAAAACAAAGCTGTGAAATTCTAAATTTTAGGTTAAAAGGCTAAGGAACTATACAAATGAAATGCCAAGTAATCAAATTCTGAAATGTTAGAAAGGTAGCACCACAAGCTAACTCCAAATTATAAAACAGGGTTGTTCATGTTAATCCAGGAAACTAGGAACTCAGAACTGGAATGCTGGGAACTAGGGCTGACTAGCTTTATTGAGCTGGCACAGGAAGGACCAAACAATAAGCTCAAAGAGGGATGTTCGTTCCACTATACAGCACAAGAAAAGAAATCTAACCAGACCTACTAATACAGAGCTGTTCTTTTCAAGTTTAATAGGGAAACTATAGCAGGAAATGCTCTAATCTGCATGGTATAAGAAGCAAACAGCATTGACAGAACAACATGAACATGCTATCACTTAACTGCATCGAAAATTAACAGCATAAGCAAGAAATGTTGTAACCTGCTCTAATCTACATGGTATAAAGAACTAACAGCATACAGAACATAAGAAACAGAACTTCACTGTTCCACTGCAAAACAACAACGACGACAACCCCAGAACCCTATTATACCTAGCCGAGCATCAGGAATATTCATACACCATTGAAAACGAACCCTAACTCAGAAATCAGAGAGGAATAGGAAATTAACCTCGGAGCTACTCCTACCACAGGTGAGTAGTACTTACCTAGCTTCTTGGACTTACAACCGAGAAGAGGAAGAAGGCTTTTAGGGTTCAGATAACTTGAGTTTTCGGCTTCTTCTTGCGCCCACCGATCCTCCTCGACGATGGTGGTTGTACACGGTTGAGGACCCGCTGGAAAAGCCCTTCGCCGGCGTCGGAGAGAAGAAACCCTAGCCTTGGCTGCGGTTTCGCCCGAGAAGAGGAGACGCCGTCGCGAGGGAGAAGGAGAAATTAGGTTTCGGGATTTCCGGTTCGGGAGAAACTTAAGCCTTTTCTTATATCTAGGGTTTTACCAAATAACTAAACTTTAACTCTTTTTCTCTCCATTCTTAGTTAACAAAGCCCGTGTAGCTCAGCTGGTTGGGCCATGTCCGGTTGGGTCAGTCCGACCCGAGGTCGTGGGTTCGAGTCTCACCTTCAACGATTTTTGGTCAAAACTTCTTTCGTTTTGTAAAAATATCAAACGACCTCCAAAAATTACGTAAAATTACTCCAAAAATTTCTAAAAATCTCTAGAATATTTTAAAAGCATTTCCAAATATTTTTATGGACATTTGGAACTCGAAATAGGAAAAATTGGGTTGTTACAAGCAACTTGGCATCTCCTAACTTAATAATATTGCTAAGACATAAATTCTATATATTATGTTTTTATTCTACTAAACCTAAAACATTTTCCTTCTAATGTTTTCCACCAAGATTCTAGTTTAACATTTACTCCTTCACGTGTTTCATCTACCAAAATAATATTATCTGCAAACAACATGCACCATGGTATTGTTAGTGTAAGCCCTAAGAGACAATCAAGAGTTGATTGATTAGGGCATATTGCATCATATTTCATTAATAAAAAGGCAAAGGTTATGGTTATTATATTATTTACTTCAGATTTATGCCAGACAAATAAGTATAATAATATCTTAGGGTAATAGGTTAATATTAGTGCGTTGAGACTAGCATGTAGCATGTCCTAGGTTAGTAGTATATATTTATAATACTACTCTAAATTATTCCTGGTCAAGTACTAATATACAAGGACAATATTAGTGTTGGTCCCTTTCGAGGCCGGCAAGAGGGGAGGGGTGAATTGCCCTAAGACAAATAAACCAAACCTTTCTCGGACTATCAACTAAATAAAGAACACTTGTACTAAAAAAATAAAAAGACTAATTAAAAGAAAGTAGACACAAAGGAGTTACTTAGTTCACAATCAGAAGATTGCTAATACAAGGAGAATATGGTGCACTATCTGAAGATCTCCTTCAGGCGGAGTAGCCTCTTACAGCGTTAACAACACAGAAGAAAGTATAGCACAGAGAAATGGATTACAAGTGAATTGATTTAACTGTGAAAATCAATGCTATATTTATAGCACTGTTCGGGGCGCCTGGAAGGGTTCCGGGCACCCTGGGGGATAAAATTTTATCCCTTTCACACGGATCGTGGTTTGATCGCGATCTGGATAAAAACTCAGTCCAGGCGCCCGGAAGGGTTTCGGGCACCCCGGACTGTTCCGGGCGCTCGTAATGGTTTGGGCGCCCGGACCCCCAAAGTCAACTCCGATTGACTTTTTTTCATCCGGGACCTCTGCTCCGGTTCAGCTCGCCTCGGTCCGGGTCTTCCACTCCAACTTTGCTAGTTTGGGTAATCTCGGCCATTCGAAATAGGGCTCACCCGAACCCAACTTCCGGTCTTCTCCTTGAGTAGCCTTCCTCCCCGGTTTCTCATCCCTCGAACATAGTGTACATTCTTCTCATCCACCGGTGTACTATTCCACGGCACTTCGTCCCTCAGACGCACAGAGCCCGTCGGGTCTCTCTCCGTGTCGTCCTTCTCACTAGCCGCGTCTTCCGCTTGACTTCTTGTGCTCCTAAGCTCCTGCACACTTAGACACAATGGTTAAATCAAACAGGACCAAACTGAACTTGTTTGATCACATCAAAACACCTTGGGGTTTCAACAATCTCCCACGTTTTGATGTGAGCAACCCAAGTTAAGTTTGGGTAAAACAAGCATAATATAGAAACAAATATTTTGCAAATAATTGTAAGTAAGATTAAAATTTTGAATGCACCTCCCCCTAGACTTAACATTCTTTTCCCCCTTTGATCACATAAAAAACATGGGGGTCTTTAACAAGTCTAAGGTTAATTAAAATTTATCAAAAAGAATTTGCAATAAATTAGAAAAAAATAAGTGTTAAAAAAATCTAAGTATGAAAATTTCTAAGTAAAAAAGAAATTTAATTTTCTAAGTTAAACATAACATTTTCTGCAATGGAATGACATATTTTAACAGAAATAATATTGAATTTTTCTAAGTGAAATTTTTAGAAGAAATTTTAATATGTGTTAAGAGTTGCAAAAAGTTTCGAAGTAAAAAAAAATTCTGAGTTAAAGATAATTTTTAAAAAAATAGAAAATTTCTCTAAGTTTTTGTAAACATAAATATTTTTGAAAACTGTCTAAAACAAATTGAGTAACACTTTAAAGAATTTCAAATTAATACTTTTTCAGTTAGTCAATTAAACTTTTCATTTCAATACTTGGCTTCCAGGCAATGGTGAGGCACTAGGCCTTCTTGGTTATTGGAGCAACAACCACTTCCTAGACAAAGCCTTTTAAAGAAAGTAAATGTTTAATTTTCTTGCTGAAAATGCTAAGCCTAATTTTAAATTTAAATTAAACAGGTTTTTGGAACCCAATAGAGGTTCCTTCTTATAGGGTTAATCAAGTATTTTTTTAGGAATATAAGACTTTCATATTTTTCTGATTTGGCTTTTGTGAAACCTATAGTATCAGTTTAATCCTCTATAATTTCTAAAAGAAGAAATATTTGAACAAACAGAATTTTTCAAGTTTTCTATTTCTTCTTTTAATTTATCATTTTCAAGTTTTACTTTTTCATAGTATTCTATTAAACAAGATTTTGCCAAAATTCATTTTATTTCTAAAATTTCATTTTTTTCAATTTGGTATTTTTACTTTTTAAATTGAACATCGATTTTGTCATAGACTTAATTCCAAAATAAAGTTGATCAGGAGCTAAGAGCATATCTCACTTACCATATCAGACTTAAAGCCTGACTCTCCCCCTGTTTCGCTACATTCATCTGAAATCGCTCCCCTTCATCGATGCTGGGTTTCGATATACTTTACCCTTCATAGCTCGCCATCAGTGCTATTCTAGCATATTCTTGTACTTTGGATTCAGATGATGAAGTGTCGTCCCAAGTAGCTTTTAGATTCTTGTGCTTCTTGGGTATCTTGACTTTATCTTTCTTGAGTTCTGGGCAATCCTCTTTTAAGTGCCCTTCCTTTTGACACTGGTAGCAATGAACCCTTCTTCTATTTCTCGGATTCTTCTTATTATGCATTTCTATAAATTTATTAGATCGAAAGAATTTTTTAAAATTCCTTACCATATACGCTTCTTGATCTTCATTTGAGTCTGACTCGGGTTCATCCTTCTTGGTTGCGTTTAGCACCATAATCTGGCTTGATTCCTTTGTTGTTCCTGCACATATGGTTTTATGTCATTCAAGAGTAGAAAATAATTCCTCTAGGGTACTTACCTCCAGGTCATTTGAAATGTAGTAGGTGTCGATTATTGAGGTCTATTC
Source organism: Zingiber officinale (assembly GCF_018446385.1). NCBI lineage: Eukaryota > Viridiplantae > Streptophyta > Magnoliopsida > Zingiberales > Zingiberaceae > Zingiber > Zingiber officinale. Next base: position 24,891,550 of record NC_055997.1, on the reverse strand, counting down.
CGGAGTTTTGGGAAAGGCGTTGAGTGAATAGCATATGGTGTCCCGGTTGGTTATCATTTCACCGAGATTCTCGAGTCCGGTAATTAACTCTTTTACCTTTGCGTGTAGATCAACTACTTTCTCACCTCTTTCCAGATGGATGTTCGTCAATTTGTTCCAAAGTATATCTCTTCTTGCGAGCTTGGCTTCGGATGTGCCTTCGTGGAGTTCCAGGAATTTTTCCCAGAGTTCTTTGGCCGATGAGTAGCTTCCGATGCGGTTGACTTCTTGAGGTGGTAGCACACTTAACAAGTGATACTCTGCTCGGTTATTCGCTACGGAATCATTTTTCTCCTTCTTCATCCAAAGACTTTCTTCTTTTTCTTCTCCATTTTGATTCGTCAGAGCTACAAAACCATATTTTATTATTAAACAAATTTCGAAATCGGTTTTCAGAAATACCTCCATACGATGTTTCCAGTGTGTGAAATCTCCCTCGAATCATGGTGGAACGATTCCTGGTTCGGCCATTGGTTCCTTTGCTTCAGTCGGCGGTTAGTCCTTCTGAAGCATCCTCCCTTTGATACCACTTGTTGGTCCCTTTGGAGGCCGGCAAGAGGGAAGGGGTGAATTGCCTTAAGACAAATAAACAAAACCTTTCTCGGACTATCAACTAAATAAAGAACACTTGTACTAAAAAAGAAAGAGACTAATTAAAAGAAAGTAGACACAAAGGAGTTACTTGGTTGTAATCAAAAGATTGCTAATCCAAGGAGAATATGGTGCACTATATGAAGATCTCCTTCGGGCGGAGTAGCCTCTTATAGTGTTAACAACATAGAAGAAAGTATAACATAGAGAAATGGATTACAAGTGAATTGATTTAACTGTGAAAATCAATGTTATATTTATAGCACTGTTCGGGGCGCCTGGAAGGGTTCCAGGTGCCCGGGGGGATAAAATTTTATCCCTTTCGCACGGATCACGGTTTGATTGCGATCTGGATAAAAACTCGGTCTGGGTTCCCGGAAGGGTTCCGGGCACTCCAGACTGTTCCGGGCGCCCGGACCCCCAAAGTCAACTCCGGTTGATTTTTTTCATCCGGGACCTTTGCTCCGGTTTAGCTCATCTCTGTCCAGGTCTTCCTCTCCGACTCTGCTAGCTTGGGTGATCTCGGCCATCCGGAATAGGAATCACCCGAACCCAACTTCCGGCTTTCTCCTTGAGCAGCCTTCCTCCCTGATTTCTCGTCCCTCGAATGTCGCATACGTTCTTCTCATCCACCAGTGTACTCTTTCACGGCACCTCATCCCCCGGATGCACCGAGCCCGTCGGCTCTGTTCCCGTGTCGTCCTTCTCGCTAGCCGCGTCTTTTGCTCGACTTCCTGTGCTCTTAAGCTCCTGCACACTTAGACACATGTGTTAAACCAAACAGGACCTAACTTAACTTGTTTGATCAAATCAAAACACCTTGGGGTTCCAACAATTAGTGCATTGAGACTAGCATGTAGGCCAATTGATAATTTAATCTCGCAAGTCATGGATATAGAGAAATGTACTGAATTGATCTACCATGAGAATGTTTTATGGATCGTTATATGAGTGTCATAAATATTCTCATAGTGACTATTGGTATAAATAATCCTTAGACCTGAAGTTACTACAGTTTCCTATATAAGGAGTTGTGTACTTTGGTATTGGCAAACGTCACCTGTAACAAGGTGGACCATAAAGTCGATCACTGTTATATACAATAAGTTTTATGGAGGGATGTAAGTGATGTAGATGGATCTATTCCTTCCATATGACGAAAGTGATATCTGTGGGTCTCTTGATTAAGTAGGACTACTAAAATGCATGGTCATGCTCAAATAAGTCAATATGAGATATTGAGCTCATTTGGTTAAGTCAGTCTACAGGGAGATCAAGAAACACAAATATTGATAAGAGAATGACACGGTCTATGTCTCGTCGATTAATCTAGATATCAATGATAGAAGGACCAAGTCATATAATATAATAGACACAAAATGGTTAGGTCAGATCTCGATATTCTCGTCACTTAGGTAGCAATAATGCATTATTAGATACCACTCATTACTTATGTATCTAAAATGTTATTTTAGATACATTGTCAATGTTACGAGAATCTATTGGGACACACACAAAGAACATGTTGATTTAGAAATAGATTCATTTTAGTTTGACTAAAATATGATGAACCATTGGGATATTGGATTGAGTCTAATCTGAATTAGACTCATTGGGTTAAACTCAAATGAATTCAACTATTTGATTGAGGCTAATTTGAATTAGACTCATTGAGTTAGACTCAATTGCATTCGCTTATTAAAGAAGAATAGTGATGATTAATTTAGATTAATCATGCATTAATAAGAGAAAGACCAAAGGGCAAAAACCCTTTGTATTTATTAGATGAATATAAAATGTTTTCGACTGACCGGACAAAATTGTCTATGGAGCTTTCCACCCGATCGACTTCAACACTCCTTGGTTTCTGATCGGACTAACGTGGTGCAACAGTTGGTTATGTGACCGCTCTCTCTCGATCAGCTTGTTGAAGCTTGTCGTTCGGTCGTAGGTCTGCTCCCTTAAGCCAATCAGTATAATGAACATTTATACTTATGAAATCTTTTCTTGGGCTGTCTTGGGAGAGCGCGATCCAGGCTTACGTCACCCATATTTCTGGGAAATAGTGCAAATCCCTGCGCATTATGGCTGAGCGTGCCCCCATGCTCTTATTAAATGTCGTCCCGTGGTGAGGCGCCACGTGTCACACCCACTGCCGTCGTACGCCTGACGTGACAGGAGGTTTTTCGCTGGCGATGTGACCTTTGCGCTTCAAATTTAATGGCCTGATTTCTGCCATGGTTTCCATGACCTAGATCGAACAACTCTGATCGGTTTGGTCCCTAGGTTTATAAACCCTGGCTTGTTGCCGCCTTTGCACACTCTCGTTTTTGTGCTCTCCGGCGACTTCGTCTTTGTGCTCCGGTGAAACTCCTTTTCTTGCTCCTCTGGCAACCTTCCCGTAAGCTTCATTCCCATCGTCATCTTCCTTCTGCTTTTTCAGCATTTCTTTCTGTGTTCTGACGATACTCTACCCGTAGTCTTCCTCCATCTCACATTCTTTTACTGCTTGTTTTTTGGATGGTGAGTTCTTCACAGCCGCTTGTCGGCGTCCCTCAGCTTTGGTACACCTCTACTGAGTCTAGGTTTGACGCCGGCGACGCTGAGAGTTTGACCGTCGCCTTTGAGTTTCCTTCTAGATTTAAAATTATTCTTCCTTCTACTTCCGATCAGCCAAACTCTCCACCGCCCGACTATCTTACCTTCTTTAGGGATCAGTTTACCACCAGTCTGCGGTTTCCTATTCATCCCTTCTTTCTCGCCGTTTGTAAATACTTTCGTATCTCCCTTCACCAATTAGTGTCGAACTCCTTTCGGCTGCTGTGCGGGGTAGTTATTCTATTCTGCCTGCATGGCATTCCTCTTACTCTCTGGATCTTCCACTATTTTTATTACTCGAAATTGTCCGAATCGAGGACTTTTCTTTTCCAAGCCCGAGTAGGTTTAGTTTTCTTTGACAAAATGTCGACCTCCAACAAGCATTGGAGGGAATGCTTCTTTTTTGTATGCCTTCCTGAGCAGCCAGACTTCCAAACCCACTAGCAGCTCAAAGTGGCAAGTCAGCCTCCCTTGAAACAGTATAAGAGATGATAGGACTACCTCAACGCAGCTTCAATGTTGGCCAGTCAGAAGTACGACATTCATAAGTTACTGCTGGAGGGTGTCCTGTATATCTTCAGACTGAGTCTAATCCGCACTCGGTTTCCATCCAGCCTCAGTATGAAACTTCTTCACTCCTTCCTTTGATTCTAACTATTTTTTCTTCCTCTTTTGCAGCCGAAGTCATGGTACGTGTGCGTTTGGCCAACAAGGCTAAGCATGCAGATGCCGCCATCAATACGGCATCTATGGAGGAGTTGGAAAGTCGCGGATTGCAGTCGGTTGGCTCTCAAGAAGACCCCCAAGACAAGAGTGAAGCCGCTCCAGTCTTGAGTGGTGGATCGGCTGGTGGATCACACTCTCCCTCCAAACAACATCCGATTGTTTAAGTTGAGTGGGAATTGGGCTCGACCTCCTCAGGGGAGCCACTGATCAGGTGTAAGAGGCACTGGGAAGATCCCTCATCCCGTTCTGCCTCCTCGGTGGTGCGATCTGCCAAACGGGTGGAAACATTGACCCCCACGCCAATTCAAGAGACTGCGGGCCCTGAGTCGTCTGATAGGACGCCATCCTTATTTGGCCTGCCAGAAGGTAGTCTCTGCGCACCGCCAGTGGCCTTCATGCCACCATCCTCCAAGGTTAAAATGTCTGATATCTGCCTGGCATCCTCGTCTCGACCATCTGGCCGAGCGACCTCAGCATAGTCAGTCTCGAGCGGACAGCGCCATATAATAGTGATTCTTCATTTGCCAACTAAAGAATGGCGCGAGTCAGCTAGCGCTGCATCTCGAGCCCCCAAGTACCAGATAATTATCTAGGGGCTGCTCACACAGATATGCGTTAATGCCCGAACCCGCGCAGCGATGATGCCTCTGGGGCTACTTGTGGACAACCACACCCAGATGTCGACTAGGGTAAGTGTTGTATTCTTCTTAATCTATTTCCGCTCAACGTTGATATTTTCCTCATTCGCAATATTGGGTAGAGAGCCTGGACATGTGCCAGAGGCTCATATTTTTGGAGGAGAAAGTCAAGAAGATGAAGGCGTCGAGCAGCCAATCCTCCGCCTTTCAATAGCAGACAAATGCCGAGGTGGCGAAGCTAAAGGCTGACCTGGCGAAGAGCGCTGCACTGCTCGAGGCCGAGCGGGGAAAAAGCATAGAGTAGGCATCTTTATTGGCTCGGCTCAACAGGCAAGTCACCAACTTTGATGCCAAGATCAAGTAAGCCAATGCGAGGAAGCTCTGGACCATTAAAGACCTAGACCTGAAGAATAAAGAGGTCCGGGCCCTCACTATGAAGCTCAAAGAGGCCGAAGATTTTTTGGTTGCTGAACAGAACAGGTGGTCAGCCAAAGAAACAGCCCTTCGAGGCCTACTCACCGCAAAGAATAATGAGCTGGCCACTGCGAAGGACAAGCTAGAGGCCTCCCAAATGACTTTGAACACCTATCAAGATGTCGAGTCTAGCCGGTTCGAGGCTATGAAGAGGAACTACATCCGCTCGGATGCCTTTAACGACAAGGTTGCTGACCGGGCCCTTCACTTGTTCTATCTGGCAATCGAAGGGACGTTCGACCAACTCTAGGAAGGTGGCTACATTTCCACTGTTTTATCGAGTAAGGTCATCAGTCAGGACAAGCTGACCGAATAACTGCCCGGCAACGCCTTAGATTACCTGGAGTGAGATGAGAGTTCCTCTGTAAAATTTTGAAGTTTCAATGAATGCTGGCCTATTCGGCTAAGCTTTTATCTCCTTCTAGTATGTTTCATCAACTCATCTTTCAATCATTGCTAACTCATGGCATCATGGCTCCTCCGGTTGACAACGACTAGTCATATCCAGCCAATCGATCCACTTTGTTTCTAGAGTTAATTGTGATTCTACGATCTTCTGATCGGCGATGAGCATTTTGAAGAATAGTCCGGAATAGTCACTGTAATTTGAAGACTTGGAGCTTTTTGAGTAGCTCGTATTCATGGTCAGTCATTCATTGCTCTCAGATTATAAGACTGGCGCTTTCCTGTTCATCAAGTCAAGGGTTTAAGGTCACTGCTTGACCATTGAGGAAGACAAGGGTTTAAGGTTACCGCTCAATCGTAGATGTAGAATAGGACTTAGGTTTAAGGTCACCGCTTGATCGTTGGAGAAGATGAGGGTTTAAGGTCGTCGCTCGACCGTTGGGGAAGACAAGGGTTTAAGGTCACCGCTCGACCGTTGATGTAGACCAGGGTTTAAGGTCGTCGCTCGACCGTTAATGTAAACTAGGATTTAAGGTCACCGCTTGACCGTTGGAGAAGATGAGGGTTTAAGGTCACCGCTCGACCATTGATGTAGACCAGGGTTTAAGGTCGCTGCTCGATCGTTGATGTAGACTAGAGTTTAAGGTCGTCGCTTGACCGTTGATGTAGACTAGGGTTTAAGGTTGTCTCTTGACCATTGACGTTTACTAGGGTTTAAGGTCGCCGCTCAACCATTGACATAGACTAGGGTTTAAGGTCGCTGCTCGACTAGTTATGTAGACTAGGATTTAAGGTCGCTGCTCAACCAGTTATGTAGACTAGGGTCTAAGGTTGTCACTCGATCGTTGACGTAGACTAGGGTTTAAGGTCACCGTTCGACCGTTGATGTAGACTAGGGTTTAAGATTGTCGTTCGATCGTTGATGTAAACTAGGGTTTAAGGTCACCGCTCGACCGTTGAGGAAGACGAATCTCAAGAGTGGCATTCTTTGTTTTATTTCATATTTTGCCCTACGTTTAGGAGTCATACAAAAATACATGTATTCACTCGCGCACCTCTCATCCGACCCTATAGGGTTGGAGATGATTCACGCTCCATGGCCTCTCGAGTTGCCTCCCCTCATCCTCTAAGTAGTAAGCACCCGAACGGAGCTTTTGCATGATCTTGAAAGGTCCCACCCATGGGGCTTTGAGCTTGGTGACTCCACTGATCGGATTCACTTTCTTCCATATGAGATCGCCGACCTGGAAGGATCTCAGGATCACCCTTCGGTTGTAGTTCTGCTTCATCTATTGCCAGTACACCGTTAGCCGAACAACTGCTTTCACCCACATTTCATCCACTAAGTCAAGCTCCATGAGCCTTCGTTCGACGTTTCCTTCATCATAGTACTACACCCGATCGGATTCCACCCCGACCTCTATGGGGATGACTGCTTCACCGTCGTATACCAAGTGGAAGGAAGTTACACCGGTTGCCTCCTTCGGGGTTATGCGAAGGGCCCACAACACACTAGGGAGCTTGTCGACCCAATTGCCTCCAACGTGGTCGAGCCAAGCACGTAGAACCCTGAGAATCTCCCAATTGGCGACTTCGGCTTACCCGTTGCCCTGGGGGTAGGCCATAGAGGTGAAGGCCTATTGGATACCATAGCCCTTGCACCATTCTCTGAGCCCCTGATAGGCAAACTATCTTCCATTGTCTGATACGAGCTGGCGTGGGATGCCGAACTGGCATATGATGTTCTACCAAACAAACTTAATGACCATATGCTCAATTATTCTTGCAAGCGGCTCGACTTTCACCCACTTTGAGAAGTAGTCAACCGCGACAAGTAGAAATTTCCATTGACCGATCATCATGGGGAATGGCCCAATGATATCCATACCTCATTGGTCGAACGGGCAAGATACCGTGGATGCCTTCATTTCCTCGGTCGGTCGGTGCGGAAGGTTGTGATATTTTTGGCAGGACAAGTAGGTGGCCATCGTTTGAGTGACATCTTCTTGGAGGGTTAGCTAAAAATATCTAGCAAGTTGTATCTTACGAGCTAACGCACGGCCGCCCGGATGGCCTCCGTAGGAACCTTGGTGCACCTCCCGCAGAATGTATTTGACATCTTACGATCTGACGCATTTGAGTAGGGGCTTGGAGAAGGCTCTCTTATAAAGTTGGTCCCCCACTAAAGTGAATCGTCTGACCCTCTTCTTTAGCAAGCGAGCTTCTTCCTGATCGGCAAGTGTTACTCGTGACCGCAGAAACTCTGTCAGAGCTATCCTCCAGTCGTTCAGGAAGGTCATTCCTTCCATGCGCCACTAGCGAAACCTATTTGATAGGCTGCCCTATGATGATCGGCGATAATGAACTGGCTAATTTTGCCAACTCATCTACCGCCTGGTTCTCTGATCGGGGGATTTTTTGTATAATGACCTCTTGAAAGTTAGCCTTCAACTTCTCGAAGGCCTCCGTATAGAGCCTAAGTCAGGCGTTGCTTATCTCTAACGCCCCGGATAGCTATTTAGCGGCCAATTGAGAGTCCGAGTGGATGAGGACTTTAACAGCTCCCACATGTCGGGCTGCTTGTACGTCGGCTATCAATGCCTCATACTCTACTTCATTATTAGTGGCGCGATAGTCCAACCGAACAGAAAGTTGCATCCGATCTTTTTTATGGTGAGATGAGCAATATGTCGATTCCGCTACCTTGCCGAGTGGATGAGCCGTCAACATATATCTTCCACGTTGCCTCTGGTTCATCACTCTGGACCTCTATGATGAAATCTGCTAAGGCTTGAGCCTTGATTGCCGCTTGGGATTGATATTGTATGTCAAATTCACTCAGTTCGGTGGTCCATTTGATCAGTCTTCTTGATGCCTCGGGGTTGAGAAGAACTCATCCCAAGGAGTTGTTAGTCAACACGATAATTGAGTGTGTGAGGAAATATGAACAAAGCCTCTGTTGGTTAGTCCTAGGAAAATGTACCAGTTCCATTGTACAAAATTTTTTTGTACAAGTGTCGATCCTTTCCTTAAATAACCTATTGTGTTCTTTAGAAGTTAAAATATGAATCGCAGACGGAACTTAACATCATTAATTCCAAATTTAACTTATCTATTCTTAATGGTTTAGATTTGAATCGCAAGCGGAACTTAACACTATTGATTCAAATCTACCTAAGTTATTAATTCCATTAAATATTAATTTCCAAAATTGGCTTCCAGGACTGCATGGCGAGGCACATGACCTTCTTAGATATGGAAGCAACCACCACCGTCTAGGCAAAGCCTTTTAAGGAAAGCTAATATTTAATTTCCTTAAATAACTCTAGGTTAACCAAAAAGAACAATCGAATCACAAATTTGAAAAAGAAGAAAACACAAACTCAAAAAATAAATTCGAAAACTAAATCTAATTGCCACCTGTATTTAGAATTCTTACAAAGAAAATAACTAGTATGATGCGGAAGAAAACTACTAGTTATACCTTCTCTTTGTAAGCTAATGACCTCGAGATCTTTTGCTGTATTCCTCGCCTCGCCTTGGACGTCGTGTGGGCGATGATCCTCCAAGATGAACACCACCCAAAAGCTTCTTCCTCTTATTCTAAAATCCGGCCATCACCACCACCAAGGAGAAGAGAGCAAAAGGGAAAAGAGAAGGTAGAGGGACGGCCACACCAAGAGAGTCTCTAAGCAAGAGAATAAGAATTGTGTCTCATGAAGCCCCTTCACCCCTTCTTTTATATTAGTTGCCCAAGGTAAATAAGGGAAGAATTTTTATAAAAATTATAATCTTCCTCTAATTTTCCTTTTCCCTTTTAATTTTTCCTTTTCTTTCCTCTTGATTGAATCAATCACCAAAATTAATTGATGATGATTTTATTTATTTTAATTATGGTCGGCCCCTTGCTTGGGCACCAAGCAAGGTGGTCGGCCACCTCATCAAGGGAAAAAAGGAAATATTTTTTTATAAAATTTTACAAGCTCTCTTACCTAAAGTAGAAGTTAAAAAAGGAAAGTTCTAAAAATTAAAACCACGTTTTAAAATTTAAATCTTCTCTTATAAAATTTCCTTTTTTAACATGGTGCTAGAAAATTTAAATTTTAAAACTTATCCTCCTTTTTTCTTAAACCATGAGGATGGTCAAAAAAGGAAAGTTTTAAAATCTTTTAAACATTCTTTTAAAACATGTGACCTAATTCAAATAAGGAAAGTTTTTAAAAAAATTAAAATCTCTCTTTTAAAACTTATAATTTTCTACAAAGAGAAGATTTTAAAATTTCAAAACAACCCTCCCTTTTTGAATTATTGTGGTCGGCCCCTTCATGCTTGGTCACCAAGCAAAGTGCCGACCCCTATAGAAGAGGATGTGGCCGGCCCTTGCTTGGTCACCAAACATTGGACCGGCCCCCTTCTTGGACACCAAGAAGAGCCTTACATTTGGATAGACTTGAGGCTATAATGAGGCTACAACAGGGACCTAGAGGAAAAATTGGTTTTGGCCTTCCGATGAGCTTGAGTATCCCGTGTTCGCCTCGAACACACAACTCAAGTTCATCGATAATAACTCATTCCACTAGAGAGTTATTATCGCACTACCGCACCAATCCCAAATTACATTATGGGCTCTTTCTTATCAAGAGTGTGTTAGTCTCCTTGTGTTTAAAATTTGCGAATGTCCACTAATTAAGTAAGTTACTGACAACTCACTTAATTAATATCTAGCTCCAAGAGTAGTACCACTCAACTTCATTGTCATGTCGGACTAAGTCCACCTACAGGGTTTAACATGGCAATCCTTATGAGCTCCTTTTGGGGACATTCTCAACCTAGATAACTAGGACACAGATTCCTTCTATAATCAACAACACACACTATAAGTAATATCATTTCCCAACTTATCGGGCATATTGATTTATCAAGCTAAACCTCACCCTTTGATAAGTCAAAGAAATAAATATTAAATATATGTGCTTGTTATTATATTAGGATTAAGAGCACACACTTCTATAATAACTAAGGTCTAGTTCTTTTATTAAGTCAGTACAAAAAGAACTTACCTAAAATGATCCTACTCAATACAGTTAGAGTGTATCAGTGCAATTTATTAGTCAAGATAAACTAATACTTAATTACACTACAACTATTCTAATGGCTTGTTCCTTTCCATCTTAGTCGTGAGCAACTATTTATAATTTATAAAGAACCGACAACATGATCTTCTGAGTGTGACACCACACTCCATGTTATCTACTATATAAATTAATTGAACAATTACATTTAACAAATAAATGTAGATATTGACCCAATGTGATTCTTTTATTTCAAAAATAAATGTTTACAAAAGCTAGGCTTTTAGTATACACTCTAACAATCTCCCACTTATACTAAAAGACTACGTTGCCATATCTATTGTCATACATCTGATTCCCATCCCCTCCACATGCCGATCAAAAGCTTTCGCCGGAAGGGCCTTTGTGAAAGGATCTGCCATGTTATTTGCTGATGCAATCTTGGCGATGACAACTTCTCCTCACTTGATGATGTCTCGTATTAGGTGGTACTTGCGCTCTATATGTTTACTTGCATTATGGGCTCATGGTTCCTTCGAGTTTGCAACTGCACCGCTATTATCACAATAAATTGTGATGATCTTGGGCAAACCAGGAATCACATCTAAGTCCATTAGAAAGTTCCTGAGTCATACAACTTCTTTGGTTGCCTCAGAGGCTGCCACATACTCAGCTTCCATGGTTGAGTCCGAGATGCATTTCTACTTAACACTCCTCCATGCAATGGCTCCACCTCCTAGAGTAAACACATAGCCTGACGTAAACTTACTATTGTCTCTATCTGATTGGAAGTTCGAATCCGTGTAACCCATAGGGAGCAAATCGTCTGCTTGGTAGACTAGCATATAATCTCTAGTCCTTCTCAGATACTTTAATATATGCTTCACAGCAGTCCAATATCCTTATCCAGGGTTACTCTGATATCTGCTAACCATGCCCACGGTAAAATAGATATTAGGTCTCGTATACAGCATTGCATACATAAGGCTTCCTACAGCCGAAGCATAAGGAACTGCCTTCATGTCCTCTATCTCCTTTGATGTTTTCTGAGACATCTCTTTAGATAAGGCTACTCCATGCCTAAAAGGTAAGAAACCTTTCTTGGAGTTTTGTATGCTAAAACGAGCAAGGATTGTATCTATATATAATGCTTGGGATAGACACAACATTCTTTTCTTGCGATCCCTTATAACTTTGACCCCAAGAATGTGTGCACATTCTCCTAAGTCCTTCATATCAAATTGTTTGGACAACCATACCCTTACGTCCGATAATACCTTGACATTGTTACCAATTAACAAAATATAATCTATGTATAGTACAAGAAATACCACCACGTTTCCGTTACACTTCTTGTATACACAAGACTCATCCGGATACTGAATAAATCCATATGATTGAATTACTTCATTAAACCGGATGTTCCAAGATTTTGAAGCTTGCTTTAGTCCATAAATGGATCGATTGAGCTTACACACTAGATGCTCTTTGCCTTTTTCAATAAATCCCTCTGGTTGCTTCATATGGATGTTTTCTTCAAGACTTCCATTAAGGAATGCTGTCTTGACATCCATTTGCCAAATCTCATAATTCATATGAGTGGCAATGGATAAGAGTATCTGGATAGACTTAAGCATGATTACTGGCAAAAAAATCTCCTCATAGTCGATTCCCTCTTTCTGAGTATACCCTTTCGCAACAAGCCTTGCTTTGAAGGTTTCTACCTTCCCATTTGTCCCTCTTTTCCTTTTGTAGATCCACTTGCATCCAATGGCTTTTACACTATCAGGTGGTTCTACAAGTTCCCAGACCTTATTAGAATACATAGATTCTATTTCAAAATTCATTGCCTTTTGCCAAGATACTGCATCTATATCTTAGAGTGCTTCGTCATATGTTCGGGGATCAGGTTCATGTTTACCTGGGATCAAGTCCGAAGACTCTCCCAAAAACATGAATATCTCAGGTTGCCTCATAACCCTCCCACTACGACGAGATACTGTCTCTGGCTGTGTATCATGTGTGACACGTGTTGCAGTTTCTTGTGGTACTTCATCTTGTACTGTTGGTATTAAAGTAGACGTGTCCTCTCTTATTTCTTCTAGAACTATTTCACTCATGGGCTTATGGTTCATTACATAATCTTCTTCTAAAAATCGAGCATTGGTGCTAACAATGATCTTCTGATTTTTAGGATTATAAAATAAACCACCTTTCGTTCCTTTAAGATATCCCACAAATAGACAAACTTCTGTACGTGATTCCAACTTGTCAGTATCTCCCTTCAGCACATGTGCTAGACTACCCCATATCCAGATATGATTCAAACTAGGCTTACGCCCATTCCATAATTCCATGGGAGTAGAAGGAACTATTTTAGAAGGTACCATATTCAGAATGTACACTGTTGTTTCTAGAGCATATCCCCAAAACAAATTTGGTAATTCTGAATAACTCATCATCGATCTAACCATTACCATAAGAGTCTTATTCCTTCATTCTGCCACACTATTTTGTTGGGGTGTACCAGGTGCAGACAATTGGGATTAAATCCCGACTTCTGATAAGTAATTTCTAAACTCTCCAAAGAGGTATTCGCCACCACGGTCAGACCGTAGTGTCTTGATACTTTTACCAAGTCGTTTCTCCACATCAGCCCTATATTCATTGAACTTGTCAAAGTATTCAGACTTGCGGCACATCAGGTAAATGTATCCATATCTTGAATAATCATCTATAAAGGAGACAAAGTATTTATAACCACCTCTTTCCTGGATAGACATAGGACCACACAAATCAGAATGAACCAGTTCTAACGCATCTTTGGCTCTATTCCCCTTGGCCTTAAAAGGTCTCTTGGTCATTTTACCTTCCAAGCAGGATTCACATGTTGGAAAGTTTTCCAACTCTAATGAACCCAAGAGTCCATCGGCTACAAGCCTTTGAATCCTACTTAAGTTAATATGACTAAGCCTTAGATGCCAAAGATACGTTTAGTTCATTTCCGAAGGTTCTTTTCTCTTATTAGAGTTAGAAGATGTGTTATTAATTTTCATATTTTGCTTTATGGGAGAAATTGGATTTAAAGTATATAAATTGCCAACTAATGCACCAGAACAGATAATCACCTTATTTCTCTTTATAACGACATTGTTGCTAAAGGAAACAGAATATCCATCCAAATACAGTTTAGAAACTGAAATTAAATTCTTTCTAAAACTGGGTACATAAAGACAATTTCTTAAAATCAAATTTCTATTCCTATCAAAAGATAAGTAGACGTCTCCCACTGCAACAGCCGCCACCTTAGTAGCATTGCCCATGTATACGGTTATCTCTCCTTCAAATAGTCGTCGGGTTTCCTGGAACCCCTGCAAAGAATTGCAGACATGATCAGTGGCTCCCGTATCTACACACCAGGTGCTGGTAGATAACACCGCTAAACATGTTTCAACTACTAGAGCATGAGATATACCTTTATTATTCTGATTTCTATGAGGACAGTCCACCTTCCAATGTCCTGACTGCTTGCAGATGAAGCATTTGCCCTTCGGCTTCTTCATTCTAACTTTTTGACCCTGAGGTTTATTCACTCTCTTTGCTTAAAAGACCTGTTTCTTCTTCTTCTTGCCTTTCGACTTAGAAGTAGAACCATTTTAGCATAGTGAATATGAGAACTTTGACGAAATATACCTTCTGCTGCCTATAGTTCTATCAGAAGTTCCGCCAATGTATACTGTCTTTTGTTCATGTTATAGTTCAGGCGGAACTACTCAAAACTTCTGGGTAGCGTTTGGAGAATTATATCGAACTGGGTTTCCCCATCAATTTCTCCTCCAAGAACTTGTATTTCGTTCAAATATGTCATCATTTTGAGGATATGATCCCTTACGGGTGTCCCCTCAGACATGGTGGTTGTCATTAGCTTTCTCATTGCCTCTTGCCTAGCAGTCTGACTCTAGTGCCCAAAGAGTTCTTTGAGATTGTTCATTATATCATAAGCTGTTGGTAAATCTTGATGCTAATGTTGCAATACATTTGACATTGATGCCAAAATGTAACACCGCGCCATCTCATCAGCTTTTACCCATTTCTTATAATACTCAATCTCCTCTGGGGTAAAGTCACCGTTAGGTTCATCAGGGCAAGCCTCAGTCAGTACAAACTTATACCTTTCAGCAGTAAGAACAATGTTCAGGTTTCTTTTCCAATCAATATAGTTGGGACCAGTAAGTTTGTTCTCTTTCAGTATAATGGCCAGTGGGTTGAAAGTCATCCTAAGAATCACAAAAATAAACTTTAGTCAAGACTCTAAATTTAGAATAATATTGATTCCTCAAACAATACTATTTTAAATTAACCAACACCTCAAATCACCGTGAATATTGCATGCCATGTTAGTGTGGATGTATACAAATTCAACATTTGTAAGAGGAGGGTGTAACCCATTAATTTTATTATCTTGTCATCCTAACTTTATGACAAATAAAATTAATAGTTGGTTTCACTTTGGTCACAAAAAACAATAGCAGTGACTCCGTTGGGGAGGATACTATTTAATGTGTCTAAGTGTATACCATTACTTTATACTAAGTCTATTAAATAGGATTGTGCCCCTTCAGTTGGAGAAGATCACACACTCCTAAATAATTTCCTATAACCATCCATAAAAGAAGTTTGATCTAGTGATCCGCAACAAACCCATCCGTTGTGGAGGGAGGCACTCAGAGCCAACACGCAAGCTTGTTGCATCACTTACAAACCAGTAATGGAGACCATGAGATTTATTAAAATCCCTCTCCCACTTAGTTATTTAAAATGAGGATTTTAACCTATGCTAGCATACATCACATGCACATAAATATCACAATAACGAAAAGCAATAAATTTGGAAATTAATTTTCCAACTATTATGACCTTTTCCTTCACTGTTGATCTTGTCTGAGAAGCTTGCCAAGATGGAGAGCTGGGAGAAAAAACCTACTGTTGGTGAAGAATAATGCCTATGGAATGTCGATTCGAGAAACCCAAAGTGGATCTGAGAGAATGAAGTCCCAGGATATCCTTCTGGTGTGAAACCCCGATGGCAAGAAAGAAATCCAACTAAAGAAAACCCAGATCCAGAACTCCTGAAGCTTCCTGCGCACAAGAGACCAACTGACACTATCGTCAATGACCTAAGACCAGGGTGGGAATCCCTGGCTAGGCCCTCCGATGCTCAAGTTAGTGATCTCTCTTTGTGTGGGGAAAGGAAGAAGAAGGAGATGATGAACAGTAGCTCAGAATTAGGGTTATGAATGTGCTCAATGATGTGAACTTACCTGCCAACGGAGAAGATTCCCCTTTTTATACCACTTCATATAACCTCCGTAGTCATGAAGTGGACCCCGATTTGTTAGAGTTTGTTATGAGATGACGTAAGTTGCGTACTTGTGGTAAATGACTTTTAAGAAATCTTTTTTGTACCCCAGATGTACCTTCTTTGTCGTCTAGTTCCTACAGAAAAGTCTAAAAACACATTTCCTGCCAAATATGTAAAACCTGTTATACAATCACATACTACAAATATCTTCATTAAACTACTTTATTTGAAATATTTACTTCTGTCCTGTTTCATAAGTTATTCCAAAGTGTATTTATCATTCCTACTTGCCTCTCCTGTTTTTTCTATATCATAGATAGCCTAATATAACATTGTTCCTTGCATTGATTGAAACTGAACTTAAACTAGGTCTGATCAATTATTATTACCTCTTATAATGCTTCTTGGGCAATACTTGTCTGTACCCCTTTATTATCCTAGCTAGTACTGGGCTATATTTTATCAAGTATGTAATCTTAATCAATATTGGTATATCCTTTTCAAGGTATTATCCAGCCTAGATTGGTCTACCTCTTTCAAGGTATGTCTCGGTCGATACTGCCCTACTTACTTGGAAGTATATCTCGGCCGATATTGGTCTTCCTCCCTGAAGGTATATCTCGATCGATATTGGTCTGCCTCCCTAGAGGTATATACCGGCCGATATTGGCCTACCTCATTTGAGGTATATCCCGGTCGATATTACCCTACCTCCTCGGAGGTATATCTTGATCAATATTGGTCTGCCTCCCTGGAGGCATATACCGGCCGATATTGGTCTGCCTTCCTGGAGGTATATTCCAATTGATGTTGGCCTACCTTGTTCGAGGTATATCCCGGCCGATATTATCCTACCTCCTTGGAGGTATATCCTGATCGATATTGGTTTACCTCCTTTGAGGTATATCCCCGCCGATATTAGACTACCTTTTTGGAGGTATATCTTGATTGATACTGGTCTGCCTCCCTGGAGGCATATACCGGCCGATATTGGTCTGCCTTCCTGGAGGCATATTCCGATTGATATTGGCCTACCCTGTCCGAGGTATATCCCGACCGATATTGACCTGCCTTGTCCGAGGTATATCTCGGTCGATATTGGCTTGCCTTCCCGGAGGTATATCCCGATCGATATTGGCCTATCTCCTTTGAGGTATATCCCGGTCGATATTGACCTTCCTCTTCGGAAGTATATCCTAACCGATATTGGCTTTCCTCCCCAGAGGTATATCTCAGTCGATATTGATCTATCTTCTCAACTCGGCTATCTCCTTTCCCTTCCTCACCGAGGATCCATAAAACCTAACCCATATCAGCAGCCAATCCTCAGAAATTTAGAAATGGACAATCAGTTACATTAAGAGTTGATGAGACCTTTCCTACAAATATTGAGGTGCTTGAGCAGAGGGATTGTAGTGTCTTTGACAGACATGATCTTGATTTTATTACTTCACAGGACTCTTCTAGTATTTCTTGTTATGATTCTGTAGTTGTAAGAATTTCTGACTCTGCTGATACTATTTTTGTAGATGTTGTTGATAATGCAGGTACTGATGTGGATGATGAGGAAAGTGTAGGGGATTGCTAGTGGAAGCAATATCCCAAGAATCACCTGAACCAGATGTTGATGATGAGAGTGTAGGGACTTGTGTTATGGAAGTAGAGCCCAAAGAATCACTTCCCTTAGATACACCATCTGAGCCAGAGCCTGAACCATTACTTGATGATGAGGAGGTCACAGTCACCGTTCCAGAACTTCCAAGTACCTCTCAACATGAAAAGGTTAGTATTTCTTGTGATTTATTAGAAAATTTCATAGAGGTACCATTAATTGACTTTATTGGATGTGACACATGCTTTTTAGGGACAAATATTGTTACATCTCACTACAAAAATGCCTGTAATTAACGACAGTCGTACCGGCGGATTAAACATTCCGTCGGATAATCTCGACTGAATTTATTTCTGTCGGCATTTGCCAATGGAACTAGTATTCCGTCGGTAATTACCGACGGAATTAGTTTTCCGTCGGCGATTACCGACGGATTTAAATAATCAGTTAGAGGTTTCCGACAGAATTTACTTCAGTTGGAAATCCGTGAAGATCTGGGTTAGCGGGCTTGATAGATTACCGACGGAATTAAGCTCCCGTCGGGCAACACCTACGAAATTAAGCTCCCGTCGGGCAACATCGACGGAAGTAGGTTTCCGTCGGTTGGATTCCCCCCACTCATTAGATTTTAAACCCATTAGATTTTAAACCCGTTAACCAGAGGTATCCACCGACAGAATTATTAATTCCATCGAAAATCACTGACAGAATTAAAAATTCCGTCAGTAATCACCGGTGGAATTAGATTCCGTCGGTAAATACCGACAGAAACCTTATTCCGTCGGTAATGCACTTTAGAATTAGGTCACCGATCGACTTTCCTCTTCGCGTGACCCTTCTTTTTCCCCCTCTCTTGGCGATTTTCCAACGGCGATCTCCAGCAAACTCGTGCCTTCTCCTCCCATTCACCGTGATCCGCAACCAGCGACTGGTACGCACCTCTCCTCTCTCTCTTTTCGTTTCATACAACCGGCGGTCATGGCCTGCTCACGGCCAGTGGCCGCCGCTCCCTACTCACGGTCGCCGCGTCCTGCTCGCGGCCTTCTCGCGGCCAAGGCCGCCACTGTCTGCTCGCGGCCAAGGTCACCGCGGCCTGCTCGCGGCCAGCCGCCGCCGCGACCTGCTCGTAGCCAGCGTGAAGGCGGAAACAATGGTGAAGGTTTCGGCTGAAGTATGTCACACATTTCCCTTCAACACTTGGAGCTCTCTTCGCAGGGGCTTTAGCGCATGATCGGAAACTCTCATTGCATCGTCTTTGAGATCCACCATGTTAACTTATTAAGTTACCTTCTATAATATAATTTGCATAACAATAAACTTAAAAGTTTGGCTTCACACTTGAGATAATTGTCATGCTGAAATCTAGTGATTAAACTCCTTGAAATGGACACAATAAGGTCAAGAATTCAACATGCAATGTTTAACATACTGAATTGCCTTTTCCAATTTGCATAATGGGAAACTTAAAAATTTGCCTCATCATTGAGACTGTTGTATGGAAATCTATTGATTGCACTCTTTGCAATAAGTACAATTAGATTTGTTAACATGATAAATACCTTCTACAATTTGCATATATAATAATAAACTTAAAAAAATTTGACTCATTTGAGGTGAGTGTGCTGAAATCTAACAAATGTCATTAATTATTACAATGACATTAATCATTGTTTTTGAATTTGTTGGGTCTGAGGTCAAGGGATTTAACATACATATTAGCATACTAAATGCCCTTTGTATTTGTGTACTAATAAATTTAAAAATTTGCATCACATTTGAGATTGTTATACTGAAATTTAATGGTTGAACTCTCTGCAATGGACACAATAGGATTACCTTTTTTTAGAATGATAAATTTTTAATGCATGCCTATTTATTCTTTAAAAAAGTATGTAGGAGAGACTCCTATTCACAATTTATTTATTTAAATGAAAGATTTTTGGTAATATGGTACAATAATCGTGAGGTGAAATTGTGCACATAATTCCTTATTTAAGCTTATTTTAAGTGATACAAGTTTAATAATGTTTCAAATTATATTCTTTTTAGATTATAACAATGTATATGAACAAAGCTTGGATGTACAATCGATTAGACAATGATTTTATCAGAGATGATTTTATTGTTGAAGTTGAACAATTTGTGAACTTTGCTAAAAGTCATCCAGAATGTATGAATGGTGCTGAGTTATGGTGTCCCTGCAATCATAAAAAATGTCAAAATAGAGCATTTCGTGATGAGGATACTGTAAAAATGCACATATGTAGAAATGGTTTTGTGCCAAATTACTACAATTGGTACTGTCACGGAGAGCCTTATTTATATGAACTAATTGGGCCTTCTGGTAGTTCGTCTTTTGGGACTACTGTTACCGCTCCTGAAGCATCAAATAATATTGATATTTCAATGCAATCAATGGTTCAAGATGCAATGAATGCAGTTGATTATTTGAATATAGATGAAATACCAACCCCTGAATATCAGTAACTGTATTAAATGTTAAAGGCTAGTGAAAGAGAAGTGTGGGAAAGCATTCCTTCTGGTCATTCTCAACTATTAGCTACTGCAAGGTTATTAAATAAGAAAGCAGAACATCATTTCTCAAAAAGATGTTACGATGACATTTGTCAATTGATGTCAGAATTGCTCCCTGCTGATAACATAATGACTGATAGCTTTTATGAAACAAAGAAATTGATAAGAGGTTTAGGTTTGCCTGTAGAGAAGATTGATTGTTGTATAAACAACTGTATAATATTTTGGAATGAAGACAGTGATTTGAATGAATGTAAAATCTGTACTCATCCTCGTTTTAAGGATCGTACTCGCATACCAGGGAAGAAAAAGAAAAATATTGCTTGGAAAGTGATATATTATTTTTCGTTAACTGCTAGACTTCAATGCTTGTATGCATCTGTAGCTATAGCTGGCCACATGTTGTGGCATCATGAGCATGAGCATGAGCACGAAGGAGGTATACTATGTCATCCTTGTGATTCTCCTGCATGGAAACATCTTGATACTGTGTTTCCCTCTTTTGCAATGGAACCACGTAATGTGAGATTGGGACTTTCTGCAGATGGATTTCAACCATTTGGCCAGTCGGGACAACAATATTCATCTTGGCCAGTTATATTAACACCGTACAACTTACCGCCATGGATGTGCATGAAATATGAATTTATGTTCCTTACCGTGCTTATTCCTGGTCCAGCCAATCCAAAAGATAAGATAGATGTTTTCTTACTGTAACACCCATAGGGTCCTTAGCAAAATTCTAGAATATTCTATCATGAATAAAGAAAAACATATATGCTTTAGTTGAATTTTTCTCCTAGCCAAACACTTAAACAAATAAAATAGAAATAAAAATACATAAGGTCTAGGACTTGAACTATAGATCTCTAATAGATACCTGAATAAGATAACCACTAGACCAAGAGAAATTATTGTTAGGAAAGAGAGGGAAATCATAATTAAATGTAAGAAGAAAAGACTCTTCTCTTAGAAGGAGAAGTGAGAGTTGTCTTCTCCCTCTCTAATGAAGAGATGCTCTAGAATATTCCTTTCTTACTCACCAAGAAGGGATGTATCTAGACTTTTCTTAATTATAAAGAGAGTAAAAGAAAGGAGGAAGAAAAATATATTTTTCCTTCCTCATCTCATGATGAATAAAAGGAAGAAATTAAAATGAGTTGGCATTTTTCTCATTCACTCTCTTACTCCTTCCTCCTTCACCGTGCCCCCTTCTTCACCCATTCCTTCTTCTTGCCGAGACCAAGGAGCAAGGAAGCTTCCCCTCTCTAGGAAGGATCCACAACAAAAGGTTAAATCTCTAAGGAAAACAAGCGCAAGGATGTGAGTATCCCCTCACTGCAGTACAAGTAGCTTCGGTTTTTAGAATGTTTTTCTCTTTCGAAACTCTAAAACTTTTCTTGAAAGAAGATGGTCAAGATAAAGAATAGGTAGTCACTTAGGGTTAACAAGTGATAAGAGATGCTTCATGTTATATATAAAAAAAAAAAAAGAAATTTAGAACTTGTTGCATGATTTGGCCAAGGATGGAAGAAAGGATCTAGAACAAGTTTTTCTTTGATCACATGCTTAAATTTCTACTCTATGATATATGAATTTCATATGTTGTTAGTTTAGTCTTCATTCTTCATGTTGTGAAGAAAAAAAAAAAAAAGAGAAACCTATCTATATGGTTCGGCCAAATTGATTATAAGGCCTTAGGTCAAGAATTTTAGTTAGAAACCATACTAGTTGTACCTCTTTGTGATGTATGAATTTTTACATGTTTATAACTAAGGTTTTTATGCTTCATATGGAATGAAATGGTAGTAAACCCTACTGATATGGTTGGCCAAATTGAATAAATGGGTTAGGGTTTAAGTTTTTGAACTCAAATATGCTTAGAACATGAAGTACAATACCTTGTAGGCACTTAGATTAAATGGGCTTGTTATAAGTTTAAGTTTTATACTTCTTATGGAATAAAATGATATGGAACTCTACTGATATGATTTGGCCAAATGAAAATAAAAGGGATAGGGTTAGAGTTTTGAACTCAAATAGGCTTATTCATGAAGTATGGTTCCTTGTAAGTACTTGTACAATATTCTATAGGTACTTAGATTAAATGTGCATGCTACATGTTTAAGTTTCATGCTTTCTAAGGGATAAAAAGACATGAAACCCTACTGATATGTTTCGGCCAAATGAAAATAAAAGGGTTAGGGTTAGAGTTTTGAACTCAATTAGGTTTATTCATGAAGGATGGTTCCTTGTAAGTACTTGTACAATATTCTATAGGTACTTAGATTAAATGTGCATGCTATATGTTTAAGTTTTATGCTTCCTAAGGGATAAAAAGACATGAAACCCTACTGATATGTTTCGGCCAAATGAAAATAAAAGGGTTAGGGTTAGAGTTTTGAACTCAAATAGGCTTATTCATGAAGTATGGTTCCTTGTAGGTACTTGTACTATGCTCTATAGGAACTTAGATGAAATGTGCATGTTACATGTTTAAGTCTTATGCTTCTTATGGAGTAGAATGATATGAAACCCTACTGATATGTTTTGTCTAAATTGAGATAAATGGGTTAAGGTTAGAGTTTTGAACTCAAACATGCTTATTCATGAAGTATATTGCCTTGTATGTGCTTAGATCAAGTTTACATGCTATGTGGATAAGTTTTATGCTTCATATGGAACCAAATGATATAAGAACCCTACTGATATATTTTGTCCAAATTGAGATAAATGGGTTAAGGTTAGAGTTTTGAACTCAAACATGCTTATTCATGAAGTATATTACCTTGTATGTGCTTAGATTAAGTTTTACATATTATGTGGGTAAGTTCTATGCTTAATATGGAATGAAATGAGGATGAAACCTACTGATATGGTTCGGCCAAGATGGATAAATTGGGTTAGAAAAGAGTTTAAACTTAACCAAACATGCTTAGGCATTTTCATGATATGTAGTCTTTGATATATAAGTGGAGTAAGCTTTCATGCTTTATGATATGTTGCATTTCTATGTCTTATGATAAGATGTACCATATTTATGATATAACATGATAGACTTATGACATGATATGCCATGTTAATGATATGATATGCTAGACTCATGATATGATATGCCATGTTCATGATATGTATGCTAAGTTCATGAGATGATATGCCATGTTTGATGATATGAAAATGACATGTTATGCTTTATGTTATGATAAGAACATGTTATGTTTCATAATGCATGTATGAATGGCTTATGTAAGAAGAAAAAGCCTAAAGAGTTGCTTCCCTTAAGCCGGGACAAAGAGCACTCTTCATGTTATGGAAAAGAGTTGCTTCCCTTAAGTTGGGATCAAGAGCACTCTTCATGCTATGGTAAAGAGATGCTTCCCTTAAGTTGGGATCAAGAGCTCTCTTAATGATATGACAAGAATTATGACATGTATGATATGATGAGATATGATATGCATGATATTTTACTTTGTATGGCTTGTACCAAGGGTGGGCTCCATAAGCGCCCCGGGGTCGACGGACTATGAACGGACCTCGTTAAGGGATGGGCTCCTCAGTACGCCCCTAGGTCGACGGACTATGAACGGACCTAGATCCCTAGTAGGTTCGGGGCTAGCTACCCTGTCCTAGGGATTGCGCGCATTTATGTTTACATTTGGTACAAGCCAGGGCCCTTCTCATGATGATGATATGATATTCAAGTATGTATACTATATGTTTTGAAAGAAGCATGATGCATATGTGCATTCCATGATACATGTTTTAAAAATATACATATTGCATCTACATGCACATATTTATGAAATTATGTTTATGCACCCTTATGAACAGGTATGAGTTATGATACATGTTTACATGATATGATAGGCTTCATGATATGTGCTTACAGAATGTGATATGAATCATGATATACACTCATATGATATACTTTGATATGTTATGCTCCTTATGTGATATGATATATTATGTTCTGCTTTCCCTCATGTTATGTTATGAGATGTTATGGTTTTTACATGATAAGATATGTTCTATGTTATGTTTCTCCATGCTATGTTATGCTATGCTATGTTTTCTACATGTTATGTTATGTTATGTGTTTTCGGATTTATGGGTAGGCAAGGATCTCACTAAGCCTTTGGCTTATAGCTACACGTTTTCCTTGTACTACAGAGAAAGGCAAGGAATGGATTGTTTAAGGGGAGCAGAGCAGGAAGGGCAATGAAGATGTGTGTGGAAGTGCTGGTGGATAGATCTATTTAAGTTTCTTTGAATTATCTAAGTTATGCATGTGAACAATGTTGGACCTATGCTTATGATGATGATTTCAGCTAGTATTTCATACACTTATGATATTTTACTCATGTTAGAATAATGATGATATGATGATAATGTTCAGTATGCTTTGATTCACATGCCATGATAAGTAAACTAAATGCATATGATAAAAGAAAAAAAAATTTTAAATAAGTCTTCCGCTGCCATGAATCCATATGCATTAGTATAATTGATGTCTATGTTTCAGTGACGTCTGGCCTTAGTGCTACCTGGAAGGGCGGGCGTTACATGTATGGTATCAGAGCAGGTCTACCTTCCACTACACACACATCAAGCCTTTATCCTGCCGCTCCAAGTAAGAATTTTATGCTTAAATTTTATTTTGATGTGATATTTATGCTTGATCTATTTCTTTATGATGTTTGATAATATGCATGTTTATTATCTTATTTATTTAGTTATCACATTTTTAGCTTAGATATATATGATGGTAGATTAGGAACAATAACAACCTTAGGGTAGTCTGGTTATGAATAATGATAACTTATATTAGCTTATTGTGATTATTGAAGATAAAGCATGGTTAGAACATGAACTACCCGAGCAAATGAGACGGTACCTCCACCCGATCTGATGCATGTGATTACCGAGCTCCAGCGTCAGGTCACGGAATAGCAACAAACGATCACTGCATTGATGAATCAGCAAGGGAATCCTGTTACACCACCAGGGAACCCAAATGCGATACCTATTATACTTGTGGCTGTACCAGTACCTCCGGCACCGGTACCACCGGTAGTTCCTATTCCAGTGGTCCGACAAGAGTCATACCTGATTCAGTGGCAGAGGTTGAAGCCAGAAGCCTTCTCTGGAAACTGTGAGCCATGGGATGCTCAGGCGTGGCTTAAGACTGTGGAAAGCATCGTGGAGCTTTTAGATTGGCCCGAACATGAGAAGGTTAAGTGTGTATCATTTTGCCTTACAGGCGATGCCAGAATGTGGTGGGACCGAGTCAAAGCAAAGAGACAGGTGAATCAGATGAGATGGACAGACTTCGAGACTGAATTCCTTGAAGAGTTCTTCCATATGCGGGTGACCAATAAACACTACGATGAGTTCACCGAGTTTCGGCAAGGTGACCTATCAGTGAATGAGGCCGTGAAGAAATTTAACCGATTAGCACGCCTATGTCCAGAGCTAGTCAGTACAGAAAGAGAAAGGGTCAGACTAATGCTGAAGATGCTCAGACCCGAGATAGCCCTAAATGTGGCCGGCGGCGTTAATAGACCACAGACCACCGAGGAATTAATTAGCAGTGCTCTGATCACTGAACACTATCAGAAGGCGATGAATGAGGGTAAGAGTCAAGTTCAGAAACCTCAACATAACAGAACCAACTGGAAGGGAAACTCCAACGGTAAGAGAAAACAATGGAGCAGTTCTCAGGGTGGTTCAGCGAACAAGCAACCTATGTTTCCTCAGTGCACCACCTGCGGAAAGAAGCATCCGGGAAAATGCCGTGTGGGCACGAATAAGTGCTACAGCTGCGGATTGGAAGGACACTTGGCCAGAAATTGTCCTACTCAGATGCAGACACCTCAGCAGCAGAGTATCCAGAACAGAGGTACCCCCTCACAGCTACATCTAATGCAAGCTGCACTAGAAGGCCCTCAGATTGGCCAAGGGAGACTGGAAGCCCCGCCAGCTATGACGAATGCCAGGATCCATTCCCTCACCAGAGAAGATGGGACAAGTGCTTCGACGGTCATTACAGGTCAGATACCTATTATTGGTCATTATGCAAATATGTTATCAAATCCTAAATGCAAACCGAAATATGAATTTATCGGGAAGCCGAGAAACATTACCGGTCAGGGGATCGAGAATGTGACCGGGCAACTCTCTACCCTGACCCTAGCAACAACATTATTCGACAATATATTGGAGAAACAAACCCGTGACCCCAGTATCCAAAGGATCAAGCAAGAAGTCTTAGAAGGGAAGGATAACGGATTTCGTATCGCTGATAGTGGAATACTGTACTTCAAGGATCGCCTATGTATTCCCGACGATTCAGAGATGCGGAAAAAGT
Source organism: Zingiber officinale (assembly GCF_018446385.1). Taxonomy (NCBI): domain Eukaryota; kingdom Viridiplantae; phylum Streptophyta; class Magnoliopsida; order Zingiberales; family Zingiberaceae; genus Zingiber; species Zingiber officinale. The sequence goes on along the minus strand of NC_055997.1, from coordinate 24,865,131 downwards.
TATTAGAGGAGTTGCATGCGACACCATACGCAATGCATCCTGGATCCACCAAAATGTACCAAGACCTGAAGAAGAAATTATGGTGGTTTGGTATGAAGAGAGATGTGGCTCAACACGTCAGTACTTGCCTGACCTGCCAAAGAGTTAAAGCAGAACACCAGAGACCTGGAGGTGTACTGCAGCCAATTCAGATTCCAGAATGGAAATGGGAGGATATTTCCATGGACTTCATTTCGGGACTTCCCAAAATGACGAATGGTTACGATGCTATATGGGTAATCGTGGACAGGTTGACCAAATCGGCCCATTTTATGGCAATCAAGATGACCTACTCGATCGAACAGCTAGCCCAATTATATGTCAAAGAGATTATCAAACTGCATGGGATCCCTAAGACCATCATCTCTGATAGAGATGGCCGTTTTATTTCACATTTTTGGGAATGTGTTCAGAAAGCCCTGGGTACGAAATTATTATTCAGCACTGCCTTTCACCCTCAGACTGACGGGCAAACAGAAAGGGTGAATCAAGTATTGGAAGATATGTTACGAGCTTGTGCCCTGGACTTCAAAGGGAGCTGGTGCCGATATCTATGCTTAGCGGAATTTGCCTATAACAATAGCTATCAAGCTACCATTGGTATGGCACCGTATGAAGCATTGTACGGGAGAAAATGTAGATCCCCTATATGTTGGTATGAAGGCGATGAAAAGAAGGAAATGGGATTTCAAACCGATCTTATCGACAGCACCACCCGTGCAATACAGAAGATCCGCCAAAGAATAGAGACTGCCCAAAGTCGGCAGAAGAATTATGCAGATAAGCGACGTAGGCCGCTGGAATTTAGCGTCGGGGATTCAGTATTCCTCAAAGTAGCTCCTATGAAAGGAGTGATGAGATTCGGAAAGAAGGGAAAACTAAGTCCTCGATATGTAGGACCATATCAAATTCTGAAGAGAGTTGGCAAGGTGGCTTATGAACTAGAGCTACCACCAGAGATGTCGGCTATTCACAATGTGTTCCATGTCTCAATGCTCAAGAAGTATATGGGTGGCACAGATCAAGTGATCGAACCACAGACAGTTCAAGTTCAAGAGGACCTGAGCTACGAGAGCCGACCGATGCAGATATTAGATCGAGATATTAAAAGGCTAAGGAACAAGGAAATACCTTTAGTAAAGGTTCTGTGGCAAAATCAACGGTTGGAAGAAGCAACTTGGGAACGCGAAGACGATATGAGACAGAAGTACCCCGAGCTATTTTAAGTTCGAGGACGAACTTTTATGAGGTATGGGAGACTGTAACACCCATAGGGTCCTTAGCAAAATTCTAGAATATTCTATCATGAATAAAGAAAAACATATATGCTTTAGTTGAATTTTGCTCCTAGCCAAACACTTAAACAAATAAAATAGAAATAAAAAAACATAAGGTCTAGGACTTGAACTATAGATCTCTCATTAGATACCTGAATAAGATAACCACTAGACCAAGAGAAATTATTGTTAGGAAAGAGAGGGAAACCATAATTAAATGTAAGAAGAAAAGGCTCTTCTCTTAGAAGGAGAAGTGAGAGTTGTCTTCTCCCTCTCTAATGAAGAGATGCTCTAGAATATTCCTTTCTTACTCACCAAGAAGGGATGTATCTAGACTTTTCTTAATTATGAAGAGAGTAAAAGAAAGGAGGAAGAAAAATATATTTTTCCTTCCTCCTCTCATGATGAATAAAAGGAAGAAATTAAAATGAGTTGGCATTTTTCTCATTCACTCTCTTACTCCTTCCTCCTTCACCGTGCCCCCTTCTTCACCCATTCCTTCTTCTTGCCGAGACCAAGGAGCAAGGAAGCTTCCCCTCTCTAGGAAGGATCCACAACAAAAAGTTAAATCTCTAAGGAAAACAAGCGCAAGGATGTGAGTATCCCCTCACTGCAGTACAAGTAGCTTCAGTTTTTAGAATGTTTTTCTCTTTCAAAACTCTAAAACTTTTCTTGAAAGAAGATGGTCAAGATAAAGAATAGGTAGTCACTTAGGGTTAACAAGTGATAAGAGATGCTTCATGTTATATTAAAAAAAAAAAAAAAAAAAAATTTAGAACTTGTTGCATGATTCGGCCAAGGATGGAAGAAAGGATCTAGAACAAGTTTTTCTTTGATCACATGCTTAAATTTCTACTCTATGATATATGAATTTCATATGTTGTTAGTTTAGTCTTCATTCTTCATGTTGTGAAAAAAAAAAAAAAAAGAGAAACCTATCTATATGGTTCGGCCAAATTGATTATAAGGCCTTAGGTCAAGAATTTTAGTTAGAAACCATACTAGTTGTACTTCTTTGTGATGTATGAATTTTTACATGTTTATAACTAAGGTTCTTATGCTTCATATGGAATGAAATGGTAGTAAACCCTACTGATATGGTTGGCCAAATTGAATAAATGGGTTAGGGTTTAAGTTTTTGAACTCAAATATGCTTAGAACATGAAGTACAATACCTTGTAGGCACTTAGATTAAATGGGCTTGTTATAAGTTTAAGTTTTATGCTTCTTATGGAATAAAATGATATGGAACTCTACTGATATGATTCGGCCAAATGAAAATAAAAGGGATAGGGTTAGAGTTTTGAACTCAAATAGGCTTATTCATGAAGTATGGTTCCTTGTAAGTACTTGTACAATATTCTATAGGTACTTAGATTAAATGTGCATGCTACATGTTTAAGTTTCATGCTTTATAAGGGATAAAAAGACATGAAACCCTACTGATATGTTTCGGCCAAATGAAAATAAAAGGGTTAGGGTTAGAGTTTTGAACTCAATTAGGCTTATTCATGAAGGATGGTTCCTTGTAAGTACTTGTACAATATTCTATAGGTACTTAGATTAAATGTGCATGCTATATATTTAAGTTTTATGCTTCCTAAGGGATAAAAAGACATGAAACCCTACTGATATGTTTCATCCAAATGAAAATAAAAGGGTTAGGGTTAGAGTTTTGAACTCAAATAGGCTTATTCATGAAGTATGGTTCCTTGTAGGTACTTGTACTATGCTCTATAGGAACTTAGATGAAATGTGCATGTTACATGTTTAAGTCTTATGCTTCTTATGGAGTAGAATGATATGAAACCCTACTGATATGTTTTGTCCAAATTGAGGTAAATGGGTTAAGGTTAGAGTTTTGAACTCAAATATGCTTATTCATGAAGTATATTGCCTTGTATGTGCTTAGATCAAGTTTACATGCTATGTGGATAAGTTTTATGCTTCATATGAAACCAAATGATATAAGAACCCTACTGATATGTTTTGTCCAAATTGAGATAAATGGGTTAAGGTTAGAGTTTTGAACTCAAACATGCTTATTCATGAAGTATATTACCTTGTATGTGCTTAGATTAAGTTTTACATATTATGTGGGTAAGTTCTATGCTTAATATGGAATGAAATGAGGATGAAACCTACTGATATGGTTCGGCCAAGATGGATAAATTGGGTTAGGAAAGAGTTTAAACCTAACCAAACATGCTTAGGCATTTTCATGATATGTAGTCTTTGATATATAAGTGGAGTAAGCTTTCATGCTTTATGATATGTTGCATTTCTATGTCTTATGATAAGATGTGCCATGTTTATGATATGACATGATAGACTTATGACATGATATGCCATGTTAATGATATGATATGCTAGACTCATGATATGATATGCCATGTTCATGATATGTATGCTAAGTTCATGAGATGATATGCCATGTTTGATGATATGAAAATGACATGTTATGCTTTATGTTATGATAAGAACATGTTATGTTTCATAATGCATGTATGAATGGCTTATGTAAGAAGAAAAAGCCTAAAGAGTTGCTTCCCTTAAGCTGGGACCAAGAGCACTCTTCATGTTATGGAAAAGAGTTGCTTCCCTTAAGTTGGGATCAAGAGCACTCTTCATGCTATGGTAAAGAGATGCTTCCCTTAAGTTGGGATCAAGAGCTCTCTTAATGATATGACAAGAATTATAACATGTATGATATGATGAGATATGATATGCATGATATTTTACTTTGTATGGCTTGTACCAAGGGTGGACTCCATAAGCGCCCCGGGGTCGACGGACTATGAACGGACCTCGTTAAGGGATGGACTCCTCAGTACACCCCTAGGTCGACGGACTATGAACGGACCTAGAACCCTAGTAGGTTCGGGGCTAGCTACCCTGTCCTAGGGATTGCGCGCATTTATGTTTACATGTGGTACAAGCCAGGGCCCTTCTCATGATGATGATATGATATTCAAGTATGTATACTATATGTTTTGAAAGAAGCATGATGCATATGTGCATTCCATGATACATGTTTTCAAAATATACATATTGCATCTACATGCACATATTTATGAAATTATGTTTATGCACCCTTATGAACAGGTATGAGTTATGATACATGTTTACATGATATGATAGGCTTCATGATATGTGCTTACAGAATGTGATATGAATCATGATATACACTCACATGATATACTTTGATATGTTATGCTCCTTATGTGATATGATATATTATGTTCTGCTTTCCCTCATGTTATGTTATGAGATGTTATGGTTTTTACATGATAAGATATGTTCTATGTTATGTTTCTCCATGCTATGTTATGCTATGCTATGTTTTCTACATGTTATGTTATGTTATGTGTTTTCAGATTTATGGGTAGGCAAGGATCTCACTAAGCCTTTGGCTTATAGCTACATGTTTTCCTTGTACTGCAGAGAAAGGCAAGGAATGGATTGTTTAAGGGGAGCAGAGTAGGAAGGGCAATGAAGATGTGTGTGGAAGTGTTGGTGGATAGATCTATTTAAGTTTCTTTGAATTATCTAAGTTATGCATGTGAACAATGTTGGACCTATGCTTATGATGATGATTTCAGCTAGTATTTCATACACTTATGATATTTTACTCATGTTAGAATAATGATGATATGATGATAATGTTCAGTATGCTTTGATTCACATGCCATGATAAGTAAACTAAATGCATATGATAAAAGAAAAAAAAAATTTTTAAATAAGTCTTCCGCTGCCATGAATCCATATGAATTAGTATAATTGATGTCTATGTTTCAGTGACGTCCGTCCCTCCGGGGTGACCTTAGTGCTACCTGGAAGGGCGGGCGTTACACTTGCAACCTCTAATTGCTGAGCTGAATGAATTATGGAATGCAGGGTCGGTGACTTATGATATTACAAGTAAAACTAATTTTACATTGCATGTTGCCTTATTATAGACGATCAGTGATTTTCCAGCATACTCAATATTGTCAGGGCTGGAGCATGGATGGTAAATTAGCATGCCTGCATTGCATGACAGACTCCGATGCATTTTCATTACCTTGCAGTGGGAAGGTAGCTTGGTTTGATAATCATCGTAAATTTCTACCACTGGATCACCCTTTTAGGCGAAATAAGAAAAATTTTCTAAAGAATGTTGTAGTCAGAAAACCTCCCCCAGCAGTCCATGCTTCAGGTGAAGAAATCATTGAACAAATAGATAGTTATGGATTTCTCCCAGTATCTCAGCCTAATTCTGATGAGATAAATAAATATCTTGTTAGGATGTGCAAGTATGGTTGGAAGAAAAGGAGCATATTCTGGGAGATGCCTTATTGGAAGTATCTACTCATTTGACACAATATAGATGTGATGCATGTTGAGAAAAATTTCTTTGATAATATCTTCAACACTGTGATGAATGTACCTGGAAGAACTAAGGACACTGCAAAATCACGTGAGGAATTAAAAGAACTAGTCAACAAACCAGAGTTGCATCAGAATGAAACAACCAATAAGTTTCCAAAAGCTTGTTATACATTGGACAAAGATGGTAAACAAGCTTTATGTAGTTGGTTAAAAGAAATCAAATTTCCAGATGGATATGCTTCGAATATGGCTCGATGCGTTGACATGAACAAATTAAAAATATTTGGAATGAAGAGTCATGGCTACCATGTGTTCATGCAAAGACTTATTCCAATAGCTTTTCATGATTTACTTCCCAATATTGTTTGGCAAGCACTTACAGAGTTGAGTCTTTTTTTCATAGATTTGACAGCGAGATGTATTATGATGGTCAATATGATTCAACTAGAGACTGACATTCCTTTCATACTTTGTAAGTTGGAGCGCATATTTCCACCTAGTTTTTTTTATTCAATGGAACATCTACCGGTACATTTACCATATGAGGCACGAATAGTTGCTCCTGTGCAGTACAGATGGATGTATCCATTTGAAAGGTTTTTGAGAAAATTAAAAAATAATGTTCGTAATAAAGTAAGAGTTGAAGGGTCAATATGTAATGTTTATCTGGTTGAGGAAACATTTTCTTTCTGCTCTTATTATTTTGTTGATAATATTAAAACCAGACATCGCAAATGCCCTAGAAATTCTGATGATACTCAGAATATAGACCCATTGATGCTTTCTATTTTCAAATTTTCTGGTAAACCAATGGGTGCATCTGTTTCTAGATGGTTAACTCAACAAGAATATCATGCTGCAAGAACATACATACTCTAAAACTGTGATGGGGTCAAACCATACATAAAGTAAGTTAACTTCTCTAATCAAGCTTTTATTTCGTTGTACTTATTTGCTTGATATCCTAATTTTCTAATAATTACCTTTTTTCAAATCTTGTATGAACAACAATTATATCTTCAAAATCCATCAATGACTGCAAGTGAGGTTGCTGAAAAGTTAGAGACCGAATTTGCATTATGGTTTCAAATATATGTGAGTTAGAGAAATTTTCATAATTCTTTATTAAGTTAAGTTCGGTCCTAATTTTTCTCATAACTATTTTGATAGGTGAAAGACCGCAGAATATCTAATGTACAAGATGATCGAATATTGAATCTTGCATCTGGACCCCTTCGTCAAATAATGGTCTACTCGGGTTACTATGTTAATGGTTTCAAATTCCATGTGAAACAACGAGATTCGCAGAGATTAACTTTTAATTCTGGTGTTTGTGTTAAAGGATCTATCGACACCAATAACACTGAGTTTGATTACTATGGTAGACTTAAGGAAATTATAGAGGTTGAATATCCTGCATGACCGATAAAAAGGTGTGTGTTGTTCAAATGTTCATGGTATGATCAGACCCCAAGAACAGGTATCATAATACATCTAAATTATAATTTAGTTGAGGTTAATGCAAATAGAAGGTTCAATAAGTTTGAACCTATCATTTTTGCAATACAAGCGGGTCAAGTTTTTTATCTTGAATATCCTACAAAGAGAAGAAGAGCTAGCGAATGATTGTCTGTTTGTCGATTGAAGCCTCGTTCGACCATAGAAATACCGAACACCATTACTGCTCAAAACCATGATGCATTTCAGAATGACGAAGTAGAGAGACATTTAGTTGATTCACAACTCCAATCTACATCACAATTACTTGTAGATGGTAATGCTATTGACGAGGAGATAGATGATGGAGAGAAATCCAGCAGTGAGGATTTTGCTGAACTAACAGAGTCTAGCGATGACGACTTACAAACTATTAATGTTGAGTAAAACTGCTTCCACAGTCTAGCATTGATTAAATTTTAGCATTATTATTCATCTAGTAAGTTATGCTTCAATTATGTTTTGTTGCTTATTTATCATGTTATTAAAGACTTATTATGATGTGCTGTAATATTTTTTTATAGATATCTGGTATCATGGTAGATCTTCCAGCACCACTCTGTGGATCCATCGTCCTTAGGGTTGTTGGATTTGTTACCCCCTTAAGTTTGGCGGCCCGGCTGGACATGAAGGATTGGCTCGTTGCTCCTTGATCCAGCCTATTGGGCATGTGTGCGGGGCACATGCCAAGCAGCGGAGCATTTGGACGGCGCGGGGCTGTCCAAGCCCAAGTTTGGCAGGAGGCAGACTTAGCAAGGCGTGGCATGCGCGCAAGGCATGCCAAGCGAAGCGGCGGCGCGAGGCTGCCCAAGCCCAAGCCTTACAGGAGGAAGGCTTGGCAAACAGCAAGCATGGCATGGGCGCAGGCCATGCCAAGCAGCGGATTGGCAGTGCGCGGGGCACTGTCCAAGCCCAAGCCCAAGCCTTACAGGAGGAAGGCTTGGCAAAACAGCAGGCGTGGCATGGGCGCTGGGCACTTTCGAAGCCTAAGTCTGCAGGAGGCAGACTTAACAGCGAAGCGGGCGTGGCATGTGTGCTAGACATGCCAAGCGGCCAGTGGAGCAGCAGCATGGGGCTGTCCAAAGCCCAAGCCTTAGTTGAGCAAGGCTTGGCAATGATCCGGGCGTGGCTGTGCACAAGCCATGTCGATGTTGCGGATACGGTATCACGCGGGGTGTTGCCCAAGCCCAAGTCGTGCATGCGTCGTAAGTATTTTTTTATTATTAGTAATTCAAGTTCTTTATTTATAACATATATCTTATGTCTTAATATTGTTTATATGTAGATTTACTCCTGACGGCCATCGAGTATCGACATATATCACACGAAAATTTAAGGAAAGAGTCTGCATATCTGGGACTACATGGAGACATGAAGATGTTGCAACTAAGGATTTTTATTATCAAGAATTTGTGATAAGTAAATTGAATATATACATTATATGTATACTTTAATATACTAAAATTTTAATTTTTAATTGCAGAAAAAATATACGTGGGAGGATGGGCACGAGGCAGAATTTGTTGCAACTTGGAATATTTATTGTGCCAAGTTGTACAAAGACCTATTATACTATATGAGAAAGGATGGCACACGACCAACTTATGTATTCGACGAGATCTGGAGTGCATGGATGACCACTTAGTCTGCAGAAAGATGGCAAACAAAGGCTCTAAAAGCTCGAGTGAATAGGAATACAAAGCCAGGTGGCCCAAGTACCGGATCTGCTCGGCATACATCAGGATCTCGATCCATTGTTGAGCACGCTATGGACCTGGTGATGTTAATTTAAAGTTATATAATTTAAAATTTTATTTATTAATAAGCATATATAATTTTAGCCAAACTTATTTGTGCATGCAGGAGCGTTCCTTAGAAAGACAACCCACTTGCTTCGAGATCTTTCTCAAGACTCACCAGAGAAAGGATGACACATATGTTGATGCTCGATCAAAGAACATTAGGGTATGAATTATTAACTTGCAATTTATATTTAATCTTTAATAATAATAAATTATCTTTAATAATTGTGTATAAGATTTAAATTGTATATTTGTTCTACACATGAGGAAATGACAAGCAGGGTTGCTCAGGCATCTCAGCCACCAGTAGAGGGAGGGGAGTCACATGATCTATCCACCCAGGAAATAAACGAAATTTATTATGATGTTGTGGGTGGAAGCCAAAGAACTCCTCCCTCTACGACCTTGACTCTCAGGCCAAGGTGGTATTTGATCGCTTGAGGACTCCTAGGGGTCGTGCGAGTTCCTCTTCTTCTTCTTCTGAGGTGGAGTCATTAAGAAAAGAAAACCAAGAATTGAAGACTCAGATGACTACCATGGATCATAGATGGGAGAAGAAGTGGGCTGCTCAAGAGCAGGCATTGGCCCAGATGCAAGCAATCATTGCTAGATGGGACCCATCATAGCAGCTCCAGTCACAGCAGCCCCAATCAGAGGAGACCCCAGACCCATCAGACCCAGCAGCTGATTAGATTTTTTTGAGGTAAGTTCAACTATAACTTGATTTTTTTAGAATTTCTTAGAAATTAATTAAGTCAAATATATTTATTCTATTGGGATATTATTAGCTGCTTATCTTAAAGTGTGTTATATTTTTCAGGAGTTCATACTGATACATTCACCATCACCACTATTATTGGTTATCCAAAATATAATCCAGGTATTTTTTTTACAAGTAAAATTAGTTATATATTACAATGTTTGAGTTATATTACATTTGCATCGATTCATTCTAATCATAATTTCTTGTATTTGACTTTTACAGGATTATATTTGGATATATGTATAGGTGATGTATCATGGTATGTATTTTGCATATTTTGTATTTGTCGTTCCCTTATATACTTTTAGATACTTATGATTGTGAGCACTTGATACTTGGAATTTATTATATTTTGGAGATTTTCTATTTCTCGTTCACTTATGTTTATGTATTTATTGTATATTGTATTTTGGAGATTGTGGATTGATTTATATTGTGATCTTGTTGTTATATGTTGTGAGTATAATGTGTGGATTGTGATATATGTATGAATTGTGTTTGTGATGCCATCACTTGTGATGGCTTGTATTCATATTAAAATTGTATATGGGAAATGAGCAAAACAGAAGCAGGTTTTCAAATTTTTATCAATTTTTTACCGACAGAATTTTGGTTTCTCGATAACATATCGGCAATACAGTAACATTTGCGATATATTACCGATGAATTCAGTATTCCGTCGGGACTTCCCGACGGAATCGATTGTTCCGTCAGTATATTGTCGACTGAATACATTCTGTCGGGTATTACCGTTTCCTGCCGTTTACTTTTTTTACCGACAGGTAAAATATTCAGTCGGTAAATTACCGACGGAAAATATAATTCATTTTTCGTTTCCTATCTCAGAAATTCATTTTTATGATCACTAAAGCTCTTCACTATGCTAATGGTTGCTGTTGTTCTAGTAAAGGAATTGATACAAATGCTGAATTGAATGTGTGACACAGAAAAAAAACTTATTTTGAAGTCACACAACAGCCTATGAAATCTGATTTCAGGAATTAATGAAGTGCAGTGATGCAATGGTGCCAACTTTCAACCATTTGCTGATCAAAAACAAGGTTTGAATTCTATGATCAACTTGCTGAAAGTGAACAAAAGGTAAAGTTAAGGCTTTAAACAGAAATGCATAAGGGAGTTTAGGAATGGATCTTGAAATGCTGAAATTGTTGAACATCGGTTTAAGTTTTGGAATCTGTATCAAGAACATAAAATGCAGTTAGGAATGCAGGAATGGGATTTACTATTGGATGGTTTAGTTAACTTTGCATATGTGTAGCAATTTTAGAATCAAAAGAATATTCAGCTTTCTACGGTTTTGTGCCAAATGAAGATCTCTACTAATCTGAAACCAATCCCATTTCTGAAACTATAGACCAAAGTTGCAGATTTTTAAGATTAACAATTGGAATGACAAAAGTGTGGAAGTGGACTTCACCATAACTTCTATGACATCAATTTTTGTTGAGGGTTATCTGCACAATTTGCAGAATTCAATCAGTTTCCGCTCATCAACTCCACAAGCTGAGTAACTAGAATTACAATAGCTAGATTTCAATTATTGAAATCAGAGGTTAATAAAGGTCTCGAGTTTCTAATGGAATGAAGAAAATATTGTTACTGAAAATTTGAATTTCCAGATTTCTGAAAATTTGAAGACTTGATTTCTACACTACAATGAACTGGACAGTTTTCTGATTTAGAAAACTATCTGGTCAATGAATCCCGGAACCTGAATTAGTACGAAACAGAACCTGAATTCTAAAATCAAATAGCTGAAAATGATTTCTGGGCTAATCAATTCAAACAGCTCCTATCTTGAATTATGTGGCATTTCTGTACCAATCTGAAAAACGAATTGTAACAAATTATGAGAGCTGCTAAAACCTGGATGTGCATTTCTTTTTACATAAGTATGCTTACGTTTGTGCTTAAACTTCTTATTTAAAAGCATGCTTATGTTTCTTTAGGCATTTTGTTTTACTTAACTTAGAATTTGAGTTGCCATAATCAAAAAGGGGGAGATTGTTGGTGCGGGAAGCATCAGATGATCGAACTCAAGTTTTGATAATGGCAAAGGGTTCAAAGTTAAGTCGTCTTGTGATCTAACAGCTTGAATGAGCTTGTAGGAAAAGTCCTAAGTGTACTTAGGCAAAAGTCCTAGCTGTGGTTAGGCAGGTGAAAACCCCTAGGTGGTGGTAACCCTATGCGGAAAGTCTTAGCAGGTCGAGAGCTTAAGGCAAAAGTCCTAGGGGGTGGTAACCCTAGGTGGAAAGTCCTGGTGTCGCGAACCAGGTGGAAGACTGGACGGGCCGGGAAGCGGGAGTCCAGCAGAAAGTCCGGAAGCTTCGAACGCTGAGCAAAAGTCCAGTCGATCTGGAGGATCGCACTGGCAACAGGTAAATCTCCTGAGTGGAGTAGGTGAGGACGCGTTCCCCGTAGAGGGAATAGTAGGCGTCGGGTCGACCTAGGGTTTCCGGTTGGAAATCCAAAGTCAGACCCGGACAATCCGTTGATTGTTGATATTTCATTCAGTATACCTATTCTGTGCTAACTTTGTTTTGCAGGGTATGTGTTTGGGACTAACACATTTTGCAGGAACAAAGAAGAAACCTATACCTCGGATGAACAATGTCCGAGGCGCCTCCATGGAGCTTGGAGGCGCCTCGGGTGCAAGCCGAAGCCAGCTGTCCAAAGGAGCTGGAGGCACCTCGGACGTCGCTGAAGGCGCCTTGGACCAGGCGTTGGAGGCGCCTTGGAGCAGCTTGGAGGTGCTTTTAAAGGGATAAGGCACGACCGGATTAGCGCTTATCACCGTGGCGGACTCGGGGCTTAGAGGCGCCTCGGATAGGCTTGGAGGCGCCTTCAGCACTGTATAAAAGAGGGATTCAAGCAGCACCTTTTTCCAACAATTCAAAAGAGCTATTCCTCCTGTGCGCTGTTTACGTAACGACCTTGACGTGCTGTTTCAAGTTTCCGACGACCCGGAGCTCCGCTATTTTAGATTATGTCGTTCGGTATCATTTTCATTATTGCACTCATTGTAACTCATATTATGTACTATTGTTTCAAGCTTATAGTTGTTGCCCACCGTAAGCGATCAACGATCGCAGGCCTTGGAATAGGAGTAGCCACAGGCTCCGAACCAAGTAACTCCTCGTGTCTTTATGTGTTGCTGTGTCTTCTTTACTTTATTCCGCTGCTTTAACTCTTACGATTTACGAATTCAAAAATAGTGAAAGCCACTAGCGCTATTCACCCCCCCCTCTAGCGCTTCTTGATCCAACAATTGGTATTAGAGCGGGGTCGCATTGATCTGGTGCAACCACCAATCACGCAAATTCTTTTCTTGGTATTTTTAATAGCTACATTCTAATTCTTTTTACGAATCGATTTTAGCTCGAAGTTGGTGCAACACCACTCAAGCTCGTTGATATGGGTTAGGTTTTAAGGGTTCGTATATGAGGAAAGAAAAAGAAGAAAGAATCAAAGGAGGTAGGCCAATATTGGTCGATACATGCCTGCCGAACGAAGGTAGGCCAATATCGGTCGTTACATGCCTGCCGAACGAAAGTAGGCCAATATCGGTCGATACATGCCTGTCAAACGAAAGTAGGCCAATATCGGTCGATGCATGCCTGTCGAACGAAAGTAGGCCAATATCGGTCAATACATGCCTGCCAAACGAAGGTAGGCCAATATCGGTCGATACATGCCCGCCGAACGGAAGTAGGCCAATATCGGTCGATACATGCCTGCCGAACGAAAGTAGGCCAATATCGGTCGATATAGGCTTGCCGTATGAAGGTAAGCCAATAACTACCGATACATACTCCAAAGCAAAGATAGACCAATATCGGTCGATACATGCCTGCCGAACGAAAGTAGGCCAATATCGATCGATACATGCCTGACGTATGAAGGTAAGCCAATAATGACCAATACACATTCCAGAGCAAAGATAGACCAATATCGGTCGATACATGCCTGCCAAACGAAAGTAGGCCAATATTGGTCGATACATGCCTGCCGTATGAAGGTAAGCCAATAACGACCAATACACACTCCAGAGCAAAGATAGACCAATATCGGTCAAGAGGGTTCTTCCAAACAAAGAACCCACATAGTTCCTTCAATGAATACCTTAGAAACATGTTGAATAATACAACAAAGATACAAACAGAAGTCACATGAAGAAGAATCATACATGAATATATCGAATAGAATAATTCATGATAGAGAATATATATTTTGGCGAGAAATATGCTTTCAGCTTGTCTTGCAGGCGCTAAACGACAAAGAAGGTACATCTGGGGTACAAAAAAGATTCCTTAAAAATTATCTTCCGCAAGTACGCAGCTGACGTCATCTCATAACGAACTCTAACAAATCGGGGTCCACTTCATGACTACGGAGGTTATATGAAGTGGTATAAAAGGGGGAATCCTCTCCGTTGGCAGGGTAAGTTCACATCATCGTGTACTCTCACAACCCTAATTCTCTGGCTACTGTTCATCTTCTTTTCTGCTTTCCTTCACATCAAGGGAGATCACTGACTTGAGCGTCGGAGGGCCTAGCCAGGGATTCCCACCCCGGTCTTAGGTCACTGACGATAGCGTTGGTTGGTCTCTTGTGTGCAGGGAGCCTCAGGAGCTTGGGAGTTCGACTTTCTCCTATCTAGATGGGGATTTCTTCCTACTTATCAGATTTCCTTCGGTGACTCTGGTTTTCTTCCGATCCGCTTTGGGTTTCTCGGGTCGAGGCTCTATCGGCATTATTCTTCATTATTACGGTGGGTTTCCTTCTTCCGGATCTCCTTCACGGTTAGCTTCTCAGACAGGATCAAATTTGGCGCCGTCTGTGGGAAACTTCACCCGAATCTGAGACTACGTGATGGACGAAGCTGGGAAGTCGAACCTACTTACTATCAGTCGCAAGGATTTGGATCTCCTCATTAATTCTCATGTTCAGAAAGCCCTACAACAACAGCAGCAACAACTACAAGCTCATACTGGGGCCACTCTGCCGACGGCTCATCATCCGGCGATATCAACTACTGAGCGTCGGAAAGGAAAGGAGATGGAAGAAGAAGAACCTTTGTATTTTCCTCCTGCTACTGTTTCTCCAACCAGGCGTCCACGAGCCTTCCTTCGCACTCCCTTGGATCCACGGGGTAAGAGGCTTGTGTTCCAAGAGTCCTTTGCTGAGGCGCCGGACAGAGAGAAGCGTAAGATTAAAATGATAACTAGTGATAGTTCACCAGAAAAGGTCATCTCTCCATTCTCACAAAGTGTATTAGATGACCCACTTCCTAAGCGATATCAGAATCTGCAAATTGGAGAATATACCGGAACCACAGATCCGGAAGATCACTTGTTGAAATTTGAGAATGTAACCTTGTTGCAACAATTCTCCGATGGGGTGAAGTGTCGGATGTTTCTCACTACTCTTGGGGGAGCAGCACAGCGCTGGTTCAAAAGATTACCTGAAAAGTCTATTCGAAAATTTAAAGATTTCAAGAAAGTCTTTCTACATCATTTCTCCAGCAACAAAAGGTATCATAAGACCCCGTGGAGCCTATTTTCAATTAAGCAGACATCTAAAGAATCCATCCGGGCATATATTAAAAGGTTTAATCAGGTAGCTATAGATGTACCTAATGCTACTACTGAAATATTAGTAAGTGCTTTCTCTCAGGGTCTAAATGATAATGATTCCCTGATTAAACGTGCCACTGAGTTCATTAACGTAGAAGAAGCCCAAGTTGCTCGTAGGAAAGAAGGTTTTCCCTCTTCTCCTACTCACGCGAAGGAGAAGGTTCCGACCCCGGTACCCCCACCAAGAGGACCTAGAACCACTCATCCACCTCATCGACAACCAGATTATCGTCCACAAGCTGTACAGCATGTAGAGATGCAGCCGGAGGCACCAAGAAGATGGTGTACTTATCATAAAACTAGCAGTCATCACACTGATGACTGTTTTGTTTTGAGAAATAGGCGGGTCAATAAAGAGCGCTATCAGAGGCAGAACTATTACCGGCAGCAGTACCCCAGGCAGCAAAGTCCACTCAAACCGGAATATCACCCGGATGGATCCGGCAAGAAGCAATACCGGTACCAGCTGGTACCAGCCAAGTATCAGATAAAGCACCTTCCGAAACCACAATGACTCGTCAGGAAGAGAATAGAAACAATGCTGCTCGCGGTAATATCAACATGATTACGGGCGGACCCACTGATGGGGATTCTAACAGAGCCAGAAAAGCACATGCCCGAAGATTGGAGATTCATGCAATAGGATGCAGCATGGAACGAGCAGCCGGTCCTGAAATAAGCTTTGGGCCCAGAGATCTTGAGGGGGTAGAAATATCTCATGACGACGCATTGATCATCAAAGCTGTGATAGTCAACTATGCCATTGCTTGTACCTTCATAGACACTGGCAGCTCAGTCAACATTATATTCAAGAAGGCTTTTGATCAGCTACAAATTGACCCCAGTGAACTTCAACCGATTACAACTCCTCTGTATGGATTCACAGGCAATGAAGTACAACCTTTGGGTCAAATAAAATTGATCATTTCTCTAGGAGAGGAACCCCTAATGAGAACTAGGAGATCCTATTTTATGGTAGTAGATGCTCCATCTTCTTATAATGTGATATTGGGTCGGCCTGCCTTGAACGAGTTCAGGGTAGTCGTTTCTACTTTCTGTCAAAAGGTTAAGTTTCCTGTGGAGGATCAGGTTGGAGAAGTACGGGGCGATTAAAAGACAGCCCGGAAATGTTATGTAGAGATCATTCGAACTGAGGCCAACACTGCCCGGAAGATTCAAAGAATGGAAGTTAATGCAATTCGCGAAAAGCAACCCGTCCTAGTTTATGAAGAAAAGGAAGAAGTTCAAATCCAGACTGGGCGGCCAGAAGCTACCACCTACGTTGCAGCCGATCTTGATCCTGATCTTAAAGCTGAGCTGGTACAATGTTTGAAAAAGAATAATGATGTATTTGCCTAGACTCCCAAAGAAGTTTCGGGCATTTCTCCTGCCGTCATGGAACATTCCTTGCATGTCTTCCTGGATGCCCGCCCAGTCATGCAAAGAAAGAGGAGTTTTAGTGCGGAACAAAATCAGATTATCAAGGAAGAAATAGCTAAGCTTATGGAGGCCGGATACATCAGGGAAGTTCAATTCCCAAGCTGGCTGGCCAATGTGGTGTTAGTCTCTAAACCTGGGAATAAATGGCGAGTGTGCATTGACTTTCGAGATCTCAACAAAGCTTGCCCAAAGGACTACTACCCCTTACCCAGGATTGATCAACTGGTTGATTCTACTGCCGGATGCGAATATATTTCCATGCTGGATGCATATCAAGGTTATCATCAAGTCCCCTTGGCCAAAGAGGATCAAGAAAAGGTTAGTTTTATAACATCTGAAGACACTTATTGTTATAATGTTATGCCTTTTGGACTAAAGATGCAGGAGCAACCTATCAAAGGCTTATGAATAAGGTCTTTCAGAAACAGATTGGTAGGAATATGGAAGTATATGTTGATGACATCTTAATTAAGTCTCTTCAAGCTGCTGATCTGTGCAGGGATATAGAGGAGACTTGCAAGACATTAAGACAGTATGGGCTCAAGTTGAACCCAAGCAAATGCTTGTTCGGCGCGAAGGGAGGAAAATTCCTGGGATATATGGTGTCCGAACGGGGGATAGAGGCCAACCCGAGCAAGGTCAAGGCACTGTAAAGCATGGAGCCACCCCGCAACCTGAGGGAAGCTCAAAGATTGACAGGCCGAATCACAGCCTTGTCTAGATTTATTTCTAGATCAGCCGATCGTAGTTTTCATTTCTTTAAAATACTCAGAAAGGCTAATAAGTTTCAATGGAATGAAGAATGTGATAAGGCTTTTCAGGAGTCGAAAGATTATTTAGCTACACTCCCTGTGTTGGCTAAACCTATAGCAGGAGAGACTCTGTGGGTGTATTTGTCGGCTAATGAAAACGCCGTAGGCTCTGTATTAGTCAGACAGGAAGGAAAAGAGCAACAACCTGTGTATTTTTCTAGTCATTTATTAAAAGGAGCTGAGTGTAGATACACTACACTAGAAAAATTGGCTTATGCTCTAATATTGACTGCTCGGAGGTTGCGCCCATATTTCTTAGCACATGAGATTGTTGTCTTAACTAATAGCACTCTTGGACGGGTATTGCTCAACCCAGAGGCATCGGGACGGTTAATCAAATGGACAACCGAGCCAGGGGAATATGACATCCAATATCAACCCCGCTCGGCCATCAAGGCACAAGCTCTAGCAGATTTCATCATAGAGGTTCAAGGTCCGGAAGAAGAAGATACCTGGAAGGTTTATGTGGATGGCTCTGCAACTAGACAAGGCAGTGGAATTGGTATTCTTCTTATATCCCCAAGAGAAGACAGACTTCAACTCTCCATTAGATTGAATTACAGAGCTACCAACAATGAGGCTGAATATGAAGCTCTAATAGCTGGCTTACAGGCTGCTCGGCATGTAGGGGCAGCTCGAGTCCTTATATATTCTGATTCTCAGCTAGCAGCTCAACAATTATCAGGTAATTTTGAAATCAATAATGACAGGCTTAAATTATATGCTGAGGCATTCGATAAGTTGAAGTCTCAATTTCAAGATGTGAGCATACAAAAAATTCCTCGATCGGAGAATCAGGTGGCAGATGAATTAGCTAAATTAGCCTCTGCCGTAGTGCCATGGAGTCTTGATTGATCAGTGGAGCAGACCCTATTAATTTCCTGTATTGAAAGATAGACTGATATAGAAATTCATGGTGATTGGCGAGCCCAAATTATATTATATTTACAGCAAGGTCTTCTTCCGAGAGATATAGAACAAGCCAGGGTATTTAAGAAACGAGCTGCTCAATACACTATGGTGGGGGAGCAATTATATAAAAGGGCTTTTTCCAGACCTTTGCTCAAGTGTGTAGGCACAGAAGACACACAATTTATTTTACAGGAGGTGCATCAGGGCTCTTGTGGTAGTCATATAGGAGGAAGATCTTTGGCGCGTAAAATCCTCTTAGCGGGATATTTCTGGCCCACTCTGCATGAGGATGCCGCTAAACTGGTTCAGCATTCCTCATAAATTAGTCTCTGATAATGGAAGACAGTTTCAAGGCGATAAAATCCTAGACTGGTGTCAGAGTTATGGGATTACCCAGGCCTTCACCTCTGTAGCTTACCCGCAGAGCAATGGTCAAGCAGAAGTAACTAACAGGGAGATTATTAGACGACTGAAAACTAAGCTAGATCATGTCGGAGGTAGCTGGGTAGACGAGTTACCCAGTATTCTCTGGGCATATCGTACTACGCCTCGCGAAGCTACAGGAATCACTCCTTTCCAGTTAGTCTATGGAGGAGAAGCAGTAATCCCCATTGAGGTAGGAGTAGAGTCTGACAGAAGACAATTGTATGATGAGGATAATAGAGACCGACGACTTATGGAGCTGGACCTGATCGAGGAAATAAGGGATAAAGCTGCTACTCGTCTTATATCATATCGACAGAGGATGAAACAGAATTATAACAAAAGGGTCATCCCCAGATTCTTCCAAGTAGGGGATTTGGTATGGAAACGAGTTAAGCCTGTGGGAGATGTTAGCAAGTTGGCACCACAGTGGGGAGGGCCTTATAAAGTGATAGAAAAGCTCGCGTCAGACTCATACTATCTCTAGGATGCCGAAGGAAGAATGTTGGAACGCCCTTGGAGCGCTAATCATTTGCAACCCTATCGAGCCTGATTTGATCATATTACTTTAAATATGTTCACAGTCACTGGAATTCCCAAGCGAATTGAGATGATTGCAGTTTATGTACTTTGTTTCTTTGATGAAAGTCAAGTAAGATAAATATTGACACAGGAAATGAATATGGTTCATACAAATTGATAAGTATCAGGAGAAGCCTCCTTTCTATTTTTCAAGTAGTAAGATAAGGGGAAATCCTAAAAGCCTATTCAGCTCCCCTCAAGGAATTACAGACTAACATGAGGTTAGCCCAAATATTATATTATGCTTTCGTATGAAACAAAGTCGATCGGGAAAATCCTATGAAGTAACCCGGTCGGGCCTTCATAGGAAAACCCGGAGACTATAAACCAAGATAGAAAAAGTCGATCGGGAAATTCTATGAAGTAATTCGGTCGGGTCTTCATAGGAGGTACCGGAGACTCTAAACTATTCCAGAGAAAAAGTCGATCGGGAACACTCTATGAAGTAATCCTGACGGAACTTAATAGAAGAAACCGGAGACTATAAACCAAGATAGAAAAAGTCGATCGGGAAATTCTATGAAGTAATTCGGTCGGGTCTTCATAGGAGGAACCGGAGACTCTAAACTATTCCAGAGAAAAAGTCGATCGGGAACACTCTATGAAGTAATCCTGACGGAACTTCATAGAAGAAACCGGAGACTATAAACCAAGATAGAAAAAGTCGATCGGGAACATTCTATGAAGTAACCCTGACGGAACTTCATAGAAGAAACCGGAGACTATAAACCAGTATAAATCAAAGTCAATCGGGAAAATCCTATGAAGAAACCCGGTCAGGCCTTCATAGGAAAACCCGGAGACTATAAACCAAGATAGAAAAAGTCAATCGAAAAATTCTATGAAGTAACCCAGACGGGCCTCCATAGGAAGAACCGGAGACTCTAAACTATTCCAGAGAAAAAGTCGATCGGGAACACTCTATGAAGTAATCCTGACGGAACTTCATAGAAGAAACCGAAGACTATAAACCAGTATAAATCAAAGTCGATCGGGAAAATCCTATGAAGAAACCCGGTCGTGCCTTCATGGGAAAACCCGGAGACTATAAACCAAGATAGAAAAAGTCGATCGGGAAATTCTATGAAGTAACCCGGACGGGCCTCCATAGGAAGAACCGGAGACTCTAAACTATTCCAGAGAAAAAGTCGATCGGGAAAATCCTATGAAGAAACCCGGTCGGGACTTCATAGGAAAACCCGGAGACTATAAACCAAGATAGAAAAAGTCAATCGGGAAATTCTATGAAGTAACCCGGACGGGCCTCCATAGGAAGAACCGGAGACTCTAAACTATTCCAGAGAAAAAATCGATCGGGAAATTCTATGAAATACATCAGGCAAGATTTTACAAAAGAAATCAGAGATTTCAAACTAACGCAAGGTATAATTAATCAGGGAATCTCCGGGCTTCAAAGCCTAATTAAGCAGGAATTGAGGAGGGATTCTATACAAGAGCCCAGATATATGAAAGTCTTTATCCAAAATCCAGCGGGGATCTTATACTTAGCCTGAAGATCAATAATTTTATACAAAGTCTGTATCCAGTCTCAACTAAGATCATTTATCCTCAGGGATACAAAGCACACCGGATGTTACTTAAGGAAGAATCCATCAAGACAAGGCTTAACTCTAAAAGATGAACAAGGGATTTTTCTAATAAAGTTTATATTTAGCAATCAAAAGCATGTCAGGAAGGGGTATTCTTAAACTAGCATAAAGGAGAAGCAAGTAAGTGTTAAAGTTTTCTTACACCTTGCAATTACTTAATTACTCAGTATCAAATGCACTTTTTCCACTGTCGATTCTTACTTTACAAGTTTTTATGAATAATTTCCTTAAGCATTTGGAAAAGGGCCTTTCAAATCTGAGGGTAGTTCTTCATTAAGCCTGCGGCGATTTATGAAAGAAATGGGAGGTTCTCTGGGTAGATATCCACCCTCTTTTAGCTGTCGAATAACCCTTGATACAGAATGATTTAGCGCCCCCCCCCCCCACTATCCTGCGAACAAATTCCTGAGCAAAGGCTGGGGACTGCAAGTAAGCTTGCCGCCATTCTTCCCATCGACTCTTTTCCTGCTCCTTATAACTCTGGAAATCAGCCTGTAGTTTCGCGTTTTGTTCTTTTAAAACATCCTTTTCCGACCTTAGCTGGTCCAATTCCTTCTGGAGCAGTGATAATTCGTTATCTTGAGCTTTCCTCAGCTCTTGTTCCTGTAGAATAGTGAAATCATGAGAAGCCAGGTCCTGAGCTTGGTCAGAAAGACAGGCATTATGAAGCTTCTCTACTTTCTCTAAAATGAGACTTTTTTTAGAAGCATCTAAGAGAGCTTTCTCTTTTAAAGCGATCTCCAATTGAAGACCGGAATGCAATCGGTCCACCTGCAATTCTAAAGTTTTTCTAGCCAGCTCTTTATCTTTTAATAGTCGCTGGCACTCTTCCAACTCTTGTTTTAGGATCCCCAGCTGTTGATCCTGTAAGGCCACTTTCTCTTGTAATTGAGGCAGGTCACTGGTAGAAGAGGGCGAGGCAGCCTTCAATGTCTCTAATTGAGCTTTCAACTTAGTATTCTCATGATCTTTAGCTGTGAGTAGCTGGTCGATATGCAGACTTGTGGCTAGAAACTAAATAAAAGGATAATGTAGGTTAAAGATAAAGTTACAAAGCTAATAAACACATAACTAGGAATACTTACAGCCACCGCCTGACGACTATGGTGATCCGCTCGATGTGGGAGACTAAGGCCTCGTAATTGTTCATAACCTTGCGACCAAGATTCAGCCAATAAACCTTGCAGTTGCAAAGTGCCATAGCCAGGAGGACTAGAAGGCTGTCCCAATTGAGAAGGTAAGCCCGCAGCCACTCTAAATAAAGGAGGGGGATTAGAGGAAGCCGGAGATGGAGAAGAAGAGGAGGCAATAGAAGGAAAAGGGATAGTAGAAGCAGGAGGAGCAGAGTAGGAACTAGATGGAATAGAAGGTAGTAATGTAGGAGGGGTTGTCGTAATTGTGGAAACACTAACGGCTGAAGGGCTGACAAGGGGAGAAGATCTCCGGCAAGGTGTTCGTTTTGCTCGAGGCCTATAAGCCAAGGGAGGCAAGGCCAATGCCAAGGATGTAGAGGGTACAGGAGAGATAGCGCCATCTCAGAGGCAGAAGCAGGAGAAGCTGAAACAATAGAAGAAGAAGAGATAAGCAGACCGGGCCTCATCATTCGAAGAGCAGGATTGGAGATGATATTGGTGGGAGTCATCGGTGCCTTACCTCTCTCAAAAGAAATAGGCGCCGGAACAAGAGGAGTTTGCACAAAAGTACCAAAGAAATCACCAAAGGGAGAATCCTTGGTAAGATTTGTCTTTTTAACTAAAGCAACAAAAGGCTCTTCTTCTTCCTCTTCCATGAGTGCGACACCCTCTGCTTGTCGTTCTTCTTCGGAAAGCAAGCCCAAGGTAGAAGGATTGGGATCGGACCGGCGGGCTAACAACCATTGTTCTCGAAGATTATTGATAAAGGACTTGGTCATAGCAGAATTCCTGTACATAAAAGTCGGAAGAATAGCATCGGCTGAAAAACAGAGGATAAACATCATTATAGAGATATACTAATCAGCAAAGGCGAAGTAAAATAATTATACTCACCAAAGGAACCATCCAAAGGAGTGTTAATGTTGCCTATCCCGAAGGGAAACATTAAGCCCTCTTCAATTAGATGTGGCAAACTGAATTTCGCTCCCCGCAGTTTAGGTAGAGCAGAGGCAACAGAGGGATTATTGAGGAGACCTTGAGTGTCAGGAAGCGGGGGCAGATCATGTATCCATTGAATAGGAAATGGAGGAGGAGAGGGAAGACGCATATAAAAAAAAATTTTATACCATTCACCTTGTGGGGGAATGCGATTAAACAGAATGGCCTTGGGACGAGACTGAAATTTAAAAACTCCAACATCTACCCGACGAGGGATGAAGAAGTGATGGAAAAGACGAGGAGACAGGGGGAAATCTAATAGTTTGGATACTCCAATGAAGCCCACTAGAATGGAAAAGGATTGAGGGACGAACTGGTTGAGCGGAATAGCAAAATACCGGCTAACCTCACAAAAGAAAGAGTGAAGGGGAAATCTGAAACCCTACAATACTTGGTCCCTGAAGATGGAGATACATCCTAGGGGAGGAAGGTGAGGACCTTCATGAGGAGCAGGACGGACAATGTAAGAGGGAAAACCATAGGTTGCCTGTAAGTCCACTTCTTCTGTATCTATGAGGTCGGAAGAACATGAGAGGAACCATGCCGGAGAAGAAACCGCCATGAAGAGAAGGGGTTAGAAGAAAAGGAATTGAGAAGTGAAAAGATGGACGGACTCCGTAAACCCTTGTCCCTTTTCTAGTTCTGTGCTAAAACCTCTAAACAGAAGAGACGAAAGGGAAAAGGAAAATAAAATGTGCTCAGAATGTCAATCGTCATAAAAGGTAGTAATATCATAGAATAAAATCAAGGGAAAAAGATAAAGTCAAATAAAGTACCTCGGAAAAGACGTAAAATTTCCCTAGAAATAATTTTTGAAGAGACTTGATGAGGACAAAGTAAAAACTAGTACTATAAGTATAGATTCAAAACACGGGTCCAGCCTCAAATATTGGTTAATGGGAGCAACCTGGCTAAATTGAATCATCCTAATAAATCGACCGATAATTGGGAGTATCTTCGGAATATCGGACGATACCTACCAATGCTTATACATATATCGATCGGATCAATGAAGAATGGGAAGAATCGGTCGATTAAGATAAATCGACCGATATCGGAAGTCCCATCGAAATATCGGACGGTACTTATATATCGACCGGGTTACTGAAGAGTGAGTCATAGGGAAAGATTGAGCATTGAGAAGCCAAGTAACATTTGGTACATTTACAAGAAACCGACAAATTATCCACAGATAAAGTAAGATTAACAATCCAAAGATACCCTTCAAAAACACATAAGTTTGCTGGAGGATCATGGCAAAGTCTCGATCCCCCTTCTCTACAATAACCAAAAATTAAGTTAGAGTTAGTTTTGGGTACAAATCAGGAGGTCTTTCTTCAATAAGTCTGCGACGGTTCAGGAAATTGAGAGGAGGAACGCGCGCTAAGTAGCCCTCCTCTTCCAATTGTCGAATTGCTCCTTTGGCCCCTGCCGTAAAAGCAGACAAGATGGATCTCACAATCGGCCGGTTGAACTCAGTAGATTCGATCATGGCGGTGGCTCGTTCTTTGTAACGAACATCTTCGTGCTCCTTATAAACCACTAACGCCATCTGAGAGGTTTTCAGTTCATTTTCCCTAACAGTGACTTCGGCTTTTGTTAAATCAAGGGAATTGGTTAGAGATGCCACCTCATTTTCTTTTAGTTGCAAAGCCTTCAACTTTTCGCTCAATTCTGCTTCATAATTCTCTTTTAGTTTGCCAAGTTTGGAGGTCAGCTCTTGATTAAGGTCCGTAACCAATTTGAATCGGGCTTCAAGACTCTCAATTTGAGTTTCAAATTACTTCTTGGCGGCAGCAGAAAACTCGGCAGAAGACAGTTCGATAACTTGCTGTCGCAACCCTTTGTTCTCCTATTTCAATTTCTCGTTCTCAGTGTACAGATTGTGCAATAGTCGGGAGAAACCCATGTTCTCTAGCCACCGCTGAGAGCATATTCAAAACCGTAAGACGATACTTCATAAATAGAAAGCAGGAGTATGTAAACATACCTTATTCTCTTTATTAGAAAAGCGGTCAATCGTTTCAGGAATGGAAAGCCCCTCAAAGAGGGGATGCACCTCATCCCAGGAACTAGCGAAAGAACCCCCCCCCCCCCCCCAGTAATATGGGGAGAACAGGAATGGTAGAAGAGCCAATTGAGAAGGAAGAAGTAGGGATAGATGGTGGAGCAAAAACCAAGTAAGAAGAAGGCGAAGAGGGTAGAGATCCTGAAGTCGGAATAGACAAAGGAAAAGTAAAAGAAACGTCACCAGAAGTACTAGTTTTAGGAAAAGGAGAGGTAGGAAAATTCAAGGATAAAGTTCTGCTAATGTGGGCTCATCGGAAAGAAGGTCAGTTGACACAAAATCTTCTGAAGCAAGCTCATCAGCAGTAAGAATGAGCCGCCTTTTTGGAGGAGGAGCCCTGGTCAGCTTGCGTCCCGGACGCTTGCCCGCAAAAATCTCAGTTAGGGGTTTATCAGAGCTACCAGGGGATGTAAGCTCAACAAGAGGAATAGAGGCAGATGGGGAGACAGTAACAGCTGCGGGAGACGTAATAGCGGGAGCAGGATCAAGGAGGATCTGTGCAGCAGGATCCCTAAAAGAACCTCCTGGAGTCTCATGAAGCCTAGAAGAGCTGGGTATTTCGGCTAAGGGAGTCGGCTCTTCAATTGACGGTGGAGGGGCGATAGCGGCCAGAAATTCGGCCTCCTTGGCACGAAGCAATTCTTCTTCCACGCGTATTTCTTCGTTAATCAAAGCATCATAAAAACTCTCCACTGTATAGAACAGAGAAATAATTTAGGCAGTTATAAGCAAAAAGAAAGAAACAAGACGTTACCTAAGGAAATGTGAGTATCGGGTTTGACGGGGCTTAAACCAAATAGGAATAAAGGCTCGACCTTCAACCATTTCGGGATCGAGAGCCGGTGACCTAATAACTTTTCACAATAAATAGGAAAAGTAGGAAGGAGATGAAACTCTCTAACATCGGGTAAGGGAGGCAAGAAAGATTTCCAAGCATGAGACCAAGGAATAGGTCCCGGAAACTTTAAAAAGAAAAAACGAGATTTCCAGGCTTTGAGAGACGATGGCATATCTCCAAAAAGGACCATTTTAGTTCTCGACTGGAATAAGAAGACACCAGGTTCCGAGAGCTTGGGGTAGGAAAACATGAAGAAATTTTGAGGAGTAGGAGGAATATCTCGTAGACGAAACAACATATAAGTACCGCATAGATAACGAAATGCATTAGGAGCAAATTGTTGCAAAAGAGTATCAAAATATCGACTTATTTCAATTAAGAAAGGAGGAATGGGGAACCTTAAGCCCCCTATCAATTGGTCCCTGAAAAAATTCACGCAGTTATCAGGGGGATGATGAGGTCGATCATTCGGTGTTGGGAGTATGATTTTATATTCCTTAGGAATTTCATATTGACGACGGATGGATAATCTAGCATTCTTATCAAAGATAGAAGACATATGGACATACCAAGGAGCAATTGCTTCTTCAGCCATAGACAAAGGTATGGGCTAGAGCAATAATGGATTACTTACTGAAGACAAGAAAGGGGATCGTCGTGAAACGGCGAGCACGAGGACTGGTTGAAGACAGCAACAGGAAAAGAGCTCTAGAGAAGGAAAAAGGAAGGATGAGGTTTAAAGAGGAGACGAAAGGTTTAGGGTTTGAGAAACACAAGACGGTCGTCAGATTAGAATGTTGATAGCTCAGCAGACGCTGAGGATCGCAATAGAAAGGCAAAAGGCCTATGTGACGTGATGATCAGAAAAGGCATGTGTCAGGTCATCATAAAAAAAAAAAAAAAAAAGGAGGGGCATTTATATCAGATGTGACGAATCGGATCGCAATGGGGTTGGTAGTGCCTCAAACATTCTCTCACCCGAAGGAGAGCCAATCACCAGTTCAGAAACCTCGAAAGAAAACGTGATCGACTCGGCATAATAAAATAAAAAGGATTGAACTTTTTGACCGTACTCAGGCTAAAGACAAAAATATTCTAAGGGTAATATTTTAGGAGAAGGATAAATTTTAATTTGGGCGTACAAAACATAAGTTAGTATTTGTTGAAATAACTTTATGTTTACAGAGATAATTGCGGGGATGAATGTGTCAGTCAAAGGAATAGCATCCGTTGATGTAGAAATACCGAACCAGGCCAACAGGTAAGATAGTGTTAGCCGTGATGAATAGCACATAGAATACCCGAATAGATGATGAGTGAAACACAACACCTTGTAAATAACAGAAGATTCGATAACAAGAACAAAGCATCTGAGACAAAAGTTGGTCTTTACATTTATAATCTAATCAAATACACAGTATTACATTCCCCTCAGGAATAACAAACCTCAAATAGAAAACAAATATTACAAGCATACACTCTTGGAACACTTAGAAAGTGTCAATCACCACTGGATTCAAACTTACCATGGAGCGGAGATAGAAATAGCCCACTTCGTCCAAGCTTGTCAAGGCTCATAAGTGGCAATATTTTGCCTGGGACGAAGAAAGCAACAAAAGCAAAAGAGCTCAAAGGCAATGAGAAGGGAACGTTGATTCATTCCATGATGGAAAAGTAAATGTAAGAACCACTTCCCCTCTCAAGCCGTGTGAGCTCAGCGAGTGGAGAAATCAAATTCATCCCAAGGGTAACATGTGCTGTGCCCTTCACACAACACCCATGGGTCATTTGGCTGCCCCTCTATAAGTAGAAAAAATTTCTCTGAAGTTTCTTGAGTCCTTCAGAGCACCTGCATCTTTGGATAAAAGATTTGAACTGTGAAGTTTCCTCTCTTAAGACGATCCCTTGAACCCCTGGAGTAACCGGAGCAAAAATCCCAATAAACTCATATATAGATCTCACCTGGTCCAACAAAAGTTGCCTCCAAAGAGGAGGATCCATGACCATGGCCTTAGCAACAAAAAGTGGCAAGGAAGAAAAAGAACTGAGAGGGGTTGTGGGTGAAGAGAAGGTTGTAGCCCTATTTAAAGGAGAAAAAGGCTCACGGGATTGCTATACTTAATTTATTAAGACAGTGGTACACAAGATCTATGAGGTCATTTCAAAATCTGGAGCAGAGTCACGGGTAGGAAAAGACAAGACCATACTTATGTCTAGTCAGTCGTCTACACCTCCTTCGACTAGACTTAAGGGGAAGGTTAGTGATATGGGTTAGGTTTTAAGGGTCCGCAGATGAGGAAAGAAAAAGAAGAAAGAATCAAAGGAGGTAGGCCAATATTGGTCGATACATGCCTGCCGAACGAAGGTAGGCCAATATCGGTCGATACATGCCTGCCGAACGAAAGTAGGCCAATATCGGTCAATAAATGCCTGCCAAACGAAGGTAGGCCAATATCGGTCGATACATGCCTATCGAACGAAAGTAGGCCAATATCGGTCGATACATGCCTGCCAAACGAAGGTAGGCCAATATCGGTCGATACATGCCTGCCGAATGGAAGTAGGCCAATATCGGTCGATACAGGCTTGCCGTATGAAGGTAAGCCAATAACGACCGATACATACTCCAAAGCAAAGATAGACCAATATCGATCGATACAAGCCTGCCGAACGAAAGTAGGCCAATATCGGTCGATACATGCCTGCCGAACGAAAGTAGGCCAATATCGGTCGATACATGCCTGACGTATGAAGGTAAGACAATAATGACCAATACACATTCCAGAGCAAAGATAGACCAATATCGGTCGATACATGCCTGCCAAACGAAAGTAGGCCAATATCGGTCGATACATGCCGTATGAAGGTAAGCCAATAACGACCAATACACACTCCAGAGTAAAGATAGACCAATATCGGTCAAGAGGGTTCTTCCAAACAAAGAACCCACATAGTTCCTTCAATGAATACCTTAGAAACATGTTGAATAATACAACAAAGATACAAACAGAAGTCACATGAAGAAGAATCATACATGAATATATCAAATAGAATAATTCATGATAGAGAATATATATTTTGGCGGGAAATATGCTTTCAGCTTGTCTTGCAGGCGCTAAACGACAAAGAAGGTATATCTGGGGTACAAAAAAGATTCCTTAAAAATTATCTTCCGCAAGTACGCAGCTGACGTCATCTCATAACGAACTCTAACAAACCGGGGTCTACTTCATGACTACGGAGGTTATATGAAGTGGTATAAAAGGGGGAATCCTCTCCGTTGGCAGGGTAAGTTCACATCATCGTGTACTCTCACAACCCTAATTCTCTGGCTACTGTTCATCTTCTTTTCTGCTTTCCTTCACATCAAGGGAGATCACTGACTTAAGCGTCGGAGGGCCTAGCCAGGGATTCCCACCCCGGTCTTAGGTCACTGACGATAGCGTTGGTTGGTCTCTTGTGCGCAGGGAGCCTCAGGAGCTTGGGAGTTCGACTTTCTCCTATCTAGACGGGGATTTCTTCCTACTTATCAGATTTCCTTCGGTGACTCTGGTTTTCTTCCGATCCGCTTTGGGTTTCTCGGGTCGAGGCTCTATCGGCATTATTCTTCATTATTACGGTGGGTTTCCTTCTTCCGGATCTCCTTCACGGTTAGCTTCTCAGACAGGATCACTCGTAATCTTAACTTTATGTCCCGCACTGCTAATCCAAGACCTAGTCTTGGGACGTTTCTTTTTTTCTTTTATTTGCATACTATCAATGGCCCAACAAGAGGGTTTCAGCACCGTTCGCCCCCTGCTCTTCACCAGAGAAGATTTCAGGTACTAGAAGGGATGAATGGAAACCTTCCTCAAAATTCAGTTCGAGACGTGGATGATCATCAAGACGGGATTGCAACTACCAACCGACGAAGACGGCAAGCCTACATCCTACGAAAAATGGGAACCGGCCCTAATCAAGAAGGTGGAAGCCGATGCCAGAGCAACCTGCACCCTCCAATGTGGCCTGACCAAAGAAGAGCTCAACAGAGTTGGATCGTTCTCCAGTGCAAAAGAGCTATGGGTGAAGCTAATCGAACTCTACAAGGGCACCTCCGACACCAAGGTTAGTAAGAGGGATTTGTTATTTAATAAATTATATAATCTAAAGATGCAGGAAGGAGAGACACAAAGTCAACTCCATGCTCGCATACAAGACATTCTCAACTCCCTCCATGCGATCGGGCATAAAGTTAAAAATCGGGATATTATAAGGTACGCTCTAAATGCCTTTCCAAGGAGTACATTGTGGGCATCAATGGTAGATGCCTACAAAGTCTCCAAGGACTTATCTTCCATTAGACTAGATGAATTATTTTCTGAATTCGAATTGCATAAATAGACTAATACACAACCAACCGAGAAGGGTATTGCTTTGGTTGCAGGTACCAGTCGAACACGCGAACCAAGATCACGACGAAGAACTGAACCGGAGTCGGAAGACGAACCCAACTCAAACGATGAAGATGATGAATTGACCTCCGAACTTGTGAATCTTGTGAAGAAGCTCTACAAGAAAAAGAAGGGCTTCAACAAGAGAGACCTAAAGAAAGCAGTCCAATCCAAGGAGAGTCAACCAAGTTCAAAAGTCAAGTTCGAGGTAACTTGCTACGGGTGCAACCAGAAAAGGCACATCAAGGTCAACTGCCCAAATCAGAAGGATGCAAAGAAGCAGAGGAAAAAGAAAGTGTTGAAGGCGACATGGGATGAATCCTCAGAAGAAGATACCGACGACGAACTCGATCAGACGAGTCTCCTCGCACTGATGGCCCGGGACCAGATCGTTGTCTCCGAGAGCGAGAGCGAATCGGAAGCCGAGTCTGAACGAAGCCACAGATCCGTATCCGTTTCTGAAGGGCCTAACACCGTTGTAAGTATTCCTCGATTAAATAATTTAGTTAATTATTTATTACGCAAATTGGCAAAATCAAACCTTAGGATCAAGTCACTTCTAAAGGAAGTAGCAGTCCTTAAAGAAGTGACTAACTCCAAGACCTTACCTGACCCAGTTCAGACTGGAAGTTCAACTCAAGTCCAAAAACTTGAGGAAGAAAATTCGAGTCTGAAAAATCAGGTCAAGGATTTGGAGAAAACTTTAGAACGGTTTTCAACTAAAGTTTTTGTACTAAGTTCAATGGATAGGACTATTTGGAAAACCTCGAAGGCATGGTTACTTTAATGATGTCCTTGTGACTCACCAT
Organism: Zingiber officinale; assembly: GCF_018446385.1. Taxonomy (NCBI): domain Eukaryota; kingdom Viridiplantae; phylum Streptophyta; class Magnoliopsida; order Zingiberales; family Zingiberaceae; genus Zingiber; species Zingiber officinale. The sequence goes on along the minus strand of NC_055997.1, from coordinate 24,833,669 downwards.
AGCCCAGAAGTTTATCCAAAGAATGTCTATTTGTTGAACCCAAAGCTAAACCTGAATCTAACACCAAGTTAAACCAAACCCTAAAATTGAACCTAATTCATCTCACAATATTATAGGATTCCCTGATTGAAAATTTAGATCGGGTGAGATGACTAAGGATAAACTAAATTAAAACTAAATTAAAATTAAACTAAATTAAAATTAAAATTTAATTTAATTAACTTAAATATTTTCAAAAATTAAATTAACTTTAATATTTTTCAAAATTTTAATTAACTTTAATATTTTTTCAAAATTAAATTAACTTTAAATATTTTTTCAAAATTAAATTAACTTTAATATTTTTCAAAATTAAATTAATTTTAAATATTTTTTTCAAAAATTTAATTAACCTAAATATTTTTCAAAATTTAATTAACCTAAATATTTTTCAAAATTTAATTAACTAATCTTTTTCAAAATTTAATTAACTTAATTAAAATTAACTTAAAATATTTTTTCAAAATTAAAATTAACTTTAAATATTTTTTTAACTTAAATATTTTTTTTCAAAATTAAATTAACTAAAATATTTTTTTCAAAATTAAAATTAACTTTAATAATTTTTTCAAAATTAAAATTAACTTAAATATTTCTTCAAAATTAAAATTAACTTTAATATTTTTTTCAAAATTAAATTAACTTTAAATATTTTTTCAAAATTAAATTAACTTTAATATTTTTTCAAAAATTTTAACTAAATATTTCTCTTACAACTTAATCAACTCAACATCATTTTATATTAAAAAATAAAATTTAAAAAAAAAACACGTGGCGTCTTTCGGAGGCGCCTCCCACTCAAGGGAGGCGCCCTAAACAGAGGCAAGAAATTTCCCGCCGCCTTCACTAAAGGCACCTCGGATGCTCTCCGAGGCGCCTCCAACAACTCACTTAAGGCGCCTTAAGAATCGTCTAAGGCGCATCCAATCCCGAATTTCAAAAACGAACAGAACCTTTCTGTTCGTTCACGGATCGCTTTCTCCACGAGATCTCTCTAAAAAACTGGCGATTTCTTCCCTCTAAGGCGCCTTCAACTACTTCCAACTCCTTCCCTCATCCTACAATGCCTCCTAGGTATATCTTCAACCATCCTAATGTCCTTACATGATTTTTTTTTGCATTTTTTTTGTTATATCTTGCATAAAATAGGAAACGCTGTATTGTTGATCCTACACCGGTTAGGGCCCCTTCCACGGATCCTAGATTCCCCTCAGAGCAACATAGGGTAGATTTTGCTAGGTTTACATTTGAGTCTATTAAACCTAGGTATGTAGGTAGAACATTTTTTACCCAGTTCTGTCACCCCGCCGTCCAGATGATAGATTACTATCAATTAGGGAAACTAGTTTACTACAATAATATAGTAAACCAGGACTTGTGTGCACAGTTCTATCACAACCTCGAAAAGGTTGATGATAATACGTATTCCACCAGAGTTGGTAGAACTGACATCCAGTTTACTCCCTCCCTGATTCGCACTAGCTTAGAGCTTAGGGAGTCTACATGTCCATTCCTATGCTACCCAGGTAGAGATCTACCATTTGGTGATCCCTATTCCCATAGCACCTTAGACACCATCTACACGCACTTTTTTGGAGAGGAGAGACCATTTGGCCTGACTGAGTTCAGGTCAACTCTTCTTAGGTTTCAGGACTACGTTATGTACAGAGTCCTGACAGCATGCATTTTGCCGATCACATCTCGTGACGTCACGAAGATGCGATCCTCTCACTCATTCTTTTTGTATGCCCTAAGTCAGCGTTTAGATATGGATATTGCACTGCATATGTTCCATAACATCATACATGCATCTAGTACAGTCACATCAGGAGTCGTGCACATGCCCTACTGTCATATATTGACTCAGATTTTCTCCACCTCTAGGATAGACACGGCCATAGGGACACTCATCCCACCTCCACTATACGACGAGTTAGGGCGGCGTAGTCTTCGATTAGCTAGTATATAGGTCATCGCTGGGGGATTCTGGCCTGGAAGGGTCGGCCACAGCCAACCGCTACTGCTCCTATTGCTCCAGAGGCCGAGGATGCACCGGGCGAGGGAGAGGAGTAGCCCGACTTCCTAGAAGAGGAGTTTTTCGCAGATCCGTTACCTTCCACCTCTGCCGAGCCTTCCACATCAGTCGGACCTTCGACTTCGGCACCACTTTCCGTCGAGGACAGACTCACTCGGCTCGAGATCCAGTCCATTCAGACGCGATGGGCTGTGCTAGATAGCCATCGCTTCCTCTGGTCTCTACGATCCAAGATAGCTGTAGGATTCGCTTCTCTCTGGGGTGAGATACGTTGCCAGGGACATCCTGAGCCTGCACCCGAGCAGCCCCGTGCACCACCTCCAGCTGATGATCCTGCTGTTTGACACTATCATGTATCTTGGATATTACACAGACATCTCCATTTTCTACTCTGGTTGAACTAGTGTTAGAGAACTCTACTTATTTATGCTTACCAGTTTTATTTATTTAACTCTGCACAATTAGGATTGTGTTTGGTAGAATAGATTTTGATTTTCAAATCAGTTTCCTACCTTTATTCTTAAATGTTTAACTTGTTTTCAAAATCATCTTGTGTTTTAAAAATTCTAGGAAATTTTTTTTTTCAAAATTCTAATTTTACTATATTTTCAAATTTGGACCTAGCCTAGGCTCTACCTTAGAAATCATGTTCACCTAGAATTCAGCCAGAGCATCTATCATGCCCCCAAAGGAGTCCCTGCCAGACAAAAATCCGACAGCATCTCCCATGTACCGATGACAATCTACAGCATAAATACATACAAATATACATCAGCCACATACGGCTGGAATATTTACACAACCACGCAGTATATATTATCAGCCTACTCGGCTGGAATAAAAGAGACAACAACCACGCAGTTATATAAATATTTAACAGCCCACTCGGCCATACAAAAAAACCAACACACCGGAAAAATAATACAGGAAAGCCCACACAAACCAAATAAATACAATGCATGCCGGCACGGCTTAAACACAAATACAACACCAAAAACCTGAAGATAGTCACATGGCTAAACACAAATACAATGTCAGAAATAATAAAAAGATATACAAAAGGAAACAAGTACGGTCTTCGGATGTGACGTAGGACCCGGCAGACAGGATACTCCGAGCGACACTCCAACCATCTACCTGAAAACATATGGACATACATGCGGTGGTGAATATAGGTAACTCAGCGGGTAATAGACAAGATAGTGCATGGTCCATAAACAAACATGGAGATCACAAGTATACAATCTCAGTAGGGAATAAAGAACATGATCATACTATCATAATCAATGCACCTAAACATATCTGACATAATAACCTGACATATAAACTGTACAAACCACAACTAACATAATGACAGATACATACCCAATCTGGAATCGACACATGGTACAATGATCAGTAAACTCACCGGATCTGCAACAGATATACCCGTGACACCTGTGCAATATAAATATGACTGCATATACATGTAAAATAAATGACATGTATGCAGCATGGCAACCATATGCAACAACCATAGCTCAATCAAATGCAACAAATCACAATCACATGCAACTAATATCTACTAGGCATGTATACAGATATATCCCCAGATGCACCGCACATCATATGCAAAAGTGCATGCATGCTCCATGGTCACCCCCGCCACCTCTCCAGATACCACGACCCCTGTATGGCCGAGAGGCTTGGGTCTGTGACGACTGTACTACCCTCCAGCCCACTATATAGTGGTTGAGGCGCACAGTCCGCTAATAGCTATCTAGCTACATAGCATCAGGGTCCCTGACTACTCACAACGCCGGATCTCACAAAAACCTCGTGACCGGGTGGCACGACAGGACTAGCAGCAACTGCTCCAGCTACCACTACCCTTGAGTGGCCGAGTGTGCGGTGCTAAACCAAACGATGACCTCTCTCACACAAGGAGATAATGGTCATCGGATGCAATGAATGATGAACATGATATATATATAGATATATATATATATATATATATATATATATAGATATATATATAGATATATATATATATATATATATATATAATCATCATCCATGCAACAACCCCAAACCTCATAAATACCTCCAACAAGAGTATAATCGTCATGATACCTCCACGTATCCCACCAAACATATGTACACCCTACACATGTATAATCAACCAAAAATCTCCAATAATCCCACCAGACACATGTACACAAAATATAAGTACAATCAACATGTATCCTCCAATAAAAACGCAACAGACATGTGTATATACCCCAAACATACAATCAACACAACTCCTCCAAAAGTACATGACAAATACGTATGTACACACCACATGTAAATGCACGGTCAACAAGATGACTCTTATAACACATACCCACCTATGTACAGTCCACATCATATACCCAATCAGCATGGTAATACCAACAACCCAACAATCCCTACAAGACACACTCTACACGTGAAATCACAACAGAGTAGATATCAAGAGTTGAGACTATATATAAATTAAATAGATCATCTCTAAGCTCAAGCAAAAGTAACAAGCAGGAAAAAAAAAGCAACCGAACACGATATAAGGTAAAGTAACCTAATCCGTCAAACAACAACCATGCACTAAGCTCAAAGAAAATACATAGAGGCAAAGGAAGAAATACCCGCCTTAAATGTGTTGATCATGATCCGGAAATCCCACGTCGAGACACTCGTCTCAAACCAAAGTCCTGCAATCATATAATGTATTTAGCTAGTTACATATGAAGTAAATAACTAAACAACTTTCCCCCACCTAATTAGGATAACCCTAATCAAACATAATTATGGATTAATCCTCCAACTAACCTTAATCATAATAAAACCTAATTAGATTAGGTTATACATGATACATCTCCAAAACTCCTCTAAATCAACACATCATTTAATCCAACAATAAATCTATTCTCTCAATTACCAATCCACCACATAATGATATCAACCACAAAACCTATCATAAGATCGAATCTCCATCATAAATCCACATCAACCTAACCTCATCATCAACAACTAACCAAACCACCACATAATAACACATACTAATGAAACAAACCGAAACACTTCATTGGAACATCAATTACCTTGGCAGGTAGTAGCAAATCTAGCAGCTCACAGCCCTATGACTCCCTATCCATAAGCTACAGGAGAACACACACACCTATCTGAGAGGTATACCAGTAAATCCAGTAGCAGCCTCTGCTTGAATGCTACAAAAGAAACCTATACTCCAATTCTTACAAGAACATCAATCCAAGAAGAAACCATACAACACTGTATCTGCTAGAATCCAATAAACAAAACCACACTCACAATCTCCCAAAAACCATAAATGAAATCCAACCTCTGAAAAATTAATAACCTATGTCTTACCTTAACCTAAGACAGATCCACATCCTTTGATGAAGAAATCTGAAGTTGCTGTGGAGAAAGAAATGGAGCTTCCCCACCCATTCGCAGCTAGTCTGGCACAAACAGAGAAGACAAGACACTTAAGGCATTTTGTCAAACACCTGTTAAGCACAAGATCAAATCTCACCTTTTGGTCACATTGCTGGATCGATCCAGCTTGGTCGGACACTTCACATCAGAACCGGGATCATGCCTAGCATCAATCTTGAAGCTAGGTTGACAATTAAAGGTCAAGCTCTGGTGGTCGGCGATCAGGCGCGGGAAAGGGACGGCGACGGTTGGCCGGAAGGGAAGGAGCAGTGTCGCTGGTGCTCGCGGTGAACCGGCTACACCATGTGGCGTGGCCTGGTCGGGAGAGCTCAACAAGAGAGATCCGACATCAACAATCTAGGGCACGACGACGAGATCAGGAGAAAAGAGGGTTGCGCCAGCGGTGAAGAGGAGAAGAGAGGAAGAAAGACTCCATGCCTCGGGAGGGAGAGGGAAGAGGGAGGCTCGGCCGAGGTTACACCGGCGGGCGGTGGCATGCTCGGCGTCACTGGGAAGAAATCGCCGGAGAGGGGGGTTCAGGTAGAGGCGAGAGGAAAGAGAGATCGGGAGGATTGAGTTCGGCCGGGGAAGGAGGAGAAAAAAATTGGGAAATAAGAGAAATATAACTTAGGTTTAATTTAATTAACCCTAAGTTTAATCCTCAATCAACTCCCATTTAAATGGATTCAAACAGGCCTCCACCGTACCCCAAATCCATCCCTTCAAAACGGGTCAAACGGACTCCGTTTAAATCTCGAAAAATTCCTAAAAATCTCCAAAAAATCCAATAAGATTTTTCATCCATTCACATTTATTATTAAATTTTGTGATATCTTACATTCTCCCCCACTAATAAAAATTTGGTCCCCAAATTTACTGGTCAATTCAGGGATCCTCATCCAAGTGTAACTACTAAGCAACAAACTCATACTCCACTCCATCCAAGTATCATGAACAAATCACCAACCATGATGATCCAACTACCCCTGAAATCCATAATCCACTGTCGGTATATCCTCTAGCATCTGTATAGAGCGCTCAAATTATCCATCAATCCGACAGTGAAAATCTATACTAACACGAAACTCTGAACCCAAAGTCTGCTGTAATCTCGGTCAAAACCAAAATGAAAAATCACGGATCTCAATCCAATACAATACTCAGAGATATACCATAAGGTCTGGTAATCTCTCTACAATATAATCCTGCTACTCGATCCAAAAGAATCCGTCCTACAACCGATAGCTAGGGAGCAAGGTCATCAACCAATCAATGATTACCCAACACACCATATCCTCTCTAAATCCTGGGAAATCTCACAACAAAGTCCATCATATTATGCTCCCAATTCCACTCCACTATCTACATCAACGGAGGCAATACTATTAATCTCTGATGTTCAGCCTCCACTTGCTAATATAATAGACATCAAGCTACAAAATCCGCGATGTCTCCCTTTATGTCAATCCTCCAATAAGAACGCTCCAAGTCTCTGTATATCGGATGTCACTCGGATAAACCACAAATCCAGATCAATGTGTTTCCTATAATACTCCTCCCGGATAAGAAGTGACTCGGAAACACACATAATCTCCCACGGAGATAAAGAATTTCATTCTCATTACCCAAGAATTTGGTATACTAGCATGAGACTGCTCCGCTCATACTATATCGGAACTGCGCCAAACTCCAAGTACGATACATTTGTGTAGAGTACCAATCCGTCTACACTAGAAAGTAATACTAAGACAGTGCAGTTAATAACTTCTCGTTTCAACTCCTGAAACTGTTCTCGTAAGCGTCTATCCAGGAGAATTCCATACTCATCCTGAACAGTCCCGTCCACAGCATAAATGCTGGAGAAAACCCTCAACTAATCTCCGATAATATCCATCCAAACCATGAAAGGAACAGCGAATCTCCGGTATAGACTACGCCTACTCCCAACTGATAACCACCTCTATCTCCTGTGGATCCACGTTATACTCCTACTGATCACCACGTGTCCTAGTAATCTCACATAAGACAATTACAATACGTACTACTACACTTCACATATAGATGTTCCCGTCGAAACATCTCTGGAACTATGTGAAGATAGTGTACGTGATCCACCTCGGATCGAAAATAGATCGCAACATCGTCAATGAAGACAATGAAAACTGATCCAAATATCCTAGAAATACCAAGTACATTGAGTCCATAAAAACATCTAGGGCACGGTATGCCTAAATGATAACACCAAGGACTCATAATATCCATACCACAGACTTTCTCAACCATAAGATCCCCAACAAATCTGTGATCTGATCACCAACTATAAATCACCAAATCCATAAATATCACACAAGTGCTACTCCTCATGTCTCTATCAGCATCAAATACTAAACAATAGATCATCAAATCAAATATCCACTAATAGATCATCGAAAGATAACATATCACCACACCTGATCCCACAACATCTACTAATCATAATCATCCTCAATATCAATCAATCATACTAGATAGTCTCCTAAACAATGATAGAGAAAAAAAACGAAAGCATCCAACCTTCAACACCTACTGCCAACAAACTAAATGTATCCATAAAGTCTGTCAAATCTCATCGTCTCATCTTTTTTATAATCAAATATCCACAGTAAAAGACTGTAAATCCAAAGTCAAAGGGTCCCACAATCTCCTAACTAAGAGTCTACCCATCAAGTATATCTAACTATATCTGATCAGTCCATGAGTTTGGATCTCCCATGGAACAACATTAGGTGAGTCTACTAGTCATCGCCTTATAATCCATCATACTAACGAAGAAGTAGAGAACTACTCTCTCTCCAAACACCTCAAGAAAATCACTAAGTGATGACCTGATCTCCAAAAACATTCTCTGCTTCTTCCTTCACGTGGTACCGGGTCACGTAAAGGTTAAGCAGCTAACTTCAACTCTCTCATATCAGTATAAATCATATATCCAAATGTACTCTCCAAGTTATACCCTTGTAACGGTTGTATCTCAAAGTGTTAAGCACGTAGCTTTACACTTTTCCACACCGTGCGGTATCCTATCTGAATGTTCCTTCTAAGCCCCCCAACCAGGTACAGACAATCCATAGTCAAAGTCCCCATGGAATAGGATACATCGATCCTCTATAGACTGACTAAGCCAATAATGGTATACGACCAATTCAGTCCTTTCTACACCGGTACAAGTCAAAATATCTAACCAAGTACGAAACATCCCAAAGATAGGAATCTCTAAAAATAGAGTAAGTCAGTCCCCTACTGGTCGGACCAACAAAATAAATCTATCAACACTATCTAATCTAACAAGAGTAAATCAATCATCCACTGATGAAACTAACTAAGATAAATCGATACCCAACTACAAATGTCAACCAGGGTAAATCAGTCCTCTACGGACAGAACTGAAAAGAATCTAAAATAATCCTCTACTAACCGAACTAACAGGAGCACAAAGCCAACTAAGGTAAGTCAAACCATAATTACACAAGTCAACCAAGTAAATCAATCATAGACTGACTGAAGACACAGGAGTAAACCGATACTCTACCAACAGAGCCAACATGAGTATATAGATACCCCCACTACTCAGCTAATAATAACAGAGTGGTATGTGACTCTAACTCTCAATCAACTAATAGTAACCGACACCAAAACTACTAGTAGTATGATATGACGATTCCCTTGAGACTGTAATCCTTGATCTCCAGTAGGTCAACCGTGATCAGTGATTGACCCAACACATGCAATGCATGCTACAAACAAATAGGCAAGTACTAACAAGAGTACTAACACATGTTATAAGAAACTATCATGAACAACAGTACATATACCAACAGAAATGTATGATAACCATATGCATACATACCTCCTATAGCCTGGAGATGTCCTGCTACTGCTTAGTCCCAAAACCTGAAAGTCACATCAAGAAAATCGAAACACAAAATCCCAAAACACAAAGAATAGGAATCGCAAACCCGCTCTGATACCAAAAATTGTCACGCCCCCAAAGGAGTCCCTGACAGACAAAAATCTGACAACATCTCCCCTGTATCGATGACAATCTACAACATAAATACATACAAATATACATCAGCCACATACGGCTGGAATATTTACACAACCACACAGTATATATCATCAGCCTACTCGGCTGAAATAAAAGAGACAACAACCACGCAGTTATATAAATATTTAACAGCCCACTCGGCCATACAAAAAAATCAACACAGCGGAAAAACAATACAGGAAAGCCCACACAAACCAAATAAATACAATGCATGCTGGCACGGCTTAAACACAAATACAACACCAAAAACCTGAAGATAGCCACATGGCTAAACACAAATACAATGCCAGAAATAATAAAAAGATATACAAAAGGAAACAAGTACGGTCTTCGGATGTGACGTAGGACCCGGCAGACAGGATACTCCGAGCGACACTCGAACCATCTACCTTAAAACATAAGGATATACATGCGGTGGTGAGTATAGGTAACTCAGCGGGTAATAGACAAGATAGTGCATGGTCCATAAACAAACATGGAGATCACAAGTATACAATCTCAATAGAGAATAAAGAACATGATCATACTATCATAATCAATGCACCTAAACATATCTGACATAATAACCTGACATATAAACTGTACAAACCACAACTAACATAATGACAGATACATACCCAATCTGGAATCGACACATGGTACAATGATCAGTAAACTCACCGGATCTACAACAGATATACCCGTGACACCTGTGCAATATAAATACGACTGCATATACATGTAAAATAAATGACATGTATGCAGCATGGCAACCATATGCAACAACCATAGCTCAATCAAATGCAACAAATCACAATCACATGCAACTAGTATCTACTAGGCATGTATGCAGATATATCCCCAGATGCACCGCGCATCATATGCAATAGTGCATGCATGCTCCATGGTCACCCCCGCCACCTCTCCAGATACCACGACCCCTATATGGCCGAGAGGCTTGGGTCTGTGACGACTGTACTACCCTCTAGCCCACTATATAGTGGTCGAGGCGGACAGTCCGCTAATAGCTATCTAGCTACATAGCATCAGGGTCCCTGACTGCTCACAACGCCGGATCTCACAAAAACCTCGTGACCGGGTGGCACGACAAGACTAGCAGCAACTGCTCCAGCTACCACTACCCATGAGTGGCCGAGTGTGCGGTGCTATTCCCAAACCAACTGATGACTCTCTCAACCACAAGGGAGATAATGGTCATCAGATGCAATGAATGATGAACATGATATATATATATATAATCATCATCCATGCAACAACCCCAAACCTCATAAATACCTCCAACAAGAGTATAATCGTCATGATACCTCCACGTATCCCACCAAACATATGTACACCCTACACATGTATAATCAACCAAAAATCTCCAATAATCCCACCAGACACATGTACACAAAATATAAGTACAATCAACATGTATCCTCCAGTAAAAACGCAACAGACATGTGTATATACCCCAAACATACAATCAACACAACTCCTCCAAAAGTACATGACAAATACGTATGTACACACCACATGTAAATGCACGGTCAACAAGATGACTCCTATAACACATACCCACCTATGTACAGTCCACATCATATACCCAATCAGTATGGTAATACCAACAACCCAACAATCCCTACAAGATGCACTCTACACGTGAAATCACAACAGAGTAGATATCAAGAGTTGAGACTATATATGAATTAAATAGATCATCTCTAAGCTCAAGCAAAAGTAACAAGTAGGAAAAAAAAGCAACCGAACACGATATAAGGTAAAGTAACCTAATCCGTCAAACAACAACCATGCACTAAGCTCAAAGAAAATACATAGAGGCAAAGGAAGAAATACCCGCCTTAAATGTGTCGATCATGATCCAGAAATCCCATGTCGAGACACTCGTCTCAAACCAAAGTCCTGCAATCATATAATGTATTTAGCTAGTTACATATGAAGTAAATAACTAAACAACTTTCCCCCACCTAATTAGGATAACCCTAATCAAACATGATTATGGATTAATCCTCCAACTAACCTTAATCAAAATACAACCTAATTAGATTAGGTTATACAGGATACATCTCCAAAACTCCTCTAAATCAACACATCATTTAATCCAACAATAAATCTATTCTCTCAATTACCAATCCACCACATAATGATATCAACCACAAAACCTATCATAAGATCGAATCTCCATCATAAATCCACATCAACCTAACCTCATCATCAACAACTAACCAAACCACCACATAATAACACATACTAATGAAACCAACCGAAACACTTCATTGGAACATCAATTACCTTGGCAGGTAGTAGCAAATCCAGCAGCTCACAGCCCTATGACTCCCTATCCATAAGCTACAGGAGAACACACACACCTATCTGAGAGGTATACCAGTAAATCCAGTAGCAGCCTCTGCTTGAATGCTACAAAAGAAACCTATACTCCAATTCTTCCAAGAACATCAATCCAAGAAGAAACCATACAACACTGTATCTGCTAGAATCCAATAAACAAAACCACACTCACAATCTCCCAAAAACCATAAATGAAATCCAACCTCTGAAAAATTAATAACCTATGTCTTACCTTAACCTAAGACAGATCCACATCCTTTGATGAAGAAATCTGAAGTTGCTGTGGAGAAAGAAATGGAGCTTCCCCACCAATTTGTAGCTAGTCTGGCACAAACAGAGAAGACAAGACACTTAAGGCATTTTGTCGAACACTTGTTAAGCACAAGATCAAATCTCACCTTTTGGTCACATTGCTGGATCGATCCAGCTTGGTCGGACACTTCACATCAGAACCGGGATCATGCCTAGCATCAATCTTGAAGCTAGGTTGACAATTAAAGGTCAAGCTCTGGTGGTCGGCGATCAGGCGCGGGAAAGGGACGGCGACGGTTGGCCGGAAGGGAAGGAGCAGTGTCGTTGGTGCTCACGGTGAACCGGCTACACCATGTGGCGTGGCCTAGTTGGGAGAGCTCGAGAAGAGAGATCCGGCATCAACAATCTAGGGCACGACGACGAGATCAGGAGAAAAGTGGGTTGCGCCGGCGGTGAAGAGGAGAAGAGAGGAAGAAAGACTCCATGCCTCGGGAGGGAGAGGGAAGAGGGAGGCTCGGCCGAGGTTACACCGGCGGGCGGTGGCGTGCTCAGCGTCGCTGGGAAGAAATCGCCAGAGAGGGGGGTTCGGGTAGAGGCGAGAGGAAAGGGAGATCGGGAGGATTGAGTTCGGCCGGGGAAGGAGGAGAAAAAAATCGGGAAATAAGAGAAATATAACTTAGGTTTAATTTAATTAACCCTAAGTTTAATCCTCAATCAACTCCCATTTAAATGGATTTCAAACAGGCCTCCACCGTACCCCAAATACATCCCCTCAAAACGGGTCAAACGGACTCCGTTTAAATCCTGAAAAATTCCTAAAAATTCCCAAAAAATCCAATAAGATTTTTCGTCCATTCACATTTATTATTAAATTTTGCGATATCTTACAACATCTCACAAACACCTAGGCTTACCTTGATTGTGCTTGAAAAACTTAGAATGGTGTGAGATACATAGGGTACAACCTGGACTCAAGAATTCTTATATCTGTGCATCAATATGAGTCTGGGCGTTAAACACCTAATTTACAGTAATCAAGTCAAGTCATCCAGCCCTAGTCAAATCTAACTGGATCTATTGACTTAACTTGACTAACCAAGTGAAAGTTGTTGTCTTCTAGGCAATCAACTAGTAGCTAGATGGTTAGACATGTGGCCAAGAAATTAAGTGTTTGATTTTTAGGGTTACTCAACTTGCACATTAGGGCTCTGATACCTTACTAAAAGAACTTAGTTAACTTGCAATCAATTTAACTCGACTCATGTTTGGATATTAAGGTCTAAACTAATTGCTCCTCCTTGGTCGTTAAGTATCTTGGAATTCATTATTCGTTTAAATATTTTTTAAAAAAAAATAGTCTTAGACTTTCTTAATATTTTCAAAGTCTTTTGAAAATTTAGTGAAGTTTATTTTTTTTTCTCTTTCCAAGTTATTGTTCAAAAAGCTTGTTCACAATTAAGAAAATATTTACCAACAAAGCTTTTTGAATCTATCTAACAGAGCTTGAAAATTTATTTTTCCCCAAAGATTTCAACTAAGTTTCAAAATTGGCTAAAGTTATTTTTCATAGTAAACTTTTTACTAGCTCTTTAAACTTAGTTGAAAGAAAATTATCTCTTTAGACATTAGCTAAGCGTTTTACAATGAAAATTAATTATAAAAAGCTAAATGTTTGAAAAGCTCTTTAAATTAGCCAAATATCCTTTCTTTAAAGCTACGTGTTTTCCTTAAAAGTTTTCCCAAACTTAATTCAATTTTTGTACTTAAGAAAATCCCTATTTGTTTATTTTTTTAAAAAAAAGAGACTTTTAAGTTGAATGAAAAATCTCAAATAAAGTCTTTAAAAGCTTAAGTTTTCAAAATTTTGGCTAAACAGAGTTGTTTTGCACTTAAACTATTTTCACTTAGCAAAATTTTACTAAGTTTTTCCTACAAAGTTTTTTGATATATGGCAAAGGGAGAGAGTAGGACAAAAAATTCAAATTAAGGATAAGAGTTCTCTTATTAAGGGGGAGCCTTAACTTCAAAAATTTTAAATTTACCTTAACTTTCATAAAGTTTAAAATTTCATTTTACTTAAGTATGCTTACGTTTGTGCTTAAACTTCTTATTTAAAAGCATGCTTATGTTTCTTTATGCATTTTGTTTTACTTAACTTTGAATTTGAGTTGCCATAATCAAAAAGGGGGAGATTGTTGGTGCGGGAAGCATCAGACGATCAAACCCAAGTTTTGATAATGGAAAAGGGTTCAAAGTTAAGTCGTCTTGTGATCTAACAGTTTGAATGAGCTTGTAGGAAAAGTCCTAAGTGTACTTAGGCAAAAGTCCTAGCTACGGTTAGGCAGGTGGAAAATCCTAAGGGGTGGTAATCCTAGGTCATAGGGGGTGGTAACCCTATGCGGAAAGTCTTGGCAGGTCGAGAGCTACAGGCAAAAGTCCTAGGAGGTGGTAACCCTAGGTGGAAAGTCCTGGTGTCGCGAACCAGGTGGAAGACTGGACGGGCTGGGAAGCGGGAGTCCAGCAGAAAGTCCGGAAGCTTCGAACGATGAGCAAAAGTCCAGTCGATCTGGAGGATCTCACTAGCAACAGGTAAATCTCCTGAGTGGAGTAGGTGAGGACGCATTCCCCGTAGAGGGAACAGTAGGCGTCGGGTCGACCTAGGGTTTCTGGTTGGAAATCCAAAGTCAGACCCGGATAGTCCATTGACTGTCGATATTTCATTCAGTATATCTATTCTGTGCTAACTTTGTTTTGCAGGGTATATATTTGGGACTAACACATTTTGCATGAATAAAGAAGCAACCTATACCTCGGATGAACAGTGTCCGAGGCGCCTACATGGAGCTTGGAGGCGCCTCGGGTGCAAGCCGAAGCCAGATGTCCAGAGGAGCTGGAGGCGCCTCGGACGTCGCTGAAGGCGCCTTGGACCAGGCGTTGGAGGCGCCTTGGTGCAGCTTTGAGGCGCCTTCAAAGGGATAAGGCGCGACCGGATCAATGCTTATCACCGCGGCGGACTCGGGGCTTGGCGCCTCGGGCAGGCTTGGAGGCGCCTCCATCACTGTATAAAAGAGGGATTCAAGCAGCACCTTTTTCCAACAATTCAAAAGAGTTATTCCTCCTATGCGCTGCTTACGTAACGACCTCGACGTGCTGTATCAAGTTTCTGACAACCCGAAGCTCCACTATTCTAGATTCTGTCGTTCGGTATCATTTTCATTATTGCACTCATTGTAACTCATATTCTGTACTATTATTTCGAGCTTATAGTTGTTGCCCACCGAAAGCGATCAACGATCGCGGGCCTTGGAGTAGGAGTCGCCACAGGCTCCGAACTAAGTAACTCCTTGTGTCTTTGTGTGTTGTTGTGTCTTCTTTACTTTATTCCGCTGCTTTAACTCGTACGATTTATGAATTAGAAAATAGTGAAAGCCACGAGCGCTATTCACCCCCCCTGCTCTAGCGCTTCTCGATCCAACAGTAACGTTGGCAATGTTGAGACTTTCGAGCTGCAAAAACCACTTTTTGCATTGCGGAAATCTCGAAGTCTTGCCACGAATCTGTGCGAAGATAAACAAAATTCATGTACAAGTTTGTTTATCCTAGATCTACGTTAGATCTACATGATAAGAGTGCTACCCTTGTCGCGATGTCCTTCGCTTATCTCGCTCGTCCAAACGATTGCCGGATCTCGTAGAGTGCCAAGTGTACACTCCTCTACACATATCCACACGGATAAAAGGTGGAGAAAAACCACTTAGAGTGTGCTAGCACCCTTGAATGGTTTCGGCAATGGAGGAGAGGGAGAGAACAAGAGAAGAGAAGAGGAAGAAGAAGAAGTTACAACAAGCATAAATGCTTGCACTAATGTGGTCGGCCACATAAAGGAGGGTTTTAAATCTCGATGTAATACCAAGAGTCATGGATCTTGGTCTTCCTCATGAGGTGGCAGACTATGATGTAGCCTTGATGATGTGGAACACCATCATTGGTCGGCCCCATGCCAAGTCACAATGAGGTGGCATTTGGTCAAGTCAAACTTGACTCTTCATCTTCCCTCTCAAGTCAAGTCAAAGTTGACCTTTTTATCTCCCATGGTTGATCAAATCTAACTATTGATTCAAGTCAATTTAATTTAATGAATCTCTATTCATTGGTTTAAATTGACTCAATGAATCATAATCTAAATTAAACTCATTCTACATATGAATCAAATTGAGTCCAACTCAATTAGTCTAGTTTAGATTACTCTTAATCCAATTTGGTTCATCACATGAACCTAATCCTCTTGGTCCATCATATGAACCTAATCTCCATCTAATTGCCCTTTGTGTGTGACCCTATAGGTTCTTGTAATGTTGAAAATTCTCCTAAACTCATTAAGAAACATAAGCAATGAGCATTATCTAGCAACACATCATTACTACCCAAGTTACAAGAATGTTGAGATCCAACATTACCTTTGTGACTACAAATTGTGACTCTCACAATATATGATAATGTCCTTCTATCCTTGACATCTAAATTGATCAACTGAGGCATAGACCGTGTCATCCTCTAATCAATTTATGTCTTGAACTCCAAGTAGACTCACTCTAATCAAATGAGCTCAATATCTCATATTGACTCATTTGGGCATGACCATGCACTTAGTAGTCTCACTCTATCAAGAATCATGATGTCACTCCTGTCATATAGGAGGGATAGATCTCATCTACATCACTCACATCCCTCCACATAATTTGTTACATACCCAGTAGTCGCCTTTATAGTCCACCCATTTATGGGTGACGTTTGACGAAGCCAAAGTATGCAACTCCTTATATAGGGAACCATGGTGACTTCAGGTCCAAGGACTGATAGTCATACTAATAGTCACATGAGAAAGTATATGACACTCATATAACGATCCATGATACATTCTCATGACTGGTCATTCAGTATACATTCTCCAATGCATAGCCATGTGTCAACTTGATATCTCTATATCCATGACTTGTGAGATCAAGTCATCGAGTTGACCTACATGTTAGTCTAATTGTATTAACATTGTCCCTGAATGTTAATACTTGACTAGGAATAATTAAGAGTAGTGTTCTCTATATCATCTCATTATCGATTCAACCAATCGATTGATATAGATAAGAACCTTCTACTTAAGGACGTTATTATATTTAGTTATTTGGCACCAATATAAGTAAGTATAATAATCATAAAGAAATACATTTATAGATATATAGAAATATGATACATCGGGTCTATACAACAATCATCACATGATTGGCTCTAGGGCTCTCACTAACAATCTCCCACTAGCACTAGTGTCAATCAGTGTAGGGTCTAATACCCAATGACCTAGTGTGACCATCATGCTTTCTCTGTGTCAAAGCCTTGGTCAAGGGATCAGCGATGTTAGCCTCTGTGGGTACTCTGCAAATTTTCACATCTCCTCTATCGATGATCTCTCGAATGATATGGAAGCGCCGTAGTATGTGTTTGGTCCGCTGGTGTGAGCGAGATTCCTTAGCCTATGCAATTGCTCCATTATTGTCACAATAGAGCATTATAGGATCGGCTATGCTAGGAACCACACCAAGCTCAATAATGAACTTGCGGATCCAAACTACCTCCTTTGCTGCTTCTGATGCAGCAATATACTCGGCCTCTGTTGTAGAATCAGTAACTGTATCCTGCTACGAACTCTTCTAGCTCACAGCACCACCATTCAAACAAAATACGAACCCAGACTGCAATCGATAATCATCCTGGTTAGTTTGGAAGCTGGCATCACTGTAACCCTTTACAGCTATCTCACCATCGCCTCCAAATATCAAGAAATATTCCTTAGTCCTTCTCAAGTGCTGGGTTTTTCGAGCCACAAAAATCGCTTTTTGCGTTGCAGAAACCCCGAAATTCCCATTCCATCAGATCCGTGCGAAGATTAAAATTTCGTAAAAACTTTCACGTACGAGTTTTCTAAGCCTAGATCTACTTTAGATCTACAAGATAAGAATTTACCCTTGATGTGAAGCCCTTCGCTTCATCCGGCTCATCCAAGGTTCGCCGGATCTCGAGAGTATCAAAGTAGATACTCCTCTAGGTGTATCCACAAAAGCAAGAGATGGAGAAGAAATCTTGAGTGTGCTAGCACTCCAAGAAGTCTCGGCCAAAGAGGAGGAGAGGGAGAGAAGAGAGAGCTTGAGGAAGAAGATGAGAGTTACACAACCAAAATGAAAAACTCCCAAAAATCATAAAGTGGTCGGCCACTTCAAAGCCTTTTAAACCTTCATGGGATACCAAGAGTCACAACTCTTGGTCTCCCTCATGAGGTGGCACACACATGTGCTAGCCTTGATGATGTGGCACATAATAATTAACCCACTCAATGCCAACTCACCAATGAGGTGGCAAATGGTCAAGTCAAACTTGACTCTTCATCTTCCTCTCAAGTCAAGTCAAATTTGACCAGTTCTCTCCCATGGTTGATCAAATCTAACCATTGGTTCAAGTCAATTTTAATTTAATGAATCTCTATTCATTGAATTAAATTGACTCATGAGTCTAAGTCCAAATTAGACTCATCTAACACATGAACCAAATTGAGTCCAACTCAATTAGCCTAATTTGGATTACTCTTAATCCAATTTGGTTCATCATATGGACCTAATCCTTTAGGTTCATCAAATGAACCTAATCTCCATCTAATTGCCCTTTGTGTGTGACCCTATAGGTTCTTATAACATTGGCAATGCTCCTAAACTCATTTAGACGCATAAGTAATGAGCGGTATCTAGCAACACATCATTACTACTCAAGTTATAAGAATGTTGGGATCCAACATCACCTTGTGACTACTAATTGTGACTCTTCACAATATATGACAAGTGTCCATCTATCCTTGACATCTAGATTGATCAATGTGAGGCATAGACCGTGTCATCCTCTAATCAATCTAAATCTTGAATCCCAAGTAGACTCACTCAATCAAATGAGCTCAATATCTCATATTGACTCATTTGGGCATGGCAATGCACTTAGTGGTCTCACTCTATCAAGAATATCGATGTCACTCCCGTCATATAGGAGGGATAGAGCCCATCTACATCACTCACATCCCTCCGTATAATTTATTATATACCCAGTAATCGCCTTTATAGTCCACCCAGTTACGGGTGACGTTTGACGAAGCCAAAGTATGCAACTCCTTATGTAGGGAACCATGGTGACTTCAGGTCCAAGGACTAAAAGTCACACTAATAGCCACATGAGAAAGTATATGACACTCATATAATGATCCATGATACTTTCTCATGACGGGTCATTCAGTATACATTATCCAATGCATACCTATGTGTCAACTTGATATCTCCATATCCATGACTTGTGAGATCAAGTCATCGAGTTGACCTACATGCTAGTCTCGTCGCATTAACATTGTCCCTTGAATGCTAATACTTGACTATGAATGATTAAGAGTAGTGTTCCCTATATCATTTCACTATCGATTCAACTAACTGATTGATATAGGTAAGAACCTTCTACTCAAGGACGCTATTATACTTAGTTATTTGGCACCAATACAAGTAAGCATAATAACCATAAACAAATGCCTTTATATATATATAAGAATATGATACAACGAGTCCATACAACAATCATCAAATGATTGGCTCTAGGTCTCTAACTAACAATCTCCCACTAGCACTAGTGCCAATCAGTATAGGCTTTAAGGCCCAAAGACCTAGTGTGACCGTCATGCTTTCTCTGTGCCAAAGCCTTCGTCAAGGGATCTGCGATGTTAGTCTCAGTGGGTACTCTGCCAATCTTCACATCTCCTCTATCGATGATCTCTCGAATGAGATGGAAGCGCCATAGTATGTGTTTGGTCCGCTGGTGTGAGCGAGGTTCCTTGGCCTGTGTTATTGTTCCATTGTTGTCACAATTGAGCTCTATGGGATCTGTTGGGTTTTTCGGGCCGCAAAAATCGCTTTTCGCGTTGCGGAAACCCCGAAACCCCCGCCACCGGATCCGTGTGAAGAATAAAAGTACTAAAACTTTGAGTATGAGTTTTCTAACCTAGATCTACACTAGATCTACAAAGGAGAAGAGTTTACCCTTGATGCGAAGCCCTTCACGTAATCCCGCTCGTCCAAGGTTCGCCGGATCTCGAAAGTATCAAAGTAGATACTTCTCTATGTGTATCCACACGAACGGAAGATGGAGAAAACAACTAAAAAGTGTGCTAGCACCCTTAGAAGTTTTGGCTAAGGAGGTGGAGGACAAGGAGAAGAAGATGAGAGCTTGAGAGGAGGAAGAAGATGAAATCAATTTGCACACAAATGCACTCAATTTCATCTTTAAGTGGTCGGCCACTTCAAGGCTTGTAACCCCCATGGAATATCAAGAGTCACAACTCTTGGTAACTCCCATGAGGTGGCATTTGGTCAAGTCAAACTTGACCAAATGAAGAAGCCTTGATGATGTGGCATTGGTCAAGTCAAAGTCAAGTCAAAACTTGACTCTTCATCTTCCTACTTAAGTCAAGTCAAACTTGGATCTAACTAACAGGATCAGCTATGTTAGAACCACCCCAAGCTCAGTAATGAACTTGAGGATCCAAACTACCTCCTTTGCTGCTTCTGATGCAGCAATATACTCGGCCTCTATTGTAGAATTAGCGACTGTGTCCTGTTTCGAACTCTTCCAGCTCACAGCACCACCATTTATGCAAAACACAAACCCCTACTGTGATAGATAATCATCCTGATCAGTTTGGAAGCTAGCATCACTGTAACCCTTTATAGCTAGCTCGTCATCACCTCCATATATCAAGAAATATTCTTTAGTCCTTCTCAAGTACTTAATAATATTCTTGACTGCTATCCAGTGACTTTCACCTGGATCTGACTGGTATCTGCTCGTCATGCTCAAAGCATATGAGACATCAGGACGAGTACATAGCATGGTGTACATGATAGATCCTATGGATGAAGCATATAGGATCTGATCCATGCGGTCTCTCTCCTCTCTAGAAGAGGGACCTTGAGTCTTCGAAAGACTCACACCATGTGACATCATCAGAAATCCCTTCTTGGAGTTCTGCATGGCAAATTGAAGTAGTATCTTGTCAATGTATGTACTCTGACTTAGGCCAAGTAATCTCTTAGATCTATCTCTATAGATCTGTATCCCTAGAATGCGGGATGCTTCACCTAAGTCCTTCATTGAGAAACAAGTCCCTAGCCAAGTCTTGACAGACTACAGCAAAGGGATGTATTTCCCAATGAGTAGTATGTCATCCACATACAATATAAGGAAGACAACTGTGTTCCCTACAACCTTCTTGTAGACACAAGGTTCATCTTCATTCTTGATGAAACCAAACTATTTGATTGCATCATCGAATCGAAGATTCCAGCTCCGAGAAGCTTGCTTTAGTTCATAAATGGACCTATGCAGCTTGCATACTCTGTCAGTATGCTGTGGATCTACAAAACCCTCAGGTTGTGTCATGTACACATCCTCGAGCAGGTTTCCATTTAGAAACATGGTTTTGACATCCATATGCCAGATCTCATAATCGTGGTACGCTGCAATAGCAAGCATGATCCGAATGGATTTAAACATCGCTACTGCAGAAAAGGTTTCATCATAGTCAATACCATGAATTTGCTTGAAACCTTTAGCTACCAAGCGACCCTTATAAATAAGTTCATCCATGTCAGTCTTTCTCTTAATGACCCACTTACACCCAATGGGTTTGACCCCTTCAGGTGGATCAACCAAAGTCCATACTTGGTTAGTGTACATGGATTCCATCTCGGATCTCATGGCCTCTAGCCATTTCTCGAAATCTGGTCTCATCACTGCTTCCTGATAGGAGGTAGGCTCATCCTAAATGAGCACAACGTCATCATGGTCAGACAAGAGAAATGAATATCTCTCAGGCTGACGACGCACCCTATCAGACCTGCGAAGAGGTAGGTCTACATGAACTGGTTGTTGTTTCTCAACTCCTTGTGGAACAACATCATCCACAACACTTTGTGGTTCCAGTTCAACTTCCATCGAGGCTTCCGTGCTATGGTCCACATCTTGAACTTCTTCAAGATCGAACGTACTCCCACTAGTTTTTCTAGAAACAAAGTCCCTTTCTAGAAATACCTTAGTCTTAGCCACAACTACCTTGTGTTGACTGGGAATGTAGAAGTAATATCCCTTCGTTTCCTTGGGATATCCAATGAAATAGCACTTGTCAGATTTGGGTCCCAATTTGTCCAAGACTTGACGTCAAACGTAAGCCTCACAACCCCAAATCCTCATAAAAGACACCTGGGCATCTCTCCCAGTCCATATCCTATATGATGTCTTTATTACAACCTTAGATGGAACTCGGTTGAGAATGAAGGCTGCTGTGTCTAGAGTATAGCCACAAAAATACATAGGAAGATCTGTGTGACTCATCATAGACCGTACCATATCTAATAGGGTACGATTCCTCCTTTCGGATACACCATTCCACTGTGGTGTTCTAGGAGGAGTGAGTTGAGATAGAATCTCACACTCAGCTAGATAGTCACGAAACTCATGGCTTAGGTATTCACCACCTTGATCTGATCGAAGTATCTTAATACTTTTGTCAAGCTGGTTTTGTACTTCATTCTTGAATTCTTTGAACTTTTCAAAGGATTCTGACTTATGTGTCATCAGGTACACATAACCATATCTACTGAAGTCATCAGTAAACGTAATGAAGTACCTATAACCACCTCTAGCAATGATATTGAAAGGGCCACATACATCACTATGTATAAGACCTAACAAGTCAGTCGCTCTCTCACTGTGTCCACTAAAGGGAGTCTTGGTCATCTTGCCTAGAAGGCATGACTCGTATGTCTCATATGATTCAAAATCAAATGAGTCCAGCAAACCATCTTTATGGAGCTGGGATAAGCATTTGTCATTTATATGACCTAAGCGACAGTGCGAGAGATAGGTTTGGTTCATGTCATTTGACTTGAACCTCTTGGTACTTATGTTATAGATAGGGTTTTCAAGGTCTAGAATATAGAGTCCGTTCATCAGAGATGCACTATAATAGAACATATCATTTAAATAAACTGAACAACATTTGTTCTTTATTATAAATGAAAAACCTTTCTTGTCCAAACAAGAAACTTAAATTATGTTCTTAGTTAAAGCAGGCACATAACAACATTCATCTAATTCTAATACAAGCCCAGAAGGTAGAGATAGATGATAAGTTCCTACAGCAACAGCAGCAACCCGTGCTCCATTGCCTACGCGTAGGTCCACCTCGCCCTTCGTCAATGCCCTACTATTTCTCAGCACCTGCACATTAGTAAAAATGTGAGAAGCACATCCAATATCTAATACCCATGATGAAGAAATAGATAGATTTACTTCTATAACATAGATACTTGAAGTGGAAGTCTCACTTCTCTTCTTCTTAAGATCTTCCAGGTATACTTTGCAGTTCCTCTTCCAGTGCCCGGTCTGACCCCAATGGAAGCAGGTAGCATCCTTGGCGACCCCTCCTTTGGGTTTCAGTGTCTTGCCTTTGCCCTTGGCTTGGGACTTTCCCCTACCTTTAGGCTTGCCCTTGCCTTTGCCCTTTTGCACCATCAAAATGGAGTTGGGCTTAACCTTCTTAAGGTTGAGCTCAGTAGTTCTTAACATGTTAAGCAACTCAGGTAGTGGCTTGTCAATTTCATTCATGCTATAATTTTGAACGAATTGACTATAGCTATCTGGCAAGGATTGCAAGATCATATCAGTGCCCAGCTCTTGGCAAGTGGGAATCCCAACCTCTGTAGGTTTTCTATGTACCCAATCATTTTGAGTACATATGAGCCTACGGGAGTCCCATCTTACATCTTGCACTGAAACAGTGCCTTAGAGATCTCGAATCTCTCGTGCCTCGCTTGTCCTTGATATAGTTGACGAAGATGTTCAACCATATCATAAGCGTCCATCAACTCGTGTTGCTTCTGAAGCTCAGAGTTCATGGTCGCGAGCATAAGACATG
The DNA here is from genome assembly GCF_018446385.1 of Zingiber officinale. Taxonomy (NCBI): domain Eukaryota; kingdom Viridiplantae; phylum Streptophyta; class Magnoliopsida; order Zingiberales; family Zingiberaceae; genus Zingiber; species Zingiber officinale. The sequence continues at coordinate 24,809,402 of NC_055997.1, read as the reverse complement.
ACACATCTAATGCGTCATCTTGATGCTTCTTGTAAGCATCACGGTCAGCTCGCGTGGCAGTGGCAGGAGGTGCCTCCGGAATGGGCTGCTCTAGAACGTATAGTTTACGTTCTTGTGTGAGAACGATTCTTAGATTCCTATATCAGTCCGGGAAATTAGCTCCGTTGAGCTTGTCCTTCTCAAGGATGGAACGCAAAGAGAAAGAGTTTGTATTTGACGTCATGGTTATCTACAACAGAAAAATGTAGAAAAATAAATAAATATCATATTCTATTAATCATCTAATTAGACCTTTAATTAAATGATGCTCCCACTGGATTCTATAATTCATGTGGGACAAGATCCACATCATACTATGCCCTGAGTTAGCTTTGGCTAAATCGCCCAAGACTTAGTATGATTGGTAGGTAACTAATTACCAACTATATCTCTATGCAACTCTTGTTTATAGGATCAAGATATGTATTTATATTAAAACTCGAGTTAGCTTTGGCTAATATGCCAAAGAGTTAATATAAACGTAATTTTGACCTATCTACCAACCATTGGAAAATGCCTATAGTTAAACTCGATCCAATTGAGTTAACTAGTTACTCAATCTAATTGAGTTGTACTCACCCATGCGTTGATAGGCGGGACCAAAATTGTCCCTCCGTACCCTACCAAGATAATATGTGTTGCTCTGCTTTGGCAGATTCAACAACAACATGTGATCGAGGTAGTGATAAGTATCATGGCATGGTAGGCATTACGAGTTGACGCGATTGAGATCTAATCTAATCAACGAGGTGTATCATATACGTGATTTAGATCTAATCTAATCATTAGGGTGCATCATGTACACGATTTAGATCTAATATAATCGTCGAGGTGTATCATATACGCGATTTAGATCTAATCTAATTGTTAAGGCGCTAATTAATTACTATTCTAGCATGTATCACATATACACACACAAGCAATTAATTAAATATTTTGTGATTAGTCATGGCGCTACTACGATCTTCTCAAGCCAATGAGAAGATCGGATGGTCAACCTAAGGTCAATAGCTTCTCAAGCTCCTTCCTTTGACCACCTTGTGTTGTTCGCGCCCTCCTCGTAACTCCGTCTCGAGTGGACCTTCCACCGCTCCATTTTGTACATTATAAAAGTGAAACTCGAGTTACATTCGAGTCTAAACTATTTATAACAGGAATAAATAAATAGAAAGGCACGACGCGCAGGTCGCGTATCAAATATACAACACGCACAATCACATGACGGCACGCAGACCGTATTATGAATTACAACACACAATATCCAATAAAATTGGGTCTTTTGGGCCATGACCATCACAAAATAATACATAATTCTAAATTATATAATTTCTATAAATTTCTATAATTTTCTTACAATTTTTATAATTTTTATGAGTACAAATTCCCAGCGGTCCCGTTTAGCGATTTTCGGGCACAATCGCGGAACGAAGCCCCTTGCGGGGTCAGGGGCAGCACCCCTACCCGCGATATAACCATCGCAAGTGTTCCTAAGCGATCCTACAATGCCTTAGTCCGCTGTCCCAAAACGATTTGGGGTGAAACCTTGCCGTTTCGGAAATATTTTCTCGGTAGTCGAAGCCTACAAGTGAATAAACACTTGTGCTTCGCTTCTACGAGAAAATTACCCATAAAATCTATAAAAATCATAAAAACACAGAAACTTACAGATCTGTAGAATTTCATAAAATTCAAAATAAAACTCGTACGTGCTTCGCACATGGCTCTGATACCACTGTTGGGTTTTTTGGGCCGCAAAAACCGCTTTTTGCGTTGCGAAAACCCCAAAATTCCCATGCCACCGGATCCGTGCGAACATTAAAATTTCGTAAAAACTTTCACATACGAGTTTTCTAAGCCTAGATCTACTTTAGATCTACAAGATAAGAATTTACCCTTGATGCGAAGCCCTTCACTTAATCTCGCTCGTCCAAGGTTCGCCGGATCTCGAGAGTATCAAAGTAGATACTCCTTGTAACACCCAAGAAATTATAAGATAAGTATATGGGTGTTATTTTCTTTAGAGCATAAAAGTAAGAGGAATCAAAAATGAATAATAGAAATAAAAAGAGAGAGAGGTGAAGGTTTGAACCTTGAACCTCCCACAAATAATAGAGATGAATTGATGTATGATAACCACTAGAATGATGAATAATATATGGATAGAAAGGAATGAAAATTGTAGTTAAAGGTGAGAAGAAAAAAAAACTAAGCAAAAGAGCAAGAGAAAACCAAGTTGCTTACCTCCTCTTCCTCTTGGTTAAGAGAGGGAGCAAGAAGAAGGCAAATTGCCTTCCTCCCCTTTTTCTTCTTGTGATTTTCGTGGGAATCAAAGAGGGAAGGGATAGAAGAGTTAAGGGAGGGATTAATGAAGACATAATTCACTCTCATGATGAATAAATAGGATTTAGAGGAGAAAAGAGAAAGAAAATTTCCAATTCTTCTTCTTCCTCCTTCTTCCTCCTCTTTCCTTCTCCACCGAAACTTGGAGCTTTTCCTTCTCATTCTCAAGGGTCAAGTTAGGGTTTCCTCTCTAAGAAAACCTTATTTCCAAGAAGGAATCTCAAGGTTTACCTCTTACAAGAAGAAGAAAACAAAAAGGGAAAACTAGGAAGAGAAGTTCTTCTTCCTCCTCACAAGGGTATTATTTTTCTTAAGGAACAACAAGCGAAAAACTATGTAAGTTTCCCCTCACCTGTGGTACAATAGCTTATGTATTTTCTATGAGATTAGGTTGCCTAAAAACCTAGGATACCTTCATGGAATTTTCGGCCAAGACAAAAAAAAAAAAAGAAGGACCTAGGAAATGTAAAGACCCAAGTTTGACATGCTCAATATGTTTCTTGTAATATGTATCTTATGGTAGGGGATTTATCTAATGTTTATATGTTAGAATGTTTGGTAAGAACTTAAAGTCATGTCCCTAGACTCTCGGCCAAGCATGAATAAAGAAAATAGGTAAGTTAAGACTCAAACCAAGTATGCTCCTTTTGTTTTATGATATGTACCTTATGATGAGAGAGTTGTTAACATGATATGCTCATGCTTATATGTTGATCGAACTTTATTCCATGCTGATAAACATTCGGCCATGGTAGGTTAAAGGGCCTAGGAAATTTTAAAACCTAAACTAAGCATGCCATGATCTTTCTTAAGATAAGATATGAAGTTGATATGATATGCTCATGTTTATATGTTGGGTTGAACTTTATTCCATGCTCATAAGCATTCGGCCATGATAGGATTAGGGACCTAGGAAATTGTTAAACCTAAACTAATCATGCCATGATCCTCCTTAAGACAAGATATGAAATTAATATGACATGCTCATATTTGTAGTGTGGTTAGAACTTGTTTTCATGCTCCATGAACTTTCGGCCACAACAATTCTATAAGCCTAGGAAACCTAGAACTTGAACTAAACATGCTTATGTTGTTTCGCATGATGTATGATATGATTTTTTTTTTTTGGTTTAGAGTTCACATGCTTGTATATTGATTTTCTAGCAAATATGATGCTTGATGATATTCGGCCATAACAAGTTTATAGACTTAGAAAACCTAGAACCTAAACTAAACATGCTTATGTTGTTTCTCATGATGTATGATATGATTTTTGGTTTAGAGTTCACATGCTTGTATATTGATTTTCTAGCAAATATGATGCTTGATGATATTCGGCCATAACAAGTTTATAGACTTAGAAAACCTAGAACCTAAACTAAACATGCTTATGTTGTTTCTCATGATGTATGATATGATGTTGGTTTAGAGTTCACATGCTTGTATATTGATTTTCTAGCAAATGGGATGCTTGATGATATTCGGCCATGATGAGTTTACAATCTTAGAAAACCTAGAACCTAAACTAAACATGCTCATGATGCTCTTTATGATACATGATATGATAATGGTTTAGGGTTCACATGCTTGTATGTTGATTGTTAACCTAATTTACAACCATGTGTTTCGGCCACTATATGATACTAGGGTGGAGACCTAATTATGATTTCCATGTGCCTCACATGCAATGTTTCATGATGTGATAAGAGCTTGCTATGCTTCTATGTTTATTTATGTATGCTTATGATCTATGCATGTTGATAACCCTTATGATGTGCTGTGTGCCCAAATTATGCATGCTATTTATGATGAGTTGTGTGCCCAAATTATGCATGCTTTTATGATGAGTTGTGTGCCCAAACTATGCATGTATTTATGATGTGCTGTGTGCCCAAATTATGCATGCTATTATGATGAGCTGTGTGCCCAAATTTTGTATGATATGATACGTTAAGAAATATGATATGCATGAAATAATAAGAACCACGATATGTATGACATGCTACTTTACTTTATATGGCTTGTACCTGTTAGAGTGTATACTAAAAGCCTAGCTTTTGGTATAAACATTTATCTAGAAATAAAAATCACATTGGTCAAATGTCTACATTTATGATAAATGTAGTTGCTCAATTAATTTATATTGTAGATAACATGGTGTGTGGTGTCACATACAGAAGATCATGTTATCGGTTCCTTATAAATTATAAACAGTAGCTCACGACCAAGATGGAAAGGAACAAACCATTGGAAGGTCGTAGTGTAATTAGGTATTAGTTTATCTTAACTATATAATTACACTAGTACACTTAGAGTGTATTGAGTAGGACCATTTGAGGTCGTTCCTTTTATACTGACTTTATAAAGGAACAAAGACCTCAGTTATTATGGAAGTGTGTGCTCTTAATCCTAATATAATAACAAGCACATATATTTGATATTTATTTCTTTAATTTATCAATGGGTGAGATTTAGTTCGATAAATCAATAAGCCCGATAAGTTGGGAAATGATATCACTTATAGTGTGTGTTGTTGATTATAGAAAGAAACTGTGTCCTAGTGATCTAAGTTGAGAATGTCCCCAAGAGGAGCTCATAAGGATTGTCATGTTAAACCCTGCAGGTGGACTTAGTCCAACATGACGATGAAGTTGAGTGGTACTACTCTTGGAGCTAGATATTAATTAAGCGCGTTGTCAGTAACTTACTTAATTAGTGGACATTTGTTATCTTAAACACAGGGAGACTAACACACTCATAATAAGAAGGATCCCAAAATGTAATTTGGGATTGGTGCGGTAGTTCAATAATAATTCTTTAGTGGAATGAATTATTATTGATGAAATTAAGTTGTGTGTTCGGGGCGAACACGGGATGCTTAATTTCATCGGGAGACCAAAACCAATTCCTCCTCTCGGTCCCTATCGTAGCCTCTAGTATATAGAGATTTATACCCACCGGATACCCACCTTCTTACCCATCCAATGGGTCGGCCAAGCTAGCTTGGAACCCAAGCTAGGGCCGGTCAAGACCAAGTGGATGAGCCATGTAGGTGGCCGGCCAAAGCATGGGTCCCAAGCTTAGGTGGCCGGCCACTAGAATATTAAAAAGGATTTTTATTAAAATTATTTCTTATGTGGATATCATGGTTTTAAAAGAGAGTTTAAAAATTAAAATTTTCCTTTTATAGCTTTCTACAAAAGATTAAGAGAAGAGATTAATCTCTTTCCTTATTTGTAGTTTAAAAGGATGGTTTTAATTTTTGGTAAAAACTTTCCTTATTTGTAAATCATCTACATGTTTAAAAGAGAGTTTAAAATTTTAAATCTTTCCTTATTTGTTGATTAAAGGAGGATTTTAAATTTTAAGAAAACTTTTCTTTTTAACCATGTTCATGATTTAAAAGAAAGTTTAAAAATTAATAATTCTCTTTTATTAGTTTCTACAAAAGATTAAGAAAAGATTTGATATCTTTCCTTATTTGTAGATTAAAAGAGATTTTAATTTTTTAGAGATAACTTTCTTTTTATCCACATGTTTAAAAGAAATATTTTAATTTATAAAATTTCCTTTTTATTAACCACCATGAAGGGAAAAATTATTTTAGAAATTTTTATAAATTTCCGGAAGCAAATTAGGAAGTTTTAATTCTTGTGTGAATTAAAATTTCCTTGATTAAAGGGATTAAGGTGGCCGGCCATTAACATGATGAAAAAAAAATTATTTTTAATTAAATAAATTTTCCTTTTCAATGGCAAAAGAATTAAGGAAGTTTTTATTAAATTTTCCTTATTTGCCAAGACCAAGGATTATAAAAGAGGAGGTAGAGGAGGCTTCATGGTGAACGTCTCTATTATTTTTCTCCCTCTTTTCTTCTTTGGGTGTGGCCGGCCCTTTCTTTTCTCTCCTCTCCTTTGTGTGGCCGAAACTTTCTCATGGTGGAGATAGCTTTGGTGGCCAGATCTAAGAAGGAGAAGAAGGAGAGAAAAGATGCCTCTTTTCTAGCATCCCTTGGAGCATGGTGGTGGTGGCCGAACTTCTTCATCCGAGAAGAAATTTTGATGGCCGAAACTTGCAAGGAAGAAGAAGGTGCTTGGTGGTTCTCATCTCGGAAGATCGTTGCCCACACAACGTCCGAGGTTAGAAGAGGAATACGGTAGAAGATCAAGAGGTTTTTCTAAAAGGTATAACTAGTATTTTTCTTTCCGCATCATACTAGTTATTTTTGGAAATAATACTAAATACAAGAGGCATATGATTCTAGTGTTTCGAATTTGTTTTCGATATAGTGTTCTTTTGTTCTTCTTTTCCTTGTGATTTGATTGTTCTTTTCGGTTAACCTAAAGTTATTTTAGGAAATTAAATATTAGCTTTCCATAAAAGGTTTTGTCTAGTCGGTGGTGGTTGCTCCCATATCCAAGAAGGTCATGTGCCTCGCCACGTCAGTACTGGGAACCAATTATGGAAATTAATATTTAATGGAATTAATAACTTAAGGTGATTTGGGTCGAACGTGTTAAGTTCCGCAGGAGATCCAAGTCTAAACCTAAAAGAACAAATAGATTAAGTTTTGGATCAAACGTGTTAAGTTCCGCAGGCGATCCAAAATTTAATTTAAAAGAACACATTGTAGCTAGGAAAAGGTTCAGACCTTTGTACAAAATTTTTGTACAGTGGAACCTCTAGGTTTTCTGAGTAGCAACCAACAGTACCAAGGGTGGGCTCCATAAGCGCCCCGGGGTCGATGGACTAAGAAATGGGCCTCGTTAGGGATGGGCTCCTAAGTGCCCCTAGGTCGATGGACTAAGAAACGGGCCTAGTATGTATGCCTTGTAGGGTTCAAGACTTGCTACCTTGGACCTACATAGGACGCGCGTATTTATGTATATGGTACAAGCCGGGGCCCTAATCATGTTGAGATTATGTTTAAGTATGTATGTAATAAGTTTTCAAAAGACATGTTGCATATATTTTTCATGATACATGTTTTTGAAAGTCATCTCGCATGATACTTATGACTATGTTATGATATGCCAGGATGCACTTTATGATTATGCCATGATATGTCATGATACTTATGACTATGTTATGATATGCCAGGATGCACTTTATGATTATGCCATGATATGCCATGATACTTATGATTATGTTATGTTATGTTAGGATGCACTTTATGATTATGTCATGATATGCCATGATACTTATGATTATGTTATGTTATGCTAGGATGCACTTTATGATTTTGTCATGATATGTCATGATACCTTACGATTATGTTACGATATGATGCTTCTATACATGATATGATGAGTTGTCTTTATACTTTATGCCTTATGAATATGCTATGCTTTACGGTTTTTGTGAGTAGGAAGGATCTTACTGAGCCTTGTGTGCTCATAGCTTACTTTCCTTGTACCACAGATAAAGGCAAGGAATGGATGTACTAAGGGAGCAGCAGGAGGGGCAAGGACGTGTGTAGTAGTGGCTCGGCTAAAAGAGAAAGATCTGCTTTTATTTAATAAGAATTATGCTTATGTCGTTATTCCATGACTCCATGACATTTCATCATGCTTATTAGTATTATGGCTTAAATTCATGTTAAGCATGCTATGAGACTTTATATGATAGGTAGTTAGTGATGATGATTTGAAAAGTAAAAGAAAAGTTTTAAAAAGAAAAAAATATACTATAAACAAGACTTCCGCTATTTTAAGTAGAAAAGATTATTAACGAGCAAGTAAGTAAGATAAGATAAGAAGAAAAAGATAAGAAACCCCCGTCAGCTTGAGCAGGAAGGGGCGGGGCGTTACACTCCTCTATGTGTATCCACACAAGCAAGAGATGGAGAAGAAATCTTGAGTGTGCTAGCACTTCAAGAAGTCTCGGCCAAAGAGGAGGAGAGGGAGAGAAGAGAGAGCTTGAGGAAGAAGATGAGAGTTACACAACCAAAATGAAAAACTCCCAAAAATCATAAAGTGGCCGGCCACTTCAAAGCCTTTTAAACCTTCATGGGATACCAAGAGTCACAACTCTTGGTCTCCCTCATGAGGTGGCACACACATGTGCTAGACTTGATGATGTGGCACATAATAATTAGCCCACTCAATGCCAACTCACCAATGAGGTGGCAAATGGTCAAGTCAAACTTGACTTTTCATCTTCCTCTCAAGTCAAGTCAAACTTGACCACTTCTCTCCCATAGTTGATCAAATCTAACCATTGGTTCAAGTCAATTTTAATTTAATGAATCTCTATTCATTGAATTAAATTAACTTAATGAGTCTAAGTCCAAATTAGACTCATCTAAGTCAATACCATGAATTTGCTTGAAACCTTTAGCTACCAAATGACCCTGATACCACTATTGGGACTTTCGAGCCGTAAAAATCACTTTTTGCGTTACATAAACCTCGAAGTCTTGCCACGGATCCGTGTGAAGATAAATAAAATTCATGTACATGTTTGTTTATCCTAGATCTACCTTAGATCTACATGATAAGAGTGTTACCCTTGTCACGATGCCCTTCGCTTATCCCGCTCGTCCAAACGGTTGCCGGATCTCGTAGTGTCAAGTGTACACTCCTCTACACGTATCCACACAGAAAAAAGGTGGAGAAAACCACTTAGAGTGTGCTAGCACCCTTGAATGGTTTCGGCAATGGAGGAGAGGGAGAGAACAAGAGAAGAGAAGAGGAAGAAGAAGTTACAACAAGCACAAATGCTTGCACTAATGTGGTCGGCCACATAAAGGAAGGTTTTAAACCTCCATGTAATACCAAGATTCATGGCTCTTGGTCTTCCTCATGAGGTGGCACACTATGATGTAGCCTTGATGATGTGGAACACCATCATTGGTTGGCCCCATGCCAAGTCATAATGAGGTGGCATTTGGTCAAGTCAAACTTCACTCTTCATCTTCCCTCTCAAGTCAAGTCAAACATGACCTTTTTATCTCCCATGGTTGATCAAATCTAACCTTTGATTCAAATCAATTTAATTTAATGAATCTCTATTCATTGGTTTAAATTGACTCAACGAATCATAGTCTAAACAAGACTCATTCGACACATGAATCAAATTGAGTTCAACTTAATTAGTCTAATTTGGATTACTTTTAATCCAATTTGGTTCATCACATGAACCTAATCCTCTTGGTCCATCATATGAACCTAATCTTCATCTAACTGCCCTTTGTGTGTGACCCTATAGGTTCTTGAAATGTTGGTAATGCTCCTAAACCCATTTAGAAACATAAGTAATGAGTGGTATCTAGCAACACATCATTACTACCCAAGTTACAAGAATGTTGAGATCCAACATCACCATTGTGACTACTAATTGTGACTCTCACAATATGTGACAATGTCCTTCTATCCTTGAAATCTAAATTGATCAATTGAGGCATAGAACATGTCATCCTATAATCAATCTATGTCTTGAACTCCAAGTAGACTCACTCTAATCAAATGAGCTCAATATCTCATATTGACTCATTTGGGCATGGCCATGCACTTAGTGGTCTCACTCTATCAAGAATCATGATGTCACTCCTGTCATATAGGAGGGATAGATCTCATCTACATCACTCACATCCCTCCACATAATTTGTTACATACCCAGTAGTCGCCTTTATAGTCCACCCATTTATGGGTGACGTTTGACGAAGCCAAAGTATGCAACTCCTTATGTAGGGAACCATGGTAACTTCAGGTCCAAGAACTGATAGTCATACTAATAGTCACATGAGAAAGTATATGACACTCATATAATGATCCATGATACTTTCTCATGGCGGGTCATTCAGTATATATTCTCCAATGCATACCCATGTGTCAACTTGATATCTCTATATCCATGACTTGTGAGATCAAGTCATCGAGTTGACCTACATGCTAGTCTCATTGTATTAACATTGTCCCTGAATGTTAATACTTGACTAGGAATGATTAAGAGTAGTGTTCTCTATATCATCTCATTATCGATTCAACCAATCGATTGATATAGATAAAAACTTTCTACTCAAGGACGTTATTATACTTAGTTATTCGGCACCAATACAAGTAAGTATAATAACAATAAAGAAATACCTTTATAAATATATAGGAATATGATACATCAAGTCCATACAACAATTATCACATGATTGGCTCTAGGGCTCTCACTAACAGGCAATGCTCCTAAACCCATTTAGAAACATAAGTAATGAGCAGTATCTAGCAACACATCATTACTACCCAAGTTACAAGAATGTTGAGATCCAACATCACCATTGTGACTACTAATTGTGACTCTCACAATATGTGACAATGTCCTTCTATGCTTGACAACTAAATTGATCAATTGAGGCATAGACCGTGGCATCCTCTAATCAATCTATGTCTTGAACTCCAAGTAGACTCACTCTAATCAAATGAGCTCAATATCTCATATTGACCTATTTGGGCATGGCCTTGCACTTAGTGGTCTCACTCTATCAAGAATCATGATGTCACTCCCGTTATATAGGAGGGATAGATCTCATCTACATCATTCACATCCCTCCGTATAATTTGTTACATACCAGTAGTCGTCTTTATAGTCCACCCATTTATGGGTGACGTTTGACGAAGCCAAAGTATGCAACTCCTTATGTAGGGAACCATGGTGACTTCAGGTCCAAGGACTGATAGTCATACTAATAGTCACATGAGAAAGTATTTGACACTCATATAATGATCTATGATACTTTCTCATGGCGGGTCATTCAGTATACATTCTCCAATACATACTCATGTGTCAACTTGATATCTAATATCCTTAACTTGTGAGATCAAGTCATCGAGTTGACCTACATGCTAGTCTCATCGCATTAACATTATCCCTGAATGTTAATACTTGACTAGGAATGATTAAGAGTAGTGTTCTCTATATCATCTCATTATCAATTCAACCAATTGATTGATATAGATAAAAACCTTCTACTCAAGGACGCTATTATACTCAGTTATTTGGCACCAATACATTTAAGTATAATAACCATAAAAAATACCTTTATAAATATATATAGGAATATGATACATCGAGTCCATACAACAATCATCATATGATTGGCTCTAGGACTCTCACTAACAATCTCCCACTAGCACTAGTGCCAATCAGGGTAGGCTCTAACACCTAATGACCTAGTGTGGCCATCATGCTTTCTCTGTGCCAAAGCCTTGGTCAAGGGATCAGCGACGTTAGCCTATGTGGGTACTCTGCAAATTTTCACATCTCCTCTATCGATGATCTCTCGAATGTGATGGAAGCGTCGTAGTATGTGTTTGGTCCGCTGGTGTGAGCGAGGTTCCTTAGCCTGAGCAATTGCTGCATTGTTGTCACAATAGAGCTCTATAGGATCGGCTATGCTAGGAACCACCCCAAGCTCAATAATGAACTTGCAGATCCAAACTGCCTTCTTTTCTACTTCTGATGCAGCAATATACTCGGCCTCTATTGTAGAATTAGCAATTGTGTCCTACTTCAAACTCTTCCAGCTCACAGCACCACCATTCAAGCAAAACACGAACCCAGACTGCGATCTATAATCATCCTGGTCAGTTTGGAAGCTGGCATCACTGTAACCCTTTACAGCTAGCTCGCTATCGCCTCCAAATATCAAAAAAATATTCTTTAGTCCTTCTCAAGTACTTAAGAATATTCTTGACCGCTATCCAGTGACATTCACCTGAATTTGACTGGTATCTGCTCGTCATGCTCAAAGCATACTAAACATCAGGATGAGTACATAGCATGGCGTACATGATAGATCCTATGGCTGAAGCATAAGGGATCTTATCCATGTGGTCTCTCTCCTCTCTAGAAGAGGGACTTTGAGTCTTCAAAAGACTCACACCATGTGACATCGACAGAAATCCTTTCTTGGAATTCTACATGGCAAACCGTAGTAATACCGTGTCAATATATGTACTTTGACTTAGGCCAAGCAATCTCTTAGATCTATCTCTATAGATCTTTATGCCTAGAATACAGGCTGCTTCACCTAAGTCCTTCATTGAGAAACATTTCCCCAGCCAAGTCTTTACAGACTGCAGCAAAGGGATGTCATTTCCAATAAGTAGTATGTCATCCACATATAATACAAGGAAGACAACTGTGTTCCCAACAACCTTCTTGTAGACACAGGGTTCATCTTTATTCTTGATGAAACCAAACTGTTTGATCGCATCATCGAATCGAAGATTCCAGCTCCGAGAAGCTTGTTTTAGTCCATAAATGGACTTACGCAGCATGCATACTCTGCCAGTATGCAATGGATCTAAAAACCCCTCAGGTTGTGTCATGTACACATCCTCGAGCAATTTTCCATTCAAAAACGCGGTTTTGACATCCATTTGCTAGATCTCATAATCGTGGTACGCTGCAATAGAAAGCATGATACGAATAGACTTAAACATCGCTACTGGAGAAAAAGTTTCATCATAGTTAATACCATGAATTTGCTTGAAACCTTTAGCTGCCAAATGACCCGTATAGGTAATAAGTGTTGGGGTTGCAAGGTTGCAAACATAGTCCCATATTGAAAACACATGGGAAAGATCATGGGTTTATAAGAGAAAAGATATCTCCATTGGCATGAGGCCTTTTGGGGAGATCCCAAGAGCAAAGTCATGAGGGTCTAGGCCCAAAGTGGACAATATTTTACTATTATAGAGATATCTAAATTCTTTTAGATCCTACAATTGGTATCAAAGCCCGGACTGCCAGAAGGTTTAACCGCTGACTGTGCACAAGAGCTATGGTTTGATTGAGCCATGTGGGTACAATATTGACCTTAAATAAAGAAAGTGGGGGCTCCTATGTTCGGATCAAGAGGACCAGACACCAGGCAGGAAGCCCTAGTTGCGACTAGGCAATGAAGTCCTAATAGGTCGGGTGGACCGAGGGGCAGGAAGACCTGGTGGGGCGAGGATCGGACTTGGGAAGCCTATGGTCCTTTGTTTGAGGGGGAGATTATTGGGGTTGCAAGATACAAACATAATCTCATATTGAAAACACATGGGAAAGATTATGGGTTTATAAGAGAAAATATATCTCCATTGGCATGAGGCCTTTTGGGGAGAGCCTAAGAGCAAAGCCATGAGGGTCTAGGCCCAAAGTGAACAATATCTTACTATTGTGGAGATATCTAAATTCTTTTCGATCATACAATAAGTCCATCCATGTCAATCTTTCTCTTAAAGACCCACTTACATCCAATGGGTTTGACGCCTTCAGGTGGATCAACCAAAGTCCATACTTGGTTGGTGTACATGGATTCCATCTCGGATCTCATGGCCTCTAGTCGTTTCTCAGAATTTGGTCTCATCACAGCTTCCTGATAGGAGGTAGGTTCATTCTCAACGAGCATAATGTCATCATGGTTAGACAAGAGAAATGAGTATCTCTCAGGATGACGACGTATCCTGTCAGACCTGCAAAGAGGTTGGTCTACTTGAACTGGTTGGTGTTCCTCAACTCCATGTGCAACATCATTTTGTGGTTTCAGTTCAACTTCCATCAAGGCTTCAGTGTTATGGTCCATATCTTGAACTTCTTCAAGATCGAACGTACTCCGACTAGTTTTTCTAGAAACAAAGTCCTTTTCTAGAAATACCCCAGTCTTAGCCACAAACACTTTATGGTGACTAGGAATGTAGAAGTAATATCCCTTCATTTCCTTGGGATATCCTATAAAATAGCACTTATCGAATTTGTGTCCCAGTTTGTCCGAGACTTAACGTCGAACATACCTCATAAAAGATATCTGGGCATCTCTCCCAGTCCATATCCTATATGGTGTCTTTATCATAGCTTTGGATGGAACATGGTAAAGTGTGAAGGTTGCTGTGTCTAGAGCATATCCCCAAAAAGATATAGGAAGATCTATGTGACTCATCATAGATCGTATCATATCTAATAGGGTATGATTCCTCCTTTCGGATACACCATTCCACTGTGGTATTCCAGGAGGAGTGAGTTGGGATAGAATCCACACTCAGCTAGATAGTCACGAAACTCATGGCTAAGGAATTCACCACCTCGATTTGATCGAAGTATTTTAATACTCTTGCCAAGCTAGTTTTGTACTTCATTTTTGAATTCTTTGAACTTTTCAAAGGATTGTGATTTATGTGTCATCAGATACACATAATCATATCTACTGTAGTCATCAGTAAATGTAATGAAGTACTTATAACCATCTCTGGTAGTGACATTGAAAGGGCCACATACATCACTATGTATAAGTCCTAACAAGTCGGTTGTTCTTTCGCTGTGTCCACTAAAGGGAGTCTTGGTCATCTTGCCCATTAGGCATGACTCACATGTCTCATATGATTTAAAATCAAATGAGTCCAGCAAACCATCTTTATGGAGCTGAGATAAGTGATTCTCATTTATATGACCTAACCGACAATGCCAGAGATAGGTTCGGTTCATTTCATTTGACTTGAACTTTTTGGTACTTATGTTATAGATGGGGTTCTCTAAGTCTAAAATGTAGAGTCTGTTCATCAGAGGTGCACTACAATAGAACATATCGTTTAAATAAACGGAACAACATTTGTTCTTTATTAGAAACGAAAAGCCTTTCTTGTCTAAACAAGAAACTGAAATGATGTTCTTTGTGAGAGCAGGCACGTAACAACATTCATCTAATTCTAGTACAAGCCTAGAGGCCAGAGATAGAAAGTAAGTTCCTACAGCAACAGCAGCAACCCGTGCTCCATTGCCTACTCGTAGGTCCACCTCGCCCTTCGTCAATGCCCTACTATTTCTCAACGCCTACACATTAGTACAAATGTGATAAGCACATCCGGTATCTAATACCCACGATGAAGAAATAGAAAGATTGACTTCTATAATATATATACCTGAAGTAGAAATCTCATTTCTCTTCTTCTTAAGATCTTCCAGGTATCCTTTACAGTTCCTCTTCCAGTGCCCGGTCTGACCGCAGTGGAAGCAAGTAGCATCCTTGGCAACACCTCCTTTAGGTTTCATTACCTTGTCTTTGCCCTTGGTCTGGGACTTTCCCTTACTTTTAGACTTGCCCTTGCCTTTATGCTTTTGCACCATCAAAATGGAGTTGGGCTTTACCTTCTTAAGGTTGAGCTCAGCAGTTCGCAACATGCTTAGCAGCTCAGGCAATGACTTATCAATTTTGTTCATGTTGTAATTTATGACAAATTGATTATAACTTTCTGGCAAGGATTACAAGATCAAGTCAGTGGCCAATTCTTGGCCAAGTGGGAATCTCAACCTCTGTAGGTTCTCTATGTACCCAATCATCTTGAGTACATATGGACCTACGGGAGTCCCATTTTGCATCTTGCACTGAAACAGTGCCTTAGAGATCTCGAATCTCTCGTGCCTTGCTTGTCCTTGATATAGTTGACGACGATGTTCAACCATATCATAAGCAGTCATCAACTTGTGTTGCTTCTGAAGCTCAGAGTTCATGGTTGCGAGCATGAGGTATGACACATCTAATGCATCATCTTGATGCTTCTTATAAGCATCTTGGTCGTCTCGCGTGGTAATGGCAGGAGGTGCCTCCGGAATGGGCTGCTCCAGGACGTACAGTTTTCTTTCTTATGTGAGAACGATTCTCAGATTCCTGTACCAGTCCAGGAAATTAGCTCCATTGAGCTTGTCCTTGTCAAGGACAGAACGCAAGGAGAAAATGTTCGTGTTCGTCGACATGGCAATCTACAACATAAATAAAGCAGAAAGTAAATATCATATTTAACTTATCATTTAATTAGGTCTTTTACTAAATGATGCTCCCATTGAATTATAAAGCTTTTGTAGAATCAAGTCATGGATGTGGTCAAACCACACTACTAGATTCATACCAATTGGCTATAATTCTCGCGGGACAAGATCCACATCATACTACGTCTTGAGTTAGCTTTGGCTAAATCGCCCAAGACTTAGTATAATCAATAGATAACTAATTATCAATTACATCTTTATGCAACTCTTGTTTATAGGATCAAGATAAATGTGATTTTTATCCTATCTTCCCAACCGTTGGAAAATGCCTATAGTTTTACCCGATCTAATTGAGTTAACTAGTTATACTCAATCTAATTGAGTTTGTTCTCACCCAAGCTTTGATAGGTGAGACCAAGATTGTCCCTCCGCACCCTACCAAGATAATATGCGTTGCTCTGCTTTGGCAGATTCAACAACAACAAATGATCGAGGTAGTGATGGGTATCAAAACTTGGTAGGCATTTCGAGTTGACTTGATTAAGATCTAATCTAATCATAAATGTGTATCATATACACATTAAGGCACTAATTACCCTACATTAGCATGCATCACATACACACAAGCAATGATAGATACATATATATATATATATACACATATATACTGATTAATTAATTTGTGATGAGGTCATGGCCCTACTACGATCTTCTCAAGCCAATGAAAAGACCGGATGGTCAACCTAGGGTCAATGGCTTCTTCAAGCACCTCCTTTTGACCGCCATGTGTTGATAGCACCCTCCTCGTAACTCCTTCTTGAGTGGACCTTCCACCGCTTCATTTTGTACATTACAAATATGAAACTCGAGTTACATTCGAGTCTAAAATTTATTTACAACGGGAACATAATAAGGAAGGCACGACAAGCAGGTTCCATATCATATACAACATGCACAATATAAAAAAAAATGGCGCGCAGGCCATATTATGAATTACAACACAATTTTAACCAATCACATTGGGATTTTTGGGTCATGACCATCACAATATCATACATAATTCTAAATTATGTATTTTACATAAATTTTTATAATTTTACTACTGTTTTATCAATTTTATGAGTCACAACTTCTCGACGGTCCCGTTTAACGATTTTCAGGCGCGATCGCGAGACAATGCCCCTTGCGGGGTTAGGGGTAGCGCCCCTTCTCGCGAAATGAATATCGCGAGTGTCCCAAACTGATCTAATAGCGCCTTAATCCGCTGTCCCAAAAAAAATAATTTTATTTGGGCTAAACCTTGTCGTTTCGGAAGGTTTTTCTTGGTATTTGAAGCCTACAAGTGTCCAAACACTTGTTGCTTCGCCTCTACAAGAAAAATACTCACAAAATCTATAAAAGTAGAAAAATTACAGCAACTTACAGATCTGAAATCTTTTCGTAATAGCAAATACAAACATGTACAAGCTTCACACGTGGCTCTGATACCACTGTTAGACTTTCGAGCTGCAAAAACCGCTTTTTTGCATTGCGGAAACCTCAAAGCTAGCCACGGATCCGTGCGAAGATAAATAAAATATTCATGTACATGTTTGTCTACACTATATCTACCTTAGATCTACATGGAAAAAGATTTTACCCTTGTAGCAATGCCCTTCGCTTATCCCGCTCGTCCAAATGGTTGTTGAATCTTGTAGAGTGTCAAGTGTATACTCCTCTACATGTATCCACACGGACAAAAGGTGGAGAGAACCACTTAGAGTGTGCTAGAACCCTTGAGAGGTCTCGGTAATAGAGGAGAAGGAGAGAAAGATGAATAGAGGAGGAAGAAGAAGAAGCCTTGAATGCACATCTAATGTGGTCAGCCACTTAATGGAGCATCTTATACCTCCATGTAATACCAAGAGTCATGGCTCTTGGTCTTCCTCATGAGGTGGCACACTATGATGTAGCCTTGATGATGTGGAACACCATCATTGGCCGGCCCCATGCCAAGTCATAATGAGGTGGCATTTGGTCAAGTCAAACTTGGCTCTTCATCTTCCCTCTCAAGTCAAGTCAAACATGACCTTTTTATCTCCCATGGTTGATCAAATCTAACCTTTGATTCAAATCAATTTAATTTAATGAATCTCTATTCATTGGTTTAAATTGACTCAATGAATCATAGTCTAAACAAGACTCATTCGACACATGAATCAAATTGAGTTCAACTCAATTAGTCTAATTTGGATTACTTTTAATCCAATTTGGTTCATCACATGAACCTAATCCTCTTGGTCCATCATATAAACCTGATCTCCATCTAACTGCACTTTGTGTCTGACCCTATAGGTTCTTGGAATGTTGGCAATGCTCCTAAACCCATTTAGAAACATAAGTAATGAGCGGTATCTAGCAACACATCATTACTATCCAAGTTACAAGAATGTTGAGATCCAACATCACCATTGTGACTACTAATTGTGACTCTCACAATATGTGACAATGTCCTTCTATCCTTGACATCTAAATTGATCAATTGAGGCATAGAACGTGTCATCCTATAATCAATCTATGTCTTGAACTCCAAGTAGACTCACTCTAATCAAATGAGCTCAATATCTCATATTGACTCATTTGGGCATGGCCATGCACTTAGTGGTCTCACTCTATCAAGAATCATGATGTCACTCCCGTTATATAGGAGGGATAGATCTCATCTACATCACTCACATCCCTTCGCATAATTTGTTACATACCTAGTAGTCGTCTTTATAGTCCACCCATTTACGGGTGACGTTTGACGAAGCCAAAGTATGCAACTTCTTATGTAGGGAACCATGGTGACTTCAGGTCCAAGGACTGATAGTCATACTAATAGTCACATGAGAAAGTATATGACACTCATATAATGATGCATGATACTTTCTCATGGCGGGTCATTCAGTATACATTCTCCACTGCATACCCATGTGTCAACTTGATATCTCTATATCCATGACTTGTGAGATCAAGTCATCGAGTTGACCTACATGCTAGTCTCATCGTATGAACATTGTCCCTGAATGTTAATACTTGACTAGTAATAATTAAGAGTAGTGTTCTCTATATCATTTTATTATCAATTCAACCAATCGATTGATATAGATAAGAACCTTCTACTCAAGGACACTATGATACTCAGTTATTTGGCACCAATACAAGTAAGTATAATAACCATAAAGAAATTCCTTTATAAATATATATAGGAATATGATACATCGAGTCCATATAATAATCATCATATGATTGGCTCTAGGGCTCTCACTAACACTCATGGCACTGATGGGCCTGATGTTCCTGACAGTGATTAGTTTTTCAAGAGTGTTAATACATTGAATACATGATGTGTTTCATTGCCCGAGACGGACAATGTTTTAAGTGTGGGGGAGGGAACTCTTCTTGGCAAGAGATGAGAGAAAAAATGAAGAAAAGAGAATAAAGAAGAAAAGAAATGGTGCGTTTGTCGGGAGATAGAGTATCAAAATTTTTGGATAGCCATCAAATTGAAGGGGAGGTTAGCTTAATCTTTTGAATTGGTAAGAACAAATGGTATTCATCCCTTTTCACAACAAAATTGTCAACTCATCAAGTATATTCCTCCAATACTCTCATCTCTTCAATTTTTCATTGAATTCTTTTCTTTTGCCTATTTCACTCACTTTTGTTGTTCTTTTTGATTCTATTTCGATTATTGTTGATAAATCCTTTTGATTCATGTATGCTATGTTCTATGGTGATGGAGAATTAGAAAATGAGCAAGCTTATGGTAGTGAAGTGTTGTGAGTTGCATTGAGTGAGCTCCATTTATACATATTTGAATGTGAGAGTTAGAATAGTTGAATACCTTGTGAGATTGCATCTTGCTTAATTCTTCAATTGGATTGAAACCACCATGCTTATTGATTATTGTAGGGATTGTATTCATGATTGTTTTGATCTTTAGATGGTCTTAGTTAAATTTCTTTTACTATCTTCTTGGTATTACTAGGGAATTATTGTGGAGATGAATTTTAATTGTTTCTTTGTTTTGTTTGCTTGCTCGGGACGTGAAAGAATAAGTGTGGGGGAATTTGATAACCATCATTTTATCACATTGTTTAGGATCCTAAACTCATGCTTTTGAATTGATTGTGTGTTTAAATTCACATTTATATCACATGTTAAGAGTATGAATTGATTTTGATCTTTGATGCAATATATCATCTATTTGTGGAATTATGGTTAATCATTTGAATGTGGTCTTGTAAGTGATCGAAGGGGCAAAGGATTAGATCATATCAGACCAAATTTGGGCTCAAATCTAGGGCTAATTGAAGAGATCAAGCTCTAAAGCAATATAGACCGTTCATTCAAGATTAAGAGGGATCTGAGCCATCTGTCAAGGATCGGTTCATCCAAGCCAAGGGGAAGTAGATCACGGCCATCGATCAAGATCCAAAGCTTTTTGATCCAGATCTGAATTGATTCCACCGTTGGATCAATCCAAAGCAATCTCAACCGTTAATCAGATTTTAGATATGATTTAAATGGGAAATGAGAAGCTACAGGGGGATCGTCAACTTCTACAGTACCTTTGTGTCAAGAAACAGAGGAGTGCGATCTCCTTCCGATCTTCCTCCGATGAGCAAGCGACGTCAAGGGTGACCCTTCCTCCGGCTGAAATCTACCCATCAGCAACCGGCGACGCCACTTCATCTTTCTTCTCTAGATCTGACTGAAATTGTTGCTGTAACTTTGTGTGAGGAAGAAGAAGCAGCGAAGGTGGAGAATCTGGTGGTTTCAGTCGATTCCTTCGTCTTCCGGTCGGTGATCTTCCTTTCTTGAAGCTCGGCAACCATCCCTGATTGAAGCTCTGCTGATTCATTTCCAGCCGAGTTTATCTCCTCTGTTACTTTCATCACCGAGTTCTTTCTCCGACACACATCAGATCCAAGCTAGGGTTTCCTAGTTTGATTAGTGAGAATCTTTTGGATGCTAGCTTCCTCATCTTTGTTTGAATTGTCATTTTGTTGTAGTTTATCATGGCATAGTTGATTCAAATTTCCTTGCTATTATTTTGGAACTTTTGATTAATCCCACTGTTCTTGATTCTTGATGTCTACACAATTTAGATTTGCTTAATTGTTGCATTAGGTTATTCTTGCTTGTCATTTCTTTCAATGCAGTAGTTTAGATTAGTTAGCTTCTTTGTTTGTTAATTTCTATGAGTTAAATTTACAAATGTAGCATAGTTTTAGATCCTTACTTCTTCTCTTTGTTCAAAAGTCAATTATAAATTCTCCAATTTATCCAGAAAACCCCAGGCCAACAATAATTGATCCTAAGACTATCATTTTACCGTTTACATTTGTTGGGAGACGACCCGAGTTATCTCTATGCTACATTAATGTAGAATGAATTCGGTCATTAATTCTTTTGATATCCATTTTATGATAAAATTTGGATTTATCAATTATCAGAAAATTTTCATTGATAGTCCTATAATGTTTAGAATTTAAAATTTTTAGTATGATTAGAGTCAAAAGAGTTTTAGTAAGTAATGCATTGATGTTATTATTGAGTGAATATAATAAATCTAAGTGTAATAGTGAATTGTGTCAAAATGATACTAAGTTTTCTACATTTTATAAACAATATGCTATCTAGGATGTGGAATTAAGGTTTAAGAACATGAATAGACTCAATAAGATTTGGACTGATTTGGATATGTCTAAAATTTTAATTTTGACTAAAATTTAATGACGATATTGGACTTATCAGATTCATTTCAAATTGAATTATTGCATTTTTTAGACTCATCTAAGTGTATAATTATGTTTTTCAATCTTAATTC
Source organism: Zingiber officinale (assembly GCF_018446385.1). Lineage (NCBI taxonomy): Eukaryota > Viridiplantae > Streptophyta > Magnoliopsida > Zingiberales > Zingiberaceae > Zingiber > Zingiber officinale. The sequence goes on along the minus strand of NC_055997.1, from coordinate 24,787,429 downwards.
TATCCCGTATTTAAGGTTTTAATTTTGTTAGAAGAGAAATATTACTTTTAAAATATATTATAATGACAGACGTTTAAGCGTGTCTATACAGGGGAGGATATTTATGAAAAGAAGTTTAAATTTAATAAATATGAAAGTATAAATGCATGATTTAAAGGGAGGATACTTTTGTAGACTCTTCTTGTTTTTTCTGTCTCCTCCTCCTCGTCTTCCTCTTCAGGTCACCACCGGTGGCCATAGTTCGCCGGACTCGCGTTCTTGCACTTGAACTTCTACGTGCTCAAGATCAACCTCGGCGTGCCCAACTTGACTATGATCTTGGCGGTGAATGAGCACCGGAGCAGCGGCTTCTGCAATGTTTGATCTTCAACAATGTTTTCCGGGTAGGGGTGCGGCCGGACTCCCCCTTGCTCAGCTGGGAGCAGGACCTTGGCGTCGGCTCGAATTTGCAAGTCTACTCTGGCTTGACGGCCTTGGAGTACATCTTCACGACCAGCAGGTAATTAAAAGTTAAGAACATAAAATAATTAAAATAATTAAAAAAATTAAACAAATGATTTCTGGAAGAATTGAACAGTTTGAGCCGATCAATCGAAAAGGTACAACGGGAGTTCGTTCGCTGAGTTTGGTACGGTGACCGTCGGGGCATATCGAACCGGACCATCATTGGCAGATTTCAGATGGCAAGAGGTTACATTTTGGGCAGGGTGGCTGCCACACCAACACGACCACGACTTGGGAGATGAACGCCTATATTGGCGCCCATCATTCCTCGACATTAATTAATTAATTAATCTCGTAATAAATTCGTTACTCGGTGTCATTCATTTAATCAATGTTAATGATCATTGCTTGTTGGTTTATTGAGGCCGATCTTTATGAATAAGGATTTGCTCAACCATTAATAAATAATGATCATAAATAATATCCATAAATAAAGTTTATATTATGAATCATGATCATACTTTTGTCGCTCGACGCGAATAAGTCTTCTTCTATGTATTCGTCATCTGTACTAATGACTAGTAGTTATTCATGATTTAACTCCTTAAATAAATCATCTTTTACCACAAGATCATATTTTTATCAAATTTATAAATAGACAAAAAAACAAACAAAATAAATAAATAAGTTTAAAACATCAAACTCACTAACTAAACAAACAAATTTAAAAATATAAAAATTTCAAATAAGCTCAAATTTAAAGGAATAAATTCAAACCAGCTTAAACGAAACATAAACTCGTAAAAAAGAAATGAAAGGGATTAAAAAGAAACAAAGTCAAACTTTAACATAATAATTTTGATCAAAATTATTATATAAATTAAAAATATAAATTTTGTTTAAAATAAGATATATTTATTTTATATATTTTTCAGAAAATCGATAGGTTAGTGTTACACCTTAAGCATATGATTGACATATGATTTTATTGTTTAGATAAAGTTTAAATTATGAACATAACTATTTTTTTTATAATAGGTAAACGACCTGACTTACTTTGCCTATTTAATCTCATTCCTATTCCTATTGGAATTTTATTTCTCTCTCTAAGGAGCCCCTGTTGTAAATATCATGCTCTATTTCCATATATAGATACCTAAAATTGTTTAATAATATATTTAAACACTTGATTTAATTTTTTTTAAACAGTTGGCATTTTCTTATAAATTTACTGCTACTTATAATTTAAGGCCACTTGTTTACTTTTGGTAATAAATTTAAGTATAAAATAATACTTTAAGTTTTGACATTCTTAAATATGGGACGTATGTAGTAGAAAGTGAAATCGTTACCTTAACTATTTTTCATAATGACGTTATATATTTTAGGTGAGGATAAATTATCGCAGCTTATTCAATTTTAGCCGTCGGTCATTTTAAAAGGGGCATGAGATAATTAGAAATTTTTACAATCAGGGATGTTTTATCTCTCCTCCAACTATTGCTATATAAACTATTTTTCATAATGACGTTATATATTTTAGGTGAGGATAAATTATCGCAGCTTATTCAATTTTAGCCGTCGGTCATTTTAAAAGGGGCATGAGATAATTAGAAATTTTTACAATCAGGGATGTTTTATCTCTCCTCCAACTATTGCTATATAAACTATTTAAGAAGTAGTATTTGTAGATATTTTTTTAAAATAGGATTTATAATATGATCGATAATAAAAGTTATATATTTTCTTAGATAATTAATTGAAAAATATCAGGAGTAAAAACAAGATCTACACATGGTATTCGTTGACTTAGAAAAAACTTATGATAGAGTCCCAAAAGAAATTATATGGAGAATTTTAGAAAAGAGAAGTGTTAGCGTAATATATATTGAACTAATTAAGAATATGTATGAGGATGTAACGATAAGAGTAAAGTCTTCGGGCAGAGTAACTGAAGTATTTCCAATAAAAATAAGGCTACATCAAGGATCAGCTCTAAGTCCCTATCTTTTTACACTAATTATGGACGAACTCATTGCGCATATTCAAGACACAGTACCATAGTACATATTATTTGCAGTTGATATTATTTTGATAGATGAAACACTTGAAGAAGTAAATGCTAAACTAGAATCTTGGAGGGAAACACTAGAAGGGAAAAGTTTTAAGCTTAGTAAATTAAAGACAGAATATATGGAATTTAAGTTTAGCAATATTAGAAATAATAAAACAATGGTTAAGATAGGAGAGGACGAGTCACCCAGAACCAAAGATTTAAATATTTAGGATCATTTTTACAAAATGATGGAGGGATTGAGAGAGATGTCTTACATATAATACAAGCAGGATGAGTGGAATGGAGGGGAGTGTCGAGTGTTTTAGGTGATCGTAAAATACCTCTTAAACTTAAAGGTAAGTTCTATAAAATCGCAGTTAGACCTGTTGTAACGACCACCCTTCTCATACTACTCTCTAAAGTGACCGTTACATAACTACTATAAATTCTTACTCACTAGTATAACAAACTGTACTTAATTTTTCCAGAAACTTAAAATTTCGGTAGAGTATATGCAGTTCAGCAGGACTAAAATACAATACAATACTCTAAATACAGAACATGCACATATAACTCATAATAGCAGAATCATATGAAACTATATCTCAATGCAAATGCAAAAGTACCTACTTACTAAACTGAACTCATCTCAGCATGCAATCTCAAACAAAAATAATCTCAAAGGACATGGTGTATAAGGTACAATCTCAAATGGTCTAAATACAAAATATCTTAATAAAATCTTAAACTAAATCCCCAAGGCTAGTCCAGACATCACACATCCATCCGCACCTCCTTGTTGCCTTCCTTTGCTATAGCTTTTCCTTTCCTTTATCTGCAGTAAGAGGAAATGCAAACTATAAGCGAATGCTTAGTAAGCGTTGTCTAACTCACAAAAACTCGAATATGCATGTAAGCTGAAAGAAATCTGGAAACTGAATACTCAAAGGAAAATTCTACTCATGCTCATCTAATAGCAAAGCACTAAAATTTACATACTCATGATATACAAGAATAAAACTGCATACTGGAAGACAAGGCTAATCGTGCTCAATAAACTAATCAGGAAATAAATAAAACTAATATTGCATGCTTCGAATTAAAAGAAACTAACTTGCTGAATTTTAAACTTAAGTGAAGCTTGTTTTACTTGTTTAAAAACTTATACTTTTATACTTCAAAATAATAATAAAGTTTCTCTGGGCCCAGGCTTAGTACCAATGCGCGCTCCCTAATAGGGACTGTGGTAGCTAGTTACCAGTCCTACGAGGGTAAAGACCTTGGTCTTACCAGGGCCAAGACCTTGGAATTGGTTACCTGGATTTGTTTAACGACAACCTCGGAAGTCGGGTACTAGCCTCTTAAAAATAAAATACTTGTTATCTTTTATTACTTCTAATATATAATACCTCGGCATTTCTTCAAGCACTAGACGTGCTGCTGATCCTCAAATGCTGGAATTTGGGATCAAAATTAAGACCTTGGTCTTCATTTACTTATAATTACTCATAAAGGTGTATGTACAAAAATCCGGAGCAAGATAAGAAGCTATTCTTACAACAATTGACTCCAGATACAAAGATATAAAACTGAACTGAAATACTTATTAACACTGCACTGAAATGCTTAACAAAATATGCACTGTATTAAATTGCATGCTTTAAGAACTAAAACTATCTGTTCATGTTACATGCATACAAAACAAGAACAAAACCCACTGCATTCTTAAAAAAAACCCATCTAACAGATTATGCACAATGCAGCTGGTAAGGAACCTTCTATCAAAACCAAAAATTATCTCCATTCCTCTTACACACTACCACGGCAAGGAAACATAAGAGAAGTTCTGGTCGTACATGTTTATCAGATCAGCCTGAAGTAAAACCAAACGGACAAAAAGGTGAACAAGGGACTAATAGCTAACAATAAGCTTCCAAAGGTTGATTATCTTCATACCATAACACAAAATCAACCAAATTAAGCTTGCTGAAAACTTAAAGTAAAACCTATAAAAAACTGATTCACGACTTAAACTTTTATTTGACAACCAAAATCTATAAACATGCTTTAGCAGAATTGCAAGGAAGAAAAACCAGAAGCTTGGATCTATTCTAACAATCCTTAACAATCACAATTCTCCACATAAAATCCGAAAACAAGGAGAAACTCGATCCCTAGCAAATCCAAGAATTCCTTGCGTCATATTCCGAACCAAAAGAAAAAAACTTTAATTCGAAGCTCGAAACTTCCCTATCAAATTCGAAACTACCCTTACCGCAGGTGAGTAACAACTTACCTTGCTTCTTGGACTCACAGCCGAACTAGGAGGGCTTCTAGGGTTCGGATAACTCGAGTTTTCCGGCCTCTTCTTGCGCCTACGTGATCTCCTTGCCGAGAGGATTGTGAGGATGAAGAAATCTCTCGGAATCGAGCCTTGGCTGGCCGCCAGAGACGTGCCCTAACTCCCCTTACTTTCCGCCCGAGCACCGCCCGACGCCACGCGAGAGAAAGAGGAAAAAGGGTTTTAGGTTTCGGTCACGGCAACACCTAAGTTCTCTTCTTATAACTTCAATATTCTGTTAACTATCTACCATATAAATATATTTCGCTCCTTCCTTAATTAGCACAGCCCGCTTGGGCAATTGGTCAGCCGTATTTGCTTAAGACTTGGTTCGGGTCGGAGGTCGCGGGTTCGAATCTCGGCCGAACCTATTTATTTTTGAAACTTCTCCCTTTTGGTAAAAATACCAAACTGACTCCAAAAATTACATAAAAATACTCTAAAAATTTCTAAAAATCTCTAGAATATTTCTAAAGCATTTCTAAATATTTTTAAGTACTATTAGAATTCGAAATGAGGAAATTTGGGTCGTTACACCTGCTATATTATATGGAGCTGAATGTTGGGCTATGACTTGAGCACATAAGCAGAAGATGAGAGTTGCACAGATGAGGATGTTAAGGTGGATGTGTGGACATATGGGGATAGACAAAATAAGAAATGAGAGCATTAGAATGAAAGTCGGAGTTGCATCTATTGAGGAAAAAATTCGAGAGACACGTTTAAGATGGTATGGATATGTACTTAGACAAACAATAAATGCTCCAGTTAGGCGATGTGAAACTATGATAAACATGCATATCAAACGAGGAAGAGGAAGACCCAAAAAGACTTGGTTAGTAACAATAAAATAAGATAAAATTTATTTAAATATAGATGATGATATAATAGGAGATAGAGCTCAATGGTGTAAAAGGATTTATATAGCCGACCCCATCTAGTGGGAAAAGGCTTGATTGTTGTTGTTGTTGTTGTAGGATTTATAATAAGGGATGCTGGATTTCTAGACCTGATTTATCCTAGTAATCAGTGAAAAATTTCTATAAAATCGGACCGATCATCCTAAGTTTGACGATAGCTATAAATTATTTAAGAAGATGATTAAAGATCATCGTAATTATTTTTTTTATTAATTAAAATCATCATTCAACAAAAGTATATTATGACTCCAAGATAATAAAATTTTTTTTATGTGGGATATAGTGTGATCCTATCTTCTGTTTCTGATAGATAGGATCTGGGACGAAAGGATTCGAACCTCCGAGTAACAGGACTAAAACCTGCTGCCTTAACGCTTGGCCACACCCCATTTTTATCCTTTGGCACTAGTAAACACTACTAGTCTTATTAGTTATTGGTCAACCCCCCACCCCCTCCCCCCAAAAAAAAAAAAATAAAAATAAATAAATAAAACTGTAGCGGTATGGAGTCGTCTCAATTTCCAAGATATCTAAAGATTAAGTCCCAGTTTCGGTGAATTAATAAATGAATTTCCATTAATAAGTGGTTGACCTAAGAATATTGGGTTGATGGGCCACTCGCGACAAGTACTTTCGGATTTACCCTGATAACCGGTAGGAAACTTTATGGGATCTAGTCGGTAATTCGGAAACAATTATCATCCATACGTGCATCCTTGATTTTATTAATTTTTTGTCCTCTCAAGACGGTGCGGTGGTTAAGGTATGAGATGTTACTACATTAGATCATGAGATCAAAACTCAACACGTCCGAGTATACTTTCCCCCATACTTTGATCACTATATTTTGATTAATAATCATCCATAATTTACTTTATTCGTATTAATTAAAAAAATAAATTAATAAGAATTTGAGAGAACGAATCATCTTTTATCATGTTCATTTTATTAATTTTCTATTGCTTTTATCGTCCTTACAATTATTAATCAATATTATCTTTTACTGTCTATAGCTATTTATCATTGCTTTTATTGTTTTGTAATGATGATGTACAAACCAGTCTCACTCCCTCTCACCATCGACGTAATTTCATTTTGCCTCTAATACTTTATTAACCTTTTCATTTTCACCCTATCTGTTTTTAAAGTTTACGTCTAACTTTAAAGTTTCACAAAAGAAGAGAGAGCTGACGTACTTGTAGCTACTTTAAATTCAGTAGAGCTAACTTATTCAATTTTAAATAAGCTTGCCAAAACTACAACTAAGTAATTAGAAGGAAAAATGTGGGGGTGATTTTATTCCCTTGTGAAATAAATCATCTTTTATATGTATTCTCCTACTAGAGGGATGGTGCCCACACTTACTTGTCGTACCCTAATGGATGGGATACTCCGTACATGTATAGAAGGTGTCACATTGTCATATTCTAAGTCATGTCACACTACAAGAATAACATTATTTAGCAACAAATTATTTCTTTACTAACACAATAATAAACAGCGATGATAAATATTCGTCGCTAACATCGTCACTATAAATTTGTCATAAACTTTATCTAGCGATGAATGTTAATATTTCATTGCTAAGATTAACGTCATAACATAAAACACCACTAAAATTATCATATTCACCGCTAAAATACATTAGGATTAGCGACGAATGTAGAATAAATCGTTGCTAACCAGGATAGTGTTAGTAATGAATTACCCATAATTTGTCGCTATCATGTATTAATATTCACAGTGAAATTCTAAAATTTATCGCTAAAATTAGTTTTTTGCGACAAATTTTTCGCAACTAACCATTAATCTTTTTTAAAAAACACTTGCAATTTGAGATAAGTATCGATACGATATGATATGTTTAGCGACGAAACATTATTAGCGATGTTTTCTTCCCAATTCATTGCTAACCCTATTTTTAAAAAAAAACAAAATCATTTTATTTATTTTCATTCATGTCCTGTATATAAATTTACAAATTCTCAAACTCACAAACAACTCATACTTCAACATCATCAAGTTCACAACATTCACAAAACATTTATAACTGTAACAACATGCACAAACAACTCATACAAGTACTCTAAAAACAAGTAACACAACAAATAAGTAGCACAACTCTAACAACAAGTAACAAGTTCACAACTCTAACAATAAGTAACACAACAAATAAAGTTTACAGCATCAAGTTTACATCCAAATTCACAATTTTAATAGAAGTTCACAACATCAAATTCTAAGATCGAGGAGGAGGTGGAACTGAAGATGAATCATGGATCACAGATTGTAATGCTCTAGGTGCCAACCAGCTAAGAATTTGTTCACACATATCTTGTCTCGATCTTATTAATGTCAACTCATCTTGGGTGTTTGATAATTGAACTCGAGTGTTTACTAACTCTTCTTCTGTGCCTTCTATTCGTTGCTCAATGGACGTAATGCCATGTTAGTTGATTTGGATGAGGTGACATATGAAGAAGTGGACCTAACTTACTTTGGCCCACTTCCAACTCCTCTAATATATGTAGAATGAGATCGAAGACCTGATGCAGTTTGACAATACCAAGTTATGTAAATTCAATTCAAGAATCAAAGATAACCATAATAAGAGGTACAAGTACATGAATCTTGCTAAAAGTAGTGACAAAGTCAAGTTATATTAGATTATATGGTATTTTCTTCACAAGTAAATGACACTCTTTGTTGCGCGAGAGCACTAACATAGTAATATATTTACACCAAAATAGCAAGCATGCAATAAACAGGTAAATAAAAGAATAAGGTCTAGAAATTGTTATCCTCCGGTTGAAGCGTCGGTGTGCTGACTGTCTTTAAAGAATATATTGTCGCCCACGGTGCAGAGGCTCTCCGGCAAAATTCTCCCAAGATCTGACAACCACTCGCGTCATCCGTATGTGCACTCCAAGATGAACGTCGCACTCCGGACCCAACCTCAGATCGCAGAACACCAAGCCTCAGGACAAGGAAAACTCTCAGAAAAGAAGGCAGCGCATGCACACACAGAGAGGGAAGGGAAGGAGGAGAAAGCAGACTGCTTGAGTACGCGAACCACAAATGGAGGCGCAACATTTATTCACTCTGAAGCACTGCTTCGCCAGCGAACCAAAGCGTCGGTCGGTCCCCTCACACGCGAGACAGAACCAAACCAAAGACTGACAAAAACAAACCAGGTCGCCTGCAAGCGTGAGGCCCACGAGCTGGGCATTTGCACCCCCCCTGCGCGCGATGATCGCGTGCGTCGCACCCAGTTTATGGATTTCCGGCTCGAACCCCCGAAACCACCTGATTTGGACTCGGCCTGCGCATGCGTGTAGGTCCCCTTAACTTTGCTAAGCAAGGATGGAAGGGCTCCATATATAAGGTCTTCCAACCTTCTTAGCTTAGCAATGTGGGACTAAATGTATACACATATGCGTTACCAGAACAACAACAAAAAATAAGAAAAATAGTTTGAATTAAAACACAGAACTCAACAATCCCCCACTAATTCAAATTATTTTGGTCGAAAATAAAGATATGTTCTGAGGCTTGGTTTCAATGAGCTTTTAGTGAAAATACCTTCCGTTTTGAATTTTGACCTAAGTACACCAATCTTATTCACATAGGTTTGAAGAGAACTCAGTCTTGAATTTAAACCTTTTATATGTGAAAATCAATTGGTAACAACTCATCACGGGCGACGGTTTAATCCTTCTGGGTTGGTGCATTACGGCCATGCTACCGAATCTTGTTTCATAAGTGCTAAGGAGAGTTGCCTAGATCCCCCACACTGCGGCCCCACAGTTACACTTACATAGGTGAGTTCTCCAAGGATGTACTGCGAGCATCCTGTCATTAAGAACTTAAACTCATTAAGAGCTCCTAAGCTCATCCTTATTAGCAGTCAAGCATCTATCCAGGGAAGAGACTATGAGATTACATCTCAATCAATTTAATGCTTACGGTTGACCCTTATAACTTGTTTATACCACATTAAACCTACTTCTTGGGATCTCCAATCAGATAGGTTAGGTTGCCGCTATAGATGAAACCAGGATAGGCCTCAATCTCATTCCCTTACTGGATCTCTTGATTTTCTTAGAATCAAGTCCTTTAGTAAGTGGATCAGCAATATTGTCCTTTGAACTTACAAAGTCCAATGACACCACTCCAAGAGACACTAGCTCACGAATAGACTTCAATCTTATTCGTACATGTCTCTTCTGTTTCTAGTTATACTTGGAGCTTCTAATCTGAGCTATTGTTGTTTGATTATCACAGTGTACTGAAATAGAAGGTATTGACTTCATCATCAAGGGAATTTCAGAAAGAAGACCCTTAAGCAAATCAGCTTCAGTTACTATGGTATCAAAAGCACACAATTCTGCCTTAGATGTAGAACGGGTTATAATCGTCTGTCTGCATTGCCTCCGAGTGTAAAGACATAACCAGTAACACCTTTACACTCAGCAGTGTTAACCATCTAACTAGCATCACTATATCCCTCCAGGACTGCAGGGAATCTCCCATACCACAAGCCCAAGGATATAATGTCTCTTAGGTATCTGAGTACTCTGTCTAATGCATCCCAATGCGTTCTGTCCGAGCAGCTGGTAAACCTGCTCAATTTCGTTATAGCAAAAGAAATATCAGGTCTAGAACAATTTGCCAAATACATTAGACTACCTATTATTTGTGAGTATCTTAATTGAGACACTGCCACACCACTCTTATTCTTGTGGAGAGTTTTTGAAGGATCATAGGGTGTGACGACAGATTTAACTTGGCTATAGCCATATTTCTCTAATACTCTCTCAACATAGAGTGACTGAGAAATTGCTATTCCATCAGTTGAACGAGTCAACTTCAGCCCTAAAATCATGTCAGCATAACTCATATCCTTCATATCAAACTTACCACTTAAGAGGGCCTTAGTCTCATTAATAATAGAAAGGTTAGAACCAAAAAGTAGGATATCATCTGCATATAAACATAAGATAATACAGAGTCATTCATTTCATTTTAGCATACACACATTTATCAGAGTCATTCATTTCAAAGTCAAATGATAGTATAGCTCTATCAAATTTTTCGTGCCACTGCTTTGGGGCTTACTTCAAACCATAAAGAGATTTGACTAACCTACAGACTTTATTCTCATTTCCAGAAACTACATGTCCCTCAAGTTGATCCATATATATCTCTTCTTCAAGATCTCCATTAAGAAATATCGTTTTGACATCCATTTGATGAACCTCAATATGATATATGGATGTTAATGCTATTAACACTCGGATTGTAGTAATTCTGGTAACAAGAGAATAAGTGTTAAAATAGTCAATCCCTTCTTTCTGTTTGAATCTCTTAGCAACTAGGCGGGCTTTGAATTTATCTACTGATCCATCAGGTTTTAGTTTTCTCTTAAACACCCATTTACATCCTATAGTGGTACACCCAGGAGGTAAATCTACCAACTCTCAAGTGACATTAGAGATAATAGAGTCCATTTCACTTTTAATGGCCTTTTTCCAATGCTTAGCTTCAGGAGAAGCCATAGCATTTCTATATGTCACAGGGTCACCTTCTATATTATAGGTGATAAAGTCCTAGCCTAAATCCGTAGACACACGTTGCCTCTTGCTCCTTCTCAGTTCTGTATACTCACTAGATTCATCTAGTCTAGAGTGACTTGAGAAATGTGTACCTACTACGGATAATGAGACCTCTATGGAAGCAGGCTTATCTCTAGTAGGAATACCAGATATAGACTAAGGTGTTCTCGTCTTCATAGGAAATATATCCTCAAAAAATGTAGCATCGCGAAGTTTTACAATAGTATTTGCATCTATTCCAGAAATTTTTAATTTAATAATCAGAAACCTATATGCAATACTATTTTGAGCATAACCCAAGAAGATACCATCTACGGTCTTTGGACTAAGTTTTTTTCTTCTGTGTTCAGGTACTAGTACCTTTGCAAGGCACCCCCATACTTTAAGGTATTTCAAACTTATCCTCCGGCCTTTCTAAAGCTCATATGGATTTTTATCCCTTGACTTCATAGGGACTCTATTTAACACATGGCATGTAGTGTATAGAGCCTCCCCCACATGAAGTTGGGTAACCCAAAACTGCCTAACATGGAATTAATCATATCTTCAAGGGTTCGATTTTTTTGTTCTACTATACCATTGGATTGAGGACTATATGGAGCAGTTACTTCGTGAATTATACCTGTATCTTGACAAAATTTTTGAAACAGGTTCAAGGTAAACTCTCCACCCCTATTAGACCTTAACCTTTTAATAGATTTATTTGTTTGATTCTCAGCTTCAAATTTAAAAATCATAAATTTATCTAAAGCTTCATCCTTAGTTTTCAGCAAATAAACATATCAATAACGAGAGTGATCATCAATGAAGGTAATGAAATACCTTTCATGGTCTCTCGTTATTATACCATTAAACTCACAACAGTGAGTATGAATCAATTCTAAAATATCAGAATTTCTATCAATTGATTTAAAGGGTTTACGGGGTTGTTTATATTGCACACAAACTTTACATTTTTTCTTATCATTTATAGTATGCTTAGGAATCATGTCTAGATTCATCATCCTTTTTACGGTATTAAAATTGACATGTCCTAATCTGTCATGTCGTATATCATAAGACTCAATGTTATATGAACAACTAATATCAGTAGATTTATTTAAGGTAGCATTTTCTACATTGAGTTTAAATAAACCTTCATTAAGGTAACCTTTTCCAATAAATGTTCCTAAATGTAATATTACAACTTTATTACATTTAAAGTTCAACTCATAACTAGCGCGGACTAACTTTGACCCGCTAATCAAATTCCGACAGACCGCTGGAACATGATGCACCTCATGTAGTGACAGGACTTTTCCAGAGGTGAACCTCAGGTCAACTTGTCCTATCCCAAACACCCTGGCTGCAGAATGGTTCCCCATGGTCACGGAAGTGCCTTCAATTACCTAATAAGTAAGGAAGGCAGAGCGAACATCACAACAGTGCACATTAGCACCTGTATCAACTAACCATTCATTGGGTTGATAGATCAAGTTTAGTTCGGGTTTGAAGGTAACAAACCTATTGATGGTGTCGTCACTAGCAGTCACAACATTTGCTTGTGCCTTGGTGTTGGACGTATTGCTTTGGTTTTTCTTCTTGTCCTTTTGCTTAGGGCAGAATTTGGCATAATGTCCAACTTGTCCACATGCCCAGCACGGCTTGGTTCTATTTTTCTTTTGAACCTTTGGTTTGAGTTTCATCTTGTTCTTCATTTTCTGATTTTTGAATTTATTCTTATCAGATGAGACTACTACGTTTGCCTTTGGAATAAAATCCATAGGCATTTTTTTATCATCATCTTTATGTTGCTTCCGATGTTCTTCTTCGATATTTAAGGCAATAATCAAATGTTATAGAGAGATTTGACCTCTCCTATATTTAAGAGTCATGCCAAAATCTTCCCAACTCGGAGGCAATTTTTCGATGATAGACAAGACCTGAAATTTTTCGGGTAATAGCATATCTCCTTCAGCAAGACCATGAATTTGAACTTGGAATTCATGTGTCTGCTCAACCATAGATTTCCCTTCAACCATTTTGAAGTTTAGGAATTTTGCCACAGTGTACTTTTCTAAACCAGAATCTTCGGAGTTATATTTTTTATCCAAAGATTTCCACAACTCTTTAGCCGAAGACGTTGAACAGTATACATCAAATAGTGTGTCTGAGAGGGCAGACAGGATCCTCCCATGGCAGAGATAATCCCTTTCCTTAAACCTCTGTAAGGCAGCACTATGTGCATGTTCCTCTTCATCAGGTGAAGGAGGATCTGTTTCTATAACGGAGAATAGCCCTAGCGTAGTAAGCCAAAATTTCATCCATTGTTGCCAACGTCTGAAGTTTTGCCCGAAAAATCTCTCGGGTCTGGCGCTAGCCTCATCAGACCCCGTTACCCTATCATTCATCATGTCTATTGATGTTGCACTATATTCTCTAAAAGTGTTGTTGCGTGAGAGCACTAACACAGTAATATATTTGCACCAAATAGCAAGCATGCAATAAACAGGTAAATAAAAGAAAAAGGTTCAGAAATTGTTATCCTTCGGTTGAAGCGTCGGCATGCCGACTGTCTTTAGAGAATATATTGCTGCCCACGGTGCATAGACTCTCCGACAAAATTCTCCCAAGATCCGACAATTACCACTCGCGTCGTCCGTAGGTGCACTCCAAGACGAACGTCGTACTCCGGACCCAACTGCTTGAATACACAAACCACGAATGGAGGCGCAACATTTATTCACTCTGAAGCACTGCTTCGCCAGCGAACCAAAGCGTCGGTCGGTTCCCTCACATGCGGGACAGAACTAAACCAAAGACTGGAAAAAACAAACCAGGCCACCTGCAAGAGTGAGGCCCACGAGCTGGGGATTTGCACCCCCCCCCCTGCGCGCGATGATCGCGTGCATCGCACTCGATTTATGGATTTCTGGCTCGAACCCCCGAAACCACCTGATTTGGGCTCGGCCCGCGCATGCGTGTAGGGCCCTTTAACTTTGCTAAGCAAGAATGGAAGGGCTCCATATATAAAGTCTTCCAACCTTCTTATCTTAACAATGTGGGACTAAATGCATACACATATGCATTACCAGAACAACAACAAAAAATAAGAAAAATAGTTTGAATTAAAACACAAAACTCAACATCTCATTCATGCAAAAAAAGATGAATTTGAGCTTCTACATTTTAGGATGCAGATTATACTAATGCTTCATATGAGGTGTATGTTAATATAGAACTTAAAAGTACAACACAACAGCAGAACAAACATGTTGGCCTAGAGTTTCAAAACTTAGGTCTCTAAAACAATACAAGTTTTGAAGATAATAAAATATATGATATGATGATATCTTCAACATGTGGATAAGGTTTAACATATCTAAGTATCTCAAATGACCACGATGGAACAATCAAATACAAGCAAATATAAGATGAAGAAATATTCAAAAGAATGTGATAGAACAATTCAATATAGGGCATTGAGAACATAATTTGTAAGTATCAATCAAATTGTGCTAAACATGACAAGAAGATAACAGAACAAGTATCGCAGACCTAATCACAAATAGTATCCACAATTTGGATTGCATCGATGTCATATTCTGTATTTTCTTGTGTTTGAGCATACTCATAACGCAGTCACACCATATCATCCTAGAAATAACAAACATGTTAAAAATATCATAAAAAATAATTATGCATAGTTAAGAATAAATTTATTAAATAAGGTCATAGCATACGTATGCAGTTTTGACTCTATCCCCAATCCATCTTTTTGACAAGCTATAATAAGTTTCATTAAAAATAGTAATCTGATCTTTTCTCTGTGACTGATCGGTCTAAAAACATATGTGTTAATATTTTAATTAATAAATAATATACAATAACTATAAAATTAGCACTTATCCCATCGTAACTATATTGAATGAATAATTTAGAACCTTCACGATGGTTATATGTGAGTTTTCCTTAATTTTCAGCATTTGTCATAGATCATTTCTACAACATAAAATTTTATATAAATAAAACAATAGTTATAGAACAGATAATTTATTTTTCAAATAAAAAAGATTACCTGAAATATCTCTGATTCAAACAGAGTACACATGTAGTCTCAGTCATCTTACGTCTGACAAAACTCTATCAGCATCTATTGTCAGCCCTCAACAGGAGGAAGGTGCAATAGCTTCTTATAATGGTTATGCGTCACTCATTAACCGGTCAGTCTCCTTTCTTACCGATAATGAACTATCCTGAAAATTGATATCAAAAGTAGCCTAAAAATAAATAAATTCAATTTTCATGTGGTTAGAAATAAAGGAGTGGTTATAAATATGTTGAATTACTTGTACTTACTGATAATCGATCATATATCATCCTTTTATTATTTACGGGGACGTACTTCCAACTTTTAGCTTGTAATAGAGCAAACTTCTTTACTGAGAGACCTAACTTGGTTATAAATGAAGCTGCATTTGGGCTAATTGGATGTCCATCGCTTTGACAAAAGTAATGCATAATTAACATCGTTCATTGATCTAGCATTGCAGCCGATCAAAATATGTGTCATGTGTCTTCCTACGTAGCGGTCAGCCTCTAAATGCAAAAGTGTTAACAATTAACAAACACTTGTGTAATAAAATTTAAATAAATAGAAAACTAAATAAAACTTTTGTAATTTAAATACAAAACAACTAACCACTAGGAGAACTATCATCATCAGGTGTCTACAGAACTGGTAGATGCTCAATTCTCTTGGGTGGCATGACTGTCATATATTCATCATATATATATCAACAAATATGCATCAACTTATATAAGTATCTACAAGTAATAAAACTTTATCTTATATAAATGAATTAAAAATAAAGAAAAATATAAATAGCATGCAAATAAAAATTAATCACTATCATCATCCAAAAGAGATAATTGATCATCTACATCACTATTAGTATCAGTATCTTCATCCTCATCATTAGGAAAACTTTGAGCATCCCTAGCCAGCTCCACTTGTACATTTGACATATCTATATATTGATGCTCAACATCTAATTTACAAAGTTGAAATATCTCTAAGTCTTCACCAACCACTAAAGTTGCTTTATTAGAAGAAATACCTTGGTTAGTCTCAATATTAAATTATTTTTAGATTCCATTTCTAGAGGAGTAATAACCTTAAAATTATCATCTAAGGATCAAAATAATCCTAAAATCATCATCTAAATATCAAATTATTACAAAAATTATTATTTAAGTATCAAAAGAATACTAAAATTATGATTAAAAATATCAAAAATACTATATGAAGAATAACCCTAAAATTATCATCTAAGGATCAAAATAACTTTAAAATTATCACCTAAGTATCAAAATATTCCTAAAATTATCATCTAAGTATCAAAATAATACTATAATTATGATTAAAAATATTGAAAATACTAGATGAAAAGTTTCTACTATGGGAGAAGATTGTAGGAGCAATTGGAATAAGAAGGTCACTGGCGTCAGGTCGAAGCAGGAACAATCACCAAAGTAGGAGAGAAGAAAGATTCGTCAGAGACAAGGAAGATTCACCGGAGTTGTCGGAGGAGAAGAAGAGTGCAATGGAGGGGAAGAAGTGTGCGGCGACATCAAGAAAAAGAAGCAATCACCGGAGCTAGAGAGAAGGAAGATTCATAGGAGTCGTCAGAGCGGAAGAAGAGTGTGGTGGAGGAGAAGAAGTGGAGCAGAAGAAGTGTGCGGCAGCATCGGAGAAAGGAATCTGTAGGGTTTTATTTTACGAATGTTAGCGACGAATTTGTAAAAATCGTGGCTAACATTTCAATTAGTGATGAATTTTACAAATTTACCGCTAATATACGTAATTATTAGCGGTGAATATGTAACATTCGTTGCTAATACCAACTTTAGGAGGATATGATATTTCGCCACTAATAATGCTATTTAGCCATGAACACATATTTTGTCGTTAATAATTCATTACTATTTTACTTATTTCTTGTAGTGATACCCTGTTAGTCACATCATTTCATGCTTTGTTGGTCATGTCATCTCATGTTTCATACACCCCACCTCCTATGTGGACCATGCTCTGGGTACTGAAAGATTAGTACAGTAAGGCTAAGTCTAGCAAGATGAGTTGAGGTGATCGAGCCGAATGGTGGAATTGTTGGTGCAAGGAGCAGCATAATTGAACCTATATTTTGATGTTGTCGAAGGTTCAAATTAAATTTTATTATTATTTGATGAATTGATCAAGTGTACAGGATCGTCACCTTGAAAATTCCTAGTAGGTCAGTTGGACTTGATACTAGGCAAGGGAAGTCTCAACAGATCATAAAACTAGGTAGGAAGTTAAGATGGATTAAGTGGACTTGACATGTGGCAGGTGGACTCGATAGGTCTGGAGGACCCGATATCGAATCAAGTGGAAGCCTTTGCAGCTGATCTGATGCTGAGTGGTTAAGTCCAAATAAGTTTGGAAGATTCGACGTTTTGTAGGTGAGTTGAAGTAAACTACTGGAGGTAGTGAAGTGAGGTTGTGTCCTATTAAGGACAAACCTTAGGTATTGATCCAACTAGAGAAACCAATGGAGGTTTCTAAATTGAGATCAAGACAATCCTTATTGTTTTCATTATAGATATTATATTTGCACTAATCCTATTTCACATATTTATGCTATAACTCTATTTTGTAGGATAAATTTTCTAATTTGTTTTTTGCAGGATCATTCCATTGACGGAAAAGAGTGTTCAATCGATGGATCCCTGAAAAACTAAAACAACAAGATTCTATCCAAAACATAAATAGAACTTTTGATTCCGTCGACAGAAAAGAGTATTCAGTAGACGAATCAATATATTTCTAGAATTAATCAAGATTCAAACTGGAGTACAAATGACAAAAAGATGTTCAGTCGACGGAAAGATCTTGATCCATCGATGGAACATCGAGATTTCCACGATCGAACATATCATATCACTGCAAACAAGAAAGGAATAGAGTATCCGTTGACGGATAGAAGGTTCAGTCGACGAAACCCTTTATCAGTCGACGGAACGAGACCTATAAAAGAAGTCCTCGAGCTTCAAGATAGACACAACTCCTACTTTTCAATTTTCTACTGTGCTCATTCTTTGCTCATGCAAACTGCAACTACTATGATGCTGAGAGACTTCCGACAATCTACACTTCTTCTTATATTCATTGTTGTCGGTATATTTATTTTATTTGCACATTGTATTCATATTTGTAATATCACTTTATCATTTAGTGGATTCCCCAAAGGACGTGATCGACGATCTAGGCCTTGGAGTAGGAGTCATCAAAGGCTCAAAACCAAGTAAAAAATAAACTTGTCTTTTATCTTTCTTATTTCACTTTATTCCACTGTGTACTCAAGTTTTAACGAAAGAAAATAAAAGTTTTAAAAGCATCGAGATTCACCCCCTCTCTCTTAATCACTTAACCGTCTTTCTATCATTTTTTAATCTTTTTTTTAAATAAGTTTTGATCAAAATTTTATCCTTTTTTCTGATTTTTCATTTATTCGTTTCTCGATTAATTCTTTTCCCACACTACTAATCCAAGACTAAGTCTTAGTATAATTTTTTTTTCCATTTTTCATTTTGTAAGAATGTCGATGCCTAATCAAGAAGGGGAAAACATCTATGACCCCTCCAACATACGATCAAGATGATTTCAATTACTAGAGACGAGTAATGGAATGTTTCATAAAAAGTGAAAGTTTCAACAACTGGATAATAGTGAAGAAATCTTCTCAAGACTCAGAGATAAACACAAAGGTAATGAATATGTTAATTAATATTTTGCCTAATGAAATTGTGTGTATATTATGAAAATATAAAAATGCCCATGAACTTTGGACTCGACTAATTGAGCTTCAGGAGAATCCATCGAAGCTAGAAGATCAAGTAGAATTCGAATTTGAATCAAGATTTGAGTTCGACTACAAGTCATCATCAGAGTCTAACTCAGAAAAATCAGACCGAATCAACTTCAAGGAGAAGGTAGAAGGAGCCAAACCCAAGTCAAAACAAGTGTCTGAATCAGACCGAATCAACTTCAAGGAGAAGGTAGATGGAGCCGAAACCAAGTCAAAACAAGTGTCTGAATCTGAATCTGAGACGACAATGGTCAAGGGGAGAATCCTAACGAGGGTTTAAAAGGTAATATTATAAATTCAAAATTTAAAGATCATATAATATATTTTAAATATAGGGCATTACAAAAACAAATGCCCTATTTATAAAAGTCAATCCACACAATAGGAGGCAAAGGAAGAACCAATGCCTGGAGTCTACAAAAGGAATGAGCATATTGAATACTTCAAATGTAAACAAATTAGTCACTACAAAAGTTAATGTTCAGAAAAGAGGCCCAAAGATCCAGGAGGAGCAATTAAGGTTAGTAAATTTATTGTTTGTTATAATTCATCTTTTAAACATTTACCAGCCTTAAGTTACTCTAATTTAGACTTACATATCTTTATTAAGTCAAAATGTTAGAAACAAAGTCCAAGCATGAGTTTCGAAAACTTATCTAACAAATCAATCAGAACTAAACTAATATTATGTACCTAAAATAACATTCATTACATAAACATAAAAACATAAAATCTATGCTCCAGGAGAGGTGGCAAATTAGTTGTCACCTCAATAACTTGACCTACCCACTTAGATACTTAGGACTAGATAAATCAATATTAGTTCTAACTTGTTAGATTAAAATTTAGTACTAAATTCTTTGGGTGAGATCAATTGGAAAGCTTTATCTAAGACACGTGGCTACTCTAATGATATTTAAATAACTCACCATAACCTTGAAACTTATTCAAGAAAGCTTGCTTGAGGTATTCAAAGTTACTCTTAAATTAAATACAAGTTAAAACAACTCATGATAATTGACATAAACTTAAAATCAACAATCAATTATTTTAAACCTAAATTAATTAAACCCAAAGGCAATAATTAATAATCAATTATCTTAATTTAATTAATTAATCAACATAATTAATCCAATATCAATAATTAATCTAAAATTAATTTTAACTTAATTAAAAACTAATCTTAATCAATCTTAATAAATAAAAATTAATTAATAATCCAAAACAACAACTTTAATTTAATCAAACTTTAATTCATAATTTTATGAATAATTCATAATTAATTTCAAAATCTAATTATTTAAAATAAAATCTAATTATCAACGTAACTTTATAATTTGAAAACTTAATCTTATATTCAATTAATTAAACATTAACTATGCAAATTAATCTATTATGTTAATCTTAATTAATTTGAAACTAATAATATCAACTAAACTAACTTAATTTAATTAATAGACAATAAGCTTGACTATTGACTTTCTTAGTCAAGTGCAAACTTCTAATACTCCCCGCATCATTAAATATGCTCTTGACCGATCCCTAACTTTAAAATGAGTAGACACTAAATAAACATCATTGGATCCACCTAATTAGCTAGACAATAAACTCATACCTACCCCTGACAATGGTACAGTGCTGTATCAATTTCCCAGATATTTAGAATCAAATTATAATTTTGATAAATTAATGGATGAAATTTTTTTACTAGGCAATTAACTTAAGATCATTAGACTAATAGATCATTTGCTACCCGCACTTCTCTATTTATTTTAGTAGCTAATAATTTTTTTTATAAAATAGCACCGATTAATCGTCATAAACGAAATACGTAATATTAACTAAAATAAATAAACTTATACCTATTATTATATATTATATATGATTATCATTAATTTGTCGATAGGAACGTTGGGAATTTTGTATGGCTGACCGTTTTACAAGTCAATAAAAAGTATAAATTAATCGATACCAAATCTCCCATCAATAAATAGCGGCAAAGAGCGGCAAAGTATGAGAAGTAAAGTGAAAATTTTCAAAAGGACGAGGGGCAAAAGGAAAATTTTTCTCGGCTTATATAAACCACGTTCGTCCCTTCCACTGCGTAGCTTCCACACATCAATGGCTACCTCAACCTCGTCCTCCCGCTTCTTCTTCTCCTTCTTCTTCGCTGTCGTCGTTCTCGTCTTTCTCATTCACGTTTTATTCCTCACAAGTACTGCCTCCGGCGACGAGTACCAGTACCAGCACCTGCACCTGCATCTCCACGAGAGAAACCTCGGCGCGCCCAACGGCACGATGGTGTACGCGGTGGAGCTTCGCCGGGAGGCCCCTTACGGAAACGGCTTCGGAAACATCATTGTGTTCGACAACGTGCTGCGCGAGACGGCGGAACCTGCCTCGCCGGCCATTGGCATGGAGCAGGGCTTCGGGGTGGGCTCCAGTTTGGCTCAGAATTCCGGCCTCACCATGCTAGAGCTGGTGTTCACCGCCGGAAGGTACGGCAGGAGCTCCCTCTCCGTGTTCGGTACATTAAGGTCGACGGAAGGCGCGTCGGAGCGGGCGATAGTCGGCGGAAGCGGCCAGTTCCGGCTGGCGAGGGGCTACGTGTTGTCCAGGGTCGGCGGCGGCACTAACGAAACACTCATTTGGGAACTCGATGCTTATATTTTGCGTCACCATAACTGAAAAATACACACAATATTTATCACAGGAAAAAAAATTATATTTTCTAAATTAAAACAAAATAAATATATACGTCTCCCTAGCTTATTGCACATATATTAATTTATTTTAAAACTCTGGAGCATAAAATGAAAAAACTTTAGCTTATTACATATTAAGTTTAACTTTTGTATGCATAGGTATATATATGTGATAAATAAGTGGTCCACATACTTGTTGCGTGGCATATATATTTTTCATATTGTATGTATTTGTAACATCCATATCATTGTATGTGGTATGTACTTTATTTCTATGCAATACATATAATTATATTATTTGGACATTATGGGTTTCTCGAAAAAGAGGAGATTAGTTTGGGCAATTTATTTGATAGAAATGGCTAGTCCAAACTATATATATATATATATATATTCTATGAACCCTAAAACTTTTTATCTTAGACACTTTAATCTAATAGGAAAACATGATCTCTAGAAAAAATTTTATTAGCTTAAATCTATTATAACACAACCTCTAAATCTTAAAATCTTAAACCCTAAGTCTGAGTTTGATTAGGCGTAATGTAATCAAGCATGTAATATATAATGTAATATAATTAATATTATATTACTATGTTTGGTAAAAGAGTTGTATACTATGCATGTAATCTTTGATTACAAGGGTGTTTATACTATTTTGTTTAGTATCTATTATTTTTTTATAAAAAATATAATTTATATTATTATAAAATGATAAAAATATCTTGCAACCTGTACCAGCAACCGTTGGTGCCCGATGGTGATGGTGAGCGGCGGCGACGATGGCAGCCGATCAAGGTGGTGGCGCCCGTTGACTGCGGCAGACATCGGTCGCGGTGACGGTGGTGGCCGACAATAGAGGTGGCAGCGATCAGCGGCGGTGATCAGCAGTGGCCGACAACAGTGGCTACCGATGGTGGCTGGCAGTGACTGGTGGTGACTGCCGGTGGCGGTGACCGACGGTGGGCGACGGCTGTGGCGACCGGCAGTGGCTGAGGGTGGCAGCGACTTTGATCGACGTCGACTGACGGTGACTAACGGTGACTAACGGCAGTGGCAATGACCAGCGGCGACCGCGATTGACGACAACCGGCGGCGGCAACGACCGATTGGTACAAGAAATGGACTAGAGGTATATTTGATAAATTAAATTTTAGGGTTTGAATATAATCTAGATTATATTTTATTAGTTTTGTAATCTATATTAGAAAAGTTTATTGTCTTTTGTAATTTAGATTACATTCTATCAAATAAAGTAATTAATCTTGTAATGTAATCCTGATTATATTACAAGGATGATTCTCCCTCACCAAATGTAACCTAAATACATATAATATACTTTGTAAGCATCTAAAATTTCTAATCTTAAATACTATAGCCCAAGAAGGAAGCCAGAACTCTAGAGAGAAAATCTTAATGGCTCAAATTCATTATAACCCAACTCCTAAATCCTAAAATCTTTAACTCTAAATATATATAATATACCCTAAAATAAAATTTAAAAAAATACTGAATGAATCTATATATATAGTTGCACATCCATTCCATACATATTCTTGAGTGCCCCCATTTTTTTTTTTTTGCCCCCAGGATGCGCAGACGGTGGACGCATGGTACTCTGGCGTAATGGCCAGGGGTCGATTCTCAGAAACTGACGATTTGGGATTTACCTTGCCATGTGTTTATAGCCTATGTACCTGCATGAATCTTTCTCCATATCTGTGGGACCGGTACTAAAGGGACCGCTAAGATAATGGATTTATCTTTGAGTGCCCCGATTTTTAAAAATGATCAAAGTTCCTAGAAATACATCGGAGCACCTGAATTTATGAGAGTTGTTTAAGAGTATACACTGAATACCAAATTAATATCCTAGGCGTCCAATTTAGACGATCAAGATGGACGACCCCTCATAAATCGAGGCGTCCAGACATGATTCGGGCACCCCCGATTATTTTGCTGTAGGGTAAGTATGGTTTCTTTTACTGCAAGAAATAAAATATTGCACATTAATTAAATTCTTGACTAATTTTCCTTATAATTGAATCTTCTCGATCACAGAACAAAAGCATATAAAAAAATAAAGCAATATGACGAACTTTTTCATATGCAAAAAGACAAAATCTAGCTTAATCCAATAATTTAGCTGGTAATGGAAACTACCAAATTTAAAATTACATCATTCCATTTTTGCAATTATTAGTTTTCAAATAAATAAATTGAAGTCAAACCGTTTTCTTTTTTTACAATATTATTATTGATAATCTAATTTAAATTGCACATCTCAATATTCTCCAGACATCCATGCTTGTCTACACAGTTTCCCTTTATTAAATAATAATTGCGTGTATCATGATAAATAATAATTGTCTCTATACATATCTTTCTTAATTATTATACATATATACTATCCATTGCGTGTATCATGAGAAATTTATATTAATAATTTCGTCTTAAGTTGGTATATATATATATATATATATATATATATATATATTAGACTACAAAAATATTATAATTTAGCGATAAATATTTGCGACAAAAAATATTCGACGTAAATTTGCGACAAAAATAAAAATTGTTGCAATTTAGCAATAATTCTTGTGACAAAAATACTTTCATGGCAAATTAGCAACAAAATAACATTCGTCGCTAAATTTATTGGAAATTAGCAATGAACATCCATATTCGTTGCTGAATTTGCGACGAATATGAAAAAACTTATTTGTCACAGATTTGCGACAAATATATTATTCGTCGTAGAATCTGCGACAAATTTAGGATTCGTTGCAAACATTAAATAAATTTTAAACTAAATTTATTTATGAGAAAAAATTCATAGATTTTGCGATGGATTTTAAAATTCGTCGCCAATTCTACGACGAATTTTGGAATTTGTTGCAGAATGACTTTTTTTTTAAACAACTAAACTTTTTGAAAACAGTTGGGATTGGGGTACCTATATAGAGAGCTCGGAATGAAACGAAACAAGTTTCTATGAGTTCCTATAAATCTCCTGATCATATAGGCAGCTCAAATATTAATTTTACGAAAGATATTGAGATCGATGATTTTTTGAATGAGAGTAGCATTTTTCAGACACTTTCATGCCAAAAAAAATCACTGACTGGGTATAATTTGTATTTGAGGAGATTTATATAATCTTGAGATTTATAGGAACTCATAGAAACTGGTTTCATCTCATTCCGAGCTCTCTAGTTACCTCAACTGGCTTTGGAAAGGTAAAATTTATATATCTAAAAAACTTATGAATTCTGGGACGAATTTTGAGAATGACGCTTCTTTTTTTTTTTTTTAATCAACTTAGCTTTCGAAGATCGTTGGGGTACCCAGAGAGTTCGGAATGCCACGAAACAAGTTCCTATGAGTTCTTATAAATCCCTTAATCATATAGGTAACTTGAAATATTAATTTTACGGAATATATTGAGATAAATAATTTTTTGAATGAGAGTAGCATTTGTTGAACACCTTCATGCAAAAAAAATTACTGGCTGGGTATAATTTGTATTTGAGGAGATTTATAAAATCTTGAGTTTTATAGAAACTCATAGAAACTGATTTCATCTCATTCCGAACTCTCTACGTACCTCAACCGGCTTCGGAAAAGTAAAGATTATATATCTTAAAAAATGGTCAATTCTGCGACGAATTTTGAAATTCATCGCAGAATGACCCATTTTTTTTTAACAACTAAATTTTTCGAAGATGGTTGAGGTACCTAGAGAATTCAGAATGACACAAAACAAGTTCCTATGGGTTCTTATAAATCCCCCAATTATATAGGTGTCCTAAAATATTAATTTTATGAAATATATTGAGATCGTTGATTTTTCGAATGAGAGTAGCATTTTTCGAACACCTTCATGCAAAAAAAAAATACTGACTGGGTATAATTTGTATTTGAGGAGATTTATAAAATCTTGAGATTTATAGGAACCCATAGAAACTAATTTCATCTCATTCTGAGCTCCCTACATACCTCAACCAGTTTCGAAAAAGTGAAGTTTATATATCTAAAGATGGTCAATTCTGCGACAAATTCTGAAATTCGTCGCAGAATCACCCCTTTTTTTTAAACAACTAAACTTTTTGAAAATGGTTGGGGTATTTAGAGAGCTCAAAATGATACGAAACAACTTTTTATAGTTTCTTATAAATCCCTTGATCATATAGGTGACTTCAAATATTAATTTTACAGAATATATTGAGATCGGTGATTCTTTGAATGAGAGTAGCATTTTTTCGACACCATCCAAAAAAAATCACCCGTTGGGTATAATTTGTATTTGAGGAGATTTATAAAATCTTGAGATATATAGGAACCCATAAAACTAGTTTCATCTCATTCCGTGCTCCCTAGGTACCTCAACTGGCTTTAGAAAGGTGAAGTTTATATATCTAAAAAAAATGGTCAATTCTGCAACGAATTCCAGAATTCGTCGCAGATTTGCGACGAATTTAGAAATTCATTGCAGATTCTGTGGTGTATTCGATAATTTGTCACAGCTCTGCGATGAATTTTGAAATTTGTCGCAAAATTGACCATTTAATTTTTTTAAAAAGTAAACTTTCTGAAGCCGGTTGACATACCTTGAGAGCTTGGAATGACATGAAACAAGTTTCTTTGGGTTACAATAATTTCGCTAATCATGAAAATGTGTTTAAAAAAGAATTTGAACAACTATATATTTTTTTTCAATTGCTAAATCAATTATGTGCATGTAAGACTTAGCAAAATTTCAATAAGAAGTTATAGTTTAACAGGTTGCACTTGTTCTGAAATATCCAAAGAAGGTTGTGGTACCTAGAGAGCTTTGAGTGAAACGAAACAAGTTCCTATGGGTTCTTATAAATCCTCTAATCATATAGGCAGCGTAAAATATTAATATTACGGAATATATTGAGATTCGTGATTTTTCTAATGAGAGTAGCATTTTTTAGACACCTTCGTACAAAAAAAAAAATCACCGAGGGGATAAAATTTGTATTTGAGGATATTTATAAAATCTTGAGATTTAAAGGAACTCATTTAAATTAGTTTCATCTTATTCCAAGCTCTCTAAGTACCTCGGCCGGCTTCGGAAAGGTGAAGTTTATATATCTAAAAAATGGTCAATTCTACGTCGAATTTCAAAATTCATCGCAGATTCTGCGACAAATTTCAAAATTTGTTGTAGATTCTGCGACGAATTCTGAAATTCGTCGAAGACTGACCCTGTTTTTTTTTTATAAAAAACTAAACTTTTCGAAAACAGTTGGGGTATCTAGAGAGCTCGGAATGATACGAAACAAATTTCTATGGGTTCTTATAAATCGTCTGATCATATAGGTGGCCTCAAATATTAATTTTATAGAATATATTGAGATCGGTGATTCTTTGAATGAGAGTAGCATTTTTAGACACGTTCGAGCAAAAAAAATTACGAGCTGGGTATAATTTGTATTTGAGGAGATTTATAAAATCTTGAGATTTATAGAAACCCATAGAAATTAGTTTCATCTCATTCCGTTCTCCCTAGGTACCTCAACTGGTTTCAGAAAGGTGAAGTTTATACATCTAAAAAATTAGTCAGATCTGTGATGAATTCCAGAATTCGTCGCAGATCTGCGACGAATTTAGAAATTCATTGCAGATTTTGCGACATATTCGATAATTTGTCACAGCTTTGCGACAAATTCTGAATTTGTTGATGAATTGACCATTTAATTTTTTAAAAAAGTAAACTTTCCGAAGTCGGTTGATATACTTAGAGGGCTCAGAATGACACGAAACAAGTTTTTTTGGATTACAATAATTTCGCTGATCATAAAAATGTGTTTAAAAAAGAATTTGAACAACTATATTTTTTTTTCAATTGCTAAATCAATTATGTGCATGTAAGACTTAGCAAAATTTCAATAAGAAGTTATAGTTTAACAGGTTGCACTTGTTCTGAAATATCCAAAGAAGGTTGTGGTACCTAGAGAGCTTGGAGTGAAACGAAATAAGTTCCTATGGGTTCTTATAAATCCTCTGATCATATAGGTAGCATAAAATATTAATATTACGGAATATATTAAGATCCGTGATTTTTTGAATGAGAGTAGCATTTTTTTGGACCTTCATGCAGGAAAAATCACCCGTTGGATAAAATTTGTATTTGAGGAGATTTATAAAATCTTGAGATTTATAGGAACCCATAGAAACTAGTTTCATCTCATTCCGAGCTCTCTAAGTACCTTAACTGGCTTCAGAAAGGTGAAATTTATATATCTAAAAAATGGTCAATTCTGCGACGAATTTCAAAATTCGTCACAGATTCTGCGACAAATTTTGAAATTCGTCGCAGAATGACCTTTTTTTTAATAAAAAACTAAACTTTTTGAAGACGGTTGGGGTCAGTGGCGTAGTTAGGATTTTCAATTGGGGGGGGGGGGCGAATTCAACAAATTAAAAAAAATAATACAACACAGAAAATGTATAAAAAAAGTTATATATGAACTTCATATGTTTTTTACAATATCACTCTTCGAGATTTCATATTTTGAAAATGCTGAATAATAGCTTCATTATCAATGGTATCAAACACATCTCGCTCAATATATGGTATCAAACAATCATTTACCATATCATCTCCCAACTGATTTTGAAGTGAGGTTTTGATTATTTTCATTGCTGAAAACACTCTCTCTACAGTTGCAGTTGCAACAGGTAATAGCAATGCTAACTTCAAAAGTAAATACACCAAAGGATACAAACGATGTTTTTTCAATTGAACCATCCTTTTAGCAAGCTGGCTAATCCCCACAACCTCAGAGAATTGATTGCTACTCCGCATATCAAAAATAAAGTTATCAAGTTGGGGCTCAAGATGCATTAACTCTATTGGGGAAAAATCGGATGGATAAAATTGAGCAAACTGAAGTAATTTTCTCTTATCATAAGCAGAGAATGAATTTGATGGATCAAGACAACTCATACACAACAACAACTCCGTGTTCACCTCGTTAAAGCGACTGTTCAACTCCTGAAGTTGCAAATCTATCACTTCATAAAACGTTTCAACACGGTAATAGTGAAGATTTGTCCTTCCTTCAATATTTCGTCGTGATCTCCCATGAAAGACGAACAAGTCTTCCATGCGCGGGGTGACTACCTCATACTTAACACAAAATAAAGAAACTTCATTCAGTAACAAATCCCAACCATCATCTTTCATAGTTTGCAATTGATGTTTGCTTGATCTTGCAAGAATCATGGCATTTACAATGTCTTGATCTTTTCTTTGTAAAGCTTGCGACAAATCATTCGTGACTCCCAAGATATTCTTCATTAAGTGCATCTGAAATATAAATTCATATTTTCTAATCAATTCCAACAGATTATTTGCTTGTGCCCTTTGCTTGTGATCTTTTCCCTCCTCTTCAACAAATAAAAGGACATCAATAATTGAAGGA
The DNA here is from genome assembly GCF_018446385.1 of Zingiber officinale. Lineage (NCBI taxonomy): Eukaryota > Viridiplantae > Streptophyta > Magnoliopsida > Zingiberales > Zingiberaceae > Zingiber > Zingiber officinale. The sequence goes on along the minus strand of NC_055997.1, from coordinate 24,757,999 downwards.
TACAAATGTATCAAACTTAACAATGTATTATAATGTGAACCCCAACGTATGCTCCCAACTTTTTTTAGTGTCATCTCTTGATTCATACCTTGTCCAGTGAAGATATCACAATTGCAAATTCCTTTAATAACTTTTTCAAATTGTTTCTCACGAAGTATATCTCTTCGCTTGCATGACGCTCCAACAATATTGTTCAATTGTGCAGCCACATCAAAAAAAGTAGAAATTCTTATATGATTTTCAACAACAGCTACAAGTGTAAGTTGCAGTTGATGAGCAAAATAATGAACATAATAAGCAGAAGGATTTTCCATCATAATTAAGCTTTTTAAGCTATTGAATTCTCCTTTCATATTGCTAGCTCCATCGTATCCTTGCCCCCGCAAATTAGATATAGATAATCTATGTTGGCACAACAAAGAATCAATAGCAGTTTTAAGTGATAAGGCAGTAGTGTCGCTTACATGTACAAGGCCTAGAAAGCGCTCAACAATATTTCCCCTTTCATCTACAAATCGTAAAGCAATGCCATTTGTTCTTTAACAGATATATCACGAGCCTCATCAACCAATATAGTAAATAATTCATCACCGAGATCTCCAAGAATAGAATTAGTGGTTAAATAAGCAATGGATCTGATAATATCTTTCTGAATATCAGGCGATGTCAATTTGAGATTTGAGGGAGCATTGTCTAGTGGAACTCTATTGATATCCTCATTATGGTCAGCAAGAAATCTTAACAATTCAAGAAAATTACCATGATTGAGTGAGTTAGTTGATTCATCATGACCACGAAATGCTAATCCTTGACGCACAAGAAATCTTATGCAATCAATTGATGCTGTCAAACAAACACGATAATCAATAGCTACTTGACTAGACTGATTGACCAAACAAGTTTCAATATGTTGTTTTTGATTCATTAAATCATAAGCCGCCATCATGCACCTGTTGTGAATGCTGCTCTGATTTCCAACATGTTCATTAAATTTTTCTTTCTTTCTCCAATTTTTAAATCCCTCAGTAACAAAAGAATCACCACCACTTTGACCACCATGATCCGCTTTGAATAAATAGCAATAAAGACAAAAAGTCGCATCTTTTGCAATGCTGTATTCTAGCCAATTAGGATGAAGACTAAACCATATAGCTCGAAATCTTCGTTTCTCTTTGGGACAAGAACGCCAAGGAAATTCATGATTTTTAGGTTGAAAAGGACCTTTTTGCAAATAGTAACGTCGAACAATCTCCCTTTCATTAACATTATACTTAAGAATGTGCTTTCTTAGCCCAGGATCACTAGGATACTCATTTGAGTCAGCATCAAGAGGAGCTGGTAGAGGAGGCGGAGGAGGAGGAGGTGGTGGAGGGGGAGATGACTTGTTTGAAGTAGGTTCATCTCGTATTTTCTTAAAATACCTCAACATTGTTATTTCACCTAATTTATCATCAACATAATATTTCAGAAACATAATCATCTAATTAATGACTATTTGTTTTCAACAATTTATATTCAAAAACAAATAATAAACGAAATTGATAGAGAGTTAATGATCCCTTGGTAGAGATATAAAGTCAAATGTTTACATTATAAAAACATATTTTTCTAATTATATGACTATCTAATTTTAATTCTTATCATAAAGATGATTCATTTTATATGCATATTATTATTATAAAATATTGGTGTAAATTATATGATAAGTCAATTCATGGAATAAATGATATGATTCAATTGATCAAATTTTTGAATGATCATTAATGACATTCCTCACATTCATATAACAAATCAAACATCAAATGTACTTATCACCTTAATATGTGTAAATATTTAACATACTTGAATAACAAACAAAAATATGAATATATGCAAAATTAACACTACATATTTTTTTCAATACTTAAATTCGTAATCGAAAGAAATCAAGTAAGAAAATTTTACCTCAATCAAAAGAAATTTATTGTGGAGCGTCGATAGCGTTGTCAGCAAACGATAGTAGCGATAGTAGCGAAGCAATGATGGCAGCGTTGGCAGCAAACGATAACGGCGTTAGCAGCGGCATGCGATGACAGGCCGACAATGACGTGGATGGCAACGGCAATGTGCGACGGAGGATTTTGAGGGCAAAATTAAGATTAGGGAAAAATAAGATTAGAATTAGGGGAGGAAGAAGAACATGGGATAAAGGAAAAAGGAAAGAGTAATGGTAGACGAAGAAGAAAATGGAAGAGGAAAAAATATAATGTTGTGTGGGAAGAAGCTTCGCCGATAGGGAAAAAAATAGTGAAAAGGGAAAAATAAAAGCTTCAGCGGCGGAGAGAAAAATCAAGAGAAAAGAGAGATAACTTTTTTGGACAAGAGAGAGAGCAATTAAAACACGCTGCAATTTTTGACTTTTGATTGGAGTTTTACATAAAAGCCCACATACTTTTAGATTTATAAATAAATGGTTTTTATTTTATTTTTAATCATATTAATTTTTTTTTACTCTAAATCTGAGGGGGTGCGATCGCATCCTCCCGCCCCATAGTAACTACGCCCCTGGTTGGGGTACCTAAAGAACTTGGAATGATACGAAACAAGTTCCTATGAGTTTTTATAAATCTCCTGATTATATAGGTGGCCTCAAATATTAATTTTATGAAATATATTAAGATCAGTGATTTTTTGAATGAGAGTAGCATTTCTCGGACACCTTCGTGAAAAAAAATCACCGGCTAGGTATAATTTGTATTTGAGGAGATTTATAAAATCTTGAGATTTATAGGAACCCATAGAAATTGGTTTCATCTCATTCCAAGCTCCCTAGGTACCTCAACCGGCTTCGGAATGGTGAAGTTTATATGCCTAAAAAAATGGTCAATTCAGCGATGAATTCTAGAATTCATCACAATTCTGCCACGAATTTTAAAATTCATTGTAGATTCTGTGACAAATTCTATAATTCACCGCAGATCTGCAACAAATTTTATAATTAGTCGTAGAATTGACCATTTATTTTTTTTTTTAAAAAATAAACTTTTCGAAGCCGATTGACATACCTAGAGGGCTCGGAATGACACGAAAAGTTTTTTTGAGTTACTATAATTTCGCCGATCATAAAACTGTGTTTAAAAATGAATTTGACCAACTATATTTTTTTTCAATTGCTAAATCAATTATGTGCATGTAAGACTTAGCAAAATTTCAATAAGAAGTTATAATTTAACAGGTTGCACTTGTTCTGAAATATCTAAAGAAGGTTGGGGTAACTGGAGAGTTTGGAATGAAACAAACTAAGTTCCTATGAGTTCTTATAAATCCCCTGATTATATAGGTGACCTCAAATATTAATTTTACGGAATATATTGAGATCGGTAATTTTTTGAACGAGAGTAGCATTTTTTGGACACCTTCATGCAAAAAAAATCACCAGCTGGGTATAATTTGCATTTGAGGAGATTTATAAAATCTTGAGATTTATAGGAACTCATAGAATCTAGTTTCATGTCATTCCAAGCTCTCTAGGTACCTCAACCAACTTCGGAAAGGTGAAGTTTATATATCTAAAAAAATGATCAATTCTGCGTCAAATTCCAGAATTTGTCACAGATCTACGACGAATTTGGCAACAAATTATTTTTTGTGGCAAAAAAACCTATCATTTTAACCCGTCAATCAATTCCTTTGCCCCTTTGCCCTAAAGTTCCTTGTGAGCGGGGGCGCGCGACGATTCCCTTCTAGGTATGCCTCTCTTCCTTCTCCAACGAGTTTACCGAAACCCATCCACCGGCGGTTGCCATTGTCCTGGCGCAAGAGGTCGCCCCTTGTGTTGGTCGCCGCGGGAGGTTGCGCCTCGCACTGGCCGCGCGCGAGATGTCGTGCCTCTCGCTGGCCACCGTGGGAGGCCACGGCCGACCGCGGGAGCTGGCCGTGCCCGACTGCGGGAGCCAGCGGCTAGCCGCGGTCGGCCGTGGGAGCCAGCGGCTAGCTGCGGCTGACTGCGGAGCCAACGGCTGGTCGTGACCGGCCGCGGGAGCCAGCGGCTGGCCATGTCGGCCGTAGGAGCCAATGACTGGCCTTGCCAGCCGCCCTTGTTCGACCCTCTCTACTCTGGCCATGGCCAAACCAGGTGAAACTTATTTGTTGATCCCAATCTTGTAATCCTATTTGTAGCGAATTGATTTGTGCTTTTTTGACTTGTATAATTGACCGCGTGATATTATTTTTGCAGGTCTATATTAGACGTTTTTGAGAGACACTCGACATCTTGGTATGCCTACACCCTTGATTTTAATTTATAATGATAGCATTAGAATACTATTTCATGTTATTTATTTTCTTTTGTATGTTGTGGTCAGGGGCGTAGCCAGGATCTAAATTTACCTGGGGCTAATCGTCGAAGTTATGCTCTTCGATTTTTCTTAGAATCAAATTTATTAATTATTATTTCATTATTAATTTTTTCAACCAACTCCCGTTCAATATAGATGACCATAGAATCTACTAAAAACTCTTCTTCCATCTTATCATGAAGAGTTGTTTCAACAAGTTTCATAACTGAAAATGCTGTTGTTGTTATAGAAATGGAAAGAATTAAAACCAGACGAATTAACCTACCAATTAAATAAATATATTAGATTTAATATATAAGTAAATAATATAATTATAATAAATAAACTATAACAAATGAGAAAAATAATAGTTGACTCGTAGAGATAATATCAAGCAGGAATATTAATAGTAGTTGACTCGTAGAGATGATATCAAAATAAAATAAACTTGCGGCAATGGTCGCACAGATATCACTGTTATTTGAGAGAAGGGATGTCGTGATTGTACTAGTTGAGTCATTGCTTAACACTTGTATCAGACATAAATATGAAATATCAAGTGAAGGATAATGCAAAAATCTCTAAGAAATATAGAGATTATACCGTTGAGAAAGGAGGTCCAAGAAAATCCATTTCAAAGATAAACAGATCTATTTGAACCCAATGAAAAAAAAAGATAAAGAGGATCGAAATTAGAATTTTTCACACCTATGGCTCTGTGGCTACGAGGAGTAGCAAGCAATGTGACAGTGTTGGTTGCTCTTGTGGTGAGTGACAAAAACGTCATGCAGGTGACACTGATAAAATGATGAAAATTTTTTGATTTAATTAAAATTCAAGCAATATAAGTGCTTGGCTTCAAATAGGAAAAAAGTTATTGAAACTTTAATAGGGAAAAAATAAAAGGAAATTAATGATGATGGGGCTATAAAGAAATTTTAGTTTTATTTTATTTTTTAAAATTGGTGGGGCTAGAGCCCACCCTAGCCCAAGGGTGGCTCCGCCCCTGGTTGTGGTGCGCTTGATACATATTGATCATTAGTGTGTTATCTATGTGTTTTTATTAATGTAATCTATTAAAAACAGACAAAATGCAGAATGAAAGAAGTTGGATGTATAACAAGAATTTGTTTGACCATTGAGGTTTAAGCGATGAGTTTATCACTGGTTTGAGGGATTTTTTTATTATAAATGTTTTTTTTTGTTAATACTATTAATTTTCTAAAATAGGATTGGTTAGACGCAATGAAAATCAATGTCAGAGTAAGTAAAAATTACTTTTTGTGCATAATTTCTTTTATGTAATCATTGATATTGTTTGTATTTTTATTTTGATGCAGGAAAATAAGGATATAGGAAGAAGATGGAGAAGACTTAGTGATGTTTGGATGATTTAGAACTTTTTATGATGCTTGGATTATATGGATATTAGATCTTTTGTGATATTTGTATTTTGATATATGATATGTTTGGATTGTAAGGATATTAGATGATGTTTGGATTTTGATGTATGAATTTTATGGATATTTTGTGATGTTTGAATTTGATGTATAAATTGTGAATTGGTTTGCGATGAAAATTTTTGGGTTTAATATGATTGCTTTGCGACGAAAATAATTTTGTTGTAAAATTTGTCGCAAATCCCGCGACAAATTTTCTTATTCGTCACAGATTATGCAACGAGTTTTAATATTCGTTGCAGATTCTGCGATGAATATGAAAATTTGTCGCAGAAGCTAACATTGTTTTTTTCGATACATTATGATAGATTTGTGACGAAAATATTTTCGTTGCCAAATTTGTTGCGGATTCTGCGACAAATTTTCGTATTCATCACAAATTTTGCAACAAATATTTGTATTCATTGCAGATTCTGTGACGAATATTCGTATTCATCGTAGATTTTTGCAACGAATCAAGAAATTCATTGCAAAAATCTATGACGAATTTGCAAATTCGTCGTAGATTGAAGTAGAATTTTTCTCTTTATTATGATTACTTTGCGATAAAAATAATTTCGTTGTAAAATTTGTCGCAGATTCTGCGATAAATTTTATATTCGTTGTAGAATCTACGATAAATTTTAATATTCATCGCAGATTTTGCGATAAATTTTCATATTCGTCACTAACTTCAGCAACAAATATAAAAGTTTGTTGCAATAATTTTCCGAGATTTGCAATAAATTTTGCGACGAATTTTATTTTCGTCTAAAATTTATGACGAATTTATTTTTTTGTCATAAATATTTAGGGACGAGTTTTCTGCGACAAAAAATATTCGTCACAAAATATTTTTGCAACGACTTTTTTTTTAAATTTGTCGTCAAATTTTATCGCAAAAAACAGTATATATATATATAGTTATGAGATCTTACCTATTTTACCCTGTACATCCTGTGAATCTCTAATTTGTTTTCAATTTTATAATTTTTTATGCTTAATACTATAATATAATTTCTAAATCTAAAAATAAAAATTTATTGGTATAATAAGAGTTAAAATAAAATAAAAATGTATTACCCTTCTGCTGGTAGTAATTTACCACGGGTGGGCAGAATATATATATATACACGAATCTAATAAAATTGGTTTGTTGTTGTATATCTCCTTTACACGCCCTACTTAATATTTTTAATATGCAAACAAAATATTCCATGATTTAGTAAGGATTGTATTTTATTATCAACTGCCATAATTGAATATAGAACCGTTTACATTGTAATAAAAAATAATTACTTTTATTCCAGCTCAAGTGTCACTCACATCTTATTTTTAGTTTATGTAAAAAGAGATAAGTATCAGGATTAATTTATAGTCAACAGTTAAATAACTAAGAATAAAAAACGTCTATCGAAAATTAATCTGAACCAGGAGTTGCATTCGTGCATGAACATGACCACTTGATAAGAAGTCATTATTGAAACTTAAAACTGTCCGTTTATTATTATTATTATTATTAATTTGGTAAATAAGAATCTTTCATACGACCTTAAATTTGGATGTACGTATCAATTAAAAGACCCCTTCAAAGCCTATACAATTTAATTATATTGCCACATGGAGTTTGTATATATTGGACAATTTTGTCGGAGATAGAGACGTAGTCTGAATTAAAATTATAAGTTAAATTAAAGTTATCTATTAAGTTGATTTGAGTTGGTAATTTCAAGTTACTAAGTAGGGAATGCAAAGCTGTTTGGGATGATTGAGTTGATTAGAAAATTGGGCTACCTTGTATATCCGAGTATATACTCTCGAGTACAGAGTCCAAGTGCAGACTCTTGACTTCCCGAGTGTAGACTCCCGACTCCCGAATGCAGACTCCCAACTGGAGAGTATGAGTTGCAGAAGACTACAGAGCCTGAATTGCAGACTCCCGACTCTCGAGTGCATACTCTTGATTGGAGAGGCCGAGTTGCAGAAAAGAAGATGTCGAGGCATGCTTTCAAGCAATTTTCTTAAAACAGATTCATCCTCCTCTGGCAACGCTTTGAAGTTATGATGGACGTCTATTTTCTAGAATATAACGATAGAATCACATACATAACCAAACATTGGTTGTTCATGGTAAATTGAGAAAATATTGGATTGCTATCACGAACAAACCACTGAGTGGAAATGAACAGTGTAGGAAAATTTTGTGGGAATGAACGTAGAGGAAAATCTTTCCTATTATCTCTATAAATCTTGCTCTTGGTCAAAACCTCCTTATATAGGAGTTTAGACTCTTACAGTATTGAATGGTAGAATTAGAGCCATTGATTTCCAATTAATCCATCCATGATGGCAAAAAGGCGAATACGCTCGCCCCCAGCGCCCCGGCCAACCCATCCTAGGGCCAACACGGAGGAGGTAAATCACGGGCGGCTACTAGCCTTTGGAATAGTGACTAGCACATAAGGGAGACATTTACCTCAGCTTTGCCGAGATTCGAACCCCAGACCTTATAATGGCAACACCTAATGCGCTAACCACTAGACCCATCCGATGAGACTTCCAATTAATCCATCCAGATTAAATGTCTAGAGGTTATATATTCTTCATTAATCATCGATTAACACATCTGTTAAATTTTAGCAACAAGCAAAAATATTCAAGTGGCAAAATGTTGGTTCATTCGCTTGGATAAATTTTTCCCTGGCCTATCTGACATTCGACGTGCACAGGTCGTACTCGCATATGAGTCGACTTGGTTCAGTGCAATCCGAGCCTTGAATTTGCATCCCTTGCACACCTACACGTAAGAGAGAGAGACTCTCCCCATGCATATGTTCATATCATCAATGCATGTACAACAATGTAAACTAACCATAGTGTCTTGAAACTTACAATGTGTAACTAAACTCATACACAAAGGAGTCTCCTTTCTCCTTTTCCATTCAAATGTTTCCAACAATCTCCCACATGAATGAAAAACAAGGTACGTGATAGTATTCATCAGTTGAGTCCAGTATAGGACAGGTAGATTTTACCGTTTCAACATTCCCTTGTGAAGATCTGTTTACTTATTAGCTGATAGTAGACATGATACCCTTGAACTATTCTGTCATTTGTGTAAACATTGACATATCTCACTCAAGACTCTTCTTGATACAACTCAATTCTCATGAATGTGTTCGTTCTTGGCTATGAACACGCCTGATTCTATAATAAGTATTAAGAATTATACCTTCAATTCTTTTCGAAGTAGCTCTGCTTTTTTCTCACATAGATGATCTCTCAAGAATATTCCATATTACTCTACTGGATCATTAAAAGCAATATGCTTTAACCTCCATCCTTCACTGATCTATTGGGTCGTTTCCCATAGTGAGTAACTTTATCGACGCAGTTAGGTTGCCCCTATGAACCTAGTTCTTGTGATATCTAGTTTGCGTAGGTTGGGTTTCCTTTGCATTAATATTTCTCATCAACATCAAGACCATCTCTCATGATGATCTTGCAACTAACTCTCTGTTTAATTCTTTAGTTAACTGATTTATTAGGTTATCCTTTGACTTCACATAACCAACAGTGATAACTTTTGTTGGGAGTAGTTGTCTAATAATATTATGTTTATGACATATATATGTCTAAGCTTACTGTTATACAGATGACTCCGTGCCTGACTAATTGCTGATTGACTATCACAATGTATAAAAATTGCCGACACCAATTTTAGTCATCTTGGAACATCTTTTAAAAATTGTCATAGTCATTCAACCTCTTCACCATATTTGTTAAGAGCTACAAGCTTAGATTCCATCGTGAATTTTATTATTATAGTTTACTTATAAGATTTCCATGAAATGATTGTACTTCCAAAAGTGAATATATATCCACTGGTAGATTTTGAGTCTTTCATGTCAGATATTTAATTAGTATCGTTGAATCCTTCGATCACAGTAGGATATTTCGTATAGTTTGATGTGCGCCGATTATATATATATTTAGACATTCATTGACACACATTTTACATGCATTTCTAGTATTTGATTTGCACTATTGCAATCCATTCTATCATTTTATCATCATGCTACTTGTTTTGTTCATAGGTTTGCTCCTTTTTGCATTTTCATTAACAGGGCGCGATAAGGAGCGAAATTGGATAAAGAATGCAAGATGAAGCTTTCTTGTAATTTAGCATGGGTAGGTCGTGCCATTCACCTCAGCAGGGCACACGGCTCGACCATGCCAAAAGACACAACCGTGCCTTCCCTCTCAACCGGGCACACGGAGGGCCATGCCAAATGGCATGGTCGTGCCCCTCTTGACTAGTGGGGTACACAGCTCGGTCATGCCTTTTTAGCAAGGTCGCGGCCCCTTTTATGCCGTCTACACATTCCGACCGTGCCAAAAGGCACAACTGTGTGCTTCTAGGGACGAGGTCACACGACCTCGACCCATAAAAGGGGAACTCCTCCCCTTTTCTTGGGGAGGAAGTTTTCTCCCTTGGGAGAGGACATTTTAGGCAGCCATCATCATCTTCTTGCCACTTTTGGGATGATCCGAAGTAATTCTTGTTATCCTCCTATCTCTGTTGCGAAGGATTGGTTCTTGAAGACTATGTTCTCCCATCGACTAAGCATCTCTTCTCTTTTCTTATTGATTCGAGTTATAGAATACTTTCTTTTATGTCTTTTAGTCTTATTCCTTTGTATATTGAGTAGATTCTAATAGTTCTACGACAAAGGGAGTAGTTGTAATGTGAATTTGATGTAAACTATATGGATATGCTTATTTCTATGAGATGCTTATACTTTGTTTTCGTTTGATTGAATGCATGTGTGCACTCTTGTTGTTTATATGTGTTGTTTAGTTGAATATATATATATATATATATATATATTAGTCACCACATAGTGGGGATACTCTGTATGATTAGGGGTCCCTTGGTGATAGAGGGTAATCATTAAACCAGACATCTTGAGGATTCCCTTGAAATAGAGGCCAAATCCATACAAAGGAGACTCTAATTAGTACTTAATGGGTTTTCCCAAATTCAGTGCTAAGAGGTGATTAGAGTAATTTAGATTGTATGACCAGGAGTCCCTTGGTGACAAAGGATAACCCTTTAACAGGGTCTTCTATGTTACGCTTCTCTACTTAGTGGTATCGAATGTCAATGGGGATAACACTCTGGTGAGACCGTCATGGGATAGCATTGGTATTTATTTAAGTTCCCTATCAAGCATAAACATAGAGGATAAGGGGCAATCCATATTACCTTAAGGAATATCAAAATGGAACTAATATCCTAGAACTACCTTCCAAAGATAACTTTCCTCAACAACTCTCTCTCTCTCTCTCTCTAGCTCTCGCTTTCCCGCTAGTTCTCAAACCTTCAACAATCTGATATTCTAGATAATTCTATTTGCAACATCTCTAGTGGTTACTCGCCAGTCCCTAAGGATTGATATCTTTATTACTTAGCAATAATTCCATGCATTTACATATGGTCAATGAGTCTTTGACACCATTGCCAAGACTGGTTTTGAGTAATATTAGATGATTAGCATTTGAATTAGTCTAGGCATCTTTTCTTTCTTTTTATTTAATATTTTCTACACTTTCCTCCCTTAATTTATGCACTTAGATTTCTGTATTTTATTTTTCATAACAAAAACTGATTTCACTTATGCACCTTTTATGCGAAGATCGATAACTACAAGGAATTTGTTACTGATCGATCTTGAGATTAATAGAACTTTCTGAAGGAGGAGAAACCTATAGAGGCAAGCACAAGAAGAGCAAGTTTAGAGAGTCATGGTGGATAAACTTTTGAAAGATTACACCACACCATATGCTAGAGGGATCAGATCTAACATTACTAGGCCGATAGTTGAGGCTAATAATTTCGAGATTAAATCAACATTCATCTCCATGGTACAACATAAATAGTGTAGGGGAGGACTAATAAAGATCTGAATCAACATCCAAAAACTTTCTATGAGATATGCATCACAATGAAGATAAATGAGGTTCCTCTCCATGCCATAAGATTACTATTGTTTGAATTTTCTCTCAGAGATAGAACTAAGGTATGGATGAATTCTCTACCTGCAAATAATATCACTTCATGGGAGCAATGCAAGTAAATATTTTTATAAAAGTTCTTCGCTTTAAGTAAGGTGACTCATATAATGAATTTGATTATTAGCTTCCGACAGAATGAAAGAAAATCCTTATATGAAGCATGAGACAATTGATGTGCATAGATTATATACATTTTTAATCATGTTTTGATGCACATCTACTTGTATTTCATTAGCATAATCTATGTTTATTGCACCCTATTTTATTATAATATCAAACTTCCATTCTAGTCTGTTAAGAGATCTGCTCTTTGCTTGTTTTGATTGATAGGATGCGATTTAGAGCAAAAATAGAGCTTAAATGAAGTTTAGAGCTTCCAGAGTGTCTGGGTCATGTGTAACTCACACGGGCATGCAAAAACTAAGTATTTCCATGTTCTGGCCGCGTGGAAGCCGTGTGGAGGCCGTGTGGAATCCACACGGTCGTGTGGAATTTTCAGCACTACAGATTGAAACTAAAATGATCATAACTTTGTGCTTAATTGGAGTTACAGGTTATTCTTTATATCAAAATATAGATAACATCAAGATCTATAACTTTGATGAAGACTTTAACTAGAGAAAACCCCATCTTGATGGTATAAAAGACATTGCAATGAGATATTGCCATGCGGAGCCATGCCAAGGGCCATGCAAGGGGTGTGTGAGATCCACACGGCCGTGCAACACTTCCAGAAAGTAAGCAGTGGTTGGCCGTGTGAGTCACACGACCGTGCAACATTTCCAAAGGTCAAAAAGAGCTAGGTCGTATGAGCCACACGGTAGTGTATCCTATTCAGAACTAAAGCAGAACATGGCCGTGTGAGCCACATGGCCGTGCCACCCTGGCTGAGAGCAAGAAGAAGTGTTGGATCGAAAAGCGTTAGAGGGGGGGGGGGGTGAATAGCGCTCGTGGCTTTCACTTGTCGTATTCGAAAACGTACGAGTAAAGAAACAGAATAAGAAAACAACGCACACAAAAAGACCCAAGTATTTTTACTTAGTTCGGAGCCATGGACAACTCCTACTCCAAGGCCCACGCTCGTTGAGCGTTTACTTTGGGCAATAACTATATCGTGCAAAAAGGTTACAAGAGTATTACAATTTAACAGTATTGAAACAGCTATAGCGACAACAAGAATTGAAGATTCACATCTTCGGGTCGTTGGGGACTCATTTAGCTCAGCCGGATTGTCTCGTTAGCAGTGCACAACTGTAACGACCCGATTTTCCCTATTTCGAGTTCCAAATGCTCATAAAAATATTTGGAAATGCTTTTAAAATATACTAGAGATTTTTAGAAATTTTTAGAGTATTTTTACGTAATTTTTGGAGGTCGTTTAGTATGGTTACAAAAAAAAGAAATTTTGACAAAAACTATTGAAGATGAGGTTCGAACCCACGACCTCGGGTCGGACTGACCCCAGCAAAACCGGCCCAACCAGCCGAGCTATGCTCGTTTAGTTAATCCATTATGGAGAGAAATAAATTTAAGTTATAGAAAAGGGCAGAAATAAACCTAGGTTTTAAAGGGGTAATTTTCTTCCCGAGCCCTAAATTCTATTCCTTCTCCTCTTCGGGTGTGTCAGCGTCACTGGTCCCGGGTGGAAACGCAGCAACTTTGGAGCTTCTCTCCGGCGGCCGGCGAAGGCTTCTTCCGGCGAACCTTGCGGACCCGAGTTCCTCCCGTCGAAGAGAGCCCGCGGACACAGAAAAAGCGCCGAGATTTGAGCTCATCCGAACCCTAGACCTCCTTCCCCTTCTTGGTTGTAAGTCCTAGCAATCAAGGGTAAGTACTACTCACCTGCAGTGGGATTGTTTCGGAATTTCCTATTCTTTTAGTTCCGAATTTTTCTGTGAAGGTAGTGGAATTAGGGTTTGCTGCCATGTGTTGCTTGTTTGGTTTCCTCGCTTGTTGAGATGCCATTCTCGGATTTTGCTATTGTACAGAAACATATGCTCAATTCTGTTAAGATTGGCTGTACCAAGTTGATAAACTAGAGTTGCTGAGTAGTTCGGGTTGTGCACGAGGGATGTGCTGTGCAGTTCGGTTTGGGTGTGTTTGATTTGGTTTTGGAGATTTAGAAATCCTCACAATGAGGTGAAGTTCTTCTTTTAAAGTAAGACTAAGGTCTTTAGTATAGATTTGGTTTCGGATTTTGTAATGCAAGTGATTTCCTGGACAGATTCGTAGCAGATGAGAAAAAATGGATTTCTCATTGGGTTGTATTCTAGTTTTCTACCATATATGATAGTTCCTAGATTAGTTCTTGCAAGCATTAGTAGACAATCTAAGTTCTGCATTTTATTATAGTTTCCTTCCTTGCTTCTAGGTCATGTTGTACCGGATCGAGGTTGATTCAATTAGTTTTCTTTTGCTCTATTCGGTAGCATGATTAGTAAGATCAAATGAGTCTTCCTTTGCTCCACTTTGTAGCATGATTAGTAAGATTAGATTAGCTTTCTTTTGCTCTTATCACGACATGTTTAGAAAGTTCAAATTAGCTTGCTTTTGCTTCATTTTATAACATGTTTAGAAAGTTCAGAATTTGCTTTCTTTTGCTTTATTTTATAGCATGTTTAGAAAGTTCAGAAGTTGCTCTCTTTTGCTCTATTTTAAAACATGCCTAGAGAGTTTAGATTTGCCTTCCCCTTGCTTTATTTTATATCATACTTAGAGAGTTCAGATTTGCTTTCCTTTGTGTTATTTTTATATAGCATGCTTGGTTAGTTGTAATCCTATACTTGTTAGATATATCTATAGGATTCTAATAGGCTCCAATAAAGGATTATAAGAAGCATGAGTAAAGAAAAAGACTAAAGTCTAGTTAAAAAGAGATAACAAGTAAATTTACGTAAGAGGCTAGTAGTACCCGACTTCCAAGGTTGTCGTTAAATAAATCCAGGTGACTAATTCCAAGGTCTTGGACCTAGTAAGACCAAGGTCTTTACCTCATAGGACTAGAGGCTCGCTACCTCAGTCACTATTAGAGAGCGTGCAAAACAAAGATGGTACTAAGCCTAGGCCCAAAGAAAAGAAAAGAAAAGAAAAGAAGAACAAGAAGAAGAAAGTGAAAGAGAAATTAAAAGATTAATTTATATTATAAGGATATAAGAAAATGAAACAAGTTTATGCTTAGAATTAATAAAAGTTTAGTTCTTTAATTCTAAGCCTACAGTAGTAGTTTCATTATTTTCCTGTCAGTTAGTGAGCATGTTTAGTATTCAGTTTTATTTCTGTATACCATGAGTACATGCAACTTTGCTTTAGCATTACAGTTTCAGTATTATTGCATTACTTTTATGCACTTCGAAGTTTTTGTGAGATAGATTAGTACTTACTAAGCGTTTTCACTTATAGTTTTGTTTTCTTTCCTCCTACTGCAAATAAAGGAAAAGCTAAGATATGAAGGGAGACGTCAGGGTGGTGGTGATGATGAAGGTGTGTGGTGACTGGACTGTGGAGAGATCCAGAAGTAGCTGGCAAAATTGTCAAGACTTCCTTTTAGTTCTCTTTTAAAGTTATATTAAATTTGGGATTGTAGTTGAGTTTATTTCCGCATGTCTAATTAGTCTCTTTTATTATTTGTGGAGTGCTGTAGTCGTTGCTATTGCTAGAGTAGTTTCTTGGGTTTTATTGTGATTATTATACTGCGTGGTTGATTGATATGTGTTCCAGCCGCTTGTGGCTGAGTATATATTGCATGTATTGTCAAATATGGTAACCGGTACAGGGGAGACTCTGCCGAAATTTTTCGGTAGGGTTTCCATGTGATTTTTTAATCATACCGATTAAGTAGAGTTAGTAGTTAAGTAACGGTCATCCTTAGAGAGTAGTATAGTATAGTAAGAAGGGTGGTCGTTACAGTTGGTATCAGAGCAGTGTTCCATTCTCCAGCATCACACACACACATCAGCATCATCCTTGTCGTCTTCAAGTAAGAAAGTATTTAATTTCTTTCTTTAGTGCTTTCCTTTATTACTAATTGCAGTATAAAGTAATTGCTTATAAGTGCTTAAGTCAGATAAGAGTTTTTGCTGTTTTCTTTATTCCTGTATAAATGTGTATGTTAGAAAGGATAGAGAAAATATCAAGTCTTTTTCTTTGCATGACTAGATGGCAAGAAGAGGACGTCCCCGTACCATTCGTGCTGAGGACCAAGCTCAAGAGAACGAAGTTCCCAGAGCAACTGAGCCCAATCTTTCTGAAGTGGTTGCTCAGCTCCAGAGACAAGTAGCAGAGCAGCAGCAAGTGATTGCCAATCTGATGGCGAACCAGCAAGCAGTTCCTCCCCCTCCTCCAGCTGTCACTGCAGAGAATCTAGTGGTAACTGAGACTCCACCAGCTGCCCTGGGAGCCGTCACAACACCTCAGAGACCAGAAGCTTATCTTATACAGTGGCTGAAGCTGAAACCAGAGAGCTTCTCAGGCATGACTGAGCCCTGGGATGCCCAAGCTTGGTTTAAAACACTAGAGAGCACTATGGAGCTTCTTGACTGGCCAGAAGTTGAGAAGGTCAAGTGTGCCTCTTTCTGCCTGTCTGGAGATACTCGTATGTGGTGGGAGAGGATAAAGACCAAGAGAGCGGCTGATCAGATGAGCTGGGCTGATTTTCAGTCAGAGTTTTATGAAGAGTTCTTCCACCTGCAGATCACCAACAAGCACTACGAGGAGTTTATAGAGTTCAAACAAGGTGACCTGTCAGTGGAGGAAGCAGCCAAGAAGTTCAACAGACTAGCTCGTCTCTGCCCAGAGCTAGTAAGTACAGAGAAGGAGCGAGTGAGGCTGATGCTCAGAATGTTGTGTAACACCCACTAAGCTTTTAAGAATAAATATGAGAATGATGAATTTGCCTTAGAAAAATAATAAGAAGTGAGTTGAAGTAAAAATAAATAAAATGAAATAAAAAGAAGTGATGGTCAAGGATTGATCTGTCTGTCTGGAGATACTCGTATGTGGTGGGAGAGGATAAAGACCAAGAGAGCGGCTGATCAGATGAGCGGGGCTGATTTTCAGTCAGAGTTTTATGAAGAGTTCTTCCACCTGCAGATCACCAACAAGCACTACGAGGAGTTTATAGAGTTCAAACAAGGTGACCTGTCAGTGGAGGAAGCAGCCAAGAAGTTCAACAGACTAGCTCGTCTCTGCCCAGAGCTAGTAAGTACAGAGAAGGAGCGAGTGAGGCTGATGCTCAGAATGCTGTGTAACACCCACTAAGCTTTTAAGAATAAATATGAGAATGATGAATTTGCCTTAGAAAAATAATAAGAAGTGAGTTGAAGTAAAAATAAATAAAATGAAATAAAAAGAAGTGATGGTCAAGGATTGAACCTTGAACCTCTTATATTACAGTTCATAGAATTAATTAGTAGAAACCAATTGGGATAGAGAGAAGATATTGATAGCAAAGGAGGGAAACTCATGATAAAGGTGAGAATAAAAGATACCCAAAAGAAAACAAGAAAAGAGCAAGAGAAAGGCAACTTGCCTTCCTCCCTTTCTCTCCCTCTTCCTCTTTGATGTTGCCGAAATCTTAAAGAGGAGTTAAGGGGATTCATTCCCCCTTATTTTATCATGAATGGTGAGAATAAATGGAAAATAAAATAAATAAAATAAAAATAGAAAAAAAAATCTAAGGGAGAAGGAAAGCAAAAATCAAGTTTGCTACCTCTTCTCCCTTAACATAAAAGGGAGCAAGAAAAGAGAAAATTATTTTTCTCTCATTTTCTCTCACTCATCCTCTCCCTCACCGAAACCACAGTCCCCTCTCCTCCACCTTCAGCCCCAAAGCCAAATTTTTTCCCTAAGAAAAGCCTAAGATACAAGGAGGACTTAGCAAAGGAATCAAGGGAAAGGAACTAGAAGAAGAGGCTACTTCTTCTTCACCATACCTTAGATCCACAAGAGAAAAAGGATGTAAGCTTCCCTTCACCTGTGGTACAAGGCTTTTATGTGTTTTTCAGATTTTATGAGGATCTTAAAACCTAGAAACAAGTTTGAGAAAATTTGGCTAAGAAGAGCTTTCAAAAAAAATCTAGTGATGTTTAACTAGTCTTCACTACATGATAGATTTTCTATGCCATGGAAAAGGGTTCTTCTTCATGTTTTTATACCTATATGATGCTTGATCAGAGAAGTACTTAACCCTAGAATTTCGGCCAAAAATATTTTTAAGAGGCTAGGGAAATTTATTGTTTTACCCAACTAGTACAAGGTTCTCCCTATGAAATATTAAGGATCATGTATTAGTTTTCTTGCTTAGAAGATAGTTGAAACTAAAAGAAAACCCACTCATATGTTTCGGCCAAGAAAGGGTTTAGGGTTAGGAAGACCCTTAAATTTAAATAAACATGCTCATGTGATAGAATACAAATATCTTAAAAGAGTTGTATGTCTTCATGAACTCTTTCTTAGGGTTTTCGGCCATGATGAGATGGATAGCTTAGAAAAGCTTAAACAAAACTTTAATAAGCTCAAGACCTCTGTGATGTTTAGATATGAAAGTTGTCTAATGCCCTCATGCTTAATTAGGGTGTAGAAAAATTTGTTATATGACATATGACATGTATGATCACAAGAGTCCAAGTTTGTTCATGAACCAAATTTATATATATGTTTCTTAGTAAATTTTACCATGAAATTTACTTAGGTTTTTCATGCTTTAGGCCACTTAAAAACCTAGCTAAAGAATGGTAGGTTTCGGCCATGAGAAAAAAATAAAAGAAAAAGAGAAAAAGAAACCTAGAAAGCCTAAGACACAATTCATATGTATGCTCATTATGCTTGTCTTTACACATGCTATGAAACTTGTATGACTTCATATGTTTTTATGTTACTTGAAGCAAGTTTAAACACTGATGAGTTTCTGCCAAGTAGGATTTAAATGACCTAGAGGCCCTAGAATTTAAACCAAAGGTGTTAAAATGCTTCTTATGAAAATATGATAACCTATTGATTGTGTCACATGCTTGTATGATTTTTCCATGACCTAAATGGACCATTGTAAGTCTCGGCCATGAAGGTTTAGATGCCCTAGAAACCCTAGGACTTAAATTAAATATGCTCATGTCACTCTACATGAAATATGATAAGTAGAAAGCCAAGGTTCAATTGCTATATGTTGTTTTATGACCTAAAATGATGCTAGGGTATGTTTCGGCCATAACTATTGGATGATGCCTTGTATGAATTTATACATAATGTTAGTCCAAGTTCACATGCTTGTATGCTTGTTTGTAGCCCTAATGAGAACTTGTTAAATTTCGGCCATGACATATGTTAAGGGCTTAAAGAACTTAGGAACTAATTCAAATGTGTCAAATGTGTTTACCTTGTTCGTTGGTAAAAATGTTATAAATATGATTTAAAGTTGTCCATGTTTTTATGTCATATGGAACCTTATTTCACACCTTAAGGTTTCGGCCATATGAAATTAGGGACTTGAGGAACTTAGAAACTAAGTTAATCATGTTTATAATGCTTCCTATGAAAATGTTATGTTGATAATTTAGGTGCCACATGCTTGGATGTTGTGTTTAACCTAAATTGAGCTTTAAAGGGTTTCGGCCACAAGGGTTTAGGAAGCTTAAAGAACCAAGATAAATATGATACCATGTTTCCTATGATAGGATAATCACAAGATACACCCTTATGCTTAATATGTATGCTTGTGATTTATGACTTATGATATGATATGCATGCTTTTATGATATGATATGCTTTGTGCTTAAATTATGCATGCTTATGTTATGATATGTGGTTAAATTATGCATGCTTGATGCTATGTTTAGTGCTTAAAATATGCATGCTTTCATGATATGATATGTGGTTAAATTATGCATGCTTGATGATATGCTTTATGCTTAAGATATGCATGTTTTTATGATCTATGCCTAAGTGATGCATATTGATATGACATGATGTATGCCTAAGTGATGCATACCTTCATGATATGATGTATGCCTAAGTGATGCATACCTTTATGACATGATGTATGCCTAAGTGATGCATACCTTTATGATATGATGTATGCCTAAGTGATGCATACTTTTATGACATGATGTATGCCTAAGTGATGCATATTTTTATGATATGATGTGTGCCTAAGTGATGCATGCTTTTATGATACATGATATGTATGACATGTACTTTACTTTATATGTGAGTGGCTTGTACCAAGGGTGGGCTCCATAAGCGCCCCGGGGACTAAGGACCTCGTTAGGGATGGGCTCCTAAGTGCCCCTAGGACTAAGGGCCTAGTATGTTTGCCTCGTAGGGTTCAAGACTTGCTACCTTGGACCTACAAGGTTGCGCGCAATATGTAAGTGGTACATAGCCGGGATCTCCCTTATGTTGAGATTATTTTCAAGTATATATGTAAAAGAAAATGGTTTTAAAGATCATGAGACATACACATGTTTTGCGGATACATGTTTTCCAAAATCATATTGCATACACCTTATGATTATGCTACGTTTCATGTTATGCTCTGGATTATGATATGCCATGATAAGGTATGATTACGTTATGTTCATGCTATACCTTATAGACATGTTTCGGCCATTGATTTGTTGATGCTTGATATATAGATTTCGGCCATGGATATGATGATGCCTTGATGTACATGTTTCGGCCATAGTATGATGCTTTGATATACATGTTTCGGCCATGCTTTGATATACCATGATACTTGTTGTTATGCCATGTCTAGCTATGTTTTATGCAATGCACTATGTATATGTTTCGGCCATGGTGATGCTTGATATGTTATGACTAGTTATGATTATATTATGATGCATGATATGCTTGAATAGAATGCTATGTTATGCCATGATTAGTTTAGATTATGACTTGTTGATGCATTCTTGATTATGTGCTGATTGTTGGTTTTAGTGAGTAGGAAAGGAACTTACTGAGCCATGAGTGCTCATAGCTTACTTTCCTTGTACCACAGATAAAGGAAAAAGCTGGATGAGTTAGAGGAGCAGCAGGAGGGGCAACGAAGATGTGTGTGGCAGTGGCTAGGCAACCAAATAAATAAGAACCTGCTTAAAGTTTCTTTAAAGAACTATGCATTGATATTTTATGACTTGTGATACCTAAACATGTGTGGCTTGACATTATGGTTCCACTGGATTTGATGTTATGATTTTGATGCCATGTGATAGTATAGTTCAAAAGAAATTTAAAAGAAAAGTTTTTAATAAAACTATGAAAAATTATTTTAAGTCTTCCGCTGTTTTAAAAGAAAAAAATTTACACGTAGAGTATCGTAGCCCCGTCCCTTAGGGTAGCAGGGAGGGCGGGCGTTACATGCTGAGACCCCATATAGCACTGAATGTGAGCAGTGGAGCTCATCGACCCCAGACTGGTGAAGAGTTGATCAGTAGAGCATTAATTGCTGAACACTACCTGAACAACATCAAGGCACAACGAGCGCAACATAAGCCAGTGAAGACAGAGGACAAGACAGCAGGAAGCCAGAAATCACAGTCAAGTAAACAGAACTGGAAAGGCAAAGGTAAAAGGAAGCAGTGGAACACAGGAGGTAGCCAGAAGGGAGGACCAGCAAACAAGCAGACCAAGTTTCCTCCCTGTCCCAAATGTGGGAGAACACATCCAGGAGCCTGTCTTTTGGGTAAGACTGGATGTTACTCCTGTGGTCAGGAAGGACACATGGCTAAGGAATGTCCTAATAAATTCAAAGCACCTCAGCCACAACCATTGCAATATGGAGGCCAACCTGCATAATTGCATCACATGGAAGCAGCATTGGAGGGACCCTATATCAGTCAAGGAAGGTTAGAAGCTCCATCAGTTCCAGCCTTTGATGGTGCCAGAGTATTCTCCCTCACCAAAGAAGAAGCTGCTAGTGCCTCCACGGTCGTAACAGGTCAAATAGTTATTTTCCAGCACATAGCTACTGTACTATTTGACACTGGGGCGACCCATTCTTTTGTATCGATACCTTTTGCCAGTAGTTTACAGGTGCCTACAAAGAGTATGAACTCCAAGTTCCTGACGACCCTACCTTCTGGGGAAGTCATGGAATCCAATCAGTGGCTCCGAGCCGTACTGGTCAGAATTACAGACCGAGAGCTATATGTAAATCTGATAGTTCTCGCCATGCAGGATTTCGATATCATTTTTGGTATGGATTTCCTCAGCAAGTACAGTGCTTCAGTGGACTGCCGCAGAAGGAAGGTGATTTTTAGTCCAGAAGGTGAACCAACTTTTGAGTTCACAGGAGTGCCAAGGAAGAAGACCCATAAACTTCTCTCATCTCTAGCAGCTCACCAGATGTTAGCTAAAGGGTGTGCAGGTTTTCTTGCATACATAGTAAAGGCAGAAGAGCAGAAGGGACTCAAGCAGGAGGAGGTCCGGGTAGTATGCGAGCATCCAGAAGTATTTCCAGAAGAGCTACCTGGACTACCTCCCAAAAGGGAGGTGGAATTTGAGATTGAATTGGTTCCTGGAACCAGTCCAATTTCAAAAGCCCCGTATCGCATGTCTCCAGCAGAGCTGAAGGAGTTACAAGAACAACTACAGGAGTTACTTGACAAAGACTTCATTCGCCCCAGTCACTCACCTTGGGGAGCTCCTGTGTTGTTTGTCAAGAAGAAAGATGGATCAATGTGGATGTGCATAGACTACATTGCTTTGAACCA
Organism: Zingiber officinale; assembly: GCF_018446385.1. NCBI lineage: Eukaryota > Viridiplantae > Streptophyta > Magnoliopsida > Zingiberales > Zingiberaceae > Zingiber > Zingiber officinale. The sequence goes on along the minus strand of NC_055997.1, from coordinate 24,735,460 downwards.
AGTGACAATCAAGAACAAGTACCCCCTTCCCAGGATCGATGACTTATTTGATCAGTTAAGAGGAGCAACAGTGTTCTCAAAGATAGACCTGCACTCTGGGTACTATCAGCTGAAGGTGAAAGAAGGAGATATACCCAGAACGGCGTTTAGGACCAGATGTGGACACTACGAGTTTGTGGTCATGCCTTTTGGAGTGACTAATGCACCTGCGGTCTTCATGGACTTAATGAACAGAGTGTTCAGAGAATATCTTGACAAATTTGTCATCGTATTCATCGACGACATTCTGGTCTATTCAAGGACCCCAGAGGAGCATGACACGCACTTGAGGATGGTACTGCAGACTCTTCAGCAAAAGCAGCTTTATGCTAAATTCTCAAAGTGCGAGTTCTGGTTAAATCAGGTGGCGTTTTTAGGTCACATTATTTCTAAAGAAGGTATTCAAGTGGATCCAGCCAAAGTGGAAGCGGTCAACAACTGGAGTAGACCCAAGAATGTCAGAGAGATCAGAAGCTTCCTTGGTTTAGCTGGGTACTACAGGAAGTTCATGGAGGACTTTTCCAGGATAGCCTCTCCACTAATAGCCCTCACCAGAAAGAACAAGAGATTCGAATGGTCAGATAAATGTGAGCAGAGTTTCCAAGAGCTAAAGAAGAGATTGATCAGTGCTCCTATTCTGACTGTTCCACAGAGTGACAAGAGTTTCGACATCTACAGTGATGCTTCCAAGATGGGCTTATGAGCTGTACTCATGCAAGAAGGAAAAGTCATAGCTTATGCTTCCAGACAACTCAAAGATTATGAGAAGAACTACCCTTCTCATGATCTTGAGCTGGCAGCTGTGGTTTTTGCACTTAAACTCTGGCGACATTATTTGTATGGAGTTCAGTGTAGAATCTTCACAGATCATCAGAGTCTTAAGTACTTCTTCACTCAGAAGGACTTAAACATGAGATAGCGCAGGTGGCTGGAGTTGGTCAACGATTACGACTGTGAAATCCTCTACCACCCAGGCAAAGCTAACAAAGTGGCAGATGCACTCAGCAGAAAATCCAGTGTATCCCTGATGTCTTTGTCATCATTAGTCCTGCCACTGCAGAAGGAGTTGTCGGATTTTGGACTTGAAATTATTGAAGGGCAACTCTCTACAATGACCTTAGAGTCCACATTGCTTGAGGAGATACAGAGAAAGCAAAGTGATGATCTAGACATCCAGAAAATCAAGCAAGGGTTACAGAAAGAAGACAAATCAGAGTTTCGAGTAACAGACAATAGGATTCTTTATCAGGGGAGTCGCATTTGCGTGCCCAATGATGAAGAACTGAGGAAGAAAATCTTAGAAGAAGCTCACAGCACACCATACTCCATGCATCTTGGTTCTTCCAAGATGTACCAAGATGTGAAACAGAGGTTCTGGTGGTCAGGACTTAAAAGAGACGTTGCTAAATATGTCAGTACCTGCTTGACATGCCAGAGGGTCAAAGCAGAACACCAGAGGCCAGGAGGAGTTCTTCAGCCTCTTCTAATACCAGAATGGAAATGGGAAGATATATCCATGGACTTCATAACAGGTCTTCCAAGAACCACCAATGGATATGATGCGATATGGGTAATAGTAGACCGATTGACCAAGTCTGCTCACTTCCTAGCCATCAAGGTGTCCCACTCTATAGAGCAGTTGACCCAGCTATATGTTAAAGAGGTAGTCAGACTTCATGGAGTTCCTAAATCTATCATTTCTGATAGAGATGGGCGCTTCACCTTACACTTTTGGGAGTGTGTTCAGAATGTACTAGGCACCAAACTCAAGTTCAGCACAGCTTTCCATCCACAGACTGATGGACAGACAGAGCGAGTGAATTAGATTTTAGAAGATATGCTCAGAGCTTGTGCGCTGGATTTCAAGGGAAGTTGGTGTAAGTATTTGTGCTTAGCTGAATTCGCCTACAACAATAGCTATCAGGCCACCATCAAGATGGCACCTTATGAGACACTATATGGCAGGAAATGCAGATCACCCATATGCTGGCAAGAAGCATGAGAGAGAAAAGAAATGGAAGTAGAGCTGGGTATTCAGACAGAGCTGATAGACGAGACCACTCAGGCGATCCAGAAAATCAGACAGAGAATTGAGACTGCCCAGAGCAGACAAAAGAGTTATGCTGACACACGCCGTAGGCCATTGGATTTCCAAGTAGGAGATTCAATTTTCCTTAAGGTCGCTCCTATGAAGGGAGTGATGAGATTTGGCAAGAAGGGCAAATTAAGTCCTCGCTATGTAGGACCTTACCTGATCATAGAGAGGATTGGGAAAGTAGCTTACAGGCTGGACTTACCACAAGACATGTCAGCAATACACAATTTATTTCATGTCTCCATGCTAAAGAAGTGTCTCCATGACCCGAGCCAAGTGGTTCAGCCTCAGTCAGTGCAGATCCAAGAGGATCTTAGTTATGAGAGCAGACCTACACAGATAGTGGACAGAGCAGTCAAGAGATTGAGAAACAAAGAAGTACCACTAGTGAAGGTCGTCTGGTAGAATCAGAAGCACGAGGAAATCACTTGGGAGCGGGAGGACAGTATGAGACAGAAGTATCCAGAGCTATTCTAAGTTCGAGGACGAACTTTTTATAAGGTATAGGAGATTGTAACGACCCGATTTTCCCTATTTCGAGTTCTAAATGTCCATAAAAATATTTGGAAATGCTTTTAAAATATTCTAGAGATTTTTTAGAAAATTTTAGAGTATTTTTACGTAATTTTTGGAGGTCGTTTAGTATGATTACAAAAAAAAGAAATTTTGACAAAAACTGTTGAAGACGAGGTTCGAACCCACGACCTCGGGTCGGACTGACCCAAGCAAAACTGGCCCAACCAGTCGATCTATGCTCATTTTGTTAACCCAATATGGAGAGAAATAGATTTAAGTTATAGAAAAGGGTAGAAAAAAACCTAGGTTTTAAAGGAGTAATTTTCTTCCCGAGCCCTAAATTCTATTCGTTCTCCTCTTCGAGTGCGTCGGCGTCGCTAGTCCCGGGCGAAAACGCAACAACTTTGGAGCTTCTCTCCGGCGGCCGGCGAAGGCTTCTTCCGGCGAACCTTGCGGACCCGAGTTCCTCCCGTCGAAGAGAGCCCACGGACACAGAAAAAGCGCCGAGATTTGAGCTCATCCGAACCCTAGACCTCCTTCCCCTTCTCGGTTGTAAGTCCTAGCAATCAAGGGTAAGGACTACTCACCTGTAGTGGGATTGTTTCGGAATTTCCTATTCTTTTAGTTCCGAATTTTTCTATGAAGGTAGTGGAATTAGGGTTTGTTGCCATGTGTTGCTTGTTTGGTTTCCTCCTTGCTTGTTGAGATGCCATTCTCAGATTTTGCTATTGTACGGAAACATATGCTCAATTCTGTTAAGATTGGTTGTACTAAGTTGATAAACTAGAGTTGTTGTGCAGTTCGGGTTGTGCACGAGGGATGTGCTGTGCAGTTCGGTTTGGGTGTGTTTGATTTGGTTTTGGAGATTTAGAAATCCTCACAATGAGGTGAAGTTCTTCTTTTAAAGTAAGACTAAGGTCTTTAGTATAGATTTGGTTTCGGATTTTGTAATGCAGGTGATTTCCTGGACAGATTCGTAGCAGATGAGAAAAAATGGATTTCTCATTGGGTTGTATTCTAATTTTCTACCATATATGATAGTTCCTAGATTAGTTCTTGCAAGCATTAGTAGACAATCTAAGTTCTGCATTTTATTATAGTTTCCTTCCTTGCTTCTAGGTCATATTGTACTGGATCGAGGTTGATTCAATTAGTTTTCTTTTGCTCTATTCAGTAGCATGATTAGTAAGATCAAATGAGTCTTCCTTTGCTCCACTTTGTAGCATGATTAGTAAGATTAGTTTAGCTTTCTTTTGCTCTTATCACGGCATGTTCAGAAAGTTCAAATTAGCTTGCTTTTGCTTCATTTTATCGCATGTTTAGAAAGTTCAGAATTTGCTTTCTTTTGCTTTATTTTATAGTATGTTTAGAAAGTTCAGAAGTTGCTCTCTTTTGCTCTATTTTAAAGCATGCCTAGAGAGTTTAGATTTGTCTTCCCCTTGCTTTATTTTATATCATACTTAGAGAGTTCAGATTTGCTTTTCTTTGTGTTATTTTTATATAGCATGCTTGGTTAGTTGTAATCCTATACTTGTTAGATATATCTATAGGATTCTAATAGGCTCCAATAAAGGATTATAAGAAGCATGAGTAAAGAAAAAGACTAAAGTCTAGTTAAAAAGAGATAACAAGTAAATTTACGTAAGAGGCTAGTACCCGACTTCCAAGGTTATCGTTAAATAAATCCAGGTGACCAATTCCAAGGTCTTGGCCCTAGTAAGACCAAGGTCTTTACCTCATAGGACTAGAGGCTCGCTACCTTAGTCACTATTAGAGAGCGTGCAAAACAAAGATGGTACTAAGCCTGGGCCCAAAGAAAAGAAGAGAAAAGAAAAGAAAAGAAGAACAAGAAGAAGAAAGTGAAAGAGAAATTAAAAGATTAATTTCTTTTATAAGGATATAAGAAAATGAAATAAGTTTATACTTAGAATCAATAAAAGTTTAGTTCTTTAATTCTAAGCCTACAGTAGTAGTTTCATTACTTTCCTGTCAGTTAGTGAGCATGTTTAGTATTCAGTTTTATTTCTGTATACCATGAGTACATGCAGCTTTGCTTTAGCATTACAGTTTCAGTATTATTGCATTACTTTTATGCACTTCGAAGTTTTTGTAAGATAGATTAGTACTTACTAAGCGTTTTCGCTTATAGTTTTGTTTTCTTTCCTCCTACTGCAGATAAAGGAAAAGCGAAGATATGAAGGGAGACATCAGGGTGGTGGTGGTGATGAAGGTGTATGGTGACTGGACTGTGGAGAGATCTAGAAGTAGCTGGCAAAATTGTCAAGACTTCCTTTTAGTTCTCTTTTAAAGTTATATTAAATTTGGGATTGTAGTTGAGTTTATTTCCGCATGTCTAATTAGTCTCTTTTATTATTTGTGGAGTGTTGTAGTCGTTGCTATTGCTAGAGTAGTTTCTTGGGTTTTATTGTGATTATTATACTGCGTGGTTGATTGATATGTGTTCCAGCCGCTTGTGGCTGAGTATATATTACATGTATTGTCAAATATTGTCTCCGGTACTGGGGAGATTTTGCCGAAATTTTTCGGTAGGGTTTCCATGTGATTTTTTAATCATACCGATTAAGTAGAGTTAGTAGTTAAGTAACGGTCATCCTTAGAGAGTAGTATAGTATAGTATAGTAAGAAGGGTGGTCGTTACAACAATTGAATGATGGCTCGGATTATGTTGAGTTGAGCTGCTGGTCGAGACTTGCATATAATGGCTATTGAAGGTGCCTCAAAGCCCCTTGAGGGCGCCTCCATCACAATCGAGTCAGCCGCGCGAATAAGCGTAGAAGAAGTCCTCGCTGATCCTCTTGAAGGAACCTCCATACCCATTGAGGGTGCCTTCAAGGCTGTCCAAGGCGCCTCAAGCTTCTATGAGGGTGCCTCTAGCCTTGCCGCGCGCACTTCTTCTCCTTTGTACCCGAGGCGTCTCCAAGCTCCATGAGGGCACCTCGGGTATTATTCATCCGAGGCATAATGTGCTCTTTTGTCCCTACAAAATATATTAGTCCACAAAACAACCACGTATCCTGCAAAACAAAGTTAGCACATAATAAATATGATAATAAAATATTTTGACAGTCTCCGGACTGTCCGATTCAGACTTCGGATTTCCGTCCGGAAACTCTAGGTTGAACCGACGCCTACTGTTCCCTTGGCGGGGAACGCGTCCTCACCTACTCCACTCAAGAGAGCATACCTAATGCCAGTCCGGTCCTCCAGATCGGCTGAATTTTCTGCCTAGGGTTACCACCCCCTAGGACTTAAGGTTACCACCACCTAGGGGTTTTCACCACCTAGGGTTACCTCCCCCTAGGACCTAAGGTTACCTCCCCCTAGGACCTAAGGTTACCCCCCTTAGGATTTCCACCACCTAGGGTTACCACCCCCTAGGACCTAAGGTTACCACCCCTTAGGGTTTTCCACCTGCCTAATTGTAGTTAGGACTTTCCTGAAAAATCTCATTCACACATGTTAGATAATAATTAACCTTAACTTTGAATCCCTTTGCCATTATCAAAACTTGAGTTCGATCGTCGAATACTGCCCACACCAACAATCTCTCCCTTTTTGATTATGACAATAAAAATTCAAAGTTAAATAAAATAATGCTATAAAGAATTTTCAAGAGATAATATAAGCATAATAGTACAAGTATAAGCATGATAGTACAAACATATAATTAAGTACATAGTTCCCCCTTAGTGAAAGCTTAAGTATAAAGACTCTCCCTTAATAACAACTCCTCAAAATTTTTTTTGAATTTCCTTATTTATTTTATTTTTTTTTGAATTTCCTTATTTCTTTGAATTTTATATACTCTTCCCCTTTTCCATATATCAAAATTATCAATAAAAAGAGGGTAAAGAGAGAAAAAATTGATAAAGTGATCATTGGCCTTAGCTAAAAGTTTAGCTAATAATAACTTTGAAAAAGATATTTAACTTTTCAAATATAAAGGAATACTAGTTTTTAAATCCTTAATTTTAAAAGGAGGGAGTATAATAGAAAATAGGATAAATATTTAGTTTCGAAACCAAATTTTCTTGTGAGTGAACAAAGTTTTAGCTTTAAATAGGAGGTTAAGCTATTTCGAGAATACTTAACCAAGTGAAATCATAATCTTAAAAACTAAGTTAGAGGTTAATTTAGCTAAGGAAAAGTTTTGACTTGTAAAGTATCTTAGCTAAAAGTTTGTAGAAAGTAGATGATAAAACTTTAAGAATTTTTCAAACAAGAGTTTGATAAGGCTTTTTAAGAAAACTTTAAGAAAAATAATGGATAAAACTTTGAAGTATTCTGTAACCAAGACTTTTCAGAATATTTGATAAAATGTTTTAAAAATTTTCAAAAAAGAAGCTTTTTAGGATATATAAAAAAATTGATTTAAATTTAAAAATGTATGATTTAAATAACTTTAGCTAAGGCCACCTTTAAAAGATTTATTTAAAAGTTCTACAGTCCAAGCATGAGTAACTAAAAGTTAAATCAAAATACTTAAGTTTCTTAGCCAAATGTCTAACCATTAGCTACTAGCTGTTTACCTAGAGAGCAACAACTTTCACTTGGTTAGTCATGTTAAGTCAGTGATCCAGTTAGTTTTGACTAAGTCAGGATAACTTAACTTGATTGATATAAATCAGGTGTTTATAGCCCAGACTTATGTCGATGCACAGACATAAGCATACTGAAGTCCAGGCAGTACCCTATACATCTCACACCATTCTAAGTATTTTTGAACACAAGTGAGTTAAACCTAGTGTGCTTGTGAGATGCTCTGGCTGAAACTAGGGGTACATGATTTCTAGGGGTTAAAATCCTAGGCTAAGCTAGATATTTGAAAAACTAACAAAAGTTAGAATTTTGAAAAATGATTTTTCCTAGAATTTTAAAACATTTAAGAATATAGTAATAAGTTCTATTCTACTAAGCACATTCCTATTTGTCTTCTAAGTGCACTGAACTCAAGTTTAAGTAAGGGTTTTGTAAATATATCAGCTAGGTTTGATTTTGACTCAACATAGTTAAGTACAATATCACCCTTAGCTACGTGATCCCTTACATAGTGGTATTTTACTTCTATGTGTTTAGTCCTTGAGTGATGAATCAGATTTTTGGTTAGATTAATTGAACTTATGTTATCAATTGAAATTTTTGTATTTTGATATTCTAGTTGATAGTCTTTTAGGGTATGCATCATCCATAATAATTGAGATGCACATTCACCTAGGGCTATATACTCAGCTTCAGTGGTAGGCAATACAGTGTTGCTTTCTGCTTGACCAATTTACTAGGCACTGACCTAGAAATTGACAGCTACCACTTGTGGTCTTTCTATCTAGTTTGCACCTGGCATAGTCTGAGTCAGAATAGCCAGTTAGGTCAAGGGTGCAAGATCTAGGGTACCAGAGTCCTACATTTAAAGTTCCCTTAATATACCTAAGTATTCTTTAGACAAACGTTAAGTGGGACTCTTTTGCACAAGATTGGTATCTTGCACACATACCTACTGCAAAAAGAATGTCTGGTCAGCTCGCAGTTAGGTACAGTAGACTCCCTATCGCACTTTGATAGTATTTCAAGTTTATTGGTTTACCTTCTAAGTCTGAGTCAATTTTAATATTAATAGCCATTGGTGTATTAATATTTTTTGAGTTTTCCATTCCAAATTTTCTAACTAATTCCTTAGCATATTTAGTTTGATAGATGTAAATTTCATCTTTGGTTTGTTTAATTTGTAAACCTAAGAAAAAGTTAAGTTCACCTACTAGACTTATTTCAAATTCATTTTCCATTAATTTGGTAAATTCTTTTAAAAATTTAGAGTTGGTTGACCCAAAAATTATATCATCTACGTAAATTTGGGCTATAAAAATATATATTTTTTTAAGGTTTTTATAAAAAGGGTTGGATCTATTTGACCTTGGTTGAACCCTTTTGATATTAGATAATTAGACAAATGTTCATACCAAGCCCTAGGTGCTTGTTTTAGCCCATATAGAGCCTTTTTTAGCCTAAAGACATGGTTTAGATGCTCTAAGTCCTCAAATCTTGGGGGTTGACTTACGTATATTTCTTCTTTGATAAAGCCATTTAAGAAAGTGGATTTTACATCCATTTGATATAGCTTGATTCCTTTATGTGCTGCATAGGCCAACAACATCCTAATAGATTCAAGTCTGGCTACAGGGGCATAGGTCTCATCATAGTCTAAGCCTTCTACTTGGTTGAACCCTTTAGCTACTAGTCTTGCTTTGTTTATAACTATTTCGTCCTGATCATTTAATTTGTTTCTAAAAACCCATTTAGTATCAATTATAATTTTGTTAATGGGTTTAGGTATTAATTCCCAGACTTGGTTTCTTTCAAATTGAGCTAACTCCTCTTGCATTGCTAATGTCCAATCTGGATCTGGTAGGGCTTCTTCTATAGTTTGGGTTCAATTTTTTCATTCTACTAGACCATTTTGTTGGGGGGGGGGGGGGTTCCTAGGGCATGAATATTCGTGTTTATAACCATTAATTTCACAAAATTCAATAAATTTATGGTTTTCAAATTCTCCCCCATGGTCATTTCTAATTCTTTTTATCTGAGTATCCTTTCCATTTTCTATTAACTTGCAAAATATTTTAAAAACTTTGAAGGTTTCATCTTTAGTTTTTAGGAATTTTACCCAAGTAAATCTTGAGTAGTCATCGATTATTACTAAGCAATATTGGTTTTTGCTTAGTGACTTAACTCTGTGTGAATCAAACAAGTCTAGGTGAAGGAGGTCAAGTATAGAAGTTGCTCTGTTTAAGTTGGTTAACTTATGGTTTGACTTGGTTTATTTACCTTGTTGACAAGCATCACAAGTTAAATTTTCAATAAACTTTAATTTTGGCAGACCTCTAACTAAACCATTTTGACTCATTTTTGAGATAAGTCTAGTATAAGTGTGACCCAATCTCCTATGCGACAACTCAGTTTTCTCTTATTGTGTCAATAGACACTCTAGTGGAGAGGTAGATAGGTCTATTGTATAAATGTTTTTTTCCTAATTCCCTTAAGTGTGATTTCAGGATTATTAATATTCTTAATTATGCATTCAGTTTTTGAAAAAGTGACTAAGTATCCTGAGTCACATAACTGGCTAATACTGAGTAAATTGAAACTAAATTGTTCAACCAATAACACTTTTCGAATATAAAAATCAGAATTTAATTGGATATTACCTATTCCGATTACCTTAAGGGTTTCATCGTTGCCGAATGCAACAGACCCTAGGTTCTTGAGTTTCAGTTTAGTGAATTTCAGTCTGTCTCTAGTCATGTGACTGGATCATCCACTATCTAGCATCCATTGATCCAAATCTTTATGTTCTTATATAAAGTATTTGATTTAGGTCAATTTAATGGATTTAGAAGATAGTTTGACTGAAATTAACTTAATGTTCCATTTCACCCAGTCTAGATCATCAAACATGGTATTCCTATGGGTGATTGTGAGATGGTTTCTTAAGTCAATTTATTAAGTTGATTAAGTTAAGTCAATTTAGTTTATTAAGTTGATTAAGTTAAGTTAATTTAGTTTATTAATTAGATTAAGTTAAGTTAATTTAGTTTATTAATTTGATTTTAGTTAAGTTAATTTAGTTTATTAATTTGATTTTAGTTAAGTTAATTTAGTTTATTAAGTAGATTAAGTTAAGTTAATTTAGTTTATTAATTAGCTTAAGTTAAGTTGGACTAAGTTCAACCTAGATCCATTTCACCTGATACTAGGTTATCAATCTGGGAACCTTAAGTAGTTTTGTGAGATGGTTATCTTTAATTTTGATTATTTCTATGGATTAATTTACATTTGAGTTAAACTTAATTTTTCCAATTAGTCAATTAAATACATATTTCAAAGATTGACTCCCAGGCTATGACGAGACACTAGGCCTTCTTGGGTATGAGATCATCCACCACTTCTAGACAGAGTCGCTCAAAGAAATTACATATTTAGTTTTCCTCTTTGAAACCCCTAGGTTTAACTAACAAGTATAAATTACGCCTAGGTCCTTAATCTATCCTAATCTAAACATGCATATTTAAAAGAAAAAGATAAACAATCATTAAGCAGTTTTATCTATTTATTAAAATATTTTTTCTATTGGCTCCCCCTGGATCATTGCCTCGATATGGTCTATCAAGGTAATGTACTTGATCCTTGGGGACCCAATATTGACCAAGTCCAACTTGATTGACCAAGTTGGACTTAAGTACCCATGCTTGTACTATCTTTCTATTCGGTCAGTTAACAAGCGAAAAATAAGACCGATATTTCCTTTTAGTTCTAAATTCTAGTCCGGATCGATTGTATACGACTTTCTGATTTCCAAGAATCAAGTCAAGATTCATGGAACCCAGTGTAAACCATTCCAATGTAGTCTTCAAATCCTTGACTTGAATTTTTAGGCTGGAATTCTCTTCCTCAAACTTTTGAACTTGAGTTGAGATTCCAGTCTGAACAAGGTCAGCCAAGGATTCGGAATTAGTCACTTTTTTAAGGGATGTTACTTCCTTTAGAAGTGACTTGATTCGAACATTAGACTTAGCTAATTTGTGCATTAAATAATTAATCAAGTTGTACAAACAAGACGTACTTACAGAGGGGTTAGGCCCTTCGGAAACGGATACGGATTAGTGGCTTCTCTCGGACTCAACTTCCGATTCGTCCTCGCTTCCGAATTCGTCGATTTGGTCTCGGGCCGTCATTACAAGAAAACTCGTCTATTCGAGTTCTTCATCGTCCGACTCTTCTGAAGAAGACTCATCCCAGGTTGCCTTCAGAGCCTTCTTCCTTCTTTGTTTCTTCACATCTTTCTAGTTCTGGCAGTTCACCTTGATGTGGCCCTTTTGGTTGCATCCGTAGTAGGTGACTTCGACTTTCATCTTGGAGTTTGGCTGGGCCTCCTTAGATTGGATTACCTTTTTGACATCCTTCTTGTTGAAGCCTTTCTTCTTTCGGTAGAGCTTCCTCACCAAGTTGACGAGTTCGGTCGTGAGCTCATCGTCGTCGTTGTCTGAATCCGGATCTTCTTCTATGTTCGGTTCGATTCTGCGTCTTGGTTTTGACTCGCGCACTCTGCCTGTACCTGCAACCAAAGCTATACCCTTCTCATCCAAACGTGAGTTAATCTGTTCATGCAGTTCAAATTCTGAAAACAATTCATCCAACTTAATAGAAGAGAGATCCTTGGATACCTTGCAGGCATCTACCATGGATGTCCACAAGGTATTCCTCAGAAAAGCATTTAGGGAATACCTAATTATATCTCTGTTTTCTACCTTTTGTCCAATTGTGTGTAGTCCATTGAACAGATCTTGAATGCGGGTGTGTAACCGGCTCACAATTTCACCTTCCTGTAATTTTATATTATACAATTTATTAAGAATCAGATCTCTCTTACTTACCTTAGTGTTGGACGTTCCTTCATGTAATTCGATAAGCTTCTCCCACAGTTCTTTGGCGCTTGAGAACGAGCCGACGTGGTTCAACTCCTCCTTCGTCAGTCCACATTGGAGGGTGCAGGTCGCTTTGGCGTTGGCTTCTACTTTCTTGATCAGGGTCGCGTCCTAGTTCTCGTATGGAATTGGCTTGCCAGTGCCATCAGTTGGTAGTTCGAGCCCAGTTTTGACGATCATCCAGACTTCAAAGTGAGTCTGGAGATATATCTCCATCCGACCCTTCTAGTAATCGAAGTCATCTCTGGTGAAGAGCGATGGGCGGGCGGTGCTATAACTGTTGGTTGTTACTCGGAAAACCTAATGGTTCCACTGTACAAAAATTTTGTACAAAGGTCTGAACCTTTTCCTAGCTACCTTGTGTTCTTTTAAATTAAACTTGGATCGCCTGCGGAACTTAACACGTTTGATCCAAAGTTTAATCTATTTGTTCTTTTAGGTTTAGACTTGGATCTCCTGCGGAACTTAACACGTTCGATCCAAATCACCTAGGTTATTAATTCTATTAAATATTAATTTCCAAAATTGGCTTCCAGGACTGCATGGCGAGGCACATGGCCTTCTTGGATATGGGAACAACCACCACCGCCTAGACAAAGCCTTTTAAGGAAAGCTAATATTTAATTTCCTTAAATAACTTTAGGTCAACCAAAAAGAACAATCAAATCACAAGGAAAAGAAAAAAAAAACAAAAGAACACAACATCGAAAACAAATTCGAAAAACTAGAATCGCATGCCTCTTGTATTTGGTATTTTTACAAAGAAATAAAACTAGCATGATGCAGAAAAACATTACTAGTTATACCTTTCTTTTGAAGACAAAGACCTCTTGATCTTCTACCGTATTCCTCTTCTAACCTCGGACGTTGTGTGGGTAACGATCTTCCGAGATGAGAACCACCTTTCCACCTTCCTTCTTTCTTCTAGATTTCGGCCACAATAAACTCCTCCAAGGATGAAGAATTTCGGCCACCACCAATGCTCCAAGGGATGCTAGAGACGAGGCTTGCTTTCTCTCCTTCTTCTCTTCCTTGATCCGGCCACAAACAAGAGCTCCACCAAGATGATAGGTTTCGGCCAACAAGAGGAGAGGAGAGAAATAGGGCCGGCCACCAAAACCAAAGAAGAGAGGAAGGAAAAGAATAGAGGTTGTTCACCCATGAAGGCTCCTTTATCTCCTCTTTTATAATCCTTGGTTTTGGCAAATAAGGAAATTTTAATAAAAACTTCCTTAATTCTTTTGTCATGAAAAGGAAAAATTTATTTAATTAAAAATAATTTTTCTTCTCATTATTATAATGGCCGGCCACACCATATTTCCAAGCAAATAAAAATTTTAAACACAAATTAAAACTTCCTTATTTGCTTCCGGAAATTTTATAAAAAATTTCTCCAATAATTTTTATCCCTTCATGATTGGTTAATAAAAAGGAAATTTTATAAATTAAATCTTTCTTTAAACATGTGAATAATTTCCAGAAAGTTATCTAAAAATAAAAATCTCCTTTCAATCTACAAATAAGGAAAGATATCAAATCTTTTCTTATCAAAATTAAAATCTCCTTCCAAGGATGCTACACCTTAAAGATAAACATTCTCTTCACTCTATCTCCATGTATTGAGTTGTAGATTGCTTTACTTATTATCTTTGGCTGTAATTCTCTTGTAATGGAGTAGATCTCCAGAACTAGGATGTAGGAAGTAGTTGCGATGTGTTGTGATGTATGAACTATGTATTTGGATATTTTCATATACTATGAAGTGTTTTTATAATATTCTATTGTGTATTGTGCCTTATATATATTTGATGAAATATATGTGAGGACAATTCATGTAGATATAAGGGATTTGTCTTTATGTTAAGGTCGCTATTAGATTAGATAACCGAAGGATCCTTGTGACAGAAGGATACCCATTCAACCGGACATATTATGCCCTTCGTGACAAAGGACATCGATACTTACCCAATTTCTAGAGTCAAAAGATCTTAACATAGGGACTGGTCCTTGTTAGGAAGATTAATTAGAGTTTAGAGGGTTCTCCCAAATTAATGTTAGGAAGTGATCTGTGTAATTTAGGAACGTGGACCGAGGACCATGGTGACAGAAGGATAGCCCTATAATCGGAGTTCCTAAATTACCTCTTCTACTTAATTGCATTAATCTACAGTTAGGAAGTGACTTGTGTAATCTATGAACGTGGACCAAGGCCCTTGTGAGAGAAGGATAACCTTATAATCGGACTTCCTAAATTACCTCTTCTACTTAATGACATTAAAACTTGGGTAGACAGTGCAATCTTCGCGGGGTTGTATCGAACTCTAGTTAAAACTCCTACACGAGTGTAAGCATGGAGTTAGAGAGATGAATAATGCATAGGGACATTAACTAGTATTGCAGCGAAACCCAAATCCTAGTATCTATTTGTTGGGGTTGCAAGGTTGCAAACATAGTCCACATTGAAAACACAAGGGAAAGATCATGGGTTTATAAGAGAAAGATATATCCATTGGCATGAGGCCTTTTGGGTAGAGCCCAAGAGCAAAACCATGAGGGCTTAGGCTCAAAGTGGATAATATCATGCAATTGTAGAGATATCTAAATTTCTAATGATCTTACAATTGATATCAGAGCCTGGACCGCTAGAAGGTTTAACCACCAACTGTGCACAAGAACTATGGTCTGATTGAGCCATGTGGGTATAATATTGACCTCAAACAAAGAAAGTGAGGGCTCCTATGTTCGAATCAAGTGGACCAGACACCAGATAGGAATTCCTAGTTGCGGCTAGGCAAGGAAGTCCTAGTAGGTCGGGTGGACCGAGGGGCAGGAAGACCTGGTGGGTTGAGGATCAGACATGGGAAACATGTTGTCCTTTGTTTGAGGGGGGATTGTTGGGGTTGTAAGGTTGCAAACATAGTCCCATATTGAAAACACATGGGAAAGATCATGGGTTTTAAGAGAAAGATATCTCCATTGGCATGAGACCTTTTGGGTAGAGCCAAGAGCAAAACTATGAGGGCTTAGGCCCAAAGTGGACAATATCATACAATTATGGAGATATCTAAATTCCTTATGATCCTACAGTATTCCCCTTCATTCACTTACGTTTTTTTACTCTCTCTCCTCTGTTTTCTTTCTCTCTAGCATTTGTGAACTATTTTAGATTGTCTAGATAATTCATTGTGCAAAGTTAACTAGTGCTTAATCAACAGTCCCTATGGGATTGATATTCTTTTGTATTACTGAGGACGTAACTGTGCACTTACGGTTCGTAACAACAATTTAAGGGGATGCTCAGACTATGGCCTCATTACAATTTAGAGAAGTGGTTGATGACACACACTTTTTATAATAATATCAATTACCAAACCAAAGTCTCTTCGGACTCCACAGCTGGTGGAGCATTAATGAATAAGGGATTGAATGAAGCTGAAGAAATTATTAAGAGTGTAGCATTTAACCACCATCAATGGGGTTCTGAAAGAAGTGGAAATCTAATCAAAGTAGCTAGGAAATATGATGTTGATCCAATAAATGTAATTTCTTTGAAGCTAGATGTCCTGATAAAGAAGTTCGATACAATTAAGGTTAATCGAGTGAACACCATTGTCACTACATGTGAAGGATGTAGAAGCACGAAACATATTAAGGAAAGTTGCCCAATTGGAGATTTGATTGCATAGTTAGGCCAAATTGAACAAATTGATGCAATGGGTAATTTCATTTAAAGGCAACATAATCTATACTCTAACACCTCGAATGGAAGAATCACTCAAACTTCTCTTTTAAGAATAACCAAGACCAAGGGCAACCAGCTTGATATTAGTAGAACAATTAACCATCAAGAGTAGTGAAACTCCTTTAGGAGATACTTGTGAAACAAGGGGAAATGATGAACGATATCAAGCAACTTAACACAAGGATGGAAAACACTGAAAAATACTTAAAGATGCTTGATACTCAAATAGCATAAGTGGCGAGTTTTTCTTCAAGGAGATTAGGAAATTTTCCCGGGAAGCCAGAACAAAACTATGAGATATGGTAATTAAATAATAAGTATTATTTGAAAAATAAACTTATGGAATTTATTGAGAATTTTTAGAAATTTGTTGGGATTTAATTGGAATTCATATGACATGTTTAAAGGGATGAATCTATTAGGCTTAGAGAAAACTTATTTAGAATACCAATTAAGTGGGAGTTTATTTATTTCATTAAACTTAATGTTAGATTTAATTAACCTAAGTTGGTAATATAAAAGCCTAAGTCTAGAGTTAATCCCTAAGCCCATTCCCCGATCCCCTCTCCCTCTGCTGTGTTCATCCCGACGCCACTTTCTAATGCCACGACCCGATCATGTTGGCCCCATTCGATCCACCATCAGTAGAGCCTCTCTTTTCCTCTTCATCTCCACCTCCTTCTCTTCTTTGCCAGAGCTGCCTCATACAGGGTTATCTTTGGCCAAGAGTAAGGAACTGCTGCTGTAACCCCACCATTGACACTGACAGCCATCACAAGAGACATCTTTACTTCCCTTCGACTACCGTGCTGTTCCCTAGTTTTGATCAATGACGCCTGCCCTTCTCACTGACCAAACACAACCATCTTTGTGAACCATAGTCGTTGTGTGCTGCCGACACTATAGCGGCCACCATCGGCTGCCAGCAGCTTTTTTGACCTAGGGCCATCATTAGCCACTGGTTGTCGAGAATTGTTCTCCACCGGAAAGGAATTTGCCAACATAGATTTAGGGTAAGGTTGTTGAATTAAGCTTAAATTGGATTACAAGGTTAATTGATAGATCACTGCTGTTAGTCGTGAGCCACTATAGTGCCACCTAGCTACTAAATTGGGGTAAGTTTTAATTGAACGAAAATTGTTGTTATCAAAATTGAAGAAATGGAGATAATAGTTTAGTTATGAATTATATAGATGTTGAGTTACATATTTAGATTTCATTAATAAATTATGTATTTGGGGAAATTGTTAAAGTGGATTGTATTAGTTGAGATTGATTTTGGATTGAATCAATCGGAGCACAATTGATCACTTTAGATTGATTCAATTTGGGTCTCCTTAATCAAAAAGGGAATATGATTATCTATTTGGTCTTGGTATTCAGTTTAGCTAGTTGATACTTGTTAGAGTAGCTAAATTGTACATGTTTATGCAGAACCCTGATTGAGACGAGCATCTTGATGTTGGAGTTATTTGGCACGAGATAAATTTCTGAGGCGGGTATTTCTTCCTTGACTTCTATAGTTCATTGACCTTAGTGCATGGATATAGTTGATGGATTATATCACTTTATCTTGACTCTACTAATATTATACCTATGTTTGATACTTACATATTTGATCTTAAAGATGATCTATTTATTATATATACAATCTAATCTTTGGATATTCGTACTTTGTAGTGTAAACACGTGTATGATGTGTATTGTAGGAGTTATTATGCTAATTATTCATATGTTGCAGTGTATACACATGTATGGTGTGTACTATAGAAGTTATCATATTGATCATTCATATGCATGTAGTTTGTACACGTGTATGGAGTGCACTATAGGAGTTGTCTTATTTGACTGCCTATACCCTGTAGTGTACACATGAGTGTGGTGTGTACTATAGGTGTTACTATTACTATGCAAGATGTTTAGTTGACACTTGTTGGATCATTTCATGCATATAGATATATGTGAGTGTTAGATTATGATTTTGGATGTATTTATGCCTACTATGCTAGGTATGATTGTGGACCATTGTATAGAGTTCATATACTCCTAATGATTTAGTTAGTTACTATGTAAGTAACACTTCATTATATCGTTGTATGTATATCCTGTCAACTAAGTCTCCTATGAGTGGTTGACGATTATGTCTCTACTATGATATTAAGAGAGTTGATAGTGACCAGTATATCCTGTCAACTAAGTCTCCTACGAGTGGTTGATGATTATGCCTCCACTACCATGTTGAGAGAGTTGATAGTAACTAGTATATCCTATCAACTAAGTCTCCTATAAGTAGTCTGTAAGATATCGCAAACTAAATAATAAATATTACTGGACGAAAAATCTTATTGGATTTTTCCAGAATTTTTAGAAATTTTCTGGGAATTTTTCGGAGCTCGTACGGAGGGTTTTAAGGGGATCGATCGGCGGGTGTGGATAAAGCTTGTTTGGGATACCCGTTTAAGTGAGAAAATGTTTTCAATTATAAATTCATTTTCTTTTATTTTTTTCCCCCAAATTCGCCGATTCCCACCCCTCTTCCCCGATCTCTTCTTCCTCGACCTCGCGCCCGAAATCCCCTTTCTTCTCCGGCGATTTCTCCGCCCGATCATCGACGTCGAGCCTCCTTCCCCCTCTCCCTCTCCCTCTCAAGGTGTGGAGCCTCTCCTTCCTCTTGCCGATCTTATCACTGTGCCCTAGACTTGCCGATCCGAGTCTTCTTCTCCTCTTCCCCGATACTCGACGCTGCTCATCTCTCTGGAGTCGCCGTTCCGTTCATTGCCGATGATGATCCACTCCATCTGCGACCGAGCCTCCCTTCTCCGTCGATTGCTCGAGTTAGTCCAGCCACTGCCTCCCTTCACCGAGTGCTCTCCTTTGCGCATGTGGGTTTTCAGCCGAGAGGGGAACCCGTGCCCTAGCTGCTTACCGTGGATGCCCATTGCGTCTCCTCATCATTAGATTTTGGATCAAGGAGGCCCAACGTTTCCTCCTCACCGGATCTTGGACCAGGGGAGGACTCTTTTCTCTACACAGCTACATTGCTAGGCATCAGATTAAGGTAAGGCTTTGTCGGGAAAGTTTTTGAATTCAAGGATTGTGGTGTAATTGGTTTTGGTTGTGATGATCTATCTGTTCATGATTAGATGAAGCAATGGATCATTGTTCTGTGGATTTTCCCTGTTGCCGATCACTGTTTCTTCACATCTTGAAGATGTGGAGGTCACGGGTGGTAAGGTAGGAGTTTGATTAAGGTAAGTATTATCCTGGTTATTAGGGTTTAGCAATGTACTATTTTATGGATTAGTTCTGGACTGATTCTTGGAGGATTTGGTATGTAGGTGTTCTTGTGTAGTTTCCGGACAGTGGAGTGTAGCACTATTAGGTAATGGAATTGGCTGCCCTATTTCAAGGTGAGTGTATTTTAGTGATGCACTTCTGATTCTTAGTAGTATGTTGCATAATTAGGTTTTTATGGATTGTGTGGGGTTTTGTATTGCTTGGATTTATGAGTGGTGGGATGCAGATTAGATGAATTATTGTGGATTAAGGATTAAGGTTTTGCCTCTAGTGGTAAGTATTGTTTTGGTTGATATAGATTATTATGTGATCATTTTTAGGATCATTGGATTTGGTTGTTAGGTTGATGTGGATTTATGATAGAGATTTGATTTTATGATAGGTTATTGTGGATTATGATTGGTTTTAGAAGGAGTGGATTAAGGATGGATTTATTATCGTATTGGATTTGGATCATTAGGTGGAGATAAACATGATCGTTATTGGTATGTGTTGATTGATTGGGGTTTGTATTAGGTTGGGATTTGTGGATATGGTGATTGGTTGATATAGATTGTTATGTGATCATTCTTTGGATTATTGGATTGATTGTTGGTTGGGTTATCAGATATGGTGGTTAAGGATTATTTGGAGGATTAGTCAAGGATCAGATTTGATTAGAGTGATCCTATTGGGTTAGGAATTTTATTTAGCTATTTAATTCATATTAAATTAGCTAAATAAAATATATATTGATCGCAGGACTTGGATTCGGGACGAGCGTCTCGACACGGGATTACTTGGCACGATCTACACTTTAAGGCGGGTATTTCTTCCTTGGTCTCTACGTAGTTTTTCTTGATCTTGGTGCATGGCTATTATGTGATGGTTTAGGCTGCTTTATCTTATATCATGACCGGTTGTTGTTTTTCCTGCATGATACTTATGCTTGACCCTTGTGATGATCTATGTAATTCATATACAGTCTTTACTTCTTTTGATATCTACTCTGTTGTGATTACACGTGTAGAGTATGTCTTGTAGGGATTGTCGGGTTGTTGGTATTACCATGCTGATTGGGTATATGATGTGGACTGTACATAGGTGGGTATGTGTTATAGGAGTTATCTTGTTGACCGTGCATTTGCATGTTATATGTACACATGTATTTGTCATGTACTTTTGGAGGAGTTGTGTTGATTGTATGTTCGGAGTATATACACATGTCCGTTGTGTTTTTATTGGAGGATACATGTTGATTGTACTTATATTTTTGTGTACATGTGTCTGGTGGGATTATTGGAGTTTTGATTGATTATACATGTGTAGTGGGTACATATGTTTGGTGGGATACGTGGAGGTATCATGACGATTATACTCATGTTGGGGGTATTTATGAGGTTTGGGGTTGTTGCATGGATGATGATTATATATATATATATATATATATATATATATATATATATATATATCATGTTCATCATTCATTGCATCTAATGACCATTTTCTCCCTTGTGGTGAGAGAGTCATCAGTTGGTTTGGTTTAGCGCCGCACACTCGGCCACTAATGGGTAGTGGTAGCTAGAGCAGTTGCCGCTCATCCTGTCGTGTCACCCGGTCACGAGGTTTAGTGAGATCCGGCGTTGTGAGCAGTCAGGGACCCTGATGCTATGTAGCTAGATAGCTACTAGTGGACTGTCCGCCTCGACCACTATATAGTGGGCTGGAGGGTAGTACAGTTGTCACGGACCCAAGCCTCTCGGCCATACTGGGGTCGTGGTGTCTGGAGAGGTGTCGGGGGTGACCATGGAGCATGCATACGCAGTTATTATTCCTGCATTTGATGCGCGGTGCATCTGCATTTGCATACATGCCTAGTAGATACTAGTTGCATGTGATTGTCGTTGTTGCACTTGATTGAGATATGGTTGTTGCATTTGGTTGCCATGCTGCATACATGCCATTTATTTTACATGTATATGCAGTCGTACTTATATTGCACAGGTGTCACGGGTATATCTGTTGCAGATCCGGTGAGTTTACTTATCATTGTACCATGCGTCGATTCCAGATTGGGTATATATATGTTATTATATTAGTTGTGGTTTGTACAGTTTATATGTCAGGTTATTATGTCAGTTATGTTTAGGTGCATTGATTATGATAGTATGATCATGTTCTTTATTCCCTACTGAGACTGTATACTTGTGATCTCCATGTTGTTTATGGACCATGTACTATCTTGTCTATTACCCGCTGAGTTACCTATACTCACCACCGCATGTATATCCTTATGTTTTCAGGTAGATGGTTGGAGTGTCGCTCGGAGTATCCTGTCTGCCGGGTCCTACGTCACATCCGAAGACCGTACTTGTTTTCTTTTGTATATCTTTTTATTATTTCTGGCATTATATTTGTGTTTTGCCATGTGGCTATCTTCAGGTTTTGGTGTTGTATTTGTGTTTAAGCCGTGCCGACATGCATTGTATTTATTTGTGTTGTGTGGGCTTTTCTTCGTTTTTCCACTGTGTTTTAGTACATCCGTGTGGGCTGTTTTATATATAACTACGTGGTTGTGATTGTTTCATTCCAGTCGAGTGAGCTGTTATTATAACTGCGTGGTTGTGTATATAAATATTCCAGCCGCATGTGGCTGATGTATATTTTTTTTGTAGTGATGCTTCATATTGTCACCGGTACAGGGGAGATACTGTCGGATTTTTGTCTGGCAGGGACTCCTTTGGGGGCGTGACATAGTCGACTATTATGCCCCCACTATAATGTTGAGAGAGTTGAATATTGAGAGAGTTGACAATGACCAGTATATGTTGGTGCGGGAAGCATCAGACGATTGAACCCAAGTTTTGAAAATGACAAAGGGTTCAAAGTTAAGTTGTCTTGCGATTTAACAAGTTCATGGAGTTTGCAGGAAAGTCCTAAGTGGTACTTAGGCAAAAGTCCTAACTGCGGTTAGGCAGGAGGAAAACCCTAGGGAGTGGTAACCCTAGGTCATAGGGGGTGGTAACCCTATGCGGAAAGTCTTGGCGGATCGAGAGCTTCAGGCAAAAGTCCTAGGGGGTGGAAACCCTAGGTGGAAAGTCCTGGTGTCGTGAACCAGGTGGAAGACTGGACGGGCCGGGAAGCGGAAGTCCAGCAGAAAGTCTGGAAGCTTCGAAAGCTGAGCAAAAGTCCAGTCGATCTGGAGGATCGCACTAGAAACAGGTAAATCTCCTGAGTGGAGTAGGTGAGGACGCGTTTCCCGTAGAGGGAACAGTAGACGTCGGGTCGACCTAGGGTTTCCTGTTAGAAATCCGAAGTCAGACCCGAACAGTCCGATGACTGTCGACTATCATTTGTTTTATCATTTCTGTGCTAACTTTATTTTGCAGGGTATGTGTTTGGGACTAACACATTTTGCAGGAACTAAGAAGAAACTTAGGCCTCGGATGAACAGTGTCCGAGGCGCCTCCATGGGGCTTGGAGGCACCTCGAGTGCAAGCCGAAGCCAGCTGTCCAGAGGAGCTGGAGGAGCCTTGGACCAGGGCTTGAAGGCGCCTTGAGGAGGCTCAAAGGCGCCTTAAACCTGATAAGGTGCGACCAGGTTTGTGCTGATCCACCCGTGCGACTCGGCGGCCTGGAGGCGCCTTGGACAGGCTTGGAGGCACCTCCAGCACAGTATAAAAGGGGGGTCGAGGCAACAGCTCAAAACAACAACTTCCGAGCAATCCTAACGCTACAAGCTGCTAATGAGATGATCCCGAAGTGTTGCAACATCATCCCGATGACCCGGAGCTTCAGCTTTTATTTCTTTGTTGTCGGTATTACTTAATTCTGTTGTACTCAATTCATATATGTACTATTGTGATTTGATAGTGAATTGTCCAAAGTAATCGCTCAACGAGCGAGGGCCTTGGAGTAGGAGTCGCCCAAGGCTCCGAACCAAGTAAAAACACTTGGGTCCTTTCTGTGTTTTGTTTTTCCTTTATTTCCGCTGCATTACTCTCGAACGATTTCCGAATACGAAACGAACGAAATATCCATGAGCGCTATTCACCCCCCTCTAGCGCTTTCGATCCAACAATTGGTATCAGAGCGGGGTCGCGTTGATTTGGTGCACCCACCAATCATGCAAATTAATTTTTCGTGGTGTTTTCGGTTTTACGGAGTCAATTAGAATCTAACTTAATAGCTACATTCTAATTTTTTTTTTCAAATCGGTTTTAGCTCGAAGTTGGTGCAACACCACTCGAGCTCGTAATCTTAAATTTATTTCCCGCACTGCTAATCCAAGACCTAGTCTTGGGATGTTTCTTTTTTCTTTTATTTTGCATACTATCAATGGCCCAACAAGAGGGTTTCAGCACTGTTCGTCCCCCGCTCTTCACCGAAGAAGATTTCGGGTATTGGAAGGGACGAATGGAAACCTTCCTCAAAATTCAGTTCGAGACGTGAATGATCATCAAGACGGGATTGCAACTTCCAACCGACGAAGATGTCAAGCCTACACCTTGCGAAAAATGGGAACCATCCCTAATCAAGAAAGTGGAAGCCGATGCCAAAGCGACCTGCACCCTCCAGTGCGGACTGACCAAGGAAGAGCTCAACAGAGTTGGACCGTTTTCCAGTGCAAAAGAGCTATGGGAGAAGCTGATCGAACTCCACGAGGGCACCTCCGACACCAAGGTGAGTAAAAGAGACCTTTTGTTTAATAAATTATATAACCTAAAAATGCAGGATGGAGAGATAGCAAGTCAACTCCACGCATGCATACAAGACATTCTCAACTCCCTCCATGCGATCGGGCAAAGAGTAGAGAATCAGGATATTATAAGGTACACTCTAAATGCTTTTCCAAGGAGTACATTGTGGGCATTAGTGGTAGATGCCTACAAAGTCTCCAAGGACTTATCTTCCATTAGACTAGATGAATTATTTTCAGAATTCGAACTGCATGAATAGACTAATACACAGCCAACTGAGAAGGGTATTGCTTTGGTTGCAGGTACCAGTCGAACACGCGAACCAAGATCACGACGAAGAATTGAACCGGAGTCGGAAGACGGACCCGACTCAGATAATGAAGACGACGAATTGACCTCCGAACTCGTGAATCTTGTGAAGAACAGAAGAAGGGCTTCAACAAGAGGGACCTAAAGAAAACAGTCCAATCCAAGGTGAGTCAACCAAGCTCAAAAGTCAAGTTCGAGGTAACTTGCTACGGGTGCAACCAGAAAGGGCACATCAAGGCAAACTGCCCAAATCAGAAGGATGCAAAGAAGCAGAGGAAAAAGAAGGTGCTGAAGGCAACATGGGACGAATCCTCAGAAGAAGATACCGACGACGAACTCGATCAGACGAGTCTACTTACACTGATGGCCCGGGACCAGATCAATATGTCAGAGAGCGAGAGCGAGTCGGAAGTCGAGTCCGAGCGAAGCCACGGATCCGTTTCCGTTTCTGAAGGGCCTGACACCGCTGTAAGTATTCCTCGGTTAAACAATTTAGTTAATTACTTATTACGCAAATTAGCAAAATCAAACCTTAAGGTCAAGTCACTTCTAAAGGAAGTAGCAGTCCTTAAAGAAGTGACTAACTCCAAAACCTTGCCTGACCGAGTTCAAACTTGAAATTCAACTCAAGTTCAAAAACTTGAGGAAGAAAATTCCAGTCTGAAAACTTAGGTCAAGGATTTGAAAAATACATTAGAACGATTCTCTTTGGGCTCTAAGAAGCTTGACCTAATTCTTGGGACACAAAGAGCCGTTTACAACAAAACTGGGCTAGGATATAAAACCAAAAGGAAATATAGATCTTACCTGTCCTTAGTAAATAGAAAAAATAGTAAATCAGTCCAAGCATGGGTACCCAAGTCCAATCTTGGTCAATATTGGGTCCCTAAGGATCAAATACATTACCTCGATAGACCATATTGAGGTTATGATCCAGGGGGAGCTAGAAGAAAAATAATAAAAATTAAATTAAAATTAAAATTAAAATTAAGTTAAATAAAAAATCAAATTAAAATTAAAATTCAATTTAAAATTCAAATACAATTTAGAAATTAAATTCTTATAAATCCAAGGGAAGGCTCCAAAATAGCTGACATCTCCAAAACTTAATCTACCCGACAAGGGTAACCAAGAGTAGACTACCCGACAGGGTAATTAAGGTTAGATTAAAATGGGCTAAGTTTAACTTGACTCACAGTACTGGTGAAGTATTGGATGATAGTACGTTGGAGAAGCTTAGTCATCGCATGTCTAGGAAGATATGACTTCGACTTGGTGCGTTTGGCTAAGTGGAATTAACCGAAGCTACCCTTTATGGATCCTAACAAGTTAGACCAAGGTTTTGTACTAAGTCCAATGGGTAGAACTATTTGGAAAACCTCGAAGGTATGGTTACTTTAATGATGTCCAAGTGACTCATCATAGCCCAGAAGTTTATCCAAAGATTGCCTACTTGTTGAACCCAAAGCTAAACCTGAATCTAACACAAAGTTAAACCAGACCCTAAAATTGAATCATAATTCATCTCACAAAAATTATAGGATTCCCTGATTGAAAATTTAGATAGGGTGAGATGACTAAGGAATAGAAATTAAAAGAAAATTAAATTAATTCAAATTAAAATTCAAAATTCGAAATTCAAATTCAAATTCATATTTAAATTAAATTAATTCAAATTCAAATTCAAATTCGAAATTCGAATTAAAATTCAAAATTCGAATTAAAATTCAAAATTAAAATTCGTAATTAACTTAAATATTTTTCAAAAATTAATTAACTTAAATATTCTTCAAAATTAATTAACCTAAATATTTTTTAAAATTAATTAACTTAAATATCCTTCAAAATTAATTAACTTAAATATTTTTCAAAATTAATTAACTTAAATACTCTTTCAAAAATTTAATTAAATTAACACTTTTTCAAAATTTAATTAACTTAAACACTTTTTTCAAAATTTAATTAATTTAATGAAGTTAACTTAATTATTTTTCAAATTAAATTAACTTAAATATTTGTCAAATTCAATCAACTTAATTTTAACTAAATATCTATTTTACAACTTAATCAACTTAACATCATTTTATATTAAAAAAAAAAAAAAATTACATATGGCGTCTCTTGGAGGCGCCTCCCACACTAGGGAGGCGCCCTAAACAGCGGCGGGAAATTTCCCGCCGCCTTCACCTAAGGCACCTCGGATCATCTCCGAGGCACCTCAAACAGTTCTTATAAGGCGTCTCAGACAACCTTTAAGGCGCCTTCAACCCGCAATTTTGCCACGAACAGAAACCTTTCTGTTCGTTTTCTGCCGAAGCCGAGCATGAGCTTCTCGTGCAATTTCTCCCCAACCAAGGCGCCTTCAACCCAACTCTTCCTCCTCTACTCCTAGCAATGCCTCCTAGGTATACTCCAAACCACCCTTACTCATCTACTACATGATTTTAGTATGAGTTTTTGCTATTTTCTTATCTATTGTCAAAAATAGGAAATGTCACATTGTTGATCCTACACCGGCTAGGACCCTTTCTACGGATCCTAGGTTCCCCTCGGAGCAGCATAGAGTAGATTTTGATAGGTTTACATTTGAGTCCATTAAACCTAGGTATGTAGGTAGAACATTTTTTACCCAGTTCTGTCACCCTGTAGTGCAGATGATAGATTACTATCACCTAGGGAAACTGGTTTACTACAACAACATAGTAAACCAGGATTTGTGTGTCCAGTTCTATCACAACCTTGAAAAGGTTGATGATACTACATATTCCACCAGAGTTGGTGGAACTGACATCCAGTTTACTCCCTCCCTGATTCGCACTAGCCTAGAGCTTAGGGAGTCTCCATGTACATTCCTATGCTATCCGAGTAGGGATCTACCATTCGATGATCCCTATTCCCATATCACCTTAGATGACATCTATATGCATTTTTTTGGGGAGGAGAGACCATTTGGCCTGACTGAGTTCAGGTCGACTCTTCTTAGAGTTCAGGACTATATCATGTCCAAAGTCCTGACAGCATGCATTTTGCTGATCACATCTCGAGACGTCTCGAAGATGCGACCATCCCACTCATTCTTTCTGTACACTCTTATTCAGCGCTTAGATATAGACATTGCTCTACATATGTTCTATAACATCATTCATGCATCTAGTACAGTCACGTTTAGAGTGGTTCATATGCCCTACTGCCATATCCTGACCCAGATTTTCTCCACCTCTAGGATAGACACAGCCATAGGGACAGTCATCCCACTTACCATATACGATGAGTTAGGGCAACGTAGTCTTCGATTAGCCGGTATAGAGGTCACAACTGAGGGGATTCTGGCCTGGAGGGGCCGGCCGCCGCCAGTCGTTGCTCCTATCGCTCCAGAGGCCGAGGATGCACCAGGTGAGGGAGAGGAGTGGCCCGACTTCTTAGCCGAGGAGTTTTTCGCAGATCCTTCCACCTCTGCCGGGCCCTCCACATCAGCCGAGCCTTCGACTTCGGCATCACTCTCCGTCGAGGACAGACTCGCCCGTCTTGAGGTTCAGTCCATTGAGACTCGACGCACTGTTCGAGATAGCCATCACTTCCTCTGATCCCTACGATCCGAGATAGTTATGGGATTTGCTTCTCTCCGGGGGGAGATACATCGCCAGGGCCAGCCTGCACCCGACTAACCCCTTTCACCACCTCTAGCTAACGACCCCCAGCTGATGACCCTGCTTTTTGACATCATCTTTCATGTACCTTGATATTAGACAGACATTTCCATTTTCTACTTTGGTTGTACTAGTTTTAGAAAACTCTACTTATTTATGATTACCAATTTTGTTCAACTCTGCGCAAATAGGAATGTGGTGGGTAGAATATATTTTGATTTTCAAATCAGTTTCCTACCTTTATTCTTAAATATTTCACTTGTTTTCAAAATCATCTTGTGTTTTAAAAATTCTAGGAAAAATCTTGTTTTCAAAATTCCAATTTGACTAGATTTTCAAATTTGGACTTAGCCTAGGCTCTACCTTAGAAATCATGTTCCCCTAGAATTCAGCCAGAGCATCTCACAAACACCTAGGCTTACCTTGATTGTGCTTGAAAAACTTAGAATGTTGTGAGATGCATAGGGTACAGCCTGGACTCAAGAATGCTTATATCTGTACATCAATATGAGTCTGGGCGTTAAATACCTAATATACAGTAATCAAGTCAAGTCATCCAGCCCTAGTCAAATCTAACTGGATCTATTGACTTAACTTGACTAACCAAGTGAAAGATGTTGTCCTCTAGACAATCAGCTAGTAGCTAGATGGTTAGACATGTGGCCAAGAAATTAAGTATTTGATTTTTTTTAGGGTTACTCAACTTGCACATTAGGGCTCTGATATCTTACTAAAAGAACTTAGTTAACTTGCAATCAATTTAACTCAACTCATGCTTGGACATTAAGGTTTAAACTTATTGCTCCTCCTTGGCCGTTAAGTATTTTGAAATCCATTATTCATTTAAATATTTTTTAAAAATAGTCTTAGACGTTCTTAATATTTTTTATATATTTTTCAAAGGCTTTTGAAAATTTAGTGAATTTTTTTCTCTTTCCAAGTCATTGTTCAAAAAGCTTGTTCAAAATTAAGAAAATATTTACCAACAAAGCTTTTTGAATCTATCTAACAGAGTTTGAAAATTTATTTTTTCCCCAAAGATTTCAACTAAGTTTCAAATTTGACTAAAGTTATTTTTCAAAATAAACTTTTTACTAGATCTTCAAATTTAGTTGAAAGAAAATTATCTCTTTAGACATTTAGCTAAGAGTTTTACAATGAAAATTAATTATAAAAAGCTAAGTGTTTGAAAAAGTTCTTTCCTTAAAGCTAAACTTTTTCCTAAACTTAATTCAATTTTCATACTTAAGATTTTTTTTTAAAAAAGACCTTTTTGTTTAATGAAAAATCTTTAAATAAAGTCATTAAAAACTTAAGTTTTCAAAACTTTGGCTAAACAGAGATGTTTTGCACTTAAACTATTTTCACTTAGCAAAATTTTACTAAGATTTTCCTACAAAGTTTTCTCTACAAAGTTTAAAAAAAAAACCAAGTGTCTTAAATGTTATTTTTGAGCTTCAACATTTTTACTAAGTTTTTCCTACAAAGTTTTTTGATATATGGCAAAGGGGGAGAGTAGGACAAAAAATTCAAATTAAGGATAAGAGTTCTCTTATTAAGGGGGAGCCTTAACTTTGAAAGGTTTAAATTTACCTTAACGTTTATAAAGTTTAAAATTTCTTTAGCTTGTACTTAACTTGTTACTTAAGTATGTTGGACCGTGAAACGTCGAGAGAGGGGGGGGGGGGGTGAATATCGATTTTAAAAACAACGAGTATAAAAGAGTTAAGCGCAGCGGAAATGAAACAGCTTAGACAGATGAACACAATGTTTTTTACTTCGTTCGGAGCCTGTGACGACTCATACTCGAAGGCCCGTACTCCGTGAGCACTTTCGTTGGGCAATTCACTAGCAATTCGAAATAATGATTACAAAGACAGTACAAGGAATGCTAATGAAAATTAAAACAAAGCTATACCGACAGAAAGAAAACCACAAGGACAAGAGAACGTTGTCGGAGCTTCGTTGGCGTCGTTGGAGCGCAGAGCAGCAGAGCAAGCAGTCTAAGAGTTCTGAGTTTTTTCTGATCTCTGCCTCCGCCCCATCTTTTATATGAAGCTCGGGACGCCCTGGATCCCTTCCAGGCGCCTTGGTGAGATGTGGCAAGTCCAACCAGCGAGCTCCAAGTGGCGACGCGCAGTCAGGATAATTTTTGCCTCCCGGGCGCCCGGACCTCCAGTCGCCCGGATCCCCTCCGGGCGCCCGGACCACCTTTTTCCAGCGAACAACTTTCCTGCAAAACAAGGTTAGTCCGAGACAAAATAGATCCTGCAAAACAAAGTGTTAGCATAATTAAAGTTCAACAAAGTAATAGCAAAGAGTATGACTTAGATTCCGTCTTTCCGAGACCGGAATCTAGTCATGATCTCGACTTAGATATCCGAAATGGATCTAAGCCGGATCGACGCCTAATATTCCCTTCCCGGGAACACGTCCTCGTAGTCACTCCCCTCCAGTGACTTACCTCACTTACCTGCCAGACGTCCGGTCAGCCCTTCGACCCGTCTGGACTTCTCGCCAGCTATCCGGTCAGCCCGTCGACCTAGCTGGACTTCTCGCCAAGCGTCCGGTCAGCCCGTTGACCCGCTTGGACTTCTCGCCAGCTATCCGGTCAGCTCGTCGTCCTAGCTGGGCTACGTGCCAGACATCTGGTCAGCCCGTCGAACTGTTTGGACTTTTCCTGCACACTCGATCAGAGTGTTAGACAACAACAAGATAACTTAACTTGATTTGTCATTCATCAAAACCTGGGTTAAATCGTTGGTGCAAACCGTGTAGGACCGTTGGGCCGGCTAGAAGGGGGGGGGTTGAATAGCCCTGAATAAAACACAACCCTTTCTTGAACAATTAAGCTAACACTTGAAAAATAGATTAAGCAAAAAATAAAGCATAAAAACGAGACACTGGATTTGACTTGGTTACAACCGGGGAGGTTGTTAATCCAAGGAAGATGGTTGCACTAAGAACTCCTTCAGGCGGAGAAGCCTCGTTTACAGCAGTGTAGGCACAAAAAGAAAGAAGCTAATCAAAGCAGTGGAAGCACACAAGTGTTGTTACAATTTCTGAACTAATGAAAAGCTTCTGGACCAAGGCTATATTTATAGCCTTGGTCGGGGTGCCTGGAAGGGTTCTGGGCGCCCTGGGGGGATAAAACTTTATCCCCCAATGTTCAGATCGCGTAAATCGCGATCTTGGTCAAAATCAAGGTCCGGGCGCCCCGGACTGTTCCGGGCGCCCCGGAGCCCAAAGTCAACAGCCATTGACTTTTTCGTCTGGGACCTCTTCTCTGGTTCAGTCCCGCCTCGGTCTGGTTCTTCTCCTCCGGATCTGCTCACTTGGGTGATCTCTGACATCCAGAAAAGGGCTCACCCGAACCCAACTTCCGGTCTTCTCGAGCGGGCTTCCCTCCGACTTCTTGTCCCTCGGAATTACCGCGTGTTTCCTTCTCGTCTGCCAGCGTACTCATCCGCAGTCTTCGTCCCTCGGTGATCGACCTTCTCGCTAGTTGCGTCTCTTGCTCCCCGAGCAATCTTCCGCTCCGGCTTTCGTCCCTCGGAACCACCACGCGCTTCCTTCTCATCCGCCGGTGTACTCTTCCACAGCACCTCGTCCCTCGGACTGCCGTCCTTCTCGCTAGCTGCGTCTTCCGCTCGACTACCTGTGTTCCTAAGCTCCTGCACACTTAGACACAAGGTTAGAAACAAACAGGACCTAACTTAACTTGTTGATCACACCAAAACAACCTTGGGGTTCCAACAATCTCTCCCTTTTAGGTGTGATCAACCCAAGTTAAGCTAGGGTTAAAATAGACATTAAATAACATTAACTAAATTAACTTAATTTTCAATTTAAGTGCAAAAAGATAGAAAAGACAAAATCAAATTAAATCTATCTATCTAACTCCCCCTAGACTTATACTTTCCCTTCTCCCCCTTTGATCACAAAAAAATGGGGTTCTAAGAAAAACAATCTAAGGGTTAAAGACTTAGAAAAACTATTTTTTTAAAAAAAATTCTAAGTTTTTAAGAGATTTAGAAAATTTTTCTAAGTAATTTAAGCTGAGATTTCTAGTTTCAAGAGAAAGTTCTTAACTTAGGAAAAAATAATTTTTGAGAATATTTCTAAGTATAAAAAATCCTAAGTAAAAAAAAATTTAATTTAAAAAAAATCCTAACTTACATTTTTAAGTAATTTTTTTTTAAAAAAAAATTGACTTAGGCAAAAAAAAATTTCTAAGTAAATTTCTAATTTGAAATAAAATGTTTTGAATAACCTTTTTCAAGCACTAATTAATTCATATATTAATGCTTCAGTAGTAAGTTAATTAAACATTTATTTCAATATTTTGGCTTCCAGGTCGTGGCGAGGCACTAGACCTTCTTGGTTATTGGAGCAACAACCACTTCCTTAGACAAAGCCTCATAAAGAAATTCTTTGTTTACTTTTCTCACTTAAAGCGCTAATTTTAATTTTAAAATTAATTTAAGCATGACTTCGGAACCCAATATAGGTTCCAGCCTACTGGATTAACTAAAAGGTTTTTAGGAACATATTTTCTTGAAATGTTTCTAATTTGTCCAGGGTGATATTTAAAGTATCAATTTAAATTATTAAATCTTCTAACATTGGTTTTAGATGAACATGCATGGTTTCTCAAGTTATCTACTTGCATTTTCAAATCATCATTTTCAAGTTTCAATTTTTCATTTGCTAGTTTTAATTTATCTAATTCTTCTAAGGGACAAGACTTAGCTAGAATTACTTTTAAAATTTTATTTTCACTTTCTAATTTGCAGCAATCTTTTGTTAAAAGTTTAATGAACTTAAACATTTTATCGGGAGGAAGAGATCGTACTTGACTTACCTTGTCAATCTCGTTGTCCATTTCTCCCCCTGAGCTGCTGCTTTCTTCTGACGTGTCTCCCCCTTCATCGATGCTCTCGATGCTCATTTTGGAAGAGCTTGAATCGCAGTCGTCGTCTTGATGACTCGCCATCAGTGCGAGTCCGGAGAAAGCTTCGACTTCTGATTCGGACGATGTATCGTCCCACGTCGCCTTTAGGGTCTTTCGCTTTTGGATAGGCTTCTTACCCTTCTCCTTGTCCTTGTTCTTCAGCTTAGGGCAGTTGTCCTTGACGTGCCCTTCTTCGTCGCAGTGGTAGCAGCGGATCGTTCTTCTCCTCTTTCCCTGCGGATGGTTCTTATCAGAGCAAAGGCGCTTTAGGAGGACTAACCGCCGAACGAAGCAACGAGATGGCCGGACCAAGCATTCACCCGCCGAAATTCGAAGGGGATTTCGCCACTTGGAAAAAACATATGCAGGTATTTCTTACAACAGATATTGAATTATTTTTAACAATGAAACTTGGCTTTCAAGCTCCAGAGGACAAGGAGATAGATAAATGGACAAAAAAGGAGCAGGCCGACTTCGTAGCGAACGGCAAAGCAGAATACCATCTGCTAAGCGTTCTTCCGCCTCAAGAAGTCAACAGGATCGGTAAATATAGCTCTGATACCACTTGTAGGACCGTTGGGCCGGTTAGAAGGTGGGGTTGAATAGCCCTGAATAAAACACAACCCTTTCTCGAACAATTAAGCTAACACTTGAAAAATAGATTAAGCAGAAAATAAAGCATAAAAACAAGGCACCGGATTTGACTTGGTTACAACAGGGGAGGTTGTTAATCCAAGGAAGATGGTTGCACTAAGAACTCCTTCAGGCGGAGAAGCCTCATTTACAGCAGTGTAGGCACAAAAAGAAAGAAGCTAATCAAAGCAGTGGAAGAACACAAGTGTTGTTACAATTTCTGAACTAATGAAAAGCTTCTAGACCAAGGCTATATTTATAGCCTTGGTCGGGGCGCCTGGAAGGGTCCGGGCGCCATGGGGGGATAAAACTTTATCCCCCAACGTTCAGATCGCGTAAATCATGATCTTGGTCAAAATCAGGGTCCGGGCGCTCGGAAGGGTTCCGGGCGCCCCGGACTGTTCCGGGCACCCCGGAGCCCAAAGTCAACAGTTGTTGACTTTTTCGTCTGGGACCTCTTCTCTGGTTCAGTCCCGCCTCGGTCCGGTTCTTCTCCTCCGGATCCACTCACTTGGGTGATCTCTGCCATCCGGAAAAGGGCTCACCCGAACCCAACTTCCGGTCTTCTCGAGCGGGCTTCCCTCCGGCTTCTCGTCCCTCGGAATTGCTGTGTGTTTCCTTCTCGTCCGCCAGCGTACTCATTCGCAGTCTTCGTCCCTCGGTGATCGACCTTCTCGCTAGCTGCGTCTCTTGCTCCCCGAGCAATCTTCCGCTCCGGCTTTCGTCGCTCGGAACCACCACGCGCTTCCTTCTCATTCGCCGGTGTACTCTTCCGCAGCACCTCGTCCCTCGGACTGCCGTCCTTCTCGCTAGCTGCGTCTTCCGCTCGACTACCTGTGTTCCTAAGCTCCTGCACACTTAGACACAAGGTTAGAAACAAATAGGACCTAACTTAACTTGTTGATCACACCAAAACAACCTTGGGGTTCCAACAAACCGCACCAACAATCTCCCCTTTTTTGATGGAATGACAACCTGGTTAAGTTTGTGTAAACATATGCATAAAACAACATGCATTTAATATGGTTTTTAAGTTAGTTTGTATTTTCAGTTTGGTTGTTTGGTTCAGCTAACTTAACCACCTAACCCTCCCCCTTTGGCATTCATCAAAAAAGCATGGATTAACTAAGCATAGATTTTTTTTAAAAAAAAATTCAAGATAATTTGGGGGAGTTTAAACTGTTTAAAGCATTAGCTTTTGGATGTTTAGAAAAGTAGCTAAGTTTAGAAAAAATCTCAGACACAAGTGTATAAGTTTTAAATTTCAAGATCAAATTTTAAAATTTTCAACACAAGTTTGTAAAAGATTTAATTTGTAAACTTTTTGAAAAATCTCATTTCCACAATTTTCAATAAAAAAAATCTCATTTTTAATTTTCAAAACTAAGTTAAATTTAATATTCAAAATTAATTTTCAATAAATAAAAAAAATGAAACCTAAAACAACTTGATTGTATAAGAGTTAGTTTGCAAACATAGTTTTAAAATATTTAAAGTAGACAAAGTATTTTTTAAAAATTATTTTTCAGAATCAACTTTTCAAAAAAAATTTGCATATTTTTAATCAAGTTGAGTCAAAAATAATTTTAAAGTTTAATTTGAAAAACTGAAGTCATTTTATTTCTCCCCCTGAACTTGACATTAAATCAAATGTCTAACCAGTTTGTTACTAACTGACTTATCAAAAGATAGCAGCTTTCACTTGGTTAGTCAAGTTAAGGTCAACCTTAACTTGATTAATATATATTTTGTATTTAGCGCCTAGACTTATGTCGATGCACTGAAATAAGCATCTTAAGTCTTAGGCAAGTGGCCTATGCATCTGACCCCTTTCTATGTTCGGCAAACACAAGCAAGGTAAGCCTAGGGTTTTGGTGAGATGCTCAAAACTAGTCCTATGGGTACATGTTCTCTAAGGATTTTAAACTAGTCTAAGGCTAAAAATTTATTTAAAAATCTAAAAATAGGAAAGTTTTGAAAACAGAATATGTTTTAACCTATAATTTGAGAATAACCATTTTTGAAAATATTTTTGAAATTTGAAACTCCTAGTCTATTAGACACATTCCTAGTTTTCTACGTAAATGACTATATTCACTTTCAGGGAATGGTTTAGTGAATATGTCAGCTAACTTTGACTTGGACTCAACATATTTGAGCTCAATGTCACCCTTAGCAACATGATCCCTGATAAAGTGGTGTCTGATTTCAATGTGTTTGGTTCTTGAATGATACACTGGATTTTTTGTTAAATTTATTAAGCTAATATTGTCAATTAAAACTTTTACATTTGTGATTTTTAAGTTGAAATCTTTTAAGGTGTGCATCATCCATAATAATTGGGCTACACATTCTCCTATGACTATGTATTCTGACTCAGTTGTAGATAGTGCAACACAATGTTGGTTTCTACTAAACCAGCTAACAAGTGATGGGCCTAGTAGTTGACATCCACCACTTGTGCTTTTGCGGTCTAATTTGCATCCAGCATAATCTGAATCAGAATATCCTATTAATTCAAAGTCACTGGTCCTAGGATACCAAATTCCTACGTTTGTTGTTCCCTTAAGATATCTAAAAATCCTTTTGACTTGAGTCAAATGGGATTCTTTAGCACAGGTTTGGTATCTTGCACACATACTAACTGCAAATAAGATATCAGGTCGACTTGTAGTTAAGTAGAATAGACTGCCTATTGCACTTCTATAATACTTTAGATCTATTGGTTTTCCATTTGGGTCATTGTCTAAGATTGTGTTTACTGCCATGGGTGTTTTTATTTCTTTTGTATTTTCCATTCTGAATTTTTTAAGTAATTCTTTAGTGTATTTATGTTGATAAATGTAATTTCCTTCATTTGTTTGTTTAATTTGTAATCCTAGAAAATATGTCAATTTTCCTACTAAACTCATTTCAAATTCTTGTTCCATTAGGTTGATAAATTCTTCTAAAAAGTCTGAGTTAGTTGAACCAAATATTATATCATCTACATATATTTGTGCTATAAATATGTCATTTTTTAGTAATTTAACAAACAAGGTTGGGTCAATTTGACCTTGGTTGAATCCTTTGGATGTTAAGTAAGATGTCAGCCTTTCATACCATGCCCTAGGTGCTTGTTTAAGTCCATATAATGCTTTCTTTAATTTAAAAACAAAATCAGGATGTTCTAGATTTTCGAATCCAGGAGGTTGACCTACATAAACTTCTTCTTTTATTAGTCCATTGAGAAAGGCTGATTTAACATCCATTTGATATAGTTTGAATCCCTTATGGGCTGCATAACTTAGTAACATTCTAATGGATTCTAATCTGGCTACTGGGGCATAGGTTTCATCGTAGTCAAGTCCTTCAACTTGACTGAACCCTTTGGCAACTAGCCTAGCTTTATTCCTAGTAATTTCCCCAGATTCACTTAATTTGTTTCTAAATACCTATTTTGTTTCTATTATTTTCTTATCTTTGGGTGGTGGTACTAGATCCCAAACTTCATTACGCTCAAATTGAGCTAGTTCCTCTTGCATAGTGATGATCCAATCTGGATCAAGTAGGGATTCAGCTACAGTTTTGGGTTCAATTTTTGAAATCAGGGAAATTTGACTTAGGTTCCTAAAGGATGATCTGGTCTGAACCCTTAGGTCTGGGTCACCAATTATTTGATCAGTTGGATGGTTAGGGTTGATTCTTATAGTTCTAGGAGGTTGATTTGCTTGAGTGTGTTCATCTTCTTCATGATCTAGGGATTGATTGGTTTCTTCAGAATTATTATTTTCAACAGGTTGAAGTTGAGTTTGTTCTTGGGTTTCTTCAAATTTTACATTTGTGGTTTCCTCGATTTTTAGCGTAATTTTATTATATATTCTGTAACCCCTACTGTTTAGAGAATATCCTACAAAAATTCCATTTTCTACTTTAGATGTAAATTTTCCTAAGTGTTCTCTAGTATTTAAGATGTAGGCTGGACACCCAAATACTTTAAAATATTTTATGTTGGGTTGTTTGTTATAAAATATTTCAAAGAAAGTTTTATTATGTCTTTTATTTAATGTTGTTCTATTTTGCACATAGCAGGCTGTACTTACAGCTTCTGCCCAAAAATATTTAGGTAGGTTATATTCATTTAACATAGTTCTAGAGGCTTATAGTAAAGTTCTATTTTTTCTTTCTATAATTCCATTTTGTTGGGGGGTTTTAGGACATGAAAATTCGTGATGGTAGCCATTCTCAAGACAGAACTTGTTGAAATTATGATTTTTAAATTCTCCCCCATTGTCACTCCTAATTCTTTTAATTTTAATATCTTTTTCATTTTCAATTTGTTTGTAAAAGTTTGCAAAGATTTCAAAAGTTTCGTCTTTATGTTTTAAGAATTTAACCCAAGTAAACCTAGAATAGTCATCTATTATTACTAAGCAGTATAAGTTTCCATTTATGGATTTGACCCCATGGGAGTCAAAAAGGTCTAAATGTAGAAGTTCTAATATCGAGTAGGTTTGTGGTTGATTGGTTGGTTTGTGAGTGGATTTTGTTTGTTTACCTTGTTGACAAGCATTACATATGGTTGAATCTAGATTAGGTAATTTCGGTAAGCCTCTCACTAGTCCATTTAATTTGCTTATATTTCTAAAGTTGGTGTGAGACATTCTCCTATGCCATAACCAAGTCTCTTCTTTTTGTGTTAAATAACACTTAATTGAAGAGGTGGTTAAGTTGATAGCATAGATGTTGTCTTTTCTAAAACCTTTTAGGCTTATAGTAGGATTATCTAGATGTTTAATTAAACACTCTGTGGATAGAAATTTAACCTTATACCTAGTATCACACAATTGACTTATACTCAGGAGATTGTATTTAAAATTCTCGACAAGTAGAACATTTGTAATTATGAAATCTATTTTTAGTTCAATATTACCTATTTCGATCACCTTGAGTTTGTCGTTGTTTCCAAAGGCAACTGTTCCTAAGCTTTTGTAGGAGAGTTGAGTGAACTTGGTGTGATCTCCAGTCATGTGTTTGGAGCAACCACTGTCCAAAATCCACTTGGTTTCCTACAATGAGTAGGATTTAAGGTTAGTCTTAAAAATAGTTTTTCAGGTTAATTTGGTTTTAAAATAATTTTTAAAATAGTTTTTAAGGTTAATTTGGTTTTAAAATCAAAAATAAATTAATCGTAATTCATTTTAGTTATTTAATTCGAAATTTGATTAGTTCAAAATTTAACTTAACTAATTCAATTTGAAATTTAATTTGATTAATTTACTTTGAAATTTAATTTAATTAACTTAATTTGAATTTTAATTAATTTGATTTGAATTTGATTTTGATCCTTAGTCATCTCACCCGATCTAAGTTTTTAATCAGGGAATCTTATAATTTTGTGAGATGAATTGGATTTTTAATTATGGAGTTTTGGTTTAACTTGCGTTAGATTCAGGTTTAGCTTTGATTTCTACAAACAGGCATTCTTCGGATAAACTTCTAAGCTTGGTGAGTCACATGGACGTCATTAGAAGTAACCAAC
Organism: Zingiber officinale; assembly: GCF_018446385.1. Lineage (NCBI taxonomy): Eukaryota > Viridiplantae > Streptophyta > Magnoliopsida > Zingiberales > Zingiberaceae > Zingiber > Zingiber officinale. The sequence goes on along the minus strand of NC_055997.1, from coordinate 24,696,531 downwards.
CTTTCGAGGTTTTCCGAATAGTCCTATCCACGGAGATTAGTACTAAACCTTGGTCTCACTAGTTAGGATCCATTTAAGGGTAGTTTCGGTCAGTTCCACTTGGCCAAATGCACCAGATCGAAACCATATCTTTCTAGACATGCGATGCCCAAGCTTCCCTAACGTACTATCATCCAAAAACTTCACCAGTACCATGATTCAAGTTAAACTTGGTCTCTTTTTAACTAATCCTAATTACCCTGCCGGGTTAGTTTGTTTAGGTTATCCTGTCGGGTAAGTTAGTTTTGGAGGTGCCAGCTATTCTGGAGCCTCCCCCTGAATTACTGGCCATTAATTTAAGTTTTCGTTTTAGGTTTGTGTCGATTCCTTTTATAGTTATAATTAACTTGGTCATAATTTATATTTTGTTGATTTTTAAATTTTGATTTTGTAACGCCCCAAATTTCCTCAATTAGAGTCCTAAAAATAATTTAAAAATATTTAAAAATGCTATAGAAATATTCTAGGGATTTTTAGAAATTTTTAGAGTATTTTTATGTAATTTTTGGAGGTCGTTTGGTATTTTTACTAAACGAAGGAAGTTTCGACAAAAAAATGTCCAAGCCGAGAATTGAACCCACGACTTTTGACTTGGTCAAAACCCAGCTGACCAGGTGTGCAAACGGATTTTTCTGTTTAGAAAAGGTAGCAAATTTATTTAAGATAGTTAACAGAATATTGGATTATAAAAGGGATAAGTTGATCTTGGATTTGTTTGTTTAGAAAAGGTAGCGAATTTATTTAAGATAGTTAACATAATATTATAAAAGGGATAAGTTGATGTTGGATTTGTTTGTTTAGAAAAAGTAGCGGATTTATTTAAGATAATTAATAGAATATTGGATTATAAAAGGGATAAGTTGATGTTGGATTTGTCTGTTTAGAAAAGATAGCGAATTTATTTAAGGAGTTACCAGAAATATTAAGTTATAAAAAGGGATAAGTTGATGCTCTTTTTTCCCGTGACTTAAACCATTCTCTCCTTCTCTTCTGCGTATGATGGCGGAGCTCGGGTAGAAAATGAAAAGGAGTAAGGGCATCATCTCCGGTGGCCGGCCAAGGTCCTAGAAGCCCTTTTTGTTCGGTTGTGAGTCCAAGAAGCAAGGTAAGTGCTTCTCACCTAAAGTAGGAGTAGATTCGGACCTTTGTTCTTCTTAAATTCGAAGCATAAGAAGCGCTTATAGTGCAGATTTTTAATTAAGCCTATAGTACAAATTTTAATTAAGCTCATAGTGCAAATTTTTATGTAGGCTTATAGTGCAGATTTTAATTAAGCTTATAGTGAAGATTTTAAATTAAGCCTATAGTGCAGGTTTTAATTAAGCTTATAGTGCAAATTTTTAATTAAGCCTATAATACATATTTTAACTAAGCTTATAGTGCAGATTTTTAATTAAGCTTATAGTGCAGAGTTTTATTTAAGCTTATAGTGCAGATTTTTATTAAGCTTGTAGTGCAGATTTCTTTAGAGCAGATTTCTTTAGAGCTTGTAGTGCAGATTTCTTAAGAGCTTATGGTACAGATTTCTTTAAAGTTTATAGTGTAGATTTTTGGTGGAACTTGTAGTACAAATTTTTGGTGGAATTTATAGTGCAGATTTTTGGTGGAACTTGTAGTGCAGATTTTTGGTGGAACTTATAGTGCAGTTTTTAAAGAAAAAGATTATAGTACAGTTTGGTTAAGTATTATAGTGCAGAATTTATGTTTGCATAGTATGCAGAAATAGTGTAGCATAGAATGCAGAATCTTGATTAGTATAGTATGCAGAATTTTGATTAGCATAGTATGCAGATTTTTGTTTATGCATTTCAAAGTTAGAATTTGTTTAAACATTTTAGTTTTTAAAGAAGTATTCTTTTATTAGAAGTATTAACAAGTGTAAGAAAGATAAAGAAAAGAAAGAGAAAGGCCAAGGCCTTAAGTAGATCCCAAAGTCAAGACTTTAGGGATTTTGGCACACAAGGTGCTTAAAGAAAATGCCGAGGCATTATATATTAGAAGTAATAAAAGATAACAAGTATTTTACTTTATTTAAGAGGCTAGTACCCGACTTCCGAGGTTGTCGTTAAACAAATTCAGGTGTCCAATTCCGAGGTCTTGGCCCTGGTAGACCGAGGTCTGCTCTTTTAGGATTGGTGGCTCGCTACCCCAACCTATTAGGGAACGCGCATAAGATGGTACTATGCCTGGGCCCAAGAAGAAAGTTGATTATTATTTTGAAGTATTAAAGTATAAGTTTTTAAACAAGTGAAATAAGATTCAGAAAGTGTTTAAAATTCAGCAAGATTATGCTAGCATGATTGTATAGATTTGTTATACACGTTTAGCATTTCAGTATGTTTCTTTTGCTTGTAGATAAGCATGAGTAGTTTTCCTTTTGAGCATTCAGCTTTTTGATTTCAGTATATTCACATGCATATTCGAGTTTTGTGAGTTAGATAGCGCTTACTAAGCAATTTTGCTTATAGATGCATTTTCCTTTTACTGCAGATAAAGGAAAGGAAAAGTTATAGCAAAGGAAGGCGACAAGGAGGTGCGGATGGATGTGTGATGCCTGGACTATAGAAGCCTTGGGACCTAGCATAAGAATTTATTAAGATTGTCATTTATTAAGAATGTATTAGATGAGTCATTTAGTCTTCCGCTGCTAGTTAATTGTATGTTTTGAGTTCTCCGAGAGTTTTAGGACTTACTATCAACATGTGAACAAGGATAGTTAAGTAAAGTTAGTAGTCCAGTAGCGCTCCGCCCTCACAGTCCAGTAGTGAGGAGGGTGGGGTGTTACAGATTTCTTTGATTTGTGTTTTGGTTTTTGATTTAGTTTATTCAAGTTAATATAGTATATTTTTTTTAGGTATGTAATATTGATTAATTCCTACTTGCGTGGTCAAACACGCTTTCGGAACCCAAGCTTGATTAGTTGATTTGTATTGGGTTATTAATGACTTAAAGTTTTTATTTGAGTTCGACTTGTATCCAAGTCCGGTTTTATTATAACATGCTTTTTGACTGTTCAGGATTAAGTCTAGATTTTTTGATCTTATAGTGAATTTTTCTAGTATTTCTTTTAAGTTATTAATTTCTGATTTTAATGATGAGTTCTCTTCAAGTATTAGATCTTGAGTTGGATTAAAATTTTTTATTTGTTCCTTGAGGTCTTGATTTTCCTCAAGGAGTGATTTGTTTTCATTTTCTATTTTAATTAACTTAGTATTTAAGCAAGAAATAATTTTAAAGAATTTTTTGTTTAAATTAAAATATACCTCATTCGGGCCTTCGGAAACGAGTACGGACTCGTGGCTTGATTCGGGTTCAGACCCGTCTTCATCTTCCGACTCGTCTTCCGTTTCAGCTTCGCGGGCCATCAACGCAAGATGGCTCTGGTGTTTCTGCTCTTCTCCCTCCGATTCGTCCGAGGAGTCATCCCACGTTGCTTTGAGGGCCTTCTTTTTGGTTGGCTTCGATTTGTCGAACTTCAGTCTTGGGCATTCGTTCTTGTAGTGCCCCTTTTTGTTGCATCCGAAGCACGTCACGTTCTTTTGTTCCGAGGGAGAACTGATCTTTTGAAGGTCCTTCTTGGTGAAGCTTCTTTTTCTCCTGGTGAACATTTTTCTTACCAGGTTCACCAGGTGTTCTTCGTCTTCGGTATCTTGATCAGAATCTTCTTCAGATTCAGGCTTGTTCTTCTTTTCTTTGGATGAGCCTGCAAATAAAGCAATACCTTTCTCGGCTCCAACATTAGTTTGTTCATGTAATTCTAACTCACAAAAAAGCTCGTCTAATTTTAACTTAGATAAATTTTTCAAAATTTTGTAGGCATCTATGATTGATGCCCACAAGCTATTACGAGGAAAAGCATTTAGTGCATACCTTATTAAATCTCTATTTTTCATCTGGTGGCCTATTGCGTGGAGTCCGTTGAGGACGTCCTTGATTCTTGCATGCAGTTGACTTGCCGTTTCCCCTTCCTGCATTTTTATATTAAATATTTTATTTAAAAGTAGGTCTCTTTTTGTTACCTTCGCGTCGCTTGTTCCTTCGTGCAACTCAATCAGTTTGTCCCACAATTCTTTAGCATTCTGATGTTGTCCGACGCGATTCAGCTCTTCTCGTGTTAGGCCGTATTGTAGCATGTTGATTGCCTTGTTTTCTGTTGATGCCTTTTTCCTCATGTCCGGAGTCCACTGTTCCGGGTCTAGTGGATTTCCGGAGTTGTCGATTGGAGTTCGGTATGCCTTTATAACGCTGAACCATTGATCGTAGTCTGTCTTTAGGTACACCTCTATTCTTTTATTCCAGTACGAGAAGTCATCCTCGTTGAATAAGGGAGGTCGTACTGTGCTAAATCCTTCTAGTTGAGACATGCTGCACACAAGTAAATAACGAAAAAAATATTCCAAGACTTGGTCTTGGATTAGTAGTGCGGAAAAAAATAATAGCTGTATCTAAATTGGTGTTGCACCAATTTAGATTTAATTGCAATGAGAAGAAAGAAAAAAAATTCCTAAATTAATAGTAATATCAATTTAGAATTAAGCGAAAAAAGAAAAAAAAACAAAAAAATATTTTCACCCCCTGTATGATTGGTGGTTGCACCAAATCAGACCGGTAGCTGCTCTGATACCACTTGTTGGACTGTGAAACGTCGATAGAGGGGGGGTGAATATCGATTCGAAAAACAACGAGTATAAAAGAGTTATGCGCAGTGGAAATGAAACAGCTTAGACAGATGAATACAATGTTTTTTACTTCGTTCGGAGCCTGTGACGACTCCTACTCGAAGGCCCGTACACCGTGAGCACTTTCGTTGGGAAATTCACTAGCAATTCAAAATAATGATTACAAAGACAGTACAAGGAATGCTAATGAAAATTAAAACAAAGCTATACCGATAGAAAGAAAACAACAAGGACAAGAGAACATTGTTGGAACTTCGTTGGCGGCGTTGGAGCGTAGAGCAGCAGAGCAAGCGGTCTAAGAGTTCTGAGTTTTTTCTGATCTCTGCCTCCGCCCCATCTTTTATATGAAGCTCGGGGCGCCCTGGATCCCTTCCAGGCTCCCTGGTGAGACGTGGCAAGTCCCACCAGCGAGCTCCAAGTGGCGACGCGCGGTCAGGATAATTTTTGCCTCCAGGGCGCCCAGGTGCCTCCCGGGCGCCCGGACCTCCGGGCGCCCAGATCCCCTCCGGGCGCTCGGATCCCCTCCGGGCACCCGGACCACCTTTTTTCAGCGAACAACTTTCCTGTAAAACAAGGTTAGTCCGAGACAAAATAGATCCTGGAAAACAAAGTGTTAGCATAATTAAAGTTCAACAAAGTAATAGCAAAGAGTATGACTTAGATTCCATCTTTCCAAGACCGGAATCTTGTCATGATCTCGACTTAGATATCCGAAATGGATCTAAGCCGGATCGACGCCTAATGTTCCCTTCCCGGGAACGCGTCCTCGCAGTCACTCCCCTCCAGTGACTTACCTCACTTACCTGCCAGACGTTCGGTTAGCCCTTCGACCCGTCTGGACTTCTCGCCAGTTATCCGGTCAGCCCGTCGACCTAGCTGGACTTCTCGCCAAGCGTCCGGTCAGCCCGTTGACCCGCTTGGACTTCTCGCCAGCTATCCGGTCAGCCCGTCATCCTAGCTGGGCTTCGTGCCAGACATCTGGTCAACCCGTCGACCTGTCTGGACTTTTCCTGCACACTCGATCAGAGTGTTAGACAACAACAACCTAACTTAACCTGATTTTTCATTCATCAAAACCTGGGTTAAATCGTTAGTGCAAACCGCACCAACAAAGTATGCTTATGTTTTGTGCTTAAACTTCTTATTTAAAAGCATGCTTATGTTTATTTATGCATTTTGTTTTATTTAACTTTGAATTTGAGTTGCCATAATCAAAAAGGGGGAGATTGTTGGTGTGGGAAGCATCAGACAATCGAACGTAAGTTTTGATAATGACAAAGGGTTCAAAGTTAAGTCGTCTTGTGATCTAACAAGTTCATGGAGCTTGCAGGAAAGTCCTAAGTGGTACTTAGGCAAAAGTCCTAGCTGCGGTTAGGCAGGAGGAAACTCTAGGGGGTGGTAACCCAAGGTTATAGGGGGTGGTAACCCTATGCGGAAAGTCTTGGCGGGTCGAGAGCTTCAAGCAAAAGTCCTAGGGGGTGGTAACCCTAGGTGGAATGTCCTGGTGTCGCGAACTAGGTGGAAGACTGGACGGGCCGGGAAGCAGAAGTCCAGCAAAAAGTCTGGAAGCTTAAACAGTGAGCAAAAGTCCAGTCGATCTAGAGGATCGCACTGGCAACAAGTAAATCTCTTGAGTGGAGTAGGTGAGGACGCGTTCCCCGTCGAGGGAACAGTAGGCGTTGGGTTGACCTAGGGTTTCCGGTTGGAAATCCGAAGTCAGATCTGGACAGTCCGATGACTGTCGACTATCATTTGTTTTATCATTTCTGTGCTAACTTTGTTTTGCAGGGTATGTGTTTGGGACTAACACATTTTGCAGGAACAAAGAAGCAACTTAGGACTCGGATGAATAGTATCCGAGGCGCCTCCATGGGGCTTGGAGGTGGCTCGGGTGCTAGCCGAAGCCAGCTGTCCAGAGGAGCTGGAGGTGCCTCGGATGAAGCTGGAGGCGCCTTGGACCAGGGCTTGAAGGCGCCTTGAGGAGGCTCGAAGGCGCCTTAAACCTGATAAGGTGCGACTAGGTTTGCGCTGATCCACCCATGTGACTCGGCAGCCTGGAGGCGCCTTGAACATGCTTGGAGGTGCCTCCAGCATAGTATAAAAGGGGGGTCGAGGCAGCAGCTCAAAACAATAACTTCCGAGCAATCCTAACGCTATAAGCTACTAACGAGACGATCTCGAAGTGCTGCAACATCATCCCGACGACTCGGAGCTTCAGCATTCATTTCTTTGTTGTCGGTATTACTTAATTCTGTTGTACTCAATTCATATCTATACTATTGCGATTTGATAGTGAATTGCCCAAAGTAATCGCTCAACGAGCGAGAGCCTTGGAGTAGGAGTCGCCCAAGGCTCCAAACCAAGTAAAAACACTTGGGTCCTTTCTGTGTTTTGTTTTTTCCTTTATTTCCACTGCATTACTCTCGAACGATTTTCGAATACGAAACGAACGAAATAACGACGAGCGCTATTCACCCCCCTCTAGCGCTTTCGATCCAACAGTATATCCTATCAACTAAGTCTCCTATGAGTGGTTGACTATGATGTCTCACTACACTGTTGAGAGAGTTGACAGCGACTAGTATATCCTATCAATTAAGTCTCTTATGAGTGGTTAACGATTATTTCTCCACTACTATGTTGGGAGAGTTGACAGTGATTGTGATATGTTTGCTATATTGTTATCCTTGGTTTGTTATACCCTGTGCTATCTATAGGGTATCCTTGATAGAGTGATCTTATGTAGCCTGTAGCTAGATAGCTATATCCTATTTGTTCATGGGTTATCTTTGGTAAAGTGATCTTCCGCAGACAGTGACCCTAACATTTAACAGTGTCCATGGGTTATTTGTGGTAGATGTAGGTCTCGTGTAGACTAGCTAAAGGGGTGGTGAATAGCCCGACACTCAAAGGTTAGAAATTTCTCTTGCTTTTGGAACTTAGAAAGGATGAATACACATTAGTTAAGAAAAAATAAATATATAAAAATAAAGTAACATAGACTCTAAGTTTACTTGGTTTGTAACCAGGGAGGTTGCTAATCCAAGGCAATGAAAGCTCCAATAGAAAGTCTCCTTTGTTGAAGGTGGAGAAACCTCTTATAACGTTGAGAGTATAGAAATTCAAAACAAAAAAATAGAAATATTACATAGTGTGTTGTACTTAAGCTTTAAGAACTAGTGCTCTATTTATAGCCTACTAGTTGAACTAGCCATTTGCTAATACGGTAGCTCCAAGGTGCTTGGATGTGGTCACCTCGATCCACTCCTTAAAGACTCTACATTAATGGTTTATCGATTCCTGGGCCCCTGGACTCGGTCCGGATGTCTGGAACCTTGTTGAAATAGACTCTAGTCTAATCCTTACTGTAATGGCTCCAGTACTACTCTGAGCACCTGGACCTAGTCCAGACACCTGGAGTCCAAGCTTTTGAACCTAGTCTAAGTGCCTAGACATAGTCAACTCAGGGTTGATTTGTCCAATTACTTGGGTGATCCTCCAGCTATCCTTGCTATTTCTTATTGTGCTATTGTACTTTATTTTCAGACTTGGTTATGTAATAATTTGACTTAGAGTTGGATTTTAGCCTTGTGGCTGTTGATACAGTCTGACCTGGCTGTTGTTTTGATGTTAACACTGATTTAAGTTTGTATCAGATATTGATTAAACTCAGAATGACTACTGATCGAGGTTGATCAGTTGGGAGGAAAAGTCCTGGTGAGTGAAGCCAGGCAAGGGAAATCCAGATGGGTCAAGACATCTGGTGAAAAGTCCAAGCAGGGAGCTTGGCACGGGAAAAGTCCAAGTATGCTGACTTGGCACGGAATGGTCAGAGAGGGCTCGGTAGTTCGTTCTCTGGACCGGATGAAGTCGGAGAGGGCTCGGTAGCTCGTTCTCCGGACTAGGTCAGAGAGGGCTCGGTAGCTCGTTCTCTGGACCGGACGAAGTCGGAGAGGGCTCGGTAGCTCGTTCTCCGGACTAGGTCAGAGAGGGCTCGGTAGCTCGTTCTCCAGATTAGGTCAGAGAGGGACCTAAGTGGACATTACATGGCACATTGGATCGGTCGGTAGACCGATCCAGTGAACAATCAGATGGACGGACGGCTCACGATCGATCGATCAGGACTTCCCGGATCGGTCCGATGACCGATCGGATGACACTCAGAGCTGCTTGAGTGAAATCGATCGGTCCCAGACCGATCGAAGCACTCGATGCATGCGAGTGCAATCGATCGATCGTGAGCCGTCGGGAGAAAAGCCCGCAGAGAGAGAGAAAGAGGTGGATCGGTTTGTGGACCGATCCACACTCAATCTGATCGGTCACTCGGCCGTCGATAACCTCGAACCGATCGCATTGGATGGTCTAAGGCATCGGATCGGTCGGTGACCGATCCACTCTGATTTGTTCGCTGTATCAGCGATTCCTTCACTGCTTTTGATATATCTCATTCATTTATGTGATGTAATCCTCTGTGCTGTTAGCTTTTGAGTTTGCAGGTTAACAGGTATTATTCCAAGCCTAATTTCAAATTAAGTTCATAAGAGGAATGCGACAAATGGTCTTTCTGCTGGTTTCAGCGGCGCATGGTGCATTTCAGGCATCAACGGATACTGCTGTGATCTGGCTACGATCTGCTTGACTCCTGGGGATTGGTTTGAGCTCAGAAGATGCCAGTGTTGACTGTGATATCATTGGTGTGAGTTCAGAGAATCAGAGAAGGAGGAAAAGGGATTGGCTGCAGCGCTGATTTGCGCAGTTTGGACCATATCTGTGACAGCAGAGATAAGGTTTTGAGAAGCAGTAAAAACAGCGAGAGGGGAACAAGAACAACAACAAGAAAGCTTGAAAGAAAATAGTGTGCTGTTGTGCGAAGTTCTTGAGCTCTCGGGAGAACTGCGATCTCTGTTTTCTGCTACTGATCCTCGTGTGGTTGTAAGCATTTCAATTCTCCTTTGCCACCGAGTTTCTGTAAGTCTCGTGCTTTAACTTAGATCTTTCTTGAGACGTTGTGGGGAGGTTACTCCACCGAGAAGGAGGATTTGTAGCTGGAAGTTATCCGGGGTGCGATCTACCGAAGATCAAGGAGTCGTCCACCTTACGGACACGCCGAGGAGTAGGGGCAAGTTATCCCCGAACCTCGTAAATCCTAGTGTTAGTGTGCTTGTGTTTTTCCTTTCTTTAGTTGTCTAATTCCGCTGTGCTAACAATTATCTGTGTAGAAGTTTTGTTTTAAGTTTTTCAAGGGGCTATTCACCCCCCTCTAGCCATTTAAGATCCCAACAAGTGGTATCAGAGCCTGGTGCTCTTCATTTCGGCTTAACAACCCAAAGAGCTAAACAATGGCCATGAAGGAGGGCTTCAACACCAACCGTCCACCCTATTTCGAAGGAGCATATTTCCGATACTGGAAAAGCCGCATGGAGTATTACCTCAAGACCGATATCTCCATGTGGTTTTCCGTCAAGGAGGGTTTTACACCACCAAAAGATGAAGAAGGTAAGGAACTTGATTCGTCTAGGTGGTCTACCGAACAACTACGCAAAGCACAAGCCGATGCCAAGGCTATGGTCACCTTGCAATGTGGAATTGCCAAGGACCAACTCGTCAAGGTAGGTCCGTTCTCGAGTGCAAGAGACCTATGGAACAAACTCATCGAGCTCCAAGAGGGAACTCGAGATTCTCGGATTGCCAAGAGGGACCTATTCTTGAATCAACTCCAAAATCTAACTATGAAGGACAATGAAACGGTAAGTGAGCTTCATGGGAGATTCAAGGAGATCATCAACGGTCTACACTCTGTGGACGAACGAGTGGAGAATCGCGATCTAGTAAGGTACGCTCTTAAATCTTTTCCTAGGAATGCCTTGTGGTCATCTATGGTAGACGCCTACAAGGTATCCAAGGATCTTTCCATTGTTAAATTAGATGAATTTTTCTGTGAGATGGAACTTCATGAGCTTGCTAACAAAGGTCAAAAAGAGAAGGGTATTGCTTTGTTTGCAGGACTAAAGAGCAAGGATGGAAGAAGGAAGAAGGAAAAGAAGAAAGAAAAGGAGATTTCCTCATCCACCTCTTCCTCAGAATCCGATGATGAAAGTGGATCATCATCAAGTGAGATGGCGAATTTTGTAAGAAGAATCATGAGAAGGAGCAGGAGATACAAAGGAAAAGGTAAACCTAATGAACAAAATATTGACAAAACTAATGTTACATGTTATGAGTGCAACAAAAAGGGACACTATCGAAGTGAGTGTCCAAAACTTAAGAAGAAGGAGGAACGAGCCAAAAAGAAGGAGGAAAGAGCCAAGAAGAAGAAGGCTCTCAAGGCCACTTGGGATGAGTCCTCATCAAGCTCATCGGAGGAAGAAGAGAAGATGGAAAAGAGCACACGACAATTAGCACTCATGGCAAGGGAGGTTTCGGACTCCGGAAGTGAGGAAGATTCGAGCGACACCTCAACCGCGGCTTCATCATTGTCGGATGATGAAGAGGTAACCTCTTCTCATATAGAAAAGTGTTATAAGACTATCACTCATTTATCTACATTGCTTAAAAAGTCAAAAACAGAAAATAAATTGTTAAAAGAAGAAGTAAAAACCTTAAGGACCCTTAGGGAAGATGAGGTCGATGACCTACATCTAGAAGTCCTTGAGGATGAGAACAAGGCTTTAAAGGGTGAGGTTGAGAAACTCAAGAAAATGCTTGAGAAGTTCTCAACTAGCTCTAAGACTCTAGACATGATTCTAAATGCCCAAAGGGCAGTCTACAACAAGGCCGGGCTAGGGTATCAACCCAAGGAGTCGAGTTTCATTTCTCTAATGTCTAGAACTCAAGATAGTAGATTACATGTTTCTAGGGCTCATGGAACTAGGAAAGGTATGACCAAGGCATGGGTTCCTAGGTCTTTCGTTGTAGAAGCATTAGGTCCCAAGATTTGGGTACCTAAAACCTCTATCTTCCGTGTCTTGTAGGCATTGGTCGAGGGGGAGCATCTATCAACTTGGTTTGTTGATAGTGGATGCTCCAAGCACATGACCGGGAACAAATCACTGTTTACAACCATTCAAAACAAAAGTAGAGGTAATGTGTCTTTTGGTAATAATGGTAGCCTTAAGGTTGTAGGAGTTGGAGACATTCATATATCCGAATGTCTGCATATCAAGAATGTCCTTCTAGTCAAGGGGATGACTTTTAATCTCCTAAGTGTCAGTCAATTGTGTGATACGGGTTACACAATTGAATTTCATTCAAGTCAATGTTTGGTTAAACACATTGACACACTTGACACGGTACTAGTAGGCACAAGGGTTGATAATATTTATCAAGTATCGTTTAAAAGTGCTACTAATGCTTTGATTAAGTGTTTCATGTCAAAAGAAGAAGAGTCTTGGCTTTGGCATAGAAGGTTGGCACATGTAAACATGAAGAACATTAGAAAGTTGGCCAACAAAGGACTAGTACGAGGCTTACCAAGCATCAAGTATCAAAAGAACAAACTATGTGATGCATGTCAAATGGGTAAGCAAACAAAAGCACCTCATAAAGGTAAAAGCACTGTGAGTACATCTACTGTCTTAGACTTATTACATATGGACTTGTTTGATTGTAACAATGTTATTTCATTGAATGGTAGTTGATATTGTTTAGTAATTATTGATGATTTTACTAGATACACATGGACTTTCTTTTTGAAAACTAAGGATCAAACCATAGATATTTTTATTTCTTTTTGTAGAAGAACTGAAAATGAAAAATCGACAACAATTAAAACCATTAGAAGTGATCATGGTGGTGAATTTCAAAACCATAGGTTCTTAGAATTTTGTCAAGCAAAAGGGTATAGACATGAGTTCTCAACTCCAAGGACCCCACAGCAAAATGGGGTTGTGGAGAGAAAGAACCGAGTCTTACAAGAGGCTGCACGAAGCATGCTCAATGAGTACTCACTACCGAGTTACTTGTGGGCTGAAGCTGTGAATACAGCTTGCTATGTGCAAAACCGAATCCTGATACATAGGTTTTTAGGAAAGACTCCCCATGAACTTTGGTTTGGGAAACCACCTACAATTAAACATCTTAGGGTGTTTGGTTGTAAGGTGTTTATCTTGAACACAAAGGATCATCTTGGGAATTCACGGCTAAGGCTGATGAAGGGATACTGGTCGGGTACTCTCTCACGAGCAAAGGCTATCGAGTCTACAACAATAGGACTAAATTGATTGAAGAGTCCTCAGATGTAGCGTTTGAAGAAATCCCCAACTCAAATGATCAATCAAGGGATGTAGGAGAAATTCAATTTGAACTTAGAAATCTAAGTTTGAATGATCAAAATGAAGAAAGAGTCGAGGTTGACTCTGATGACGATGAGCAAAGGCAACAAAGGGCTCCGGTTGATCCCTTGCCTGATATTGAGTCCTTGCCTGTGCCTAGTGAGACCATTCATGAGGCACCACCAACACCAAGACAATCTAGGATAACCACTAGTCATCCCCAAGACCAAATTGTGGGAGATATCCAACAAGGGGTTAGGACTAGGTCATTCTTTAGAAATGAGTCTAATGAAGTCGCATTGATTTCAGAGATTGAACCAAGACTAGTTGATGAAGCATTGCACGATCCTGATTGGATCATAGCTATGCAAGACAAATTAGGTCAATTTGAAAGGAGCCAAGTGTGGGACTTGGTTCCTAGACCGAAAAAGACCACCATTATTGGAACTAAATGGGTCTTCAAAAATAAGTTAAATCAAAAGGGAGAAGTTGTAAGAAACAAGGCAAGACTTGTAGCCAAGGGCTATAGTCAAGTCGAAGGTCTCGATTATGATGAGACTTATGCTCCCGTGGCACGATTAGAGTCCATTCGTTTGATGCTAGCTTTTGCTGCACATAGAGGTTTCAAACTCTATCAAATGGATGTTAAATCTGCCTTCTTAAATGGTTTTATTAAAGAAGAAGTCTATGTTGAACAACCACCGGGGTTTGTGAGTACCGAAGCTCCAAACCACGTATACAAGCTCAAGAAAGCTCTTTATGGGCTTAAACAAGCACCTCGAGCATGGTACGATAGGTTGTCAACTTACCTATTAGAAAAGGGCTTTGTAAGAGGCCAAATAGACCCAACACTATTTCTACGTAGAGATGGTGAAAACATTTTTGTAGCCCAAGTATATGTCGATGACATAATTTGTGGCTCAAATAACAAGGGCTATTTGAATGAATTCATTTCTCACATGGAAAGTGAGTTTGAGATGAGTCTCGTAGGAGAGTTGACATTCTTCCTTGGACTTGAAATCAAACAAACTCGAGATGGAATTTATGTCCATCAGACAAAATACACTCAAGAGATGCTTAGAAAATTCAATATGAGTGACTCTAAGGAAGTGTCCACTCCAATGGCGACAAACACTCGCCTTGATAATGATGAGAGTGGAAAACCAATTGATCTAACGCAATATAGAAGCATGATTGGTAGTCTTCTATATCTCACAGCTAGTCGACCGGACATACTCTTTGCTGTGGGCATGTGCGCTAGGTATCAAGTCTGTGCCAAGGAATCTCACTTGATTGCAGTCAAGAGAATTCTGAGATATCTTAAAGGCACAATTAGAGTAGGTCTTTGGTACCCTCGTACAGAGTCTTTTGACTTGGTAGGCTATACCGATTCCGATTATGCTGGGTGTAAATTGGATCGGAAAAGCACTAGTGGGGGTTGTCAATTCTTAGGTTCATCATTAGTTAGTTGGTCAAGTCGGAAGCAACATTGTGTTGCTCTCTCCACGACCGAGGCTGAATACATTGCCATGGGAGAGAGTGTATCACAATTGTTGTGGATGATACACACCCTAGAGGATTATGGACTTTCTTATAAGGGTGTACAAGTGCTATGTGACAACATTAGCACGATCAACCTAACTAAAAATCCAGTCCATCATTCAAGGACCAAGCACATTGAAGTGCGTCATCACTTCATTAGAGATCACGTAGCTAGGGGTGACATTGTGCTCACATATGTGGAGTCAAAGTCAAACCTAGCCAATATTTTCACCAAACCCTTTCCGGAGAATGAATTTAGTCATTTAAGGAGGGAGCTGGGAATGTGTTTGGCTCCTTAGGTCCTTAGGACTTCATCATGATCAATAAGGGCAAATTAAAATGACAAGAGAAATTGGGAATGATTTTGGGCAACTTGGGAACATCTCACACAAACTATAAGGTTTAATAAAATATTTTTGTTTGCTAGATATGGGGTGAGATGCTAGGAACAACCAAATTATTCAAAATGTATCATGCATCCCTTGAATAATTAGGTTGAAGAGACATTAATTGAGTATGGGGAACACCATTACATAATTCATGTGTAATTGGTTCCTTGATCTTACTCATATATTCCAATCAAGGAATCTTGATTGGGCCTTTGTCTAAAAAGTGTCTAACTATGGATGATTTGTTGATTGATATTTTTGATTGATACTTAACATGCCTTGATTGAAAATTAGGACAAGTTGTTTATATTTTGACAAACTTGAAACTGATCATAGCACTCCTGAGTCTTAATTAATACCTTGTTTCACTATATGGTTTTATAAGGTTTTCTGAGATTGGAATTCTAAGATTCCAAATGTCTGAGCTTTTGGATTTAAAGTCTGAAACTTTAGGGCTCTACACAAACTAAGACCTTAAGAACTCATTTTTTTTACTTGTGGGTGTTGATTCTAGGTTATGAATTTGGGAGATTCTGAATTCTTGAATTATGAACTTTTCAAAATTCCCGATAGATAACGGCTCATATTTTCAGTTACTGAATATTATATTAGACACTGATCGGTCCAGGGACCGATCAGGATGATGCCTGATCGGTCTCCACGACCGATCAGGAGATTTGACGATACTGATCGGTCTCCACGACCGATCAGGACATTCCTGACACAGAAGGTTCACTGATCGATCCAGGGATCGATCAGGAGACACCGGCACAGATGGCACCCCACTGATCCACATCTGATCGGTCCAGGGACCGATCAGGAAGATCCCTGATCGGTCCCCACGACCGATCAGGACGATCGCTGACCGATCAGGACGTTCCCTGATCGGTCAGGATTTCTCTGTTCGGACAGCCGTCCGATCAGATCACACTGTGCACTTTCCCCTCATTAAATCCTCCCGACCTCCTCTCTTCCCGATCTTCTTCCTTCTCAAAACCCTAGTCGACCGACTCATAACCTAGCCGACGCCTCTCTTTTCCTCCCGTCTTCTCGACCCATCGTCTTCTAAAAGCCAAAGGTCACAATGGCACCGAGGTAATCTCTCGATCTCTGCTGTTTATTGTCTTTGGCAGGTCATGTTATCATGTTCTTACTGTCACTGTGGTTTGTGCTCGGTGGTTTGCCCATGGCCGGTGCTCTTTCCTTGTTCCCACTGTCCTAATTGTTAGAAAGATACCCACTGGTGGTGAGGGATCCTCTAAGGAACCAACCAAGAAATCCAAATCCAAAGCTCCTGCTCCCTCTCGACCCCAACCAGCTAGTTCCAGTAGATTTCCAAACCGCCAGTTTGAGCTAGGATTTCAACAGAGAACATTCAAGCTGCTTCTATGTCGATCTGTGGATCGAAAGTGGATGGATGAGTTTTGTCCATCTGTATCCGAAACCCTAGCCTATTATAAACTTGATTCAGTAGTCTACCTAGAAAGGGACATCAATCTTGACCTAATCTCTGAATTCTATAACAACCTTCATCAAAACCATGATGGTGTTTATACCACTCGAGTCGCTAAAAGAAGTATCGATTTCTCCATCAGAGAATTTTTTGGGTATCTAGGTTGTCGTATGTGTTCAGGAGATCCTTTTCCTTTGTATCCTGATTTACCAGAGTCACTACCTCCTCCACTTGATGTATCACCTGATGATATTTATGAGTACTTCTTCAGGCAACCTAGACCGGATGGATTAGATGAGCTAGATGTTGACTTCCCTACTTTTGCAGCCTTGAGATTATCTCCTCAAGACTACATTCTTTTTAAGATTGTCACGAACTGCCTTCTACCCATCACATCTAAACCATTATCTGAGATCCGACCATATCATTGTCTTATGCTTTATGGTTTGCGTCGACGTCTCGATTTTGAAATCATGTCGAGCATCTACTCCTCGATCATATCATATTCTCAGCCTAGCGGCTCCACTATTTATATGCCTTATGGGCATATAATTACTGATTGGCTCAAGACCCTTCAGATTGATGTCTCTAAGGGTAGAATAGTCAAAATGGTCAGGCAGGATTGCCGACTTGGGAAACGGGCGTTAAGTCCGGCATCATAGGGCAAATGGGGATGTTCGGTGGAAGGATGGGCGAGCACCGGGTGAGTTACCACGGGACCTCCACGACAGGCTGCGGCTGCTCCCGCTGCTGACGATGGAGAGGCCGATCGATCTGCTACCGCGGATCGCCGAGTGGAGAGCCGCTTTGATCAGCATGATGAGATGATATCTCGCTGGATGGCTCGCGATTCGGATAGACACGATGACTGCGGGCATATTGACCCAGCGATGATATGCGATATCGGTGGTGACAGCAGTTGCTACTCGGATGGATGACACGCTACCCGCCTCCGCAGTCTTATCCAGGCTATCCATCCTCCAGCGTGCCGCCTCAGGATTTCACCCCTCCTGCCGATGATGGTGATGTTCCTCAGTGTGAGGAAGTTGATTGATACAGTTTGTTTGTTGACTGTCTGTATTTTGGATGTTATTTGTAGTCTTTATGACTGACCTGGATGTTTGCACTTCTGATGCTACTCCTGTATTTATGCTACTCAGTTTTATATTTACTTGCTCTTTATTATGCTTCATTTTCTATCGGTTATTAATATGCTGTTCACTTGCATGTCTTGTTTTGTCTTTCATTTCCTTATTACTGTCTTAGAGTACACTTAGAGGGAATTCTAAGTGCTTTAAGAACCAGACGGTAAGGGTTAAGGGGTAGTTCTTTAAGTTATCTTACCTTATTCGTACTTTTTCGGTGTTTGACAAAGGGGGAGAAGATAACTAAGTTTAGATGAATACAAATGTGAAGACCCTCACATAGTGTTATATCTGTCTTAGGGGGAGGATCTTGATTCCCCTAAAATTATGAAAATTTGAACAATTCTGATCTAAACTTAAATCGTATTGTCAAACAACAAAAAGGGGGAGATTGTTGATACAGTCTGACCTGGCTGTTGTTTTGATGTTGACACTGATTTAAGTTTGTATCAGATATTGATTAAACTCAGAATGACTACTGATCGAGGTTGATCAGTTGGTCCTGGTGAGTGAAGCCAGGCAGAATGGATCCAGATGGACCAGACATCCGGTGAAAAGTCCAAGCAGGAGCTTGGCACGGAAAAGTCCAAGTATCCGACTTGGCACCGGAATGGTCGAGAGGGCTCGGTGAGCTCGTTCTCCGGACCGGACGGCCCGGAGAGGGCTCGGTAGCTCGTTCTCCGCACTAGGTCGAGAGGGCTCGGTAGCTCGTTCCCGGACAATCGGAGAGGGCTCGGTAGCTCGTTCTCCGGACTAGGTCGAGAGGGCTCGTAGCTCGTTCTCCGGATTAGGTCGAGAAGGACCTAAGTGGACATTACATGGCACATTGATCGGTCAGACCATCGATGTTCCACAAAATCGATGGATCGGCGGCACGATCGATCCATGTTCCACGGATCGGTCCGATGACCGACGATGACACTAGCACATCGAGTGAAATCGATCGGTCCGCAGATCGATCGAAAACACCGAGCACATCGAGTGCAATCGATCGGCCGTGAGACCGATCGGAGAAAAGCCCGCAGAAGAGGGAAGAGGTGGATCGGCGTGGACGATCCACACTCAATCTGATCGGTCACTACGATCGATCAGAATGGCCTCAGACCGATCGGACTGTTGCCTGATCGGACCGATCCACACACTCTGATTTGTTCGCTGTATCAGCGATTCCTTCACTACTTTTGATATATCTCATTCATTTATGTGATGTAATCCTCTGTGCTGTTAGCTTTTGAGTTTGCAGGTTAACAGGTATCATTCCAAGCCTAATTTCAAATTAAGTTCATAAGAGGAATGCGATAAATGGTCTTTCTGCTGGTTTCAGCGACGCATGGTGCATTTCAGGCATCAACGGATACTGCTGTGATCTGGCTACGATCTGCTTGACTCCTGGGGATTGGTTTGAGCTCAGAAGATGCCAGTGTTGACTGTGATATCATTGGTGTGAGTTCAGAGAATCAGAGAAGGAGGAAAAGGGATTGGCTGCAGCGCTGATTTGCGCAGTTTGGACCAGATCTGTGACAGCAGAGATAAGGTTTTGAGAAGCAGTAAAAACAGCGAGAGGGGAACAAGAACTACAACAAGAAAGCTTGAAAGAAAAGTGTGTGCTGTTGTGCGAAGTTCTTGAGCTCTCGGGTGAACTGCGATCTCTGTTTTCTGCTACTGATCCTCGCGTGGTTGTAAGCATTTCAATTCTCCTTTGCCACCGAGTTTCTGTAAGTCTCGTGCTTTAACTTAGATCTTTCTTGAGACGTTGTGGGGAGGTTACTCCACCGAGAAGGAGGATTTGTAGCCGGAAGTTATCCGGGGTGCGATCTACCGAAGATCAAGGAGTCGTCCACCTTACAGACACGCCGAGGAGTAGGGGCAAGTTATCCCCGAACCTCGTAAATCCTAGTGTTAGTGTGCTTGTGTTTTTCCTTTCTTTAGTTGTCTAATTCCGCTGTGCTAACAATTATCTGTGTAGAAGTTTTGTTTTAAGTTTTTCAAGGGGCTATTCACCCCCCTCTAGCCATCTAAGATCCCAACAGTGGCTACTTTTTTTTGGTCATGTGGTTTGTTGTGTTAATCTATGCCAGCACGCAGTCATTTATATTTTCTATATTGTGTGGGGTTGTGTAAATCCCTCTTTATTGTGTTGTGTTTTGATTTATATCCTCCATTGTGTATTTGTGCCTAGGTTGTGG
This sequence comes from Zingiber officinale, assembly GCF_018446385.1. Classification (NCBI taxonomy): domain Eukaryota; kingdom Viridiplantae; phylum Streptophyta; class Magnoliopsida; order Zingiberales; family Zingiberaceae; genus Zingiber; species Zingiber officinale. The sequence continues at coordinate 24,676,828 of NC_055997.1, read as the reverse complement.
GCTTATATCATGTTGTATCTAACATTGTCACTTGGGGGTACCGTCTGTTCCGTCGAACAAGTATACCTCTAAGGTGTGACAATTTATTGGTATCAGAGCCATTGGTTGCGAAGTCTATTTTCATGTTTTAGATTTTGTGGGTTGCTTTGTCTATGTGACTTTTGAGTTTTGGAACTTGACAGTAATAGGACATTTCCGAGCTATAGAAAATACGGTATATCTCTAGTGTTGTTATATCTTTTGGATTCATTACTTTGTTTAGTTTACTGTTAGGCCAACTGAATGTGCTATGTTTGAGATGTGTCCTAAGATAATCACCTTATGATTTGTATTATTTATTTTGATAAATATAGATTCACTATTTGAGTGTACTTTACTTATGTGTTTGAATAGTCATAAACTTACTGAATGTCCGTAATACAATTTATAGCATGAGAGAACTTGTGATTAGATCACAATTAGTGAGAGTCTCTATATGTGTAATTATGAAAATATTAGAATATTTCTTAGTCACTAGCTAGAGACATTGGGATGTTGAGAGTTAAATGTGGATGCTAGTTATGGTAACTAGTTCTTTAGAGTGACCTGCTATAAGACTTCATATGGTTTTCTACATATATGGATATGTCTATAAAGTACTTACTACAGCTCGAGTGCAAGTTTCCTTCAACTTGAGGCATTCAAGTCACCTTAGTAATGAAGGCTTATACTTTGACATCTTAAAAAAAGCAACTTCTCGGAGACTTGAACCCGAGATGATTGGGTGTAAGTAAAAGTACCCAAAGATGTTTTGATAGCCCACAAAGGATTCACCGCTCCTTGCGAGGAGATGTAGTATATCCTATGGTCATTTGTCAGGATTGTTACTTAAAGTTTTTACAAAACATCACATGTTAAGAGTATAAGACTCTTAGACATATGTAGGAGTAATTTGAATCCACAGGACGAGGAAGTATTATTTGGGCTAGGTGTGACATAGTCAGTCTAGTGGGGACAAATACATAGACCATATCCTGAACTAAGCGAGTATAATACAAGTAAAATGAACAAGACATGACTCACCATAGCTACTGAAGGGCTCATAACTATTGGATCGTGAAAGCCAATAGAGGTGGGGGGGGGGGTGAATATCTATCGAAAACATTCGTAGAGAGTACACAACGGAAAAGAATAAAAGCAATGCTAACAAGGACCAATTTACTTGGTTCGGAGCCTCGGTCGACTCTTACTCCAAGGCTCGCACTTGTTGAGTGCTTTCGTTGGGCAATCCACTAGCAGTTTGAAAAGATGATTGCAAGTTTAAGGTACAGGAATGCTAAATAAATGAAATACCGAAAACAATTAAGGAAAAAGAAAGTAGCATGTTGTCAGAGAAGCTTCGTAGTATTGCAGGAGTACAGCGCTGTATAGCAAGAGTTGGAAGACGTAGTCGTGAGTTGTTCTTTGCTCCAGGACTCATCCTCCTGATATAGGAGGCTCCGGGCACCCGAATCCCTTCCGGGTGCCTGGACTGTGACGTCGTTGGACCAATCATCGCGCTCCAAGCTGTCAAGGATAAGTTTTGCCTTCCGGGCGCCCGGACCAGTTCTGGGCGCCTGGACCAACTCCGGGCGCCCGAATCCCTTTCGGGTGCTTGGACCACTTTTCTCCAAAATGTCCTTCTCTTGTAATAAAATGTTAATCCGAGACAAAATAAAAGTTATACTACCTTGCAAGATAAAAGTTAGCGTAATAGAAGAATAGTAGGAATTAGATTCCATCTCACCGAGACCGAAATCTAGTCAAAATCTCAACTTAGTGTTGGAGTGTATACTGAAAGCCTAAGCTTTGTAAACATTCATTATGAATAAAGAATCACATTTGGTCAAATTTTCTACATTTAGTTGTAGTTGTTCAATTAATTTATATTGTAGATAATATAGTATGTGGTGTCACATACAGAAGATGATATTATCAGTACCTTATAAATTATAAACAGTAGCTCACGACCAAAATGGAAAGGAACAAACCATTAGAAGGTCGTAGTGTAATTAGGTATCAGTTTATCTTGACTGTATAATTACACTAGTACACTTAGTGTGTATTGAGTAGGACCATTTGAGGTCGTTTCTTTTATACTGACTTTATAAAGAAACAAAGACCTCGGTTATTATGGAAGTGTGTGCTCTTAATCCTGATATAATAACAAGCACATATATTTGATATTTATTTCTTTAATTTATCAATGGGTGAGGTTTAGTTCGATGAATCAATAAGCCCGATAAGTTGGGAAATGGTATCACTTATAGTGTGTGTTGTTGATTATAGAAGGAAACCGTGTCCTAGAGATACTAGGTTGATAATGTCCCCAAGAGGAGCTCATAAGGATTGTCATGTTAAACCCCGCAGTGGACTTAGTCCGACATGACGATAAGGTTGAGTGGTACTACTTGACTTAGATATTAATTAAATGAGTTGTCAAGAACTCACTTAATTAGTGGACATTCGATATCTTAAAACAGGAGACTAACACACTCATAATAAGAAGGAGCCCAAATGTAATTTGGGATTAGTGCGGTAGTTCAATGATAGTTCTCAGTGGAATGAATTATCATTGATAAAATTAAGTTGTGTGTTCGGGCAACACTGGATGCTTAATTTTATCGGAGACCAAAACCAATTCCTCCTCTCGGTCCCTATCGTAGCCTCTTATTTATAGAGTTCTATACCCACCTATACCCACCTTCTATACCCACCCATAGGGGGCGCCAAGCTAGCTTGGGAACAAGCTAGGGCCGGCCTAGGTATAAGATTGGGTGGCCGGCCCTAGCTTGAACCCAAGCTAGTGGGGGCCGGCCAAATTAAATTAAAAAGGAAATTTAATTTTAATTTTTATTATGTGGAAGATATAATTTATTAAAGAGAATTAAAATTAAAAATATCTCTCTTGTAAAAGATTTACAAAAGATTAAAGAAAGAGATTAGATCTCTTTCCTTATTTGTAGATTGGTAAGATATTTTATTTTCTCTTTAAAAAATTATTCACATGTTGTAAAATTAAAATTATAGAAATTTCCTTTTTATCAACCATGAAGAGATTTGAAGAGAAATTTTATTTTTTTAAAAATTTCCGGAAACAAATTAGGAAGTTTTAATTGTTGATTAAAACTTGTCCAATTTTGTTTTCATTGATATGGCCGGCCACTTGTTTTTAATTGGGGAAATTTTATTTTATTTTTCTCAATTAAATCAAGTCAAGGAAATTAAGGAAATTTTATTGTAATTAAATTTCCTAATTTGCCTAGGCCAAGGAATATAAAAGAAGGGGTGAGGGTGCCCTCAAGAGACACAACCTCTATTGTTTTCTCTCCCTCTTTTCCTTGGTGTTGTGGCCGGCCATCATCCTCTCCCTCTCTTCCTCTTGTGGTGGCCGAATACTTCATCCCTCTTGGAGTTCTTGTGGTGGCCGGATACTACTTGGAGAAGAAGAAGAAGAAGGAGAGAAAGCTAGCATCTCTTGGAGCTTGGTTAGTATTTTGGTTTTCTTCTTTGGTGAAGTTCTTCCTTTGTGGCCGAACCTTGCTTGGAGGAGAAGAAGGTCGTTGGTGGTTTCTCATCTCGGTAGATCGTTGCCCACACAACGTCCGAGGTTAGAAGAGGAATACGGTAGAAGATCAAGAGGTTTTTCTACAAGGTATAACTAGTAATTTTTATTTCCGCATCATGCTAGTTATTTATGGAAATAATACCAAATACAAGAGGCTTACGTTCTAGAATTTCGAATATGTTTTTCGAAGTTGTGTTCTTTTGTTTTTTCTTTTCCTTGTGATTTGATTGTTCTCTTTGGTTAACCTAAAGTTATTTTAGGAAATTAAATATTAGCTTTCTATAAAAGGTTTTGTCTAGTCGGTGGTGGTTGCTCCTATATCCAAGAAGGCCATGTGCCTTGCCACGTCAGTACTGGGAACCAATTATGGAAATTAATATTTAATGGAATTAATAACTTAAGGAGACTTGGGTCGAACGTGTAAAGTTCCGCAGGAGATCCAAGTCAAAACCTAAAAGAACAAATAGATTAAGTTTTGGATCAAACGTGTTAAGTTCCGCAGACGATCCAAAATTTAATTTAAAAGAACACATGGTAGCTAGGAAAAGGTTCAAACCTTTGTACAAAATTTTTGTACAGTGGAACCTATAGGTTTTTCGAGTAGCAACCAATACTTAGAGCTCCGAAATGGTTCTAAGTTGGATCGCCACCTAAGTTCCCTAATCGGGAATGCGTCCTCACCAAGTCAATCCCCTCCAATGACTTACCTTAACTTACCTGCCAGACGTCCGGTCAGCCCATCGACCCGTCTGGACTTTGTGCCAGCTATTAGGTCAGCCCGTCGACCTAGCTGGACTTCGTGCCAGACATCCGGTCAGCTCGTCGACCAGTCTGGACTTCATTGTAGCTATCAGGTCAACCCGTCGACCTAGTTGGATTTCGTGCCAGCTATCCGGTCGGCCCGTCGACTTAGTTGGGCTTCTCCTGCACACTTAGTTAAAGTGTTAGTTCACAATGAAACTAACTTAACCTACTTTGTCATTCATCAAAATCTCGGTTAGACCGTTAGTGCTAACCACACTAATAATCTCCCCCTTTTTGATGCAATGATAACCTGGGTTAAGTTAGTGAAAACATATATAAAAAGTAAGCACTCACTTAAGATGACTTTTAGGTTAGGGTTTAGGGTTTGATATTTTGTATTTTTTTTGTTAACTAACTTAAACCCACCTAACCCTCCCCTTTGACATTCATAAAAAAAATGATTAAGTCAGAGAGAGAGAGAGAAAAAAAAATGAAATTGCGAATCCGAACTAAAGCCAGATTGACTTGGGGGAGTTTAAAGTAAAAGATATAGAAAATTTTGCTTTAGACTTTATCTTTTAACTTTTCAAAAATAGATGAGTTTAAAAAAATAGATAACTTAGAAGACCAACTTTGCAAAAATTAAATTTTTATTTAGTAGTCTTTTTAAAAAATTTAAAAACAATTTATAAGCATAAACTTTTATAAAGGATAATTTTTCAAATATACCTACTTTACAAAAGTAACATTAATAAAACTAAGTTTGTAAAATTGAATTTACAAAACTAGGTTTGTATATACAAGTCAACTAACTTTTTAAGAAACATAAGATTATAAAATCTAATTTTCAAAGACTTAGTTTTATAAAAACTAGCTTTCAAAAATAGATTTATTTAATTAGATTTATAAAGTCAGATATTTTTTTTTTAAAATTTTTTTAAGGAAATATTTTTCAAAAATCTTTTTAAAAAAATTTTGCTACTAAGTATCAAGATAAGTTGAATTAATTCTCCCCCTGAATCTGACTTCAAAACAATTGTCTAACTGATTAGTTACTTGCTAACTATCAAAGGATAACAATTTTTTACTTGGTTAGTCAGATTAAGTTAATTGCAATCAGTTAGTGTTTGATTAAGCTGAATAACTTAACCTGATTGCTGTGTGGTTTGTATTTAACGCCCAGACTTATGTCGATGTACTGAAATAAGCATCTTAAGTCTAGGTAATCTGCCTATGCATCTCACCCCTTTCTAAGTTCAGAAATACACAAACAAGTTAGTCCTACTGTGTTGGTGAGATGCTCAAACCTTAGATCTATAGGAGCATGCTTTCTAAGGGATTGATCTATTCTAAGGCTAAAGTTGATTTTCAAAAATTCTAAAAATGGAAAATTTTGAAAATTTTATCCTAGAATTTAAAAACACCATTCTTAAAAATAGTTTTGAAATTTTAAAAATCCTAGTCTATTAACACATTCCTAATTTTTGACGTACATTGCTAAACTCACTTTCAGGGAGGGGTTTGGTAAATATGTTAGTTAAATTAGACTTGAACTCAAGGTATTTGAGTTCAATATCTCCTTTAGTGACATGATCCCTGATAAAGTGGTGCCTAATTTCAATGTGTTTGGTTCTTGAATGATGCACATGATTTTTTGTTAAGTTAATTGAGCTAACATTATCAATTAATACTTTTACATTTGTAAGTTTTAAATTAAAATCTTTTAAGGTGTGCATCATCCATAGTAGTTGTCCGACACACTCTCCTATAGCTATATACTCTGACTCAGTTGTAGGTAGAGCAACACAGTGTTGCTTTATACTAAACCAGCTGACTAGTGATGAGCCTAGTAGTTGACATCCACCACTTGTGCTTTTGCGGTCTAATTTACACCCAGGGAAATCTGAGTCAGAATAGCCTATTAACTCAAAATTGTTAGTTCTAAGATATCAAATTCCTACATTTGACGTTCCTTTAAGTTATTTAAAGATTCTTTTGACTTTGAATCAAATGAGATTCTTTAGCATAAGTTTGGTATCTAGCACACATACTAACTACAAATAAAATATCAGGTTGGCTTGCAGTTAAGTAGAGTAGGCTACCTATGACACTCCTATAGTATTTTAAGTCAATTGGTTTTCCATTGAGGTCATCATCTAGAATTGTGTTAACTGCCATAGGTGTCTTTATTTCTTTAGTATTTTCCATCCCAAATTTTTTAAGTAATTCTTTGGTGTATTTTTATTGATAAATGTAATTACCCTCATTTGTTTGTTTGATTTGTAATCCTAAAAAGTAAGTTAATTTGCCTACTAGACTCATTTCAAATTCTTGTTCCATTAGATTCGTAAATTCTTCTAAAAATTTTGAGTTGGTTGAACAAAAAATTATGTTATCTACATAGATTTGGTCTATAAAGATATCCTCTTTTATTAATTTAACAAATATGTTTGGGTCGATTTGACCTTGGTTGAACCCTTTGAATATTAGGTAAGAGGTTAAACTTTCATACCATACCCTAGGTGCCTGCTTAAGTCCGTATAAGGCTTTCTTTAACTTAAAGACATAGTCAGGGTGGTTTAGACTTTCAAATCCAGGTGGTTGTCCTTCATAGACTTCTTCTTTTATTAGTCCATTTAGAAAGGCAGATTTGACATCCATTTGATACAGTTTGAACCCTTTATGGGCTGCATAACTGAGTAGCATTCTAATGAACTCTAATCTAGCTACTAGGGCATAAGTTTCATCGTAGTCATGTCCCTCTACTTGACTAAACCCTTTAGCAACTAGCTTAACTTTGTTTCTAGTAATTTCCCCGGTTTCACTTAATTTATTTCTAAACACCCATTTTATTTCTATTATCTTCTTATTTTTGGGTGGTGGTTGTCACGCCCCTTGAGGAGTCCCTATCGAAAAATTTCGACAGCATCTCCCCTGTACCGGTGACAATCTAAAGCATAAATACAAACAAAATACATCAGGCACATGCGGCTGTAATATATACACAACCACGTAATTTATATTCAGCCCACTCGGCTGGAACATAATAAAACACAACCACGCAGTTATATATATACAATGAACACCCCACTCGGTTGCACTAAAAACCAACACAGGGGAAAAACGATAACGAAAAGCCCAATACAACACAAATCAACACACTGCTAGCCGACTAGGCTTTATGCAACAACCACAACAACAAATACAACACACAAAATTCAGCAAATACCAAATATAAATAAATCACATACAAAACCTGAAACGGTCTTCGGATGTGACATAGGGCCCGACAGATAGGATACTCCAAGCAACACACCAACCATCTACAAGCTACCTAAAAACATAAATGTATACATGCGGTGGTGAGTATAGGTAACTCAGCGGGTAATAGAAAAGACAGTGCACGGTCTATAAATAAAACACGGAGATCAAAAGTATACAGTCTCAGTAGGGAATAAAGAACATGATTATACTATCATAATCCGTGCACTTAAACATATCTGACATAATAACCTGACATATAAACTATACAAACCACAACTAACATAATGACAGATACATACCCAATCTGGAATCGACACATGGTACAATGATCAGTAAACTCACAGGATCTGCAACAGACATACCCATGACACCTGTGCAATATAAATACAACTGCATATATATGTAAAATAAATGACATGTATGCAACATGGCAACCACATGCAACAATCATATCCCAAACAAGTGCAACAAATCACAATCACATGGAACTAGTTGTTGAAACCCCAAGGTTATTTTGGTGTGATCAACAAGTTAAGTTAGGTCTTGCGTTGTATTTAACCTTGTGTCTAAGTGTGCAAGAGCTTAGGAGCACAGGTACTCGAGCGGAAGACGCAGCTAGCGAGAAGGACGGCACGCGGTGCGTCCGAGGGACGAGGCGCTGCGGAAGAGTACACCGACGGACGAGAAGGAAGTGCGCACGTTGGTTCCGAGGTACGAAAGCCGGAGCGGAAGATTGCTGGGGGAGCAAGAGACGCAGCTAGCACGAAGGTCGGCACGGGGTGCGATCGAGGGACGAAGTCTGCAGATGAGTACGCTGGTGGACGAGAAGGGACACGCGGCAATTCCGAGGGACGAGAAGCCGGAGGGAAGCACGCTCGAGAAGATCGGAAGATGGGTTCGGGTGAGCCCTATTCCGGATGTCAGAGATCACCCAATCAAGCGGATCCGGAGCAGAAGACCCGGACCGAGACGGGGACTTAACGGAGAAGTGGTCCCGGACAAAAAGTCAACTGTAGTTGACTTTTTGCTCCGGGGCGCTCGGAACCAATCCGAGCGCCCGAACCCTGATTTTGACCAAGATCACGATTTACGCGATCTGAACGTTGGGGGATAAAACTTTATCCCCCCCAGGGCGCCCGGAACCTTTCCAGAATTGGTCCAGAAGCTTATCATCAGTTCAGAAATTGTAACAACACTTGTGTGCTTTCACTGCTTTGATTAGCTTCTTTCTTTTTGTGCCTACACTGCTGTAAACGAGGCTTCTCCGCCTGAAGGAGTTTTTAGTGCAACCATCTTCCTTGGATTAACAACCTCCCCGGTTGTAACCAAGTCAAATCCGGTGTCTCGTTTTTATACTTTATTTTCTGCTTAATCTTTTTTTCAAGTGTTAGCTTAATTGTTCGAGAAAGGGTTGTGTTTTATTCAGGACTATTCAACCCCCCTTCTAGCCGGCCCAACGGTCCTACAAGTGGTATCAGAGCTGAGATGCTTCAGGAGGACTAACCGCCGAACGAAGCAACGAGATGGCCGGATCTAACATCCACCCGCCAAAATTCGAGGGGGACTTTGCAAGCTGGAAGAAGCACATGGAGGTATTTTTCGGTACCGATTTTGATTTATTACTAATAATGGAACTCGGTTTTGAAGCTCCCGAGGGCAAAGCAAAAAATCAATGGACAAAGAAAGAGCAGGCCGAGTACGTGGCAAACAAGAAAGCAGAATTTCATTTGTTAACCGTACTTCCGCCACAAGAAGTGAACCGTGTCGACACCTACACTTCGGCAAAGGAGCTTTGGGAGAAGTTCCTTGAATTACACGAAGGAACATCCGAAGCCAAGCTTGCGAGACGGGACTTACTTCGCAACCAGCTCACCAACCTCCGTCTTGAAGAAGGTGAAACAATTGCACATCTACACTCGAGGATACAGGAGCTCATCACCGGACTTTCGAATCTCGGAGAAGAGGTAAGTAACCGAGATTCGCTAAGGTACGCTTTAAATTCCTTCCCTAGAAATTCAAAATGGGCATCATTAGTAGATGCCTTTTACATTTCGAAGGACTTAGAAAAAATTTCATTAGAAGAATTTTTTTCAACATTTGAAGTACATGAGTCAAGATGTGTAGGAATGAGGGATCCAAAGAACAACGTCTCCCTCAAAGCTTCGAGAGACGAACCTGAATCGGAATCTTCTCTCAACGACGAGGAAATGGTAATGATGGTAAGACGATTTAAGAAGTTATACAATTCTAGAAAAACTAACCATCCACAGGGTAGAAAGAAAAGAACGATCCGCTGCTACCATTGCGACGAAGAAGGGCATGTCAAGGACAACTGCCCCAAACTGAAGAACAAAGACAAGGAAAAGGGTAAGAAGCCTATCCAAAAACGAAAGGCCCTGAAGGCGACGTGGGACGATACGTCGTCTGAATCGGAAGTCGAAGCATTCTCCGGACTCGCACTGATGGCGAGTCATCAAGACGACGACTGCGATTCAAGCTCTTTCGAAATGAGCATCGAGAGCATCGATGAAGGGGGAGACACGTCGGAAGAAAGCAACAGCTCAGGGGGAGAAACGGACAACGAGATCGACAAGGTAAGTCAGGTACGATCTCTTCCTCCCGATAAAATGTTTAAGTTTGTTAAACTTTTAACAAAAGATTGCTGTAAATTAGAAAGTGAAAATAAAAATTTAAAAGTAATTCTAGCTAAGTCTTGTCCCTTAGAAGAATTAGATAAATTAAAACTAGCAAATGAAAAATTGAAACTTGAAAATGATGATTTGAAAATTCAAGTAGATAACTTGAAAAACCATACATGTTCATCTAAAACCAATGTTAGAAGATTTAATAATTTAAATTGGTACTTTAAATATCATCCTGGACAAATTAGGAACATTTCAAGAAAATATGTTCCTAAACACTTTTTAGTTAATCCAGTAGGTTGGAACCTATATTGGGTTCCTAAATCATGCTTAAATTAATTTTAAAATTAAAATTTGCGCTTTAAGTGAGAAAATTAAACAAAGAATTTCTTTATGAGGCTTTGTCTAAGGAAGTGGTTGTTGCTCCAATAACCAAGAAGGCCTAGTGCCTCGCCACGACCTGGAAGCCAAAATATTGAAATGTTTAATTAACTTACTAATGAAGCATTAATACAAGAATTAATTAGTGCTTGAAAAAGGTTATTCAAAACATTTTATTTCAAATTAGAAATTTACTTACTTAGAATCTCTTTATTCTCAAAAATCATTTTTTTTTAAGTTATGAATCTTTTTAAACAAGAAATCTCAGCTTAAATTACTTAGAAAAACTTTCTAAATTTCTTAAAAACTTAGAAATTTATTGAAATATTTTTTAAGTCTTTAAACCCTTAGATTGTTTTTCATGGAATCCCATTTTTATTGTGATCAAAGGGGGAGAAGGGAAAGTATAAGTCTAGGGGGAGGTAGAAAAAATTGCAAATTAAAATTTGAAATTTTAATTTTTTCTATCATGTTGCATATTATTGCAATTAATTTCATATCTATTGTTGACCCTAGCTTAACTTGGGTTGATCACACCAAAAAGGGGGAGATTGTTGGAACCCCAAGGTTATTTTGGTGTGATTAACAAGTTAAGTTAGGTCCTGCGTTGTATTTAACCTTGTGTCTAAGTGTGCAGGAGCTTAGGAGCACAGGTACTCGAGCAGACGCTAGCGAGAAGGATCAAGAGGTGCCCGAGGGACGAGGAGTCTGGAAGAGTACACCAACGGACGAGAAGGAAGTGCGCGCTGTGGTTCCGAAAGCCGAGCGGAAGATTGCTCGGGAGCAAGAGACGCAGCTAGCGCGAAGGTCGGCACGGGTGCGATCGAGGGACGAAGTCTGTATGAGTACGCTTGTGGACGAGAAGGGACACGCGGCACGAGGACGAGAAGCCGAGGGAAGCACGCCCGAGAAGACCGGAAGATGGGTTCGTGAGCCCTATTCCGGATGTCGAGATCACCCAACTGCGGATCCGAGCGAAGACACGGACCGAGACGGGACTTAACGGAGAAGTGGTCCCGACAAAAGTCAACCACGTTGACTTTTTGCCCGGCGCCTGAACCAATCCGGCGCCGGAATCGGGCGCCGGAATGCTTCCGGGCGCCCGGACCCTGATTTTGACCAAGATCGTGATTTACGAGATCTGAACGTTGGGGGATAAAAATTTATCCCCCCCAGGGCGCCCGGAACCCTTCCAGGCGCCCCGACCAAGGCTATAAATATAGCCTTGGTCCAGAAGCTTATCATCAGTTTAGAAATTGTAACAACACTTGTGTGCTTTCACTGCTTTGATTAGCTTCTTTCTTTTTGTGCCTACACTGCTGTAAACGAGGCTTCTCCGCTTGAAGGAGTTTTTAGTGCAACCATCTTCCTTGGATTAACAACCTCCCCAGTTGTAACCAAGTCAAATCCGGTGCCTCGTTTTTATGCTTTATTTTCTGCTTAATCTTTTTTTTCAAGTGTTAGCTTAATTGTTCGAGAAAGGGTTGTGTTTTATTCAGGACTATTCAACCCCCCTTTCTAGCCGGCCCAACGGTCCTACACTAGTATCTACTAGGCATGTATGAAAATGCAGATGCACCGCGCATCAAATGCAAAAGTGCATGCATGCTCCATGGTCACCCCGCCACCTCTCTAGACACCACGACCCCTGTATGGCCGAGAGGCTTGGGTCTGTGACGACTGTACTACCTTCCAGCCCACAATAAAGTGGTCGAGGTGGACAGTCCGCTAGTAGCTATCTAGCTACATAGCATCAGGGTCCCTGATTGCTCACAACGCCGGATCTCACAAAACCTCGTGACCAGGTGGCACGATAGGACGAGCGACAATTGCTCCAGCTACCACTACCCATGAGTGGCCGAGTGTGCGGCGCTAAACCAAACCAATTGACGACTCTCTCAACCACAAGGGAGACACTCGTCATCAGATGCAATGAATGATGAACATCATCATCCATGCAACCCCCAAATCCACATAAGTACCCCATAATATGAATATAATCATCATGATACCTCCACATATCCCATCAAACATATGTACACAACTACACATGTATAATCAAACAAAAATCTCCAATAATCCCACCAGACACATGTACACGAAACATAAGTACAATCAACATGTATCCTCCAGTAAAAACACATCAGACCCGTGTATATACCATAAACCTATAATCAACACAACTCCTCCAAAAGTACCTAACAAATATGTGTGTATATACAACATGCAAATGTACGGTCAACATGATGACTCATATAACGCATATCAACCTACGTACACGCCTACCAACCTATGTACAATTCACATCATATACCCAATCAGTATGGTAATACCAACAACCCGACAATCCCTACAAGACATACTCTATATGTATAATCACAACAGAGTAGATATCAAGAGTTAAGACTGTATATGAATTAAATAAAACACCTCAAAGATCAAGCATAAGTCTCAAGCAGGAAAGCGACAAACGATCATGATATAAGGTAAAGTAGCCTAATCCATAGAATAATAATCATGCACTAAGTACAAGAAAATCTACATAGAGGCCAAGGAAGAAATATCCGCCTTAAAATGTAGATCGTGTAAAGTAATCTCGCGTCAAGACGCTCATCCCGAATCCAAGTCCTGTGATCAATCAATAGATATATTTTATTTAGCTAAATTCATATGAATTAAATAGCTAAATAAAAGGCCTAACCCAATTAGGATCACTCCAATCAAATCTGATCTCCGATTAATCCTCCAAATCAATAATTCAATTCTATCATTTAATCCATTTATCACCATCATTTAATCTATGTACCAACAACTAACATCAAGAACCAATCCCACATAGTTCATCCACCTCAATTAATCTAACCACAATAATTCATCCAATCCACATCACACTACTCATAAATCTAATCAGAACAAAGCTCCACAACCCATAGAAAACCCAATTTAGCATCATACTAATAGAATACCCAAGGTACAACACTAGAAAAGCACTAACCTTGAAGTATGGTAGCAATTCCAGTAGCTCAGCAACCCTACAACTCACTGCCGAGAAGCTACAAAGAATACCCAAAACCAATTCTTCCAAGAATCAATCCATAAATCCAATTATATAGCAAAGGATTTGCTGAAACCCTAATTCACAGCACTAAACTCACTGCAACAGAACATTACCTCTTCTCCCGTGACCTCCACAGCTTCAAGAATTGGAGAAGGACAGTGATCGGCATAGGGGAAGATCCACAATACTAATCCAACTCGTCCTCCTAGTCTAGATCAGATAGCAAGCATCACAAAGGGAAACTGATCTTTGACATCATGCAAATTCCAGATGAAGCTTACCTTGAATCGGCCGCTTCCAAGTGATGTCGCTCACTTCAATCCAACTGATGTAGAATAATTGGTCACTCTCCAGCAACCAAGTTGATGAGGAGGAACAATCGATCGGCTAGGGACACGAGTCAAGGCCCCACGTTGTGCCCTAGATCCGGATCCCTTCAAACTCGCGCAAGGATCAGCGGATCAATAGATCACACCACCGAAGAAGGCTTGGACAACGTCAGTACCTTCAAGATTCCGACGATGGTCCTCAAGCGGTGTGGTGAGGCCGAGACTGTCGAGGAAAGCAGTCGCCCTCCGTTAGCATCGGGTGCATTGAATCATCCGTGAGAGAGAAATCGAGAGGGAGAGGAAGAAAGGAGACTCGGCCGGCGGTGGGCTGAGATGCGTCGACGTGATCAGAATGCCCACAATGTGGTGGCTCGGTGTCACCGAGAGAGAAATTTCCGAAGAGGGCAGTGCGTGGGGGAGAAGTGGAAATGTCGCGAGATAAGGGAGGAATCGGGGGAATGGGAAAAGAAGAATCGGGATTTTAGGGATTTAAACTTAGGTTAACTTAATTAACCTTTAAGTTTATTCCTCAATCAACTCCTATTTAAGAGGTATTCCAAATAGGCTTTCACTGTACCCCAAATCCACCCTCTTAAAACGGGTCATACAGACTCCGTTTAAATCCCAAAATTTTTTTGTAAATTCCCGAAAAATCCAATAAGATTTTTCATCCTATAACAGTTAGTATTATTATTTTTGCAATATCTTACAGTGGTACTAAATCCCAAACTTCATTTCTCTCAAATTGAGCTAGTTCCTCTTGCATAGCTATGACCCAGTCTGGGTCAAGTAAAGATTTAGTTATGGTTTTGGGTTCAATTTTTGAAATCAGAGATATTTGACTTAGGTTTCTAAAGGATGACCTAGTTTGTGCCCTTTGGTCAGATCACCAATTATTTGGTCAATTGGATGATTTGGGTTGACTCTTATGATTCTAGGAGATTGATTTTCTTAAGGTTCTTCTTCCTCTTCGTGATTTAGATATTCATTAGTTCCTTCTTGATTATTGTTGCCTTGAAGAAACCTAATTGGTTGAATTTGGGTTTGTTCTAGGTTTTGATTGGATTCCTCGAATTTTACATTTGAGATTTCTTCAATCCTTAGTGTAACTTTATTATATATTCTATAACCTCTACTGTTCAGTGAATATCTAACAAAAATTCCATTTTCAATTTTAGAAGAAAATTTTCCTAAGTGTTCTCTTGTGTTTAGTATGAAGGTTGGGCACCCAAATACTCTAAAGTATTTTATATTGGGTTGTTTATTATAATATATTTCAAAGAAGGTTTTGTTATGTGTTTTATTTAGTGTTGTTCTATTTTGCACATAATAGGCTGTGTTAACAGCTTCTGCCCAAAAGTATTTAGGTAGATTATATTCATTTAGCATTGTCCTAGAGGCTTCAAGTAGAGTTCTATTTTTTCTTTCTACAGCTCCATTTTGTTGAGGTGTTTTAGGACACAAAAATTCATGATGGTATCCATTTTCAAGACAAAATTTGTTAAACTTATGATTTTTAAATTCACCCCCATTTTCACTTCTAATTATTTTAATTTTAAGATCTTTTTTGTTTTCAACTTGCTTGCAAAAATTTGTAAAATTTTTAAAAGTTTCATCCTTAGTTTTTAAAAATTTACCCAGGTGAACCTAGAATAATCGTGTATTATTACTAGACAATATAAACTTCCATTTATGACCCCATGGGAGTCAAATAAGTCTAAGTATAAAAGTTCTAGTATAAAGTTTGTTTGAAGTTGATTAGTTGGTTTGTGAGTGGATTTTGTTTGCTTTCCTTGTTGACAAGCATTACAGACTGTTGAGTCTAAGTTAGGTAGTTTTGGTAATCCTCTAACTAATCCATTTAATTTGCTTATATTCCTGTAGTTTGTGTGTGACAATCTTCTATGCCATAACCAAGTTTCTTCTTTTTGTGTTAAGTAACACTTAAGTGAAGAGGTGGTTAGATTAATTGCATAGATGTTGTCTCTTCCAAACCTTTTAGATTTATCGTGGGGTTATATAAGTGCTTGATTAAGCATTCCGAAGATAGGAACCTATCCTTATATCCAGTGTCACATAATTGACTAATACTGAGAAGATTATACTTAAAATTTTCAACAAGTAACATATTTGTAATAATAAAGTTAGTTTTAAGTTCAATATTATCTATGTCGATTACCTTGAGTTTGCCGTTGTTCTCAAAGACAACTGTTCCTAAGCTTTTGTAGGTAAGTTGAGTGAATTTGGTGTGATATCCAGTCATATGTTTAGAGCAACTACTGTCCAAGATCCACTTGGTTTCCTACAATAGGTAGGAGTTAGGGCTAGTCTGAGTTTGATTTTACTTGAAATGATTTTAATTGTTTGGTTAAGAATAATTTTTAAATAATTTTAAAAAGAATTTTATGTTAAAATATTTTTTTAAGAGAATTTTAAAGTTTAAATAATTTTTAAATTAAAAAGATTTTAAAATAATTTTTAAGTGAAAAGGATTTAAAATACTAATTTTTTAAGTAAAAGTAATTTTTTAAAAGAATTTTTAAGTTAAAAAGATTTAAAATAATTTTTAAGTTAAAAAGATTTAAAATAATTTTTAAGTTAAAATAATTTTTTAAAAGAATTTTAATTTTAAGTTAAAATAATTTTCTAAAAGAATTTTTAAGTTAAAATAATTTTTAAGTTTAAAATACATTTTTTAAAAGAATTTTTATGTTAAAATAATTTTTAAATTAAAAAGATTTAAAATAATTTTTTAAGTTTTAAAAATAATTTTTAAGTTTTAAAAATAATTTTTAAGTTAAAATAAATTTTTAAAAGAATTTTTAAGTTAAAATAATTTTTAAATTAAAAAGATTTAAAATAATTTTTTAAGTTCTAAAGATAATTTTTAAGAGAATTTTGAAATTAAATTTTAAGTTAAATTAATTTTAAACGAATTTTAAAGTTAATATGAAATTGAATTTTTAGTTTTAATTTAATTTAAGTTAATTTAATTTATTTTAATTTGATTTAATTTAATTTAATTTGACTTTGGTCCTTTGTCATCTCACCCGTTCTAATTTTCAATTAGGGAATCCTATAATTTTGTGAGATGAGTTAAATTTGATTTTTAGGATTTGATTTGACTTTGTGTTAGATTCAGGTTTAGCTTTGGGCTCAACAAACAGACATTCTTTAGATAAACTTTTGGGCTATGGTGAGTCACTTGGACATCATTAGAGTAACCATATCTTCAAGGTTTTCTAAATAGTCCTATCCACAGAACTTAATACAAAACCTTGGTCTAACTGGTTAGGTTTCATAAGGGGTAGTTTCGGTTAGTTCCACTAAGCCAAATGCACTAGGTCGAAGTCATATCTTCCTAGACATGCATAGACAAAGTTTCCCTAACGTACTATCATCTAAATCTTCACCAGTACCGTTGGTCAAGTTAAATTGTTATCCCTTTTTAAACTGGTCCTAATTACCTTGCTGGGTAGGTTAGTTTTTGGTTATCCTATCGGGTAGGTTAGTTTTGGAAGTGCCAGCTATTCTGGAACCTCCCCCTGAATTATTGATCCGATTTAGGTTTTAGTTTTAGGTTTATGCCAATTTTTATAATTATATTTTACTTGATGATAGTCTGATTTTTGGTAGGTTCTAAAGTTTGTTTTTGGTTTAGTTGGTCTAGGTTTGTATTTTGGCTTTTAATTTGGTTTATTTGAATTTACATAATATATTTTATCTTTGGGTATATAATATTGGTTAATTCCTACTTGCATGGTTAAGCATACTTTCGGAACCCAAGATTTAGTTTGTTGTTTATGTTGAGTTATTAGTGATATAAATGTTTTATTCGAACTTGACTTGTAGCCAAGTCCGATTTTATTGTAAATGACTTTTTGACTATTTAAAATAAGATCTAAATTTTTTGATCTTGTTGTAAATTTTTCTAAAAGCTCTTTTAATTTATTAATTTTTATTTTTAGTGTTGAATTTTCCTCCTCTAGTGTTAAATCTTGAATTGGATTAAAATTTGTAATTTGTTCCTTGATGTTTTGGTTTTCCTCAAAGTGCAATTTATTTTCATTTTCTATTGCAGTTAATTTTTTTATCTAAACAAGCAATGACTTTGAAAATTTTCTTATTTAGACTAAGGTATACCTCTTCGGGGCCTTCGGAAATGAGTACAGACTTGTGGCTCGATTCGGGTTCGGACCTATCTTCAGATTCTTCCTCCATTCTAACTCGCGGGCCATCAACGCGAGGTGGCTTTGGTGCTTCTGACTCTTCTGAAGACGAGTCGCCCCAAGTTGCTTTGAGAGCCTTCTTCCTGGTTGTCCTTGACTTGTTGCTCTTCAATTTCGGGCACTCGTTCTTGTAATGACCTTTCTTGTTGCACTCGAAGCAAGTCAACTCCTTGGTTCAGTTGGGGAGTTGATCTTCTGCAGGTCCTTTTTGCTGAAGTTCTTCTTCCTTTTGGTGAACATCTTCCTTATGACGTTCACCAGGTACTCTTCGTCTTTAGAATCTTGGTCAGACTCATCTTCAGGTTCAAGCTTGGTTTTCGTCCTTTCTCTGGAGGAACCTACAAACAAAGCGACACCTTTCTCGGTTCTGGCGTTAGTCTGCTCGTGTAACTCAAGTTCGTAAAATAGTTAATCTAATTTCAATTTAGAGAGATTCTTCGAAATCTTGTAGGCATCTACGATGGATGCCCACAATGTATTTCGTGGAAACACGTTTAAGGCGTACCTAATTAAGTCGCGATTCTCCATTTGGTGGCCTATCACGTGAAGTCCGTTGAGGATGTCTTTGATCCTTGCATGAAGTTGACTTGCCATTTCTCCTTCCTACATTTTAATATTAAATAATTTATTTAGAAGGAGATCATGCTTAGTTACCTTGGCGTCGCTCGTTCCTTCGTGTAGTTCGACCTGCTTGTCCCATAATTCCTTCGTATTTTGGTGTGGACCTACTTGGTTCAGCTCTTCCCTCGTCATCCCACATTGCATTGTATTGATAGCTTTGAAGTCCATCGAGGCTTTCTTTTTCATGTCTAAAGTCCACTGTTCCAGGTCTAGTGGATTTTCGGAGTTGTCAACCGGCGTCTTGTAGCCTCTGGTGACACTGAACCACTGGTCAAAGTTGGTCTTCAAGTAGACCTCCATTCGCTTCTTCTAATAGGGGAGTAATCCCCATTGAATAGAGGAGGACGGACTGTGCTGAAGCCTTCGATTTGAGACATTTTTACCATGCACACACACAAAAAAAAGAAATCCCAAGACTTGGTCTTGGATTAGTAGTGCAGTATTTAAATAAAAAGTATCTAAGACTGAATTAGTGCTGCACCAATTCAAATTAATTGCTACGATGAAATTTCTAAAAAGGTAATGATACCAGTTTGGATTATAATGTAAAACTGAAAATAAAAAAAAATTGAAAAAGAATTTCACCTCCTTGTCTGATTGGTGGTTGCACCAAATCAGAGCGGTACCTGCTCTTATACCACTTGTTGGATCATGAAAGTCAATAGAGAGGGGGGTGAATATCAATCGGAAATGTTCATAGAGAGTACACAGTGGAAAAAAATAAAAGCAATGCTAACAAGACCAATTTACTAGGTTCGAAGCCTTGGTCGACTCCTATTCCACGACCCACACTCATTGAGTGCTTTCGTTAGACAATCCACTAGCAGTTCAAAAAGATGGTTACAATTTTAAGGTACAGGAATGCTAAATAAATGAAATACCAACAACAATTAAGGAAAAAGAAAGTAGCACGTTGTCGGAGAAGCTTTGCAGTATCGCAGGAGCACAACGCTGTATAGCAAGTGTTGGAAGACGTAGTCGTGAGTTGTTCTTTGCTCCAAGACTCATCCTCCTTATATAGGAGGCTTTGGGCACCCGGATCCCTTTCGGGTGCCTGGATCGTGACGTCATCGGACCAATCAGTGCACTCCAAGCTGCCAAGGATAAGTTTTACCTTCCGGGCGCCCAGACCAACTCCGGGCGCCTGGACCGCTTTTCTCTAGAAAGTCCTTCTCCTGCAAGAAAATATTAGTCCGAGGCAAAATAAAAGTTATACTACCCTGCAAGATAAAAGTTAGCGTAATAGAAGAATAGTAGTAATTAGATTCCATCTCACCAAGATCGGAATCTAGTCAAGATCTCAACTTAAAGTTTCGAAATGGTTCTAAGTTGGATCAGCGCCTAAGTTCCCTAACCGGGAACACGTCCTCACCAAGGCACTCCCCTCCAGTGACTTACCTTAACTTACCTGCCAGACGTCCGGTCAGCCCATCGACCCTTCTGGACTTCGTGCCAGCTATCAGGTCAGCCCGTCGACCTAGCTGGACTTAGTGACAGCTATCCGCTCAGCCCGTCGACCTAGCTGGGCTTGTAACGACCACCCTTCTTACTACTACTACTCTCTAAGGATGACCGTTACTTAACTACTAACTCTACTTAACCGGTATGATTAAAAATCACATGAAAACCCTACCGAAAAATTTCGGCAGAGTCTCCCTTGTACCGGTGACCATATTCAACAATACATGCAATATATACTCAGCCACAAGCGGCTGGAACACATATCAATCAACCACGCAGTATAATAAATCCAAAACATGCAAATATCTACTTACTAAACTAAACTCATCCTACATGCAATCTAAATAGAATAATCTCAATACAACTCAAATGTTTACAATAACTAAAATGCGGAAACTAAAATTAAAATTTCTTTCCTAGTCCCAAGGCTTCCACAGTCCTGGCATCACACATCCTTCGAACACCTCCTTGTCGCCTTCCTTTCTATATCTTTTCCTTTCCTGTATTTGCAGTAAGAGGAAGTTTAGTCTATAAGCAAAATTTGCTTAGTAAGTGCTATCTAACTCACAAAATCTCGATATGCATGCATATAAATAAAAACATGCTAAAACTGAATGCTAACATGTAAAGCTACTCATGCTCATACATAGCAAAGGAATCATACTAACTGAAATACTAAACATGTATAGCTAATCATGCTCATAAATAGCAAAGAACAGTAAACTAACTCATGCTCTTCGATTAGTAAAGAACATACTGAAAGACTATACATGTAAGGCAAGTCTATACTATCATGCTTGCATAAAGAACTAAGCTTACTGAATTCTAAACACCTTCTGAATCTTATTTCACTTGTTTAAAGACTTATTCTTTAAATACTTTATACTTATGTAAAACTTGCTTTACTTGTTCAAAACTTATACTTATAATACTTCAAAATAATAATCAACTTCTTCTTGGGCCCGGCAACTGTACTTACTATGCGCGCATCCCTAACTAGACCCGAGATAGCTGGTCCCGAATCTAGTAGGATTTGCTAGGTTATCTAAACCTAGGGATCGACTATGGGAGCCCAGCCCAAGGACTACTGAGAGTCCTGCATACTAGGTTATCTAAACCTAGGGACCGACTATGGGAGCCCAGCCCAAGGACTACTGAGAGTCCAGTACAGTGCCACTGATAAAAGTAAAATACTCGTTATCTTTTAATACTTCTATATAATGCCTCGGCATTTTCTTTAGCACCTTGTGTGCCAAAATCCCTAAAGTCTTGACTTTGGGATCTACTTAAGGCCTTGGCCTCTTTCTTTCTTTTCTTTATCTGTCTTATACTTGTTAATACTTCTAATAAAAGAATGCTTCCTTAAAAACTGAAATGTTTGAACAAATTCTAAAACTGAAACATGTACTTTTAGCTAAGAGAGTTTCTGATTACAAAGACCAAGACAAATCATATATATACATAACATTATCTTTAATCCAAGAAGACAAGGTCAACAATTCTTTATATAATGTCAAGGCACGCACTTTAGAAAGGTAAAATGCAGAAACTAGAAAAGCTAAGGTACCCAAAAGCCAATACTTAACTGAAGACTAGCATAATGTGCACATAGTATAAAAAGGATATTTTTCCCCTCAAGTTAGAAAGCCTGTCTAGCCTAGGACAGCTAGACTAACCATTCTATTGTCATCATAATTAATTTGATATGCAAACAACTTCTTTGCTTGAGGATTCTTAACTGTTGTTCAAACACTAAAATTGTCTTGTCACAATACATAACAACATAGTTGCTGGACAAAAAGATGAAGACTCTAAACATAGCATTCTTCTAAATCCTTTTCATTCTAAGAGGGAAACATTAAAACCCTATCTAACCTCTTCCACATTCTTTTATTGACTTATGATGGTCAGCATCTTTATGACATTTATAAAGACTTTATGTTAGCTAACTGTGATTTACTACTATTATGACTTATTGTTCTACTTGCTAATTGATACATGGAACCAGATTGAAAATTTAACCTTATTTAAAGAGAAAAAACTAAATGCTTGCTGTAGCTTTTCATATAAGTGCTCTACACTTCAATGAACTTGAATGATGGCCAGATCACATTAAAGCTTAAAACCCATCACCACATATGTTCATGCCCATCCAATTAGTCACATAAATATCATAACCCATCTACTTCATGCTTGGATTGAAAGCACATGGCATTTACTCTGTAACCATACAGATTCACAGTATCCTCTCTATTTACAATTCTTGCTTAGCACTAGAACATCAAGAGACTAAATCGGGCATGAAGAATTAATAAACATAACACAAGAATTAAACTATCAGAAGCCTAATAATGCATAATGAATTAACGAACATAACACAAGGATTACATCAAAACTCACGGCAGATGGTTCACCATATTGCTATTGCTTGAAACCTATTAGCAACTCACATAACCTTGTCTGTCTCAATTCATAGTTTCAGGGTTATTACAGAAACTACTATATGCTTAAAAACTAGGTTCTGTAGTGGTCGACACAGATGCAACTATGTAGCATAGAATCCGATCAAAAGCACAAACCACCTACAATTTATCCCAAAGCTTTTGGAAAAAGGAAAGGAGCAATCGGAGCTATCCTACTGCAGGTGAGTAGCAACTTACCTTCGTTTCCTTGACTCACAGCCAAAGGAGAAACCTCCTAGTGCTTCTAGGGTTCGGGTGAGCTCCTAATCCCGGCTCTTCTTCGTGCTCCCGACTTCCTTCTTGACGAGAGGGGCCCGATGGTACGAAGACTCCACGGAGAGGGGTGCTCGTCGGAGAAGCCCTAGCTTCCTCGGCTTCATTTTCGCTCACGAAGATCGCCGACGTCGTCGCCCGAACAGCGCTGTCGCGCGCGCGAGAGAGGAAAGGGCGAAGGAATTAGGTCACGGGAGAGAAAAGAAATAACTTAACCCCCTCTTAACTTGTCCTTTTATAACTTAACAATATTACATGTTCTTGTCTGTTCACGAAATAATCGCGGAACAGTTGGTCAGCCATGTTTTGACCAAATCAAAGGTCTGAGTTTCGAATCCTCAGCCGCGCATTTTTATTTCCAATTTATCTTCCTAACTACTACTTAAATATATATCGCTCCATATATGATTAACAAAACGAGCGTAGCTCGGCTGGTCGGCTGCGTCCGGTTAAAACCTGGTTTGGGTCCGAGGTCTTGGGTTCAAAACCCGGCTTCAACATATATATTTTTTATTATTTTTTTAAACTTCTTTCTCTTGGTAAAAATATCAAACGAACTCCAAAAATAGCATAAAAATACTCTATAAATTCCTAAAAATCTCTAGAATTTTTCTAAAGTATTTCTAGATTTTAATAAGGTCTTTTAGGACTCCAAATCATAAAATTTGGGGTGTTACAGGGCTTCTCCTGCACACTTAGTTAAAATGTTAGATCACAATGAAACTAACTTAATCTACTTTGTCATTCATCAAAATCTGGGTTAGACCGTTAGTGCTAACCGTACCAACAATAACTAGTTCTGGAATAAACTATGATTTTCTTATTAATTGAAGATCATGATGTACTAATGGGTGCCACTCATGATCGATTCATAATTAAATAGTTAATTATGGATGACTAAAATAGACCAAGAACCTATTGGGTCACACTCACTACGAGTATATAAAAGACATAAAATAAATTTACGGATTCAATTTTCATATCTAGAGATAAGATTTTGGTTGGACCAAACAAAGGGAAAATATAAAAGATAGTTTATTGGAACATAAGCACAGATGAGCCACATCACTTATGGAAGAATTAAACTCTATTTAATTTAGTAATGAACCAAGTTGGTTTTATTATAAATCAAACCAAGAGGTTAATAGGATAAATTAATATTTTGGTTAAGGAGTTTGGGCTAGGTTTGAACTTTTTAATCCAACTCATCAAGAGAACCTATATATTGATATAGAAGGGAGAAATTTAATAACGGATTCATTATTCATTGGTTTAGATTTTTGAAACCTAGCCTCCTCTCTCTCCTCTCCTCTCTCTACCGCCGCCCACAAGAAGCCAAGGAAGAAATTTTCCTTCCTCAAGCTTTTGCTTCTTCTTCCTTCTCTTGGATCACATCACCTCTATCTTTGGGTAGTACCAATCGAAGGTGAACCTTATTGCTCACTAGAGTTGTTTTGAAGATCTTGACATGGATACAAATAGAGGCGAAGTTCATGGACATCGTTAATGTTGATGTCCTTTCCTTTACATATCACCCGTAAGGTGCACCTAGAATAATTGCTATTCTTAAGTTTTTGTTTTACTATTATGACTACGTGAGTTGTATCCTATATGCCTGTGGTGTGTGTGTTGTAATAAAATAGTTTTATTATCACATTTTTGCTTCATCTACATGTTTTGTGAAATGTGTTAGTACACACTACATTGGACATACCCCAACAGAATGTCTATTGGGTACTCACTAACTTGGTGTTAACATGATGAAACTTAGTGAATCAACTTTATTTGCAGCCGTGGTCGAGGACGACCATGGACGTGACAAGTTGACATTATAGGACCCAACCTAACATAGAGAATATAAATTCTTCTATGGCACCAACTGATACCGAGTTGGAAGTAGGGTCGAGCCCGTCAACAACTTTTTGGAGATCTTGGGTTATAGTCTTAGGAAATATCACCAATCGTACCAACTCCAACTACTACCAGTTGGGTGAAAGATAGAGCACATATAATATAATTATCTTGGTTAGTGAAGGACTAATTCACACTAATTCATGGAGATTCCGATCTTAGGTTTGCTCGTACTTAGCTAGATAACCTGGGGGGCATGTTTGAGTATATGACTTGCATTGACACAGAAAAGGCTGAAAGAGCTGCATACAATGCCAGTCTATAGAGGATCGATGTATCCTATTTGATGAAGAATTTGACCATGAACTTCATGTATATCATTGGATAACCTAGAAGGTATATTCGGATAGATGATTCCCACTGATGTAAAAAAGTGTAGAGCTAGCTGCTTAACACTTACAAGATCCAGCCATCACTTGGTGGAATATACAGAAGACAATCTTCAGGGAGCAGCACATTACTTGGTCTTTATTTTGAGAAACCTTTGAGAGGAAATATTTTCCTTCCACATTTTGCCTAGCTTGTCGCTAGGAATTTCTGAACTTCAAATAGGGTGATCATACTGTGATGGAGTACAACATAGAATTCAGCGGACTCACTGAATTTTATCCTCACTTGGCGACTCAGGATTATGACCGGATCAACTCACTCAGGGCCTTACAACATACATTCAGATCAAGATGATAGGATTTTCAGCCAACACCTAACGAGAGGTATTAGATCAGGCATTATTCATTGATATGACTCAGTAGAACCTGATTACCCTATAGACCTAGCAATATGTTTATATTGTAAACTTCTAGGGCATATTAGCTGAGATTGTATCTTGATAGCACAATTGGAGACCACTGATGTTACCCCTCAAGGGGGTAGGCCCCCTCAGTCTCGAATTGTAGTGGACCTAGTCCTCTTCTCGTCAGCAGCAAGTGATACCGCCACTGATGCAGACATACTTTATTCAGGGTCAGGAGCACACCACATTACTCGCGACTATACAATACCTTGCAGTAGCTTCTTATTATTAGACATATCCATCATAGAAGGATGTACCTCTTATTAGCCCCGATGCGGCTGGTAAGAGGGGGATGAATTGCCTGAATAATAAAAATACCTTTTCTGAAACTTTTGACTTTGATTAAGAAAAACACTTTAATAAATAAAACTAAATTACATAAATTATGTATGAGACAACCAAAGTTACTTGGTTTGTAACCGGGGAGATTACTAATCCAAGGCAAATGAAGCTCTATATGTCAACTCCTTCTTCGACACAAGTTGGAGTCGGAGAGCCTCATACAGGACATTGACAACTCAAACAAATGAAGAACAGAATGGAAAACTTAATTATAGTGACTGTTGTGTATAATAAAGAAGATCAGGGCTCCATTTATAGCCCATTGGTTAAAACTAGCTGCTTGTTGATGTGATAACTTTGGCTACCTGGACCCTCTCCTGGCGCCCCCCTAGAAGGCAAGCTTTATCTCGATGCAACAACTTTGTAATGATTTCAAAATTAAATTTTTTCATGTTCGGGTGCCCAGATTGTTCCTGACGTGGACTTGAAGGTGATCCATAACAACGACACTGCGATGAGGCACCTGTGAGGCACCTTGGTGGTTTGGGCGCCTTGATGGTTTGGGCCCCTGGACCAGCTGATCCGGGCACCTAGAGCAGTCAGCCTCGGGCTGACCATCCGGTGCCTTCTCTGGTGGCTGGTTCCTTCTCTGGTCGCCTGGGTGATCCTCCAACCTTCCAGAGTTGAGCTCACTCAAACCTAATTCCAGCCTTCTCCTCGAGCAGTCTTCCACTCCAGCTTCTGGTCTCTTATTAGCGTAGTACACATTCTTCTCACACCACCGGTGTACTCTTTCATAGCTTGGTGTACCTCAGATGCACCAACCTGTCGACTCGATTCCCATGCCATCATTCTCGTCTACTGCATCTTCTGCTTGACTTCTTGTGATCCTAAGCTCCTGCACACTCAAACAAAAGGATCAAATATACATGACCTAACTTAACTTGGTTGATCACATCAAAACCACATGAGGTACTTACAATCTCTCCCTTTTTGATGTGAATCAACCCAAGTTAAGTTAGGATTTAACAAAAAGTATTAAAGTAAATATATTTGTAAATTAAAGCATTTAATATGCAAATTGAAATAGTTAAAATAAAAAATTGACAGTTAATACAAAAAATTATATCTCCCCCTAGATTTAATCTTTTCTCTCTACTTTGATCACAATAAAAATAGGAGTGAACATTGAAAAAAATTCTAAGGGTTATCTAAATAGTGACTAAGACTTAAAAAAAATTATGAAAATTAATATTTTGAAAGACTAAATTTTTATGATTTAAAAAGTAGTTTTTATAAAAATAATTTTAATTTTTTTTTTAATTCTTGAAAAGTTCAAAATTTTTTTGTCACTATTAAACACAGTAATCTAGAATTATGATAAAATTTTTATGAATAAAAAAAATTAATATAAGCTATAATTAATTATTTATATAGAGATATATTTTCATAAAAATATGTTTAAAAGTAGATTTTGAGCTTGAAAAATTTTTCAAAATTTTATGAGTATGTAAAATAAAAAAACTATCTTTAATATATATATATATATATATATATATATATATATATATATATATATATTCAAAGATTGAATTTTTAAGAATTTTTAATATTAAAAATTGATATTTGGTAAAAAATTTATAGAAAAATTCAAAATTTTTCCTATTGACAAGTAATAAAATTCATTTCCATAAAAAAATTAAGATCTAATTAATTTTAAATAGAAAAGATATGAAATAATTTATTTTAAAAAGTTTGATAATTTTAAGCATGCAACAAAAATATTAAAGCTAGTTAAAATTAAAACATGCATAAAGATGTAACCTAAGCATGATTTTGTAACCTAATATAGGTTCCTATCTTTTGGATTAATAAAAAATTTTCTTGGAATGTACTTGTTTGTCGCTTTTCTGATTCGACCCTTATAGCTCTTGATAATTTTTTAAATTTGAAGTAGCAAAATTTAAACATGCAAAATTTTTCAATTTTTCTATTTGTTCTTTCAATTTTACATTTTCAGTTTTAACTTTATCAAATTCTTCTAGTGGGCATGCTTTCACTAAAATTGTTTTCAAATTTATATTTTATTTTTTAAAATTTATATTATTGTTTTTAAGCTTACATAAAGATTTGGACATTAATTTTATATCAAAATATAAGTGATCAAGTGGTATAAGGCATACCTCATTTACCAGATCTGATATGAAGCTAGATTCTTCTTCTTCACAGTTATTTTCTTTAGATGTAGCTCCCCCTTTATTGATGCTAGCTTCCGAGTTGCTTGATTCTTCGTGATTAGCCACTAGTGCTAGTCTAACATAGGCTTCTATCTCATACTCGAATAACGAACTTTTATCCCAAGTAGCCTTGAGATTTTTGTGCTTGTTTCGCCTTGACTCTTTATCTTTCTCCTTGAACTCCGGACAGTCATCCTTCATGTGTCCTTCTTTCTGACAGTTGTAGCATTGAATCTTTCGCTTGCTCCTTGGATTTTTCTTGGTTTGCATTTCTTTAAACTTTTTATATTTATTTTTTTAAAAGATTTTCTCACGATATACGTATCAGAGCTTAAGTTTTACGATCTTTGTTTTCGTATTTTGGGATATTTGGGATAACCTGATACCAATTTATTTGGTATTAGAGCGCCAAAGTTTGGCGATACTTGTTTGGTTTCCGTGTGTTGGATTTTCGAGATTTATCTGATACCAATTTATTGGTATCAGAGCAGGGTGTGATACTTGTTTTTAGTATTTTGGATATATTGTGCTAGCCCAAGTTTGTGAGTTAAACTGGGTAGTTATTTTAGTTGCACGGATTTTCCATTTCGTATATGTTTTGGACTTTCGTTTCGGATTAATATGGATTTCTTGTGATTTTTGTGTACAGAATTTGGAGGTCAATTTGGGGACTGGACAGCGACGGAACATCTCCAGACAGCAATTAGGTATGATGTTATTTTTGTAATTGGTTATACTGGTAGTAATATCTGTAATATAATTTAACAGATATGCGGCGATCTACGCGTATTGCTGCGAGACATGGCATTGGACGACCACGTACGGGGACCGTGGGATCTCTGGATATACCAGAGATGCCTTCTGTTGATGAGCCTGTCAGCCAGGGACAGACTCAGCATGCTGCGGGCGCGTTGGGCTCTCAAACCCCGATGGCTCCCTTAGAGGTACCTACCTCAGCTGCACCGACAGTATCCACTGCTACCGTATTTCCGGTACCACCAGGGGTACCATTGGCATACCCGACACCTGCTCCAGTGCAGCCTACGGTGTACTCGGCACCACCGCCACCTGGACCCACCGTGTATCCGGCACCAGCAGCACCTGTGCCCCCAGTACATACGGTGTACCCAGCAGCACCTGCATTAGGGATACCGGCTACTCCACATCCGGTACCATTGCCTACCGTACATCCAGCCGCGGCCACCTATGTTTACCCTACAGAATCGACGGCATATGCTCCAGTTTACCCAGCAGCACCGGGAGTACCTCCTCCGCTGTATGCACCGGTACCACTTGTAGCACCAGCTCCGGTGTTTCTGCCAGTCCCGACAGCCGTTCTGACACATCTCACTGACATTTTTGTGGCACGAGCCAGGATTCCAGTGTTGGCAGAGTCGATGAAGAGTCGATTTACACTCTTCCGAGGAGACCATGATCCGAGTGTGGCCCTATCTTGGATTGAGACTATGGAGCGGACTTTCTTCTATATGGCTTGCTCCGAGTGGGAGAAAGCAGAGCTGGCTGCTTTTCATTTATGGGACGTGGCTGACACCTGGTGGCTTACCCAGCGTTCTATCATCGGTGAGCAGAACATCACTTGGGCCATATTCAGAGAAGCTTTTGAGAGCCGTTTCTTTCCACGAGCTTATCAGATGGCTCGCTGGCAGGATTTTCTGAGTTTGCGACAGAACAATCGATCGGTGACAGAGTATAATACAGAGTTTGACAAATTGGCCAGATTTTGTCCAGAGCTAGTTGCTGAGGACAGTTCACGTATGCAGCAGTTCATTCAGGGGCTGGATGGACATTTGCAACTAAGACTTGTCGGTCTTGGTATCACATCTTATGCGGAGATGTTGGACAGAGCCCTCATTATTGAGTCAGCTCAGCAGAGAATTTTTTCGGATAGGAAAAGGAAGCAGCCGAGTCAGACATCTGGACAGAACCACAGGCACAATCAGTCAGATCAGGGTACTTCTGGGGTATCTCGTAGGCCTCAGAAATCAGGGCAGTCTTCTTCAGGACGTTTCCGGTCTCCACAGCAAAACCGGAAACAACCCGCTAGCGACATTCGGTGTTTCAGATGTGGGTCCAGAGATCACATCACCACAGCCTGTACTATGGAGCAGCCAGTTTGCTTTTATTGCAAACTGCCTGGGCACCAGAGTCGAGAGTGCCAGCTGAAGGCTCAGCATACTGCTCTCGAAGTTACTACTTAGGGAGGACAGCATAGTCAGTCAGGGTCTCGACGAGGAGGGCGGAGATTCCAGCCCTCACATCATCAGTAGGGGACAGCTTCACCTGCAACACCATTTGGCATGCATGGACAGGAGTACTCCAGTGCTTCCATAGCACCCCAGAGTTCTGTTCCAGGACCTTATTATCCGATGCAGGGGCAGTATCAGATGCAGCCTTAGCCTTTAGGCCAGTACCAGACTCAGTCCCAACTAGCTGCACAGTATCAGTCACCGTCCTCTCAGTCTTCTCTGGCACATTATCCAGCACCGCCTCAGTGGCAGGCTTCTGCCCAGCCACAGCAGCCGCTGGCAGCATTACCACCTCCTCCTCCGCCAGAGACTGGACGTGTTCATGCGATTACCAGGGAGGATGCGCAGCGAGCCGACGGATCCGTTTTCCGCGGTATGATTTCCATTTATGCATTTTCCGCTGATATATTGATTGATACTGGTAGTTCACATTTTTTTATATCTCGTACCTTTATGCGGGAGATTGGTAGATTACCTACTTTTAGACTGCAGCGATTGACCGTCTCCCTACCGTCCGGTGATACTTTAGACGTCACCCACGAGGTCAGAGGTTGTCCGTTAGACTTTGGAAACATGATACTTACGGTAGATCTTCTAGTATTGGAGATGGTCGAGTTTGATATCATTCTTAGCATGGATTGGCTGTCAGTATATCATGCTACGGTTGATTGCCAGACGAGGGTGGTCACTTTCCGGCCTCCAAACCAACCCTCGTGGGATTTCACTGGCATCAGAGATGATGGCATATCGATCATCTCGGCGATTCAGGCTCAGAAGCTGCTGTTTCACGGCAGTCATGGTTTCCTATTATCTCTGATTAGTACTGAAGACAGTAGTAGTTCGCAGCTCTCCGACGTTCCCGTAGTCCGGGAGTACTTAGATGTATTTTCAGAAGAGCTGCCAGGTCTGCCTCCCAGAAGGCAGGTGGAGTTCGCTATTGAGCTGATTCTGGGGACCGCACCGGCATCGAAAGCTCCGTATCGTATGACACCAAAAGAGTTGAACGAGCTGAAAGTTCAACTCCAGGAGCTTTTGGATAGGGGATTTATTCGCCCTAGTGTTTCTCCATGGGGTTCTCCGGTATTATTTATCAATAAAAAGGACGGCACCATGAGGTTATGTATCGACTACAGAGTGCTGAATGCAGTGACCGTCAAAAATAAATATCCTTTAACACGGATCGAGGATTTGTTTGATCAGCTCAGAGGTACAACAGTGTATTCTAAGATTGATTTACGATCCGGATATCATCAGCTGAGAGTCAGAGATTCAGATATTCAGAAGACAACTTTCTGTACCAGATACGGTCATTATGAGTTTTTGGTAATGCCATTTGGGCTTACCAATGCTCCAGCGGTGTGTATGGATTTGATGAACCGCATCTTTTTGGAGTATCTGGATCAGTTTGTTATCATTTTCATTGATGACATATTGGTCTACTCGCATTCCGAGGAGGAGCATGCACAGCATCTTCGTATAGTCTTGGAGATTCTTAGACGACATCAGTTGTACGCGAAGTTCAGCAAGTGTGCATTCTGGCTATCCTCAGTCGGTTTTCTGGGATATGTGGTCTCGAGCAGAGGTATTTCAGTAGACCCTCAGAAGATCGAGACTATCACCGGTTGGGAGCAACCGAAATCAGTTCAGGAGATCTGCAGTTTTCTAGGATTGGCCGGATATTACAGACATTTTGTCGAGGGTTTCTCGCGTATTGCTATGCCGCTGACACGCCTTACTAGGAAAGGCGTGAAGTTCATGTGGTCCGAGGATTGCGAGACCAGCTTTCAGGAGCTGAAGCGGAGATTAGTGTCGGCTCCAGTTTTGGTTTTACCTTCTGGAGAGGACGGATTTGTACTCTACACCGACGCGTCTCTTCAGGGTTTGGGTGCTGTTCTGATGCAGCACGGCAGAGTAGTCTCTTATGCTTCTCATCAGCTGAAGGAGCATGAGAAGAACTACCCAGTTCATGACCTGGAGTTAGCTGCCATCATCTTTGCTCTGAAGCTTTGGCGACATCATTTATACGGTATTACATTTGAGATTCTCACTGATCATAAGAGTCTCAAATATATTTTCACTCAGAAGGAGCTTAATCTCCGACAGAGAAGATGGATGGAGTTCCTGAAGGACTACGATTGTACCATTAGCTACCACCCAGGAAAAGCTAATGTGGTTGCCGATGCACTCAGCAGAAAGTCCAGAGGGACTTTGGCTTGTCACCGGACTTCAGTCACGGACTTGATTCAGGGTTTCTCTGAGTTAGATCTTGAGGAGCAGGGACTGACAAAGCAGGGTATTCTGGTTACCATGGTTGCTCAGTCGTCGATCAGGACGAGGATCCGAGAGGCACAGGCTGGTGATCAGCATTTGCAGTTCATTAGCAGTCAGATAGCTTCCGGGCAGCAGACTGAGTTTACACGAGACGAGGAGGGTATTATATACTTCCGAGGCAGATTATGCGTACCTCAGTCTCATCCGGTTTTACAGGAGCTACTTCAGGAGGCACACCGTTCTCGATTTGTGATCCATCCAGGTGGGACCCGTATGTATCGAGACTTGAGGCGTTCCTACTGGTGGAACGACATGAAGAAAGACATCGCAGATTTCGTAGCTAGATGTCTTGTTTGTTAGTAGGTGAAGGCTGAGCACTAGAGACCTGCAGAATTACTTCAGCGGATTCCTATTCCTGAGTGGAAGTGAGATCACATTACCATGGACTTTGTGGTGGGTTTTCCGAGGACACGACGAGGCCATGACGTGATTTGGGTAATCATTGATCGATTAACCAAATCCGCGCACTTCTTAGCAATCTGGAGGACTGATCCCCTGGATCGATTGGCAGATCTGTATTGCCGAGAGATCATCAGACTACATGGTGTTCCGTTGAGTATCATTTCGGATAGAGATCCACGGTTTATGTCTCGTTTCTGGTAGAGTCTGCAGCAGGCCTTGGGCACACAGCTCCGTTTCAGTACAACTTTCCATCCACAGACAGATGGATAGTCAGAGCGGACTATTCAGACTTTAGAGAATCTGCTGAGGTCATGTGTTATGGATTTCGGAGGCAGTTGGGAGGACCATCTGCTGTTGGTAGAGTTTGCCTACAACAACAGCTTCCATTCGGCTATCCAGATGGCACCGTTTGAGGCATTGTATGGTAGACCTTGTCAGACACCCGTCCTCTGGGATGAGGTTGGAGAGGCCCAGTTGTTGGGACCTCATAGAGTTCAGCAGGATGCAGAGTTGGTCCGTACTATCAGACGGAGGATGTCAGAGGCGCAGGACCGCCAGAAGAGTTATGCTAATCGAAGACGTAGACCACTAGAGTTCTCTGTTGGCGACCATGTATTTCTGCGAGTTTCACCCACGAAAGGAGTGAAGAGATTTGGCCTCAGAGGTAAGCTAGCTCCGCGGTACATTGGCCCTTTCGAGATCTTGGAGAGGATCAGAGCGGTAGCTTACCGACTGGCACTACCACCATCCCTGGCAGGCGTCCACGATGTATTCCACGTATCTATGCTGCGGAGATACGTGTTCGATCCGACGCATGTGCTGGCAGATATTCCAGTTCCAGTTTAGCCTGACATTACATATGAGGAGGTTCCGGTATGGATTCTCGACCAGAAAGAGCGTCAGTTGCGGAACAAGACTATCCGGCTGGTTAAAGTCGGATGACAGCATCATTCGGACGAGGAGGCTACTTGGGAGCTCGAGGATACGATCCGAGCTCGTTATCCCCATTTTTTCACTTGAGGTATGTGATTTATTTACCGTTCAGCATTTATACTATTTATCTGTTGTTAGTACTTGCTGATGGTAGATAACAAAATTTGGGGACCAAATTTTTATTAGTGGGGGAGAATGTAAAATACCGAAAATAGGCGAATATTAATAACGAAATTTTTTGGAATTTTTGGGAATTTTTCGGGAATTTTTCGGAGAACGTATGGACGAGTTCACGGGGATAAAAATTTGGGTTCCCGAAAAGGCCTGTTTAGGCTACCCTGTTTTAAAAAGGAAAAGTTTTATTTCTTTTTCCCTTTTTCCTTTTCTTTTTTTTTTCTTTTTCTCCAGTTTCCCTCGATGCCGAATCCTTTTTCTTTTCCCTCGCGTGCCCGACGCTGTCGAACCCAAACCCTAACCGGCGCACCGACGGTTCTTTCCCTTCTCCCTCGTGATAAAGCCGTGCACCACCTCTTCGTTTCCCTTCTTCTTTCTCCCGAGCCGAACTCCTCTTCCCACTGCTGCCAGCGACGGCAAACGCTGCTGTACAACGCCGCTCGTCTGTGAGTGCCGACGCCGAAGTTTTCTTCTTCTCTTCTTCCAAGCGCCAGTGACACTTGTGCCAGCCATGCCCTAGATCCCCCGCCGGTCGAGTTTTTTTCCACACGAAGCCAGCCGATTGCCGACCTCTTCTTCTGTGCTCAGCCCGCGACTCCCATCTCACGGCGCCACCTGTTCTCTGCCCTAGTATTGACGTCGCCAACCAGATCGCTACAAGAACTTGCCGGAAGGAAGGATCATCACCACCATTTCATCTCGACCCTAGCAAAGGTAGCCGACTCTTTCCTTTGCCCTAGGTTCCCTCTTGTTGCCGGATCCGAACCTTAGCTCCGCTGGGTTTCGTTGTGGTCAGCCTACAGATAAGTAATAGTTTCTTTGTGGTGTTGACAACAGATTTGTGGCGGCAAGATTTACCGGCTAGCATTGTCCAGCATCTGCATCTTCTAGCCGTGTGTCCACAGGGGCGACATTGTACTAGAGTAAAGGTTGGAAATTTCATATCTGATATAGCTTAATATGAATAAATGCTGTTTGGTGTAGGAAAACTGATTCAGAGGAGGTAATTGTGGTTAAAACGTGGGATTTAACCTAAGTTTGGGTTAGATCCGATTCATGATTTTAACAAGAGGGTTCGTTAATTTTGTTGGATTGATTAGTTGGATCCAATTTAGAACTTCTTAAATTTGGATTAGAATTTGTTTTGGCTAAATTTGGTATGATAGAATTAGCTAAATTAGACCTTATGTTTAATATACAGGACCTTGACGCGAGACGAGTATCTCGATATCGGATTTGGACATTCTTATTGGAGGCGGGTACTTTTGACTTATTGTCTTTGATATGCATAGTAATGAAATTAACAAGTTGCATTAATTATGTTCCTCATTTGTTTCAGTTAATCACTACCTGATTACCTGCTTGATTGATTGTTTGTTTTGTATTTCGTGTGGTTATGTACCTGATTACACATGCTCATAGGGGTAGTGATATAACCATGTTTCCCATGTTCAGGACCTAGGTTTGATACCTTATTTGATCAGTGTACTTTGATATGATTTGTTCACTATGGTGCACATCATTATATGTCCATAGATCGATTTAGTATAATACCATGCTTAGTGTCATGCACCATTCGCATGATTGCATGTTGTGTGATAGATTGCTCCATTATTGTTGAGCACATTACCAGTTTCATCACTGTTCGGTGCTCCATTGTGACGCTCATGGGTAGCGTGACGCAGCATGGTAGCACGTCAGTTTGTTCTTCCGGTGCTCCGTTGGTCCGCTCAGGGGTAGTGTGACGCAACGTGTAGCACGTTAGAGATCCCTCCCCGTCATAGTGTACCGGGAGATGAGAGCATTGCGCTCCCCCATTCATGATTTGGAGTAGGAGTATGTGTGTACTCCGACAGCATCCCGTCCACTCGGTCACTCATCAGGAGTAGTGATGCAGAGTGCACGATCGTCACAGCCCTACCTACTCGGTCCCACTTTTGGTTGTGAGTTGGCTGACTGGCGTCAGGGGTGACCATGACATGGGCATCATATGCATGATGCATTTATTGCTTGTGTTTGTGTTTGCTGCATTTATATGCTGCATATTGTTTGGATACCTATGTTTGACATGCATACAGGTCTTCTATACCTTTCGGACTGTTTGTCCTTATACCCAGGTCCTGGTTAGTACAATTTCTCTCCTGTTTACTTCGGTTTGCATTTACCTTTATTTTTATCAGGAGACTGTACGCATGATTAGTGCTAGGTGTTATTTCCTTACTTTGCATATCAGTTGTACTTGTTGAGTGTTGGACTCACCCCGCCTCCATTGTTGTTATATTTTCAGGTTGAGGCTGTCCGGAGCAGTTCCAGTGGCTAGTCCCCATCTGCACGTACTGCTAGTCCTTTGCTGGTCTTGAGTTGTTATTTTATCTTAGTTTCTCTATCAGACTTTGTTTTTAGTCTTGTATTGTTTTACTTATGGATATTAGTGGATTCATATTGTTTGATGGATTTTTGGTATGATTTGGATTTATTCTACTACATCCCTGCCTGGACGGCAGAAGAGGTGAGTTCATCGGATTTGAGCTTTACGAGTGTAGTTGAGTAGGGTTGATTTTGAGTCATGGTATTACTGCTTTTGTTTGCTTATATTTATATAAACTGCATGGTGATGGTTTATTTACATGTTATTATTCCAGCCGCATGTGGCTGAGGTATATGAGGATGTAGAAAAGTTTCAGATTGTCCGCCGTATAGGGGAGATGCTGCCGAAATTTTCTCGGACAGGGACTCCTCCGGGGCGTGACAATACGCTTCTTGGTCTGCTTCAAGGTCTAAGTTTGACTTGGGTTCATCTTTCTTGTCAACTCTCAGTGCTAGGTTCTGGTTTGACTCCTTTCTTGAACATATACATCTAGATTCATGTAATTCTAATGTTAAAAAAAAGTTCTTCTAAGGTACTTACCTTCAAGTCCTTAGAGATGTAGTAGGCATCTATGATTGAGGTCTTTCACCGAGATTGATCAGTTCGATGATCAACTCCTTGATGTTCGCACGTAGTTGAGCCACTGTCTCACCTTTCTTTAAGCGAAGATTTGTTAGCTTACTCCGAAGAATATCCCATCATGCTAGCTTCACTTTGGATGTGCCTTCATGGAGCTCTAAGAATTTCTCCCAGAGATCTTTGACCGAGCTGTAGCTTCAGATGCAATTGACTTCTTGAGGTGGTAATACACTTACCAAGTGATATTCTGCTTTGCTATTGGTTATAAAGTCATTTTGCTCCTTCTTCGTCCAAAGGTATTCTTATTTTTCTTCTCCTTGTTGATCCTTGGAAAACTATACTTTATTATTAAAAGAATTTTAAAATTAGTTCTTAGAAATACCTCCATATGACATTTCAAGTGTGTGTGTAAGATATCAAAAAATTTAATTAATAAGGTTATTTTGGAAATAACCTTATAGATTTTTTTCGAAATTTTTAGAAATTTTCTGGGAATTTTTCGGAGCTCGTATGATGAGTTTGAGGGGATAAATTGGCGGGTGTGGATAAAGTCTGTTTGGGATACCCCATTTAAATGAGGAAATGTTGGATTTATTTAAATGCTTTTTCCTTTTCTTCCCCAATCTAAATCGCTGATCCACCCTCCACCCAACCTTCTTCTTCCTGATCTCTTCTCCTCACCACCGACTCTCTCTCGCGTCGTCGCCGATCATAGCGAGCTCGCCGCCGATCACGGCAAGCTCGCCGCCGGCGGAGATCTTCTTATTTGGAGTCTCACCAACGTCAAGCTTCCTTGGCTAACGGTGGCCGATTCTCTCCGCCCCTGATTGACCGTGTCTGTCGAGCCCTAGTTTCTGTTCCGACGATGCTGTATTGAACTCAGATCTGGTCGACACCTTTCGTCTCCGGTCTGCAGACGCCGCATCGCGTCTCCTCGTGACCTCGCCTCACTACCATCACTCGATCGCCGGCGCAGATTGGGGCTTGGAGCACGGAGGTGAGGAGCTAGCTTCCCAAATCTTGCGACGTCTAGAGCGCGAGCCGGCAACAGGGCCGATCCTTCTTCTTTCCTTGTTGCTCACCATCGTTGTGCCCTAGCACAGTGTCCGATCCTTCTTACTATTCATCGACAAGAATTTCATCGTGCCTAACTTTGATCTTGAAGGTGAGGCATTGTATTATGTAATTAGGTATTGTTTGATTTGTGATCTCCTCATCTTAATCTGTCAGTGGGGAAGAATTCTAGCAGGGCTTGCTGTGGTTTCTTCGATCGAGCAATTCCTCCTGTTGCTGGCAGCAATAATCCTTGCTATGGATCAACAATCACGGCGGTGAGGTGAGGTATGCTCTGTGGCGTTCTTGATCCAGCAACTCACCTTGGTTTCGGCAGGACCTCCTTGATCCGACAACCTTTTTGGCTGTGAATTGAGGTAAGGTGTAGGAATTTCTTACATGATTAGTGTGATTTTGATTACATGATCATGTGTAGTTTTGAATTAGGGTTATATTTAGTTATTTATGTGTAGAATTATTTAGTTTTGGAATTAATCTAATGGAATGATTAGGGTTAAGGTAATTAACCCTAGTCAACCGTTGGATTTCTAATCTAATGGGTGATTAGAGATTAGGTAAGTAACCCTAATTGACCGTTAGACTTAATTGGGTAAGTTGTGATTGTGTTGATTATGATTTTGCCCTAATTTAGTTTTAGGGATTTTATTTAGCTATTCATTTAGATTTAGCTAAATAAAATATATATGTATTGTTTGTTGACGCAGGACTCTGATTCGAGACGAACGTCTCGACTTTGGATTGCTTGATTGTACCTTCTATTTGAGGCGGGTACCCTTTGACTTATCTTTTTGATATTGTCTTACGATATGTGTAGTATATATATAACTAGTGGTAATTGGTAGATTTATCACTTCCCTGGTTATAGTTTATTTGATACCTGATACATGCTTCTTTTGTTATCTGCTTTACATTAGTCTGGTATGTGTTTTGTCTTGCCATGCATATCTGTGTTCATAGAGATAGATGTATTTATAGTGCTTCTTTATACTGGATTAGTTGCTAGACATTCTTGTTATGTGTTTTTGGATTTATGTTTCTTATATCATTGTTATATATGTGGATATCTTTTTGGCACATATATCTCGGCGAGGATATGTTCAGGTATGACATACTGTAGCATCATGCACCATCCTGCATGATTACATGCTAGGCGATTGATGATTCCATTATTGTTGAGCTCGTCGGTCTGCTACATGGGCCTGCACACAACGTGACCACTGCATGGGTAGTGACACTACACCCAGGGTGTGTATGGTAGTTGCTCTGTAGTGCTCCGCTGGTCCGCTCATGGGTAGTGTGACTGCAGAGTGGTAGTAGGTAGAGCTCCCTCCCCGTCATCGCGTACCGGGAGATGTGAGCATTGTGCTCTCTCACTATGTTTGAGGTTGGAGGATAGGTGTGCTCTGATAGCAACCCATCCACTCGGTCACTCTTTAGGAGCAGTGATGACAGAGTGCACGGTGTCACAACCCTACCGACCCGGTCTCACCATCACGTGTGAGATGGTTGACTAGCGTCAATGGTGACCATGTCATATTGCATCATATGCACAGATTACATTTTATTGTGATTGTTGTATATCGCATGATGCATTTTGGTGACTGTATATGATTGACATGCATACAAGATACATACTTATTTGCTTTGACTATTTTTACTTGTTGTATGCTCACAATCATTTACTCAAGCCTCGCTGGTGAGTACAGTTTATTTTAGTTATGCATTTCTTATTATTCTTGCTGTAGACTATATTACATGCTTATTGTTAGTTACTACAATTTATTCAACTATGCATACCTATTATACTGTTAGGAGACTGTACTATAGGTTATTGCTGGTAGTTATATGTTACTGTACATATCTATTGGTTACCTGCTGAGTTCTTTGGACTCACATTGTTACATTACTACTTTTCAGGTTGAGGCCTTCGGGAGATTCCAGTTGCTAGCCCCCATTGTCGCGAGGATTTTTGGTTGTAGACTTTTGTATTCGATTTTATGTCTTTAGGCACTTATGATATGGGTTCTTGTATTGTGGACTTTTTATCGACTATTTGGGTTTGCTACTTTTGTTTTTCCACTGCAGGTGTTTCCAATTACTTCATGGATTTCATTTCTTCATTGTAGTGGAGTTGGATTTACTTTTGTTTTTCCACTGCAGAGCGATTTTCTGATACTTGTTTTTACGAGTTTTGCGAGTTTA
Organism: Zingiber officinale; assembly: GCF_018446385.1. Classification (NCBI taxonomy): domain Eukaryota; kingdom Viridiplantae; phylum Streptophyta; class Magnoliopsida; order Zingiberales; family Zingiberaceae; genus Zingiber; species Zingiber officinale. The sequence goes on along the minus strand of NC_055997.1, from coordinate 24,636,225 downwards.
TCTGGATATTTTCAGATTATACAGATTTCCGTCGATTTTTCGATTCGAAATTCTGAGGTATATTTGACGAGGTTTTATTTGGGGATGAAGCAGCGAAAGGACATCTCCAGACAACAAATATGTAAATTAGGTAGTTTTATAGCTCTTATACCTGTAGTTATATCTGGGTAACATTTTGTTTACAGATATGACACATACACGTATTCCAGTACCGAGACGTGGCCGACAACGTAAGAGGGCGATAGATTCTCCAGAGACAGAGACTCCAGAGAGATCTGATGAGGTCGAGCCTATCCATTAGGGACAGACTCCTCAGGGTATTGCGAGCACGTCAGGTTATTAGACCCCGACGGTTCTAACTACAGAGGTACCTACCTCGACAGTACCACCAGTGGTACCACAGTCGGCATATCCGACGCCTCCCCCATCAGCAGTACCCGTAGTATACCCAACAACCCCTCTAGCCTTGCCTGCTACTGGGTACTTGGCACCACAGATACTTGTGCCAATTACTACATACTTGGCACCCGTACCAGCAATACCGGTTGTTTCTTACCCGGTACCGCCCACTGTACCTACAGTGGCTCCTACTTATGTATACTCTACTATGCCACCAGTAGTACCTACCCCAGTTTATGCGGCAGCACCAGTGGTACCTCTTCTGACCTATTCATTAGTACAACCCATAGGATCAGCTCCAGTGGTTCTGCCCAGTTCTTCGGTGATTCCCACTAATATAGTTGCGGCGCGCGCACGGATTCCAGCCTTAGCAGAGTCGATGAAGAGCCGATTCACATTATTCCGTGGAGAGATTGATCCAAGCATAGCTCAGTCCTGGATAGAGACTATGGAGCAGACATTCTTTTATATGGCCTGTTCCGAGTGGGAGAAGGCTGAGCTGGTTGCTTTCCACTTACAAGATAGGGCAGAGATCTGGTGGGACACTCAGCACTCGATTATTGGTGAGCAACATATTACATGGGTGAGATTTAGAGAGGCATTCGAGAGCCAGTATTTTCCCCGGGCGTATCAGATGATATATCGGTAGGATTTCCTGAGTCTTCGACAGAATAACCACTCAGTGATGGAGTATATGCCGAATTTAATCGGTTGGCCAGATTCTATCTTAAGTTAGTTAGCAAGGATAGATCTCGTATGCTTCAGTTTGTCCAAGGACTGGACGGGCATCTTCAGGTGAAGATTGTCAGTTTTGGTACTTCATCATACACAGAGACACTGGATAGAGCTGTTATGATTGAGTCTACTCAGCAAAGAGTGAATGCAGACAAGAAGAGGAAGCAGACTGATTGGACTTTCGGACAGATCCAATAGCCACAGACCACCGGACAGCAACAGAGCAGTCACATTCAGATGGGTCAGGGTACTTCTAGGTCATCTGGCCAACCCCAGAAGTCAGGATGATCTTCATCTGGACGTTCCTGGTCTGCTCAGCAGAACCGGAAACAATCCACCGGTGACCCTTACTGCACCTGATGCGGATCCTGAGATCACATCACCTCTGCATGCACCCTGGGACAGCCAGTTTGCTATTATTGCAAATTGCCTGGGCACTTGAGCCGAGACTATTCGCTGAAGGCTCAACAAGTAGCTTCCAGGATTTCTGTTCCGGGAGGACAGTTTGGTCAGTCCGGGACTCAGCGAGGTGGGCTGAAAGCCTAATCTTCACATCGTCAGCAGAGGACAGCTCTCCCTGCAGCAGCTGTATATGGCATGCACGGTCAGGAGCATTGCGGTGTCCTTATAGAGTCCCAGAGTTCTATTTTGGGACCTCAGTATCTGACATAGGGGCAGTATCAGTTGTAGCCTCAGCCATTGGTACAATATCAGTTGCAGCCCCAGCCACCGGTTCAGTACTTACTGCAGCCCATCTCTGGCTCAGTATCCAGTATCGACTCAGTGACAGGCTCAAGCTCAAACTCAGCAGCCTTTGGCAGTGCTACCACCTCTACCTCCGCCATATACTGGATGAGTTAAGCTCCTTATCGTATGGCACCGAAAGAGTTGGATGAGCTAAAGGTTCAACTCCAGGAATTATTAGATAGGGGATTTATTCACCCTAGTGTATCTCCGTGTGGTTCTCCGGTATTATTCGTCAAGAAGAAGGATGATACTTTGAGGTTGTGCATTGATTATAGGGAGTTAAATGCAGTGACTGTTAGAAATAAGTACCCATTGCCACAGATTGATGATTTGTTTGATCAGCTCAAAGATACATCAGTTTATTCTAAGATTGATCTGCAGTTCGGATATCATCAGCTGAGAGTCAAAGATTCTGATATTCAGAAGACAACATTTCGTACTAGATACGGACATTACGAGTTTTTGGTAATGCCATTTGGGCTTACCAATGCTCCCGCAGTATTTATGGATCTGATGAACCATATCTTTCTAAAGTATCTAGATCAGTTTGTTATCGTGTTTATTGATGACATATTGATCTATTCACGTTCCGAGGAGGAACATGCGCAACATCTTCGCATAATCATGGAGACTCTACGACGGCATCATCTGTATGCGAAGTTCAACAAGTGTGCTTTTTGGTTATCCTCAGTTGGTTTTTTGGGACACGTGGTGTCAAGCTGAGGTATTTCAGTAGATCCTCAGAAGATCGAGGCTATCACTAGCTAGTAGCAGCCGAAGTCGGTCCAGGAGATCCGTAGTTTCTTAGGGTTGACTGGATATTACAGACGATTTGTTAAGGGTTTCTCCAGCATTACCATGCCGTTGACACATTTGACCAGGAAAGGAGTGAAGTTCACTTAGTCAGATGCCTGCGAGGCCAGCTTCAGGAGCTGAAGCGGAGATTAGTATCAGCACGAGTTTTAGTTTTACCTTTCGGAGAGGAGGATTCGTACTTTACACAGACGCATCTCTACAGGGCTTGGTGTTAGCTAGAGCCCTAGAGCCAATCATTTGATGATTGTATTTTGGACTTATTGTATCATATTCTATATAAATAAAGGCATTTGGATTTTGGTTATTATACTTACTTGTATTGGTACCAAATAAACTAAGTATAATAATGTCCTTGAGTAGATGGTTCTCACCTATATCAATCGGTTAGTTGAACCGATAGTGAGATGATATAGGGAACACTACTCTAAATCATTCCTAGTTGAGTATTAACATTCAGGGACAATGTTAATGCAATAAGACTAGCATGTAGGTCAACTCGATGACTTGATCTCACAAGTCATGGATATGGAGATATCAAGTTGACACATGGGTATGCATTGGAGAATGTATACTGAATGACCCGCCATGAGAAAGTATCATGGATCGTTATATGAGTGTCATATACTTTCTCATGTGGCTATTAGTATGACTATTAGTCCTTAGACCTGAAGTCACCATGCATGGATCCCTACATAAGGAGTTATGTACTTTGGTTTCGTCAAACGTCACCTGTAACTGGGTGGACTATAAAGGCGATTACTGGGTATATAACGAATTATGTAGAGGGATGTGAGTGATGTAGATGGGATCTATCCCTCTCATATGATAGGAGCGACATCGGTATTCTTGATAGAGTGAGACCACTAAGTGCATGGTCATGCCCAAATGAGTCAACATTAGATGTTGAGCTCATTTGATCGAGTGAGTCTACTTAGAGTTCAAGATTTAGATTGATTAGAGGATGACACGGTCTATTCCTCATATTGATCAATCTAGATGTCTAGGATAGAAGGACAATGTCACATATTGTGAGGAGTCACAATTAGTAGTCACAAGGTGATGTTGGATCTCAACATTCTTGTAACTTGGGTAGCAATGATGTATTGCTAGATGCCGCTCATTGCTTATGTTTCTAAAGGAGTTTAGAAACATTGCCAACGTTACAAGAACCTATTGGGTCACACACAAAGAACAAGTGGATGGAGATTAGGTTCATATGATGAACCAATTGGATTAGGTTCATATGATGCACCAAAGATTGGATTCAAATTAGACTTATTGAGTTAGACTCAATTAGATTTAATTGTTGAATGAGTCTAATTTAAATTTGATTCATTGAGTCAATTTATATTAATGAATTGAGATTCATTAAATTGAAATTGACTTGAATCAAAGGTTGGATTTAACTCAACAAGGAAGACAATTGGTCAAGTTTGACTTGACCAAGTAGAAGTTGAAACATCAAGTTTGACTTGATGTATTGCCACATCATAAGGATGACTCATCCTTGCCACATCACCTCCACCTCATGAGACATGCCACCTCATGGGGGTTACACCCTCCCCTTGGCTTTAATGTGGCCGGCCACATTAATGGGGAGGTTACAAGATGTGGCCGGCCACACATTAGTGGTGGAGGTTTTGGTTGTGTGTGATTATGGTGCATTCACTTCATTCTTCTTCCTCCTTGCTTCTTCCTCCTCTCCCTCTTGCTGTTGCCGTGGGGTTTTGGAAGGTGAGAAGGTGTTGAGTTTCATCCAAGAAAAGATAAGAGAGTGTGAAGGACACAAGAAGAGGATACTACTAGTTGAGTATGTGAGAGTCTTCTTGTTTTTCTCTCTTTTCTCCCTTTTCAAATTCTATCCGAGAGCTCTAGAAAGTGCTAGCACACTTGGGGCTCTCTTCTCCATCCTTGAGTGCTAGAGAGCACTCCTTGTTCGTGTGGATATCACTAGAGAAGTAACTACCTTGATACTTTGGAGATCCGACACGTACCTTGGACGAGCGGGATACGAAAAGGGCACGCATCGAAGGTAAAATTCTTAACATGTAGATCTAGGAGTAGATCTAAAGTTTTTGAAACTCGTACTTGTATTTCATTCGGTTTTTCCTTGCACGGATCTACGGCTTTGGGTGATTCGGGGTTTTCGCGACGCAAAAAGCGGTTTTCACGGCCCGAAAAACCCAACAGTGGTATCAGAGCCACGTGCAAGGCTTGTACGAGTTTAATTTTTTGGTTTTATGAAAACTAAACCTTCTATGATTTTCTGTAAAATTTAGTTTTTTATGTTTTTATGGGTAATTTTTCCGTAGAAGCGAAGCACAAGTATCTCGGCACTTGTAGGCTTCGGCTACCGGGAAGTGTTTCCTTAAACGGCTTCGTTTTGCCTCAAATCCGTTTGGGACAGCGGGCTTGGGTGCCATTAGATCGCAAAGGAGTAACTCACGATGGTTAGATCGTGGGTAGGGGTACTGCCCTTAACCCCGCAAGGGGATTTGCTCCGCGATTGCACCCGAAATCGCTAAAAACGAACCTGCCGGGAAGATTTTTCCGAAACGGCAATGTCTCGACCCAAATCGTTTTGGGATAGCGAGTTTAGGCGCTGTTGGATCGCAAAGGAACCCTCACGATGGTTAGATCGCGGGTAGGGGCGCTGCCCCTGGGCCCCGCTCGCGATTGCGCCCGAAATCGCTAAACGGGACCGCCGGGAAATTTTACTCGTAAAAATTGTAAAAAATTAATTTTAAAATTATAGAAAATTATGAAAATATATAATTTTGAATTATATATTAATTTTTGTGATAGTCATGGCCCAAAAACCCAATATGATTGGATTGTGTTGTAATTCATAATACGGCCTGCGTGCCGTTATGTGTTTGCGCGTGTTGTATGTTTTTATTTTTCCGCGACCTGCGCGTCGTGCCTTTCTCATATATTTTGGTTGTAAATTAGATTTAGACTTGAATGTAACTCGAGTTTCAAATTGTAATGTACAAATTGGAGCGGTGGAGGGTCCACACGAGACGGAGTTCCGAGGCGGGCACGAGCAACACAAGGTGGTCAAAGGGAGGAGCTTGGAGAAGCTGTTGACCCTAGGTTGACCATTCGCTCTTCTCATTGGCTTGAGAAGATCATAGTGGGGCCATGACTAAATCACAAATAGATTAATTAGTTAATTGCTTATGTATATGATGCATGTTTAATAAGTAATTAATTAATTAGTGCCTTACGATTAGATTAGATTTAAGTCGTGCACATGATGCACCCTTGCGATTAGATTAAATCTAAGTCGTGCACAAGATGCATCCTTTTCGATTAGATTAGATCTCGATCGAACCAACTCTAAATGCCTAACCGTGCCGTGATACCTATCACTACCTCGATCACATGTATTGTTGAATCTGCCAAAGCAGTGCAATACATATTATCTTGGTAGGGTACGGAGGGACAATCTTGGTCCCGCCTATCAACGCATGGGTAAATACAAACTCAATTAGATTTAGTATTCCTAGTTGCTCGGTTAGATCGAGTCAACTATAGGCATTCTTCCAACGGTTGGAAAAGATAGGTCAAAATCACATCTATATTAACTCTCGGGCGTATTAGCCAAAGCTAACTCGAGTTTTAATATAAATGTGGATATTGATTTTATAAACAAGAGTTGCATAGAGATGTAATTGGTAATCGTTACCTACCGATCATACTAAGCCTTTTGCGTATTAGCCAAAGCTAACTCAAGGGTTAGTATGATGTGGATCTTGTCCCACAAGAATTATAGAATTCAGTGGGAGCATCATTTAATTAAAGGCCTAATTAAATGATTAAGAATATGATACTTATTTCTGCATTTATTTCTGTTGTAGAATTTCCATGACGTCGAATACGAACACCTTCTCTCTGCGATCTGTCCTTAAGAAGGACAAGCTCAACGGAGCAAATTTCCTGGACTGGTACAGGAACCTGAGAATAGTTCTCACCCAAAAACGTAAACTGTATGTTCTGGAGCAGCCCATTCCGGAGGCTCCTCCTGCCACTGCCACGCGAGTAGACCGAGATGCTTACAAGAAGCATCAAGATGACGCATTAGATGTGTCCTGTCTTATGCTAGCAACCATGAACTCAGAGCATCAGAAGCAACATGAGTTGATGAGCGCTTACGATATGGTTGAACATCTTTGTCACCCATATCAGGGACAAGCAAGGCACTGGAAGAGGAACTCCAAAGAATACCTGGAAGATCTTAAGAAGAAGAGAAATAAGATTTCTACTTCAGGTATACATGTTATAGAAGTCAACCTCTCTATTTCTTCATCGTGGGTATTAGATACCGGATGTGCTTCGCACATTTGTACTAATGTACAAGCACTGAGAAATAGCAGGGCATTGACGAAGGGTGAGATAGACCTACGAGTAGGCAATGGAGCACGGGTTGCTGCTATTGCTGTAGAAACTTATTTTCTATCTCTGCCCTCTGGGCTTATACTAGAGTTAGACGATGGTTGTTATGTGCCTGCATTGACTAAGAACATAATATCAGTTTCTTGTTTGGACAAGAAAGGATTCTCATTTATAATAAAGAACAAATGTTGTTCTATCTATTTAAACGATATGTTCTATTGTAGTGCACCTCTGATGAACGGATTCTATATTCTAGACCTTGAGAGCTCTATCTATAACGTTAGTACCAAGAGGTTCAAATCGAATGATATGAACCACACCTATCTCTGGCACTGTCGCTTAGGTCATATAAATGACAAGCGCTTATCCCAGCTCCATAAGGATGGTTTGCTGGACTCATTTGATTTTGAATCATATGAGATATGCGAGTCATGCCTACGAGGCAAGATGACCAAGACTCCCTTTAGTGGGCACAGCGAGAGAGCGACTAATTTGTTAGGACTCATACATAGTGATGTATGTGGCCCTTTCAATGTCGCTACTAGAGGCAGTTATAGATACTTCATCACATTTACTGATGACTTCAGTAGATATGGTTATGTGTACTTGATGACACATAAGTCCGAATCCTTTGAAAAGTTCAAAGAATTCAAGAATGAAGTACAGAACCAGCTTGGCAAGAGTATTAAGATACTTCGATCCGATTGAGGTGGAGAATACCTTAGCCATGAGTTCCGTGACTATCTAGCTGAGTGTGGGATTCTATCCCAACTCACTCCTCCTGGAACACCATAGTGGAATGGTGTATCCGAACGGAGGAATCGTACCTTATTAGATATGGTCCGATCTATGATGAGTCACACAGATCTTCCGACATACCTTTGGGACTATGCTCTAGACACGGCAGCTTTCATTCTCAACCGAGTTCCATCCAAGGCCGTGATAAAGACACCATATAGGATATGGACTGGGAGAGATGCCCAGGTGTCTTTCATGAGGATTTGGGGCTGTGAGGCTTACGTATGACGTCAAGTCTCAGACAAATTAGGACCCAAATCCGACAAGTGCTATTTCATTGGATATCCCAAGGAAACTAAGGGATATTACTTCTACATTCCAAGTCAGCACAAGGTAGTTGTGGCAAAGACTGGGGTCTTTCTAGAAAGGGACTTTGTTTCTAGAAAGACTAGTGGAAGCGCGTTCGATCTTGAAGAAGTTCAAGATGTGAACAATAGCACTGATGGAAATTGAATGGAACCACAAAGTGTTGTGGATGATGTTGTTCCACAAGGGTTGAGGAACAACAACCAGTTCAAATAGACATACCTCTTCGGCGGTCGATAGGGTACGTCGTCAGCCTGAGAGATACTCATTTCTCTTGTCTGACCATGATGACGTTGTGCTCATAGAGGATGAGCCTACCACCTATCAGGAAGCTGTGATGAGACCAGATTCCGAGAAATGGCTAGAGACCATGAGATCCGAGATGGAATCCATGTACACCAACCAAGTATGGACTTTGGTTGATCCACGAAGGGGTAAAACCCATTGGGTGTAAGTGGGTCTTTAAGAGAAAGGCCGACATGGATGGACTTATCTATAAGGGTCGCTTGGTAGCTAAAGGTTTCAAACAGATTCATGGTATTGACTATGATGAAACCTTTTCTCGATGCGATGTTTAAGTCCATTCGGATCATGCTTGCTATTGCGACCTACCATGACTATGAGATATGGCGGATGGATGTCAAAACCACGTTTCTAAATGAAACCTACTCGAGGATGTGTACATGACACAACACGAGGGTTTTGTAGATCCACACATACTAGCAGTATCAAGCTGCATAGGTCCATTTATGGACTAAAGCAAGTTTCTCGGAGGAATCTTGATTCGATGATGCAATCAAGCAGTTTGGTTTCATCAAGAATGAAGATGAGCCTTGTGTCTACAAGAAGGTTGTAGGGATATAGTTGTCTTCCTCATATTGTATGTGGATGACATACTACTCATTGGAAGGACATCCTATGCTTGAATCTGTCAAGACTTGGCTAGGAGTTGTTTCTCAATGAAGGAATTAGGTGAAGCATCCGCATTCTAGGGATACGGATCTATAGAGATAGATCTAAGAGATTGCTTGGCATAAGTCGGTACATACATTGACAAGGTACTCCTTGGTTTGCAGAACTCCAAGAAGGGATTTTGCCGATGTCACATGGCGTGAGTCTTCGAAGACTCAAGGTCCCTCTTCTAGAGAGGAGAGAGACCGCATGGATCAGATCCCTTATGCCTCGGCCATAGGATCGATCATGTACGCCATGCTATGTACTCGACCTGATGTCTCGTATGCTTTGAGCATGACGAGCAGATACCAGTCAGATCTAGGTGAAAGTCACTGGATAGTGGTCAAGAATATTCTTAAGTACTTGAGAAGGACTAAAGAATATTTCTTGATATATGGAGGCAATGATGAGCTAGCTGTAAAGGGTTACAGTGATGCTAGCTTCGACCAGGATGACTATAGATCGCGATCGGGGTTCATATTTTGCATTAATGGTGGTCTTTGTGGTGGAAGAGTTGAGCGGGACGATGGTGATTCTACAGTCGAGTACATTCTTGCATCGAGGCGAAAGGCGGATTTGGATCCACAAGTTCATCACTGAACTTGGGGTGGTTCCTAGCATTGCTAACCCCATTGAGCTCTATTGTGACAACAATGGAGCTATAGCACAGGCGAAAGAACCTCGCTCACACTAGCGGACAAACACATACTACGGCGCTTCCATCTCATTCGAGAGATCATCGAGAGAGGAGATGTGAAGATTTGCAGAGTACCTACAGAGGCTAACATCGCAGATCCCTTGACCAAGGCTTTGGCACAGAAGAAGCATGATGGTCACACTAGGTCATTTGGGCTTAGAACCTACACTGATTGACACTAGTGCTAGTGGAAGATTGTTAGCTAGAGCCTTAGAGCCAATCATTTGATGATTGTATTTTGGACTTATTGTATCATATTCTATATAAATAAAGGCATTTGGATTTTGGTTATTATACTTACTTGTATTGGTGCCAAATAAACTAAGTATAATAATGTCCTTGAGTAGATGGTTCTCACCTATATCAATCGGTTAGTTGAACCGATAGTGAGATGATATAGGGAACACTACTCTAAATCATTCCTAGTCGAGTATTAACATTCAGGGACAATGTTAATGCAATAAGACTAGCATGTAGGTCAACTCGATGACTTGATCTCACAAGTCATGGATATGGAGATATCAAGTTGACACATGGGTATGCATTGGAGAATGTATACTGAATGACCCGCCATGAGAAAGTATCATGGATCGTTATATGAGTGTCATATACTTTCTCATGTGGCTATTAGTATGACTATTAGTCCTTAGACCTGAAGTCACCATGCATGGATCCCTACATAAGGAGTTATGTACTTTGGTTTCGTCAAACGTCACCCGTAACTGGGTGGACTATAAAGGCGATTACTGGGTATATAACGAATTATGTAGAGGGATGTGAGTGATGTAGATGGGATCTATCCCTCCCATATGATGGGAGCGACATCGGTATTCTTGATAGAGTGAGACCACTAAGTGCATGGCCATGCCCAAATGAGTCAACATTAGATGTTGAGCTCATTTGATCGAGTGAGTCTACTTGGAGTTCAAGATTTAGATTGATTAGAAGATGACACGGTCTATGCCTCATATTGATCAATCTAGATGTCTAGGATAGAAGGACAATGTTACATATTGTGAGGAGTCACAATTAGTAGTCACAAGGTGATGTTGGATCTCAACATTCTTGTAACTTGGGTAGCAATGATGTATTGCTAGATGCCGCTCATTGCTTATGTTTCTAAAGGAGTTTAGAAACATTGCCAACGTTATAAGAACCTATTGGGTCACACACAAAGAACAAGTGGATGGAGATTAGGTTCATATGATGAACCAATTGGATTAGGTTCATATGATGCACCAAAGATTGGATTCAAATTAGACTTATTGAGTTAGACTCAATTAGATTCAATTGTTGAATGAGTCTAATTTAAATTTGATTCATTGAGTCAATTTATATTAATGAATTGAGATTCATTAAATTGAAATTGACTTGAATCAAAGGTTGGATTTAACTCAACAAGGAAGACAATTGGTCAAGTTTGACTTGACCAAGTAGAAGTTGAAACATCAAGTTTGACTTGATGTATTGCCACATCATAAGGATGACTCATCCTTGCCACATCACCTCCACCTCATGAGACATGCCACCTCATGGGGGTTACACCCTCCTCGTGGCTTTAATGTGGCCGGCCACATTAATGGGGAGGTTACAAGATGTGGCCGGCCACACATTAGTGGTGGAGGTTTTGGTTGTGTGTGATTATGGTGCATTCACTTCATTCTTCTTCCTCCTTGCTTCTTCCTCCTCTCCCTCTTGCTGTTGTCGTGGGGTTTTGGAAGGTGAGAAGGTGTTGAGTTTCATCCAAGAAAAGATAAGAGAGTGTGAAGGACACAAGAAGAGGATACTACTAGTTGAGTATGTGAGAGTCTTCTTGTTTTTCTCTCTTTTCTCCCTTTTCAAATTCTATCCGAGAGCTCTAGAAAGTGCTAGCACACTTGGGGCTCTCTTCTCCATCCTTGAGTGCTAGAGAGCACTCCTTGTTCGTGTGGATATCACTAGAGAAGTATCTACCTTGATACTTTGGAGATCCGACACGTACCTTGGACGAGCGGGATACGAAAAGGGCACGCATCGAAGGTAAAATTCTTAACATGTAGATCTAGGAGTAGATCTAAAGTTTTTGAAACTCGTACTTGTATTTCATTCGGTTTTTCCTTGCACGGATCTACGGCTTTGGGTGATTCGGGGTTTTCGCGACGCGAAAAGCAGTTTTCGCGGCCCGAAAAACCCAACATTGGGCGCTGTCCTGATGCATCACGGCAAAGTAGTCTCCTATGCTTCTCATTAGTTGAAGGAGCATGAGAAGAATTACCCAGTACATGATTTAGAGCTAGCTGCTATTATCTTTGCTTTGAATATTTGGTGACATTATCTTTATGGTATTACTTTTGAGATTCTTACTGATCATAAGAGTCTCAAATATCTTTTCACACAGAAGGAACTCAATCTCCGACAGAGGAGATGGATGGAGTTCCTGAAGGATTATGATTGTACTATTAGCTACCACCCGGGTAGAGCTAATGTGGTTGCCAATGCACTTAGCAGGAAGTCTAGAGGGACTTTAGCTTGCCACCGAGTTATAGTCACAGACTTGATTAAGGGTTTCTCCGAGTTGGGCCTTGAGGAGCAGGGATGAACAGAGCAGGGTATTCTCGTTACCATGGTTGCTCAGTCGTCGATTAGGATGAGGATTCGAGAGGCCCAGGCCGGAGATCAACATTTATAGTTCATTAGCAGCCAGATAGCTTCTGGGCAGCAGATCGAGTTTAAACAAGATGAAGAGGGTATTGTTTATTTCTGAGACAGATTATGTGTGTCACAGTCTCACTCGGTCATGGAGGAGTTATTTTAGGAGGCTCATCGCTCTAGATTTGCAATCCACCCAGGTGGCACCCGTATATATCATGATTTGAGATGTTCCTATTGGTGGAATGGTATGAAGAAAGACATCACAGAGTTTGTAGCTAGATGTCTTGTGTGTCAGCAGGTAAAGGCTGAGCACCAGAGACCTGCTGGACTACTTCAGAGGATCCCTATTCCAGAGTAGAAATGGGAGCACATTACTATGGATTTTGTGGTAGGATTGCCTAGGACTCGACGAGGCCATGATGCGATTTGGGTAATCGTTGACCGATTAACTAAATTCATACACTTTTTAGCGGTTCAGAAGACATATTCTCTAGATCAATTAGCAGAGCTATATTGTCGAGAGGTTATTAGATTGCATGGTGTTCCGTTGAGCATTATATCAGATAGAGACCCATGGTTCACGTCCCGATTCTGGTAGAGTCTGCAGCAGGCCTTAGGCACACAGCTCCGTTTCAGTACGGCATTCCATCCGCAGACAGATGGACAGTCAGAGTGGACCATTCAAACTTTGGAGGACTTGATGAGGTCTTGCGTTATGGATTTTGGAGGTAGTTGGGAGGATCACCTGCCATTGGTGGAGTTCGCCTACAACAATAGCTATCATTCGGCTATCTAGATGACACTGTTTGAAGCGTTGTATGGTAGACCTTGTCGGACACCCATCCTCTGGGAGGAGGTTGGGGAGGCCCAGCTACTAGGACCTCAGAGAGCTCAACAGGAGACAGAGTTGGTTCGTGCTATCAGACGGAGGATCTCAGAGGCGCAGGACCGTCAGAAGAGTTATGCTGACCGAAGACGGAGACCCCTGGAGTTCTCTATTGGTGATCATATATTTCTGAGAGTTTCACCCATGAAAGGGGTGAAGAGATTTGGTCTTCGAGGTAAGTTAGCTCCACGATAAATTGGGTCATTCCAGATCTTAGAGAGGATTGGAGCAATAGCTTACTGTCTGGCGCTACCACCATCTCTAGCTGGCATTCATGATATATTCCATGTATCTATGCTGAGGAGATACGTATCCGACCCAGCACATGTTCTGTCAGATATATTAGTTCCCATTCAGCCTGACGTTACTTACGAGGAGGTTCCGGTATGGATTCTGGACCACAGAGAGTGTCAGCTGCGGAACAAGATTGTCCGACTGGTTAAAGTCGGATGGCAGTATCATTTTGACGAGGAGGCTACCTAAGAGCTCGAGGATACGATCCGAGCTCGATACCCCCATCTTTTTACTTGAGGTATTTGAGTTAGAGTTCCTTTCAGCATTTATACTGTTTGGTTATATTCTAGTGTTTGTTGTTGGTTATAGCCAAATTTGGGGACCAAATTTTTATTAGTAGGGGAGAATGTAAGATATCGGAAAATTTAATTAATAAGGTTATTTTGGAAATAGCCTTATAGAATTTTTCTGAAATTTTTAGAAATTTTCTAGGAATTTTTCGAAGTTCATATGACGATATTTGAGGGGATAAATTGACGGGTGTGGATAAAGTCTGTTTGGGATACCCTATTTAAATGAGGAAATGTTGGACTTATTTAAATGCCTTTTTTCCTTTTCTTCCCCAATCCAAATCGCCGATCCACTCTCTCCACCCGACCTTCTTCTTCCTGATCTCTTCTCCTCGCCACCAACTCTCTCTCGCGTCGTTGCCGATCGCCGCGAGCTAACCGCCGGTGGAGATCTTCTTCTCTGGAGTCTCACAATTGTCAAGCTTCCTTGGCTATCGGCGGCCGATTCTCTCCGCCCCTGATCGGCCGTGTCTGTCGAGCCCTAGTTTCTATTCCGATGATGCTGGATTGAGCTCAGATCTGGTCGACGCCTTTTGTCTCCGGACTGCAGACGCCGCATCGCGTCTCCTCGCGACCTCACCTCACTACCATCACTCGATCACCGGCGCAGATTGGGGCTTGGTGCACGGAGGTGAGAAGCTAGCTTCACAAATCTTGCGACGTCTAGAGCGCGAGCCGGCAACAGGGCCGATCCTTCTTCTTTCCTTGTTGCTCACCATCACTGTGCCCTAGCGCAGTGTACGATACTTCTTACTGTTCTTCGACAAGAATTTCATCATGCCTAACTGTGATCTTGAAGGTGAGGCATTGTATTCTGTAATTAGGTATTGTTTGATCTGTGATCTCCTCATCTTAATCCGACAGTGGGGAAGAATTCTAGTAGGGCTTGCTGTGGTTTCTTCGATCCAGCAATTCCTCCTGTTGCTGGCAGCAATAATCCTTGCTGTGGATCAACAATCACGGCGGTGAGGTAAGGTATACTCTATGGTGTTCTTGATCCAGCAGCTCACCTTGGTTTCGGCAGGACCTCCTTGATCCGACAACCTTTTTGGCTGTGAATTGAGGTAAGGTGTAGGAATTTCTTACATGATTAGTGTGATTTTGATTACATGATCATGTGTAGTTTTGAATTAGGGTTATATTTAGTTGTTTATGTGTAGAATTATTTAGTTTTGGAATTAATCTAATGGAATGATTAGGGTTAAGGTAATTAACCCTAGTCAACCGTTGGATTTCTAATCTAATGGGTGATTAGGGATTAGGTAACTAACCCTAATTGACCGTTAGATTTAATTGGATAGGTTGTGATTGTGTTGATTATGATTTTGCCCTAATTTAGTTTTAGGGATTTTATTTAGCAATTCATTTAGATTTAGCTAAATAAAATATATATGTATTATTTGTTGACGCAGGACTCTGTTTCGAGACGGACGTCTCGACTTTGGATTGCTTGATTGTACCTTCTATTTGAGGCGGGTACCCTTTGATTTATCTTTTTGATATTGTCTTATGATATGTGTAGTATATATATAACTAGTGGTAATTGATAGATTTATCACTTCCCTGGTTATAGTTTATTTGATACCTGATACATGCTTCTTCTGTTATCTGCTTTACATTAGTCTGGTATGTGTTTTGTCTTGCTATGCGTATCTGTGTTCATAGAGATAGATGTATTTATAGTGCTTCTTTATACTGGATTAGTTGCTAGACATTCTTGTTATGTGTTCTTGGATTTATGTTGCTTATATCATTGTTATATATGTGGATATCTTTCTGGCACATATATCTCGGCAAGGATATGTTCAGGTATGACATACTGTAGCATCATGCACCATTCCGCATTATTGCATGCTAGGCGATTGACGAATCCATTATTGTTGAGCTCGTCGGCCGGCTACATGGGCCTGCACACTACGTGACCACTGCATGGGTAGTGGCACAACACCCAGGGTGTGTATGGTAGTTGCTCTATAGTGCTCCACTGGTCTGCTCATGGGTAGTGTGACTGTAGCGTGGTAGCAGGTAGAGATCCCTCCCCGTCATCGCGTACCGGGAGATGAGAGCATTGCGCTCTCTCACTATGTTTGAGGTAGGAGGATAGGTGTACTCTGACAGCATCTCATCCATTCGGTCACTCTTCAGGGGCAGTGATAGCAGAGTGCACGGTGCCACAACCCTACCCACTCGGTCTCACCATCGCTGTGAGATGGCTGACTAGCGTCAAGGGTGACCATGTTATATTGCATCATATGCACAGATTGCATTTTATTGTGATTGTTGCATATTGGATGATGCATTTTGGTGACTTCATATGATTGACATGCATACAAGATACATACTTATTTGCTTTGACTATTTTTACCTGTTGTATGCTCACAGTCATTTACTCAAGTCTCGCTGGTGAGTACAGTTTATTTTAGTTACGCATTTCTTATTATTCTTGCTATAGACTGTATTACATGCTTATTGTTAGTTACTACAGTTTATTCAGCTATGCATACCTGTTATACTGTTAGGAGACTGTACTATAGGTTATTGCTGGTAGTTATATGTTACTATACATATCTATTGGTTACCGCTGAGTTCTTTGGACTCACACCGTTACATTTTACAGAAGTTGATTAAACATCTATTTAAGAGATTATCTTCCAGGTTAAACATAGCGAGGCACTAGGCCTTCTTGGTTATGGAATCATCCACCACTTCCTAGACAAAGCCTTTCAAGGAAATTGGATATTTAACTTCTTACAATAACCGTAGGTTTAACTACAGAGACTACAATAGAAACACAAGATCGAAACGCAAAATCGAAATACAAAATCGATAGAACGAAATCGAAACATAAAATCGCTAGCCTCTTATGTTGGTGTTTCAGAATCCATGCAAAGAAAACTAACTAATTAATTCAAAGCGGAAATCAATAATTAGTTATACCTTTCTTTGTAGCTAATGACCTCTTGATCTTTTATTGTATTCCTCTACTTCTCTTGGACGTCGTGTGGGCGACGATCTTCAAGATAACTCCACCCGAACCACTTCTTTGCCTCCAAGAAAATCGTGCCACCAAGGAATGCCAAAATAGAAAATTTCCTTCTTCTTATTCTTCCCCTCTAAACAACCGGCCACCAAGGATCTCTTCTTTCCTTTTCAAGTTTTGGCCGCCAAGATGAGATAGGTGCCGACCTTAGAAAGAAGAAAGGGAAGAGAAGAAGATGATGTCGCCGACCTAAGAGAAGAAACAAAGTGAGAAGAGGAAGGGAAAGGGCCGACCACAAGGAAGAGAAGAGAAGAGGCAAGGCTTAGGTTGTGTGTAACATTAGACACCCTCTCCTTCTCTTTTATAATCCTTGGTCATGGCAAAAAAGGGAAAATTTTAAACATAATTAAAACTTCCTTATTTGTGGCCTCCCTTTATAAAAGGAAATTTTAACAATAATTAAAATATCTCTTTTCTAAATTTCCTATTGTACATGGCAATAAAGGAAAGTTTTAAAATTAATCTCTCTCTTTTAAAACATGTAGACAACTACAAAAAGGAAAGATTAATTAAAACTTCTCCTTTTAAATCATGGTTATAAAAAAGGAAAGTTTTATCAAAAATTAAAATCTCTCTTTTAAACATTATAGATATTTACAAAGAAGGAAGGATTTTAACTAAATTAAAATCTCTCTTTAATCTTTTGTAGATAGCTATAAAAGGAAAGATTTTAAAATTTTAAAACTCTCTTTTAAACCCATGAGGATGGCTATAAAAGGAAATTTTAAAATTAAAATTTCTCTTTTAAATCCCTTCATGAATGGCTACTGATCCTGTCTGAGAAATTTAACAAAATGGAAAGCTGGGGAGAGAACCTAATGTTGATGAAAAAGAATACCTGAGGACTTCCGATCCGAGAAAACCAAAGTAGATTCGGAAGAAGAAAGCCACAGAATACCTCCTTGTACAAAGACCCAAGGGTGGAAGGAAGAATCCTCTGAAGAATACCCGGGCCTAGGGCTTTAACGACCTCCTGCGCACAAGAGACCAGCCAACACTATTGTTAGCGATCTAAGACCGGGGTGGGAATCCCTAGCTAGGCCCTCTGACGCTTAAGTTAGTGATTTCTCTTGGTGGGGAAGAAGGAAAAAGGAAGAAGGTGAACAATAACTAAAAATTAGGGTTCGCAATAGATGACTATGTGAGTAGTGAGCGTGAGCATACCTGGCCAATGGAGAGGATTCCCCTTTTTATACCACTCTACCTAACCTCCATAGTCATGAAGTAGACCCCGGTTTGTTAGAGTTTGTTATGAGATGACATAAGCCATGTACTTGCAGAAAATAGTTTTTAAGGAATCTTTCTTGTACCCCAAATGTACCCTCTTTGTCGCTTAGTACCTGCAGAAGAGTCTGGAAACATCCTTCCTGCCAAATTAATTAACCTGTTATACAATCACATGCTACAGATATTTTCATAAGATATTTATGAATATTCCCGAAATATTTGTTCTCGCCTTGTCTTATAAGTTATGTCAAGGTATATTTATCACCTATGCCTGCTTATCCTATTTTTACTATGTTATGGGCAGCCCGATATTATACTATGATTTGTATCGGACGGAATTGAACCTGCGTTATGTCCTTGTAACGCCCGCCCTCCCTGCTAACCCTAAGGGACGGGGCTACGATACTCTATGTACAAATTTTTCTTTTTAAAACAGCGGAATACTTAAAATAATTCTCTTAGTTTAATAAAAACTTTTCTTTTGTTTTCCCTTTCATCAAATCCGAACTACACTATCATGGCCTCAATAACATGATATCAAAATTAGTAGAAACATAACATCAAGTCACACATACGGTACTACAATTCATGATACCAAAGCATAGTTATTTAAAAGTTTTTAAAACAGGTTCTTATTTGGTTGCCTAGCCACTGCCACACACATCTCCTTGCCTCTCCTGCTGCTCCTCTAGCTCATCCAGCTTTTTCCTTTATCTGTGGTACAAGGACAGTAAGCTGTGAGCACTCATGGCTCAGTAAGTTCCTTTCATACTCACTAAAACCGAAAATCATAGTATAATCAAAGAATGTCTCAACATGGCATCATTTCAACTAGTCATGACATAATGTAACATACTCTTTTAAGCATATCATGCAACATGAAGAAATCATAACTAGTCATGGCATATCATAGCGTAAAGCATAGCATGAAGCATAACATAATCGTATCTAATCATGGCATATCATCATAAGGAGTCATGGCATATCCTACACATGGACATATCATGGAACATAACATAATCATATCTAACCATGGCATATCATAAATCATCATAAGGTATATGCAATATGATTTTGAAAAACATGTATCCAAAAAACATGTGTATGTCTCATGATCTTTAAAATCATTTCTTCTTACATATATACTTGAATATAATCTCAACTTAAAGGGGATCCCGGCTATGTACCACTTACATATTGCGCGCAACCTATGTAGGTCCAAGGTAGCAAGTCTTGAACCCTAAAAGGCAACATACTAGGCCCGAGTCTTACTCCATCGACCTAGGGGCACTTAGGAGCCCATCCTTAATGAGGCCCGAGTCTTATTCCATTGACCCCGGGGCGCTTATGGAGCCCACCCTTGGTACAAGCCATATAAAGTAAAGTACATGTCATACTTATACATATCATACATCATAAAAGCATGCATCACTTAGGCACACATCATATCATAAAAGTATGCATCACTTAGGCATACATCATGTCATAAAAGTATGCATCACTTAGGCATACATCATATCATAAAGGTATGCATCACTTAGGCATACATCATGTCATAAAGGTATGCATCACTTAGGCATACATCATACCATAAAAGTATGCATCACTTAGGCATACATCATATCATAACAATATGCATCACTTAGGCATAGATCATAAAAACATGCATATCTTAAGCATAAAGCATATCATCAAGCATGCATAATTTAACCACATAGCATATCATGAAAGCATGCATATTTTAAGCACTAAACATAGCATCAAAGCATGCATAATTTAACCACATATCATAACATAAGCATGCATATTTTCAGCTCATATCATATCATCAAAGCATGTAAAATTTACCCACATATCATAACATAAAGCATGCATATTTTGAACTCATAACATATCGTAGAAATTCTCATCTTGTATAGCTCACAAGCATACATGTCTAAGCATAAAAGTGTATCATGTGCTCATCCAATCATAAGGAACAATGTAACATGATTAATTTGGGTACTAAGCTTCCTAGTCCTTTGGGTTCTTATCTTGGCCGAAACCCTCTTAGGTGCCAATTTAGGTTTTAAACAACATTCAAGCATGTAGAACCTAATTCATCCACATATCATTTTCATAGGAAGTATTATAAACAAGATTTACTTGGACTCTAAGTTCTCCAAGTCCTTAAACCTCATTTGGCCGAACCTTAACAAGTGTGAAACAAGGTTCTAAATGACATAAAGCATGGAAACCTTAACCATATTTATAGCATTTGTTTCAAGGAATATGGTAAGCACAATTGAGTTAGTTCCTAAATCCTTTAAGCCCTTAAAATTATGTCATGGCCGAAACTTACAAGTACTCATTTAGGTTTTCAAGCAAGCATACAAGCATGTGAACTTACTCTAACATCATGTATAAATTTATAAATGACATCATACAAGTGGTCATGGCCGAAACTTCCCTTAGCATCAATTTAGGTCACTAACAACATATAGCATGTGAATTTTTAGCTTTCTACATTTCATATTTCATGGAGAGTGACATGAGCATGTTCAATGTAAGTTCTAGGGTTTCTAAAGCATGTATCCCTTCATGGCTGAGACTTTAAGGTGTCCATTTGAATCATAGTTAAATATATAAGCATGTGAACACAATCAACATGTTATCTCAATTTCATAAGAAGCATCTTTAACACATGAGGTCTAAATTTTAAGGTTTCTAGGTCTTTAAACCCTACATGGCCGAACCTCATCAAGCATGGAATTTGTTCAAATGGCATAAAAGCATAGAAAGTCATAACACATTTCATAACATGTATAAAAGTCAAGCACTATAAGCATACATTTAAATTGTGTCTTAGGTTTCCTAGGTTTTTCCTTTCTTTATCTCATAGCATATGTTTGGCCGAAACCTTCCAAGTCTTTAAACTAGGTTTTAGGTGGCCTAAAGTATGGAAAACCTAAACAAGTTTTATGGCAAAAATATCAAAGAAACTATACATATAAGTTTGGTTCACAAACAAGCTAGGACCCTTGTGGTCATAATTATCATATATCATGCAACCAATTTTCCTATACTCTAATTAAGCATGGGAGCATCAAACAACTTTCATATCTTATTGTCATGGAGGTTTTGAGCATGTTAAAAATCTGTTTAAGCTATTCTAAACCATCCACCTTACCATGGCCGAAACATTAAAAGTGATGTTCATGAGTTTCTATCAACATACAAGCATGCAACTCTTTAAGAAACTCTATATTCTATCATATAAACATGGTGAGTTTAAATTCAAAGTCTTCCTAACCCTAAACCCTTCCTTGGCCGAAACTTGTGAGTGGGGTACTTTTGGTTCCAAGTAACCTTCAAGTATGAAAACAATAATGGATCCTTAACCATTTATTTAGAGGGTTTTGTGCAAGTTAGGTAAACAAATAAATTCCCTAGCCCTTATAAAACCTTTTTGGCCGAAACTCTAGGGTTAGGTACATCTCTAATCCAGCATCACATATATATAAAAATATGAGAGAAAACCTTCTTACAAAGCATAGAAAAATTATCATGAATCAAGGCTTATATTAAACATTCCTAGGATCAACAAGTCCTTTCTTTGGCCGAATTTTCACAACTTTGTTTCTAGGTTTTAAAATCCTCATAAAATCCAAAAACACATTAAAACCACTTGTACCACAGGTGAGGGGATACTTACTTCCTTTTCTCTTGTGGTTCTAAAGTGTGGTGATGGAAGAAAGGGTCTCTTCTTCTTGTTCTCCTCCTTTGATTTCCCTTGGTAGCCTTCCTTGTATCCTAGGAGGAACCTTATTTTGGGGGCTGAAAATGGAGGAGAGGGGGCTGAGGCTCTCGGTGGTGGAGAGGAGAGAATGAGAGAAATGAGAGAAAAATAAAATCTTCTCTTTACATGCTCCCATTTATGTTAAGGGGGAAGAGGTAGCAAAATTGGTTTTTTTTGCTTTCCTTCTCCCTTAGCCCCTTTTTTTTAATTTAATTTAATTTTATTTATTTATTTGTTCTCATCATTCATGATGAAACAAGGGGGAATGAATCCCCTTAATTGTCCTCTTTAAGTCACGGCAAAGGGAGAGGAAGAGGGAGAAAAAAGAAGGAAGGCAAGTTGCCTTTCTCTTGCTCTTATATACCCAAGCGATCATATACATCCGACCCATACTAGTCTATATCCAGATGTACTAATTCAGACAATCCCAACCATCTATCTTAAAGTGCAAACCCGGCTGACATTGACCAATCTTTCTTAATGTATTATCCCGGCCAATATTCATGCTTGCTTAATTCTGCTATATCCTTTCTCCTTCCCACCGGGGACCTACTAAACCTAGCCCATATCACTAGCATTCCCTTCAAGTCTAGTCAAAGGAGGAGTTAGCCGAATGACTAGACATGAGTTTATATTTAGTTGAGTTACATAGCTCGATCGATCTTTGCCTATTGAGTGTGTGCAAAACGTCTTTGTTTTTTTTTTTATTTTTATTTAACTGATAACACGCTCTAAAGTCATATAAGACTAAATACTTCAAATGCGATCGATATATTATACTCGATCAACCCCCTCAACCTTGACTAATATTGACTTATCTTTTACAGATGTATTAACTCAACCGATATTGGCCTGTCTTTTATAAGCGTGTTAACCTGGACGATATTGGTCTACCCTCTATAATTATATTAATTCGGCCAGTCCTTCATCCCTGACCACGGACGTGGCTTCTAAGAGATCAGGTGAATTCTCTGCAGGCTACACTAGATTAAGTCAAATTAGGCTCTTCATATCACGAAAAGCCCAAACGCAAAAAAAACTAGCCAGACTTTGCCTAATCCGTACTTATCTAGTCATTTATGTGCTGTAAATTATATAAGATTAATTGTCTTCTTATCCCGTCCAATATTTTTCATTTGGTCAATCGATATTACCACACGGACCACATAAGGCTAAAGGCCTCTATACCTGCTCGACCTGTAATATCCGATTGATATTTCCCCTTTCGGCCGAGCCAAGAGACCTCAAAACCTAACCCATGTCATCAGCCTCTTCTTTGAGTCTAGTCAAAAAGAGATGTAACCGACTGATTAGACTTTGTATGGTTTTATTATCCCCTTCCATCCTTCTTTATTGCACTTGGTAAACTGTGCCCTCTTTCCAGAATTTCCTTGACTATGATTGGCCCTTCAATGGTAAGAGAACATTGGAGGTGCGCGACGAGGCATCACCAACCCCTACATGATTCGATTTGTCGCGTCCATCCTAAATGCCCATTATTGGCCATATAACGCATGTCTTTTCCCTCTTCTTTGTAATGATAGCATTTGCATACTTCCATAATCAACGTTGTTCATTGAAAAAAGGTATTCTGATCTAACAGTGGTTGTATGTTCTCTCAACCCTAAACCCTTCATCTTCTTGTCGACTTTGCCCCTTCTTCCTTGCCTTAGCGTTTCTTCTTTACTGTAATCTTTTGATCAATCTTCGCGATTGCCTTCTTCCAGTGATCTTCTCTTTCAACCCTCAGTAAGTAACTTGTTTTTCTATTAATCCTTACTTCCATCTATGGCTGAAGAAGCGATTGCCCCTGGTATGTTCAAATTTCATCCTCTTTCAACAAGGATGCTAGGCTTGTTATTCGCAGGCAATACAAAATCCCTAGGGACTATGGTATCATAATCCCTAAACTAGATGAGCATCCTCACCATCCCCCTGTCAACTGCGTAACTTTCTTCAGGGATCAGTTAATAGGGCGTTTAAGGTTTCCCATTCCCTCTTTTCTAATCGATGTAAGCCAATACTTTGACATTCCTCTTCAACAATTTGCTCCTAATGCTTTTCGTTATTTGTGTGGAGCCTACATGTTGTTTCGTATATTCGATATTCCTCCTACTCCTCAAAATTTTTTCATATTTTCTTATCCAAAGGGGGCAGAGCCAGGTGTTTTTCTTTTCCAATCTCAGACTAAGATGGTCCTTTTTGATGATATGCCTTCTTCTCTTAAAGCCTGAAAATCTCGCTTCTTCTTTATAAAGTTTCCCGGACCTATTCCTTGGTCCCATGCTTGGAGATCTTCTTTGCCTCCTTTGCCTGATATCAAGGAGTTTCATCTTCACCCTTCTTTTCCCCTTTATTGTGAAAAGTTACTATGTCGTCGCCTTTCTATCACTAAATGGCTACGGAATGACCTTCTGTATCTGTTTGGTTTGAGCCCGGTCAAATTTAAGAAACACGGCTCCATAGGTAAAGTTCTGTTTCTTCTCCTATTAATTTTTACTAACTAAAACCTTTTCTTCCATTTTGTATAGTGGCTGGTTTTTATGCTGCTCTGATTGATGAAGAGCTACGTATAGAAGAGGCCGACTTCATGCTAAAGAGCAAGAGCTTCTTGCTACAATTAATCAAACCCCCTCAATTGGAGTTTCGGTTCCTCTGGTCGAAGCTTCCAGCTTCCAGGTGGTTCCTGAGGTTTTTGAGGGCCTTCCTGCAGAAACTTCTGCTATCCCTTTGCCAGCTGCTTCTTCGTCAGTGGTTGTTGCTCCGTTACCTGCCACTTCTCTTCCTATTATCGAGCTTACATCCCCCGTAAGTTCAGAAAAATCCCCTGCTAAGGTTGCCCCTAGCAAACGCCCGGGACGCAAACTCACCAGAGCTCCCCCTTCCAAAAGGAGACTCATCCTTTCTGCTGAGGAGTTACTTTCAGAAGGTTTTGCTCCTACTACCCTTCCCTCTACTGAGCCTACTTTGGTTGATCTTTATCCTTCCCTTATTTTCTCTTCTTCTCCTTCTTCTAGCAGTACTGCCCCCGGTGGTACTTCTTTTACTTTTCCTTTATCTTTACCAGAATCTGGGTCTTCACCTTCTTTATCCTCTTCTTATTTGGTTTTCGCTCCCCCTTCTATTCCAACCTCTTCTTTTTATATGAGTTCTTCTTCTATTCCCGTCCTCCCTGTATTGTTGGGAGGTTCTTTTATTACTGCTCGAGAGGAAATTTGCCCCCTCTTTGGAGGGCTTACCCCTTCCGAGATAATCGATCAATTTTTCCATGAGGAAACCAAGATATTTTTACTATTACTTCTTTATGGTTTATCCCTGACTATTTTATGACCCATTCTTATGTTCTTAGCGATGGATGGCCAATATGGGTCTGGCTCGACTAATAAACAACTTATATTCGGAGAACGAGAAGCTTAAACAACAGGTTGTTGAGATGTCCTCTACCAAACTTTCAGAAGAATCTAGGAAACAGTATGAAGCCCAGCTTGAGAGCCTTCAATCTCAATTTAAATCGGCTATGAACCTCAACACTAAATTATCTTCCAAATTAGAGAAACAAATTACTGAGACCAATAAACTGAAGTCTGATTATGAGTCTGCATTAGCTGATAAACTCAAAACTTTACATTTGAAAGAGGATGAAATAGCTTCTTTAAACGTCTCCTTGAACACAGTTAAAATAGAGGTCTCCACTAAAGATGCCGAATTGAAGTCTTCTCAAACAACCCTAGTTGTTTACAAAGCTGGTGAAGATGATCGCTTCAAGGAGCAGGCCACAATCCTAATCAGATCTACTGACTTCAATAGGCCGATTATAAAATCTATTTTGGCAGCTTATACTGCCGGAGCTGAAGGAGCCGTTGAGCAATTATGAGAGAAAAGCTTCCTGTCTCATAATCCTCCTCCCAACTTCTTGGATCGATGCAAGCTGATTAATAATAGGCCTGATAATCTGTTTCCTCAATTATCTATAGAATAACCCTTTTACTCTACTCCTGATTACTATAAAGTTAACTATGACTTGTTATGTCAGTTCCTATCAGAAACTAGTTTATTTTGTGAAGTTAAACTTCTTATTCATTTCTAGTGTTTAAAAAAAATTTTTTGTTAATGAATTTACCCGACTACTTGGTTTATATGCTTATTTTATGCTTTTATCTTTTCGTATTTAAAATTATTCTTCCCCTGTTATCAAACTTATTTTTTTATGATGGTTTACTGCCTCCTTCCTGAATTTATTCCCTTTTTGTAACTGGCTTTCTCTTGTTCACCTTATTCTAACATGTCAAATATTGCCCGATCTATTGCTATTAGCTAACTATATTTAAATAAGGTCCTAATTTTTAATTAGTACATTATAATACCATCAATCTTGACCAGTCTTTTATAACCGGTCGATTTACCATTATGTTTGCAAATATCGTCCGGTACTTTATACTTAACTAGATTTTGTCCGATCTAGTATAATCGTCCAGGTCTATTATTGAATCAGATAGGTATTCTTAAGCTACCCGATTGACCTTATACCCGACCGATTTTCCCACATACCTCCTTGAATCTTTTAAGAATCAGGTGTGGAAGAGAGGAAAACCTATCGCACTTTCCGAGAATGATTGCTGAGGTTATCACCCTCTCCTTGGGATCCAGCCTTCTTTTTGAATTTGATTCCATTCCTCGATGATATCACCTCTTTATGGTAGTTATAATTCCGTGTGTTCTTCTTTGTTGGGTTTATACTTTTTCTTTTCCTACCCTCTTTTGTACCTAAGTTATGCACGAACTATCATTGGTCTTTAGGTTTCTCCTTTTTTCAGTCCTTCTTCCATCTCTGTTTAAGGGATTTTGGTATAAGGCATAGAGGAAGGGAAAAAGGTTTAAGGCGCTATCTTCTGCTCCCAACCTATCCCTTCCTCTTCTTCTTCCTTTGTTCACCTTCCTTCTATTAGTTAGCCATGTCCACTTCTTCCCCAGCGTGGTTTCTTTCGTGTGCTTCTCGCCTTATCGATTCAGAGGAGGTGGAATTGAAAATGAACTACGATTTTCCCTCCTATATGGTTCGCCCTTCCTCTCATAATGGTCCGCATCTCCCTCTTCCAGGAAGTATATCTATCTTTTGGGCTCAAGCTTTACAAGGTTTCCGATTCCCTCTTCATCCCTTTTTTTGTTGATGTTAGTATCTACTTTGATATTCCTCTTAATCAGCTTATTCCTCAATCTTTTTCTATCCTTGTGGGTTTTGTTGGGGTATCCAAACTACTAGATTTTCCTTTATCCCCTTGCCTTTTTAATCACTTCTTCGTTCCCCACCAAGTATATATTGGTATTTTTAAGTTTCAGAGTCACCCTAAAGCTATTTTGTTTAGTGGGATTCCTCCTCAAAAGGAATAGCGTCACAAATTTTTCTTTATACGTCTTCCTTCTCCCCCTCCTTTTCCTATCAACTGGATATACGATCTCTCTCCCGTTCCTAGCACTAACAACTTCCTTACTGATCCCTCTGTCTCCTCAGCCTTATCCAAGTTAAAGGGGGCTAAATTTTATTTATCGACCTTGATTGTTGAGGGTCTAATGTTTCCCTTTGGACTAAGCCCCATTGAAACCCCCTTGGAGGTCCCTTTTGGTATATCCAGACATTCTTGACTATGTTTATAAGCTATTTGTTAATTATTCTCTCTACTAATGTCTGATTCTTATGTTTAAGCTGATGCTCTTCTACCCACTTTCATGTACAAGAATACAACTATGACCAAATCTTTTTTGAATAAATTTGGAGAAAAATTGCTACAGGCTCGTCGAGCTAATCCTACTACTTCCACTCTGGGCTTGTTATCTAAAGAAGAACAAGCAGCGGAAGCTCCTGCTTCCTCGAAAGAGGAACAACCTTTTGTTGTCATACACAAAAAACCCAGGCTTACTAAAGAGGTTCCCTTTCGTGATACCTTTGGTACTTTCGTGCAGACCTCCATTGTTCCTTCAGCTATTTATTATGAGAGTGGTAAGGAAATAATGTCCCCTACTCACCTTATCCCCAACCTTTCTCTTAATATGATGATATCAGGTCTACTTATTCCTTCCTCTCCTATTTTTGTTTCAGCTGCTTCTGCTTCCCTGCTGACTACTACTGTTTCTGCATCCTCTCAACCTATTCCCTTGGTCTTACCTCCTATGGCCTCTGGACCGCGAACTAAAAGAGCCCCCTGCAAGAGATCTTCTCCGAGTCCATGGATATCAGCTATCTGTACCTCAACAACTGACTCAACTCTCCTTGCTTTGCCATCTTTCATCCTGTCTAACTCTTCCTCTATTGTTCCCATTTCTACTACTTCCCTTCCCTCTCTTCCTTCTTCTTCTACACAACCCTCTTCCCCTTCTGCCCCCAGATCTCTTTTTAAGCAAGCTTTGGGTTTGCCCTCTCAACTGGAACAAGCCTCAGATCCTCCTATTTAGGGCTCTATATAGCTACAAGGCCTATTGGTTGAATCTTGGTTGCATAGCCAAGAACTATTAAAGGGCACCAGTATCTCAAGTCACGTTGACAATCACAGTCGTCAAGCAGCTGCTGTAAATATTTTTAATTATATGTTGTTAACTTCTTATCATACCCTCTAACTACATTATTATTTTGTTTAGTTCTTTGCCTCAAGTTTTCATCTAGACCAGCTGCTCATTGCTTTGGAAAAGGATAACAGCAAGTTAAGGGCCCAAGTAGAGGCCCTGAAAGCCACTCTTCCTCCTTCCCACATTAATCTTACTCAATTAGGAGAGAAGATAGCTTTACAGACTCAACAAATAGAGGCTATGAAGAAGGAACTGCAGCACCGGCAACAATTATTGGAAAACAAAGAGCTTGAAAGGAAAACCTTGGAGTTACAAGTAGATCAGTTAAACTCTAGCCTCCAGGTGGAAACTGTTTTGAAAGACAAAGCCATTTTAGTTGTTTCTCATAAAAACATTGTCTTAGAGAAAGTGGAGAGGCTTCACAATATCTGTCTGAGCAGGCTCAAAATTCAGCATCAAGAGAGTTTGCTCTTCTACAAGAGCATGAACAGAGAAAGGCTCAGGATGCAGAGATATCCTCACTCCAAAAGGAATTAGAGCAGCTTAAATTAGAAAGAGACACTTTCAAAGATCAAGATGCCACACTACAAATCAAATTTCAAAGTTATAAAGAGCATGAGAAAGATCGATGGGAAGACAAGCGCCTAGCCTACCTGAGGTCCCCAGAGTTTAATGGCGAATATGTCCGCCGTATCATAGGGGCTTTAAATCATACTATGGCCAGGGTTATTCAACATTTACGGGAAGGTGGTTATCTATCTCACGAACCTCCCTCTCATTTCATAAACCGTCGTAAACTTAACAAGGAATTGCCCGAAAACTTGACAAGCAACTTTAAGTGAGCATGCTTGTATATTTATAAAAGACTTGTAATCAAGTACTTGCATTTTTTGGTAAAAATCTGTACTTACCTATTTTTATGACCTTTGTTATCTTGCTACTGCTTCCTCTAAAGTGATCATGAGAGCTGAGAATAAGTACTATCTTGTTCAAGAATCCTTCCTTCTGTTGTATCTTAATTGATCATATGGTTCTGAACAATAAGGCTTTCCATAAACTCCTTGAACTTAAATCAAGAGTGACTATATATAAAGGATCCCAAAGACCTTAGTACTTCATAGGGATGTGTAATCCTGAACAACTTAATATGAAGAACTCCATAGGATTTATGCATTTCAGTCGGGCGTCCAATCCCGAGCGATTTTAGATAGAGGACTCCGTATGATTATGACTTTTGATCGGGAGTTTGATTTTAAATATATATATAAAGAATTCCAACTGAATTTTGAATCCCGATCGAGAGTGTAATCCCGATCGATTTGAGCCGATAGAGTCCTATGCTCTAATATATTTTGGTCAGGTACTTAATTTTGCCTGACTTTGCTCATGATAGTTTAAAGTCTTCGACTCCTCTTAAGAAATCCTTTCCAGGGTATTTCAAGAGATTTCCCGATCGACTATACTTTTGATAGTTTAAAGTCTCCGGTTCCTCTTGAGAAGGTCCATCCGGGTTAATTCAAGAGATTTCTCGACCGACTATTTTTTTGATAGTTTAAAGTCTCCGGTTCCTCTTGAGAAGGCCCGTCTGGGTTAATTCAAGAGATTTCTCAATCGACTGTGTTTTTGATAGTTTAAAGTCTCTGGTTCCTCTTGAGAAGGCCCGTCCGGGTTAATTCAAGAGATTTCCCGATCGACTGTGTTTTTGATAGTTTAAAGTCTCCAGTTCCTCTTGAGAAGGCCCGTCCGGGTTAATTCAAGAGATTTCCCGATCGACTATATTTTTGATAGTTTAAAGTCTCCGGTTCCTCTCGAGAAGGCCCATCCGGGTTACCTCAAGAGATTTCTTGATCGACTATGTTTTTGATAGTTTAAAGTCTCCGGTTCCTCTCGAGAAGGCCCGTTCGGGTTACCTCAAGAGATTTCCCGATCGACTGTGTTTTTGATAGTCTAAAGTCTCTGGTTCCTCTCGAGAAGGCCCGTTCGGGTTACCTCAAGAGATTTCCCGATCGATTGAGGGAAACTAAAAATGCTTACCCTAACCTTGTGATGATTTAACGTCTTCGATATTTCTTAAGCCACCTGAGCTGAATATGAATGTCTGCCCGGCAATCATCACATTATTTAAACCTTGTCTATCTTTCAGGCGATATTTGGCCTGCATTGTATTCATAAAATTAAATGAAGTACATAAATTGTAAACATACTTATTATCTTTTCATTGGGCCGGGTGAAGGGGACTTTGCTTAAAGTAAACTCGATGTGTTCCCTTGGGCATGCTAAGCTTCATGTGATTGAGTGATTGGAATATACTGAGGAGGAATTAATCCGCTCATTTAGGGATGTGTATATTCCTTGAGCGATATAAACTTGTTATGTTCGGTAGGGCTGTAAATGATTTGCACTCCATGGACGCTTGAGAATTCTTCTTTCTACGCCCTGGAGATAATATGAGCCCGATGCAAGTTTCTCTACCACCTTGTATGGTCCTCCCCAGTGTGGTGCCAATTTGTTAACATCCCCAGCGGGCTTGACACGTTTCCATACTAGATCTCCCACTTTAAAGAATCTCGGGATGACCCTCCTGTTGTAATTTTGCCTCATTCATTGTTGGTATGATGTAAGACGAGTTGTAGCTTTATCTCAAATTTCTTCTATTATATCTAGCTCCATAAGTCGCCTCCCCGCATTGTCATCGTCATATAGTTGCCTTCTATCAGATTCTACTCCCACCTCGATAGGAATTACAGCTTCTCCTTCATAAACCAATTGGAAAGGCGTGATCCTTGTAGCTTCTCGGGGTGTAGTACGATATGCTGAAAGAACACTGGGCAACTCATCTACCCAGCTGCCACCAACATGATCCATTTTGGTTTTTAGGCCTCTTATAATGTCTCTGTTGGTTACTTCTACTTGACCATTACTCTATGGATATGCCACAGAGGTGAATGCTTGAGTAATACCATAAATTTTACACCAGTTTAAGATTCTATCTTCTTGAAACTGCCTTCCATTATCAGAAATTAGTTTATGAGGAATACCGAATCTGTAGATAATATTTTTCTAGAAGAACTTGATAACCGCATCCTCAGTAATTCGAGCAAGTGGTTCTGCTTCTACCCATTTAGAGAAATAGTCCACTGCTACTAATAAAAATCTTCTCTGTGCAACTGCCATAGGAAATGAACCAACTATATCCATGCCCCATTGGTCAAAGAGGCAGGAAACTATAGAAGTTCTTAATAATTGTGTAGGATGATGTGAAATATTCTGATGTTTCTAACAAGAAATGCAAGTTCTTACAAATTTGGCAGCATCTTCATGTAGAGTAGGCCAAAAATATTCTGCTAGTAAAATTCTACGGGCTAAGGATCTTCCCCCTATGTGACTGCCACATGAGCCCTGATGAATCTCTTGCAAGATAAACTGTATATCTTATGTTCCAATACATTTAAGTAAAGGTCTAGAGAAAGCCCTTTTATATAACTGCTCTCCTATCATAGTGTATTTGGAAACTCTCTTCTTAAATATCCTTGCTTGTTCTGCATCAATTGGAAGAATACCCTGCTATAAATATAATGTGATTTGTGCTCTCCAATCACCTTGTATCTCTATATCAGCTTGTCTTTCAATATAAGATACTAACAATGTCTGCTCAACTGGCTGATCCAAGCTCCATGGTGTTATAGTAGAGGTCAACTTAGCTAATTCATCCGCTACTTGATTCTCAGATCGAGGAATTTTTTGTATATTTACTTCTTGAAACTAAGCCTTCTATTTATCAAATGTCTCAGCATATAACCTGAGTCTATCATTATTAATTTCAAAATTACCTGATAATTGTTGGGCCGCTAACTGAGAGTCAGAATAGATATAAACCCGGGCTGCTCCCACATGCCGAGTGATGTGCGTAGACTGTATACACTTGTTTAGCATGTTTTAACGCACATTCACATACTTTGTAAATGGTTTATCTATGAAATTTCTTACTTCCAGCTTTCCTTTTGAGCATATTTACTCGTTTTGTTCAGAGATCTGCTTTTGTGCATTTTGTGTACACAGGAGTCGAATTTGGAGAAGATATTGATGCTTGAACAAGGGGGGAAGGCACAAGCCTTGTGTGCCACACGACCTTGTAATGGGGGGCTGCCCAGGCCGTGTGTGGATCACTGCCCATGTGACTGCAGTAGTAAAGGAAGTGGCCTTAGCCGTATGAACCTCACACGGCCGTGTCAAGATGAGAAGCCAGAGGAAGCCAGGCCGTGTACCCTACACGACCATGCAAGCCTTCCAAAGCCGAAGAATGCCCTGGCCGTGTGCTTCACACGGCCCGTGCAGGAGTTCTAGAGCTGGAGGCAACGCAGGCCGTGTGGATCTACACGGCCGTGTAAGGAGTGCAGTGGCAGAGCCAGACATGGCCGTGTCTCACACACGACTGTGTGAGACTGGCAGAGAGGGGAGTGAGCCAGGCCATGTCTCACACACGGCCAGGTCCTGGGGGCGTGTGGCGCTCGATTTTCCCCCTCTATATAAAGGTTTCTTCTTCATTTCAAAGGGGATCTTCTCCCTTTTGGGGGGAATTCAAGATTTAGGTGTTCCTCCACCTTCTTGTAGGGATTTCCGACGATCAAGGGCGGATCTTCAACGCTTCGACTCCGTGAGAATG
This sequence comes from Zingiber officinale, assembly GCF_018446385.1. Lineage (NCBI taxonomy): Eukaryota > Viridiplantae > Streptophyta > Magnoliopsida > Zingiberales > Zingiberaceae > Zingiber > Zingiber officinale. The sequence goes on along the minus strand of NC_055997.1, from coordinate 24,603,008 downwards.
AGGATTGGATCCGAAGACGGTTCTTCATCATAGATAAGATTTTCTTCCCTTTCTTTCTTGGATTTTAGATCAAGATGTTTGTATTTTCCTATTCTTTGGGATTCTTTCCTTATTCCATGGATTAGATCTCTTGTTCTAGGATGGAGGGAGTATTTGTAATGGAGATTTGATGTAAACTCTTGTGGATTTGCTAAGATTCCTACGTCTATGATTTTGCCCTGTTTTGTATCTATTATTTCTTGTGTGGATTGTTGTGATTAGGGCTTAATTACCATACTTGATTGAATGTTTGAATATCTTGTGGATCTTGTATGGATTGCTTCTCATTCGATTTTCCGAGGGACGTTCGTGATAGGAACATGCCCATGTAAGGACGTTTGAGAGGTAATCTTGAGAGAGAAATTAGGTATTTCAAGAGGGTAGGATAGATTGGATGTATTAATCTTTATATCTTAATATGGTTGAGAAGTAGTGGATTTCTATGTTGATTTTCCGAGGGACGCACGTGACAGACAAGCCCGTGTAAGGACAACATAGGGTTCATTCCTAATTGATCGCATTTAGATATATTTCAGTCCTAGACCGGTTGTCTATTGCAAGAGGGAACCAGAAACCTTCTACAAATGACGGACAATTGAGGAATACAATTTGATAGATCATTACATTGAATAACATTACAAAGAAACCAAAACTCCTAGAACATACCTTTATCATTGCCCTTATTCTTGTCTCTTATTCTTTTATTTCTTTATTTACATTTCATAGTCATACTTAGCTTCTTGAAAACCAATTGATTAGTTGTTTAGCTAATTCATATTGAGCCATCTTTCGTGCTTATTCCAGTCCCTGTTGATACGATATCTTTTAATATTACCTACGACATTTTCGTACACTTACAGAGGTCAACAAGTTTTTGGCGCCGTTGCCGGGGACTGCGCTATAACATTAGGGATTATCAATTGAATTAGACTAAACATAACTTTTCTTTTCTTTTCATTTGCATAGTTGAATCTAATTTTTAGAATTATGATTTCATAGCTTTTTCTTGTATACATTTCTACTTCTTACTTGTAGCAACTCTAATTCTGCACTTTTGATTTTCTAACATTTTAACCCAATTCTTTCTCTATTTTTCTTGTCTTTAATTCAGTTGCTTTCTTTTTCTTTTATACATATCTTGCAATCTTGTTCTTGTGTATGCGAAGATCTAACTTTGCAAGAGAACTTCTTCCTCTTGATCCTGAGATAGACAGAACATTTCATAGAAGAAAAATTCTGCAAAGACAATAAAAAGAACAAGAACATTCTATTATGGCGAATAGACCACTAAAGGATTATGCAGCACCTTACGCTAAGGGTTTTCGATCTAGTATTTCAAGGCCTTCAATTGAAGCAAACAATTTTGAGATCAAACCTGCAATTATATCTATGGTGTAGCAAAATCAGTTTAGTGGAGGATCGCATGAAGACCCAAATCAACACTTGGAAGTCTTCTACTAAATATGCAGCACAATGAAAATGAATGGTGTTCCTTCAGAGGCACTGCACCTACTATTATTTGGGTTTTCTTTGAGAGATAGAGCCAAGCAATGGTTAAATTTTTTGGCTCCAAATAGCATCACCACATGGGAGCGATGTGAGCAACAATTCCTTGACAAATTCTGTCCTCCAAGCAAAACAGCTCATATAAGGAATTTTATTGCAAGCTTCAAGCAAGCGGAATCTGAATCTTTATTTGAAGCTTGGGATAGATACAATAGTATGCTCAGACAATGCCCACACCATGGTTTGGAAAGGTGGTTAGTGCTACATATGGTTTATAACGACATCAACTATCATACAAAGGTGTCCCTTGATTCAGCTGCTGGAGGGGCACTTATGAACAAGAGTTTGGATAAAGCCGAGGAGATAATTGAGAGCGTAGCTCAAAATCACCATCAATGGGCTAATGAAAGAAGTGGTGGCTATTCTTGTGTGAACCTAACAACAAAAGCATCAGGGAAATTTGATGTTAATGCAGTAACTTTATTGGCTACAAAACTGGATGCTCTTACAAAAAGGTTTGAGAATATGAGAGCTATTTCAAATACGGTCAATGCCATTGTTTCTTCTTGTGAAATATGTGGAAGTTCTGAACATTCAAATGACTCATGTCCATTAGGAGCTATCACTACACAAATCAATCAATTAGAGCAATGTGATGCAATCATGGGTTTCAATCAAAGGCAAAACAACCCATACTCAAATACCTACAACCCTGGATGGAAAAGTTATCCTAATTTTTCCTATAGAAATAATCAAAATCAAGGGCCATCCATGGGGGCAAGACCTAATTTTCAGTCCGGGCAGTAGAATTTTCAACAACAATCCTCTCAAGGCTTTCCTATGTCTAAAATTGAAAAGATGTTTGAAGAAATTATGTCCACTCAGAATGAAATGAAACAAGACATTTTAAAGCTTACTCAGAGAATGGATAATTCTGATAGACATCAAAAGATTCTGGAAAGTCAGATTGCCCAACTAACTTCATCATCTTCTAGAGCACCAAGACAATTACCTGGCAAGCCCGATGTCAATTCTATGGAGCACTGCAATAGAATTGAGCTTAGGAGCAGATGGACCTTGGGAGATCCCCAAGTGACTGCTCCAAAAGGGATGCACACTGAAGAAGAGCTCTCTCCTCCAACACCAAATCAGATTCAAGATAATGAGGAGAGTACCACTAAGGTTGAAGAGACTCTTCCACTTAACCATCAAAGTATAGCAGCCCCTTTTCCTCAAAGACTTATTATGTTAAAAAAGGATGAAGAGTTTGGCAAATTCTTGGAGAAGGTAAAAGAAATATGTGTTGAAGTACTACTTATTGATGCAATTCTTCAAATGCCTAAGTTTGCCAAATTCTTGAAGGACATCATGTCAAACAAAAGAAGGAAAGTAGACATAGAGACCATTGCACTTACAGAGGAATGCAATGTTCTTTTGGAAAAGAACACTTCCCCAAAGTTGAAAGACCCTGGAAGCTTCTATATTCCTTGCAATATAGGAACTGAATTTATCGAGAAAGCTTTTTGTGATTTGGGAGCAAGTGTTAGCCTCATTCCTTATTCTATTTGTAATAAATTAGGTCTAAAAAACTTTAAACTTACTACTATGGAACTACAACTTGTTGATCACTCCTGCAGGTATCCTATGGGTATTATAGAAGATGTGCCAGTAGAAGTAGGTGGGAGTATAATTCCCACTGATTTTATGGTGTTAGACATGGAGGAGGACCCAAAAATTCCAATCATATTAGGAAGACCATTCCTTGCTACAGCAGGAGCTATAATAGATGTTAAAAATCATAAACTTTCTTTGGTAATTGGTAAGGAACGGTTGGAATATGATTTATCTAATGCCTCTAACCATGTCTCTTCTCTTTTAAATGCTTGTAGCAGGGCAAGCATTTACAAACTTGAGGAATGGAACTTCCATCCTCATGGGAGGCCACCAAACAAAGAAAATATTGTGGCGGAAGATGTTGGGAGGAGGCCTCCCAACAAAAATGACAAATATGTCTGCCCTCCAAGGGCAAAGAAAAGAGGAGAGTGATTTAGATTGGTCGAGCTAAAGACCTTAAACAAGCGCTTCTTGGGAGGCAACCCAAGGGTTCTTTTTAGTTAGTTTCATTCCATGTCTCTATTGTTCATTAGTAGTATTTTTACTTTGCTTTTTGCTTTATTTTCAGGTTGAAATTTCACTTCCATGAGTTGGCCATGGATTCCTTCATGGGCATGGAAGTATTGGAGAAGCAAGAAAGGAGGAGAAGCATCAATTGGAGCAAAACAGAGCATGGCCGTGTGTTGTACATGACCAGGCATATGCTACAGAGAAAGGAGATGCTTGGGCCGTGTGTACATGACACGGTCGTGTGGAGTCTCCAGAGAAGAAAAGGTGCATGGCCGTGTCTCGTACACGGCCGTGTGAAGAATCCAGAGGAGGAGAACTTCTCGGCCGTGTCTCACACACGGCCGTGTGAAGGAACCAGTGCAGAAGCATGCACTGGTCGTGTCACCTGACACGACCGTGTGCTGATTCCAGAGGAGGTTGGTGAGGCCGTGTCCCAGACACGGCCGTGCAAGGATACCCAAGGAGAAGAAGGTTAAGGTCGTGTACCCTACACGACCGTGTGAGGCAACTCGAGAAGGAGAAGGTAGGGGTCGTGTAGATCTACGCGGCCCGTGTGAAGAAACCTATTCAGGCCGTGTCTCCTATACACGGCCAGATCCAGGCCATGCCCCTCACACACCCTCATCTCAACACCCTCTTCTCTCCAAAATTCCTCTCTTCTTCAACCTTTCTTCCAAACCTTTTCAGATTTAGACCTAAACCCCTTTCTTTTCCACAAACTTCATCTAGATCTAGATTCTTCTTTTCTCTTGGACTCAAGATCTCCACTTTCTTAACCTAAGATCTTGTTCTTCGAGATCTATTTCTTCAAGATCAAGTTTCTCCAACCATAAACAGTACCCTTCCCCATTCTAACTTGACAAAATGTCTAACCTTTAGAAGTGACTTCGCAAGGGGGGTGGTGGATCTAGTGGTGGAGACAAAGGGAAGGAGCCAACCAAAGACAAAGGGAAACAACCAGTGAAGGGCAAAGGAAAGAGGACCTCACACGACAAAGGTAATGACAACGAATTCAATATCGTATTTAGAAATGATGATCAAATAACTAGATTTGCAATTCTTGTCAATAGAAAGTTCGTGTGTACTAGGTATATGGACCCAACTATTTTAGATATGATGGGAATTAGAGATGATATAGATTGGATGATTGGGTTCTTGGATTGGAGTGATATGTTGTACACACATCTACCTACTTATCGTCACCTTGTTTTGGAGTTTCTAAGTTCACTAGATGTCCATTTTGCCAATGAGGATGATTATGTTGGCAAGATAACCTTAAGATTAATGAATCAAGAATTTCAATGGACATTTAGTGACTTCAACACTTATTTTGGATTATCTTCCGGTAGCTCTCGAAGGTTTGACTCTAGGTTTAATTGGAACAATTTTTGGAATTCTATCACCGGATTAGATCATCCCTATGAGCCCTCTAGAGTTAAGGCTTCTCATATGCAAAACCCTAGTTTTAGATATTTAAATCGAGTTATGAGAAAAATTATTTTTGGTAGAGGGGAAAGTGATGGAGTCGTTATGAAAGTAGAACTTTATTCTCTATGGGCTATGTTACATGATCCTGTCCGAATCGCCGAACCAAAGGACGCTGGGCACGTGGCGCGTTCCTAGTCGATGGTGTAGGTCTCCGTCTGGTCACACGGATCTCCGGCAAACCTGCACAGAAGTCGGGCCGGGAAGGGGTTCCCGGTGGCGACCCTCCGACGCTCAAGTCAGGTAAGTGGTGGAAAAAGGAGCTCCCAAGCTTGTAGAATGTGTACCTCCGGCGAAGTCTACGGCTCTTTATATAGGGCGATGAAAAAGATCCTACACGTCTATCGAGGCATGTGCGTGTCCGCAGCCCATGCCTCGGTGTGTACCTGTCAGAGAGCTTACCTGACGCCATACTGCGACAGTCCCACTGCGCCTTCGATGGGACAACAGGACACCCCGTTGTCAGACTAGGAGTATGGCCTAGCCATATGATTCGACGGCTGTCAGAAGATGTTCCCCCCTCTTTACTGCTCATAATCTGGGGCGTTCGACCGGCTGGACAGGGAGTCCGTCCGGCCGGCCCTTCCTCCTTTTACGCGCTGGCCGGACGGCACTCACCTCGCGTCCGGCCTGCCGTTGACATTGGTGTGCTGGGGAAATTTCCAGTAGGCGCTATGTAGAGACTGTTAGCAGTGTCACTTTTTCCTGGTTCTTCCCCTCGGCTCTTAACTACTGTTTCGACAGAGCGTCGGAACCCCGACCCGGTCAGGGCGCCTTTTACTACCGAATGTCCCTTGCTCGGCCGATCGGTCTTGTCCATTTCTTCCAAGTCCGGTCGGCTCACCCTTCTCCGGCGGGCTGCTTGGCCATTTGACCTCCACGTGGCGTTGACCCCTGGTCCCGGGTTCTTACCACCGGATCACTTGCCTTCCCTTCGAGTCTAGTCGAAGGAGGCGAAGTCCGACTGACTGGACTGCCGATCTGACAGAACAACGATCATTGCATTGGGCCGCTCGGCCAGGCCTAATGATGCTCGTCCGTTCGGCGGTATCTGGTCCGTGCCTTGTGGTCTCTTGGACCCCATGTCTGATGCTCTCCCCTACTATTCATCACGTGCACTGCGCACGGTAAGGGGAGCTCATTAAATGCGGCCAGTATCCCGCTGACACGTGGCGATCATGCGTTTGTCAGCGTATGGCGGTGGCGTCACATCCGATGGGACAGCCGCCGTTTGAAATGGACGGCTGGATGATGACCTCGTTATTGACGACCTAGATCGGACGGTGGAGGTTGCTCCCGGGCGGCGATATAAAGCCCGCGACTCCGTTTCCGCCGCCTTGTTGCTTCATCCTCCTCCGACGCTTCTCTGCTTGTTTTTTTCTCCGGCGACCTCGCCCCTCTACTCTTCAGCAAACCCCAGGCCCTCGTCGATCATCTTTCTTGCTCGTAAGACCCTCTTTCTTGTTCCCCAACGTTTTCTGCTCTTTGTTACTCGTTTCCTTCAGTCAGTTTTCCTCCATTCCTTGCTTGAACCTTCCCTTTTGGTCCCGTATTCTTGTCTTTCGCCCATGACTAGCACCTCGCAGTCGACCGGCGGTGCTCCGGGTCTATGGTACACGACCATGGAGAGCCTCTTTGATGAGGAAGACGCATTGTGTCTCGTTCGGACTTACGACCTGCCGACCGACCACCCAATAGTATTAGCCACACCGGCCGATCGGCCTCATGAACTGCCGCCCGGCACCGTTCTTTTCTTCCGAGACCAATTTCTGGCCGGACTGCGTTTTCCACCCCACAAGTTTTTCTTAGAAGTTTGCAATTATTTTCGCATTCCGCTCGGCCAGGTAATTCCCAACTCTATTAGGCTGCTGAGCGGAGTGATAGTTTTGTTCAAACTGAACGGCATCCCCTTAAACCCAAAAGTTTTCCACTACTTCTACTATCCCAAGCAGGCCGAGTGGGGTAATTTTGTTTTTCAATCTAGGATAAGTTTCGTCCTCTTCGATAGCATGCCGAGCTCCAACAAACATTGGAAGGAGCATTTTTTCTATATACGTTTTCCCGAGCGGCCAACTTTTCGCACCAAGTGGCAGACGGCTATGCCAGCGCAACCGGAGCTCGGCAAGTTTAGAGGCGACGCAACCTACCTTCATGCAGCCGAACGGCTGGTTGGTCAGCGTTATCATATCGACAAGCTGCTCCTTCCGGGAGTAATGCACATATTCGGCTTGTCTTCTACCACAACCGATCTGCCCTGCAGCATGAGTAAGTTCCCTTATCTTCCCTTTTGTTTTGTTCTAACTGATTTATTTTTTTCTTCTGCAACTGAAGTCATGTGGCATGCCAAGGCAACCGAAAAGCTCAAGCTGAAAGCCGCTCAGATTGAGGCGGTGAAGAACAAGGAGGTCACCGAGCGGGGCCTTGGATCCGCTGATCCGACCGATGAAACAAGTGAGGGGACTCAGGAGGTCCCTGAAGCCTTAGCCACTGCTGCCTCTCACGACGAGGCAGCGGACGGCACCGAACCTTCTAACCAAGCTGAGGTAGAGGGCCGTTTGGCAGATGATGTTCCGCTAGTCACTCGGAAGCGTCGACAACCGGAATCTGCCTCTGCCTCAACTCCACTTAATGAGCCCTAGTCCGAGCGCGGCGCGGATGCTCCGGTGCTGTCCGGGATGGTTTCCCTCGAGAGTACTCCGACCCCACATGGCTCTCCGAGGGCCAGCTCTGAGGTGCCGCCTTCCAGCCCTTCAAGAACCCTGCGCCGTATCAGGCGTTTGGGCGAGCTTCCTTCCTCGTCCACCGGTGGGCCATCCGGTAAGGCCGCTGCTTCTCAGAGCGAGCCGAGCGGCCAGAATTTAATTAAAACCGTTCTGCGCCTTCCTTCGGAGGCGTACATGGCTGCTGCTGATCGGCCAATGGTCCCTGAGCAGCAAATTACCTTGACGGGCCCTCTTGCACCGGGGTATGCTCTGTTTCTTTGTTTACGTATTTGAATTATGTTTTAACCTGTCCACATTTGCTAGCAGATCGCCATTAGCGATCGATTGGCCGAACCGGAGGACGAGTTGAAAAAACAAAAAGCTGCGGGGGGCACCGAGCAGTCGACGGCCGCTCTGGAGAAGGCCAAAAAAATATTGGAAGCCGAATGGAAAAGGGCTTCCGATCTGGCGAGCAAGGTCGTTCGGCTTGAGGCGATGATCAAGCAACGAGATAAAGAAATCAAGACGGCGACCACCCGGAAGCTTCAGGCCATCGATGATATGGACCGAATGAAGGTGGAGATCCGAGGGCTGGAGCAACGCATCAAGGATCTGGATGCTCTGCTGGCTACCGAGAAGGAGAGCCGCTCGGCCGATCTCTAAAGGTTTGATGGAGACTTGAAGGATCTCCAAGCTGCCAGCGATGCTGCCCACGCCGCACTTAAAGAGTATCAAGAGGGGGAGTCGGCCCGTTCTGACGAAGTGAGGAAGGCGTTCCTCCGCTCGGAAGACTTCGGAGAGAAGTTTACCGACAAGATATCCCTCACTTTCGAGGAGGCGATCAAGGTGGCGGTGGGCTATCTGAAGACCAAAGGCCACCTGCCTGCCGAGCTGACCATCCCGAGGACCTCGCGAGCGTGATGGACTCCATCCCCGACGCTCTTTTTGATTTTGATGTGTGAGGAGCGTTTTTAGGAACTTTTTTGTATTCCCACCGTTCGGCCCAACTTATTTCTGTAATGACTTGTTTGATTTACCTAATGAGTAATAGGTGACCTTCTGCTCCTTTCACTTCTGTTTTAGCAAGGCATTTTTCCCTCGTCACGCCAAAGTGTTCTTTATATCCTTTCCGCTCGGCACCACGCTTCTGTCCGGCTCAGTTCAATCGTCTTAATGACATCTATCATGCGACCGCGCAACAGCTAGGCTTTCAAATGTAGCCGCTCGGCATTTACATGCTAATATCTCTAACTTCCACTGACCAACTTTTTCTTTGTGCCTTACCCCCAAAGGGGTTTTCCGTACATTTTTGATAAGCGAGCCGCTCAGCCGTATGACCAGGCTATCGTTGATTGTATCATGTGACTGGCTATCCGCTCGGACGTTTATAGACGCCTCTCGATATTTAACGCCGGAGCTCGACGGTCTTCCGCTCGGACGCTTATAGACGCCTCTCGATATTTAACGTCGGAGCTCGATGGCCTTCCGCTCGGACGTTTATAGACGCCGGCTCGTCTCTCGATATTTAACGTCGGAGCTCGACGGTCTTCCGCTCGGACGTTTATAGACGCCGGCTCATCTCTCGATATTTAACGTCGGAGCTCGACGGCCTTCCGCTCGGACGTTTATAGACGCCGGCTCATCTCTCGATATTTAACGTCGGAGCTCGACGGCCTTCTGCTCGGACATTTATAGACGCCGGCTCGTGTCTCGATATTTAACATCGGAGCTCGACGGTCTTCCGCTCGGACGTTTATAGACGCCGGCTCGTCTCTCGATATTTAACGTCGGAGCTCGACGGCCTTCCGCTCGGACGTTTATAGACGCCGGCTCGTCTCTCGATATTTAACGTCGGAGCTCGACGGCCTTCCGCTCGGACGTTTATAGACGCCGGCTCGTCTCTCGATATTTAACGTCGGAGCTCGACGGCCATTACGGCTAACTTTAACTGATTATATACGCCCTGCCGAGGGGCGAGGGGTCTTCGTTATCGAGCGTGCGACTCGTACAATATACCTCCGGCCTAACGGTCCGGGGCCTTCGATATCGAGCGTGCGGCTCGTTTAATATACCTCCGGCCTAATGGTCCGGGGCCTTCGATATCGAGCGTGCGGCTCGTATATTTATATGCCCCGGCCGAACGGCACGGGGTCTTCACGCAGTAAGCCGTTCGGCGGAGAATGCTCAATGTGTTTTCATCTTTTTGCTTCCTGCATTACAAGTACATAGGCGACTAGCATATACACAAAAATGAATTACATTCGTGCACCTTTCATCCAGTTCGATAAGGCTGGAGATGATTTGCACTCCATGGTCGATCCAGCTGCCGCCCGACTTCATCCTCCAAATAATATGCGCCCGAGCGGAGCTTTTCAATAACTTTGAAGGGGCCCGCCCACGGTGCCTCCAGTTTGCCGACGTCGCCGACCGGCTTGACTTTCTTCCAGACGAGATCACCGACCTGGAATGATCTGGGGATTACGCGGCGGTTGTAGTTTTGCTTCATCCGCTGCCGGTACGCCATCTGCCGAACGGACGCCTTGGCTCGTTCCTCGTCGACCAAATCCAGCTCCATATTCCTCAGTTCGGCGTTGCCATCATCATAGCTCATCCTCCGGACGGACTCAGCACCGACTTCAACCGGAATGACTGCCTCGCCGCCATAGACCAAATGGAACGGTGTGACTGTAATACCCACTAAACTTGTAAGATAAATATATGAATGTGGGATTTTGCCTTAGAAAAATAATAGGAAGTGAGTTGAAGCAAAAAGAAATAAAATGAAATAAAAAGAAGTGAAGGTCAAGGATTGAACCTTGAACCTCTTATATTATAATTCATAGAGTTAATTAGTAGAAACCAATTGGGATAGAGAGAAGATATTGATAGCAAAGGAGGGAAACTCATGATAAAGGTAAGAGTAAAAGCTAGCCAAAAGAAAACAAGAAAAGAGCAAGAGAAAGACAACTTGCCTTCCTCCCTTTCTCTCCCTCTTCCTCTTTGATTTTGCCGAAAACTTAAAGAGGGATTAAGGGGATTCATTCCCCCTTATTTTATCATGAATGGTGAGAATAAATAGAAAATAAAATAAATGTAAGAAAAAAATAGAAAATGGGTTAAGGGAGAAGGAAAGCAAAAATCAATTTTGCTACTTCTTCCCCCTTAACATAAAAGGGAGCAAGAAAAGAGAAAACTATTTTTATCTCATTTTCTCTCATTCATCCTCTCCCTCACCGAGAACACCACAGTCCCCTCTCCTCCATCTTCGACCCCAAAGCCAAGTTTTTCCCTAAGAAAGCCTAAGATACAAGGAGGACTTAGCAAACGAATCAAGGGAAAGGAACTAGAAGGAGAGGCTACTTCTTCTTCACCATACCTTAGATCCACAAGAAAAAAGGATGTAAGCTTCCCCTCACCTGTGGTACAAGGCTTTTATGTGATTTTCGGATTCTATAAGGATTAGAAAACCTAGGAAAGAATTTAAGAAAATTCGGCTAAAGAAAGGGTTTTCAAATCTAGGATGGTTTAAGCAAGTCCTTATTTCATGATATTCTTTCTATGCTATGTAGGAAGGATTTTCTTCATGTTTTTATACTTAAATGATGCTTGATCAGAGGAGTACCTAAGCCTAGAATTTTGACAAAAAAATATGTTAAGGAGGTTAGGGAAAAAAAAATATTGTTTAACTAAACTAGTACAAAATTTCTCCCATGAACTACTAAGGGTTTTTATTGGTTTTCTTGCTTGAAAGTTACTTGGAACCAAAGAAATCCATTTATATGTTTCGGCCAAGAAAAGGGCTTAGGGTTAGGAAGACCTTTAAACTTAAATAACCATGTTTGTATGATAGAATATAGAGTTCTCTTAAAGAATTGCATGTTGTACATTGCTAGAAATTCATGAACTCTTATTTTAGATTTTCGGCCATGATAAGATGGATAGTTTAGAAAAGCTTGAACAAAATTCTAATATGCTCAAGACCTCTGTGATATTATGATATGAAAGTTGTTTAATGCCCTTATGTTTAAATTGAGTATAGAAAATTAGTTACATGATATATGACATGTAAGATCACAAGGGTCCTAGCTTGTTTATGAACCAACTTTATATATGATGTTCTTAGTAATTTTTGCCATGAAACTTACTTAGGTTTTCCATGCTTTAGGCCACTTAAAACCTAGTTTAGAGATTGGTAGGTTTCGGCCATAAGGAAAAATAAAAGAAAAAGGGAAAGAAACCTAGGAAGCCAAAGACACAATTCACATGTATGTTTATTATGCTTCTCTTTATACATGCTATGAAACTTGTATAATTTCTCATGCTTTTAGGCTATTTGAAGCAAGTTTATATTCTGTGAGTTTCGGCCAAGTAGGGTTTAAAAGACCTAGAGGCCTTAGAAATGAAACCATATGTGTTAAAAGTGCTTCCTATGAAAATATGATAATGTGTTGATTGTGTCACATATTTGTATAATTTTTCCATGATCTAAATGGATCATTGTGTGTTTCGGCCATGAAGGGATAAATTCCCTAGAAACCCTAGAACAAAAATTAAATATGCTTATGTCACTCTACATGAAATATGATAAGTAGAAAACCAAAGTTCTCATACTATATGTTGTTTAGTGACCTAAATGAGGCTAGGGTAAGTTTCGGCCATACCTATTGTATGATGTCTTGTTATGAATTTATACATGATGTTAGTTCAAGTTCACATGCTTGTATGTTTGTTTTTAGCCCTAATGAATACTTGTTAAAAGATTGACCAAGACATACGTTAAGGGCTTGAAGGACTTAGGAACTAGCTCAATATGCTTACTATGCTATTTGGAAAAAAATGCTATAAATATGGTTTAAGGTTTCCATGCTTTCATGACATTTGGGACCTTGTTTATATACTGATAGGGTTCGGCCACATGAGTTAAGGACTTGGAGAACTTAGAAACCAAGTTAATCATGCTTATAATGCTTTCTATGAAATTTATGTGATGATGATTTAGGGTTCACATGCTTGGAGGTTGTTTTTACCTAAATTGAGACCTAAGGGGGTTCGGCCATGATAGGAACCCAAGGGTTTAGGAAGCTTAGAACTCAAGTTAACTATGTTACCATGTTTCTTATGATAGTATAATCACATGATATACCCTTATGCTTAACCATGTATGCTTGTGATTTATACCTTTTTATGATATGATATGTGGATAGAGATATGCATGTTTTAATGATATATTATGTGCTTAGAAATATGCAAGCTTTAATGATATGCTATGTGCTTAGAATATGCATGCTTTTATGATATGCTATGTGAGTAGAAATATGCATGCTTTAATGATATGCTATGTACTTAGAATATGCATGTTTTTATGATATGCTATGTGTTTAAAATATGCCTACTTTTTATGACATGATGTATGCCTAAGTGATGCATACTTTTTATGATATGATGTATGCCTAAGTGATGCATACTTTCTTATGACATGATGTATGCCTAAGTGATGCATACTTTTTATGATATGATGTATGCCTAAGTGATGCATACTTTTATGACATAATGTATGCCTAAGTGATGCATACTTTTATGCTATGCTATGTGACTAAATGATGCATTTTTATACATGCTATTTTACTTTGTAAGGCTTGTACCAAGGGTGGACTCCTAATCAGTCCCTAGGCCTTGCTTTGTGATCAAGGCTAAGCCTTGCTTTGTGATCTAGGCTAATAAGGGATGGGCTCCTTAGTACACCCTTAGGTCTTGCTTTGTGATCTAGGCTAAGCCTTGCTTTGTGATCGATGCTAATAAGGGATGGACTCTTCAAGTACGCCCCTAGGCCATGCTTTGTGATCTTGACCTAGTTCCTAGTATGATTCAAGACTTGCTACCTTGGATATACTTAGGACGCGCGCATCTATGTTATGTATGTATGGTACAAGCCGGGGCCCTAAATATGTTGATATTATGTTCAAGTATATATATGTAAGAAGAAAATGGTTTTAAAAGATCATGAGACATACATATGTTTTTCGGATACATGTTTTAAAATCATGATGCATATAATCTATGATTATGTTGTGTTGAGGCTATGATTTAAGATATGCCATGATATGATTATGTTATGTTTCATGCTATGTTTTAAGAGATGATATGCCATGATATGATTATGTTATGTTTCATGCTATGTTTTAAGAGGTGATATGCCATGATATGATTATGTTATGTTTCATGCTATGTGTTAAGAGATGATATGTCATGATATGATTATGTTATGTTTCATGCTATGCTTTAAGAGATGATGTGCCATGACTAGTTATAATGTTTGTTATGTTGCATGATATGCTTAAAGAGTATGATATGTTATGCCATGACTAGTTGAGATCATGTTAAGTTGAGACATTATTTGATTATGTGTTGTTTGTTGGTTTTAATGAGTAGGAAAGGAACTTACTGAGCCATGAGTGCTCATAGCTTACTTTCCTTGTACCACAGATAAAGGAAAAAGCTGGATGAATTAAAGGAGCAGCAGGAGGGGCAACGAAGATGTGTGTGGCGGTGGCTAGGCAACTAATTAAGAACCTGCTTTAAAACCTTTAAGAACTATGCTTTGGTTTTGTGAAATGTAATACAATATGGGTGACTTGATGTTAAGTTTTTATTTATTTTGTTATCATGTTATGAAACCATGTTAGTGTAGTTCGGTTTTAATTAAGTTAAGAAAAATAATTTTAAGTCTTCCGCTGTAATACGTACGTAGAGTATCGTAGCCCCGTCCCTTGTTGATAGCAGGGAGGGCGGGCGTTACAGGTTGGTATCAGAGCCAAGTTATTGCCAGCTCACTACACACACATCAAGCCTCCTACCTGCCGCTCCAAGTAAGAATGTTTATGCTAAATTTACTTGTTATATGCTTATGTTTAATTTTCTTGTTACATGTTTATGCTTAATTTTCATGATTATATGACTTATGCTTTATTTTTTTCTTTCTTGTTATATTGCCTATGCTTCATTTCCTTTACTACATTGCTTATGCTTTATTTCCTTATGTTACATTGTTTGTCATTATATTCCTTATTTTTCCTTATGTTGTTTATGCTTTAGATTCATGTTTTACTTGCTTATATTTGATGCTTTATTCTATTCTTTTAGTTATAAATTAGATTAGGAGTATATATTGGTAGGTTAGGAATAATACCATAACAAATAGATAGAAACAAACCAATACGTTAGATTGGCTAAAATCGATAACCACTTACACTAGTCTATTTCTTTTAGATAAACATGGTTAGGACACGCAATGCCTGAACCGGAGGGACAGTGACTCCACCAGATCTGACGCAGGTAGTCGCAGACCTTCAGCATCAGATCGCAGAACAACAACAACTGATCACTACCTTAATGGGTCAGCAAGGCAACCCCTACTCCGATGGTCCGACATGAGGCCTATCTGATTCAGTGGCAAAGGCTTAAGCCGGAAGCATTCTCGGGAAACTGTGAACCATGGGATGCGCAAGCCTGACTCAAAACCGTGGAGAACATAATGGAATTATTGGATTGGCCTGAACACGAGAAGGTCAAATGCGCGTCGTTCTGTCTTACCGGAGATGCCCGGATGTGGTGGGACAGAGTAAAGGCGAAAAGGCAAATAAACCAAATGCAGTGGACAGATTTTGAGACAGAGTTCTTAGAGGAATTTTTCCATATGCAAGTGACCAACAAGCACAATGACGAGTTCACTGAGTTTCGGCAAGGTGATCTGTCAGTCAATGAAGCTGTCAAGAGGTTCAACCGCCTAGCCCGACTGTGCCCAGAACATAGTCGGTGGAGTTAATAGACCGCAGACTGCAGAGGAGCTAGTCAGCAGTGCCCCGATCACCGAGCACTATCGGGAAGTAATGAACAAGGGCAAGAACCAAGCACCGACCGGAGCACAAAATCGCACTAACTGGAAAGGAAACTCAAGTGGAAAGAGGTGGAATAAAACAAAGGTGGTCCGATAAGCGGACCAAGTACCTCGGTGTGCCACACGGAAGATGCATTCGAGTATGTCGGTGAGCACCGAAAGTGCTACAAGCTGCGGAAAGGAAGGTCATTTGATAAGAGATTGCCCTACTCACCTCGGGTGCACCACCTTGAGAACTTCCGAATAGGAGTGCCCCCGCTTCACCAGATGCAAGTGTCATAGAAGGGACTTCAATCACCAAGGAAGATTAGAGGCCCTCCCACTATGACCGATGCGAGAATCTACTCACTTACCCATGAAGGCGTGGCGACGCCTCATCAATATCGCTACTTATTTACAATCGTTGTAGTATTATTTGATCGGGCAACACACGCTCGTTTCTCAATGCCTTTCAAGAAGCTAGATATACCAGAACTCTAGAGGACACGTTCTTAACAACCTTACCATCCGGGGAGATTATGCCATCGGATCACATGCTGCAAGCAGCACTCATTCGGATCACAAACAGAGAACTCTACTGCAATTTGATAGTACTCGATATGCAGGATTATGACATAATTTTGGGCATGGATTTCCTTAGCAAGTACGGCGCTTCAATCGAGTGCCACAAAGAATTTCCGAAAATGAACCAGAGTTTGAATTTTACGGAGAATCGAAAGGAAAGGAGAAGTTATTGTCATCTATTAAAGCACAAAAGATGTTAGATAAAGGATGTATGGGGTTTCTAGCACACGTGGTTGATACCAATCAAGTCAAAGACCCGAAGTTAGAAGACGTCAGAATAGTATGCAACTATCCAAAAGTATTTCCAGATGAACTACCAGGGTTGGCCCCTGACAGAGAGATAGAATTCGGAATCGAATTGATTCCCGGTACTCAACCGATTTCAAAAGCACCTTATCATATGGCTCCGGCTGAATTAAAGGAACTTTAGGAACAGTTATCCGAATTACTCGACAAGGGACTTATTTCCTAGTCACTCTCCATGGGGAGCTCCGGTGCTATTCGTAAAGAAGAAGGGTCTATGCGAATGTGTATAGACTACCGAAGCTGAATAATGTGACGATCAAGAATCGGTACCCACTCCCACGGATCGATGAAAGGGAGCAACTGTTTTCTCAAAGATAGATCTACGATCCGCTATCATCAAGTGAAGGTGAAACCAGATGATATACCAAAAACATTTCAAATACGGACACTATGAGTTCATAGTTATGCCTTTCGGAGTAACCAATGCTCCAGCAGTATTTATGGACCTGATGAATCGAGTATTTATGGCATATCTTGATAAATTTGTAATCGTCTTCATTGATGATATACTTATCTACTCAAGAACCCCAGAAGAACATGCTGAACACCTGAATACTGTACTACAGATCCTTCAAGAGAAACAACTATATGCAAAATTCTCCAAATGCGAGTTTTGGCTTGACCGGGTAATATTCCTAGGTTATGTCATCTCCAAAGATGGAGTTATGGTGGATCCAAGTAAAATCGAAGCAGTAAATAACTGGAACCGACCAAAGAATGCCAGCGAAGTCAGGAGTTTTCTCGGACTAGCACGTTATTACAGCCCTCACCAAGAAAAATACAAAGTATGAATGGACAGAAGATTGCGAGAAGAGTTTCACGGAATTAAAAAGGAGACTGACCAGTGCTCTGATTCTTACTCTTCCGAAAACCAACAAAGGCTTCGATATGTACAGCGATGCTTCCATCACAGGACTTGGAGCTGTACTCATGCAAGATGGCAAAGTCATTGCCTACACCTCTAGACAACTTAAAGAACATGAGAAGAATTATCCCATTCACGACTTAGAACTAGCAGCCGTGGTCTTCGCTCTCATAATATAGAGACATTATTTATATGAAGCTCAGTGTAAGATTTATACCGACCATCAGAGTCTGAAATATTTCTTCACGCAAAAAGACCTGAATATGAGGCAATGCCGATGGCTCGAATTAGTTAAAGATTATGACTGCGAGTTCTTTATCACCCAGGAAAGGCGAACAAAGTGGCCGATGCACTCAGCCGAAAGTTCAGTGCCACCTGATGCAACTATTTTAAGATATGATGAACTTAAGAAATCTGTAATACCCACTAAACTTGTAAGATAAATATATGAATGTGGGATTTTGCCTTAGAAAAATAATAGGAAGTGAGTTGAAGCAAAAAGAAATAAAATGAAATAAAAAGAAGTGAAGGTCAAGGATTGAACCTTGAATCTCTTATATTATAATTCATAGAGTTAATTAGTAGAAACCAATTGGGATAGAGAGAAGATATTGATAGCAAAGGAGGGAAACTCATGATAAAGGTAAGAGTAAAAGCTAGCCAAAAGAAAACAAGAAAAGAGCAAGAGAAAAGCAACTTGCCTTCCTCCCTTTCTCTCCCTCTTCCTCTTTGATTTTGCCGAAAACTTAAAGAGGGATTAAGGGGATTCATTCCCCCTTATTTTATCATGAATGGTGAGAATAAATAGAAAATAAAATAAATGTAAGAAAAAAATAGAAAATGGGTTAAGGGAGAAGGAAAGCAAAAATCAATTTTGCTACTTCTTCCCCCTTAACATAAAAGGGAGCAAGAAAAGAGAAAACTATTTTTCTCTCATTTTCTCTCATTCATCCTCTCCCTCACCGAGAACACCACAGTCCCCTCTCCTCCATCTTCGACCCCAAAGCCAAGTTTTTCCCTAAGAAAGCCTAAGATACAAGGAGGACTTAGCAAAGGAATCAAGGGAAAGGACCTAGAAGGAGAGGCTACTTCTTCTTCACCATACCTTAGATCCACAAGCAAAAAGGATGTAAGCTTCCCCTCACCTGTGGTACAAGGCTTTTATGTGATTTTTGGATTCTATAAGGATTAGAACACCTAGGAAAGAATTTAAGAAAATTCGGCTAAAGAAAGGGTTTTCAAATCTTGGATGGTTTAAGCAAGTCCTTATTTCATGATATTCTTTCTATGCTATGTAGGAAGGATTTTCTTCATGTTTTTATAGTTAAATGATGCTTGATCAGAGGAGTACCTAACCCTAGAATTTCGACAAAAAAATATGTTAAGGAGGTTAGGGAAAAAAAATATTGTTTAACTAAACTAGTACAAAATTTCTCCCATGAACTACTAAGGGTTTTTATTGGTTTTCTTGCTTGAAAGTTACTTGGAACCAAAGAAATCCATTTATATGTTTCATCCAAGAAAAGGGCTTAGGGTTAGGAAGACCTTTAAACTTAAATAACCATGTTTGTATGATAGAATATAGAGTTCTCTTAAAGAATTGCATGTTGTACATTGCTAGAAATTCATGAACTCTTATTTTAGATTTTCGGCCATGATAAGATGGATAGTTTAGAAAAGCTTGAACAAAATTCTAATATGCTCAAGACCTCTGTGATATTATGATATGAAAGTTGTTTAATGCCCTTATGTTTAAATTGAGTATAGAAAATTAGTTACATGATATATGACATGTAAGATCACAAGGGTCCTAGCTTGTTTATGAACCAACTTTATATATGATGTTCTTAGTAATTTTTGCCATGAAACTTACTTAGGTTTTCCATGCTTTAGGCCACTTAAAACCTAGTTTAGAGATTGGTAGGTTTCGGCCATAAGGAAAAATAAAAGAAAAAGGGAAAGAAACCTAGGAAGCCAAAGACACAATTCACATGTATGTTTATTATGCTTCTCTTTATACATGCTATGAAACTTGTATAATTTCTCATGCTTTTAGGCTATTTGAAGCAAGTTTATATTCTGTGAGTTTCGGCCAAGTAGGGTTTAAAAGACCTAGAGGCCTTAGAAATGAAACCATATGTGTTAAAAGTGCTTCCTATGAAAATATGATAATGTGTTGATTGTGTCACATATTTGTATAATTTTTCCATGATCTAAATGGATCATTGTGTGTTTCGGCCATGAAGGGATAAATGCCCTAGAAACCCTAGAACAAAAATTAAATATGCTTATGTCACTCTACATGAAATATGATAAGTAGAAAACCAAAGTTCTCATACTATATGTTGTTTAGTGACCTAAATGAGGCTAGGGTAAGTTTCGGCCATACCTATTGTATGATGTCTTGTTATGAATTTATACATGATGTTAGTTCAAGTTCACATGCTTGTATGTTTGTTTTTAGCCCTAATGAATACTTGTTAAAAGATTGACCAAGACATACGTTAAGGGCTTGAAGGACTTAGGAACTAGCTCAATATGCTTACTATGCTATTTGGAAAAAAATGCTATAAATATGGTTTAAGGTTTCCATGCTTTCATGACATTTGGGACCTTGTTTATATACTGATAGGGTTTGGCCACATGAGTTTAAGGACTTGGAGAACTTAGAAACCAAGTTAATCATGCTTATAATGCTTCCTATGAAATTTATGTAATGATGATTTAGGGTTCACATGCTTGGAGGTTGTTTTTACCTAAATTGAGACCTAAGGGGGTTCGGCCATGATAGGAACCCAAGGGTTTAGGAAGCTTAGAACTCAAGTTAACTATGTTACCATGTTTCTTATGATAGTATGATCACATGATATACCCTTATGCTTAACCTTGTATGCTTGTGATTTATACCTTTTTATGATATGATATGTGGATAGAGATATGCATGTTTTAATGATATATTATGTGCTTAGAAATATGCAAGCTTTAATGATATGCTATGTGCTTAGAATATGCATGCTTTTATGATATGCTATGTGAGTAGAAATATGCATGCTTTAATGATATGCTATGTACTTAGAATATGCATGTTTTTATGATATGCTATGTGTTTAAAATATGCCTACTTTTTATGACATGATGTATGCCTAAGTGATGCATACTTTTTATGATATGATGTATGCCTAAGTGATGCATACTTTCTTATGACATGATGTATGCCTAAGTGATGCATACTTTTTATGATATGATGTATGCCTAAGTGATGCATACTTTTATGACATAATGTATGCCTAAGTGATGCATAGTTTTATGCTATGCTATGTGACTAAATGATGCATTTTTATACATGCTATTTTACTTTGTAAGGCTTGTACCAAGGGTGGACTCCTAATCAGTCCCTAGGCCTTGCTTTGTGATCAAGGCTAAGCCTTGCTTTGTGATCTAGGCTAATAAGGGATGAGCTCCTTAGTACACCCTTAGGTCTTGCTTTGTGATCTAGGCTAAGCCTTGCTTTGTGATCTAGGCTAATAAGGGATGGACTCTTCAAGTACGCCCCTAGGCCATGCTTTGTGATCTTGACCTAGTTCCTAGTATGATTCAAGACTTGCTACCTTGGATAAATTTAGGACGCGCGCATCTATGTTATGTATGTATGGTACAAGACGGGGCCCTAAATATGTTGATATTATGTTCAAGTATATATATGTAAGAAGAAAATGGTTTTAAAAGATCATGAGACATACATATGTTTTTCGGATACATGTTTTAAAATCATGATGCATATAATCTATGATTATGTTGTGTTGAGGCTATGATTTAAGATATGCCATGATATGATTATGTTATGTTTCATGCTATGTTTTAAGAGATGATATGCCATGATATGATTATGTTATGTTTCATGCTATGTTTTAAGAGGTGATATGCCATGATATGATTATGTTATGTTTCATGCTATGTGTTAAGAGATGATATGTCATGATATGATTATGTTATGTTTCATGCTATGCTTTAAGAGATGATGTGCCATGACTAGTTATAATGTTTGTTATGTTGCATGATATGCTTAAAGAGTATGATATGTTATGCCATGACTAGTTGAGATCATGTTAAGTTGAGACATTATTTGATTATGTGTTGTTTGTTGGTTTTAATGAGTAGGAAAGGAACTTACTGAGCCATGAGTGCTCTTAGCTTACTTTCCTTGTACCACAGATAAAGGAAAAAGCTGGATGAGTTAAAGGAGCAACAGGAGGGGCAACGAAGATGTGTGTGGCGGTGGCTAGGCAACTAATTAAGAACCTGCTTTAAAACCTTTAAGAACTATGCTTTGGTTTTGTGAAATGTAATACAATATGGGTGACTTGATGTTAGGTTTTTATTTATTTTGTTATCATGTTATGAAACCATGTTAGTGTAGTTCGGTTTTAATTAAGTTAAGAAAAATAATTTTAAGTCTTCCGCTGTAATACGTACGTAGAGTATCGTAGCCCCGTCCCTTGTTGATAGCAGGGAGGGCGGGCGTTACAGGTTGGTATCAGAGCCAAGTTATTGCCAGCTCACTACACACACATCAAGCCTCCTACCTGCCGCTCCAAGTAAGAATGTTTATGCTAAATTTACTTGTTATATGCTTATGTTTAATTTTCTTGTTACATGTTTATGCTTAATTTTCATGATTATATGACTTATGCTTTATTTTTTTCTTTCTTGTTATATTGCCTATGCTTCATTTCCTTTACTACATTGCTTATGCTTTATTTCCTTATGTTACATTGTTTGTCATTATATTCCTTATTTTTCCTTATGTTGTTTATGCTTTAGATTCATGTTTTACTTGCTTATATTTGATGCTTTATTCTATTCTTTTAGTTATAAATTAGATTAGGAGTATATATTGGTAGGTTAGGAATAATACCATAACAAATAGATAGAAACAAACCAATACGTTAGATTGGCTAAAATCGATAACCACTTACACTAGTCTATTTCTTTTAGATAAACATGGTTAGGACACGCAATGCCTGAACCGGAGGGACAGTGACTCCACCAGATCTGACGCAGGTAGTCGCAGACCTTCAGCATCAGATCGCAGAACAACAACAACTGATCACTACCTTAATGGGTCAGCAAGGCAACCCAGTTACCCCACACCAGTGCCCCCGGCAGCCCCTACTCCGATGGTCCGACATGAGGCCTATCTGATTCAGTGGCAAAGGCTTAAGCCGGAAGCATTCTCGGGAAACTGTGAACCATGGGATGCGCAAGCCTGGCTCAAAACCGTGGAGAACATAATGAAATTATTGGATTGGCCTGAACACGAGAAGGTCAAATGCGCGTCGTTCTGTCTTACCGGAGATGCCCGGATGTGGTGGGACAGAGTAAAGGCGAAAAGGCAAATAAACCAAATGCAGTGGACAGATTTTGAGACAGAGTTCTTAGAGGAATTTTTCCATATGCAAGTGACCAACAAGCACTATGACGAGTTCACTGAGTTTCGGCAAGGTGATCTGTCAGTCAATGAAGCTATCAAGAGGTTCAACCGCCTAGCCCGACTGTGCCCAGAACTGGTCCGTACTGAAAAAGAAAGGGTCCGGTTGATGTTGAAGATGCTCCGACCCGAGATACCTCTGAACGTAGCCGGCGGAGTTAATAGACCGCAGACTGCAGAGGAGCTAGTCAGCAGTGCCCTGATCACCGAGCACTATCAGGAAGTAATGAACAAGGGCAAGAACCAAGCACTGACCGGAGCACAAAAATCGCACAATACCAGAACTGACTGGAAAGGAAACTCAAGTGGAAAGAGGAAACAGTGGAATAAAACAAAAGGTGGTCCAGCCAATAAGCAGACCAAGTACCCTCAGTGTGCCACACGTGGGAAGATGCATTCTGGAGTATGTCGTCTGAGCACCAGAAAGTGCTACAACTGCGGAAAGGAAGGTCATTTGATAAGAGATTGCCCTACTCAGCCTCAGGCACCACCTTCGCAGAACTTCCAGAATAGGAGTGCCCCCGCACAGCTTCACCAGATGCAAGCTTTCATAGAAGGGACTTCAATCAGCCAAGGAAGATTGGAGGCCCCTTACCCATGAAGACGTGGCGAACGCCTCTACTGTTGTCACAGGTCAGCTACTTATTTACAATCAGTATGCTGTTGTATTATTTGATACCGGGGCAACACACTCGTTCGTCTCAATGCCTTTTCTGAAGAAGCTAGATATACCACTCCGAACTCTAGAGGACACGTTCTTAACAACCTTACCATCCGGGGAGATTATGCCATCGGATCACATGCTGCAAGCAGCACTCATTCGGATCGCAAACAGAGAACTCTACTGCAATTTGATAGTACTCGATATGCAGGATTATGACATAATTTTGGGCATGGATTTCCTTAGCAAGTACGGCGCTTCAATCGAGTGCCACAAAAGAAAAGTGATTTTCCGACCCGAAAATGAACCAGAGTTTGAATTTTACGGAGAATCAGAAGGAACGGAGAAGTTATTGTCATCTATTAAAGCACAAAAGATGTTAGATAAAGGATGTATGGGGTTTCTAGCACACGTGGTTGATACCAATCAAGTCAAAGACCCGAAGTTAGAAGACGTCAGAATAGTATGCAACTATCCAAAAGTATTTCCAGATGAACTACCAGGGTTGGCCCCTGACAGAGAGATATAATTCGGAATCGAATTGATTCCTGGTACTCAGCCGATTTCAAAAGCACCTTATCATATGGCTCCGGCTGAATTAAAGGAACTTTAGGAACAGTTATCCGAATTACTCGACAAGGGACTTATTCGTCCTAGTCACTCTCCATGGGGAGCTCCAGTGCTATTCGGAATGTGTATAGACTACCGAGCGCTGAATAATGTGACGATCAAGAATCGGTACCCACTCCCACGGATCGATGACCTGTTCGATCAACTGAAGGGTGCGACTATTTTCTCAAAGATAGATCTACGATCCGGTTATCATCAAGTGAAGGTGAAACCAGATGATATACCAAAAACGACATTTCGAACCTGATACGGACACTATGAGTTCATAGTTATGCCTTTCGGAGTAACCAACGCTCCTGCAGTATTTATGGACCTGATGAATCGAGTATTTATGGTATATCTTGATAAATTTGTAATCGTCTTCATTGATGATATACTTATCTACTCAAGAACCCCAGAAGAACATGCTGAACACCTGAATACTGTACTACAGATCCTTCAAGAGAAACAACTATATGCAAAATTCTCCAAATGCGAGTTTTGGCTTGACCGGGTAATATTCCTAGGTCATGTCATCTCCAAAGATGGAGTTATGGTGGATCCAAGTAAAATCGAAGCTGTAAATAACTGGAACCGACCAAAGAATGCCAGCGAAGTCAGGAGTTTTCTCGGACTAGCAGGTTATTACAGGAAATTTGTAGAGAATTTCTCCAAAATCGCAGCCCCTATGATAGCCCTCACCAAGAAAAATACAAAGTATGAATGGACAGAAGATTGCGAGAAGAGTTTCACGGAATTAAAAAGGAGACTGACCAGTGCTCTGATTCTTACTCTTCCGGAAACCAACAAAGGCTTCGATATGTACAGCAATGCTTCCATCACAGGACTTGGAGCTGTACTCATGCAAGATGGCAAAGTCATTGCCTACGCCTCTAGACAACTTAAAGAACATGAGAAGAATTATCCCATTCACGACTTAGAACTAGCAGCCGTGGTCTTCGCTCTCAAAATATAGAGACATTATTTATATGGAGCTCAGTGTAAGATTTATACCGACCATCAGAGTCTGAAATATTTCTTCACGCAAAAAGACCTGAATATGAGGCAACGCCGATGGCTCGAATTAGTTAAAGATTATGACTGCGAGTTCTTTATCACCCAGGAAAGGCGAACAAAGTGGCCGATGCACTCAGCCGAAAGTTCAGTGCCACCTGATGCAACTATTTTAAAGTTCGAGGATGAACTTTTTATGAGGTACGGGGTACTGTAATACCCACTAAACTTGTAAGATAAATATATGAATGTGGGATTTTGCCTTAGAAAAATAATAGGAAGTGAGTTGAAGCAAAAAGAAATAAAATGAAATAAAAAGAAGTGAAGGTCAAGGATTGAACCTTGAACCTCTTATATTATAATTCATAGAGTTAATTAGTAGAAACCAATTGGGATAGAGAGAAGATATTGATAGCAAAGGAGGAAAACTCATGATAAAGGTAAGAGTAAAAGCTAGCCAAAAGAAAACAAGAAAAGAGCAAGAGAAAAGTAACTTGCCTTCCTCCCTTTCTCTCCCTCTTCCTCTTTGATTTTACCGAAAACTTAAAGAGGGATTAAGGGGATTCATTCCCCCTTATTTTATCATGAATGGTGAGAATAAATATAAAATAAAATAAATGTAAGAAAAAAATAGAAAATGGGTTAAGGGAGAAGGAAAGCAAAAATCAATTTTGCTACTTCTTCCCCCTTAACATAAAAGGGAGCAAGAAAAGAGAAAACTATTTTTCTCTCATTTTCTCTCATTCATCCTCTCCCTCACCGAGAACACCACAGTCCCCTCTCCTCCATCTTTGACCCCAAAGCCAAGTTTTTCCCTAAGAAAGCCTAAGATACAAGGAGGACTTAGCAAAGGAATCAAGGGAAAGGACCTAGAAGGAGAGGCTACTTCTTCTTCACCATACCTTAGATCCACAAGCAAAAAGGATGTAAGCTTCCCCTCACCTGTGGTACAAGGCTTTTATGTGATTTTCGGATTCTATAAGGATTAGAACACCTAGGAAAGAATTTAAGAAAATTCGGCTAAAGAAAGGGTTTTCAAATCTAGGATGGTTTAAGCAAGTCCTTATTTCATGATATTCTTTCTATGCTATGTAGGAAGGATTTTCTTCATGTTTTTATAGTTAAATGATGCTTGATCAGAGGAGTACCTAACCCTAGAATTTTGACAAAAAAATATGTTGAGGTTAGGGAAAAAAAATATTGTTTAACTAAACTAGTACAAAATTTCTCCCATGAACTACTAAGGGTTTTTATTGGTTTTCTTGCTTGAAAGTTACTTGGAACCAAAGAAATCCATTTATATGTTTTGGCCAAGAAAAGGGCTTAGGGTAAGGAAGACCTTTAAATTTAAATAACCATGTTTGTATGATAGAATATAGAGTTCTCTTAAAGAATTGCATGTTGTACATTGCTAGAAATTCATGAACTCTTATTTTAGATTTTCGGCCATGATAAGATGGATAGTTTAGAAAAGCTTGAACAAAATTCTAATAAGCTCAAGACCTCTGTGATATTATGATATGAAAGTTTTTTAATGCCCTTATGTTTAAATTGAGTATAGAAAATTAGTTACATGATATATGACATGTAAGATCACAAGGGTCCTAGCTTGTTTATGAACCAACTTTATATATGATGTTCTTAGTAATTTTTGCCATGAAACTTACTTAGGTTTTCCATGCTTTAGGCCACTTAAAACCTAGTTTAGAGATTGGTAGGTTTCGGCCATAAGGAAAAATAAAAGAAAAAGGGAAAGAAACCTAGGAAGCCTAAGATACAATTCACATGTATGTTTATTATGCTTGTCTTTATACATGCTATGAAACTTGTATAATTTCTCATGCTTTTAGGCTATTTGAAGCAAGTTTATATTCTGTGAGTTTCAGCCAAGTAGGGTTTAAAAGACCTAGAGGCCTTAGAAATGAAACCATATGTGTTAAAAGTGCTTCCTATGAAAATATGATAATGTGTTGATTGTGTCACATATTTGTATAATTTTTCCATGATCTAAATGGATCATTGTGTGTTTCGGCCATGAAGGGATAAATGCCCTAGAAACCCTAGAACAAAAATTAAATATGCTTATGTCACTCTACATGAAATATGATAAGTAGAAAACCAAAGTTCTCATACTATATGTTGTTTAGTGACCTAAATGAGGCTAGGGTAAGTTTCGGCCATACCTATTGTATGATGTCTTGTTATGAATTTATACATGATGTTAGTTCAAGTTCACATGCTTGTATGTTTGTTTTTAGCCTTAATGAATACTTGTTAAAAGATTGACCAAGACATACGTTAAGGGCTTGAAGGACTTAGGAACTAGCTCAATATGCTTACTATGCTATTTGGAAAAAAATGCTATAAATATGGTTTAAGGTTTCCATGCTTTCATGACATTTGGGACCTTGTTTATATACTGATAGGGTTCGGCCACATGAGTTTAAGGACTTGGAGAACATAGAAACCAAGTTAATCATGCTTATAATGCTTCCTATGAAATTTATGTGATGATGATTTAGGGTTCACATGATTGGAGGTTGTTTTTACCTAAATTGAGACCTAAGGGGGTTCGGCCATGATAGGAACCCAAGGGTTTAGGAAGCTTAGAACCCAAGTTAACTATGTTACCATGTTTCTTATGATAGTATAATCACATGATATACCCTTATGCTTAACCTTGTATGCTTGTGATTTATACCTTTTTATGATATGATATGTGGATAGAGATATGCATGTTTTAATAATATATTATGTGCTTAGAAATATGCAAGCTTTAATGATATGCTATGTGCTTAGAATATGCATGCTTTTATGATATGCTATGTGAGTAGAAATATGCATGCTTTAATGATATGCTATGTACTTAGAATATGCATGTTTTTATGATATGCTATGTGTTTAAAATATGCCTACTTTTTATGACATGATGTATGCGTAAGTGATGCATACTTTTTATGATATGATGTATGCCTAAGTGATGCATACTTTCTTATGACATGATGTATGCCTAAGTGATGCATACTTTTTATGATATGATGTATGCCTAAGTGATGCATACTTTCTTATGACATGATGTATGCCTAAGTGATGCATACTTTTTATGATATGATGTATGCCTAAGTGATGCATACTTTTATGACATAATGTATGCCTAAGTGATGCATACTTTTATGCTATGCTATGTGACTAAATGATGCATTTTTATACATGCTATTTTACTTTGTAAGGCTTGTACCAAGGGTGGACTCCTAATCAGTCCCTAGGCCTTGCTTTGTGATCTAGGCTAAGCCTTGCTTTGTGATCTAGGCTAATAAGGGATGGGCTCCTTAGTACACCCCTAGGCCTTGCTTTGTGATCTAGGCTAAGCCTTGCTTTGTGATCTAGGCTAATAAGGGATGGACTCTTCAAGTACGCCCCTAGGCCATGCTTTGTGATCTTGACCTAGTTCCTAGTATGATTCAAGACTTGCTACCTTGGAAAAAGTTAGGACGCGCGCATCTATGTTATGTATGTATGGTACAAGCCGGGGCCCTAAATATGTTGATATTATGTTCAAGTATATATATGTAAGAAGAAAATGGTTTTAAAAGATCATGAGACATACACATGTTTTTCGGATACATGTTTTAAAATCATGATGCATATAATCTATGATTATGTTGTGTTGAGGCTATGATTTAAGATATGCCATGATATGATTATGTTATGTTTCATGCTATGTTTTAAGAGATGATATGCCATGATATGATTATGTTATGTTTCATGCTATGTTTTAAGAGATGATATGCCATGATATGATTATGTTATGTTTCATGCTATGTTTTAAGAGATGATATGCCATGATATGATTATGTTATGTTTCATGCTATGTGTTAAGAGATGATATGCCATGATATGATTATGTTATGTTTCATGCTATGCTTTAAGAGATGATATGCCATGACTTGTTATAATGTTTGTTATGTTGCATGATATGCTTAAAGAGTATGATATGTTATGCCATGACTAGTTGAGATCATGTTTAGTTGAGACATTATTTGATTATGTGTTGTTTGTTGGTTTTAGTGAGTAGGAAAGGAATTTACTGAGCCATGAGTGCTCATAGCTTACTTTTCTTGTACCACAGATAAAGGAAAAAGCTGGATGAGTTAAAGGAGCAACAGGAGGGGCAACGAAGATGTGTGTGGCGGTGGCTAGGCAACTAATTAAGAACCTGCTTTAAAACCTTTAAGAATTATGCTTTGGTTTTGTGAAATGTAATACAATATGGGTGACTTGATGTTAAGTTTTTATTTATTTTGTTATCATGTTATGAAACCTTGTTAATGTAGTTCGGTTTTAATTAAGTTAAGAAAAATAATTTTAAGTCTTCCACTGTAATACGTACGTAGAGTATCGTAGCCCCGTCCCTTGTTGATAGCAGGGAGGGCGGGCGTTACAGTGATGCCCGTCCCTTCCTTCGGAGTCGTTCGGATGACCCATAAGACGCCCGGCACTTCATCCGGCCAACTTCCTCCCAAATGGTCGAGCCGAGCGCGCAGAATATGAAGGATTTCCCGATTGGCCACTTCGGCTTGGCCGTTGCTTTGGGGATAAGCCATAGACGGCGCCAAATTGATCCTGTCCGAATCGCCGAACCAAAGGACGCTGGGAACGTGGCGCGCTCCTAGTCGATGGTGTAGGTCTCCATCTGGTCGCACGGATCTCCGACAAACCTGCACAGAAGTCGGGCCGGGAAGGGGTTCCCGGCGGCGACCCTCCAATGCTCAAGTCAGGTAAGTGGTGGAAAAAGGAGCTCCCAAGCTTGTAGAATGTGTACCTCCGGCGAAGTCTACGGCTCTTTATATAGGGCGATGAAAAAGCTCCTACACGCCTATCGAGGCGCATGCATGTCCACAGCCCATGCCTCGGTGTGTACCTGTCAGAAAGCTTACCTGACGCCATACTGCGACAGTCCCACTACGCCTTCGATGGGACAACAGGACACCCCGTTGTCAGACTAGGAGTATGGCCTAGCCATATGATTCGACGGCTGTCAGAAGATGTTCCCCCCTCTTTACTGCTCATAATCCGGGGCGTTCGACCGGCTAGACAGGGAGTATGGCGTCAGGTAAGCTCTCTGACAGGTACACACCGAGGCATGGGCTGCGGACACCCCGTTGTCAGACTAGGAGTATGGCCTAGCCATATGATTCGACGGATGTCAGAAGATGTTCCCCCCTCTTTACTGCTCATAATCCGGGCGTTCGACCGGCTGGACGGGGAGTCCGTCTGGCCGGCCCTTCCTCCTTTTACGCGCTGGCCGGATGACACTCACCTCGCGTCCGGCCTGCCGTTGACATTGGTGTGCTGGGGAAATTTCCAGTAGGCGCTATGTAGAGACTGTTAGCAGTGTCACTTTTTCCTGGTTCTTCCCCTCGGCTCTTAACTACTGTTTCGACAGAGCGTCGGAACCCCGACCCGGTCAGGACTCCTTTTACTACCGAATGTCCCTTGCTCGGCCGATCGGTCTTGTCCATTTCTTCCAAGTCCGGTCGGCTCACCCTTTTCCGGCGGGCTGCTTGGCCATTTGACCTCCACGTGGCGTTGACCCCTCGTTAGGGGGTCCTGGGATCTTACCACCGGATCATTACATAAGGTTGATTTTGATTCCGGCTTTCACTTTTTGCAAACCTTAGTGAGAGCTACGAGGGCATCTTCGGGATCAATAGTTCTTGGTGGTTTGATTACTCAAGTAGCCATTAACTTGGAACTTGATTTAGATGGGTTGGAAGTTATACATGGCAACGGTATGATCGACATGGATGCATGTCTTGCTATGAAAATGATTGTTCGGGATGAGAATGTTTTGCATTTCCTAGGAGGAATGGTTTTCCTTTGCCTCTTCCTTGTCCTTCTTAAACTTCAATTCGCAACCCATCTAATTGGCTAATCATTGATTTAGACCCCGAATATGTCCCTTCTATATCCGGAGACACAGAGCCACACATTGAGCCCTCGACATCTGGACACCTGCAACCTTCTGGTCATCTGGATCCAGCTAGGCATTCTTTTGCCTATGGTACGGGTCCCTCCAGATTTGACTTTTTTTATTTTCGTACTTCTCTAGAATCACTTCATCAGAAGCAAGATGCCCAATGAGAAATGTTGGAGGGTTGCTTCTCTTTATCAAATGACCAGTTTAGAGAGGTACAAAATCACTTTCAGTTCACGAGGAATTTTCAAGGACAAGTGGCTGAATTTGTCCAGGATTATGATACGGATCAGGCTAGAATGAGAGATTTTATGCAGAGCATGAGTGTCACTAGACAACAAGTAGATGCTCTATTTGAGTATCATATAATCCTGAGCGAAACTCCAGGTTTTCCTAGTTTTCCCATTGTCCAACCACATCGTAGGCCTCCTTTCCCTCGTCCACCTCCACCTCCTCCACCATATTGATTTCATCGGGATGATAAAAAGTTTAAGTCGGGGGGGGGGGGGTGTCGAACCTGATTTTTCTTTATGCATTATAGTTTTCAGTTTTTTTTATTTTGATTGTCTTGCTTTGATTTCTTGATTTTTGATAGTCACTTGACTATCTTTTGAAAACTTTGTGGCATACATCTTGAGAACATCAAAACTTCACTTATATGCTTTCTTGTCTTCAAGATTAAATGTTAGCATGTTCATTATCTAGATTCATGATGTTTTAAGTAATGCTAGTAGTATGCTTAATGTACCTCTTTTCTCTATCTTGGGTAGCATGAAATAAGCTAAGTATCTTATGGAGATAAGTTTTAGTCTTGGCTTGACCTTAAGGATCTTATCTTCACTACACCTATACTTGATGCTTGAATGGTTGATATCATTGAAATAGTCATGATTCATCTTGTTTGTTTAGTACTTGGTTTCCATGGTGATTTCTCAAACTTCATTTTGGTTACTGGATGAGGCTCAACTCATGTAAGCTCATTTGGAAAAAATCAAAATATCCCAACATTTGTGCTAAAAGTACACTTGTGAATAAGATTTGCACAATGCAAATACTTATGAAAAAGAATGTGAAAAAAGCAAAGAAAACAGTGAATAAGGGATATAATGAAATAGTTGTCGTGAGTGGAATCTAGTAAGTCACCCCTTTGAGACCGAGTTAGGTTACTGGGGAAATGATTGCCTAGCTTCTCTTGAGATTGAGCACGCCTTTGAGACCTTGGGTTGATTGAGAAATATGAACCAAGTGTGTGCTAAGTAAGTGCCTCTCACTGGTTACTTGTCTATCACTGGAAACATTAGGAATCCAAACTTGATGATGACTTAACTAGGATATAGATTGAAACTTGAAGAGTTTTGAGTTATTTTATTTGCACTATGCACAGGGTACTTATGCTTGAGCCATACTTAACTTGTTTTCATGATCATGCTTACTAATGAAACTTTTTGATAGAGTTAGGAAAATACATTAAGGATATGATAGCATTGTAGAACATATGAATTTAGATTGTAATATTTTGCTTAAGGACAAGCAAAGGTTTAAGTCTAGGGGTGTGATGTGTGTAGACTGTATACACTTGTTTATCATGTTTTGACGCACATTCACATACTTTGTACATGCTTTAACTATGCACTTTCGTACTTCCAGCTTTCCTTTTGAGCATATTTACTCTTTTTGTTCGGAGATATGCTTTTGTGCATTTTGTGTACACAGGAGTCGAATTTGGAGAAGATATTGACGCTTGAACAAGGGGGGAAGGCACAAGCCCTGTGTGCCACACGACCCTGTCATGAGGGGCTGCCCAGGCCGTGTGTGGATCACTGCTTGTGTGACTGTAGTAGGAAAGGAAGTGGCCTTGGCCGTGTGAACCTCACACGGCCGTGTCAAGATGAGAAGCCAGAGGAAGCCAGGTCGTGTACCCTACACAACCGTGAAAGCCTTCCAGAGTCGAAGAATGCCTTGGCCGTGTGCTTCACATGGCCCGTGCAGGAGTTCCAGAGCTGGAGGCAGCGCAGGCCGTGTGGATCTACATGGCCGTGCAAGGAGTGCAGTGGCAGAGCCAGATGTGGCCGTGTCTCACACATGAATGTGTGAGACTGGCAGAGAGGGGAGTGAGCCAGGCCGTGTCTCACACACGGCCAGGTCCTAGGGTCGTGTGGCGCCCGATTTTACCCCTCTATATAAAGGTTTCTTCTTCATTTCAAAGGGGATCTTCTCCATTTTGGGGGGAATTCAAGATTTGGGCATTCCTCCACCTTCTTGGAGGCATTTCCGGCGATCAAGGGCAAATCTTCAACGCTTCGACTCCGGGAGAACAAGGATTGGATCCGAAGACGGTTTTTCATAGTAGATAAGCTTTTTTTCCCTTTCTTTCTTGGATTTGGGATCAAGATGTTTGTCTTTTCCTATTCTTTGGGATTCTTTCCTTGTTCCATGGATTAGATCTCTTGTTCTATGATGGAGGGAGTATTTGTAATGGAGATTTGATGTAAACTCTTGTGGATTTGCCAAGATTCCTATTTCTATGATTTTGCCCTGTTTTGTATCTATTCTTTCTTGCGTGGATTGTTGTGATTAGGGATTAATTACCATGCTTGATTTAATGTTTGAATATCTTGTGGATCTTGTATGGATTTCTTTTCATTCGATTTTCCGAGGGACATTCGTGATAGGAACATGCCCGTGTAAGGACGTTTGAGAGGTAATCTTAAGAGAGAAATTAGGTATTTCAAGAGGGTAGGATAGATTGTTTGTATTAATCTTTATATCTTAATGAGGTTGAGAAGTAGTGGATTTCTATGTTGATTTTCTGAGGGACGCACGTGATAGGCAAGCCCGTGTAAGGACAACATAGGGTTCATTCCTAATTGATCGCATTTAGATATATTTCAGTCCTAGACCGGTTGTCTATTGCAAGAGGGAACCAGTAACCTTCTACAAATGCCGGACAATTAAGGAATACAATTTGGTAGATCATTACATTGAATAACATTACAAAGAAATCAAAACTCCTAGAACATACCTTTATCATTGCCCTTATTCTTGTCTCTTATTCTTTTATTTCTTTGTTTACATTTCATAATCATTGTCACGCCCCCAAAGGAGTCTCTGCCAGATAAAAATCCGGCAGCATCTCCCCTGTACCGGTGACAATCTGAAGCATCAATACAAGCAAAATACATTAGCCACATGCGGCTGGAATATTTATATACACAGCCACGCAGTCATATATAAAACAGCCCACATGGTTGTACTAAAACACAGCAGAAAAACATAAAACAAGCTCATACAAAACACATCAAGACACTGCTAGCCGGCTAGGCTTTATACAACAACCACAACAACACAAATACAACAACAACACCAAATACACCAAATACACCGAATGCACCAAATAACGAATACAAGTAAAACATAAGAGGAAACCCGAAACGCTCTTCGGATGTGACGTAGGACCCGGCAGACAGGATACTCCGAGCGACACTCCAACCATCTACTTGAAAACATAAAAATATACATGCGGTGGTGAGTATAGGTAACTCAGCAGGTAATAGAAAAGATAGTGCATGGTCTATAAATAAACATAGAGATCAAAGGCATACAGTCTCAGTAGGGAATCAAAGAACATGATCCTACTATCATAATCAATGCATCTGAACATATCAGACCTACTAACCTGACATACATACTGTACAAACTGCAACCGACATAATGATAGATACATACCCAATCTGGGATCGACGCCTGGTACAATGGTCAGTAAACTCACCAGATCTGCAACAGACTTACTCGTGACACCTGTACAATATAAATACGACTGCAAATACATGTAAAATAAATGACATGTATGCAGCATGACAACCATATGCAACAATCATATCGTAAACAAATGCAACATACCACAAACACATGCAACTAGTATCTACTAGGCATGTATGCAAATATATCTCGAACGATGCACCGCGCATCAAATGTAAATGTGCATGCATGCTCCATGGTCACCCCCGCCACCTCTCTAGACACCATGACCCCTGTATGGCCGAGAGGCTTGGGTCCGTGACAAACCGTACTAGCCTCCAGTACATGCACCGCTATAGGGGGCCGAAGCGGACGGTCAGCTAAGCAGTTATATAACTACATAGCTAAGGGTCCCTGACCACTCACAACTCAAGCCCTCTGACTACTGTACCTTCAAGACCCACTGCTCCAGAGTGGTCGAGGCTGGCAGAACACTGAGCGGCTGAATGAGCACGACAGGACTAGCTCCACTCCTAGCTACCACTCTCCAACAGTGGCCAAATGGGCAGCTATAAACAACCGACAACTCTCTCACCACAAGGGAGACAATAGTCGTCAGTATGCAATGAATGATGACATGATATATATACATATATAATCATGATACCGACACTGTCATCATCAATGCAACCCCCAAACCACATGAGTGCCCCACAATATGAGTATAATCGTCATGATACCTCCATATATACCACCAACCACATGCGCACAACTACACATGTATAATCGACCAAAGATCTCCAATAATCCCACAAGACACATGTATATACAAGAAACCTACAACCAACACAACTCCTCCAAAAGTACATAAGAAATACGTGTGTACATACGATATGCAAACGTATAGTCAACATGATGACTCCTATCATGCGTACCAACCTACGTACAGTCTGCATCATATGCCCAATCAGCATGGTAATACTAACAGCCCGACAATCCCTACAAGACCTACTCTACACGTGTAATCACAACAGAGTAGATATCAAGAGTTGAGACTATATATGAATTAAATAGATCATCTCTAAGCTCAAGCAAAAGTAACAAGCAGGAAAAACAGCAACCGAACACGATATAAGGTAAAGTAACCTAATCCGTCAAATAACAACCATGCACTAAGCTCAAAGAAAATCTACATAGAGGCAAAGGAAGAAATACCCGCCTCGAAAAGTCTCGTATCCCTCAGAACCACCCCATAGCACGCTGCTCGTCCAGATCAAAGTCCTGTGTCATATATATATAATGTATCAAATTATATATATATATATATATATATATATATATATATATATATATATATATATATATATATATATATATATATATATAAATCGTGTACCAACATAACTAGTTATCCTTAACGCATTAACTGAATCCAATTAGTGTCTTCTTCTATCAATTTAAATGGAAACCACTTCTCCTCTCCTAATTGTTTAAAATAGAACAACTCTAACATTCCATAAACAATTAGATTAAACTCCAACATGATTCACCTTTAATCCTCACCCATATCCATAATTTCCAATCCAAAACCCCTAATCTAATATCAACATGAACACAATACTACACACTAATAAATCTAAGCAAGAATAAACCCTACAACCCCTTAGAAAAATCTAATCCAGTAACTTACGGATCAGAACACAAAAGTAACATTGGGAATTGCCTACCTTGGTACTTTGGCAGTAATTTCTGAAGCTTACAGTCCACAAGAACCTCTGCTATCCTCTACCAAGAACCCTACATGAATTTCTTCCAAGATCAAACCCAAAAACCTAATTGCAAAGCAAATTTTGTGTGCTGAACCTTAGTAAACAGAGTCTTACTCACCTCAACCAGGCCTCAATTTCCCCAGCCGAGACTCCCATAGCTTCAAGAATTGGAAGCAAGACAGTGATGCACAGGCATTGTACCAACTAACACCTCCTCTGATCCAGAATAAGAAGCTTATCAAGATCGAAGTTAACTAAACAAGATCTTTGAAGCTTTACGATTCTGAATGAAGCCTACCTTGATCGAGTGCCTCCAGATGGTGTTGTTTCGATTTGATCCAGCAAGTGTGGAGCTGCTGATCAAATTACACCGAACAAATCATAGAGAAGAACAATGAGAATAATCGGCTGGGGCGATGCGATTTAAACCTTGTTGTGCCCTAGATCGGATCCCACCGATCGAGTGAAAAAATGGCCGAAAAGGCGATCACTCCACCGGGGAAGGCTTGGGCAGCGTCAGCCCCTTCAAAATTCTGGCGACAATCCTCAGGCGACGCGGTGAGGCCGAAACTGTCGGGGAAACCGTCGGCGTCGGGTCGCCCGTGCGCATGAGAGAAATCGAGAGAGAGAGGATGGAGGATCAGCAACTCAATCCCTCCTAAAGCTCCGGTGGTTGCTTTGCGCCAGCGACACCGAGAAGGGAAGGAGGGATCGCCGATCGTCGCTCGTCTGCGAGGGAGATCGGAGAAGGAAGGGAGGTCGGGGAAGGAAGGAGAGGAGGAAGGATCGGCGTCGGGTTTGGGGGAAACGGCGCTTGGGAAGGGAATTAAAGGAAAGAAAATAATTTATAATTATAAACATTTCCTCACCTAAACGGGTATCCCAAACAGGCCTTATTTGTACCCGAAATTGATCCCCTCAAAACCTATCTTACTAGCTCTGAAAAATTTCCAGAAAATTTCTAAAAATCCCCAAAAAATCCAATAAAATTTTTCGTCTAATAATGTTTATTATTAATTTTTGCGATATCTTACAGTCATACTTAGCTTCTTGAAAATCAATTGATTAGTTGTTTAGCTAATTCATATTGAGACATCTTTAGTGCTTATTCCAGTCCCTGTGGATACGATATCTTTTATTATTACTTACGACATTTCCGTACACTTGCGGAGGTCAACAATACCTTGCTGCAAATATAATATGATTTGTGCTCTCCAATCACCTTGTATCTCTATATCAACTTGTCTTTCAATACAAGATACTAACAATGTCTGCTCAACTGGCCGATCCAAGATCCATGGTGTTATAGCAGAGGCCAACTTAGCTAATTCATCCGCTACTTGATTCTCAGATCGAGGAATTTTTTTGTATATTTACTTCTTGAAACTGAGCCTTCAATTTATCAAATGCCTCAACATATAACCTGAGTCTATCATTATTAATTTCAAAATTACCTGATAACTGTTGGGCTGCTAACTGAGAGTCAAAATAGATATAAACCCAGGTTGCTCCCACATGTCGAGCGGCTTGTAACCTTGCTATCAATGCTTCATATTCTGCTTCATTATTAGTGGCCCTATAATTCAGCCTGATAGAAAGTTAAAGCTTATCTTCCCTTGGAGATGTGAGGAGAATACCAATTCCACTACCTTGTCTGGTTGAAGATCCATCCACATATACTTTCCATGTACTCTCTTCTTTAGGACCTTGAACCTCTATGATGAAGCTAGAGCTTGTGCTTTGATGGCCGAGCGAGGTTGGTACTGTATATCATACTCACTAAGTTTAGTTGTCCATTTGATCAACCGACCAAATGCCTCTGGGTTAAGCAACACCCGCCCGAGAGTATTGTTGGTCAAGACAATAATTGCATGTGCTAAAAAATATGGACGCAACCTCCGGGCAGTTAACACTAATGCATAGGCCAGTTTTTCGAGTGTAGTATATCGACACTCGGCTCCCTTTAATAAATAACTAGAGAAATATACAGGTTGTTGCTCTTTCCCTTCTTGTCTAACTAACACAGAACCTACAACATTTTTACTAGCTGACAAATACACCCATAGGGTTTCTCCTACTACAGGCTTAGCCAACACAGGAAGGGTGGACAAGTAGTCTTTTAATTCCTAGAAGGCTTTGTCACATTCTTCATCCCATTGAAATTTGTTAGCCTTCCGAAGTATTTTCAAGAAATGGAAGCTACGATCAGCCGACCTTGAAATGAATCTCGACAAGGCGGTGACCCGACCGGTGAGTCTTTGAGCTTCCCTCATATTGCGTGGAAGCTCCATGTTTTGAAGTGCTTTGACTTTGCTTGGGTTGGCCTCTATTCCCCGCTCGGACACCATATAACCCAGGAACTTTCCACCTTTTGCTCCAAACAGACATTTGCCCGGGTTCAACTTGAGGCAATACTGCCTTAATATTTTGCAAGTTTCTTCTACATCCTTGCAAAGATCAATAGCCTGAAGAGACTTAATTAAGATATCATCAACATATACTTCCATATTTCTTCCAATCTATTTCCGATAAGTTGCTCCTGCATTTTTTAGTCCAAACGACATAACATTATAACAATAAGTACATTCAGATGTTATAAAACTGACCTTCTCTTGATCCTCCTTAGCGAGAGAGACCTGATGATAGCCCTGATAGGCATCCAGCATAGAAATATATTCACATCCATCCGTAGAATCCACTAATTGATTGATCCAGGGCAATGGGTAATAATCCTTTGGACAAGCCTTGTTAAGATCACGAAAATCAATACATACCCTCCATTTGTTTCCCGGTCTAGAGATCAGGACAACATTAGCCAACCAGTTAGGGAATTGCACCTCCCTGATGTAGCCGACTTCCATCAGTTTAGCCACTTCTTCCTTGATGATTTGATTTTGCTCTGCACTGAAATTCCTCTTTCTTTGTATGATAGGCCGAGCATCTGGGAAGACATGTAAAGAATGCTCCATTACTGAAGGAGAAATGCCCGTAACTTCTTTGCTCGTCTAAGCAAAGACATCATTATTTTTCTTCAAGCATTGAACTAGCTCTGTTTTCAGGGCAGGATCAAGGTTGGCCGCTATATAGGTGATGGCTTCAGGTCGATCGGTCTGTATCTGGACCTCTTCCTTCTCCTCATAAACTAGGACAGGTGACTTCTCTTGTATGGTACTGACCTCCATTCTTTGCATTTTCCGGGTGGCATTGGCTTTAGTTCTGACGATCTCCACATAAAACTTACAAGCCATCTTTTGATCACCACGTATTTCCCCAACCTAGTCATCAACAGGAAATTTAATCTTCTGACAAAAAGTAGAAATAACCGCCCTAAACTCATTTAAGGCCAGTCGGCCCAGTATCACATTATAGGCGGATGGAGCATCCGCCACCATGAAGTGAGATCTTCTTGCCCTCATTAGGGTCTCCTCCACTAAAGATATGACCAACTTTATTTGACCGAGCAGTTGTACCTCATTACCAATGAACCCATATAGAGGAGTCACCATCTATTGAAGTTCACTTGGGTCAATCTGTAGTTGATCAAAAGTTTTTTTGAAAATAATATTTACAGAACTACCAGTGTCTATAAAGGTACGGGAAATAGTGTAATTGGCTATCACAACCTTAATTATTAATGCATCATCATGGGGTATTTCTACCCCTTCAAAATCTTTGGGCCCAAAACTGATTTCTGGCCCTGCTGCTCTTTCCATGCTACACCCTACAGCATGGATCTCAAGTCTTCGTGCGTGTGCCTTTTTGTCCCTGTTGGAATCTCCATTAGTGGGCCTGCCCGTGATCATATTAATGTTGCCTCGGGCGGCATTGCTCCTATTCTCTTCTTGCCGGACTATCATGGGCTCAGGCTGAGTTTTCTCAGGCACCTGAGTTGTACTGACCAAGGTTGGTAATATACCTTGTTGAGGCTCAACCGGACAATATTCTAATTTGAGTGGACTCTATTGCCTGGGATATTGATGTTGATAGTAGTTTTGCCTCTAATAATGATCCCTATTTGCTTTCTTATTTTTCAAAACAAAACAGTTTTCTGTATGATGACTGCTGGTCTTGTGATAAGTACACCATCTTCTTGGTGCTTCTTGCTGCATCTCCACATATTGTACCGCTTGTTGGTGATATACTGGATAACGATGGGGTGGAGGGATTACTCGAGGTCCCCTTGGTGGAGGAACTGGAGCGGGAGCCCTCTCCTTAACAGGAGCAGGAGAAGAAGTAGTATCTTCTTTTCTACGTGCAGCCTAAGCTTCTTCAACATTAATAAATTCAGTAGCGCGTTCAATTAATGAGTCAAAAATTGCAAGAGGATTTCTCACCAAATTTTTAAAGAAATCATTATCATTTAAGACCTGAGAGAAAGCACTTACCAATATCTCAGTAGTAGCATTGGGTACACCAATAGCTACCTGATTGAATCTCTTGATGTAGGCTCTGATGACCTCTTTAGATCCTTGTTTAATTGAGAATAAGCTCCAGGGAGTTTTATGATACCTCTTGTAGCAGGAAAAATGGTGTACAAAAA
The DNA here is from genome assembly GCF_018446385.1 of Zingiber officinale. Classification (NCBI taxonomy): domain Eukaryota; kingdom Viridiplantae; phylum Streptophyta; class Magnoliopsida; order Zingiberales; family Zingiberaceae; genus Zingiber; species Zingiber officinale. The sequence continues at coordinate 24,561,727 of NC_055997.1, read as the reverse complement.
TCCTCTTGAAATCTTTAAACCTTCGGATAGAATTTTCAGGCAATCTTTTGAACCAACGTTGAGCAGCTCCTCCGAGTGTGGTAAGGAACATCCAGTACTTTACTCCATCAGAAAATTGTTGTAATAATGCTACATTCTCAAATTTTAATAAATGATCCTCTGGATCTGTGATTCCAGTGTATTCGCCGATCTGAAGATTTTGATATCGCTTAGGAAGAGGATCATCCAATACACCTTGAGAAAATGAAGAAATAATTCTTTCTGGTGAGCTATCACTGGCAACCATCATTTTATCTTAGCGCTTCTCCTTGTCCGGTGCCTCGCCGGAGGATTCTTGAAATACAAGCCTTCGTCCTCCCTGCTCGACAGGATTACGAAGAAAGGCTTGATGGCGTCTAGTGGGAGAAGTAGTGGCCGGAGTAATGTATACACGATGTTCTTCTTCCAACTCTCTTTCCTTTCGTCGATCAGTAGTTGAGACCGCCAGATTATGAGCTACTGGCAAAGTAGCTCCAGTATGAGCTTGCTGCTGCTGTTGTTGTTGTTGTTGTAGAGCCTTTTGGACATGAGTGTTAATAAGTAAATCCATATCTTCACGACTAATGGTGAGTAGGTTCGATTTTCCAACGTCTTCCATCTTGCAATCTTAGACTCATGTAAAATTTCCCACAGACGGCGCCAAATATGATCCTGTCTAAGAAACTTAAAAAAATAGAAAGCTGGGGAGAGAACCTAATGTTGATGAAAAAGAATACCTGAGGACTTCCGATCTGAGAAAACCAAAGCGGATCCGGAAGAAGAATGCCACAGAATACCTCCTTGTGCAAAGACCCAAGGGCGGAAGGAAGAATCCTCTGAAAAATACCTGGACCTGGGGCTTTAACGACCTCCTACGCACAAGAGACCTGCCAACACTTTTATCAGCAACCTAAGACCGGGGTGGGAATCCTTGGCTAGGCCCTCCGACGCTCAAGTTAGTGATTTCTCTTGATGGGGAAGAAGGAAAAAGGAAGAAGATGAATAATAACTAAAAATTAGGGTTCGCAATAGATGACTATGTATGTAGTGAGAGTGAACATACCTGGCCAATGAAGAGGATTTCCCTTTTTATAGCACTTCACCTAACCTCCATAATCATGAAGTGGACCCCGATTTATTAGAGTTTGTTATGAGATGACATAAGCCATGTACTTGCAGAAAATAGTTTTTAAGGAATCTTTCTTGTACCCCAGATGTACCCTCTTTGTCGCTTAGTACCTGCAGAAGAGTCTGGAAACATCCTTCCCGCCAAATTAATTAACCTGTTATACAATCACATGCTACAGATATTTTCATAAGATATTTATGAATATTCCCGAAATATTTGTTCTCACCTTGTCTTATAAGTTATGTCAAGGTATATTTATCACCTATGCCTGCTCATCCTATTTTTACTATGTTATGGACAACCCGATATTATACTATGATTTGTATCGGACGGAATTGAACCTACGTTATGTCCGGGCGGGTTATTATTACTATTCAACATATGTCCTATTCGTCCAATAATATACTATAAATTCTATAAGGCTTTGTTTCCTTATATACCCAATCGATCATATACATCCGACCCATACTAGTCTATATCCAGATGTACTAATTCAGACAATCCCGGCCATCTATCTTAAAGTGCAAACCCGACCGACATTGACTAATCTTTCTTAAGGTATTATCCCGGCCAATATTCATGCTTGCTTAATTCTGTTATCTCATTTCTCCTTCCCATCGGGGACCTACTAAACCTAACGCATATCAGCTACAAAATGAAAGATTTTAACAAAATAAAATCTCCCTTTAATCTTAGTCGTGTGGCCGACCCCATGCTTGGACGCCAAGCATGGTTTGGCCGGCCACCTCTTGGACTCCAAGTTGATGCTAGGCCGGTCCCCTTGCTCCAAGCAATAATGTGTCCGACCCATTACTTGAGTAAGAAAAGGATTTAATGGATACAAGGATTTATAGAGGCTATAACACGGACCGAGAGGAGGAATTGGTTTTGGTCTCCGATGAGCTTGAGCTTCCTGTGTTCGCCTCGAACACCCAACTCAGGTTCATCAATAATAACTCATACTACTAAAGAGTTATTATTGAACTACCTCACCAATCCCATATTACATTATAGGCTCTTTCTTATTATGAGTGTGTTAATCTCCTTGTGTTTAAGATATCGAATATCCATTAATCAAATGAGTTACTAACACTCACTTAATTAACATCTAGCTCCAACAGTAGTACTACTCAACTTCATTATCATGCCGGAATACGTTCACCTACAGGGTTTACATGACAATCCTTATGAGCTTCTCAAGAGGGCATCATCAACCTAGATTACTAGGACACAGTTTCCTTTTATAATCAACAACACACCATATAAATAATATTATTTCCCAACTTATCGGGCCTATTGATCCAACTGAATAAATCTCACCCATTGATAAATTAAAGAAATAAATACTAAGTATATGTGATTGTTATTATATCGGGATTAAGAGCATACACTTCCATAATAACAGAGGTCCTGTTCTTTTATGTAGTCAGTATAAAAGAACAACCTCAAATTGTCTTGCTCAATACACTCATAGTGTACTAGTGTAATTTTATAGTCAAGATAAACTAATACCAAATTACACTACAATCATTCCAATGGTTTGTCCGAATCCATCTTGGTTGTGAGCTCCTATTTATAATTTATAAGAAACTGATAACATGATCTTCTGTGTGACACCACACACCATGTTATCTACAATATAAATTAAATGGACAACTACATTTAACATAAATGCAGACATTTGACCAATGTGATTCTTGTTTAAAATAAATGTTCATACAAAAAGCTAGGATTTTAGTATACATCCTAACAATCTCCCACTTATACTAAAAGACTATGCTGCCATATATGCTACCATACATCTGATTCCCATCCCCTCAACATGCCCATTAAAAGCTCTCACCAAAAGGGCCTTAGTGAAAGGATCTAGGTTATCTGCTGATGCAATCTTGGCGACAACAACTTCTCCTGGTTTTTTGATGTCTTGTATCAGGTGGTACTTGCACTCAATGTGTTTACTTGCCTTATGGGCTCGTGGTTCCTTTGAGTTTGCTACTGCACCACTTTTATCACAATGATAATTTTGGGCAAACCAGGAATCACATCTAAGTCCATCAATAAGTTTCTGAGCCATATAGTTTCTTTGGTTGCCTCAGAGGCTGCCACTTAGCTTCCATGGTGGAGTCCAAAATGCATTTCTGCTTATCACTCCTCAATGTTATAGCTCCACCTCCCAAGTAAACACATACCCCAAGGTAGACTTACTATTGTCCCTATCTGATTGGAAGTCAGAATCCGTGTAACCCATAGGATGCAAATCATTTGCCTGGTAAACCAGCATATAATCTCTAGTCCTTCTCAGGTACTTCAATATATGCTTTACGACAGTCCAATGTCCTTGTCTTGGGTTACTTTGATATCTGCTAACCATGCCCACGATAAAACAAATATCCGGTCTCGTACATAACATCGCATACATTAGGCTCCCTACAGCTGAAGGATAAGGAACTGCCTTCATGTCCTCTATCTCCTTTAATGTCTTAGGAGACATCTCTTTTAGATAAAGGTACTCCATGCCGAAAAAGTTAAGAAACCTTTCTTGGAGTTTTGTATGCTAAAACGAGCTAGGATAGTATCGATGTATGAAGCTTGGGATAAGGGCAACATTCTTTTCTTGTGATCCTTTATTACTTTGATCCCAAGAATATGTCCATATTCTCCCAAGTCCTTCATATCAAACTGCTTGGACAATCATACACTTACGTCTGACAACACTTTGACATTGTTACCAATGAGCAAAATATTATCTACATATAGTACAAGAAATACCACCACGTTTCCGTCACTCTTCTTGTATACACAAGACTCATCCGGACACTAAATGAATGCATAAGACTAGATAACTTCATTAAACTGGATGTTCCAAGATCTCGAAGCTTGCTTTAGTCCATAAATAGACCGATTGAGCTTACATACAAGATGCTCTTTGCCCTTCGCAATAAATCCCTCTGGTTGCTTCATATGGATGTTTTATTCAAGACTTCCATTAAGGAAAGCCGTCTTGACATCCATTTACCAAATCTCATAATCCATATGAGCAGCAATAGATAAAAGAATCCGGATAGACTTAAGCATGGCTACCGGTGAAAAGGTTTCCTCATAATCGATTCTCTCTTTCTGAGTATACCCTTTTGCAACAAGCCTTGCTTTGAAAGTTTCCACCTTCCCGTCTGTCCCTCCTTTTCTTTTGTATATCCATTTACGCCCAATGGATTTTACACTATTTGGTGGTTCTACAAGCTCCCAGACCTGATTAGAATACATAAACTCTATCTTAGCGTTCATTGCACTTTGCCAAGATGCTGCATCTTTTTCTTAGAGTGCTTCATCATATGTGCAGGGATCAGGTTCATGTTCACCAAAGATCAAGTTTGAAGACTCTCCTAAAAACATGAATCTATCAGGTTGCCGAACAACCCTCCCACTACGACGTGACACTGCTTGTAATTGTGCACCATTTGTGACACGTGTTGCAGTTTCTTGTGGTATCTCATCTTGTACTGTTGGTACTCAATAGGCATGTCTTCTCTTATTTCCTCAAGAATAATTTTACTCATGGGCTTGTGGTTTATTACATAGTATTCTTCTAAAAATTAGGCATTGGTACTATCAATGACCTTCTGATCTTTAGGACTATAAAATAAACTACCTTTCGTTCCTCTAGGATAACCCACGAACAAGTGAACTTCTGTTCGTAATTCTAACTTATCAGTGTCTCCCTTCAGCACATATGCTGGACTACCCCAAATTCGAATATGCTTCTGACTAGGCCTACGCCCATTCCACAATTCTATGGGAGTAAAGGGTACTGACTTTAGAAGGTACTATGTCACTGTTGTTTCCAGAGCATATCCCCAAAATGAATTTGGTATTTCTGAATAACTCATCATTGATCTAACAATTTCCATAAGAGTCCTGTTCTTCCGTTCTGCCACACCATTATGTTGGGGTATACCAGGTACAGACAGTTGGGATTGAATTCCGGCCTTTGATAAGTAACTCCTAAACTCTCCTAAGAGTTACTCGCCACCACGATCAGACCGTAGTGTCTTGATACTTTTACCATGATGTTTCTCCGTATCAGCCTTGTGATCTTTGAACTTATTAAAGCACTCAGACTTGTGGTGCATCAAGTAAATGTACCCGTATCTTGAATAGTCGTATATAAAAGAGACAAAATATTTGAAACCACCTCTTGTCTGAATAGTCATAGGTCCACACAAATCAGAATGAACCAATTTCAACACATCTTTGTCTCTATACCCCCATCTTTGGCTCTATACCCCTTAACCTTAAAAGGTCTTCTTGGTTATTTTTCCTTCCAAGCAAGACTCGCAGGTTGAAAAGTTTTCCACCACCAATGAACCAAAAAGTCCATTGACTATTAACCTTTGAATCCTACTCAAGATAATATGACCTAGCCTTAGATGCCAAAAATATGTTTGGTTCATTTCCGAAGGTTACTTTCTCTTATTAGAATTAGAAGATATGTTATTTCAATTTGTTGCATCGTAGGAGTTATTGGATTTAGAGTATATAAACTGCCAACCAATGTACCAGAACAGATAATCTCCCTATTTTTTCTTGACAACCACTTTGTTATTCAAAGAAATAGAATATCTATCCTTAAACAATTTAGAAACTGAAATCAAATTCTTTCTAAAACTTGGTACATAAAGGTAATTTCTCAAAATCAATATTTTATTCCTATCAAAAGATAAATAAACATCTCTCACTGCAACAGCTGCCACTTTTGTAGCATTGCCCATGCTTACGGTGATTTCCCATTCATGTAGTCGTCGGGTTTCCTAGAACCCCTGCAATGAATTGTAGACATGATCAGTGGCTCTCGTATCTACACACCAAGTACCGGTAGATAACACCACTAAACATGTTTCAACAACTAATGAATAAGATACACCTTTATTGTGCTCAATTTTGTGAGGGCAGTCTACTTTTTAATTCCAATCAATATAATTGGGACTTGTAAGTGTATAACAGCTAGGGGATTGAAAGCTATTTGAAATCCTAAGAATCACAAAATATTTAGTTAAGACATTAAAATAATATTGATTCCTCAATATCATTTAAATTTACCAACACCTCAAAACACCGTGAATTTTATATGCTATGTTAGTGTGGACGTATACAAATTCAAACATTTGTAAGAGGAGATTTTATTAATTTTATTATCTTGTCAACGTATCTTTATGACAAATAAAATTAATAGTTGGTCTGTTTTCAATCAAATATTTGGTTAAAACTTTAGAATTTTTATATAATATTGATTCCTCAAGCAATATCATTTAAATTCACCAACAGCTTAAACACCGTGAATTTTGTATGCCACGATAGTGTGGATGTATACAAATTCAAATATTTGTAAGAGGAGGGTTTTACCCATTAATTATCTTGTCAACCTAACTTTATGACAAATAAAATTACCTCAAACACCGTGAATTTTGTATGCTACAATAGTGTGGACGTATACAAATTCAATTATTTGTAAGAGAAGGTTTTACCCATTAATTTTATTTTGTCATCCTAACTTTTTGACAAATAAAATTACCTCAAATACAATGAATTTTTTATGCCACGATAGTGTGGACGTATACAAATTCAATCATTTGTAAGAGGGGGGTTTTACCTAGCTTTATGATAAATTAATAGTTGGTTTTTCTTCGATCACACAAATAATAGCAGTGAATTCGATGGGGAGGATACTATTAAATGTGCCTAAGTGTATACCATTACTTGATACTAAGTCCACTAAATAGGATTGTGCCCTTTCAGATGGAGAAGATCACACACATCCTAAATAATTTCCTATAATCATCCATTAAGGAAGTTTGATCTAGTGATCCGTAAACAAACTCATCCAATGTGGAGGAAGGCACTCAGAGCCAATACGCATGTTTGAATGCATCACTTACAACCCAGTAATGGAGATCGTGGAATTTAATTAAATTCCTCTCCCACTTAGTTATTTAGAACGAGGAATTTTAACATGCACACAAGCACACAAGACACAAGCACCCACAACATAAAAGGCAATAAATAAGAAAAATAATTTTCCAACTATTATGGCCTCATCCAATATTGTCCTCCGTATTCCACCAACCTTAGCCGCTTCTAAAGGGTTTACGTCGTCGCGTCCATCATACTTCCTTTTCCACTACGCCTCCGATGCTCAATCAGCACCACACCTCGCAAGAATACGATCCGTGATAAAAATAAAATTTTACATTTATCGATCCTATATTCCACGAAGGAATGTACATGTAATCTAGATCAAACAGAATGTAAAATCCTAATAACTAATACAGCTCCTGCTGTATTTAATAATTACAATCATGCACACATATAAACTACCCTCGACATGTCCGAGGGTCCAATCACACACAATCACAATAGGCCATAATAGTTAGAGTCTCTAACCATAGAGTTAATCTATTTGCACATCCTACTATTATCCTGCCTAAACCTATGTATGAAAAGTGCATAATTAACTAAAAACCAAACACACAGAGGCAAAAGACTAGCTCTGATACCAATTGTTGGTTGCTACACCTGGATTCCGTTCTGTTTCTCCTGTACAAAAATTTGTACAAGCACAGAACTTAACCTAGCTATCCATGTGCTCTACTGAAGTTAAACTTGGATTACAAATGATACTTACATTATTAATCCAAGTTACTCTTCAGAAGTTAAACTTGGATTGGAAATGATACTTAACATTTTTACTCCAAGTTTAACCGATGTGATCTTCCTAAGTTAAACCATATTACAGAAGTTAATTAAACATCTATTTCAAATATTGGCTTCCAGGTTAAACATGGTGAGGTACTAGGCCTTCTTGGTTAAGGAATCATCCACCAATTCCTAGACAAAGCCTTTTAAAGAAATTGGATATTTAACTTCTTACAGTAACCCTAGGTTTAACTACAGAGACCACAATAGAAACACAAGATCGAAATGCAAAATCTAAATACAAAATCGATAGCACGAAATCGAAACATAAAATCGCTAGCATCTTGTGTTGGTGTTTCAGAATCCATGCAAAGAAAATTAACTAATTAATTTGAAGCGGAAACCATTAATTAGTTATACATTTTTTTGTAGCTAATGACCTCTTGATCTTCTATTATATTCCTCTCCTTCTCTATTTTTTTGTAGCTAATGACCTCTTAATCTTCTATTATATTCCTCTCCTTCTCTTGGACGTCGTGTGGGAGATGATCTATCAAGATAACTCCACCCGAACCACTTCTTTGCCTCCAAGAAAATCAAGCCACCAAGGAATGCCAAAATGGGAAATTTCCTTCTTCTTCTTCTTCCCCTCTAAACAATCGTCCACCAAGGAGCTCTTCTTTTCTTTTCAAGTTTCGGCCACCAAGATGAGATAGGTGTCGACCTTAGAAAGAAGAAAGGGAAGAGAAGAAGATGGTGTCGCCGGCCTAAGAGAAGAAACAAAGTCAGTAGAGGAAGGGAGAGGGTCGACCACAAGGAAGAGAAGAGAGGAGGCAAGGCTTAGGTTGTGTGTAACACGAGGCACCTTCTCCTTTTCTTTTATAATGCTTGGTCATGGCAAAAAAAGAAAATTTTTAAACATAATTAAAACTTCCTTATTTGTGCCCTCCCTTTGAAAAAGGAAATTTTAACAATTAAAATATTTTTTTTCTAAATTTCCTATTGTACATGACAATAAAGGAAAGTTTCAAAATTAATCTCTCTCTTTTAAAATATGTAGACAACTACAAAAATGGAAAGATTAATTAAAACTTCTCCTTTTAAATTATGGTTACAAAAAAGAAAAGTTTTATCAAAAGTTAAAATATCTCTTTTCAACATTATAGATATCTATAAATAAGGAAGGATTTTAACAAAATTAAAATCTATCTTTAATCTTATGTAGATAGCTATAAAAGGAAAGATTTTAAAATTTTAAAACTCTCTTTTAAAATCATGAGGATGGCTATAAAAGGAAATTTTAAAATTAAAATTTCTCTTTTAAATCCCTTCATGAATGACTACAAAATGAAAAACAAAATAAAATATCCGTTTAATCTTAGTGGTTTGGCCGGCCACCTCTTGGACTCCAAGTTGATGCTTGGTCGGTCCCCTTGCTCCAAACAAGGATGTGTCCGGCCCATTACTTGGGTAAGAAATGGATTTGGTGGATACAAGGATTTATAGAGAATAAAATAGAGACCGAGAGGAGGAATTGGTTTTGGTCTCCGATGAGCTTGAGCTTCCCGTGTTCGCCCCGAACACCCAACTCAAGTTCATTAATAATAACTCATACCACTAAAGAGTTATTATTGAACTACCACACCAATCCCATATTATATTATGGGCTCCTTCTTATTATGAGTGTGTTAATCTCCCTTGTTTAAGATATCGAATGTCCATTAATCAAATGAGTTACTGACACTCACTTAATTAACATATAGCTCTAAGAGTAGTACCACTCAACTTCATTGTCATGCCGGACTAGGTCCACCTGCAGGGTTTACATGACAATCCTTATAAGCTCCTCAAGGGGCATCATTAACCTAGATTACTAGGACACAGTTTCCTTTTATAATCAACAACACACCATATAAATAATATTTTTCCCAACTTATCGGGCCTATTGATCCAACTGAATAAATCTCACCCATTGATAAATTAAAGAAATAAATACTAAGTATATGTGCTTGTTATTATATTGAGATTAAGAGCACACACTTCCATAATAACAGAGGTCCTGTTCTTTTATATAGTCAGTATAAAAGAACAATCTCAAATGGTTTTGCTCAATACACTCATAGTGTACTAGTGTAATTTTATAGTCAAGATAAACTAATACCAAATTACACTACAACCATTCAAATGGTTTGTCTGAATCCATCTTGGTTGTGAGCTTCTATTTATAATTTATAAGGAACTGATAACATGATCTTCTGTGTGACACCATACACTATGTTATCTATAATATAAATTAAATGGACAACTACATTTAACATAAATACAGACATTTGACCAATGTGATTCTTATTTAAAATAAATATTCATACAAACAGCTAGGCTTTTAGTATACATCTAACAACTCCCACGTGTTTCTCAAAAGCACTATCCTTATTTACGCATTCTATTACACACCTAACTGAAAAAATATGACCGGCCTAGTAAAAACATGGACGGACAGAGTGATCTCTCTTAAGTATTGAGCATTGCTACCTTTAAATTACTTGACATGGAAAGTTAAACATAGATACAGAAATAAATAAAATAGTCAAACACAAGTTCGAAAATATGACAAAGGAGTTGGTTTTATTACATGAAAAATATTAAACCATGTGAGGCCATTGTTCATAAGGGCAATTCAAAAGATTAATTCAAAATAGGGAATAAACTAGGAGTGTTTGGCAGTCAAGGAAATGTGTGGGGGGATTCGAAGTTATGTAGCCTCTCTCTTGCAGTTGCTTTACTGCGCCATCAATTCCATGACTAAGAGCATTGATGATGGAATCGATGATTAGCACATTGAAATCCTTTGATTTTAGGAGGTCTTTCTTCCTTATTTCAAATCGATCATCTTCCCCTTCTTGATAACACATTGGCTTCGTTCGGGTGGTTGTCAACTCAACAGAGAGACCAGCGGATTCAGATTTACCGGTAATCATATCATCCCGTTCAACTTCTAAATTCACCTCAAGTGTCTTCAGCTTAGTTTTTTGGTCATTCAACTTTTGTTGTCGTCGCCCACCAATTGAGTCTGGGCTGCCAGCTCCGCAATAATTGTAACATTTGATTCTTCTAGTTGAGTGGAGAGGCACTGTACTTCTGTGATATTTTCATCCAACTCAGCCAATATATTTGTTCGACAAGCAGTCTCTGAGCGAAGCCTTGCTTCTGTAGTCTTTAGGGCAGCCTCAACTTCCTTGGCTCTCTTGGGTTGAGCCTTTAGGGAGGCCAGCTCCTTGGCTTTCTAATTGACTCAACCGGTCTAGTTGAGCCTGGCTCTCTTGGGTTGGGCGAGAAGAAGTGTCGAGCATGCCCATCTCGAAAAAGCGTTTCTTCAGGTCCTCATTTTCTTGGACCAAAGCTATAAATTTATATAGCATGCCAATCCCAAACGCCCATTGCTATAAGACGAGAATCATTAAGAAATACGTAGAATGAAAGATAGTTGAAGGCTTGAGAGTTTATCGTAGTCAGGTTAAAAAATTACTCATCGTTCATCCCAACCAATGTCAAGTAGCCTAGTCTGCTCATGGCAGTCTCCCAAGCTTCCATTATTAGGCTCATTAGTAGTATATGACCATTGGCTAGTGGAGTTTATGACGGGGAAGCTAAGGGTGGGGCAAACGAAAGATTGTAGATGGTGGAAAATTTGTAGAGCCTCTTGGGTTCTACACCAGAAGTGAAGGATGGGGCCTCTAATGGGAAGAGCGGTTGGTGATAGAGGGGCATCGACCATAGAACCGGTTAGTTGAGAACTAGCCTCTTGTATTGGACTACCAAGAGGGAGAGTGGAGACAGACGGGCTGGTGGATAGAGTTCGCTTGGAGGATTGCACCTGGGTCTCTTCCTAGACGAGCGTAAGGTGGACGAGGATATAAGAACTATAGGATCCCATGTGATTTAAATGTTTAAATTAGAAATTTAATTTGATGTAACGAATCATTCAAAAATATATATATATAGTGATATGATGCTTGCTTCTTCATGATGTACTTGAGATTGTTGTAACGGATTCGTGTGGTTGCGAGTTGCCTCCATTGTAGCTGTGTTTTCCATGATGGCTCCGGGTTTCTAGTGCAGATTGGTAGAATGAGATTTGAGTTTTGGTGTGTGCTTGCCTACTACTACAGAATTGGATTTCTACTGGACAGATTTGATTTGAGGGTGGAGTTTGAATTCGATGTTGAGCTCGTTTTCTCTTGATAATGAATTGCTGGCATAGAACTTGGGAATTTTGATTTGAATCTGGAGCTGCACTGGCTTTCTTAGTGTTGGATGAGTTTCTGATTGAATTGGCAATTTGCATCTTATTCTTTTGATATGTTTTAATGTATTGTAACATACCCAGATTTATTACTATGACCTCTTGTTGAAGTTTTCAATGTGTGCTAGCCTAATCTTGATGGCATGGTATTCTGTTTTGGATTTGAATTAGTGAATTCTTGTTGGGATTTCAGTGTGTTAACAATGTTGTGCTTATTTCTCCTTTTTGGTATCGATTTGGGACAAATTTGAAAGAGTTAGGATTTGAATTGTTTAAGGATTTTTTTTTTCACTACTTCCTTAGGATGCTTAAATTGTGCATTCACTTTTTGAAATTTTTGAAATTTCAAATAGATCACATTATGGATGTTTACGGAAGAACTATGCATGATTAGTTGTGTTTTAAGATAAGTGTAAATCATGTTTCGCTCTATGGATATCAAGATGAATATGGGCATGGTGGTGATAATACGGGATGGGTTCCCTCGACGAGCTCCAGGGAGGGCCCTCCAAACATAAATGTTAAAGAACTGTAGAATGGTTATAGATAGATAATTTAGGTTCACCTAAGAGGTACCTCTCAACAGTTCATGAATAAGAATCAAATGAATGGGCTCTGATAAAGGTTATGTAAGTACTCCATGATTGTTTTGATGTGATCAACAAAGTCAAGTTAGGTCCTATTATTATTTTGATGTCTTGTGTCTAAGTGTGCAGGAACTTAGGAGCACAGGAAGTTGAGTGAAAGACGCAACTAGCGAGAAGAACAGCACGGGAGAGAACTAACAGATTCGGTGCATTTGAGGGATGAGACACTGTAGAAGAGTACGCTGGCATACGAGAAAGAGGCGCACGACGTTTCCGAGGGACGAGAAGTTGGAGCGGAAGACTGCTCGAAGGCCGGAAAATGGGTTCAGGTGAGCCCTATTTCGGATGGCCAAAATCACCCAAGAAAGTGGAACCGGAGAGAAAGACCCGAACCAATGCAAGCGGAATCGGAGTGAAAGACTGGGATCAAAAGTCAACAAAATGTTGACATTTTGGTCCAAGTGCCTGGACCTAGTCCGGGGTGCCCGGACCTGGTCTAGGCACCCGGACTTGGTCTAGCCGCTTGGACTCCGGGCGTCCGGAACCCCTCCAGGCGCGCGGACCTGAAATCTCAGCCAAACACAACATGGCGAGTTTTGTTACGATTCGGATAAAATTTTATCCCCCTCCAGGTGTCCTGACCAGGGCTATAAATATAGCCCTGACCCTAGTAAGTCAAAACAACACTAGTAAACGATTCTTCTTTAGTTTTATTCTATAACTAAGTACTTCAATTGTTGTAAGAGACTTCTTTGCCTGAAGGAGATTGTTTAGTGAGCTTCAACATCCTTGGATTAACAATCCCTTGATTGCAAACCAAGTGACCCTTTTGTGTCTCTTCTTTTTAATCAGTCTCTTATTTCTTGTATGCAAGTGTCTATTTTAATCGAGCTATAAGATTGAGAAATGGGATTTGTTTGTTTTTATTGTGAAGGCTATTCACCCCCTCTAGCCGGTCGCCAAGGAACCAACAAGTGGTATCAAAGACCAATATCTTCAGGAGGAATAACTCCGAACTAAGCACAAGAGATGGTCGGACTGAGCATCTACCCACCAAAGTTCGAGGGAGAATTCAGGAGCTAGAAAAAAAAGATGGAGGTATTCTTTAAGATAGATTTTGGTTTACTATTAATCATGAAATTTTATTTTGTAGCACCAGAGGGCAAAGAAGAATAACAATGGACGAAGAAAGAGCAAGCCAACTTCGTGGCAAACGGTAAAGCAGAGTTTCATCTGCTTAGCATTTTACCACCTCAAGAAGTAAACCGAATCAGAGCCTACGAGGCAACCAAAAAGCTCTGGGAGAAATTCCTGGAACTACATGAAGGGACCTCGGAGGTAAAAACTCATGAGATGGGATCTGCTCCAGAACCATATCAACAACCTCCAATTAGAAGAAGGTGAAACCATTGCACACTTTCACTCTAGAATAAAGGAATTCATCACTGAATTCACGAATCTCGGAGAAAAGGTAACCAACCGAGATTCACTAAGGTACGCGCTTAACGCATTCCCTAGGACTACTGGATGAGCATCATTAGTAGATTCTTATTATATCTCTAAGGATTTAGAAGTAAGTACTTTAGAAGAATTGTTTTTAACTTTTAAAGTTCATGAAACGAGATGTGCAAATCTGAAAAAGGAGCCCAAGCACAACATTGCCTTAAAGGCAAAAATGGATGAACCAGATTCTGAAACTTCTCTCGATGATGACGAAACAACATTCATGATAAGGAGATTTAAAAAGTTATTTAAAACTAATAAATTTAATCAAGTGTATGATACAAGAAGAAGAAAGATAAGATGTTATCATTGCAATAAAGAAGGACATGTGAAAGATAACTGTCTCAAATTGAAGAGCAAGGACAAGAACAAGCACAAAAGAAAGGACAAAAGACCAGTTCAGACAAAGCATCAAAATCTAAAGGTGACGTGGGACGAAACGTCGTCTGAATTGAAAATCTAAGTCATCACCGAACTTGCGCTAGTGGCAAGTCACCAAGAAGATGAAGATGAAGCAAGTTCATCCTTAATGAGCATTAAGAGCATCGATGAAGGGAGGCATCATCAGAGGAAAGTAGCACTACAAGGGGAGCATCAGAAATTGACAAGGTAAGTCCGTAGATTGGAAAAGAAACCTGGATATTGTCCTAACTGCTGAAAGCTATAAGTTTGTACTGACAGCGGTCTGCCCTGATGCACCTAAAGTGATTCTAGTGTAGAGGAGATTGAGTATCATAAGAAATGGGTAAAGGCAGATGAGATGGCGCGGTGTTACATTTTTCCTTCGATGTCAAATGTATTGCAACATCAGCATCAGAACTTACCAACGGCTGATGATATAATGAACAATCTCAAAGAACTCTTCAGACACCAGAGTAGGACTACTAGGCAAGAGACAATGAGAAAGTTAATGATAGCCACCATGTCGGAGGGGGCACCCATAAGGGATCATATCCTCAAAATGATGGTTTATCTGAACGAAATACAGATCCTTGGAGGAGAAATCGATGGGAAAACACAGGTCGATATTATTCTCCAAACGCTGCCCAGAAGTTTTGAGCAGTTTTGCCTAAACTATAACATGAACAAAAGGAGTATACGTTGGTGGAACTTCTGACAAAACTACAAGTAGCAGAAGGTATATTCCGTCACAGTTCTCAGATTCACTTTGCTGAAAATGATTCTACTTCTAAGTCGAAAGGCAAGAAGAAGAAACAGGCTGTCTCAGCAAAGAAGGTGAATAAACCTCTAGGTTCTTATTCCCAAGAATGTTCATGACCTAGGTTTTTATACCTTATCTGATCTGTGTTCCTAGACCTTTGATTTGATTCTTTGTCCTATGGTGCACATTATGTAGAGATGGATAGGTTTAGGATATTGCCATGCTTAGTGTCATGCATCATCTCGCATGATTGCATGCTGCGCGATAGTCGGCTCCATTATTGTTGAGCACATCGCCAGTTGCATGGATTTACACACACAACCACTCATGGGTTAGTGGTATATCAGGCAGGGTGTGTGGCAGTTTTGCTCTGTCAGTGCTCCGCTGGTCCACTCATGGGTAGCGTGATGCAGCGTGGTAGCACGTCATGGATCCCTCCTCTAGATTGTCTCAGGGAGATGAGAGCATTGCGCTCCCCCACTTATGATTTAGGATAGGACGATAGGTGTACTTTGACAACATCCCGTCCACTCGGTCACTCTTCAAGTGCAGTGACGGCAGAGTGCACGGTTGTCACAGCCCTACCCACTTGGTCTCACCATCGTGTGTGAGACGGCTAACTGGAGAGTAGGGGTGACCAAGACATGTCACTGGCATCATACGCATTGATGCATTTATTGCTTGTGTTTGCTTCACTTGTATGCTACATATTGGATGGATGCATTTGTTTGACATGCATATAGGATTCCTATACTTCTCGGTTGATTATTCATACACCAAGTCCTGGTTAGTACAGTTTTCTCCTATTTATTTCAGTTGCATTTATCATTATTATATCAGGAGACTGTACGCATGATTAGTGCTAATTGTAATTTTCTTTATTATGCATATCAGTAGTTACCCGCTGAGGAGTTGACTCACCCCGTGGATATTTACTATTTTCAGGTTGAGGCTGTCCGGAGGAGTTCCAGTCGCTAGTCCCCTGCAAATCGCGAGGATGTGCTTTATCTTTTAGTTTTCCTATTGTACTTTTTAGACTTGTTATAGTTTTGACACTTGGATATTGTGTTATCTTTATTGTTGATGAGTTTTTATTTGGATGTGTTTCTTTTTTGCTACATGCCTGCCTGGATGGAAGAAGAGGTGAGTTCGTTGTGATTTGTGTTTTATGGGTATAGTGGATTAGGATATCGGTTTTGGGCTTTATGGGTGTAATTGAGTAGGATTTTTGACTTGGTTTTTGTTATCGTTGCATTTGTTTAGTTTTACTATTAAACTGCGTGATTATTGCTTGTTTTTATATATATTATTCCGGCCGTGTTGGCCGAGGTATTTGGATGGATGTAGAAAGTTTCAGATTGTCACCCGTACAGGGGAGATGTTGCCGAAGTTTGTTCTGGCAGGGACTCTCCTGTGGCATGACAAAAAGTCTCAAGGACAATTAAAAAAATATTAGAGTTTAAGCTTTGAAAATTTTTTTTAACATATTTAAGTCAAAAGAAAAAAAATTCATATAAAGTTGAAATTATTATTAAAAAATTTTCTAAAAATTTAACATTCAAAAAATTTTAACATTTAAAATTTTTCTCACATTTAAGTGATAAAGTTCTCGAAAAAATTAACTTTTAAATAATTTCTAATAGAATTTTTGACAAACAATTGAAAGCATTTTTATAACAACTAATTACTTAACGGTTAGTCAATTAAATACTTATTTTAATAATTGGCTTCCAAGCTGTAACGTGACACTAGGCCTTCTTGGATATTGAAGCGACAATCACTTTCTAGAAAAAACCTTTTAAAAAAATTAAATATTTAACTTTCTATATAAATGTCAAAAAATAATTCATCTAAATATGATTTTGCAACTCAAACTAGGTTCCTTCCTACAAGATTAATCAAAAATTTCTTAGGAATGTATTTCTGTGATATTTTTCTAATTTGGCTCTTATGGTATTTAAAATATCAATTTAATTCATTGTATTTTCTAACATGTTGAATATGTGAGCATGTATGATTTTCAAATTTTCTATTTCCTTTTTTAATTTTTAATTTCAAATTTTCAATTTTTTACTTTATCGAAATCTTCTAATCGACAAGACCCAGTTAAGTTTGATTTTAATTCTTTATTTTCTTTTTCTAATTTATAAAAATTCTTCAATAATATTTTTATAAACTAAAATAACTTATCAGGAAGAAGAGACCGTAGCTAACTTACCATGTCGATCCCATAATCTAAAGCTTCCCTTGAAGTGATGTTTTCTTCCGATGTCGCTTGCCCTTCATCGATGCTCTCAATAATCATTTTAGACAAGCTTTCTTTGTCCTCGTCTTCTTGGTGACTTTCCACTAGCGAAAGTCCAGCGAGGGCTTCTATCTCCGATTCGATTGATGTTTCATCCCACTACGCTTTGAGATTTCTATGCTTGTTGGTTTGAGGTGGCTTCTTTATTGTAGTGGTAGTATCTTATTTTTATTTTTCTTCTAGTACCTTGCACTTGATTAAATTTCTTAGTTTTAAATAACTTTGTAAATTTTTTACCATCAGTGTCATTTTGTTGTCATCGAGAGAAGATTCAGAATCTCATTCGTCCGTTTTTGCCTTTAAAGTAATGTTGTACTTTGGCTCCTTCTTCAGATATGCACATCTTGTTTCATGAACTTCAAATATTGAAAATAATTCTTCTAAAGTACTTGATTCTAGATCCTTAGATATATAATAAGCATCTACTAATAATGCACATTCAGTAGTCTTAGGAAATACATTAAGTGTGTACCTTAGCAAATCTGGGTTGTTTACCTTTTCTCAGAGATTTGTGAGTCCGATGATGAGTTCTTTTATTCTTGAGTGAAGGTGTGCAGCAGTTTCACCTTCTTCGAACTTGGTGTTGTCGATTTGGTTCCTGAGCAAATCTCGTCTTGTGAGTTTCACCTCTGAGGTCCCTTCGTATAGTTCCAGGAATTTCTCCCAGAGCTCCTTTGCTGACTCGTAGGCTCCGATCTGGTTGACTTCTTGTGGCGGTAAGACGCTTAGCAGATGGAACTTTGCTTTGTCATTTGCCACGAAGTCGGTCTGCTCCTTCTTCATCCATTAGTATTCTGTTGGTGCAGGGAGCACTAGACAATCGAACCTAAGTTTGGATTGTGGAAAAGAGTTCAAAGTTAAGGTTATTTGTGGTCTAACAAGTGTGAATGAGCTTGAAGGAAAGTCCTAAGTGTTCTTAGGTAAAAGTCCTAGTAGATGCTAGGCAGATGGAAAAACCTAGGGGGAGGTAACCCTAGGTCTTGGGGGAGGTAACCCTAGCTGGTGGAATGTCTTAAGTAACACCCCAAATTTCCTCAATTAGAGTCCTAAAAGTAATTTTAAAATATTTAAAAATGCTATAGAAATATTCTAGGGATTTTTAGAAATTTTTAGAGTATTTTTATGTAATTTTTGGAGGTCGTTTGGTATTTTTACTAAACGAAGGAAGTTTTTACAAAAAAATGTTCAAGTCGAGATTCGAACCGTGCACCTCGGACCTGAACCGAGCCTTAACCGAATCCAGCCAGCCAACTATTCCAGCGAGTGTTGCTGAACAAAAAGGGAGAGAAATAGTCTTAAGCCGTAACCGAATTACCCTAGTTATAAAAGAAAGGACTTAAGTGAAATTTCGGGAATTAACCTCTCCTTCTCCTCTCTCGTGGCGTCGACTTCCTCTCGGGCAAAACTGCAGTCGAAGCAAGGACTTCGTCTCCGGCGCCGGCCAAGGGGCATTTTCGCGAGATCTTCACACCGTCGAGATCCTCTCGTCAAGGAGGAGCTGTAGGCACGAGGAAGAGGCCGAGATCTTCACTCCTCCGGGAACCCTAGAAGCCCCCTTTCATTCGGTTGTAGGTTTAAGAAGAGGTAAGTAACTTCCTCACCTGCAGTAAGAGTGGTTTTCGAATCTCCATTTCATTCTTTGCTTTCGGTAAAGTATGTGGCCTTTGAAGTTGTTGTCGTGAGCCTCAAAAGAGGATAAAAAAAGGGAAGTTGTATAGATTAGACATTTAATTTAAATCCCACCATCTTTAGGAATCGTACATCAGATTTGGTCAATTTTCGGATTGGTTTATGTTTGGGCCTTTCGGTTTTGAAGTTGTGCTAACAATGGGCATGAAGTGAGCTGAGGTATAGAGCACGAACAGGACAGAAGACCACAGTATTACCTTAAGCATTGTAGTTAGATTCCTCCTGTTAAAGAATGTTGTTCGGAATTTAGTGTTGTAGTATAGTTGTTTTTTTGGCTTTCCCTTGTCATTGCTGCCGTAGCTAGCTTAAGGGAATTCAGATGTGGATCCAAATCCTTTTGTTCATGAATTCTTGTGGGCATGATTAGTAAATTAGAAGGGTTACAGATTTCGGATCCCTGTTGTTGGGCAAGGAACAAGGAAGAGTTTAGTTTCCTTTAAAGCATGTAGTTTGATTTTGTAGAATGGTATATTATGTTACAATACATGAAGATCAGCCATGTTTTCCTAGGTTTTCAGTAGCAAATCTTTGTTTGGTTGTTTGCTTGTTTAGCTTATGGTTCTTTGATTCGGATTTTATGGGGTTCAGATTTAATTATTGTCTTAGAGTTGATCAGGTTGAGGTTATTCTATGGTTTCAATTCAGCAAGTTTGATTCCTTGAGTTTCAATTCAGCAAGTTTGATTCCTTAGGTTCAATTCAGCAAGCTTGACTTCCTATGCTTCAATTCAGCAAGTTGAATTTCCATGAGTTCCGAACAGGAGTAGCTTTTGTTCCTTTTAGCATGCAATTTGTGGTTTTCCTCATTAATTCCTTGAACATGATTAAGTTTCAGATTTTGTTTTCGTGCACGTTTATGCTAGTATAAATGCATTCGGGTTTGCTGTGCATTATGTTTTTATGTATGCAAATTTGGATTGGCATGTCATGAGTTTTATGCCTTAGTTTGGGTGCATGTGTTATAAACAGATAGTTTAGTTTTAGTTCTTAAAGTATGCAATTTTACGTTTTACAGTTTTAGTTTTGTTTAGCATTACAGTTCTAGATTAAAACATGCAATTTAATATAGTGCATTTTTATAAGTATTGTATGCAAGATTTTTAAAAGTATTGTTTGAAGATTTTGATAAGTGTTGCATGCAGAATTCCAATCTTAGAATAGATTTTTATTAAGCTTAATATGTAGAATTTTATTAGCATAGTAGGTAGATTTTTGGTTTAAGCATTTTAAAGTTAGAATTTGCTTAAACATTTCAGTTTCTTTTTAAAGAAGCATTCTTTTAGAAGTATTAACAAGTATAAGAAAGATAAAGAAAAGCAAGAAAAAGGCCAAGGCCTTAAGTAGATCCCAAAGTCAAGACTTTAGGGATTTTTGGCACACAAGGTGCTTGTTAAAATGCCGAGGCATTATATATTAGAAGTATTAAAAGATAACAAGTATTTTACTTTTATTAGTGGCACTGTGCTGGACTCTCAGTTGTCCTTGGGTTAGGCTCTCATAGTCATCCCTAGGTTTAGATAACCTAGTAGTAATGGCACGACCGACGGTCGACGGTCGACGACCCGAGGGTCGCCAAATAGGCCGCCAAATGGGTCAGGTCGTTACATACTAGATTCGGGACTAGCTACCTTAGGTCTAGTTAGGGATGCGCGCATAGCAAGTACAGTTGTCGGACCCAAGAAGAAAGTTGATTATTATTTTGAAGTATTATAAGTATAAGTTTTTGAACAAGTAAAGTAAGTTTTACATAAGTATAAAAGTATTAAAGAAGAAGTTTTTAAACAAGTGAATAAAAGAATAAGTTTAGAACAAATGAAATAAGTTTCATTTTGTTTTAAAAGCAGCAAGTTGAGTTTGTTGGAACCCCAAGGTTGTTTTGGTGTGATCAACAAGTTAAGTTAGGTCCTGTGTATTTAACCTTGTGTCTAAGTGTGCAGGAGCTTAGGAACACAGGTACTCGAGTGGAAGACGCAGCTAGCGAGAAGGACGGCACACTGTGCGTCCGAGGGACGAGGCGCTGCGGAAGAGTACACCGGCGGACGAGAAGGAAGCGCGCGGTGGTTCCGAGGGACGAAAGCCGGAGCGGAAGATTGCTCGGGGAGCAAGAGACGCAGCTAGCGAGAAGGTCGGCACCAGGGACGAAGATCATGGATGAGTCTGGCGGACGAGAAGGAAACACGCGGCAATTCCGAGGACGAGAAGCCGGAAGCACGCTCGAAGACCGGAAGTTGGGTTCGGTGAGCCCTTTTCAGGGGCGAGATCACCCAAGCGAGCGGATCGGGAGGAACCGAAGCGGGACTGAACCAGAGAAGCGGTCCCGGATGAAAAAGTCAACTGTGTTGACTTTCGGGGTCCGGGGCCCCCGGACCCATCTGGGGCGCCCGGAACCCTTCCGGGCGCCCGGAACAGTAATGTTGACCAGATCGAGAATTATCTCGATCTGAACGTTGGGGGATAAAATTTATCCCCCCAGGGCGCCCGGAACCTTTCCAGGCGCCCCGACCATAAATACAGCCTTGGTCCAGAAGCTTTACATCAGTTCAGAAATTGTAACAACACTTGTGTGCTTCCATTGCTTTGATTAGCTTCTTTCTTTTTGTGCCTACACTGCTGTAAACGAGGCTTCTCCGCCTGAAGGAGTTTTTAGTGCAACAATCTTTCTTGGATTAACAACCTCCCCGGTTGTAACCAAGTCAAAACCGGTGCCTCGTTTTTATGCTTTACTTTCTGATTAATCCATTTTTTTTCAAGTGTTAGCTTAATTGTCCGAGAAAGGGTTGTAATTTTACTCAGGGCTATTCAACCCCCCCTTCTAGCCGACCGCATCGGTCTTACAGAGTTTTCTTTTATGCTAACATGTTATTTAGATTAGCTTACTGTTCTTTGCTATTAGAAGAGCATGAGTAGCTTTACATGTTGAGCATTTCAGTATGTTTGTTTCTTTTACTAGTAGATGAGCATGAGTAGCTTTCCTTTTGAGCATTCAGTTTTAGTTATCAGTATATTCACATGCATATCGAGATTTTGTGAGTTAGATAGCGCTTACTAAGCATTCGCTTATAGTTTGCATTTCCTCTAACTGCAGATAAAAGAAAGGAAAAGATTTAGCAAAGGAAGGTGACAAGATGGAGCGGATGGTGTGTGATGCCAGGACTATGGAAGTCTTGGGACTTAGTTTAAGAATTTGTTAGATTAATTCTGTATATAGGTTGATAAGAAAGTGTTGGAGTAAGAAGCTGTATTTTATTTTGTTTCCGCTATTCATTACTTGCATGATTTGATTAAACTGCGTAGTGATGTTATTTCTTTTGTGTGTTTGATATATGTTCCAGCCACCTGTGGCTGATGTATATTATGTTTGTATCTCAGTTTAAGGTCACCGGTACAGGGGAGACTCTGTCAAAATTTTTCGGTAGAGACTCCTCGTGGTTTCGATCATACCGGTTAAGTAGAGTTAGTAGTTAAGTAACAGTCATCCTTAGAGTGTAGTGGTAGTAAGAAGGGTGGTCATTACATCCTAGCTGCGATTAGGCAACGTGAAGTCTTGGCCGGTCAAACACTTTGGGCGAAATCCTAGAGTCGGGGACTCTAGGTGAAAATCCTGGTGGTAGCGGACTAGGTGGAAGTCTGGACAGGTCATGGAGCGGACGTTTAGTATGAAGACCTGAAGTCTCAGACGTTGAACAAAAGTCCAGACGTTCATGGAAGACCGATCTGGAAAAAGGTAAACTCTCCTAAGAGGAGTAGGTGAGGACATGTTTCTCGAAGAAGGAATAGTACGTGTCGGTTCGACCTAAAGTTTCACCGAAACTCAAAGTTAGAATCGGACAGTCAAAGGTTGTCAAATTCATATGTTATATATATTGTTTATTGCTTGGACTAACTTTGTTTTGTAGAAAATCAATTGGCTGGAAAACTTGGTCCAGGCAATTGGACCAACCTCGCCCAATGTGGGCAATGGACTCCCAGGTGGTCCGAGCGCTCGGACCTGGTCTAAGCGCTCAAACTCAAAAAAATCATCCATAAGCCTACATGGAGTGCGTCAATTGGACGGGAGACATGGTCTAGAGGCTCAGAGGGGTTTCAGGTGCCCGAAACAACCTATATTAGCAGCATTTGACCAAGAGCTTGACAATGACATTCAGAACGACTTCTGCACTTGCGGTCTACTCCAATAAAGCCTCTACGACATCCAAAAGTTCTAACGACGACTCTGCTAAAGTTTTCATCCTACCAAGTCGTCAGTATTTTTAATTTTCTAATTACTTGTAATTATTTCAAATTGTACTTGTAATCTTTACGATTGATTAGTGATTACCCATTGAAAGCACTCTCACGTGCGGGCCTTGGAGTAGGAGTCACTACAGACTTCGAACCAAGCAAATCTTGGTCGTGTTAGCATTGTTTGTTTTTCGTTTCTATCTTTATTCCACTATCTTTTACTTAACTGTTTTAAACGAACGTGAAAGTCACAAGCGCTATTCACCCCCCTTCTAGCGAAACGATCCTACAATTGGTATCAGAGTGGGGTTGCTTCAAATTAGTGAAACCACCATTCAAGCAATTTTTTTCATGGTATTAGTCTTTTAAATTTTTCAGAATCTATTGGAATTGGTACAGTTGCCTTTTCCCGATCAATTTTATCACAATCGAGTTTTCTTCCTTTTCGAAGCTGGTGTAGCACCACTTGAATTCGTTTATTCACTTAAAAAAATCATCCATAAGCCTACATGGAGTACGTCGATTGGCCGAGACACGTGGTCCAGACGCTTGGAGGGGTTTCAGGTGCCTGAAACAAGCAGCATTTGACCAAGAGCTTGACAATGACATTCAGAACGACTTCTGCACTTGCGGCATGCTCTAATAAAGCCTCTACGACGTCCAAAAGTTCTAACGATGACTCTGCTAAAGTTTTCATCCTACCAAGTCATCAGTATTTTTAGTTTTCTAATTATTTGTAATTATTTCAAATTGTACTTATAATCTTTACGATTGATTAGTGATTGTCCATTGAAATCATTCTTACATGCGGGCCTTGGAGTAGGAGTCGCCACAGGCTCCGAACTAAGTAAATCTTGGTCGTGTTAGCATTGTTTGTTTTTCATTTCTATCTTTATTCCACTATCTTTTACTAGATTGTTTTAAATGAACGTGAAAGTCATGAGTGCTATTCATCCCCCTTCTAGCGCAATGATCCTACAATTGGTATCAGAGCGGGGTTACTTCGAATTAGTGAAACCATCATTCAAGCAATTTTTTTCATGGTATTAGTCTTTTAAATTTTTCAGAGTCTATCGGAATTGGTACAGTTGCCTTTTCCCGATCAGTTTTATCGCAATCGAGTTTTCTTCCTTTTCAACGCTAGTGTAGCACCACTTGAATTCGTTTATTTAAATTCTTTATCCCGTACTACTAAGCCAAGACCTAGTCTCGGGACAAGTTCTGTTTTTGTTTGTTGTGAAAGAGCTCTTTTTCAAATGGCCCGCCAAGAAGGTTATAGCACTGCATGCCCTCCCCTCTTCTCTGGCGAAGACTTCGGCTACTAGAAGAGTCGAATGGAGTACCACCTCAAGACACAAGTTGAGATGTGGATAATCATCTAGACAGGATTCGCATATCCCACTGAAGATGGAGTCCTCGTCCCATTTGACAAATGGGATGCACCAACTAGAAAGAAGATCGAGGCTGACGTCAAAGCTACTCAGACTCTACAATGCATTCTGACAAAAGAAGAGTTGAACCGAGTCCGCCTGTTCTCAAGTGCAAAGGAGCTGTGGGAAAAGTTTATCGAGTTGTATGAAGGAACTACCGACATGAAGGTAAGCAAACGTGATTTGATATTAAATAAACTTTATAATATAAAAATGCAGGAAGGTGAATTGGCAAGCCAACTTCACACGCAGATTCAAGACCTGCTCAACAACCTCCATGCAATCAGTCAGAAGGTGGAAAACCGTGATATCATCAGGTATACACTCAATGCATTTCCGAGGAACACTTTGTGGGCATCCATGGTAGATTCTTACAAATTATCCAAGGACCTTTCCTTAATAAAATTAGATGAATTATTTTCCAAATTCAAGCTTCACGAACAAACTAATACTACACGAGTCGAGAAAGGTATTGCTTTGATTGCAGGAACAAGCAGAACCCGAGAACGTAAAACCAAGCGCCGGACCAAACTTGAGTTCGAAGATGAACTAGACTCAGAAGATGATGAGACAGTGGAAAACTCTACAAGTGGAAGAAAGGATTCACCAAAAAAGACATCAAGAAGGTGATTCAGTCAAAGATAGTGCAACCGAGTCCAAAAGTCAAGTACGAAGTAACTTGCTATGGCTACAACAAAAAGGGATACATTAGAGCCAACTGTTCCGAACCAAAAGGAATCGAAGAAGCAACAGAAGAAGAAAGCACTGCAGGTGATGTAGGATAAATCCTCTTTAGAAGATTCTGACGAAGATCTTGAGCAGACGAGCTTCCTCACACTTACGACCCGAGAATAAGTCGATGAGTCTGAAACCAAGAGCGAGTCAGAAACAAAGTCTGAGAGAAGTCATGGATCCGTATCTGTTTCCGAAGGGCCTAACCACACTGTAAGTTCTTCTCAAATGGATAAACTACATAACTTAGTGAATTATCTCATGTGCAAGTTAGTTAAATCCAACGTCCGGCCAAGTCACTTCAAAAGGAGCTAACAACCCTTAAGGAAGTAACTAACCCAAGATCTTTGACTGAACCTGTTCAAATTGGAACGTCAACTCAAGTCCAAAAACTTGAGGAAGAAAATTCCAGACTAAAAAGTTAAGTCAAGGAACTAAAAGAAACATTGGAATAGTTCACCTTGGATTTCAAGAATCTTGATATGATTCTTAGAAAGCAAAGAGCCGTATACAATCGATCCGGACTTGGATACAAGGCTAAACATAAATTTAAATCATATTTATCTCTTATTAATCGTACCAATAGAAGAATAGTCTAAGCATGGGTCTCCAAGTCTAACTTGATCAATCATGTTGGACTTAGTCAATATTGGATCTCCAAGGATCAAATCCACTACCTTGTTAACCCTATCGAGACTATAATCCAGAGGGAGCCAATAGAAAGATCATTTTTATCATTAGGTAAACTCGTTTGATGTTTGCTTTACTGCTTTTATTATACATGCTTAGATTAAGCTAGATAAGGACTTAGGTTTGATTCACACTTGACTAGTTTGACCTAGGATTATCAGAAAGGAAATTAAAAATTCAATTTCTTTAAAAGTTTTTGTCTAGAAGTGGTTGATGATCTAATATCCAAGAAGACCTAGTGCCTCGTCATAGTCTGGAAGATAATTATTGAAATAAATATTTAATTAACTAACTGTTAAATCTTAGTGTAACTTAAATGTAAATCAATCCTTAGATATTAATCTAAATTAAAGATAAAATTAATCATCTCATAAAAACCTATAAGGTTCCCTGATTGACAATCTAGAAAAGAGTGAGATGGACTTACATAAAAAATTAGTTAAACTAAATTTAATAAATTAACTTAATCAATTGAGCTTAATCACTTAATTAATTAACCTAATTGATTAATCAATAAAGTTAAATTCAAACTTAATTACTTAATCAATTAACCTAATCACTAAAAATTAATTTAAACTTAATTAATTCAAACTTAATCAATTAACTCAATCAATTAAACTTAATCCATTAACTTAATCAATTAAACTTAACCAATTAATTAATTCAAACTTAATCACTTAATTAACCTAAACTAAACTTAATCAATTAACTCAAACTGAAATCAATCTATTAATCAAACTTAAAATTAATTTAAATTAAACTTAAATTGAACTTAAGTGAATTCAATCAACCATCTCACTATCACCCATAGGTATAACATGATTGACAATCTAAACTGGGTGAGATGGAGAATAAGGGGTAAAACTCAATCAATATATCTTACAATCCTTTTAAATTGGATCCAAATCAATTACTTTATGTATAGGAACATAACGATTTGGACCAATGGATGTTGGATAGTGGATGCTCCATACACATGACTAGAGACTGATTGAAGTTCACCAAGCTAAAATTTAAAAATCTAGGATCAGTTGCATTCGACAATGACAAAACACTTGAGGTAATCGAAATAGATAATATCAAACTGAGTTCTAATTTTTTTATTCAAAAAGTTCTATTAGTTGATAAATTGAATTTTAACTTAACATAAGTCAACTGTGTGACTCTAGGTATTTAGTAACATTTTCAAACTCTAAATATTTAATTAAAAAGTTGAAAATCTTGAAATTACACTTAAGAGAATTAGAAAAAAGAATATCTACATAATTAACCTACCAACCTCCTCACTCAAGTGTCTTTTGACACAACAAGAGGAGATTAAATTGTGGCACAAAAGATTAGGTCACACTCATATTAGACTCATTTCAA
Organism: Zingiber officinale; assembly: GCF_018446385.1. Taxonomy (NCBI): domain Eukaryota; kingdom Viridiplantae; phylum Streptophyta; class Magnoliopsida; order Zingiberales; family Zingiberaceae; genus Zingiber; species Zingiber officinale. Next base: position 24,533,901 of record NC_055997.1, on the reverse strand, counting down.
AAATGAGTCAAAATGACTTAGTTAGAGGCCTACCCAAATTAAAAAATTTAGAAAATACAATCTATAATGCTTGTCAATATGGTAAATAAACTAAGTCAACCCACAAGTTAACTAACTTGAATCGAACTAACTCGATACTTGAGCTCCTACACTTAGACCTATTTGATTCACATGGAGCCAAGTCATTAATTAGAAACTAATACTGCTTAGTCATAATTGATAATTACTTAAGATTTACTTGGGTAAAATTTCTAAAAACTAAAGATGAAACTCTCGAAATCTTTATAACTTTTTGCAAGTTAACAGAAAATGAAAAAGATACCAAAATCAAAAGAATTAGAAGTGACCATGGAGGGGAATATGACAATCATAGGTTTAACGAATTTTGTAAATAAATGGCTACAATCATGAATTTTCATGTCCTAGAACCCCCCCCCTCCCTCCAAACAAAATCGTCTAGTAGAATGAAAAAATAGAACATTACAAGAGCCCGCTAGAACCATGTTAAATGAATATAACATAAATAATCAATTCTGGATCGAAGTAATAAATACAACATGTTACATTCAAAATAGAATATTAATCAATAAATTTCAAAAAAAAATCCGTATGAAATATATTATAATAAAATCCATAACTTTAATTATTAAAATGTGTTTGGATGTAAAGTCCACATACTAAACACTAAGGACTATTTATGAAAATTTACATCAAAATTAACAACAGGAATCTTTTTAGGGTATTCCACAACTAGTAGGGCTTATAGAATCTATAACAAAAACACCCTAAAAGTTGAAGAAACAACCAATGTGATTTTTGATGAAGAAAATAATTTACCTAATTCAATAAATGAAAATATTAATCAAAATACAAGAAACATAGAAGATGATGAAGATGTTCAAATTAAACATAAACCTAGAGAATCACAAGAACTAATTGTTGACCCTAACATATAACCTTCTAGAATAAGTTCTTATCACTTGTTTGACCAAATTTTGGGTGATCCAACCCTAGGAGTTCGAACTCGATCATCATATAGAAACCTAAGTCAAATAGCTCTAATTTCCAAAATTAAATCCAATATTATAAAAGAAGTCCTACCTAACCCAGACTAGATAATTGCAATGCAAGAGGAACTAGTCCAATTTGAAAGAAACCAGGTCTGGGAATTTGTACCTAAACACATAAATAAATTCATAGTTGACATAAAGTGGGTATTTATAAATAAACTAGATGATAAGGGTAAAATAGTAAGAAACAATGCTACATTGGTAAAAAAGGGGTTCAGCGAAATAGAAGGATTAGATTATGATGAAACCTATGCACATGTGGCTAGACTTGAATCCATTAGGATGCTGCTAGCATATGCAGCATATAAAAGATTCAAGTTATACCAAATGTTGATGCGGGAAGCATCAGACGATCGAACCTTAGTTTTGATAATGGCAAAGGATTCAAAGTTAAGTTAGTGTGTGATCTAACATGTTTGAATGAGTGTTTCAGGAAAGTCCTAGCTGCGGTTAGGCAGGTGAAAAACCCTAAGGAGTGGTAACCTTAGGTCCTACAGGGCGGTAACCCTAGGTGGAGGAAAACCCTAAGGGACGGTAACCTTAGGCCCTAGGGGGTGGTAACCCTAGGTGGAGAAAAACCCTAGGGGGCGGCAACCCTAGGTCCTAGGGGGTGGTAACCCTAGGCGGAAAGTCCAGTCAGTCTGGAGGACCGGACTGGCATCAGCTAATCTCTCCTGAGGGGAGTAGGTGAGGACGCGTTCCCCGTAGAGGTAACAGTAGGCGTCGGGTCGACCTAGGGTTTCCGGTAGGGAATCCGAAGTCAGACTCGGACAGTCCGAAGACTGTCAGTTATTCCTTACTGTGTTTTATCAGATTCTAACACTGTCTTGCAGGGTATTTTGCTCGGACTAACCTTTGTTTGCAGGTGAGGAACCTGCTGGAAAAAGGTGGTCCGGGCGCCCGGGATGGATCCGGGCGCCCAGAGGTCCGGGCGCCCGGGATGGATCCGGGCGCCCGGGGCCAACTTTTATCCCCTGCGCGACTTCGCCACGTGGAGCATCCTGGTTGGTTGGCCACGTCACACTCCAGGCGCCCGGAAAGGATCCAGGCGCCCTGAATGTCATATAAAAAGAGGGTTGAGGTGCAGCTTCAAGAACAACGATTCAACAAGCTTTCCTTCTGCTGTGTGCAGCTCAAGAAACGACTCTAAAGTGCCGTTACATTCGCCGATGACCTAAAGCTTCAGTTATTATTTTGTTGTCGGTATTATTTCAATTCCAGTTGTACTTATTTCCTTGTACTTATTCACGATATTATAGTTGTTGCCCACCGGAAGCGATCAAGGATCGCGGGCCTTCGAGTAGGAGTCGCCTTAGGCTCTGAACGAAGTAATTCCCTGTGTCTTTGTGTTTGACTGTCTTTATTCCGCTGCTTATTACTCTATTAGTTTCACGTACGATTTACGGATTTCGAAAAATGAAATAGCCACGAGCGCTATTCACCCCCCCCCCCTCTAGCGCTTTCGATCCATCAATTGGTATCAGAGCGGGGTCATTTTGAATCGGTGCAACCACCATTCAAAATATTTTTTCGTGGTATTTATTTTTTTCAGAGTCAATTAGAATTTAGCCTCATAGCTATATTCTAATTCTTTTTCGCTCGAATCAATTTTTCTCAGAATTGGTGCAACACCACCCGAGTTCGTGGTCCATTTTTTTTCTTACCACACTACTAAGCCAGGATCAAGTCCTGGGATATTTTTTTTGGTTGTTTTTTCGCTTTAGGTAAAACTGAAATGGCCCTTCAAGAAGGCTACAGTACTGCCCGCCCTCCGCTATTCACCGAAGACGACTTCGGGTACTGCCATTGATAAGAGCATGCTTAGATCATCTTGGTTTGCTTCCCATTAAGTTTTGGGACTAAGAAGTATAATCAAGTGCCTAAAGTGCTTCTGTAACGACCCAATTTTCCCTATTTCAAGTTCTAAAAGTCCATAAAAATATTTGGAAATACCTTTAAAATATTCTAGAGATTTTTAGAAATTTTTAGAGTATTTTTACGTAATTTTTGGAAGTCGTTTAGTATGTTTACAAAAAAGAAAAAAACCCATTGAAGGCGAGGCTCGAACCCGTGACCTCGGGTCGAATCCGATCTAACCAGACGCAGCCGACCAGCTGAGCTACGCAGGTTTTGTTAACCCAATATGGAGAAAAATAGATTTAAGTTATAGAAAAGGGCAGAAATAAACCTAGGTTTTAAAGGGTTAATTTTCTTCCCAAGCCCTAAGTTCTATTTCTCCTCCTCTTCGGGTGCGTCGACGTCGCTGGTTTCGGGCGGAACCGCAGCAACTTTGGAGCTTCTCTCCGGCGGCCGGCGAAGGCTTCTTCCGGCGAATCTTGCGGATCCGAGCTCTCCTCGTCAAAGAGAACACGCGGAAAGGAAGGGATCGCCGAGATCTTCAAGCTTCACCTGAAACCCTAGAATTTGCTCTTCTCCGGTTGTAAGTCCAAGAGCAGCGAGGTGAGTCGCTACTCACCTGCAGTAGGATAGTTTCGGATTTCTATTTCGTTTGTTTTCGAATTTTTCTGTGATGTTGGTTTAGGGTTTGCCGTCGTGACCTTCAAAGAAAGAATAGGATGGGTAAAATTCAAGCATGTGGATTTGATATCTCAAGCTTTATAGTTTGAATTCGGATTTTGTTATACTAGGCAATGAGGAATCTTTTGTTTTGGTTCTTTGCCGTGGACTGAGCAGTAGCAACCTTCAATTCTTTTTGTTGCCGTGGCACATAGGATAGAGAACAATTGATGTCTTGGTTTTCAGTAGTTGAAAGCATTGTGGCATGTTTTAAAGGTTTCCTTTACTCTATATAAACATAAGCTGGGATTAAGTTTTCATAGGTTGTTTCATTTTCTTGAAACATTTTAGATCCTTGTTCTTTTCACCATGCTTCCTACAAAGGAATACCCTGCTCTGTTCGTGTGGAATTTTATAGTTTAAAGATCTGTTGCTCGATGAGGAATTTTGAGTTTTGGGTTTCTTTTGTTTAATTCTGCTGTAATTAGTTTAAAGGGTTATGTTGCTTGATAAAAGTATAGTTATGAACAAGTTATAGGAATCTTTAGTTTTGGCAGGTTCTGGTTTTGTATGTGTTGGGTATTTGAAATGAAACCAAGTTTTATGTGGGTTTAAAAACTCTAGTACGTGTCAATTTGTGATGGCAACAGTAGTGTTCCTTTATGCTTTGCTTGGAAGGAATCAATTTAGAATGAGTAGTACCTCTCAGGTTCTGTTCTAGTAAATCCACGTTTCAAGAACAACTTTAAGCTTAACACGTGTAATAGGTTTAGAAAACTAGCATTCCTTACTTTAAGCTTGCTGTGGGGATTTTTGGAATATATGCATATCTGTTTTCATTTGCTATTATTGAGCATGTGCAGTTTTTAATTGCTATGAGTTGAGAATGATCAGTTTTCTTTATTACTAGATGCACATGAGCAGTTTCTTTGGTTTTTATTTTCTATTTTAATAAGCATGAACAACCATGTATTCTAGTGGGAAAATAAGAGTTCTATCAAATTCTTTTAGAAGAATTAACAAGTAAAAAGAAAGAAAAAGGAAAGAAAGAAAAGGCCAAGGCCTTAAGTAAATCCCAAAGTCAAGACTTTAGGGATTTTGGCACACAAGATGCTATTAAAATGCCAAGGCATTTAAAGAAGAAGTAATTTAAAATAATAAGTATTTTACTTTTTAAGAAGAGGCTAGTACCCGACTTCCAAGGTTGTCATTAAACAAATCCAGGTGTCCAATTCCAAGGTCTTGGCCCTAGTAGACCAAGGTCTACTCTTTTAGGATTGACGACTCGCTACCCCAACCTATTAGGGAACGCGCATAAGATGGTACTGAGCCTGGGCCCAAGAGAAGTTGATTATTATTTTCAAATATTAAAGTATAAATTTTAAACAAGTGAAATAAAAGAATAAGATTAGAGTAAAAGAAGTAAGTTTCACTTTGTTTTAAAGATCAGCAAGTTTAGCTTTCTTTTATGCTAGCAGCTTTTACATGTTTAGTTTCTTACATGTTATTTATTTGCTAGTTGATGAGCATGTTTTGCTTTATATGTTAGCATTCCAGTTAGTTTGCTTTCTTTATTAGTTTATGAGCATGAGTAGTTATACATGTTATCTTTTCTGTTAGTTGATTTCTTTGCTATTTATGAGCATGAGTAGCTTTACATATTAGCATTCAGTTTTAGCATGTTTTTATTTGTATACATGCATATCGAGTTTTTGTGAGTTAGATAGCGCTCACTAAGCTTTATGCTTATAGACTGCACTTTCTCCTACTGCAGATAAAGAAAAAGGAAAGCTAATATGAAGGAAGGCGAAAAGGAGATGCAAGAGGGGTGTGTGATGTCTGCACTATGGAAGTCCTAGGGATCCTTGCGAATAAAATAAATTATGATTTGTTCTTTGAGTTAATTAAGTCTTTATGTGTTAAGGAAATTTGATAACTGTTTATAAGGACACTTGATACTGTGTTTGCTATTCAGTTGTGAGTATGGATTAGTTTTCCTTTATTGTTGCTGAGATAGAATTTTTATACTGCGTGGTTAATTGTTATGTGTTCCAGCCGCTTGTGGCTGAGTATATATACTGCATGTATTGTTGAATATGGTCACCGGTACAAGGGAGACTCTGCCGAAATTTTTCAGTAGGGTTTCCATGTGGTTTTTAATCACACCGGTTAAGTAGAGTTAGTAGTTAAGTAACGGTCATCCTTAGAGAGTAGTAGTAGTAAGAAGGGTGGTTGTTACAGCTTCCCTATGAGTACGGGGCAATTAAGCGCACATAAGGTGTTTGGTTAAATGCCAAGCAAGTGCAAGTACAAGAAAGTAATAGTTAAAAAGAAGTATTTTACTTTAGAAAGGCATGTACTAGACACAAGGTCTTTGGGTGGGCTCCTAGATCGCCCCTAGACTCCTAGACCGCCTAGTAGTACCTTAATGGATTCGGGATTAGCTACCTCAGATCTTATTAATGATGTGCGCAAAATGGTACAATGCCGGACCCAAGCAAGTGATTATTATTTTCACTAATATGTACTATAAAGTTTTTAAACTTCATGGTTTGTCTAGTGGAAGTTTCCTAAGTTGAAAATTGAGTTATGTAGTGCAACAGTGATAAACTTAATAGTATGCCAAGATGCCTGTTTTTATTTCGTTACTTGCATGGTTTTTAGTTGTCGGTATGCATGATAAACTGGTTTGAAAATACATGGCATGTACATATTTCCGAAGTACAATTTTAGTGTGATCTACTGGCAAAAACATGTTTACAATGTTGCATTTTTCTTCAAGCAGTTTAAAGAGCATGTCCTCTGTTAATGCATCTTTTTGTGAGTAGTGTTGGTGCGGGAAGCATCCGACGATCGAACCTTAGTTTTGATAATGCCAAAGGATTCAAAGTTAAGTTAGTGTGTGATCTAACATGTTTGAATGAGTGTTTCAGGAAAGTCCTAGCTGCGGTTAGGCAGGTGAAAAACCCTAAGGGGTGGTAACCTTAGGTCCTAGGGGGCGGTAACCCTAGGTGGAGGAAAACCCTAAGGGGCGGTAACCTTAGGTCCTAGGGGGTGGTAACCCTAGGTGGGGAAAAACCCTAGGGGGCGGCAACCCTAGGTCCTAGGGGGTGGTAACCCTAGGCGGAAAGTCCGTCGAAGACCTGACCGCATCGTAATCTCTCCAAGGGGAGTAGGTGAGAGACGCGTTGCCCCGTAGAGGAAGAGGGCTTGCCCACCTAGGGTTTCTGTAGGGAATCCTGTCGACACCTGGACGATCAAGACCGGCTATTCCTTAATGTGTTTTATCATATTCTAACACTGCCTTGCAGGTATTTTCTCGGACTAACCTTTATTTGCGGTGAGGAACCTGCTGGAAAGGTGGTCCGGGCGCCGGATGGATCCGGGCGCTGAAATCGGCGCGACCAACTTTTATCCTGCGACCGCCACGTGAGCATCCTGGTTGGTTGGCTCGTACACTCCGTGCGCCCTGAAGGATCCGGCATACGCCAATGTCATATAAAAAGAGGGTTGAGGTGCAGCTTCAAGAACAACGATTCAACAAGCTTTCCTTCTGCTGTGTGCTGCTCAAGAAACGACTCTAAAGTGCCGTTACAATCGCCGATGACCTAAAGCTTCAGTTATTATTTTGTTGTCGGTATTATTTCAATTCCAGTTGTACTTATTTCCTTGTACTTATTAACGATATTATAGTTGTTGCCCACCAGAAGCGATCAAGGATCGCGGGCCTTCGAGTAGGAGTCGCCTTAGGCTCCGAACGAAGTAATTCCCTGTTTCTCTGTGTTTGACTGTCTTTATTCCCCTGCTTATTACTCTATTAGTTTCACGTACGATTTACGGATTTCGAAAAACGAAATAGCCACGAGCGCTATTCACCCCCCCTCTAGCGCTTTCGATCCATCAATTGGTATCAGAGCGGGGTCATTTTGAATCGGTGCAACCACCATTCAAAATATTTTTTCGTGGTATTTATTTTTTTTCGGAGTCGATTAAAATTTATCCTCATAGCTATATTCTAATTCTTTTTCGCTCGAATCGGTTTTTCTCGAAATTGGTGCAACACCACCCGAGTTCGTGGTCCATTTTTTTCTTACCACACTACTAAGCCAGGACCAAGTCCTGGGACATTTTTTTTGGTTGTTTTTTCGCTATAGGTAAATCTGAAATGGCCCTTCAAGAAGGCTACAGTACTGTCCGCCCTCCGCTATTCACCGGAGACGACTTCGGGTACTGGAAAGGTCGAATGGAGGCATATATCCAGACTCACTTTGAAGTCTGGATGATTGTCAAAACCGGACTCGAACTACCATCTGACAACGCCGGTAAACCACTACCGTACAAGGACTGGGATGCATCTTTGATCAAGAAAGTGGAAGCTAATGCCAAGGCAACCTGCACCCTCCAGTGTGGCCTATCAAAAGAAGAACTCAACCGCGTCGGCCCCTTCAACAGTGCCAAAGAATTGTGGGAGAAACTAATTGAACTTCACGAAGGGACATCCGACACCAAGGTAAGTAAAATAGACCTAATTTTTAATAAATTATTTAACATCAAATTGCAGGAAGGTGAAACAGCTGCCCAACTCCATGCCCGGATTCAAGACCTGCTCAATGGGCTTCATGCAATTGGACAGAAGGTAGACAACCGGGATATCATAAGGTACTCTCTAAATGCATTTCCAAGGAACACCTTGTGGGCATCCATGGTAGATGCCTACAAGGTCTCCAAGGACTTATCTACCATTAAATTAGATGAACTGTTTGCAGAACTCGAACTTCATGAACAGACTAATGCACGCCCGACCGAGAAAGGGTTGGCTTTGGTTGCAGGAACAGGGAGATCGCGTGAGTCAAAAATCAAGCGAAGAACCGAACCTGAATCAGAAGAAGAAGAAGATTCAGAAGACGACGATGAACTTACCACCGAGTTCATCAACTTAGTAAAGAAGCTCTGCAAAAAGAAGGGCTTCAACAAAAAGGATCTCAGAAAGGCCATCCAGTCTAAAGAAGCCCAACCAAGCTCGAAGGTTAAATTCGAAGTGACCTGCTACGGATGCAATCAGAAGGGTCACATCAAGGCAAATTGCCCGAACCAGAAGGATCCAAAGAAACCCAAAAGAAAGAAGGCATTGAAGGCAACATGGGACGAGTCTTCTTCCGAGGAATCTGACGACGAAGAACTAGAACAGACGAACTTTCTCGCCTTGACAGCCCGGGACTACACCAACAGATCCGGAAGTGAGGATGAATCAGAAACCGAGTCCGAGAGAAGCCACGGATCCGCATCCGTTTCTGAAGGACCGAACATCTCTATAAGTAAAAATTGTTTATATAGCTTAATTAATTACTTAATGCATAAAGTAGCTAAGTCCAAGATTCGAATCAAAACGCTTCTAAAGGAGGTAACACTCCTTAAAGAAACGCCAAACAACGAATCCTTAACTGATCAAGTTCAGACTGGAACCTCAACTCAAGTTCAAAAACTTGAGGAAGAGAATTCCAATCTGAAAAGTCAGGTAAAGGATTTGAAAACTACCCTAGAACGATTCTCCTTGGGATCCAAGAATCTTGACTTCATTCTTGGAACACAAAGGACAATCTACAATCGAACTGGACTAGGATATAAAAAGAAATATAAATCTTACCTATCCTTAATAAACAAACCAAATAGAAAAGTGGTCCAAGCATGGGTTGCCAAGTCCAACCTGATCAATCAAGTTGGACTTGGACATTATTGGGTTCCTAAGGATCAAATACATTACCTCAATAAACCTTATCGAGGCTATGATCCAGGGGGAGCCAAAACTTTAAAAAATTTGAAATTAATCTAAAAACTCAAATTTAAAAATTCAAAATTAATCTAAAAACTCAAATTAAAAAATTCGAAATTAATCTAAAAACTCAAATTTAAAAATTCGAAATTAATCTAAAAACTCAAACTTAAAAATTCGAAATTAATCTAAAACTCAAATTTAAAAATTCGAAATTAATCTAAAACTCAAATTTAAAAATTCGAAATTAATCTAAAAACTCAAATTTAAAAATTCAAAATAAATTTAACTCAAAATTCAAATCTAAAAATTCAAAATTCAAAATAAAACTTAAAATTCAAAATTCAAAATAAAACTCAAAAGTCAAAATTCAAGATAAATCTAAAGGTTAAAATTCAAACTCAAAATTCAAAATTCAAAATTCAAAATAAATTTAAAACTCAAATAGAAGGAGGGTCCAGAATAGCTGGCAACTCCGAAATCTATTTACCCGATAGGGTAACCGAACTTAATCTACCCGAAATGGGTAAACAAGAGTAGAGTACCCGGATGGGTAAATAAGATAGATTAAAAAGGGTTAAATTTTAACTTGAAGCACAGTACTGGTGAAGTTTTTGGATGATAGTACGTTGGGAAAACTTGGGCATCGCATGTCTAGGAAGATATGGCTTCGACCTGGTGCATTTGGCCAAGTGGAACTAACCGAAGCTACCCTTAAATGGATCATAACTAGTTAGACCAAGGTTTAGTATTAAACTCACTGGGTAGGACTATTTGGGAAACCTCGAAGGCATGGTTACTTTAATGAGCTCCTTGTGACTCACCATAGCCCAGAGGTTTATCCAAAGAACGCTTACTTGTTGAACCCAAAGCTAAATCCAAATCTAACATAAAGTTAAGCAAAATCCTATAAATTGAACTAATTCATCTTACAAAATAATAGGATCCCCTGATTGAAAACATACATCGGGTGAGATGACTGAGCAAATTAAAATTTAAAATAATTCTCAATTAAACATCTTGAAAACGACATCTTTATAGCACAAATTTACGTTGACGATATTATTTTTGGATCAACCAACTCAAAATTTTTAAAAGAGTTTACCAAACTAATGGAAAATGAATTTGAAATGAGTCTAGTAGGTGAACTCAATTTCTTTTTAGGTTTACAAATTAAGCAAACAAAGGATGGAATTTATATTTATCAAACTAAATATGCTAAGGAATTAATTAGTAAATTTGGAATGGAAAATTCAAAAATCATTAATACACCAATGGCTACTAATGTTAAAATTGACTCAGACTTAGAAGGAAAACCAGTAGATTTGAAATACTATCGAAGTGCAATAGGAAGTCTACTGTACCTAACTGCAAGTCGACCAGACATCATCTTTGCAGTAGGTATGTGTGCAAGATACCAATCTTGTGCAAGAGAGTCTCACTTAACATTAGTAAAAAGAATCCTTAGGTATGTTAAGGGAACCCTAAACGTAGGACTTTGGTACCCTAGATCGTGCACCCTTGATCTAACCGGCTACTCTGACTCTGACTATGCCGGGTGCAAGCTAGATAGAAAAAGCACAAGTGGTAGTTGTCAATTTTTAGGCCACTGCCTAGTAAGTTGGTCAAGTAGAGAACAACACTGTGTTGCCTTATCTACCACTGAAGCTGAATATATAGCACTAGGTGAATGCACATCTCAGCTACTATGGATGATGCATACCCTTAAAGACTATCAACTTGAATATCAAAAAACAAAAATCTCAATTGATAACATAAGTTCAATAAACCTAACAAAAAACCCAATTCATCACTCAAGGACTAAACATATAGAAGTAAAACACCACTTTGTAAGGGATCATGTAGCTAAGGGTGATATTGTACTCAACTATGTTGAGTCAAAATCAAACCTAGCTGACATCTTTACAAAACCCTTACCTGAACTTGAGTTCACTTAGAAGACAAATAGGAATGTGTTGGGTAGAATAGATACTTTCAATTCAGTCCGTTTAATGCTTTTTGGTTTTTTTTTAAAACAACATTTTTTTTCAAAATTCTAGGCAAAACTTGATTTTTCAAAATCCCTACTTTACTAGACTTTCAAAAGTTGGATTTAGACTAGGATTTTCCCCTAGAAATAATGTTCCCCCAGGACTTAGCCAGAGCATCTCACAAACACCTAGGTATACCTTGCATGTGTTTGTAAAACATAGAACGGTGTGAGATGCATAGGGTACAACCTGGACTCGAGAATGCTTATTTCTGTGCATCAATATGAGTCTGGGCGATAAATACGTGATTAAAAGTAATCAAATCAAGTCTTCCAGCCTTAGTCAAATCTAACTGGATCTATTGACTTGACTTGACTAACCAAGTGAACACTGTTGCCCTATAGGCAATCAGTAAGTAGCTAAACGGTTAGACAGTTGGTGAAGGAAATAATAAGTTTAAGCATGTCTGTACTTAAAAGATCTGATACCTGATCAAAACAAATCTTGACTCATGCTTGGACTTTAGGGCTCTGATACCATACTAAAACAAATGGCAAGCTATTTAAAAATAAGGTCATCGCTTCTCCTTTGCCTTAAGTATTCTTGAAATACATTTCAAAAACATGCCTTAAGCAGCTTTCTCAAAAACTTTCTCCAAATTTAAAACTTTCAAGTGTTCTCTACTTTAAAACTTTAAATTTTTTAAGTATTATTTTCTTTAAAAAATTTTTAAGTTAAAAATTTTTTTAAAGCAGTATTATTTAAAACTTGGAAATTTTTAAGTTAAAAATTTTTCCTTGGAAATTTTCCTTAAACACCTGAATATTTTTTGAAAATTTTTGAAGATGAAAATCTTGTTTGAAAATTTCTGAAGCTGAAAATTTTGTTAGAAAATTTCTGAAGCTGAAAATTTTGTTAGAAAATTTCTAAAGTTGAAAAATTTTGTTTGAAAATTTTTGAAGTTGAAAATTTTGTTTAAAAATTTCTGAAGTTGAAAATTTCGGTTGAAAATTTTTTGAAGTTAAAAATTTTGTTTGAAAACTTTTTTGTGCAAATTTTGAAAGCTCCTCAAAATACACTAAGTTAAAAAGAGCTCCTTGTTGCTAATCTCTTCAAACAAAATCAATTGATAAAATTTTGAAAAATATTGCTATTTTAAGGTGTTTCCTTTCACTTGCTCCTTGCCTAAGTTAAATGGTTTCTGCTAAATTTTGTCTTGAAAAATTAAGTTTTTCAAAACTAACTCATTTTTGATATATGGCAAAGGGGGAGAGTAGAGAAATTCAAAGAAAGAAATAAAAATATAAATTCAAATAGAAATTCAAATTCAAAGAAAGAGTAGAGAAATTCAAAGAAAATAGTTTAAAGGGAGCTTGTATTAAGGGGGAGCTATGTTTATCTTGCTATCACGCTTATCTTGTGTCTTGTGCTTATACATAACAGCATATTTCTTGTACTTAACATTGAATTTCGGTTGCCATTATCAAAAAGGGGGAGATTGTTGGTGCGGGAAGCATCCGACGATCGAACCTTAGTTTTGATAATGGCAAAGGATTCAAAGTTAAGTTAGTGTGTGATCTAACATGTTTGAATGAGTGTTTCAGGAAAGTCCTAGCTGCGGTTAGGCAGGTGAAAAACCCTAAGGGGTGGTAACCTTAGGTCCTAGGAGGCGGTAACCCTAGGTGGAGGAAAACCCTAAGGGGCGGTAACCTTAGATCCTAGGGGGTGGTAACCCTAGGTGGAGAAAAACCCTAGGGGGCGACAACCCTAGGTCCTAGGGGGTGGTAACCCTAGGCGGAAAGTCCAGTCAGTCTGGAGGACCGGACTGGCATCAGGTAATCTCTCCTGAGGGGAGTAGGTGAGGACGCGTTCCCCGTAGAGGGAACAGTAGGCGACCTAGGGTTCGGTAGGGAATCGTCGGACTTACAACGTCAAGACCGTCGCTTATTCCTTACTGTGTTTTATCATATTCTAACACTGTCTTGCAGGGTATTTTGCTCGGACTAACCTTTGTTTGCAGGTGAGGAACCTGCTGGAAAAAGGTGGTCCGGGCGCCCGGAGGTCCGGGCGCCCGGAACAGGTCCGAGCGCCCGGGACCAACTTTTATCCCCTGCGCGACTTCACCACGTGGAGCATCCTGGTTGGTTGGCCACGTCACACTCCAGGCATCCGGAAAGGATCCAGGCGCCCTAAATGTCATATAAAAAGAGGGTTGAGGTGCAGCTTCAAGAACAACGATTCAACAAGCTTTCCTTCTGCTGTGTGCTGCTCAAGAAACGACTCTAAAGTGCCGTTACAGTCGCCGACGACCTAAAGCTTCAGTTATTATTTTGTTGTCGGTATTATTTCAATTCCAGTTGTATTTATTTCCTTGTACTTATTCACGATATTATAGTTGTTGCCCACCGGAAGTGATCAAGGATCGCGGGCCTTCGAGTAGGAGTCGCCTTAGGCTCCGAACGAAGTAATTCCCTGTGTCTCTGTGTTTGACTGTCTTTATTTCGCTGCTTATTACTCTATTAGTTTCACGTACGATTTACGGATTTCGAAAAACGAAATAGCCACGAGCGCTATTCACCCCCCCCCCCCTCTAGCGCTTTCGATCCATCAATGCAGCACATAAAGGATTCAAGTTATACCAAATGGATGTAAAATCCACATTATTAAATGGGTTCATCAAAGAAGAAGTTTATGTAAATCAACCCTTAGGATTTGAGAATTTAAACCACTCAAATCATGTCTATAGGTTAAAGAAAGCTTTATATGGACTAAAACAAGCACCTAGGGCCTGGTATGAACGACTTTCAACTTATCTAATATTCAAGGGGTTTAACCAAAGACAAATAGATCAAACTTTATTTGTTAAAACCTCAGAAAAAGATATCTTTATAGCTCAAATTTATGTAGATGATATAATTTTTGGCTCAACTAATACTAAATTTTTAAAAGAGTTTACTAAGTTAATAGAAAGTGAATTTGAAATGAGCCTAGTAGGAGAACTTAACTTTTTCTTAGGCTTACAAATAAAATAAACAAGGAATATATAATTTTCAAATAAAATATGCTAAAGAATTAATTAAAAAGTTTAGAATGAAAAATTCTGAAAATATAAATACTCCAATGGCAACTAATGTTAAAATTGACTTTGACTTAGAAGAAAAATTAATAGACTTGAAATATTATAGAAGTGCAATAGAGATTCTACTATACTTAACTGCAAGTCGACCTGATATTGTATTTGCAGTAGGTATGTGTGCTAGGTATCAATCTTGTGCAAAAGAATCACATTTAACTAATGTAAAAAAAGAATACTTAGATACATTAAAGGAACTCTAAGTGTAGGATTTTAGTACCCTAAGACTAGTACGTTTGAATTAGTTGGGTACTCTGATTCAGATTATGCTGGGTGCAAACTAGATAGAAAAGTATAAGTGGAAGCTGCCAACTTCTAGGTCAGTGTCTAGTAAGCTGGTCAAGTAGACAGCAACATTGTGTTGCCCTATCCACTGCTGAAGCAGAGTATATAGCAATAGAAGATTGTGCATCTCAATTACTATGGATGATGCCCACTTTAAAGGATTATTAATTATATTATAAAAATATAAAATTTTTAATTGATAACATAAGCTTCATCAACTTAACTAAAAATCTAATCCACCACTCAAGGACTAAACACATAGAAGTAAAACATCACTTTGTAAGGGATCATGTAGCTAAGGGTGACATTGTACTTGACTATGTTGAGTTTAAGTCAAATCTAGCTCACATTTTCATAAGACCCTTACCTGAACTTGAGTTCAATGCACTTAGAAGATACTTAGGTATGTGCTTACCAGAGTAGATTCTAATACTTTCAAAATTATTCCTTTATATTATTGATCTTTCAAAAGTTACAATTTTTTTTTCAGCTTGGTTTTAAAATTCTAGGAAAATTAGGTTTTGATCTCATCCAATCCCTTTTATACTAAGTGGAAGTTGGAGCATCTCTTCGCACATAATCCACATATAAGGAATTGTTTCATATTGCTTATGTGATGCTTTACCACCACCTAATGGCTACTTAAACAAATCTCAAGCAAGAGGTCTCAGGTTTGAATCCTAGCTCGGGTCATTTATGCATATATTTTTACTTTTTTTCTCTTCTTCTATTTCTTTTTGTGCATTGTAAAAATAAAGGAAATTTACGAGTGTTACAATTCCCCATACCTTATAAAAAGTTTGCCCTCGAACTTAGAACAAGTGTGGATACTTCCGTCTCATATCATCCTCGCATTCCCAAGTTGCCTCTTCATACTGCTGACCTTGCCACAACACTTTTACTAATGGTATATCCTTGTTCCTCAACTTTTTAACTTCTCGATCTATTATCTGAATAGGTCGACTTTCATAACTGAGGTTCTCTTGAACTTGTATCGTCTATGGCTTAATCACTTGATTCACATCGGGAACATGCTTCTTCAGCATTGAGACATGAAATATATTATGAATGGTTGATATTTTCGGAAGTAGTTCTAGCTCGTAAGCTACCTTGCCAATCCTTCTAGTGATCCGGTATGGCCCCACGTAACGTGGGCTCAATTTTCCCTTCTTTCCAAACCTCATTACTCCTTTCATAAGAGCTACTTTGAGGAACACTAAATCCCCAACATCAAATTCTAGTGGCCTACGGTGCACATCCGCATAGCTCTTCTGCCGGCTTTAAGCAGTTTCTATCCTCTGGCGAATGTTCTGAATAGCTTTGGTGGTGTCCTCGATAAGATTTGTCTGGAGTCCCATTTCTTTCTTTTCACCACCTTCATACCAGCATATAGGAGATTTACATCTCCTCCCATATAGGGCCTCATAGGGTGTCATTATGATAGTAGCTTGATAGCTATTATTATATACGAATTCTGCTAAGCATAGGTATCGACACCAACTCCCTATGAAATCTAAGGCACAAGCCTGTAGCATATCCTCCAGGACTTGATTTACTCATTCTATTTGCCCATCTGTTTGAGGATGAAATGTTGTGCTAAACCACAGCTTAGTGCCAAGAGCTCTCTGAACACACTCCCAGAAGTGTGAAGTAAAATGACCATCTCTATCAGAAATTATGGTCTTGGGAACTCCATGCAATCTGATAACCTCTTTAACATGCATTTGCGCTAGCTGTTCTATGAAGTAAGATGTTCTGATAGCTAGAAAATGGGCAGACTTGGTCAATCTGTCCACTATTACCCAAATAGCATCGTAACCATTCGTGGTTCTAGGTAGTCCTAGTATGAAGTCCATAGATATATCCTCCCACTTCCACTTTCGAATCTGGATAGGCTGTAGAACTCCGTCTAGTCTCTGATGTTCTGCTTTAACCCGTTGGCATGTTAGGCAGGTACTGACATATCTTGCAATATCTCTTTTCATTCCAGACCACCAGAAGTGTTCCTTTAAATCTTGGTACATCTTGGTGGAACCAGGATGCATCGCATAGGGTGCTCCGTGGGCTTCCTCTAGAATTTTCTTTCGTAGTTCTTCTTGATTAGGGACGTAGAGGCGCTCACCATAATATAGTATCCCACCGTCTGATATTTGGAACTCCCCATGTTCTCCTTCCTGTATTCCCTGCTTGATCTTCTGAATATTAGAATTTTCATCTTGCCCTTTCTGTATCTCGTCAAGCAGGGTTGACACTAATCTCAAAGTGGAGAGTTGCCCAGTAATGATTTCAAGCCCAAAATTTTCTATTTCTTTCTGGAGGGGAGTGGCCATGGCGGCTAAGGACAATAGGGCGACACACATTTCCAACTTAGTGCATCCGCCACTTTGTTCGCCTTCCCTAGATGGTAGAGGATTTCACAGTCATAGTCTTTGACCAGTTCAAGTCATCTCCGTTGTCTCATGTTCAAGTCTTTTTCAGTGAAGAAATACTTCAGACTCTAGTGATCTATGTAAATCTTGCACTGAGCTCCATATAAGTAATGCCTCCAAATCTTAAGAGCAAAGACTACTGTTGCTAACTCAAGGTCATGAGTAGGATAGTTCTTCTCATAATCCTTGAGTTGTCTCGAGGCATAAGCGATGACCTTTCCATCTGCATCAGTACGACCCTGAGTCCCAATTTAGAAGCATCACTATAAATATCAAAGCCTTCGTTATTCTCTGGGAGAGTCAGGATTGGGGCACTGGTCAGCCTCCTTTTTAGTTCAATGAAACTCTTCTCACAATCCTCTATCCGCTCAAATCTTCGATTCTTTCTGGTGAGTACTATCAGTGGTGAGGCGATCCTTGAGAAGTTCTCTACAAATTTCCTGTAATAGCCTGCTAACCCAAGAAAACTCCTGATTTCACTGACATTCTTGGGTCATTCCAGTTACTCACAACTTCTATTTTTGTCGGGTCTACCATAACCACATCCTTGGAAATAATGTGACCTAGGAAGGACACTTGATTGAGTCAGAACTCGCACTTGGAAAACTTGGCTTACAGCTGGCTTTGCTGAAGGATCTGTAATACTGTTCTCAGATGTTTAGCATGTTCTTCCTGAGTTCTGGAGTATATAAGGATATCGTCTATGAAGATGATTATGAACATGTCCAAATATGCTTTGAATGAATACTCTGTTCATCAGATCCATAAATGTAACAGGAGCGTTCGTCACTCCAAAAGGCATAAGTACAAACTCGTAGTGCCCCAAACTCGTAGTGCCCATACCTCGTTCGGAAAGTCATCTTCGGCACATCATCTGCATTCACTTTAACTTGATGATATCAGGACCGTAAATCTATCTTGAAAAAGACTGTGGCTCCCTTTAACTAATCAAATAGATCGTCAATTCTCAGCAGGGGATACTTATTTTTTATAGTTACTTTGTTCAACGCTCGGTAATCCACACACAATCGCATGGACCCATCCTTCTTCTTTACAAACAACACCAGAGCTCCCCATGGTGAGTGACTAGGGTGAAGAAAACCTTTGTCAAGGAGCTCCTGTAGTTGTCCCTGAAGTTCTTTCAATTCTGCCAGAGCTATGCGGCAGGGTGCCTTTGAGATTGAATGGGTACCAGAGATGAGTTCAATCTCAAATTCAATTTCTCTATCCGGAGCCAAGCCCGACAACTCATTCGGAAACACTTATAGGTAGTCACATAAAACTCTAACTTCCTCTAGCTTTTGGTGTCTTTATTGCTGGGTATTAACCACATGAGCTAGGAACCCAGCACATCCATCGGCTAACATTTTCTGAGCTTTTATGGCCGATAAGAATTTTTGGCTTCTCTTCTTGGATTCTCCGATGAACTCAAACTTAGGCTCTACCTCAGGTTGGAATAGGACTCTTCGTTTATGGCACTCGATGGAAGCACCATACTTGCTCAGAAAGTCCATCCCAAAAATAACATCATAGTCAGACATGTTCAGCATTAACAGATCATTGTACAGTTCTCTGTCTGAAATTTTGACTGGCACAGCACGTACCCAGTGCGTAAATATCATTATCTCTCTCGATGTAGTGTTGTTAAGAACTGTCTGCTCAAGACATCCGGGGCCATACCTATACTTTCAGCGAATATTATGGAGACAAACGAATGAGTTGCCCCAGTATCAAATAGCACAGTTGCATATAGATTAAAAATACATATATGACATGTGACAATAGTGGAGGCATTTTCTACCTCCTCTCTGGTAAGGAAGAAGACTCAAGCATTAGTAGCACTTGGTGGAGCCTCCACTCTGCCCTGGTTAATTTGGGGACCCTCCAATGTGGCCTGCATCTAGTGTAACTGCGCCTAATTGCCTCCGTACTGAACAGGTTGCGCTGGAGGTAGGTTTCTCTTGGTCAGGCAATACTTGGCTATATGCCCCTCTTGACCACACGTATAACATCCACTAGTGTCCTTGCGACAGATTCCAGGATGCATCTTTCCGCACATGGAACACGTGGCATTCTTAGGCTGCTTGCTTACAGATCCTCCCTTCTTAATACTCCACTACTTTCTCTTGGAGCTCTCCTTCCAAGTTGAACCATGTCTCGGGGGTTTCTGAGTGCCAGAACTCCCTTGATTTTTATTCTCAATCAGTACTGGCTTCTGTTGCTTGATGTTGTTCAGGTAATACTCCATGATCAGGGCACTACTAATCAGCTCTTCTATAGTCTGCGGTTTATTTATTCCGCTAGCTACATTCAGAGCTATCTCTGGCCTCAACATCTTGAGCATTAGTCTCACCCTTTCTTGTTTCGTGCTGACCAGCTCGGGGCATAAGCAAGCTAGTCTATTAAATTTCTTCACGGCTTTATCCACCGATAAATTTCCTTGTCGAAATTCTGTGAACTCGTCATAATGTTTATTCGTGACTCGTATATGGAAGAACTCTTCGAAGAACTCGGTCTCGAAGTTAGACCAAGTCATTTGATCCACTTTTCATTTTGCCTTGACCCGTTCCCACCACATTCTTGCATCACCAGTAAAGCAGAAGGAAGCACACTTAATCTTTTCTACCTCCGGCCAGTCCAGTAGCTCCATTATGCTCTCCAGGGTTTTGAACCATGCCTGAGCATCCCATGGTTCATTGGTGCCAGAGAAGTTCTTTGGTTTCAGTTTCTACCACTAGATGAGGTATGCTTCTTGTCTCACTACCTTTGCTGGTGCTATAGGTGTAACTGATGGAACTTTGACGGTAGTAGGTGTCACCATATTGGCTTCCGGTGGGACTACAGGAGGAGCTTGCTGATTAGCAGTCAGGGTGGCAATGACCCGCTGCTGCTCCGCCAATTGTCTCTGCAATTGAGCTACTACTTCTAAAAGGTTGGGCTGGGGTGCAGACTCATTTCCCACCGGTTGAGGTTCATTAACTCTCGGCTATCTAGCTGGTCGTCCTCTAGCCATTCTATATATCCATAGACCAACCAGTGAGATATTTCGTCAGCCTATCATCATTCTTATTTACTATTATTAGTACTTCCCTGTATAAGCACACTACTTCCTATCATTAGCACTTGATAGTATTTTCATGTATAAGCGTGCTAAATCTGAACAAGCATTCTTAATAATCATAACAGAATTAGATGCATAAAAGTTATGAAAATGGTAATTTCTTACTTGGAGGTTGCAGGATCAATGCTTGAGGTGTGTGACGGAATGATGGAACTTGCTCTGATACCAAACTGTAGCGCCCGCCCTTCCTCATACCCTTAAGCTACAAGACAAGCATTACTCTTTCCTCGTACATCTAAATTTTCGACATTCTTAACTATTATATGCTGCTTAGTCCATAGATCTATTCTAACCTGTTATGACTGGTAGGATATGACTTGCAACCACGTAGGGCCGAAGGGATTCAGAAGCTTCTAGTGGGTCTGGGTCGTGTGGCCTGACAGGTGTTGTACTCTCAACTAACATAGGGCACTGCCATGTGAGGGTCACACGGCCGTGACCCTTGGGAGAGGATGGAAGGGGCATGGTCGTGTGAACCCACATGGCCATGTCACTTCGGCCGAGAGAAGGAGAGGCACGACCGTGTGGAATCACACGGCCGTGTAACATTGGCCGAGAGGAGGAGGTGCCCGGTCGTGTGATCCCACACGGCTGTGTCACCTCGACTGAGAGGAAGAAGGGCACGGTCGTGTCACCTTTAGCCGAGAAGAGGAAGGGCACAGCCGTGTGCTTCCACACGGCCGTGTTGCCTTGGCCAAGAGGAGACAGCGCACGACCGTGCGAACCCACACGACCGTGCCACAGGTCATGCGGAGGATCCCCTTTCTCCACTGAAACATGCTTGTTCTCCTCTTTTTCACTTTCACTTACCATTCAAAAATCTGCCAAGCCGTCAAATTCATCTTAAACCAATTAGTGACAGTATCTTAGGTAAAGCGGAGAGAAAAAAACAAAATGAAGTTTCTACATGTTGCCCATAATAATAATTTCTCTGATCTCTTTCCATTGTTTCACCACACACGCACACACCCGAAGCACCACTCCTGCTGCCTCCTCCTACCTGAACTTTCCTTTACCTTTATCTGCAGTATAAGGAAATTCAAATCTATAAGCGGATGCTTAGTAAGTACCATCTACTTGATGGATCGAAAGCGCTAGAGGGGGGGTGAATAGTGCTCGTGGCTATTTCGTTTTTCGAAATCCTTAAATCGTAGGTGAAACTAATAGAGTAATAAGCAGCGGAATAAAGACAGTCAAACACAGAGACATAGAGAATTACTTCATTCGGAGCCTAAGGCGACTCCTACTCGAAGGCCCGCGATCCTTGATCGCTTCCGGTGGACAACAACTATAATATCGTTAATAAGTACAAGGAAATAAGTACAACTGGAATTGAAATAATACCGACAACAAAATAATAACTGAAGCTTTAGGTCGACGGCGACTGTAACGGCACTTTAGAGTCGTTTCTTGAGCAGCACACAGCAGAAGGAAAGCTTGTTGAATCGTTGTTCTTGAAGCTGCACCTCAACCCTCTTTTTATATGACATTCAGGGCGCCTGGATCCTTTTGCGCACTGGGGGACGTGGCCAACCAACCGGATGCTCCACGTGGCGAAGTCGCGAGGATAAAGTTGGTCGGCGCCGGACCACCTTTTTCAGTTCCTCACTGCAAACAAAGGTTAGTCGAGCAAAATACCGCAAGATGTGTTAGAATCGATAAAACACGAAGGAATAACGATAGTCTTTGATTGACCGTCTGAGTCGACTGATTCCCTACCGGAAACCCTAGGTCGACCCGACGCCTACTGTTCCCTCTACGGGGAACGCGTCCTCACCTACTCCCCACAGGAGAGATTACCTTATGCCAGTCCGGTCCTCCAGACTGACTAGACTTTCCGCCTAGGGTTACCACCCCCTAGGACCTAGGGTTGCCGCCCCCTAGGGTTTTTCTCCACCTAGGGTTACCACCCCCTAGGACCTAAGGTTACCGCCCCTTAGGGTTCTCCTCCACCTAGGGTTACCGCCCCCTAGGACCTAAGGTTACCACCCATAGGGTTTTTCACCTGCCTAACCGCAGTTAGGACTTTCCTGAAACACTCATTCAAACATGTTAGATCACACACTAACTTAACTTTGAATCCTTTGCCGTTATCAAAACTAAGGTTCGATCGTCGGATGCTTCCCGCACCAACAATCTCCCCCTTTTTGAGAATGGCAACCGAAATTCAATGTTAAGTACAAGAAATATGCTGTTATGTATAAGCACAAGACACAGGATAAGCGTGATAGCAAGATAAACATAGCTCCCCCTTAATACAAGCTCCCTTTAAACTATTTTCTTTGAATTTCTCTACTCTTTCTTTGAATTTGAATTTCTATTTGAATTTCTATTTTTAATTCTTTCTTTGAATTTCTCTACTCTCCCCCTTTGCCATATATCAAAAATGAGCTAGTTTTGAAAAACTTAATTTTTCAAGACAAAATTTAGCAGAAACCATTTAACTTAGGCAAGGAGCAAGTGAAAGGCAACACCTTAAAATAGCAATATTTTTCAAAATTTTATCAATTGATTTTGTTTGAAGAGATTAGCAACAAGGAGCTCTTTTTAACTTAGTGTATTTTGAGGAGCTTTCAAAATTTGCACAGAAAAGTTTTCAAACAAAATTTTTAACTTCAAAAAATTTTCAACCAAAATTTTCAACTTCAAAAATTTTTAAACAAAATTTTCAACTTCAAAAATTTTCAAACAAAATTTTTCAACTTCAAAAATTTTCTAACAAAATTTTCAGCTTCAGAAATTTTCTAACAAAATTTTCAGCTTCAGAAATTTTCAAACAACATTTTCAGCTTCAGAAATTTTCTAACAAAATCAGCTTCAGAAATTTTCAAACAAGATTTTCATCTTCAAAAATTTTCAAAAAATATTCAGGTGTTTAAGGAAAATTTCCAAGGAAAAATTTTTAACTTAAAAATTTTAAAGTTTTAAATAATACTGCTTTAAAAAAAATTTTAACTTAAAAAATTTTTAAAAGTTTTAAAGAAAATAATACTTAAAAAATTTAAAGTTTTAAAGTAGAGAACACTTGAAAGTTTTAAATTTGGAGAAAGTTTTTGAGAAAGCTGCTTAAGGCATGTTTTTGAAATGTATTTCAAGAATACTTAAGGCAAAGGAGAAGCGATGACCTTATTTTTAAAAAGCTTGTCATTTGTTTTAGTAAGGTATCAGAGCCCTAAAGTCCAAGCATGAGTCAAGATTTGTTTTGATCAGGTATCAGATCTTTTAAGTACAGACATGCTTAAACTTATTATTTCCTTCACCAACTGTCTAATCGTTTAGCTACTTGCTGATTGCCTAGAGGGCAACAGTGTTCACTTGGTTAGTCAAGTCAAGTTAATAGATCCAGTTAGATTTGACTAAGGCTGGAAGACTTGATTTGATTACTTTTAATCACGTATTTAACGCTCAGACTCATATTGATGCACAGAAATAAGCATTCTCGAGTCCAAGCTGTACCCTATGCATCTCACACCGTTCTATGTTTTACAAACACATGCAAGGTATACCTAGGTGTTTGTGAGATGCTCTGGCTAAGTCCTGGGGGAACATTATTTCTAGGGGGAAATCCTAGGCTAAATCCAACTTTTGAAAGTCTAGTAAAGTAGGGATTTTGAAAAATCATGTTTTGCCTACAATTTTGAAAAAAATGTTGTTTTAAAAAAAAACCAAAAAACATTAAACGGACTGAATTGAAAGTATCTATTCTACCCAGCACATTCTTATTCGTCTTCTAAGTGTACTGAACTCAAGTTCAGGTAAGGGTTTTGTAAAGATGTCAGCTAGGTTTGATTTTGACTCAACATAGTTGAGTACAATATCACCCTTAGCTACATGATCCCTTACAAAGTGGTGTTTTACTTCTATATGTTTAGTCCTTGAGTGATGAATTGGGTTTTTTGTTAGGTTTATTGAACTTATGTTATCAATTGAGATTTTTGTTTTTTGATATTCAAGTTGATAGTCTTTAAGGGTATGCATCACCATAGTAGCTGAGATGTGCATTCACCTAGTGCTATATATTCAGCTTCAGTGGTAGATAAGGCAACACAGTGTTGTTCTCTACTTGACCAACTTACTAGGCAGTGGCCTAAAAATTGACAACTACCACTTGTGCTTTTTCTATCTAGCTTGCACCCGGCATAGTCAGAGTCAGAGTAGCCGGTTAGATCAAGGGTGCACGATCTAGGGTACCAAAGTCCTACGTTTAGGGTTCCCTTAACATACCTAAGGATTCTTTTTACTAATGTTAAGTGAGACTCTCTTGCACAAGATTAGTATCTTGCACACATACCTACTGCAAAGATGATGTCTGGTCGACTTGCAGTTAGGTACAGTAGAGTTTCTATTGCACTTCGATAGTATTTCAAATCTACTGGTTTTCCTTCTAAGTCTGAGTCAATTTTAACATTAGTAGTCATTGGTGTATTAATGATTTTTGAATTTTCCATTCCAAATTTACTAATTAATTCCTTAGCATATTTAGTTTGATAAATATAAATTCCATCCTTTGTTTGCTTAATTTGTAAACCTAAAAAGAAATTGAGTTCACCTACTAGACTCATTTCAAATTCATTTTCCATTAGTTTGGTAAACTCTTTTAAAAATTTTGAGTTGGTTGATCCAAAAATAATATCGTCGACGTAAATTTGTGCTATAAAGATGTCGTTTTCAAGATGTTTAATTGAGAATTATTTTAAATTTTAATTTGCTCAGTCATCTCACCCGATGTATGTTTTCAATCAGGGGATCCTATTATTTTGTGAGATGAATTAGTTCAATTTATAGGATTTTGTTTAACTTTATGTTAGATTCGGGTTTAGCTTTGGGTTCAACAAGTAAGCGTTCTTTGGATAAACCTCTGAGCTATGGTGAGTCACAAGGAGCTCATTAAAGTAACCATGCCTTCGAGGTTTTCCAAATAGTCCTACCCATTAAGCTTAATACTAAACCTTGGTCTAACTAGTTAGGATCCATTTAAGGGTAGCTTCGGTTAGTTCCACTTGGCCAAATGCACCAGGTCGAAGCCATATCTTCCTAGACATGCGATGCCCAAGTTTTCCCAACGTACTATCATCCAAAAACTTCACCAGTACTGTGCTTCAAGTTAAAATTTAACCCTTTTTAATCTATCCTTATATACTCATCCGGGTACTCTACTCTTGTTTACCCATTTCGGGTAGATTAAGTTCGGTTACCCTGTCGGGTAAATAGATTTCGGAGTTGCCAGCTATTCTGGACCCTCCTTCTATTTGAGCTTTAAATTTATTTTGAATTTTGAATTTTGAGTTTGAATTTTAAGCTTTAGATTTATCTTGAATTTTGACTTTTGAGTTTTATTTTGAATTTTGAATTTTAAGTTTTATTTTGAATTTTGAATTTTTAGATTTGAATTTTGAGTTAAATTTATTTTGAATTTTTAAATTTGAGTTTTTAGATTAATTTCGAATTTTTAAATTTGAGTTTTAGATTAATTTTTAATTTTTAAGTTTGAGTTTTTAGATTAATTTCGAATTTTTAAATTTGAGTTTTTAGATTAATTTCGAATTTTTAAATTTGAGTTTTTAGATTAATTTTGAATTTTTTAAAGTTTTGGCTCCCCCTGGATCATAGCCTCGATAAGGTTTATTGAGGTAATGTATTTGATCCTTAGGAACCCAATAATGTCCAAGTCCAACTTGATTGATCAGGTTGGACTTGACAACCCATGCTTGGACCACTTTTCTATTTGGTTTGTTTATTAAGGATAGGTAAGATTTATATTTCTTTTTATATCCTAGTCCAGTTCGATTGTAGATTGCCCTTTGTGTTCCAAGAATCAAGTCAAGATTCTTGGATCCCAAGGAGAATCGTTCTAGGGTAGTTTTCAAATCCTTTACGACTTTTCAGTTGAATTCTCTTCCTCAAGTTTTGAACTTGAGTTAAGGTTCGATCGATCGGTTAAGGATTCGTTGTTCATGCGTTTCTTTAAGGAGTGTTACCTCCTTTAGAAGCGTTTTGATTCGAATCTTGGACTTAGCTACTTTATGCATTAAGTAATTAAGCTTATATTTTTACTTACGAGATGTTGGTCCTTCGGAAACGGATGCGGATCCGTGGCTTCTCTCGGACTCGGCTTCCGATTCGTCCTCACTTCCGGATCCATTGGTGTAGTCCCTGGCTGTCAAGGCGAGAAAGTTTGTCTGTTCCAGTTCTTCGTCGTCGGATTCCTCGGAAGAAGACTCGTCCCATGTTGCCTTCAATGCCTTCTTTCTTTTGGGTTTCTTTGAATCCTTCTGATTCGGGCAATTTGCCTTGATGTGACCCTTCTGATTGCACCCGTAGCACGTCACTTCGAATTTAACCTTTGAGCTTGGTTGGGCTTCTTTAGACTGGATGGCCTTTCTGAGATCCTTTTTATTGAAGCCCTTCTTTTTGCAGAGCTTCTTTACTAAGTTGACTATTTCGGTTGTAAGTTCATCGTCGTCTTCTGAGTCTGGTTCTTCTTCTGACTCAGGTTCGGTTCTTCGCTTGATCTTTGACTCACGCGATCTCCCTGTTCCTGCAACCAAAGCCAACCCTTTCTTGGTCGGGTGTGCATTAGTCTGTTCATGAAGTTCGAATTCTGCAAAGAGTTCATCTAATTTAATGGTAGATAAGTCCTTGGAGACCTTGTAGGCATCTACCATGGATGCCCACAAGGTGTTCCTTGGAAATGCGTTTAGAGAGTACCTTATGATGTCCCGGTTGTCTACCTTCTGTCCAATTGCATGAAGCCCATTGAGCAGGTCTTGAATCCGGGCATGGAGTTGGGCAGCTGTTTCACCTTCCTGCAATTTGATGTTAAATAATTTATTAAAAATTAGGTCTCTTTTACTTACCTTGGTGTCGGATGTCCCTTCGTGAAGTTCAATTAGTTTCTCCCACAATTCTTTGGCACTGTTGAAGGGGTCGACGCGGTTGAGTTCTTCTTTTGATAGGCCACACTGGAGGGTGCAGGTTGCCTTGGCATTAGCTTCCACTTTCTTGATCAAAGATGCATCCCAGTCCTCGTACGGTAGTGGTTTTCCGGCGTTATCAGATGGTAGTTCGAGTCCGGTTTTGACAATCATCCAGACTTCAAAGTGAGTCTGGAGATATGCCTCCATCCGACCTTTCCAGTACCTGAAGTCGTCTCCAGTGAATAGCGGAGGGCGGGCAGTACTGTAGCCTTCTTGAAGGGCCATTTCAGTTTTACCTAAAGCGAAAAAACAACAAAAAAAAATGTCCCAGGACTTGGTCCTGGCATAGTAGTGTGGTAAGAAAAAAATGGACCACGAACTCAGGTGGTGTTGCACCAATTCCGAGAAAAACCGATTCGAGCGAAAAAGAATTAGAATATAGCTATGAGGCTAAATTCTAATCGATTCCGAAAAAAAATAAATACCACGAAAAAATATTTTGAATGGTGGTTGCACCGATTCAAAATGACCCCGCTCTGATACCAATTGATGGATCGAAAGCGCTAGAGGGGGGGTGAATAGCGCTCGTGGCTATTTCGTTATTCGAAATCCGTAAATCGTACGTGAAACTAATAGAGTAATAGGCAGCGGAATAAAGACAGTCAAACACAGAGACACATGGAATTACTTCGTTCGGAGCCTAAGGCGACTCCTACTCAAAGGCCCGCGATCCTTGATCGCTTCCGGTGGGCAACAACTATAATATCGTGAATAAGTACAAGGAAATAAGTACAACTGGAATTGAAATAATACCGACAACAAAATAATAACTGAAGCTTTAGGTCGTCGGCGACTGTAACGACACTTTAGAGTTGTTTCTTGAGCAGCACACAGCAGAAGGAAAGCTTGTTGAATCGTTGTTCTTGAAGCTACACCTTAACTCCCTTTTTATATGACATTCAGGGCGCCTGGATCCTTTCCGGGCGCTTGGAGTGTGACGTGGCCAACCAACCAGGATGCTCCACGTGGCGAAGTCGCGCAGGGGATAAAAGTTGGTCCCGGGCGCCCGGACCTGTTCCGGGCGCCCGAACCTGTTCCGGGCGCCCGGACCTACGGGTGCCCGGATCCATCCCGGGTGCCCGGACCACCTTTTTCTAGCAGGTTCCTCACCTGCAAACAAAGGTTAGTCCGAGCAAAATACCCTGCAAGACAGTGTTAGAATCTGATAAAACACATTAAGGAATAACTGACAGTCTTCGGACTGTCCGAGTCTGACTTCGGATTCCCTATCGGAAACCCTAGGTCGACCCTCACCTACTCCCCTCAGGAGAGATTACCTGATGCCAGTCCGGTCCTCCAGACTGACTGGACTTTCCACCTAGGGTTACCACCCCCTAGGACCTAGGGTTGCCGCCCCCTAGGGTTTTTCTCCACCTAGGGTTACCACCCCTAGGACCTAAGGTTACCGCCCCTTAGGGTTTTCCTCCACCTAGGGTTACCGCCCCCTAGGACCTAAGGTTACCACCCCTTAGGGTTTTTCACCTGCCTAACCGCAGCTAGGACTTTCCTGAAACACTCATTCAAACATGTTAGATCACACACTAACTTAACTTTGAATCCTTTGCCATTATCAAAACTAAGGTTCGATCGTCGGATGCTTCCCGCACCAACACTACTCACAAAAAGATGCATTAACAGAGGACATGCTCTTTAAACTGCTTGAAGAAAAATGCAACATTGTAAACATGTTTTTGCCAGTAGATCACACTAAAACTGTACTTCGGAAATATGTACATGCCATGTATTTTCAAACCAGTTTATCATGCAAACCGACAACTAAAAACCATGCAAGTAACGAAATAAAAACAGGCTTCTTGGCATACTATTAAGTTTATCACTGTTGCACTACATAACTCAATTCTCAACTTAGGAAACTTCCACTAGACAAACCATGAAGTTTAAAAACTTTATAGTACATATTAGTGAAAATAATAATCACTTGCTTGGGCCCGGCATTGTACCATTTTGCGCACATCATTAATAAGATCTGAGGTAGCTAATCCCGAATCCATTAAGGTACTACTAGGCGGTCTAGGAGTCTAGGGGCGATCTAGGAGCCCACCCAAAGACCTTGTGTCCAGTACATGCCTTTCTAAAGTAAAATACTTCTTTTTAACTATTACTTTCTTGTACTTGCACTTGCTTGGCATTTAACCAAACACCTTATGTGCGCTTAATTGCCCCGTACTCATAGGGAAGCACTTTAGGCACTTGATTATACTTCTTAGTCCCAAAACTTAATGGGAAGCAAACCAAGATGATCTAAGCATGCTCTTAATCCCCAAAACTTAAGGCATCATACATATCATAGCATCAATCTCCTTTAACATGCAACACATTTAAAACATATCATAACATGTATTAACGAAGCTACTCATACTGTAGGTGATAGGTATTTACTTCCTTTGGCTAAATCTTACGATTATAAAGTGCAAGGAAGACCCCAATATCCGCCCTCGTATGTCTTAATCTTCGAGTCACCCTTCTTTTGCGTACTATCTCCTTGGGAGGGACCCTCTCCTTAGATTCCCTCCTTGGAAAGCTTTAAAACTTGGAGCTCTAGGTTTCCTTGGCCGAAACTTGAAAGGAGGAAGAAGAGAAATCAGCTATAGAGGAAAGAGGAGGCGGAAGATTAGGTTTTGATCTCATCCAACCCCTTTTATACTAAGTGGAAGTTGGAGCATCTCTTCGCACATAATCCACATATAAGGAATTGTTTCATATTGCTTATGTGATGCTTTACCACCACCTAATGGCTACTTAAACAAATCTCAAGCAAGAGGTCTCGGGTTCAAATCCTAGCCCGGGCCATTTATGCATATATTTTTACTTCTTTTCTCTTCTTCTATTTCTTTTTGCGCTTTGTAAAAATAAAGGAAATTCACGGGTGTTACACTAGGTGCCTGGGAGGATAAACTTTTATCCCTATCACAATAGAATGCTCCACATCGTGTTTCAGATAAAATCCTGCTTTGGGTGCCTGGAAGGATTCCGAGCACCCGAATTCAAAATGTCAACATTTTGGTTCCGCTCGCATTAGCCCGGGTCTTCTGCTCCAGCTCCACTCGCTTGGGTGATTTCAGTCATCCGGAATAGGGCTCACCCGAACCTATTTTCTGACCTTCGAGCAAACTTTCACTTCGGCTTCTCGTCCCTCAGAAACGTCGCGCGCCTCCTTCTCATCTGCCCATGTACTCTTTCACAGCACCTCGTACCTCAAACGCACCGAGCTCGTCGGCTCTCTCCTGTGTCATCCTTCTCGCTAGCTGTGTCTTTCGCTCGACTTCTTGTGCTTCTAAGTTCTTGTACACTTTGACACAAGGGTTAAATACCAACAAGACTTAACTTTATCTAGTTGATCACATCAAAACTACCATGGGGTACTTACATAAAGAAATGTAGAATGGTTACGGATAGATGATTTATGTTAACATAAGAGATACCTCTCAATTGTTCATGAATAAGGATTAAATGAATGATCTTTGATAAAGGTTACCACCATTGCATCATGTTTATCTTCTTATGCCATATTGAAGTTTCCACTATTGTGAAATGCAAGCTTATGCATGATGTTTGTTTGTAGTATTTAACTCTTATCAAGTTATGATTAATTTACCTTGAAGTAGAGGTAGGATCTAGCTTTATATTCTCCTCATTTGAGAACTTGTTCTACTATTTATGTTTTATATCTACATATGGATTATACTTACAGGGTTAGTGGACTTATAATGTAAATAATGCAAATGGAGGAAATGGCACCAAGGATGTGATATGAGACATGGAGGCGAAGTAGCCGAGGAGATGGGATGGAATGCAAAGTACACTATCCGGGGGTCTCTAGGGGCATGTTAATAAATTTTGTTCCCAGATTTGTTACATTAATATGAGTTGGAGACTATGTGCTTGATTTGTAGGAGTCTTATGAATTTCCAATTGAAAAAATATATGTTGAGTTTGTTGGATCGTGAAAGTTGATAGAGGGGGCTGAATATCGATTGAAAACGTTTGTAGAGAGTATGCAGCGGAAAAATAAAAGAACAACGCTTACAAGAACCAATTTACTTGGTTCAGAGCCTTGGTCGACTCCTACTCCAAGGCCCGCACTCATTGAGTGCTTTCATTGGGCAATCACTAATATTTCGTAAAAGATTACAAATTTGAGTACAAGAACTTTAGATAAGAAATATTGACAATAATAGAGAAAAGGAAAAAGAGCACGTTGTCGGAAAAGCTTTGCAACGTCGTAGGGGAACAACGCAGTAGAGTAGATGTCGTTGTTGTAGTTTGCTCCAAGACTCACCCTCCTTATATAGGAGGCTCCGGGCGCCTAGACAGTGACGTCGTCAGACCAATCAGCGCGCTCCAAGCTATCGAGGATAAGCTTTGTTGGATCGAGAAGTGCTAGAGGGGGGGGGGGTGAATAGCGCTCGCGGCTTTCACAATTTTCGAATATGTACGAGTAAAAACAAACGCAGCGAAATTAAAGAACAAGCAGATGAACACAGTGGATTTACTTTGTTCGGAGCCTGTGACGACTCCTACTCGAAGGCCCGCGATCCTTGATCGCTTTCCGTAGGAAACAACTATAAGCACGAGAATTATTATAATCTACGTACAAATTAAAACAATAATTAAAAATACTGACAACACTTAGAGAATATGAATTCTGGAGCTCAGGGCCGTCGAAAAGTAGTCACAGCACTTCGGGAACCTTTTGTTAGCAGCTAATTGCGTATAGGGATCGCTTGGAGTTCTTGTCGTGAGCTACTGGTCGAGATCCCTTATAAAGGGTGTTCAAGGCGCCTTCCACTGTTCACCAAGGCGCCTTGAATGAGCCGAGTCAGCCGCGGAGATAAGGGCTAAACTGGTCGAACCTTATCAGGTTCAAGGCGCCTTCATCCTCTCCAAGGTGCCTTCATCAAGTTGTCCAAGGCACCTTGGCTTCCTTTAAGGCGCCTCCAAGCTTGCTTCGCAGCCAGCTCAGGTTTTGCACCCGAGGCGCCTCCAAGCTCCATAGAGGCGCCTCGGTACTGTTCATCCGAGGCCAATTTTTCACTTTGGTCCCTACAAGATATGTTAAACATAAAAATACCCTGCAGCACAAAGTTAGCTCATAACACATAAGTGATAGTATAAAAGTGAAAGTTTGACAGTCTCCGGACTGTCCGAGTCTGACTTCGGGTTTCCAACCGGAAATCCTAGGTCGACCCGACGCCTACTGTTCCCTCTGCGGGGAACGCATCCTCACCTACTCCACTCAGGAGATTTACCTGCTGCCAGTGTGATCCTCCAGATCGACTGGACTTTTGCTCAGCACTCGAAGCTTCCGGACTTTCTGCTGGACATCCGCTTCCCGGATAGTCTAGTCTTTCACCTGGTTCGCGACACCAGGACTTTCCACCTAGGGTTACCACCCCCTAGGCCTTTTGCTTGAAGCCTTCGACCTGCCAAGACTTTCCGCATAGGGTTACCACCCCCTATGACCTAGGGTTACCACCCCTAGGGTTTTTACCTTGCCTAACCACAGTTAGGTCTTTTCCTGAAACGCTTAACAGATTTGTTAGATTACTAAACATCTTAACTTTGAATCCTTTGCCATTATCAAAATACGAGTTCGATCGTCGGATGCTTCCCGCACCAACAATCTCCCCATTTTTGATTATGACAACTCAAATTCAAAGTTAAGTAAACAGATAAGCAAGTAAAGCGAGCATAAAGAAAAAAGATTTTTAAGGCGAGCAAAAATGATCTTGTAATGCTCCCCCTTAAGTATTACTCCCCCTAAATAATATTTTATGATTAATTTTGAATTGGCTACTTTTGAATTGGCTACTCACCCCTTTGCCATATATCAAAAATAAGTAATGGAATACGTAGTTTTGGTAGAATTAAATATATTGTTTGTTAGAAAGATAGAGAATTAAATAGTCAATAGATTTCTAAAGAGAGAAAGAAAATTTCAAAAACACTTAGCATTTTATAAGTGATTTCATTGTTTAGCTAAGTGAAACGCAATAAGTAAGGGAGATTGGCTTAGCTTAATGTTGAAAACACCTTTTAAACATTTGAAAAATATTCTTCAAAATTGACTAAAGTATTTGCTAAGAGATTTGAAGTCACTTAGAAAATATGAGTCAAGAGAGAAGTTTTGGAACTAAATAATTTTTTAAAGAAAATTTTGAAAGCTACTTTTGCTTAGCAGAGATTTTTAAAGTTTACAAAGATATGCTTTTTAATACTTTTAAAAAGTTTAAAGAATGAAAGTTGCTAGGTCTTTTGCAAACACTGATTTTGAATAACTTGATTATTCAGTTAGTCCTTAAGTCCAAGCATGAGTCAAATTAAGGAAATTTCAAATTATCGAAAATGATTTGGTCAGGTATCAGAGCCCTAAAGTACAAGCATGATTAACCTTAATAGATCCATTTCCTTCACCAACTGTTTAACCTGTAGCTACTTGCTGATTGCCTAGAGGATAGCAGCTTTCACTTGGTTAGTCGAGTTAAGTCATTTAATCCAGTTAGATTTGACTAAGACTGGAAGACTTGATTGGATTACTGTTAATAAAGTATTTAACGCCCAGACTCATATTGATGCACAGAAATAAGCATTCTTGAGTCCAGGCTGTACCCTATGCATCTCACGCCTTTCTATGTTTTACAAGCACAAGCAAGGTATACCTAGGTGTGTGTGAGATGCTCTGGCTTAAGTCTAGGGGAGCATGATTTCTAGGGGGAAAGCCTAGGCTAAGGCCAACTTTTGAAAAAATCTAATAAATTGGGATTTTGAAATAAATATTTTCCTAAAGTTATTAAAAATAAGCAGACCCAGATTATTTGAAACTAAGTAAATTGTTGACTAGCAAGCATGCAAATAAGTAGATATCACTTCCAGAAGGTCTAACAAAACAAATAGATAGTGAAATGTAAGTTCCCATAGTCAACAGTCCATAGTACAATGCATAAAAGTGTCATATCAAAAAGTAGGATCATTTACTCAAGGAGCATCAGCTGGTGGGTCATCAACGGGAGGTGGTGCATGGGGCTGCTCGGGTGCTGGCTGACCTAGATATCGTATCTCATCTTGGAGGGAGGTAAATCCGGTAGCCATCTCGGATCGAAGGGAGAGAACTATCCGTCGTGTCTGGATGGACTCGACCTCGAGTCGAGCAAGTCTGTCCTCGACGGAGAGTGGTGCAGAGGTCGAAGGTCCGGCTGAGGTGGATGGCCCGACAGACGGGGAAGGATCCGCGAAAAGATCCTCAGCTAAGAAGTCGGCCCACTCCTCTCCCTCGCTTGGTATATCCTCGGCCTCTGGAGCGATAGGGGCAGCGGCTGGCTGTGGTCGTCCTATCCAGGCTAGAACTCCATCAGCGATGATCTCAGCATTAGCTAGTTTGCAACTGTGGGACCCTAGCTCGTCATATATGGTTAGAGGGATGATTGTCCCTCTAGTCACATCTATGCCCTCTATGGTCGAAAAGAAGCGTGTCAAAATATGACAATAGGGCATGTGTACTATTCTGGAAGTGACTGTCCCAGATGCACAAATGATGTTCTGGAACATATGCAAGGCTATATCGATATCTAATCGATGACACAAGGCGTACAAGAAAAATGAGTGTGAAGACCGCATCTTCGGGACATCCCGAGATGAGATCAGCAAAATACATGCTGTCAGGACCCTATACATCACATAGTCCTAATCCCGAAGAGAGACTGACCTGAACTCAGTCAGGCCAAGAGGTCTTTCTTCCCCGAAGAAATACGTATAGATAGTATCTAACGTAATATGAGAGTAGGGATCGTCAAATGGCAGTTCCCTACTGGGGTAGCATAAGAAAGTAGACTCTGAAGCTTTAAGTCCTAGGGTGGTGCGTAACAAGGTGGGAGTAAGCTCAATGTCAGTACCAGCAACTCTGGTGGAGTACGTACTATCATCAATCCTCTCAAGGTTGTGATAGAACTGTGCACATAATTCCTGATTTACTGTATTAGTGCAGTAAACCATTTGGTCCAGTTGATAGTGCTCTATCATCTGGATAGATGACTGGCAAAACACGGTAAAAAAGGACCTATTAACATATCTAGGTTTGATAGGATCAAAAGTGTATCTAGCAAAGGTATCCCTAAGATGTACAGTAGGGAATCTGATATGTCACGCCCCCAGAGGAGTCCTTACCGAAAATTTTCGGCAACATCTCCCCTGTACGGGTGACAATCTGAGACATACATACATACAAAATACATCAGCTACATATGGCTGGAATATATTTACACAACCACGCAGTTATATAATCAGCCCACTCGGCTGGAACAGAAATAAACACAACCACGCAGTTATATAATTATATTAATCAATAAACACAATGGAAATCACAAATAACGATCACAAAACATAAAGCAACTAACTACACAATAATATCAAACCAAATACAAGAGAACTCAAATCATAAACAAGTACAAAACCCAAAATCTGAATAGCGTAAATATAAAATCGTGGGTTGTCCACGAACGCGACGTGGGATCAAGGACAGCTCTCCTACGACTCCATAAATCCTTTACACCGCTAAATTACCATATGAGGTGGTGAGTATAAAGACTCAAGTAATAGAGCAGATAGTATGAAGTATAGTAAATCAAACTAGAGAAGGTCGTATGGAAATAGCAGATACTACGGTGATATCATAATAAGTGTCCATACCGAAACCATATTCTAGGCTAGCAGATAAGGTAAAGTGTAGCAAAGTTACAGAATTGCTCGATAACTATTGTGCAGGTATATGCGAGTCAAGAATAAAAGTCAAACACATATCACAAGTATAAATCTCAACATATATAAGCATAAGATAAATAAACAACAACATAAGCTAGTAGCAAGACGTAGATAAGCAACAACGTAAGTAAACAACCAACGGATATAATAACAACAGTATATACGGATGGTCACCTACCACCCTCTCTCACGACCCCGACACGGTCGAGAGGTGGATCGATCACCCAAAGGCCGCCACTACTCTCGGTGACCGAGGATCAGTGCATAGTAGTGAATAGCTACGTCTGCGATGGGGTCCCCGGCATGACTCCACTATCACTACCCACGAGTGTGCGGTGGGGCACGACAGACAGACGCCGCTCACCACTACCCGTGAGCGGTACGGCCTCACGACCACACCCGAGGGGCCAAGGTCGTGATCATCTGATGACATGATGCGAACAATGTAATAGTCATCATATATATATAAATAGAAACAGGTATGCTACATGAAGCCAGCATGCTCAATAAGGTGTGTAAATAAACAGCAACTAAAGCATGTAAACATGGTATCAGGTGTCTATATATCCAATACCTAATTTCTACTGTCTGGCATCTGGTATCTGATATCCGATACCTAGTAATATAGTATCTGCTAAATATCATCGATAGCAACGAGAGACTGTATAGATACAGAAACGAGTAGCTCAAAGATTGAGTGGAAGTATCAAACGCAGGAAAAATAAGAGTGGAGTCAAGATAAATACAAGAGCTATCCGAAAATATAACTCATGCACTAAGATCAATATACTAAAGAGATAAGACAAGAAGTACCCGCCTTTACACGTCGATCGTGATAAATAATGCCACGTCGAGATGTATCTCCAACTGGTATCCTGCAACACAGAATACGTAATATTGCTAAGTTATATCATAAGCCAAATAGCTAATCCTAATCCTAATCCGATTAGAAATCAACATCTTAATTCCCTTCACTGATTCAACACTTCTTTCACTCCATCAAACCGGATCAGAAATGAGACTTCATGGAGTAAACTCACAACAAGCTTTACCAAATCAACCCTAACAACAATTATTCATCCTTATCCACCAAACCAACCCTCAATACCTAAATTAACATCATACGTACATATCTAATTAGTTTTACTCAGTTAATAAACTAAAATCTAATAAATGAAATTCTTACTTCATCAACTCAACCGTCACCAATGGAAAACAATTAATTAACAATCAATCCAAATTATAAACTCGGATCCATATACTCTTATTTATCATAAATCGAATATTGAATGAAACTCTTAAGAAATAAATCCATCTATGACCAATTACCAACTCTTCTTACCCCAAACATCAAATTAACTTCTAATCCCAAGTATTTCATAATCAAATCAGATGAAACTAAACACCATTTAACTTCAATCCCTTACCTTAGTCCGGAGGTGATTGATGGTAGTACATGGCAGATAACTAAGGTCTACTACTGCTTCCCACTCCCTTCGATTGCTAGCCTTAATCTGATTCTCAACGATGGAGCAGTAGCAGTGTGGAGGGTAGAATTCCACCTTGAATCATGTCGGGAGTAGGCCTCTGGCTGCTGAGGATAGTTTGGCAACCATATCGCTCAGGTGGACAGAATAGAAAGGGAAACTGGCTGCTTGTGGTGGATCTGCCACCCTAGCAGCGACAGCGGCTGATCAGGAAGCCACAGTAAGAATGAGGCTGCCGCGATGAGATCTCAAAGGTGGGAGCAGAGAGATCAGGTAAAGGTCGGCAGCATCGCGAAGAGAAAAGGGAAGGAGAAGGAAGAACCGGCGCTGGACGGTGGTGTGTGGCGCGACATCGGGCTGAGAGAGGGAAGGAGACAGCTAGGGCACAGAGAAGAGGGGGAATCGGCCTCGGCAATCAGGTGCCGCGATGAGGAGAAGGGCGGTGGTGGTGTGTGCGGCGCGATGAGAGGAGAGGGAGGAAGGGTTCGGGTGGAAGAAACGAGAAGAAGGGAAATAATAGGTTTAATAATTGCAACTTAGGTTTAGATTAATTAAACCATAAGTTAATTCCTCAATCAACTCCCACAAAAGGGATAGTCCAAACAGGCTTTTCTCGTCCCTATTATTTTATCCCCGCAAATTATTACATACGAGCTCCAATTAAATCCCAGAAAATTTCTAAAAATTCCTGAAAAATCCAATAAGATTATTTGTCCAATAACCTTATTATTTAAATATTATTTGGGTGTTGTATTTTATATGATATCTGCTGATGGAAGTCTAGCTGGAGTAGGATCAACGTGACAGCGCTTCCTATTTTCAACGATTTTATAAAAATTGGCAAAAATAAGCATGAATCTTATGTAAAACTTGATCGGGAAGGGTTGAGATTATACCTAAGAGGCATTGCTAGGTGTTGAGGGAAGAACAACGGGTTGAAGGCGCCTTGGTTGCTAGAAATCGCACTCGGAAGTCGTGCTCGGCGTCGGCAGAAAGTGAACAGAAAGTGTTCTGTTCGTTTTCTGAAGTCAGAGATTGAAGG
This sequence comes from Zingiber officinale, assembly GCF_018446385.1. Taxonomy (NCBI): domain Eukaryota; kingdom Viridiplantae; phylum Streptophyta; class Magnoliopsida; order Zingiberales; family Zingiberaceae; genus Zingiber; species Zingiber officinale. Next base: position 24,495,304 of record NC_055997.1, on the reverse strand, counting down.
CGCCTTAAGCAAATTAAGGCACCTTAAGTAAATTTTTGGAGGCGCCTCGAATTGATCCGAGGCGCCTTAAGACGATGCGGCGGGAATTTTCCTGCCACGCTTGGGGGCGCCTTTTCATGTGGGAGGCGCCTCCATGAGGTGCCATGTGTCCTCCCATTTTTATATATTTTTATTTTTCTTAAATAATTAAGTTAATTAAGTTTAATTAAATTTTGAAAGTTTAATTGATAACCAAAAAAAATTTTGAAGATAAATTTTAATTAATTTTCAGAATTTATTTAATTAATTTAGAAGATAATTTTAATTTAATTGATTCTGAAAATGATTTTGATATTGATTTTTTTTTAAAAAAAAAAGAAGTTTGAAGTTAAGTTTTAAAGATTAAACTAAGTTTGAAAAGATTTTTAAAAGAATTTTGAAATTAAGTTTTAAAGATTTTTAAAATAAGTTTGAAAGGTTTTTAAAAGAATTTTGAAATTAATTTTAAAAGATTTAAAAATAGGTTTGAAAATATTTTTAAAAGAATTTTGAAAAAATTTTGAAATTAAGTTTTAAAGTTTTAAAAATAGGTTTGAAAAGATTTTTAAAAGAATTTTGAAAGAATTTTGAAATTAAGTTTTAAAATTAAAAATAGGTTTGAAAAGATTTTTAAGAGAATTTTGAAAGAATTTTGAAATTAAGTTTTAAAGATTTAAAAATAGGTTGGAAAAGATTTTTAAAAGAATTTTGAAATTAAGTTTTAAAAGATTTAAAAATAGGTTTGAGAAGATTTTTAAAAGAATTTTGAAGTTAAGTTTTAAAGATTTTTAAAATTTATTAATTGATTATAGAATTTGAATTAAATGAGTTTAATTTTGAATTTGAATTTTAAATTCCTTAGTCATCTCACCCGATCTAAGTTTTCAATCAGGAAATCCTATAATTTTTGTGAGATGAATTGAGGTTCAATTTAAGGGTTTGGTTTAACTTTGTGTTAGATTCATGTTTAGTTTTGCGTTCAATAAATAAGCATTCTTTGGATAAACTTCTGAGCTATGGTGAGTCACAAGGAACTCATTAAAGTAACCATGCCTTCGAGGTTTTCCAAATAGTCCTACCCATTGAACTTAATACTAAACCTTGGTCTAACTAGTTAGGATCTGTTTAAAGGTAGCTTCGGTCAGTTCCACTTGGCCAAATGCACCAGGTCGAAGCCATATCTTCCTAGACATGCGATGCCCAAGCTTCCCTAACGTACTATCATCCAAAAACTTCACCAGTACCGTGGGTCAAGTTAAATCTAGCCCATTTTTTCTAACCTTAATTATCCTACCGGGTAGTCTACTCTTGTTTACCCATTTCGGGTAGATTAAGTTTGGTTACCCAATCGGGTAGTTTAGTTAGTGTTGGGTTCTTCGGGCTGCGAAAACCGCTTTTTCGCGTCGCGGAAACCCCGAGTCACCCAAAGCCATGGATCTCGTGCAAAGATTCGTAAACAAAATTTTTGAAAAACCTTTTTCTTGTACGAGTTTGTAAAACCTTTAGATCTACACTAGATGAGGGTTATACCTTCGAAGCGTGCCCTTCGCTTATCCCGCTCGTCCAAGGTACACGTCGGATCTCCAAAGTATCAAAGTAGATACTTCTCTAGTGATATCCATACGAACAAGGAGTGCTCTCTAGCACTCAAGGATGGAGAAGAGAGACCCCAAGTGTGCTAGCACTTTCTAGGGCTCTCGGATGGGAATGGAAGAAGAAAGGAAAGCAAGGAAGAGAATACAATACACTCCTCTAAAGTATTACCTTTCTTCTTGGACTTCTTGGATTAACTCAAATCACCCTCTCCACTCTTGGAACCTCACGGCAACCACCATGGAGAGAAGAGAGAGCACTCAAGGGAGAAGAAGAGTGAATACACCACATGAATGAAAAATGAATTCCCATTCATTCACAAAGTGGCCGGCCACTCTAGGAGGTGTAACCTCCACATTAATTCCAATTAATGTGGAGACCATTAAGAGTTGTAACCCCCATGAGGTGGCACTCTAGGATGATGTGATTCACTCTTCTCAATTGATTTGATTCACTCTTCTTCTCCCTTGGGGGCTCTCTCTTCTCCTTCTCCCATTCCTTGGCCGAACACTCCATTGGTGCTAGCACACCTTGTGTTTTGGTCATCTCCTTCTACTTGTGTCCGTGTGGATACATATAGAGGTTGTCTACTTTGACAACTAGAGATCCGGTGACATCTTGGACAAGCGGGAACGCGAAGGGCTTCGCTACAAGGGTAATGATCTTAACTTTAGTGTAGATCTAAAGTTTTTACAAACTCGTAAAAGAAAAAGGTTTTTTCGAAAATTTTGTTTACGAATCTTTGCACGAGATCCATGGCTTTGGGTGACTCGGGGTTTCCGCGATTATCAGAGCCACGTGCAAAGACTTGTACGAGTTCGCTTGTATTTTTATGAAAAATATACCTTCTGTGATTTTCTGTAAAATTGAGTTTTAGAGTTTTTATGAGTAATTTTTCCGTAGAAGTGAAGCACAAGTGTCAGGCTTCGGCTACCGGAAAGTTTTCTTTAAACGGCTTTTGCCCCAAATCCGCTTTGGGACAGCGGGTCGGTGCCATTAGATCGCAAAGGAGCAACTCACTATGGTTAGATCGTGGGTAGGGCATTGCCCTAACCCGAAGGAATTTGCTCGCGATTGCACCAAATCGCAAAAATGAACCCAGGGAAGTTTTTTCCCGGCAATGTCTCGACCCAAATCATTTTGGGACAGCGGGTTTAGGCGCTGTTGGATCACAAAGGAACCCTGGCGATGGTTAGATCGGGGCGCTGCCCTCGGCCGCAAGGGATCCGTTCATGATCAAAACCGCTAAACGGGACCGGAAATTTTACTCATAAAATTGTAAAATTATTTTAAAATTACAAAAATTATGAAAATATATAATTTTGAATTATATATTAATTTTTGATAGTCATAGCCAAAATACCCAATAAGATTGGATTTATGTTGTAATTCATAATACCCGTCATATGATTATTTTTATTTACCACCTGCGCGTCGTGCCTTTCTATTATTCTGGTTTTAAATTAGATTTAAACTCGAATATAACTTGAGTTTCAAATTGTAATGTACAAATTCGAGCGGTGGAGGGTCCACACGAGACGGAGTTCCGAGGCGGGCACGAGCAACACAAGGTGGTCAAAGGGAGGAGCTTGGAGAAGCTGTTGACCCTAGGTTGACCATTCGATCTTCTCATTGGCTTGAGAAGATCGTAGTAGGGCCATGACTAAATCACAAATAGATTAATTAATTAATTATTTTGTATCTAATGCATGTTTAATAATTAATTAATTAATTAGTGCATTAACGACTAGATTATATCTAAGTCATGCACATGATGCACCCTTGCGATTAGATTAGATCTAAGTCATGCACAAGATGCATCCTACTCGATTAGATTAGATCTAGATCGAATCAACTCTAAATGCCTAACCGTGCCGTGATACCTATCACTACCTCGATCACATGTATTGTTGAATCTGCCAAAGCAGAGCAATACATATTATCTTGGTAGGGTACAGAGGGACAATCTTGGTCCCGCCTATCAACGCATAGGTGAATACAAACTCAATTAGATTGAGTATTCCTAGTTACTCGGTTGGATCGAGTCAACTATAGGCATTCTTCCAATAGTTGGAAAGGTAGGACAAAATCACGTTTATATTAACTCTCGGGCGTATTAGCCAAAGCTAACTCGAGTTTTAATATAAATATGGATCTTGATCCTATAAACAAGAGTTGCATAGAGATGTAATTGGTAATCGTTACCTACCGATCATACTAAGCCTTGGGCGTATTAGCCAAAGCTAACTCAAGGGTTAGTATGATGTGGATCTTGTCCCACAAGAATTATAGTATTCAGTGGGAGCATCATTTAGTTAAAGGCCTAATTAAATGTTTTTAAAAGAATATGATATTTATTTCTGCAAATTTTATGTTGTAGATAACTATGACGTCGAATACGAACTCTTTCTCCCTGCGTTCTGTCCTTAAGAAGGACAAGCTCAACGGAGCGAATTTCCTTGACTGGTACAGGAACTTGAGAATAGTTCTCACTCAGGAACGTAAACTGTATGTTCCTGCCACTGCCACGCGAGCTGACCGGAATGCTTACAAGAAGCATCAAGATGACGCATTAGATGTGTCCTGTCTAATGATCACGACCATGAACTCTGAGCTTCAGAAGCAACACGAGTTGATGGGCGCTTACGATATGGTTGAGCATCTTCGCCAACTATATCAAGGACAAGCAAGGCACTGGAAGAGGAACTCCAAAGAATACCTGGAAGATCTTAAGAAGAAGAGAAATAAGATTTCTACTTCAGGTATACATGTTATAGAAGTCAACCTCTCTATTTCTTCATCGTGGGTATTAGATACCGGATGTGCTTCGCACATTTGTACTAATGTACAAGCGCTGAGGAATAGCAGGGCATTGATGAAGGGTGAGATAGACCTACGAGTAGGCAATGGAGCACGAGTTGCTATTATTGCTGTAGGATCTATCTCTTCCCTCCGGGCTTGTACTAGAATTAGATGATTGTTGTTATGTGCTTGCCTTGACTAAGAACATTATATCAGTTTCTTGTTTGGACAAGAAAGGATTCTCGTTTATAATAAAGAACAAATGTTGTTCTGTCTATTTAAACGATATGTTCTATTGTAGTGCACCTCTGATAAACGGACTCTATATTCTAGATCTAGAGAGCCCTATCTATAACGTTAGTACCAAGAGGTTCAAATCGAACGATATGAACCACACCTATCTCTAGCACTGTCGCTTAATGACAAGCGCTTATCCCAGCTCCATAAGGATGGTTTGCTGGACTCATTTGATTTTGAATCATATGAGATATGTGAGTCATGCCTACGAGGCAAGATGACCAAGACTCCTTTTAGTGGGCACAGCGAGAGAGCGACTGATTTGTTAGGACTCATACATGGCGATGTATGCTAGAGGCGGTTATAGGTACTTCATCACGTTTACTGATGACTTCAGTAGATACGGTTATGTGTACTTGATGACACATAAGTCTAAATCCTTTGAAAAGTTCAAAGAATTTAAGAATGAAGTACAGAACCAGCTTGGCAAGAGTATTAAAATACTTCGATCAGATCGAGGTGGTGAATACTTAAGCCATGAGTTTCGTGACTATTTAGCTGAGAGTGGGATTCTATCCCCACTCACTCCTCCTGGAATGGTGTGTCCGAAAGGAGGAATCGTACCTTATTAGATATGGTACGGTCTATGATGAGTCACACAGATCTTCCGACATATCTATGGGGATATGCTCTAGACACGGTAGCTTTCATTCTCAACCGAGTTCCATCTAAGGCCGTGATAAAGACACTATATAGGATATGGACTGGGAGAGATGCCCAGGTGTCTTTCATGAGGATTTGGGGTTGTGAGGTTTATGTACGACGTCAAGTCTCAGATAAATTAGGACCCAAATCCGACAAGTGCTATTTCATCGGATATCCTAAGGAAACTAAGGGATATTACTTCTACATTCAACACAAGGTAGTTGTGGAAAAGGGTCTTTCTAGAAAGGGATTTTGTTTCTAGAAAGACTAGTGGAGCACGCTCGATCTTGAAGAAGTTCAAGATGCGAGCAAAACTGATGCCTCAATGGAAATTGAACTGGAACCACAGTGTTGTGGATGATGTTGTTCCACAAAGAGTTGAGGAACAACAACCGGTTCAAGTAGACATACCTCTTCGCAGTCCGATAGGGTACGTCGTCACCGAGAGATATTCATTTCTCTTATCTGACCATGAGCTTACCACCTATCTAGAAGCTGTGACGAGACCAGATTCTGAGAAATGGCTAGAGGCCATGAGATCCGAGATGGATTCCATGTACACCAACCAAGTATGGACTTTGGTTGATCCACCTGAAGGGGTAAAACCCATTGGGTGTAAGTGGGTCTTTAAGAGAAAGACTGACATGGATGGACTTATCTATAAGGGTCGCTTGGTAGCTAAAGGTTTCAAGCAGATTCATGGTATTGACTATGATGAAACTTTTTCTCCAGTAACGATGTTTAAGTCCATTCGGATCATGCTTGCTATTGCAGCCTACCATGACTATGAGATATGGCAGATGGATGTCAAAACCACGTTTCTGAATGAAAACCTGCTCGAGGATGTGTACATGACACAACCTGAGAGTTTTGTAGATCCATAGCATATTAGCAGAGTATGCAAGCTGCATAGGTCCATTTATGGACTAAAGCAAGCTTCTCGGAGCTGGAATCTTCGTTTCGATGATGCGATCAAACAGTTTGGTTTCATCAAGAACAAAGATGAACCTTGTGTCTACAAGAAGGTTGTAGGGGATGTAGTTGTCTTCCTCATATTGTATGTGGATGACATACTACTCATTGGGAAGGACATCCCTATGCTTCAGTCTGTCAAGACCTGCTTAGGGAGTTGCTTCTCAATGAAAGACATAGGCGAGGCATCCCGCATTATAGGGATACAGATCTATAGAGATAGATCTAAGAGATTGCTTGGCCTAAGTCAGAGTACATACATTGACAAGGTACTCCTTCGATTTGCCATGCAGAACTCCAAGAAGGGATTTCTGCCGATGTCACATGGAGTGAGTCTTTCGAAGACTCAAGGTCCTTCTTCTAGAGAGGAGAGAGACCGCATGGATCAGATCCCTTATGCCTCAGCCATAGGATCGATCATGTACGCCATGCTATGTACTCGACCTGATGTCTCGTATGGTTTGAGCATGACGAGCAGATACCAGTCAGATCCAGGTGAAAGTCACTAGATAGCGGTCAAGAATATTCTTAAGTACTTAAGAAGGACTAAAGAATATTTCTTGATATATGGAGGCAATGATGAGCTAACTGTAAAGGGTTACAATGATGCCACAGATCAGGATGATTATCGATCGCAGTAAGGGTTCGTGTTTTGTTTAAATGGTGGTGCCGTGACGAAGAGTTGAGGACACAGATGGTGATTCTACAACAGAGGTCGAGTATACGCATCGAGGCAAAGGAGAGGCTGGATCCACAAGTTCATCGAACTTGGGGTGGTTCTAACATCGACCCTTGAGCTCTATTGTGACAACAATGGAGCTATAGCACAAGCGAAGGAACCTCGCTGGACCAAGCACATACTACGGCGCTTCCATCTCATTTGAGAGATTATCGATAGAGGAGATGTGAAGATTTGCAGAGTACCTACAGAGGCTAACATCGCAGATCCCTTGACCAAGGCTTGGGCACAGAGAAAGCATGATGGCCACACTAGGTCATTAGGCCTTAGAGCCTATACTGATTGGCACTAGTGCTAGTGGGAGATTGTTAGTTAGAGCCCTAGAGCCAATCATTTAATGATTGTATGGACTCATGTATATCATATTCTTGTATATGAATAAAGGCAGTTGTTTGGTTATTATACTTATTTGTATTAGTGCCAAATAGACTAAGTATAATAGCGTCCTTGAGTAGAAGGTTCATACCTATATCAATCGATTAGTTGAATCAATAGTGAGATGATATAGGGAACACTACTCTAAATCATTCCTAGTCGAGTATTAACATTCAGGGACAATGTTAATGCAATAAGACTAGCATGTAGGTCAGCTCGATGACTTGATCTCACAAGTCATGGATATAGAGATATCAAGCTGACACATGGGTATACATTGGAGAATGTATACTGAATGACCCGCCATGAGAAAGTATCATGGATCGTTATATGAGTGTCATATACTTTCTCATGTGGCTATTAGTATGACTATTAGTCCTTAGACCTGAAGTCACCATGGATCCCTACATAAGGAGTTATGTACTTTGGTTTCGTTAAACGTCACCCGTAACTGGGTGGACTATAAAGGTGATTACTGGGTATGTAACAAATTATGCAGAGGGATGTGAGTGATGTAGATGGGATCTATCCCTCCCATATGACCGGAGCGACATCAATATTCTTGATAGAGTTATACCACGAAGTGCATGGCCATGCCCAAATGATTCAACATTAGATGTTGAGCTCATTTGATCGAGTGAGTCTACTTGGAGTTCAAGATTTAGATTGATTAGAGGCTGACATGGTCTATGCCTCATATTGATCAATCTAGATGTCTAGGATAGAAGGACAATGACATATTTTGTGAGGAGTCACAATTGGTAGTCACAAGGTGATGTCGGATCTCGACATTCTTGTAACTTGGGTAGTAATGATGTATTGCTAGATACCGCTCATTACTTATGCTTCTAAATGAGTTTAGGGGCATTGCCAACGTTACAAGAACCTATAGGGTCACACACTAAGGACATGTGGATGGAGATTTCGTTCATATGATGAACTAAGAGGATTAGATTCATTTGATGAATCAAATTGGATTAAGAGTAATCCAAATTGGGCTAATTGAGTTGGACTCAAGTTGATTCATGTATTCAATGAGTCTAATTTAGATTATGACTCATTAAATCAACTTAATTTAATGAATTAGATTTATTATATTAAGTTGGCTTGAATCATATGGTTGGATTAGATCAACCATGAGAGATATTTGATCAAGTTTGACTTGATTTGAGAGGAAGAGAAAAAGTCATGTTTAACTTGACTTTTTGCCACATCACTAGTGAGTTGGCAAGATGTGGACCAATAGGATTGCTCCACATCATCAATGTGTGCCACCTCATGGAGGTTACAGGCCTCCATAGCATTTAATGTGGCCGGCCCACATTAAATGAGGAGGTTACACTTGTTGCCATGTCATTTAGTGAGGTGGCAAGATGTGGACCAATGGTGTTGATCCACATCATCCTAGAGTGCCACCTCATGGGGGTTACAACTCTTAATGGTCTCCACATTAATTGGAATTATTATGGAGGTTACACCTCCTAGAGTGGCCGGCCACTTTGTGAATGAATGGGAATTCATTTTTCATTCATGTGGTGTATTCACTCTTCTTCTCCCTTGAGTGCTCTCTCTTCTCTCCATGGTGGTTGCCGTGAGGTTCCAAGAGTGGAGAGGGTGATTTGAGTTAATCCAAGAAGTCCAAGAAGAAAGGTAATACTTTAGAAGAGTGTATTGTATTCTCTTCCTTGCTTTCCTTTCTTCTTCCATTCCCATCCGAGAGCCCTAAAAAGTGCTAGCACACTTGGGGTCTCTCTTCTCCATCCTTGAGTGCTAGAGAGCACTCCTTGTTCGTGTGGATATCACTAGAGAAGTATCTACTTTGATACTTTGGAGATCCGACGTGTACCTTGGACGAGCGGGATAAGCGAAGTATAGATCTAAAGGTTTTACAAACTCGTACAAGAAAAGGTTTTCAAAATTTTGTTTACGAATCTTTGCACGAGATCCATGGCTTTGGGTGACTCGGGTTTCAAGCGCGATTTTGTGAAGAACCCAATAGAGTGGTATCGAGCCACGCAAAGACTTGTACGAGTTCGTTGTATTTTTATGAAAATATACCTTCTATGATTTTCTGTAAAATTGAGGTTTTAGAATTTTTATGAGTAATTTTTCCGAAGCGAAGCACAAGTGTCTCGAGACTTGTAGGCTTCGACTACAGAGAAGACGTTTTGCCCCAAATCCGTTTGGGACAGCGGGGTCGGGTGCCATTAGATCGCAAAGGAGCAACTCACGATGGTTAGATCGTGGGTAGGGGCATTGTCCCTAATCCCGCAAGGGAATTTGCTTCGCGATTGCACCCGAAATCGCTAAAAACGAACCCGCCGGGAAGATTTTTCCGAAACGGCAATGTCTCGACCCAAATCGTTTTGGGACAGCGGGTTTAGGCGCTGTTGGATCGCAAAGGAACCCTCGCGCAAGGGGATCCGTTCCGCGATTGCGCCCGAAACCGCTAAACGGGACCGCCGGGAAATCTTACAAATAAAAATTATAAAAATTATTTTTAAAATTGCAGAAAAATTATGAAAAATATATAATTTTAAATTATATATTAATTTGTGATTGTCATGTCCCAAAATACCCAATAAGATTGGATTTGTGTTGTAATTCATCATACGACCTGCGTGCTGTTATGTGTTTGCGCGTGTTGTATGTTTTTATTTATTCGCGACCTGCGCGTCGTGCCTTCTCTTATATTCTTGTTGTAAATTAGATTTAGACTCGAATGTAACTCGAGTTTCAAATTGTGATGTACAAATTGGAGCGGTGGAGGGTCCACACGAGACGGAGTTCCGAGGCGGGCACGAGCAACACAAGGTGGTCAAAGGGAGGAGCTTGGAGAAGCTGTTGACCCTAGGTTGACCATTCGATCTTCTCATTGGCTTGAGAAGATCGTAGTAGGGCCTTGACTAAATCACAAATAGATTAATTAATTAATTGTTATGTATCTGATGCATGTTTAATAATTTATTAATTAATTAGTGCCTTAACGATTAGATTAGATCTAAGTCATTAATGATGCATTACGATTAGATTAGATCTAAGTCGTGCACAAGATGCATCCTTCTCGATTAGATTAGATCTAGATCGAACCAACTCTAAATGCCTAACCGTGTCGTGATACCTATCACTACCTCGATATGTATGAATCTGCCAAAGCAGAGCAATACATATTATCTTGGTAGAGGAGGGACAATCTTGGTCCCGCCTATCAAGGTGAATACAAACTCAATTAGATTGAGTATTCCTAGTTACTCGGTTGGATCGAATCTATATGGCCTTCCAATAGTTGGAAAGTAGGACAAAATCACGTTTATATTAACTCTCACGTATTAGCCAAAGCTAAAGTTTTAATATAAATATGGATCTTGATCCTATAAACAAGAGTTGCATAGAGATGTAATTGGTAATCGTTAATACTAAGCTCATGTCTGTAGCCAAAGCTAACTCAAGGGTTAGTATGTGTGGATCTTATCCAAGAATTATAGTATTCAAGAGCATCATTTAGTTAAAGGCCTAATTAAATGATTTTAAAAATATGATATTTATTTCGCAAATTTTCATGTAGATAACCATGACGTCGAACACGAATTCCTTCTCCTGCGATCTGTCCTGGAGAAGGACAAGCTCAACGGAGGTATAAGAACTTGAGAATAGTTCTCATCCAAGAACATAAACTGTACGTATTCCGGAGGCTCCTCTTGCCAATGCCCCATGAGCCCAAAGATGCTTACAAGAAGCATGACGCATTAGATGTGTCTGTCTAATGCTCGCGACCTTGAACTCTGAGCTTGAGAAACATGAGTTGATGCTTACGATATGGTTGAGCATCTTCGCCAACTATATCGGGCATGAGAGATTTGAGATCTCTAAGGCACGGTTTGCAGGTCCTTATGTACTCAAGATGATTGGGCACATAGAAAACCGCTTGGCCAAGAGCTGGCCAGTGACTTGATCTTGCCGATAGCTATAGTCAATTTGTTCTCAACTATAACATGAGCGAGATTGACAAGCCCGAGCTACTTAGTATGTTACGAACTGCTGAGATTAACCTTAAGAAGATTAAGCCCATTATGATGGTCCAAAGCACAAGGGCAAGGGCAAGCCCAAAGGTAAGGGAAAGTCTCAAACCAAGGGCAAAGGCAAGGCACTGGCCGAAAGGAGGGGTCGCCAAGGATGCTACCTACTTCCACTGCGGTTGCAAGGTATACTTGGAGGATCTTATAAGAAGAAGCGAAGTGAGACTTCCACTTCAGGTATATATGTTATAGAAGTCAATCTATCTATTTCTACATCATGGGTATTAGATACTGGATGTGCTTCTCACATTTGTACTGATGTGCAGGCGTTGAGAAATAGCAGAGCATTGGCAAAGGGCGAGGTGGACCTACGAGTAGGCAATGGAGCACGGGTTGCTGCTGTTGCTATCTCTGCCCTCTGGGCTTGTACTAGATTTAGATGATTGTTGTTATGTTCCTTCTCTTACTAAGAACATAGTTTTAGTTTCTTGTTTAGACAAGAAAGGAAACTCTTTTATAATAAAAGACAAATGTTGTTCTGTTTATTTAAAAGATATGTTCTATTGTAGTGCACCACTAATAAACGGACTCTATATTCTAGACCTTAAGAGCCCTATCTATAACATTAGTACCAAGATGTTCAAGTCAAATGACATGAACCAAACTTATCTCTGGCACTGTCGCTTAGGTCATATAAATGACATAAGGATGGTTTGCTGGACTCATTTGATTTTGAATCATATGAGATATGCGAGTCATGCCTACGAGGTAAGATGACCAAGACTCCCTTTAGTGGGCACAGCGAGAGAGCGACTGATTTGTTAGAACTCATACATAGTGATGTATGTGGCCCTTTCAATGTCACTGCTAGAGGCGGTTATAGGTACTTCATCACATTTACTGATGACTTCAGTAGATATGGTTATGTGTATTTGATGACACATAAATCTGAATCCTTTGAAAAGTTCAAAGAATTCAAGAATGAAGTCCGAAAAGGCAAGAGTATTAAAATACATCGATCGGAGCGGTGGTGAATACTTAAGCCATGAGTTTCGTGACTACTTAGCTGAGTGTGATTTTATCTCAACTCACTCCTCCTCGAACACTGGAATGGTGTGTCCGAAAGGAGGAATCGTATCTTATTAGATATGGTACGATCTATGATGAGTCACATCGATCTTCCGACATACCTTTGGGGTTATGCTCTAGAACCCTTTATACTCAACCGAGTTCCATCCAAGGCCGTGATAAAGATACCATATAGGATATGGTGGGAGAGATGCCCTGTGTCTTTCATGAGGATTTGGGGTTGTGAGGCGCTCGACGTCAAGTCTCGACAAGTTAGGACCCAAGATCAATTCTTTCCTGATATCCCAAGAAACTAAGGATATTACTTTACATTCCCAGTCGGCTGGTAGTTGTTGTGGCAAGCGGGGTCTTTCTAGAAAGGGACTTTGTTTCTAGAAAGACTAGTGGAGCACATGATCTTGAAGAAGTTCAAGATGCGAACAATTGATGCCTCGATGGAAATTGGTGAACCACAAAGTGTTGTGGATGATGTTGTCCCACAAAGAGTTGAGGAACAACAACCTTCAAGTAGACATACCTCTACTCTGAATAGAGATGCGTCTAGGCACGAGAGATACTCATTTCTCTTGCGACCATTATGACATTGTGCTAGAGGATGAGCGACCACCCCTGAGCGAGAAAGCTATGCTGAGACCATGGCGAGGCCATTCTGGGGCTGGAATCTTCGATTCGATGATGCGATCAAATAGTTTGGTTTCATCAAGCGAAGATGAGCCTTGTGTCTACAAGAAGGTGGTAGAAAACATAGTTGTCTTCCTCATATTGTATGTGGATGACATACTACTCATTGGGAAGGACATCCCTATGCTTTGGTCAGCGAGACCGACTAGGAGTTGCTTATCAATGAAGGACTTAGGGTCATTCTGACATGGATAGATCTAGAGATAGATCTAAGAGATTGCTTGGCCTAAGTAGTACATACATACATATACGATGCCTTATGGTGGCATAACTCCAGAAAGGGATATGCGAGTCTTTTGAAGACTCAAGGTCCCTCAGAGAGGAGAGAGAGACGCATGGATCAGATCCTTATGCCTCTATAGGATCGATGTACGCCATGCCATATTATGTACTGACACTTGTCTCGTATACTTTGGGCACGGCGGATGATCCGGTTCATGGATAGCGATCAAGAATATTCTTAAGTAATAAAGAAGGACTAAAGAATATTTCTTGATATATTGAGGAATGATAAGCTAGGCAGTAAGGTTACAGTGATGCTAGCTTCCAGACCCAACCGGGATGACTATAGATCGCCTGAGTTCAGTACTACTTGAATAGTGCTAGGAGTTGGCGAGTTCACACCACGTTTCCATCTTATTCGAGATTATCGATAGAGGAGATGTGAAGATTTGCAGAGTATCTATAGAAGCTAACATCGCATTCCTTGACCAAGGCTTTGGGGGAGGAGGAAGCATGATGGCACACTCAGGTCCCCTTAGAGCCTATCTTTCCTACTCTTGTTGGGGAGATTGTTAGTTAGAGCTAGAGCCAATCATTTAATGATTGTATGGACTCATGTATATCATATTCTTGTATATGAATAAAGGGTTGTTTGGTTATTATACTTATTTGTATTAGTGCCAATCAGACTAAGTATAATAAGCGTCCTTGAGTAGAAGGTTCATACATATCAATCGATTAGTTGAAGTGGATATCACCTACTAGGTCATTTGAGTGACTGTAGATAAGGCGACATTGCTGTCGATGACTTGATCCACAGTCATGGATATAGAGATATCAGTCGACACATGGTATGCATTAGAGAATGTACATTGAATGACCCGCCATGAGAAAGTATCATGGATCGTTATATGAGTGTCATATACTTTCTTATGGCTATTAGTATGACTATTAGTCCTTAGACACGAAAGTCACCATGGATCCCTACATAAGAGGTTATGTACTTTGGTTTCACTTCACCATGATAACGGGTGGACTATATAGGCCATTCTTGGGTATGTAACAAATTATCTGGAGATGTGAGTGATGTAGATGGGATCTATCCCTCCCATATGACGGGAGCGACATCAATATTCTTGATAGAGTTAGACCACGAAGTACATGGCCATGCCCAAATGAGTCAACATTAGATGTTGAGCTCATTTGATCGAGTGAGTCTACTTGGAGTTCAAGATTTAGATTGATTAGAGGATGACACGGTCTATGCCTCATATTGATCAATCTAGATGTCTAGGATAGAAGGACAATGTCACATATTGTGAGGAGTCACAATTAGTAGTCACAAGGTGATGTTGGATCTCAACATTCTTGTAACTTGGGTAGTAATGATATATTGCAAGATACCGCTCATTACTTATGCTTCTAAATGAGTTTAGGGGCATTGCCAACGTTACAAGAACCTATTGGGTCACACACAAAGAACATGTGGATGGAGATTAGATTCATATGATGAACCAAGAGGATTAGATTCATTTGATGAATCAAATTGGATTAAGAGTAATCCAAATTGGGCTAATTGAGTTGGACTCAAGTTGATTCATGTATTCAATGAGTCTAATTTAGATTATGACTCATTAAATCAACTTAATTTAATGAATTAGATTTATTATATTAAGTTGGCTTGAATCATATGGTTGGATTAGATCAACCATGAGAGAGATTTGATCAAATTTGACTTGATTTGAGAGGAAGAGAAAAAGTCATGTTTGACTTGACTTTTTGCCACATCACTAGTGAGTTGGCAAGATGTGGACCAATAGGATTGCTCCACATCATCAATGTGTGCCACCTCATGGAGGTTACAAGCCTCCATAGCATTTAATGTGGCCGGCCCACATTAAATGAGGAGGTTACACTTATTGCCATGTCATTTAGTGAGGTGGCAAGATGTGGACCAATGGTGTTGATCCACATCATCCTAGAGTGCCACCTCATGGGGGTTACAACTCTTAATGGTCTCCACATTAATTGGAATTAATGTGGAGGTTACACCTCCTAGAGTGGCCGGCCACTTTGTGAATGAATGGGAATTCATTTTTCATTCATGTGGTGTATTCACTCTTCTTCTCCCTTGAGTGCTCTCTCTTCTCTCCATGGTGGTTGCCGTGAGGTTCCAAGAGTGGAGAGGGTGATTTGAGTTAATCCAAGAAGTCCAAGAAGAAAGGTAATACTTTAGAGGAGTGTATTGTATTCTCTTCCTTGCTTTCCTTTCTTCTTCCATTCCCATCCGAGAGCCCTAGAAAGTGCTAGCACACTTGGGGTCTCTCTTCTCCATCCTTGAGTGCTAGAGAGCACTCCTTGTTCGTGTGGATATCACTAGAGAAGTATCTACTTTGATACTTTGGAGATCCGACGTGTACCTTGGACGAGCGGGATAAGCGAAGGGCACGCTTCGAAGGTATAACCCTCATCTAGTGTAGATCTAAAGGTTTTACAAACTCGTACAAGAAAAAGGTTTTTCGAAAATTTTGTTTACGAATCTTTGCACGAGATCCATGGCTTTGGGTGACTCGGGGTTTCCGCGACGCGAAAAAGCGGTTTTCGCGGCCCGACGAACCCAACAGTGGTATCAGAGCCACGTGCAAAGACTTGTACGAGTTCGTTTGTATTTTTATGAAAAATATACCTTCTGTGATTTTCTGTAAAAATTGAGTTTTTAGAGTTTTTATGAGTAATTTTTCCGTAGAAGCGAAGCACAAGTGTCTCAGCACTTGTTTTAAACGGCTTCGTTTTGCCCCAAATCCGTTTGGGACAGCGGGTCGGGTGCCATTAGATCGCAAAGGAGCAACTCACGATGGTTAGATCGTGGGTAGGGGCATTGCCGCGATTGCACCCGAAATCGCTAAAAACGAACCCGCCGGGAAGATTTTTCCGAAACGGCAATGTCTCGACCCAAATCGTTTTGGGACAGCGGGTTTAGGCGCTGTTGGATCGCAAAGGAACCCTCGCGATGGTTCGATCGCGGGTAGGGTCGGTGCCCCTGGGCCCCGCAAGGGGATCCGTTCCGCGATTGCGCCCGAAACCGCTAAACGGGACCACCGGGAAATTTTATTCATAAAAATTGTAAAAATTATTTTAAAATTACAGAAAAATTATGAAAAATATAGAATTTTGAATTATATATTAATTTGTGATATTCATGGCCCAAAATACCTAATAAGATTTAATTTGTGTTGTAATTCATAATACGGCCTGCGTGCCGTCATATGATTGTGTGTGCTGTATTTCTCTTATATTCTGGTTGTAAATTAGATTTAGACTCGAATGTAACTCGAGTTTCAAATTGTAATGTTCAAATTGGAGCGGTGGAGGGTCCACACGAGACGGAGTTCCAAGGCGGGCACGAGCAACACAAGGTGGTCAAAGGGAGGAGCTTGGAGAAGCTGTTGACCCTAGGTTGACCATTCGATCTTCTCATTGGCTTGAGAAGATCGTAGTAGGGCCATGACTAAATCACAAATAGATTAATTAATTAATTATTTTGTATCTAATGCATGTTTAATAATTAATTAATTAATTAGTGCATTAACGATTAGATTATATCTAAGTCGTGCACATGATGCACCCTTGCGATTAGATTAGATCTAAGTCATGCACAAGATGCATCCTACTCGATTAGATTAGATCTAGATCGAACCAACTCTAAATGCCTAACCGTGCCGTGATACCTATCACTACCTCGATCACATGTATTGTTGAATCTGCCAAAGCAGAGCAATACATATTATCTTGGTAGGGACAATCTTGGTCCCGCCTATCAACGCATAGGTGAATACAAACTCAATTAGATTGAGTATTCCTAGTTACTCGGTTGGATCGAGTCAACTATAGGCATTCTTCCAATAGTTGGAAAGGTAGGACAAAATCACGTTTATATTAACTCTCAGGGCCAAAGCTAACTCGAGTTTTAATATAAATATGGATCTTGATCCTATAAACAAGAGTTGCATAGAGATGTAATTGTTAATCGTTACCTACCGATCATACTAAGCCTTGGGCGTATTAGCTAACTCAAGGGTTAGTATGATGTGGATCTTGTCCCACAAGAATTATAGTATTCAGTGGAGCATCATTTAGTTAAAGGCCTAATTAAATGATTTTAGAAGAATATGATATTTATTTACGCAAATTTTATGTTGTAGATAACCATGACGTCGAATTCGAACTCGATCTGTCCTTGAGAAGGACAAGCTCAATGGACAACTTGAGAATAGTTCTCACTCGGGAACGTAAACTGCACGTTCGGCAGTGATGCCATGCCGTGACAAAGATGCTTAGAAGCATCAAGATGACACATTAGATGTGTCTGTCTAATGCTCGCGACCATGAACTTGAGATTGGGCGCTTACGATATGGTTGGGCATCTTCGCCAACTATATCAAAGCGAGCATGAGAGATTTGAGATCTCTAAGGCATTATTTCGACAGGGCTCCGTAGGTCCTTATGTACTCAAGATGATTGGGTACATAGAGAACCTCGGTTCCCACAAGAGGCCATTGACTTGATCTTGATCTTGCATCCTTGCGGATAGCTATAGTCAATTCGCTCAACTATAACATGAGCGAGATTGACAAGCGACTAGCTACTTAGTAGATTCTGACTGAGATTAACCTTAAGGTTAAGCCATTCGATGGTAACAAGCACGGGCAAGGCAAGCCGGTGAGAGTCCCAAACCAAGGGCAAGGCAAATCAAGCCCTAAAGGAGGGGGCCAAGGATGCTACCCTTTTGCCTAGACCTTTGGAAGGAGGAGCGCAGTATACTTGGAGGATCTTGAAGAAAAGTGAGACTTCCACTTGTATATATGTTATAGTCAATCTATCTATTTCTTCTTGGGTATTAGATCTGATGTGCTTCTCGGTTTGTATTGATGTAATACCGAAAGCATTGACAAGAGTGAGGCGGTGGACCACGGTAGGCAATGGAGCACGCTTAGGTCTGGTTCGGGATTTACTTTCTACCTGCTTTTGCTGTATACTAGAGTTAGTCAATTGTTGTTATGTGCCGCATTAACTAAGAACATAGTTTCAGTTTCTTGTTTAGACAAGAAAGGATACTCTTTTATAATAAAAGACAAATGTTGTTCTGTTTATTTAAAAGATATGTTCTATTGTAGTGAACCTATGATAAACGGACTCTGCATTCTAGACCTTGAGAGCCCTATCTATAACATAAATACCAAGAGGATCAAGTCAACTGACTTGAACCAAACCTATCTCTGGTACTGTTGCTTAGGTCATATAAATGACAAGCGCTTATCCCAGCTCCATAAGGATGGTTTGCTGGACTCATTTGATTTTGAATCATATGAAATATGCGAGTCATGCCTACGAGGCAAGATGACCAAGACTCCCTTTAGTGGGCACAACGAGAGAGCAACTGATTTGTTAGGACTCATACATAGTGATGTATGTGGCCCTTTCAATGTTGCTGCTAGAGGCGGTTATAGATACTTCATCACATTTACTGATGACTTCAGTAGATATGGTTATGTGTACTTGATGACACATAAGTCTGAATCCTTTGAAAAGTTCAAAGAATTCAAGAATGAAGTACAGAACCAGCTTGGCAAGAGTATTAAAATACTTCGATCAGATCGAGGTGGTGAATACTTAAGCCATGAGTTTCGTGACTACTTAGCTGAGTGTGGGATTTTATCTCAACTCACTCCTCCTAGAACACCACAGTGGAATGGTGTATCCGAAAGGAGGAATCGTACCTTATTAGATATGGTACGATCTATGATGAGTGATCTGACATACCTTTGGGGTTATGCTCTAGACACGGCAGCTTTTATACTCAACCGAGTTCTATCCAAGGCCGTGATAAAGACACCATATAGGATATGGACTGGGAGAGATGCCCAGGTGTCTTTCATGAGGATTTGGGGTTGTGAGGCTTACGTTCGACGTCAAGTTAGGACCCAAATCCGACAAGTGCTACTTTATCGGATATCCCAAGGAAACTAAGGATATTACTTCTACATTCCCAGTCAGCAGACTGGGGTCTTTCTAGAAAGGGACTTTGTTTCTAGAAAGACTAGTGGGAGCACATTTGATCTTGAAGAAGTTCAAGATGCGACAATAGCACTGATGCCTCGATGGAAATTGAACTGGAACCACAAAGTGTTGTGGATGATGTTGTTCCACAAAGAGTTGAGGAACAACAACCAGTTCAAGTAGACATACCTCTTCGCAGGTCTGATAGGGTACGTCGTCAGCCTGAGAGATACTCATTTCTCTTGTCTGACCATGATGACATTGTGCTTATAGAGGATGAGCCCTATCAAGCTGATGAGTCCAGAAATGGCTAGAGCAAGCTTCTCGGAGCTGGAATCTTCGATTCGATGATGCGATCAAACAGTTTGGTTTCATCAAGAATGAAGATGAGCCTTATGTCTACAAGAAAGTTGTAGAAAACATAGTTGTCTTCCTCATATTGTATGTGGATGACATACTACTCATTGGGAAGGACATCCCTATGCTTCAGTCTGTCAAGACCTGGCTAGGGAGTTGCTTCTCAATGAAGGACTTAGGTGAGGCATCCCACATTCTTGGGATACAGATCTATAGAGATAGATCTAAGAGATTGCTTGAGTCGAGTACATACATTGACGAGGTACTCCTACGATTTGCCATGCAGAACTCCTGCCGAGGTCACATGGCGTGAGTCTTTTGAAGACTCAAGTCCCTCTTGGAGAGGAGAGAGACCGCATGGATCTGATCCCTTATGCCTCAGCTATAGGATCATATATGCCATGCTATGTACTCGACTGATGTCTCGTATGCTTTGAGCATGACGAGCAGGTGAAAGTCACTGGATAGCGGTCAAGAATATTCTTAAGTACTTAAGAAGGACTAAAAAATATTTCTTGATATATGGAGGCAATGATAAGCTAGCTATAAAGGGTTACAGTGATGCTAGCTTCCAGACCGACCAGGATGACTATAGATCGCAGTCAGGGTTCGTATTCTACTTGAATGGTAGTGCTATGAGTGGCAGAGTTCAAGCAAGTCACAGTTCCATCTTATTCTATCGATAGAGGAGATGTAGATTCTGCATCAGCTAACATCACAGATCCCTTGACCAAGGCTTTGGCACAGAGGAAGCATGATGGTCACACTAGGTCATTAGGCCTTAGAGCCTATACTGATTGGCACTAGTGCTAGTGGGAGATTGTTAGTTAGAGCCCTAGAGCCAATCATTTGATGATTGTATGGACTCATGTATATCATATTCTTGTATTTATATTAAGGCATTTGGTTTTTGGTTATTATGCTTATTTGTATTAGTGCCAGATAAAATAAGTATAGTAACGTCCTTGAGTAGAAAGTTCTTACCTATATCAATCGATTAGTTGAATCGATAGTGAGATGATATAGGGAACACTACTCTAAATTATTCCTAGTCGAGTATTAACATTCAGGGACAATGTTAATACGACTAGCATGTAGGTCACCTCGATGACTTGATCTCACAAGTCATGGATATAGAGATATCGACACATGGGTATGCATTAGAGAATGTATACTGAATGACCCGCCATGTGAAAGTATCATGGATCGTTATATGAGTGTCATATACTTTCTCGTGTGGCTATTAGTATGACTATTAGTCCTTAGACCTGAAGTCACCATGGATCCCTACATAAGGAGTTATGTACTTTGGTTTCGTCAAACGTCACCCGTTGGGTATATAACGAATTATGTAGAGGGATGTGAGTGATGTAGATGGGATCTATCCCTCCCATATGACGGGAGCGACATCGGTATTCTTGATAGAGTGAGACCACTAAGTGCATGGTCATGCCCAAATGAGTCAACATTAGATGTTGAGCTCATTTGATCGAGTGAGTCTACTTGGAGTTCAAGATTTAGATTGATTAGAGGATGACACGGTCTATGTCTCATATTGATCAATCTAGATGTCTAGGATAGAAGGACAATGTCACATATATTGTGAGGAGTCACAATTAGTAGTCACAAGGTGATGTCGGATCTCGACATTCTTGTAACTTGGGTAGTAATGATGTGTTGCTAGATACCGCTCATTACTTATGCTTCTAAATGAGTTTGGGGCATTGCCAACGTTACAAGAACCTATTGGGTCACACACAAAGAACATGTGGATGGAGATTAGATTCATATGATGAACCAAGAGGATTCGATTCATTTGATGAATCAAATTGGATTAAGAGTAATCCAAATTGGGCTAATTGAGTTGGACTCAAGTTGATTCATGTGTTCAATGAGTCTAATTTAGATTATGACTCATTAAATCAACTTAATTTAATGAATTAGATTCATTATATTAAGTTGGCTTGAATCATATGGTTGGATTAGATCACATCTACATCACTCACATCCCTCTACATAATTCGTTATATACCCAGTAATCGCCTTTATAGTCCACCCAGTTACGGGTGACGTTTCCTTATGTAGGGATCCATGGTGACTTCAGGTCAAAGGACTAATAGTCATACTAATAGCCGAGAAAGTAACTATATAGCCATCCATAATGATCCTTTCTCGATACTTTCTGCGGGTGGTCTGATACATTCTCTAATGATGCACGATATCGCACGATGTCTTGTATCCAGCGACGGTCTCAATGCGATCAGACATCGACACTGCTCGGTCGATATGTAATCTTGTATGCAGAATTGATTTTAGTGGTTCCTCATCTGTTCCAGTTCTCCATGATCGATCGTACAACATAAATCGATTCATTGGTAAACCTTCTTCTATCGCACTAATATATATGCTTCACATGCCTGCCACAGATATGATATACATGAGTCCATACAATCATCAAATGATTGGCTCTAGGGCTCTAACTAACAGTTAGGGGGTGCCAGCTATTCTGGATTCTCCTTCTAAATTTTTATTTGATTGAGTTTTTGAATTTTGATTTAATTTCAAATTTTAAATTTAATTTTAAATTTTGAATTTTGAATTTTGTATTTTAATTTAATTTAATTTAATTTTGAATTTAATTTAATTTCAAATTTTTTAATTTAATTTTGAATTTAATTTAATTTCGAACTTTTTTAATTTAATTTTGAATTTTAAGTTTGTTTAATTAATATCGTTTTTCTTTTTGCTCCCTCTGGATCATAGTCTCGATATGGTCTATCGAGGTAGTGTATTTGATCTTTCGGGACGCAGTATTAACCAAGTCCAACTTGATTGACCAATTTGGACTTGGTACCCATGCTTGGATTACCTTTCTATTTGGTTTGTTTATTAAGGATAAATAAGATTTATATTTCTTTTTGGTTTTGTATCCTAGCCCAGTTCTATTATAAACGGCTCTTTGTGTCCCAAGAATTAAGTCAAGATTCTTGGAACTTAAGGAAAACCGTTCTAAAGTATTTTTTAAATTCTTGACCTAATTTTTCAAACCAGAGTTTTCATCCTCAAGTTTTTGAAGTTGAGTTGAATTTCCGGTCTGAACTTGGTCAGGTAATGATTTAGAGTTAGTCACTTCTTTAAGGACTACTATTTCCTTTAGAAGTGACTTGACCTTAAGATTCGACTTAGCTAGTTTGCGCAACAAATAATTGACTAGAATATATTGCTTAGCGAGGATCCGCTGGAATCAGCGCCGGAATGCGATCTGTAGCTTCGCCTCGGACTCGTCCTCCGACTCACTCGCTCTCGGATCCTCAATCAGATCGAGCCGTGGTTAAAGTTTCGTCTGTCGCATTCGTCATCGTCTTCCAGAGGATTCGTCGCCTGTGGCTCTGGCCTTCTTCCTCTTACCTTCTTCTCTTTTGATTTGGGCTGATTGATGTGCCCCTGCAGTTTGGTTACCTAGAGTATAACTCGAATAACAACTTACCTTTCAAACTTGGTTGAACCTCCTTGGTTTGTACCACCTTCTTTAGATCTTTCATGTTGTCTTCTTCTTGTAAACTTCTTCTTTACGAGGTTCACGAGCTTGGTTGTTAGTTCGTCGTCTTACTAAAGTCGGGATCTTCTTCCATTCGGTTCTCGAGTTCGCCTACTTGCTCACGGTTCGTGACACTGCAATCAAAGCAACCCCCTTCTCGGTCGGCTGTGCATTAGTCTGCTCATGTAATTCAAACTCACAGAATAATTCATCTAACTTTATTGAAGATAAATCCTTGGAGACTTTGTAAGCATCTACCATTGATACCCACAATGTGCTCCTCGGAAACGAGTTTAGTGCATACCTTATAACGTCCCGATTCTCTATCTTTTGCCCGATTCCGTGAAGAGAGTTGAGGATGTCTTGAATTCTTGCATGTAGTGAACTCGCCGTCTCACCTTCCTGCATTTTCAGATTATATAATTTATTAAGTAGTAAATCACGTTTACTCACCTTTGTATCGGAGGTTCCCTCGTGAAATTCAATCAGCTTTTCCCAAAGCTCCTTTGCTGATAAGAATGAACCAACTCTGTTGAGCTCCTCTTTGGTCAATCCACACTAGAGGGTGCAGGTAGCTCTGGCGTTGGCTTCCACTTTCTTGATGAGGGAGGGTTCACAGTCTTCACAGGGAGTAGGTTTTCCATCAGTGTCAGTCGGTAGTTGAAATCCAGCTCGAATGATCATCCACATCTCGAACTGGATCTTTAGAAACGTCTCCATCCGTCCCTTCTAGTACCCGAAATCTTCTCCGGAGAAGAGCGGGGGACGGACGGTGCTGAAACCCTCTTGTTGGGCCATCGAGATAATATGCAAAAGAAAAATAAAGAAATACGTCCCAAGACTAAGTCTTGGATTAGTAGTGCGGTAGTAAAGAATTGAAAAAGAACTAACTCGAGTGGTGTTGCACCAACTTCGAGCGAGATCGATACGAACGAAAAAAAACTGGAATATAGTAATAATACTAATTTCAGTTGAGTCCGAAAAATTTAAAACACCGTGAAAAATTGCGTGATTGGTGGTTGCACTATATCAACGCGACCCTGCTCTAATACCAATTGTTGGATCGAGAAGCGCTAGAGGGAGGGGTGAATAGCGCTCGCGGCTTTCACAATTTTCGAATATGTACGAGTAAAAACAAACGCAGTGGAATTAAAGAACAAGCAGATTAACACAGTGGATTTACTTCATTCGGAGCCTGTGACAACTCCTACTCGAAGGCCCGCGATCCTTGATCGCTTTCCGTGGGCAACAACTATAAGCACGAGTATTATTACAATCTACGTACAAATTAAAACAGTAATTAAAAATACCGACAACACTTAGAGAATATGAATTCTGGAGCTCAGGGCTGTCGGAAAGTAGTCGCAGCACTTCGGGAACCTTTCATTAGCAGCTATTTGGGTATAGGGATCGCTTGGAATTCTTGTCGTGAGCTGCTGGTCGAGATCCCTTATAAAGGGTGTTCAAGGCGCCTTCCACTGTTCACCAAGGCGCCATCATCAAGCTGTCCAAGGCGCCTTCATCAAGCTGTCCAAGGCGCCTTGGCTTCCTTCAAGGCGCCTCCAAGCTTGCTTCACAGCCAGCTCAGGTTTTGCACCCGAGGCACCTCCAAGCTCCATGGAGGCGCCTCGGTACTGTTCATTCGAGGCCAATTTTGCACTTTGGTCCCTACAAGATATGTTAAACACAAAAATACCCTATAGCACAAAGTTAGCTCATAACACATAAGTGATAGTATAAAAGTGAAAGTTTGACAATCTCCGGACTGTTCGAGTCTGACTTCGGGTTTCCAACCGGAAATCCTAGGTCGACCCGACGCCTACTGTTCCCTCTGCGGGGAACGCGTCCTCACTTACTCCACTCAGGAGATTTACCTGCTGCCAATGCGATCCTCCAGATCGATTGGACTTTTGCTCAGCACTCGAAGCTTCCGAACTTTCTGCTGGACATCCGCCTCCCGGCTAGTCCAGTCTTTCACCTGGTTTACGACACCAAGACTTTCCACCTAGGGTTACCACCCCCTAGGCCTTTTGCCTGAAGCCTTCGACCTGCCAAGACTTTCCGCATAGGGTTACCACCCCCTATGGCGTAGGGTTACCACCCCCTAGGGTTTTTACCTTGCCTAACCACAGTTAGGTCTTTTCCTAAAACGCTTAACAAATTTGTTAGATCACTAAACATCTTAACTTTGAATCCTTTGCCATTATCAAAATACGAGTTCGATCGTCGGATGCTTCCCGCACCAACAAGCTTTGCCTTCCGGGCGCCCGGACCAGTTCCGGGTGCCCGGACCAACTCTGGGCGCCCAGATCCCTTTCGGGAGCCCGGATCACTTTTCTCCAGAAAGCCCTTTTCCTACAAGAAAATGTTAGTCCGAATAGAAGTAACACTACCCTACAAGACAAAAGTTAGCGAAATAGAAGAATAATAGTAATTAGATTCTGTCTCACCAAGACCAGAATCTAATCAAGATCTCAACTTAGAGTTCCAAAATGGTTCTAAGTTGGATCGGCACCTAAGTTCCCTTAACCGGGAACGCGTCCTCACCAAGTCACTTACCTGTCGGACGTTCGGTCAGCCCGTCGACCCGTCTGGACTTCGTGCCAGTTATCAGGTCAACCCATCGACCTAGCTGGATTTCGTGCCAGGCATTCGGTCAGCCCGTCGACCAGTCTAAGCTTCGTGCCAGCTGTCAGGTCGACCCGTTGACCTAGCTAGACTTCGTGCTAGACATCCGGTTAGCCCATCAACCAGTTTGGACTTCTCCTGTACACTTAGTTAAAGTGTTAGATCACAATGAAACTAACTTAACCTACTTTATCATTCATCAAAATCTGGGTCAGACCATTAGTACTAACCGTACCAACAATCTCCCCCATTTTGATGCAATGACAATCTGGGTGAAGTTAGTGAAAAATATGCAAAACGTAAGCAATCAATTTAGGTTAGGGTTTAGGGTTTTGATATTTTGTATTTGGTTTGATATTTTGTATTTGGTTTGTTAATTAACTTAAACCACCTAACCCTCCCTCTTTGACATTCATCAAAAAAAGAATATAGAATAGATAAATGGTTAAGTCAAAGAAAAAAATGAAATTCAGAATTCGAACTAAAGTTAGATTGACTTGGGGGAGTTTAAAGTAGAAAATTTGCTTTAAACTTTATCTTTTAGCTTTTCAAAAATAGCTAAGTTTGAAAAAGTAGCTAACTTAGAAAACCAACTTTACAAAATTTAAACTTTTATCTACTAGTTTTTTGAAAAGGAATTTAAAAACAATTTACAAACATAAATTTTAATAAAGGCTAATTTTCAAATATACCTACTTTACAAAAGTAACAAAAGTCAAGTTTATCACATTCAAGTTTTAAATCTAATTTTCAAAACTAAGTTTGTAAAATCAAAATTTCAAAACTAGGTTTGTATATAAGTTTTATATACAAGTCAACTTTTTAAGAAACATAAGATTATAAAATCCAATTTTCAAAGACTTAGTTTTATAAAAACTAGTTTTCAAAAATAGATTTATTAAATTAGATTTGCAAAAAATAAGTTTATAAGGTCACAAAAAATATTTTTCAAAAATATTTTCAAAGCGGAGAAAATAAGTTTGCTACAAATAGTTTTACTAACAATGAAAATAATTTAAATTAACTCTCCCACTGAATCTTACATTATTTTTAAAATAAAACTTTTTTTAAAAAATAAAGTAAGATTTTCAAAGTATTTATTTATTTTTTTAAAAAAAATTGAGGTAGGATTTTCAAAAGAGATTTTAAAGAGAAATTTGATAAGAAAAAGAATCTAAAGAATTTTTAATAAAAAACTTAAGGAAATAATTTTTTTAAGTAAAAAAAAACTTTGATCTCTCCTTGAATTTGATACTCCCCTAAATTTGATACTCCCCCTTAATTTATTACTTTCCCTTAATTTATTACTCCCCTGTAATGCCCCGCCTCCTACTGATTAAGCTGTAAGGACGAGAGTTACATTATGCTAAACTATTCTGGGACTATCACCGAATATTAAGGTGCAGAAAAGCTGAACTAATTAAAATTCTTTGCTAATTGCTATAAAATCTGGAATTTATATTCAAAATACACTTTTATTGTTGTATATATGCTAAAGAAGGGAACCTAAACTTTCTATTTGATCAAAGAGCTGAAATCAGACACTTCTAGCTAAAATAAGACTTTCCAATCGATCGGCTGATCGATTGGAGTTATTTGATCGATCCCCTGATCGATTCAACGTGCTACTGTGCACGGAGGTCAATTCTGGATCGATCGGGTGATCGATCATGCCTGGCCAATCGATCCGATAATCGATTCAGAGGCTCTCTGTTCGCGGAAATTAAATTCTCGATCGATCGGCTGATCGATCCATGGCTAATCGATCAGCTGATCGATTCATCAGCTCTTTGTACGCGGAAGTCGTGTCTCAATCGACCGGCTGATCGATCGAGGACTCCTCAATCGATCTACTGATCGATCCAACAGCTCTCTGTGCGCGGGGGATTTCTTTCCAATCGATCGACTGATCGATTGAGGACCCCTCAATCGATCGGCTGATCGATTGGGTTTCTGATTTTCCAGAATTTCAACTCGAACTCATACAGAACTTTCAGAAAACCACTAATGCAAAAAAATACTACTAAGCATGACACTACTTATAGTTTACTATCTAATATCAAGACAATGAGGAGTCTAAGCATGGCGAAGTGTATACCTTCACAGTTCATGATACTTAAACACCCTAGAAGTGCAGAAAAGTAACCAAAATTGAAATACTAAGTCCTAGATGGACTAATCCCCAGGAGTCTTTATTCCAAGTTCCTTCTCACACACATCGGGTCGCATTGAACTCCAGACTCCGCTAATCCATCTTCCCTTTTCCTTTATCTGCAGTATAAGGAAAAAGGAAACTATAAGCTTGGGAGCTTAGTAAGAACCTTCTACCTCACAAAACATGCATTCGATGAAATCATGCTTTCCAAAGATGCTATGCTGATATACATGATGAAAATCATACTAGAATATTGAAACATGACATATTGACATACAGGTCATGTCAATCAACTACTAAACGTAAACCATTGGTTGTATCAATAAGAAAGCTAAACTGGTACATAAGCTAAGCTAAAATAAATGTTAGGTTAATGCTGAAACTATACTGTACTCACATATTTGGTTTGTGAAGTTTGAAAATTATTTTCATAATAGATAAAAATACTAATCATGCTGCTGATGGGCCCGGTAACTGTACTTGCTATGCGCGTATCCCAAACTAAACCCGAGGTAGCTAGTCCCGAATCTAGTAGGGTTTACTAGGTTATCTAAACCTAGGGATGACTATGGGAGCCCAACCCAAGGACAACTGAGAGTGCAGTACAGTGCCACTGATAAAAGTAAAATACTGTTCATAAGCTAATTTATCTTACCTTGCTCTTACTAGGTTATCTGAACCTAGAGCTAGGTTATCTAAACCTAGAGGCGACTATGGGAGCCCACCCATTGGACCGTAGTCCCTTATAAACTGAAGCAAGACTATGTATGCTATTTAAAATGTATCTTTGGCATTTAACAGAGTTATTAAAATGCCTACTGTAGCATATAACTGTACTAGTTATTTTATCGAGCACCTGGTGTGCTCTAACTCTGCATATGGCTACACTAAGAACATAAAAGCGAACTAAGAACATAAAAGCATACAATTAGCTACTAATACTGCAGGTGAGGGGTTACTTACTTCCTACGCTAAGTTTTCTTACAATCTGATCGCTAGGTTTCCGGAGAAGAAGATCTCTTCGACGATCCACTTACGTCTACGTGTTCTTCTCGCAGAGAGGAGCGTCCTCGTATCGGAGACATCTCCGGAAGGTGCTCCTACGACCCTAGGGATGGAACCCTAGGTTTTTCTTGGGTTTGTGTGCCAAGAGGGTGAGGAAGAGAGAGGGGCGTCGGGTGAGGGTGAGGGATAAAAGAAGTTGTCGATCAAAATAATAAATCCCCCCTTAAATTCCCTATTTATATTAAGTGATTAATACGGCCCAACTAAATCATAAATATAATTTCTCTCCTCTTCTTTCAGCACACCCCTACTGGGGCCCCTTGGTTACTAAAGTCACCCTATAAGTCATAGAGTCCATAGGTTGCGGGTTCAATCCCCGCTTAGGCTGTTATACGTTTTTATTTAATTTTGCTACTTCTGCTACTCTAAAAATTCTATAAAAATATTCTAAAATTCTAGAAAAATAATAGAATATTTCTAAAATTTATTTAAGAATTTTCGGGCGTTACAATCCCTCATACCTTATAAAAAGTTCGTCCTCGAACTTAAAATAACTTTGGGTATTTCTGTCTCATACTAGCTTCTGTCTCCGAAGTTGCCTCTTCTGTTGTGTGATTTTGCCAAATGACTTTTACTAATGGTACCTCCTTGTTCCGTAATTTCTTAACTGCTTGGTCTACTATCTGAATAGGCCGACTGTCATAGCTGAGGTCTTCGCGGACTTGTACCGACTGAGGCTCAATCACCTGGGTGGCATCTGGGATATGCTTCTTCAGCATAGAGACATGAAATACATTATGGATAGCTGACATCTCCTGGGGTAGCTCTAGCTCATATGCTACCTTGACAACTCTTCTGGTGATAAGGTATGGTCCCACATATCTGGGACTTAATTTGCCCTTCTTCCCAAAATGCATTACTCCCTTCATGGGAGCCACTCGGAGGAATACTGTATCCCCAACTGAAAATTCTAGGGGTCGGCGCCATGTATCAGCATAGCTTTTCTAGTGGCTCTGAGCTGTCTCTAACCTCTGGTGGATCTGTTGTATAGCTGCTGTGGTATCTGCTACTAGATTTGTCTGAAGTTCTTGTTCTTTCTGTTCACCACTTTCATACCAGCAAATTGGAGATCTACACCTCCGCCCATAGAGAGCCTCGTAGGGTGCCATGCCGATGGTGGCCTGATAGCTATTGTTGTATACAAATTCTGCTAAACACAGATATTTGCACCAATTTCCCTTGAAGTCTAGGGCACACGCTCGGAGCATATCTTCGAGTACCTGATTTACTCGCTCCGTCTGACCATCTATCTGAGGATGGAAAGCTGTGCTAAACTTTAACATGGTGCCCAATGCTGACTGTACACACTCCCAGAAGTGTGACGTGAATGTACTGTCCCTATCTGAAATAATGGTCCGTGGGACTCCATGCAGTCTGACGATCTCCTTGAGATACAACTGAGCTAGTTGCTCCATGGAGTAGGATATTCTGATAGCTAAGAAGTGGGTTGATTTAGTCAACCTGTCGACTATTACCCAGATGGCATCAAAACCATTCATGGTTCTGGGTAGTCCCACTATGAAATCCATGGAAATATCTTCCCACTTCCATTCTGGAATCTGAATAGGCTGCAGGACTCCTCCTGGTCTCTGGTGTTCTGCCTTGACCCTCTAGCAGGTCAGACAAGTACTGACATATCTAGCGATGTCTCTTTTCATCCCAGGCCACCAAAAACATTTATTTAGGTCTTGGTACATCTTGGTGGAACCAGGATGCAACGCATAAGGGGTCTTGTGAGCCTCGTCTAGGATCTTCCTCCGTAGTTCCTCCTGATTCGGAACGCATAGTCTGTCACCAAAATACAATACCCCACTATCAGATACTTGAAACTCTCCACTTTCTTATTCTGCTATCCCTTGCTTGATTTTCTGAACCTTAGGGTCCTGATCCTGAGCTGTCTGGATGTCACCAAGCAGGGTAGATGCTAATGTCATAATAGAGAGCTGTCCAACTATAAGTTCGAGATCGAAATCTGTAATTTCCTTTTGTAGGGGCGGTGGCATGGCTGCTAGGGATAGTAAGGTGGCACTGGACTTCCTGCTAAGTGCGTCTGCCACCTTATTGGCTTTTCTTGGGTGATAGAGGATGTCTATGTCATAATCTTTGACATGCTCGAGCCATCTGCGCTGTCGCATATTCAGATCCTTCTGGGTGAAGAAGTACTTCAGACTCTGATAATCTGTATACACTCTGCACTGAGCTCCATACAAGTAGTGTCTCCAAATTTTGAGGGCGAAGATGACTGCTGCAAGCTCAAGGTCATGAGTAGGGTAGTTCCTCTCATAGTCCTTGAGTTGTCTAGAGGCATAGGCGATCACCTTGCCATTTTACATCAGTACTGCTCCTAGTCCCAATTTAGAGGCATCGTTGTAAATATCAAAGTTGTCTATGTTTTCTGGCAGAGTCAAAATGGGAGCACTGGTCAACCTTCTTTTTAGCTCGATGAAGTTGTTCTCACAGTCCTCTGTCCACTGAAATTTTGTGTTCTTCCTGGTGAGAGCTGTCAGTGGGGAGGCTATCCTAGAGAAATCCTCTACAAATTTTCTGTAATAGCCTGCTAATCCCAGAAAGCTTCTGATTTCACTAGCGTTCTTAGGTCTTTTCCAGTTACTCACAGCCTCTATATTACTGGGGTCTATCATGATACCATCCTTGGAGATGATGTGACCCAGGAAGGATACTTGATCAAGCCAGAATTCACATTTCATGAACTTGGCGTACAACTGGTTCTGCTGAAGGGTCTGCAGTACTATCTTGAGGTGCTCTGCGTGTTCTTCCTGAGTTCCGGAATAGATAAGGATGTTGTCGATGAACACGATAACAAACTTATCTAAGTATTCTCTGAATACTCTGTTCATGAGGTCCATGAAAGTAGCTGGGGCATTCGTCACGCTAAAGGGCATGACTACGAACTCATAATGTCCGTATCTGGTCCTGAAAGATGGCTTGGGTATATCGCCTTCTTTAACTCTCACCTGGTGATATCCCGATCTGAGGTCTATTTTAGAGAACACTGCTGCTCCCTTTAGTTGATCAAACAGGTCATCTATCCTAGGAAGAGGATACCTGTTCTTAATCGTGACTTGGTTTAGTACCCTGTAGTCTATACACATGCGCATGCTCCCGTCCTTCTTCTTCACGAACAATACAGGAGCTCCCCATGGTGAGTGACTAGGGCGTACAAAACCCTTGTCAAGCAGCTCCTGTAGTTGCTCCTGAAGTTCCTTTAGTTCTGCTGGGGCCATTCGGTAGGGTGCTTTGGAGATGGGATTCGTACCGGGGATGAGTTCTATCTCAAATTCAATCTCTCTGTCTGGCGCTAGGCCCGGTAACTCCTCAGGGAAGACTGCTGGGTAGTCACATATAACTCGGACCTCTTCTAGCTTTCGGTCCTTGTGCTAACTGGTACTGACTACATGTGTTAAGAATCATGTGCATCCCGAATTTAGTAGTTTCTGTGCTTTCAGAGCTGATAGAAACTTCTTGGCCTTTCTCTTTGGTTCTCCGATGTACCCAAACTGTACTCCTACTTCAGGTTGGAATACAACTTTCTGTTTATGACACTCTATGGAGGCACCATACTTGATCAGAAAGTCCAAATCCCAAGATGACATCATAGTCAGCCATATCTAGCACTATCAATCACTAAAGAGTTCTCTGTCCGCTATAATGACTGGCACTGCTCGGAGCCAGTGCGTGGATGTAAAATACCGGAAAATAGGCGAATATTAATAAGGGAATTTTTCAAAATTTTTGGAAATTTTTCGGGAATTTTTCGGAGCTCGTATGGACGAGTTAACGGGGACAAAATGGGGCCCGGAAAAGCCTGTTTTGGCTACCCTATTTAAAAGAGGAAAAGTTGAATTTCTTAATTCCATTTTCTTTATTTATTTTCTTTTTTCTTTGTTTTTGGTTTTCGCCGTTCACTCCTTCTCCCTGCCGAACTCGCGCTGATTCTCCTCCGAGCCCTAACCACCCTAACCGGTGGTTCCTTCCACTATTTCTCTTCTCCTTTGCTCTGCCGCCCCAATTGCTTGAGCCCTAGCCTCTCCGATCTCCTCTTTGCACCAACCGTGCCCTAGATCCATCACCGGCCTTCTCCACGCTGAGCTCTGCACAGAGCCACCGCTGACCTAGCACCGCCGCCCTCTGGACCGAAGCAGCGTCGGCCACCTAGACTCCCTCTCTTCTCCTTCGGTCCGATGAGCCACCGTCGGACACCTTTGATCTCGGCCCCATCGCGGTGATCAGTAGCCACTGGACGTCGACGCGCAGAGATTACACCGTGCCCTAGTCCTCCATCTCGCTGGCACCCGAGTACCACTGCCGGTGTTCTCCCGTGCCTGAGCTTCATCTCCTCTTCAGAGTAAGGTTGTTCGGATGAGGTAACAACAAGTGATTCCAGCAGTGATTCGGCAGTGTAATTTAAGGTTTCCAGCAGCAATCAACCCTTGTTGGCAGTAACAAACCTTCAGTGGATCAGTGATTCCTGCTGTGAATTTAGGTAAGGTGTAGATGGTATAATTTTTACTGAGTTTGGGTTTAATTTGATTAATGAAGGTGTTGGAATTGTGATTTAGGTTTATCGGTTTGGGAGATTTGCAATTTAATCTTGCTCCGACTGTTGATTTACAGTAGCAACGTTTCCAACCAGATTTGGACAAGTTGTAGAGGTAAGTTTGTATATGTACTAGATTTCATTCTAGTTGTGGACTTGTTAGGGTGCCCTAATTCTATTTAATCGTGATATGTGGCTTGAGTGGATTTGGGTTTTACCCTAATTTAGCCTTAAGGATTTTATTTAGCTATACATTTGAGTTAGCTAAATAAATTATGTTTATATTGGTTATACAGGACCTTGACGTGAGTCGAGTATCTCGGAGTCAGATTGGACCTTTCTATTTTCGGAGGCGGGTACTTTTGACTTTTTGTCTTTGATATGCTTAGTAATGAAATTAACATGTTGCATTAATTGTGTTTCTTATCTGTTTCGGTTAATCACTACCCAAATCTTGGTACATGCTTGATTTATTGATTGGTTTGCATCTCATGTATATTTTACCTGTTTATACATGCTTATAGGGGGTAGTGATATACCATGCTTTACCATGTTCAGGACCTAGGTTTTATACCTTCTGTGTACCTTTGGATTGTTTTGATTCATGGACCTATGATGCATTTTTATATACATGTGGATTAGGTCAGGATATTTTGTGGTTAGTGTCATGCACCATTTGCATGATTGCATGCTGTGCGATAGTCCGCTCCATTATTGTTGAGCACATCGCTAGTTACATGGATCTGCACACACCACCACTCATGGGTTAGTGGTCGATTCAGGCTGAGTGTGTTGCAGCAGGGATTCTGTTAGGCACCGTTGGTCTGCTCGTGGGTTGTGTGACACAACGTGTTATCCGGTAGGGATTCCTCCCCGTCTTTGAGTTCCGGGAGATGAGAGCATTGTGCTCCCCCATTTATGATTTGGGGTAGGAGGATAGGTGTACTCCGACAGCATCCCGTCCACTCGGTCACTCATCAGGAGTAGTGACGACAGAGTGCACGTTGCCTACCCACTCGGCCTCACTATTGTGTGTGAGATGATCGACTGGCGTCAGGGGTGACCAGGACGCATCATTGGCATCATGTGCATGATGCATTTATTGCTTTTGTTTGTGCTTGCTGCATTTATATGCTGCATATTGTTTGGATACCTATGTTTGACATGCATACAGGATTCCTATACCACTCGGACTGTTTGTCCTTATACACAGGTCCTGGTTAGTACAGTTCCTCTCCTGTTTACTTCAGATGCATATTTATATCTTTCTTATATCAGGAATGATTAGTGTTAGGTGTTATTTCTTTACTTTGCATATCAATTGTACCTGCTGAGTGTTGGACTCACCCCGCCTCCATTGTTGTTATTTTCAGGTTGATGTTGTTCGGAGGGAGTTCCAGTCGCTAGTCCTCACTGCACGTAGTGCTAGATCCCTGCAGACCTCGAGGATTTATTTACCATTTGGTTTGGTTTTTATTTGCTTATGTGTGTACTTGGTTATTTGGATACTTGGACATCGTATGTTTTTCTTTTGATATTGATGGATGTTCTATTCGATATGTTTTTACTACATGCATGCCTGGACGGCAGAAGAGGTGAGTTTCGTCGGATTTGAGCTTTACGAGTGTAGTTGAGTAGGGTGGATTTCGAGTCAGTGTATAGTTGTGATTACTATTATTAGCTGCGTGGTTGTGATAGCGAGGTGAATATCTATATAAACTGCGTGGTGATTGTTTTTATTTATTGTTATTATTCCAGCCTCTGTGGTGAGGTATATGAGGATGTAGAAAGTTTCGATTGTCCACCGAGATGCTATCTAAATTTTCTCGGACGGGGACTCCTCCGGGCGTGACAATTTAGTGGTATCGGGTTATACGATCTTTTGTTTTCGTATTTTTGATGTTTGGGATAACCTGATACCAATTTCTTTACTTGGTATCAGAGCGCCAAAGTTCGGCGACGCTTGTTGGATTTCCGTGTTTTGGAATTTTGAGATTTATCTGATACCAATTTATTGGTATCAGAGCAGGTTATGGATACCTACTTTTGGTGTTCTAGATGTTTGGATGTCTATTTCGGTTTGTACGGATTTCCGTTATGGTTATGTTTCGGACTTCCGTTTCGGATTATATGGATTCCAGGTCAGAAGTTGGGGACTGGACAGCGATGGAACATCTCCAGACGGCAAATAGGTATGATGTTTATTTTTATGATAGTTAAGACATCTATTAGCACTTTATCTTTATTACCTATCTGGTTGTTGTAGCCATATTACATGTGATGGGTTAGCCACTGATCTTGGTCGACCCTAATAGAGATCAAGGATTATAGTCTCTGGTGATTTTTCATATCATACCATCAGTAGTTTTAGCTTCTGTTACTACTATTAGGAGATGGAGGCACATATCAGCCTATGCTATTGTTAGCTGGGTAATGGATGATACCTATATATTCCTGTGGACTTAGCTAGTAGAGTTTTTATACTCGTATTTTTTTGGATATTAGGGTATCCAATACGATGAAAATTGGTCATTGGAGAGTTATCATGTTTAATCATTGTTGAGAATGATTTGAGGTTGAGGGATATTGGGAGATCAGATATTGTGATGTGTTGATTTCTAATGATTTATGAGAGTAAATGTTATGTGGTTGTTTGATGATCAATTACTAGATATTTGTTTTGATGATCTATTAGTGGATAACTATTTTGATGATTTATATTTGGGGATGTCGTTGATGGTGACATAATGAGTGTCATGTATGATATTTACAGGTTTGATGATTATAGTTGGTGCTCATATTATAAATCGGGTGCTAGAGAGTTTATGGTTTAGTGTGCCTATGCGATTTTAATAAATCTGGTTAGTTGTGGTTAGTTAACAGGATGATAAAAATTGATATATGCTTCCTCTGATATTGGATTATGTGGATAAATAATGATTTGATGTTTCGAATGTTAACTTGCTCTCATGGGGAGTAGAAGACTGATTTATGTTTGTCAAGTTGGGTAGTTGTGGTTTGATATACCTTAGTTGCTTGTGGAGGATTAAGGTATTCTTGATTAGTTAGTAGATGAATGATTTAGTTTTGTTGGTTGATCAGTAGAGGATTGCCATACTCTATTTTTAGAGGTTCGAACCTTTAGGATATTTGTGCTTAGTTATGTATCTAAAGCACATTTGAGTACATGTTTTGTACTGACGTGGAAAGGACTGATTTAGCCATATATCACTAACGGCTTGGATATGTTATAGAGGATCGATGTATCCTATTCTATGAAGACTTTGACCGTGGACTGTATATACTGTAACGCCCGCCCTCCCTGCTAACCCTAAGGGACGGGGCTACGATACTCTACGTACAAATTTTCTTTTTAAAACAGCGGAAGACTTAAAATAATTTTCATAGTTTTAATAAAACTTTTCTTTTAAATTTCTTTTGAACTATACTATCACATGGCATCAAAAATCATAACATCAAATCCAGTGGAACCATAATGTCAAGCCACACATGTTTAGGTATCACAAGTCATAAAATACCAATGCATAGTTCTTTAAAGAAACTTTAAGCAGGTTCTTATTTATTTGGTTGCCTAGCCACTGCCACACACATCTTCGTTGCCCCTCCTGCTGCTCCTCTAACTCATCCAGCTTTTTCCTTTATCTGTGGTACAAGGAAAGTAAGCTATGAGCACTCATGGCTCAGTAAGTTCCTTTCCTACTCACTAAAACCATCAATCAGCACATAATCAAGAATGCATCAACAAGTCATAATCTAAACTAATCATGGCATAACATAGCATTCTATTCAAGCATATCATGCATCATAATATAATCACAACTAGTCATAGCATATCAAGCATCACCATGGCCAAAACATATACATAATGCATTGCATAAAACATAGCTAGACATGGCATAACAACAAGTATCATGGTATATCAAAGCATGGCCGAAACATGTATATCAAAGCATCATACTATGGCCGAAACATGTACATCAAGCATCATCATATCCATGGCCGAAATCTATATAGCAAGCATCAACAAATCAATGGCCGAAACATGTCTATAAGGTATAGCATGAACATAACGTAATCATACCTTATCATGGCATATCATAATCAAGAGCATAACATGAAACATAGCATAATCATAGGGTGTATGCAATATGATTTTGGAAAACATGTATCCGAAAAACATGTGTATGTCTCATGATCTTTTAAACCATTTTCTTTTACATATATACTTGAAAATAATCTCAACATAAGGGGGATCCCGGCTATGTACCACTTACATATTGCGCACAACCTTGTAGGTCCAAGGTAGTAAGTCTTGAACCCTACAAGGCAAACATACTAGGCCCTTAGTCCTAGGGGCACTTAGGAGCCCATCCCTAACGAGGTCCTTAGTCCCCGGGGCGCTTATGGAGCCCACCCTTGGTACCAGCCACTCACATATAAAGTAAAGTACATGTCATACATATCATGTATCATAAAAGCATGCATCACTTAGGCACACATCATATCATAAAAGTATGCATCACTTAGGCATACATCATGTCATAAAAGTATACATCACTTAGGCATACATCATATCATAAAGGTATGCATCACTTAGGCATACATCATGTCATAAAGGTATGCATCACTTAGGCATACATCATATCATAAAGGTATGCATCACTTAGGCATACATCATGTCATAACAATATGCATCACTTAGGCATAGATCATAAAAA
Source organism: Zingiber officinale (assembly GCF_018446385.1). Taxonomy (NCBI): domain Eukaryota; kingdom Viridiplantae; phylum Streptophyta; class Magnoliopsida; order Zingiberales; family Zingiberaceae; genus Zingiber; species Zingiber officinale. The sequence goes on along the minus strand of NC_055997.1, from coordinate 24,456,758 downwards.
CATGCATATCTTAAGCATAAAGCATATCATCAAGCATGCATGATTTAATCACATATCATATCATGAAAGCATGCATATTTTAAGCATTAAACATAGCATCAAGCATGCATAATTTAACCACATATCATAACATAAGCATGCATAATTTAAGCACAAAGCATATCATATCATAAAAGCATACATATCATATCATAAGTCATAAATCACAAGCATACATATTAAGCATAAGGGTGTATCTTGTGATTATCCTATCATAGGAAACATGGTATCATATTTATCTTGGTTTTAAGCTTCCTAAACCCTTGTGGCCGAAACCCTTTAAAGCTCAATTTAGGTTAAACACAACATCCAAGCATGTGGCACCTAAATTATCATCATAACATTTTCATAGGAAGCATTATAAACATGATTAACTTAGTTTCTAAGTTCCTCAAGTCCCTAATTTCATATGGCCGAAACCTTAAGGTGTCAAATAAGGTTCCATATGACATAAAAGCATGGACAACTTTAAATCATATTTATAACATTTTTACCAAGGAACAAGGTAAACACATTTGACACATTTGAATTAGTTCCTAAGTTCTTTAAGCCCTTAATATATGTCATGGCCGAAATTTAACAAATTCTAATTAGGGCTACAAACAAGCATACAAGCATGTGAACTTGGACTAACATTATGTATAAATTCATACAAGGCATCATCCAATAGTTATGGCCGAAACATACCCTAGCATCATTTTAGGTCATAAAACAACATATAGCAATTGAACCTTGGCTTTCTACTTATCATATTTCATGTAGAGTGACATGAGCATATTTAATTTAAGTCCTAGGGTTTCTAGGGCATCTAAACCTTCATGGACAAGACTTACAATGGTCCATTTAGGTCATGGAAAAATCATACAAGCATGTGACACAATCAATAGGTTATCATATTTTCATAAGAAGCATTTTAACACCTTTGGTTTAAATTCTAGGGCCTCTAGGTCATTTAAATCCTACTTGGTAGAAACTCATCAGTGTTTAAACTTGCTTCAAGTAACATAAAAACATATGAAGTCATACAAGTTTCATAGCATGTGTAAAGACAAGCATAATGAGCATATATATGAATTGTGTCTTAGGCTTTCTAGGTTTCTTTTTCTATTTTTCTTTTATTTTTTTCTCATGGCCGAAACCTACCATTATTTAGCTAGGTTTTTAAGTGACCTAAAGCATGAAAAACCTAAGTAAATTTCATGGTAAAATTTACTAAGAAACATATATATAAATTTGGTTCATGAACAAACTTGGACTCTTGTGATCATACATGTCATATGTCATATAACAAATTTTTCTACACCCTAATTAAGCATGAGGACATTAGACAACTTTCATATCTAAACATCACAGAGGTCTTGAGCATATTAAAGTTTTGTTTAAGCTTTTCTAAGCTATCCATCTCATCATGGCCGAAAACCCTAAGAAAGAGTTCATGAAGTTCTAGCAATATTCAAACATACAACTCTTTTAAGATATTTGTATTCTATCACATGAGCATGTTTATTTAAATTTAAGGGTCTTCCTAACCCTAAACCCTTTCTTGGATGAAACATATGAGTGGGTTTTCTTTTAGTTCAAATATCTTCTAAGCAAGAAAACTAATACATGATCCTTAATATTTCATAGGGAGAACCTTGTACTAGTTGGGTAAAACAATAAATTTCCCTAGCCTCTTAAAAATATTTTTGGCCGAAATTCTAGGGTTAAGTACTTCTCTGATCAAGCATCATATAGGTATAAAAACATGAAGAAGAACCCTTTTCCATGGCATAGAAAATCTATCATGTAGTGAAGACTAATTAAACATCACTAGATTTTTTTGAAAGCTCTTCTTAGCCGAATTTTCTCAAACTTGTTTCTAGGTTTCAAGATCTTCATAAAATCCGAAAAACACATAAAAGCCTTGTACCACAGGTGAGGGGAAGCTTACATCCTTTTTCGCTTGTGGATCTAAGGTATGGTGAAGAAGAAGTAGCCTCTTCTTCTAGTTCCTTTCCCTTGATTCCTTTGCTAAGTCCTCCTTGTATCTTAGGCTTTTCTTAGGGAAAAATTTGGCTTTGGGGCTGAAGATGGAGGAGAGGGGACTGTGGTTTCGGTGAGGGAGAGGATGAGTGAGAGAAAATGAGAGAAAAATAATTTTCTCTTTTCTTGCTCCCTTTTATGTTAAGGGGGAAGAGGTAGCAAACTTACTTTTTGCTTTCCTTCTCCCTTAGCCCTTTTTCTCTATTTTATTTTTATTTTTATTTGTTTATTTATCCTCATCATTCATGGTGAAATAAGGGGGAATGAATCCCCTTAATGGTCTCTTTTATTTTCGGCAAGAGAAGAGAGAAAGAGGAAGAGAAAGGGAGGAAGGCAAATTGCCTTTCTCTTGCTCTTTTCTTGTTTTCTTTTGGCTATCTTTTATTCTCACCTTTATCATGAGTTTCCCTCCTTTGCTATAAATATCTTCTCTCTATCCCAATTGGTTTCTACTAATTAATTCTATGAATTGTAATATAAGAGGTTCAAGGTTCAATCCTTGACCATCACTTCTTTTTATTTCATTTTATTTCTTTTTACTTCAACTCACTTCTTATTATTTTTCTAAGGCAAATTCATCATTCTCATATTTATTATTAAAAGCTTAGTGGGTGTTATAGTACCCCGTACCTCATAAAAAGTTCGTCCTCGAACTTTAAAATAGTTGCTTCAGGTGACACTGAACTTTCGGCTGAGTGCATCAGCCACTTTGTTCGCCTTTCCTGGGTGATAAAGGATCTCGCAGTCATAATCTTTAACTAATTCGAGTCATCGGCGTTGCCTCATATTCAGGTCTTTCTGCATGAAGAAATATTTCAGACTCTGATGGTCGGTATAAATCTTACACTGAGCTCCATATAGATAATGTCTCCATATTTTTAGAGCGAAGATCATGGCTGCTAGTTCTAAATCGTGAATAGGATAATTCTTCTCATGTTCTTTAAGTTGTCTAGAAGCGTAGGCAATGACTTTGCCATCTTGCATGAGTACAGCTCCAAGTCCTGTGATGGAAGGATCGCTGTACATATCGAAGCCTCTGTTGGTTTCCGGAAGAGTAAGAATCGGAGCACTGGTCAGTCTCCTTTTTAATTCCGCGAAACTCTTTTCGTAAGCTTCTGTCCATTCATACTTTGTATTTTTCTTGGTGAGGGCTGTCATAGGAGCTACGATTTTGGAGAAATTCTCTACGAATTTCCTGTAATAACCTGCTAATCCGAGAAAACTCCTGACTTCGCTGGCATTCTTTGGTCGATTCTAGTTATTTACAGCTTCGATTTTACTTGGATCCACCATAACTCCATCTTTGGAGATGACATGACCTAGGAATATTACCCGATCAAGCCAAAACTCGCATTTGGAGAATTTTGCATATAGTTGTTTCTCTTGAAGGATCTGTAGTACAGTATTCAGGTGTTCAGCATGTTCTTCTGGAGTTCTCGAGTAGATAAGTATATCATCAATGAAGACGATCACAAATTTATCAAGATATGCCGTAAATACTCGGTTCATCAGGTCCATAAATACTGCAGGAGCGTTAGTTACTCCGAAAGGCATAACTATGTCCATATCGGGTTCGAAATGCTGTTTTTGGTATATCATCTGGTTTCACCTTCACTTGATGATAACCGGATCGTAGATCTATCTTTGAGAAAACAGTCGCACCCTTCAGTTGATCGAACAGATCATCGATCCGCGGGAGTGGGTACCGATTCTTGATCGTCACATTATTCAGCGCTCGGTAGTCTATACACATTCGCATAGACCCATCCTTCTTCTTTACGAATAGCACTGGAGCTCCCCATGGAGAGTGACTAGGATGAATAAGTCCCTTGTCGAGTAATTCGGATAACTGTTCCTGAAGTTCCTTTAATTCAGCCGGACCCATACGATAAGGTGCTTTCGAGATCGGCTGAGTACCAGGAATCAATTCGATTCCGAATTCTATCTCCCTGTCAGGGGCCAACCCTGGTAGTTCATCAGGAAATACCTTTGAATAGTTGCATACTACTCTGACGTCTTCTAACTTCGGGTCTTTGACTTGATTTGTATCAACCACGTGTGCTAGAAACCCCATACATCCTTTATCTAACATCTTTTGTGCTTTAATAGATGACAATAGCTTCTCTGTTCCTTTTGACTCTCCGTAAAATTCAAACTCTGGTTCATTTTCGGGTTGGAAAATCACTTTTCTTTTGCGGCACTCGATTGAAGCGCCGTACTTACTAAGGAAATCCATGCCCAAAATTATGTCATAATCCTGCATATCAAGTATTATCAGATTGCAGTAGAGTTCTCTGTTTGCGATCCGAATAAGTACTGCTTGCAGCATATAGTCTGATGGCATAATCTCCCCGGATGGTAAGGTTGTTAAGAACATGTCCTCTAGAGTTCGGAGTGGTATATCTTGCTTCTTCATAAAAGGCGTTGAGACGAACGAGTGTGTTGCCCCGGTATCAAATAATACTAGAGCATACTGATTGTAAATAAGTAGCTGACCTGTGACAACAGTAGAAGCATTCGCCACGTCTTCCTTGGTAAGAGAGTAGACTCTGGCAGTGGTCATAGTGGGAGGGGCCTCTAATCTTCCTTGGCTGATCGAAGTCCCTTCTATGGCAGCTTGCATCTGGTGAAGCTGTGCAGGGGCACTCATGTTCTGGAAGTTCTGCGAAGGTAGTGCCTGAGACTGAGTAGGGCAATTTCTCGCCAAATGACCTTCCCCTCCGCAGTTGTAGCACTTTTTGGTGCTCAGAAGACTTAGTCTGCTTATTGGCCGGACCACCTTTTGTTTTATTCCACTGTTTCCTCTTTCCACTTGAGTTTCCTTTCCAGTCAGTTCTGGTACTGTGCGATTTTTGTCCTCCGGTCGGTGCTTGGTTCTTGCCCTTATTCATTGCTTCGATAGTGCTCGGAATCGTGGCCGACTAGTTCCTCTGCATGCGGGGTCTATTAACTCACGGCCACGTTCGAGCTATCTCGTCGGAGCATCTTTAACATTAATCGGACCCTTTCTTTTCGGTTCGGACGCAATCGGGCTAGCGGTTGAACCTCTTAACGGCCGTTAATGCGGCAGATCACCTTGCCGAACTTCGTGAACTCGTCATAGTGCTTGTTGGTCACTCGCATATGGAAGAATTCCTCCAAGAACTCTGTCTCAAAATCTGTCCACTGCATTTGGTTTATTTGTCTTTTCGCCTTTACTCTGTCCCACCACATCCGGGCATCTCCGGTAAGACAGAACGACGCGCATTTGACCTTCTCGTGTTCAGGCCAATCCAATAATTCCATTATGTTCTCCACGGTTTTGAGCCAGGCTTGCGCATCCCATGGTTCACAGTTTCCCGAGAATGCTTCCGGCTTAAGCCTTGCCACTGAATCAGATAGGCCTCTAGTCGGACCATCGGAGTAGGGGCTGCCGGGGGCACTGGTGCAGCTGTAGGTACAACAGGTAGTGGATTCACCGGTGGGGTGACTGGGTTGCCTTGCTGACCCATCAAGGTAGTGATCAGCTGCTGTTGCTCTGCGATCTGATGCTGGAGGTCTGCGACTACCTGTGTCAGATCTGGTGGAGTCACTGTTCCTCCGGTTCGGGCATTGTGTGTCCTAACCATGTTTATCTAAATACGGACAAACAGACTAGTGTAAGTGGTTATCGTTTTTAGCCAATCTAACCTATTGTTTTTTTTTGTTTCTATCTATTTTTTCTGGTATTATTCCTAACCTACTAATATGTAATCCTAATCTAAATTATAACTAAAAGCATAGAATAAAGCATCAAACATAAGTAAGTAAAACATTAAATTAAAGCATAAACAACATAAGGAAAAATAAGGAATATAATGACAACAATGTAACATAAAGAAATAAAGCATAAGCAATGTAGTAAAGAAATAAAGCATAGGCAATATAACAAGAAAATCAAACATAAGAATATAACAAGCAAATTTAGCATAAACATTCTTACTTGGAGAGGCAGGTAGGAGGCTTGATGTGTGTGTAGTGAGCTGGCAATAAACTTTGGCTCTGATACCAACCTGTAACGCCCGCCCTCCCTGCTAACCCTAAGGGACGGGGCTACGATACTCTACGTACAAATTTTCTTTTTAAAACAGCGGAAGACTTAAAATAATTTTCATAGTTTTAATAAAACTTTTCTTTTAAATTTCTTTTGAACTATACTATCACATGGCATCAAAAATCATAACATCAAATCCAGTGGAACCATAATGTCAAGCCACACATGTTTAGGTATCATAAGTTATAAAATACCAATGCATAGTTCTTTAAAGAAACTTTAAGCAGGTTCTTATTTATTTGGTTGCCTAGCCACTGCCACACACATCTTCGTTGCCCCTCCTGCTGCTCCTCTAACTCATCCAGCTTTTTCCTTTATCTGTGGTACAAGGAAAGTAAGCTATGAGCACTCATGACTCAGTAAGTTCCTTTCCTACTCACTAAAACCATCAATCAGCACATAATCAAGAATGCATCAACAAGTCATAATCTAAACTAATCATGGCATAACATAGCATTCTATTCAAGCATATCATGCATCATAATATAATCACAACTAGTCATAGCATATCAAGCATCACCATGGCCAAAACATATACATAATGCATTGCATAAAACATAGCTAGACATGGCATAACAACAAGTATCATGGTATATCAAAGCATGGCCGAAACATGTATATCAAAGCATCATACTATGGCCGAAACATGTACATCAAGCATCATCATATCCATGGCCGAAATCTATATAGCAAGCATCAACAAATCAATGGCCGAAACATGTCTATAAGGTATAGCATGAACATAACGTAATCATACCTTATCATGGCATATCATAATCAAGAGCATAACATGAAACATAGCATAATCATAGGGTGTATGCAATATGATTTTGGAAAACATGTATCCGAAAAACATGTGTATGTCTCATGATCTTTTAAACCATTTTCTGTTACATATATACTTGAAAATAATCTCAACATAAGGGGGATCCCGGCTATGTACTACTTACATATTGCGCGCAACCTTGTAGGTCCAAGGTAGCAAGTCTTGAACCCTACGAGGCAAACATACTAGGCCCTTAGTCCTAGGGGCACTTAGGAGCCCATCCCTAACGAGGTCCTTAGTCCCCGGGGCGCTTATGGAGCCCACCCTTGGTACCAGCCACTCACATATAAAGTAAAGTACATGTCATACATATCATGTATCATAAAAGCATGCATCACTTAGGCACACATCATATCATAAAAGTATGCATCACTTAGGCATACATCATGTCATAAAAGTATGCATCACTTAGGCATACATCATATCATAAAGGTATGCATCACTTAGGCATACATCATGTCATAAAGGTATGCATCACTTAGGCATACATCATGTCATAACAATATGCATCACTTAGGCATAGATCATAAAAACATGCATATCTTAAGCATAAAGCATATCATCAAGCATGCATGATTTAATCACATATCATATCATGAAAGCATGCATATTTTAAGCACTAAACATAGCATCAAGCATGCATAATTTAACCACATATCATAATATAAGCATGCATAATTTAAGCACAAAGCATATCATATCATAAAAGCATACATATCATATCATAAGTCATAAATCACAAGCATACATATTAAGCATAAGGGTGTATCTTGTGATTATCCTATCATAGGAAACATGGTATCATATTTATCTTGGTTTTAAGCTTCCTAAACCCTTGTGGCCGAAACCCTTTAAAGCTCAATTTAGGTTAAACACAACATCCAAGCATGTGGCACCTAAATTATCATCATAACATTTTCATAGGAAGCATTATAAACATGATTAACTTAATTTCTAAGTTCCTCAAGTCCCTAATTTCATATGGCCGAAACCTTAAGGTGTCAAATAAGGTTCCATATGACATAAAAGCATGGACAACTTTAAATCATATTTATAACATTTTTACCAAGGAACAAGGTAAACACATTTGACACATTTGAATTAGTTCCTAAGTTCTTTAAGCCCTTAACATATGTCATGGCCGAAATTTAACAAGTTCTCATTAGGGATACAAACAAGCATACAAGCATGTGAACTTGGACTAACATTATGTATAAATTCATACAAGGCATCATCCAATAGTTATGGTCGAAACATACCCTAGCATCATTTTAGGTCATAAAACAACATATAGCAATTGAACCTTGGCTTTCTACTTATCATATTTCATGTAGAGTGACATGAGAATATTTAATTTAAGTCCTAGGGTTTCTAGGGCATCTAAACCTTCATGGCCGAGACTTACAATGGTCCATTTAGGTCATGGAAAAATCATACAAGCATGTGACACAATCAATAGGTTATCATATTTTCATAAGAAACATTTTAACACCTTTGGTTTAAATTCTAGGGCCTCTAGGTCATTTAAATCCTACTTGGCAGAAACTCATCAGTGTTTAAACTTGCTTCAAGTAACATAAAAACATATGAAGTCATACAAGTTTCATAGCATGTGTAAAGACAAGCATAATGAGCATATATATGAATTGTGTCTTAGGCTTTCTAGGTTTCTTTTTCTCTTTTTCTTTTATTTTTTTCTCATGGCCGAAACCTACCATTCTTTAGCTAGGTTTTTAAGTGGCCTAAAGCATGAAAAACCTAAGTAAATTTCATGGTAAAATTTACTAAGAAACATATATATAAATTTGGTTCATGAACAAACTTGGACTCTTGTGATCATACATGTCATATGTCATATAACAAATTTTTCTACACCCTAATTAAGCATCAGGGCATTAGACAACTTTCATATCTAAACATCACAGAGGTCTTGAGCATATTAAAGTTTTGTTTAAGCTTTTCTAAGCTATCCATCTCATCATGGCCGAAAACCCTAAGAAAGAGTTCATGAAGTTCTAGCAATATTCAAACATACAACTCTTTTAAGATATTTGTATTCTATCACATGAGCTTGTTTATTTAAATTTAAGGGTCTTCCTAACCCTAAACCCTTTCTTGGCCGAAACATATGAGTGGGTTTTCTTTTATTTCAAATATCTTCTAAGCAAGAAAACTAATACATGATCCTTAATATTTCATAGGGAGAACCTTGTACTAGTTGGGTAAAACAATAAATTTCCCTAGCCTCTTAAAAATATTTTTGGCCAAAATTCTAGGGTTAAGTACTTCTCTGATCAAGCATCATATAGGTATAAAAACATGAAAAAGAACCCTTTTCCATGGCATAGAAAATCTATCATGTAGTGAAGACTAATTAAACATCACTAGATTTTTTTGAAAGCTCTTCTTAGCCGAATTTTCTCAAACTTGTTTATAGGTTTCAAGATCTTCATAAAATCCGAAAAAAATATAAAAGCCTTGTACCACAGGTGAGGGGAAGCTTACATCCTTTTTCGCTTGTGAATCTAAGGTATGGTGAAGAAGAAGTAGCCTCTTCTTCTAGTTCCTTTCCCTTGATTCCTTTGCTAAGTCCTCCTTGTATCTTAGGCTTTTCTTAGGGAAAAATTTGGCTTTGGGGCTGAAGGTGGAGGAGAGGGGACTGTGGTTTCGGTGAGGGAGAGGATGAGTGAGAGAAAATGAGAGTAAAATAATTTTCTCTTTTCTTGCTCCCTTTTATGTTAAGGGGGAAGAGGTAGCAAACTTAGTTTTTGCTTTCCTTCTCCCTTAGCCCTTTTTCTCTATTTTATTTTTATTTTTATTTGTTTATTTATCCTCATCATTCATGGTGAAATAAGGGGGAATGAATCCCCTTAATGGTCTCTTTTATTTTTGGCAAGAGAAGAGAGAAAGAGGGAGAGAAAGGGAGGAAGGCAAGTTGCCTTTCTCTTGCTATTTTCTTGTTTTCTTTTGGCTATCTTTTATTCTCACCTTTATCATGAGTTTCCCTCCTTTGCTATAAATATCTTCTCTCTATCCCAATTGGTTTCTACTAATTAATTCTATGAATTGTAATATAAGAGGTTCAATGTTCAATCCTTGACCATCACTTCTTTTTATTTCATTTTATTTCTTTTTACTTCAACTCACTTCTTATTATTTTTCTAAGGCAAATTCATCATTCTCATATTTATTTTTAAAAGCTTAGTGGGTGTTACATATACCTGGTGGGATAACTTAGAGGGTGCATTGGGATATGTGACCCTGCTGATGTAAGGAAGTGTAGAGCTAATTGCTTAACACTTATAGGATAAAATCGTTACTAGTGTATACTGGGAGAGTACATTTAGAATTATGATGATAAAATTTTCCCCATTAGATATGGTCTTGGTAGTGTATGACATTGACTTGCAATGTTATACCATGGTGTGTATATCTTTCTTGTCGGATATTAGTTCCTTTGAACCTAGAGCAGGGTTGTTACTGGATGATTAGACTGTTTTATTTTGGGTTGCTTTTGATTGATGTATTCATGCTTGATACATTTGCATGAATTTTGTTTAGATATACCCGTAACCCATGAGTGTTGGTAGCATAAGGTTGGTCTCTTTGGTTGAGCTGGTATGCTGATTTTGCATGTCTATGTTGCATGTATATTATGATTGTTATGTGTTGTAGGAGTCCTATGGTAGACTGTCCATTTGCAAGTAGTATATGTATCCATGTTCTGATATGGTTTGAAGGTTCCTTGTGGATCATAGATATGTAGTTCGGTGTATGTATCTGGATGTATTATTGAAGATATCTTGTCGATTAAATCCGAGTTGTAGTATAGTACATCGGTGGTGTTTTGATGGAGGCATTTTGTCGATTTAATCTTAGTTGTGATATGTATATATGTGTTTGGTGTGGTATCTGAGGTATCTTTTTGATTATGTTTGATTGTGAGTGCACCTGGGTTTAGTATGTTTTGTTGGAAGCATATGTTGGTTATACTATATGTTATGTGAGTGTTGTTTGAGGTGTATTGTTGATTTTACCTATGTTGATTTTGCACACGGGTTCGGTATGCATTGTTGGAGATATCACGATGATTTATACCTATGTTGGGAGTATGTTTGGTGTGTACTAATTGGAGGATTATGTCGATCATACATATGTTGTGTGAGCACGTGTGCCAGGTATATATTGGTGGCAGCATGATGATTCTACTTATGTTGAATGCAGAATGTGGAGTGACTGCATTATGTCATTTGTTGGATTAACTCATCAACTAATTCTCCTATCAGTGGATGACCCACTAGGATGCTGATAGAGTTGATGATGGATTTGATTAGTTTACTAGGTTGTTATAGCCTAGGCTAACCACAATGATTTGTGGTAGAGAGATCTTGTATAGTCTCTAGCTGGATAGTTAGGTTCCTTGGGGTACTTATGTATTATTTTGTGGTGGAGAGTTGCTCCCACATATTACGGATTGCTTGTAGCAGAGCATGGCCCCTATATTTATTGCGATACATATTTCAGATTATTTGTAGTGGAGTGTTACTCCTACATATTGAGGATTTCTTGTGGTAGAGCGTTGCTCCCACATATGTGGTATTTTCTGTGATGGAGCGTTGCTCTCACACTAGAGGATCTATGCTTAGATGTTTTATATCGTTGGTGATCATATTTCAGATTTATTGTCGAGGATCTTATGGATTGGGAATGTCTGTGATACGGACATTATGTGTATTGGTTTTACCATTAGGGCTTGCGGAGCCTTAGATGTTTTCATGGACTAGATGATTTGGGTATCCCTAGGATATTGGATCAGAATTCGTTATCGTTATTGATGATGTGGTGTTTTATTCCTGATATGAGGTGTATCACGTACACAATCTTTGTATAGTTCTAGAGATGTTTCGATGGAAACGTCTATATGTGAAGTTCAGTAGTGTGTATTTTGGTTGTCTTCTGTGAGATGTTTGAGACACACGGTCACCAGTAGGAGTATACCGTGGTTCCACAGGAGGACGAGGTTGTTACCGTTGAGAGTAGACGGAGTCTATAGAAGAGGCTTGCAACTTCCTTTGTTTGGCTCGATACTTCCGGAGATACGTTGAGGGTTTCTCTCGGATAGCTATGTCACTGACACGTCTGACCTGGAAAGGCGTGAAGTTCACTTGGACTAAGGATGACAAGACCAGCTTCTAGGAGTTGAAGCGGAGACTAGTGTCGGCTCTGATTTTGGTGTTACCTTCTGGAGAGGACGGATATGTCCTCTACACCGACGCATCTATTCAGGGTTGAGCACTGTTCTGATGCAGCACGATATGGTAGTCTTCTATGCTTCTCGTCGATTGAAGGAACATGAGAAGAACTACCCTGTACATGATCTGGAGCAAGTCGTCATTATTTTTGCCATGAAGATTTGGCGATATTATTTATATGGCATTACATTTGAGATTCTCACTGACCATAAGAGTCTCAAATATCTGTTTACTTGGAAGGAACTTAATCTCCGACGGAGGAGATGGATGGAGTTCCTGAAGGATTATGATTGTATCATTAGCTATCACCCGGGGAGAGCTAATGTGGTTGCCGATGTGCTTAGCAGGAAGTCCGGAGGGACTTTAGTTTGCCACCGAGTTGTGGTCACAGACTTGATTTAAGGTTCCTTCGATTTGGTCCTTGAGGGGTAAGGACAGACAGAGTAGGGTACTTTGGTACCATGGGTGCTCAGTCGTTGATCAGGACGAGGATACGAGAGCCCTAGGTTGCTGATCAGCATTTGCAATTTATTTGCAGCCAGATAGCTTCCGGGCAGCAGACCGAGTTCACACGAGACGAGGAGGGTGTTATTCACTTCCGAGGCAGATTATGCGTACTTCAATCTCATCCGGTCTTACAGGAGCTACTTCAGGAGGCTCATCGCTCTCGATTTGCGATCCATCCGGGCGGGACCCGTATGTATCGAGACTTGAGATGTTTCTATTGGTGGAACGACATGAAGGACGACATGAAAGAAGACATCACGGATTTTGTAGCTAGATGTCTTGTCTGTCAACAAATAAAGGCCGAGCACCAGAGACCTGCCGGCTTACTTCAGCAGATTCCTAATCCTGAGTGGAAATGAGAACACATTACTATGGACTTTGTGGTAGGTTTGCCGAGGACACGACGAGACCATGACGTGATTTGGGTAATCGTTGATCGATTAACCAAATCCGCGTACTCATTAGCGATCCGGAAGACTGATTTCCTGGATCGATTGGTAGATCTGTTTTGCCGGGAGATTATCAGATCACGTGGTATTCTGTTGACTATTATTTCGGATAGAGACCCCGGTTCATGTCTCGTTTTTGACAGAGTCTGCAGCAGGCCTTGGGCACGCAGCTCTGTTTAGTATAGTTTTCCATCCTCAGACAGATGAATAGTCAAAGAGGACCATTCAGACTCTAGAGGACATGCTGAGGTCATGTGTATTGGATTTTGAAAGCAGTTGGGAGAACCATTTGCCATTGGTAGAGTTCGCCTACAACAATGGTTTGCATTCGACTATCCAAATGCCACCGTTGAAGTGTTGTATGGTAGGCCTTGTCGGACACCCACCCTCTGGATGAGGTTGGGAAGGCTAGTTGTTGGGACCTCATAGAGTTCAGCAGGATGCAGAGTTGGTCCGTACTATCAGACGGAGGATGTCAGAGGCGCAGGACCGTCAGAAGAGTTATGCTGATCGGAGACGCAGACCACTAGAGTTCTCTGTTGGCGACCATGTATTTCTGAGAGTTTCACCCACGAAAGGGTGAAGAGATTTGGTCTCAGGGGTAAGCTAGCTCCGCGGTATATTGGCCCTTTCAAGATCTTGGAGAGGATCGGAGCAGTAGCTTACTGACTGGCACTACCACCGTCCCTGTCAGGCGTGCACGATGTATTCCACGTATCTATGCTGAGGAGATACGTGCTCGACCCGACGCATGTGCTGGCAGATATTCCAGTTCTAGTTCAGCCTGACATTACTTATGAGGAGGTTCCGGTACGGATTCTCGACCGGAAAGAGCGTCAGTTGCGGAACAAGACTATCCGGCTGGTTAAAGTCGGATGGCAGCATCATTCGGACGAGGAGGCTACTTGGGAGCTCGAGGATACTATCCGAGCTCGATATCCCCATCTTTTCACTTGAGGTATGTGATTAGTTTACCGTTCAGCATTTATACTTTATATCTGTTGTTAGTACTTGCTGATGGTAGAAACGAAATTTGGGGACCAAATTTTTATTAGTGGGGGAGAATGTAAAATACCGGAAAATAGGTGAATATTAATAAGGGAATTTTTCAGAATTTTTGGAAATTTTCCGGGAATTTTTCGGAGCTCGTATGGACGAGTTAACGGGGACAAAATGGGGCCCGGAAAAACCTGTTTTGGCTACCCTATTTAAAAGAAGAAAAGTTGAATTTCTTAATTCCTTTTTCTTTATTTATTTTCTTTTTTCTTTGTTTTTGGTTGTTGCCGTTCACTCCTTCTCCCTGCCGAACTAGCGCCGATTCTCCTCCGAGCCCTAACCACCCTAACCGGTGGTTCCTTCCACTATTTCTCTTCTCCTTTGCTCTACCGCCCCAATTGCTTGAGCCCTAGCCTCTCCGATCTCCTCTTTGCGCCAACCGTGCCCTAGATCCATCACCGGCCTTCTCCACGCTGAGCTCTGCACAGAGCCACCACTGACCTAGCACCGCCGCCTTCGGCCACCGAGACTCCCTCTCTTCTCCTTCGGTCCGACGAGCCACCGTCGGACACCTTTGATCTCGGCCCCATCGCGGTGATCAGTAGCCACTGGACGTCGACGCGTAGAGATTACACCATGCCCTAGTCCTCCATCTCGCTGGCACCCGAGTACCACTACCGGTGTTCTCCCGTGCCTGAGCTTCATCTCCTCTTCAGAGTAAGGTTGTTCGGATGAGGTAACAACAAGTGATTCCAGCAGTGATTCGGCAGTGTAATTTAAGGTTTCCAGCAGCAATCAACCCTTGTTGGCAGTAACAAACCTTCAGTGGATCAGTGATTCCTGCTGTGAATTTAGGTAAGGTGTAGATGGTATAATTTTTTTACTGAGTTTGGGTTTAATGTGATTAATGAAGGTGTTGGAATTGTGATTTAGGTTTATCGGTTTGGGAGATTGACAATTTAATCTTGCTCCGACTGTTGATTTACAGTAGCAACGTTTCCAACCAGATTTAGACAAGTTGTAGAGGTAAGTTTGTATATGTACTAGATTTCATTCTAGTTGTGAACTTGTTAGGGTGCCCTAATTCTATTTAATCGTGATATGTGGCTTGAGTGGATTTGGGTTTTACCCTAATTTAGCCTTAAGGATTTTATTTAGCTATACATTTGAGTTAGCTAAATAAATTATGTTTAATATACAGGACCTTGAAGCGAGACGAGTATCTCGGAGTCAGATTGGACCTTTCTATTTTCGGAGGCGGGTACTTTTGACTTTTTGTCTTTGATATGCTTAGTAATGAAATTAACATGTTGCATTAATTGTGTTTCTTATCTGTTTCGATTAATCACTACCCAAATCTTGGTACATGCTTGATTTATTGATTGGTTTGCATCTCATGTATATTTTACCTATTTATACATGCTTATAGGGGGTAGTGATATACCATGCTTTACCATGTTCAGGACCTAGGTTTTATACCTTCTGTGTACCTTTGGATTGTTTTGATTCGTGGACCTATGATGCATTTTTATATACATGTGGATTAGGTCAGGATATTTTGTGGTTAGTGCCATGCACCATTTGCATGATTGCATGCTGTGCGATAGTCCGCTCCATTATTGTTGAGCACATCGCTAGTTACATGGATCTGCACACACCACCACTCATGGGTTAGTGGTCGATTCAGGCTGAGTGTGTTGCAGCAGGGACTCTGTTAGGCACCGTTGGTCCGCTCATGGGTAGTGTGACACAACGTGTTATCCGGCAGGGATTCCTCCCCGTCTTTGAGTACGGGGAGATGAGAGCATTGCTCCCCATTTATGATTTGGGGTAGGAGGATAGGTGTACTCGGACAACATCCGTCCACTCGGTCACTCATCGGGAGTAGTGAGTGCGTCACAGCCCTACCCACTCGGCCTCACTATTGTGTGTGAGATGATCGGCGTGGGGACGCATCATTGGCATCATGTGCATGATGCATTTATTGTTGTGTTTGTGCTTGCTACATTTATATGTTGATATTGTTTGGATACCTATGTTTGACATGCATGTGATTCCTATACCACCTGCATCGTTGTTTGTCTTTATACAGTCTGGTTAGTAGTTCCTCTCTGCTTACTTATGCATATTTATATCTTTCTTATATCAGGACGCATGATTAGTGTTAGGTGTTATTTCTTTACTTTGCATATCAATTGTACTGTGCTGACTCACCCGCCTCCATTGTTGTTATTTTCAGGTTGATGTTGTCGAGGGAGTTCGATCGCTAGTCCTCACCGCACGTAGTGCTAGATCCTGGACCTCGGATTTATTTACCATTTGGTTTGGTTTTTATTTGCTTATGTGTGTACTTGGTTATTTGGATACTTGGACATCGTATGTTTTTCTTTTGATATTGATGGATGTTCTATTCGATATGTTTTTACTACATGCCTGCCTGGACGGCAGAAGAGGTGAGTTTCGTCGGATTTGAGCTTTACGAGTGTAGTTGAGTAGGGTGGATTCCGAGTCAGAGTACTATAGTTGTGATTACTATTATTAACTGCGTGGTTGTGACAGCCAGAGGCTGAATATCTATATAAATTGCGTGGTGATTGTTTTTATTTATTGTTATTATTCCAGCCGCCTGTGGCTGAGGTATATGAGGATGTAGAAAAGTTTCAGATTGTCCACCGTACAGGGGAGATGCTGCCAAAATTGTCTCGGACAGGGACTCCTCTGGGGCGTGACAGTGGATGCCATGATTTCTCCTGAAGGTAGTGTCGTCAGAAACTGACCACTAAGTACCTCTAGAGATATTGTTAACTTTTCGACAAATGTCCTGGATATATAAGAATGGGTTGCCCTAGTATCGAATAAGACAGTTGCATTTTTCTGTAAAATACTGATCTTACCTGTAACAACTGTCGAGGCATTTGCTACGTCCTCTCTGGTTAGTGAGTAGATCCTCGCATTCGTCATGACTGAGGGGGCTTCTAGTCTTCCCTGGCTGATGTGTGGACCATCTAAAACTGCTTGCATCTGGTGTAACTATGCTGGTTTGTCTCCGTACTGAATCGGCTGTGGTGGAGGAAAGTTGGTCTTGTTCCGGCATTGCTTAGCCATATGTCCTTCCTGGCCACATTCGAAGCATCCTCATGTGCCCTTGTGACAAACTCCTGGGTGGAATTTCCCACAAGTAGAACACTTGGGATAACTAGGTTGTTTACTAGTTGGTCCTCCTTTTGGGTAACTCCCTGGTTTACGTTTATTACTGGAGTTCCCTTTCCAGTTAGAGCTGTGGCCCTAGTGTTTCTGAGTACCTGAGCCTCCTTGGCCTTTGGACTCTGAGAAGGCTTACCAGTTCTTCAGTGGTTTGCGGCCTATGAACGCCGCTGGCCACGTTCATTGCTATTTCCGGCCTTAGCATTTTAAGCATCAACCGGACTCATTCTCTTTCAGTGCTGACTAGTTCGGGGCACAGACGGGCCAACCTGTTGAATTTCTTCACCGTCCCTCAACTGAAAGGTTGCCCTGATGAAACTCAGTGAACTCATCGTAGTGGCGGTTTGTGACCCGCATATGGAAGAACTCTTCAAAGAATTCTCTTTCGAAGTCGGCCCATGTCATCTGGTTCACTAGGCGCTTCGTTTTAATTCTCTCCCACCACATACGTGCATCTCCTTCCAAGCAGAAGGAGGCGCATTTCACCTTTTCATGTTCTGGCCAGTCTAGAAGCTCCATCGTACTCTCCAGTATTTTAAACCAGGCTTGGGCATCCCATGGTTCACTAGTGCCTGAGAAGTTCTTTGGCTTGATTTTCTGCCACTGGATCAGATAGGCTTCTCTCCTTGCCCTGCTGCTGGGGCTACTGGTGTTGTAGGTTGGACTGGTGGAACCTCTATCACTACTGGGGTTGCTAAGTTAGGTTCCGGAGTGGCAGTGGGAGTGTTCTGCTGATTAGCCCTTAGGGTGGCTATCTCCTGTTGCTGTTCAGCTAGTTGCTTCTGTAACTGAGTCACTACCTCTGTAAGGTCTGGGGGAGGCACTGAACTGTCTGCCTCAGGCTGGGGCTCAGTAGCTGGTGCCCTTCTAGCTGGGCGTCCTCGTACCATTTTCTAGAGAAATAGAGGACATACATAACTAATACAATCATATTTACATAACTACTGTTATCATGTTAGATGTTATCATATATAAATATGCTTTAGTTATCTATAAATATGAAAGCAAGGAACATAAATAAAGTGAGAGGTATTCTTACTTGGAAGCTGCAGGTTCAATGTTGATGTGTGTGTGTGGAGGAAGTATGGAACTTGCTCTGATACCACTCTGGAACGCCCCGCCTCCTACTGACTATGCTGTAAGGTCGGGGGTTACATTATGCTAAACTATTCTGGGACTATCACTGAATATTAAGGTGCGGAAAAGCTGAACTAATTAAAATTCTCTGCTAATTGCTATAAAATCTGAAATTTATATTCAAAATACACTTTTAATGTTGTACATATGCTAAAGAAGGGAACCTAAACTTTCTATTTGATCAAAGAGCTGAAATCAGACACTTCTAGCTGAAATCAGACTTTCCAATAGATCGGCTGATCAATTGGAGTTATTTGATCGATCCCCTGATCGATTCAATGTGCTACTGTGCACGGAGGTCAATTCTGGATCGATCGGGTGATCGATCCTGCCTGGCCAATCGATCCGATAATCGATTCAGAGGTTCTCTGTTCAAGGAAATTAAATTCCCGATCGATCGGCTGATCGATCCATGGCCAATCGATCAGCTGATCAATTCATCAGCTCTCTGTACGCGGAAGTCGAGTCTCAATCGACCGGCTGATCGATCGAGGACTCCACAATCGATCCGCTGATCGATCCAACAGCTCTCTATGCGCGGGGGATTTCTTTCCAATCGATCGACTGATCGATTGAGGACCCCTCAATCGATCGGCTGATCGATTGGGTTCTGATTTTCCAGAATTTCCACCCGAACTCATATAGAACTTTCAGAAAACCACTAAATGCATAAAAATACTACTAAGCATGACACTACTTATAGTTTACGATCTAATATCAAGACAACGAGGAGTCTAAGCATGGCGAAGTGTATACCTTCACATTTCATGATACTTAAACACCCTAGAAGTGTAGAAAAGTAACCAAAACAGAAATCTAAGTCCTTAGATAGACAAATCCCCAAGAGTCTTTATTCCAAGTTCCTTCTCACACACATCGGGTCGCATTGAACTCCAGCCTCCGCTAATCCATCTTCCCTTTACCTTTATCTGCAGTATAAGGAAAAAGGAAACTATAAGCTTGGGAGCTTAGTAAGAACCTTCTACCTCACAAAACATGCATTCGATGAAATCATGCTTTTAAAAGATGCTATGCTGATATACATGATGAAAATCATACTAGAATACTGAAACATGGCATATTGACATATAGGTCATGGCAATCAACTACTAAACGTAAACCATTGGTTGTATCAACAAGAAAGCTAAACTGGTACATAAGCTAAGTTAAAATAAATGTTAGGTTAATGTTGAAACTGTACTGTACTCACATATCTGGTTTGTGAAGTTTGAAAATTATTTTCATAATAGATAAAAATACTAATCATGCTGCTGATGGGCCCGATAATTGTACTTGCTATGCGCGCATCCCAAACTAAACCCGAGGTAGCTAGTCCCGAATCTAGTAGGGTTTACTAGGTTATCTAAACCTAGGGACGACTATGGGAGCCCAACCCAAGGACAACTGAGAGTTTAGTACAGTGTCATTGATAAAAGTAAAATACTATTCATAAGCTAATTTATCTTATCTTGCTCTTACTAGGTTATTTGAACCTAGAGCTAGGTTATCTAAACCTAGAGGCGACTATGGGAGCCCACCCATTGGACCGTAGTCCCATATAAACTGAAGCAAGACTATGTATGCTATTTAAAATGCATCTTTGGCATTTAACTGAGCTATTAAAATGTCTACTGTAGCATATAACTGTACTAACCATTTTATCGAGCACTTGGTGTGCTCTAACTTTGCATATGGCTACACTAAGAACATAAAAGTGAACTAAGAACATAAAAGCATACGATTAGCTACTTATACTAGAGGTGAGGGATTACTTACTTCCTGCGCTAAGTTTTCTTATAATCCGATCGCTAGGTTTCTGGAGAAGAAGATCTCTTCGGCGATCCACTTACGTCTACGCATTCTTCTCGCGGAGAGGAGCGTCCTCGTATCGGAGACATCACCGGAAGGTGCTCCTATGACCCTAGGGATGGAACCCTAAGTTTTTCTTGGGTTTGTGCGCCGAGAGGGTGAGGAAGAGAGAGGGGCGCCGGGTGAGGGTGAGGGATAAAAGAAGTTTTCGATCAAAATAATAAATCCCCCCTTAAATTCCCTATTTATATTAAGTGATTAATGTTGGGATCGTTCGTACTCGGCTAGAGAGGGGGGGTGTGAATAGCCGACCCCAAATCGTCGCGTTTCTACAAACTAGGGTTAGCGCAGCGGAAAATAACACGTAGAAACGAAAGAAAAGAAGACAAACCTCAAACAAACCGATGTAACGAGATTCGGAGATTAGGGCTCCTACTCCTCGGCGTGTCCGTAAGGTGGACGAGTCCAGTCAATCTGTCGGTGGATGAGTCCCCGGAGAACCGGCTAATATGAACTCCTTCTGGGTGGAGAAACCTCGCCACAAAACTTGCAACAACAAGAAGGAGTATAAGAAATACAAGTAGAAAGACAAGAACAATGTACAAGCACTAACTCGCCTTCTCGTCGACTGCCTGTGAAGCAACAACTTCTCGGACAACAGCAGCAGCTGACCGTCGACAAAGCTCAGATCGCAAGCAGCAGCAAGCTAGAAGTAGGAGAAGAAGAGTTGAGGCTCGCAGACCCTCCTTTTATAACTGCGAAAGCGAAGAATCACGAAGAAATCTGGCGTTGCGTTAGTGCCTGAATCGATGCGTGGACCGATCATGGATCGGTCCACCGATCCTATTCCCTCGATCGGTCCATGGACCGATCTCTGATCGGTCCACGATCGAGGAACTTCGATCGGTCCGGGACCGAGATCGGTCCCCACCGATCAGCCTCTCGCCTCGCTCTGTTCGATCGACTCGATCGGTCACCGACCGATCAGTTATCGATGAGCTCGATCGGTCACCGACCGATCGAATATTCGAGTATCGATCGATCACCGATCGATCCTCATGGTTTTCGCCCAAACCAAGTCCAAACCAACATCCGGTCAATCTTGACTGTTGGTACATTGCGCCTAGCATCGAGTCACCCTTGACTGCTAGGACTCCCGCTAAGTGTCCGGTCAATCTCTTTGACCCACTTAGACTTTCTCTTCGTACCAAGTATCCGGTCACTCCTATGACCTACTTGGACTTCCCATCACCGATGTCCGATCACCCTTGATTCATCTGGATTTTCCCTTGCCGGCTTCACTCACGGGACTTTCACCTAGTTTCACTCACTAGGGTTTTCACCGGCTTCACTCACCAGGACCTGGCTTCACTCACCGGACTTCCAACCGCCTAGCTTCACTCACTAGGACTTTCCTTGCCTGGCCTCAACACTGCTCGGCTTCACTCACTGGACTTTCACGAATGCCCGGCTTCACTCACCGGGACTTCCACTTTCACCTAGCTTCACTCACTAGGATTTTCACCGCGCTTCACTTACCAGAGTCTCCATCACCTGGACTTTTCCCGTGCCAAACTCCTGTTTGGACTTCCCGTGCCAAGTCTCCATACTTGGACTTTTCCCGAGCTACCGCTTGGACTTTTCCCCGTGCCAAGTCTCCGTACTTTTTCCGTCCCAAGTCTCCATACTTGGACTTTTCGCCAAGCTCCTGCTTGGACTTTTCCCAATCAGTCAACCAGTCAACCTTGACCTAAGGTTGCACCTACAATCTCCCAAACACCTATTCTTGTCAAAAATCAAGAATACAACTCTCTTCTCGTCAAACATCGTCAAACATCAAAACACAACTCGAGTCAGGTCAACTCGAGTCAGGTCAACCAGGTCAACCTTGACCTAAGATTGCACCAACAATCTCCCCCTTTTTGATGTTTGACAAAATCCAAAATCAAGTTAGGTTAACCCGATAACCTAACTTAGGTTTTCCAATGTTCTTCCTTGAACATTCTTCCAAAACCTACACTCTCCCCCTTGTGACATCTCTCCCCCTTTTTGACACACATCAAAAAGAGGGAATCAAGGTCAAGAGTTTCTTCCTAATGAAAGTCCCATACCTTTCATTGAAACCCTTAATTTCCCCCTTGAAACTAAACTCAACACTCAACTTAGTGACAATCTCATATCACTGATCCTCAAAAGTCTTAAAAACTCCCCTAAAAGTCAACTTCCCCTTGACAATTAGTTAAGACTCCCCCTAAAGGTCAGCTCCCCCTTGACCATTGCACCAACACTGTCTTGGAGAGTTTCAAACCTTTAGAAACCCGAAACTCAACTCCCACAGCTGAAATTTCAGACCACAGTCGAAATTCAGCAAATTCAGCGCGCCTGATCGGTCACCGGACCGATCAGGACCCCTTTGGATCGGTCCCTAGACCGATCCAGCCTTCCCTGGATCGGTCCAGTGACCGATCCAGACTCTGATCACAGGGAGTTCTGATTTCCTTCTCCCGAAATTCAGAAACTCACAACAAATTCCAGAAAATTCGAAAAATTATGAAATTTTGAGGATACATTCCTCATACCATATACTATCAAGGAAAAATAGTTTTCTATGAAAATAACTTCCATTTTCAAATCTTGATACAAAGTTCAAAAACTTTGAAATAGTTCAAAGTTAAGTCAACTTTGTATCAATTTGCTCAATGATGAATGATATCACTAAAATGGCTTCATCAAGGTTTTTCAAATCAATTTCAAAATGATTTTAAACCTTTTAATTTAGGACCATAATCTTAGGGCTAAATGTACATGACTTGTACAAAAGCTTTCCCTATGATCCCCAATCTCTTGAATTAGGCTCATCTAGGTATAAGAACTATGTACCTTGATCCTAACTCATGATCCTAATATCTCACACACATCTAAAGTGTATCAAACACATCCAAGTTAATTTTGATGTGAGATATGGGTTTAGGTCATCTTACGCTAAGTTCTCATGCATTTGCTAAACTACACTTTGATCTCAATATCAAAATGTGTTTTTATCCTTAAATCAATTTCATTGATCATTAATGCAAGAGATGATGACATGGCATGAAATAATATCATAAACAGAAGCATGTGCCAATGTCATGATGTCATGGCATAAAGTTTGGAACTTAAATAAACATGACATAAAACTAACCTAAGCATTATCATGACATTTCAAAAAATAAACTTAAATATGATGTCATGACATGTGAGGGCAAACATTCATGGCAAGATTTAGCACGAATAAGACATACCTAGATTACCTATCTAAGTATCCTTAGCCTTAGCTAATACTTAAGCTTTAACCCTTGATTCCCCTAATATGCCAAAATCCTAATTTTGACACTTCTTGAACTCTAGATTCATTCATGCCACTTAAAGATCAAATTTATCCTCAAATCTTGGCATGTTTCATTTTTCCTCAAGAGTTCTCTAAATTTTTCCAAATTATGCCAATTGAAATTAACATCATCATTTTCCATGATGGCACATTTTACTCTTCCAAGGAGTAAATATTCCATTTCATTTTCAAAGGTTCCCAAAAACCTTGAAAATGTTCCTTGAGTGTCAATTTTCTCAAAGTTGGGTTAACTACCCTTCTAATCGGAGTTGACACTCTCTAACCCATCTATGGGGTAGAGAAGATGCTCCTAGGAACCCAATACCTATTTGAGCTCATTGGGTTCACTAAATATTCACTAGGGATAACTTCCCTAGCAACCCTCCTAATGACCCTCTTAGGCTTTAAAGCCTTGGTCATTTGGGACTCATCAAGATCAACTCTAGGGTGACTCCCCTTGTGACCTTGGTGATGGTCTTCCTAGCCCTAGATTTTGTTCCATAATCGAATGGAACATTATGATAAGTGGGCTTGACCACTTGGGACTTAGGTTTGTGACCCAAACCTTTCTTGTCCTTGGACATTGGTTTTTGACCCTTAAACCCTAGAGATGACTTCTCCAAGTTCTTAAGAGCCTTTTCCAAAGTATCAAGTCTTGACCTCAAGACTTGATTCTCCTTCTCTAATACCTCAAGTTTTAATTTGTCATTGTTCTTTGAGGCATTCCTAGGCATGTGTCTAGTTGATTTGGGATTCCTACCTAGGTTTTCCTTAGCCTTAGATGAGTTAATTCTAGGGTTGGCTTTCCTAGTGTTATCCTTATCTAGGCTCACATGTTTGGCACCTAAGCACATATATTGATTCCTAAGATTATCATGCTTATCATTCTTGACAATTGCAATAAAACTACTAGCATGAGTCTTATTATTATTGCAAGAATGTGCCTTAAATGTTACCTTAGGGTTTGCCTTAGCTCCCCCCATCGACGTGCTCGGTCTCTTGTCCTTGTGAGATTGCCTCCCCCTCGGACATTGACTCCGATAATGTCCCCTTCGCTTGCATTGAAAGCACACCACGTGCTCTTTGCCTTTGCATATCGGGACTCCGGCTTCCTTGACCTTTGGTGCCGGTGGAGTCTTTCTAACCCTCTTTGGACACTTACTCTTGTAGTGCCCAAACTTCCTACACTCAAAACACATTATGTGTAATTTGCTTGAAATCACAGTGTTTGAGTTACCTAGGGTTGTGGATGTAGATGAGCTTTCTTCTTCATCCCTTCCGGAGGTAGATGCCTCTTCTTGCTCCGATCTTGAACAAGAGCTCTCCTCCTCTTCTTCCTTGGATGTTGAGTAGCCCTCAACTCCCAATTCGCTTCCTCCATGATGTGAGCTACTTGGCTCACTAGGCTCCTCTTCATGGAATTTTGCCAAATTGTTCCACAATTCCTTGGCGTTGTTGTACCTATCTATCTTGCACAAAACATTATTAGGTAAAGCAAATTCAATAATTTTTGTTACCTCGTCGTTGATTTCGGATTGTCGGATTTGCTCTTTCGTCCACTCCTTCTTCTTGATAGGTTTTCCTTCCTCATCCATCGGAGGGGAAAACCCTTCTTGTACACAAAACCAATTTAACATATTAGTCCTAAGAAAATACATCATCCTTACCTTCCAATATGTGAAGTTGTCGTGAGACTCGTAGAAGGGTTGAATCGTGACATCTTCTCCATAGAGATCCATCTCTAGCCCGTGCTCCCCCGGGTGTTGATCCGTCGAAGAGCGGCCTCGCTCTGATACCACTTGTTGGGATCGTTCGTACTCGACTAAAGAGCGGGGGTGTGAATAGCCGACCCCAAATCGTCGCGTTTCTACAAACTAGGGTTAGCGCAGCGGAAAATAACACGTAGAAACGAAAGAAAAGAAGACAAACCTCAAACAAACTGATGTAACGAGGTTCGGAGATTAGGGCTCCTACTCCTCGGCGTGTCCGTAAGGTGGACGAGTCCAGTCAATCCGTCGGTGGATGAGTCCCCGGAGAACCGGCTAATATGAACTCCTTCTGGGTGGAGAAACCTCGCCACAAAACTTGCAACAACAAGAAGGAGTACAAGAAATACAAGTAGAAAGACAAGAACAATGTACAAACACTAACTCGCCTTCTCGTCGACTGCCTGTGAAGCAACAACTTCTCGGACAACAGCAGCAGCTGACCGTCGACTGGAAGCTCACACGAAGCTTACTGGGGAGAGCTCAACAAAGCTCAGATCGCAAGCAGCAGCAAGCTAGAAGTAGGAGAAGCAGAAGAAGAGTTGAGGCTCGCAGCAGCAGCCCTCCTTTTATAACCTGCGAAGAAAGCGAAGAATCACAGAAGAAATCTAGCCGTTGCGTCGCAACGGCTAGTGCCTGGATCGGTCTGTGGACCGATCAGGCTCCATGTGGATCGGTCCACAGACCGATCCTATTCCCTAGCCTTCGCTTCTGTTCCGTCCCTGATCGGTCCATGGACCGATCAGGGAACCTCCTGATCGGTCCACAGACCGATCAGGCTTTGTGCTGATCGGTCCCCAGACCGATCAGCCCCTCTTGCGCCTCGCTCCTGTTCGGCTTCTGATCGACTCCTGATCGGTCACCAGACCGATCAGTTATCACACAGTAGGCTACTGATGTGTTACTGATCGGTATCACCGGATCGATCCGGCTCATGGTTTTCGCCCAAACCAAGTCCAAACCAACATCCGGTCAATCTTGACCTGTTGGTACATTGCGCCTAGCATCCAGTCACTCCCTTAACCTGCTAGGACTCCCCGCTCAATCCCTTTGACCCACTTAGACTTTTCTCTTCGTACCAAGTATCCGGTCACTCCTATGACCTACTTGGACTTCCCATCACCAGATGTCCGATCACCCTTGATTCATCTGGATTTTCCCTTGCCCGGCTTCACTCACCGGGACTTTCACCTAGTTTCACTCACTAGGGTTTTCACCGCTTCACTCACCAGGTCCACAACCCGCCAGGACTTCCACTTGCCTAGCTTCACTCACTAGGACTTTCCCTTGCCTCACTCACGGGACTTTCCAAAGCCTGCTTCACTCACCGGACTTTCACGAATGGCTTCACTCACCGGACTTCCACTTTCACCTAGCTTCACTCACTAGGATTTTCACCGCCTCACTTTCCACTGCTCGGCTTCACTCACGGGACTTTCCCCTGCCTCCTGTTTGGACTTTCCCCGTGCCAAGTCTCCATACTTGGACTTTCCGCGTGCCAAGCTACCTGCTTGGACTTTTCCCCGTGCCAAGTCTCCGTACTTGGACTTTTCCAGTGCCAAGTCTCCATACTTGGACTTTTCGCGTGCCAAGCTCCCTGCTTGGACTTTTCCCGAATCAGGTCAACTAGGTCAACCTTGACCTAAGGTTGCACCTACAATCTCCCAAACACCTATTCTTGTCAAACATCAAGAATACAACTCTCTTCTCGTCAAACATCGTCAAACATCAAAACACAACTCGAGTCAGGTCAACTCGAGTCAGGTCAACCAGGTCAACCTTGACCTAAGATTGCACCAACAATTAATACGGCCCAACTAAATCATAAATATAATTTCTCTCCTCTTCTTTCAGCACACCCCTGCTGGACCCCTTGGTTACTAAAGTTGTAACGACCCGGCCCTCTTGGCCCATTTGGCGACCCTCGGGTCGTCGACCGTCGGCCCTTATGTCGTGTCGTCGTCGATGATACTAGGACTTTCCACCAGTCGATTTTGCCTCCCCAGTTGAACTCTAAACCTCCGTGCTTAAGTATTAGAGTTTATGATCTCAACCAAGTGAGATGATCTCACTTGGTTATCGTGATTCATAAACTTTAATACTTAAGCCCCAAGGTTTAGAGTTCGAACCTAGGAGGCAAAATCTACCACCAGGTGGAAAGTCCTAGTGACCGTCGACATTAGAGGTCGCTCGGACGCCCTCTTGGCTGCGACTCGGTTACAAGCCCGTTTAGCGACCCTCTAACGACCCTTGGGCTACTCACTGGTGGTTTTGCCTCCCCGAGTTGAACTCTAAACCTCGACGATAACCAAGTGAGATCATCTCTGTTGCCCTTTGGAAAGTAACTAAGAATCTGAAAGAGGTCGCCAAACGACATAATCGGCCGAGGGTCGCAAAAATCCTCTGCTTCCTAAAATTTGGGTTTGAAGGCGCCTTAAGCATCTTAAGGCGCCTTAAGTAGTTTTTTAGAGGCGCCTCGGATCGATCCGAGGCGCCTTAGGAAGATGCGGCGAAAATTTTCCCGCCGCGCTTGGAGGCGCCTTCCCGTGTGGGAGGCGCCTCCATGAGGTGCCATTTTAAGAAATTTGAAATTAAATACATAATTTTGTTTTTTAGTTTTACAATGATTTCGAAATTAAGTTTTAAAATATTTTGAAATTAAGTTTTTTTTTTAAACAATTTTGAAATTAAATTATAAAGTAATTTTGAAAAATAATTTTGAAATTTAGTTTTAAAATAATTTTGAAATTGGGTTTTTAAAATAATTTTGAAATTAAATTTTTTAAAATAATTTTGAAATTTAGTTTTAAAATGATTTTGAAATAGAGTTTTTAAAATAATTTTGAAATTTAGTTTTTAAAATAATTTTAAGATTTGGTTTTAAAATAATTTTTAAATTTAGTTTTTAAAATAATTTTGAGATTTAGTTTTTAAAATAATTTTGAGATTTAGTTTTAAAATAATTTTGAAATTTAGTTTTAAACTAATTTTGAAATTGAGTTTATAAAATAATTTTGAAATTTAGTTTTAAAATGATTTTGAAACAGAGTTTTTAAAATAATTTCGAAATTTAGTTTTTAAAATAATTTTTAGATTTAGTTTTAAAATAATTTTGAAATTTAGTTTTCAAAATAATTTTGAGATTTAGTTTTAAAATAATTTTGAAATTTAGTTTTAAAATAATTTTGAAATTTAGTTTTGAAAAGATTTTTTAAATAATTTTGAAAATTGATTTTGAAAAGGTTTTTCAAATAATTTTGAAATTGATTTTGAAAAGGTTTTTAAATAATTTTGAAAATTGATTTTGAAAAGGTTTTTTAAATAATTTTGAAATTTAGTTTTAAAATGATTTTGAAATAGGGTTTTTAAAATAATTTTGAAATTTTATTTTTTAAAATAATTTTGAAATTGAGTTTTTGAAATAATTTTGAAATTGAGTTTTTGAAATAATTTTGAAATTTAGTTTTAAATGATTTTGAAATACAGTTTTTAAAATAATTTTGAAATTTAGTTTTTGAAATAATTTTGAAATTTAGTTTTAAAATGATTTGAAATAGAGTTTTTAAAATATTTTTGAAATTTAGTTTTTTAAAATAATTTTGAAATTGAGTTTTTGAAATAATTTTGAAATTTAGTTTTAAAATGATTTTGAAATTTAGTTTTAAAATAATTTTGAAATTTAGTTTTAAAATGATTTTGAAATAGAGTTTTTAAAATAATTTTGAAATTGAGTTTTTGAAATAATTTTAAAATTTAGTTTTAAAATGATTTTGAAATTTAGTTTTAAAATAATTTTGAAATTTAGTTTTAAAATGATTTTGAAATTGAGTTTTTAAAATAATTTTGAAATTGAGTTTTTGAAATAATTTTGAAATTTAGTTTTAAAATGATTTTGAAATAGAGTTTTTAAAATAATTTTGAAATTTAATTTTTTAAAATAATTTTGAAATTGAGTTCTTGAAATAATTTTGAAATTTAGTTTTAAAATGATTTTGAAATTTATTTTTAAAATAATTTTTAAATTTAGTTTTTAAAATAATTTTCAAATTTAGTTTTAAAATAATTTTGAAAAATAATTTTGAAATTTAGTTTTTAAAATAATTTTGAAATTGAGTTTTTAAAATAATTTTGAAATTTGGGTTTAAAATAATTTTAAAAATTTAATTTCTTAGTCATCTCACCCGATCTAAATTGTCAATCAGGGAACCCTATAATTGTTGTGAGATGAATTATGGTTAAATTTAAAGGTCTGGTTTAACTTTGTGTTAGATTCAGGTTTAGCTTTGGATTCAACAAGTAAGCATTCTTTGGATAAACTTCTGGGCTATGGTGAGTCCTAAGGAGCTCATTAAAGTAATCATGCCTTCGAGGTTTCCCAAATAGTCCTACCCATTGAACTTAATACTAATTCTTGGTCTAACTAGTTAGGATCCATTTAAGGGTAGCTTCGGTCAGTTCCACTTGGCCAAATGCACCACTTCGACCCGACGCCTACTGTTCCCTCTATGGGGAACGCGTCCTCACCTACTCCACTCAAGAGATTTTACCTGTTGCTAGTGCGATCCTCCAGATCGACTGGACTTTTGCTCAGCACTCGACGCTTCCGGACTTTCTGCTGGACATCTGCTTCCCGGCTAGTCCAGTCTTTCACCTGGTTCGCGACACCAGGACTTTCCACCTAGTGTTACCACCCCCTAGGACTTTTGCCTGAAGCCATCGACCTGCCAAAACTTTCCACATAGGGTTACCTCCCCCTATGACCTAGGGTTACCACCCCCTAGGGTGTTTCCCTTTGCCTAACCGCAGCTAAGACTTTCCTGAAATACTCAAGCAGACTTGTTAGATCACAAGATAGCTTAACTTTGAATCCTTTGCCATTATCAAAACACGAGTTCGATCATCGGATACTTCCCGCATCAACAAATATAACCTAGCCTTAGATGCCAAAGATATAATTGGTTCATTTATGAAGGTTGCTTTCTCTTAAAGTTAGAAGATGTGTTACTAATTTCCATATGTTGCATCGTGGGAGTTATTGGATTTATAAATTGCCAACCAACGTACCAGAACAGATAACTTCCCTCTTTTTCTTAATAACAACTTTGTTATTAAAAGAGGCAGAATATCAAGTTCTTTGAATAGTTTAGAAACTGAAAACTAGTTCTTTCTAAACTTGGTACGTAAAGATAATTACTTAAAATCTATATTTTATTCTTATCAAAGGATAAACATCTCCCACTACAATAGCTGTCACTTTTACAGCAGTGCACATGTGGATGGTGTTTTTATTTTCATTTAGTTGTCGGGTTTCCTGGAACCCTACAATGAATTGCGGACATGATTAATGACATCTGTATCTACACTCCAGATTCTGGTAGATAACACCACTAAACATGTTTCAACTAATGAATTAAATACACCTATATTGTTCTTAGTTCTAAGAAGACAGTCTACCTTAATGTCCAAGTCTTATATCCAATCATTACAATTGGGACTACTAAGTCTTTTCTATAGTATAACAACTAGGGAATTGACAAATATTTTAAATCCTAAGAATCACAAAAATATTTGGTCAAGATCAATTCCTTAAAATCCCCATGAATTTTGTATGCCACGATAGTGTGGACATATACAAAATCAAAGAGGAGATTTTATCCATTAATTTTATTATCTTGTTAACTTTACTTTATGACGAATAAAATTAATAGTTGATATGTCTTTGATCAAATATTTGATCAAAACTTTTGAATTTAAAATAACATTGATTCCTCAAACAATATTATTTAAATTCACCAACACCTCAAACGCCGTGAATTTTACATGCCACGATAGTGTGGACGTATATAAAATTTAAACATTTGTAAGAGGAGGGTTTTACCCATTAATTATCTTGTCAATAAATCTTTATGACAAAATAAAATTACCTCAAACACCGTGAATTTTGTATGTCACGATAGTGTGGACGTATACAAAATCAAACATTTGTAAGAGGAGTTTTTAATTTTATTATCTTGTCAACCTATTTATTTGACAAATTAATAGTTGGTTTTCTTCGGTCACACAAATAATAGTAGTGACTCCGATGGGGAGGATACTATTAGACGTGCCTAAGTGTATACCATTACTTGACACTAAGTCCATTAATAAGATTGTGCCCCTTCCGATGGGGAAGATCACACGCTCTTAATTAACTTCCTATAGTCATCCAAAATGGAAGTTTGATCTAGTGATCCGCAAACAAGCTCATCCGATATAGAGGAAGGCACTCAGAGCCAACGCGTAAGCTTGTTGCATCACTTACAAACCAGTAATGGAGACCGTGGAATTTATTTAAAATCCCTCTCCCACTTACTTATTTAAAGTGAGGAATTTTGACTATGCTAGCCTACTTAACATGTATACTAACAAGCACACACAGCACAACATAAAAGCAATAAATAGACAAACTAATTTTCAACTATTATGGTTTTTATCTATTGTTGTCCACCGTGTGTTGCCATCCCTAGCTGTTGCCATTTTTGGCCACTGCCACCGGGTCTAGTTGTCGTATCCATCTTGCTCCTTGTTCCGCTGCGCCTCTGGTCCTCAAAAGGTTCCACGCCTTGCAAGATTCGATCCGCGACATAAATAGAATTTTACATTTTTCGATCCTATATTCCTCGAAGGAATGTACATGTATCTAGATCAAAAAAATAAAATCCTAATAAAACTAAATACAGCTCCTGCTATATTTTATAATACAATCATGCACACACAATATAATGCCCTTGACATGTCCAAGGGTTCAATCACACACACAATATCTATAAGTCATAATAGTTGGATCCTGCATCCACAAAGTTAGCACATCCTACTATTATCCTGCCTAAATTATGTATGACATGTGCATAATTAAACTAATACCAAATACACAGAGGCAAAACCCTAGCTCTGATACCAATTGTTGGTTGCTACTCAGAAAACCTAATGGTTCCACTGTACAAAAATTTTATACAAAGGTCTGAATCTTTTCCTAGCTACCATGTGTTCTTTTAAATTAAACTTGGATCGCCTGCGGAACTTAACACGTTTGATCCTAAGTTTAATTTATTTGTTCTTTTAGGTTTAGACTTGGATCTCCTGCGGAACTTAACACGTTCGATCCAAATCACCTAGGTCATGAAGACAATTAAATATCTATTTCCAAAATCGGCTTCCAGTACTGCATGGCGAGGCACTTGGCCTTCTTGGATATGGGAACAACCACCACCGACTAGACAAAGCCTTTTAAGGAAATTAAATATTTAACCTTCCCATAGTAACCCTAGGTTAACCACTAAGAATAATCAAATCACAAGGAAAAGAAAAAAATAAAAGAACACAACTTTGAAAACTAATTCGAAAAACTAGAATCGCATGCCTCTTGTATTTGATATTTTTACAAAGAAACAAAACTAACATGATGCGGAAAACTATTATTAGTTATACCTTTCTTTGTGAATAATGACCTCTTGATCTTCTACCATATTCCTCTTCTAATCTCAAACATTGTGTGGGCAACGATCTTCCGAGATGAGAACCACCTAGCACCTTCTTCTTCTTCCTTCAAGTTTCGGCCAAGCACAAAACCACCTAAGTATAAAGAACTTTTTCCACCAAACAAGCTCCAAGGGATGCAAACTTTCTCTCCTTCTTCTCCAAGCTAGAATCCGACCACAATTAAAACTCCAAGAGCATGAAGAGGTTCGGCCACAAAGAGAAGAAGAAGAGAAGAAGGAAGGGCCAGCCACACCACCAAGGAAAAGGGGAAGAAAAATAATAGATGTTATTGTGTATTTTTTTTGAAGGCACCTCTACCCCCACTTTTATAATCCTTGGCCTTGGCAAATAAGGAAATTTAAATAAAAACTTCCTTAATTCCTTTGCCATGAAAAAGAAAAATTAATTGATTAAAATTCAATTTTCTTTTTCCAACTTATTTGGCCGTCCACTTTCTCCCCAAAACAAGGAAAGTTTTAATTAAAACAAGAATTAAAACTTCCTAATTTGTTTTTGGAAATTTATAAAAATTTCTCCAATAATTTTTATCCCTTCATGATTGGTTAATAAAAAGGAAATTTTATAAATTAAAATCTTTCTTTTAAACATGTGGATAATTTCCAAAAATGAAAGTTATCTCTAAAAATTAAAATCTCCTTTCAATCTACAGATAAGGAAAGATATTAAATCTTTTCTTAATCTTTTATAGAAATTAATAAAAGAGAATTTTTAATTTTTAAACTTTCTTTTAAATTATGAACAGGATTAAAAGAAAAGTTTTTACCAATATTAAAATCAACCATTTAATCTACAAATAAGGAAAGAGATTTAGCTCTTCTCTTAATCTTTTGTAGAATCTTATAAAAGGAAAGATTTAAATTTTTAAACTCTCTTTTAAATCATGTTATCCACATAAGAAAATTTTTTAAAATTAAAATTCCTTTTTATTTTAATAGGGTCGGCCACCTAAGCTTGAGTTCAAGCTAGGGTCGGCCACATGAATTCACCCATGAACCAAGCCATGGCCGGCCCTAGCTTGGTCTCCAAGCTAGCTTGGTCGGCCCCTATAGGATGGGTAAGAAGGTGGGTATAGTACTCTATAATTAAGAGGCTACGATAGGGACCGAGAGGAGGAATTGGTTTTGGTCTCCCGATGAAATTAAGCATCCCGTGTTCGCCCCGAACACACAACTTAATTTCATCAATAATAATTCATTCCACTAAAGAATTATTATTGAACTACCGCACCAATCCCAAATTATATTTTTGGGCTCCTTCTTATTATGAGTGTGTTAGTCTCCCTGTGTTTAAGATAATGAATGTCCACTAATTAAATGAGTTACTGACAACTCACTTAATTAATATCTTAGTCCAAGAGTAGTACCACTCAACCTTATCATCATGTCGGACTAAGTCCACCTGCAGGGTTTAATAGGATAATCTTTATGAGCTCCTCTTGGGGGCATTCTCAACCTAGATTTCTATGACACAGTTTCCTTTTATAATTAACAACACACACTATAAGTGATATCATTTCTCAACTTATCGGGCTTATTGATTTATCAAACTAAATCTCACCCATTGATAAATTAAAGAAATAAATATCAAATATATGTGCTTGTTATTATATTAGGATTAAGAGCACACACTTCTATAATAACTGAGGTCTTTATTCCTTTATAAAGTCAGTATAAAAAGAAACGACCTCTAGTGGTCCTACTCAATACACTCTAAGTGTACTAGTGTAATTATATAGTTAAGATAAACTAATACCTAATTACACTACGACCTTCCAATGGTTTATTCCTTTCCATCTTGGTCGTGAGCTACTGTTTATAATTTATAAGGTACTGATAACATGATCCTCTGTGTGTGACACCACACACCATGTTATCTACAATATAAATTAATTGAACAACTATATTTATCATAAATGTAGACATTTGACCAATGTGATTCTTATTTCTAGATAAATATTTATACCAAAAGCTAGACTTTTAGTATACATCCTAACAACCGTCTAGCGCTACCACCATCTCTGGCAGACATTCACGATGTATTTTATGTGTCCATGCTGAGGAGATATGAATCCAACCCTGCACATGGTCTGTCAGATATATCAGTTCTCATTCAGCCTGACGTTACTTATGAGGAGGTTCTAGTACAGATTCTGGATCACAGAGAACGTCAGCTGCGGAACAAAGCTATCTGGCTGGTTAAAGTCGGATGATAGTATCATTCTGACAAGGATGCTACTTGCGAGCTTGAGGATACGATCCAAGCTCGATACCTCCATCTTTTTACTTGAGGTGTGTGGGTTAGAGTTTCATTCAACATTTATATAGTTCATCTATTGCTAGTACTTGCTGATGGTAAATAATAAAATTTGAGGACCCAATTTTTATTAATGGGGGAGAATGTAAAATACTGTAACGAAATAATAATAATAAGGTTTAATGGATGAATAACCTTAACGGAATTTTTAGAAAATTTTAAGAATTTTCTGGAAATTTTTCGAAACTCGTATGACGTATTTTGAGGGGATGAATTTATAGCCTTGGGGAAAGTCTGTTTGGAATAACCATTAAGTTAGGAGTTGATTAACTTCATTAATCTAAAGTTAGATTATTTAAGCATGGAAACCCTAAGTCCCATTCTCCTTATTCCTGATCTCGAACACTTCTTCCTTCTTCACCCGACGCCTGCCTCCTCTTCCTCGAGCCGGATCGCACCACTGCCTCCTTGCATCGATCGACCTGGTGTGCGCTTTCCCCTCTCCGCCTGACCCTCCGCCTCTCCTTGTGATCTTGCCATGTCACTCATCCCAACGCATCGCCGCCCTTGTTGATGCTGTGCCATAGTTCTGGATGCCACTGTGTTGATCATCGATCGTCGATGCCGACGTTCCAGGCGGGTTAGCCATCTTTAGTGAAGCTCTCTCTTCACCGTCGACATGGATCCATCGCTGTATATGCCTTCTCTTCTTCCTTCTTCTGATATGCTCTTTATCTCCTGATCTGTCGCTAATCTCTTGCGATCTCACTATGACGCTGATCGCTTGTGCCACGATCCTGATCGCTTGGTGCCACTGTCTTTTTAGTGAGGCCAGATTGGTGACACCGCGACTGTCGTGAGAGTTGCCGGGTTCCCTATGTGCTGATGCCCATCGGCTATGTTGAGCTTGACTAGCAGTCGCCACCTTTGCTCTGGTCATTGCTGCCACCAACAACCACATCAAAATTGGTTGAGTGCTAGGGATGAGTTGAGGCTTTGTCATTTTTCCCTTAACTTCATTTTGAGTGCTGGATTGTAAGACTTTCTTTGGATTGTCATTGCAACTCCAGCGGTACTATTCGCCGGTGATCCAGAGCTCCGATTATCTTCTCCGATTATGCATTGTATCTTGCTGTGATCCACTAGGGACCACAACATATCTTAGTGAGTATTATGATGAGTTATAATTAAAATTAATCTAATTGTGTGGATGAATTGGAGAAGAATTAGGGCTAGTGTGGGCTAGACCTAATTAGTAAGGAGTTGGGATTAATTGAAGTTGATCATTAATTAAGGTTAATTAATGGCCATTCAATTAGGGTTTCCCCTAATTAGGTTAGGGATTCAGTTTAGCTGGATGTTTGCAAAATGTGGTTAGCTAAACTATACATTATGTGATCACAGGTCCTTGATCTGGACGAGCTAGGCATCGTGGGATTTTTCTGATACGATTTTCTTTTCGAGGCGGGTACCTTTAACTTATCTCTTTTGATATTATCATTCTGATATGTGTAATAGGTTATAACTAGTAGTAATGGTTATGTTTATATTTACTTGGTATGTCACTACTTGATACCGGTAGTATGCCCATATTTTTATCTATTATGCATTTATGTTTATGCCTCTTGATTCTTGCCATGTGTACTTATGTTCATAGAAGTAGTGACATACAATGCATTACCGGGTATAGGCATAGCTACTAGATATACGTGGCATGTGTACCTAGATTTATTATCTGACATATGTACCTAGTTTTATTATTTGGCATGTGTACCTAGATTTATTGCCTGGCATGTATACCTAGATCCTTGTTATGGACTCGGTTTTCCTTTTGGTACATATTTTATGGAGGTTGATATTTTTAGGAGTTACATGCTTTAGTGTCACCATTTTGCATGATTGTATGCTGAGCGATTGTCAGCTCCTTTATAGTTGAGCATATCGCCAGTTACATGATCTGCACACACAACCACTCACGGGTTAGTGGTACATCAGGCTGGGTGTGTGCAGTTTGCTCTGTCAGGGCTCCGTTGGTCTGCTCATGGGTAGTGTAACTGCAGCGTGGTAGCGGGCATAGATCCCTCCTCTTGACTATGATACAGGGAGATGAGAGGTTAGGCTCCCCCACTATGTTTGGGGTAGGAGGATAGGTGTACTCCGACAGCATCTTGTCCACTCGGTTATTCAGGAGTAGTGATTGCAAAGTGCACAGTTGTCATAGCCCTATCCACTCAATCTCACCATCGCGTGTGAGGTGGTTGACTGGCGTCAAGGGTGACCATGTCATTTGCATCATATGCATGTACTGCATTTATTTCTTATGATTGCTGCATTTTGAATGCTACATTTTGGTGGTTGCATATGATTGACATGCATACAAGAGACAAGAGGTATTTGGTCTGACAACCCTTGTATTCGGATAGGAGGTCCTGGTGAGTACAGCTTCTTCTGTTGTTCAGTTTTACATTTCCTGTTATTATTCAGAAGATTATACTGCATGATTATTGCTGATAGCTATATCTTACTATGCATGTCTGCTCGATATCTACTGAGTTCTTGAACTCACTCCATTGATTATTTCCTATTTCAGGTTGAAACCGTCAAAAAGTTGCAGTTGCTAGTCCTCACTCTGTGTCGATATGATTTTTTTTTCTATTTTCGGACTTTGGTTCCTTGTTATGTGAACTAGACTTATGATGTGTAGTTCTTGCACTCATGTATTCTATATCGAGTTTTTGGTACGCTGCCCATGTTTTTCTGTTGCGATGGTTTTTCAGTTGTGGGTTGTGTTTTCCTCACTGTAGTGGAGTAGGTTTGATATTTACATATATAACTGTGTGGAATGTTTATTTAAATTATTACTTATGTTTCAGCCGTGTTGGCCGAGGATTGAGAGGTCCTGAGGGCTGTGTATTTATGGATTTAGATTGTTACCGGTATAGGAGAGATGCTGTCAGATTTTTGTCTAACTGGGACTCCTCTGGGGCGTGACAATAGTACCTTTTGCTACAGGTGTTTGTTCAATATTACAATTTGACATATTCAAGTGTTATAGCATCTTAGTGTTATAAGCCTCTTCAGACAACTCCAAAAGTATTTTTGATCGATCTCTAATAATCTTTACTCCTAAAATATACTCAGTTTCTCCCATATCTATTATATCAAATTGTGATGAAAGTCATGATTTAACTTCTATCACAAACTTCATATTATTTTCAGCTATTAGCATATCATCAACATATAATGATAAGATGACAAACTTTCCTTTATCTTTTCTTAGGTAAACATAATGATTCTCATTGATCATTTCAAAATCATGTCAAAGGTTCCCATGCTAGTGCAATTGGTTGTCTGATATGTCATTCTTTGCACAAGACCGGATTTGGCACAAGTTGTTAATATGGTGAACAAGTTTCTTTTAAATCTTTCTCGACAATATTGGAATGTGGTCAAGTAGATTTTCATATATTTGAAGAATACTACAAATTATGGCATTGAGTTCAGCAGACAACAAGTTAATCTTTTAGTTACAAGATATGTGGTTGCATCCTATGTAGGAGAAATGGATGATAGAAGGTCTACTACATGGTATGTGTTCATTATGGTAGGAGAACTATTTGCTGGAAGTCCATGATACATCCTATAGTTGTATTTTCCACTATCGAGTCAAAATATATGGTAGTAATTGAAGCAACCAAGTAAGCATTGTGGCTTACTGAGTTAGTTAGATAATTGAGTGTTCAACAAGGTGGAGTCAAGTTTCATTGTGATTACTAGAGTACTATTTGGTGAAGAATAAGGTGTATCATGTGAGAACCAAGTAGATTAACGTGAAGTTTCACAAGATTAGGGAGTTGATTTCTTCCAAGAAAATACTTCTTGAGAAGGATCATACTTCTGAAAATGTCAGAGATATGTTGACAAAGCTAGTTACCATAGAGAAATTCAAGCATGGCTTGAACTTGATCCGTTTCGCTAATTGCTAGAGGATTGTAGCCCGAACTCAATATTCCAAGTGGAGGTTTTCTGAGATGCTTGTGTTTCTTCGAAGGGGTTGAATATTCGTCAAGGCGGAGATTGTTGGAGATGATTTATATGGAGTTGAAGCAGGGGCACGACCATACTAGAAGCACAGCTAGGGCATGGCGACTTCGAATTTTCAACAAGCACAAAGAAACATGATAGTGGCGCGAGACACGATCGAGCTGCGTTTGGATCCTTTGGAGCGCAAGCACGCCCGAGGTTCAGGAAAGAAGGCACGTTTGTGGCATGATCATGCCTCGTTCGAGAGGTGTTGCTCACTCGGGCACGCCTATGCCTCGATCGTGTCCAGGGGCACGACCTAGTTGTTCTCCATTAGGGAGGCATCGCTCACTCGAGCACGCCCGTGCTTGATTCAGGTGGCATTAGGAAGATGTGGGAAGTGCGCCGAGATTTTTAAAATTTTATATAATACATGATATTTTGAGTCCAAAATACCAAGTAAGATTTGAGCTCTATAAATAGGATCTTTGAAGTTGAGAAAATTCTAATAAAATTTCTTAACCTTTTTCGTGTAATAAATACATCACCGAACCACAATAATTCTATGTCTTTTATTTTTTCTTCTCTCTCGAATCTTCTTCTTCTTTCTCCTCTTCGAGTTCTTCTCTCTGCAGTTCTTCGTTATTATTGTAGCACAAACTCAACCGTATCAAAGCATGACACCTATGCCCTAGCCAATTGCCACCACCCCATCTCTTCGTTATTTTCTCCTCCTTTTCACATGCCCCGTCTTGCTCTCCTATCTTCTTCTTTTCCTTTTTATTCTCCAATTTCTTCCCTATTTTCAGCTTCTTCTATCAGCCGGACCCTCCTCTTTTTTACACAAGCCAGTCGTATGATTTTCCTTGTCCCAAAACTTTTTTCCAATTTCAATTTCAATTTCAATTTCTTCTCCCTCCCTCCCAAATAATAGCAACTCTCTTTCGGATTTTTCCAATAACAACTGTAAGTTTTTTCCTTTTAATCTTTTTCTCCCTTAATCTTTCCAGCAAAAACATGTTCACACCAATTTTCTTATTCTTTCTCCTCCCACCCATTTCTTCCAACAGCTAGCACTCTATGTTTTTAATAGAAATTCATGTGTATGACTATAAAGTATTATTTAATTTCTTTTAATCAAATTTTGCTTATGCGTGTCAAGAAGAATATTTTATAATTTTTCTCTTTATGTAGTTCATGTAATATTAAATTGAGATGAAGAATTTTAAAGAGCGGACATGAAATTTTTCATTTTATTTAATTTGTATGAAATATTTAATAAAATTCTAATTTATCCAGCAGGTCAATTCTTATTATGACAAATAAAAGATCAATAAATTTCAAGATTATTTTATAAAAAACTGTCCTAATAAAATACATTCAAATTAAAATATTTTGTAGTTTAACACGTAATGCAAATTCTTTAACCATGTTTGCTCATAAAATAAATTTTGAAGAACCTCATAAGCCATCATTGCCTAAATTTCAAACTATCGGAGTTCATAAATTAGCAACATTAATTTCTTGACTAGTTAAAAAGAGCAATGACTAGTATATAATTTACTAATTTATTTTGTATCGAAATATTTCTTTAAGATAGGATATGCATCTTTTTCTTATTATATATTAAAGACTATATAATTATAACTATGGTAGAGGCGTTATTGGATTGGCAAGCACAAAGAGAGGTGATCTCCTTGATGAGGTAACCCCAAAAACTTCCATCATGTCCAAATCTTCAATCTTCATGCCTCGAGGAAGCTGCCAGTTAAAGTGGAAGAGGAGATGAGCCAGTCCGACTTCCACGGTCGACAACCCAAAATTGATGCCGGGGCACATCCTTCGCCCTACACCAAATGGCAAGAACTCGAAGTTGAAGCCCTTGAAGTCCACCGAGCCGCCCTCAAATCTCTCAGGTTTGAAGCTCTCAGCATCAGAGCCCCAGTACTGCTCATCTCTGCCCAGTGCAAATGCATTGATGAGCACTATAGCTCCGGCGGGCACTCGATATCCCATGACCTCGCACGTCTCTTTGCATACTCTCGGCATCAACAGAGGGACTGGAACGTGGAGCCGCATCGTCTCCTTGATCACCAAATTTAGATAACTGAATTTGAGGATGTCACTCTCTTCGAGCTTGGTCTTCCCTTTCATAACCTCCCTCATCTCCTTTTGGACTTTCTCCATTGCCTTAGGATTCTTGATCAACTCTGACATAGCCCATTCAATAGTCGTTGATGATGTGTCCGTCCCTGCCAGGAATATTTCCTAAAGATAATAATTAAGCTATCAACAATGGAAAGATATTTAATAAATAAATATTCTGTCATATATATATAATTCAGTTACCATGACGACGGCCTTGATGGAGTCGTATGTGATTGGGAATTCTAGATTTCCTTCATCTTTAAGCTTGAGAAGTACATCGATAAGTAGATCCTCCTCTGCTTGCTCAGAGGCCAGTAAGACTTGATGCTCTGCGATGATTTCCTCAAAGATTTTGTCGAACTTAGCAAGAATTCGCTCTAACTTGAACTTCAATCCCGTGATAATATCCAAGAATTTGAGCGAGGGGTACATATCAGCCACCGCGAAGCTGGTCACGTTGCTCGCTGTCTCTTTGACCAGCTTCAAGAATTCCGCTTTATGTTTGCACTTGTTACCAAACGCAGCTCTGATTACTAGCTCATTAGTCATGGACATCACCATCTGGCTTAGATTGAAAGGTGTTTGAGCAAACGCCTTGTCGGCGATCTCCGCCGTGAGCTTTAGGTTGACAACCTCGCGGATCGTGGCGAAGGACTTGACGCGCTGGGAGTTGAGTAGCTCCATGGCGTAGATTTTCCTCATCTGCTTCCAGTAGCCACCGTAGGGGGACATGGCGACGTTGCGCGGGCCATAGCTCAATATTCTGGAGAAGGTCAAGTTGAAGGGTCGGTCAGCAAAGTTGAGATCATGGCGCTTGATGATCTCTTCCACCGCCTCCACAGACGAGGCGACGACTTGGTCCACCTGTCCGACTCGGAGATATAAGAGGGGGCCGTGTGTTTTGGCGAGTTGGAGAAGGATACGGTGAGAGTTGCCGCCGACGAGCTGGTGAATGTTTCCGATGAGGGGAAGCCTGGGCGGACCGGGTGGGAGAGGAGCTAATGCTAGTCTGCTCCTTGATCTGATCTTTATCAGTAAAATTATGAAGAGGCCAAGGAAGAGAGTGATGAAGGAGAAAGGTGAGAAGAGGGGTTTAGCTTCCATGGTCATGGCAGTGAAGTAACAATTAAAGCACTTAAATGATATTGTTTGTGACTCTCTCCCTCAACTTAATTACATGCATTTATAGAAGATCTAAACGTCACTTAGTCCATCACCGTATTATGCTCGTGTAAAATTTGAAATCCATACTTCTTTCCCTAGTCATCCCTCGTGCTCCTCCAAGCCAATTAAAATATTTCTTTGACCGAAGAAGCAGTGTTCTGAATTTTCAATTTTAATTTTAATTAAATATTTTTAATAAAAAGATTGTTATGCTAAGAGAGCATGGAGATATTTTACAAAATTCGTACTATAGTCATTATCCATACATCAAAATTATCTTCCTATATTTCTTAATTTCCACCATTTTTCTTTACGTATGTTTGAAAAATAGAAGAAAAATAAAAGAAATTTACAACCTAAGTATGCATGCATGTATATTTCCAATAATCTCTCGGGAAAAGGTTAAGTTGGTTGGTACGAACTTATTATCATACATTAAATTTTCCAATATTATTCCCTTGAATATCTAACTACATAGAAGATGATAGTTATATTACAATAGGGATAAGAGATTAAGTTTTGACAAACGTATATCTTCGAAAAAAAACTCTAATTACTTCTTAGCCACTAGCTTGAGGGTCGGTTATACACTAAGCACATAGGAATTTTTTTTTATGTAGAATGGAAATTTAAGACAATAGCGGTTGGACAAGAAATTATTTGTGCTTCTAAATTAATCCGATGAATCGTGTGAGACAGTATCTTAGCAAAGAAATTTTGGCCTTTCAAAGGGGACGGGTAAGTATTTGGATATTAGATTATAAAAAAAAAGTGATTAATATTATCAGCAATTAAATTTTGGCCTTTCAAAGGGGACGGATGACAATGGAAGTTGATGTTTTAAATTAAATTATTATTTAATTGACCTCATTTATGATCTTAATTAAGTTGATGTTTAGTAATTACCTCCTCCTTGAACTCGACGACTAGACCTCTTCTGTTACATCTTCTGTTAGGGCTTCTAAGTATGCATCTTTCAAAACTCAACACTCGTGCCTTCAAA
Source organism: Zingiber officinale (assembly GCF_018446385.1). Taxonomy (NCBI): domain Eukaryota; kingdom Viridiplantae; phylum Streptophyta; class Magnoliopsida; order Zingiberales; family Zingiberaceae; genus Zingiber; species Zingiber officinale. The sequence continues at coordinate 24,413,179 of NC_055997.1, read as the reverse complement.
GTCAAATATGGTGATAAGTGTGAATATAATTAAGCTCTTGATGTAAGGGTTAGAAATAGGAGAACAAGCATTCATGAATGAGAAAAGTATTCATGAACTTAAAAGTCCAACTTGCTCGGTTGATTGTCAGGAGAAAAGGCCAATATCTCTTATTCTGTGAAAATTGATTGAGTTCGATTAATGAGAAAAAAGTTTGGAAACAGGAAGATAGAGATTTGTGCAGGACTACCATGCATAACTATTATCAAATTATTCTTAGGAATGTCAACAAGATTTTATAATTTTTTTTTATAGTTGCGTGTGATATTAAATTGAATGATTTTATTATGATTAATAATGTTGGCTAACATCGAGTTTGCAATAACTGATCTTATGAGATAGAAGTCTTTTATCGATCATCAAAATAAATTAAAAAATATTTATGGCGAGTAGTTTGGAAATCTATTATCCCTTTGTTACAAGTCTCATTTAGAGAAAAAAATCTCTATAAATATGTTATAGCTAGCAATTAAACTGTAAGTATTTGGAAGACAACTGAGCACCTTTACCGTTGCATCATAGCCCGGGGACAAATTGAATGGTTTTATTAGAAGAATGACTAATTGAAGAATTTCGAGGAGTGGATTTATTATATTTTTTTATAAAATATTTTAAATTAGCCCCGTCTCATATATGTATTTTGATCCTGTCCGAAAGCTGAGAAGAATGAACCATCGGTGATGTGGTGCTGGTATTGACTGTCAGGAGACTTCAAGCTAAAAACCAAGAGGAGGGGGTGAGCTATCCCATCGATAAAAGAATTTGCAAATAGATCGGGCTTGTCTCGGCCTTGCACTCCGATACTCAAGCCCGGTCCCAAAAATATATTAAGAAATGGGATAAATAGGAGATTAAGGAAACACATGCACTGCAAGAAAAACCCTCATAGACATCGGTGGAACAACAACGGTTTTAGGCAAATTCCGACGTCTTTGAGTATTTTGCACCGATTTTTCCAAAAATCGGTGTCTATGAGCATAGATTTTCGCTCATAGACATCGGGTTTTTTAGCCGATGTCTATGAGCGTCTTTTTTTTTTGTTAAAAGAAATTGATTTTAATAGCGGTTTTTAAAATCCGGTGTCTATGATAGCTTCTTTATTCTATCTACGAAATCATATAGTAAAAAATCGTTGTTAAAAGTGGTGTTAATGAACCAAAATAAAATAATTTAATTTTCCCATCAATACTTAGCCAAAATTTACAACACTTCACTCTTCCCTCCAAACCTAAACCTATATCGCGCTGTCCAGCTATCTCTCTCAGTCTCATCTCCCTCTTCCCCTTTCTAGATAGACGCTCCTTCCTCTCCCGATCGGGATCGACGCCCCTGCTCCTCCGTCCAACCACACAGCATCTCCTCCACCTCCTCCCTTTGGGTGAGAAGAGGAGCCCTTCTTCGCATTTCGAGAAAGAAGAGGTGACGAGTTGGTTTTGCTTTCTAGGGTTTTGTTATCGTCGGATCTCAGAGTAGTTGCAGCGGAGGGAGGCAAGATGAAGACAACCAAAGGAGGAAAGGTGATGAACCCCACCGATGCCTACCGAAATGAGATACGGAAGGAGGTCAAACAGTTAAGAAACACGAACTCTTTGGTTCCATTTCCGCTAGTTCATTCTCAACCTCAGGGGCTCCCTTCCTTTTAGTGCCATCGGATCTAGCTTATCCTTTCCGAAGTTTTACTTTGTGTTTTTTTGTGTCTTTGTTGTGTCAGATTTTTTTTCTGCTTTATGGATGATGGTGTTGTCTGATAAGATGTTTAATTTTTTTTGTGGACCATTGCGCTAGTGGAGACGATTCTTCATTTGTAAAGAGGGTAACGAAGTGGTTATAAAATGAGAGATTATAAAATTGCTGTTTATGGCACGATGGACTCGGTTGCCGATCCTATCCAAATAATTCAAGGCTTTCCATGGACGAAAGAGTGGAGAAGAGTGCGTCTTTTCTCCTCTTTTTTCCCATTTGTTTCCTTCTAATTTCGGTGGGTTTGGATGCTACATAAATTAGGGTTCTTGTTCTCGTCAACGAGGTCTGAAAATCCAGGATATCGAGGTTTTGGCTGCGGAATTTGGCCAGATGTGGGGGGAGAGAGGGTGGTTCTACTGGGGAAGGTCGGAGCGAGAAGCGCGGAGAGAAGCAAAGGGAATCGCCGTGCTCTTCTCATGGCTCTTGAGCCAGGAGAGCGATCTGAAGCCTTTCGTCGATCTGTACTGTTCTCTCGGCTGGAGTCCCCTTGTCTGTTATGTCGACTTCCTCACGCTGTAAGTTGCTTGCTCCATTTCTTTTTTTTGGATTCCTTTGATGTTTGGGTTGTTTCAGTGCTTTTCAATTGTTTTTTTTTAGAAAAGAACTCTTTTTTGTTCAAATTTTGGATGTATTAGATTGGATCTGTCAAGGTGTGATCTTTATCATCTTCACTCCAGTTCTCAACAAATAGGATTTCTTATTCCCAGTTCTTGTGTCAAGAACTAACTTTTACTATGCTTCATAGTTACTGTCGGATTAATACAACCGATGCACGGATACTGTTATTCATTGTACCCTCAAAATTTACTATAAACAAAATTGTCTTGTTTATTCGCGGAGTTTACTAGAAGGTTCTAGTAATATGACAGATTCTGGTGTGATTATGCTCAGTATTATAAAATAAAAGAAGACGATGATTCTCTCCATTATCTAATAGTAGGTATTATAAAATAAAAGAAGATTCTGGTTCTATCCACTATCTAATAGTATTTTTGCAATCTTTTTCACAGGTTCTATTTCTCTTTGTATCTTAATTACATTAGTAAATGTGAAATGAGTTATAATCATTTCTTGTTTGGCTTTTGAGAATTAAAATTTAACATTTGCCTTTTGCCTGTTTATATTTCCACTCTTTTTCTGACCGTGCATCTTCAGTTACATTGCTCTGTAGCATTAGTGGGAAGTGGAACAATTACTTGAGGAGTTTGTTAAAACATAATTGATTTTTTTTGTGGTTGTCTTTGTTATTTCTTTATGCCACCGAGCTCTTCTTTGTTTGTGTATGTTACTGTCTGGTTCGTAAAACTTTTCAGGAACTGTTCAGTTTAATTTGGATCCCTTCAATGAGCACAATGATGTTGATCTTTGGGAAGCATTAGAGAGAGCTCATCTAAAAGATGTGATTCGAAGGAATTCATTGGGGCTCGATGCAGAGGTATAGTTCATCTTATTCTTACAATATGCATTGTCATCTTTTGTAATTGTTGGATGCTTTTGTCAAGCATAACTTTTTTATCGACATGTACTAAATCCTTGTTACAAGTGCTGTAGTTGTTCAGGCTTGTACATATAAGCGATAGCTCTTGAATTCCTTTAATTGGTGAAGCATCTCAGGATTGTCTTTCGATACACTTCTTTTCTCTGGATACCATGTCAACAACTACAACAATGAATATGCTTATTTTTTTTATTTAACATACATGTGTCGTACCCATTAGGTCTCGGAAGCTGAGGAGAATTTCAGCGTCGGACAAAGACAACTTCTCAGTCTTTCACGAGCATTGTTAAGGAGATCAAAGATTCTTGCCCTCGATGAAGCTACAGCAGTAGTGGATGTTAGAACTGATGCTCTTATCCAGAAAACAAAATTCTGGACCAAGGCTACTGTTGACAAATTTAATTGATTGATGCATGCAATGTGTTTGATGAATTTCCTCAAACACTGCCCTGAGTTGATTTTATCATTTTTGTTTGCTAGATTAAGGAGTTGTTATTTCCTGTTGTTAAGTTGATTTTATGTATTCCTTTAACTATCAAGTTTCTTTTTTTGTGTGTCGATTTTTTTTTATTGTTTATGCATATTTAAGTGCTACCGTTGACAAAAAAAGTTCTGTTATTTCTTTGGGATATTTAGTAGCCTTAACTAAATGTTGAAAGGGATGCATCTGTTTGACATGAACTTCTTTGTCTGTGCCATAGAAGCATACTTAGTCTGTTGTTATATGCTTAAATGGTTAGTATATTTGTTTAGTTGATTCATACTGATATAAAAATTTCTGGGCATCATGGATGATAGTAAGATTTTCATCTCTTTTAATTGTCTGTTGTTATTTTCTTTTGCTTTCTATTATGCTCTTTTGAAATCATTTATCTTTGTTTTTTTAAATTTTGATGCACTGGATTCCCTTTACTTTTTTTGTCCTGCAGGAAATGTTAAAGGACGTTGTTAGGACAAAAACATATCAGAATGTTATTTATTAGAATTCATTTCTATTCAAGAACAAGGTCGTCCTTGATGTGGGTGCAGGAACAGGAATTTTGTTTCTGTTTTGTGCTAAAGCAGGGGCAAAACACGTATATGCAGTAAGTCATTTTTTGAATTACCTTCTCTGGAATGAATTAGGTCATCAATAGTTGGAAATCATATCATATCTGTGAAATAAGCTATCGTGTAATGGGAAAATGATAGTTATTCCCTAACTAATTCTAGATATGTAGAACTATTCTTTGAAAATCTTGAAAGGGTTTTTTTCCTAATCGATTATAACTTTCTTTCCGGTTTTGTGCGAATTTCTGGACCTCCATGTGACTAGATCAAACATGCTGCTCGACAAAGTATATACAGAGAGTAATCACAAGTATAGAATGTATGACTGGAGTTTTAAGTGTCCTCCTTTTTTCTTCTTGTGTCCTTCCATGAACTAGCTTAGCTAGTTCCTACTTTCATAGTGCTTTCAAATACAATATTTTGTTGGAACACGAAACAACAAAAAGGATTCGTTTATGTACCTATTAGTTTTTATTCTTATTTTTTATTATTCTCCTAATTTGATTGATGTTATTGGGTTAAATCTGATGTGCAGGTGGAATGCTCTCAAATGGCTGACATGGCAAAAGAAATAGTTCGAACAAATGGATATTCTGATGGTGACTAGTGATTCTATATTTGATGATTGTACTCAGTTCCATCTTACTTATTTGTCATATTATATTTGTGTAATTTATGGATACGGACTTGATGTGTACAATATCTATTATCTTTTTACGTTGCAAGAATAATATTTATGTTTTGGTTACATGGATATTGACTTGGTGTGTTTAGATACACCGATGTATAATAATATTAACTAAATTTTGCACTATTAAAATGTTATATAATATTGGTTTTTCACTGTTTCGGAAATCGAATGTCGTTAAACAATACTAATATTACATCAGTTTTCCACCACTGCCAAAATCGGTGTCATTAACTAATATTACATCGGTCGTATACCGCTGCCAAAACTAGTGTTATTAACATATAATATTATATCGGTTTTACACCGTTGATGAAACGGTGTCGTTAAGTGATACTACACCGGTTAATAACCGGTTCGAAAATCGGTGTCATTAAGTGATAATACACCGGTATAACCCGATGTCTAAAATGACAGACCTTTTACATCGCCTTCATAGACATCGGTCGAAAATGTAATAGACAGCGGTGGAAAATCGATGTCTATGAGGGTTTTTCTTGTAGTGGTGAGATATGGACGAGGGGCACATATCCTGGCTCAGGGGGGCCCTCAGATAGATTTGTGAGCTGGTCATAACGCTGGTCGTAACCACTCCAGTTAGTTTCTAGTGATGTCCTGTATGAAGAAGAACCTCTTACAATGGCAATATTCTTTTCCTCCTCTCCCTAACTTTAGAAAGTTTAAGCAAGATCCAATCTATATGTTTCTTACTTTCCCAAGTTGAACAACCAATGTTTTAGAATCCATAAGCGGCTGTGTGAAAGCTTTCTATATCTGTTTGGTTCAAGCCCCATCCAAAAGAAGCTATCCTGCTCTTTTGATAAGTTTTAGTAATTTAATCCTTGCGTTATTGCAAATTGAGATATTTTTTATTCTATTCAATGGATGCTATTTTGAAATCTCTAGTCGATGAAACAATTGACCTATCCACCGAAGAGCTCCGGCTAAAGGAGCAAGAATTGTTGACTGAACAAAGCCTGCCCTTGACTGCCCCTTTCAGTGGGGCTTCTAAAAGTCACATGACTGAGTCCAAAGCAGTTGCTGTTTCTAGAGAACTACATCCTGATTCGCTTCCAATACATGAAGATTTTCCTTTAGAGAAAGATATTTCCCCAAAGAAAAAAAAAAAGAAAAGGGCGTAAACTTACCCTTCTCCCATCTCCTAAGAGGCAAGCCTCCTCTTTGGAAACACCCTCTTTGCCTCCATCATCAACTCAAGAAAAGCTCATCCGGGAGGAAGCGTAATCTTTCGAACGAACCTTATCTATTTGTCCCTCTGTCAATCCAACCGTACAAACCAACCCAACACATGAGGTCCTTTCTCAACCAGGCAGGTTCTCATAGCCCGCATATTTTGTATCTCCTTGTGCAAAGACCACTATTACTATACCGAGTCGGCCTTATCAATCATCGGTCACCTTCACCTTACCATTCGCCTAGGATGTGGTCTCCCCGAGATCGACCCCTTCATCCACTATTCAAATACTGCTAGGGGGTTGCTTAACTAATGTCTAAGAGGACGTAGGAAATCAACTCAGCGAGCTTACTCATACGGATCTAGCAGACGATTATTCCTATGCACAAACTAAGGTAATGTGATTTGATTTACTGTTCTGTACCCATATTAGGATGTTCGTACTGATGTTTATCTTTCAATAGTGGGCAATGAGCATGGGCATGACCCAACAATTGTACACCCTAACTCAAGAAAACGAGCCGCTAACACAACAATTTTCTGAGGCAGCTTCCATGCATCCGCTAAACGACTAAGCGAATTAGAACTTCACCTCCAAGAGGCTCAAGGGCTTGCAAAAGCCGAACTCGAAAAAGCGACCAAATTGAGAACTGCTCTGAACAACTCCGAAGACAAACTCTAAGCACAAACAACTCTCCGAGCAAAAATGAAAATATAGCTAGATGAGCAAACTGCAAAGATTTCACAATTGTCTGCTCAACTGTAGGAGTTACGAGTTATGCACAATGCTTAGTTGGCCGCTAAAGAGTCTGAGCTGATAGCTCAATGTGTTGAATGAGATTCTCTACACTCGGATTTAGCAAGCGCTCAACTTGAAGTAACAACTACCCAGACGAACTTGGCAAGCTATCAAGAGGGCAAGGACGAAAGGTTCAAGACAAGGAAAAAACCTTTTTCTGACATGTGAGTTTAACGCACCCGTCACCCACTCTCTTGCCAAAGCAATTCTATTTGGAGCGGAGGGTATCGTGGAGCAATTAAAAGAAGGTGGTTATCTGACTTCTGATCCCTCTAGCATCTTCCTAGATCGCAAAAGGATAACCCAGAGAGACCCGCCCGACTTATTTCCAAATTTATTGGAATTTACTTTATTTTTTCCTTCATTGTTCTAGTTGATGAATATGTGAATATTTTCCAGGAATATAGCTTAACTTTCATTTAGCTATCTTTACTATCAAATTTAGGAATCTAGTAATTTATGCTTTTCCTTCTTTAACCTATGTATACTAATGATAACGTAAGTCTAGCCGAGCAAAAATCTGGACAGGACAAAACAAAAATTTAATTAGGGGAAAATCAACCTTATCAAATCCCCTTTGGAGTAGAATTCATCTTACCCTTAAGGCTAAACAGATTATAAGGTATAAAGCATCTCTAGCTAGGTACGACAACCCTTGTAGCCGACCGATCTTAAGTTCACTTAAGTTTACTTCCACTCAAGTTTAGATTTTAAGACAAGACAGACCACAACAAATATTACCTATTTAGGTGGAGATGCTTAAGATCAGTCAGAATAAAACCTTATCGATATTAGCTCTGCCCAGAGCCTTGAATTAATCAGACACAATTTTGGCCAAGTTGTTTTACTTATTGTCATCCTGAGCGAGTTGTAAAAATTCGTGTGAGCTTAGGGCTAGTCGTGCTTTAAAAAGGGTTGCATAAAAAACCAAGTTTGCCTTGATAAAAGCACTGATCTTCGAGATGACTACCTGTCAAATCAGTTACTACTGTAGGTTTTTTTTTTTGGTGTCACGTATGTATTCGTCATTATGAGCATATGCCTTTAACCATACCCACTGTTTTCTCTTCTCCATCTAGCGGTTGAAAATGCAACCTTCCTTTTTACTATTACAATATAACAGCTCTGTTGAATAGGTGATTTTGACAACTCCCTATAAATGTTTTTCAAAAAATCCTGAGGTTTTTACTTCTCCTTCTTCGCTGTTCTCGCACTTGTCATTCTTCTCATCTCCTTCCTCGTGATGGCTGAAGATAATGGGTGGTATACACAATGCTCTTCCAATTTCACCCTCATGGATGCATATGACCTCACCATCAACTATGCCCTTCCTTCTCACATGGTTATCACTTTTGGCCAAGACTGTCCCCACCTTCCTCCAACAAAGAGCATCGTTGTCTTTAGAGAGCAAGTGATAGCCGGACTCCATTTTCCCCTTCACCCTCTCATAATTTATAGCCATACATAACCACATAAGTTTAAATGAAATTTTTTTTCATAAAAGAAAAAATATTGGTGCAATTGTCTTCTAATCAAGGTTAACTAGGTCGGCCAAGCCCAATTGACTAATTCAAGTTGACTCGGATTGAGTTTTGATATTTGATCAATATATTTGTTTATAGTGAGATGCTTAAGTGACAGGAAAGATTATTAAAGGAGGAGATTGCTAATGCAATATGTAGATTATAAAGCATGAAAATACAGAAACAAAATCTGTAAATCGTAAACACTTATAGTGGGTTGACGACGACAGATGTGTGTTCTTCAAGCTAGTTGTCAAAAGAGCGATCATAAGATTGAATCACCCTTATTAGTTCACAAACCAAATCCCTCATGTCGTTGAATGTTCCTCTTCACTAGAGGTTTTACCAAGACACACAGCCTTTGGGAGCAAACCTTTCGCATAGCACCTCATCCTTTATCTTCAACTTGGACGTATACTTATAAGAGAAGAGAGGAGTGAGCATTAGATGTCATGCCCCAAAGGAGTCTCTACCCGACAAATAGACAAAATCACCCTTGTAACAATCATAATTGAAACATGGATGCATAGCTACTCGGATGTACAAGTATAATAAATGACATCCCACACGGCACAATCATGCAGTTGTATATGCAACCCACACAGCTAAAAATAATCACAATCACACAATTATATAGGCAATCCACACGGCTGAATTAAAAGTACAACGGAAGGAAATAAATCTACACAGCCTACACAGTTTGTACAAACACAAGACAACACAAGATAATAGACTGGCCGCATGTTGGCATGACCTACACCAGAATAACAACCCAAAACGATTAAAGGTGGTCACAAGCCTCAAAACCATAACTAAAACAACATAACTTAATACCAAGACCAAATATAAAGTACCAATAGTGAAATACGAAATAGCATGGAAAGTTGATCTCAAATGTGTGTGGGACTGGCAGCCAAGATCCTTCAAGCAACTTCTCCAACATCTACCTGTTATCTGGTGAAATAAAACAAGTAAAAGGGGTAGTGAGTCCGGATAACTCAGCGGATAATAGATAAATTGTAGTACATGGATAAATGTGTAAGACGATTAAAGATAAATAGTCTCAGTAGGGAAATAAGAAGATGATCATATATGACATGATACCACACATACTAGTACCGGTCTAATATGCATGGTATAACAATCAGTAAATCACTAGGGATCAACAACAGATCTGCTCAAAACACCTGAATAATATATATGACAATATATCCATATATAATATATGCACATGTATGAATTATGGTAAGATCTCAAATATATACAACATGCGTCTGCAACATAAGCAATATGGTTACCGCAAAACCTAAACATGTGCCAATATATATAACAGTAATAAATCATCAAATGTGAAAGCAGTGCTCTATCACATGAATACAACATATGTGGGAGCAACACTCCACCACAAGCAATCCATCGTATGTGGGAGCAACACTCCATCACAAGCAATATACCGTATAAATGGTCCACCACAAGCAATACAAATGACCAAGATATCTATTTATCTAGATAGAGACTATACGAGAACACTCTACCATAGATAACCTATGGGCAGTCTGAAATGTCAAGGTCCTTGTCTACGCGAGAACACTCTACTATAAATAACCCTTCGGCAGACAAGATGTAGCTATCTAGCTATAAGCTACGCAAGAACACTCTACCACATATAACTCGTGGGCAACTTAGGGTATATCAACCACTATCGACTGGCTCTAACCTCAACCCTCAATTGGAGAGAGCTCTAGTTGATAGGATATATACAAGTCTAGATGTATAACAATCATTGTCGACTGGCTCAGACCTCAACCTACAATGGGAAAGAGCCCTGGCCGACAGGAAACATGCAATTCCAGATGTATAACAATCACTGCCGACTGGCTCAAACCTCAACCTACAAAGGGAGAGAGCCCTGGTCGATAGGATTCGCACAACAACATAGTATAGTGTTACTTACTAAATAACCAACTACATCAACAGGAGTATACGGACTTTATACACTAGTACACAATCATACCTAGCATGATAGACCTAGGTATATCTGTAAATATAATCTATCAATCACATATATCTATATGCATGATAAGATCCAACAGATGTCTATTAGATAACAAAAACAATAATTAACAACACTTGTAGTACACTCCAGTCACGTGTGCACACCACAACATAGGTATAATTAATATGATCCTCCAATAGTACACATCAAATACTTGTGCACACACCACACTGGTATAATCACCATGATACCTCCAATAGTACACACTTGGTACGTGTGCACACACAACATGGGTATAATTAATATGATACCTTCAACAGTACATACTCGACGCACACACAATACAGGAATATTCAACATGATACTTCTAACAGTACACATCCGATGCACACACAATACAAGAATAATCAACATGATACTTCCAACAGTATACACTCGACATGTATGCACACACAACATAGGTATAATCAATATGATAACAGTACACATCTGACATGTGTGAACACTCAACATAGGTATAATTACATGATACTTTCAACAATATACATTTGATATGTGTGAACACTCAACATAGGTATAATCAACCAGATACCTCTAATAGGACACACCAAACACATATACATACATAACAAAGGTATAATCAACAAGATACCGCTAATAATACATAGCAAACACATGCGGACACTCAATATATGTATATCTAAAAATATGATCCATCAATCACATGTATCTATATGCATGAAAAGACCCAACATGTGTCTACCAACATCTACAATATGTAGCATACAAATTCTTAATACAAATTCTTACTATACACACCATACACGTGTCCCTATAGAATAGGAATATCAAATTGTGAGACTGTATAGACAATAAAGAGATCATCTCAAAGATCAATCAAATAAGTATCAAACATAGATAAAATATGAGTGGAGTCAAGATAATCCATACAATTAGTTTAATAAATTATAGAGGCCAAGGAAGAAGTACCCGCCTTTAATATAAGTTGCACTAAATATCTTCAAGTCCTAGAGTCTGCTACAAATTGAATCAAAACTTTGCAACATAGAATATAAATCATGCCAATCTACCATAATTTGATTAATCAGACATAATCCCAATTAGGGTTAGGAAACCCTATTTGGATTAACGTAATCATTTCACATACTCACTAAATTTGGTTTTCCACTACTAATGAACCCAAGAGTCCATCAGCTATAAGCCATTGAATCCTACTTAAGTTAATATGACCAAACCTTAGATGCCAAAGATATGTTTGGTTCATTTCCAAAGGTTCTTTTCTCTTATTAGAATTAGAAGATGTGTTATTAATTTCCATTTGTTGCTTCGTGGGAGAAATTGGATTTAAAGTATATAAATTGCCAACCAATGCACCAGAATAGATTAATAACCCTATTTCTCTTAATAACCACATTGTTATTAAAAGAAATAGAATATCCATCCAAATACAGTTTAGAAACTGAAATTAAATTATTTCTGAAACTGGGTACATAAAGATAATTTCTTAAAACCAAACTTCTATTCCTATCAAATGATAAGTAGACGTCTCTCACTGCAATAGCCGCCACATTAGTAGCATTGTCCATGTAGACGTTATCTCTCCTTTAAATAGTCGTCGGGTTTCCTGAAACTCCTGCAAAGAGTTGCAGACATGATTAGTGGCTCCCGTATCTACACACTAGGTGTTGGTAGATAACACCACTAAACATGTTTCAACTACTAGAGAATGAGATATACATTTATTGTTCTCTTTCCTACGAGGACAGTTTGCCTTCCAATGTCCAGCCCACTCGCAGATGAAGCACTTGCCTTTCGTCTTCTTCACTCCAGCTTTTGGTCTAGTACTTAGAGATCGATTCACTTTCTTTGCTGAGCCAGCTTGTTTATTCTACTTCTTGCTTTTCGACTTAGAAGTAGAAATATTTTCAGCAAAGTGAATTTGAGAATTATGACGAAATAACCCTTCTGCTATATGAAGTTCTGTAGTAGTTTGCCAATGAATACATCCTTTTAGTCATATTGTAGTTTAGGCAGAACTGCTCAAAACTTTTGGGCAACATCTGGAGAATAATATCGACTTGGGTTTCCCCATCGATTTCAGCTCCAAGGATTTGTATCTCGTTCAAGTAAGTCATCATCTTTAGGATATGATCCCTAACGGGTGTACCCTCTGTCATGGTGGCAGTCATTAATTTTCTCATTGCCTCTTGCCTAGCAGCCCGATTCTGCTGTCCGAAGAGTTCCTTGAGATTGTTCATCATGTCATATGTAACGCCCGCCCTCCCACTACTTAGGAGGGACAGAATTACTTACAGTCATATGTGCATGCATACATATAAAATCATGGTAGCAGAAATAGTTTTTTTTTTTGTTTTTTTTTCTACACTAATCATCATGCTTATCATATTGAACATGTAGACATACTAGTATTCATGTTCAATATGATAAGCATGATGATTAGTGTAGAAAAAAAACAAAAAAAAAACTGTTTATGCTGCCATTATTTTATATGTATGCATGCACATATGACTGTAAGTAACCCCTTCCCTCTTAAGCAGTGGGAGGGCGGGCATTACAGTTTGATATCAGAGCCAAGTTTGTCTTTCCACTACACACACATCAAGCCTGATAGGACCTTTGCTATTAGCTAGAGGGGGGGGGTGAATAGCCTTTCTTTGATTTCTCCTACAATCTTGTTAGCGGAAGCAAATAGAGATAAAGAAAACAAGAGAACAATGCTAACTCCTTGGTTTACTTGGTCTCCACCTCCTTGGGGTGACTAATCCAAGGCACACACTCACACAATCAAGCTCCACTATAAAATTCTCCTTCTCGAATCACAATCGAAGGTGGAGAAACCCTTTCACAATTTCCTCTTCCTCTTTACAAAATGAAGATTAGGATCAGAAGGAAGAGAGTGAATATCTGTGGACTTGAAAATCACTTGATGAGCACTTTTTCAGTTTTTGAACAGTAGTACTTTCTCCAAGCTCTAACAGTTGCTTTTATAGTTTTTCCGACATCAGTCGACTGGTATATATATAAGTCGACTGATGGGCTTTAACGACACTAAAGATTTGATGAGATTTTGAGCCGTCACTTCATAACGGTCATCTACCAGTCGACTGGTACTAGTACCAGTTGACTGGTGCTTGACTCCAATCTGTCTGCCGACCTTCTGTTCATTCTGTGTCTTGGTATCAGTCGACTGGTGTGGGCACCAGTAGACTGGTACCTTATATCTTTGAAATTTACAGCAAACGTACAGTTTCAGATATACATTATTTTATACACTTGAATTACTTCCTTAGCTTAGACTTCATGCCTCCAAGCACTTTCCCTCAACCTTGTGCCCTTAGGATGCTTCCGTCTCCATGACTCCTCATCCTTGCGCTTGCCTTCAAGGGCTACCTTTGGCTTTGTCATGCTAAGTCTCTATTATGCCAATAGATCGCACCTCCGAAACTTTCCTTGCCAAGTCTTCATACTTGGTCTTCTCTTCATATCTGCTCACTCAATACTTATGTTAGATCACAATTAATGCCCAACTTAAACTAATTTAATCAAACATCAACAATGAGGAATGTCTTGAGCAAGATTGCTCCAACAATCTCCCCTTTTGATATTTGGCAAAATTTGTTTTAGTTAGGCCTTCAAATATACCATAACTATAAGGCTCGGAGTGAACTCAATGTCGACACCACCTACACGAGACACCCATGCACGGCCTCCGATAGCACTAGGATGCAGATTGTTGTAGAATTCCTTACACAAATCCAGATTTACCATATGCATGCAATGCACTAACTTATCCAACCCAAAGTATAGAATAGTGTCCATGAAATCTGGTACAATCTCAGTAAAGTAAGTCTAATTCAGATACCGACAGGGCATCATAGCGAAATCAGTGCTCGCGAACCGTTGTCGTGCGGCTTCGGAACGAAATCGATCCGCCAAGGGAACGGGAGCGGACTGCCGGGAGGTCCCCTCACCAGCCCTGCGTTTTTGCCTAACCCTAAATGTAGTAATGCAATGCATATGATCCAAATGCAGCCCCAAATGAAAAGAGCACAGCAAGAACAAACATAAAAGAACAAAGTATTAGGGTTTAGATCACAACTGAACTTGAGGAAAATGTTTGAGAGGAATTACCTTCGTTCCATAGCTAAGAAGCAGTCGTGGTGAGCAAAGAGGGAAGAGGACTGTCGTTGAGAGGCAACAGGAGAAACAAAATGGGCAAAGAGGGAAGATAAGGGCAGATCAAGGAAGAAGATGAGGTTTAGGAGGCCGGAGAAGACAAGAGACGTCGACGAGCCGCTCTGGAACGCAGGCGACAGCAGGCAGCGGAAGGAACTAGGATTTCCATCGAGCCACCTGCCGCACGGAAAGATATAAAGACGCGAGGACCAGTCGACTGATGTACATATCAGTCGACTGGTACCTAAAATAGAAACATACAGAACCATTCTGTTTGAAAAATTTACTGTTACCAGTCGACTGATACCAATATTAGCCCATTCTGACCCGAATTTCAGAAACTTGCTAATAATTCTACAGACCTCAAAAAAATCTCAAATTTTGCGGAGAGGTCTATTTGAATCATGGTTACTTGGGAAAAATATACAAAAAAAGTATGTCTATCATAGATCCCAAGATTGACACAAGCTTCAAAACTAGTTAGATTATGTAGTATATTCTTGAGTGAAAGTTCCAACTAGGACTTTCCAATAGTTGCTGTACCTATATTAGGACAAAGTTCCTTTCTTGCATGTGTTTATATGGTATTTTGCCATGTCAGCTTGAATTGCATACAATAGGGTATGATACTTGTATCTTTTAAGGAAATATCCAATCATGTTCAAAGAGCTATGTACACATTAATTTTGCACAAGCCTTCCCAATGATTGGTCCAATTAAGGATAAATGTGACTAGATGTCATATTGGCTCAAAATAATGCATCATAACTAATATGGTGAACCAAATGCATCTTTTTAATATCTCACATGATGTCTAAATACAAGCAAGTCATCCTAGGTCTTTGTGAGATACATTCAAGTATGTAGTTACCTTTTAAATTTATGGGATCATGAAAAGCTAAATCTATTATTCTACAAGGCACAGACCAAGCTCTCTTCTAATAGAGATAAACTCCGCTTCAGGTAAAGGTTTGGTAAAAATATCAGCAAGATTAGATTTGGATTCAACATAAAGTAGTTCAATATCTCCTCTTGCCACATGATCTCTAATGAAGTGGTGTTTTACCTCAATGTGCTTTGTTTTAGAGTGATGTACCAGATTTTTGGTTAAATTAATGGTACTCACATTATCACATAAGACCTTGACCTTGGAATAATGTAGCTCATAATCCTCTAAGGTATGCATCATCCAAAGCAATTGGGCTACACAACCACCCATTGCCACATACTCGGCCTCGGTTGTGGACAATGCCACACAAGGTTGTTTTCGACTACTCCAACTTACAAGAGAAGGTCGAAGAAATTGGCATCCACCGCTAGTACTCTTTCTATCCAATTTGCAACCCGCATAATCGGAATTGGTATACCCAATTAAGTCAAAATTTCTAGTTCTAGGATACCAAAGTCCCACATTAAGAGTACGCTTGATGTATCTCAAATTTCTTTTTACCGCTAGTAAATGTGACTCTTTAGCACATGATTGGTATCTTGCACACATTCCTACAGCGAATAATATATCCGGTCTACTAGCGGTTAGGTATAACAAACTACCAATCATGCTCCTATATTGCTTTGGGTCCACTAATTTTCCTTCTTGATTACTATCTATCTTGGTGTTTGTCCCCATAGGGGTAGTTGCTCCTTTAGCATTTTCCAACCCAAATTTCTTGATAAGTTCTTTAGCAAATTTGGATTAGTAAACATAGGTTCCCTCATTAGTTTGTTTAACTTGTAATCCCCAAAAGAAACTCAATTCTCCAATTAGACTCATTTCAAACTCACTTTCCATGTGTTTGATAAAATCATGAAGAATGTCATTATTTGTTGAGCCAAAAATGATGTCATCAACATAGACTTGGGCAACGAAAATGTCTCCATCTTTAGACTTTAAAAACAATGTTGGATCAATTGTTCCCCTCCTAAAGCCCTTAGAAATTAAAAAAGATGAAAAATCTCTCATACCAAGCCCGGGGAGCTTGTTTTAACCCATATAATGCTTTCTTAAGCTTATAAACATGGTTTAGGCAATCTATATTTTCAAATCCGAGTGGTTGCTCTACATAAACTTCTTCCTTAATGAACCCATTTAAGAAAGCCGATTTTACATCCATTTGGTGAAGTTTAAAACCCATGTAAGCGGCATATCCTAATAATATTCGGATGGACTCTAATCGGGCTACCGGAGCATATGTTTCATCATAATCAAGTCCTTCTACTTGATTGAAACCCCTAGCTACCAACCTAGCCTTATTCCTAGTGACTCTCCCTTGATCATCCAACTTGTTTCTAAAGACCCATTTTGTTGTGACAATTGTACTATCATTTGGTCTTGGAACCAACTCCCATACATCACTTCTTTCAAATTGATTCAACTCTTCTTGCATTGCTAGAATCCAATCCGTATCAAGTAAAGCGTCATCAATTGTTTTTGGTTCAAGTTGTGATATTAGAGCAATTTGACTAGTGTGATCTCTAAAGTATGATCTAGTCCTTACCCCTTGTGCAACATCTCCAACTACTTGATTAATAGGATGATCTTGATGATGCCTTAAGGTCCTTGAGGTAATCGAATCATCATCTTTGGAAGGGTCATTGTTTACATTGTTTCTTTCATCATCCGAACCATCTCTTCCTCCCCCTTGATCAATACCCCCTAACTGTGGATTTTGCATTTCTTGAGTAATGGTTTGGTTATGTTCAATTATATCCTTGTCAATAGAGAACTTCCTAGGATAAGTCTTAGTGGACTCATCAAACTCAACATTGGATGATTCCTCAACGGTTTAAGTTCTTTTATTGTATACTCTATATCCTCTACTAGTAGATGACTATCCAACTAGAATTCCCTCATTGGACTTGGCCTCAAATTTTCCTAAGTCATCTTTGGTATTAAGAATATAAACCTTACAACCAAAGACTTTAAAATCGTGAATTGTAGGGATTTTGCCATTCCATAATTCAAAAGGTGTTTTCCCTAAAAACTTGTGAATCAAGACACGGTTTTGAATGTAACAAGCGGTATTAACCGCTTCGGCCCACAAATAGCTTGGTAAGGAGTATGCATTGAGCATGGTTCTAGCCGCCTCTTGTAAAGCTCGATTTTTCCTCTCCACTACACCATTTTGTGAGGTGTTCTTGGACAAGAGAATTCATGCTTGTAGCCATTTTCTAGACAAAACTTAGAAAAGTTCAAATTCTCAAACTCTCTACCATGATCACTCCTAATTCTATCAATTTTGAGGTTCTGTTCATTTTCTACCCTCTTGGTAAATCCCATAATTGTTTCTAAAGTTTCTCCCTTATGTTTCAAGAAATAAACCCAAGAATATCTAGAGTAATCATCTACTATCACCAAACAATATTTGTTACCTACCAAAGAAGGTATTCTATGACAATCAAAAAGATCCAAATGCAATAATTCTAAAGGTAATGAAGTGCTAGTTAAGGTTTTACCTTTGTATGATGACCTTGATTGCTTACCCTCTTGACATGTATCGCACAATTTGTCCTTGATGTACTTGATCTTTGGTAGTCCCTCTACCAGATCCATCTTGGCTACCTTGGCTATGTTTCTCATGTTGATATGTCCAAGTCTTCTATGCCATAACCATCCTTCCTCTTCTTTTGATATCAAACACTTAATAGGAGGATTAGAAGCATATGAAAGATCAATATAATAAAGATTTGCTTTTCTAAATCCTTTTAGCACAACATTCCCAAGATTTTTGTGCTTAACTAAACATTTATCGGGATGAAACTCCACATTATATCCGGTATCACATAATTGGCTAACACTAAGCAAATTAAACCCCATACTTTTAACCAATAGGACTTTATGAATGGTAATTTTAAATGATACCTCAATTGTACCTTTACCTATAATCTTGAGCTTTCCATTATTCCCAAATGATACCGTTCCCTTCTTTATATAATTTATTATAGAGAACTTGCTCATATCACCGGTCATATGTCTTGAGCAATCTCTATCCACAATCCACATACTTGCATCCTTCTTCTCCTCTACCTAAGAAACATAAAACACATAACTTTTTGGTACCCATGCACTAGATTTAGAAATATCATTCAAATATTTCTTAGGCACCCAAGCTTGTTTTACCTTCCCTTTAAGATTTTTCATAACTTTGTTCTTAAGTGCATCATTTCTAGTACCATTGATTAGAGATATATATGCAACTTCCTTTTCCTTAGGTCTATATCCTATTCCGGCTTTGTTGTAAACAGCTCTTTGATCTCTAATGATCATATCTAGATACTTGGATCAATTTGTGAATTTTTCTAAACATGCTCTTAATTCAATCACATCATTCTTCAATTTCTCATTTTCTTCCTTGAGCACATTTGACTCACTAGACATGCATGCATCAACTTTAATGGTCCTAAGCTTTCCCTTCAAGGTTTTTACCTTAGATTGTGATTTGACGAAAGCATTTTGAGGTGAGCAATAGTTTTATAGAGAAATTCTACTTTGGAAGATTCTTTTACCTCATCATCATCACTTGACGATGATTCCTCACTTGATGACTCTTCATTTGATGAATCCTCTTCACTTGACACTTCTTCTTGACTTGACTCTTCTTTGTCATATTCAAAAGCCATAAATGCCATATGTCGAGTAACATGGCATAACTCATCTTCATCCGATGAGTCAATGCTTGGTGTATCCCATGTAGCTTGGGCCACCATGGCTTCCTTCTTCTTTTTCTCCTTCTTCTTCTCCTTTTCTTCTTTCTTCTTTAATTCCGGGCAATTTGGATTGATGTGTCCTTTCTTATTACATCCATAACAAATGACATTAGGGTTAAAACTTGAACTTTGATTACTTTTACCTTTTGAGGGTTGGAACATTCTCTTCACATCCTTCCTTGTGAATTTCCTTGATCTTCCCATCATCTTCTTGGCATAATGTGCCACTTCACTTGCGGACATTTCATCATCACTATCCGATGATTCTTGCTCGGATTCGGATGATGAGGATTCCACCTTCTTTTCTTTCTTCTTTTTCTTTTCCTTCTTTTCTACAACAAGAGTCATACCTTTCTCTTTTGAAACCACATTAGCTTGTTCATGTAGTTCAAACTCACAAAACAATTCATCAAGCTTAACTAAAGAAAGATCTCTAGAGACCTTATATGCATCAACCATTGATGCCCATAAGGTGGTTCTAGGAAAGGATTGGAGAACATACCTTACTAAGTCTCGATTGTCAATTTTCTCACCTATTACATGAAGTCCATTCACTATCTCCTTGAATCTACCGTGCATTTAACTCACGGTCTCATTGGACTTCATAGTGAAAGTTTGAAGTTACCCCAACAAGAGATCTCTCTTGGCTCTCCTTGATTCGCTTGATCCTTCATTTAACTCAATGAGTTTTTCCCAAAGCTCTTTGGCGGAGTTGAATGGTCCTACTTTGCTTAGTTGCTCCTTTGAGAGTCCACATTGTAGGGTTGTTGTAGCCTTTGCATTTGCTTAAACCTTCTTTGCCATCTCTTTTGTCCAATTCTTGGTTGAAAGAGGAGCTCCCGACCCATCCTTTGGCATCTCGAATCCAACTACAACACTAAACCAATTTTCAATGTCATTCATTAAATAATACTCCATCCTACCTTTCCAATATGCAAAGTCGTTGTCATCAAAGAAGGGTGGCCTTGCGGTGCTATATCCCTCTTGAAATGTCATTTTGATGCTTCGGTTGACGGTGAGGTCTTCCGATGTGAACCTCGCTCTGATACCAATTGATAGGACCTTTGCTATTGGCTAGAGGGGGGGGGGGTGAATAGCCTTTCTTCGATTTCTCCTACAATCTTGTTAGCGGAAGCAAATAGAGATAAAGAAAATACAAGAAAACAAGAGAACAATGCTAACTCCTTGGTTTACTTGGTCTCCACCTCCTTGAGGTGACTAATCCAAGGCACACACCCACACAATCAAGCTCCTCTATAAACTTCTCCTTCTTGAATCACAATCGAAGGTGGAGAAACCCTTGCACAATTTCCTCTTCCTCTTTACAAAATGAAGATTAGGATCAGAAGGAAGAGAGTGAATATCTGTGGACTTGAAGATCACTTGATGAGCACTTTTTCAGTTTTTGAACAGTAGTACTTTCTCCAAGCTCTAACAGTTGCTTTTATAGTTTTCCCGACATCAGTCGACTGGTATACATATCAGTCGACTGATGGGCTTCAACGGCACTAAAGATTTGATGAGATTTTGAGCCGCCACTTCATAACGGTCATCTACCAGTCGACTGGTACTAGTACCAGTCGATTGGTGCTTGACTCCAATCTGTCTGCCGACCTTCTGTTCATTCTGTGTCTTGGTATCAGTCGACTGGTGTGGGCACCAGTCGACTGGTACCTTATATCTTTGAAATTTACAACAAACGTACAGTTTCAGATATACATTATTTTATACACTTGAATTACTTCCTTAACTTAGACTTCATGCCTCCAAGCACCTTCCCTCAGCCTTGCGTCCTTAAGATGCTTCCGTCTCCATGACTCCTCATCCTTGCACTTGCCTTCAAGGGCTACCTTTGGCTTTGTCATGCTAAGTCTCTATTATGCCAATAGATCGCACCTCCGGAACTTTCCTTGCCAAGTCTTCATACTTGGTCTTCTCTTCATATCTGCTCACTCAATACTTATGTTAGATCACAATTAATACTCAACTTAAACTAATTTAATCAAATATCAACAATGAGTAATGTCTTGAGAAAGAGTGCTCCAACAAAGCCTACATCCTGCCGCTCCAAGTAAGAATATCTATGCCTACTCTATTTTTTTTTTATGTATGATAAGGAATGCTTTAATTTAAGTATGCATGTCTACTCCATTTTTAATTATGATAAGTTACAGTTTTAGTTTAAGTATGCATGATGGTAGATTAGGAATAATAATAACTTATGGTAGCCTTGTTGTCATTCATGAAGATAAGCATGGCTAGAAGACGCAATACTAGAGCCAATGAGACAGTACCTCCACCTGATCTGATGCATGTAGTCACTGAACTTCAGCGTCAGGTCATATAACAGCAGTAAATAATAAATACTCTAATGAATCAGCAAGGGAACCCTGCTACCCCACCAGGGAATCAAAATGCGATGTCAGTCATACCTGCGGCTGCACCAGTGCCACCGGCACCTGTACCACCGGTAGGCCCAGCCCTAGTGGTTCGCCAAGAGGCGTATCTGATTCAGTGGCAGAGGCTGAAGCCGGAAGCTTTCTCTGGTAACTGTGAGCCATGGGATGCCCAAGCCTAGTTCAAGACTGTGGAGAGCATAGTGGAGCTATTAGCTAGCCTGAACACGAGAAAGTCAAGTGTGCATCGTTCTGCCTTACGGGCGATGCCAGAATGTGGTGAGACCGAGTTAAAGCAAAGAGACAAGTAAACCAAATGGGATGGACGGACTTTGAGACTGAATTCTTCGAGGAATTCTTCCACATGCGTGTCACAAACAAGCACTACGATGAGTTCACCGAGTTCCGAAAAGGTGACCTCTCAGTTAATGCAGCTATGAAGAGATTCAACCGTCTAGCGCGCCTATGCCCAGAGTTGGTCAGCACAGAAAGAGAAAGGGTTAGACTTATGCTGAAGATGCTCAGACCCGAGATAGCTCTGAATGTGGCCGGTGGAGTTAATAGACCGCAGACTGCCAAAAAGCTAATCAGCAGTGCCCTGATCACCGAACACTACTTGAAGGAGCTGAACGAGGGCAAAAGTCAAGCCCAGCTGGGAGGACAAAAATCTCAAAACACCAAAGCCAACTGGAAAGAAAACCACAGTGGAAAGAGAAAGTAATGGAACGACTCTAAGGGTGGTCCAGCAAACAAGCAACCTACGTTCCCTCAGTGTACCACATATGGGGAGAAGCATCAGGGAAAATGTCGTATGGGCACAAATAAGTGCTACAACTATGGATTGGAAGGACATATGGCCAGAAACTGTCCTACCCAGAGTCAGACACCTCCTCAGCAGTATGTCCAGAACAGAGGTGCTCCCCCATAGCTACACCTGATGCAAGCTGCGATAGAAGGTCCTCAGATAAGCCAAGGGAGATTGGAGGCCCCGCCAGTTACGACGAATGTCAGAACTTTCTCCCTCACCAAGGAAGATGTGGCGAATGCTTCTACCATTGTCACAGGTCAGATATTTATTTTCAGTCAGCATGCTACTGTATTATTTGATACTGGGCCAACACACTCGTTCATCTCTACACCGTTCACAAGGAAGATAGACATGCCGCCACAAGTTTTAGACTGCAAATTCTTAACGACCCTCCCTTCGGGAGAGGTAATGCCATCTACTCATATGTTGCGAGCCGCGCCCATCAGAATCACAGACAAGGAACTTTACTGTGATCTGATAGTGCTCAACATGCAGGATTATGATAGTATATTGGGCATGGATTTCCTGAGCAAGTACGGTGCTTCGATAGAGTGTCGTAAGAGAAAAGTGGTCTTCCAGCCAGAAGCAGAGCCGACATTCAAATTTATTGGAGAGACAAGGAAAGAAATTAAGAAATTCTTATCAGCCTTAAAGGCACGGAAGATGTTGGACAACGGATGCACTGGGTTTCTAACACATGTGGTTGATACAAGTCAAGCAGAGGAACTGAAGCTGAAAGATGTTAGAGTTGTATGCAATTACCCAGAGGTATTTCCCGACGAACTACCAAGGTTAGCCCCAGATAGAGAAATCGAATTTGAGATCGAATTGATTCCGGGTACTAAACCGATCTCTAAAGCACCTTACCGTATGGCGCCGGCTGAATTGAAGGAACTTCAGGAACAACTACGAGAGTTACTCGACAAGAGACTTATCCGCTCTAGTCACTTCCCATGGGGAGCTCTAGTACTGTTTGTGAAGAAAAAAGATGGGTCTATACGAATGTGCATATACTACCGAGCACTAAATAAAGTGACGATCAAGAACCGGTACCCTCTACCACGGATTGACGACCTGTTTGACTGGTTAAAGGGTGCCACCGTCTTCTCTAAAATTGACCTGAGGTCTAGCTATCATCAAGTAAAAGTGAAACGGGATGATATACCAAAGACGGCTTTCCGAACAAGATACGAACACTATGAGTTTGTAGTTATGCCCTTCGGAGTGACGAATGCTCCTGCCTTGTTTATGGACCTGATGAATCGGGTATTCTCAGCATTTCTCGACAAATTTATGATCGTCTTCATCGATGATATCCTCATCTATTCGAGAACCCAAGCGGAGTATGCTGAACACCTGAACATAGTTTTACGAATTCTTCAGGAGAAGCAGCTGTATGCGAAATTTTCCAAATACGAGTTTTAGCTCGATCGAGTATCATTTTTGGGTCATGTTATCTCTAAAGACGGAGTGATGGTAGACCCAATCAAAATTGAAGCTGTGAGTAACTGGAAAAGGCCAAAGAATGCTAGTGAGATCAGAAGCTTTCTCGGGCTAGCAGGCTATTACCGAAAGTTCGTAGAGGGTTTCTCCAGAATTGCAGCCCCTATGACAGCTCTCACCCGGAAGAATAAAAAGTACGAATGGGCAGACGATTGCGAGAAGAGTTTCACAGAATTGAAAAGGAGACTGACCAGTGCTCCAATTCTCACTCTTTTGGAAGGTAACGAAGGGTTCGATATGTACAGCGACGCTTCTAGATTAGGACTCGGAGCTGTACTCATGCAGAATGGCAAGGTCATTGCCTATGCCTCTAGGCAACTCAAAGAACATGAAAGAATTTACCCCACTCATGATTTAGAGCTAGCAGCCGTGGTCTTTGCTCTCAAGATATGGAGTCATTATCTATATGGAGCACAGTGTAAGATTTATACAGATCACCAGAGTCTAAAATATTTCTTCACACAGAAGAACCTAAACATGAGACAACGTAGATGGCTTGAGCTAGTCAAGGACTATGACTGCGAGATTTTCTACCATCCGGGAAAGGTGAACAAAGTGGCTGACGCACTCAACAGGAAGTCCTAGGCCACCTTAGTTACCCAGAGCTATTTTAAGTTCAAGGACGAACTTTTATGAGGCATGGGGGATTGTAACACCCATAGGATCCCTAGAAATTTTACATGAATTTATGCATGGTTAAATAGGTTTCATGTGGACTCTTCTTTAAAAAAAAAAAAAAGAAGAAGAACCAAAAAGAGGCATGACCAAGGATTGAACCTTGGACCTCTTAGTAAGTGGTTCCATGTTATAACCAGTAGCCCAAGCAGGGGTGTGCTGTTATGAAAAGAGGGAAATTATGATTAAAGGTAAGGAAAGTGAAGGCTCTCTTCACTAAGAAGGAGAAGTCCAAGTTTCCTTCTTCTTATTACAATGAAAAGAGAGTTTTGCTTTCTCCCTTCATTTAGGATCAGTAAAAGAAAAGGGAAGGAAAAGTTCATTTTTCCTTCTTCCTTTCATTTGGAATAAAAGGAGAAAAGGAAAGAGAAAATTTCATTTTCTTCTCTCTTCCTCCTCCCTCCTCCTCCCCACCGAAACCAAGCTCCCTCTTCTCACCATTACCGAGACCAAGCTAAAAGAATTCTTCTCTAGGAAAGTTTCACAAGCAAGGTTACTTCTCTTAGAGAATTAAGCGAGAGGAAGTAAGTATCCCCCCTCACCTGCAGTACAAGTAGCCTCCTACGTTTTCTATGCTTAAAATGTTTTGAAAAGAAACTTAGGGTTCGGCCATGATAAGTTTTGAAATAAAAACATGCTTGTTTATGCTCCTTCATGATACATGATCTCTTATATGTTGTTAGTTAAGAGTTTTATGCTTCATGTGGTATTAAAAGTTTAGAAACCCTACCTTGAAGTTTCAGCCAAGTTGAGATACAAGGTCTAGGGCAAAGTTTTGAAAGGAAAACATGCTTGTTTATGCTCCTTCATGATACATGATCTCTTATATGTTGTTAGTTAAGAGTTTTATGCTTCATGTGGTATTAAAAGTTTAGAAACCCTACCTTGAAGTTTCGGCCAAGTTGAGATACAAGGTCTAGGGCAAGGTTTTGAAATCTAATCATGCTTGTATATGCTTCCTTATGATGTATGATCTTTAATATATGGTTGGTTTAAGTTTCATGCTTCATATTGTATTTAAAAGTTTAAAACCTTACCTTTAGGTTTCGGCCAAGAATGGATGAAAGGCTTAGGGAAAAGTTTTGAAACCTAACTATGCTTGTATATGCTTCCTTATGATGTATGATCTTTAATATATGGTTAGTTTAAGTTTCATGCTTCATGTTGTATTTAAAAGTTTAAAACCTTACCTTTAGGTTTCGGCCAAGAATGGATGAAAGGCTTAGGGAAAAATTTTGTAACCTAACTATGCTTGTATATGCTTCCTCATGATGTATGATCTCTAATATATGGTTGGTTTAAGTTTCATGCTTCATGTTGTATTTAAAAGTTTAAAACCTCACCTTTATGTTTCGGCCAAGGTTGAATTTGAGACTTAGAACAAAGTTTTGAAATCTAACCATGCTTGTTTATGCTTCTTCATGATGTATGATCTTTTACATGTTGTTAGTTTAAGTTTCCATGCTACATGTTGTATTGAAAAGTTGGAACCTCACCTTTAGGTTTTGGCCAAGAATGAGTTAGGGTTTGTAGGAAGATCAAAACCCCAACCATGCATGATAATGACTCCTTATGATGTGCTATGGGCTTTAGGTCACCATGTTGTATGTTATATGTTAAATGTTGTGTGCACTTATGCCATCATGTTATGATTCCTTATGATATGCTTTATGTTATGTGCACTTATGCCATCATGTTATGATTCCTTATGATATGCTTATGTTATATGTGCACTTATGTCATCATGTTATGATTCCTTATGATATGCTTATGTTATGTTCACCTCATGCTATCATGATATGTTTATGAAAGGCTTATGTAAGATGAAAAGTCTAAGAGATGCTTCCCTTAAGTTGGGATCAAGAGCACTCTTCATGATATGACAAAGAGATGCTTCCCTTAAGTTGGGATTAAGAGCTCTATTCATGATATGACAAAAATATGATACGCCATGATATGACAAGAAACATGATATGATATGATATGATATGATAAGAAACATGATATGCTATTTTACTTTTGTATGGCTTGTACCAAGGGTGGGCTCCATAAGCGCCCCTAGGTCGATGGTCTATGAAACGGGCCTAGTAAAAGGGATGGGCTCCTAAGTTGCCCCTAGGCCGATGGTCTATGAAACGGGCATAGTTCCTAGTAGGTTCAAGATTAGCTACCTTGGATCTATTTAGGATGCGCGCATTTATGTATGTATGTGGTACAAGCCGGGCCCTCATGTTGATATTATGTTTAAGTATGTATATGATATATGTTTTCAAAAGGACATCTTGCATATACTCATTTCATGATACATATTTTCAAAAGAACATCTTGCATCTACAAGTTCATGTTATATGGTTTCCTTTATGCTTACTTAAGATGCTCTTGAAAATATGTTTATGATTCTTA
Source organism: Zingiber officinale (assembly GCF_018446385.1). Lineage (NCBI taxonomy): Eukaryota > Viridiplantae > Streptophyta > Magnoliopsida > Zingiberales > Zingiberaceae > Zingiber > Zingiber officinale. Next base: position 24,385,941 of record NC_055997.1, on the reverse strand, counting down.
TATGATCATGTTACTACTTTAAGATTATGCTCACATGCTATGATATGATCTTATACTCTCACATGAAATGATATGACTTTATGTTTATGCTCTCACATGATATGATATGACTTTATGTTTATGCTCTCACATGTCATGATATGACTTTATGCTTATGCTCTCACATGTTATGTTATGATTTACCAAATGAACATGTTACTAAGCCTATGGGCTTATAGTTTTTATGTTTCCTTGTACTGCAGAAAAAGGAAAGGAATAGCTAAACTAAGAGGAGCAGCAGGAAGGGCAAGAGTGTGTGTGACAATGGCACGGTGGAAGAAAACTGCTTTATGCTTTTATGTTCTAAGTTTGCATAGGAACCATGTGTTGTCTTTATGCTTTGACAGTATATGAATACTAGTATGTCTACATGTTCAATATGATAAGCATGATGATTAGTATAGAAAAAAACAAATAAATAACTGTTTCCGCTGCCATGATTTTATATGTATGCATGCACATATGACTGTAAGTAACCCCATCCCTCTTAAGCAGTGGGAGGGCGGGCGTTACATCATAGGCAGTTGGTAAGTCCTGATATTGATGTTGCAGCACATTTGACATCGAAGCCAAAATGTAGCACCGTGTCATCTCATCTGCTTTTATCCACTTCTTATGATACTCAATCTCCTCTTCACTAGAATCACTATTAGGCACATTAGGGAAGACATCTAACAGTTCAAACTTATAGCCTTCAACAGTAAGAACAATGTCCAGGTTTCTTTTCCAATCTATATAATTGGGACTAGTAAGTTTGTTCTCTTTCAGTATAATGGCCAGTGGATTGAAACTCATCCTAAGAATCACAAAATAAACTTTGGTCAGGACTCTAAATTTAAAATAACATTGATTCCTCAAATAATATTATTTAAATTTACCAACACCTCAAATCACCATGAATTTTGCATGCCACGATAGTGTGGATGTATACAAAATCAAACATTTGTAAGAGGAGGTTTTACCATTAATTTTATTTTTGTCAACCTAACTTTATGAAAAATAAAATTAATAGTTGGTTTTCCTTCGGTCACACAAATAATAGCAGTGAATCTGATGGAGAGGATACTATTAAATGTGTCTAAGTGTATACCATTACTTGATACTTAGTCCATTAAACAAGATTGTATCCCTTCCGATGGGGAAGATCGCACGCTCCTAATTAATTTCCTATAATCATCCAAAATAGAAGTTTGATCTAGTGATCCGCAAACAAACTCATCCGATATAGAGGAAGGCACTTAGAGCCAACGCGCAAGTTTGTTTGCATCACTTACAAACCAGTAATGGAGACCGTGGAATTTATTTAAAAATCCCTCTCCCACTTAGTTATTCAAGGTGAGGAATTTTAACCTAGCAAGCACACATCACACACATCACAGTAAATAAAAGCAATAAATATGAAAACTAATTTTCCAACTATTATGACCTTTTTCATCACTGTCATTCACGTGCTGCCAACCCTAGGGTTCATGTCGTCGGGTCCATCGAGCTTCCTTTTCTGCTGCACCTCTGGTCCTCCAATAGCACCACGCCTCGCAAGGATACGATCCGGGACAGAAATAATATTTTACATACATCGATCCTATATTCCATAAGGGAATGTACATCAAGTCTAGATCGAACATAAATGTAAAATCCTAGGACTAATATAGCTCCTACTGTATTAGTTAAATACAATCATGCACACATAATAAAATGCCCTTGACATGTCCAAGGGTTCAATCACACACAATAACCATAAGCCATAATAGTTGGAGCCTGCAACCACAAAGTTAGTATATCTACTATTATCCTGCCTAAATTATGTATGACATGTGCATAATTAAACTAAAAACCAAACACACAGAGACAAACCCTAGCTCTGATACCAATTGTTGGTTGCTACTGGGAATATCGTACCGGTTCCCCTGTACAAAAATTTTGTACAAGTCCTGAACCTTTCCTAACAACCTATTGTGTTCTTTAGAAATTAAATTCGAAATCGCAAATGGAACTTAACATTATTGATTCCAAATTTAAATTATCTGTTCTTAGAGGTTTAGACTTGGATCGCAAACGATACTTAACATTATAAATCCAAATCCACCTATGTTACAAATTCAATTAAATATTTATTTTGAAAATCGGCTCCCAGGTCAATCATGGTGAGGCACTTGGCCTTCTTGGGTATGGGAACATCCACCACTACCTCGACAAAGCCTCTTAACGAAATTCAATATTTAATTTTCTTATAGTAACCCTAGGTTTAACCAAAAAGAACAATTGAATCACAAGATTGAAAAATAAAAGAAACGTAACTTTGAATCACAAATCCGAAACCTAGAATCACTAGCCTCTTATGTTTGGTATTTCAAAATCCATACAAAGAAAACTAGTATGATGCGGAATAGAATTACTAGTTATACCTTTCTTTGTATGCAACAACCTCTTGATCTTCTATCGTATTCCTCTACTTATCTCGGACGTTGTGTGGGCAACGATCTACTTTGATAAGAACCACCAAGGCACCTTCCTTCTTGCAAGTTTCGGCCACCAACCTTCAAGCTCCAAGGGATGCAAGAGCAAAGCCTCCTTTCTCTCCTTCTTCTCCTATCAATAACCGGCCACCACAAGAACTCCAAGAGAGGGATGCACCGGCCACTAAAGAAGAAGAGAAGAGGAGGAATATAGGGTCGGTCACACCAAGGAAGAGAGGAGGGGAATACTAGATGATATGTTTTGAGGTGAGGCACCTCTACCCTCTCTTTTATATTCCATGGTCTTGGCAAATAAGGAAATTTAATTACAATTAAAATTCCCTTATTTTCCTTGCCATTGGTTAATAAGGAAAATTTAATTAAAAATTCCTTTTAACCCTTTACATGGCCGACCCCTTCACATGCTCCAAATAAGACAAGTTTTAAACACAAAATTAAAACTTCCTTATTTATTTCCGGAAATTTTTAAAATAAAAATTTCTCTTTAAAAATTCCCTTCATGGTTGGTTATAAAAGGAAACTTTTATAAATTAAAATCTCTCTATTAAAACATATGGATGATTTCCAAAAAGGAAAGCTTTCTATAAAATTAAAATCTTCCTTTTAACTACAAATAAAGAAAGATATCAAACCTTTCTCTTAATCCTTTGTAGAAACTATAAAAGGAAATATTTAATTTTTAAAACTCTCTTTTAAATCATGAACATGGTTACAAAAAAGGAAAGTTTTATCAAAAATTAAAATCTTCCTTTTAACTACAAATAAGGAAAGATTTATAATTTTAAACTCTCTTTTAAAACCATGCCTTCCACATAAGAAAATATTTTAAATAAAATCCCTTTTATTTTTATATGGCCGACCACACCAAGCTTGGGCTCCAAACTAGGGCCGACAACCTAAAATTGGCTCAACCTTTGGCTTGGCAGGCCCAAGCTTGGACTCCAAGCTTGCTTGGCCGGCCACCTAAGGTTGGGTAAGAGGGTGAGTATAGGTGGGTATAACACTTTATAAATAAGAGACTACGATAGGGACCGAGAGGAGGAATTGGTTTTGGTCTCCCGATGAAATTAAGCTTCCCGTGTTCACCCCGAACACCCAACTTAATTTCATCAATAATAATTCATACCACTAAAGAATTATTATTGAACTACCGCACCAACCCCAAATTACATTTTGGGCTCCTTTTTATCATGAGTGTGTTAGTCTCCCTGTGTTTAAGATATCGAATGTCCACTAATTAAATGAGTTACTGACAACTCACTTTAATTAATATCTTAGTCCAAGAGTAGTACCACTCAACCTTATCATCATGTCGCACTAAGTCCACCTGCATGATTTACATGACAATCCTTATAAGCTCCTCTTGGGGACATTATCAACCTAGATCACTAGGACACAGTTTCCTTATATAATCAACAACACACACTATATATAATATTATTTCCCAACTTATTGGGCCTCTTGATTTATCGAACTAAATCTCACCCTTTGATAAGTCAAAGAAATAAATACTAAATACACGTGCTTGTTATTATATCAAGATTAAGAGCATACACTTCCATAATAACAAAGGTCTTGTTCTTTTATTAAGTCAGTATAAAAAGAACTTACCTTAAATGGTCCTGCTCAATACACTCAGAGTGTACTAGTATAATTTTATAGTTAAGATAAACTAATACCAAATTACACTACGACTATTCTAATGATTTGTTCCTATCCATCTTAGTCGTGAGCTACTGTTTATAATTTATAAAGAACCAATAACATGATCTTCTGCGTGTGACACCACACACCATGTTATCTATAATATAAATTAATTGAACAACTACACTTAGCATAAATGTAGACATTTGACCAATGTGATTCTTTATTTCAAAATAAATGTTTACAAAAGCTAGGCTTTTAGTATACACTCTAACAAGGAGGTCACCGACCTACGACGGGAGATGAGGCAGGAGGTCTTCGACTTGTGACGGGACGTGCGACAGGAGATCTATGACCTTTGACGTGACCTATCTAGCTCTCGAGAGGATGACCGGGCCTGTCATACTGAGCTGATAGAGTTGTTACGCTCCTTCGGGTCCAGACCACCCTCCTCATCATCCCGATAGACTAAATCATTACTATATGTACTTGATTGTGACTATTGTATTTTGACTTAGTTATATTTCATCTCAGATATTGACTTATCTTGTTCTGATTTATTTCGACTTAGTTATATCTCGTCGTAGATATTGACTTATTCTGATTAATAGACTAGGATTCTTAAATTACAAAAATTGTTTTAAAAAATAGAGTTTTTAAATTCTAGGATAAAACCTTTATATTTTTAAAATTTTTCATTTTTAGAATTTCAAAATCAGTTTTAGCCTTAGAATAGGTCAATCTCTTGGAAAGCATATTCCTATAGGGCCAGAATTTGAGCATCTCATCAACACACTAGGACTACCTTGTCTCTGACTGTTGAATATAGAAAGGGGTGAGATGCATAGGCAGATTGCCTGGACTTAAGATGCTTATTTTAGTGCATCAATATAAGTCTGGGCATTAAATACAAAACACATATCAATCATGTTAAATTATTCAGTTTAGTCAAATACTAACTAATTACAGTTGACTTAACATGACTAACCAAATGAAAGTTGTTATCATTTGATAGATAGTAACTAATTGGTTAGACAATTTTTTTTATCAAGTTCAGGGGGAGAATTAATTATTTTTCATACTTATTTTGAAATTAGTTTTTGAAAAATATTTCCTTAAAAATATTTTAAATTCTTTGAAAAAATCTAAGTTTTTTTTTTAAATTAGCTTTGAAAATTGAATTTTAACTTGGTTTTGAAAATTAGGATTTGAAAATTGGATTTTACTTAGTTTTGAAAATTGGATTTTATAACCTTAATTTTGAAAATTGAGTTTATCCACTTAGTATTGAAATTTGGATCGTATAATGTTGGCTTTGACAATCTTACTGTTGTAAAGTCAGTATACTTGAAAGTTAACCTTTATGTTTGAAAAGTGTTTTTACAAGCTTGAAAAATAGGTTAATTTTACAAAGTTTATATTTAAAAATTACTCTAAAGTTTACAAAGTTATCTTTCTAAATTATCTTTCTAAACATAGCTATTTTGAAAAAAAAATTAAGTTTAAAGCAAAATTTTCAAAAACTTTCAATGTTTTCTTAATTAGACTCCCCTAAGTCAATCTGACCCTAATTCAAATTCTCTATTACATTTTCAAATTCTCTTTTACTTCCTTAATCACTTATTTTTGTATGTTCTGTGTTGTTTTTAATGAATGTCAAAGGGGGAGGGTTAGGTGGTTTAAGTTAGTTAAACAATAAAATACCACAAATAAAACAAGACTAACTTAAAAAATCATATAATTGCTTGTTTTACTTGCATATTTTTTTCACTAACTTAACTTAGGTTGTCATTGCATCAAAAAGGTGAGATTGTTGGTACGGTTAGCACTAATGGTCTAACTCAAGTTTTGATTAATGACAAAAGTAGGTTAAGTTAGTTTCATTGTGATCTAACGCTGTGATTAAGCATGCAGGAGAAGCCCAGCTAGGTCGATGAGCCGATCGGATAGCTAGCACAAAGTCCAGACAGGTAGATGGGCTGACCGGATGTCTGGCACGAAGCCCATCTAGGTCGACAGGCCGACCGGATAGCTGGCACAAAGTCTAGACGGGTTGAAGAGCTGACCAGACATTTGGCACGAAGTCCAGATGGGTCGAAGGGCTAACCGGATGTCTGGAAGGTAAGTTAAGGTAAGTCACTAGAGGGGAGTGACTATGAGAACGCCCTCCCGGGAAGGGGACTTAGGCGTTAATCCAACTTAGAACAATTTCAGAACTCTAAATTGAGATCTTGACTAGATTCCAGTCTCGGTGAGACGAAATCTAATTAATAGTATGTTTGATTATCATAACTGTGCTAACACTTTGTTTTGCTGGGTGATATAATTACATTGTGCTTCGGACTAACGTTTTCTTGCAAGGAGTTAAAGCTGCTAGAAAATGGGGTCCGGGCGCCCGGAAGGGATCTGGGCACCCAAAAGGGGTCCGGGCGCCCGGAGTGCATATTCTATCTCCTCACCGTGTCGCCACATGAAGCTTTACGGTTGGCTGGGCTACGTCACACTCCAGGTGCCCAGAAGGGATCCGGGCACCCGGAGCCTCCTATATAAGGAGGGTGAGCCCTGGAGCAAAGAACAATTCACTACAACGTCTTCCAATGCTTGCTCTGCTATGCTGTGCTCCTGTGACATTGCAAAGCTTCTCCGACAACGCACTACTTTTCTTCTTCCTTATTATTGTCGGTATCTTTTCTTTAAAAAAATCCTGTGCTTTGATTCTTGTTAGCTTTGCTTTGATTTTATTCTTTCACTACGCACTCTAACTCGATAAATGATTTTACTTTTAGAATATTCATCGAAAATTCATGATCCAACACTTCTCACAGATTACCTTACCTCTGACTTTGTTGACAAGGAAAGGGAAAAGTATAATTGGACAAATTGGTACCAGAGGAGTTTCGAGGATCTAAAAGAAAAGATTGATGACGACGTCGGTGCTAGCAATCCCAAGTGGTACTAGGAGGTTTGTGGTGTACAGAGATGCATTCAAGAATGGTTTAGGGGATGTATTAATATAGAATGAGAAGGTAATTGCCTATGCATCTAGTCAGTTAAAGGTGCACGGACAAAACTATATCATGCATAACCTGGAGTTAGCAGCAGTTGTCTTTGCTTTAAAGATTTGGAGGCATTACCTTCATGGAGAACGTTCTGAGATCTTCACTGACTACAAAAGCTTAAAATATTTCTTCACACAGAAGGAATTGAATATGAGGCAAAGGTGAAGGCTGAAGTTGGTGAAGGACTATGACTGTGACATTAATTGTCATCCAAGTAAGGCCAATATGGTCATAGATGCTTTGAGTCGCAAGTCTACATCGTTGTTATGTATGACAACCCAACAATAGTTGATATCATAATTTCAACGGATGAGTCTAGAAGTGTTAAGACCAAATAAGCACATTAGTTTGTCAACATTGACACTTATATCAAACCTACTTGACCAGATCTAGATGGAATAAGAATCATATTCGCAACTGATGGAATGGAAATGCAAAGATGAAGCTAAGGGTCACACTACTTGACGGCTGATGGGATTGTGCAATACAAGGGTTGTACATAGGTTCCTAAGGTTGGTACACTTAGCGAAAACATTATGATTGTGGCATATACCACTTTGTACTCTGTTCACTCCAAAAGTACGAAGATGTACAAGAATATGCAGTTAGTATACTGGTGGCCGGGCATGAAGAAAGACATAGTCAAAGTGGTTCATGAGCGCCTTATTTGTTAGCAAGTGAAAACTGAACATCAAAGACCAGCAGGACTACTAGAACAACTTCGATCATCTGGAAGTGGGAAGATATAGCTATGGAATTTATGGTGGAATTACCAACTTCACCAAGGGAATCAAATTCCATATGGATTATTTTGGATCGACTGATAAAATAGGCATACTTTTTGCCAACCACTTTTACTATGAAAAAGTATGTAGAAATATATATACGAGAGATTGTCCGGCTATATGGAATTTTAGCTTGAATAGTGTCTGATTGAGACCCAAAATTTATTTCATAATTTTGGGAAAGTTTGCACCAGGGATTAAGTACCAAGCTCACATTTAGTACTGCATTCCATGCTCAAACGGATGGTCAATCAAATCCTTGAGGATATGCTACGAGCTTATGTGATCGATTTCTGGGGAAGCAAGGAGTCAAAATTGCTCCTAGTAGAGTTTACTTACAACAATAATTATCATACTACCATAGGTATGGCTCCATATGAAGTATTATATGGGAGGAGGTGTAGAACTCCATTATATTAGGATGAAGTAGGGGAGAGGGCGGTTCTAGGTCCAGATATTTTAGCTCACACAGTGAGCCTAGTGGCAAGATACAAGATGGAATGCAGATAGCACAAAGTCGTCAAAAAAGTTATACTAACTAGCAGCAAAGGGATTTTGAGTTTAAAGTGGGGGACCACATTTTCCTTAGGGTGTCACAGATGAAGGGAGTGATGAGATTTGGAAAAAAAAGGGAAAGCTCATTCGGCCATTCAAAATATTGGACCAGATTCGAACTCGGGCCTACCGAGTGGCACTACCACCTAACTTATCGAGAGTGTACAATGTGTTCTATATCTCCATACTTAGGAAGTATATCTCTAACCCCGCCCACGTGGATCGCCATTAGCCGATGTAGTGGATGTGAAATCTATCATATGAGGAGACACCAGTTTAGATCCTAGACAGATAGGTCTGAAAGTTAAAGAAAAGAGCAATCAAGATGGTGAGGTCTTGTGGAGGAATCAGCTTGTGAAGAAAGCTACTTGGGAGACTGAAGTGGACAAGCGCAATCGCTACCTCAAGTTATTTGGCAAGCTTATTTTCACGGATGAAATTCTTTTAGAGGGAGTTGTAGGATCCCATGTGCTTCAAATGTTCAAATTAGAAATTTAGTTCGATGTAATATATCATTCAATAAAAGGAATATATATATATATAAATATATATATATATAAAACAAAATATCTATGTATTAATCGGTGTCGAAAGGAAACGAGGTTAAAAGGAAAGGTGAGTTAGGTGGAATAGGGTTGATGTGAAGTTTATTTGGGTCTAAGTGAAATCTTCTAGGGAGTATTGGGTGGAGTTTAATTTAACACTTGGTCTAAGTCATTTGGGTCAGAATTAGAGGAAGGCTTATTAGGGAAGCTAGAGTCCAATTAAAGAGGGTTTTTGATTCTTTAGAATGGATTTGGGGATGGAAGGATTTAGAACTCCATTTTCCTTTGGTTTCTTGGCATGTGTTGTTGATGTTCTCGGTGACCTTGAGGTTACTTTCCGCCGTCCATTCTCACATTTCCTGGTGTATATATTCAGATTTCATTTTAATCATTTTTCAATGAGGATTGTGATTTCAGTGTTCAGTTTTGGTAGGTGTGGATTGATGATTTCCATATAGTGAAATGATGCTTGCTTCTTCGTGATGTACTTGAGGTTGTTTTAACGGATTCGTGTGGTTGCGGGTTGCCTCCATTGTCGCTGTGTTTTCCATGATGGCTTCGAGTTTCTAGTGCAGATTAGTAGAATGAGATTTGAGTTTTGGTGTGTGCTTGACTATTGCTACATAATTGGATTTCTACTGGACAGATTTGATTTGAGGGTGGAGTTTGAATTTGATGTTGAGCTCGTTTTCTCTTGATAATGAATTGCTGGCATAGAACTTGGGAATTTTGATTTGAATCTGGAGCTGCGCTCACTTTCTTAGTGTTGGATGAGTTCTGAACATAATTGGCAATTTGCATCTCATTCTTTTAAAATGTTTTAACGTATTATAACAGACCCAGATTTAATACTATGACCTCTTGTTGAAGTTTTCAATGTGTGCTAGCCTAATCTTGATGGCATGGTATTCTGTTTTGGATTTGAATTAGTGAATTCTTTCTAGGATTTCAGTGTGTTAACAATGTTGTTCTTATTTCTCCTTTGGCATCAATTTGGGACAGATTTGAAAGAGTTAGGATCTTAATTGTTTAAGGAATTTTTTTTTTCACTGCTTCCTTAGGATGCTTAAATTGTGCATGCATTGTTTGAAATTTCAAGTAGATCGCTTTATGTATGTTTAGGGAAGAACTATGCATTATTAGTTGTGTTTTAGGATAAGTTTAAATCATATTTCACTCTATGGATATCAAGATAAATATGGATATAAGTGGTGACAATATGGAATTTGTGCCCTGGAACCAGCTCCAGGGAGGGCCCTTCAAACATGAATATTAAAGTGTTGGTCCCTTTAGCGACCGACTAGAGGAGGGTAAATAGCCAACACAAAAAAAAACACAAAAATACCTTTCACAATTTTATAGTTTAACAATAATCAACACTTGCATAAAAGAAATAAGAAACTAGACAGGAAGAGGTACAACGGGGTTTTACTTGGTTACAACCAGAGAGGTTGTTAATCCAAGGAAGTTGAAAGCTCACTAAACTCTCCTTCAGGTGGAGAATCCTCTTTACAGCAATTAAAGTATTAGATCAGAAAGCTAAATCAAAAGAAAAATGATTATAAGTGTTTTGTTTTAGCTTCTGGTACCAGGACTATATTTATAACCCTGGTCGGGGTGCCTGAAAGGGTTCTAGGAACTTAGGGGGATAAACTTTTATCCCTCGTCGCAACAGAATGTGCCACATCATGTTCTGGATAAAATCCTGTTCCGAGCGCCCGGATTTGAAAAGTAAATATTCTATTGACTTTCCGTCTCGGCCTTCCGCTTCAGTTCTGCTCACATTGGTCTGAGTCTTCTGCTCCGGCTTTGCTCGCTTGGGTGATTTCGACCATATGAAATAGGGCTCACCCAAATCCATTTTCCGACCTTCGAGCAAACTTTCTCTCCAGCTTCTTGTCTCTCGGAAATGTCACGCGTCTCCTTCTCGTCCGCTCGTGTACTCTTCTGCAGCACCTCGTACCTTGGATGCACTGAGCCCCGTCAGCTATGTCCTGTGTCATCCTTCTCGCTAGCTACATTTTTCGCTCGACTTCTTGTACTCCTAAGTTCTTACACAATTAGACATAGGGGTTAAATACTAACAGGACCTAACTTTACATGGTTGATCACATCAAAACTACCACAGGGTACTTACAATCTCCCCTTTTTTGATGTGAGCAAACCCTAAGTTAAGTTAAGGTAAAAACATAAAAAAATAGTTATAAAATAAGATCTTTGCAAGTATAAAAATTAAAAATTGTACTACCCTCCCCCTATACTTAATCTTTACTACTCCTCCTTTTTTATCACATTAAAAACGAGGTACATTAAAAAATTCTACTTAACAACAATAAAAAGTCTAAGGGACAATTAAAAAATATTAAAGTTTAAACTTTGAAAAAAAATTAACATATTTAAGGTAAAAGAAAAAAAAATCATATAAAGTTGAAATTATAGTTAAAAAATTTTCTAAAAATTTAACATTAAAAAAATTTTAACATTTAAAATTTTTCTCACAGTTAAGTGATAAAGTTCTCGAAAAAATTAACTTTTAAATCATTTCTAATAAAATTTTTGATAAACAATTGAAAGCATTTTTATAACAACTAATTACTTAACAATTAGTCAATTAAATACTTATTTCAATAATTGACTTCCAAGTTATGACATGGCACTAGGTCTTCTTGGATATTGGAGCAACAATCACTTTCTAGATAAAGCCTTTTAAAAAATTAAATATTTAACTTCCTATATAAAAGTCAAAAAAATAATTAATCTAAATATGATTTTGCAACCCAAATTAGGTTCCTTCCTACAAGATTAATAAAAAATTTCTTAGAAATATATTTCTATGATATTTTCCTAATTTGACCCTTATGGTATTTAAAGTACTAATTTAATTCATTGTATTTTCTAACATGTTGAATATGTGAGCATGCATGATTTTTCAAATTTTATATTTCTTTTTTTAATTTTTCGTTTTCAATTTTTTACTTTGTCGAAATCTTATAATCGACAAGAACCAGTTAAGGTTGATTTTAATTCTTTATTTTCTTTTTCTAATTTATAGCAAGTCTTTAATAATATTTTAAAAAACTAAAATAACTTATCAGGAAGAAGAGACTATAGTTGACTTACCTTGTCGATCCCATAATCTGAAGCTTCCCTTAAAGTGATACTTTCTTCCGATGTTGCTCCCCCTTCATTGTTGCTCTCGATACCCATTTCAGACAAGCTTGCTTTGTCCTCGTCTTCTTGGTGACTTTCCACTAGCGCAAGTCCGACGAGGGCTTCTATCTCCGATTCGGATGTGTTTCATCCCACGACGCTTTGAGATTTCTATGCTTGTCAGTTTGAGATGACTTTTTCATTGTAGTGGTAGCATCTTACTTTTATTTTTCTTCTAGTACCCTACACTTGATTAAATCTCTTAGTTTTAAATAACTTTTTAAATTTTCTTACCATCAGTGTCATTTTGTTGTCATCGAGAGAAGACTCAAAATCTCGTTCATCCATTTTGCCTATAAAGCAATATTGTGCTTTGGCTCCTTCTTCAGATCTGCACATCTTATTTCATGGAGTTCAAATGTTGAAAATAATTCTTCTAAAGAAATTGATTCTAGATCCTTAGATATATAATAAGCATCTACTAATGATGCTCATTCAGTAGTCCTAGGAAATACGTTAAGTGTGTACCTTAGCAAATCTCGGTTGTTTACCTTTTCTCAGAGATTTATGAGTCTAGTGATGAGTTCTTTTATTCTTGAGTAAAGGTGTGCAATGGTTTCGCCTTCTTCTAACTTGGTGTTGCTAATCTGGTTCCTAAGTAAATCCCATCTCGCGAGTTTTGCCTCCAAGGTCCCTTCATGTACTTCCAGGAATTTCTCCAAGAGCTCATTTGCTGGCTCGTAGGCTCCGATCTGGTTGACTTTTTGTGGTGGTAAGATACTTAGCAGATGGAACTCTGTTTTGCCATTTGCCACGAAGTCAGCCTGCTCCTTCTTCATCTATTAGTATTCTGTTGGTGCAGGGAGCACTAGACAATCGAACCTAAGTTTTGATTATGGCAAAGGGTCCAAAGTTAAGGTTATTTGTGGTCTAACAAGTGTGAATGAGCTTGATGGAAAGTTTTAAGTGTTCTTAGGCAAAAGTCCTAGTAGATGCTAGGTAGGTGAAAAAACCTAAGAGGAGGTAACCCTAAGTCCTAGGGCGAGGTAACCCTAGCTGGTGGAAAGTCCTAGTTGCGATTAGACAAGGCAAAGTCTTGGCTGGTCGAGTACTTTGGGTGAAATCCTAAAGTCGGGGACTCTAGGTGAAAATCCTAGTGGTTGCGGACTAGGCAGAAGTCTGGACAAGTCATGGAGCGGACGTTCAGTATGAAAATCTGAAGTCTCGGATGCTGAACAAAAGTCCAGACGGTCATGGAAGACCGATCTGGCAAAAGGTAAACTCTCCTGAGAGGAATAGGTGAGGAAGTGTTCCCCCAAAGAAGGAACAGTAAGTGTCAGTTCTACCTAGAGTTTCAACGAAACTCAAAGTTGGAATCGGGCAGTAGAGGATGTCAAATTCATATTATATATATATTGTTTATTGCTTGGACTAACTTTGTTTTACAAAAAATCAATTGGCTGGAAAACTTGTTCTAAGCGCCCGGACCAGCCTCGCCTAGGGCGGGCAATGGACGCCCAGGTGGTTTGGACGCCCGGACCTGGTCCAAGTGCTTGAACCTAAAAAATCATCCATAAGCCTACATGGAGTGCATTGATTGGCCGAGACACGTGATCCAGGCGCTCGGAGGGTTTCAGGAGCCCGAAACAACCTATATAAGCAGCATTCAACCAAGATCTTGACAATGACATTCAGAACGACTTCTGCACTTGCGCTCTGCTTCGATAAAGCCTCTACGACGTCCAAAAGCTCTGATGACGACTTTGCTGAAGTTTTCATCCTACCAAGTCGTCGGTATTTTTAGTTTTTTAATTACTTGTAATTGTTTCAAATTGTACTTGTAATCTTTATGATTGATTAGTAATTGTCCATCGAAAGCACTCTCTCGTGCGGGCCTTAGAGTAGAAATCGCCACAAGCTCCGAACCAAGTAAATCTTGGTTGTGTTATCATTGTTTGTTTTTTGTTTCTATCTTTATTCCGCTGCATTTTACTCGAATGTTTTAAATGAACGTGAAAGACACAAGCGTTATTCACTCCCCCTTCTAGCGCAATGATCCTATAATTGGTATCAGAGCGGAGTTGCTTCAAATCAGTGAAACCACCATTCAAGCAATTTTTTCGTGTATTAGTCTTTTAAATTTTTCGGAGTCGATCAGAATTGGTACAGTTGTCTCTTCCCGATCAGTTTTATCGCAATCGAGTTTTCTTCCTTCTCGAAGCTGGTGTAACACCACTTGAATTCATTTATTTAAATTCTTTATCCTATACTACTAAGCTAAGACCTAGTCTTGGGACAAGCTCTATTTTTGTTTGTTGTGCAAGAGCTCCTTTTCAAATGGCCCACCAAGAAGGTTATACCACTGCACGCCCTCCCCTCTTCTTCGGCGAAGACTTCGACTACTAGAAGAGTCGAATGGAGTATCACCTCAAGACACAAGTTGAGATGTGGACATCGAGATGGGATTTGGATATCCCACTGAAGATGGAGTCCTCGTCCCACGTGACAAATGGGATGCACCAACTAGAAAGAAGATCGAGGCTGACGCCAAAACTACTCAGACTCTACAATGCATCCTGACAAAAGAAGAGTTGAACCGAGTCCATCCGTTCTCAAGTGTAAAGGAGTTGTGGAAAAAGTTGATCGAGCTGCACGAAGGAACTACCGACACGAAGGTAAGCAAATTTGATTTGATATTAAATAAACTCTATAATATAAAAATTCAGGAAGGTGAATCAGCAAGCCAACTTCACAAACAAATTCAAGACCTGCTCAATGGCCTCCACACAATTGGTCAGAAGGTGGAAAACCGCAATATCATCAAGTATGCACTCAATACATTTCCGAGGAACACTTTATGGGCATCTATGGTAGATGCTTACAAAGTATCCAAGGACCTTTTCCTTAATAAAATTAGATGAATTATTTTTTGAAATCAAGCTTCACGAATAAACTAATATTACACGGATCGAGAAAGGTATTGCTTTGATTGCAGGAACAAGTAGAACACGGGAACTAAAAACCAAGCGTCGGACCAAACCTGAGTCTGAAGATGAACAGGACTCAGAAGACGATGACGACGAGATCACTGTCGAGCTTGTCAATCTTGTACGAAAACTTTACAAGAGGAAAAAAGGATTCACCAAAAAAGACATCAAGAAGGTGATTTAGTCAAAGACAGTGCAACCGAGTTCAAAAGTCAAGTACGAAGTAACTTGCTACGGCTACAACAAAAAGGGACACATCAAAGCTAACTGTTCGAACCAAAAGGAAACAAAGAAGCAACATAAGAAGAAAGCACTATAGGTGACGTGGGATAAATCCTCTTCAGAAGATTTTGACGAAGAGTTTGAACAGATGAGCTTCCTCACACTTACGGCCCGAGAACAAGTCGATGAGTCTAAAACCGAGAGCGAGTCAGAAACAGAGTCTGAGAAAATCCATGGATCCATATCCATTTCCGAAGGGCCTAACTCCATTGTAAGTTCTTCTCAAATGGATAAACTACATAACTTAGTGAAATTATCTCATGCGTAAGTTAGTTAAATCCAACGTCTAGGCCAAGTCACTTCAAAAGGAACTAACAGCCCTTAAGGAAGTAATTAACCCAAGATCCTTGACTGAACCTATTCAGACTAAAACTTCAACTCAAGTCCAAGAACTTGAGGAAGAAAATTTCAGACTAAAAAGTCAAGTCAAGAAACTAAAGGAAACATTGGAACAGTTCACCTTGGGTTCCAAGAACCTTGATCTGATTCTTGGAAAACAAAGAGCCGTATACAATCGATCCGGACTTGGATACCAGGCTAAACAAAAATTTAAATCATATTTATCTCTTGTTAATTGTACCAATAGAAGAATAGTCTAAGCATAGGTCCCCAAGTCTAACTTGATCAATCAAGTTAGACTTAGTCAATATTGGATCTCCAAGGATCCACTACCTTGATAAACCCTATCGAGGCTATGATCCAGAGGGAGCCAATAGAAAGACCATTTTTATCATTAGATAAACTTGTTTGATGTTTGCTTTACTGCTTTTATTATACATGCTTAGACTAGGCTAGATAAGGACTTAGGCTTGATTCACACTTGACTAGTTAGACCTAGGATTATTAGAAAGGAAATTAAATATTTAATTTCTTTAAAAGGCTTTGTCTAGAAGTGGTTGATGATCCAATACCCAAGAAGGCCTAGTGCCTCGCCATAGCATAGAAGTTAATTATTGAAATAAATATTTAATTGACTAATTATTAAAGCTTAGTCTAATTCAAATGTAAATCAATCATTAGGTATTAATCTAAATTGAAGATAAAATTAACCATCTCACAAAAATCTATAAGGTTCCCTGATTGACAATCTAGAAAAGAATGAGATGGACTTATGTAAAAAATTAGTTAAACTAAAATTAATAAATTAACTTAATCAATTGAGCTTAATCACTTAATCAATTAACCTAATTAATTAATAAATAAAGTTAAATTCAAACTTAATTACTTAATCAATTAACCTAATCACTAAAATTAATTTAAACTTAATTAATTCAAACTTAATCAATTAACTCAATCAATTAAACTTAATCCATTAACTTAATCAATTAAACTTAATCAATTAATTAATTCAAACTTAATTACTTAATTAACTTAAATTAAACTTAATCAATTAACTCAAACTGAAATCAATCAATTAACTCAAACTGAAATCAATCAATTAATCAAACTTAAAATTAATTAAAATTAAACTTAAATCAAACTTAAGTGAAACTCAATCAACCATCTCATTATCACCCATAGGTATAACATGATTGACAATCTAAACTGGGTGAGATGAAGAATAAGGAGTAGAACTCAATCAATCTATCTTACAATCCTTTTAAATTGGATCCAAATCAAATTCTTTATGTGTAGGAACATAATGATTTGGACCAATGGATGTTGGATAGTGGATGCTCCAAATACATGACTGGAGACTGATTGAAGTTCACCAAGATAAAATTTAAAAATCTAGGATCAGTTACATTCGACAACAACAAGACACTTAAGGTAATCGAAACAAGTAATATCAAACTGAGTTCTAATTTTTTTATTCGAAAAGGTCTATTAGTTGATAAATTAAATTTTAACTTACTTAGCATAAGTCAACTGTGTAACTCTGGGTACTTAGTAATATTTTCAAACTCTAAATATTTAATTAAAAATGTTGAAAATCCTGAAATTACACTTAAGAGAACTAGGAAAAAGAATATCTATACAATTAACCTACCAACCTTCTCACTCAAGTGTCTTTTGACACAACAAGAGGAGACTAAATTGTGGCATAGAAGATTAGGTCACACTCATATTAGACTCATTTCAAAAATGAGTCAAAATGGCTTAGTTAGAGACCTACCCAAATTAATAAATTTAGAAAATACAATCTGTAATGCTTGTCAATATGGTAAATAAATTAAGTCAACCCACAAGTTAACTAACCTGAATCGAACTAACTCAATACTTGAGTTCCTACACTTAAACCTATTTGATTCACATGGAGCCAAGTCACTAAGCAGAAACCAATATTGCTTAGTTATAATTGATGATTACTTAAGATTTACTTGGGTAAAATTTCTAAAAACCAAAGATGAAACTCTCAAAATCTTAATGCTTTTTGCAAGTTAACAGAAAATGAATAAGATACCAAAATCAAAAGAATCAGAAGTGACCATGGAAGGGAATTTGACAATCATAGGTTTAATGAATTTTGTCAAACAAATGGCTACAATTATGAATTTTCATGTCCTAGAATCCCCCAACAAAATAGTCTAGTAGAAAGAAAAAATAAAACATTACAAGAGACCGCTAGAACCATGTTAAATGAATATAACCTAAGTAATCAATTCTATGCTGAAGTAATAAATACAACATGTTACATTCAAAATAGAATATTAATCAATAAATTTCAAAATAAAACTCCGTATGAAATATATTATAATAAAATCCCTAACTTAAATTATTTAAAGGTGTTTGGATGTAAAGTCCACATACTAAACACTATGGACTATTTAGGAAAATTTACATCAAAACCAACAACATGAATCTTTTTAGGGTATTCCACAACTAGTAGGGCTTATAGAGTCTATAACAAAAATACCCTAAAAGTTGAAGAAACAACCAATGTGATTTTTGATGAAGAAAATAATTTACCTAATTCAATAAATGAAAATATTAATAAAATACAAGAAACATAGAAGATGATGAAGATATTCCAATTAAACCTAAACTTAGAGAATCACAAGAACCAATTGTTGACCCTAACATAAGCCCTTCTAGAATAAGTTCTTATCACTCGTTTGACCAAATTTTGGGTGATCCAACCCTAGGAGTTCGAACTCGATCATCATATAAAAACCTAAGTCAAATAGCTCTAATTTCCAAAATTAAATCCAAGACTATAGAAGAAGCCCTACCTAACCCAGACTGGATAATTGCAATGCAAGAGGAACTAGCCCAATTTGAAAGAAACTAGGTCTGGGAACTTGTACCTAAACCCATAAATAAATTCATAGTTGACACTAAGTAGGTATTTAGAAATAAACTAGATGATAAGGGTGAAATAGTAAGAAACAAAGCTATACTGGTAGCAAAGGGGTTCAACAAAATAGAAGGATTAGATTATGATGAAACCTATGCACCTGTGGTTAGACTTGAATCCATCATGATGCTTCTAGCCTATGCAGCACATAAAGGATTCAAGTTATACCAAATAGATGTAAAATATGCATTCTTAAATGGGTTCATCAAAGAAGAAGTTTATGTAAATCAACCCCTAGAATTTGAGAATTTAGACCACTCAAATCATGTCTTTAGTTTAAAGAAAGCTTTATATGGACTAAAACAAACACCTAGGGCCTAGTATGAACGACTTTCAACTTATCTAATATTCAAGGGGTTTAACCAAGGATAAATAGATTAAACTTTATTTATTAAAAACTTAGAAAAAGATATCTTTATAGTTCAAATTTATGTAGATGACATAATTTTTGACTCAACCAATACTAAATTTTTAAAAGAGTTTACTAAATTAATAGAAAGTGAATTTGAAATGAGCCTAGTAGGAGAACTTAACTTTTTCTTAGGCTTACAAATAAAATAAACAAGGAATATATATTTTTCAAACAAAATATGCTAAGGAATTAATTAAAAATTTTAGAATGGAAAATTTTAAAAATATAAATATTCCAATGGCATCTAATGTTAAAATTGACTCTGACTTAGAAGGAAAACTAGTAGATTTGAAATATTATAGAAGTGCAATAGAGAGTCTACTATACTTAACTGTAAGTTGACCTGATATGCTATTTGTAGTAGGTATATGTGTTAGGTATCAATCTTGTGCAAAAGAATCACATTTAACTAATGTAAAAAAGAATACTTAGATACATTAAGGGAACCCTAAGTGTAGGACTTTGGTATCCTAGGACTAGCATGTTTGACTTAGTTGGGTACTCTGATTCGGATTATGCTAGGTGTAAACTAGATAGAAAAAGTACAAGTGGAAGCTGCTAACTTCTAGGTCAGTGTCTAGTAAGCTGGTCAAGTAGAAAGCAACACTATGTTGCCATATGCACTACTGAAGCAGAGTATGTAGCAATAGGAGAATGTGCATCCCAATTACTATGGATGATGTACACTTTAAAGGATTATCAATTAGATTATAAAAATATAAAAATTTTAATTGATAACATAAGCTCCATCAACTTAACTAAAAATCCAATCCACCACTCAACGACTAAGTAAAACATCACTTTGTAAGAGATCATGTAGCTAATGGTGATATTGTACTTGACTATGTTGAGTCTAAGTCAAATCTAACTGACATTTTCATAAAACCCTTACCAAAACTTGAGTTCAGTGCACTTAGAAGATAATTAGGTATGTGCTTAGTAGAATAGATTCTAATACTTTCAAAATTATTCCTTTATATTATTGCTCTTTCAAAAGTTATGATTTTTTCAGCTTGGTTTTAAAATTCTAGGAAAAATATTTTTAAAATTCCAATTTTATTAGCATTTTCAAAAGATTGGACTTAGCCTAGGTATCTATCTCCTAGAAAGTATGTACCCATAGGTTTCAACCAGAGCATCTCACAAGCACACTAGGAATACCTTGTTTGTGTATGAAAAATACTTAGAATGGAGTGAGATGCATAGAGTATTGCCTGGACTTCAAAATGCTTATGTTTATGCAACAGCATAAGTCTGTGCAATAAATATCAAGTTAAATTGATCAATTTAAGTCATCCACTTTAGTCAATCTAATTGAAATACTTACTTAACTTGACTAACCAAGTGAAAGCTTTACCTCGTGGTAAATAGCTAGTAGATAAAGATTAGACACTTGTTTAAGGAAAGTAAATATCTATTTTAAAGATTTTTTTTCTTTGAACACTCATGCTTGGACTCTAGGACACTAAAAAGTCAAGCATTTTTTTGGGGAGTCAAAGGACTTAGGTTTAAATATTTTCTCAAAGTTAAAGTTTTTTAGTTACTCTCAAAATTAAATATCCTTTTAAAGCATTTTTTAAGTTTTTTTTAAAAGTCTAACTATTTTTGAAAAGCAACCTTAAAACATTTTATTTGAAAAAGAAAGTTCAGATATTTCTATTTGAAAAAATAAGTCTTTGAAAAAGTACTTTTAACTAAATTTTTTATGTACTTAACTAAGATTTTATGTACTTAACTAAGTTTTGATAACATTAAGTATTTGATAAAGTATTTTTAAGTATTTGAAATCATTTTCTTAGCTAAGTATTTTTACAAGGAATTTTTTAAAAGCTAAGAAATTTTTAAAACTTAAATTTATCCAAGTTTTTCGAAAAAGCTAAGTATTTAGTTAAATTTGTTTTAAGAAAATATTTTCTTAAACTAAGTATTTAGTTAAACTTTTTAATCTTTCAAAAGCTAACTATTTTTAATCCCTTTTAAGATAAATATTTACAGTGATAAATTCAAAGGGAACTTCAAATTAAAAAGGGGTTAGTAATTTTTTTTAACTATCTTTACAAATCAATTTTTCTCTCTCACTTTGTATCTTTTTAATGTATATCAAAGAGGGAGAGAATGGTTAAAGTTAAGTTAAACATATAACTTTTAATTAAGGAGAAGCAGAAGGGAGATTTTTTTTCAAATTATTTTACTTATGCATAAGTTCTTTTAACTATTTCATTTATACTCATGCTTAAGTTCTTTACATTATTGGTATATTTTACTTAACTTTGAACCAGGTTATCATAATCAAAAAGAGGGAGATTGTTGCTGCAGGGAGCACCAGACGATCGAACCTAAGTTTTGATTATGGAAAAGAGTCCAAAGTTAAAGTTATTTATGGTCTAACAAGTGTGAATGAGCTTGTAGAAAAATCCTAAGTGTTCTTAGGCAAAAGTTCTAATGGATGCTAGGCAGGTGGAAAAACCTAGGGGGAGGTAACCCTTGGTCCTAGGGGGTAACCCTAGGTGGTCAAAAGTCTTAGCTGCGGTTAGACAAGGCAAAGTTTTGACAGGTCGAATACTTTGGGTGAAATCCTAGAGTCGGGGACTCTAGGTAAAAATCTTGGTGGTCACGGACAAGGTGGAAGTCTGGACGGGTCATAAAGTGAACGTTCAGCATGAAGACCTAAAGTCTCGGACACTAAGAAAAGTCCAGATGATTGTGGAGGACCAATTTGACAAAAGGTAAACTCTCCTGAGAGGAGTAGGTGAGGATGCATTCCCCCGAAGAGGGAACAATAAATATCGATTCTATTAAACCCCGTGATTATTTTGATGTGATCAACCAAGTTAGATTAGGTCCTGTTTGGTTTTGATCCCTGTGTTTAAGTGTATAAGAGCTTAGGAGTACACGAAGTCGAGCAGGAGACACAGCTAGTGAGAAGGATGGCATGGGAAGGGAGCCAACTGGCTCGGTGCATTCGAGGGACGAAAGGGATACGAAAGAGTACACCGGTGGATGAGAAGAACGTACGTGACATTCGAGGGACGAGAAGCCGGAGCAGAAGCTTGCTCGAGGAGAAGGCCGAAAATTGGGTTTGGGTGAGTCCTATTCTGGTGGCCGAAATCACCCAGGAGATCGCAGCAGTAAAGGAGAGAAATGGAGTTGCAAGTGCTGCTAGAGGCGCCTTCAAAGGCTGTTGAAGGCGGCTCCATGCCTTCTATGGAAGGCGTCTTCCATGGCTGGAAGGCGCCTTCGATGAACAATGTGAAGGTGCCTTCTAAGGCTATGGAAGGCGTCTTCAGACAGTCAAACTAGCAGTTTGCAAGTGGATATTTATCCACTTGCCACGCTGGAGGCGCCTTCAATGTTTAGATGAGATTTCCCAAGGGCTATAAAAAGACCCCTGGACCTAGGGAATCAATAACTTGAGAACAACTATTGTAATCATTTCCTAGTCCTTTCTAAGCTTTTCAAAGAGTATAAGAGGCTTCTCCACCTATAGAGAAGAAGATTTTTCTAGTAGAGCTTTGCAACCGCCTTGAATTAACAACCACCAAGGTTGTAACCAAGTCAAATATGTTTGCCTCTTTTCTTTTTAATTAGTTATTCATTTCAGTTTATTTTAGATATTGCTACTAATCTTGGTTGGAAAAAGAGAAAGGTTTTATTTTCTTGTTTACAGATGTTGCACCCTCTCACCGACCCCGCTACGCCAACAAGTTCTGTCACGCCCCAGAGGAGTCCCTGTCCGAGAAAATTTCGGCAGCATCTCCCCTGTACGGTGGACAATCTGAAACTTTTCTACATCTCACAAATACCTCAGCCACAGGCGGCTGGAATAATAACAACAAAATAAAACATCACCACGCAGTTATATATAAGTATTCAGCCTCTGGCTGTCACAATTACGCAGTTAATAATAGTAATCACAAACAATAGTACTCTGACTCGAAATCCACCCTGTTGGTGCAACCTTAGGTCAAGGTTGACCTGGTTGACCTGACTCGAGTTGTATTTTGATGTTTGACTTAGGAAGATTGTTGGTGCAACCTTAGGTCAAGGTTGACCTAGTTGAGTTGTATTTTGATGTTTGACACTCGTGGAAGAGTTGTATTCTTGATATGAGACAAGAATAGATGTTTGGGAGATTATTGGTGCAACCGTAGGTCTAGGTTGACCTGGTTGACCTGATTCGGGAAAGAGTCCAAGTATGGAGACTTGGCAACGGAAAAAGTCCAAGCAGGGAACTTGGCACTGGAAAAGTCCAAGCAGGGAGCTTGGCACGCGAAAAGTCCAAGTGTGGAGACTTGGCACTGGAAAAGTCCAAGTATGGAGACTTGGCATGGAGAAGTCCTGGTGAGTGAAGCTGGGAAAGTCCTAACGGGATGTTAGGCGGTGTGGAAAGTCCAGTGAGTGTGGGAAAGTCCTGGATGTTAGGCGGTGTGGAAAGTCCCGTGAGTGAAGCCGGACAGTGGAAAGTCCACTGGCAGGCGTGGAAAGTCCTAGTGAGTGAAGGAAAGTCCTAACTAGGATGTTAGGCGGTAGGAAGTCCGTGTGAAGCCGGGCAGATTGGAAATCTGGTGAGTGAAGCCAAGTAAAACCCTAGTAAGTGAAGCTAGGTGAAAGTCCCGTGAGTGAAGCCGTGCAGGAAAATCCAGATGGATCAAGGGTGATCGGACATCCGGTGTTGGAAGTCCAAGTAGATCAAGGAGTGATCGGATACTTGGCACGAAGAGGAAAGCCCAAGTGGGTCAAAGGATTGACCGAACACTTGGTGGAGAATTCTAGCAGTCAAGGGTGACCGGATGTTAGGAATGATGAACCAACAGTCAAGGTTGACCGGATGTTGGTGTAGAAGCACGAGGTTTAGGGTGGGAGTTTGGATCGTGCGGGACCTATCAATGATACATCGATAGCTGATCGGTCACCGCACCGATCAAGAACCATCCAAGATATCAGAGTTATCGATCGGGGAGACCGATCGACAACATCGAGGCGCAGAAGTTCGGAGAGAGAAGCTGATCGGTCTACGGACCGATCAGATAGCTGACCGTATCAGTAGATCGGTCCATGGACCGATCGAGAATGAAATGAAGGTTAGGGAATGGATCGGTCGTGGACCGATCCACATGGACTAATCGGTCCACGCATCGATTCAGCACCTGCCGCGACGCAACGACTATATTTCTTCCGTGTTTCTTCGCTTTCTTCGCGGTATAAAAGGAGGGCTGCTGCTGCTTCCTCGTTAGAACTTCTATTCTTGTGCTATAGAGCTTCTGCTCTTATCGAGCTCTTTGAGTCCTCAAGCTTCACGTGAGCTTCTCCTGTTGCTGGTTTTCTAGCTAGGCTTGGATCCGCACTCCAGTCAACAAGAAAGGCAAGCAAGTGTTTCATATTGTTTTTTGCTTTCTTGTATCTATTGTACTCCTATCTTGCTTGTGCAAGAAACATTGTGGCGAGGTTTCTCCACCCAGAAGGAGTATATTGTATTAGCCGGTTCTCCGGGGACTCATCCACCGACGGATTGGTAGGCTTCGTCCACCTTACGGACACGCCGAGGAGTAGGAGTTCATCTCCGAACCTCGTTACATCGGTTTGTTTTTCTTCTCCTTAGTTTCTTCCTTGTATTTCCGCTGCGACTAACCCTAACTGTAGGAAGAACGCGAGAATTTGGGGCGGCTATTCACACCCCCCCTCTCTAGCCGAGTACGAACGATCCTAACAAGTGGTATCAGAGCGAGGCCGCTCTTCGACGGATCAACACCCGGGGGAGCACGGGCTAGAGATGGATCTCTATGGAGAAGATGTCACGATTCAACCCTTCTACGAGTCTCACGACAACTTCACATATTGGAAGGTAAGGATGATGTATTTTCATAGGACTAATATGTTAAATTGGTTTTGTGTACAAGAAGGGTTTTCTCCTCCGATGGATGAGGAAGGAAAACCTATCAAGAAGAAGGAGTGGACGAAAGAGCAAATCCGACAATCCAAAATCAATGACGAGGTAACAAAAATTATTGAATTTGCTTTACCTAATAATGTTTTGTGCAAGATAGATAGGTACAACAACGCCAAGGAATTGTGGAACAATTTGGCAAAATTCCATGAAAAGGAGCCTAGTGAGCCAAGTAGCTCACATCATGGAGGAAGCGAATTGGGAGTTGAGGGCTACTCAACATCCAAGGAAGAAGAAGAGGAGAGCTCTTGTTCAAGATCGGAGCAAGAAGAGGCATCTACCTCCGGAAGGGATGAAGAAGAAAGCTCATCTACATCCACAACCCTAGGTAACTCAAACACTGTGATTTCAAGCAAATTACACATAATGTGTTTTGAGTGTAGGAAGTTTGGGCACTACAAGAGTAAGTGTCCAAAGAGGGTTAGAAAGACTCCACCGGCACCAAAGGTCAAGGAAGTCGGAGTCCCGACATGCAAGAGCAAGAAGCATGTGGTGTGCTTCCAATGCAAGCAACGGGGACACTATAGGAGTCAATGTCCAAGGGGGAGGCAACCTCACAAGGATAAGAGGCCAAACACATGTAAAGGGGGAGCTAAGGCAAATCCTAAGATAACATTTAAAGCTCATTCTTGCAATTCTAGTAGGATGCATGCTAGTAGTCTTATTGCCATTGTCAATAATGATAAGCATGTTAACACTAGAAATCGATACATGTGCTTAGGAGCCAAGCATGTTAGCCTAGATAAGAACAATTCTAGAAATGCTAACCCTAGAATTAACTCATCTAAGGCTAAGGAAAATCTAGATAGAAATCCCAAATCATCTAGACACATGCCTAGGAATACCTCAAAGAAAAATGATAAATCAAAACTTGAGGTATTAGAGAAAGAAAATCAAGTCTTGAGGTCAAGACTTAACACTCTAGAAAAGGCCCTAAAGAATTTAGAGAAGTCAACTCTAGGGTCTAAGGGTCAAATTTCAAAGCCCAAGGACAAGAAAGGTTTGGGTCACAAACCTAAGTCCCAAATGGTCAAGCCCACCTATCATAATGTTCCATTCGATTATGGAACAAAATCTAGGGCTAGGAAGACCATCACCAAGGTCACAAGGGGAGTCTCCCCTAGAGTTGAACTTGATGAGTCCCAAATGACCAAGGCTTTAAAGCCTAAGAAGGTCATTAGGAGGGTTGCTAGGGAAGTTATCCCTAGTGAATATTTAGTGAACCCAATGAGCTCTAATAGGTATTGGGTTCCTAGGAGCATCTTCTCTACCCCATAAATGGGTTAGAGAATGTCAACTCCGATTAGAAGGGTAGTTAACCCAATTTTGAGGAAATTGACACTCAAGGAGCATTTTCAAGGTTTTGAGAACTTTTGAAAATGAAATGGAATTATCATTTACTCCTTTGAAGAGTTAAATGTGCCTAAAGATTGGAAATTTCATTTTTAATCTCAATTGGCACAATTTGGGAAAATCTAGAGAACTCTCGAGGAAAAATGAAACATGCCAAGTTTTGAGGATAAATTTGATCTTTAAGTGGCATGAATTAATCTAGAGTTCAAGAAGTGTCAAAATTAAGATTTTGGCATTTTAGGGCAATCAAGGGTTAAAGCTTAAGTATTAGCTAAGGTTAAGGATACTTAGATAGGTTATCTAGGTATGTCTTGTTCATGTTAAATCTTGTCATGATTGTTTGCCCTCACATGTCATGACATCATATTTAAGTTTATCTTTTGAAATGTCATGATAATGCTTAGGTTAGTTTTATGTCATGTTTATTTAAGTTCCAAACTTTATGCCATGACATCATGACATTGGCACATGCTTCTATTTATGATATCATTTCATGCCATGTCATCATCTCTTGCATTAATGATCAATTTAAATTGATTTAAGGATAGAAACACATTTTGATATTGAGATCAAATTGGTGTTTAGAAAATGCATGAGAACTTAGCCTAAGTTGACCTAAACCCATATCTCACATCAAAATTGACTTAAATGTGTTTGATACACCTTAGATGTGTGTGAGATATTAGGATGATGAGTTAGGATCAAGGTGTATAGTTCTTGTACCTAGATGAGCCTAATTCTAATTTGGAGGATCATAGGGAAAGCTTGTGTACAAGTCATGTACATTTAGCCCTAAGATTATGGTCCTAAATTAAAAGGTTTAAAACCATTTTGAAATTGATTTGGAAAACCTTGATGAAGTCATCTTAGTGATTGCATTCATCATTGAACATTGTGATACAAAGTTGAGTTAAACTTGAACTATTTCAAAGTTTTTGAACTTTGTATCAAGATTGAAAAATGGAAGTTATTTTCATAGAAAACTATTTTTCCATGATAGTATATGTTATGAGGAATGTATCCTCAAAATTTCACAATTTTTTGAATTTTCTGGAATTTTCTAGGAGTTTCTGAATTTCAGGAAGGAAATTTCAGAAATCTCCTGTCAGAGTTTGGATCGGTCTGGGGACCGATCCAGGGAAGTCCTGATCGGTCTGCGGACCGATCCAGTGAAGCATGGATCAGTCTGCAGACCGATCCAGTAAGATCTAGAGAGCTTGGTGCGATCTGGTGAAGGCTTGATCGGTCTGGTGACCGATCAGTGACGATCCAGAAAGCATGGATCGGTCTGGGGACCGATCCAGGGGGTTTTTGATCGGTCTTAGGACCGATCAGTGCGTGCCAGTTTCTGATTTTCAGTAGGTGTCTGAAATTTCAGTTTTTGGGAGTTGAGTTTCGGGTTTCTAAAGGTTTGAAACTCTCCAAGACATTGTTGGTGCAATGGTCAAGGGGGAGTTGATCTTTAGGGGAGTTTTACCTAATTATCAAGGGAGTTGACTCTTAGGGGGAGTTTTTACTCCTTAAGACTTTTGAGGATTAGTGACATAGGATTGTCACTAAGTTGATTGTTGAGTTTAGTATCAAGGGGGAAATTAAGAGTTTCAATGAAAGGTATGGGACTTTCATTAGGAGGAAACTCTTGACCTTGATTCTCTCTTTTTGATGTGTGTCAAAAAGGGGGAGAGTGTTGGAGAATGGGAGAATGTTCTAGATAATGTTCAAGGAAGAACATTGAAGAATATTGGGAAACCTAAGTTAGGTTATCGGATTAACCTAACTTGATTATGGTTTTGTCAAACATCAAAAAGGGGGAGATTGTTGGTGCAACCTTAGGTCAAGGTTGACCTGGTTGACCTAACTCGAGTTGTATTTTGATGTTTGATTTAGGAAGATTGTTGGTGCAACCTTAGGTCAAGGTTGACCTAGTTGAGTTATATTTTGATGTTTGACACTCGTGGAAGAGTTGTATTCTTGATATGGGACAAGAATAGATGTTTGGGAGATTATTGGTGCAACCGTAGGTCTAGGTTGACCTGGTTGACCTGATTCGGGAAAGAGTCCAAGTATGGAGACTTGGCAACGGAAAAAGTCCAAGCAGGGAACTTGGCACTGGAAAAGTCCAAGCAGGGAGCTTGGCACGCGAAAAGTCCAAGTGTGGAGACTTGGCACTGGAAAAGTCCAAGTATGGAGACTTGGCACGGAGAAGTCCTGGTGAGTGAAGCCAGGCAGTGGGAAAGTCCTAACTGGGATGTTAGGCAGTGTGGAAAGTCCTGGTGAGTGAAGCCAGGCAGTGGGAAAGTCCTAACTGGGATGTTAGGCAGTGTGGAAAGTCCTGGTGAGTGAAGCCAGGCAGTGGGAAAGTCCTAACTGGGATGTTAGGCAGTGTGGAAAGTCCTAGTGAGTGAAGCCAGGCAGTGGGAAAGTCCTAACTAGGATGTTAGGCAGTGTTGGAAGTCCTGGTGAGTGAAGCCAGGCAGATTGGAAATCCTGGTGAGTGAAGCCAGGTAAAAATCCTAGTAAGTGAAGCTAGGTGAAAGTCCTGGTGAGTGAAGCCAGGCAAGGGAAAATCCAGATGGATCAAGGGTGATCGGACATCTGGTGTTGGGAAGTCCAAGTAGATCAAGGGAGTGATCGGATACTTGGCACGAAGAGGAAAGCCCAAGTGGGTCAAAGGGATTGACCGAACACTTGGTGGAGAATTCTAGCAAGTCAAGGGAGTGACCAGATGCTAGGAATGATGAACCAACAGGTCAAGGTTGACCGGATGTTGGTGTAGAAGCCTGAGGTTTAGGGCTGGGGAGTTTGGATCGGTCTAGGGACCGATCCAGTGATACACTGGATAGCCTGATCGGTCACCAGACCGATCAGTAACCATCCAGTAGCCTACTGTAGGTTATCTGATCGGTTTGGAGACCGATCAGACAACGATCAGGAGGCGCAAAGAAGTTTGGGAGAAGAGAAGCATGATCGGTCTACGGACCGATCAGGAGGTTCCCTGATCGGTCCATGGACCGATCAAAGACGGAACAGAAACGAAGGCTAGGGAATGGATCGGTCTGTGGACCGATCCACATGGAGCCTGATCTGTCCACAGACCGATCCAGGCACTAGCCGTTGCGACGCAACGGCTAGATTTCTTCTGTGTTTCTTCGTTTTCTTCGCAGGTATAAAAGAAGCTACAGGGCTTCGTTGCTGCTACTGCTTCCTCGTTAGAACTTCTGTTCTTGTGCTCTAGAGCTTCTGCTCTTACCTACTATCAGAGCTTTGCTGAGCTCCTCGCAGCTGAAGCTTCGCGTGAGCTTCTCGACTGGATTCTATTCAGCTGCTGCTGGTGTGAAGCTGCTGCTTCATCACTCCAGTCAACAAGAAAGGCAAGCAAGTGTTTCATATTGTTTTTTGCTTTCTTGTATCTGTTGTACTCCTATCTTGCTTGTGCAAGAAACATTGTGGCGAGGTTTCTCCACCCAGAAGGAGTATATTGTATTAGCCGGTTCTCCGGGGACTCATCCACCGACGGATTGGTAGGCTTCGTCCACCTTACGGACACACCGAGGAGTAGGAGTTCATCTCCGAACCTCGTTACATCGGTTTGTTTTTCTTCTCCTTAGTTTCTTCCTTGTATTTCCGCTGCGACTAACCCTAACTGTAGGAAGAACGCGAGAATTTGGGGCGGCTATTCACACCCCCCCTCTCTAGCCGAGTACGAACGATCCTAACACACCCTACTCAACTACACTCGTAAAACTCAAATACGACGAACTCACCTCTTCTGCCTTCCAGGCAGGCATGTAGTAGAATAAAATCCAAATCATATCACAAGTCCATCAAACGAAAGGATTCCATACAATATCCATATGTAAAATCCAAAAACAAGACTAAAACAAAGTCTGATAGAGAAAAACTAAAATAAAATAACAACTCAACCCAGCAGAGGACTAGCACTACGTGCTGTGGGGACCAGCGACTGGAACTCCCTCCTGACAGTATCAACCTGAAAATAACAACAATGGAGGCGGGGTGAGTCCAACACTCAGCAGGTACAATTGATATGCAAAGTAAAGAAATAACACCTAGCACTAATCATGCGTACAGTCTCCTGATAAAAATAAAGGTAAATGCAACCGAAGAAGACAGGAGAGAATCTGTACTAACCAGGACCCGGTATAAGGACAAACAGTCCGAAAGGTATAGAAGACCTGTATGCATGTCAAACATAGGTATCCAAACAATGTGCAGCATATAAATGCAACAAACACAAACACAAACAATAAATGCATCATGCATATGATGCCAATGTCATGGTCACCCCTGATGCCAGTCAGCCAACTCACAACATAAGTGGGACCAAGTGGGTAGGGCTGTGACAACCGTGCACTCAGCAACACTACTCCTGATGAGTGATCGAGTGGACGGGTTGCTGTCGGAGTACATACGTACTCCTATCCCAAATCATAAATGGGGGAGCGCAATGCTCTCATCTCCCGGTACGCTATGACGGGGAGGAATCTCTAACGTGCTACACGCTGCGTCACACTACCCCTGAGCGGATCAACGTAGCACCGGAAGAGTCAAACTGACGTACTACCACGCTTTATCTCGCTACCCATGAACGTCACAACGGAGCACCGAACAGTGATGAAACTGGCAATGTGCTCGACAATAATGGAGCAATCTATCGCACAGCATGCGATCATGCAAATGGTGCATGTCACTAAGCATGGTAATATACTAAACCAACCTCTGGACATATAATAATGAGCACCATAATGAATAGATCATATCAAGATATACAGATCAATAAGGTATCAAACCTAGGTCCTGAACATGTGAAACATGGTTATATCACTACCCATGAGCATGATAGATCGGGTACAAGATTAATACGAGATGCAATCAAACAATCAATCAAACAGGTAACATGTAGTGGGCAGTGATTAATCGAAATAAATAGGAAACACAATTAATGCAACATATTATTTTCATTACTAAGCATATCAAAGACAATAAGTCAAAAGTACCCGCCTCCGAAAATAGAAAGGTCCAATCTGACTCCGAGATACTCGTCTCGCATCAAAGTCCTGTGTTAAATCTCACAGTTTAGCTAATTTAATTATAAACAAATAACTAAACTAATTTCTATTCCACTGACCCGTTAGGGTTAGTTTCATTAACCCCAACTACACCGTTATACAACTTCTAAACCTAAATCAATAATTATTGCTAACACAACTAGCAATAATCTAACACAAAGATCAAAACCATAAACCTTACCTCAATTCAACCGCTGTTGTTACTACTGAAGAAGGGCGGTCTCGCTGCTAGAACTAAAACAAGCCCACTGCTAGTCTGTCTTCTCCACACGGCCGGGATCACTGCTAGAATCAAAACTGATCAAACAGAAGCTTAAGCAATGAAGATCACATATCATACAACCCCAACTCACTTCAACAGGTTCCAAATTCTTCAGCCGAGACCTCCAAACATAGACTCAAATCAAATCTTACCCAAAGATGAAGTGGTTGATGGTGGCTACAATGGGTAGAGCTAGGCACAACCCGGGAAGTCTTCGACAGATTTAGGACAGATCTGGTGAAGACTCGGCTATACCAGGAGATGTCGAAGGGCTAGGGCACAAGGCTAAGGTAGAGAAGAGGTGGCGCCGTGAGATGAATGTCGCGGCTGAGCACAGAAGAAAAGGTCGGCTCTGTGAGTTGTGGCCGGTGGTCGGCTGGCGTCACTGTGCTGGCCTCATGCGGGAAGAGGACTCAACAGTGGCACGCCAAAGGAAAACTAGGGTTGGCTGTCAGCATCGTTGCCCGGCGATCGGGTGGCTGGTGGCGGCGTCGGCTGTGGCCGACGCGAGGAAGGAGGAAAAGAAGGTGCGCTCCTTATCTCAGCGGCAGAAAGGGCATCGGCTGTCGGCGCTGCTCCGTGCGTCGCCGGCGGCTAGGGCACAGGGAAAGGAGGTCGGCGTCTGTAGAGGAGAAGAAGAGATAGGAGAAGATCGCCGGTTTGGGGGCGGTTAGGGCAGAAGAAGAGGGCGCGGGCGGCGTCGGGGAGAAGAAACTGAGGAAACGGCGAAAAATGAAGGAAAAAGGAAAAACAAATAAAGGAAAAGAATTAAGAAAAATTCAACTTTTCCTCATTTAATTGGGGTAGCCAAAACAGGCTTTTCCGGACCCCGTTTTTATCCCCATTAACTTGTCCGTACGAGCTCCGAAAAATTCTCGAAAAATATCCAAAAATTTTGAAAAATTCCCTTATTAATATTCGCCTATTTTCCGGTATTTTACATTCTCCCCCACTAATAAAAATTTGGTCCCCAAATTTCGTTATCTACCATCAGCAAATACCAACAACAGATATAAAGTATAAATGCTGAACGGTAAACAAATCACATACCTCTAGTGAAAAGATGGGGATATCGAGCTCGGATCGTATCCTCAAGCTCCCAAGTAACTTGCTCGTCCGAATGATACTGTCATCCAACTTAACCAGCCCAATATTCTTGTTCCGCAATTGTCACTCTTTCTGGTCTAAAATCCATACCGGAACCTCCTCATAGGTGACGTCAGGCTGAACAGGAACTGAGATATCTGTCAGCACATGTGTCGGGTCAGATATGTATCTCCTCTGCATAGACACAGGGCAAACGTCGGGAACGCCTACCAAGGACGGCGATAGTGCCAGCCGGTAAGCTACCGCTCCGATCCTCTCCAAGATCTGGAAAGGTCTAATGTATCGCGGAGCTGGCTTACCTTTGAGGCCAATCTCTTCACCCCTTTCGTGGGTGAAACTCACAGAAATACATGGTCGCAAATGGAGAACTCTAAGAGTCTCCGACTCCGGTCAGCATAACTCTTCTGGCAGTCCTGTGCCCTGACATCCTCCGTCTAATAGTACGGACCAACTCTGCCTCACGCTGGACTCTATGAGGTCCCAACAACTGGGCCTCTCCAACCTCATCCCAGAGGACGGGTGTCCGACAAGGTTTACCATACAACGCCTCAAACGGTGTCATCGGAACAGGCGAATGTAAGCTGTTGTTGTAGGCGAACTCTACCAATGGCAGATGGTCCTTCCAACTGCCTCAAAAATCCAATACACACGATCTCAGCAAGTCCTCTAGAGTCAAAATGGTCCGCTTTGACTATCCATCTGTCTGAGGATGGACAGCTATACCGAAACAGATCTACGTGCCCAAGGCCTACTGCAGACTCTATCAAAAATGAGACGTGAACCGTGGATCTCTATCCGAGATGATACTCAATGGAACACCATGTAGTCTGATAATCTCCCGACAAAACAGATCTACCTATCGATCCAGGAAATCAATCTTCCGGATCGCTAACGAGTACGCGGATTTGGTTAATCGATCAACAATTACCCAAATCGCGTCATGGCCTCGTCGTGTCCTCAGCAAACCTACCACAAAGTCCATAGTAATGTGTTCTCATTTCCACTCAGGATTAGGAATCTGCTGAAGTAAGCCGGCAGGTCTATGGTGCTCGGCCTTCACTTGTTGACAGACAAGACATCTAGCTACAAAATCCGCGATGTCTTCTTTCATGTCGTCCTTCATGTCGTTCCACCAATAGAAACATCTCAAACCATGGTACATACGGGTACCGCCTGGGTAGATAGCAAATCATGAACGATGAGCCACCGGAAGTAACTCCTATAAGACCGGTTGAGACTGAAGTACACATAATCTACCTCGGAAGTGTATAACACCCTCCTCGTCTCGTGTGAACTCGGTCTGCTGCCTGGAAGCTATCTGGCTGCAAATAAACTACAAATACTGATCAGCAGCCTAGGGCTCTCGTATCCTCGTCTTGATTAATGACTGAGCAACCACGGTAACCAGAGTACCCTGCTCTGTCTATCCTTACCCCTCAAGGCCCAAATTGGAGAAACCTTAAATCAAGTCTGTGACCACAACTCGGTGGCAAGCTAAAGTCCCTCCGGACTTCCTGCTAAGCGCATCGACAACCACATTAGCTCAGGAACTCCATCCATCTCCTTTGTCGGAGATTAAGTTCCTTCTAAGTAAATAGATATTTGAGACTCTTATGGTCAGTGAGAATCTCAAATGTAACGCCATATAAATAATGTCGCCAAATCTTCATGGCAAAAATAATGGCGACTTGCTCCAGATCATGTACAGGGTAGTTCTTCTCGTGTTCCTTCAACCGACGAGAAGCATAGGAGACTATCATATCGTGTTGCATCAGAACAATGCTCAAAATCCTGAATAGATGCGTCGGTGTAGAGGACATATCCGTCCTCTCCAGAAGGTAAAACCAAAATCGGAATTGACACTAATCTCCGCTTCAGCTCCTGGAAGTTGATCTCATAATCCTCAGTCCAAGTGAACTTCACGCCTGTCCTGGTCAGGCGTGTAAGTAACATAGCAATCCGTGAGAAACCCTCAATGTATCTCCAGAAATATCGAGCCAAACAAAGGAAGTTGCGAGTCTCTTCTATAGACTCCGTCTACTCCCAACGGTAACAACCTCGATCTCCTGTAGAACCACGGTGTATTCCTACTGGTGACCGTGTGTCTCAAACATCTCACAGAAGACAATCAAAATACGCGCTACTAATCTTCACATCTAGACGTTTTCATCGAAACATCTCTAGAACTATGTAAAGATGATGTGCGTGATACCCCTCAGATCAGGAATAAAACACCACGTCGTCAATAACGATAACAAATTCTGATCCAATATCCTAGGGATACCCAAATCATTTAGTCCATGAAAACATCTAAGGCTTCCCAAACCCTAGTGGTAAAATCATGACCCATAATGTCCGTATCACAGACATTTCTAACCATAAGATCCCTGACAATAAGTCTGAAATATAATCACCAACAATACAAATCACCAAGAATAGATCCACCCGTGTGAGAGCAACGCTCCATCACAGAAAACACCACATATGTGGGAGCAATGCTCTACCACAAGAAATCCTCAATATGTAGGAATAACATTCCGCTACAAATAATCCATAACATGTATCTGCAATAGATATGAGAGCAATGCTCCGCTACAAGCAATCCAAAATATGTATATGTGGGAACTCCGCTCCACCACAAACGATCCATAAGTGTCCAAGGCACCTAACTATCCAACTAGAGGCTGCACGAGATCACTCCACCACATATCACTGTGGGCAGCCAAAGGTATAAACAACCTAATAAACAAATCAAATCCATAGTCAACTCTATCATCATCCTAGTGGGTTGGTCATCCACTAATAGGAGAATTAGTTGACAGGGTTATACAACCATTAACATGATGTAGACACTCAGCATTCTACATTCAACATAGGTAGAATCATCATGATGCTACCCACCATACACCTGGCACACATGCACACATAGCATATGTATAATCGACATAATCCTCCAATTTATACACACCAAACACACTCATAGCACAGGTATAAATCAGTGTGATACCTCCAACAATACCTATCAAACCCGTGTGCATATATCAACATAGGTATAATCAACAATACACCTCAACAACACTCACATGACACATGTACACCTATGGCAAGAGTATAATCAACGTAATACTTCCAACAAATCATAATCGACACGAGTATACTCTCAAAACAATCATATAATAAACAAGATACCTCAAATATTACACCCAACACATCTGCACATATCACAACTCAGATTAGATTGATAAGATTCATCCAATAAAACACTCAAACATATGTGCACATTTCACAATATAGTTTTAAATTGACAAATACCTCCAATAAACAATCAGACATGAATGTCTAACCACTCAGGTATAATCTACTCGAAACCCATAATAATCATATGTATAAATCTGTACGACCCAAAAGATAAAGTCAGAATTCAAGAACATCAAGACACCCTCATTTTTTTTTATCCTCAAAAATATCAGCCCATATAATATCAGATGAATAAATCTCTACTCCCCTGAGAGCAAGTTAGCATTCACAACATCAAATCATTATTTATCCACATAGTCCAATATCAGAGGAAGTAAACATCAATTTTATCATCCTGAACTAACCAAAACTAACCAGATTTATTAAAAATCTCATAGGCACTCTAAACCATAAACTCTCTAGCACCCGATTTATAATCTGATCACCAACTATAAACATCAAACCTGTGAATATCATTCATGACACTCACTATGTCACCATCAACAACAACTCAGATAATAGATCATCAAAAATAGTTATCCACTAATAGATCATCAAACAACCACATAACATTTACTCTCATAAATCATAAGAAATCAACACATCACAATATCTGATCTCAGAATATCCTTTAACCTCAAACCATTCTCAACAATGATCAAACTTGCTAACTCCTCAATGACCAATTTTCATCGTATCGGTTACCTTAATATCCAAAAGATATGAGTATAAAAACTCTACTGGCTAAATCAACAGGAATATGTAGATATCATCCATTAACTAGCTAACAATAGCAGAGGCTGGTATGTGCCTCCATCTCCTACTAGTAGTAACAGAAGCTAAAACTACTGATGGTATGATCTGAAAAATCACCAGAGACTATAATCCTCGATCTCTATTAGAGTCGAGCAAGATTAGTGGCTAACCCATCACATGTAATATGGGCTACAGCAATCAGACAGGTACTAAAGATAAAGTGCTAATACATGTCATAACTATCATAAAATAAACATCATACCTATATGTCGTCTGGAGATGTTCCGTCACTGTCAAGTCCCCAACTTTTGACCTCAAAATTTCGAACGAGAATATCGCCGGAAATCCAAATAAATCCGAAACGGAAATCCATAACATAACCATATCGAAAATCCGAAAATGCCCAGTTTGTCACGCAAACCCGGCTAACCCGAATATCCAGAATACCGACAACCGGTATCCGATAAATCTCCAGAACACCAAAAGCAGGTATCATAACCCGCTCTGATACCAAATAAATTGGTATCAGATAAATCCCGAAAATCCAAAATACAAAATCCAACAAGTATCGCCAAACTTAGCGCTCTGATACCAAGTAAATTAAATTGGTATCAGGTTATCCCAAACATCCAAAATACGAAAAAGAAAGATCGTATAACTGTGCTCTGATACCAGTAAATTGTCACGCCCCAGAGGAGTCCCTGTCCGAGAAAATTTCGGCAGCATCTCCCCTGTACGGTGGACAATCTGAAACTTTTCTACATCTCACAAATACCTCAGCCACAGGCGGCTGGAATAATAACAACAAAATAAAACATCACCATGCAGTTATATATAAGTATTCAGCCTCTGGCTGTCACAACCACGCAGTTAATAATAGTAATCACAAACAATAGTACTCTGACTCGAAATCCACCCTACTCAACTACACTCGTAAAACTCAAATCCGACGAACTCACCTCTTCTGCCTTCCAGGCAGGCATGTAGTAGAATAAAATCCAAATCATATCACAAGTCCATCAAACGAAAGGATTCCATACAATATCCATATGTAAAATCCAAAAACAAGACTAAAACAAAGTCTGATAGAGAAAAACTAAAATAAAATAACAACTCACCCCAGCAGAGGACTAGCGCTACGTGCTGTGGGGACCAGCGACTGGAACTCCCTCCTGACAGCATCAACCTGAAAATAACAACAATGGAGGCGGGGTGAGTCCAACACTCAGCAGCTACAATTGATATGCAAAGTAAAGAAATAACACCTAGCACTAATCATGCGTACAGTCTCCTGATAAAAATAAAGGTAAATGCAACCGAAGAAGACAGGAGAGAATCTGTACTAACCAGGACCCGGTATAAGGACAAACAGTCCGAAAGATATAGAAGACCTGTATGCATGTCAAACATAGGTATCCAAACAATGTGCAGCATATAAACAACAAACACAAACACAAACAATAAATGCATCATGCATATGATGCCAATGTCATGGTCACCCCTGAAGCCAGTCAGCCAACTCATAACATAAGTGGGACCAAGTGGGTAGGGCTGTGACAACCGTGCACTCAGCAACACTACTCCTGATGAGTGATCGAGTGGACGGGATGCTGTCGGAGTACATACGTACTCCTACCCCAAATCATAAATGGGGGAGCGCAATGCTCTCATCTCCCGGTACGCTATGATGGGGAGGAATCTCTAACGTGCTACACGCTGCGTCACACTACCCCTGAGCGGATAACGGAGCACCGGAAGAGTCAAACTGATGTGCTACCACGTTGTATCTCGCTACCCATGAGCGTCACAACGGAGCACCGAATAGTGATGAAACTGGCAATGTGCTCGACAATAATAGAGCAATCTATCGCACAGCATGCGATCATGCAAATGGTGCATGTCACTAAGCATGGTAATATACTAAACCAACCTCTGGACATATAATAATGGGCACCATAATGAATAGATCATATCAAGATATACAGATCAATAAGGTATCAAACCTAGGTCCTGAACATGTGAAACATGGTTATATCACTACCCATGAGCATGATAGATCGGGTACAAGATCAATACGAGATGCAATCAAACAATCAATCAAACAGGTAACATGTAGTGGGCAGTGATTAACCGAAACAAATAGGAAACACAATTAATGCAACATATTATTTTCATTACTAAGCATATCAAAGACAATAAGTCAAAAGTACCCACCTCCGAAAATAGAAAGGTCCAATCTGACTCCGAGATACTCGTCTCGCGTCAAAGTCCTGTGTTAAATCGCACAGTTTAGCTAATTTAATTATAAACAAATAACTAAACTAATTTTTATTCCACTGACCCGTTAGGGTTAGTTTCATTAACCCCAACTACACCGTTATACAACTTCTAAACCTAAATCAATAATTATTGCTAACACAACTAGCAATAATCTAACACAAAGATCAAAACCATAAACCTTACCTCAATTCAACCGCTGTTGTTACTACTGAAGAAGGGCGGTCTCGCTGCTAGAACTAAAACAAGCCCACTGCTAGTCTGTCTTCTCCACACGGCCGGGATCACTGCTAGAATCAAAAATGATCAAACAGAAGCTCAAGCAATGAAGATCACATATCATACAACCCCAACTCACTTCAACAGGTTCCAAATTCTTCAGCCGAGACCTCCAAACATAGACTCAAATCAAATCTTACCCAAAGATGAAGTGGTTGATGGTGGCTACAATGGGTAGAGCTAGGCACAACCCGAGAAGTCTTCGACAGATTTAGGACAGATCTGGTGAAGACTCGGCTATACCAGGAGATGTCGAAGGGCTAGGGCACAAGGCTAAGGTAGAGAAGAGGTGGCGCCGTGAGATGAATGTCGCGGCTGAGCACAGAAGAAAAGGTCGGCTCTGTGAGTTGTGGCCGGTGGTCGGCTGGCATCACTGTGCTGGCCTCGTGCGGGAAGAGGACTCAACAGTGGCACGCCAAAGGAAAACTAGGGTTGGCTGTCAGCATCGTTGCCCGGCGATCGGGTGGCTGGTGGCGGCGTCGGCTGTGGCCGACGCGAGGAAGGAGGAAAAGAAGGTGCGCTCCTTATCTCAGCGGCAGAAAGGGCATCGGCTGTCGGCGCTGCTCCGTGCGTCGCCGGCGGCTAGGCATAGGGAAAGGAGGTCGGCGTCGGCAGAGGAGAAGAAGAGATAGGAGAAGATCGTCGGTTTGGGGGCGGTTAGGGCAGAAGAAGAGGGCGCGGGCGGCGTCGGGGAGAAGAAACTGAGGAAACGGCGAAAAATGAAGGAAAAAGGAAAAACAAATAAAGGAAAAGAATTAAGAAAAATTCAACTTTTCCTCATTTAATTGGGGTAGCCAAAACAGGCTTTTCCGGACCCCGTTTTTATCCCCATTAACTTGTCCGTACGAGCTCCGAAAAATTCTCGAAAAATATCCAAAAATTTCAAAAAATTCCCTTATTAATATTCGCCTATTTTCCGGTATTTTACAGGTTCGACCTAGAGTTTTAGTGAAACTCAAAGTTAGAATCGGATAGTCAGAGGCTCTCAAATTCATATTTTATATATATTGTTTATTACTTGGACTAACTTTGTTTTGTAGAAAACAATTAGCTTAAAATCTTGGTCCAGGCGCCCAGAGTCTAGG
The DNA here is from genome assembly GCF_018446385.1 of Zingiber officinale. Lineage (NCBI taxonomy): Eukaryota > Viridiplantae > Streptophyta > Magnoliopsida > Zingiberales > Zingiberaceae > Zingiber > Zingiber officinale. The sequence continues at coordinate 24,345,318 of NC_055997.1, read as the reverse complement.
TGCCCGGAGCTGGTTCGGGTGCCCGGATTGTTGGTTGGTCCTAGGAAGAACGTACCGGTTCCATTGTACAAAAATTTTATACAAGTGTCGAACTTTTCCTAACAACCTATTGTGTTCTTTAGAAATTAAATTCGGAATCACAAACGGAACTTAACATTATTGATTCCAAATTTAACTTATCTATTCTTTTAGGTTTGGACTTGGATCGCAAACGGAACTTAACATTATTGATCCAAATCCACCTATGTTATAAATTTAATTAAATATTAATTTCTAAAATTGGCTTCCAGGACTGCATGGCGAGGTACTAGGTCTTCTTGGGTATGGGATCATCCACCACCGCCTAGACAAAGTCTTTTAAAGAAATCTAATATTTAATTTCCTTTTATAACTCTAGGTTTAACCAAAAGGAACAATCAAATCACAAGATAAAAAAAAAACAAAACAAAAGAAACACAACTTCGAATATCTAATCCGAAAATCTAGAATCTAATGTCTCTTGTATTTGGAATTCATACAAAGAAAAACTAGCATGATGCGGAAAATAAATACTAGTTATACCTTTCTTTGTATGCAACGACCTCTTGATCTTCTACCGTATTCCTCTTCTTATCTCGGACGTTGTGTGGGTAACGATCTACCGAGATGAGAACCACCCAAGCTCTTCTTCTTCTTCACCAAGTTTCGGCCACCAAGACTCCTCCAAAGATGTAGAGGTTCGGCCACCACCACCATGCTCCAAGGGATGCAAGAAACAAAGCCTCCTTTCTCTCCTTCTTCTCCAAGCAAGATCCGGCCACCTTCCAAGCTCCCAAGGGTGAAGAGGTTCGGCCAAGGAGAAGAAAGAAAAAGGAGAAAGGAGAATAAGAAGGGTCGGCCACACCAAGGAAGAGAGGGAGGAAAATAGAATAGAGTTGTCACCCATGAAGGCACCCCTACCCTCTCTTTTATAATCCTTTGTCTTGGTAAATAAGAAAATTTTAAATAAAAACTTCCTTATTCTCTTTGCCATGAAAAGGAAAATTTAATTGATTAAAATCAATTTTCTTTTCTTAAACATCATGGCCAGCCACCTCATAACTCCAAACAAGGAAAGTTTTAATAACACAAGAATTAAAACTTCCTAATTTATATCCAGAAATTTATAAAAAAAATTCTCTAATAATTTTTCCCTTCATGGTTGGTTATAAAAGGAAATTTTATAAATTAAAATCTTTCTTTTAAACATGTGGATGATTTCCAAAAATGAAAGTTTTCTCTAAAATTAAAATCTTCTTTCAATCTACAAATAAGGAAAGATATCAAATCTTTTCTTAATATTTTGTAGAAACTTATAAAAGGAAATATTTAATTTTAAAACTCTCTTTTTAAATCATGAACATGGTTACAAAAAAGGAAAGTTTTATCAAAATTAAAATCTTCCTTTCAATCTACAAATAAGGAAAGATATCAAATCTTTTCTTAATCTTTTGTAGAAAGTTATAAAAGGAAAGATTTAAATTTTAAACTCTATTTTAAAATCATGGAATCCACATAAGAAAAATTTTAAAATAAAAATCCTTTTAATTTTCTTAGGGTTGGCCACACCATGCTTGGGCTCCAAGCATTGGTCGGCCGGCTCAACCTTTTGGTCTTGGCCGGCCCTAGCTTGGGCTCCAATCTAACTTGGTCGGCCACCAAAGGGTGGGTAGGAAGGTGGGTATAGGTGGGTATAATTCTCTATATACAAGAGGCTACGATAAGGACCGAGAGGAGGAATTAGTTTTGGTCTCCCGATGAAATTAAGCTTCCCGTGTTCGCCCCGAATACTCAACTTAATTTCATCAATAATAATTCATACCACTAAAGAATTATTATTGAACTACCACACCAATCCCAAATTATGTTTTGGGCTCCTTCTTATTATGAGTGTGTTAGTCTCCCTCTGTTTAAGATGTCAAATGTCCACTAATTAAATGAGTTACTGACAACTCTCTTTAATTAATGTCTTAGTCCAAGAGTAGTACCACTCAACCTTATTGTCGTGTCGGACTAAGTCCACCTGCAGGGTTTAACATGACAATCCTTATGAGCTCCTCTTGGGGACATTATCAACCTAGAATTTTAGGACACAGTTTCCTTCTATAATCAACAACACACACTATAAGTAATATCATTTCCCAACTTATCGGGCTTATTGATTTATCGAACTAAATCGCACCCTTTGATAAATCAAAGAAATAAATATTAATTATATGTGCTTGTTATTATATTAGGATTAAGAGCACACACTTCCATAATAACAGAGGTATTGTTCTTTTATTTAGTCAGTATAAAAAGAAACTACCTCAAATGGTCCTGCTCAATACACTCAGTGTATTAGTGTAATTTATCAGTCAAGATAAACTAATACTTAATTACACTACGACTATTCCAATGGTTTGTTCCTTTCCATCTCAGTCGTGAGCTACTATTTATAATTTATAAGGAATTGATAACATGATCTTCTGTGTGTGACACCACACATCATGTTATCTACAATATAAATTAATTGAACAACTACACTTAGCATATCAATGTAGGTATTTGACCATTGTGATTCTTTATTTCTAAATAAATATTTATACAAAAGCTAGGCTTTTAGTATACATTCTAACATGGATCAGCCTAGCCCAGGGCGGACGGTTGGGCATCCAGGCGGTCCGGGTGTCCAGACCCGAAAAATCATCCATAAGCCTACATGGAGCGTGTCGATTGGCCAGGACATATGGTCCAAGCACCCGGACGGGTTCCAGTGCCCAAAATAACCTATATAAGCAACATTCGACTAGGAGCTTGACAACGACATTCAGAACGACTTTTGCACTTGTGCACTGCTCCGATAAAGCCTCTACGACGTCTAAAAGCTTCGACGATGACTCTGCTGAAGTTTTCATCCTACCAAGTCATCGGTATTTTTAGTTTTCTAATTACTTGTAATTATTTCAAATTGTACTTGTAATCTTTACGATTAATTAGTGATTACCTATCGAAAGCACTCTTAAATGCGGGCCTTGGAGTAGGAGTCACCACAAGCTTCGAATCAAGTAAATCTTGGTCATGTTAGCATTGTTTGTTTTTCATTTCTATCTTTATTCCACTACATTTTACTCGACTATTTTAAATGAATGTGAAAGCCATAAGCACTATTCATTCCCCCTCTAGCACAATGATCCTACATATTCTTCTTTACCCTCAGATGCTACAAAATCAAATTTCATTATTAAAAATAAATCAAAATCTATTTTAAAGAATACCTCCATCCTTTTCTTTCAACTTGTGAATTCCCTCTCGAACTTCGGTAGGTAGATGCTCGGTTTGGCTATCTCGTGTGTTTCATTTGGCGATTACTCCTCCTGAAGTTGTTGAGCTCTAATACCACTTGTTGATCCCTTTGGTGACCTGCTAGAGGGGGTTGAATAGACTGCACAACAAAAACACAAAAATACCTTTCTCAACTTTATAGTTTAACAATAATTAATACTTGCATAAAAGAAATAAGAAACTAAAAAGGAAGAGTCACAACAGGATTTACTTGGTTACAACCGGAGAGGTTATTAATCCAAGGAAGTTGAAAGCTCACTAAACTCTCCTTCAAGCGGAGAAGCCTCTTTACAACAATTAAAGCACTAGATCAGAAAGCTAAATTGAAAGAGAAATGATTACAAGTGTTATATTTTAGCTTGTGGGACTAGGGCTGTATTTATAGTCCTGGTTGAGGCGCCTGGAAGGGTTCCAGGTACCTGGGAGGATAATCTTTTATCCCCATCACAACAGAATGCTCCACATCATGTTCAGATAAAATCCTGCTCTGGGCACCTCCGGGTGCCCGATTCAAAAAGTCAACATTCTATTGACTTTCTGTCCCGGTCTTCCATTCTGGTTCCGCTCACATTGGTTCAGGTCTTTTGCTCCAGCTCCACTTGCTTGGGTGATTTCGGTCATCCGGAATAGGGCTCACCCGAACCCATTTTTCGGCCTTCGAGCAAACTTTCACTTCAGCTTCTCATGCCTCGAAAATGTTGTGCACCTCCTTCTCATCTGTTCGCTTACTCTTTCACAGCACCTCGTACCTTAAACACACCGAGCTCATTGGCTCTATCCTATGCCGTTATTCTGGCTAGCTGTGTCTTTCACTTGACTTCTTGTGCCTCTAAGTTTTTGCACACTTAGACACAGGGGTTAAATACCAACAGGACTTAACTTTACTTGGTTGATCACATCAAAACTATCATGGAGTACTTATATAAAGAAATGTACAATGGTTACGGATAGATGATCTATGTTAACATAAGAGATACCTCTCAATTGTTCATGAATAAGGATTAAATGAATGAGCTCTGATAAAAGTTACCACCATTGCATCATGTTTATCTTCTTATGCCATATTGAAGTTTCCACTATTGTGAAATGCAAGCTTATGCATGATGTTTGTTTGTAGTATTTAACTTTTATCAAGTTATGCTTAATTTACCCTAAAGTCTAGGTAGGATCTAGCTTTATATTCTCTTCATTTGTCAACTTATTCTTCTATTTTTGTTTTGTATCTACATATGAAATATACTTGCAGGGTCAGTGGACTCATAATGTAAATAATTCAAATGGAGGAAATGGCACCAAAGATGTGATATGAGACATGGAGACGGAGTAACCGAGGAGATGGGATGGAATGCAAAGCACACTATCCGAGGGTCCCTAGGGGAATGTTAATAAATTTTGTTCCCAGATTTGTTATGTTAATATGAGTTGGAGACTATGTGCTTGATTTGTAGGAGTCTTATGAATTTCCAATTGAAAAAATATATGTTGAGTTTTGAGGTTTATCCGTGATGTAATATGTTTTTCTTGAGTCAATAGTGAATGTGGTATCATAGTGTTAGAGGTCTTAAGTAATAAATAAGAGTTGTTTCAAGAATGAGAGATGAGGGTTCCCTAGGAACTTGAGCAGAGAGGACAAGCTTACGCCTCTTGCATCTCCTCTTTACCTGTTTCTCCTCAAAAGAACCCTCGGACACAAGGAGAGGCTCGACCGGCATGGTTTCTTGCTTGGTCGTCTCACTGGGGTCAGCCGCATGGCTACCAGATGCCTCACCAGAAGAGTCATTCTGTTTCTTGGCCCGCTCGACCAATAGCATCTGCTCCTTTTGGTGTAGCGCATCCTCTTGCAATTGGATACGCTCGGAGGCCACTTCCCCAAAGAAATCTTCCATTGCATGAAATGAGGAAACCTTAGTTAGTGATAACATAATGGACCAAATTGCCTTACCAAAAGAGCAATGGAGTTTCATTTGGATAGGACTTAGCCCAAATAGATATAACAATCCTTCTTACAATAACTTGGGAGCCCTGAATTGGACTCCACCTATATTCTTCAAGAAGGAAATAAAGACAGGGTAAAGCTTGTAGTTCCCAAGATTGGAAAGCGGAGGAAGGTTAGATTACCATGCGGTAGTCCAGGAAGTATGCTCGAACATTTCAATGAAAAAGAAGTAGTCCTTTCACTTTTTGTTGGAAGAAGGTAGGTCTTTAAAAACACTTCTTTCGGGAGAGATTGAAATAAAAAACCCCTACTCTAATTTTTTAGGGTACAAAAATAGGTGAAAGTTACAAAGGATAGGTGAAATATCATATAGATGAAATAGAATAAACATATCACACATGCTGCGGAATATGTTCAAGACAAATTGGGAGAGAGGGATGTTAAAATAATGGCTTATCTCAGAAAGAAAGATGGGGATCAAAAAATGTAAATCATCTTTTATTTAGTCTTTAAAGAAGGTGGCAAAGCCCGGGGGAGGACGATGTGGGTGATCTTGAGGGGAAGGAAGATAGATAGGATAGTTCTTAAGGATCTTGTATTATAAGTAGTGAGCATATTAATCAGTATTATAAAAATCCGAATGGTTAAAGGTATATCAAGGAGCAATGGATTCCTATGCCTGAGAACACAAGAAAGATGACGAAAGGTTTGGGAAAGAACTTACTGGCCAAGATCGGAGATCGAAAGAAAGATATGTGGGTCGAAGGAAATCGCCGAAGAGAAGATTGGAGAAGATGAGGCACAGAGTGATGCACTTCCGTGTTGCCTAGGGTTTTTTAACTTGGGCTACAGGGCCAAGTCCCACCATGTTCGTCCGATTTAGAATGGCAAGATCATTACTGACTGTTGGTCTACGATTAGCCAGGGGAGGAGAGTCGTTGGTATGTACAAAAAGGCATGCATCAGTTGTCGCTTCAACAAATGTGTTAATGGGATATGTGGCCCTCTCCCATAAAGGGATATTTATGATGGAAGAGACAGCCGAATCATTACGCTAAAAAACGTCTTCCCATGTATCAGTGGTACACCACTAGATGTCAATCTTCTAACATATACTTTATTTTAAGTATCATTAAGCATAGTATTAATAGACGAGTGAAGATACATTCCCCTGGCTGATGGCGAGCAAAAATATCTCTACCTAGTCAAGCTAGCAAAAAGGATGAGCTGGCCAAAAGAAGACTTAGGTTCAGTCAGTCGGTTGTTAGCCTCCTTCAACTAGACTTAAATGGGAGGTTAGTGATATGAGGTATTAAATGCGGATCCCCAGCTAACATGGAAGATAGAACCAAGGTGAGGTGGTGGTCCAAGTCAAGGAAAGGTGACAGTGAAAATCTAGGGGAGGTGATAGTCAAATGGTCCCCCCTTCAAGGGGCTTGACTCCTCGCAAAGGTCTCCAAGTCAGAGGTCTCCAAGACAAGGTTGATCGGTCCTTAAGATTGACTAGCCCTTAAAATCAGTTGAGCCTAAGGAACCTAGTGCGTTATGCTAGTAATAGGACACTTGGCATATAGATGGTGTAAGTACCCCATGGTAGTTTTGATGTGATCAACTAAGTCAAGTTAGGTCCTGTTGTAATTTGATTCTTGTGTCTAAGTGTGCAGGAACTTAGGAGCATAAGAAGTCGAGCGAAAGATGTAGCTAGCGAGAAGTATGGCACGAGAGAGAGTCGACAAGCTCGGTAGGTCCGAGGGACGAGGTGCTATAAAAGAGTATGGTGGCAGATGAGAAGGGAGTGCACGACGTTTCTAAGGGACAAGAAGTCAGAGCGAAAGATTGCTCGAGGAGAAGGCTAGAAAATGGGTTCTAGTGAGCCCTATTCTGGATGGCCAAAATCACTCAAGCAAACAAAGCTGGAGCTAGCTGGAGCTAACGGAGCCAGAATGGGAGACTGGACAGTCAACAAACATGTTGATTGTCTAGTCTGATCCGGGCCCCTAGACCCCTGGGGGTTGCCAGGGCACCCTGAGCTCGCTCCCTGGATACGGGCAGAGTTAGTCTGGTCCAAGCACCCAGAGCTGGTGTAGGTGCCCAGATTAGAAAAATCCTATCCTTAAGGAGCCATTACGACGTGGATAAAGGTTTATCCGCGTTCAAGCACTTGGAGCTATTCCAAGCGCCCCCGAGCAGCTCGACCAGCAGGTTATAAATAGAGCCTTTATCTCAGTAGTTGATACAATACACTTTATACTTAAAGTTCTATTCTGTTTTCACTTTCTGAGTGTTATTCTCGTGTACGAGGCTTCTCAGCCTTCGATGTTTTGTTCGAGAAGGAGATTGTCTTACTAAGCTTAATTTCCTTGGAGTAACAATCCCCTAATTACCAACCAAGTAAACGATATATCTCGTACTCATTTCTGTTATTCTATTTATTCCTTTTAATTGTGTAATTGTGAAACCCAATTGTTTGAGAAAGGTGTTTGCTTGTTTCTTATTATGCAAGACAATTCACCCCCCTCTTACCGACTGTAAGGGACCAACAGATGGTGCCCTTGGGATGCCTAAGTTTAGTAAGTCTGTCTGGTAATATACTGGTCTGCCATAAGTGATGTGATGTACCACAAGCGCACGGTTGTCATCAAGTAATAAAATTTATAAAAGTCAATCCTATGAAGATTGAAGATTAAATGATATTGGTCCTCCACTTCAAATTTAACTAGACAAAACTGATAATAGTTTGATTTGAAACTAAAATATAAAATAAGACTAAGAAAGATAACTAAAAAAGTCCTTTGTTCAGAAAATATTTTAGGTCGAAGGTTTCATTGTAATGGTGGATGTTGTGCTACGAATTGGCTCATTCCTAGTTCTTGGCTTGTATGTTTGCAGGATAGTCTAAACATTTACAAATTCCACCCTGCGATGGTGGATCGGAGTACTTCCCCTGCAGTAACCAAGTATGTCATCAAGTGAAGAAGTAACTTAGAGAGTCCGGGTTTTAGTAGAGTACCTCCTGTCACAAGGTCTCCTCTGGGTATATGTCTCTAGATTACGTAGGTCACTTGCATAGCATATGATTAGGGGAAGCCCATTAGGTCAAGTGATAGACTTATCAATACATAGAATCATCCTCTCTTAGGAGGTTACATTCCATATAGAATGATAGTTACCTTAGTCAACTTCAAACAAGTATCCTAAGGCTACACCGAGCTATATTGGAACATACACTCAAAAGAGATGATAATTTATGCATCTGATTAACAAAAATTTAGGTTCATACACAGTCCCAATATAGACACACACTAATGTATCTAACTCAGAAATAAAATCTATGCATACAGAAATACAATCTAGATAGATAAATTCATGATCATAAGGAAAAGCCTCTATGCAAGTATTTCATCAAATAGAACAAGTGCACACAAGCTTCATCAAACTAGGAAAATGGCAATTCCATAGAGTTTACATCATCCACACATTACAATTACTTTCTACATCCTAGAATAGTATAAATCTACTCTATAATAGGAAGAAATACATAGAAATTTTCAAAAACCCTAAGGAAGGTGAGTAGAAACTTATCTTTTGACATCGACACTACAAGAAAACCCCTCATAGACATCGGTTTTCCACCGCTGTCTATTACATTTTCGACTGATGTCTATGAAGGCGATGTAAAAGGTCTGTCATTTTAGACATCGGGTTATAACCGGTGTAGTATCACTTAATGACATCGGGTGTAAAACCGATGTAATATTATATGTTAATAACACCAGTTTTGACAGCGGTATACGACCGATGTAATATTAGTTAATGACACCGGTTTTACAGCGGTGGAAAACTGATGTAATATCAGTATTGTTTAATGACACAAATTTAATTTTTGAAATAGTGAAAAACCAATATTATCACCAAGCAAATCATAAAATTAAGTTAATATTATTAATTCACTAAGAAAATCACAAATAAAAATGCACCGATGTATCTAAACACACCAAGTTAATATCCATATAACCAACACATAAATATTCTTCTTACAACATAAAAGGATAATAGATATTGTGCACAAATTACACATAACTATTCTTCTTACAACATCAAAAGGTAATAGATAGTACACAAATATTCTTCTTACTGGTGCCAACGTTATGCTTCTTGCTCTGTGTAGAGATTTAACTAAATCTTCCCCAGTAGTTTTATTTGTTAATAGACAATTCTCTTTATCTACTACTGGATGGGCACCTCTACTTGTTTGATGTCCTGAGGGTGACAACTGATTGTTGATTCTTTGTAAAGGAGGCCTCCATCTTAAAGGAGCCACTAGAGGCTTTGGGAACTTTGCAACATCCTTCTTGGTTGTCCTCTCACCATTTAATTGATTCTCCAGTTCTCTTACCTGAATAGAATAAAATAGTCAATATGGATATAAAGCAGTTTGTTGCTTACATAAGGGAAATTAAAGATGTTGTAACTTGTACTCAAATAGAAATTGAAAATGAGATAAGTAACCTTTTGTTGGTAATTTTTACTTGTTTGCTCAGCTTCTTTGATCTGCACATTTGAAATAATCTGTTATAAGGCAACTGATTTGAAAGAAGCTAAATATAGTGATGCATGGTGTATAGTAGATTATTATGATTTTTCTTGAAATATATAAAATAATTTATTCACACTATCTTCAAAAAGATTCTACTTATATTAACATAATAAATTTTCAAAAGAACAAAATGAATGATTCTTCCTTCATTCTTAAACCTCATAAATCTAAGCAGCATGGAGGAGGCATGATTATAATTAAACTTCCACATAATCAATAGATGTGAATTCACATTCTGTGATCCGAATACATTAACACTAATTTATTGAAAAGTTCATTAAACATAAGATTGAAAAGGAACATGAATTCTTCGAGAAAAAACAATGCTCCAGCTTAAAGGAGGTGCAAAATGTGGGCTAGAGAGCACCTAGAACCTTGGCCTGCATATTCCTTGACCTCTTAGATATAACTACAATCTTGGTAAAAATTAAACAGAATCAAAGCAAAAGGAATAATATTTATCCAACTCCAAGGCATCAAAAGAAAATCATAATATCAATGGAAGAAGTGACAAATAACATTTGATCTTCACATACTTAAGAACAAATACTATGACAAATTGCCAAATAAAAACAAATGTCACATAATTGCACAAATAAAATTGAAAAAGAAAACCACCGTTTATACAGATAAGACATGTCAATTCCTCACCCAAGTAGAATCTTTTACCACACTTTACCTCAATATTAATAATCATTAAATTGATGGGATAATTGACCAAGATCCTAATACAGATAGTAAAGTGTAATAGCAAAGTGTATAAATACAACCTGATTTAGATTAGGAATACTGAGAGAATGACCAAAACACTCAGCATAAGGTTTAATCCCAATTATAGCAGTCTGTTTAAACTGTTTCAAAACATGGAAGCAAAATTATAATATCCCTGGTAAAAGAAAAGAAAGATACCTGCAAGTAGATCTTCTGCTGATGTTTCCAATTGCATGATGTAACTAACTTGTTTAAGTCCGTATCAATTAAGCGTACAAAAAATTTTACTTCCTCTGGCTATATGAGTGTTTAATACAGTATAAAGAATTAGAGGTTTAGCATTCATATACTTGAATTATTCACAAAACAAACAATAAGTATAATTTCTATTGGAACTTACCCTATCAGGAGATGGAACCATGCATACTTCAATCCCCTATACAATAACAACTGGAGTTACCAAAAATAAAGTGTTATCTCTCAGATTGTCATCTATTATTAACAACATATAGAAAAGGTAAAAATGCATGAAAACAAAGTCACTAGATTATCCCGTTTATGAGAATGAGCTATGGTAATTTCAAATAGAAAAAAAACCATCAGTGAAGGTTAAGAAAGGATTATTAATGCAAGCAGTAAGTTAAGAGTAAACTCTGGAAGAAGTAAATGGAAGACAAAAATATGGTGTATGTGGTAAAGCATTTTACAGAAGCAAAATTCAGTAAAAAGAACAAAATATCTAAGAAACTGCAACTTTTTTTTCATAAACAACAAATTTACATGACCGATCAACAACTAGAAACCAATAATAGCAACATTTTAAAAAAATAGCCAAGGCAGATCTCAAAATTTTTGGAGGTAGATTCTATGAATCATTTCTTCCACTATAATTTTATCTTGGATATATCTTCTGCAAACACAACTTTAGTTCCAGTTAAGCCACATGAAAAGGAGACAAAGAACAAGCTTATGGCAATTACCTCCCTCGAAAGCATAGTATTAAGTTCAAACTTAAGCCTAGCATCATCAATCTCCCCTACCCTCCTCCTCTGATAATGTGTGTACAGATCCCTAATTTTAGAATAAAAATAAGCAACCACAAACGAACTCGACTATCGATCACACAAATATGAGTGGTCCAAGATGAAGAACCTGAGTTCATGGACAAGAGCCATCAGCTTCAATGGATCTTTTCCATTCCAATCACACAAGCAGCTCTTACTTAACCGCATTTCCCCCTCCCTTGCTATATCGCCTAAGGGATCAAAGTCATCGTCCTCCAGCGAAAAGATGACATCCGGTGCTAGTGACGGGTGGAGCACGTTGTAGATCACATCCCCTGAAAGGAATCCGATTCCAATTAGGGCAAAAAAAAAAAAGAACGACAATAACTCAAACAGGGGGATCTTCGATTATTCTCACATTTGATGTAGTCAAGGCAAAAGGGGATTGAGAGAGTTAAGCGGTCGGAGTATCAAGTGTTCTTGGATCCGGACCATACCCGCTCGACCTACATCAAAAACATCACCGTGAGATCGAGAGAAAATGAGGCACACGGAGAGGATTGAAGGGTTTGGGGAGAATACCTTGACGGAGAGGGGAGAGTATGTGAGAAGATGGTTGAGCACATCTGAGTGCAATGTGTTCACATACCTCCTCTATGGTCACCTCAACCTTCTTATTGTGTTGTTGCTCTGATACTCCCCAAATCGCAGTAGACCGTGACAGCGCCGACGACTACCGCTGTTCACATCACCGTCGAGAGATCCATTACTCTTCTTTCAAATGGTAACTCCTAAAAGGAGGATGCGGAGGATTAGGGTTTTGATTTATGGTGGGCGAGGAGAAGCCCAAAAGAAAGCACGCTAAAAAAGTCTGCCAGAATTTTGGTTCATAGATACCGGGTTTTAAAAACCGTGGTTAAAATCGGTGTCTATTAATGAAAAAAGACTCTCATAGACATTGGCTAAAAAAATCGATGTCTATGAGCAAAAATCTGCACTCATAGACACCGATTTTTGAAAAAAAACGGTGTAAAATACTCAAAGACATCGGTTTTTACTTAAAACCGTTGTTGTTCCACCGATGTCTATGAGGGTTTTTCTTGTAGTGCGAGTGAAGAGCTTGGATGTAACTCTTGGAATGCTGACGAAGATAGAGCAGTGGAATGACCTTGGATCATCCAAGTGATATCCTCGGATGCGAGAATTCAACCTAGATGGTCTTCTTCTGTCCTTGGATCCTCCGCCCCTAACAAAGATATGAAGTACCCATTAAATAGAAGTGAGGCACAAGGTGGCCATGCCTCTAGGAACGATCTGAACATGGCTTGGGCATCTGGTCGTGCCATTTAGCACGACTAGAGCTAATTTGTCTCAGCCATAATTGCTTGGTCATGCCAAATGGCACGGCCCCTTCCCTACTGTTGGATTTTTGACAGTGTATTAAGGCACGACCAGAGCCAGTTTGGCTCTATCCTCACGGCCAGGCCGTGTCATTTTGCATGGACAAAGAAGAGCAACGCTGCTTTGCTTCTTATGGGTCATGCCAATTTGTACAGCCAGCTCTTCAAAACTGCACCTTCAAGTGTATGGTCGTGCCTCAAGGCACGGCCAATCCCAATGTGACTCTAGAAGATGGCATGGACAACTTCTGGTCATGCTCTGAGGAATGACCTAGTCTTCATTTGTGTTGAGTCCACTTCCTGGTCATGCCATTTGGCATGGCCAGTGTCTTTTCTTGTTCCTTGGTCGTGCTATTTGGCACAGCCAAATCTTTGAGCTTCTCTTGGTCATGGCTTAAAGCATGACCAGGTCCAATTTGCCCCTGAGATGAGTTGCGCACTCTATTCCTTGCTTCAATTAATCTTCATTTGCATCTTTAGCGTTCTTTTCCACTCCAAACTACTCCTGAAAGTTAAAATAAGCACTGAGCAGATCTCTGGATATGAAGTAGTAATTATACTAAAATATGATAGAAAAGGTTGCAAAACACATAGATCATAAACATGAAATATAAGTAGGTGTGCATTAAATAGTGCAAAATAACATATATAATCTACGTGCATCACACCCCCAAACTTAAATCTTTGATTGTCCTCAAGCAAACTCTACAATCTAGGTTCATGAGCTAATAATATGTATCCTTAGCGACTCTATTCAGTTCCATTAAACTAATGAAACTAATGAGCATAATCAAGAATGATCTACAAGAAAGCATTCAAACAAAATGCTGCAGTTTAGAAGCATATGTAGGAGTAAGTGCGTAATAATCCTTGGTGAATCAATTTAACTCTATCAAATAATTTCAATAATGAGCATGATCATAAATGGATTTAACTTAGCCTAAGAATAAGTTCTCCGTGCTCAGTGCAAATCGTGACCTAAATTTCTCAAGTATCAATTCCTAATCTTAGTCAAGTAGTCATTGAACCATCTTTTCCTGTTATTCCCAGCAGTAAACACTACTTGGTTCATCTTTCCTAAATCTACCCAAGGTCTAAAGAATGTGCTTGATATCAAAAGAAATCTAGTATTTATTTCTCCAGTAACCTAACTTGGTTTCAAAGGAATAAACAACTAGTTTTCACTCACTACAATAAACTTTTCAATCCCTTATTTCAAAAACTTATTTTTCATTTTAATATATTTTTTCTTCAATTATACATTTGTAACAATGTAACTGGTGGGATTTTTATTTTTCCAAATGAGCTTTAATGATTCGACCATCAATCTAATGACCAAGATATAGTTAAGAAAACACTATGGGCATTCAAGTACTCATTAAGTCTAATAAATCATACCTATTTTTAGAACCTTCAACTATCAAAATAAGGCAAAGTGTAAAGAGATCCTTAAACTAGACTAGAATAAATCCTTTCAATGAAATACCATGTTCATGTCCTGCTATTGAAGATAGAGAAAAGTAGATCACCAAACATATTAACACTAATTACCTAACAACATGATTCTAAACGAAAATGTGCAAAAAAAATTGTTATCAAACAAAGGCTATGCTCATTTTGATTCACTAGAGATAGAAAAATAAATCACTAAATATACTAGCACTAAAAAGTGTAACTCATGACCTCTAGATAATGATCGCGCTAGAAGTTTACTTTCAGACAAGTCAGCAGTAATAGTGTGGGTAATGCAACTCAAAATACCTCAAAATTTTATTATGACCTAAATCTAAATTTTATTATCAAAATCTACACTATAACCCAACATATATGCATCTAAGTATGCATCCCCCAAGACTTGAATTTTTCATTGTCCCAATGAAAATAAAGTCAAATATAAAAGAAGGTTAAGGTTACAGGAGTTACCAAGTGAGACGTGCCAAGTTAATGGGTCAATCAAGTTCTGAAATTACTCCATTATCCTCAAGCCTCCTAAAAAATATATCCTAAAAAAGAAGTATGAACAAGAAAAACTAAATAAAGGGATTGGGTTAAGAAAAGATAAAAGAAAATAAATTGAAATAATAACAAGAAAGAAACTTGGGTTGCCTCCCAAAAAGCACTTGTTTTAGGTCCTAAGCTCAACCCCTTATCATAGCCATCAAACTTAAATCTTGACCTTCGTGGTGTCAGATATTTTAGAACCTTCCTACATAAGGTTCTAAAATTTTTCTTAATTAATATGCCTTCCTTCAAAAGTTCATCATGAAATCGTCTATGTGAATCCTTTGCAACATGTTCCCTGCAACCAACATGCTCAACAAAGAAATGGTTAGTAGCATTAGATATATTAAATAAAAGTATACTACTACCAATTAAAGAAAAAATTAAATCATTAAGCATGGGTATTACTGAAGGAAATGATTCTTGAGACTTTGTATCTATTGCATAATTCCCTACATTACCCTCATCATACATATCTGGTCTTGCATCATTTATAAAATCAAATTATTGTGTGAACCAAGGAAATGATGCTTGGGGCATTGCTCCTACACTTCCTTCCACAACTTCATCAATGGCAGGACAAAGGGAAGGCTCCACTTGATTATTAACAATATAAGGTATTGGAATTAGAGCAGAGCACACCTCTGTCAGATTCTCTATTTCATTTGCCCCAAGCTCATTTACATTATTATCCTCATTCATCTCATTTGATTGAACTTGGGAGGCTTTGAAGCTTTCCCACATTTTCCATAATATATCTTCCAATGTGAGGGAAGAAGCTTCTATATCTTGTTCCTCAAGCTCATATTCATTTGTAATGCTCATCTGGCAGTCCTCCCAAGTTGAGAATAGAGTTGGCGTTTTAGTGTAAGATGAGTCTACATTGTTGCTCTCAATCATTTACTTCATATCCACAAGCATTTGAGCTTGACTGGCCAAAATTTCTTCTGCCATCTTTTCCAATCTATCTTCTTGAGATGATGGTTGAACTTCCATTATCGGGCCAAAATAATTCTGCCTTCCTTCTTATTGATTATCTTCAAAAAAAATTTGGGGTTCCTCTAGTTGGATATTTGAGAATGCGAATTTGAATAGGCAATTTCATTGAACTTACTTTCAAGTTCTTCCAATGATTTCACCGTATTATTTATCATTAACAAGTTGCCATGGAATGACCCGTTACTTTACAAGCCTCACAATAACCTTGTTCCGACCACTGATTGTAGTTGGGGAGGGAACCCCACAAGGAATGATCAAATAGTGATGAACAAGTATTCTCCTCATGACCTGTTGCAAAACAAATATCATAAAAAATAATATAAGAATTCACTTTTGTATTTTAGTTGAATATATGAATTAGGGAAAATAGCTTCTCCTTCAAGACGTCCATGTCTATCTGAAAGGGAATGCGTTAGAAACAGATAGACAATAAGTAACAAAATTAAGGAAAATAACAAGAAAGAAAGTAGGAAAGAAAATAAAATACAGAAAAGAAAATATCATGCAAAGATGAGAAATAAGGCATATAGAATAATGAATGAAAGAATAAGGGATAGAGAATGAAAGTGCAAGAATAAAGGAGAATGAATAAAGAATAAAGAATTAAAGAATTGTCTAGACAAATTCTGATGTAAATGAACTAGATTTAAAATACTCAATCCCCAACAATGGCGTCAAAAATTTGATGTGATGTACCACAAATGCACGATTGTCATCAAGTAATAAAATTTATAAAAGTCGATCCTATGAGGATTGAAGATTAAATGCTAGTTGGTCCTCCACTTCGAATTTAACTAAACAAAATTAATAATAGTTTGATTTGAGATTTTCAATTAAAATATAAAAATATGAGTAAGAAAGGTAACTGGGGAAGTCCTTTGTTCAGAAAATGTTCTAGGATGAAGGTTTCATTGTAATGGTGGATGTTGTGCTACGAATTGGCCCATTCCTAGTTCTTAGCTTGTATGTTTGCAGGATAGTCTAAACATTTATCGAATTTCACCCCACGACGGTGGATTGGAGTATTTTCTCTGTCAGTAACCAAGTATACCATCAAGTTAAGAAGTAACTTAGAGAGTCCGGATTTTAGTAAAGTACCTCCTATCACAAGGTCTCCCTCAGGTATATGTTTCTAGATTACATAAGTCACTTGCATAGCATATGATTAGGGGAAGCTCATTAGGTCCATTGATAGAATTATCCATATATAGAATCGCCCTCCCTTAGAAGGTTACGTTAGAAGGATAGTTACCTTAGATAGTCAACTTCAAACAAGTATCCTAAGGTCATGCCAAGCTATATCGGAATGTACACTCAAAAGAGACTACAATTTATGCATCTGATCAATGAAAATTCAGGTTCACGCATAGTCCCAATATAGACACGCAGCAATGTATCTAAGTCAGAAATAAGATCTATGCATACATAAATACAATCTAGATAGACAAATTCATGATCATTAGGGGAAGTCTCTATGCAAGCATTTTATCAAACAGAACAAGTATATACAAGCTTCATCAAACTAGGAAATTAGTAATTCCATAGAGTTTACATCATCCACACATTACAATTACTTTCTACGTCCTAGAACAGTATAAATCTACTCCATAATAGGAAGAAATACAACCCAAGCACTCAAAAACATAAAAATTTCTGAAACCTAAGGAAGGGGAGTAGAAACTTATCCTTTAACATCGAGTGAAAAGCTTTGATGTAAATCTTGGAATGCTGACGAGGATGGAGCAGTGGAACGACCTTGGATCGTCCAGATGATGCCCCCAAATACGAGAATTCAACCTAGATGGTCTTCTTCAACCCTTGGATCCTCCTCCTCTAGCAAGGAGATGAAGTGCCCATTAAATAGAAGTGATTAGTCATGGGGTGGCCATGCCTCTAGGAATGGCTTGAGCATGGCTCGGGCATCTGGCCGTGCCATTTGGCACGGCCAAAGCCAATTTATCTCAGCCATAATTTCTAGGTAGTGCCAAATGGCACGGCCCCTTCCTTGCTGTTGGATTCTTGGTCGTGCCTTAAGACACGGCCAGAGCTAGTTTGGCTCTATTAACACGGCCAGGTCATGCCATTTGGCACGGCCAAAGCAAAGTAACTCTGCTTTGCTTCTTCTGTACCGTGCTAATTGGCATAGCCAGCTCTTCAAAACTGGGCCTTCAAGTGTATGGACATGCCTCAAGGCACGGCCAAGCCCAATTTGACTCTGGAAGATGGCATGGACAGCTGCTTGTCGTGCTCTGAGGCACGGGCTAGTCTTCATTTGTGCTGAGTTCACTTCCTAGCCGTGCCATTTGGCACAACCAGTGTCTTTTCTTGTTCCTTGGTCGTGCTATTTGGCATGACGAACTCCTTGACCTTCTCTTGGCCTTGGCTTAAAGCATGGCTAGGTCCAATTTGCCTCTGAGATGAGTTGCGCACTCCATTCCTTGCTTCAATTAATCTTCATTTGCGTCTTTAGCATTCTTTTATGCTCCAAACTGTCCCTGAAAGTTAAAACAAGCATCGAGCTGATCTATAGATGTAAAGTAGTAATTATGCTGAAATATAATAGAAAATGGTGTAAAACACATGGATCATAAACATGAAATATAAATAGATGTGCATCAAATAGTATAAAATAACATATATAATCTATGCGCATCAGCAAGACCGTCCAAGAATATATTCGGTCAGGTTTCAATAGTCCAGCTTTCCACTCAAAACACAACTTAACGTACCTCTAGACAAACTATATATGACAGGAAAAGTATATGGGTTTTCATTGTTTGTTCACCTACCCTCCTACATATGGGTGACCGGGCATAAAATTGACTAAGGTTATGCTCCATATTTTAGCCTCCGCAAAGCATGCAAGACAAATCTCAGAAGATATCTGAGCTAGGTTTTCAAAGTTCGAGCTGTCATTAAGGGATAAGTCCCCAACCACAAGGACGATCGGCTAATAGTTCCAGTCAGGCCTTTTAAGGGTCAATATCCCGCTCTTTAGGAACGAGTATCCCAGCAAATGACTGGTCGATCATGGAACCGCCAAGACCTGAGAGACTTGGTTCTCTCTTACTCTATCATCAGATCTCTAGTATCATACAATATACATATCAGGGCAGTCACAAAGGCCGGCCAGCATTACAAAACTCAGGGTTCCATTTGTCATCCTCTGCTAATATATGATCGATCGAGCTAAATATCTGACCGAGATATATTCAGGAGACAACATTGTAAGAGAAACACAATAGTCTGTCAAAGAATAACAACCGTTTGGTATAGAATATTCCTTTATGATAACATGAGCATCCAATAAAACCTTCCTCAAAGGTTACTCTACACTTTCCATTATCTAACATATTATGACAACATATTCTTCAATCGCTTCATTAGTGATATTAGTTACAAAAAGGGTGCACATGAGTAACAGAAAATTCCTTGGATGGTGATTATATGCCACCCAAGCTATATATATTCCCTTATTAAACAACTTCTGACACTCGATATTCTCTGTCATCATCATGATTGTGGAAATTATAGAGGTGATATATAAAGGGAGTCATCTCCGATGGCTAGGCGAAAATACTCTTCATTACACTCGCACACGCTCTACTCATCTAATGTTCTACTTTTCACTTGGGCAATACACTGACTTAAGTGTTGGAAGGCATTTGTCAGGGACCCTTCTCTAGTTTTTGGCGTTGATATTCTTTTGTCTCGTTTAAGTGTGTGCAGGGAGCTTTGCGCACCAACTTGTAGTTTTTGATTCAATCCAGAAGTTTTTGCCTGGTCAACATCGTAACTAGTTATCCAACACATCATTTTTAATTTTTAGACAGGATCATATAGGCTAACAACTAATACAAATTCTTGAAGCATATTTGTTCATAAAAGAAATTTTGAAAAACCTCATAAGCCATCACTTCCTAAATTTCAAACTATTGGAGTTCATAAATTATCAACATTAATTTCTTTGAATAGTTAAAAAGAGCAATGACTAGTATATAATTTACTAATTTATTTTGTATAGAAATATCTCTTTAACATAGGATAGGCATCTTTTTCTTATTATATATAAAAAGACTATAAAACGTTTGCAAATTAAGTTTGCAGATGAAATAATTATAACTATGGCAGAGGAATTATTGGATTGGCAAGCACAACGAGAGGTGATCTCCTTGATGCGTTCGCCCCAGGAACGTCCATCATGTCCAAATCTTCAATCTTCATGCCTCGAGGAAGCTGCCAGT
The DNA here is from genome assembly GCF_018446385.1 of Zingiber officinale. Lineage (NCBI taxonomy): Eukaryota > Viridiplantae > Streptophyta > Magnoliopsida > Zingiberales > Zingiberaceae > Zingiber > Zingiber officinale. The sequence continues at coordinate 24,325,084 of NC_055997.1, read as the reverse complement.
TAAAGTGGAAGAGGAGGTGAGCCAGTCCAACTTCCACGGCCGACAACCCAAATGTCATGCCGGGGCATATCCTTCGCCCTACACCAAATGGCAAGAACTCGAAGTTGAAGCCCTTGAAGTCCACCAAGCCGCCCTCAAATCTCTCAGGCTTGAAGCTCTCAGCATCAGAGCCCCAATAGTGCTCATCTCTGCCCAGTGCAAATGCATTGATGAGCACTATAGCTCCGGCGGGCACTCGATATCCCATGGCCTCGCACGTCTCCTTGCATACTCTCGGCACCAACAGAGGGGCAGGAGGGTGGAGCCGCATGGTCTCCTTGATCACCAAATTTAGATAACTGAATTTGAGGATGTCGCTCTCTTCGAGATTGGTCTTCCCTTTCATAGCCTCCCTCATCTCCTTTTGGACTTTCTCCATTGCCTTAGGATTCTTGATCAACTCTGACATAGCCCATTCAATGACCGATGATGCTGTTTCCGTCCCGGCCAGGAATATTTCCTAAAGATAATAATTAAGCTATCAACAATGGAAAGATATTTAATAATTAAATAAATATTCTGTCATATATATATATATAATTCATTTACCATGATGACGGCCATGATGGAGTCGTATGTGATTGGGAATTCTAGATTTCCTTCATCTTTAAGCTTGAGAAGTACATCGATAAGTAGATCCTCCTCTGCTTGCTCAGAGGCCAGTAAGACTTGACGCTCTGCGATGATTTCCTCAAAGATTTTGTCGAGCTTATTACGGAGTCGCTGTAACCTGAACGTCAACCCCGTTAGAGTATCCATGAATTTGAGCGAGGGGTACATATCAGCCACCGCGAAGCTGGTCACGTTGCTTACTGTCTCTTTGACCAGGCTCAAGAATGCCGCCTTTTGTTTGCACTCGCCACCAATCACAGCTCTGATCACTAGCTCATTAGTCATGGACATCACCATCTTGCTTAGATTGAAAGCTGTTTGAGTAGACGCCTTGTCGGCGATCTCCGCCGTGAGCTTTCGGTTCACAACCTCGCGGATGGTGGCGAAGGACTTGACGCGCCGGGAGTTGAGCAGCTCCATGGCGTAGATTTTCCTCATCTGCTTCCAGTAGCCACCGTAGGGGGACATGGCGACGTTGCGCGTGCCATAGCTCAATATTCTGGAGAAGGTCAAGTTGGTGGGTCGGTCAGTAAAGTTGAGATCATGGCGCTTGATGATCTCTTCCACCGCCTCCATGGACGAGGCGACGACTTGGTCCACCTGTCCGAGTCGGAGACAGATGAGGGGGCCGTAAGTTCGGGCGAGTTGGTGAAGGATACGGTGAGGGTTGCCGCCGACGAGCTGGTGAATGTTTCCGATGAGGGGAAGCCTGGGCGGGCCGGGTGGGAGAGGAGCTAATGCTAGTCTGCTCCTTGATCTGATCTTTATCAGTAAAATTATGAAGAAGCCGAGGAAGAGAGGGATGAAGGAGAAAGGTGCGAAGAGGGAATTAGCTTCCATGGCCATGGCAGTGAATTGAAGTAACAATTGTTTTCACTTAAATGATATTGTTTGTGGCTCTCTTCCTTAGCTTACATGCATTTATAGCCATCACCGTATCATGCTCATGTAAAATTTGAAATCCATACTTCTCTCCCTATTCTCCTCCTAAGTCAACTAAATATTTCTTTGACTGAAGAACCAGTAATCTGAATTTTAATTTTAATTAAATATTTTTAATAAAAAGATTGTCATGTTAAGATTCACACATGGAAATATTTTATAAAATTCGTATTATATTCAATTCATTGTCCATACATCAAAATTATCTTCCTATATTCCTTAATTTCCACCATTTTTCTTTACGTAGGTTTGAAAAATAAAAGAAAAGTAATAGAAATTTACATGATGTTTGAAAAATAATAGAAACTACCGTTTGAATTCTAACTAGACGTACTTCAAAGACTTTTTTTTTCTGAAGAATAAAAATTTAAGGATGAAAAATTATTTGTACTTATAAATTTATCCGATGAGTCGGGAGATGTTGTATCTTGAAAATTAATTAGGTCGGTAAGTATTTGGATATTAAATTAAAAAACAATTTTGAAAATTCTCAATAAAGAAATTTTGCCTCTCAAAGGGGGCGGATGACATTCGAAGTTGATGTTTTAATTTAAATTATTATTTAATTGACCTCATTTATGATCTTAATTAAGTTGATGTTTAGTAATTACCTCATCCTTGAACTAGACGACTAGACCTCCTCTTCCGTTACCTCTTCTGTTAGGGCTTCTAAGTATTCTTCTTTCAAAAGTCAACACTCGTGCCCTTCAAAGTCAAATATGGTGATAAGTGTGAATATATTTAGCTCATGATGTAAGGGTTAGAAATATATTAATGAACTTAAATGTCAATATCTCTTAGCTTCTTCTGTGAAAACTGATTGAGTTCGATTGATGAGAAAAAAGTTTGGAAGCAGGAAGATAGAGATTTGTGCATGACTAACATGGATTACTATTATCAAATTATTCTTAGGAATCAACAAGATTTTATAATTTTTTTATAGTTGCGTGTAATATAAATTGAATGGTTTTATTATGATTAATTAGATGGGGTAATATAGAGTCTAGAGTGATTGGATTAGTCATATGAAAATTTTCTATCGGTTATTAAGATAAATGGGAAAATACTTATGATGGGCGACCTAAAAACTCATTATTTCTTAACTGTAAATTTCATTTGGAGGAAAAATATCTATAAATATATTATAATTAGAAATTGAATAATGAATATTTAGAAGATAATACAATATTTTTACTGCTGCACGATAACACCCGAGGCAAATTGAATGGTTTTATTAGAAGAATGTCTAGGTAAAGAATTTCAAAGGAGGGGATTTTTTATATTTTTCTAAAAACATATTTTACATCAGTTTCCAAATCTTAAATTATTAATCTATGATTCTTTTCACTGAATCACTTTGGTACATGCAAATTAATCTCATAGGAATCCACTTAAAAAAGTTGTCGAGCAAGAAAATTTACTAAATGAAAAATCAATAAATTTCATTTTCCTCCTCCCCTCATTTAATATCTGTCCAATTAAACATTAATACGAAACATAATTAAAGAACCTTAGAAGTCTTTAATTTGCCTTTAATTACAAGGTATTTGTTAACAGATAACAAATTGACAAAGTTTTTCCACACCCATTACAACGAAATATACATGTCTATATATTTACATCATCCAAGCTAAAATAAGAATGACAATTATTTGGACTAAAATAAGAAGGACTAAAATAAGAAAGAAAGTTAATGCGTCATTAATTCTGCACGATTCTAGCCTAAATCAATTCTTATTTCTTAATATACTAACACTCCCCCTCAAACTCAAGGTGGAATAGCAGAAACCAACTTGAGTTTGTGAAGTAAACGATTAAACCGTCCAGGAAGATGAGCTTTAGTGAAAAGATCTGCAGTTTGGTCTTCGGAAGAAACAGAAACAAGTTGTAAAGTGCCACGTTGCAAATGTTGTCGAACAAAATGACAGTCATTCTCAATGTGTTTAGTTCGTTCATGAAAGACATCATTATGAGCAATTTGAATCGCACTATGATTGTCACAATGCAAATTAGTAGGAGAGGAGTGTGTAACACCCATATCTTCAAGTAACCAACGAAGCCAAAGTAATTCTGAAGTAGTGTCTGCAAGAGCTCGATATTCAGATTCTGTACTGGATCGAGATGTGACTGTTTGCTTCTTACTGCGCCATGAAATGAGTGAGTCCCCCAGAAAAAAACAGTAACCAGTTGTAGACCGACGATCAGTAGGATCGCCCGCCCAATCAGCATCAGAATATCTAGACAGGATTAATGAGGAATGAGCAGAAAAATAGAGTCCATGAAAAAGCGTTCCCTTGACATACCGCAGGATACGAAGAACCGCTGTAAAATGAATGGTTCGTGGAGCAGACATGAACTGACTGACTATGTGCACAGCATACGCAATATCAGGGCGAGTCACTGTAAGATAAACCAGACTACCGACAAGTTGTCGATACAAAGTAGAATTAGAAAGAAGTGTGCCATCAAATGGAGTTAACTTAACATTGGTGTCCAATGGTGTAGATACAGTAGATGAATCTGTGATACCAGATCTAGAAAGTAAATCAGATGCATATTTTGCTTGAGACAAATAGTAACCGTCCGAATCAGAGGTTACTTCAATACCAAGGAAATAGCTGAGAGATCCCAAATCTTTCATCTCAAACTGCTGACTGAGATAATTCTGTAAATCAGAAATGACCGAAGAATCATCACCTGTAAGAATCATATCATCCACATAAAGTAGTAAAAGAACAACTCCCTTATTAGTACGGCGAATAAATAATGCAGAATCATGAGAACTAGACGTAAACCCTAATTGTGCGATAGTGGCACTGAACTTTGCAAACCATGCACGAGGAGCTTGCTTAAGACCATATAGAGCACGTCGTAGAAGGCAAACTTTCTGTGGAGGATGAGAATACCCAGATGGCGGATTCATGTAAATTTCTTCTTCTAAATCTCCATTCAGAAAAGCATTTTTAACATCCATTTGGAAAAGAGGCCAATGTTTAACTGCAGCAACAGCCAAAAGACTTCGGACAGAAGTCAATCGAGCAACAGGAGCAAATGTTTCTTCATAGTCAATGCCATATTCCTGAGTATAACCTTTAGCAACTAAACGTGCTTTATAACGCTCAACAGAACCATCAGAGTGAGTTTTAATCTTGTAAATCCATTTACATCCAATAGGAGTTTTACCTAGAGGGAGATCAACCAAATCCCAAGTATGAGTTTTCTCTAAAGCGTGAAGTTCTTCAGACATTGCTTGCTGCCAAAGTGGATCAGTACTAGCCTCACGGTACGAGTGAGGTTCGTGCAAAGAGACAATAGTAGAAAAACAATTATAATCTCTAAGGTGATGAGGAGTTTCTCTTACCCGACTGGAGCGACGAAGTGGAGGAACAGAATCTTCAGAGGAGGCAGATTCTAGAGATGCAGGTGTAGTGGAGGGATCAGACACAATAAGCTCATCAGAAGAATCTGTCGTCGGAAATGGAAATAATTCTAGTGAAGAGTCAGTGAAGAATGGTTGAGAAGTATCAAATGAACTGTGAAATTTTGACAGTGTAGAGAACATAGTATGTTCCCAAAAAGTGACATGTCTAGAAATGCGCAGTCTACCAGAAATAGGATCCCAACAACGATAACCTTTGTGTTCTGTTCCATACCCAAGAAAACAACAAAGACGAGCACGAGGTTCTAGTTTAGTGTGTTCATGCGGATTAAGGAGGACAAAGCAAGCACAACCAAAAACTTTAAGACTCGAGTAATCAGGTGCTTTACCATACAGTTGCTCAAAAGGAGATACATTTTGAAGGATTGGAGTAGGTAGACGATCAATAGTGTAAACAGAAGTAAGAGCAGCTTCTCCCCAAAATTTTTCAGGACAAGACGCAGAAAGAAGTTGAGCACGAACAGAATCTAGTATATGACGATGTTTGCGCTCTGCTCGACCATTTTGCTGGGAGGTATGAGGACAGGATCTCTGAATAATGGTTCCTTGTTGTTTGAGAAACTGAAGAAGAATGAAGTCTTGATACTCCATTGCATTGTCAGTACGAAAGATTTTTATAGGACAAGAAAATTGAGTCTTAATCATATTAGCAAAGTTAATATATGTTTGAGGTAATTCAGATCTATGTTTGAGAAAATAAATCCATGTAAACCTAGAATAGTCATCGACAAATAGAACATAATATTGATAGCCATTCACAGTGGGAGTAGGGGCAGGACCCCAAATATCAGAGTGAATTAAACCAAAAGGAGTGTCACAGATAGATTTATTGTTATTGAAAGACAAGGCAGATTGCTTTGCTAATTGACAGTGTAAACAATCAAAAGACTCAAATTCAGAAAGCCCTAATGATCTACTAGAAATCAAGGATCGAAGTTTATTAGTAGATGCATGTCCTAGACGAAGATGCCACTGATATATCGAGGGGAAGGTTGTAGAAGCAAAGATCTTTCGTGATACAGGAATGTGAAGAGATGTAAGCTCAAATAATCTTCCCACCTTGCGTCCCGTTCCAAGAATCTGACCCGTCTGAAGGTCCTGAACCTGACAACCCAGAGGAGAAAAAAGAATAGTAAGACCAAGATCACACAATTGACCAACAGAGACTAAGTTTAAAGCTAAATTAGGAACAAAATAAGTATCGGGAAGAGATAAAGTAGAAGTATTAATTGTTCCAGTATGAGAGATGGACATACAACTACCATTAGCAGTTTGGATAGTGGGAAGAGAACTAGTTGGAGTCGGTTTATCCAATAGAGACAATTGAGAAGTCATATGATTACAGCAAGCAGAATCAAGGAGCCAAGAATTACCTGGAGTGACAGATAAGGCAGTGGAGGAAGGAGAATAGGAAGGTATCACCTGTTTGAGAATAGCTTCAAGATCACCAACAGTAACAAAGGGAGAAGAGGACTCATTTGAGGAAGCAGCAGCAGCAACAATAGAAGAACCAGACTTTAAGGAATACTTGGATTTTGTCCAATCTCCTTTAGGACGTGATGGGCGAGTTGGACAATTTTCCAAAATGTGTCCATGTTTATGACAATATCTACACTCAACGGTTGGGCAATTAGCAAATGTATGGTCAGAGCTGCGACAATTCTTGCATAAGACAGAGCTTGATGTTGAGCGGGGCTGAGTGATGGCAAGAGCAACTTCTGATAAATGAGGCTTGACTAAACAGAGACGAGTTTCTTCAAACAAAATTTCTTTAACAGCAGTATCCAAGGTGGGTAGAGGATCACGATGTAGCAGAGCAGCACGCACTGATTCATATTCAGGACGAAGGGCCATCAGAACTTGGATAAGATGAAGATGATCATCACTGATTTTGGCTTGAGTCAACTGATTCCATATAGGTTGCACAATGGCGAGAAAATCATTTACTGATTGTCCTGACTCTTGCTTGAGAGTATTAAGAGTGGTGAGCAGTTGATAATAGTGTGCTAGACCAGTAGTTTTGTATCGATTTGCCAAGAAATCCCAAATATCCTTTGCAGTATCAAAATCAGCAAACTGAATATGAATCGATGAAATAGAAGTGTTGCAAAATCAAGTAATAATTTGATGATTTTTGCTATCCCAATCCTCAAGACGTTCAGCATACTTAGTGTCACTTTCATTGATCTCACGAATTGGTTTAACAATATCACCAGTAATAATACGCCACAGTTTTCGCCCAATTAAAAAACTTTTAATGCGTTGAGACCATAATGTATAATTAGAACCATTCAAAATCGTAACAATAGGGCGAGAAATTTCCGATTTGTCCATATCAATTTGCCCAAAACAAGAACTAGACATAGGTACAAATAACTAACCACAGCAATCGATCAGGTCACAAATTAATTGTGAACCAAGGCTGAAAACTATTGAGAAGATCTTGAGTGAACCAAGGCAGAAGCAAATTAACAGCATGCAGATTTAATTTGCAATGGCTCTGATACCATGTTAACAGATAACAAATTGACAAAGTTTTTCCACACCCATTACAACGAAATATACATGTCTATATATTTACATCATCCAAGCTAAAATAAGAATGACAATTATTTGGACTAAAATAAGAAGGACTAAAATAAGAAAGAAAGTTAATGCGTCATTAATTCTGCACGATTCTAGCCTAAATCAATTCTTATTTCTTGATATACTAACAGTATTGGAAACATTTTCCATCTTATAGGCAACATTTTTTCTACCAATTAAAAAAGAACAATGATGATATTTATTTGAAGTATATAGAATTAATTCAATCTCGTGGATCAATTACAATTTAAGTTAAGTAATGGTTAGATTAGCTAACCTCCTTAAATTAATCATATTATAGCAAATATATATTTTTTAAGAAAATCATAATAAAATTATTTAGATAACTTTATAATTGCAAAAAGTATTTTGGCATGTTTAAAATATTCCTCTTTAATATAGAAAAAAAAATCTAGTCTATCCCTCCACAAAACAAAAAAAAAAGAAAAAAAATTAAGTTGAATACAAATATCTCTAATATATATTTTACAAACTTATCTTACAAAAATCACTATCATTTAATTTCCATAATTTGTAACCACACGTAACTATACAAGTTTCAATGAGCAGGGTTGGCACGAAGGCAACGATTTTAGATGATTAATCATGTAGCAAAAAGGCTAAATCGCTCGCCCCCAGCGCCTCCGCCGCACCCGACTCAAGGCCATCACGAGGGAGGTAAATCATAACATTTTTAGATGATTAATCAAGCATTTAGGGTTTACATCTTAATTATGACATACTATATCATATTTTTCTATAGTGAAATAAGTGAGAGTTACTTGTATTTTTGGTAGAAATTAAAAGAAGGAAAAATTAACCATATTATTGAATCCAAAATTAATTAAGAAATAAAGAGTACAAGACCTTTATATAGTTAATTATAAGAAAAAAATATAAATCCTAAACTGAAAAGATAAAAAACTAAATCTAAACCCTAAACTGAAAAGGTAAAAGACTAAATTGCCCTCAAGATTATAAACAAATAAGTCTAATAGATTATATAATATAAATTATATAATCTAACATCCCCTTTCAAACTCACGATACTACAGCCAGAAGAATTGAGAGTTTGTCAGATAAAAATCGGAAGTGCGAAGCGGAATGAGGCTTGGTAAACATATCAGCAATCTATAGCTTTGAAGGAACAAAAGACAATGTGACTGTGCCAATCTGAAGATGGTGACGAGTAATGTGACAATCAATTTCAATATATTTCGTCCATTCATGAAAAACTGAATTGTGCGTAATTTGAATAGCACTCTGATTATCACAATACAACGGAGTAGGTTGATGAAGAGAGATACTCATATCCGTAAGCAACCAACGTAACCAAACTATCTTGCAAGTAGTTGAGGTCATGGCATGATACTCAGCTTCTGTGGAAGATCTAGAAATAATATCTTGATTTTTACTCATCCAAGAAATGAGAGAATTACCAAGAAAAACATAGAAGTCAGTGGTAGATTTACGATCTGTAGGATGATCACCTACCCAATCCGCATCAGAGTATGCTCGTAGCTCAAAAGATGAAGTAGAAGAAAATAAAAGACTTTGAAATTGAGTGCCCCGAAGATACCTGAGAATACGAAGAATAGCAGTCTAATAAACTTAGTTGGTGCAACAATAAATTGACTAATCACATGAACAACATACGTAATATCTAGATGAGTCACGGTGAGATAAACTAAGCTTCCAACAATAGTTCTGTACAAACTAGAATCTGGCAAAGGTGAGTCATTAGATGGAGAATATCGAGCATTAGTCTCAATAGAAGTATCAACAACCCTATTATCAGTAAGACGAGCACGCTCAAACAGATCAGATATATACTTTAACTGAGATAAAAGATAACCTTTCAAGGAATAAGCAACCTCAATGCCCAAAAAGTAGTGTAGTATACCCAAGTCTTTCATAACAAAATAATGAGCCAACTCAGACTTCAAGGAAGCAATTCAATCAAAATTATTACCAATAATAATCATGTCATCAACATATAGTGATAAAAGAATACGACCTACGCTCATACATCTGACAAAAAATACTAAATCATGATTACTAAGATGAAAACCAAACAAAGTAATTACTATAGAGAACTTCTCAAACCAAGCACGAGGTGCTTGTTTGAGACCATAAAGCTCTTTACAAAGCCTGCAAACATCACCAGGTTGGTGTGAAATACAAGGAGGTGTCATATAAACTTCTTCATGAAGATCACCATTTAGAAATACATTCTTGACATCCATCTGAGATATTCTCTCTCGACAAATAGAAGCAACAACAATCAAAGTACGAACAGTCGTCATTTTTGCAACAGGAGCAAATGTTTCCTCATAATCCATGACATACTCTTAAGAATAACCTTTAGTAATAAGATGAGCTTTGTACCGTTTGATAGATCCATCAGATTTAGTTTTGATCTTATATACCCAATGAGAACCAATGGTATGTTTTCCTGGTGGCAATGGGACCAAATCCCATGTATGACTCTGATACAAAGTAGTTAGTTCCTCAACCATAGCACTCTGCCAAAGTGGGTTATAAACAGCTTCTCTATAGGATAGGGCTCAGAAAGACAATGAATAGATGTAACAAATGAAGCAAAAGAATGAGAATAATAAGAGTAAGTAAAATCTGGTAGTTTATTAGATTTACGAACATGAGTGGATTGATGACGGTGGAGAGAAGAAACATCCGCAATCTCAGAAGTGTTGGTTGGTCCTAGGAAGATTGTACTGGTTCCACTGTACAAAATTTTATGCAAGTGTCGAACCTTTCCTAAACAACCTATTGTGTTCTTTAGAAGTTAAATTAAGAATCGCAGACGGAACTTAACATCATTGATTTGAAATTTAACTTATCTGTTCTTGATGGTTTAGATTTAGATCGCAAGCGAAACTTAACACTATTGATCCAAATCTACCTATGTTATTAATTCCATTAAATATTAATTTCCAAAATTAGCTTCCAGGACTGCATGGTGAGGCACATGACCTTCTTGGATATGGGAGCAACCACCACCGCCTAGACAAAGCCTTTTAAGAAAAGCTAATATTTAATTTCCTTAAATAACTCTAGGTTTAACCAAAAAGAACAATCGAATCACAAATTCGAAAAACAAAGAAAACACAAACACGAATTACTAATTCGAAAAACTAGATCTAATGCTTCTTGTGTTTGGAATTCATACAAAGAAAAATAATTACTAATTATACCTTCTCTTTGTATGCTAATAACCTCGAAATCTTCTACCGTATTCCTCGCCTCGCCTTGGACGTCGTGTGGGCGACGATCCTCCAAGATGAATACCACCCAAAGCTTCTTCTTCCTCCTTCTAGTATTCGGCCACCACCACCAATTTAGGAACCAAAGAGAGCAAGGGAAAAGGGATAGGGAGAGAGCCGACCACAATGAAGAGCTCCACAAGAGAATAAGAATTATTGTGTTCCCTACTTCTCCTCTTTTTCTCCTTCTCTTGTATCCGGCCACAATGAAGAACCACAAGAGGTGGCCGGCCCTAGCATGAAGAGAATCAAGGGTCGGCCCTTAGGAGAAAACTAGAGAGAAGAGAGAAAAGGATAGCATACTCATGAGGCCTCTCCTCCCCTTCTTTTATATTATTTGCCCAAGACAAATTAGGAAAAACTTTTTACAAAAATTAAAATCTTCCTCTAGTTTTTCCTTTTCCCTTTTGTTTTTCCTTTTCTTTCCTCTTGATTGAATCAATCACCAATCATTGATTGGATGATGATTTAATCCTATTGGACGGCCCCTTGCTTGGGCACCAAGCAAGGGTGGTCGGCCCCTATAAGGAAGGAAAAACAATGTTTGTAAAAATTTTATAAGCTTTTATAAAATTTTACAAGCTCTCTTTTAATATCCTAAAGTGGATGTGTTAAAAAAGGAAAGTTTTAAAAATTAAAACCATGTTTTAAAATTTAAAACTTCTCTTCTAAAATTTCCTTTTTTAACATGGTTACAAAAATTTAAATTTTAAAACTTCTCTTCCTTTTCTTAAAACCATGAGGATGGTTAAAAAAGGAAAGTTTTAAAAACTTTTAAAATTTCTTTTAAACCATGTGGCCTAATTCAAATAAGGAAAGTTTTTAAATTTAAAATCTCTCTTTTAAAACTTGTAGTTTTCTACAAAGAGAAGATTTTAAAAATTCAAAACACCCCTCCTTGTTTGAATTAATGTGGTCGGCCCCCTCTTGCTTGGGCACCAAGCAAGGGACCGACCCCTTAAGAGGATAATGTGGTCGGCCCTTGCTTGGTCACCAAGCATTGGGCCGGTCCCCTTCTTGGACACCAAGATGGGTTTATATTTGGATGGACTTGAGGCTTTAATGAGGCTACTATAGGGACCTAGAAGAGAAATTGGTTTTGGTCTTCCGATGAGCTTGAGTATCCCGTGTTCGCCCCGAACACACAACTCATTCCACTAGAGAGTTATTATCGCACTACCGCACCAATCTCAAATTACATTATGGGTTCCTTCTTATCATGAGTGTGTTAGTCTCCCTGTGTTTAAGATAATGAATGCCCACTAATTAAGTAAGTTCCTGACAACTCACTTAATTAATATCTAGCTCCAAGAGTAGTACCACTCAACTTCATTGTCATGTCAGACTAAGTGCACCTATAGGGTTTAACATGACAATCCTTATGAGCTCCTCTTGGAGACATTCTCAACCTAGATAATTAGGACACAGTTTCCCTCTATAATCAACAACACACACTATAAGTAATATCATTTCCCAACTTATCGGGCCTATTGATTTATCGAGCTAAATCTCACCCTTTGATAAGTTAAAAAAATAAATACTAAATATATGTGCTTGTTATTATATTAGGATTAAGAGCACATACTTCCATAATAACTAAAGCCTTGTTCTTTTATTAAGTCAGTATAAAAAGAACTTGCCTTAAATGGTCCTACTTAATACACTCAGAGTGTATCAGTGTAATTTATTAGTTAAGATAAACTAATACTTAATTACACTACGATTATTTCAATAGTTTGTTTCTTTCCATCTTAGTTGCAAGCAACTGTTTATAATTTATAAAGAACTGACAACATGATCTTCTGTGTGTGACACCACACACCATGTTATCTACTATATAAATTAATTAAACAATTACATTTAACAAATAAATGTAGATATTGACAACTGTGATTCTTTATTTCTAAATAAATGTTTATACAAAAGCTAGGCTTTTAGTATACACTCTAACAAGAAGATGATTGTGTGGTGGCAGAAGGAGGAGCATATGGAGCGGATATCTTGGGAACTAAAGTACCAGATTCAATTGAGCTACCAGTAGGAGCTGTGGGTGAAGCTTCCTTAGTGTCGGTATTGAAAGGATCAATGTAAAGTAGATCTAACTTTGTTATATTATGTGAACTAGCAGGAATAGAAAAGAATGGAATATGCTCAAAAAACACAACATGACGAGAGACATACAATTTTTGACTAACATGATCAAAGCAACGATATCCTTTTTGACTAACACCATAATCTAGAAAGACATAAAGAGCAGACCGAGAGACTAACTTATTATGCTCTGTATTGTGGACGAAGGACAAAGCAAGTGTTGGAATGTATATTATAAGCCTAGCTTTTGTATGAACATCTGTTTTGAAATATTTTGAAATGAGAATCACTTTGGTCAAATGTTTACATTTTATATTTATATATATGTCAATACAGTTGTCCATTTAATTTATATTGTAGATAACATGGTGTGTGGTGCCACACAGAAGATCATGTTATCGGTCCCTTATAAATTATAAATAGTAGCTCACAACCAAGATGGATAGGGATAAACCATTGGAACGGTTGTACTGTAATTTGGTATTAGTTTGTCTTGACTATAAAATTATACTAGTACACTATGTGTGTATTGAGCAGGACCATTTGAGGTTGTTCGATTTATACTGACTTCATAAAAGAACAGAACATCTGTTATTATGGATGTGCGCCCTCTTAATCCCTATATAATAACAAGCACATATACTTAATATTTATTTCTTTGACTTATCAATTGGTGAGATTTATTCGTTAAATCAATAAGCCCGATGAGTTGGAAAATAGTGTTGTTTATATGGTGTGTTGTTGATTATAGAAGAAATATGTGTCCTAATTATTTATGTTGATGATGTCCCCTTGAGGAGCTCAAAAGGATTATCATATAAACCCTGCAGGTGGACTTAGTCCAGCATGATAATAAAGTTAAGTGGTACTACTCTTGAAATCAGATGTTAATTAATTGAGTTGTCAGTAACTCATTTAATTAATGGACATACGATATTTTAAACACAGGGAGTTTAACACACTCATGATAAGAAGGGGCCCATATTGTAATATGGGATTGGTGCGGTAGTTCAATAATAACCCTTTAGTAGTATGGGTTATTATTAATGGACTTGGGTTGGGTGTTCGGGCCGAACACAGGAAGGCCAAGCCCATCAGGAGGCCTAAACTAATTCCTCCTCTAGGTCCCTGTTGTAGCCTCTTTATAAAGCCTCGCATCCACCCATCCACAACTTGGTTTGGTTTAACTTAACTCAGTTTGGTTAAACTTGGTTTGGTTTAACATAGTTTGGTTTAGATTTTTTCTAAACAAAATTCTGTTATTTTTTCTTTCTTTGTAACCGACGGCAAGCCTATAAAAAGGAGTAGGTGGTGGCCCCTAAAACATAATCTTCCTAATTTTCTAATTCCATAATTTTCTTTTCCCTTGCTTGTGGCCGACGGCACCTCTCTCTCCCTCTAGGGTCGACGCCCCTTTCCCCCTTTCCCCCTTTCTCCCTTTCTCCTTGCTTAGGGTCGCCCCCTCCTCTCCTTGCTTAGGGTCGGCGCCCCTTCCTCTCCTAGCTAGGGCCAGCACCCCTTCCTAGCAATCCATTGGTGGTCATCGGCAAGAAGAAGAGGAATAAGAGGAAGAAGATTAAAAGGTGACCCATCCTTGAGCCTCCTTTTGTAGCCGGCAGTTTGGAAACCAAGAAGAGAAGGAGGGTGGTGTTGTCTTGGTAGATCGTCGTCCACACTGTCCAAGAAGAAGAAAGGAATACGGTAGAAGATCAAGAGGTCTTTAGCTATGAAAAAAGGTACAACTAGTTCTTTAATTCCGCTGCGTAATTAATTAGTTTTCTTTGTATCGATTTTGAATACTAACACAAGAGGCCAGCAATCTTGTACTTCGATCAAGGTGTGCTTTGATCATTCAAGAACTTGCTTGATTGATCAAACACATGATTGATCGAACATGCAGGTTGCTAGGAAAAGTTCTGTTCTTGTATAATTTTTTTGTACAGGGAAATTGAAATAGAACGAAATTCCAGCGCCTTCAAGTGGTATTAGAGCAAGTTTTCTGGTTCTGTGTGATTGGTTTTCGATTAAATTATGCACTGCTCATACATAAGTTTAGGTCAAATAATAGTAGGATGTGCAAGAAAGATTAACTTTGTGGTTGCAGGCGTCCTAAGTCCAACTATTTTGTCTTTTGTGTTTGTGTGTGATTTGAACCCTCGGTCATGTCGAGGTTGTTGTGTGTGCATCATTGTAATAATTAAATACGACCGGTTGCCGTATTATTTTTTTACATTTTGTTCGATCTAGATTACATGTAAATTTCTTTATGGAATATAGGATCAATAAATGTAAAATTTTATTTTTGTTATGGCTTGTATCCTTGCTATGCGTGGTGCTAGTTTGAGGACCGGAGGCGCGGCGGAGAAGGAAGCGAGATAGACGCAACGACTTGATCCATTGGCGGTATATTGGAGGACAGCGATCCATTGGTGGCATATTAGAGAACAGCATTGGATGATGTCATAATAGTTGAAAATTTTATTTTCATATTTATTGCCTTTATATGTTGTTTTATGTGTTGTGATGTGTGTTTTGATGTGTGTTGTGATGTGTGTGCATGTTAAAATTCCTCAATTTAAATAACTAAGTAGGAGAGGGATTATTTAAATAAATTCCACGGTCTCCATTATTGGTTTGTAAGTGATGCATTCAAACTTGCGCATTGACTTTAAGTGTCTTCTTCCATATCGGATGAGTTTATTTGCACTAGATCAAACTTCCTCTATGGATGATTATAAGAAATTATTTAGGTATGTGTGATCTTCTCCATCTGAAGGGGCACAATCCTAATTAATGGACAAGTTATCAAGTAATGGTATATACTTAGGCGTATTTAATAGTATCATTCCCATCAGAGTCACTGCTATTATTTGTGTGACCGAAGATAAACCAACTATTAATTTTATTTGTCATAAAATTAGGTTGACAAGATAATAAAATTAATGGATAAAACCTCCTCTTACAAATGTTTGAATTAGTATACGTCCACACTATCGTGGCATACAAAATTCACGGTGTTTTGAGGTGTTGGTGAATTTAAATTATATTGTTTAAGGAATCAATATTATTTTAAATTCTAAAGTTTTGACCAAATATTTTATTTTGTGATTCCCAAGATTTTAAAATGGCTTTCAATCTTCTTGCTGTTATTTTAAAAGAAAATAAACTTACTGATTCAAATTATATTGATTGGAAACGTAACTTGGACATTGTCTTAACTGCTGAAGAATATAAGTTCATACTTCTTGAGGTTTTTCCTAGCGTGCCTGATAAAGATTCTAGTGAAGAGGAGATAGAGAGACATAGGAAATGGGTTAAGGTAGATGAGATGGCGCAGTATTACATTTTGACTTCTATGTCAAATGTGCTGCAACATCAGCATCAGGTCCTACCCACTGCCTATGACATGATGCTCTATCTCAAGGAACTCTTCGGACACTAGAATCGGGCTTCCAGGAAGGATGTCATGAGAAACTTAATGACGATCACCATAATTGAGAGGACATCCGTGAGGGATCATATCCTCAAGATGATAGCTCATTTAAATGAGATGGAAGTCCTTGGAGTAGAAATCGATGGGGAAACCTAGGTCGATATCATTCTCCAAATGCTGCCCAAAAGTTTTGAACAGTTCTGCCTGAATTACAACATAAACAAAAGGGTTTATTCGTTGGCAGAACTTCTAACAGAACTCTAAGCGACAGAAGGGTTATTTCATCAAAGTTCTCAAGTTCACATTGCTGAAAATATTTCTGCCTCTAAGCCGAAAGGCGGAAAGAAGAAGAAGAAACAAGTTGGTTCGGCAAAGAAAGTGATTCGACCTTAAGGGACTGGGCTGCAGGCAGGTGTGCAGAAGCCGAAAGGAAAGTACTTCACATGCAAGCAGTCTGGGCATTGGAAGGTGAACTATCCTAGCAGAAAGGAGAACAATAAATCTACCGGTACATGTAGATACGGGAGCCACTGATCATGTCTGCAAGTCATTGCAGGGGTTCTAGGAAACCCGACGACTACATGAAGGGGAGATCACCGTCTACATGGGCAATGCTACGAGAGTGACGGCTATTGTAGTGGGAGATCTTTATTTATCTTTTGATAGGAATAAAACTTTGATTTTGAGAAATTGTCTTTACATATCATCTTTTAGAAAGAACTTGATTTCAGTTTCTAAATTATTTATGGATGGATTTTCTGTTTCTTTTGATGACAAAGTGGTTGTCAAGAAAAATAGGATGGTTATCTATTCTAGTGCATTGGTTGGGAATTTGTATACTCTTAATCCAATAACTCCCACGATGCAATAAATGAAAATTAATAACACATCTTCTAATTCTAATAAGAGAAAGTGACCTTCAGAAATGAACCAAACATATCTTTGGCATCTAAGGTTGGGTCATATTAACTTGAATAGGATTCAAAGGTTAATAGCCGATGGACCTTTAGGTTCATTGGTAGTGAAAAATTTTCCGACCTACGAGTCTTGCTTGGAAGGAAAAATGACCAAGAGACCTTTTAAGGCAAAGGGATATAGAGCCAAAGAAGTGTTGGAATTGGTTCATTTTGATTTGTGTGTGGGCCTATGACTATCCCAGAAAGAGGTGGTTTCGAATATTTTGTCTCTTTTATAGATGACTATTCGAGATATAAGTATATTTACTTGATGCGCTGTAAGTCTGAGTGCTTTGATAAGTTCAAAGAATATAAGACTGATGTGGAGAAATGTCATGGTAAAAGTATCAAGACACTACAGTCTGATCATGGTAGAGAGCACCTCTCAGGAGAGTTTAGGAGTTACTTATCAAAGGCCGGGATTCAATCCCAATTGTCTGCGCCTGGTACACCCCAACAGAATGGTGTGGCGGAACGAAGGAATAGGACTCTTATAAAAATGGTTAGATCAATGATGAGTTATTCAGAATTACCAAATTCATTTTAGGGATATGCTTTGGAAACGACGGTGTACATTCTGAATCTGGTACCTTCTATGTCAGTACCCTTTACTCCTACAGAATTATGGAATAGGCGTAAGCCTAGTTTGAAACACATTCGGATTTGGGGTAGTCCTGCACATGTGCTGAAGGGAGACGCTGATAAGTTAGAATCACGTACAGAAGTTCGCTTGTTCGTGGGATATCCTAGAGGAACGAAAGGTGATTTGTTTTATAGTCCTAAAGATTAAAAGGTCATTGTTAGCACCAATGCCCGATTTTTAGAAGAGGACTATGTAATGAACCATAAGCCTATGAATAAAATTGTTCTTAAGGAAATAAGAGAGGACACTTCTACTTTAGTATCAACAGTACAAGATGAGATACCACAAGTAACTGCAACACGTGTCACAAATGATGCACAATTACAGGTAGTGCCTTATCGTAGTGGGAGAGTTGTTAGGCAACCTGATAGATTCATATTTTTGGGAGAGTTTTCGGACTTGATTCCTGGTGAACGTAAAGCTAATCCCTGGACATATGATGAAGCACTCCAATATAAAGATGCAGTATCTTGTATGTAAGTTCAATCGGTCCATTTATGCACTGAAGCAAGCTTCGAGATCTTGGAGCAGATGATATGCTAGAGATTATATGCTGATTTACCAGGCAGATGATATGCTCCATGTGGGTTACATGGATTCGGATTTCCAATCAGATAGGGACAGTAGTAAATCAACCTCGGGGTATGTGTTTACTTTGGGAGGTGGAGCCATAGCATGGAGGAGTGTTAAGCATAAATGGGTTTCAGACTCTACCATGGAAGCTGAGTATGTGGCAGCCTCTAAGGCAGCCAAAGAAGTTATATAGCTTAGAAACTTCTTGATGGACTTAGATGTGACTCCTGGTTTGCCCAAAGTTATCATAATTTATTTTGACAACAGTGGTGCAGTAGCAAACTCGAAGGAACCACGAGCCCATAAGGAAAGTAAACACATTGAGCGTAAGTACCAGCTGATATGAGACATCGTAAAACGAGGAGAGGTTATTGTTGCTAAGATTACATCAGCAGATAACTTGGCAGATCCTTTCACTAAAACCCTTCCCGTGAGAGCTTTTGATAGGCATGTTGAGGGGATACGAATCAGATGTATGACAATATTTATGGCAGCATAGTCATTTAGTATAAGTGGGAGATTGTTGGGATGTATACTATAAGTCTAGCTTTTATATGAATATCTGTTTTGAAATATTTTGAAATAAGAATCACTTTAGTCAAATGTTTGTATTTTATATTAAAATATATGTCAATGTAGTTGTCTATTTAATTTATATTGTAGATAACATGGTGTGTGGTGCCACACAGAAGATCATGTTATCGACCCCTTATAAATTATAAATAGTAGCTCACAACTAAAATGGATAGAGACAAACCATTGGAACGGTTGTAGTGTAATTAAGTATTAGTTTGTCTTGACTATAAAATTACACTAGTACACTATGTGTGTATTGAGCAGGACCATTTGAGGTTGTTCGATTTATACTGACTTCATAAAAGAACAGAACCTTTGTTATTATGGATGTACGTCCTCTTAATCTCTATATAATAACAAGCATGTACACTTAGTATTTATTTCTTTGACTTATCAATGGGTGAGATTTATTCATTAAATCAATAGGCCCGATGAGTTTGGAAATAGTACTATTTATATGGTATATTGTCGATTATAAAAGGAATCTGTGTCCTAATTATTTAGGTTGATGATGTCCCCTTGAGGAGCTCATAAGGATTACCATGTAAACCATGCAGGTGGACTTAGTCCAGCATGATAATAAAGTTGAGTGGTACAACTCATGGAATCAAATGTTAATTAATTGAGTTGTTAGTAACTTATTTAATTAATAGACATACGATATCTTAAACACAGGGAGTTTAACGCACTCATGATAAGAAGGAGCCCATATTGTAATATGAGATTAGTGGGGTAGTTCAATAATAACCCTTTAGTGGTATGAGTTATTATTGATGGACTTGGGTTGGGTGTTCGAGCTGAACACAGGAAGCCCAAGTTCATCAGAAGGCCTAAATTAATCCCTCCTCTAGGTCCCTGTTGTAGGCTCTATATAAAGCCTCGCATCCACCCATCCACAACTTGGTTTGATTTAACTTAACTTGGTTTAGTTTAACTTAACTTGGTTTAGTTTAACTTAACTTGGTTTGGTTTAACTTAACTTGGTTTGGTTTAACTTAACTTGGTTTGGTTTAACATAGTTTGGTTTAGATCTTTTCTAAAAAAAATTCTATTATTTTTTCTTTCTTTGTAACCGACGGCAAGCCTATAAAAAGGAGCAGGTGGTGGCCCCTAAAACCTAATCTTCCTAATTTTCTAATTCCATAATTCTCTTTTCCCTTGCTTGTGGCCGGCAGCACCTCTCTCTCCCTCTAGGGCTGACGCCCCTTTCCCCCTTTCTCCTTGCTTAGGGTCGCCCCCCTCCTCTCCTTGCTTAGGGCCGACGCCCCCTTCCTCTCCTAGCTAGGGCCGGTGCCTCTTCCTAGCAATCCATTTGTGGCCGGCGGCAAGAAGAAGCGGAAGAAGATTATAAGATGCCCCATCCTAGAGCCTCCTTTTGTAGTCGGTTTGGAAACCAAGAAGAGAAGGAGGGTGGTGTTGTCTTGGTAGATTGTTGCCCACACGATGTCCAAGAAGAGGAGAGGAATACGACAGAAGATCAAAAGGTCTTTAGCTACGAAGAAAGGTACAACTAGTTCTTTAATTCCACTACATAATTAGTTAGTTTTCTTTGTATCGATTTTGAATACCAACACAAGAGGCCAGTGATCTTGTACTTCAATCAAGGTGTGCTTTGATCATTCAAGAACTTGCTTGATTGATCAAACACATGATTGATCGAACATGCGGGTTGCTAGGAAAAGTCCTGTTCTTGTATAATTTTTTTTTGTACAGGGAAATTGAAACAGAACGGAATTCCAGCGCCTTTAGTAAGTACAACAAAAAATACACAAAGAGGAATAGACAGGAGTATACCCATACAATTTTTCAAAAGGTGATAAACCTGAATTGTGTGAGGTTGGAATTCTATTAATGGCATGAGCAACAGTAAGGATTGCTTCCCCACAAAAGACACTAGGAACACTGACAGACAATAAAAATGAACGGGTTGTTTCGACAAGATGTCTATGTTTCCATTCAGCCATGTCATTTTGTTCAGGAGTATCTGTACACGAGGTTTGATGAATAGTACCATCAGAAGTAAGTAAATGTGAAAATTTATTCGAAGTGTATTCACCCCCCAAATCACAATGAAAACACATTATGACACTATAATGTTGAGTTTTCACAAGAGCTCTAAAGTTATTGAAAATTATATGATAATCAGACCTGTGTTTCATAAGATAGACCAAGAGTAATGAGTGCAATCATCAATAAAGAAAACATAATACCTTGAACCTCCTTTTGTAGGAATAAGAGAGGATTTACACACATCAGAATGGACAAGATCAAATGGAGCAGAAGAAAAAGAAAGACTTTTAGAAAATGGTAAGACAAAAAATTTGGCCAGTTTACAACTACTACAATCAGAAATATCAAAACTTTTTAAAGGTCATAATACTCCTATAGAAGCTAAAAACTACAAATGAGATGCTGAAACATGACCTAAATGGGAGTGCCACAAATAAAAATTAGAAGATGAATGACTCAAATGAAAAGATGATAAATCCACACTTGAAGCTATAACTTCTGGTACTTTGAGTTGATCCTCCTTGCCTATGACCGGCCCCAATCAGCCTCTGAGATCGTGGGTCCTGAACATAACAATTGGATGAAGAAAAAGAGACTAGATATCCATATTCATATAATTGACTAACAGAAATAAAATTTAGAGTAAGACTTGGAATATAATAAACATTAGTTAGAAATAAAAAAGATGTAACAATTGAACCAACACCTGCTAATGATATAGGAGTACCATCAACAGTCACAATAGATATAGATGAACTGGGAAAAAAATAAATAAAAGATGACAAATTGGATGACATATGATGGGAGGCACCAGAGTCCAAAATCCATAAGGACGAAGATATATCTGAAATACCAGATGATGACAAACCTATATGAGAGGAAGCTGACATGACAGAGGGCTATGAAGCAAGAAACTATTAAAACTGCTCAAACATATACGAATCAAATTTCCATGAAGTATCTGCATGATTAGGCATGATGATAGAATGAATAATTCTCAGAATAACTAAACTGTAAGGATACACATTTGTCTGATCCGTAAAAACTGACGTCAGTGCCGAAATTAGTAGAAAAGGACATTAGTGTCGAAATTGACAACATTGGGCATCGACACCCAAATCGACAGAAAAGAATGTCGGCACCGAAATTGGAAGCACAGGGCGTCGGCGCCGAAATCGACAAAAGCAGGACAGAAATTAGATGACGACGCCAAAATCAATAGTAGCAGTAGAAGATGGCAGCAACAACAGGAAGCAATAATAGAGGGCGGCAGAAAAAAAATAGGTTAGAGAAGGAGAACCTGGCTCTGATACTATGTAGAAATTAAGAGAAGGAAAAACTAACCATATTATTGAATCCAAAATTGATTAAGAAATAAAGAGTACAAGGCCTTTATATAGTTAATTATAAGAAAAAATATAAATCCTAAACTGAAAAGGTAAAAGACTAAATCTAAACCCTAAACTGAAAAGGTAAAAGACTAAATTGCCCTCAAAGCTATAAACAAATAATTCTAATAGATTATATAATATAAATTATATAATCTAACACTTCTAAATTTATCCAATGAGCGAATAAAGGAAGGTCATCTATCTCAATGATTAATTGAGTGGTTTAGATATCTAAATTATAAAAAAAAAATTAAAATTTTATTTTTATATTAAAAAAATATTTAAGTTGAATACAAATATCTTTGATATATAATTTACTAACTTATCTTATAAAAGTCACTATCTTCCATTTTTCACAATTTGTAGCCATACATAACTGCATAAGTTTAAATGAATTTTTATTTTCATAAAAGAAAAAATATTGGTGAAATTGTCCTCTAATCAAGGTTAACTAGGTTGGCCATGCTTGATTGGTCAATCTTAAGTTGACTCGAATTGAGTTTTGATATTTGATCAATATATTTATTTAGAGTGAGATGCTTAAGTGCCAAGAAAGATTGTTAAAGGAGGGGATTGCTAATGTAATCTGTAGATTCTGAAGCATGAAAATATAGAAACAAAATCTGTAAATTGTAAACACTTAGCTTATAGTGGGTTGATGATGGCAGATCGCGTGTTCTTCATGCTAGTTCATAGTTGTCAGAAGAGCGATCACAAGATTAAACCACCCTTGCTAATTCACAAACCAAATCCCTCTTACTGATGAATGTTCCTCTTCACCAGAGGTTTTACAAAGATACATAGCCTTCGAGAGCAAACCTTTCACATAACACCTCATCCTTTATCTTCAACTTGGATGTATATTTATAGGAGAAGAGAGGAGTTGGCATCAGATGCCCACTCTCTTACAATTGCTCCACACATTGCCATCTCTTTCCAACATCTCTCACTTGTCCAAGTCAAGTCACAATGACCATATAAGGATCATCTAGTCACAAAAACTATGTTAGAACATTCAATTCATACTTAAGGAAAAATAGTGTTAGGACACTCTGGTGAGCTAGGTGGGTGATTAGCTCGAATCGCTTCTTCAATGATTTGTTGCAGCGGATAAACAAAGTGAAGACTCCACAATGCTAACGCCCTTGATTTTACTTGGTATCCACCTCCATGAGATGACTAATCCAAGGGTTCACTCCTCCTCACTCTCACACACTACGAAAACCTCCTTCATGGAGGGGAAAAGTCTGATACAAACTCAAACACAAGAGTACACGAGAGAATACAACAATAGATGCAACAAGAACAAGTAAATGAATACAACAATTGTAGGATCGTTACACACGTGAGAGGAGGAGGGGGGGGGGGAGATGAAAAGGGAAAACAAGAAATTACAAGTACACGATCGGTATACTTGGTTCGGAGCCTTTGGCAACTCCTACTCCAAGATCCAAGCCCCTTAGACCTATCGATGGATAATCCACTAAATTCTATTTCGAAATTGCTAGAAGAGTAATCCAAATACAAATGATCGGAGGAAGTGTAGCAATCCTACACTTCCTCTATTCAACAATAAACAATAAATAATTGTAGCTTAAATTAAAATATACCAACTTGTAATAAAAGGAAGTTAGGGCTTGGAGTCGGTGTCGCATCATAGTAGTAGAGCAGTAGCGTGGTCAGAACAGCAAAAGAATCGTTTGAGTTCGGATATTAGTTGTGTAGAAGCTACTGGTCAAAGGCTACTTTTATAGCCCCATCCGGACGCCTGGATCCCTCCCAGGGCATCTGGAGTGTGCTGACTTGACATACTCTCATTGAAACTTCATTCGAGAAGTTTATCCATGTTTGGGCACCCAGACCACCTCCGGACGTCTGGACTACTGACGTGTGTCAGCCAACCAACACATGACAATGCACTTTGAAGATGACTTTTAGTTAGTCCGAGCGCCTAGAGCAACTTCGGGTGCTTGGACCATCCGGGTACCTGGACCATCCAGGTGCCTTGCCAGGCACCCACTTGGGTGCTCCCTTGTTGGTACTGACCCGGGCACTTGGAGTAACTCCGGATGTTTGGACGTCCGGAGCCTTTTTTTGCCTTTAGGTCCCTACAAAACACGTTAGTCCAAGCAACAAATATTAGCCTGCAAGATAGAGTTAGCATATTAAAAATATGATCAATTTATGACTTAGATCTTGTCTGTCCTAGATTAGGATCTAGTCAAGGTCTTAGTTTAGGGATCCAAGATGAACCTAAATTGGACCTACGCCTAAAGTCCCTAAATGGGACTCGTCCTCACTAGAATACTCTCCTCCAGTGACTTCCCTTACTTAATACATAGAATCGCTTAACTCCCTCATGGTCTACCAGGTCTTATTGCCAGTTGTCAGGCCCGTAGATCCAACTGGACTTCAGCTAGCTATCAGGTCTCGTAGATCCAGCCAAACTTTTCACCAGTTATCGAGTCACTCTTTAACCTATCTGGAGCTTTACACCCACTATCAAGCCCTCTAGACTTAGCTAGATTTCATCATGATGTCAGATAAGTCAAGTCATGCACACTTGGTAGAAAGGTTAGATCACACAACACATCTAACTTTAATCCACTTGTCATTTATGAAAACTTAAGTTTAATCATTTGTACTAAATGCATCAACAATCTCTCACTTTTTGATGCAATGACAACCTGGATTAAAGTTAGAAAAAATATACAAAAAGAAATAGCAAATGAAAAATTATTTAAGAGAAAACAATTTGGATTTGTGTTTCATTCTCTTAATTATTTTTCAGGGTTAAGTTTTATTTTTGAATTTCTTAATTTTCCTACTTTTCTGACTTAAACTTTTACTCTCCCCCTTTGACATTCATAAAAAAAATATGCATATAAGTATATAAAAAGAACAAGTAAATTTATAAGACAATATAGTTTTATAGGTCTATTTTATGGAAGGGTGAAAGACTTCAATAAAATTATCAAATTATTTTTCAAAAGAATTTTAAAGGTAATTAAGAGATTTTTAAGTTTTCAAAGTAATTTGCAAAATGCATTTTAAAGTGGTTTTTTAAAAATAATTTTGCAAAACATTTTTAAGTTTTAAGACCAATATTTTCCAAAACATTTCCAAATATTTTTCAAAATTTTATTTTTCATAATGTTTTTGTAAAGCATTTTCTAAACTACCAAAGAAGTTTTTCAAAATAATTTTTAAAATACTTTTCATTTCATTTTTCAAAATGGACATTTGAAAAGTATAAGAGTATTTTCAAAGCAAGTTTTAAACGCACGTTTTGAAAGTATTTTGTAAAATATTTTTCAAAAACATTAAGCAAAAATAGTTTTAGAAATATTTTCAGAATATTTTTCAAACAAAGTTTGAAAAAGGCTTTTCAAAGTATTTTAATCCTTCCTCCCTTTAAGTTGATACTCACCCTTAACCTAATTTCTATGGTTATCAAGGGGTTCTTTCTAAGGAACTTAGTGTTGGAATACTGATTTTCAAAGAATATGTAACTTTGAAAAACTATATAAGTTACGTTTGGATTCTTAAATTTGAATTAAGTGTATTTTAATAAGTTTATTTATGGATTGATAGTTTACTTGAAACTAGATTGGATTATTTGTTATCAATATTGATTAACTATTATTTAAATTTTAATTCTACTAAGTTAAGTTTAATTACAGAATTGATTAATTAATTTAAGTTAAATTAAGGATTTATTTTAAGTATGACTTGATTAATTAATTTTTAGAATTGATTTAATTGAGATTAAAGTTAATTGATTAGTAATTTGATTGATTTAAATTAAGTCGGTTTAATGTTTTAATTAGGTTGAATTAAATTAAGGTATTAATCAAATTAAGTTTTCATTTAAAGTTACCCTTAATTATCAATTAAGGATAGATTATTAATTAAGGTTGAGTTTATGTTAAATTTTCATTAAAATGGTTAGTTTAATGTTTTAATTGAGTTTTCAGTTAAGTTAGATTAATGTTTTGAGTTTAATTCAATTAAGTTTTAATTATTTAATTAAGTTTTAAGTTAATTAAATTTTACTCGATTTAATTATTTGTTTAATTAAGATTTAATTTTAAATTAATTTAGGATTTCATTAAAGTTTTTACAGTTTCTATTTAAAGTTTTATTTTTTATTTTATAAATTTAATTAATTAAAACTAAGTATTGTTAACTAATTTTAGGTTTAGTTAAATGTTTCAGCGTGGTTTTAAATTTAATATTATTATTATTATTTAGTTCTAGATGAATAATTCATAATTAATTGATATTATGTTTTGTTTTACGTTAGGTTTCATTAATGTTTTAATTTAAGTTTTCAAATTTTAGCTAAGTGTTTAAATTTAAAATAATTTTTTTAAAAAAAATAAAATATATTTTAAAATATTTTAAAAATAGTTTAAAAGATTTTTAAAATAATTTTTAAAATAATTTTTAAAAGATTTTTAAAATAATTTTTAAAAGATTTTTAAAATAATTTTTAAAAGATTTTAAAAATATTTTTAAAATATCTTTTAAGAGATTTTTTTATAAATAACTTTCAAAAGATTTTCTATATATAATTTTTAAAGATTTTAAAAATAGTTTCAAAAATATTTTTAAAATAAATTTTAATTTTTTTTAAATAGCATTTAAAAGATTTTAAGATAATTTTTAAAATATTTTTTAAAATAGTTTTAAAATATTTTTAAAATAATTTTTTAAAAAGATTTTAAAATAATTTTTAAAATATTTTTAAAATAGTTTTTAATAATTTTTTTAAAATAATTTTAAAAATAGTTTTGGTTTGATTAAGTTAATTAAGTTAAACTTTAATTAAGTTCGATTTTAATTCCTTTCTAATTTAAGTGTAATTAAATTTTAGTTTTAAAATTTAAATAACTTTAATTTCAGCCTTTTGTTTTGTTTAATTTGTGTATGATTTGTTTAGTTTACTGAAGTTAAATTGTTTTAGTTTTAAGTTTAAGTATAAATTTTTATTTTATTTTAATTTGGTTAAATTTTATGTTTAATTTTAATTTTGATTTTATATTTATGTTTAATTTTAAGTTTAAGTTTAATTTTAAAATTTAAAATTTAAGTATAAGTTTAAATTTTAGTTTAATCTAATCATCTGACCAGTCTAAGTTTTCAGACAGATGTATCCTATCATTTTATGAGATTAGTTAAGTTTGATTTTTAGGGGTTAGTTTAACCTGTGTTACATTTAATTTTAACTTTGGGTTAATCAAGTCGACATTCTTTTAATAAATTTCTAAGCTATGGTGAGTTACACGGTCATCATTAGAGTAATCACGTGCTTCAAGATTTTTCAAATAGTTCTACCCAAAGAACTTAATATGAAACTCTGGTCTAACCAGTTTAGATTGGCAAGGGGTAGCTTCAGTTAGTTCTACTAAGTCAAATACACTAGGTCGAACACATATGATTCTTTCTAGACATGCATAAACAAAGCTTCCCTAACTTACTATCATCCCAAACTTCTCTAGTACTATTTTTCAAGTTAAATTAGTCTATAATTAATCTAGTCCTAATTACCCAGTCGGGTGAACTATTGTTTTGGAGGTGCTAACTAGTTTAGTGCCTCTCTTGAATTATATATTCTTGATTTTATTAAGTTTAATTAATCTTAATTAAGTTTGTATTAAAGTTTAATTAATATTTTAATCTTAATTTAATTTTTAAGTTCAATTTTAATTTTTTTAATTTAATTAAATTTTAATTTTTTTAGTTTTTAATTTTGGTTAAATTATCTTTCTTTAAAACATCATCTTTAATATTTAACTTTTTATTAATTTTTAATTTTAAATTTTTTAAATTGGTTAAGTTATATTTGTTTAAAAGATTATTTAAATTTTTATTAATTTTTTTTAAATTAATTAAATTGGTTGTGTTTAAGATTTCATCTTTAGTGTTTAACTTTTTATTATTTTTTAATTTTGAATTGGTATGCTTTAGTTTTGATTTTATTAAATTATTTTTATTTATAAATTTATCCTTAAGATTTAAATTCTTATTTATTAAATTATTTTTATTTTAGATAAAAAAGATTGACATTATTTAGATTATCAAATATTTTATTAAAAAATTTATTAATTTTATCCAGATATATATATATTGACTTCATCATTTTTTATCATTTAAATTTTTAGATATATTTAAGTTTGAATTATTATTTAAATTTAAGTTTTTATTAATATTTGAATTTTTAAGATTTTTATTAAGTAATTTATTTAAATTCAAATTCAGATTTGGTGAATTAATTAAACCATATTTAAATAATTAATTTAATTTTGAATATATTAAATTGTTTGAATTGATTTGGTCAATTTTCTATTTGACAAAATCAAGGTTGATGCATTTAATCAAAATCTTGATTGATTTGATCAAAATCTAGACTATTTATTAGTTCTAAATTTTTAATCAAATTTGAATTATGCAAATCTAGATTATCATATACCATACTTGGTGTAATTTTATACTTAACTAAATTATCATAGAAATTATTTAAATCATTATTGATATGGTTATTTTGGTAAATTATACTCATCTTAAGTGCAACCCCTAATTTAGTAGGATTCTCCGTTAGGTTGAACTCGAGTTTGGATACACTTTTGACTTGATCCTCTTGTTTCAATGACTCCTTGTGAAGCTTGATCAACTAGGTTCAAAGCTCAAATGCTTTTTTGAACTTTTCTAATCTGCATACTATATTGTTAGGTAAAATAGTACAAATTAACTTAGCTACTTTTTTATTCAACTCAACTGAGAAACCTTTTTCAATATCCATAGATAGTCAATATTTTTGCTTCCCAAAAGGTACTTCATTCTTTACCTCTAGTTGTTGAAATCTTCTTGATTGTATGGTAGTGGTTCGTTGACATTTCACCCGAGTATTTCTTTATTCACCATTTTTCACTACTAAAAAATAACTCAAAAAAAATTTAAGACTATGTCTTGGGGTAAGTAGTACGGGAGATAAAGAAATAAGGAGATTCGATTAGTGTGACATCAATTTTGAGGAAAATTAATAAAATAAAAAAAAATAATGACAAATTTTGTTAGAAGAGATATTCCATCAATTCTGACTAACGGTAAAAAGATGAAGATGTGAAATTGGAAAAAAGGTGTAGAGGGGGTTTTACTCAAAAATAGTATAAAAATTTTTTTAAAAAAAACCCTTAGTCGATTGGTGGTTTCATCAATTTAGAGCAGTCTCGCTTTGATACCACTTGTATGATCATTATATATGTGAGAGGAGGGTGAATCACGTGGTTTTTAAAACTTATCTTTTTCTTTTGAAATCAAAGTAAGTACGCAGTCGAAAAGACGAAAAGGGAAAACAAGAAAACACAAGTACGTGATCAGTTTACTTGGTTCAGAGCTTTCGGTGACTCCTACTCCAAAACCCAGGCCCCTCAGACCCATCAATGGGTAATCTACTAAATTCTCTTCCAGAACCGCTGAAAGAGTAATCCGAATATAAATTATTGGAGGAAGTGTAACAGTCCTACACTTCCTCTATTTAACAATAAACAATAAATAATTGATTCTTAAATTAAAATATACCGACTTATAGTAAATAGAAGTCAAGGCTTGGAGTCGGTGTCACAGCGTCGCAGTAGAGCAGCAGTGTGGTCGGAATAGCAAAAGAATTGTTTGAGCTCAGATATTAGTTGTGTAGAAGTTGCTAGTCGAAGGTTGTTTTTATAGCCCTATCCGAGCGCCTAGAATGTGCTGACAAGGCGTGCTCTCATCAAAACTTCATCCGAAAAGTTATCCATGTCCAGACACTTGGACAACCTTCGGGAATCTAGATTACTGGCGTGGGTCGGGCAAGCAACGCTTGACAACGCAGCTTGAAGATAACTTTTAGCTGGTTCGGGCACCTGGAGCAACCCTGGGCTCCTAGACCATCCGGGTACCTCGCTAGGCACCCACTCGAGGTGCTCCCTCATCGATACTGACCTGAGCGCTCGAAGTAACTCTGCGTGCCTGGACGCCCGGGCACCTGGGCAAGCTCCAGGCACCCGGAGCCTTTGATTCCCTGCAAAACACGTTAGTCTACGCAACAAATACTACCCTACAAAATAGAGTTAGCACTTTAAAAATATGATCAATTTATAACTTAGATCCTGTCTGTCCTAGACCATGATCTAGTCAAGGTCTTAGTTTAGGGATTCAAAATGGACCTAAACTAGTCCTGCACCTAAAGTCCCTAATTCAGACTCGTCCTCACTAGAACACTCTCCTCTAGTGAATTTCCTTACTTACCACGCAGCATCGCTTGACTCCCTCATTGTCCACCAGGTCTTCTCGTCATTTGTCAGGTCCACAGACCCAACAGGACTTTGGCCAGCTATCAGGTCCCGTGGACTCATCCAGACTTTCCCCCAGATATTGGGTCATTTCTTGACCTATATGGACCTCTACACTAGCTATTAGGTGCTCTAGACCTAGCTGAATTTCAGCCTAATGTCAGACCAGTCAAGTTTTGTACACCTAGTAGAAAGGTTAGATCACACAATATATCTAACTTGAATCCACGTGTCATTCATCAAAACTTAAGTTTGATCATTTGTGTCAAATACACCAACAACCATATGAAATTTTTCTCTTGATCTCTTGTTGATATGGAAATACCTCTAGTAGACTCAAAAGTGCAGCAACACTTTGCCCTAAATTGTCCAAGAATCAACTGTGAAGAATAGAGAAGAAGTACATTTGAATCTTCATAGCCACCTTTATATCCCGTGGATTAGGGCTTCCAATCGATTGGTATTACCCCCAATCGATTGTTATGTCGGATCCGAGCACATTCAACCATCCAAACCTGCAATGACTCTTTTCTTCATCACTTAATCAATTAGCCAATATATTACGGGCCTTCTTAATCGATTACCTAATTGATTACGAAGCCCTCTATTCGCTTATGAGTGTCTCCCAATTGATTACCCTATCAATCAAGCAGCTTCAATTGATCACTTGATCAATTCAAAAGCGCTTTGTTCGCTCGCAACCAAGCTTAATTGATTAGCCAATAAATTAAGCCTCTCGTGATATCCTCATTCGATTGGAATGAATTCCAATTGATTCAGCACATTGTAATGCACTGTGCTTCATGAAAACCACTTCTCTAATTGATCACTTGATCGATTGAGTTCAGGGTGAATCAATCACCTAATCGATTCACCATGCACTTTGTGAAGAGATACTAATCGATTGACACAAGTCTCAATTGATCACCTAATCGACTATCCAACCCTAACTTGCTTAACTTAAGTCTAGGGTTCTCTTGCCTAATCTCCAGTCAACTGTGACCTATTGGGACTTCTCCGCCAAGTGTTTAGTCAACCTTTTGACCCACTTGGACTTTGCCAACTTCTAGTTAGACTTTCGATCACCAAGTACAGTCCTCCTTGACGCACTTGGATTTTCCTCTTGTCTAACTACAGTTAGGGCTTTATCTTGACAATGTACGGTCCCCTTTGATCTATTTCGACTTCCCTTTGTCTAACCACAGTTAGGGCTTTCCTTTGCCAATGTGCGATCCTCCTTGATCCACTTGGATTTTCCTTGCCAACATACTTGGACTTTCCTTTGCCTAACCATAATTAGGACTTTCCTTTACCAATGTGCGATCTTCCTTGAACCACTTAGACTTTTCTTACTAACATGAGATCCTCCTTGACTCACTTGGACTTTTCTTTGCCTAATCGCAGTTAGGACTTTCCTTCCCAACGTGCGGTCCTCCCTGACCCCACTTAGAGTTTCCCTTTGCCTAACCCTCAAGTTAGGATTTGCCTTGCCTAACCTCTGGTTAGGACTTTACCAGTCAAGTACCAGTCCTTTTTGACCTACTTGACCTTTCTCGCATATTATCCAACAACATATTATCCAAACATGTGTTCCACAACATATTGTCGAAACTTCAAAACTCAATGGTGAGAACACTCTGATGTAACCATTATGGGGTTGTGTCGGTATTTAGTTAGGATCCCTATAAAAGCATAAACATAGAAGATAGGAAATGAACAATTTATAGTACACCAACTAGCATTATGATGAAATCGAAATCCTAAAATCATTTTCTCAACCAACCTTCCTGACTCACTTGATCTCTCTCTCTCTCTCTCTCTCTTAACCTCGAGTTCTCAAGCTTTCAAACAATTCAATTATCTAGATAATTCATTTTACAAAGTCACTAGTCCTTAATCTACAACCCCTATGGGATCGATATTTTATTACTTAGTAATATTCTATGCATTTGTGGATTGACAACAAGTTTTTTAGTAGTGCAAAATTTTTTTTAGTTGCATCATATATCATGTCACTATTTACTGGTTTATCTTCATGTAAAAATTCTAGCATATTTGTTCTGGACTTATGTTGTTATGATTCATAGTGCTAGTATATTTGGTGATTTACTTTTCTCTATCTTTAGAAGCTTGAAGTGAGTAGTGTTCTTATTCAGAAAATTTGAGTGATGACCTAGTTTAAGGATCTCTTTTCACTTTGCCTAGTTTTAATGGTAGATAACTTTGAAAATAGTCATAATTTATAGAACTTGATTAGTACTTATGTTTTCGTGATGACTTTTCAACTATATTTTAGTTATTGGATAAATTCAAATCATGTCAACTCATTTAAAAAATCAAAATCCCTGTAGTTGTTTATATTTATTTTAGTGCTACATCATGCAAGCACTAAAAAAATAGACAATAAGGGATAGAAAACCGGCATCATGAATGGAAACTAACAAGTTACCCCTTTGAGACCGAGTTAGATTACAGGGAAAATAATCATTATATTTCTCTTGATATCAAGTAATCCTTTGAGACCTTGTGTAGTTTAAGAGGGATGAACTATGTGTGTGGCAGGTAAGTGACTATCATTGGGAGTATGAGGAATACAGCTAGATGATGACTGGACTAGGCATAGATATTAAAACTTAAAAAATTTAAGGTCACTCATCGCATTGAGCACGAAGGATTCTACTTAGCGACACTTAAATTATTTTATTATTATGCTCATCAATGAAATTATTCGATAAAGTTAGATTGATTAACTAAGCATTATGATGCACTATACCAACTTATGAGTCCAGATTGCAGGTTTTTGTTTGAGGACAAACAAATATTTAAGTCCTAGGATATGATGTGCATACATTATATATGTTTTAATACATTATTTGACGCACATTCACTTATATTTTTTAATTATGATTTTTGTTATCACACTTTATTTTATCATTATTAGTATAATTACTCTTTTTATTTGAAAATATACTTTTTGCATATTTTCATTAACAAGACGTGATTTAAAGCAAGAATAGAGCAAAAATGAATATTAGAATAGCTTTGAAGGAAAATTAGCAAATAAGGTTGTGCCTCTTGGCATGGTCATGTTCTTTAAGCTGACATGGTCATGTCATAAGAGACAATGTCGTATCTCCCATGAGCTAGCCAGAGTTGTGTCCTAGTAGAACTCAGCACGACCGTGTCTCGCTCTAACAAAATCCATGCAAGGGTCATGTATAAAAGATATGTTTGGTGGATAAAATGTGCTTTATGAGGAGAACACAGCTTAAGTCCTTTGTAAAAACAGGAGGAGACTAGGGGTGGCAATTTTTGACCCGACACGAAAACACGACCCGAACCGAACACGAAAAAATCAGGTTAGGGTCGGGTAGTTTCGGGTTCGGGTCGAAATCGGGTCGACCCAATTGACCCAATTAATAAACAGGTCGGGTTCGGGTCAACCTGAAATGACCCAATTACAACCCGTGAACCTGTTTATAATTTATAAATAATTATAAGTTTAAAGTTCAAACTAAAATTACAAATAAAAAAAAATAAAAAAAAGTTAAGAAGTAAAATTAAAAACGGAAAAACCCTATTACCCTACCCGTCCCGAGACTCCCGAGTTCCCCACGCATCTTCATTCTTCTATTCTTCTTCAGCCGCCGACGCTGCGACGCAACAGCCGAACTCCAACGGCGTGAGAATCTTTTCAGTTTTCATCTTCCAATCTTTGATTCTTCTTCTGTTCTTTAGTTCTTCACCCTTCTTCAGAGCTCTTCACACGCCGATGGCTGATGCTCCAACGCCACGATGACCTAGCCCCGAGTCCCCAACACGACAACCCTAGAGTTCGAAATGTTGACCCCCAGATGCCTCGATGCCCTTGACGTTGACGATCCGACGCGACGACCATCGATGTCGAAGCCACGACGCGGCGATGTCCAAGATAAGCCCTAGATATCGTTGCGGCCACCTAACGAGAAAGGTATCATCACGATTCACCCCATTTCTGATTTCTCTTTTGATTTGAATGTCTTGAATTAACCTTGAGTTGTCTTCTGTGTCTTCTCTGTTAGAAGCTTGAGTTGTCTTTTGTGGCTTGAATTAAACTTGATTAGTTGAGTTGTCTTCTGTCTTCTCTGTTTTTATTACTGATATATTTTTTTATTGAAAATTATTTGTAGGTAAAATACTAAAATATGGAAAGGAATGAAGAAGATGAAATTTTAATGGATATTGAAGATGGCAGTGAGGATTCAATTCAAGAAATACCACAAGGCTCGCAATCTTCTTGCCATAAGGATAAGGTGAAAAAAGTTCAACCGTCAACAAAAAAGAGAAGACTTTCATCTGGAGTTTGGTCACACTTTAGTATGCTTCCTCGAAATTCAGACGGGAAACTCGAATGCAAATGCAACAAGTGTGGGGCTAAGTATGCAGCTGATAGCAAAAGTGGTACAGGTAATTTACACCGTCATATTAAAAAATGTGTGAGAATGACTACAAAAGAAATTGGACAATACATAATTGCTACGGATGAAGGTCCGTGCTTAACCACAAGAACAACCTTTAGTCAAGATAAATTTAGGGAGTTAGTGGTGCATGCAATTTTGAGACATGATTTGCCGTTTTCTTTTGTTGAATATGAAGGAGTGTGGAATATCTTTAAGTACTTGGAACCAAGAGTTTGCCATTTCTCTAGAAACACTGTAAAGTCTGACATTAAGAAGATTTATGGTGTTGAATTTAATAGACTGCGTACTGAGTTACTTGCATGCCCTGGTAGAATATGTTTAACCTCTGATGCATGGACTTCTATTGCAACTGATGGGTACTTGAGTTTGACTGCACATTATGTTTGACTTGTGATTGGGGTATTGAAAAGAAGTTGTTTTCTATCACTTTGGATAATGCTAGTGCGAATGATGTTTGCGTTGAAATACTTAAAACTCAGCTTGGGTTAAAGAATGCTTTGATCTTTGATGGCACTTTGTTTCATATTCGATGTTGTGCACATATTCTCAATTTGATTGTACAAGATGGTTTGAAAGAGATTGACATTGCCGTGGATAAGATTAGAGAATCTGTGAAATATGTTAAGGGTTCTCAAGGAAGAAAGGAAAAGTTCAAGAATTGTGTTTCCCAAACTTCTCTAGATTCTAAAAGAGCATTAATGCAAGATGTTCCGACTAGATGGAATTCTACATATAGAATGCTTTCTAGTGCTCTTTACTATCGTCTTGCTTTTTGTCATCTTCAATTGAGTGATTCTAATTTTCAAAGTTGTCCAACTGCAGAAGAGTGGGAAAGAGTTAAAAAAATATGTGGATTTCTTGAAGTTTTTCATAATGCAACTGTGGACTTTTCTGGATCTCGTTATCCAACATCAAACTTATACTTTCCTCATGTCTTTGTAATTCAGTTGAAGTTACATGAAGAGTCATCTAGTCAGGATTTGTATATGAAGAAGATAGCTGATCAAATGTTTGTCAAATTCAACAAATATTGGTGTGAATTCAATGTTTTATTTGCAATTGCTGTGATATTTGATCCTCGGTACAAGTTTCAGTTTGTTGAATTTAGTTATGGAAAGCTTTATGGTTCTGGGTCTCGGGAATTAATGAAAGTTAGAGAAACACTTTTTGGTATTTTTGGTGAGTATATGAAAGATTCAAATACTAGTCCAGCATCATCTTCACATTCTCAAGGAAGCAAAGAGGTCAATGCTCTTACATTTCAGGATGATATTAGTAAAGAATCTTCAAATGTTTTCAAGGTATGATATTCAGTTTTTAATGTTAATAGTAATTTTAGAATGATGAACATTTTGATCATTTTGAATTATTTTTATCAAATATAATATTTTATTGTCTTGATATGCTAGGAATTTGATGAATTTGAGGATTTTGAGTTTGCTGTTAGTGCTCAAAAAAGTCAATTGGAGATGTATTTAGATGAACCAAGAAGTAAAAGAACATCTTCAATTAATGTACTTGAGTTTTGGAGATCTCAACAATTTAGATATCCAGAGTTAGCTAAATTAGCTAGGGATGTTCTTGCTGTTCCAGTTTCAACAGTTGCATCTGAATCGACTTTTAGTCTTGGTGGTAGAATTCTTGACCAATATCGTAGTTCAATGTCTCCACAAGTTGTTGAAGTCTTAATATGCAGCAGAGATTGGCTCTTTGGAGAAAACTGTAAATTTTCCAAAGTTATAATTTTTTTAATCTAAAGTTGTATTTGTATTGTAATTTTTTCCTTTCTTTTTCTGTTTTTCGTGTAGATATATCTCTGGTCAAATTGGAAGATGTAACTCAAGACATTATGGCTTTGGATCTCAACAAAGGTGAAGCGAAATCTAGTTTGATGGAAGGTGCAAATTCAAATATTGGGTGATTAGATAATTAGTGAGTTAATGTCTTTTCATTAATCTTTGCATCATAATTTTATTTCATAAAACTTTTTTTGGTCTAGAATTTGATGTTGTATTGTTGTTCTATTTGGATAATTAATTTTGCTACTTTGAATTGCCACAATGGATAGAGGAGTACAGTACATTTTGTTCAAAGGTTTAATACTTTAATGTTGAATTGTTGACCCTCTTCTACTCAAAAATCAAAATATCTAAAATATTTTTTAAGTTTTCCTTTCCTTTAGACTGATCATTCTTGGAGGTTCTTCCAGGTCCAACTTGAAACATATAACAATTCTTTCCTTCTCTCTGTTTGAAGGTTGAAGCTAAGTTCATAAGAAAAGAGGTGGTGACTGGTGAGCTTGTTCTGAGGTGGTAACTGGTAAGCTTGTTATCCAAGAATGAAGTTCAAAATAGATTTTGTTTTTGGCCAATCCATCCACTCATGTTTCTAAAGAACTAAAGTTTTCTTGGTACTTTGCTTGTCTATGGAGTTGTGAATGTAAATTCTATCTAATTTGTTGCAAATTTGCTTGTCTTTTTTAACTTCCACTGATCTACAGGAGCCCGTGTGAGTTGGTTTTGACAATTTAGGTAACTCCCTCTTGGTTTTAGATGTTTTCATTATTATTGTCTAGTTGGTTATATCATCATCACCTTTTGTCTATGTTCATGTAATCTTAGATGTATCTACTTTAAGCAAAATGAAATTCGATTTGGATCTGTTGGAGTATATGTGTTTGTTTGTTTCTACCATGTCAATGGGTTTTCTAATGATCATGACTTTATTTGTGCTGATAATATGATTGCATTAGGACTTTCTTCTAAATCATCTGCTCTTTACATTAATAGGGACCATTAGACAGTTAATCGGATTAAATGGATAAACTGAGGCAATTGGTGATTAAAGAGCTGCTAAATAGATCGAGCTACTTTATTTATCGTCTACGAACGAAATACATTGCCTATGTTTGCTTGCCTTAAGTCCACGGATCAATATCAGAAGACTTGCTCATTAATTACTGGTTGACTCTGATGGATAAGAAATTAAGAATCCATGTGAGCCCCTAGCTTGTGATCATGAACTACAACTGTATGTTGCTCTTTTTAAAGCATAGATACCAATTTAGTAACAACGCAATTATATTATACTAGGAATTGAATTACAGAGGGAGAGAGATCATGAAAAGATCTACACCAGGCACCAGCATCCTCCTTCTTCACTTCTCTTCTAGTCTTTTTCTTTCTCACCACTCTTACAGGTGGAGTGCTCGGTAGATCTCAAAATAAAAGCTGCTCTTCCTCTTGCGGTATCCTTGACGATATTGGCTGCCCGTTCCGCCTACAGAGTACAGACTTCATCTGTGAATCAGGAAAAGATGCAGTCTTGCATAAGTTGTCATCTACAGACAAGTACCTGGTCACCGAAATATCATATAATCAATTGCAATTCAAACTCGTCTATGCCGGTTATGTCACAGGTTCTAATAAATGCGTGCTTCCCAGATAAATGTAATTTTAAATTTAATATATAAAAATTCTTTATCGAATTCGGGTCAAACGGGTCGACCGGGTCGAATGGGTCAAACGGGTCAAGTTCGGGTCGGGTTCGGGTCAAGCATAAATAAACAGATCAGGTTCAGGTTGAATAATTTGACCCGAATTTATAATCAGGTTGGGTTCAGGTTGTTGTTTGCCAACCCGTGAACCTACCAATCCGAACCCATCAACCTGAATCCGAACCGAATTACCATCCCTAAAGGAGACAAACCGACACCTACTTTTTGAATGTCCTGTCTCCCCGTCCCTTTGGAAGAAGGTGAGGTACGGATTAGAGATTCAACATAAGATATAAATGCTAGATAATGTCTTTTAAGTGTTCGGACATCGATATCAAGGGAGAATCACTTCAAATTCTAAATCTTAAATTATTAATCTATTATTCTTTTCACTGAATCACTTTACATGCAAATTAATCTCATACAAATCCACTTTAAAAAGTTGTCGAGCAAGAAAATTCACTAAATGAAAAATCAATAAATTTCATTTTCCTCCTCCCTTCATTTAATATCCGTCCAATTAAACAATAATAAGAAACATGAAGAAACTTAGAAGTCTTTAATTTACCTTTAATTTCAATCTGTCGGAAACATTATCCATCTTATAGGCAACATTTTTTCTACCAATTAAAAAGAACAATGATGATATTTATTTTAAGTATATAGAATTAATTCAATCTCGTGGATCAATTACAATTTAAGTTAAGTAATGGTTATATATATATAATAAAATTATAACTCTATAATTCTTAAAAGTATTTTGGCATGTTTGAGATATTCCTCTTTGATATAGACAGCTCCGGTCCTAACAATCAGGAGGTCCAGGCGAAACAATCAAAATATACCCTTAATTTTTTTCTATAAAGTAAAAATTATTTATAATGACTTCTTCTAGTTTTTCTAGATGCAAAATCATCTATAATATTATTAATTTCAAGATTTTCTAAAATCTCTTTTTCAATAGATAAAATTGTTAATCCATGCAATCTCTCTTGTGACATTATTGATCTCATGTATATTTTTAACAATTTTAATTTTGAGAAACTCCTTTCAGTTGATCATACGGGTAACAGATATAGTTAACAAGATTTTATAAGTAATTACAATATTTGAATAACAATCTATATTTTTCATAAAATTAAAAATATCAATTGCTGACATTATCTCATTTGGTGAAGTTACTTGTAATATTTTTAATTCCGTAAACAAATCATCTAACTCAACATCTAATGAATTTTCATGCGTAAAAGTGGATGTTAATACAATATTTTCTATTTAAATCAATTAAAATAATTATACCTGGATGAAAAAGATGAGTAGATCTGTAGATGACAGTCCGCAACCGTCGCAACTCGCAAACCTCCGCACCGTAAGCTCAAAACCTCCAGGAGCAACGTGTCGGAGGTGCTGGTGCAGCTAATCAGACAACAGTTTACAAAACCTAATTCTTAAAATAATTAATATATATATATATATATATATATATATATATATATATATATATATATATATATATATATATATATATATATATATATATATATATATAATCATTTAAAAGTTAAAAGTCGTGGGCCCCTCCAAGAACAAGCCTTGAGCTTGTGCGGGCAACGAAAGAGAAGGTGCAACAGTGAAAAATTATAAAACTTAATTTTAAAAATAATTAATATATATATATATATATATATATATATATTATAAATATTTAATATTTGTGGGCCCCTCCTAAAGTTGGGGCCCTGGGCAATCGCCCAGGATGGCCCTGCCTCTGGGCCGGGGCTGGATATAGAAAAAAAATCTAGTTAATCCCTTCCCAAAACAAAAAAATATTTAAGTTTTAATACAAATATCTCTAATATATAATTTACAAACTTATCTTATAAAAATCACTTGTCTTTCATTTTCCATAATTTGTAACCACACGCAATGATACAAGTTTGAATGAGCAGGGATGGCATAAAGGCAATGAGTTTAGTTGATTAATCAAGTATTACAATTTAAATCTTAGTTACCATATATTGTATGATATTTTTCTATAGTGGAATGAAAAATTTAAGATATTAACTCTTGAGTGAGGAGTTACTTGCACTTCTAAATTTAATCGATGAGCGAACAACGTCGTCCATCTCAAAGATTAATTGAGTGGTTTAGATACTTGGATTATAAAATAAATTAAAATTTTATTTTCATATTAAAAAAAATCTTTAAGTTGAATACAAATATCTTTGATATATAATTTACTAACTTATCTTATAAAAATCACTATCTTTCATTTTTCATAATTTGTAGCCATACATAACCACATAAATTTAAATGAATTTTTGTTTTTGTAAAAGAAAAAAATATTGGTGCAATTGTCCTCTAATCAAGGTTAACTAGATTAACCAAGCTTGATTGGCCAATCTCAAGTTGACTCGAATTGAGTTTTGATATTTGATAAATATATTTGTTTAGAGTGAGATGCTTAAGTGACAAGAAAGATTGTTAAAGGAGGAGATTGCTAATACAATTTGTAGATTCTAAAGCATGAAAATACAAAAACAAAATCTATAAACCATAAACACTTATATTGGGTCGACGACGACAAATCGCGTGTTCTTCGTGTTAGTTGTCAGAAGAGCGATCACACGATTGAACAACCCTTGCTAGTTCACAAACCAAATCTCTCTTGCCAATGAATGTTCCTCTTCACTAGAGGTTTTACCAAGACACATAGCCTTCAAGAGGAAACTTTTCGCATAACACCTCATCCTTTCAACTTGGATGTATACTTATAGGAAAAGAGAGGAGTGGGCATCAGATGCCCACTCTCTTGCAGTTGCTGTACGCATTGTCATCTCTTTCCAACATCTCCCACTCATCCTAGTCAAGTCACAAATACCATATAAGGATCTAGTCTCAAAGACCATATTAGGATTTAGTTACAAAAACCATATTAGAACATTCAATTCATACTTAAGAAAAAATGATTCGTGTGACAACAAGCACACTAAGCATTTATTGCTAAGAAAATTATTACGCTTAACTTAGCTGCTCTATTGAACGAATCATAGATATCAATATACTACATTTATCTCAGATTAAATCATTTACATAACTATGAATATCTCTAATCCTTCAATGCGATAATTATGTCGAGACCATGTTCAATATTTCCAATCAATACAATTATTCACAATTACATTTTATGTACTCAACAAAAAATATAATTGGTTGACTAGTAAATAAATGTTAAAGATATAAATTTATCTTAATATTCCTTTTTAGGTAGAATATATTTATTCTAATAAGTTATGCTTTATAGATCGAATCATCCATAGTTAATAGGTTACATGCTAAAGTAGCAGACACTGATTAGAACTTCAAATAGACGGCTAAATAATTACTTAGGATAAAACTGAGATTAACTTATAATCTCAAATGTCTTACATAGTAGAGAAGTAGAGATCCATTCTCCTACTAGTCTTATTGTCACTATAGTACATGTGATATGAATCACATGCTATAATATTTTTCTCTTTACCAAAAGAGTACATGTTTTTCTCAAAATTTAACATTGTACAGATTTTGATCTAGACATACCTAATATCTAATCCTAAATTCAACTTATGAATTCTAAACTAGCCTTTAACAGATTCAATAAATGGTGGGTTCATTTACACTGATCATTATTAATACATAAATAATTTGATCTTGGCACAACTATCAAGGCTAACTTTTACTGATCATATGAACCTAATCCTCTAGGTACATCAAATGAACCTAATCTCCATCTAATTGTCCTTTGTGTGTGACCCTATAGGTTCTTGTAACGTTGGCAATTCTCCTAAACCCATTTAGAAGCATAAGTAATGAGCAGTATCTAGCAACACATCATTACTACCCAAGTTACAAGAATATTGAGATCCAACATCACCTTGTGACCACTAATTGTGACTCTTCACAATATATGACAAGTGTCCTTCTATCCATGACATCTAGATTGATCAATGCGAGGCATAGACCGTGTCATCCTCTAATCAATCTAAATCTTGAACTCCAAGTAAACTCACTCTAATCAAATGAGCTCAATATCTCATATTGACTCACTTAGGCATGGCCATGCACTTAGTGGTCTCACTCTATCAAGAATAACGATGTCACTCCCGTTATATAGGAGGGATAGATCCCATCTACATCACTCACATCCCTCCGTATAATTTGTTACATACCCAGTAATCGCCTTTATAGTCCACCCAGTTACAGGTGACATTTGACGAAGCCAAAGTATGTAACTCCTTATGTAAGGAACCATGGTGACTTCAGGTCCAAGGACTAATAGTCATACTGATAGCCACATGAGAAAGTATATGACACTCATATAATGATCCATGATACTTTCTCATGGCGGGTCATTCAGTATACATTCTCCAATGCATACCCATGTGCCAACTTGATATCTCTATATCTATGACTTGTGAGATCAAGTTATCGAGTTGACCTACATGCTAGTCTCGTCGCATTAACATTGTCCCTGAATATTAATACTTGACTAGAAATGATTAAGAGTAGTGTTCTCTATATCATCTCACTATCGATTCAACCAATCGATTAATATAGATAGGAACCTTCTATTCAAGGACGCTATTATACTTAGTTATTTGTCACCAATACAAGTAAGTATAATAACCAAAACAAATGCCTTTATATACATAGAAATATGATACAATAAGTCCATACAACAATCATCATATGATTGACTCTAGGGCTCTAACTAACAAATGGTGCGTCCAAGCCATGAAAAAAAGGAGGGGAAGAGCATAAGGGGTGTGGCGACGGTGATCAGTGTTGGTCGAGCAAAGGAGAACGTCCGAGAGGCTGGAGATTTGGCTTGTGAACCT
Source organism: Zingiber officinale (assembly GCF_018446385.1). Classification (NCBI taxonomy): domain Eukaryota; kingdom Viridiplantae; phylum Streptophyta; class Magnoliopsida; order Zingiberales; family Zingiberaceae; genus Zingiber; species Zingiber officinale. Next base: position 24,281,340 of record NC_055997.1, on the reverse strand, counting down.
TGAAGCACTTTCCGGTTACCTGTGATTGTGCTTCTGATAGTAGCGATGTCCGATGGTTCTTCTTCGATTTCTTTGGAAGATCGCTATGAGTAATTACAGCTTTTTCCTATGTTTGATCCATGCTGACAAATAGGCAACCGTTTTAGAGGAGGGATTGGCTAGATTTTTTTCTATATCAAAGAGGAATAACTTAAACATGCCAAAATACGTTTAAGAATTATAAATTTATCTAAATAATTTTATTATGATTTTTAAAATATATACATATTTGCTATAACATGATTAATTTAAGGAGGTTAGCTAATCTAACCATTACTTAACTTAAATTGTTATTGATTCACGAGATTGAATTAATTCTATGTACTCATGTTCTTTTTAATTGGTAGAAAAAATGTAGCCTGAGCATGAAATTCAAGGCAAATTAAAAACTTCTAAGGTTCTTCATGTTTCTTATTAATGTTTAATTGGACAGATATTAAATGAGCGGAGGAGGAAAATGACATTTATTGATTGTTCATTTAGTAAATTTTCTTGCTCGACAACTTTTTTAAGCGGATTTGTATGAGATTAATTTGCATGTACCAAAGTGATTCAGTGAAAAGGATAATAGATTAATAATTTAAGATTTAGAAACTGAATTAAAACATTTTTTTTAAAAAATATAATAAATCCACTCGAAATTCTTCACCTAGTCTTTCTTCTAATAAAACCATTCAATTATAAAAAAATTATTAAATCTTGTTGACATACCTAAGCATATTTAATATTACACGCAACTATAAAAAAAATTATTAAATCTTGTTGACATACGTAAGAATAATTTGATAAAAGTATTAAATAATGCATTGTAATCCTGCACAAATCTCTATCTCCCAGCTTCCAAATTTTTTTCTCATCAATCGAACTCAATCAGTTGTCACAGAATAAGAGATATTGGCCTTTTCGTCATCAACCTAGCAAGTTCGACTTTTAAATATTCACACGTATCACGATATTTGATTTTCAGGGGAACCGAGTATTGACTTTTGAAAGAAGCATGTGCGGAGGTAATTACTAAACATGAACTTAATTAAGACCATAAATGATGTCAATTAAATAATAATTTAATTTAAAACATCAACTTCACATGAAGTCCAGATTCTCTAGTCGAGAATTTTCTGAAACATAAAATTCCTGTATATTCATTGATGAAATGCACTGAATCTTATCTATTTAACAGATTGAGATATAATCCATCCCACTAATGAACATAGAAGGATTTAAGATTGGTTCAAGGATCCTAAATGGATTCCTGTCCACTTCACCTGTCATCCGTCTCCATTGAAAGGCCAAAATTTAATTGATGATAATATTCACTTTTAAATTTTCATTCAACGGAAGGAAAATATGCGGATAATATTCATGCATGCATAGTTAGGTTGTAAATTTCTATTGTTTTTCAAACATCAAGTAAATTTCTATTATTTTTCTTCTATTTTTCAAACATACGTAAAGAAAAAGGGTGGAAATTAAAGAATATAGGAAGATTATTTTGATGTATGGATAATGAATATAGTACGAATTTTATAAAATATTTCCATGCTCTCTTAACATAACAATCTTTTTATTAAAAATATTTAATTAAAATTAAAATTCAGATTACTGGTTCTTCAGTCAAAGAAATATTTAGTTGACTTGGAGGAGCAGAAGTGTTGACTAGAGAAAGAAATACGCATTTCAAATTTTGCATGAGCATAATACGGTGATGAACTAAGTGTATCTCTTTAATGTAAGATTTGTCAGAATTTTGTAGAATTAAAAAGTTGAATAAAAAAATTTGAAGTAGGATAGAGATGATATTTAAGATTTATATAACTAAGTTTAAATAAAATTTTATAATATTATTGTGATATATTAAAAGTATAAAAAAAAGTTCATTTAAAACAGTAACTAATGAAGATGCCGTATTCAGATCTTCTATAAATGCATGCAAGCTCAGGAAGAGAGCCCCAAACAATAATATCATTTAAGTGCTTTAATTACTTCGTTACTGCGTGGCCATGGAAGCTAATTCCCTCTTCTCACCTTTCTCCTTCATCTCTCTCTTCCTCGGTTTCTTCATAATTTTACTGATAAAGATCAGATCAAGGAGCAGACCATTATTAGCTCCTCTCCCACCCGGCCCGCCCAGGCTTCCCCTCATCGGAAACATTCACCAGCTCGTCGGCGGCAACCCTCACCGTATCCTTCTCCAACTCGCCAAAACACACGGCCCCTTCTTCCATCTCCGAGTCGGACAGGTCGACCAAGTCGTTGCCTCGTCCGTGGAGGCGGTGGAAGAGATCATCAAGCGCCATGATCTCAACTTTGCTGACCGACCCTCCAACTTGACCTTCTCCAAAATATTGAGCTATGGCACGCGCAACGTCGTCATGTCCCCCTACGGTGGCTACTGGAAGCAGATGAGGAAGATCTACGCCATGGAGCTGCTCAACTCCCGGCGCGTCAAGTCCTTCGCCGCCATCCGGGAGGTTGTGAACCGAAAGCTCACGGCGGAGATCGCCGACAAGGCGTCTGCTCAAACACCTTTCAATCTAAGCCAGATGGTGATATCCATGACTAATGAGCTAGTGATCAGAGCTGCGCTTGGTGACGATTGCAAACAGAAGGCGGAATTCTTGAACCTGATCAGAGAGACACTAAGCTACGTGACTAACTTCGCGGTGGCTGATATGTACCCCTCGCTCAAATTCTTGGATACTCTCACGGGATTGAAGTTCCAGTTAGAGCGAACCCGTGATAAGCTCGACAAAATCTTCGGGGAAATCATCTCACAGCGTCAAGTCGCACTGGCCGCTGAGCAAGCAGAGGAGGATCTACTTATCGATGTACTTCTCAAGCTAAAAGATGACGGAAGTCTCGAATTTCCAGTCACATACGACTCCGTCAAAGCCGTCATCATGGTAAATGAAATTATATATAAGAAAAAGAATATTTATTTATTAAGTATCTTCCGATTGCTAATAGTTTAATTATTATCTTTAGGAAATATTCCTGGCAGGAACAGAAACAGCATCAACGGTTATTGAATGGGCTATGTCAGAATTGATCAAGAATCCTAAGGCAATGGAGAAAGTCCAAAAGGAGATGAGGGAGGTTATGAAAGGGAAGACCAATCTCGAAGAGAGCGACATCCTCAAATTCAGTTATCTAAATTTGGTGATCAAGGAGACCATGCGACTCCACGCTCCAATCCCTCTGTTGATGCCGAGAGTATGCAAAGAGACGTGTGAGGTCATGGGATATCGAGTGCCTGCCGGAGCTTTAGTGCTCATCAATGCATTTGCACTGGGCAGAGATGAGCAGTACTGGGGCTCTGATGCAGAGAGCTTCAAGCCTGAGAGATTTGAGGGCGTCTCGGTGGACTTCAAGGGCTTCAACTTCGAGTTCTTGCCATTTGGTGTAGGGCGAAGGTTGTGCCCCGGCATCACATTTGGGTTGTCGGCTGTGGAAGTCGGTCTGGCTCACCTCCTCTTCCACTTTAACTGGAAGCTTCCTCGAGGCATGAAGATCGAAGATTTGGACATGATGGAAATTTCAGGGGTGACCGCACCAAGGAGATCACCTCTCTTTGTGCTTGCCAATCCAATAATGCCTCTGCCATAGTTATAGTTATTACTTCATCTGCAAACTTGATTTGCAGACGTTTTATATATATATATTTTAAGAAAAAGATGCATATCCTATGTTAAAGAGATAATTTTTATACAAAATAAATTAGTAAATTATATATTAGTCATTGCTCTTTTTACTAGTTAAAGAAATTAATGTTGATAATTTATGAACTCCCATTTGAAATTTAGGCAATGATGGCTTATGAGGTTCTTCAAAATTTATTTTATGAACAAACATGGTTAAAGAATTTGCATTAGGTGTTAACCTACGAAATATTTTAATTTCAATGTGTTTTATTAGGACAGTTTTTTATAAAATAGTCTTGAAATTTATTGATCTTTTATTTAGTAAATTTTCTAATTCTTTGACCACTTGATCAAATGGATTTCAATGCGCCATAATAAGAATTGACCTGCTGGATCAATTACAATAAGAGATGGGGTGGTGGCAATTGGCTAGGGCATAGGTGTCATGTTTTGATACGGTTGAGTTTGTGCTACAATATAACGAAGAACTGCAGAGAGAAGAAATCGAAGAGGAGAAAGAAGAAGAAGATTCGGAAGAGAAGAAGAAAAAATAGAAGACATAGAATTATTGTGGTTCGGTGATATATTTATTCCACGAAAGAGGATAAGAAATTTTATTAGAATTTTCTCAACTTCCTTTTAGGGTTACAAAGATCCTAATTATAGAGCTCAAATCCTACTTGATATTTTGGACCCAAATATCATGTATTATATGAAATTCTAAAAATCTCGGCGCACTTCCTGCATCTTCCTAATGCCACTTGAACTAGGCATGGGCGTGCTCAAGTGAGCGATGCCTCCCTAATGGAGAACAACCAGGTCGCGCCCCTGGACACGATCGTGGCATAAGCATGCCTGAGTGAGCAACACCTCTCGAACAATGCACAATAATGCCACAAGCGTGCCTTCTTTCCTGAACCTCGGGTGTGCTTGTGCTCCAACTGATCCAACCATAGCTCGGTCGTCTCCCACGCCACTATCATGTTTCTTAGCACTTGTTGAAAATCTGAAGCCGCCATGCCTTGGCTGTGCTCCTAGCATGGTCGTGCCCATGCTTCAACTCCATATAAATTATCTCCAATAATCTCCACCTTGACGAATATCCAACCCCTTCGAAGAAACACGAGCATCTCAGAAAACCTCCACTTGGAATATTGAGTTCGGATCAAGTTCAAACAATGCTCGAATTTCTCTATGGTAACTAGCTTTGTCAACATATCTGCGACGTTTTCAGAAGTATGATCCTTCTCAAAAAGTATTTTCTTGGAAGAAATCAACTCCTTGATCTTGTGAAACTTCACATTAATCTACTTGGTCCTTGCATGATACACCTTATTCTTTACCAAATAGATAGTACTCTAGCAATCACAATGTAACTTAACTCCACCTTGTTGAACACTCAATTCTCTAACTAACTCGGTAAGCCACAATGCTTATTTGGTTGCTTCAATTACTACCATATATTTTGACTCAGTAGTGGAAAATGAAACTATAGGTTATATCATGGGCTTCCAACAAATAGGTTCTCCTATCATAATGAACACATATCATGTAGTAGACCTTCTATCATCCATATCTCCTGTATAGTATGCAGCCACATATCTTGTAACTAAAGGATTAACTTGTTGTCTGCTGAACTCAATGTTGATGATATGTATGCGGGGTTAGGGGCAGCACCCATTCTCGTGAAATGAGTCTCACAAGTGTCTCACGACGATCTTACAGCGCCCTAAGCCGATGTCCCAAAACATTTTGGGCGAGAACTTGTCGTTTCGGAAAATTTTTCTCGGTAGTCGAAGCCTACAAGTGTCCTAGCGCTCGTTGCTTCGCTTCTACGAGAAAAATACTCATAAAAACCATAAAAATCATAAAATCACAGAAACTTATAGAACTTTAATTTTTCTTAAAAATTAAAATAAAAACAAGTACATGTTCGCACGTGGCTCTGATACCACTGTTGGGATTTTCGAGCCGCAAAAACCGCTTGCCCAAGAACATATGATCGGATTACACAAAGAACTCATTACTTGTTCACCATAATGGCTTAGTAAAAGGATCAGTAAGCATATTTCATGTAGGGATGTACTCAAGAATTATCTTTTTCTTGTTAACAATATCCCTTACAAAATTATACTTAATTTCTATATGCTTTCCTTTGCTGTGATATTTGGAATCCTTGGAAAAAGCTATTGCAGCTTGATTGTCATAGTACACTATAATAGGACTCCCACTGTCCTCAGTAATCTTCAGATGCTTCAGAAACCTTCTTAACTAGACAGCCTCTTGCACAGCCGCTGCACAAGCCACATACTCAGCTTCCATTGTCGACAAGGCTACACAAGTCTGCTTCTTGCTATTCCATGAGATGGCGCCACCATTCAGCAAGAAGACATAGCCAGATGTGGATTTTTTTTCATCAAGGTCCCCTGCCCAATCTACATCTGTGTAGCCACTTAGGCTCATATTTGATCCTTGGAAACATAGGCAATAATCCGTTGTTCCTTTGAGATATCTGAATGTCCTTTTCACCGCTTTCCAGTGTCTCGATCCTGGGTTTGACTGGAAACGACTGAGTAAGCCAATAGCATAGCTTATATCAGGACAAGTACACAACATAGTGTATATTAAATTATCAATAGCACTGGCATATGATTTTTTCTTCATTTCGGCTATTTCCTCAGGAGTCTTGGGATACATACTTTTGCTCAAAATAGTACCTTTTGTTGGGTGCTACTTGGAATTCCGTTCTGTTTTCCCTGTACAAAAATTTATACAAATACAGAACTTTTCCTAGCAACCCATGTGTTCTTCAAAAGTTAAACTTGGATTGCAAATGAAACTTAACATTATTAATCCAAGTTCAACTCATGTGTTCTTCAGAAGTTAAACCATATTACAAAAGTTGATTAAATATCTATTTCAAGGATTGACTTCCAGGTCGTTGGCACTCGACCTTCTTAGTTATGAGATCATCCACCACTTCCTAGACAAATACTTTCAAAGAAATTGAATATTTAAACTCCTTACAGTAAACCCTAGGTTTAACTACAGAGAACTCAATTTAAGCGCAAAATCGATAGCCTCTTGTGTTGGTATTTTAGGATCCATACAAAGAAAAACTAAACTAGTTTCGCTGCGGAATAAAGAACTAGTTGTACCTTTCTTCCTAGACAAAGACCTCTTGATCTTCTGCTGTATTCCTCTCCTCCTCTTGGACATCATGTGGGCGACGAGCTACTAAGACAAAACACCCGAACCTTTTCTTCTTCTCCTCCAAGCATTGCCAGCCACAAAGATTGAAGCAAGGTGCCGCTGGCCTCAAGAGAAAGAAAACAATAGAAGAGGGTCGACCACACAAGAGAATAAAAGAGAGAGAGCTTAGGTTATGTTTTTAGGGAGCACCTCCTCCTCTTTTATAATCTTTGCTAGCGGCTAAAAAGGAAAGTTTTAACAAAATTTTCCTTTTATTTGCTATTGTGGATGGTTACAAAAAAGAAAAGATTTTAACAAAATTAAAATATCTCTTTTAAACCATTGTAAATAGCTATAAAAGGAAATATTATAGCGAAACTTTGTTTTAACAAAATCTTCCTTTTATTCCTGTAATGATTGGTTACAAAAAAAGAAAAGATTTTAACAAAATTAAAATCTTTCTTTTAAACCATTGTAGATAACTACTAAAAAAGGAAAGATTTTAACAAAATTAAAATCTTTCTTTTAAACCATTGTAGATAACTACTAAAAAAGGAAAGATTTTAACAAAATTAAAATCTCTCTTTTAATCCTTTGTAGAAAGTTATAAAAAGAAAGATTTTAACAAAATTTTGTTTTAAATAAAAACTTCCTTTTCTCTTCTATTATAGCCGACCCCATACTTGGGCACCAAGCATGGCTTGGCCGGCCCACAACTTGGGCACCAAGCAAGGCTTGGCCGACCCCTTGCTTGGGCACCAAGCAAGGCTTGGCCGGCCCCTTGCTTGGGAAACAAGCAATAATGTGGTCGTCCCCTCACTTGGGTAGGAAGGAAAATCAAAACGGGTGAATGTGAGGCTTTATAGAGGCTACAACAGGGACCGAGAGGAGGAATTGATTTTGGCCTCCTAATAAGCTTGAGCTTCCTGTGTTCGACCCGAACACCCAACTCAAGTTCATCAATAATAACTCATACCACTAAAGAGCTATTATTGAACTACCGCACCAATCCAATATTACATTATGAGCTCCTTCTTATCATGAGTGCGTTAATCTCCCTGTGTTTAAGATATCAAATGTCTATTAATTAAATGAGTTACTGGCAACTCACTTAATTAATATCTAGCTCTAAGAGTAGTACCACTCAACTTCATTGTCATGTCGGACTTGTTGGGATCTAGCCGTGCCAAAGACGCGGAAACGCAGCGAAAAAATTACTAGATCCTTTTATCCAGCAGATCCATGCGAAGGGAAGAAACATTTTCTATTCATAATCTATACTAAGCTACATGATAGGATTATACCTTTGTTGCGTACCCTTCACAATCCCAACAACAACCTTTTTCTTTGGATCCAGATCTCAACGCGTTCAAGCGTCCGCACCTCTATGGTATCCACACGAATAAGCCTTGTCTTTGCTTGTCTCACAAACAAAGCAAGATGGAGAAGAAAAACACACAAGGTTGTGCTAGCAACCTCAATGGTGTGTTCGGCCAAGATGAGGAAGGAGGAAGAAGAAGAATTCCAAGAGTCTCTTTTCTTTCACATCTCTTGAAAATCACTTCCAAAATGATTATATAACCATCCCATGGTATACCAAGAGTCTCTAGTACCCTTTCATCTTCTAATCCAATGGCTCAAAATCAACCATTCAATCCAATGGTTGAATTTTGACCATTCAACTTCCTTTGTGAACTCAAGTTCACCCAATATGAGTCTAACCCATTGATTCCCATGCAATTGAACTCAATCCAACAATTGAATCCCTTTGAGTCTAACTCAATGAGTTAAATTTGGATTACACTTAATCCAATGATTCATCACATGAACCTATCTCCATATCAACTTGTTCTTTGTGTGTGACCCTATAGGTTCTCTTAACGTTGGCAATGTACCCAAATCACCATTTGCGATACATAAACAATGAGTGACATCTAGCAAGACATCATTGCTACCCAAGTGACGAGAAAGTCGAGATCCGACCTAACCTGTCTGTGGCTATCATCATGTATGACTTGGTCCTTCTATCCTTGATATCAAGATTGATCAATAAGGCATAGACCGTGTCATCCTCTTATCAATCTTTGTGTTTCTTAATCTCCAAGTAAACACACTTAATCAAATAAGCTCAATATCTCATATTGACTTATTTACGCATGGTCATGCTTTCTTGTGTCCTACTAATCAAGGGGCCCACAGATATCACTTCCGTCATATGGAAGGGATAGATCCCATCTACATCACTCACATCCCTCTACATAATTCATTGTATACCCAGTGATCGACTTTATAGTCCACCCTGTTACGGGTGACGTTTGACGATACCAAAGTATACAACTCCTTATGTAGGGAACCGTAGTGAATTCAGGTCTAAGGACTATTCATACCAATAGTTACATGAGAATGTTTATGATACTCATACGATGATCCATGAAACATTCTCATGGTGGGTCTTTCAGTATATAGTCTCTAATATATACCCATGTGTCAACCTGATATCTCATATCCATGACTTGTGAGATCAAGTCATCCGTTGACCTACATGCTAGTCTCAACGCATTAATATTATCCTTGTATATTAATGCTCGACTAGGAATAGTTAAGAGTAATGTTCTCTACAATACCTCATTATTAATTCAACCAATTGATATACTATAGATAAGAACCTACTACCCAAGGACATTATTATACTTATTCAATTGACACTGAACTGAAATAAATATAATAACCACCTTTACCTTTTATTAATAATGATATATGATACAAAAATGAGCCCTTTACAATCATCTCATAATTAGTGCTAGGGCTAATACTAACAGGACAAAGTCCACCTGCAGGGTTTACATGACAATCCTTATGAGCTCCTTAAGGGGACATCATCAACCTAGATAACTAAGACACAATTTCCTTCTATAATCAACAACGCACCATATAAATACCATCATTTCCCAACTTATCGGGCCTATTGATTTAACGAATAAATCTCACCCATTGATAAATTAAAGAAATAAATACTAAGTATATGCGTTTATTATTATATCGGGATTAAGAGTACGCACATCCAAAATAACAAAGGTTCTGTTCTTTTATACAGTCAGTATAAAAGGAACAACCTCAAATGGTCCTGCTCAATACACACATAGTGTACTAGTATAATTTTATAGTCAAAATAAACTAATACCAAATTACACTACAACCATTCCAATGGTTTGTCCCAATCCATCTTGGTTATGAGCTTCTATTTATAATTTATAAGGAACTGATAACATGATCTTCTGTGTGACACCACACACCATGTTATCTACAATATAAATTAAATGGACAACTGCATTTAACTAAATGTAGACATTTGACCAATATGATTCTCATTTCAAAATAAATGTTTATACAAAAAGCTAGGCTTTTAATATACATTCTAACAATCTCCCACTTATACTAAAAGACTATGTTGCCATATATACTGCCATACATCTGATTCTCATCCCCTCAACATGCCCATCAAAAGTTCTCGCTGGAAGGGCCTTAGTGAAAGGATCTGTCAGGTTATCTTCTGATGTAATCTTGGCAACAACAACTTTTCCTCGCTTTACGATGTCTCGTATCAAGTGGTACTTGCGCTTAATGTGTTTACTTGCCTTATGGGCTCGTGGTTCTTTCGAGTTTGCTATTGCACCACTATTATCACAATAAATTGTGATAATTTTGGGAAAATCAAGAATCACATCTAAGTCCATCAAGAAGTTTCTGAGTCATACAACTTCTTTGGCTGCCTCAGAGGCTGCCACATACTCAGCTTCTATGGTGGAGTCCGAAACATATTTTTGCTTAACACTCCTCTATGTTATGGCTCCACCTCCCAAAGTAAACACATACCCTGAGGTTGACTTACTATTATTCCTATCTAATTGGAAATCCGAATCCGTGTAACCCATAGGGAGCAAATCATCTGCCTGGTAAACCAGCATATAATCTCTAGTCCTTCTCAGGTACTTTAATATATGCTTTACGGAAGTCTAATGCCCCTGTCCTAGATTACTTTGATATATGCTAACCATGCCCACGGAAAAATAGATATCCGGTCTCGTACATAGCATTGCATACATTAGGCTTCCTACAACCGAAGCATAAGGAATTGCCTTCATGTCCTCTATTTCCTTTGATGTTTTAGGAGACATCTCTTTAGATAAAGGTACTCCATACCAAAAAAGTAGAAAACCTTTCTTGGAGTTTTGCATGATAAAACGAGCTAGAATAGTATCGATGTATGAAGCTTGGGATAAGCACAACATTCTTTTCTTACGATCCCTTATTACTTTGATCCCAAGAATATGCCCACATTCTCCCAAATCCTTCATATCAAACTGCTTGGACAACCTACCCTTACGTCTGACAACACTTTGACATTGTTGCCAATGAGCAAAATGTCATCTACGTATATAGTACAAGAAATACCATAACGTTTCCATCACTCTTCTTGTATACACAAGACTCATCTGGACACTGAATAAATCCATAAGACTAGATCACTTCATTAAAATAGATGTTCCAAGATCTCGAACCTTGCTTTAGTCCATAAATAGACCGATTGAGCTTACATACAAGATGCTCTTTGCCCTTCGCAATGAATCCCTCTGGTTGCTTCATATGGATATTTTCTTCAAGACTTTCATTAAGGAAAGCTATTTTGACATCCATTTACCAAATCTCATAATCCATATGAGCAGTAATAGATAAAAGAATCCGGATAGACTTAAGCATGGCTACCGGCGAAAAGGTTTCCTTATAATTGATTCCCTCTTTCTGAGTATACCCTTTTGCAACAAGCCTTGCTTTGAAGGTTTCCACCTTCCCGTCTATCCCTCTTTTATTTTTTGTAGATCCATTTACATCCAATGACTTTTACATCATTTGGTGGTTCTACAAGCTCCCAGTTCTGATTAGAGTACATAGATTCTATTTCAGAGTTCATTGCACTTTGCCAAGATGCTGCATCTTTATCTTGGAGTGCCTCATCATATGTCCAGGGATCAGATTCATGTTCACCAGGGATCAAGTCCGATAATTCTTCCAAAAACATGAATCTATCAGGTTGCCTAACAACCCTCCCACTACGACGAGACACTACTTATAATTGTGCATCATTTGTTACACGTGTTGCAGTTTCTTGTGGTATCTCATCTTGTACCATTGGTACCAGAACAGATAACTATCCTATTTTTCTTGACAACTACTTTGTCATCAAAAGAAATAGAATATCCATCCATAAATAGTTTAGAAACTGAAATCAAGTTCTTTCTAAAATATGGTACGTAAAGACAATTTCTCAAAATCAATGTTTTATTTTTATCAAAAGATAAATAAACATCTCCCACTGCAACAACCGCCACTTTTGTAGCATTGCTCATGTAGACGGTAATCTCCCTTTCATGTAGTCGTCGAGTTTCCTGGAACCCTTGTAATGAATTGCAGACATGATCAGTGGCTCCCATATCTACACACCAGGTACCGGTAGATAACATCATTAAACATATTTCAACCACTAGAGAATAAGATATACCTTTATTGTTCTCCTTTCTGCGAGGACAGTCCACTTTCTAATGTCCAGATTGCTTGCATATGAAGCACTTGCCCTTCGACTTCTTCACTCTTGCATGTGGCCTAGTCTCTAGAGATCGATTCACTTTCTTTGCTGAACCAACTTGTTTCTTTTTCTTCTTTCTACCTTTTGACTTAGAAGCAAAAATATTTTCAGCAATGTGAATTTGAGAACTTTGATGAAATAGCCCTTCTACTGCTTGAAGTTCTGTCAGAAGTTCTGCCAACGAATAAACTCTTTAGTTCATGTTATAGTTCAGGCGGAACTACTCAAAACTTTTAGGCAGCGTTTCGAGAATGACATTGACCTGGGTTTCCCCATCAATTTCTGCTCCAAGGACTTCCATCTCATTCAAAAGAGCCATCATTTTGAGAATATGATCCCTTACGGGTGTTCTCTCAGTCATGGTGGTCATCATCAAGTTTCTGATAGCCTCTTGCCTAGCAGCCTGATTCTGTTGTTTGAAGAATTCCTTGAGATTGCGCATCATGTCATAAGCGGTAGTCATGTCTGATGTTGATGTTGCAACACATTTGACATAGAAGCCAAAATGTAACACCGCGCCATCTCATCTGCCCTGACCCATTTCTTATGATACATAATCTCCTCTTCACTATAATTGCTATTAGGCAAGCTTGGACAGAACTCAAAAAGTACAAACTTGTAACCTTCAGCAGTTAAGACAATGTCCAATTTTCGTTTCCAATTAATGTAATTGGGATCAGTAAGTTTGTTTTCTTTCAATATAACAGCAAGAGGATTGAAAGCCATTTGAAATCCTAAGAATCACAAAATATTTGGTCAAAACTTTATAATTTAAAATAATATTGATTCCTCAAACAATATCATTTAAATTCACCAACACCTCAAAACACCGTGAATTTTGTATACCACGATAGTGTGGATGTATACAAATTCAAATATTTGTAAGAGGAGGGTTTACCCATTAATTTTATTATCTTATCAACCTAACTTTATGACAAATAAAATTAATAGATGGTTTGTCTTCGGTCACACATATAATAAGAGTGGCGCCGATGGGGAAGATACTATTAAATGTTCCTAAGTGTATACCATTACTTGATACTTAGTCCATTAATTAGAATTGTGCCCCTTCAGATGGAGATATCACACAAACCTAAATAATTTCCTATAATCATCCACAGAGGAAGTTTGATCTAGTGATCCGCAAACAAGCTCATCTGATGTGGAGGAAGGCACTTAAAGCCAACGCGCAAACTTGAATGCATCACTTACAGACTAGTAATGGAGACTGTGGAATTTATTTAAATAATTCCAACTGCGAGTCTTGCTTGGAAGGAAAAATGATCGAGAAGCTTTTTAAGACTAAGGGGTATAGAGCTAAAGATGTGTTGGAATTGGTTCATTCTGATTTGTGTGGACCTTTGACTATCCAGGCAAGAGGTGGTTTCGAATATTTCGTCTCTTTTATAGACGACTATTTGAGATACGGGTACATTTATATGATGCGCCGCAAGTCTGAGTGCTTTGATAAGTTCAAAGAGTACAAGGCTGATGTGGAGAAACATCATGGTAAAAGTATCAAGACACTATGGTGAGATCTTAATGGCAAGTACCTCTTAGGAGAGTTTAGGAGTCACTTATCAGAAGTTGGGATTCAATCCCAACTGACTGCACTTGGCACACCCCAACAGAATGGTATGGCAGAACGAAGGTATAGGACTCTTATGGAAATAGTTAGATCAATGATGAGTTATTAAGAATTACCAAATTTTTTTTGGGAATATGCTCTGGAAACAGCAGTGTACATTCTGAATATGGTACCTTCTAAGTCAGTACCCACTACTCCCATAGAATTGTGGAATGGGTGTAAGCCTAGTCTGAAGCATATTCGGATTTAGGGTAGTCCAGCACGTGCACTAAAGGGAAACACTGATAAGTTGAAATCACGTACAGAAGTTCATTTGTTTGTGGGTAATCCTAAAGGAACGAAAGGTGGTTTATTTTATAAGTCCTAAAGATCAGAAGGTCATTGATAGCACCAATTCCCGATTTTTAGAAGGGGACTATGTAATGAACCACAAGCCCATGAGTAAAAGTATTCTTAAGGAAATAATAAAGGACACATCTAATCTAGTACCAACAGTACAAGATGAGATACCACAAGAAACTGCAACACGTGTCACAAGTGATGCACAATTACAGACAGTGCCTCGTCGTAGTGGGAGGGTTGTTAGGCAACCTGAAAGATTCATGTTTTGGGAGAGTTTTTGGACTTGATACCTGGTGAACATGAACCTGATCCCTAGACATATGATGAAGCACTCCAAGATAAAGATGCAGCATCTTGACAATGAATACAGAAATAGAATCTATGTATTCTGATCAAGTCTGGGAGCTTATAGAATCACCAAATGGTGTAAAAGCTATTGGGTGTAAATAGGTCTATAAAAGGAAAAGAGGGGCAGACGGGAAGGTGGAAACCTTCAAAGTAAGGCTTGTTGAAAAAGGGTATCGATTATGAGGAAACCTTTTCACCGGTAGCCATGCTTAAGTCTATCCAGATTCTTTTATCTATTGCTGCTCATATGGATTATGAGGCTTGGCAAATGGATGTCAAGACAGCTTTCCTTAATGGAAGTCTTGAAGAAAATATCCATATGATGCAACCAGATGGATTCATTGCAAAGGGAAAAGAGCATATTGTTTGTAAGCTCAAACAGTCCATTTACGGAATGAAGCAAGCTTCGAGATCTTGGAACATCCGGTTTAATGAAGTTATCCAGTCTTATGGATTTATTCAGTGTCCGGATGAGTCTTGTGTATACAAGAAGTGTGACAGAAATGTGGTGGTATTTCTTGTACTATACGTAGATGATATTTTATTAGTTGGCAACAATATCAAAGTATTATCAGAAGTAAGGGTATGGTTGTCCAAGCAATTCGATATGAAGGACTTGGGAGAATGCGGACATATGCTTAGGATCAAAGTAATAAGGAATTACAAGAAAAGAATGTTGTGCTTATCCCAAACTTCATATATTGATACAATCCTAGCTCATTTTAGCATGCAAGACTCTATAAAAAAGGTTTTTCTATCTTTTGGGCATGGAGTATCTTTATCTAAAGAGATGTCTCCGAAGACATCAAAAGAGATAGAAGAAATGAAGGCAGTTCCTTATGCTTCAGCTGTAGGCAGCCTAATGTATGCTATGTTATGCACGAGACCAGATATCTGTTTTGTCGTGGCCATGGTTAGCAGATATCAAAGTAATCCCGGACCGGGACACTAGACTGCCGTAAAGCATATATTAAAGTATCTGAGAGGGACTAGAGATTATATGCTAGCTTACAAGGCAGATGATTTGCTCCCTATGGGTTACACGGATTCGGACTTCCAATCTGATAGGGACAATAGTAAGTAAACTTCGGGGTTTTGTGTTTACTTTAGGAGGTGAAGTCATAACTATGGAGGAGTGTTAAACATAGGTACTTTTTCAGACTCCACTATGAAAGCTGAGTACATGACAACCTCTGAGGCAGCCATAGAAGCAATATGTCTCAAAAACTTCATGATGAACTTAGATATGATTCCTGGTTTTCACAAAAAGTATTACAATTTATTGTGATAATAGTGGTGCAGTAGCAAACTCGAAGAAACCATGAGTCCATAAGGCAAGCAAACACATTGAGCGCAAGTACCGCCTAATATGAGATATCGTTTAAACGAGGAAAAGTTATTGTCGCCTAAATTGCATCAGATGATAACCTGGAAGATTCTTTCACAAAGGCCCTTAAGGCAAGAGCTTTTGATGACATGTTGAGGGGTTGGGAATCAGATGTATGGTAGGGTATATGGTAGCATAGTCTTTTAGTATAAGTGGGAGATTATTGGAATGTATACTAAAAGCCTAGCTTTTTGTATAAACATTTATTTTGAAATAAAGAATCACATTGGTCAAATGTCTATATTTATATGCTAAGTGTAGTTGTTCAATTAATTTATATTGTAAATAACATGGTGTGTGGTGTCACACACAGAAGATCATATTATCAGTTCCTTATAAATTATAAATAGTAGCTCACGACTAAGATGGTAAGGAACAAACCATTGGAATAGTCATAGTGTAATTTGGTATTAGTTTATCTTGACTATAAAATTACACTAGTACACTCTGAGTGTATTGAGCAGGACCATTTGAGGTAGTTTCTTTTTATACTAACTATATAAAAGATCATGACCTCTATTATTATGGAAGTGCATACTCTTAATCCCGATATAATAACAAGCACATATACTTAGTATTTATTTCTTTAATTTATCAATGGGTGAGATTTAGTTTGATAAATCAAAAGGCTTTATAAGTTGGGAAATAATATTATTTATAGTATATGTTGTTGATTATAGAAGGAAACTGTGTCCTAGTGATCTAGGTTGATGATGTCCCCAAGAGGAGCTCATAAGGATTCTCAAGTAAACCCTGTAGGTGGACTTAGTCTGACATAACAATAAAGTTGAGTGGTATTACTCTTGGATCTAGATATTAATTAAGTGAGTTGTCAATAGCTCATTTAATTAATGGACATTCAATATCTTAAACACAGGGAGATTAGCACACTCATGATAAGAAGGAGCCCATATTGTAATATGGGATTGGTGCGGTAGTTCAATAATAACTCTTTAGTGATATGAGTTATTATTGATGAACTTGAGTTGGGTGTTCGGGGCGAACACGGGAAGCTCAAGTTCATCGGGAGACCAAAACCAATTCCTCCTCTCGGTCCCTATTGTAGCCTCTTAATTATAAAGTCTTATATCCACCTAAATCCCACTTTCTTACCCATCCTTAGGTGGCCGGCCAAGCCAAGCTTGGAGCTTAAGCTAGGGCTGGCCAAACCAAGCCTTGGATGGGATTAAGATGTAGTCGGCCTAGCTTGGAGCCCAAGCTTAGGTGGTTGACCACATAAAAAAAAATAAAAGGGAGTTTATTTTAAAATCTTTCCTTATGTGGAAGCCATGATTTTAAAAGAGAGTTTTAAAAATTAAATCTTTCCTTTTATAGTTCTTCAAAGGATTCAGTAGAAGGTTTGATATCTTTCCTTATTTGTAGTTAAAAGGACGATTTTAATTTTTGGAAAAAACATTCCTTAATTGTAATCATCCACATGTTTTAAAAGAGAGATTTTAATTTATAAAAATTTCCTTTTATAACCAACCATGAAGGGAATTTAAAAGAGAAATTTTTTTTTTAAAAATTTCTGGAAACAAATAAGGAAGTTTTAATTTTATGTTTAAAACTTGCCTTGTTTAGTGCACATGATGTGGTCGGCCATTGAAAGATTAAAAGGAAGTTTTAATTAAATTTTCCTTTTTAGTCATTGGCAAGGAAAATAAGGAAGTTTTAATTATGTTTAAAACTTTCCTTATTTGCCATGACCAAGATTATAAAAGAGAGGGAGGGGTTGCCTCATAACATAACACATTTATTATTCCTCTCCGCTCTTCCTTGGTGGTGGCCGACCCTCTTCTTCCCCTATTCTTCTTCCTTGGTGGCCGGCGACATCTCATCTCTAGGAGTTGTTGGTGGTAGGATCTTGTTAGAGGAAGAAGGAGAGATAGGAGGCATTGTTTCTTAGCATCCCTTGGAGCTTGGTTGGTGGCCGAAGTTGTTCATCTCTAAGAGATTGTTGGTGGCTGAAACTTAGAAGAAAGAAGAAGGTTTTGGTGGAGTCTCGTCTAGGTAGATCGTCGCCCACACGACGTCCGAGATAAGAAGAGGAATATAATAGAAGATCGTGAGGTCTATAAGCTACAAAAGGTATAACTAGTTATTTAATTCCGCATCATAACTAGTTCATCTTTTGTATAGATCTTGAAAAACCAAACACAAGAGGCTATCGATTTTTAGTTATCGTTTAGTGATCGATTTTTTCGTTTCGGTTTCATGTTTCGATATTGTGCTTCTATTGAGGTCTTCGTAGTTAAACCTAGGTTACTTAAGAAGTTTAAATATTTGATTTCTTTGAAAGTCTTTGTCTAGGCAGTGGTGGATGCTCCCATACCCAAGAATGCAATGTGCCTCGCCACGTTTGACCTGGAAGCCGGTCCTTGAAATAGATATTTGATCAACTTTTGTAATATAGTTTAACTTAAAAAGACCACATCAGTTAAATTTGGAGTAAGAATGTTAAGCATTGTTCCTAATCCAAATTTAACTTCTGAAGGACAACTTGGATTAATAATGTTAATTTCTGTTTACAATCCAAGTTGAACTTCAGTAGAGCACAAGGGTAGCTAGGAATGTTCTATGCTTGTACAAAATTTTTGTACAGGGAAATAGAACGGTCTCCAGGTGTAGCAACCAACAATTGGTATCAGAGCTAGGGTTATGCCTCTATGTGTTTGGTTTTCAGTTTAATTATGCACATGTCATACATATTTTAGACATGATAATTGTAGGATGTGCAAATAGATTAACTCTGTGGTTGTATGCATCATAGATTCAACTATTATGGCCCTAATGTGTTTGTGTGTCATTGGACCCTTAGATATGTTGAGGGCATTTTATGTGTGTGCATAATTGTATTATAAAAGACAGCAGGAGTTGTATTAGATTTAGGATTTTATATTTTATTCGATCTAGACTTTATGTACATTCCCTTGTAGAATATAGGATCGATAAATGTAAAATTCTATTTTCGTCGTGGATCGTTCCTTGCGAGGCATGGTGCTATTGGAGGACCAGAGACGCAGCGGAAAAGGAAGCTCGATGGACGTGACGACGTGAGCCCTAGGGATGATGTCTAGGGTTGACGACTGCTAGGGTTGGTAGCACACGGAGGACAGTGATAGAAGAGGCCATAATAGTTGGAAATTAATTTTCCATATTTATTGCTTTTATTTGCTGTGATGTGTGATGTTTGCTTGCATGTTAAAATTCCCCACCTTAAATAACTAAGTGGCAGAGAGATTTTTAAATAAATTCCACTGTTGGTACACAACCGCAAGTGTACGATTTCGTTGTCAGTAATATATAAGATTTGTCGAATCCACAGGGATTGTTGATTAAGCACTAGAGATGTCGCAAAGTGAGTTATCTAGACGGTCAAAAGTTGGCTTTGGTGCTTGCAAACTAATGAGAGTGATTTAAGAGAGAAGGAGAAGGTTGAGAAGAAGAAAGAGGAGAGAGAGAATTGACCTTTGAGCTTCGGAAAAGGGACTCTAGGATTTCGATTTCATTATAATACTAGGAGATACTACATGGATTGCTTAGTTTCTATCCTCTATGTCCGTTCTCTTGCAGGAAGTTAGATTGGTCGGTATCCCTAAGTATCACGTACAGACGATTCCTGCGAAATCCTGTAACGGTTAACTCCCCTGTCACGAGGGCACCTCGGTAGATCACTGGGATACACACCTAGTAAATAACAATAAGGATAAGGGTAGAGGTTTAGTATGGTTACCTACTTCCTTATGGAGGAATTGCCTCTCCTTTCAAGAGAATGCCCTAGATGTCCATGAACGGGTTACCCTTGTCACCAGGGCCCCTCGGGTATATGATCTAGAACACTCTCTTTACGAGAGCAGCAGTTCCTAAGGGATTGTTTCTCCTTTTGAGGGAACATCTTAGGCGTTCGGAAAGGGTTACCCCTGTCACTAGGGTACCTTGGTTAATACGCTCTAAGATATCCCCCTTGCAGGATCAACAATCCTCCACATCAATCAATCGAAGCATAGAAATATAAACATGTCACACAAGCATGAACAAGACATTGACAAGTCATCGAATAGAAACATGATGAATCTACATAGTTCTACATCCCCATCGAATTACAAATACTCCCTAATCCTAGAAGAGGGCGTCTACTCCATTATGGGGGAAGAACAACCCCAGAACATAAAGAAAAGCATACATACAACCCTAGAAGAAAAGGAAGAAGAGATGCTTGATGATTCCGATATCTTGGGGATGCTTCCTTGCTCCGGAGATGGACGGATCATGAAGGGACGGCGGTGGATGAAGCTCTATGGCTTTCCCTTAGGGGAGGGACGAAGTCCCGAACCAAAGATGATCAACGAATAGGGTTCTTGACCCTTTTATACCTCCTCCACGCTGCCCAGGAAAATCAGGATTATAGGCATACGGTAAATCAGGTTTTTCACACATTAAACCAGGTTTTCTCATGATCCACCCTAAACCAAAGTTGTATCCCTTGAAATTATCTTCAATCTGATACTTGGATTGAGCCCTGTCTCAAACCGAGCCGAAAGTTATGGCAGTTTGAAGTTTGGTATGCAGTCTGGGCGGAGGTCCAGTTGAACCCGTGGTTGGGAGGTACGACCGTGCCATTTAGCAAGGGAAATCAATTCTTTATCTCTGTTAGATCTGAATAAAAGTTGTAGATTTTGAGTCAGCTACGTTTTGGTATGAAGAATAGCCCAAAACTCCAACGGAGCACAAAGTTATGGACGAATTACGATCAGTCTGCAATTTACCCAAAATTCAGCGCAGCTCTGTTTTGGCGTGGCACAGCCCGTGTTCTTCGTCGCACGGCCTCGCACAGCCTCACACGGCTTCCTCTCGGATTGAGTCACACGGCCGTGTGGGGTCACATGGCCATGGCCTTCTTTGTCTCTGCCGAGGTCACACGGCCGTGTGAATTCACACGGCCGTGACCTTCTCTACCTCTGGAATGTTGGCACGGCCGTGCCATTTGGCACGACCGTTGTTGCTTGGCCACGGGATGATTGGAACAGCTAAGGCCTTCTTCAAATCTAGATCACAGGCATGGCCGTGACATTTGGCAAGGCCGGAACACGCTATGGCCACACGACCGTGTGGCCTGCACGACCGTGTGGCCTACACGACCCAAGCGCTTTTGCTCCATTTTCGCTCCAAATAGCGTCCTATCAGTCAAAACAAGCAAAGAGTAGATCTCCGAACAAAATATAATAGAAGTATGATATTATAATGAAATAGAGTGCAATAAACATATATCATGCTAATGAAATGCAAGTAGATGTGCGTCAAAGAATGCATAAATGATCATATAATCTACGCACATCACACCCCCAGACTTAAACCTTTGCTTGTCCTCAAGAAAAACCCGTAATCTAGATTCATGTGGTTAAATAGTGCATCATAATCTCTAGTGAGTCAATCTAATCCTATCAGATGATTTTATTGGTGAGCAAGATACAAAAGTAGTTTGAGTATGACCTAAGTAATAGTTCTTCGTGCTCAGTGTAAAAGTAGCCTAAATCTATCAAGTTTCAATCCCTAAGTCTAATCAAGTCGTCATAAAATTATGTTCCTTATGCTTCCGGCGATAGGCACTTATCTGCCACACGCAAGGTTCATTCCCCTAAAAAATGCTATGCATCATCTACACAAGGTCTCAAAGAATACTCAGTATCAAGAGAAACATAGCATTCATTTCCCCAGTAACCTAACTCAGTCTCAAAGGGGTGAATTGCTAGTTTCCACTCATGATAACTATTTTTTATCCCTTATTATTATTTATTTTTTCATTTTTTTGAATGTTTACAAAGTATCAAACTTGAACAAACCTTCATTTTTTATTATTATTATTTTTTTGGGGATTGATGCATAGAATCACAAGTAACCAAAATGTAGTTGAGAGGTCACCATAGAATCACAAGTACTAGTCCAATTCAATGAATCATGACTATTTTAGAGTTATCAACCATCAAAAATAGGCATAGTATGTAGAGATCCTAAAACCAGGCCAATACTTAAACTCTTATAGTAAAACATTGCTCACTTCATGCTATCAAAGATCGAAAAAGATAGATCACTAAACATACTAGCACATAGACCACATAAAATCTAGAGTAAACATGCTAGTATTTTGCATTAAGGTACAAGCAATCATAATATGATGTAGGATGCAACTAGCAAAAATTTTATTATGAAAAAAAAAATAGCACTAAACTAAATGCATCTAATGCATCCCCCCAAACTTAAACTTTTCATTGTCCTAATGAAAACTAAAAACAATGTGGAAGAGATTTAAAGTAAGAGAATTTACCAAGTGATGGGCTCTAAATGGTTGACATTCATGTTTTAAAAATACTCCTCTATCCAATGCTCATAGTCCTCCACAACTTTGAATTCTACAAAAATAAGATAGGCAAGAAAAATTAAATAGAGGGTATGATTTATTATCAATGAAGTAAAAAAGAAACTAAAAAGAAAACAAGGAAAATGAACTTGGGTTGCCTCCCAAGAAGCGCTTGTTTAAGGTCATTAGCTTGACCACCTCATTAAATTCATCGAAATCTCGCTCTAGGAGGGGTAAGATATTTCATTACCCTCTTACCAAGGGCTCTTATTATAGAGGGAGCTTTCAATATTGGAGTTAAAAAAATGAAGTATCGCTCTCTCCATCTTCGTCTTCTTGGAAATTCTTTCAGGAGGTCGAAGACGGTTCAGATTGAGCTTCCAAATATTAGCCCAAGTGAAATCTGCACATGCAAAGAAAATACAAATCTCCCACAAATGTATTAGATAAGATAGAGTCATAACCATATTAAGATAAGCAGGATAAGAAATAAAAACAGAATCACATCCAACAAAGTCAATGATAGATACCTCTATAAAATTTTCTAAAAGATCACAAGAAATACTAACCTTATTTTGCTGAGAGATACCTGAAATTTCTAAACATGTGGATGTGACCTCTTCTAAATCAATTGATGGGTCTGGCTCTAGCTCAGGTGTTGGTGATACAATAGATGGTGATTCTTGGGACTCACCCATATCTACATGAGTCCCTACACATTGGTCCACAACATGTTCAACCCTAGCAATTCTTACTTTTAAGGGTTGTGTGGACGAAGGAGGTGATCCTTGAGATACTACTTCCACAACGCAACTCCCTACACATTCTTCCAAATCATCATCATCACCACAAGCATTGAAAAATAAACCAACGTCTATATCTTTAATAGGAGAATCAACTATAGGAGGATCATTGACTTCATTTGCATTTTTAAGTTGATCCACCTCAATATATTCATCATCTGAAAATTCAATTTCATCATAACACCTTGTAAACCCAGAAGGTAGATCTGAAAATTTGTTATCCACTGCATTATCATAGCAATCCTCATCTGAAGAGTCCTCATATTCATATACATCCAGAAATCTACACTCAACCATATTGGTGTCACAGAATTTGCCAAAGTCTTCATTTTCATTGACCCTCACTAGCCTCTGTGGAAAAGGAACCTTTAGTGAAGGTCTTGGGAAAGGTACTTCCTTTTCCCCATATTCCCTTTGAGCTTGCGGAGGGGGTCTAATTTGCTTATCTAGTGTTGGTGTGATCAATCATTGAGGGAAGGGTACTTGTGGCCTTTGCGAACTTCCTAGAGTAATGAAACTGAGGTCTTGTGATCTTCTATTGTCCTTCTCCTCAATTCTATACAAGTCATTTTTCAGAAGTTCTTCATGATTCTTGCCGCCCCTCAACTTAATATCATTATAATTTTCACTAGATCTTATTTGTGTAGGAGGGGGATCTTCTTTGAACCATTTTGAAACTATGCTCTCAATACTTGCCCCAAAATCTTTGAACTCCTCATTCTGTGACTTCTGAATTTTGACATTCTTAGGTGGTTGAACTGCATTTTGTTTGACAGACTCTCTTGTATATATGGCTTGTATTTCTTGAATTTCTGAGGGAGATTCCATCCAACTTTTTCTCGACCATCCATGGAGGTTCAATGCCACTTGATCAATTAATGCATAAGCTTCTTCTATGCTCTTGTCCATAAAAGAACCTCCAGCTGATAAATCTAACAAACACTTATCTGAAAAAGAAATTCCCCTATAAAATATGTACAGGGTCAGCCATTTTTCCAAACCATGATGAGGGCACTGTCTTTGTAGACTCTTGAATCTGTCCCATGCTTCAAATATTGATTCTCCATGTGCCTGAGCAAAATTCATGATGCAACTCCTCATGTAGATTATTCTGCTTGGAGGGAAGAAATGATTTAGAACTTGCTGCTCCAATTGTTCCCAACTTGTGATGCTCTGAGGACAGAGAGATATAACCAAGTCCTTGCTTTATCCTTGATGCTAAAAGGAAATGCCATCAATCGAACTGCATCTGCTGATACTCCTTCACAATTCACCATATCACAAAGCTCTAGAAATGTCTTAAGATACAGATAAGGACTTTCTGATACTTCTCCTTCAAATTTGTGACCTTGTATCATGGAATTAACTCTGGGTCTAGCTGGAAATTTTCTTCTTCAATATGAGGCTACACAATGGGAGACATAAATCTTATAGAAATAGATGCCGAGAAATCTCTTAAGGCTCTGCTTGACATGTTAGTGCTCATCGAAATAAAATGAGTAAAAATAAAAATGAAGAATTAAAGATAAGAAATGAAATGCTATATGAAAAACAAGAAATAAAATGCAGAATTTAAATTGCTAGAAAAAAATACATATTTTTTTTGATTATGTATATGGAAAACAAATTGCAATTTAAAATGGAAAAACAAAAACTATTCACAAGTCTAGGTTAACTAAATTGCTAATCTACTAATGTTAATGCGAAAAGTCCCCGGCAACGGCGCCAAAAACTTGTTACACAACCGCAAGTGTACGGTTTCGTCGTCAGTAATATATAAGATTTGTCGAATCCACAGGGACTGTTGATTAAGCACTGGAGATGTCGCAAAGTGAGTTATCTAGACGGTCAAAAGTTGGTTTTGGCTCTTGCAAACTAACGAGAGTGATTTAAGAGAGAAGGAGAAGGTTGAGAAGAAGAAAGAGGAGAGAGAGAATTGACCTTTGAGGGAATTGAGCTTCGGAAAGGGACTCTAGGATTTCGGTTTCATTATAATACTAGGAGATACTACATGGATTACTTAGTTTCTATCCTCTATGACCGTGCTCTTGTAGGAAGTTAGATTGGTCAGTATCCCAAAGTATCACGTAGAGACGATTCCTGCGAAATCCTGTAACGGTTAACCCCCTATCACGAGGGCACCTCGGTAGATCACTGGGATACACACCTAGTAAATAACAATAAGAATATGGGTAGAGGTTTAGTAAGGTTACCTACTTCCTTATGGAGAAATTGCCTCTCCTTTCAAGAGAATGTCCTAAACGTCCGTGAATGGGTTACCCTTGTCACTAGGGCCCCTCGGGTATACGATCTAGAACACTCTCTTTACGTGAGCAGCAGTTCCTAAGGGATTGTTTCTCCTTTTGAGGGAACGTCTTAAGCGTCCGGAAAGGGTTACCCCTGTCATTAAGGTACCTTGGTTAATATGCTCTAAGGTATCCCCCTTATGGGATCAACAATCCTCCACATCAATCAATCGAAGCATAGAAATATAAACATGTCACACAAGCATGAACAAGACATTGACAATTCATCGAATAGAAACAGGATGAATCTATATAGTTCTACATCCCTATCGCATTACAAATACTCCCTAATCCTAGAAGAGGGCGTCTACTCCATTGTGGGGGAAGAACAATCCCAAAACATAAATAAAAGTATACTTACAACCCTAGAAGAAAAGGAAGAAGAGATGCTTGATGATTATGATGTCTTGGGGATGCTTCCTTGCTCCGGAGATTGATGGATTGTGAAGGGGCGGCGGTGGATGAAGCTCTATGGCTTTCCCCCGAGGGGAGGGATGAAGTCCCGAACCAAAGATGATCAAAGAATAGGGTTCTTGACCCTTTTATACCTCCTCCACGCTGCCCAGGAAAACCAGGATTACAGGCATTCGGTAAATCAGTTTTTTCACCCATTAAACTAGGTTTTCTCATGATCCACCCTGAACTAAAGTTATAACCGTTGAAATTATCTTCAATCTGATACTTGGATCGAGCCCTGGATCAAACCGAGCCGAAAGTTATGGTGGTTCTAAGTTTGGTCTACAGTCAGGGCGGAGGTCCAGTTGAACCCATTGTTGGGAGGCACGGCCGTGCCATTTAGAACGGGAAAACAATTTTTTCTCTCTGTTGGATCTGAAGAAAAGTTGTAGATCTTGAAGTCATCTACGTTTTAGTATAAAGAACATTCCTAAAATCCAACAGAGTACAAAGTTATAGCCGAATTACGATCGGTCTGCAATCTTCCCAGAATTCAGCACAACTCTATTTTGGCGTGGTACAGCCCGTGTTCTTCGTCACACGGCCGTGTGGAATCCACATGGCCTCACACAATTTCCTCTTGGATTGAGTCACACGGCTGTGTGGGGTCACACGGCCCTGGCCTTCTTCGTCTCTGCCAAGGTCACATGGCCGTGACCTTCTCTACCTCTGGAATGTTGGCACATCCGTGCCATTTGGCACGACCGTGTGTTGCTTGGCCATGGGATGATTGGCACGGCCGTGCCATTCAGCATGGCCAAGGCCTTCTTCAAATCTAGATCACAAGCACGGCCGGAACACGCTATAGCCACACGGCCGTGTGGCCTACACAGCCCAAGCGCTTTTGCTCCATTTTCGCTCCAAATAGCGTCCTATTAGTCAAAACAAGCAAAGAGTAGATCTCCGAACAAAATATAATAGAAGCATGACATTATAATGAAATAGGGTGCAATAAACATAGATCATGCTAATGAAATGCAAGTAGATGTGCGTCAAAGAATGCATAAATGATCATATAATCTACGCACATCAACAGTCTCCATTACTGGTTTGTAAGTGATGCAAACAAACTTGCGTGTTGGCTCTGAGTGCCTTCCTCCACAATGGATGAGTTTGTTTGCGGGTCACTAGATCAAACTTCCTTTATGGATGATTATAGGAAATTATTTAGGAGTGTGTGATCTTCTCCAACTGAAGGGGCACAATCCTATTTAATGGACTAAGTATCAAGTAATGGTATACACTTAGGCGCATTTAATAGTATCCTCCCCAACGGAGTCACTACTATTATTTGTGTGACCGAAGAAATACCAACTATTAATTTGTCATAAAGTTAGGTTGACAAGATAATAAAATTAATAGGTAAAACCTCCTCTTACAAATGTTTGAATTTGTATACGTCCACACTAACGTTGCATACAAAATTCACGGTGTTTGAGGTAATTTTATTTGTCATAAAGTGACAAGATAATAAAATTAATGGGTAAAAACCCCTCTTACAAATATTTGAATTTGTATACATCCACACTAACGTGGCATACAAAATTCACGGTGTTTGAGGTAATTTTATTTGTCATAAAATTAGGTTGACAAGATAATTAATGGGTAAATCCCTGCTCTTACAAATGTTTGATTTTTGTATACGTTCACACTAACGTGGCATACAAAATTCATGGTGTTTAAGGTGTTGGTGAATTTAAATGATATTGTTTGAGGAATCAATATTATTTTAAATTCTAAAGTTTTGACCAAATATTTGATCAAAGATAGATCAACTATTAATTTTATTTGTCATAAAGTTAGGATGACAAGATAATAAAATTGATGGATAAAATCTCCTCTTACAAATGCTTGAATTTGTATACGTCCACACTAATGCGGCATACAAGATTCACGGGGATTTTGAGATGTTGGTCTTGACCAAATATTTTGTGATTCTTAGGATTTCAAATGGTTTTCAATCCCCTAGTTGTTATATTAGAGAATACACTTACTAGTCCCAATTATAATGATTGGAAACAAAACTTGGACACTAAGAGGTGGAATGTCCTCTTAGAAATTAGAACAATAAAGCTGTATTTTATTCATTAGTTGTTGAAACATATTTAGTGGTGTTATCTACCGGTACCTGGTGTGTAGATATCGAAGCCACTGACCATGTCTGTAATTCATTGTAGGGGTTCCAGGAAACTCAACAACTATATGAAAGGAAAAATACTGTCTACATGGGCACTACTGTAAAAGTAGCAGCTGTTGCAGTGGGAGATGTTCATCCTTTGATAGGAATAAAACATTGATTGTCTTTACGTACCAAGTTTTAGAAAGAACTTGATTTCAGTTTCTAAAACTATTTAAGGATGGATATTCTGTCTATTTTGATGACAAAGTTGTTATCAAGAAAAATAGGGAAGTTATCTGTTCTGGTACGTAATACTACCAGAATGCAACAAATAGAAATTAATAACACATCTTCTAATTTCAATAAGAGAAAATAACCTTCGAAAATGAACCAAACATATCTTTGGCATCTAAGGCTAGGTCATATTAACTTGAGTAGGATTCAAAAGTTAATAGCCGATGGACTTTTGGGTTCATTGGTGGTGGAAAACTTTCCAACCTACAAGTCTTGCTTGGAAGGAAAAATGACCGAGAAGCTTTTTAAGACTAAGGGGTATAGAGCCAAAGATGTGTTGAAACTGGTTCATTCTGATTTGTGTGGACCTTTAACTATCCAGGCAAGAGGTGGTTTCGAATATTTCATCTCTTTTATAGAGGACTATTTAGAGATACGGGTACATTTACATGATGTGCCGCAAGTCTGAGTGCTTTGATAAGTTCAAAGAGTACAAGGCTAATGTGGAGAAACATCATGGTAAAAGTATCAAGACACTACGGTGAGATCGTAATGGCAAGTATCTCTTAGGAGAGTTTAGGAGTCACTTATCAGAAGTTGAGATTCAATCCCAACTGACTGCACTTGGTACACCCCAACAGAATGGTGTTGTAGAACGAAGGTATAAGACTCTTATGGAAATGGTTAGATCAATGATGAGTTATTAAGAATTACCAAATTTATTTTGGGAATATGCTCTGGAAGCAGCAGTGTATATTCTGGATATGGTACCTTCTAAGTCAGTACCCTCTACTCCCATAGAATTATGGAATGGACGTAAGCCTAGTCTGAAGCATATTCGGATTTGGGGTAGTCCAGTATGCGTGCTAAAGGGAGACACTGATAAGTTGGAATCACGTACAAAAGTTCGGTTGTTTATGGATAATCCTAGAGGAATAAAAGGTGGTTTATTTTATAAGTCTTAAAGATCAGAAGGTCATTGTTAGCACCAATGCCCAATTTTTAGAAGGGGACTATGTAATGAACCACAAGCCCATGAGTAAAATTGTTCTTATGGAAATAATAAAGGACACGTCTAATCTAGTACCAATAATACAAGATGAGATACCACAAGAAACTGCAACACGTGTCACAAGTGATGCACAATTACAGATAGTGCCTCATCATAGTGGGAGGGTTGTTAGGCAACCTGAAAGATTCATGTTTTGGGAGAGTTTTTGAACTTGATCCCTGGTGAACATAAACCTGATTCCTGGACATATGACGAAGCACACCAAGATAAAGATGTAGCATCTTGGCAATGAATACAGAAATAAGATCTATGTATTCTAATCAAATCTGGGAGCTTGTAGAACCACCAAATGGTGTAAAATCCATTGGGTGTAAATAGGTCTACAAAAGGAAAAGAGGGGCAGACGGGAAGGTGGAAACCTTCAAAGCAAGGCTTGTTGAAAAAGGGTATCGATTATGAGGAAACCTTTTCACCGGTAGCCATGCTTAAGTCTATCCAGATTCTTTTATCTATTGATTCTCATATGGATTATGAGGCTTGGTAATGAATGTCAAGACATCTTTCCTTAATGGAAGTCTTGAAGAAAATATCCATCCGATACAACCAGAGGGATTCATTGCAAAGGGCAAAGAGCATCTTGTTTGTAAGCTCAAACAGTCCATTTACGGATCGAAGCAATTTTCGAGATCTTGGAACATTCGGTTTAATGATGTTATCTAGTCTTATGAATTTATTCAGTGTCAGGATGAGTCTTGTGTATATAAGAAGTGTGATAAAAACGTGGTGGAATTTCTTGTACTATACGTGATGATATTTTGTTAGTTGGCAACAATATCAAAGTATTGTCAGAAGTAAGGGTATGGTTGTCCAAGCAATTCGATATGAAGGACTTGGGAAAATGCGGGCATATGCTTGGGATCAAAGTAATAAGGGATCACAAGAAAAGAATGTTGTGCTTATCCCAAACTTCATATATCAATACTATCCTAGCTTATTTTAGCATACAAGACTCCATAAAAGGTTTTTCTACCTTTTGGGCATGGAGTATCTTTATCTAAAGAGATGTCTCTGAAGACATCAAAAGAGATAGAAGAAATGAAAGCAGTTCCTTATTCTTCAGTTATAAGGAGCCTAATGTATGCTATGTTATGCATAAGACCGAATATCTATTTTGCCGTGGGCATTGTGAGAAGATATCAAAGTAATCCAGGACCGGGACACTAGACTGTCATAAAACATATATTAAAGTACCTGAGAGGGACTAGAGATTATATGCTAGCTTACAAGATAGATGATTTGCTCCCTATGAGTTACATGGATTCAGACTTCCAATCTGATAAGGACAATAGTAAGTAAACTTTAGGGTTTTGTGTTTACTTTAGGAGGTGAAGTCATAACTATGGAGGAGTGTTAAGCATAGGTGCTTTTTCGGACTCCACTATGAAAGCTGAGTACATTGCAGCATCTGAGGCAGCCATAGAAACTATATGACTCAGAAACTTCATGATGGACTTAGATATGATTCCTGGTTTGCCAAAAAATTATTACAATTTATTGTGATAATAGTGGTGCAGTAGCAAACTCGAAGAAACCATGAGTCAATAAGGCAAGCAAACACATTGAGCGCAACTACCACCTAATATGAGACATCGTATAAATGAGAAAAAGTTGTTGTCGCCTAGATTGCATCAGATGATAACCTGGAAGATCCTTTCACAAAAGCCCTTAAGGCAAGAGCTTTTGATGGCATGTTGAGGAGTTGGGAATCAGATGTATGGCAGGGTATATGGTAGCATAGTCTTTTAGTATAAGTGGGAGATTGTTGGAATGTATACTAAAAGCCTAGCTTTTTGTATAAACATTTATTTTGAAATAAAGAATCACATTGGTTAAATATCTACATTTATATGTTAAGTGTAGTTGTTCAATTAATTTATATTGTAGATAACATAATGTGTGGTGTCACACACAGAAGATCATATTATTAGTTCCTTATAAATTATAAATAGTAGCTCACGACTAAGATGGTAAGGAACAAACCATTGGAATAGTCATAGTGTAATTTGGTATTAGTTTATCTTGACTATAAAATTACACTAGTACACTCTGAGTGTATTGAGCAGGACCATTTGAGGTAGTTTCTTTTTATACTAACTATATAAAAGAACATGACCTCTGTTATTATGGAAGTGCATACTCTTAATCCCGATATAATAACAAGCACATATACTTAGTATTTATTTCTTTAATTTATCAATGGGTGAGATTTATTTTGATAAATCAAAAGACCTGATAAGTTGGGAAATAATATTATTTATTGTGTATGTTGTTGATTATAGAAGGAAACTGTGTCATAGTGATCTAGGTTGATGATGCCCCCAAGAGGAGCTCATAAGGATTCTCATGTAAACCCTGTAGGTGGTCTTAGTCTGACATAACAATAAAGTTGAGTGGTATTACTCTTGGAGCTAGATATTAATTAAGTGAGTTGTCAGTAGCTCATTTAATTAATGGACATTCAATATCTTAAACACAGGGAGATTAGCGCACTCATGATAAGAAGGAGCTCATATTGTAATATGGGATTGGTGCGGTAGTTCAATAATAACTCTTTAATGGTATGAGTTATTATTGATGAACTCGAGTTGGGTGTTCGGGGCGAACACGGGAAGCTCAAGTTCATCGGGAGACCAAAACCAATTCCTCCTCTCGGTCCCTATTATAGCCTCTTAATTTTAAAGTCTTATATCCACCTAAAGCCCACCTTCTTATCCATCCTTAGGTGGCCGGTTAAGCCAAGCTTGGAGCCCAAGCAAGGGCCGGCCAAACTAAGCCTTGGATGGGATTAAGATGTGGTCGGCCTAGCTTGGAGCCCAAGCTTAGGTGGCCAGCCACATAAAAAAAATAAAGGGAGTTTATTTTAAAATCTTTCCTTGTGTGGAAGCCATGATTTTAAAAGAGAGTTTTAAAAATTAAATCTTTCCTTTTATAGTTTCTACAAAGGATTAAGAGAAAGGTTTGATATCTTTCCTTATTTGTAGTTAAAAGGAAGATTTTAATTTTTAGAAAAAACTTTCCTTAATTGTAATCATCTACTTATTTTAATAGAGAGATTTTAATTTATAAAAATTTCCTTTTATAACCAACCATGAAGGGAATTTAAAAGAGAAATTTTTATTTTAAAAATTTTCGGAAACAAATAAGGAAGTTTTAATTTTATGTTTAAAACTTTCCTTGTTTAGTGCACATGATGTGGCCGGCCATTGAAAGATTAAAAGAATGTTTTAATTAAATTTTCCTTTTTAGTTATTGGCAAGGAAAATAAGGAAGTTTTAATTATGTTTAAAACTTTCATTCTTTGCCATGACCAAAGATTATAAAAGAGAGGGAGGGGTTGCCTCATAACATAACACATCTATTATTCCTCTCCTCTCTTCCTTGGTGGTGGCCGACCCTCTTCTTCCCCTATTGTTCTTCCTTGGTGGCCGACGACATCTCATCTCTAGGAGTTGTTGGTGGCCGGATCTTGTTAGAGGAAGAAGGAGAGATAGGAGTCATTGTTTCTTAGCATCCCTTGGAGCTTGGTTGGTGGCCGAAGTTGTTCATCTCTAAGAGATTGTTGGTGGCCGAAACTTGGAAGGAAGAAGAAGGTTTTGGTGGAGTCTCATCTTGGTAGATCGTCACCCACACGACGTCCGAGATAAAAAGAGGAATACAATAGAAGATCGTGAGGTCTATAAGCTATAAAAGGTATAACTAGTTATTTAATTCCGCATCATAACTAGTTCATCTTTTGTATAGATCTTGAAAAACCAAACACAAGAGGCTATCAGTTTTTAGTTATCGTTTAGTAATCGATTTTTCGTTTCGGTTTCATGTTTCGATATTGTGCTTCTATTGAGGTCTTCGTAGTTAAACCTAGGTTACTTAAGAAGTTTAAATATTCAATTTCTTTGAAAGGCTTTATCTAGGCAGTGGTGGATGCTCCTATACCCAAGAAGGTCATGTGCCTCGCCACATTTGACCTGGAAGTCGGTCCTTGAGATGGATATTTGATCAACTTCTGTAATATGGTTTAACTTAAAAAGAACACATCGGTTAAATTTGGTATAAGAATGTTAAGCATCATTCCCAATCCAAATTTAACTTCTGAAGGATAACTTGGATTAATAATGTTAAGTTCTGTTTGCAATCCAAGTTGAACTTCAGTAGAGCACAAGGGTTGTTAGGAAAGTTCTATGCTTGTACAAAATTTTTGTACAAGGAAATAGAACGATCTCCAGGTGTAGCAACCAACATGAAAAGTGCATAATTTAATTGAAAACCAAACACACAGAGACAGAAAACTAGCTCCGATACCAATTGTTGGGTGCTATTTAGAATTCCGTTCTATTTTCCCTGTACAAAAATTTATACAAGTATAGAACTTTTCCTAGCAACCCATATGTTCTTCAAAAGTTAAACTTGGATTGCAAATGAAACTTAACATTATTAATCCAAGTTCAACTCATGTGTTCTTCAGAAGTTAAACCATTGTTATGATTCCGCAAGTGTACGGTTTCGTCGTCAGTAATATATAAGATTTGTCGAATCCACAGGAATTGTTGATTAAGCACTAGAGATGTCACAAAGTAGGTTATCTAGACGGTCGAAAGTTAGCTTTGGCGCTTGCAAATTAACGAGAGTGATTAATGTTGGTTGCTACTCGGAAAACCTAATGGTTCCACTGTACAAAAATTTTGTACAAAGGTCTGAACCTTTTCCTAGCTACCATGTGTTCTTTTAAATTATACTTGGATCGCTTGCGGAGCTTAACACGTTTGATCCAAAATTTAATCTATTTGTTCTTTTAGGTTTTGACTTGGATCTCCTGCGGAACTTAACACGTTCGATCCAAATCACCTAGGTTATTAATTCCATTAAATATTAATTTCCAAAATTCGTTTCTAGTACTGACGTGGCGAGGCACATGACCTTCTTGGATATGGGAACAACCACCACCGACTAGACAAAACCTTTTAAGGAAAGCTAATATTTAATTTCCTAAAATAACTTTAGGTTAACCGAAAGGAACAATCAAATCACAAGGATAAGAAAAAATAAAGAACACAACATCGAAAATAAATTCGAAATACTAGAATCGCATGCCTCTTGTATTTGGTATTATTTCCAAAAATAACTAGTATGATGCGGAAAGGAAAAATACTAGTTATACCTTTTAGAAAGACCTCTTGATCTTCTACCGTATTCCTCTTCTAACCTTGGACATTGTGTGGGCAACGATCTTCCGAGATGAGAAACCACCAAAGCACCTTCTCCTCCTCCTTGCTAGGTTCGGCCAAATCAAAAGCTTCACCAAGGATGAAGAAAAAACACCAACCAAACTCCAAGGGATGAAAGCTTTCTCTCCTTCTTCTTCTTCTTCTTCTCCAAGTAGTATCCGGTCACCACAAAAACTCCAAGCAATGAAGAGTTTCGGCCACCACAAAGAGGAAGAGAGGGAGAGAAGATGGCCGACCACAACAACAAGGAAAAGAGGGAGAGAATAATAGAAGTTGTGTCTCATGAAGGCACTCCAACCCTCTCTTTTATATTCCTTAGCTTTGGTAAATAAGGAAATTTAATTACAATAAAATTTCCTTAACTTTCTTTGACATGAATTAATTAAGAAAAATTAAACAAAATTTCTTAAAACTCCATGTCTTGGCCAGCCACATCAACAAGAGCAAACAAAGCAATTTCAATCAACAATTAAAATTCCTTATTTATCTTTGGAAATTTTAAAAAATAAAATTTCCCTTTAAAATCCCTTCATGGTTGATAAAAAGAAAATTCTATAATTTTAATTCTTCTACATGTGAATAATTTATAAAGAAGAAAAATAAAATATCTTTCCAATCTACAAATAAGGAAAGAGATCTAATCTCTTTCTTTAATCTTTTGTAGATCCTTTTAAAAGAGATATTTTAATTTTTAATCTCTCCAATAAATTATATCTTTCACATAAGAAAAATTTAAAATTAATATTCTTTTTAATTTAATGAGGGCCGACCACCTAAGCTTGGGTTCAAGCTAGGGCCGGCCACCCATGAACCAAGGCTTGGCCGGCCCTAGCTTGAACCACAAGCTAGCTTGGCCGACCCCTATATCATGGGTATGAAGGTGGGTATAGGTGGGTATAGTACTCTATAAATAAGAGGCTACGATAGGGACCGAGAGGAGGAATTTGTTTTGTTGGAGTGTATACTGAAAGCCTAAGCTTTTGTAAACATTTGTTTTGAATAAAGAATCACATTTGGTCAAATTATCTACATTTGTTTGTAGTTGTTCAGTTAATTTATAATGTAGATGACATAGTATGTGGTGTCACATGCAGAAGATGATGTTATCAGTACCTTATATATTATAAATAGTAGCTCATGACCAAAATGGAAAGGAACAAACCATTAGAAGGTCGTAGTGTAATTAGGTATTAGTTTATCTTGACTATATAATTACACTAGTACACTCAGAGTGTATTGAGTAGGATCATTTGAGGTCGTTTCTTTTATACTGACTTTATAAAGGAACAAAGACCTCAATTATTATGGAAGTGTGTGCTCTTAATCCTAATATAATAACAAACACATATATTTGATATTTATTTCTTTAATTTATCAATGGGTGAGATTTAGTTCGATGAATCAATAAGCCCGATAAGTTGGGAAATGATATCACTTATAGTGTGTGTTGTTGATTGTAGAAGGAAACTGTGTCCTAGAGATACTAGGTTGATAATGTCCTCAAGAGGAGCTCATAAGGATTGTCATGTTAAACCCTGCAGGTGGACTTAGTCCGACATGACGATAAGGTTGAGTGGTACTACTCTTGGACTAAGATATTAATTAAATGAGTTGTCAGTAACTCACTTAATTAGTGGACATTCGATATCTTAAACACAGGGAGACTAACACACTCATAATAAGAAGGAGCCCAAAAATGTAATTTGGGATTGGTGCGGTAGTTCAATAATAGTTCTCTAGTGGAATGAATTATTATTGATAAAATTAAGTTGTGTGTTCGGGGCGAACACGGGATGCTTAATTTTATCGGGAGACTAAAACCAATTCCTCCTCTCGGTCCCTATCATAGCCTCTTATTTATAGAGTACTATACCCACCTTATATACCCACCTAAAGGGGGCTGGCCAAGCTAGCTTGGGAATCAAAGCTAGGGCCGGCCTAAGCTTGGTTTATGGGTGGCCGGCCCTAGCTTGAACCCAAGCTAGAGGGGGCCGACCATAATTAAATTAAAAAGAATTTTAATTTTAATTTTTATTATGTGGAAGATATAATTTATTACGGAGAATTAAAATTAAAATATCTCTTTTTAAAGGATCTACAAAAGATTAAAAGAAAGAGATTAGATCTCTTTCCTTATTTGTAGATTGAAAAGATATTTTATTTTTTCTTTTTGAAAATTATTCACATAT
The DNA here is from genome assembly GCF_018446385.1 of Zingiber officinale. Lineage (NCBI taxonomy): Eukaryota > Viridiplantae > Streptophyta > Magnoliopsida > Zingiberales > Zingiberaceae > Zingiber > Zingiber officinale. The sequence continues at coordinate 24,244,403 of NC_055997.1, read as the reverse complement.
TAAAAATTAAAATTATAGAAATTTCTTTTTATCAACCATGAAGGGATTTTAAAGGGAAATTTTATTTTTTAATTTCCAAAGAAAAATAAGGAAATTTTAATTGTTGATTAAAAATTGGCTTATTTGTTCTCCATGAGGTGGCCGGCCACATTCAATTAATTAGGAAATTTTATTTATTTTTTCTTAATTAATTGTTGTCAAGGAAATTAAGGAAATTTTATTGTAATTAAATTTCCTAATTTACCAAGACTAAGGAATATAAAAGAAGGGGTGGGGGTGCCTTCATGGGGTACAACCTCTATTATTTCTCTTTCTCTTTTCCTTGGTATTGTGGCCGGCCATCATCCTCTCCCTCTCTTCCTCTTATGGTGGCTGAATCCTTCATCTCCCTTGGAGCTCTTGTGGTGGCCGGATACTACTTGGAGAAGAAGAAGAAGAAGGAGAGAAGGCTTGCATCTCTTGGAGCTTGGTTGGTGTTTTGTTCTTCATCCTTGGTTAAGCTTCCTTGTTGTGGCCGAACCTAGCTAGGAGGAGAAGAAGGTGGTTGGTGGTTTCTCATCTCGGAAGATCGTTGCCCACACAACGTCCGAGGTTAGAAGAGGAATACGGTAGAAGATCAAGGGGTCTTTCTAGAAGGTATAACTAGTAATTTTTCCTTTCCACATCATACTAGTTATTTATGGAAATAATACCAAATACAAGATGCTTACGATTCTAGTATTTTGAATATATTTTTCGATGTTGTGTTCTTTTGTTTTATTTTTTCCTTGTGATTTGATTGTTCTTTTCGGTTAACATAAAGTTATTTTAGGAAATTAAATATTAGCTTTCCATAAAAGGTTTTGTCTAGTCGGTGGTGGTTGCTCCCATATCCAAGAAGGCCATGTGCCTCGCCACGTCAGTACTGGGAACCAATTATGGAAATTAATATTTAATGGAATTAATAACTTAAGGTGATTTGTGTTAGGATCCTTCGTACGGCTAGAGAGGGGGGTGTGAATAGCCGACCCCAATCTTTCGCGTTTCTTCCTACGATTAGGTTAGTGCAGCGGAAATACAACGTAGAAGGAAAACAGGAGAAGAAAGACAAACCATATAACGAGGTTCGGAGATGAACTCCTACTCCTCGGCGTGTCCGTAAGGTGGACGAAGCCTACCAATCCGTCGGTGGATGAGTCCCCGGAAACCCGGCTAATAGATACTCCTTGTGGGTGGAGAAACCTCACTACAATCTTTGCAACAGCAATAGGAGTACAAATAGGAACAAGAAAACAAGAACAGAAATGTAAACAACACTTGCTTGCCTTCTTGAAGTCAGCAGGAACCCTGGTGAAGCAGCAGCTTCTCAGATCCAAGCCTAGCTAGAAAACCAGCAACAGGAAGAAGCTCACGCGAAGCTTTAGCACCCGAGCTCAACAAAGCTCGGGAAGAAGAAGCGAAGCTTGAGCGGGAGAGAACTTCGAAGGAAGAAGAAGTAGGCTGCGAAGAGATTTCACCAAGTCCAGTAGCCCTCTTTTATACTGCGAAGAAGAAGAGAGAACTAGCCGTTGCGTCACAACGGCTAAGATTCTGATCGGTCCATGGACCGATCGGGCTTGACCCCAGATCGATCGGCGTCTCTGATCGGTCTTGTGGACCGATCAGGAACATCTGATCGGTCCATAGCCGTCGGGCTTTCTTCCGCGATCTATGCGATCGGTCTGCGGTGATCGGAGCCATGGGTGGATCGGTCGGGACCGATCCACGCCTTTCTTCTCGCGAGTTGCGTTGCCTCTGATCGGTCTCGGGCCGATCGATTATCGATGAGCCATCGATCGATTACGATCGGTCACGGACCGATCAGCAACAACGATCACCGGATCGGTCACCGGCCGATCCAAACTTCGACCCTAAACCTAAGGCTTCCACACCAACATCCGGTCAACCTTGACTGTTGGTACATCATCCTAGCATCGGTCACTCCCTTGACCTGCTAGCACTCCCCGCTAAGTGTCCGGTCAATCCCTTTGACCCACTTAGACTTTTCCACACCAGATGTCCGATCATCCTGATCCATCTGGATTTTCCTCTTCGTGCCAAGTATCCGATCACTCCCTTGACCTACTTGGACTTTCCAACACCAGAAGTCCGATCATCCCTGATCCATCTGGATTTTCCCTTGCCTGGTTTCACTCACCAGGACTCTCCAACTGCCTAACATCCCAGTTAGGACTTTCCCACTGCCTGGCTTCACTTACCAGGACTTTCCACACTGCCTAACATCCCAGTTAGGACTTTCCCACTACCTGGCTTCACTCACCAGGGCTTTCCAACTGCCTAACATCCCAGTTAGGACTTTCCCATTGCCTGGCTTCACTCACCAGGGCTTTCCAACTGCCTAACATCCCAGTTAGGACTTTCCATCGTGCCAAGCTCCTTGCTTGGACTTTTCCAGTGCCAAGTCTCCATACTTGGACTTTTCCAGTGCCAAGCTCCCTGCTTGGACTTTTCAGGTCAACCAGGTCAACCTTGACCTACGGTTGCACCAACAATCTCCCAAGTTCGTATTCTTGTCAACACATCAGAATACAACTTTTCTACTCTCCTCAAACATTGTCAAACATCAAAATACAACTCGAGTCAGGTCACCCTTGACCAACTCGAGTCAGGTCAACCAAGTCAACCTTGACCTAAGGTTGCACCAACAATTTGGGTCGAACGTGTTAAGTTCTGCAGGAGATCCAAGTCAAAACCTAAAAGAACAAATAGATTAAGTTTTGGATCAAACGTGTTAAGTTCCGCAGGCGATCCAAAATTTAATTTAAAAGAACACATGGTAGCTAGGAAAAGGTTCAGACCTTTGTACAAAATTTTTGTACAATGGAACCTCTAGGTTTTTAGAGTAGCAACCAATAGGTTTTGGTCTCCCGATAAAATTAAGCATCCTGTGTTCGCCCCGAACACACAACTTAATTTTATCAATAATAATTCATTCCACTAGAGAACTATTATTGAACTACCGCACCAATCCCAAATTACATTTTTGGGCTCCTTCTTATTATGAGTGTGTTAGTCTCCCTGTGTTTAAGATATCAAATGTCCACTAATTAAGTGAGTTACTGACAACTCATTTAATTAATATCTTCATCCAAGAATAGTACCACTCAACCTTATCGTCATGTCGGACTAAGTCCACCTGCAGGGTTTAACATGACAATCTTTATGAGCTCATCTTGGGGACATTATCAACCTAGATTACTAGGACACAGTTTCCTTCTATAATCAACAACACACACTATAAGTGATATCATTTCCCAACTTATTGGGCTTATTGATTCATCGAACTAAATCTCACCCATTGATAAATTAAAGAAATAAATATCAAATATATGTGCTTGTTATTATATTAGGATTAAGAGCACACACTTCCATAATAACTGAGGTATTTGTTCCTTTATAAAGTCAGTATAAAAGAAACAACCTCAAATGGTCCTACTCAATACACTCTAAGTGTACTAGTGTAATTATATAGTCAAGATAAACTAATTCCTAATTACACTACGACCTTCTAATGGTTTGTTCCTTTCCATTTTGGTCGTAAGCTACTGTTTATAATTTATAAGGTATTGATAACATCATCTTCTGTATGTGGCACCACATACTATGTTATCTACAATATAAATTAATTGAACAACTACAACTGAATGTAGTCAATTTGACCAAATGTGATTTTTTATTCAAAATAAATGTTTACAAAAGCTTAGGCTTTCAGTATACACTCTAACAATTTCCCACTTATACTAACAACTAAGCTGCCATATCTTCTGCCATACATCTGATTCTCATTCCCTCCACATGCCGATCGAAAGCTTTTGCTGGAAGGGCCTTAGTGAAAGGATCTGCCAGGTTATCTGCTGATGCAATCTTGGCGATGACAACTTCTCCTCGCTTCACGATATCTCGTATTAGGTGGTACTTGCGCTCTATATGTTTACTTGCCTTATGGGCTCGTGGTTCCTTCGAGTTTGCAACTGCACCGCTATTATCACAATAAATTGTGATGATTTTGGGGAAACCAGGAATCACATCTAAGTCCATTAGAAAGTTCCTGAGCCATATTGCTTCTTTAGCCGCCTCAGAGGCTGCTATATACTCAGCTTCCATGGTTGAGTCTGAAACGCATTTCTGCTTAACACTCCTCCATGCAAAGGCTCCACCTCCCAAAGTAAACACATAGCCTGATGTAGACTTACTGTTGTCCCTATCTGATTGGAAATCTGAATCCGTGTAACCCACAGGGAGCAAATCGTCTACTTGGTAAACTAGCATATAATCTCTAGTCCTTCTCAGGTACTTTAATATATGCTTTACCGCAGTCCAATGTCCTTGTCCAGGGTTACTCTGATATCTGCTCACCATGCCCACGGCAAAACAGATATCAGGTCTCGTACATAGCATTGCATACATTAGGCTTCCTACAGCCGAAGCATAAGGAACTGCTTTCATGTCCTCTATCTCCTTTGATGTCGAGACATCTCTTTAGATAGAGCTACTTCATGCCTAAAAGGTAAGAAACCTTTCTTGGAATCCTGCATGCTAAAACGAGCAAGGATTGTATCTATATATGAAGCTTGTGACAAACACAATATTCTTTTCTTGCGATCCCTTATTACTTTGATCCCAAGAATGTGAGCACAATCTCCTAAGTCCTTCATATCAAATTATTTGGATAACCATACCCTTACATCCGATAATACCTTGACATTGTTGCCAATTAACAAAATATCATCTACGTATAGTACAAGAAATACCACCACGTTTCCATTACACTTCTTGTATACACAAGACTCATCCGGACACTGAATAAATCCATATGACTAGATTACTTCATTAAACCGGATATTCCAAGACCTTGAAGCTTGCTTCAGTACATAAATGGACCAATTGAGCTTGCACACTAGATGCTCTTTGCCTTTTTCAATAAACCCTTCTGGTTGCTTCATATGGATATTCTCTTCAAGACTTCCATTAAGGAAAGTTGTCTTGACATCCATTTACCAAATCTCATAATCCATATGAGCAGCAATGGATAAGAGTATCCGGATAGACTTAAGCATGGCTACTGGTGAAAAGGTCTCCTCATAATCGATTCCCTCTTTCTGAGTGTACCCTTTCGCAACAAGCCTAGCTTTGAAGGTTTCTACCTTCCCGTCTGTCCCTCTTTCCTTTTGTAGATCCACTTGCATCTAACGGCTTTTACACCATCAGGTGGTTCTACGAGCTCCCAGACCTTATTAGAGTACATAGACTCTATTCAGAATTCATTGCCTTTTGCCAAGATGCTACATCTATATCTTGGAGTGCTTCGTCATATGTTCGGGGATCAGGTTCATGTTTTCCCGGGATCAAGTCCGAAGACTCTCCCAAAAACATGAATCTATCAGGCTGCCTTACAACCCTCCCACTACGACGAGGTACTATCTGTGGTTGTGCATCATGTGTGACACGTGTTGCAGTCTCTTGTGGTACTTCATCTTGTATTGCTGGTACTAAGGTAGACGTGTCCTCTCTAAGTTCTTCTAAAACAACTTTGCTACTGGGCTTGTGATCCATTATATAGTCTTCTTCTAAAAACTGGGCATTGGTGCTAACAATGACCTTCTGGTCTTTAGGACTATAAAATAAACCACCTTTCGTTCCTCTGGGATACCCCACAAACACACGAACTTCTGTACGAGATTCTAACTTATCAGCATCTGGTTTCAGCACATGTGCTGGACTACCCCAAATCCGAATATGTCTTAGACTGGGCTTTCGCCCATTCCACAATTCTGTGGGAGTAGAAGAAACTGATTTAGAAGGTACTAAGTTCAGAATGTACACTACTGTTTCCAGAGCGTATCCCCAAAACGAATTTGGTAATTCTGAATAACTCATCATCGATCTAACCATTTCCATAAGAGTCCTATTCCTTCGTTCTTCCACACCATTCTGTTGGGGTGTACCAGGTGCGGACAGTTGGGATTGAATCCCGACCTTTGATAAGTAATTCCTAAACTTTCCTAAGGGGTATTCGCCACCACGATCAGACCGTAGTGTCTTGATACTTTTACCTAGTCGTTTCTCCACATCAGCCTTGTATTCTTTGAACTTATCAAAGCACTCGGACTTGTGTCGCATTAGGTAAATGTATCCATATCTTGAATAATCATCTATAAAAGAGACAAAATATTCAAAACTACCTCTTGCCTGGACAGACATAGGACCACACAAATCAGAATGAACCAATTTTAACACTTCTTTGGCTCTATACCCCTTGGCCTTAAAAGGCCTCTTGGTCATTTTACCTTCCAAGCAAGATTCACAAGTTGAAAAATTTTCCAACTCTAATGAACCCAAAAGTCCATCGGCCATAAGCCTTTGAATCCTACTTAAGTTAATATGACCAAGCCTTAGATGCCAAAGATATGCTTGGTACATTTCCGAAGGTTCTTTTCTTTTATTTGAGTTAGAAGATGAGTTATAAATTTCTATGTTTTGCTTTGTGGAAGAAATTAGATTTAAAGTATACAAATTGCCAACTAATGCACCAGAACAGATAATCACTTTATTTCTCTTAATAACTACATCGTTACTAAAGGAAACTGAATATCCATCCAAAAACAGTTTAGAAACTGAAATTAAATTCTTTCTGAAACTGGGTACATAAAGACAATTTCTTAAAACCAAATTTCTATTTCTATTAAAAGATAAGTAGACGTCTCCCACTACAACAGCCACCACCTTAGTAGCATTGCCCATGTAGACGGTAATCTCTCCTTCAGTTAGTCGTTGGGTTTCCTGAAACCTCTGCAAGGAATTGCAGACATGATCAGTGGATCCCGTATCTACACACCAGGTGCTGGTAGATAACACTGCTAAACATGTTTCAACAACTAGAGCATGAGATATACCTTTTTTGTTCTGATTCCTACGAGGACAGTCCGCCTTCCAATGCCCTGACTGCTTGCAGATGAAGCACTTGCCCTTCGACTTCTTCATTCCAGCTTTAGGTCCTGTACTCTGAGATTTATTCACTTTCTTTGCTGAACCAACTTGTTTCTTCTTCTTCTTCTTTCCTTTCGGTTTAGAAGTAGAACCATTTTCAGCATAGTGAATATGAGAATTATGACGAAACAATCTTTCTGCTGCCTGAAGTTCTGTCAGTAGTTCCGCCAATGAATATACCCTTTTGTTCATATTGTAATTCAGGTGGAATTGCTCAAAACTTCTAGGTAGTGTTTGGAGGATCATATCGATCTGGGTTTCCCCATCAATTTCTCCTCCAAGGATCTGTATTTCGTTTAGATAAGCCATCATCTTTAGGATATGATCTCTCACAGGAGTACCCTCTTGCATGGTGGCTGTCATTATCTTTCTCATGGCTTCTTGTCTAGAAGCCCGATCTTGATGACCAAAGAGTTCCTTGAGATTGTTCATAATATCATAAGCTGTTGGTAAATCTTGATGCTGATGTTGCAATACATTTGATATTGAAGTCAAAATGTAACACCGCGCTATCTCATCTGCCTTTACCCATTTCCTATGATATTCAATCTCCTCTTGGGTAGATTCACAAGTGGGTGCATCAGGACATGGCTCAGTCAGTACAAACTTATAACTTTCAGCAGTAAGAACAATGTCCAGGTTCCTTTTCCAATCTATGTAGTTAGGACCAGTAAGTCTATTCTGTTGTAGTATGATGGACAGTGGGTTGAAAGTCATCCTAAGAATCACAAATAACTTTTGGTTAGAATTCTAAATTTAGAATAATATTGATTCCTCAAACAATACTATTTTAAATTAACCAACACATCAAAACACCATGAATTTTGTATGCCACGATAGTGTGGACGTATACAAATTTAACATTTGTAAAAGGAGGGTTTTAGCCCATTAATTTTATTATCTTGTCAACCTAACTTTTTGACAAATAAAATTAATAGTTGGTATTGTTTGGTCACACGAATAATAGCAGTAACTCCGATGGGGAGGATACTATTAGACGTGCCTAAGTGTGCACCATTACTTGACACTAAGTCCATTAATAAGATTGTGCCCCTTCCGATGGGGAAGATCACACGCTCTTAATTAACTTCCTATAGTAATCCAAAATGGAAGTTTGTTCTAGTGATCCACAAACAAGCTCATCCGATATGGAGGAAGGCACTCAGAGCCAACGCGCAAGCTTGCTTGCATCACTTACAAACCAGTAATGGAGACCGTGGAATTTATTTAAAATCCCTCTCCCACTTAGTTATTTATAAATGAGGAATTTTAACTATGTTAGCCTACTAGACATGTTTACTAACATGCACACACAGCACAATATAAAAGCAATAAATGAAAAACTAATTTTCAACTATTATGGATTTTATCTATTGTTGTCCTCCGTGTGTCGCCAACCCTAGTTGCTGCCATCTTTGGTCACCGCCACCGGGTCTGGTTGTCGCATCCATCTTGCTCCTTGTTCCGCTGCGCCTCTGGTCCTCAAAAGGTTCCACGTCTTGCAAGATTCGATCCGTGACATAAATAGAATTTTACATTTTTCGATCCTATATTCCTCGAAGGAATGTACATGTAAACTAGATCGAACATAAAATAAAAATTTACATCCATTGATCCTATATTCCATAAAAGGAATGTACATGTAACTAGATCAAAAATAAAATCCTAATAAAAACTAAATACAGCTCCTGCTGTATTTTATAATACAATCATGTATACACATATAAATGCCCTTGACATGTCCAAGGGTCCAAACACACACATAAAAAACTATAAGCCATAATAGTTGGATCCTGCATCCACAAAATTAGCACATCCTACTATTAACCTGCCTAAATTATGTATGACATGTGCATAATTAAACTAATACCAAATACACAGAGGCAAAACCCTAGTTCTGATACCAATTGTTGGTTGCTACTCGGAAAACCTAATGGTTCCACTGTACAAAAATTTTGTACAAAGGTCTGAACCTTTTCCTAGCTACCATGTGTTCTTTTAAATTAAACTTGGATCGCTTGTGGAACTTAACACGTTTGATCCAAAATTTAATCTATTTGTTCTTTTAAGTTTTGACTTGGATCTCCTGCGGAACTTAACACGTTCGATCCAAATCACCTAGGTTATTAATTTCATTAAATATTAATTTCATTAAATATTAATTTCCAAAATTGATTTCCAGTATTGACGTGGCGAGGCACATGACCTTCTTGGATATGGGAACAACCACCACCGACTAGACAAAACCTTTTAAGGAAAGCTAATATTTAATTTCCTAAAATAACTTTAGGTTAACCGAAAGAAACAATCAAATCACAAGGATAAGAAAAAACAAATAACACAACATCGAAACAAATTCGAAATACTAGAATCGCATACCTCTTGTATTTGGTATTATTTTCAAAAATAACTAGTATGATGCGGAAAGGAAAAATACTAGTTATACCTTTTAGAAAGACCTCTTGATCTTCTACCGTATTCCTCTTCTAACCTTGGACATTGTGTGGGCAACGATCTTCCGAGATGAGAAACCACCAAAGCACCTTCTTCTCCTCCTTGCTAGGTTCGGCCAAATCAAAAGCTTCACCAAGGATGAAGAAAAAACACCAACCAAACTCCAAGGGATGAAAGCTTTCCCTCCTCCTCCTTCTTCTTCTCCAAGTAGTATCCGGTCACCACAAAAGCTCCAAGCAATGAAGAGTTTCGGCCACCACAAAGAGGAAGAGAGGGAGAGAAGATGGCCGACCACAACACCAAGGAAAAGAGGGAGAGAATAATAGAAGTTGTGTCTCATGAAAGCACTCCAACCCTCTCTTTTATATTCCTTAGCTTTGGTAAATAAGGAAATTTAATTACAATAAAATTTCCTTAACTTTCTTTGACATGAATTAATTAAGAAAAATTAAACAAAATTTCTTAATACTCCATGTCTTGGCCAGCCACATCAACAAGAGCAAACAAAGCAATTTCAATCAACAATTAAAATTCCTTATTTATCTTTGGAAATTTTAAAAAATAAAATTTCCCTTTAAAATCCCTTCATGGTTGATAAAAAGAAAATTCTATAATTTTAATTCTTCTACATGTGAATAATTTATAAAGAAGAAAAATAAAATATCTTTCCAATCTACAAATAAGGAAAGAGATCTAATCTCTTTCTTTAATCTTTTGTAGATCCTTTTAAAAGAGATATTTTAATTTTTAATCTCTCCAATAAATTATATCTTTCACATAAGAAAATTTTAAAATTAATATTATTTTTAATTTAATGGGAGCCGACCACCTAAGCTTGGGTTCAAGCTAGGGCCGGCCACCCATGAACCAAGGCTTGGCCGGCCCTAGCTTGAACCACAAGCTAGCTTGGCCGGCCCCTATATCATGGGTACGAAGGTGGGTATAGTTGGGTATAGTACTCTATAAATAAGAGGCTACGATAGGGACCGAGAGGAGAAATTGGTTTTGGTCTCCCGATAAAATTAAGCATCCCATGTTCGCCCCGAACACACAACTTAATTTTATCAATAATAATTCATTCCACTAGAGAACTATTATTGAACTACCGCACCAATCCCAAATTACATTTTTGGGCTCCTTCTTATTATGAGTGTGTTAGTCTCCCTGTGTTTAAGATATCAAATGTCCACTAATTAAGTGAGTTACTGACAACTCATTTAATTAATATCTTCATCCAAGAATAGTACCACTCAACCTTATCGTCATGTCGGACTAAGTCCACCTGCAGGGTTTAACATGACAATCTTCATGAGCTCATCTTGGGGACATTATCAACCTAGATTACTAGGACACAATTTCCTTCTATAATCAACAACACACATTATAAGTGATATCATTTCCCAACTTATCGGGCTTATTGATTCATCGAACTAAATCTCACCCATTGATAAATTAAAGAAATAAATATCAAATATATGTGCTTGTTATTATATTAGGATTAAGAGTACACACTTCCATAATAACTGAGGTCTTTGTTCTTTTATAAAGTCAGTATAAAAGAAACAACCTCAAATGGTCCTACTCAATACACTCTAAATGTACTAGTGTAATTATATAGTCAAGATAAACTAATTCCTAATTACACTACGACCTTCTAATGGTTTGTTCCTTTCTATTTTGGCCGTGAGCTACTGTTTATAATTTATAAGGTATTGATAACATCATCTTCTGTTGTGGCACCACATACTATGTTATCTACAATATAAATTAATTGAACAACTACAACTAAATGTAGTCAATTTGACCAAATGTGATTTTTATTCAAAATAAATGTTTACAAAAGCTTAGGCTTTCAGTATACACTCTAACAATTAAAGAGTGGAAAAGAAGGCTAAGACGAAGAGAGAGGAGAGAGAGAATTGATCTTGGAGGGAATGAGCTTTGAAAGATGAATTCTAGGATTTCGGTTTCATTATAATACTAGGAGATATTACATAGATTGCATAGTTTCTACCCTCTATGTTCATGCTCTTGCAGGAAGTTAAATTGGTCAATATCCCTAAGTATCGAATAGAGACGGTTCCTATGAAATCCTATAACGGTTAACTCCAATCACGAGTGTGCCTCGGTAGATCACAGGAATATATGTCTAGTAAATAACAATAAGGTTAAAGGTAGAGATTTGGTACGATTTCCTACTTCCTTATGGAGGAGTTGCCTCTCCTTTCAAGAGAATGTCCTAGACGTCTGTGAATGGGTTACCCTTGTCACTAGGGCCACTCGGGTATACGATATAGAGCACTCTTTCTACGAGAGAAACAATTCCTATGGGATTGTTTCTCCTTTTAAGGGAACGTCCTAGACGTCCAGAAAGGATTACCCCTGCCACTAGGGCACCTTGGTCAATACACTCTAGGGCATCCCCTTTGCGAGATTAACAATCCTCCACATCAATCAATGAAGCATGCAAAGAAATATAAATATGTCACACACACAATTCATCATGAACAAGGTATTAACAAGTCATTGAATAGAAATATGGCGAATCTACATAGTTCTACATCTCCATCATATTACAAATACTTCCTAATCCTAGAAGAGGATATCTACTCCATTGTGAGGGAAGAACAACCCCAAAATATAAAGTAAAGCATACTTACAACCCTTGATGTGAGAAGAAGAGATGCTTGCTGAAGTTTCCGATGTCTTAGGGATGCCTTTTTGCTCTGGAGATGGACAGAATGTCAAGGGATGGTGGTGAATGAAGCTCTAGGGTTTCTCTCGACGGGGAGAACCCTTTCCCAAGGAGAGGGATGAAATTCCGAACCAAAGATGCTCCCAAGAATAGGGTTCTTGACCCCTTTTATAAGCTGGAGCATGGGCGTTGCACGGCCCGTGCCACGGCTGTGTGACTTGACACGACCAACTGCCTTCTCCCTTCGGGTTGAGTGGCACGACCATGCGAGATCTGGCATGGTCGTGCCTTCTTTTGCCTCTGGCCGTGCTACACGGCCGTGCGAATTGACACAGGCGTGCCTTCCTTCTACTCTGGTTACACCGCACAGCCGTGTGAATTGGCACGGTCGTGCCTTCCTTCTACTCTGGTTGCACTACACAGCCGTGCGAATTGGCACAGCCATTTCTTTCTTCTACTCTAGTTACATCGCACGTCCGTGCGAATTGACACGGTCGTACCTTCCTTCTGCTCTGGAATTGACACGATCGTGTGAAATTGTAGATCATTTTAGCACATTTAACGTGGTATTCTTGAGTTGAGGTCTACATCAAAGTTGTAGATCTTGAAGTTATCTACAAATTGGTATAAAGAACAACCCAAAACTCCAACTAAGCACAAAGTTATAGTCATTTTACTTTTGGTCTATAGTGCTGAAAATTCCGCACGGCCTTCACACGCCCGTGTGACATTCACCCCACACACACACACACACACACACACAATGACCTTCACACGACCGTGTAGTCTCCGCACGGCCAGAACTTGGAAGAAGTTAGTTTTTGAATGCCCGTGACACTCTAGAAGCTCTAGACTTCATTTAAGCTCCGTTTTTGCTTCAAATCATGTCCTATCAATTAAAACAAGCAAAGAGTAGATCTCCGAATAAAATATAATGAAAGTATGACATTATAATGAAACAGGATACAATAAACATAAATTATGCTAATGAAATACAAGTAGATGTGCGTCAAAGCATGCATAAATGATCATAAGATCTACGCACATCAATCATATTACAGAAGTTGATTAAATTTCTATTTCAAGGATTGACTTTCAGGTCGTTGGCAAGACACTCGGACTTTTTGGTTATGGGATCATCCACCACTTCCTAGACAAAGCCTTTCAAAGAAATTGAATATTTAAACTCCTTACAGTAAACCCTAGGTTTAACTACAGAGAACTCAATTGAAGCACAAAATTGATAGCCTCTTGTGTTGGTATTTTAGGATCCATACAAAGAAAAACTAAACTAGTTTCACTACGGAATAAAGAACTAGTAGTACCTTTCTTTGTAGACAAAGACCTCTTGATCTTCTGCTATATTCCTCTCCTCCTCTTGGACGTCATGTGGACGACGATCTACCAAGACAAAACACTCGAACCTTTTCTTCTTCTCCTCCAAGCACCGTCGGCCACAAAGATTGAAGCAAGGTGCCGCCGACCTCGAGAGAAAGAAAATAATAGATGAGGGCCGGCCACACAAGAGAATAAAAGAGAGAGAGCTTAGGTTATGTTTTTAGGGAGTACCTCCTCCTCTTTTATAATCTTTGCTAGCGGCTAAAAAGGAAAGTTTTAACAAAATTTTCCTTTTATTTTCTATTGTGGATGGTTACAAAAAAAAGAAAGATTTTAACAAAATTAAAATCTCTCTTATAAACCGCTGTAAATAGCTATAAAAGGAAAGATTATAACAAAACTTTGTTTTAACAAAATCTTCCTTTTATTCCTATAATGATTGGTTACAAAAAAGGAAAGATTTTAACAAAATTAAAATCTTTCTTTTAAACCATTGTAGATAACTACAAAAAAAGAAAGATTTTAACAAAGTTAAAATCTCTCTTTTAATCCTTTGTAGAAAGTTATTAAAGGAAAGATTTTAATAAAATTTTGTTTTAAATAAAAACTTCCTTTTCTCTTCTGTTATGCCCGGCCCCATGCTTGGGCACCAAGCATGGCTTGGCCGGCCCACATCTTGGGCACCAAGCAAGGCTTGGCCGGCCCCTTGCTTGGGCATCAAGCAAGGATGTGGCCGACCCCTCACTTGGGTAGGAAGGAAAATCAAAATGGGTGAATGCGAGGCTTTATAGAGGCTACAACAGGGACCGAGAGGAGGAATTGGTTTTAGCCTCCTAATGAGCTTTAGCTTCCTGTGTTTGACCCGAACACCCAACTCAAGTTCATCAATAATAACTCATACTGTAACGACCCGCCTCCTACTGACTAGGCTGTGAGGCCGATCGCTACATTATACTGTGCTAAATTACTATTGCGGAAATCTGGATTGATTAAAATTTTGCTAAACTGATTACTGTAAAATTTGAACTTAATATTCTAAGTGTACCTAGGAGTTGTACACATGCTAGGGAAGATAATCTATGCCTCTCGGATGACCTGCTAGCTGTAATCAGGCATTTCAATCGACCCATGGATCGATTGGGCTGTCGGATCGATCCAGTGATCGATCCAGCTTGATACTGGCACGGAAGATGACTCTGGATCGGTCGGCTGACCGATCCATAAGCATACGTATGCGAGCTTCAGTGACTCTCTGTTCGCATCTGGATCGGTCGGCTGACCGATCCATAACAGACGCCAACTCTCTGTTCGTGACTGGATCGGTCAGCTGACCGATCCAGTGGCACAACCCAACTCTGATCGATCTGTGGATCGATCTGGGTTTCTGATTTCGCACTGAAACTCTGATTTCAGCACTAGTTCGTGCCAAAATCTCATATAAGAGTTCTAAAATCAATTGAAATAAGTTCTAACATCTATTAACTAGCATTCCAACATAATTACTAACAACTTAAACAAATCTTCCATGATTTAAATATTCTAAGGTCTAAAAGTGCATAAAGGTACTTGAGAAAAAAAACTAAGTTCTTAATTGGCTAAACTCCCTAAGGATCTTCATTCCAGGTTCCTACCACACACACCATCACTACATTGACCTCCAGCTTCCTCTGCTAATCCATTTTCCTTTTACCTTTATCTGCAGTATAAGGAAAAAGTATCTGTAAGCTTTAAGCTTAGTAAGAAACCATCTACCTCACAAAAACATGCAACGATGCAATCATGTTTTTAAAGAATGCTATTTACAAACATGCACTGAATTTGTTAAAGCATGGCATACTGAAGTTACATGGCATAAATACTGAAACATGGCATGCATAATAAAATCTAGGCATGGAGCTATCTCATGGTATCAACTAGGAGAAACTAAACTGAAACTGAAACTAAAACTGAGCTAAAACTATATTCACATAACTAGGTTGCGAATTTGAAAGCTATTATCATAATAAGTGAAAATAGTAATCATGCTGCTGTTTGGGCCCAACAACTGTACGTGCTGTGCGCGCATCCCTAACTAGACCCGGGTTTGCAAATCCCGAATTTAGTAGGGTTACTAGGTTGTCTGAACCTAGGGACGACTGTGGGAGTCCAACCCAATGGATATCTGATCCTGTACAGTGCCACTGAAAATAAATACTGATATAGCTGAATTTACTTATCTTGCTATTACTAGGTTATCTGAACCTAGTGCTAGGTTGTCTGAACCTAGAGGCGACTGTGGGAGCCCACCCATTGGACCGTAGTCCCATGAAAGCTGTAGTAAGGCTAACTAAGCTATTTTAAATGCTTCTATTGCATTTACTGAGCTATTAAAAATGCCTAAGTTGCATTTTACTGAGCTAATCATTTAATCGAACATCTAGTATGCTTAAACTCTCCCCTCTTTTAGGGAGACTACCTCTAGGCACCCGACAACATCTAAGACCTCCAACTGAAGGGGGAAAGACGTGTCCGACCCATCTAAAGGTACTCACTAAATCCCTAAACCTGCGAGGAGGGTTAAATACACCCTATGTGTCGAAAAATCTACATATAACTAAACTAATGCATAGAAAACCACATGGAAGCTACTTATACTGCAGGTGAGGGGTTTCTTACCTCGTGCGCTAATTTCCTTACAATTCTAATCGCTAGGTTTCCGGTGGAGACGAGCTTCTCGATGATACTCTCGCGTCTACGTGTTCTGCTCGCGGAGGGGAACGTCCTTGTGCTAGAATCGCTGTCGGAAGGTGCTCTTAGGGCCCTAGGGAGAGAAACCCTAGGTTGTTCTTGTGGTTGGCGCCGAGAGAAGGAGAGGAGAAGGGGAGTCGGCGTGAGGTTAGGGTGAGGAGGAGAAAGTCACGAATAAAAATCTCATAACTCCTCTTCTAATTTCCTATTTATATTAAGTGGGTATTTCGGCCCAACTCCAATATAAATTTTATTGGTTCCCTTTCCTTTCAGCACGGCCCTGCTGGGTTCAACTGGTTACTAGCATTATCCCTAAGTGATAGGTCTCGGGTTCAATCCCCGCTTAGGCCGTTTTCGTTTTCTATTTATTTTTGCTACTTCTGCTGCTCTAAAAATTCCATAAAAATATTCTAAAATTCTAGAAAAATCATAGAATATTTATAAGATAGTTTTGAGAATTTTTGGGCATTACAATCCCCCATACCTTATAAAAAGTTCATCCTCGAACTTAGAATAATTCTGGGTACTTCTGTCTCCCAAGTTGCCTCTTTT
Organism: Zingiber officinale; assembly: GCF_018446385.1. Taxonomy (NCBI): domain Eukaryota; kingdom Viridiplantae; phylum Streptophyta; class Magnoliopsida; order Zingiberales; family Zingiberaceae; genus Zingiber; species Zingiber officinale. Next base: position 24,227,611 of record NC_055997.1, on the reverse strand, counting down.
GTTGTGATTGTGCCAAATAACCTTGACTAATGGTACTTCCTTGTTCCGCAATTTCTTAACCGCTGCTCGGTCTATTATCCGAATAGGCAACCATTGTCATAGCATGAGGTCGCGGATCTGACTAGGGCTCAATCACCTGGGTGGCATCTGCTTCTTCAGATAGAGACATGAAATATGTTGTGGACGGTGACATTCTCACGTAGCTCTAGCTCATATGCTACCTTGCCCACTCTTCTGCTGATAAGGTATGGTCCCACATATCTGGGACTTAGCTTGCCCTTCTTCCCAAAACGCATTACTCCCTTCATGGGAGCTACTCTGAGGAACACTGAATCCCCAACTGAAAACTCTAAGGGTCTGCGCCGTGTATCAGCATAACTCTTCTGGGCTGTATAGCTGCTGTGGTATCTGCTACTAGATCTGTCTGAAGTTCTAGTTCTTTCTGTTCACCACTCTCATACCAGCAGAGTGGAGATCTACACCTCAGCCCATAGAGAGCCTTGTAAGGTGCCATGCCGATAGTGGCTTGATAGCTGTTGTTGTATGCAAATTCTGCTAGACTCAGATATTTGCACCAACTTCCCTTGAAATCTATTGCACATGCTCGGAGCATATCTTTGAGTACCTGATTTACTCGCTCCGTCTAACCATCTGTCTGAGGATGGAAAGCTGTGCTAAACTTTAACTTCGTGCCCAAAGCTGTCTGTACACACTCCCAGAAGTGTGACGTGAACCTGCTGTCTCTGTCTGAAATAATGGTTCGTGGGACTCCATGTAATCTAACGATCTCCTTGAGATACAACTGAGCTAGCTGTTCCATGGAGTAGGATATCCTGATAGCTAAGAAGTGGGCTGATTTAGTCAATCTGTCGACTATTACCCAGATGGTATCAAAACCATTCGTGGTTCTGGGTAATCCCACTATAAAATCCATAGAAATGTCTTCCCACTTCCATTCTGGTACCTGTATGGGCTGCAGAACTCCTCCTGGTCTCTGATATTCTGCCTTAACCCTCTGACAGGTTAGGCAGGTGCTGACATATCCAGCGATGTCTCTCTTCATCCCAGGCCACCAAAAACGTTTCTTCAAATCCTGGTACATTTTGGTGGAGCCAGGATGCATCGCATAGGGAGTCTTGTGAGCCTCATCTAGGATTTTCCTCTGTAGTTCCTCCTGATCTGGAACGCATAGCCTGTCACCGAAATACAACACCCCGCTATCTGATATTTTGAACTCTCCACCTCCTGATTCTGCTAAACCTTGCTTGATTCTCTGAATTTCAGGATCCTGCTCCTAAGCTGTCTGGATGTCACCAAGCAAGGTAAACTCTAATGTCATGGTAGAGAGCCGTCCAACTATGAGCTCGAGACTGAAATCTGAGATCTCCTTCTGTAGGGGCGGTGACATGGCTGCTAGAGATAATAGGGTAGCGCTGGACTTTCTGCTGAGGGCGTCTGCTACCCTATTCGCTTTTCTTGGGTGGTAGAGGATATCTATGTCGTAGTCTTTGACCAGTTCTAGCCATCTGCGCTGTCGCATATTCAGATCCTTCTGAGTGAAGAAGTACTTCAGACTCTGATGATTTGTATACACTCTGCACTGAGCTCCATACAAGTAATGTCTCCAAATCTTGAGAGCGAACACCACTGCTGCAAGCTCAAGGTCATGAGTAGGATAGTTCTTCTCATAATCCTTAAGTTGTCTGGAGGCATAGGCGATCACCTTGCCATCTTGCATCAGCACTGCTCCTAGTCCCAACTTCGAGGCATCACTATATATGTCGAAGCTATCTGCGTTCTCTGGTAGAGTCAGAATAGGTGCACTGGTCAATCTCCTTTTCAGCTCGCTGAAACTGTTCTCACAGTCCTCTGTCCACTGAAATTTTCTATTCTTTCTGGTAAGAGTTGTCAGTGGGGAGACTATCCTGGAGAAGTCCTCTATGAATTTCCTGTAGTAACCTGCTAATCCCAGAAAGCTTCTGATCTCACTGGCATTCTTGGGTCTTTTCCAGTTGCTCACAGCTTCTATCTTACTGGGGTCTACCATGATACCATCCTTTGAGATGATGTGACCCATGAAGGACACCTGATCTAACCAAAATTCACATTTTGTGAACTTGGCATATAACTGGTTCTGCTGAAGGGTCTGCAATACTGTTCTCAGGTGCTCTGCGTGTTCTTCTTGAGTTCTTGAATAGATAAGAATGTCATCGATGAATACAATAACGAACTTATCTAAATATTCTCTGAATACCCTGTTCATGAGGTCCATGAAAGTAGCTGGAGCATTTGTCACGCCGAAGGGCATGACTACGAACTTGTAATGTCTGTATCTAGTCCTGAATGCTGTCTTGGGTATATCCCCTTCTTTAACTTTCACCTGATGATAACCTGATCTGAGGTCTATCTTAGAGAACACTGCTGCTCCCTTTAGCTAATCAAACAGGTCATCTATTATGGGAAGAGGATACCTGTTCTTGATTGTGACTTGGTTCAGTGCCCGGTAGTCTATACACAGGCGCATGCTCCCGTCTTTCTTCTTCACGAACAATACAGGTGCTCCCCATGGTGAGTGACTAGGGCGTATGAAGCCTTTGTCAAGCAGCTCCTGTAGTTGCTCATGAAGTTCTTTTAGTTCTGCTGGAGCCATGCGGTAAGGTGCTTTAGAGATAGGATTTGTACCGGGGATGAGCTCTATCTCAAATTCGATCTCCCTGTCTGGTGCTAGGCTTGGTAACTCTTCAGGGAAGACTGCTGGGTAGTCACATACGGTTGGTCCTTGTCCTGACTGTACTGACTACGTGTGCTAAGAACCCCGTGCATCCTGAATCCATCAACCTCTGTGCCTTCATAGCTGAGAGAAACTTCTTGGCCATACTCCTGGGTTCTCCAACGTATTCAAACTGTGCTTCTGCTTCGGGTTGGAATACGACTTTCTGTTTACGGCACTCTATAGAAGCACCGTATCTGATCAGGAAGTCCATTCCAAAGATGACATCGTAGTCAGTCATATCTAGCACTATCAGATCACAAAAGAGTTCTCTGTCTGCTATAGTGACTGATACTACTCTGAGCCAGTGCGTAGATGCCATAATTTCTTCCGAAGGTAATGTCGTCAGAAACTGACTACTGAGTACCTTTGGAGGTATTGCTAACTTGTTTGCGAATGCCCTGGCTATATAAGAATGGGTTGCCCCAGTATCGAATAAGACAGTTGCTATTTGCTGAAAAATATTAATCTGACCTGTAACAACTGTCGAGGCATTTGCTACGTCCTCTCTGGTGAGTGAGTAGATCCTCGCATTGGTCATAGCTGGAGGGGCTTCTAATCTGCCCTAGCTGATGTGTGGACCATCTAAAGCGGCTTGCATCTGATGTAACTGAGCTGGCTGGCCTCCGTACTGAATCGGCTGTGGCTGAGGAAGACTAGTCTTGTTTGGGCACTGCTTAGCCATGTGCCCTTCTTGTCCACATTCAAAGCATCCTCGTGTGCCCTTACGACAAACTCCAGGATAGAATTTCCCACAAGTAGCACACTTTGGATAACTGGGCTGCTTGCTGGCTGGTCCTCCTTTTGGGTAACTCCCTGGTTTGTGCTTGTTGCTGGAGTTCCCTTTCCAGTTAGAGCCATGAGAGCTGTGGCCCTGCTGCTTCTGGGTACCTGAGCCTCCTTAACCCTTAGGTTCTGAGAGGATTTGCTTCTGCTACTTGATACTATTCTGGTAGTGCTCAGTGGTCAAGGCGCTGCTGACTAGTTCTTCGGTGGTTTGCGGCCTGTGGATGCCACCAGCCACATTCATTGCTATTTCCGGCCTCAGCATCTTGAGCATCAACCGGACTCGTTCTTTTTCTGTGCTGACTAGTTCTGGGCATAGACGAGCCAACCTGTTGAATTTCTTCACGGCTTCCTCCACTGAAAGGTTGCCCTGATGAAACTCTGTGAACTCGTCGTAGTGGCGGTTCGTGACCCGCATGTGAAAGAATTCCTCAAAGAACTCCTTCTCGAAGTCAGCCCACAACATCTGGTTCACTGGGCGCTTCGCTCTGATTCTCTCCCACCACATGCGTGCATCTCCTGTCAAGCAGAAGGAGGTGCACTTCACCTTCTCGTGTTCTGGCCAATCCAGAAGCTCCATCGTACTTTCCAGTGTTTTGAACCATGCCTGAGCATCCCATGGTTCACTGGTGCCTGAGAAGTTCTCTGGCTTGACTCTCTGCCACTTGATCAGATAGGCTTCTCTCCTTGCCTCTGTTGCTGGGGCTACTGGTGCTGTAGGCTAGACTAGTGGAACCTCTAAGACCACTGGTGTCGCTAAGTTAGGTTTCGGGGTGACAGTGGGAGTGTTCTGCTGCTTAGCCCTAAGAGTGGCTATTTCTTGCTGCTGATCAGCTAGCTGCTGTTGTAACTGAGCCACTAATGCTGTAAGATCTGGGGGAGGCACTGAACTGCCTGCCCCTTGCTGGGGCTCAGTGGCTGGTGCCCTTCTAGCTGGGCGTCCTCGTGCCATTTCTAAAGACATGCAGGACATACATGACTAACACAAGCATAATAGAGAAACTATTGTTATCATGTTAACTACTATCATAAACAAGCATGCTTTAGTTGTCTATAACAGAAAATCAATAAACATACAAAGTGAGAGGTATTCTTACTTGGAAGCTGTAGGTACAATGCTGATGTGTGTGTAGGAAGTATGGAACACTGCTCTGATACCACTCTGTAACGACCCGCCTCCTACTGACTAGGCTGTGAGGCCGATCGCTACATTATGCTGTGCTAAATTACTATTGTGGAAATCTGGATTGATTAAAATTTTGCTAAACTGATTACTGTAAAATCTGAACTTAATATTCTAAGTGTACCTAGAAGTTGTACACATGCTAGGGAAGATAATCTATGCCTCTCGGATGACCTGCTAGCTGTAATCAGGCATTTCAATCGACCCAAGGATCGATTGGGCTATCGGATCGATCCAGTGATCGATCCAGCTTGATACTGGCACGGAAAAAGACACTGGATCGGTCGGCTGACCGATCCATAAGCTATTTCGCTTCTGTATGCGGCTAGATCGGTCTACCGACCGATCCAGGAGCACACATCGCTTCTGAATGCGGCTAGATCTGTCTACCGACCGATCCAGGAGCACACTGATCGGTCGGTAGACCGATCCAGTGGCTCACTGATCGGTCGGCTGACCGATCAGTGAGCGTCTGTGCTCTCTGTTCGCACATGGATCGGTCGGCTGACCGATCCATAACAGACGCTAACTCTCTGTTCGTGTATGGATCGGTCAGCTGACCGATCCAGGGGCACAACTCAACTTCAGATCGATCTGTAGATCGATCTGGGTTCTGATTTCGAATCAGAACTTCTGATTTCAGCACTAGTTCGTGCCAAAATCTCATATAAGAGTTCTAAAATCAATTGAAATAAGTTCTAACATCTATTAACTAGCATTCCAACATAATTACTAACAACTTAAACAAATCTTCCATGATTTAAATATTCTAAGGTCTAAAATTGCATAAAGGTACTTGAGAAAAAAAACTAAGTTCTTAATTGGCTAAACTCCCTAAGGATCTTCATTCCAGATTCCTTCCACACACACCATCACTGCATTGACCTCCAGCTTCCTCTGCTAATCCATTTTCCTTTTACCTTTATCTGCAGTATAAGGAAAAAGTATCTGTAAGCTTTAAGCTTAGTAAGAAACCATCTACCTCACAAAAACATGCAACGATACAATCATGTTTTTAAAGAATGCTATTTACAAACATGCACTGAATTTGTTAAAGCATGGCATACTGAAGTTACATGGCATAAATACTGAAACATGGCATGCATAATAAAATCTAGGCATGGAGCTATCTCATGGTATCAACTAGGAGAAACTAAACTGAAACTGAAACTAAAACTGAGCTAAAACTATATTCACATAACTAGGTTGCGAATTTGAAAGCTATTATCATAATAAGTGAAAATGGTAATCATGCTGCTGTTTGGGCCCGGCAACTGTAGGTGCTGTGCGCGCATCCCTAACTAGACCCGGGTTTGCAAATCCCGAATTTAGTAGGGTTACTAGGTTGTCTGAACCTAGGGACGACTGTGGGAGTCCAACCCAATGGATATCTGATCCTGTACAGTGCCACTGAAAATAAAATACTGATATAGTTGAATTTACTTATCTTGCTATTATTAGGTTATCTGAACCTAGTGCTAGGTTGTCTGAACCTAGAGGCGACTGTGGGAGCCCACCCATTGGACCGTAGTCCCATGAAAGCTGTAGTAAGGCTAACTAAGCTATTTTAAATGCTTTTATTGCATTTACTGAGCTATTAAAAATGCCTAAGTTGTATTTTACTGAGCTAATCATTTAATCGAACATCTAGTGTGCTTAAACTCTCCCCTCTTTTAGGGAGACTACCTCTAGGCACCCGACAATATCTAAGACCTCCAACTGAAGGGGGAAAGACGTGTCCGACCCATCTAAAGGTACTCACTAAATCCCTAAACCTGCGAGGAGGGTTAAATACACCCTATGTGTCGAAAAATCTACATATAACTAAACTAATGCATAGAAAACCACATGGAAGCTACTTATACTGCAGGTGAGGGGTTTCTTACCTCGTGCGCTAATTTCCTTACAATTCTAATCGCTAGGTTTCCGGTGGAGATGAGCTTCTCGACGATACTCTCGCGTCTACGTGTTCTGCTCGCGGAGGGGAACATCCTTGTGCTAGAATCGCTGCCGGAAGGTGCTCTTAGGGCCCTAGGGAGAGAAACCCTAGGTTGTTCTTGTGGTTGGCGCCGAGAGAAGGAGAGGAGAAGGGGAGTCGGCGTGAGGTTAGGGTGAGGAGGAGAAAGCCACGAATAAAAATCTCATAACTCCTCTTCTAATTTCCTATTTATATTAAGTGGGTATTTCGGCCCAACTCCAATATAAATTTTATTGGTTCCCTTTCCTTTCAGCACGGCCCTGCTGAGTTCAACTGGTTACTAGCATTATCCCTAAGCCATAGGTCTCGGGTTCAATCCCCGCTTAGGCCGTTTTCGTTTTCTATTTATTTTTGCTACTTCTGCTGCTCTAAAAATTCCATAAAAATATTCTAAAATTCTAGAAAAATCATAGAATATTTCTAAGATAGTTTTGAGAATTTTCGGGCATTACACATACCACTAAAGAGGTATTATTGAACTACTGCACCAATCTCATATTACATTTTGGGCTCTTTCTTATCATGAGTGCGTTAATCTCCCTGTGTTTAAGATATCGAATGTCTATTAATTAAATGAGTTACTGACAACTCACTTAATTAATATCTAGCTCCAAGAGTAGTACCACTCAACTTCATTGTTATGTCAGACTAAGTCCACCTGCAGGGTTTACATGACAATCCTTATGAGCTCCTCAAGAGGACATCATTAACCTAGATAACTAGGACACTGTTTTCTTCTATAATTAACAACACCATATAAATAAATCATTTCCCAACTTATCGGTCCTATTGATTTAATGAATAAATCTCATCCATTGATAAATTAAAGAAATAAATACTAAGTATATGTGCTTATTATTATATCGGGATTAAGAGTACACACATCCATAATAACAGATGTTCTGTTCTTTTATGCAGTCAGTATAAAAGGAACTATCTCAAATGGTCATGCTCAATACACACATAGTGTACTAGTATAATTTTATAGTCAAGATAAACTAATATCAAATTACACTACAACCATTCCAATGGTTTATCCCAATCCATCTTGGTTGTGAGCTACTATTTATAATTTATAAGAAACTGATAACATGATCTTATGTGTGACACCACATACCATGTTATCTACAATATAAATTGAATGGATAACTACATTTAACTAAATGCATACCTTTGACCAATATGATTCTCATTTCAAAATAAATGTTTATACAAAAAACTAGGCTTTTAGTATACATTCTAACACCTTTCGCTATAGGCATCTGTTCGATATTGCAATCTGACATATTAAAGTGCTATAACATCTTAGTGATATAAGTTTCTTGAGACAAACCTAAAAGCCTTTTTAATCGATCTCTAATGATCTTCACTCCTAAGATGTACTCTGCTTCTCCCATATCTATTATGTCAAATTGCGATGAAAGTCAAGATTTGACTTCTATCACACACTTTATGTCACTTCTAGCTATTACATATCATCAACATATAATTATAAAATGACAAACTTTCCTTTTTTCTTTCTAAGGTAAACACAATGATCCTCATTGATCATTTTGAAACCATAAGACAAAATGACTTCATTAAATCTCATGTTCCATTGTTTGACGCTTGCTTTAGCCCATATATAGACTTCCTAAGCCTACATACTCTATTCTCTTGGCCTTCAGCAACATAACCCTCTGGTTGTACCATATAGATTTCTTCATCAAGATTACCATTAAGGAAAGTCATTTTTACATCCATCTAATGTAATTACATGTCAAATTATGCTACTATTATTGGTTGCTACTCGGAATACCGCTCTAGTTCCCCTGTACAAAAATTTTGTACAAGCATAGAACTTTTACTAGCTATCCTTGTGCTCTACTGAAGTCAAACTTGGATTGCAAATGATGCTTAACATTATTAATCCAAGTTGTCCTTCAGAAGTTAAACTTGAATTGGGAACGAAACTTAACATTCTTACTTCAAGTTTAACCGATGTGATCTTTCTAAGTTAAATCATATTACAAAAGTTATCAAATATCTATTTCAAAGATCGGCTTCCAGGTTAAACATAGCGAGACACTAAGCCTTCTTGGGTATGGGATCATCCACCACTTCCTAGACAAAGGCTCACAAAGAAATTGGATATTTAATTTCTTACAGTAAACTAGGTTTAACTATAGAGACCTCAATAGAAGCACATTATCGAAACATGAAATTGAAAAATAAAATCGATAACAAAAATGATAAACTAAAACCGATAGCCTCTTGTGTTTGGGTTTTCAAGATCTATATAAAGAACATGAACTAGTTATGATGCGGAAACAAATAACTAGTTATACCTTTCTTTGTAGCTAAAGACCTCTTGATCTTCTGTTGTATTCCTCTTCTCCTCTTGGACGTTGTGTGGGCAACGATCTACCAAGATGGAATCCACTCGAACTACTTCTTCTCCTCCAAGACTCTTGAGCCACCAAGGGATACCAAAATAGGGAACTCCTTCTCTTCTTCTTCTTCCTCCAAGTAGCCGGCCACCAAGGAGATGCCAACTTGATGTGCCGCCGACCCTTAGGAAGCAAAAGAGAAAGGAAGAAAAGAGAGAAAATCTGGCCACCAACCACCAAGGGATGCTAGGATACAATGCCTTATTCTCTTCTTCTTCTTCTCTATAAAACTGACCACCAAGGATGTGGTTCTCTCCTTAATGCCGCTAACCACAAAGAAGAGGGAAGGGAGAAGAGGATGGCTGGCCACACCAAGGAAAAGAGAGGAGCTAAGAGAGATCAATTATCTTTCCATAAGGCACCCTCTACCTCTCTTTTATAATCCTTGGTCACGGCAAAAAAGGAAAGTTTTAAACATAATTAAAACTTCTTTATTTGTGACCTCCCTTTTAAAAAAGGAAATTTTAACAACAATTAAAATCTCTCTTTTCTAAATTTCTTATTGTACATGGCAATAAAGAAAAGTTTTAAAATTAATCTCTCTTTTAAACAATGTAGACAACTACAAAAAGGAAAGATTAATTAAAACTTCTCCTTTTAAATCGTGGTTACAAAAAAGGAAGGTTTTATCAAAAATTAAAATCCCTCTTTTTAACATTATAAATAACTACAAATAAGGAAAGATTTTAACAAAATTAAAATCTCTCTTTAATCTTTTGTAGATAGTTATAAAAGGAATGATTTTAAAATTTTAAAACTCTCTTTTAAAACCATGAGGATGACTATAAAAGGAAATTAAAATCGTTCTTTTAACCATTGTAGATAACTACAAAAAAGGAAAGATTTTAACAAAATAAAATCTCTCTTTTAACCATTATAGATAACTACAAATAAGGAAAGATTTTAACAAAATTTTGTTTTAAACAAAACTTCCTTATTCCTTTTCTTATGGTCGGCCCCATGCTTGGTCACCAAGCATGGCTTGGCCGGCCACTTCATGGGCTCCAAAACAATGCTTGGCCGACCCCCTTGCTCCAAGCAAGGATGTGTCTGGCCACTTACTTGGGTAAGAAGTGGACTTTTTGGATACAAGACTTTATAGAGGCTACAACAGGGACCGAGAGGAGAAATTGGTTTTGGTCTCCCGATGAGCTTGAGCATCCTGTGTTCGCCCCGAACACCTAACTCAAGTTCATCAATAATAATTCATACCACTAAAGAGTTATTATTGAACTACCGTACCAATCCCAAATTACATTATGGGCTCCTTCTTATTATGAGTGCATTAATCTCCCTGTGTTTAAGATATCGAATGCCCACTAATTAAATGAGTTACTGATAACTCACTTAATTAATATCTAGGTCCAAGAGTAGTACCACTCAACTTTATTGTCATGTTGGACTAAGTCCACCTGCAGGGTTTACATGACAATCGTTATGAACTCCTCAAGGGGACATTATCAACCTAGATTACTAGGACATAATTTTCTTCTATAACCAACAACATACCATATAAATAATATTATTTCCCAACTTATCGGGCCTATTGATTCATAAAAATAAATCTCACCCTTTGATAAATTAAAGAAATAAATACTAAATATACGTGCTTGTTATTATATCGAGATTAAGAGCATACACTTCCATAATAACAAAGGTCTTGTTCTTTTATTTAGTCAGTATAAAAAGAACTACCTCAAATGATCCTGCTCAATATACACCTAGTGTACTAGTGTAATTTTATAGTTAAGATAAACTAATACCAAATTACACTACAACCACTCCAATAGTTTGTCCCATTCCATCTTGGCTGTGAGCTACTATTTATAATTTATAAGGAATTGATAACATGATTTTCTGTGTGGCACCTCACACCATGTTATCTACAATATAAATTAAATGGACAACTACATTTAACATAAATGCAGATATTTGACCAATATGATTCTTATTTCAAACTAAGTGTTTATACAAAAAGCTAGACTTTTAGTATACATTTTAACAATCTCCCACTTATAAAAGACTATGCTGCCCTATATGCTGCCATACATCTGATTCCCATCCCATCAAAAGCTCTTGCCTTAAGGGCCTTAGTGAAAGGATCCAGGTTATCTCCTGATGCAATCTAGGTGACAACAACTTCTCCTCATTATACGATGTCTCGTATTGGGTGGTACTTGCGCTCTATATGTTTACTTGTCTTATAGGCTCGTGGTTCCTTCGAGTTTGCTACTGCACTAAATGATTTTGGACAAACCAGGAATCACATCTAAGTCCATCATGAAGTTACAGAGCCAATCAGCTTCTATGGCTGCCTCTGAGGCTACCACATACTTTGCTTTCATGGTTGACTCTGAAACGTATTTCTGCTCAACACTTCTCCATTGTTATGCCTCTACTTCCTAAAGTAAATACAAAACCCTGAGGTCAACTTACTATTGTTCCTATCAGTCCCAATCCATATAACCCACAGGGAGAAAATTATCTGCCATACAACAATCCAATGTCTCGGTCCTAGGTTACTTTGATATCTGCTAACCATGCCCACAGCAAAATAGATATTCGGTCTTGTGCATAATATTGCATATATTAGGCTTTTGATGTGCGTAAATATTATGATAATTTACGCATGTTTTAGCGTACATTCACGTACTTTGTGTATATGTATTCATTGCATGATTGCCTCTTTCATCTTGTATTCATTATATATACTCTTTTTGTTCGGATATATGCTTTTTGTTTGGTTTCGTGTTAACAGGGACAACTTTCGGAGCGAAAACAATGATTATCAATGCACCGGAACAAGCCACAGAACCCGTGCGATCTCGCACGAATGTGTGACCAGATCGAAGAGGGGAAGTGCACAGCCGTGTAACACTGCACGGTCGTGCAGCCGAGACCGAGGCAGATCAACACACGATCGTGCAACCCTGCATGGCTGTGCCACCCCTTGACCGAGACAAGGAAGTGCCCGACCGTGCATCCCTGCACGGCCGTGCTGCAGGAGCCGAGGCTAGACACCACACAGCCGTGCCAATTGGCACGGCCGTGCAGTGCCACCAGAGAAGACAATGGACACGACTGTGCCATCCTTGCTCGGCCGTGTCGCCGTAGCCGAACCCTAGTCTATATAAGGGTTTTAACCTTTTTTCTCGAGGGGAGAGCACGGGGAAGCGAGCCGTCAGTCGGAGAAACATCCTGAAGCCATCCCGCGCCGTCTTGGACCACCGTCTAGTGATCTTCCACCATCGTATCTGTAACGCCCGAAAAATTCTCAAATTTATATTAGAAATATTCTATGATTTTTCTGAAATTTTAGAATATTTTTTTCGAGATTTTTAGAGTAGCGGAAGTAGCAAAAATAAATAGAAAATGAAAATGGCCTACGTGGGAATTGAACCCGAAACCTATAGGACCCAATGTCTTATAGAGAACTCTAGTAACCAAGTGAACCCAGTAGGGCTGTGCTGAAAAAAGAGGGAATCAATTATATTTATATTAGAGGTGGGCCATATAAACCACTTAATATAAATAGGAAATAATTAAGTGAGGAGGTGATTTTTCATCAGGAACTTTTCTCTCCTCACCCTAGTCACGCCGCCCCCTTTCTTTCTTTCTTCTTCACTCGGCGCACTAAGCCCCAAGGACTAGGGTTCCATCCCAAAGGTTCCAAGAGCACCTTCTGGCGACAACTCCGGCATGAGGATGCTCTTCTCCGCGAGGGGGACGCGCAGACGCGAGGAGATCGACGAAGGGATCTTCTCCACCGGAAACTAGCGATCAGATCGTAAGGAAGTCTAGCGCAGGATGTAAGAAACCCCTCACCTGCAGTATATGTAGCTATTCGTATGTTTTATGCATTAGTTTAGTTGTGTGTAGATTTTCAGTACGTAGGGTGTGTTCTAGTGCACACCAAGTGTTTGATAAAATGTTTAACTCAGTAAAATGCTACAGTAGGCATTTTTAATAGCTCAGTAAATGCAATAGAAGCATTTAAAATAGTTTAGTTAGTCTTGCTACAGCATATATGGGACTACGGTCCAATGGGTGAGCTCCCACAGTCGCCTCTAGGTTCAGATAACCTGGTAAAAGCAAGATAAATTAATTAGCGTATGATCCAGTATTTTACTTTTAGCAGTGGCACTGTACTGGACTAGATGTCCTTGGGTTGGACTCCCATAGTCGTCCCTAGGTTTAGATAACCTTATAAACCCTACTAGATTCGGGACTAGCTACCTCGGGTTTAGTTAGGGATGCGCGCATAGCAAGTACAGTTGCCGGGCCCATCAGCAGCATGATTATGTATTTTAATCTATTTATGATAAATAGCTTTCAAAACTTCACAAAATAGTTTATGTGAATACAGAGCAGCTTAGCATCAGTTAGCAGTAGTATAGCTCCGTTTTTATTTCAGTTTAGTTCTTATGGATCCACATGATGATTTTATGCTTAGCTATAATTGCCATGTATTATATGTGATTATGTCATATTTTAGAGTCCATGTTTAGCAATGATCAGCATATATTTCAAATAGCATGTTTTAAAAGCATAAATTGCATCGAATGCATGTTTTGTGAGATAGATGGTTTCTTACTAAGCTCCCAAGCTTACAGATACTTCTTTTCCTTATACTGCAGATAAAGGTAAAGGAAGGATGGATTAGCGGAGGCTGGAGGACAATGCAAAGAAGATGTGTGTGGATGGAACCTGGAATAAAGATCTTGGAAGAACTAGAACATTTAAGAACTTAGCGTTTCTTATCATGTTACTCTTTGCTTACTTAGTCATCTCAATGCCTTGAATTGTGAAAGTATGTCTGGAATACTAGTTATCATGCTTAGAATACTAGTATTTGATATTAGAATATTGTCTAGCCACTTTAGAATTTATGTATGTGATTTGGGCACGAAACAGTGCTGAAATCAGACTCCTGATACGAAATCAGGAACCCCGATCGATCAGCCGATCGATTCGAGGGTTCCCAATCGATCAGCTGATCGATTGGGTAGTTTTTCCGTAAACAGTAAGCTCCTGGATCGATCAGCCGATCGATCCGGTCGCGTTTTGTTGCGAATAGAGTGCTGTGGAATCGATCACTAGATCGATCAACAAGTCTGGATCGATCAGCCGATCGATCCAGAATTTATCCCGCACACAGTAGCAAGCTGAATCGATCAGTGGATCGATCAGATCACTCCAATTGATCCACCGATCGATTGGGAGTCCTGATAACAATTGGAACCCCCCTCATTTCAGCCCTTGATCATATGTGAAGCCTAGATTACCTTCTTTAGTATAGGAATAGCATTCAAGATGTAGTTTAAACATGAATTTATGATCTAATAGAAATTAGCAGAAGAAATTGTATTAGTTAGCAAAATTTTTAATTAACTCAGTTTTCCGCACCTTAAGATATATCTTAGCACAACATAATGTAACCCCCGGCCTTACAACTTAGCCAGTAGAAGGCGGGTCGTTACAGAGTGGTATCAGAGCAAAAGGTTCCATACTTCCTCACACACACATCAGCATTGTACCTGCAGCTTCCAGGTAAGAACATCTCTCACTTAATTTATGTTTTGTTGTTTTCATGTTCCTAGATAACTAAAGCATGCTTATATATGTATGATAGTACCTAACATGATAACAATAGTTATGCAATATGATCCTATTAGTTATGTATGCCCTCTATTTCTTTAGAAAATGGTACGAGGATGCCCAGCTAGAAAGACGCCAACTACTGAGCCCCAGCATGAGGTAGGAAGCTCAGTGCCTCCTCCAGACCTTACAGCAGTAGTAGCTCAGTTACAGAAGCAGTTGGCCGAACAACAACAGGAGATAGCCACCTTAAGGGCTAGTCAGCAGAACACTCCCACTGTCACTCCAGAACCTAACATGGCAACCCCAGCAGTTATATCGGTTCCACCAGTCCAACCTGCAGCACCAGTAGCCCCAGCAGGGAAGCCTATCTAATCCAGTGGCAGAAAATTAAGCCAGAGAATTTCTCAGGCACCAGTGAACCATGGGATGCTCAAGCCTGGTTCAAAACACTGGAGAGTACGATGGAGCTTCTGGACTGGCCAGAGCATGAGAAAGTGAAATGCGCCTCTTTCTGCCTGGCAGGGGACGCACGTATGTGGTGGGAGAGAATTAAAGCGAAGCGCCCAGTGAACCAGGTGATGTGGGCCGACTTCGAGAAAGAATTCTTTGAAGAGTTCTTTCACATGCGGGTCACAAACCGCCACTACGATGAGTTCACTGAATTTCGCCAGGGCAACCTTTTAGTGGAGGAAGCCGTGAAGAAATTCAACAGATTGGCTCGTCTATGCCTTGAACTGGTCAGCACTGAAAAAGAACGAGTCTGGTTGATACTCAGGATGCTAAGGATGGAAATAGCAATGAACGTGGCCAGCGGCGTCCATAGGCCGCAAACCACTAAAGAACTAGTAAGCAGTGCTCTGACCACCGAACACTACCAGAACAATATCAAACAGCAGAAGCAAGTCCTCTCAGAGTCCAAAGGTCAGGGAGGCTCAGGTACTTAGAAACACTAGGGCCACAGCTCTAACTGGAAAGGGAACTCCAGCAACAAACGCAAACCAGGGAGTTACCCAAAAGGAGGACCAACCAACAAACAACCTAGTTATCCCAAGTGTTCTACTTGTGGGAGATTCTACCCAGGAGTTTGTCGCAAGGGCACACGAGGATGCTTCGAATGTGGACAAGAGGGGCATATGGCCAAGCAGTGCCCGAACAAGACCAGTTTTCCTCAACCACAGCCGATTCAGTATGGAGGCCAGCCAGCCCAGTTACACCAGATGCAGGCTGCTTTAGACGGTCCATACATCAGCCAAGGCAGACTAGAAGCCCCCTCAGCCACGACGAACGCGAGGATCTATTCACTCACCAGAGAAGACGTAGCGAATGCCTCGACAGTTGTTACAGGTCAGATCAGTATTTTACAGCAAAGTACAACTGTCTTATTCGATATTGGGGCAACCCATTCCTATATATCCAGGGCGTTTTATGAAAAGTTAGCGATACCTCCAGAGGTATTCAGTGGTCAGTTTCTGACAACACTACCTTCGGGAGAAATTATGGCATCCACGCACTGGCTCAGAGCAGTGCTAGTCATTATAGCAGACAGAGAACTCTTTTGTGATCTAATAGTGCTAGATATGACTGATTACGATGTCATTTTTGGAATGGACTTCCTAATCCGATACGGTGCCTCTTTCGAGTGCCGTAAATAGAAAGTCATATTCCAACCTGAAGTAGGAGTACAATTTGAGTACAGCGGAGAACCAAAGAGAAAAGCCAAGCAATTTCTTTCAACTCTGAAAGCACAGAAATTGCTAGATTCAGGATGTACGGGATTTTTAGTGCATGTAGTCAATACCAGTCAGGACAACGACCAAAAGCTAGAAGAGGTCTGAGTTGTATGTGACTACCCAGCAGTCTTCCCTGAAGAGTTACCAGGCCTAGCACCAGACAGGGAGATTGAATTCGAGATAGAACTCATTCCCGGTACAAATCCCATCTCCAAAGCACCTTACTGCATGGCTCCAACAGAACTGAAGGGACTTCAGGAGCAACTACAGGAGCTGCTTGACAAGGGCTTCATACGTCCTAGTCACTCACCATGGGGAGCGCCTGTATTATTTGTGAAGAAGAAGGACAGGAGCATGCGCCTGTGTATAGATTACAGAGCACTTAACCAAGTCACAATCAAAAACAGGTATCCTCTTCCCAGAATAGATGACCTGTTTGATCAGCTAAAGGGAGCAGCAGTGTTCTCTAAAATAGATCTCCGGTCAGGATATCACCAGGTTAGAGTTAAAGAAGGTGATATACCCAAGACAACCTTCAGGACCAGATACGGACATTATGAGTTCGTAGTCATGCCCTTTGGCGTGACAAATGCTCCAGCTACCTTCATGGATCTCATGAACAGAGTATTCAGGGAATACTTAGATAAGTTTGTTAGCGTATTCATCGACGACATTCTTATCTATTCCAGAACTCAGGAAGAACACGCAAAGCACCTGAAGACAGTACTACAGATTCTTCAGTAGAACCAGCTGTACGCCAAGTTCACGAAGTGTGAATTCTGGCTCGATCAGGTGTCCTTTCTGGGTCACATCATCTCTAAGGAGAGTATTATGGTAGACCCTAGTAAAATAGAGGCTGTGAGCAAATGGAAAAGGCCTAAGAACGCCAGTGAAATCAGAAGCTTTTTGGGGCTAGCAGGCTATTACAGAAAATTCGTAGAGGACTTCTCCAGGATAGCCTCCCCACTGATAGCTCTTACCAGAAAGAACAGAAAATTTCAGTGGACAGAGGACTGTGAGAACAACTTCAGCGAGCTAAAGAGGAGATTGACCAGTGCTCCCATTCTGGCTCTACCAGAAAACACAGACAACTTTGACATTTATAGTGATGCCTCTAAGTTGGGACTAGGAGCAGTACTGATGCAAAATGGCAAGGTGGTCGCCTATGCCTCCAGACAACTCAAGGACTATGAGAGGAACTATCCTACTCATGACCTTGAGCTTGCAGCAGTCGTCTATGCTCTCAAAATTTGGAGACATTACCTGTATGGAGCTCAGTGTAGAGTGTATACAGATCATCAGAGTCTGAAGTACTTCTTCACTCAGAAGGATCTGAATATGCGACAGTGCAGATGGCTCGAGCTGGTCAAGGACTATGATATAGACATCCTCTACCACCCAGGAAAGGCCAATAAGGTGGCAGATGCACTTAGCAGGAAGTCCAGTGTCACCTTACTATCCCTGGCAGCCATGTCACCATCCCTACAGAAGGAGATTACAGATTTTGGTCTCGAACTTATAGTGGGACAGCTCTCTACCATGACTTTAGCATCTACCCTGCTTGGTGACATCCAGACAGCTCAGGATCAGGACCCTGAAATTCAGAAAATCAAGCAAGGGTTAACAGAATCAGAAAGTGGAGAGTTCAGGGTCTCAGATAGTGGGGTATTATATTTTGGTGACAGACTATGTGTTCCGGATCAGGAGGAACTACGGAGGAAGATTCTAGACGAGGCTCACAAGATTCCTTATGCGATGCATCCTGGTTCCACCAAAATGTACCAAGACCTAAAGAAACGTTTTTGGTGGCCTGGGATGAAAAGAGACGTCGCTAGGTATGTTAGTATTTGTCTGACCTGTCAGAGGGTCAAGGCAGAACATCAAAGACCAGGAGGAGTTCTGCAGCCCATTCAGGTCCCAGAATGGAAGTGGGAGGATATTTCCATGGATTTCATAGTGGGATTACCCAGAACCACAAATGGTTTTGATGCCATTTGGGTAATAGTCGACAGGTTGACTAAATCAGTCCACTTCTTAGCTATCAGGATATCCTACTCCATGGAGCAGCTAGCTCAGTTGTATCTCAAGGAGATTGTCAGACTGCATGGAGTCCCACGGACCATTATTTCAGATAGAGACAGTAGATTCACATCACACTTCTGGGAGTGTGTACAGTCAGCATTGGGCACCAAGTTAAAATTTAGCACAGCCTTCCATCCTCAAACAGATGGTCAGACGGAGCGGGTAAATCAGGTACTCGAAGATATGCTCTGAGCATGCGCCCTAGACTTCAAAGGAAGTTGGTGCAAATATTTGAGTTTAGCGGAATTTGCATACAACAATAGCTATCAGGCCACTATCGGCATGGCACCTTACGAGGCTCTCTACGGGCAGAGGTGTAGATCTCCAATCTGCTGGTATGAAAGTGGTGAATAGAAAGAACTAGAACTTCAGATAGATCTAGTAGCAGATACCACAGCAGCTATACAGCAGATCCGCCAGAGGATAGAGACAGCTTAGAGCCGCCAGAAAAGCTATGCTGATACACGGCGTTGACCCTTAGAGTTTTCAGTTGGGGATTCAGTGTTCCTCAGAGTAGCTCCCATGAAGGGAGTGATGCATTTTGGGAAGAAGGGCAAATTAAGCCCCAGATATGTGGGACTATACCCCATCATCAGAAGAGTTGGCAAGGTAGCATATGAGCTAGAGTTACCTCAGGAGATGTCAGCTATCCACAATGTATTTCATGTCTCTATGCTGAAGAAGCATATTCCAGATGCCACCCAGGTGATTGAGCCCCAGTTGGTACAAGTCCGCGAAGACCTCAGCTATGACAGTCGACCTATTCAGATAATAGACCGAGCAGTTAAGAAATTGCGGAACAAGGGGGTACCATTAGTAAAAGTTATTTGGCAAAGTCACACAGCAAAAGAGGCAACTTGGGAGACAGAAGCCAGTATGAGAGAGAAGTACCCAGAATTATTCTAAGTTCGAGGACGAACTTTTTATAAGGTATGGGGGATTGTAACACCCGAAAAATTCTCAAATTTATATTAGAAATATTCTATGATTTTTCTAGAATTTTAGAATATTTTTTCGGGATTTTTAGAGTAGCGGAAGTAGCAAAAATAAATAGAAAACGAAAATGGCCTACGTGGGAATTGAACCCAAAACCTATAGGACCCAATGTCTTATAGAGAACTCTAGTAACCAAGTGAACCCAGCAGGGTTGTGCTGAAAGAAGAGGGAATCAATTATATTTATGTTAGAGGTGGGCCATATAAACCACTTAATATAAATAGGAAATAATTAAGTGAGGAGGTGATTTTTCATCGGGAACTTTTCTCTCCTCACCCTAGCCACGCCGCCCCCTTTCTTTCTTTCTTCTTCACTCGGCGCACCAAGCCCCAAGGACTAGGGTTCCGTCCCAAAGGTTCCAAGAGCACCTTCCGACGACAACTCCGGCACGAGGACGCTCTTCTCCGTGAGGGGGACGTGCAGACGCGAGGAGATCGATGAAGGGATCTTCTCCACCGGAAACTAGCGATCAGATCATAAGGAAGTCTAGCGCAGGATGTAAGAAACCTCTCACCTGCAGTATAAGTAGCTATTTATATGTTTTATGCATTAGTTTAGTCGTGTGTAGATTTTTAGTACGTAGGGTGTGTTCTAGCGCACACCAAGTGTTTGATAAAATGTTTAGCTCAGTAAAATGCTACAGTAGGCATTTTTAATAGCTCAGTAAATGCAATAGAAGCATTTAAAATAGCTTAGTTAGTCTTGCTACAGCATATATGGGACTACGGTCCAATGGGTGGGCTCCCACAATCGCCTCTAGGTTCAGATAACCTGGTAAAAGCAAGATAAATTAATTAGCGTATGATCTAGTATTTTACTTTTAGCAGTGGCACTGTACTGGACTAGATGTCCTTGGGTTGGACTCCCATAGTCGTCCCTAGGTTTAGATAACCTAGTAAACCCTACTAGATTCGGGACTAGCTACCTCGGGTTTAGTTAGGGATGCGCGCATAACAAGTACAGTTGTCGGGCCCATCATCAGCATGATTATGTATTTTAATCTATTTATGATAAATAGCTTTCAAAACTCACAAAATAGTTTATGTGAATACAGAGCAGCTTAGCATCAGTTAGCAGTAGTATAACTCCGTTTTTATTTCAGTTTAGTTCTTATGGATCCACATGATGATTTTATGCTTAGATATAATTGCCATGTATCGTATGTGATTATGTCATGTTTTAGAGTCCATGTTTAGCAATGATCAGCATATATTTCAAATAGCATGTTTTAAAAGCATAAATTGCATCGAATACATGTTTTGTGAGATAGATGGTTTCTTACTAAGCTCCCAAGCTTACAGATACTTCTTTTCCTTATATTATAGATAAAGGTAATGGAAGGATGGATTAGAGGAGGCTGGAGGACAATGCAAAGAAGATGTGTGTGGATGGAACCTGGAATAAAGATCTTGGAAGAACTAGAACATTTAAGAACTTAGCGTTTCTTATCATGTTACTCTTTGCTTACTTAGTCATCTCAATGCCTTGAATTGTGAAAGTATGTCTAGAATACTAGTTATCATGCTTAGAATACTAATATTTGATATTAGAATATTGTCCAGCCACTTTAGAATTTATGTATGTGATTTGGGCACGAAACAGTGCTGAAATCAGACTCCTGATACGAAATCAGGAACCCCGATCGATCAGCCGATCGATTCGAGGGTTCCCAATCGATCAGCTGATCGATTGGGTAGTTTTTTCGTAAACAGTAAGCTCCTGGATCGATCAGCCGATCGATCCGGTCGCGTTTTGTTGCGAATAGAGTGCTGTGGAATCGATCACTAGATCGATCAACAAGTCTGGATCGATCAGCCGATCGATCCAGAATTTATCCCGCGCACAGTAGCAAGCTGAATCGATCAGTGGATCGATCAGATCACTCCAATCGATCCACCGATCGATTGGGAGGCCTGATAACAGTTGGACCCCCCCCCCCCCCCCCTCATTTCATCCCTTGATCATATGTGAAGCCTAGATTACCTCCTTTAGTATAGGAATAACATTCAAGATGTAGTTTAAAGATGAATTTTAGATCTAATAGAAATTAGCAGAAGAAATTGTATTAGTTAGCAAAATTTTTAATTAACTCAGTTTTCCACACCTTAAGATATAGCTTAGCACAACATAATTTAACCCCCGGCCTTACAGCTTAGCCAGTAGAAGGCGGGTCGTTACAGTATCGACTCCAGAAGTAGAGGATTGGATCCGAAGGCTACTCGTCGTCATTGGATAAGCATATTCTTTCTTTCTTTCTCCGTGTCTGAAGATTGTATGTTTATCTACATTATGACTTTGGATATCTCTCTGACACCTATGGAGTAGATCCTTTGTTCTAGGACTAGGGAGTAGTTGTGGTTCGGTTTGATGTAAAACTCGCATTATGCTTATACTCGTTGGATGATCTTTTATGCTTTGTCTCAATTGCATGTTGCTTGATTGTGTAGAACTTGTTAACCTCATAGAGGGATTATCCCTAGATAGTACACCTGAGGGGCCCTAGTGACAGGGGTAACTCGTTCACGGACATTTAGGATACTTCCTTGAAAGGAGAGGCAAATTCCCCTTAAGGAAGCGAGAGGCCAAACTTAGCTCTTAACCATTATTCTTGACTTACCAATTGGAGTCGTGTCCTCAAGATTTGCTGAGATGCCCTAGTGACAGGGGTAAACCGTAACAGGCCTTCTTAGGGTCCTTCTCCATTCTGGCATTTAAGAATAGCCGCTTTAGCTTCCAGCAATTGCATGTTAAAGGACAGTGAGTGTAGGATAAAACGTGACACATCAATACCACCACAACAAAACCGACCTCCTAGAGCTCCTCATAACCAAGTGAACACTCCGACTCACCAGCTCTCGATTCTTCCTCCCGACCATTCTTCCCTAGATTATCCACAACCATAGGTAGTCTAGCTAACCCTTAGTGAACAATTGCTAGTGCTTATAACCAATCCCTGTGGGATTGATATTTTTATTACTGATGACGAATCCGTACACTTGCGGAATCGTAACAAGTATTTGGCACCATTGCCGGGGACTGCATCTATAACATTAGCAAAATCATATTGGATTAGACTAGGCTTTCTTTCTTTCCTTAATTTTCCGCATTCATTTTTTTTATTTATATTTTTTATTCCGCTATCATATTTCGTACCTTACTGTTGCATGCATAGAGCTAACCTTTCAGGACAACTACTACCTTTCGATCCAGAGATTGACAAGACCTTTCTCAGGAGAAGAAATCTACAAAAGGCATTCCAAGCAGCATAATGATCCTCAAAAATGGCTGACAAACTGCTGAAAGATTACGCGGCACCATATGCATGAGGGGTTCGGTCTAGCATCACCTGACCGCCAATTGAGGCCAACAACTTTGAAATCAAGCCCGCAGTAATCCACATGGTCTAGCAAAATCAATTCTGGAGGAGGACCACATGAGGACCCGAACCACCACCTAGAGTTGTTCTACGAGATCTGTGGCACTATGAAGGTGAATGGGGTCCCTCCAGAATTAGTCAGACTACTTCTCTTCAGGGTTTCCCTGAAAGACAGAGCCAAGCAGTGGTTGAACTCCCTTCCAGCGAACAGCATATCATCCTGGGAGCAGTGTGAGCAAAAGTTTCTGGATAAGTTCTACCCACCTAGAAAAATTGCTCACATGAGGAACCTGATTGCCAGCTTCAAATAGATAGACTCAGAATCATTATTTGAAGCTTGGGACAGATTCAAGAGTATGCTAAGACAATGCTCCCATTATGACATTGAAAAATGGTTGGTTCTGTACACCTTCTACAATGGGATAAATTATCACACGAAGGTATCTCTTGATTCTGCAGCAGGAGGAGCACTGATGAACAAAAGCCTGGATGAAGCTAAAGAGATCATAAAGAATGTGGTGCAGAACCACCATCAATGGGCATCTGAAAATCCAGTGGCTCTTTTACGGGGAATCCAATTAAAGCGTTAGGGAAATTCGACGTAGATGCAGTTACACTCATGTCTGCAAAGCTGGACGCTCTGACCAAGGAATTTGACGTCATGGGAGGCAACACAGCTAATGCAATAGCATGCGTCTGCAACACCTATGGAAGTACGGATCACGCTCAAGACACCTGCCCTTTTGGGTCGATACAGGCACAGATAAACCAACTTGAGCAGTGTGATGCAATAACCAGCTACAATCAGAGGCAGAATAATCCGACTCTAGTACATACAACCCTGGATGGAGGAATCGCCCCAATTTCTCATACCGAAATAACTAGGATCAAGGACCAGCACATCAGAATTATCAGCCTAGGCAGCAGAGTCACCAATCTAGACAACAGACCTACCAACAACAACAACCTTCACAACTGTCCAGGATTGAAAAGATGCTTGAGGAAGCTCTCTCAGAGTAAAAGGAGATGAGAAACGAGATCAAACAACTGACTCAGAGGCTAGAAAAATCTGAAAAACACCAGAAGATGCAAGACAACCAGATAGCTCAGATAGCTCAGTCCGTCTCAAGAGCACAGGGTACATTCCTAGGGAAGCCAGATTTAAATCCAGTGGAACATTGCAACCGCATTGAGCTGAGGAGCGGACGTACTATGGGAGATCCCCAAATCACTACTTAGAAGGAGCTTGACTCAGAGAAAGAGTCCTCTCTCCTACTACCCAATCAGACTCAAAACAGGGATGGAGAATAGGCTACTAAAAAGATTGAAGAAACTTTTCAAGCTACCCCACAGAATCAAACGATCCCTTTTCCTTAGAAGCTTATAACGTCCCAGAAAGACGAAGAGTTCAACCTATTCCTGAAGAATATCAAAGAAATCTGCATAGAAGTACCACTGATAAATGCACTACACCAAATACCGAAGTTCACGAAATTTTTAAAGGGAATTTTATCTAACAGGAGGCAAAAAGGTGACTTTGAGACCGTGGCATTGACAGAGAATTGCAACGCTTTCCTTATGGTGAATTCTCCACCAAAGCTTCAAGATCCAAGAAGCTTCTCCATACCGTGCAAAATTTGTTCTGAACTTATACCGAGAGCTTTCTACGACTTGGGGGTCAGCGTCAGCCTACTTCCGTACACTTTATGCAAGAAGTTGGGCCACCAGAACATTAAATTGACCACTATGGCACTACAATTAGTTGACCATTCATGCATATTGTTCGCTCTCCGCAAGTGTTCGGAAATGTCGCAAGTAATATAAAAGATTATCGTATCCACAGGGACTGGAATAAGCACTAGAAATGTCTCAATGCGAATTAGCTAAACAACTATCCAATCGTTTCAAAAGCAAAGTAAAGGTAAACAAATCTAATCTTAAAGATCAACAAACAAGAGTTTAGTGTTTTGGGTTTTGATAAAGGGAGATTCTAGGAGTTTCGGTTTCTTTGTAAGATTTCTTGAATGTAAATGGTTCACCAATTCTTATCCCTCAATTGCCAAACATGTAGAAAGTTGCCGGTTCTCTCTTGTAATAGACAACCGGCTAAGGACTGAGAAATGTATCTAAATAGGATTAATTAGACATGAACCTACGTTGTCCTTACACAGAAGCACACCTATTACTATGCCTTCCTCGGATATCAACATAGAAGCCCACAACTTATTAATCTATCAAGATACAAGAAACTAATCACAAGATCCATCCTACTCTCTTGAATATTCCCATTTCCTCTTCAAGATTATCTCTCAAACGTCCTTACACGGGCTTGCACCTGTCACGTGGATCCCTCAGATGATCGAGTGAGAGTTTATCTTTACAAAGTCCACAAGAAATTCAAACAATCAATCAAGAATGAGAATTAAGCACAAATCACCATTAATCATTCAAGATCTAATTGATACAAGCAAGACAATGTCATTGAAACAAGAAAATGGCAAATCCATAAGAGATTACATCAATTCACCATGCAAATACTCCCTTAATCCTAGAATACAAAATCTACTCCATGAATCGAGGAAGAAAACCCGAAGAAATAGAGATTACAAGCATTTCTTAAGTCCCCAATCCAAGAAATCAAGAAGAGGGGGAAAGAGAAAACTTATCTACGAAGAAGCCTCGTCTTCGGATCCAATCCTCGCTCCGGAGTCGAAATCGTCGAGATCTCCCCTTGAATCGCCCAGAAATCCTCCCAAGATTGGGAGGAAACCATCAAATCTTGCTTTCTCCCAAAGGAGGAGAGATCCCGTTTCAATTTATGAAGAAGAGTTTAAATAGAGGAGGGAATCGGGCGCCACACGGCCCCGTGACACGGCCGTGTGAGATTCACACGGCCATGTCCAGTTCCCTCTCTGCCAAAGCTGTGACTCCACACGGCCAGAACCCTTCTGCTCTCTGGAAATGCTACACGGCCGTGTGGTGCACACGGCCACAGCCTGCTTAGTCTCTGGAAATGCTACACGGCCGTGTGGTGCACACGGCCGCAGCCTGCTTGGTCTCTGGAAATCTCACACGGCCGTGTAGATCCACACGGCCATGTAAGGCTTCTGCTCTGGTTGGCTTCAAATCTTGACACGGCCGTGCGAGGTTCACACGGCCATGTCATCTTCCTCTTCTGTTGGTGCCAAACTCCACACGGCCCGAGCTCCATACCAGTGCATGGCCGTGTGAGGTACACGGCCCGGTGCTTTCTCCCTTTGTTTCCTCCAATGCATGCCCAAAGATGTAGATTCTTCACCAAATCGACTCCTGTGTACAGAAAATGCACAAAAAGCAGATCTCCGAACCAAAAGAGTAAATATGCTAAAAGGAAAACTGGAAGTATAAAAATGCATAGATCAAGCATGCTCAAAATATGTAAATGTGCGTAAAAACATGCATAAAAGAGTATATAATCTACGCACATCACACCCCCAGACTTAAACCTTTGCTTGTCCTCAAGCAAAATGCTGCAGTCTAAATTCATATGTTCTACAACACATTCATAAAACCCAGTGCACTTTCCTAACTCTATCAAAAAGTTTCATTAACAAGCATGATCATGGAAACAAGTAAAGTATGGTTCAAGCATAAGAATCTTGTGCGCAGTGTAAAAGTAACTCAACACCCTTCAAGTTTCAATCCATGTCCTAGTCAAGTCGTCATCAAATTTGAATTCCTAGTGTTCCCAGTGAACGACAAGTAACCAGTGATAGGCACTTACTCACCATTCACTTGGTTCATATTTCTCAACTAACCCAAGGTCTCAAAGGTGTGCTCAATCTCAAGAGAAGCTAAGTAGTCATTTCCCCAGTAACCTAACTCGGTCTCAAAGGGGTGACTTGCTAGATTCCACTCATGACAACTATTTTTTATATCCCTTATTATTCTTTTATTTATTTTTTCTTTTTTTAAGTGTTTGCATTGTGCAAAACTTATTCACAAATGTACTTTTAGCACACATGTTGGGATATTTTGATTTTTCCAAATGAGCTTTAATGATTTGAGCCTCATCCAGTAACCAAAATGAAAGTTGAGAAATCACCATGGAAACCAAGTACTAAGCAAACAAGATGAATCATGACTATTTCAATGACATCAACTATTCAAGTGTCAAGCACAAGTGTAGTGAAGATAAAATCCTTAAGGTTGAACCAAAACTAAAACTCATCACCATAAGATTCTTAGCTTATTAATGCTTCCCAAGATAGAAAAAAGAACTACACAAAGTTTACTACTAGCATCATTCGAACATCATGAATCAAGACAATAATCGTGCTAACATTTTACTTGAATCCAAGAAAGCATATAAGTGAAGATTTGATGTTCTCAAAATTTTTTTTGCCATGATTATTTCAAAAACAAGCAAAATAAAGCAACAAGCAATGAAAATAAGAACCAACATGAAAAACTAACAAAAACTAAAAATTGAAAACCAAACTAAACAATACATGACACCCCCCCAGACTTAAACTTTTCATCGTCCCGATGAAATCAGTATGGTGGAGGAGGTGGAGGTGGACGAGGGAAAGGAGGTCTACGACGTGGTTGGCCAATAGAAAAACTAGGAAAACCTGGAATCTCACCCAAGGATCTATGATACTCATATAAAGCATCTACTTGTTGGCTAGTAAGCGTCATACTCTGCATAAAATCTCTCATCCTAGCCTGATCAGTATCATAATCCTGCACAAACTCAGCCACTTGACCTTGAAAATTCCTCGTAAACTGAAAATGATTTTGTACCTCCCTAAACTGATCATCAGATAAAGAGAAGCGCCCCTCCAACATTTTTCGTTGGGAATCTTGCTTCTCATGAAGTGATTCTAGAGACGTACGAAAATCTGAAAAATCAAACCTAGAAGATCCCGTGCCATATGCAAAAGAATGCCTAGCAGGCTCCATAAAACTAGAAGGCTGCGTGTGTCCAGATGACGAGGGCTCATGATGTGGCTCAGTGTCTCCAGGTATAGAAGGGTTATCCTCAAAATCTAACTCAGAAATCACCCAATTAGCCGGGTTACGAATAGTAGTTCGTTCAGGAAAAGGAAGGGGTAAAGGAGAACCACTCCTCCTAGGAAACGCGAAACCATTCTCATCCCGAACGATCATTTTCATAGCAAGACATGTATCAATGTCAATCATGTCATTACCATGAATTATTTCCAACCCATCAACATCAAGATTTAAATTATAAGCTATTCAGGTAATCAAACCACCAAAAACAATTGATCCCGATGATGCCCTAGCAGATCTTAATAAGGTTTGAACAAAATGAAAACCAGAATCAAATTCAACCTTATAAAGCATAGCCCATAAAGCATAAAGCTCTATCTTTTTAACCACCCCATCACTCTCTCCCCTACCAAAAATAGTTTTACTCATGACTCTATGTAGATACCTAAAGATGGGGTTTTGCATATGGGAGGCCTTAGCTCTTGAAGGCTCATAAGGTTGATCTAACCCAGTTATTGCATTCCAAAAATGATTCCAATTAAACCTTGGATCAAACCTACGAGGGCTACTGGTGGTTATTCCAAAACAAGAATTAAAGTCACTAAATGCCCATAGAAATTCTTGATTCATTAATCTAAAAGAGATTTTTCCAGAATAATCATCTTCATTAGTAAAATGGACATCCAATGAACTTAAAAATTCCAAAACAAGACGAGGATATGTAGGTGTACATAATATCACTCCAATCCAAAAACCCAATCATCAAATCTACATCTTCCCTAATTCCAAGCATATCAAGAACAGTTGGGTCCATATATCTAGTACACACTATCTTTCTATTGACAAGAATTGCAAATCTAGTTACTTGATCATCATTTCTAAACACAATATTGAATTCATTGTCATTACCTTCGTTGCGTGAAGTCCTTTTGCCTTTGCCCTTTACTGGTTGTTTTCCTTTGTCCCTTGATGGCTCCTTCTCTTTGTCTCCACCAGATCCACTACCCCCTTTGCGAAGTCTCTTCAAAATATTGGACATCTTGATGAGTTTAGATAGGGGAAGAATTATCTAGAGTTGTGGAACTCAAAGAACAAAACTTCAAAGAACAAAAGATCTTAGGTTAAGAGAACAAAAAGTCCAAGTCTTAGAGAGGAGGAGAATCGGATCTAAGAGATCTTGAGAGATTAGAGAGGGGTTTTTAAGAAATTGGGAGAGAAAGATATGTTTTGGAGAGTCGGGGGTGTGCGGAACACGGCCAAGATCTGGCCGTGTGAGGTAGGAAGAAGACTTTCATAGTTCTCCTACACGGGCCGTGTAGATCTACACGGCCTCCCCATCTTTCCTTTCGGGATTCTTTGCACGGGCCGTGTAGATCCACACAGCCTCCCCCTCTTCCTTCTCTGGATTCCTCGCACGACCGTGTCTGGGACACGGCCCTCTTCCCTTTCTTCTCTGGATTCCAGACACGGGCCGTGTCTGAGACATGGCCCAAACCTCTTCTTTCACGGGGTTTCTTCGCACGGCCGTGTCTGGGACACGGCCTATTCATCTTTCTCCTTGAAAGATGCTACACGGCCGTGTCTGGATGACACGGCCTAAGTACTTCCCTTCTCTGCAACTTTTGCCTGGCCGTGTATAGCACACAGCCGAGCTCCGTTTTGCACCTAACCTGAAAACAAAAATCAAAAGAATGCATCAAACTAAAAGAGATTTAGATGCAGATCAAAACTAACTAAAAGAACCCTTGGGTTGCCTCCCAAGAAGCGCTTGTTTAAGGTCTTTAGCTCGACCAAACTTTATCATTCGCTTCTTTTCCTCGCCCTTGGAGGACAGATATACTTTTCGTTTTTGTTGGGAGATCTTCTCCCAACATCCTCCACCTCATTGTCTTCTTCATTTGGTGGCCTTCCATGAGGATGGAAATTCCATTCCTCAAGTTTATAAATGCTTGACCTGCTACAAGCATTTAAAAGAGACGAGACATGGTTAGAGATATTAGATAAATCATATTCCAACTTTTCCTTACCAATTACCAAAGAAAGCTTATGATTTTTGACATCAATTATAGCTCCAGCTGTAGCAAGGAAAGGTCTTCCTAATATGATAGGAATCCTAGGGTCCTCTTCCATGTCCAACACGACAAAATCTGTGGGAATAACATTCCCATCCACCTCTACTGGCACATCTTCTATAATACCCAAAGGGTACCTGCAGGAATGATCGGCAAGTTGAAGTGCCATAGTAGTAAGTTTAATGTTTTTGAGACCTAATTTATTACAAATTGAGTAAGGAATGAGGCTAACACTCGCCCCCAAGTCACAGAAAGCTTTTTCAAAAAATTCTTTTCCTATGTTGCAAGGGATATAAAAGCTCCCTGGGTCCTTCAGTTTTGGAGAAGTGTTATTCTCAAAAATAGCACTACATTCCTCACTAAGCATAATGGTCTCAACCTCTCCTCTTCTTCTCTTGTTTGACATGAGATCCTTTAGGAATTTGGCAAATCTAGGCATTTGCAGAATATCATCGATAAGAGGTACCTCTACACAAATTTCCTTAACTTTTTCTAGAAACTTGCCAAATTCTTCATCTTTCTTGAGCATTGTAAGTCTTTGAGGAAAAGGGACAGCTTTGCTCTGATGGTTCAGTGGAAGAGTTTCTTCAACCTCAATGGTACTCTCCTCATTAGCTTGAATCTGATTTGATATAGGAGGAGAGAGCTCTTCTTCTTTTTGTATCCCTTTTGAAGCAGTCACTTGGGAGTCTCCCAAGGTCCGTCCGCTCCTAAGCTCAATCATATTGCAATGCTCTATAGGATTCACATCAGGTTTTCCTGGAAGTTGTCCTGGTGCTCTGGATGATGAGGAAGCTAGTTGGGCAATTTGACTATCCTGGATCTTTTGATGCTTTTCAGAATTATCCATTCTCTGGATGAGCTTTGCTATATCTTGCTTCATTTCATTCTGACCTGAGATAATTTCTTCAAGCATCTTTTCAACATTTGACTTTGGTAAGCCTTGAGAAGATAGATGTTGAAAATTTTGTTGCCCAGCTTGAAAATTTGGTCTTGCCCCCATGGATGGTCCTTGATCTTGATTGTTTCTGTAAGAAAAATTTGGATGACTCTTCCATCCAGGGTTATAAGTATTTGAGTATGGGTTGTTCTGCCTTTGATTGTAACTCATGATTGCATCACATTGTTCAAGTTGATTGATTTGTGCAGTGATAGCTCCCAATGGACATGAGTCATTTGAATGCTCTGAACTCCCACATACTTCACAAGATGTACTAATAGCATTGACCATATTAGCACTAGTCCCCATATTCTCAAATTTCTTTGTAAGAGCGTCCAATTTTGCAGACAAAAGAGTGACTGCATCTACATCAAACTTCCCTGATGCTTTAATTGTTGGGTTTACAGAGGAATAGCCTCCACTTCTTTCATTTGCCCATTGATGATGATTTTGTGCTACACTTTCAATGATTTCTTCGGCTTCATCTAAGCTTTTGTTCATAAGTGCCCCTCCAGCAGCTGAATCAAGGGACACTTTGGTATGATAATTGATACCATTATAAAAAGTATGCAACACTAACCATCTTTCCAACCCATGATGTGGGCATTGTCTGAGCATACTATTATATCTATCCCATGCTTCAAAAAGAGATTCTGAGTCAGTTTGCTTGAAGCTTGCAATTAAATTCCTCATATGAGCTGTTTTGCTTGGTGGATAGAACTTATCAAGAAACTGTTGCTCACACTGCTCCCAAGTGGTGATGCTATTAGGGGCCAAAGAATTCATCCATTGCTTTGCCCTATCTCTTAGAGAAAACCCAAATAACAATAATCTAACTGCATCTGAAGGAACTCCATTCATTTTTATGGTACCACATATTTCATAAAAGACCTCTAAGTGTTGATTAGGGTCCTCATGAGGTCCTCCACCGAATTAATTCTGCTGCACCATAGATATGATTGCGGGTTTGATCTCAAAGTTATTAGCTTCCACTGAAGGTCTTGAAATACTAGATCGAAAACCTCTCGCATAGGGTGCTGCATAATCCTTAAGTGGTCTATTCGCCATGTTCAAATGTTCCTGTTCTTCAATTTGCCTTTGCAGAATTCTTCTTTTATGGAAAGTTCTATCAATCTCAGGGTCAAAAGGAAAGAATTCCCCTGCAAAGTTAGATCTTCACATACACAAGAACAGGATAGCAGATGACAATTAGACACAAAAAGAAAAATAGAAGGATCAAAAATACAGAATTGAATTTGTACAAAAAGAATTAACAAAAAGTGAAAGTTATACAAGAAAGTAAAAACAGAAATCTACTGATTAGTTACAACTATGTAATATGAAAGGAAAACAAATGTTATGTTTAGTCTAACTCAATTGATAATTCCTAATGTTATAGCGCAGTCCCCGGCAACGGCGCCAAAAACTTGTTCGCTCTCCGCAAGTGTACGGAAATGTCACAAGTAATATAAAAGATTATCGTATCCACAGGGACTGGAATAAGCACTAGAAATGTCTCAATGCGAATTAGCTAAACAACTATCCAATCGTTTCAAAAGCAAAGTAAAGGTAAACAAATCTAATCTTAAAGATCAACAAACAAGAGTTTAGTGTTTTGGGTTTTGATAAAGGGAGATTCAAGGAGTTTCGATTTCTTTGTAAGATTTCTTGAATGTAAATGGTTCACCAATTCTTATCCCTCAATTGCCAAACATGTAGAAAGTTGCCGGTTCTCTCTTGCAATAGACAACCGGCTAAGGACTGAGAAATGTATCTAAATAGGATTAATTAGACATGAACCTACGTTGTCCTTACACAGAAGCGCACCTATTACTATGCCTTCCTCGGATATCAACATAGAAGCCCACAACTTATTAATCTATCAAGATACAAGAATCTAATCATAAGATCCATCCTACTCTCTTGAATATTCCCATTTCCTCTTCAAGATTATCTCTCAAACGTCCTTACACGGGCTTGCACCTGTCACGTGGATCCCTCGGATGATCGAGTGAGAGTTTATCTTTACAAAGTCCACAAGAAATTCAAACAATCAATCAAGAATGAGAATTAAGCACAAATCACCATTAATCATTCAAGATCTAATTGATACAAGCAAGACAATGTCATTGAAACAAGAAAATGGCAAATCCATAAGAGATTACATCAATTCACCATACAAATACTCCCTTAATCCTAGAATACAAAATCTACTCCATGAATCGAGGAAGAAAACCCGAAGAAATAGAGATTACAAGCATTTCTTAAGTCCCCAATCCAAGAAATCAAGAAGAGGGGGAAAGAGAAAACTTATCTATGAAGAAGCCTCGTATTCGGATCCAATCCTCGCTCCGGAGTCGAAATCATCGAGATCTCCCCTTGAATCGCCCAGAAATCCTCCCAAGATTGGGAGGAAACCACCAAATCTTGCTTTCTCCCAAAGGGGGAGAGATCCCCTTTCGATTCATGAAGAAGGGTTTAAATAGAGGAGGGAATCGGGCGCCACACGGCCCCGTGACACGGCCGTGTGAGATTCACACGGCCATGTCCAGTTCCCTCTCTGCCAAAGCTGCACGGCCGTGTGACTCCACACGGCCAGAACCCTTCTGCTCTCTGGAAATGCTACACGGCCGTGTGGTGCACACGGCCACAGCCTACTTAGTCTCTGGAAATGCTACACGGCCGTGTGGTGCACACGGCCTAAGCCTGCTTGGTCTCTGGAAATCTCACACGGCCGTGTAGATCCACACGGCCATGTAAGGCTTCTGCTCTGGTTGGCTTCAAATCTTGACACGGCCGTGCGAGGTTCACACGGCCATGTCATCTTCCTCTTCTGTTGGTGCCAAACTCCACACGGACCGAGCTCCATACCAGTGAAGGGCCGTGTGAGGTACACGGCCCGGTGCTTTCTCCCTTTGTTTCCTCCAATGCATGCCCAAAGATGTAGATTCTTCACCAAATCGACTCCTGTGTACAGAAAATGCACAAAAAGCAGATCTCCGAACCAAAAGAGTAAATATGCTAAAAGGAAAGCTGGAAGTATAAAAATGCATAGATCAAGCATGCTCAAAATATGTAAATGTGCGTAAAAACATGCATAAAAGAGTATATAATCTACGCACATCACATATACCCAATGGGGATAGTGGAAGATATACCAGTTGAAGTAGGTGGATGTATGGTTCCTACAAATTTCATTATCTTGGATATGGAGGAAGACCCTAAGATACCGATTATCCTTGGAAGATCATTCCTTGTCACAGCTGGAGCCATCATCGATGTAAAAAGTCACAGGTTATCCTTAGAGATCACCAAAGAGAAGATCGAGTTTGATTTATCAGATTCCTCCATCTACAACCCCTCTTCTTAGGGAAATTCTCATAAGATCAACATACACAAAGTCGAGGAGTGCAATTTGCATGAGAGTTCCCCTCCAGCAAGCACCACGAAGTACATTTGTCCTGTGTGAGCGAAACTAAAGGCGCAGGCTGGAGCATTAACCCCAGGATGAGAGCCGTCCTTCCACAGGTTTAGTCCACATTAACTGAAATGGGGTCGAGCTAAAGACCTAAAACAAGCGCTTCTTGGGAGGCAACCCAAGGATTTTTCTTCTATTTTAGTTCATCATTCCTTTTTGTCGCTCTATTTCTATAGTGAGTTTTAGTCTAGTATTTTATTTTGGGTATTTCATTTTCAGGATGTGCATAGCCTCCATGAGCTGACCATGAGCGTCTTCATGGGTGTGGAGGCGATGGAGGAGCCGAAATGACAAAGAGTGAATCACTTTGAGCTTAAGGAAGCAGCCGACCGTGTGACCTCACACATCCGTGTGAAGCCAACGTAGAGACTAAAGCCAGGGGCTGTGTAACTCTGCATGACCATGTAGATTGTGCAAAGAAGGAAGAGGCACGGGCCGTGCCAATTGGCACGACTGTGCAGCCATGCCAGAGAGGAAGAAGATCCAGGCCGTGCCAACTGGCACGACCGTGCGTCTCATTCAGAGGAGAAAAGGGTGATGGCCGTGCCAACTGGCACGACCGTGCCACTTCAGCCGAGGGGAGAAAGAAAGAGGTCGTGCCAATCGGCACGGCCGTGCGACATCTATGGACTTGGCCGTGTCTATAAGACATGGGCGTGTCTCAACCCGTGTGCATCGCCTCCTCTACCAAGAAACTCTATTCCCCTCTCCCTCTCTCCCAAAAGCCTTCTCCTCTTCACTACACCTCGTCCACCCTTGATTTCTCACCTCTAGAGCTCACTTTTTCTTAGATCTACACCTAGATCTAAAACTTCCTCAAGCCACAAATCCGAA
The DNA here is from genome assembly GCF_018446385.1 of Zingiber officinale. Lineage (NCBI taxonomy): Eukaryota > Viridiplantae > Streptophyta > Magnoliopsida > Zingiberales > Zingiberaceae > Zingiber > Zingiber officinale. Next base: position 24,192,361 of record NC_055997.1, on the reverse strand, counting down.
AAGAGAGAAGAAACTTCCCTATTTTCCCTTTCTTCTCCTCACTATTCCCATCCTCAAGATCCATTTCCACAAGAAACTCCTCCAAGCCTTGTACCATGTTGTAGATCTTGAAGAGGCTTCATCGAGGAAGCGGTGGATCAGGCGAAGGAGATGCATTGGGAGGACACAAGGGCAAGGGGAAGGCTTCATCATCTAAGGGCAAAGGAAAGTGGGTGGCACGCGACAAAGGTAATGAAAATGAGTTCAATATTATTTTTAGAAATCATGAGCAAAAAGCTAGATATTATATTCTTGTCGTTAGAAAAATCTTATGCACTAAATATATGGATCCCACTACTATGGATGTACTAGGAATTAGGGATGACATAGATTGGATGATTAGTGTTGGTGCGGGAAGCATCCGACGATCAAACCCAAGTTTTGATAATGGCAAAGGGTTCAAAGTTAAGTCGTGTTGTTATCTAACATGTTGAATGAGTGTTTTAGGAAAGTCCTAACTGCGGTTAGGCAGGTGAAAACCCTAGGGGGTGGTAACCCTAGGTCCTAGGGGGCGGTAACCCTAGGTGGAGAAAAGTCCTAGCTGCGGTTAGGCAAAGGGAAAAATCCTAGGGGGTGGTAACCCTAGGTCATAGGGGGCGGTAACCCTATGCAGAAAGTCTTGGCAGGTCGATGGCTTCAGGCAAAAGTCCTAGGGGGTGGTAACCCTAGGTGGAAAGTCCTGGTGTCGCGAACTAGGTGAAAGACTGGAATAGCCGGGAAGCGGATGTCCAGCAGAAAGTCCGGAAGCGTCGAGTGCTGAGCAAAAGTCCAGTCGATCTGGAGGATCGCACTGGCAACAGGTAAATCTCCTGAGTGGAGTAGGTGAGGACACGTTCCCCGTAGAGGGAACAGTAGGCGTCCGGTCGACCTAGGGTTTCTGATAGGAAATCCGAAGTCAGACCCGGACAGTCCTGAGACTGTCACAATATTCTTGATCATATTTATACTGTCATTTTATGCTAACTTTGTGCTGCAGGGTATTTTTTGTGATTAACATATCTTGTAGGGACCAAAATGCCCAATTACTCTCGGATGAACAGTGTCTGAGGCGCCTCCATGGAGTTTGGAGGCGCCTCGGGTGCAAAACCTGAGCTGGCTGCGAAGCAAGCTTGGAGGCACCTTGAAGGAAGCCAAGGCGCCTTGGACAGCTTCATGAAGGCGCCTTGGAGTGGTTGGAGGCGCCTTGAACCTGATAAGGTTCGACCAGTTCAGCACTTATCTCCACAGCTGACTCGGCTCATTCAAGGCGCCTTGGTGAACAGTAGAAGACGCCTTGAACACCCTTTATAAGGGGTCTCGACCAGCAACTCAAAACAACAATTCCCAAGTCTTCTTTCTCCAATGTGCTGCTCTGAAAGACGTCCGAAAGTGCTGCTACAAGTTTACGACGACCCGAAGCTCCGAGATTCTATTCTTGTCGTCGGTATAATTAGTTTTTTCATTTACTTGTACTTCATCTTGTAATCATTTTATTGAGCTTATAGTTGTTGCCCACGCAAAGCGATCAAGGATCGCGGGCCTTCGAGTAAGAGTCGATCAAGGCTCCGAATGAAGTAAAATTCTCTGTGTCTTTCTGGTTGTGTTTCTTTATTTTATTCCGCTGCGTTTTAATTACTCCGATAGTTTTGTGATTCGAAAAATGAAATAACCGCGAGCGCTATTCACCCCCCCTCTAGCGCTTCTCGATCCAACAATTGGTATCAGAGCGGGGTTGTTTTGAATTGGTGCAACCACCATTTAAAACATTTTTTTCGTGGTATTTTTTGTTTTTCTTTCGGAGTCAATTAGAAATTAGCTAAGTAGCTAAAATTCTAATTCTTTTCAAAATCGGTGTTGCTCAAAGTTGGTCAAAACCACTTGAGCTCATTTTTTTCTATTCTTCCCGCATTACTAATCCAAGACTCAGTCTTGGACCAGATCTTCTTGTTTTTGTTTTATTGCTAGATTTATATGGCCCAACAAGAAGGATATAGCATTGTTCGTCCCCCACTATTTTCCAGAGAAGACTTCGGATATTGGAAGGGGCGAATGGAGATATATCTAAAGATCCAGTTCGACACCTGGATGATAGTCAAGACGTGACTACGACTACCAACTGATACAGATGGCAAGCCTACATCCTGCGAGAATTGGGAGCCAGACCTTATCAAAAAGGTGGAAGCCGACGCCAAAGCCACCTGCACCCTCCAGTGCGGTCTAACCAAGGAGGAGCTCAACAGAGTCGGTCTGTTCTCTTCCGCAAAGGAGCTGTGGGAGAAACTGATCGAACTCCACGAGGGCACTTCCGACACTAAGGTAAGTAAAAGGGATCTTTTACTTAATAAATTGTATAACTTAAAAATGCAGGAAAATGAGACGGCAAGCTAGTTACACGCTCGAATTCAAGATATTCTGAACTCCCTTCACGGAATCGGGCAGAAGGTAGAAAATAGGGATATAATAAGGTATGCTCTTAATTCGTTTCCAAGGAGTACATTGTGGGCATCAATGGTAGATGCCTACAAAGTCTCCAAGGATTTGTCTTCTTTAAAGTTAGATGAATTATTTAGTGAATTTGAACTTCATGAACAAACTAATGCACAGCCATCCGAGAGAGGTGTAGCTTTGCTTGCAGGTACCAGTAGAACACGTGAATCGAGATCCCAGCGAAAAATTGAACCAGAATTAGAAGATGAACCTGACTCAGAAGATGAAGAAGATGAACTGACCAGCGAACTCGTGAACCTCGTGAAGAAGCTCTACAAGAAGAAGGGCTTCAACAAGAAAGACCTGAAGAAGGCAGTTCAATCCAAGGAGACCCAACCGAGTCCGAAATTAAAGTTTGAAGTTACCTGCTACGGGTGCAACCAGAAAGGACATATCAAAGCCAACTGCCCCAATCAAAAGGAAGCTAAAAAGAAAAGAAGAAAGAAGGCCCTGAAGGCAACGTGGGATGAATCTTCTTCGGAGGACGACGACGACGAACATGATCAGACGAGTTTACTCGCATTGATGGCCTGGGACCAGATCGTCGAATCTGAGAGCGAGGACGAGTCGGAGGCCGAGTCCGAGTCCGAGCGAAGCCACGGATCCGCATCCATTTTCGAAGGGCCAGACTCCACAGTAAGTATTCCGAGACTTAATAACCTAGTCAATTATTTATTACGCAAGTTAGCTAAGTCAAACCTTAGGATTAAACCACTTCTAAAGGAAGTAGCTGTCCTTAAAGAAGTGACTAAAATTAAATCCATACCTGATCAAGTTCAGACTGAAAATTCTACTCATGTTCAAAAACTTGAGGAAGAAAATTCAAGTTTGAAAAATCAGGTCAAGGATTTAAAAAATACCTTAGAACGGTTTTCTTTAGGCTCCAAGAATCTTGACCTAATTCTTGGGACACAAAGGGCCGTTTACAATAGAACTGGACTAGGATATAAAAGTAAAAAGAAATATAAATCTTATTTATCCTTAATAAACAAACAAAATAGTACATCAGTCCAAGCATGGGTTCCCAAGTCCAAATTGGTCAATCAAATTGGACTTGGTCAATACTGGGTCCCGAAGGATCAAATACATTACCTTGATAGGCCATATCGAGGCTATGATCCTGGGGGAGTTAAAAGAAAAACGATCTTAATAAATCAAAACTCAAAATCAAATTAAGAATTCAAAATTAAAATATTAATTCAAAATTCAAAATCAAATTAGAAATTTAAAATTAAATTATTAATTCAAAATTCAAAATCAAATTAAAAATTTGAAATTAAAATATTAATTCAAAATTCAAAATCAAATTAAAAATTTGAAATTAAAATATTAATTCAAAATTTAAAATCAAACTAAAAATTTGAAATTAAAATATTAATTCAAAATTCATAATTCAAAATCAAAATTAAAAAATTCGAAATTCAAATTTTAAATTCAAAAATTCAATTAAAAATTCAAATTAAAAATTTAAAAATCAAAAACAAAATAAAAAATTCAAAATTAAAAGATAGATGGAGGATCCAGAATAGCTGGCACCCCCAACTGAACTACCCGACAGGGTAACTGAACTTAATCTACCCGAAATGGGTAAAACAAGAGTAGACTACCCGGTAGGGTAATTAAGGTTAGATTAAAACGGACTAGGTTTAACTTGACCCATGGAACTGATGAAATTTTTGGATGATAGTACGTTAGGGAAGCTTGGGCATCACATGTCTAGGAAGATATGGCTTCGACCTGGTGCATTTGGCCAAGTGGAACTGACCGAAGCTACCCTTAAATGGATCCTAACTAGTTAGACCAAGGTTTAGTATTAAGTTCAATGGGTAGGACTATTTGGAAAACCTCGAAGGCATGGTTACTTTAATGAGTTCCTTGTGACTCACCATAGCCCAGAAGTTTATTCAAAGAATGCTTACTTGTTGAACCCAAAGCTAAATCTGAATCTAACACAAAGTCAAACCAAACCCTTAAATTCAACCATAATTCATCTCACAACAATTATAGGGTTCCCTGATTGACAATTTTAGATCGGGTGAGATGACTAGGAAATTAAAATTGACTTAACTTAAATCAAGTTAATTAACAATTAAATTATTTTAACTTGAATTATTTTCAAATCTAATCTTATTTTAAAACTAAATTTCAAAATTATTTTAAAAACTAAATTTCAAAATTATTTTAAAAACTAAATTTCAAAATTATTTTAAAACTAAATTTCAAAATTATTTTAAAAACTAAATTTCAAAATTATTTTAAAAACTAAATTTCAAAATTATTTTAAAAACTAAATTTCAAAATTATTTTCAAAACTTATTTTCAAAATCATTTCAAAACTAAATTTCAAAAATCATTTTAAAATCTTTTCAAAACTTATTTTCAAAATCATGAAATCATTTTAAAATCTTTTCAAAACTTATTTTCAAAATCATTTCAAAACTAAATTTCAAAAATCATTTTAAAACTTTTCAAAACTTAATTTCAAAATCATTTTAAAAATCCTTTCAAAATCATTTTAAAACTTTTCAAAACTTAATTTCAAAATCATTTTAAAATCTTTTCAAAACTTATTTTCAAAATCATTTTAAAATCTTTTCAAAACTTAATTTCAAAATCATTTTAAAAATCTTTTCAAAACTTATTTTCAAAATCATTTCAAAACTTAATTTCAAAATCATTTTAAATCTTTTCAAAACTTAATTTCAAAATTATTTGAAATTCAAAACTTATGTTTTATATCAACTGTAAAGACAACTTCATCTCACGCTCACTCATATGCTAAACATGCTTGTTAATCTAGAATGAGTGAGATGAAAAGATAGGAAAATATTTTTTTTAACCTCTCATGCTTGAACTCCTGAAAACAAAGAATTAATTAAGGCATTAATTAAGGGGGAGAGATTTTGAGTTGGTTTTAAAATTAGTTTTTTTTATAAAATAAAATTTTGACTTGACCTCAAAATTAAAAACTATTTTTGGCATGTCTTCGAAAATTCAAGTCATTTCAAACTTAGCTTTAAAATTTCAATTATCTATGACCTGACTTTTAAAAGTACAACTCCTCTAAAATATTTTCAAAGCTAAGCCTTTATGTAAAACCTCTTTATGCTAAGTACTTAATCAAGTCTTCGTTAACTAAACTTAGTTAGATTATACTCTAAACTTAGCTATTTGGCAAGATGTTTTCTCAAAGCAATCATTTTTAGGCTGAACATATAGATAAGTATTTTCCAAAGCATTGTCAAAATTTCATCAAAACAATTTTTTTTTTAAAAAAAAACTAAGTCTTCTAAATACTTAACAGAACTATTATTTTCATAAGTTTAGCTAAGTCTTTGATAAAAGTATTTTAAAAGTAAAAATCTTAGCTAAACTGCGTCTTGATCAAATGTTTTTTTTTTGCTAAACTCCCTCTTTAAAAAATAAAGAATTTAAAGTGTTGTGATATCACAAAAATTTGCTTAGTTACTTGTTAAAGACAAAAATAACCTTATCTCAGCTAAAAGTATCTCTCAAACTAAAGGAAATGCAAATATTCAGGTTAAGCATGTTTGATCTTTAGGGCTCTGATACCTCTTATGTAACGACCCAATTTTCCCTATTTCGAGTCCTAAAAGACCTTATTAAAATTTAGAAATGCTTTAGAAAAATTCTAGATATTTTTAGAAATTTTTAGAGTATTTTTATGGAATTTTTGGAGCTCGTTTGGTATTTTTACCAAAAGAAAGAAGTTGTGACAAAAAAATGTTGAAGCCGGGTTTTGAACCCAAGACCCCGGACCCGAATCCGGACTTAGCCAACCAACTGATCTGGAAACGTTTTGTTAATAATAAATGAGATGAAATGTATATGATGTAGAACATGGTAATGGAGAATAATAAGAAGGAAAATAAGTTGAAGAAGCTGGGTTTCGAACCGAGCTCCTCGTCCCGAGCAGAACTCGGTCCGACCAACCGAGCTGTGCTCGATTTGTTAACTAGATAGGAGAACAAATATATTTAAGCATAAGTTGGAATATTTAAAATAAAATGGTTGCAGCTGGGATTCGATCCCTCGAGTTGGGCTTTAAGCAGAACGCAGCCCACCCAGAACGCAGCCCACCAACAGACCAGCCGCGGGTTTGTTAATAAAACCCGAATCAAGTTGTATTTAAGCAATAGTTAGTTAACAGAATATTAAAGTTATAAGAAGAGAACTTAGGTTTTCCCCGTGACAAAAATCTTCTCCTCTCCTCCTCTCGTGACGGCGTTTTTTTCCTCTCGGGCGAAAACAGAGACGAAGCTAGGGCTTCGTCTCCGGCGGTCGGCGAGCGTCTTCTTCCGTGAGTTCTTCACCGATCCAAGCTCCTCTCGTAAAGGAGAACTCGAAGACGCGAGGAAGAGGCCGAGATCGTGAGTTTCTCCGAAGCCCTAGAAGCTATCTTGCTCGGTTGTAAGTCCAAGAACCCAAGGTGAGTTGCTTCTCACCTGCAGTAGGAGTTGTTTCGAGCTTTGATTCGTTTTCATGGCTTCGGATTCTTGTTTTCCTTGTAGTTTAACAAGCATGTGCAGAATTGGAATTTCTAGAGGTTTGAGAATAGTTTCGAGTCCTTGTAGTTTTGTTTTCCTTCTTTCTAGAGGTTAGGCATATGAATTCGGTTTAGTTGAGTTTTCCAAGTTGTAACATAGTTCTAGCATCCTGGATAAATAAGATGAGTTGCTGGTTTATAGATTGCCCTGTATAAGTTCAGGTCGTGAATCAGTTCCATATAGGATTCTGTTCTAAAGCTTTCAGCAAGCTTAATTTGGTTAGTTGGAAGGGATACAAGCCTTAGATTCCTGCTGCTAGGCTATGAATAAGAAAAGTTCAGTTTAATTAGCATGTAGTTCTGTTTTGGTGGATTTCTATCGAAGGGTTATGCTTTTGTCCCCTTACCGTAGCACTGAACAGAGAATGCTTGGGTTCGGTTGTGTTATGTAATAGGTGTGAACAGCTTTAGTTATGGAAACATTTAAATAAATTTTAAGTTCATGTTTATCTTTGACTTGGGTTTTATAAGCCTATAGCAACTTAGATCAGTTTTAGATCTTTTACTTATTTAGTAAGCAGTTTTAGATTAGTGCCAAGTCCAGATCAGTTTTAGATCAGCGTTAATTTTGAGCATGAACAGCTTTAATTTAACAGCTTTAATTCAAGTGTGCAGTCCAGATTTCTTTTGTGTCTCCATAAGCAAGAACCGGCCATAAATTGCATACCAGTTTTAGATCTTTTGCAGATTTAATATGAGCAGTTTTCTTTTGTTTGTTGTAGTGCAGATTTATCACGAGCAGTTCAGTTTTTGGTTCTTTTCTTTTAGCATTAGATGAGCATGAACAGTTCCTTTGTTTTGCTGTCCACAAGCATGAGCAGTACTAGTTCTTAATTCTGTTTCACTTGCAGTATTAGAATAACATGAGCAGTGTTAGTTCTTAAAATCTGTTTCACTTGCAGTAGAATAACATGAGCAGTATTGAATTATAATTTAGTTTCTAGTTTCTTATGCTTTCTTAATTAGTTGGAACAACCCTTTATCTAGCATCAAATTTTAGATTTGTTCTAGTTTAAAGCATGCAGTGTTAGCTTTAGATACTTGTCGTTTAGATTTTCTTTCTTAATGATTCGGTAAGCTTGGGTAGCCTTGTAAGTATAGCATGCATATTTTTATAAAGTATTGCATGCAGATTTTAGATAAGCTTAGTATGTAGATTTTTGATAAGCTTAATATGCAGATTTTTGTTAAGCTTTGCATGCAGATTTATGTTAAGCTTTGTATACAGATTTTCAGTACGTAGGGTGTGTTCTAGTGCACACCAAGTGCTTGATAAAATGCTTAGCTCAATATAATGCTACAGTAGGCATTTTAATAGCTCAGTAAATGCAGTAGAAGCATTTAAAATAACTTAGTTAGTCTTGCTTCAGCTTATATGGGACTACGGTCCAATGGGTGGGCTCCCACAGTCGCCTCTAGGTTCAGACAACCTAGTTCTAGGTTCAGATAACCTAGTTAAAGCAAGATAAGTTAATTAGCTATGAAATCAGTATTTTATTTTCAGTAGTGGCACTGTACTGGATTAGATATCCATTGGGTTGGGCTCCCACAGTCGTCCCTAGGTTTAGATAACCTAGTAAACCCTACTAGATTCGGAACTTGCAATCCCGGATTTAGTTAGGGATGCGCGCACAGCAAGTACAGTTGCCGGGCCCATCAGCAGCATGATTATTATTTTAATCTTCACAAATTAGTTGTGTGAATACAAGTTAGACTCAGTTTAGCATTAATTAGTTTAGCTTAGGTATCAATTCAGTTTCTTATTGATACACATGATAGTTCTATGATTAGCTATACATGTTTAGTATTTCAGTTAGCATGATTTCTTTGCTATTTATGAGCATGATTAGCTATACATGTTTAGTATTTCAGTTAGTTAGATTTCTTTGCTATTTATGAGCATGAATAGCTTTACATGTTAGCTTTTCAGTTAGTTCCTTCGCTATCTATGAGCATGATTAGTCATACATGTTTAGTATTTTAGTTAGCATGATTTCTTTGCTATTTATGAGCATGAGTAGCTTTACATGTTAGCATTCAGTTTTAGCATGTTTTTATTTATATACATGCATATCGAGTTTTGTGAGTAGGATAGCGCTCACTAAGCTTTTAGCTTATAGATACTATTTTCCTCCTACTGCAGATAAAGGAAAAAGCTAAAGTATAAGGAAGAAGGCGACAAGGAGGTGCTGTGACGGTGTGTGATGTGTGGACTATGGAGAGATCCAGAATTAGCTGGCAAAATTGTCAAGACTTTTCTTTTAGTTCTCTTTTAATGTTATATTGAAATTGAGTTTATTTCCGCATTTGTAGTTTGATACCTCCTATTGTTGGAGTGATATGGTTGTTTGCCATTGCTAGAGTAGTTTCATATTTTTATTGTGCTATTATACTGCGTGGTTGTGAAATTATATGTTCCAGCCGCCTGTGGCTGAGTATACATGTTATGTATCCCAGTTTGGGGTCACCGGTACAGGGGAGACTCTGCCGAAATTTTTCGATAGAGTTTCTATGTGATTTTTAATCATACCGGTTAAGTAGAGTTAGTAGTCAAGTAGCGTCCACCTTTAGAGAATAGTAGTAGTGTAGAAAGGTGGGTCGTTACATCTTAAAGTCAATCTATTGAACTTGACTCATTCTTGGACTTAAGAACCAACTGACTTTGAATAAATAACCTAAACCAAATTTTTAGCTATTCTACTCCCTCCTTGTCCTAAAATTTAATAAGTATTGTTTAAAATTAAGCTAAGTTTTTAACCTAAGCTATAGCTTTCAAAATCCAATACTTGCAAAGAGCTTAGCTAAGTTCCAATCTTTATTTTCAAAATTTTAAAACTTAGCTCACTTTGAAATCTAACTTTGTAAATTCGTAAAGCACAGTTTTACAAAATTTAACTCAGTGCTTTCAAAATTTTAGGTGAAAATTTATTTTTCAACTTAGCACTTATCCCGTTTTTGAAAATAATTTTCAACTGGCTTATTTTTTTGATAAATGGCAAAGGGGGAGAGTAGGAAATTCAAAAGTAAAAAGTAAAAATTCAAAAAGGAAACCCTGTATTAAGGGGGAGCTTCACAAAAGTTTAAGTGTTAGCTTAAGTTAGGCATTCATTTGAATTTATATACTTAAGCTTGCTCACTTAAAACTTTTTAATATACTTATGCATTTGTTTTACTTAACTTTGAATTTGGGTTGCCATAATCAAAAAGGGGGAGATTGTTGGTGCGGGAAGCATCCGACGATCGAACCCAAGTTTTGATAATGGCAAAGGGTTCAAAGTTAAGTCGTGTTGTTATCTAACATGTTGAATGAGTGTTTTAGGAAAGTCCTAAATGCAGTTAGGCAGGTGAAAACCCTAGGGGGTGGTAACCCTAGGTCCTAGGGGGCGGTAACCCTAGGTGGAGAAAAGTCCTAGCTGCGGTTATGTAACGACCCGACCCTTTTGGCCTCTTGGGCGGCCATTGTGGTGGCCCAACTGGCGACCTCTCATGTCGTCGACCGACGACCCTTATGTCGTCGGCCCATTTGGCGACCTCTCATGTCGTCGACCGACGACTCTTGGCCGTGTCATTACTCACTAGGACTTTCCACCCCTGGTCAGTGGATTTTTGCCTCCCCCAGGATTCGAACTCTAAACCTCCATCTCACTTGGTTACCAGGATTCATAAACTCTAATACTTAAGCCTGGAGGTTTAGAGTTCGAATCCTGGGGGAGGCAAAAATCCACTGACCAGGGGTGGAAAGTCCAAAGGTCGTCGGTCGACGACATGAGAGGTCGCCAAATGGGCCGACGACATAAGGGCTGCCAGTTGGGCCACCACAAGGGCCGTCCAAGAGGCCAAAAGGGTTGGGTCGTTACAATAAAAGGCGCCTTTTTATTGTAACGACCCAACCCTTTGGCCTCTTGGGCGGCCCTTGTGGCGGCCCAACTGGCGGCCCTTATGTCGTCGGCCCATTTGGCGACCTCTCATGTCGTCGACCGACGACCCTTTGGCCGTGCCGTTACTCACTAGGACTTTCCACCCCTGGCCAGTGGATTTTTGCCTCCCCTAGGATTCGAACTCTAGACCTCCAAGCTTAAGTACTAGAGTTTATGAATCCTAGTAGCCAAGTGAGATTATTGTAACGACCCGGCCCTTTTTGGCCTCTTGGGCGACCCTTGTGGCGGCCCAACTGGCGGCCCTTATGTCGTCGGCCCATTTGGCGACCTCTCATGTCGTCGACCGACGACCCTTTGGCCGTGCCGTTACTCACTAGGACTTTCCACCCCTGGTAGTGGATTTTTGCCTCCCCCAGGATTCGAACTCTAAACCTCCGGGCTTAATCCTGGGGGAGGCAAAAATCCACAGCCAGGGGTGGAAAGTCCTAGTGAGTAACGGCATGGACAAAGGGTCGTCGATCGACGACATGAGAGGTCGCCAAATGGGCTGACGACATAAGGCCGCCAGTTGGGCCGCCACAAGGGCAGCCCAAGAGGCCAAAGGGTCTGGTCGTTACAGGTTAGGCAAAGGGAAAAACCCTAAGTGGTGGTAACCCTAGGTCATAGGGGCGGTAACCCTAAGCGGAAAGTCTTGGCAGGTCGATGGCTTCAGGCAAAAGTCCTAGGGGGTGGTAACCCTAGGTGGAAAGTCCTGGTGTCGCGAACCAGGTGAAAGACTGGACTAGCCGGGAAGCGGATGTCCAGCAGAAAGTCCGAAAGCGTCGAGTGCTGAGCAAAAGTCCAGTCGATCTGGAGGATCGCACTGGCAACAGGTAAATCTCCTGAGTGGAGTAGGTGAGGACGCGTTCCCCGTAGAGGGAACAGTAGGCGTCGGGTCGACCTAGGGTTTCCGGTAGGAAATCCGAAGTCAGACACGGACAGTCCTGAGACTATCACAATATTCTTGATCATATTTATACTGTCATTTTATTCTAACTTTGTGCTGCAGGGTATTTTTTGTGATTAACATATCTTGCAAGGACCAAAGTGCACAATTACTCTCAGATGAACAGTGTCCGAGGTGCCTCCATGGAGTTTGGAAGCGCCTCGGGTGCAAAACCTGAGCTGGCTGCGAAGTAAGCTTGGAGGCGCCTTGAAGGAAGCCAAGGCGCCTTGGAGTGGTTGGAGGTGCCTTTAACTTGATAAGGTTCGACTAGTTCAGCACTGATCTCCGCGGCTGACTCGGCTCATTCAAGGCGCCTTGGTGAACAGTAGAAGGCGCCTTGAACACCCTTTATAAGGGGTCTCGACCAGCAGCTCAAAACAATAATTCCCAAGTCTTCTGTCTCCAACGTGCTGCTCTGAAAGACGCCCGAAAGTGCTGCTACAAGTTTACGACGACCCGAAGCTCCGAGATTCTATTCTTGTCGTTGGTATAATTAGTTTTTGCATTTACTTGTACTTCATCTTGTAATCATTTTATCGAGCTTATAGTTTTTGCCCACGCAAAGCGATCAAGGATCGCGGGCCTTCGAGTAGGAGTCGATCAAGGCTCCGAACGAAGTAAAATTCTCTGTGTCTTTCTGGTTGTGTTTCTTTATTTTATTCCGCTGTGTTTTAATTACTCCGATAGTTTTGCGATTCAAAAAACGAAATAGCCGCGAGCACTATTCACCCCCCCTCTAGCGCTTCTCGATCCAACAATTAGTGCTTTAGATTGGAACAACATAATGTACGCCCATGCACCGACTTACCCCCGCCTAGTTCTTGAATTTTTGAGCTCGATAGATGTTAAATTTCCTTCTGAGGATGATTACGTAGGGGGCATGACTTTTTGAATGATGAATAAAGAAGTTCGATTGACTTTTAATAATTTTAATGATTGTTTTGGATTACCTACTGGTGGTTCGCGTGGATTTGATGGTGGTATTAAGTGGAACAAATTTTGGATGTCGATTACTGGATTACAAGACCCTTATGAACCCTCTAGAGCCAAAGCATTCAGGATGCAAAACCCGACCTTTAGATACCTTCACAGAGTGATGAGTAAAACGATCTTTGGTCGAGGAGAGAGCGATGGGGTGGTTAATAAATTAGAACTCTATTCTCTTTGGGCGATGTTAAATAAAGTTGATTTTGATTCAGGGTTTTATTTCTTGCAAACTTTGTGGAAGGCAGCTAAAGCATCTTCGAGGATGATAGTGTTTGGAGGATTAATCACCCAAGTAGCATTCAATCTGGGTTGTGCACTTGATGAATTAGAGGTGATTCATGGTAATGACAAGATCGATATCGATTCTTGTCTTGCTATGAAGATGATTTGTCGGGATGAAAATGGGTTTGCTTTCCCTAGAATCAATGGTTTTCCACTACCCCTTCCTTGCCCCGAACGCACTTCAGTTCGTGACCCCGCGAATTGGGTGATTACTGATTTACACCCCGAGATTGTACCTTCCATTGTAGAAGAACCCGAGTACCACCAAGAACCCTCATCATCAGGATTCTCGAAGCCTTCTGGATATCCGGAACCTCCTAGACACTCTTTTGCTTATAGCACAGGATCCTCTAGGTTTGATTTCTCTGATTTCCATATCTCTTTAGACTCCCTTCATGAGAAGCAAAATACCCAACAACGATTGTTGGAGGGTCACTTCAAGTTATCTGACGACCAATTTAGGGAGGTACAAGATCATTTTCAGTTCACTAGGGACTTTTATAGTCAGGTGACGAGGTTCGTTCAGGATTATGATAGACCAGGAAAGGATGAGAAATTTTAAGGATGATATGGATATCACTAGACAACAAGTAGATGCCCTACATCAATATCATCAACACCTTGGCCATCCTCCTGGTATGCCTAGATTTCCCCCTGACACACATCGAGGACCTCCTTATCCCCCACCTCCGCCACCATATTGATTTCATCGGGACGATGGAAAGTCTAAGTCTGGGGGGGGGGGGGGGCGTGTTGTTGCACAACCTGAGTCGAGTCGAGTCTTTCTCTTGTTTTTGCATTTTTTATTTGCTTTGTTTTATTTAGTCTTGTTTATTTATTCACATTTGATTCTACTTGCACCTCATTTGCATTGTTCTTTCCTATTTTTAATTTTATGGCATATTTGAGAACATCAACCGTCTACTTTTTCTACTACTTGGCCGATAGCAAAAAATAGCTAGTATTTTCTTAGTTCATGAGTTTCCAGAAGATGTTAGTATATTTGGTGTATCCTCTTTCTTTATCTTTAGTAGCATGAAATAAGCTAAGCATTGTACGGAGTTGGGTATAAGTTTTGGCCTAACCTTAAGAACTTTATTTTCACTACACTTAAGTACTTAAGCTTGAATGGTAAATATACTTTTGAAATAGTTATTGTAAAATACCGAAAAATGGAGAATAATGATATGGGAATTTTTCAGAATTTTTAGAAATTTTCTGAAAATTTTTCGGAGACCGTATGGACGAGTTTACGGGAATAAAAAATTGGACAACGAGAAAGCTTGTTTAGGCTATCCCATTTTAACGAGGAAAAGTTTTACTTTTCCCTTTTCCTTTTTATTTCTTTTTCTTTCTTCCCTCTGCCAATCCGTTTCTTCTCCCGCGTGCCGAACCTGTGCCGTGCCTTAACCTCATGCCAAGCGATTTCTCTTCCTTGCGAACAAAACCGTCGGCAAGGGAGATCGAGCATTTTGGTTTCCCGCCTCTCCTCTACCTCTTGCACGGAGTGATCTCGACACCACCATCTAGCGCTCAGGAACATTGTCGCTGCCTCTCCCTTCTCTTCCTGTGCCATCTCTGCCCAGCATCGCCGATGTCACCAATTGCCTGCGAGCTTACTGCCGGCAGGGCACCATCTGTCCGATGCCCTAGCTTCCGACTCTAGCCTCTGCCCCGACTCCAAGTCATGCCCTAGCCTCTATTTCCGACACCGGTAAGGGCTTTACAATGGCCACCACTTGGGATCTGTATGCCGTCGTCGCCCCTCTGCTCTGGTTAACTGCCTTAGTAGTTCCTTGCTGGAACTAACACCATTTCCCTAACTCCACCGTCCTCTATTCCTGTGAGCTACTGGATGAAGGTAAGGATCAATTTGCAATTTTAGTTGTGCACTGGTATTTGATTGGGTAGTTGATGCATTCGTAGTGTGATTTTTGGATTGATTGTTGGAAGCCAGTGACCTAGCTTGGTTTCGGCTATCACAACATCAATAGTTTGTTGCTGTCTTTGCTTGATTCCGGCCACCACACCCCTGTCAACAGATTGGCACACATGAGTGGGAAGGATTTCAGCAGTGAGGTTCTTTTATGAAGGATTGTGGGATGGCATGGAGAGCTTCCTCTTCATCACAACAGCCATTGGATCCTTCACGGAGTGGCTACAAATTTGGATTGGGGTAAGAAGTGTGTAGAATTTCATTTCATTTCTGAAATGATAGATTGGATTAGTTGATTCGGAATTATTATGTTAGCAGGAAAAGAGTGGGCAGCAGTAGATCATCTTTCGATGGTGAAAACCCTTTCAGTCGTGAGCCACCATTAGCTACGACAAATTTGGTGAGTTTGTAGGATGATAAGGGTTCATGGATTGAGTTAAATTTAATTGAACTAACGAGAATGGATCCCTAATCAGATTAGGGTTAAGTTAGCTATTTGGTTCATGATAGCTTTAGCTCAATAGTTCATATTTGACCTAGTTGTACCATGCGTTATGTGGTTGCAGGACTTTGATGCGAGACGAGCATCTCAACGTCGGAGTTGGACTAGATTGGATTTTTTGATTTAAGGCGGGTACCTTGACTTATCTTTGATAATGTCATGTTGATATGTTTAGTAGGTTATATAACCTTTAGTAATAATTATGCTCATCTTTGCTTCGGTTGGTCACTACCCGATACCTGTTACATGCTTGTTTTATTTACCTATTATGCACTTCATGTTAGTACCTACCTGATTATACATGCTTATAGGGGTAGTGACACAACCATGTGTTTATTATGTTCAGGATCTAGGTTTTTATACCTTATCTGATATGTGTACCTTTGATTTGGTTCATTGTCCTATGGTACACATTTTATATATATATGGATATTGCTATGCTGTTCAGGATTCTGTCATGCTTAGTGTCATGCATCATTCGTATGATTGCATGCTATGCGATAGTCTGCTCCATTATTGTTGAGTACATCGCTAGTTTCATCTCTGTCGGTGCTCCGCTGGACGCTCATGGGTTGCGTGACGCACCGTGGTAGCACGTCAGATTTGCTCGGTGGTGCTCCGTTGGTCCGCTCATGGGTAGTGTGATGCAGCGTGGTAGCACGCTGGGATCCCTCTCCGTCATTGTGCACCGGGAGATGAGAGCATTGCGCTCCCCCACATATGATTTGCAGTAGGAGGATAGGTGAACTCCGACAGCATCCCTTCCACTCGGTCACTCATCAAGAGCAGTGACGTCAGAGTGCACGGTTGTCACAGCCCTACCCACTCGGTCTCACCATTGTGTGTGAGATGGCTGACTGGCGTCAGGGGTGACCATGTCATTGGCATCATATGCATTTATGCATTTACTGATTATGTTTTCTGCACTTATATGCTGCATTTGGATGGATGCATATGTTTGACATGCATATAGGATTTATGATACTCTCGGTATGACGACCTGACTATTCTGATAGGAGGCCTTGGTGAGTACAGTTCTCTTCAGCTTTTTCTATTGTGCATTTCCAGCTTTTGTCTAGGAGACTGTACTCCATAGTTATTACTGTTGGAACCCCAAGGTTATTTTGGTGTGATCAACAAGTTAAGTTAGGTCCTGTGTGTTTCTAACCTTGTGTCTAAGTGTGCAGGAGCTTAGGAGCACAAGTAGTCGAGCGGAAGACGCAGCAAGCGAGAAGGATGGCAGTCCAAGGGACTAGGTGCTGCGGAAGAGTAAACCAGCGGACGAGAAGGAAGTGTGCAGTGATTTCGAGGGACGAAAGCCGGAGCGGAAGATTGCTCGGGGAGCAAAAGACACAGCTAGCGAGAAGGACGGCACGCGGTGCGTCCGAGGGACGAGAAGGAAACACGCGGCGATTCCGAGGGACGAGAAGCCGGAGGGAAGCCCGCTCGAGAAGACCGGAAGTTGGGTTCGGATGAGCCCTTTTCCGGATGGCAGAGATCACCCAAGCGAACGGATCCGGAGTAGAAGACCCGGATCGAGCTGAACCAGAGCAGAGGTCCCGGACGAAAAAGTCAATGACTGTTGACTTTTAGGCTCCGGGGCGCCCGGAGCAGCCCGGGGCGCCCAGAACCCTTCCGGGCGCTCGGACCTAGTTTGTTGACAAGATCGCGTCAAACGTGATCTGAACATTGGGGATAAAGTTTTATCCCCCCAAGGCGCCCGGAACCCCTTCTAGGCGCCCCGACCAAGGCTATAAATATAGCCTTGGTCCAGAAGCTCTTCATCAGTTCAGAAATTTTAACAACATTTGTGTGCTTCCACTGCTTAGATTAGCTTCTTTCTTTCTGTGCCTACACTACTGTAAACGAGGCTTCTCCGCCTGAAGGAGTTCTTAGTGCGACCATCTTCCTTGGATTAACAACCTCCCCGGTTGTAACTAAGTCAAATCTGGTGCCTTGTTTTTATGCTTTATTTTCTGCTTAATCTATTTTTCAAGTGTTAGCTTAATCGTTCGAGAAAATATTGTGTTTTATTCAGGTCTATTCAACCCCCCTTCTAGTCGGCCCAACAGTCCTACAAGTGGTATCAGAGCCGAGACGCCCCAGAAGGACTAACCGCCGTCTGAAGCAACAAAGAGATGTCCGGACCAAGCATCCATCCACCGAAATTCGAAGGGGATTTCGCCACTTGGAAAAAGAATATGCAGGTATTCTTTACCACTGATATTGAATTAACTTTAACAATGAAACTTGGCTTTGAAGCTCCAAAGAAAAAGGAAATATATCAATGGACAAAAAAGGAGCAGGCCGACTTCGTGGCGAATGGTAAGGCAGAATACCATCTGCTAAGTGTTCTTCCACCTCAAGAAGTCAACCGGATCAGGAACTATAACTCCGCAAAGGAATTTTGGGAGAAGTTCCTCGAGCTGCATGAAGGAACGTCCGAAGCCAAACTAGCTAGACGAGATCTGCTTCGCAATTAGCTCACCAGCCTGCGACTTGGGGAAGATGAGACAGTCGCACATCTGCACTCCAAAATAAAAGAAATCATCACCGGACTCACGAATCTCGGAGAAAAGGTAAGTAACCGAGATTCGCTCAGGTCCGCGTTAAATTCATTTTCTAGAAATTCAAAATGAGCATCACTAGTAGATGCTTTTTACATTTCGAAGGACTTAGAAAATATTTCATTAGAAGAATTTTTTTCAACATTTGAAGTGCCTGAGTCGAGATGTGCAGGAATGAAGGAGCCCAAGAACAACGTCGTCCTCAAAGCTTCGAGAGATGAACCTGAGTCGGAATCTTCTCTCGACGATGAGGAAATGGTAATGATGGTAAGAAGATTCAAGAAACTTTGTAAATCTAGATCTACTAACCATCTGCAGGGGAAAAAGAAAATAACAATCCGCTGCTACCACTGCGACGAAGAAGGGCATGCCAAGGACAACTGACCCAAGCTGAAGAACAAAGACAAGGAGAAGGGTAAGAAGCCTATCCAAAAATGAAAGGCCCTGAAGGCGACGTGGGACGATACGTCGTCCGAATCGAAAGTCGAAGCATTCTCCGGACTCGCACTGATGGCGAGTCATCAAGACGACGACTGCGATTCAAGCTCTTCCGAAATGAGCATCGAGAGCATTGATGAAGGGGGAGACACGTCGGAAGAAAGCAGCAGCTCAGGGGGAGAAACGGACAACGAGATCGATAAGGTAAGTCAGGTACGATCTCTTCCTCCCGATAAAATGTTTAAGTTTGTTAAACTTTTAACAAAAGATTGCTACAAATTAGAAAGTGAAAATAAAAATTTAAAAGTAATTCTAGCTAAGTCTTGTCCCTTAGAAGAATTAGATAAATTAAAACTAGCAAATGAAAAATTGAAACTTGAAAATGATGATTTGAAAATTCAAGTAGATAACTTGAAAAATTGTGCATGTTCATCTAAAACCAATTTTAGAAGATTTAATAATTTAAATTGGTACTTTAAATATCACCCGGGACAAATTAAGAACATTTCAAGAAAATATGTCCCTAAAAATTTTTTGGTTAATCCAGTACGCTGGAACCTATATTGGGTTCCGAAGTCATGCTTAAATTAATTTTAAAATTAAAATTAGCGCTTTAAGTGAGAAAATTAAACAAAGAATTTCTTTATGAGGCTTTGTCAAGGAAGTGGTTGTTGCTCCAATAACCAAGAATGCCTAGTGCCTCGTCACGACCTGGAAGCCAAAATATTGAAATAAATGTTTAATTAACTTACTAATAAAGCATTAATTAATGCTTTAAAAAGGTTATTCAAAATATTTTTTTCAATTTAGAAATTTACTTACTTAAATTTTTTTTTAATTGACTAAGTCATTCTTTTACTTAGAAAATTTTTTTTGAGTGTTTTTCTTAAGTTAAAAGATTTTCTCAAATTAGAAATTTATGCTCAAATTACTTAGAAATTTTTTTAAAAATTGCCTAAGTCAGATTTTTAAAACTTTACTTAGAAATTTTTTTTACCCTATGTTCAAAAATTTTGAAAAATTTTGAAATTTTTTTTAAATTTACTAAATTTTTAACCCTTAGATTGTTTTTCTTGGAACCCCATTTTTTGTGATCAAAGGGGGAGAAGGGAAAGTATAAGTCTAGGGGGAGGTAGATTAAATTTTTTCTTATCTATCTTTTTGCCCTTAAATTACAAATTAAGTTAATTTAATTAATTTTATTTAATGTCTATTTTAACCCTACCTTAACTTGGGTTGATCACACCAAAAAGGGGGAGATTGTTGGAACCCCAAGGTTGTTTTGGTGTGATCAACAAGTTAGGTTAGGTCCTGTGTGTTTCTAACCTTGTGTCTAACTGTGCAGGAGCTTAGGAGCACAGGTAGTCGAGCGGAAGACGCAGCTAGCGAGAAGGACGACAGTCCAAGGGATGAGGTGCTGCGGAAGAGTACACCGGCGGACGAGAAGGAAGCGTGCGGGAGCAAGAGACGCAACTAGCGAGAAGGACGGCACGCGGTGCGTCCGAGGAATGAAGACTGTGGATGAGTACGCCAACGGACGAGAAGGAAACACGCAGCGATTCCGAGTGATGAGAAGCCGGAGGGAAGCCCGCTCGAGAAGACCGGAAGTTGGGTTCGGGTGAGCCCTTTTCCGGATGGCAGAGATCACCCAAGTGAACGGATCTGGAGTAGAAGACCCGGACCAAGCCGTACCGAACCGGAGCAGAGGTCCCAGATGGAAAAGTCAACCGCTATTGACTTTTAGGCTCCGGGGCGCCCGGAGCAGCCCGGGGCGCCCGGAAACCTTCCGAGCGCCCGGACCTAGTTTGTTGACCAGATCGCGTCAAACGCCATATGAACGTTGAGGATAAAGTTTTATCCTCCCAGGGCACCCGGAACCCCTTCCAAGCGCCCCGACCAAGGCTATAAATATAGCCTTGGTCCAGAAGCTCTTCATCAGTTCAGAAATTGTAACAACACTTGTGTTCTTCCACTGCTTAGATTAGCTTCTTTCTTTCTATGCCTACACTATTGTAAACGAGGCTTCTCCGCCTGAAGGAGTTCTTAGTACAACCATCTTCCTTGGATTAACAACCTCCCCGGTTGTAACCAAGTCAAATTCGGTGCCTCGTTTTTATGCTTTATTTTCTGCTTAATCTATTTTTCAAGTGTTAGCTTAATCGTTCGAGAAAGGGTTGTGTTTTATTCAGGGCTATTCAACCCCCCTTCTAGCCGGCCCAACGGTCCTACAATTACTGTCTATTATAACTTACTATACATGTCAACTGGTATCTGCTGAGTTGTTGAACTCACCCCCGTGGACACTATCTTTTTCAGGTACCAGGTTGTTTATGGAGTCGCTTGGATTAACCTGCCTGCCGATCCCCACGTCATATTAGAAAACCAGTCTCCGCATTTTGTTTATTTTATCTTGGTATATGATATGTGTGAATTTGGCTTTGTGTTCCGATTTTGTTTCCGGAGTGTTGTGTTGTTATGTGGTGTAAGCCTAGCCGTCTAGCAGTCTTGTATTTTGGTTTTGGTACAACCTAGTGGGCTGTTAGATCTGCATATAAACTGCATGGTTGTGTGTATATTCCAGCCGCCTGTGGCTGAGGTATATTGTGTCTATAGAAATGTTTCAGATTGTCACCCGTACAGGGGAGGTGCTGTCAAAATTTTTTCGGACAGGGAATCCCCCGGGGCGTGACAATTTATTTGGTATCAGAGCCAAGTTGGCGATACTTTATTTGTATATCGTGTTAAGGATTTCGAGATTTATCTGATACCAATTTGTTGGTATATCAAATCATGATTTACGAGTCTTATATCCCGTGTTTCGGATTTCGTGTTTTAGTTTTCTCGATGTGACTTTTCAGATTTTGGGACCTGGCAGCGGCAGAACATCTCCAAGCTATAGGAGGTATGTTGGTATACTGTTGTCATACCTTTTTGTTAGTATATGCATTGTTGACTATGATAATTATGCCATGTATTAGCACGTTTTATTTAGTACTTGTCTGGTTGTTGTAGCACCTATTACATGTGATGGGTTAGCCACTGATAATGATCGACCCTAATAGATATCAAGGATTATAGTCTCTGGTGATTTTTCATATCATACCACCAGTAGTTTTAGCTTCTGTTACTACTAGTAGGAGATGGAGGCACATACTAGCCTCTGTTATTATTAGCTGTGTAGTGGATAGTATCTACATATTCATGTTGACTTAGCCAATAGAATATCATTTTATCTTAGTTAATTTCATCAGTAGGAAATTGATTTACTCTTGTTAAATCGGTCAGAAGAAGTTTGATTTACACTTGTTGATTTGGGCAGCCGTGGATTGATATACCTTAATTGCTTGTGGAGGATTAAGTTATTCTTGATTAGTTAGTAGATGATCGATTTAGTTTTGTTGGTATGATCAGTAGAGGATTGTCATACTCTATTTTTAGAGGTTCGAATCTTTGGGTTATTTGTGCTTAGTTAGGTATCTAGAGCACATTTGAGTACATATTTTATACTGACGTGGAAATGACTGAATTAACCGTATACCATTGACGAATTGGGTTAGTCTATAGAGGATCGATGTATCCTATTCCATGTGGACTTTAATTTTTGACTGTATGTACCTAGTTAGATAACATAGAAGGTAGCATTGGGAATGCCAGGTTGATTGGGTTAAATATGCTGATTATTCATAGCTATGTTGTGTGTACATATGATTGTTATGTGTTGTAGGAGTTCTGTAATAGACTGTCCATTGTAAATAGTATTTGTACACATGTTCCGATATGGTTATCGTAGGTTCCTTGTGGATGATAGCTATGTAGTTAGGTGTACGTGTCTGATTGTATTATTAAAGTATCACGTCGATTAAATCTGTGTTATGGTATGTGGATATGTGTTTGGTGTATTATGGGAGGTATCTTGTTGATTATATTTGTTCTGTATGTACACTCGTGTCTATTATGATTGGTTGGAAGTATTACGTTGATTTTACTCTTGGCATAGGTGTGTATATGTTAGGTGAGTGTTATTTGAGGTGTATTGTCGATTATACCTACGTTGATTTATGCACACAGGTTCGGTATGTATTGTTGGAGGTATCACGCTGATTTATACCTGTGTTATGAGTATGTTTGGTGTACTAATTGGAGGATTATGTTGATTATACCTAAGTTGTGTGGGCACATGTGTCAGGTGTATTGTTGGTAGCATCATGATGATTTTACTTATGTGGAGTGTCTACATTATGTCATTTGTTGTATTGCTCTGTCAACTAATTCTACTATTAGTGGGTGACCCACTACGATGTTGATAAAGTTGACGATGGATTTGATTTACGTACTGGATTGTGATACCCTTGGTTGTTCACAGTGATATGTGATAGAGTGATTTCATGCAGTCACTAGTTGGATAGTTAGAGGTCTTGTACACTTATGGATTGATTGTGGTTGAGCGTTGCTCCCACATATTTTAGATAGTTGTGGTGGAGCGTTGCTCCCATATATTATAGACTGTTTGTGGTGGAGCGTTGCTCCCACATATTTTGGATTGCTTGTGGTGGAGCGTTGCTCCCATATGTTATGGATTGTCTGTGGTGGAGCGTTGCTCCTACATATTTTGGATTGTTGTGGTGGAGCGCTGCTCCCACATAGGTTGCCTTGTTGGTGGTAGAGTGTTTCTCCCACATATGTAGTATTTATTGTGATGGAGCATTGCTCTCACATTAGATGATCTATTCTTTGGTGATTTTTAGTTATTGATCAGATTTCGGATTTGTTATCGGGGATCTCTGGTTGAGAATGTTTGTTGTACAAACATTATGAGTTTTTGGTGATGTCATTTGGGCTTACTGATGCTCCAGCGGTATTTATGGATTCGATGAACCACATCTTATTGGAGTATCTAGACTAGTTCGTTGTCGATTTCATCAACGACATATTGATCTACTCGCGTTCCGAGGAGGAGCATACACATCATCTTTGCATAGTCTTGGAGACTCTTCGACGACATCAGCTATATGCGAAGTTCAGCAAGTGTGCCTTCTGGCTAACATCAGTCAGTTTTCTGGGTCATGTGGTCTCTACCCGAGGTATTTCAGTAGACTCTCAGAAGATCGAGGCTGTCACCAGTTGGGAGCAGCCGAAATCAGTGTAGGAGATCCGTAGTTCTTGGGAGTGGCAGGATATTACAGACCTTTCCTCGAGAGTTTCTTCCGCATTGCTATGCCACTGACACGCCTGACCAGGAAAGACGTGAAGTTCACGTGGTCCGAGGACTACGAGACTAGCTTCCAGGAGCTGAAGTGAAGATTAGTGTCGGCTCCAGTTTTGGGTTTTACCTTCTGGAGAGGATGGATTCGTACACTACACCGATGCTTCTCTACAAGATTTGGGCGCTGTTTTGATGCAGCATGACCGGGTAGTCTCCTATATTTCTCGGCAGTTGAAGGAGCATGAGAAGAACTACCCAGTACATGACTTGTAACTGGCCACCATTATTTTTGCCTTGAAGATTTGGCGGCATTATCTGTACGACATTACCTTTGAGATTCTCACGGATCACAGAGTCTCAAATATATTTTCACCCAGAAGAAACGTAATCTCCGACAAGGAGATGGATGGAATCCTGAAGGATTATGACTGTACCATTAGCTACCACTCGAGGAAAGCTAATGTAGTTGCCGATGCACTCAACAGGAAGTCTAGAGGGACTTTAGCTTACCACCGAGTTGTGGTCACAAACTTGATTTAGGGTTTCTCCAAGTTGGGCCTTGAGGAGCAGGGACGGACAGAGCAGGGTATTCTGGTTACCATGGTTGCTTAGTCGTCGATCAGGACGAGGATCCGAGAGGCCCAGGCCGGTGAACAACATTTGTAGTTTATTGACAGCAGACCGAGTTCACACGAGATGAGGAGGGTATTATATACTTCCGAGGCAGATTATGCGTACCTCAGTCTCACCCGGTCTTACAGGAGCTACTTCAGGAGGCTCATTGCTCTCGATTTATGATCCATCCAGGTGGGACTCGCATGTATCGTGATTTGAGGCGTTCCTATTGGTGGAACGGAATGAAGAAAAACATCACAGATTATGTAACTAAATGTCTTGTCTGTCAGCAGGTAAAGGCCAAGCACCAGAGACCTGTAGGATTATTTCAGCGGATTCCTATTCCTGAGTGGAAATGGGAACATATTACCATGGACGTTGTGGTGGGTTTGCTTAGGACACGACGAGACTATGACGTGATTTGGGTAATCGTTGATCGATTAACCAAATCTGCACATTTTTTTTTAGTGATCCGGAAGACTGATTCCCTGGATCGATTGGCAGATCTGTATTGCTGGGAGATCATCAGATTATGTGGTGTCCTTTTAACTATTATTTCGGATAGAGACCCAGGGTTCACGTCTCGTTTCTGGCAGAGTCTGCAGCAGGCCTTGGGCACTCAGCTCCGTTTCAATACAGCTTTCCAACCGCAGACAGATGGACAGTCAGAGCGGACCATTCAGACTCTAGAGGACTTGCTGAGACCTTGTGTATTAGATTTCGGAGGCAGTTGAGAGGACCAATTGCCATTGGTTGAGTTCGCCTACAACAACAGTTTTCATTTGACTATCCAGATGACACCGTTTGATGCGTTGTATGGTAGGCCTTGTCGAACACCCACCTTATGGGATGAGGTTGGGGAGGCCTTGCTGTTGGGACCTCATAGAGCTCCGCATGAGATAGAGTTGGTCCATATTATCAGACAGAGGATGTCAGAGGCGCAGGACCGCCAGAAGAGATCGGGGATGGAGACCCCTAGAGTTCTCTACTGGTGACTATGTTTTTCTACGACTCTTACCCACGAAAGGGGTGAAGAGATTTGGCCTTAGAGGTAAGCTAGCTCCGTGATACATTAGACCTTTCCAGATCCTGGAGAGGATTGGAGCGGTAGCATATCGACTGGCATTACCACCGTCCCTGGCAGACGTTCACGACATATTCCACTTATCTATGCAGAGGAGATACGTAGCTGACCCAACACATGTGTTGTCTAATATACCAGTTCCCCTTTAGTCTAACGTCACTTATGAGGAGGTTCCGGTACGGATTCTGGACCAGAAAGTGCGTCAGTTGTGGAACAAGACAATCCGACTGGTTAAAGTCGGATGACAGCATCATTCGGACGAGAAGGCTACCTGGGAGCTCGAGGGTACTATCCGAGCTCGATACCCCCATCTTTTCACTTGAGGTATGTGATTTAACTTACCATTTAGCATTTATACTCTTTACTTGTGGTTAGTATTTGCTGATGGTAGATAACAAAATTTGAGGACCAAATTTTTATTAGTAGGGGAGAATGTAAAATACCGGAAACTGGAGAATAATGATAAGGAAATTTTTCAAAATTTTTAGAAATTTTCTGGAAAATTTTCGGATACCATATGGACGAGTTTACAGGAATAAAAAATTGGGCAACGGGAAAACTAATTTAGGCTATCCCATTTTAACGAGGAAAAGTTTTACTTTTCCTTTTTCCTTTTTATTTCCTTTTTATTTCTTTTTCTTTCTTCCCTCCACTGATCCGTTTCTTCCACCGCGTGCCGAACCTGTGTTGTGCCCTAACCTCGTGCCGAGCGGTTTCTCTACCTCGCGAACAAAACCGTCGGCAAGGGAGATCGGGCATTACGGTTCCCCGCCTCTCCTCTACCTCTCACGCGGAGTGATCTCGACGCCACCGTCTAGCACTGAGCAACGTTGTAGCCGCCTCTCCCTTCTCTTCCTGTGTCGTCTCTGCCCAGCATCGCTGATGCCGCCGATTGCCTGCGAGCTCACTGCCGGCAGGGCACCATCTGTCCGATGCCCTAGCTTCCGACTCTAGCCTCTGCCCCGACTCCAAGTCGTGCCCTAGCCTCTGTTTCCGACGCCGGTAAGGGCTTTGCCGTGGCCACCACTTGGGATTCGTATGCCGTCGTCGCCCCTCTGCTCTGGTTCACTACCTCAGTAGCTCCTTGCTGGAACCAACACAGGTGCCCTAACTCCTCCGTCCTCTATTCCTGTGAGCTACTAGATGAAGGTAAGGATCAATTTACAATTTTAGTTGTGCACTGGTATTTGATTGGGTAGTTGATGCATTCGTAGTGTGATTTTTGGATTGATTGTTGGAAGGCAGTGACCTAGCTTGGTTCCGGCTATCACAGCATCAATAGTTTGTTGCTGTCTCTGCTTGATTCCGGCCACCACACCCCTGTCAACAGATTGGCACACATGAGTGGGAAGGATTTCAACAGTGAGGTTCTTTTATGAAGGATTGTGAGGTGGCATGGAGAGCTTCCTCTTTATCACAACATCCACTGGATCCTTCACGGAGTGGCTACATATTTGGATTGGGGTAAGAAGTGTGTAGAATTTCATTTCATTTCTGAAATGATAGATTAGATTAGTTGATTCAGAATTGTTATGTTAGCAGGAAAAGAGTGGGCAGCAGTAGATCATCTTTCGATGGTGAAAACCCTTTCAGTCGTGAGCCACCATTAGCTACGACAAATTTGGTGAGTTTGTAGGATGATAAGGGTTCATGGATTGAGTTAAATTTAATTGAACTAATGAGAATGGATCCCTAATCAGATTAGGGTTAAGTTAGCTATTTGGTACATGATAGCTTTAGCTCACTAGTTCATATTTGACCTAGTTGTACCATGCGTTATGTGGTTGCAGGACTTTGACGCGAGATGAGCATCTCAACGTCGGA
Source organism: Zingiber officinale (assembly GCF_018446385.1). Classification (NCBI taxonomy): domain Eukaryota; kingdom Viridiplantae; phylum Streptophyta; class Magnoliopsida; order Zingiberales; family Zingiberaceae; genus Zingiber; species Zingiber officinale. The sequence goes on along the minus strand of NC_055997.1, from coordinate 24,164,988 downwards.
GTTGGACTGGATTGGATTTTTCGATTTGAGGCGGGTACCTTGACTTATCTTTGATAATGTTATGTTGATATGTTTAGTAGGTTATAACCTTTAGTAATGATTATGCTCATCTTTACTTAGATTGGTCACTGCCTGATACCTGTTACATGCTTGTTTTGTTTACCTATCATGCACTTCATGTTAGTACCTACCTGATTATATATGCTTATAGGGGTAGTGACACAACCATATGTTTATTATGTTCAGGATCTAGGTTTTTATACCATATCTGATATGTGTACCTTTGATTTGGTTCATTTTCCTATGGTACACATTTTATATATATATGGATATTGCTATGCTGTTCAGGATTCTGTCATGCTTAGTGTCATGCATCATTAACATGATTGTATGCTGTGCGATAGTCTGCTGCATTATTGTTGAGTACATCGCCAGTTTCATCTCTGTCAGTGCTCCGCTGGACGCTCATGGGTTGCGTGACGCACCGTGGTAGCACGTCAGATTTGCTCGGTGGTGCTCCATTGGTCCGCTCAGGGTAGTGTGATGCAGCGTGGTAGCACGCCGGGATCTCTCCCCGTCATTGTGCACCGGGAGATGAGAATATTGCGCTCCCCCACATATGATTTGGGGTAGGAGGATAGGTGTACTCCGATAACATCCCATCCACTCGGTCACTTATCAGGAGCAGTGACGTCAGAGTGCACGTTTGTCATAGCCCTATCCACTCGATCTCACCATTGTGTGTGAGATGGCTGACTGGCGTCAGGGGTGACCATGTCATTGGCATCATATGCATTTATGCATTTACTGATTGTGTTTGCTGCACTTATATGCTGCATTTGGATGGATGCATATGTTTGACATGCATACAAGATTTATGATACTCTCGGTTTGACGACCTGACTATTCTGATAGGAGGCCATGGTGAGTACAGTTCTCTTCAGCCTTTTCTATTGTGCATTTACAACTTTTGTCCAAGAGACTGTACTCCATAGTTATTACTATCTGTTATAGCTTACTATACATGTCAACTGGTATCTGTTGAGTTGTTGAACTCACCCCCGTGGACACTATCTTTTTCAAGTACCAGGTTGTTTATAGAGTCGCTTGGAGTATCCTGCTTGCCGGTCCCCACGTCACATTAGAAGACCAGTCTCCGCATTTTGTTTATTTTATCTTGGTATATGATATGTGTGAATTTGGCTTTGTGTTCCGGTTTTGTTTCTGGAGTGTTGTGTTGTTGTGTGGTGTAAGTCTAGTCGGCTAGCAGTCTTGTATTTTGGTGTTGGTACAGCCGAGTGGGCTGTTAGATCTGTATATAAACTGCGTGGTTGTGTGTATATTCCAGCCGCCTGTGGCTGAGGTATATTTTGTCTGTAGAAATGTTTCAGATTGTCACCCGTATAGGGGAGGTGCTGTCGAAATTTCTTCGGACAGGGACTCCCCCAGGGCGTGACAAATTATTCTCACTTGGCTATCAGGATTCATAAACTCTAGTACTTAGCCTGGAGGTCTAGAGTTCGAATCCTGGGGAAGGCAAAAATTCACTGGCCAGGGGTGGGAAGTCCTAGTGAGTAACGATGTAACACCCACAAAATTATGAGATAAGTATATGGGTGTTATTTGCTTTAGAGCCTAAAATTTTGAAGAATCAAAAAGAAAAAAAAAAGAAGATAAGAGAAATAAAAGAAGAGGTGAAGGTTTGAACCTTAAACCTCTCACAAAGGATAGAAATAAAATTATGCATGATAACCACTAGGATAATGAATAATATGTTAATGGGAAATGATGGGAATTGTAGTTAAATGTAAAGCTAAAATTTAGTGAAGGAACAAAGGGAAAATCAAGTGGCTTCTTTCTCTTGTTTACCTCTTGGTTAAGGAAAAAGAGTAGCAAAAGACAAGTTGTCCTTCTCCCTTTCCTTCTCTATTTTCGTGGGGTTTAAGAGGATAATAAAGAGAAGAATTTAGGGAAGGGAATGAGGACATATTCTCATTAAGAAAATACATGCATGAGATAAGGAGGAAGGGAAGCAAAGTTCATTTTGGTAACTTCCACCTACTTAGCATAAAAAGGAAAGGAACTAAAGGTTTTCATTTTTTTTCCTTCTCCCTCACCCTTGCCGAGACTCTAAGCCTCCTCCCTCATCTCCACAAGCCAAGTTTAGGTTTCTCCCTAAGAGAAAACTAAACTACAAGAAGGAGCCTTCAAGGTGTACCCTTCCAAGCAAGAGAAAATCAAAAGGAGTGCTAGAAGAAGAAGCCCCCTACTTCCTCTTCACCAAGGGTACCATTTCTTTAAAAATTAACAAGTGATTACTAGGTAAGCTTCCCCTCACCTGTGGTACAATAGTTTGTATGGTTTTCCATGGAGATAGATCGCTTAAAAACTTAAGTTTTTGTTTAAGAAAATTCGGTCAAAAAAATAAGAAGAAGAGTTTAAGAAAGTTGTAATTAGATATGCTTTCTATTTTTCTTGTGACATGTATTTTATGTAAGAAGTTAATCTATGGTTTCCATGCTAGAATAATTAATGAAAAATTAGTTTCATGATTTACATGTTTCGGCCAAGCATGAACAAGAAGACTAGGGAAGTTCAAGACTCAAACTAAGCATGTTTCCTTATTCTTTTGGTTATGTACCCTATGATAATGAGGTTGTTAACTTTTCTCTTACTTGTATGTTGTTTGAAACTCCATTTACATGCTCATGAATATTCGGCCAAGTAAGGAGTAAAGGCCTAGGAGAGTTTTAAACCTAAGACCAAGCATGCTAAGATTTTTCCTAAGACAAGACATGAAGCTAAAATGTTATGCCATGATTGTATGTTAGTTATGAATCTTATTTCATGCTTATGAGGGTTTGGTTATGATGAGAGTTGAAGTCTAGGAAAGTTGAAACCAAGGCTAAGAGGCTCATGACCTTCTTGATAATATAATATGAAACTAGTTGATGTTTTATGGTTGCTTGTTATATAGAATTTTGAATACATGTAACTTTCGGCCACATTAGGTTTAAAGCTAGTATGTGTAGGTTTTTTTTAACTAAGTTTACTCATGTTGTTCCTTGTTATGAAGCCATGAAAATTGTGTAGGGTTTCCATGCTCTTGTGCCACTAGAAACTTAGTTTCATGCTTGTTAAGTTTCGGCCACTACAAGTTTAAAGGGGTCTAGAGAAATTTGAATCCAACTTATACATGCTTATGATGTCCTTGAGATATATGCTATGAAATGTAGTTGTGGTTCCCATACTCTCATGTCACTACAAATCTAGTTCCATGATTTACATGTTTCGGCCACTATAAGTTTAAAGGCTTAGAGAAATTAGAACCCAACTTATATATGCTTATGATGTTCTTGTGATGTATGCTATGGAATGTAGTTGTGGTTTCATACTCTTATGCCACTAAAAACCTAATTCCATGATTGTTAGGTTAGGCCACCTTGAATTAAGGGGTCTAGGAAGTTTGAAATTTTAAACAAACATGCTTATGTTGTTCCTCATGAAAATATATAACATGTTGGCTTAAGGTTCAACACCTCTATGCTACTTGTAACCTAGGATGAGATAAGCTAGGGTTCGGCCATGATATGATTAGGAGCTTAGGGAACTTAGAACCCAAACTAAATGTGCTTAAGTAGTTCCCTATGAAATATAATATGATATGAGTATAGGGTTTACATGTTTACATGTTGCTTAGAACTTGATTCCTCTTCATGAAAGGTTTCGGCCATGAAATAATTGGAAACCTAGGAGGGCTTAAAAATTTAGGTTAACATGCTTATGATCTTTCTTATGTTAGTATGTGAAGATATCATGAAAATTTTTATGTTTGTATGTTGTCTAGAGATCATGTGGTCCTTTCATGACTTTCGGCCATATGGGTTTAGTGACTAGATATACCTCACATGCTATGAAGAGATGATATTTAATGATTCCATGAATGGTTATGTCTTTTTAAGATATGTGTTATGTTCTTTCATGTATGCTTATGACCCATGTATGTATGTACTATGTGCTCAAACATGCTTACCTTATGACATGATAAAATGATACGTTCGTTATGCAAGCCTATGATTCATGCATGTGCTGTGTGCCCAAATATGCATGCTTTAAGATAAGTGATATGTTCATGATGTATGTTATGATTCATGCATGTGCTGTGTGCCCAAATATGCATATTTTATGATATGTTAAGAAATATGATATGCATGAAATGATAAGAACTATGATATGTAAGTTAAGTCATGCTACTTTACTTTATGTATGGCTTGTACCAAGGGTGGGCTCCATAAGCGCCCCGGGGTCGATGGACTAAGAAACGGGCCTCGTTAGGGATGGGCTCCTAAGTGCCCCTAGGTCGATGGACTAAGAAACGGGCCTAGTATGTATGCCTTGTAGGGTTCAAGACTTGCTACCTTGGACCTACATAGGACGCGCGCATTTATGTATGTGGTACAAGCCGGGGCCCTAATCATGCTGAGATTATGTTTAAGTATGTATTGTATAAGTTTTCAAAAGACATGTTGCATATGTTGCTTGATATATGTTTAGGGATGTACCATGATTATATTTTATGATTACGCCATGCTAGTTATGATGATGTTATGCTATGACAGGATGCGTTTGATGATCATGATATGTTATGCCATGATACTTTATGTTATGTTATGATATGCCATGATATGCTCTTAAGATGATATACTTGTCTTTATGTCTTATGACTTGTGATTTTAAATATGCTTGATGGTTTTTGTGAGTAGGAAAGGAACTTACTGAGCCATGAGTGCTCATAGCTTACTTTCTTGTACCACAGATAAAGGCAAGGAATGGATGTACTAGGGGAGCAGCAGGAGGGCTTGAAGGTTGTGTGCGGTAGTGGACTGGCTAAAAGAAATGACCTGCTTTCATTTAATAAGAAATTTGCCATGTTGATGTTATTACTTTATGACTCCATGACTTTAAGTATGTGTTTGGTATTAAGACCCAAAATTTATGATAAGTATGCTATGTGGACCTTTTATGTCTATTGTGATTTTTAAGTAAGAAAAAGGTTTTTAAATTCTCTAAGTAAGACTTCCGCTGTGTTAAGTATGCAAGTGTCGTCAAGTAACCCCCGTCTCCTTAGCAGGAGGGGCGGGGTGTTACAAACGACATGGTCGAGGGTCGTCAGTCGATGACATAAGGGGTCGCTAGTTTGGGCCGCCCAAGGGGCCAAGGGGTCGGGTCGTTACAGTTATGATTCATCCAAATTATTTAGTACTTTTGTTCCCATGGTGATTCCTTACTTACATTTTGGTTACTAGATAACCTCGGATTTTGGAAGCTCATTTGGAAAAATCCAAATCCCAACATATGCATCGCATGTGTAATAAAAAAAATGAATGAAAAGAAAAAAAATAAAAAAAAAAATAAAATAATAAAAGAAGAAGAAAATAATAAGGGGTAAAAAATAGTTGTCGTGAGTGGAAACTAACAATTCACCCCTTTGAGACCAAGTTAGGTTATTGGGGAAATAATGTTATGTTTCTCTTGATTCCGAGAAGTACTTTTTGAGGCCTTGTGTAAATTAAGGAAAATGAACCAAGTGTGTGGCAGGTAAGTGTCTATCACCGGGAATATTAGGAACTCAATTGTATGATGACTTAACTAGGACAAAGAATTGAAACTTGAAGAGTTTGAGATACTTACTGCACCAAGCACAAAGGACTTATACTTAGGCCATACTTAGATTACTCCACAGTCATGCTTATCAATGAAACTAATTGATAGAGTTAGGCGAATGCACTAGGGATGATGAAGCACTGCAGGAACTTATGAACATAGTTTGTAGCGTTTTGCTTGAGGACAAGCAAAGGATCAAGTCTGGGGGTGTGATGTGCACAAATATTATGATCATTTACGCATATGTTAGCGCACTTTCACATACTTTATGCATATGTATTTATTGCATGATTGCCTCTCTAATCTTGTATTCATTATATAAACTCTTTTTGTTTGGATATCTGCTCTTTGTTTGGTTTTGTGTTAACATGGACAACTTTCGGAGTGAAAACGGTGATTATCGACGCATCGAAACAAGCCACAGAACATGGTCGTACGATCTCGCACGACCGTGTGACCAGATCGAAGAGGGGAAGTGCACGACCGTGCAACCCTACATGACCGTTCGACCCTGCACGGCCGTGCGACAGAGATCGAGGCAAATCAACACACGGCTGTGCAACCCTGAACGGTCGTGACACCCCTTGACCGAGACCAGGAAGTGCCCGACCATGCATCCCTGCACGGCCGTGCGGCAGGAGCTAAGGCCAGACACCACACGGCCGTGCCAATTGGCAAGACCGTGCAGTGCCACCAGAGAAGAGAATGGACACGGCCGTGCCATCCTTGCACGGCTGTGTCGCCATAGCTGAACCCTAGTCTATATAAGGGTTTTAACCCTTTTCTCGAGGGGGAGCACGGGGAAGCGAGCCGTTAGCTGGAGAAATGTCCTGAAGCCATCCTGCGTCATCTTGGACCACCGTCCAGCGATCTTCCATCACCGTATCGACTTCGGAAGCAGAGGATTGGATCCGAAAGCCACTTGTCGTTATTGGATAAGCATATTTTTTCTCTCTTTCTCCGTGTCTGAAGATTGTATGTTTATCTACATTATGTCTTTGGATATCTCTCTGACACCTATGGAGTAGATCCTTTGTTCTAGAACTAGGGAGTACTTGTGGTTCGGTTTGATGTAAAACTCGCATTATGCTTATACTCATTGTATGATCTTTTATGCTTTGTATCAATTGCATGTTGCTTGATTGTGTATAACTTGTTAACCTCGTAGAGGGATTATCCCTAGATCATACACTCAAGGGGCCCTAGTGACAGGGGTAACCCGTTCACGGACATCTAGGATACTTCCTTGAAAGGAGAGGCAAATTCCCCTCAAGGAAGCGAGAGACCAAACTTAGCTCTTAACCACTATTCTTGACTTACCAATTGGAGTCGTGTCCTCAAGATTTGCCGAGGTGCCCTAGTGATAGGGGTAAACTGTAACAGGCCTTCTTAGGGCCCTTCTTTATTCTGGCATTTAAGAATAGCTGCTTTAGCTTCAGGCAATTTCATGTTAAAAGACAGCGAGTGTAGGATAAAACGTGACACATCAATACCACCACAACGAAACCGATCTCCTAGAGCTCCTCATAACCAAGTAAACACTCCGACTCACCATCTCTCGATTCTTCCTCCTGACCTTTATTTCCCTAGATTATCCACAACCATAGGTAGTCTAGCTAAGCCTTAGTGAACAATTTCTAGTGTTTATAACCAGTCCCTGTGGAATAGATATTTTTATTACTGACGATGAATTCGTGCACTTGTGGAATCGTAACAGTTTCCTACAGCTGAAGCATAAGGAACTGTCTTCATTTCCTCTATCTCTTTTGATGTCTTAGGAGACATCTCTTTAAATAAAGATACTTCATGCCAAAAATGTAGAAAATCTTTCTTGGAGCTTTGCATGCTAACACGAGCTAGGATAGTATCGATATGAAGCTAGGGATAAGCATAATATTCTTTTCTTACGATCCCTTATTGCTTTGATACCAAGAATATGTCCGCATCCTCCCAAGTCCTTCATATTGAATTGCTTGGACAACTATACCCTTACTTCTGACAACACTTTGATATTGTTGCCAACTAACAAAATGTCATTTACGTATAGTACAAGAAATACCACCACGTTTCTGTCACACTTCTTGTATACACAAGACTCATCCGGACACTGAATAAATCCATAAGACTGGATTACTTCATTAAACCAGATATTCCAAGATCTTGAAGCTTGCTTCAGTCCATAAATAGACCGATTGAGCTTACATACAAGATATTCTTTTCCTTTTGCAATAAACCCCTCTTGTTGCTTCATATGAATGTTTTCTTCAAGACTTCCATTAAGGAAAGCTGTCTTGACATCCATTTGCCAAACCTCATAATCCACATGAGCAGCAATAGATAAAAGTATCCGGATAGACTTAAGCATAGCTACCGGCGAAAAGGTTTCCTCATAATCGATTCTCTCTTTCTGAGTATATCCTTTTACATCAAGCCTTGCTTTGGAAGTTTCCACCTTCCTGTTTGTCCCTCTTTTTATTTTGTAGACTTATTTACACCCAATGGCTTTTACACCATTTGGTGGTTCTACAAGCTCCCAGACCTATATAGATTCTATTTCAGAGTTCATTACACTTTGCCAAGATGTTGTATCTTTATGTGCAGGAATCAGGTTCATGTTCACCAAGGATCAAGTCCAAGACTCCCAAAACATGAATCTGCCAGGTTGCCGAACAACCATCCCACTACGACGTAACACTGCTTGTAATTGTGCATCATTTGTGACACGTGTTATAGTTTCTTGTGGTATCTCATCTTGTACAGTTGGTACTAGTTTAAACGTGTCTTCTCTTATTTCCTTAAGAATAATTTTACTTATGAACTTGTGGTTCATTACATAGTCTTCTTCTAAAAATCAGACATTGGTGCTAACAATGACCTTCTGATTTTTACAACTATAAAATAAACCTCCTTTCGTTTCCCTAGGATAACCCACAAACAAGCAAACTTTAGTTCGTAATTCCAACTTATCAGTGTCTCCCTTCAGCACATGTGCTGGACTATCCCAAATCCGAATATGCTTTAGACTAGGCTTACGCCCATTCTACAACTCTATGGGAGTAGTGGGTACTGACTTAGAAGGTACTATGTTCATTGCCGTTTCCAGAGTATATCCCCAAAATGAATTTGGTAATTTCGAATAACTCATCATTGATCTAACCATTTCCATAAGAGTCATATTCCTTCGTTCTACCACACCATTCTGTTGGGGTGTACCAGGTGCAAACAATTGAGATTGAATCCCGACTTCTGATAAGTAACTCCTAAGCTCTCCTAAGAGGTACTCGCCACCACAATCAGACCGTAGTGTCTTGATACTTTTACCATGATATTTCTCCACATCAGCCTTGTACTCTTTGAACTTATCATAGCACTTAGAATTGCGGCGCATCAAGTAAATGTACCCGTATCTCGAATAGTCATCTATAAAAGAGGAGAAACATTCGAAACCACCTCTTGCCTGGATAGTCATAGGTCCACACAAATCAGAATGAACCAATTCTAACACATCTTTGGCTCTATACCCCTTAGACTTAAAAATCCTTTTGGTCATTTTCCCTCCTAAGTAAAACTCGTAGGTTGGAAAGTTTTCCACCACCAATGAACCCTAAAGTTCATCGGCTATTAACCTTTGAATCCTACTCAAGTTAATATGACCTAGCCTTAGATGCCAAAGATATGATTGGTTCATTTCCGAAGATTGCTTTCTCTTATTAGAATTAGAAGATGTGTTATTAATTTCCATTTGTTGCATCGTGGGAGTTATTGGATTTCAAGTATATAAATTGTCAACCAACGTACCAGAACAGATAACTTCTCTATTTTTCCTGATAACAACTTTGTTATCAAAAGAGACAGAATATCCATTCTTTGAATAGTTTAGAAACTGAAATCAAATTTTTTCTAAAACTTGGTACATAAAGGCAATTTCTTAAAATCAATGTTTTATTCCTATCAAAGGATAAATAAACATCTCCCACTGCAACAACCACCACTTTTGTAGCATTGCCCATGTAAACGATGATTTCTCCATGTAGTCGTCGGGTTTTCTGGCACCCCTGCAATGAATTGCAGACATGATAAGTGGTTCCTGTATCTACACACCAGGTACCGGTAGATAACACCACTAAACATGTTTCGACTAATGAATAAGATGCACCTTTATTGTTCTCATTTCTGAGAGAACAGTCCACCTAAGTGTCCAAGTTTTATTTCCAATCAATATAATTGGGACTTGTAAGTGTAATCTCTAACAACTAGGGAATTGAAAACCATTTAAAATCCTAATAATCACAAAATATTTGGTCAATACCAACATCTCAAAATCTCCATCAATTTTGTATGCCACGTTAGTATGGACGTATACAAATTCAAACATTTGTAAGAGGAGATTTTATCCATTAATTTTATTATCTTGTCAACCTAACTTTATGACAAATAAAATTAATAGTTGGTCTGTCTTCGATCAAATATTAGGTTAAAACTTTTGAATTTAAATTAATATTGATTCCTCAAAACAATATCATTTAAATTCACCAACACCTCAAACACCGTGAATTTTGTATGCCACGATAGTGTGGATGTATACAAATTCAAACATTTGTAAGAAGAGGGTCTTACCAATTAATTATCTTGTCAACATAAAATTACCTCAAACACCATGAATTTTATATGCCACGATAGTGTGGACGTATACAAAATCAAAGATTTGTAAGAGGAGGGTTTTACCCATTAATTTTATTTTCTTGTCAACCTATCTTTATAACAAATTAAATTACCTCAAACACCGTGAATTTTGTATGCCACGATAGTGTGGACGTATACAAATTCAAACATTTGTAAGAGGAGATTTTACCTAGTTTTATGACAAATTAATAGTTGGTTTTGCTTCGGTCACACAAATAATAGCAATGACTCCGATGGGGAGGATAATATTAAATGTGCCTAAGTGTATACCATTACTTGATACTAAGTTCACGAAATAGAATTGTGCCCCTTCAGATGGAGAAGATCACACACATCCTAAATAATTTCCTATAATTATCCATTAAGGTAGTTTGGTCTAGTGATCCGCAAATAAACTCATCCGATGTGGAGGAAGGCACTCAGAGCCAACGCGTAAGTTTGAATGCATCACTTACAAATCAGTAATGGAGACCGTGGAATTTAATTAAATTCCTCTCCCACTTAGTTATTTAGAATGAGGAATTTTAACATGCACACAAGCACACACAGCATAAAAGGCAATAAATAAGAAAAATAATTTTTCAACTATTATGGCCTTTATCCATAGCTGTCCTCCGTGTGCCATCAACCCTAGCTGCTGCCATCTTTAGCCACCGCTATCGGGTCTAATAGTCACATCTATCTTGCTTCTTTTTCCGCTACGCCTCTAGTCCTCAAATAGTCCCACGCCTCACAAGGATATGATCCGTAACAAAGATAAATTTTACATTTATCGATCCTATATTCCACGAAGGAATGTACATATAATCTAGATCGAACAAAATGTAAAATCCTACTAACTAATACAGCTCTTGTTGTATTTAATATTACAATCATGCACACACATAAAATACCCTTGACATGTCCGAGGGTCCAATCACACACAAACATGGCCATAATAGTTGGATCTAGTATGCCTGCAACCATAGAGTTAATCTATTTGCACATCCTACTATTATCATGTCTAAATTATGTATACATGTACATAATTAAACTAAAAACCAAACACACAGAGGCTCAAACCTTGCTTTGATACCAATTATTGGTTGCTACTCCGAATACCGCTTTAGTTCCCCTGTACAAAAATTTTGTACAAGCATAAAACTTTTCCTAGCTACCCTTTTGCTCTACTGAAGTCAAACTTGGATTGCAAACGATGCTTAATATTATTAATCCAAGTTATCCTTCAGAAGTTAAACTTGAATTGGGAACGAAACTTAACATTCTTACTTCAAGTTTAACCGATATGATCTTCCTAAGTTAAACCATATTACAGAAGTTATCAAATATCTATTTCAAAGATTGACTTCCAAGTTAAACATGGCGAGGCACTAGGCCTTCTTGGGTATGGGATCATCCACCACTTCCTAGACAAAGGCTCACAAAGAAATTGGATATTTAACTTCTTATAGTAAACTAGGTTTAACTATAGAGACCTCATAAAAGCACATTATCGAAACATGAAATCGAAAAATAAAATCGATAACAAAAACAATAAACTAAAATCGATAGCCTCTTGTGTTTGGGTTTTCAAGATCTATATGAAGAACATGAACTAGTTATGATGCGGAAACAAATAACTAGTTATACCTTTCTTTGTAGCTAAAGACCTCTTGATCTTCTGTTGTATTCCTCTCCTCCTCTTGGACGTTGTGTGGGCAATGATCTACCAAGATGGAATCCACTCGAACCACTTCGTCTCCTCCAAGACTCTCGAGCCACCAAGGGATGCCAAAATAGGAAACTCCTTCTCTTCTTCTTCTTCCTCCAAGTAGCCGGCCACCAAGGAGACGCCAACTTGATGTGCCGCTAGCCCTTAGGAAGTAAAAGAGAAAGGAAGAAAAGAGAGAAAATCTGGCCACCAACCACCAAGGGATGCTAGGATGCAATGCCTCCTCTTCTTCTTCTTCTCAATATAACCGACCACCAAGGACGTGGTTCTCTCCTTAATGCCGCTGTCCACAAAGAAGAGGGAAGGGAGAAGAGGATGGCCGACCACACCAAGGAAAAGAGAGGAGCTAAGAGAGATCAATTATCATCCCATAAGGCACCCTCTACCTCTATTTTATAATCCTTGGTCACGGCAAAAAAGGAAAGTTTTAAACATAATTAAAACTTCCTTATTTGTGGCCTCTCTTTTTAAAAAATTTTTTTTAACAATAATTAAAATCTCTCTTTTCTAAATTTCCTATTGTACATGGCAATAAAGGAAAGTTTTAAAATTAATCTATCTCTTTTAAAACATGTAGACAACTACAAAAAAGGAAAGATTAATTAAAACTCCTTTTAAATCATGGTTACAAAAAAAGGAAGGTTTTATCAAAAATTAAAATCTCTCTTTTAAATATTATAAATAACTACAAATAAGGAAAGATTTTAATAAAATTAAAATATCTCTTTAATCTTTTGTAGATAGCTATAAAAGGAAAGATTTTAAAATTTTAAAACTCTCTTTTAAAACCATGAGGATGGCTATAAAAGAAAATTAAAATTTTTTTTTAACCATTGTAGATAACTACAAAAAAAGAAAGATTTTAACAAAATAAAATCTCTCTTTTAACCAATGTAAATAACTACAAATAAGGAAAGATTTTAACAAAATTTTGTTTTAAACAAAACTTCCTTATTCCTTTTCTTATGGCCGGCCCCATGCTTGGTCACCAAGCATGGCTTGGTCGGCCACGTCATGGACTCCAAAACAATGCTTGGCCGGCCCCCTTTCTCCAAGCAAGGATGTGTCCGACCACTTACTTGGGTAAGAAGTGGACTTTGTGGATACAAGGCTTTATAGAGGTTACAACATGGACCGAGAGGAGAAATTGGTTTTGGTCTCCCGATGAGTTTAAGTATCCTGTGTTCTACCCGAACACCCAACTCAAGTTCATCAATAATAACTCATACTACTAAAGAGTTATTATTGAACTACCGCACAAATCTCAAATTACATTATGAGCTCCTTCTTATTATGAGTGCATTAATCTCCCTGTGTTTAAGATATCGAATGCCCACTAATTAAATGAGTTACTTACAACTCACTTAATTAATATCTAGCTCCAAGAGTAGTACCACTCAATCTTATTGTTATGTCGGGCTAAGTCCACCTGCAGGGTTTACATGACAATCCTTATGAGCTCCTCAAGGGGACATTATCAACCTAGATTACTAGGACACAGTTTCCTTCTATAATCAACAACACACCATATAAATAATATTATTTCCCAACTTATCGAACCTATTGATTCATCAAACTAAATCTCACCCTTTGATAAATTAAAGAAATAAATACTAAGCATACGTGCTTGTTATTATATCAGGATTAAAAGCATACACTTCCATAATAACAAAGGTCTTTAGTCAGTATAAAAAGAACTACCTCAAATGGTCCTGCTCAATACACACCTAGTGTACTAGTGTAATTTTATAGTTAAGATAAACTAATATCAAATTACACTACAACCACTCCAATGGTTTGTCTCATTCCATCTTGGTTGTAAGCTACTATTTATAATTTATAAGGAACTGATAACATGATTTTCTGTGTAGCACCTCACACCATGTTATCTACAATACTATTTATAATTTATGAGGAACATATAGGACATCATGTAGAAATAGGGTATGCCCACCACGTAGGTTGAGCTTGCAAGTGTCAATTCCTTTAACTTCAATTCTTGCATTATTTCCTACATATATCCATTTGTTGTCAGCTGGTACCCGACGGTACTCTATATATGTAGCTCGATCACGTGCTACATGATTCATTGCTCCTGAATCTACAATCCACAAAGAATACAAATCAGCTAACAACACTGTACTTGCAACATGATGCTCATGGAAAGAAGATAGAGATGGATCTACCTTTTTTTAGGCTCAGTGCAATCCCGAGCAAAATGACCCTTCTTGCCACAGTTGAAGCAGGTCAACTTGCTCCTAGGTTTTTGTCCATATTTCTTTCCTTTCTTCTTGATTTGGTTTTTAACAACAACAACACTAGCCTCCTTTCCTTTTCCCTTTTCTTTCTTAAACCATCTTTTCTTATTCTTGGAACTAGAACCTTTAGCTACAAAAGCTTGACCAGAAATCCTTGTGGATTCAATCCTCTCCGCCTCAAATTCAACATGGTGTGAGACATCAGTGAAAGTCTTGATACTTTCAATATGAGTCAGATTCTATTTCATTGTTTCCCAAGAATCAGGAAGGGAACAGATAACTGCCTGAACCTGTTGTTCATCGGTCAACACATGACCAGCAGTATTAAGCTCTCGAATCATGTTACCCATCTCCCTGAGATATTGAGCCATGGTAACATTCGAGCATTTTTTATAGCTATCAAACTTAATTGTTAGCTGATGGAGGTTACTGAGACTTACTCCACTGTACTTTTCTCTAAGGGCTACCTAGACAACATGAGACGATAGTAATGACTGATACTCAAATACTAGGTCATTCACCATTGAACTAATCAATATTCCCTTAGCAATGGAGTCCTTCCTTGTTCATGCCTTATAGGCATCAAGATCATGTTTGTGCTGTGCTATAGAACCATCAACCGGTTCCTCCATGAATTGATTTATAGCGTCTAGAACTTCTTGTTCCACAAGAACGTATTGTATCTTGAGATGCCAGATTTTGTAGTTATTCCCATATAATTTCTATCACTTATTGAGTTCAGCTATGATGTTTTCAGTTGCCATGATCTATAAAAATAAACACATTATTTATTATTTCAGTGTAATTCATATATGTGCAATTAATTATTGACTCAGTGTAAATTAGAATTAATTTACAAAATCAAGTGATAACATTGTTTCCACTCATCATTTGTATGTTCTAATCTAATCAACATTGATCAATTATATTACACACATCCCATCTAATGAACGAATCATTATTAAAATTAACTAATCATTCTTCATATGAACTAATCATATAGATATATGAACTAATCATATTCACATGAACTAATCATGAGCAAGTTAGTTAACATATAACATAACTATTTATTTATCATAACTCTGTTTGTACATAACGACAGAAATTATTACATGACTTAAAAACTAAATGAGCTAATACTGTTCGTATATAACGACAGTAAACAAAATACTAGTAACATAGATAAGCTAGCACTACTCCCACTAGGATAAATGCTAGAGCAGTGGGCAATTGTATCCCGTTTATCCTGGACTCTATGATGGGTGGATTAGCCTCAGACGTATCCATCAGATCCATTTCTGGATCTTCTACACACTCTTGAGGCTCCTCCTTTGATTCTTCGGGATCCATCTTTACATCCTCCTCGGGATCCATCTCTGGATCCTCCTCAAAATCTTCAGGATCCATTTCTAGATCCTCTTCAAATTCTTCGAGGTTCATTCCTGGATCAACCTCAGATTCTGCGGGATTTGGATCCTCCTCAAAATCTTGAGGATCCATTTTCGGATCCTCCTCAGATTCTTCAAGTTCCATTTCTTCGAGATCTTGATCCTCTTTAGATTCTTCAGGACCCCATTCCAAATGAAGTAATTGTCTGCACATCTCTGAATATGAGATGTGCCCTTCAGAATCATCCCAAAGTTAGAATGCTATCTGCCTAAGATGATCCAACAATGAATAAACTAGAGTCCATCTTCTTTCTTTGTCCTGGACTGGGATACCCTTCTTGCTCTAGATTCCAGAACAGCCAATCGAGTTGACCAATAAGCCTATCGACTCCGTGATCCGGGTTATATTCCAGCTTCTTGATCTCCTCTCATAGCTCATGTTGTCGTTCATAGTGACCATTCATCATGTATATTGTTCTGGAATTGAAAATCATGATGTCAATACAAATTAAACCGACATACCAGTAACAAAAATCCGTCATCTTCAATTCCCACATATAGAAAAAATATATACATAATACATAAGTAATTAAGAAAATTAAATTTTCTTTATTTGGGGAATCTCATATGACTGACACATTGTATCGGTCGATCAGGAATCCAGATCTTAAGCTTAGTCTATCGTCCTCATTAGAACTAATCCAATTTGATATAGATTTCACACCTATGTTCTGTTATTGTTTAAGCCCATTTGAGTCAATTCAGACTTATTGATCAAATTCAGGTCTATTTGATAAATCAAATGTCCATTAGATTAAGTCCGATCCATTAGAACATATCTAATATTTTTGATCAATTCTAATACAATAGAACTAATCTGGTCATATTTGATCAGTCCGACTTATGTAATCAAAACGACCCTAATTAATTCAATAATAAACTAAACTAGTTTAAACTAACAAATAATTTGAACCAGATCTAGGTATTATTGAATCAATCTGGTCTGCTTAAATCAACTAATAATTTAAGTCAGACCTGGATTTGATTGGACAACTTGGTCTCATTCAATTTTCAACTAATTGAACCCCAATTAATTAAATATGTATTTATTAATTAATAATAAATTTCCCTATGTATTTAATTAATTAATAAATATATTTAATTAAATTTTAAACCACACTGTTCATGTATGCAACGAACATGAATTTTTTTACTGTACTTCGTCAAAACGAAGCACTGTTCATCACGTTTTTGAATCAATTAAAAACTTCATTCAATCGATAAAAATATAACTTCGTCATTTCAATCGATTGAGCTATTATTTGAATCGATTCAAGTTATCTTAATCGATTAGTTAATCGATTAAACTACTTCTTCTTGTCTTCGTCGCCGACCACGACATTCTTTTCTTCTGCCGTGACGAACGAGGTTGTCGCGATTGTCGATTGTCGGCCTCCCGACATGGTCGCCAACACTCTTCGACCATGGAAGCCGATAGCCAACAACCTCTCAGGGCTCGACAACTGCGGCAGATCACGACCCAGTTGCGATCTCGCCTGGCGAAGGCGCCCGAGAGATTTTCATTTTGATGAAGAGACCAGTTTCATGCTTAGGCATGACTCTAATACCATTGTTGCCTATTTGTCAGCATGGATCAAACATAGGAAAAAGCTGTAACCACTCACAATGATCTCCCGAAGAAATTGAAGAAGAACCGCCAGACGTCGCTGCTATCGGAAGCACGATCACGGGTAACCAAAAAGTGTTTCAAGGTTTACGAGCCAAATTCTCAGCCTCTCGGATGTTCTCCTTTGCTCGACCAACATTGATCACCGTCGCCTCACCCCTTATGCTCTTCCCCTCCTTTTTTTCATGGATTGGATGCATCATTTATAAGAAGATTGAGGAAGACGAAGGGGAAAGGACGCCCCTTCGTCTCCTTGACATTTGCAGCAAAAAGAGACGTTTGCAACAATGAGAGAAATGAAAGGAAAATGGTACCCCTTCGTCTCCTACAACGTCCAACAAAAACAAAAAAAATAATTGAATACAAATATCTCTAATATATAATTTACAAACTTATATCTTATAAAATTCACTGTGTTTCATTTTCCATAATGTGTAACCACACGTAACGATGCAAGTTTCAATGAGCGTAGATGACATAAAAAAGTTTAGATGATTAATCAAGCAATTACGACTCAAATCTCAATTACAATGCACTTAATAATATTTGTCTATAGTGGAATAAAAAATTAGGACATTGGTATTGTACTATCAAATCTATCCGATGGATGAACAGAGAAAGGTCGTCCATCTCGAAGATTAATTGAGTGGTTTAGATATCTGGATTATAAAAAAATAAAAATTTTATTTTCATATTAAAAAATTCTTTAATTGAACACAAATATCTTTGTTATATAATTTACTAACTTATAAAAATCCGTATATTTCATTTTTCATAATTCACAACAATACACAGCCGCATAAGTTTAAATAAATTTTTATTTTCATAAAAAAAATATTGGTGCAATTGTCCTCTAATTAAAATTAATTAGGTTAATTAAGCTCGATTGGCCAATCTTAAATTGACTCGAATTGAGTTTTGATATTTTATCAATATAATATATTTGTTTAGAGTGAGATGCTTATGTGACAGGAAAGATTGTTAAAGGATTAGATTGATGGTACAATATGTAGATTCTAAAGCATGGAAATACAAAAATGAAATTTGTAAACCATAAACACTTACTATGGGTCGATGACAACAAATCGTTCATTCTTCGTTCTTATTGTCGAAAGAGCAATCATAAGATTGAACTGCCCTTGCTAGTTCACAAACCATATCCCTCTTACCAATGAATGTTCCTCTTCACCCGAGGTTTTACTAAGACACACAACATTCAGGAGCAAACCTTTCACACAATACCTCATCTTTTATCTTCAACTTGGACGCATACTTATAAGAGAAGGGAGGAGTGGGCATTAGATGCCCACTCTCTCAGGTGACCAGATCATTTGGTCAATAATTTCTAGTCCCTTTCTGACCTCTTCTGTGATTCATACATTGAATTGCTGTCGGAATCGGTCAAAATTAACAGCGGTCTCCCTTAGGTTCATTTCTCACTTAGGTTATAGTTTTAGGTCGAGGCAGGCGGCCGAAGGCCACCCCCGATGGGCGAACTATATGGTGCGGAGCAGGGGGCGGTCCGCCCACTGCCGGTGGCTTCCAGCCACCTACCTCAACTCAAAATTATAACCTAGGTGGAAAGGTGAACCTAGGGGAGATCGTAGCTAATTTTGGTTAGATTTCGACCGTGATCCAATGTGTAAATTGCTGAAGGGACTAGAAAAGGACCAGGGATTGTGAACCAAAGTATCTAAACTCCTCTCTTAGCAATGTGTGCAGTTGTTGTACACGTTGCCATCTCTTTCCAACATCTCTCACTCATCCAAATTAAGTCACAAAGACCATATAAGGATCTAGTCACAAAGACCATATTAGGATCTAGTCTCGAAAATCATAGGATCTAGTCTCGAAAATCATATTAGAACATTTAATTCATATTTATGAAAAAATAGTTTGTGCGACAACAAGTATTGAACATTTATTTCTAAGAAAGTCGTTACACTTAACTTAGCTACTCTATAAAATAAATCAGAGAGATCAATATCTTACATTTATCCCAAATTAAATCATTTATATTAATATGAACATCTCTAATACCTCAATGCGACAATTATATCGAGAGCATATTCAATATCTCTAATCAATATAATTATTCACAATCACATTTTATTGATACAGCAAAAAAATATAATTAGTCAACTAGTAAATAAATGTCAAAGATGTAAATCTATCTTAATATTCCTTTTTAGCTAGAATCTATTTATTCTAATCAGCTACTTTTCTAGTTATGCTCCATAGACCGAATCATTCATAGTCAATATGTTACATGCTAAAGTAGTAAACATTGATTAGAACATCACATAGACAGTTAAATAGTCACTTAGGGTAAAACTGATATTAACTTATAATCTCAAGGAGTTTACATAGTAGAGAAGTAGAGATCCATTCTCCTAGTGGTAGCAAAAAGTGATTCGCTCAACCTCCATTCTCCTAGTACTCTTATTATCGCTATAGTACATGTGGTATGAATAACATGCTACTGTTGGTGCGGTTAGCACTAACGATCTAACTCAAGTTTTGATGAATGACAAATCAGGTTAAGTTAGGTTTGTCATTATCTAACACTCTGATCGAGTGTACAGGCTAAGTCCAAGAGGGTCGACGGGCTGACCGGACGCTTGGCGAGAAGTCCAAGCGGGTCGACGGACTGACCCGACGCTTGGCACGAAGTCCAAATGGGTCGAAGGGCTGACTGGACATTTGGCACGAAGTCTAGCTAGGTCGACGGGCTGACTGGATAGCTAGCGAGAAGTCCAGACGGGCCGAAGAGCTGACCGGACGTTTGGCAGGTGAGTAAAGGTAAGTCACTGGAAGGGAGTGACTCTGAGGACGCGTTCCCGGGAAGGGAACATTAGGCGTCGGTCTGGCTTAGATCCATTTCAGATATATAAGTCGAGATCGTGACTAGATTCCAGTCTCGGAAAGACGGAATCTAAGTCATACTTTTTTATGTTGAACTTATAAACTGTGCTAACACTTTGTTTTGCAGGATATACATTATATATTTGCCTTGAACTAACCTTGTCTTGCAGGAAAAATGTTCTCTGGAGAAAGGTGGTCCGGGCGCCCGGAGGGGATCTGGGAGCCCAGAAGGGATCCGGGCGCCCAGAGGCGAATTCTATCCATTTCATGGCATAGACACGTGGAGCTCACTGGTTGGGCCTGCCACGTCACACCAGGGCACCCGGAAGGGATCCGGGGCGCCTCGAGCCTCATATAAAAGAAGGGTCAGGGGTGGAGCTTCAACACACAACTCTGAATTGAAGAACTCGCTCTCCTGTACTCCTGCGACGCTGTAAAGCTCCGACAAACGCGCTGCTTCTTTTTTTTAAGTCTCTTATTTTGTCGGTATTGCTTTAATTCTTACTTAGCATTTTCTGTACTTAGTTTGTAATATCTTTCGAACTGCTAGTAAATTGCCCATTGAAAGCACCCTTGTGTGCGGGCCTTGGAGTAGGAGTCGCCAAAGGCTCCGAACCAAGTAAATCCTTGCATTATCTTTGGCTTGTTCTTTTCTTTTCCTCTACGCTTATTCGCTTTGAAATTTTTGTAATCGATATTCAGCCCCCCCCCTCTATCGAAATTCACAATCCAACAAGTTGTATCAGAGCATGTACCGCTCTGATTTGGTGCAACCACCAATCAGACAAGAGGGTTGTCACGCCCTAAATAGTCCCTGCCAGAAGAAATTTCGGCAGCATCTCCCCTATACGGGTGACAATATAAATCCAGAATACATATATCTATACATCGGCCACATACGGCCGAAACAATACAATACAAATAAGAAACAAACCAGGCAGTTTATATCAACATTCCACACAGTTCAACATATAATCAATCCACGCAGTTTAATAAGGAAAGACGATATAGAATCCTCGAAGATATATGTAAACATCCTACTCCACTACAACAAAGAAAACAAATCTACGAAGTAATGGAAATATCCGTAGCGGAAAACCAAAAGTAGTAAACCCAAGTGTTCGATATAAAGTTCACAATACAAAACCCACATCACAAGTATATAAGATGCAAAAGCAAAACATATCTCGACAACAGGAAATCCTCTTGATAAAGGGGCTAGCAACTGGAATATCTCCCGACGACATCAACCTGAAAAGTAGTAATACAACGGTGTGAGTCCAAAGAATTCAGCAGGTAATCCAATAGATATGTACAGCAACATATAACTACCAGTAATAGTCTATGGTACAACCTCCTAAACCATAGCACATATAGTACAATTTCCTAACAGTATAACGGATATGCATAGCTGAATACACTGTAGTAACTAACAGTAAGCATGTAATACAGTTTACAGCAAGAATAATAAGAAATGCATAACTAAAATAAACTGTACTCACCTGCGAGGCTTGTGCAACTGACTACGAACATACACAAATAAAAATAGTCAGAGCAAAAGCAAATAACCTGTATGCATGTCAATCATATGCAATCACCAAAATGTATCAATCACAAATAATGCAATCTGTGCATATGATGCAAATGACATGTCCTGGTCACCCCTACTGCCATGCTCAGCCATCTCACACACAATGGTGAGACCGAGTGGGTAGGGCTGTGACAACCGTGCACTCTGCCGTCACTACCCCTGATGAGTGACCGAGTGGACGGGATGCTGTCGGAGTACACCTATCCTCCTACCTCAAATATAGTGAGGGAGCGCAATGCTCTCATCTCTCGGTACACAATGACGGGGAGGGATGCCTGTCCTGCTACCACGCTGCATAACACTAACCCATGAGTGTACCAGCGGAGCCCTCGACAAAGCAACCTACCATACACACTCTGAGTGCTGTGCCACTACCCATGCAGTGGACACGTTGTGTGCAGGCCCTCATGTAGCCGGCCGACGAGCTCAACAATAATGGAGTCGTCAATCGCCCAGCATGCAATCATGCAATATGGTGCATGCGGCTACAGAATGTCATACCTGAACATATCCTCCTCCATATGCGTAGGTGCCAAAAAGATAAACGCATATATAACAGAGATATAAACAACATGAATCCAACAATATATAACCAGTATCTCCAGCAACGAATCATGGGTAGATAAGCACCACAAGTAACCATAACCACGAACACATATACACATGGCAAGAGATAAAAGTAAACCAGACTAATGTAAAACATCTAACAGTAGAAGCATGTGATAGGTATCAACTAAGCTAAGACCAAGGAAGAGATAAATCTACCATCTACTACTAGTAATTATATATAAACTACACATATCATAAGACAATATCGAAAAGATAAGTCAAACGGTACCCGCCTCAAATAGCAGGTAGTATCACGCCAAATCCAACGTCGAGACACCTGTCTCGAATCAGAGTCCTGTATCAAACAAATAAATAATATATATATTCTATTTAGCTAAATCCAAATGAATAGCTAAATAAAATCCCTAATACTAAATTAGGGCAAAACCCTAATCACATCAATCACAACCTACCTAATTAAATCTAACGGTCAATTAGGGTTAGTTACCTAATCCCTAATCACCCTTTAGATTAGAAATCCAATAGTTGACTAGGGTTAATTACCCTAACCCCAACCATTCCATTAGATTAATATTACCAAATAAATCTAAACATAATCACTAACCATCTAGTAATCATGTAATCCAAATCATACCTAAATCTACACATCATCCACAACTAAGTAGTTCACAGAGAGAAGAACTCACCTCACTAATCGAAAGCCACAGGTGATGCTGCTAGAAATCACCTGTAACGACCCAACTCCTGGGTACTAATCTGTGAGCCGGATCGCTACATTAACTACTGAAGCTACTGTACGGAAAACTGGGTAAAATAAAATTTCACTAACCGACTCAGTTAGTCTGACAACTGATACACCCATGCTGTTATAAGGAAGGATTCAAGACCCTTTCCGGTTGGTGTACATGTACTAAGGAGGATACTTGACCTCCCATCTGAGCTAGGAACTCAGAATTAACTTCCCAACTAGCTGCTGATCGATCCACGGATCGATCAAACTTGCTACGATTCTGTGCCCTGCTGGATCGGTCTGCGGACCGAACCGGAAAGGCTCGGATCGGTCGACAAGACCGATCGGTGTGTCTGGATCGGTCCGGACCGATCCGGCACCGGAGGCGCCGAGATGCCTACCTTTCGATCTTTGGATCGGTCGGTGACCGATCCAGTGAACTAAATCTGGTCAAGTTTGACCCGACGTGGATCGGTCGACCGATCCGGAGGATCTGATAACATCTCAGATCGGTCGGTCCGCCGATCCAGGTATGGCTCAGACCACGATCGGTGCGGGACCGATCGATGTCTCGATTCACTCGAGTTCGATTTCAAGACTTTGGCGTGCAAAACATCACACAACAGTTCTAAAACAATGGAGATACATTCTAGCATGTAAGTACTAATGTTCTAAACATGATAAACTAAACAAGACATAATTACTAAGCTAGAACAATTAGTAACAAGACTAAGTATGAAACTAAACATGTTAAGTGCTAAAACTGAAATAAAAGCGTATAGATCCCAAGGATCTTTATTCCAGACCCCTTGCACACACACATCATCGTAGCATCGTCCTCCAGCCTCCGCTAGTCCACTTTTCTTTTACCGGTATCTGCAGTATAAGAAAAATAGTATCTGTAAGCCAATAAGCTTAGTAAGGAACCATCTACCTCACAAAAACATGCAACGATGCAATTATGTTTTTAAAACATGCTGTTTGAAACCTAAACTGAGCATGCAAGCATGGCATGGCATGGTATCATACAAAGCATGGCATAACATATAAACTGAACCTGAAATTTGCACTAGTCATGCATATATCTAAATTTGTATACGAACTCAAATCATGTAAACTGAACCTGAACTGAACTGAATGCTAAATTAGTGTTCTCATCACTAGTTTCAAATTTGAAAACTATACATATAATAGATGAAAATACTAAACATGCTGTTGGGCCCTGGCAACTGTACTTACTGTGCGTGCATCCCTACGAGACCCGGGATTGCAAGTTCCGAATCCAGCAGGTTTACTAGGTTATCTGAACCTAGGGACGACTGTGGGAGTCCAGCCCATGGATATCTGATCCAAGTACAGTGCCAACTGAATAAAAGTAAAATACTGAATACTGTTTTATCTTACTTTGCTGTTCTAGGTTATCTGAACCTAGAGCTAGGTTATCTGAACCTAGAGGCTACTGTGGGAGCCCACCCAATGGATATCTGATCCATTAGCTGTAATATCTGATAATAAACTGAGTAAAAATATTTCTAATTCATTTTACATGCTGTTAGGACGCCTATTGGTGCATCCTTCGGAACTGAGCATTCTACCGAACGCTTGGTGTGCACTAAAAGCACACCCTAAAACCGAAAACTGTGAAATTACTGAACTAATGCCAAAACTAACAAGCGAGAGCAATTATACTGCAGGTGAGGGGTTTCTTACCTCAATCGCAAGGTTTTCTTACGACTTATCCGCTAGGTTTTTCCGGAAAACTGCTCCGTTCGACGAACCGCTTACGTCCTCGCGTTCCTCTCGCGGAGAAGAACCGACTTCGTACGGGTGTTGTCGCTGGAAAGTGAACACACGATCCTAGGGAAGGAACCCTAGGTTTCCCTTGCTTTGTTTTGCTGCGCCGAGAGAAAGAAACGGGAGAGGGAGAGGGTCTCGGTGAGGGTTTGGAGAAGGTCACGAACCAATTAGAAATAAACCAACCCACTTAAACCTCCTATTTATATCATGTGGTAATTCCGGTCCAACTCTAATATAAATATAAATGTTTCTCCTTTCTCTCAGCACGGCCCTGCTGGGTTCACTGGTTACTAACATTATCCCTTAAACCATAGGTCTCGGGTTCGATTCCCGCTTAGGCCGTTTTCGTTTATATTTATTTTTGCTACTTCCGCTACTCGAAAAATTCCGGGAAAATATATAAAAATTCCAGATAAATAATAGAATAATTCTAAAATAGTTTTGAGAATTTTCGGGCGTTACATCACCTTACAATCACAATTCCAGCATCCCAGCATACAACACCTACTAGAATCAATCGGATCACACCAACAAGAATTAACTAATCTGATCAAGATTGGAATCCAACACCAATTCTACTCACCTTACCTTGATTCTCAACTGCTGGAAGGAGATCCTGCCGAAACAAGAATACCCCATAGAACATACCAACCTACTGTTGATGCTGGAACCAATCAATCCACAGAACATCACCTTGTTGGAATTCTTCCCACGAAACATATCAAGATGATATCAAGCAGGAATATCACTGATCATAACAAGAACAGAGATCAAGCCATGGGAATCATAGATCTAAACACCAACCTAATTAACAACCTAAGCTTACCACAATCGTGACCTTAATCAGCAGCAAGGAAGATAAGGTCCAAGATCCCTATCGATCACCTCCAGAACACACAGACTCCCTGCTGGATTTCTTCCCTACCATTCGGATCAAGGTGAGATCAAGATTGAAATCAATCGCATTACAATAGTTACAATAGGAATCAAGCAAGAATTCATTGATCAGATCAATATTGAAATCCAAGAATCAAACAACAGCTTATCTAACAACTAAATCTTACCTTACTGATCCCCAACGTCTCCAAATCCGTAACCTAATCCAGCCGCGAAGAACATGAGACTCAAGAACAGAGAAGGATCGGCATCAAAGGGAAAGAAAGAAATGGGTGACTGTGCTAGGGCACGAGTTGGAGGAATAGAAGAAGAAGGTTAGGTTACTTACCACCGGAGCCCTAACTGCCTCCTCCACACCGGCGATCGAGTGGATCGGGCTCGATTCAATAGCGTTGGCTCGTCCCCGTGAGAGAACCAGTGGCGAGGAGAAGAGATCAGAGCTAGAAGGAGAAGGGCCTCGGCTGGATCTGGGCTTACTAGGCGTCGATGCTGGCAGAGGAAGATCACCGGAGGTCGAAGCTCCGTTCCTGTCGGCGCCGATTTGTCCGCGAGCGAGAGGCAGCGTGAGCAGAGGGGTTCGGGGAAGGAGAGGAAATCGCAGTGAAGAGGAGGGTCAGGTTCGGCGTTTAGGAGAAATAAAAAGAAAATGAAAAGAGGATTTATATATTAGAACATTTCCTCATTTAAATGGGTATCCCAAACAGGCTTTATCTGTGCCCGTCGGTTGATCTCTTCAAAACCCTTCGTACGAGCTCAGAAAAATTCCCAGAAAATTTCTAAAAATTCTGGAAAAATTCTATAAGGCTATTTTCCAAATAACCCTATTAATTAAATTTTCCCGAGATCTCACAAGGGTAATCTGTTTTAAATTTTTCTTTCTTTTTTTTTTTCCTTTTTTCCTTCGGATTTCAGTTTTCGTATAATTCCAAACTAGTATTATTACCTTTTTGGAAATCTTTTTCCATTGTAATTAAATTGGTGCAACACCAATTTAATTCCCTTTATTTTTTAATTCTTCCCGCACTACTAATCCAAGACCAAAGTCTTGGAATATTTTGTCGTTGTTTACTTATGTGCAGGATGTCTCAGATCGAAGGTTTCAGTACAATGTGTCCTCCTCTATTCAACGGAGACGATTTTCCGTACTGGAAGAAGCGAATGAAGGTGTATCTCAAGACGGACTTCGACCAATGGCTAAGCATCACAAAAACCTACAGAACACCGGTCGACAACTCCAGAAATCCACTAGATCCGGAACAGTGGACCCCGGACATGAAGAAAAAGACATCGACGGAAAACAAAACAATCAACACTTTGCAATGCGGACTAACAAGGGAAGAACGGAACCGGGTAGGACCGCACCAGAACGCTAAAGAGTTGTGGGACAAGCTGATTGAACTACACGAAGGAACCAGCGACGCTAAGGTAACGAAACGCGACCTGCTATTAAATAAAATATTTAATATAAAAATGCAGGAAGGCTAAACAGCGAGTCAGCTGCATGCGAGGATCAAGGATATCCTCAATGGGCTCCACGCGATAGGGCATCAGATGGTGTTGGAAACAGAAATTATGGGAGAAGAAAAAAGAATTATAGAAGGAAAAATGTGGAAGAGGAGAAATAACTCTATGTGGAAGAGGAGTAGAAGAAAATAGAAAACTCAACTTGTTTCATTCAGTGAAAAGAAGTACATATTTATAGGCTTATTGGATAAGCACTAATATGAGATAATCATGATATTTTTCTTCTTTTTTTTTTAAATTCTATCTCCACGAACTATTATCAATTCATCAAGTTCTATCTCTATCCTATCTCTAGTCAAGACTTGCCACCTCACCATTCTACCTCCATAAAATTTATCAACATCTAAAATCAAGTTTAATTTTCAACACCCCCTCTTAAACTTGATTTTGTAACTCCAAGCAAATATCGCATCTTGATGAAGTGTTCAAATTTGAGTGGCTTGGTAAAAATATCAGCAACTTGATCTTGAGACTTTATGTATTCCACTTGCACCTCTTTTCTTGTAATACATTCTCTGATATAGTGAAAGCGCGTATCGATGTGCTTGCTTCTATCATGGAAGACTGGATTTTTTGCTAGTGCTATTGTAGACTTGTTATCAACTCGTATCTTGGTTGCCTCTTCTTGTGGTAAACTTAACTCATTCAATAAATTTCTGAGCCAAACAGCATGACAAACACATGAAGTCGCAGCCACATACTCTGCTTCACATGTAGAAAGTGTGACAATAGGCTATTTTTTCGACATCCAAGTGAAAGCTGTATCTCCCATAAAGAACACAAATCATGTAGTGCTCTTTCTATCATCTATATCTCCACCCCAATCACTGTCACTATATCCTTCAAGTTTGAAGTGGTTAGATGTTGAATAAAGTAATCCAAAATCTATCGTACCTTTGATATAGCGCAAAATTCTCTTAGCGATCTTAAGGTGGGTAGTAGTTGGATCTTCCATGTAGCGACTAACAAGTCCAACAGCATAAAGAATATCAGGCCTTGTGCACGTCAAGTATCGTAAACTTCCAACCAAACTCTTAAAAAATGTTGGATCAACTTTTTCTTCTTCATCATGCTTTGATAGCTTGACTCCACATTCTACTGGGGTATTTATAGACTTACTGTTATCCATCCTGAACTTCTTTAATATCTCTCTTGCATAACCCGCTTGTGAGATGAAGCTTCCATCTTCCCTTTGGTTCACTTCAATGCCTAGATAGTATGCCATGAGCCCAATATCAGTCATTTCAAACTCTTTAGTCATCGCTTCTTTAAATTCTCCAAACATACTTGGATTGCTTCCTGTGAAGATCAAGTCATCGACATATAGGCATACAATCAAAACATCTTTATCCTTACTCTGAATGTATAATGCATGTTCATAAGGACATTTGATGAAGCCTTTCTCTTGCAGGTGCTTGTCTATTCGGCTATTCCATGCCCTTGGTGCTTGCTTTAGCCCGTAGAGAGCCTTCTTCAATTTTAGAACTCTGTCTATTTGTCCTTTAACTTCATAACCTGATGGTTGCTGAATATAGACTTCTTCTTCAAGAACTCCATTTAAAAAAACAGATTTTACATCCATTTGATGTATTTTCCACTTATTTTGAGCTGCTAAAGCAATGATTAGTCTGATAGTTTCTAATCGAGCAACAGGAGCGAATACCTCATCATAATCAATGCCAGATCTTTGACTGTAGCCTTTTGCCACCAATCTTGCTTTATATCTTTCAACTTCTCCGTTGGCATTCTTTTTTATTTTGTACACCCATTTCACACCAATTGCCTTATGTCCTTTAGGAAGTGTCGTTAACTCCCATGTGTCATTCTTCTCTATCGCCTTGATTTCTTCATCCATTGCATCTTTCCACTTTTTGCTTTTTATAGCTTCTTGGAAATCTATAGGCTCGCAATCCGCAAAAAGACAAAATAGAGTAAGATTATCTTGATTTTCAATTACCTCATAAATTTCCCATAAGCTTCAGTGTGGTACTCTTTCACTTGAAGTTGATACAGATAAATTCTCTTGAGTACTTGATGTTGGTGTTACTAGTGGAGTAGTAGGCTCCTCTCTTGTTTGCTCTACCCTTGGTTGCTCCACATTTTCTTCTTCAAAGTATGGGAAGAAGTTGTAATCTTTATTTTGAGATTCCCAATTCCATTCTTCTTCTTCATTAAATATGACATCTCGGCTGATGATTGTCTTCCCAGTACCTGGATTGTATAATTTATACCCTTTTGAGTTAGTATCATAGCCAATAAAAATAAATTTCTTACTTTTATCATCCAGTTTGCTTCTTGCTTCATCAGGCACATGAACGTGTGCTATACTCCCAAAAACTTAGATGAGAAATTCCAGGTTTCCTTCCTCTCCACGCTTCTTGTGGTGTCTTGCCCCATACACTCCTAGTTGGTGATCGGTTGGATAAGTATACTGCACATGCAATCGCTTCTGCCCAAAGTTCCTTTGGTAGCCTCTTGCTTTTGAGAATGCTCCTTGCCATGTCAAGGATGGTTCGATTCTTTCTTTCTGTGTAACACCCCAAATTTCATGATTTGGAGTCCTAAAAGTTCTTATAAAAATCTAGAAATGCTATAGAAATATTCTAGAGATTTTTAGAAATTTTTAGAGTATTTTTATGGAATTTTTGGAGGTCGTTTGGTATTTTTACTAAGCGAAGTAAGTTTCGACAAAAATATATATGTTGAAGCCGGGTTTTGAACCCAAGAGCTCGGACCCGAACAAGGTTGTAACCGGACACAGCCGACCAGACGAGCTACGCTCGTTTTGTTAAACTTATATGGAGCGAATTGTATATATGCAGTAGATGGAATGTTTAAAATAAATCGGAGAAAAAGGGGTGTGGCCAAGAATCGAAGCCCAAACCTATGACTTCAAGCAAAGCCCAACGGACCAACTGGGATAGCGATCGTTGCTAATTAAATAGGCAGCGACAAATATTTAAGGTGTAATTGATAACAGAAATAACCCTAGGTTATAAAAAGGGATAAGTTAAGAGAGAAATTAAGTTTTTTTCTCAAAATTCCTCTTCTCCCTCACGAACGGCGTCGGCGCCGATTCTGCCCGAGCGAAGGAAAACGAAGCTAGGGCTTCGTCTCCGGTGGCCGATGAGCACTTCTCTCCGTCGATTCTTCACAGATTCGAGGTCTCCTCGTCGAAGAGAGCTCGTGGGCACGAGGAAGGGTTGAAATTTGAAGTTTCTCCGCGAACCCTAGAGGTTTCCTCTTTCGGTTTGAATTCAAGAATCATTGTGAGTTGCTTCTCACCTGCAGTAGGAGTTGTTCCGAGCTTCGATTTGTTTTCATGGCTTTCGGATTTTACGTTGTAGAGTTTAGATCTTGTTTCTTTAGAAGATTGCTGCCATGTATGGAGATTTCGGATTCTTGATTTCTTCAAGATAACTTATAGTTTTGGGGACAGGTTCAGGTTTTCTTTGAAGATGTGTTCCCTTTCTGCTTTGTTGTTTCTTGTGAGCAAATTTTGGATTGGATTCAAGGTTGTTTATGTTCCTTAGTAGACTTATTCTTTTGTAGCTTAATTAGACATGCCAATTTGATTTCCTTTATAGCTTACTGGACCAGCATGTGTTTATTAGGCATTTCAGCTTCAGTTTTGATGTATATACAAATATATGCACATTGTGTATTATGAGTTAGTTTAAATTGTTGGTTCCTTTAGTTTTCTGCCGTGAGTCTTAAAGGAAGAATATGCATGATTAAGTTTGGTTTTTGGATGCCCTAACTAATGTTTCGAGCATGAACAGTTTTAAGCTTAAGGTTGAGTTTTAGTTCCTTCCTTTGTATTCGGATTTTTCCTATGGCTTCCAGATCATGCTTTATAGAATAGGGTAGCTAGGGACCTATTTGCTTGATGCTTATGTTCTGTTATAGCATGCTTAAAGGTATTTATTTGCTTGATGCTTGTGTTCTGTTATAGCATGCATGTCCTGAATTTAGTCTTGTACATGTGCAGATTGATATTTCATTTATATCATTGAAACAAGCATTTTAAAGGTTTTAATTCCAGCATGTATTAGTTTTGTTTTGTGCTATTTGCTGGATATGAATAAGCATGCTTTTATTAGCAAATGCAGAACTTAGTTGAGTTCCTTTCATTGCTGTTTAGTATTTCCTGATGAAGCATGATATACTGTTAATTCCATGCAGCAATGATTCCTTTATTTTCTAGATTCTATTGCATGCCTAGTAGTTGAATTGGTTTTACAATCACAGCATGCTTAAGTTGTTCTAGTTTCTTATTTGCTATTGGAATAACATGAGCAGTCCTATTTTTATAGCATGCAGATTTTATATAAGCTTAGTATGCAGATTTTGATAAACTTATTATGCAGATTTTTATTAAGCTTTACATGCAGATTTATGTTAAGCTTTGTATACAGATTTTCAGTACGTATAGTGTGTTCTAGTGCACCCCAAGTGCTTGATAAAATGCTTAGCTCAATATAATGCTACAGTAGGCATTTTAATAGCTCAGTAAATGCAGTAGAAGCATTTAAAATAACTTATTTAGTCTTGCTTCAGCTTATATGGGACTACGGTCCAATGGGTGGGCTCCCACAGTCGCCTCTAGGTTCAGATAACCTAGTTCTAGGTTCAGATAACCTAGTTAAAGCAAGATAAGAAAATTAGCTATGAAATCAGTATTTTATTTTCAGCAGTGGCACTGTACTGGATTAGATATCCATTGGGTTGGGCTCCCACAGTCGTCCCTAGGTTTAGATAACCTAGTAAACCCTACTAGACTCAGAACTTGCAATCCCGAGTTTAGTTAGGGATGCGAGCACAGCAAGTACAGTTGCCGGGCCCATCAGCAGCATGATTATTATTTTAATCTATTATGTAAATAGTTTTCAAAACTTCACAAATTAGTTATGTGAATACAAGTTAGACTCAGTTTAGCATTAATTAGTTTAGCTTAGGTATCAATTCAGTTTCTTATTGATACACATGATAGTTCTATGATTAGCTATACATGTTTAGTATTTCAGTTAGTATGATTCCTTTATTGGTTTATGAGCATGATTAGCTATACATGTTTAGTATTTCAGTTAGTTAGATTTCTTTGCTATTTATGAGCATGATTATCTTTACATGTTAGCTTTTTAGTTAGTTTCTTCGCTATTTATGAGCATGATTAGTTGTACATGTTTAGTATTTCAGTTAGTTCCTTTGCTATTTATGAGCATGATTAGCTATACATGTTTAGTATTTCAGTTAGCATGATATGGTTTCTTTGCTATTCATGAGCATGAGTAGCTATACATGTTAGTTTTCCAGTTAGTTGATTTCTTGGCTATTTATGAGCATGAGTAGCTTTACATGTTAGCATTCAGTTTTAGCATGCTTTTATTTATATACATGTATATCGAGTTTTTGTGAGTAGGATAGCGCTCACTAAGCTTTTAGCTTATAGATACTATTTTCCTCCTACTGCAGATAAAGGAAAAAGCTAAAGTATAAGGAAGAAGGCGACAAGGAGGTGCTGTGACGGTGTGTGATGTGTGGACTATGGAGAGATCCAGAATTAGCTGGCAAAATTGTCAAGACTTTTCTTTTAGTTCTCTTTTAATGTTATATTGAAATTGAGTTTATTTCCGCATTTGTAGTTTGATACCTCCTATTGTTGGAGTGATATGGTTGTTTGCCATTGCTAGAGTTGTTTCATATTTTTATTGTGCTATTACACTGCGTGGTTGTGAAATTATATGTTCCAGCCGCCTGTGGCTGAGTATACATGTTATGTATCCCAGTTTGGGGTCACCGGTACAGGGGAGACTCTGCCGAAATTTTTCGGTAGAGTTTCTATGTGATTTTTAATCATACCGGTTAAGTAGAGTTAGTAGTCAAGTAACGGTCATCCTTAGAGAGTAGTAGTAGTAGCAAGAAGGGTGGTCGTTACATTCTGCCACTCTATTTTGTTGAGGGGATCTTGGAACTGTCAAGGGTCGTCGTATTCCGTTGGCTTCACAAAATTCTTGAAACTCATTTGAGGTAAATTCTCCTCCTCGATCGGAACACATAGCTTTGACCTTGAGACCGCTCTCCTTTTCTATGGTAGCTTTAAATTTCTTGAATATGCCGAAGATCTCTGATTTTTGCTTCAAGAAGTATACCCAAGTTTTCCGAGAAAAATCATCTATGAAAAGAATGAAATAATTACTCTTACCAAGTGAACTTGGCTTTATCGGACCGCAAACATCTGTATGTATAAGTTCAAGAGGTTTTTGAGCTCTTGAACTTGACTCCTTTGGAAAACCTCTTCTAAATTGCTTCCCACGTAGACATGCTTCACATACTTGATCAGGATGTTTGATGTAAGGTAGTCCTCTCACCATCTCCTTCTTTGAAAGCAATTTTAGTCCTCCAAAATTCAGATGTCCAAATCGAAGATGTCATAGCCAAGTGATGTCTTTGTAACAAGCTTTGAGACAGTTGACGACATCATTTTGAATATTAAGTAAGAACATTCTATTTTTTGACATAGGCACCTTAGCAATTAAGCAACCAATATGATCTTTCAAGATGAGCATACCATCTTTTAGATGAATATCATACCCTTTTGCCAAAAGTTGTCCTAAGCTTAGGATTTTGCTCTTCATATTTGGTACAAAGAAAACATTTGAGATAAATTCATGTTTTCCATTCTTCAAACGGATGAGAATGTTACCTTTACCTTTTACCTCAATCTTTGATTCATCTCCGAAGGATACATTACCACCAACTGATTCATCAAGCTCTACGAACATGTTTCTTTTCTCACACATATGATTGCTTGCACCAGTGTCGAGATACCAAATTGTATCTTCTTCTCTTTCATTATCTTTATACGCTAGCAGTAGGGTTCCGCCTTCTTCTTTCCTTTCTTCCATATAATTTACTCTTTTATATACTTTATTCTTGGGCGATCTACATTCTTTTGCATAATGTCCAAATTTGTCACAATTGTAGCACTTAACTTGAGATTTATTGTACCTCGAGTTTGTATACCCTCTTCCACGTCCTCTTGTTGAATGTTCTCCTCTTTCATTGTTGTTGTTGGAGACCCATCCTTGCTCATTAGGACGGCCTCGTCCATATCCACGACCTCTTCCACGTTGACTTCTATTCTTACTGAAGCTTTCATCTTTCTTTGTCGGTTGAAGAGTCATCTTTAGGAGTTGTTGAGTAATTTCTTCATTTATTTTCTTCTTTTCTTCATGGGCTTGTAATGAACCCAGGAGTTGCTCAATCGTCATGACCTGTAGATCCTTAGTCTCTTCGATGATGGTTGTAATGCTATCAAATTTTGAATCCAATGATCGAAGAATTTTCTCAATAATAGTTACTTCTTCTAGTTTCTCACCATTTCTCTTTAGTTGATTGGAAATGGTAGAGACTCTAGAAAAATAATCTGATACTAACTCACCTTCTTTCATACGAAGAGCATCAAATTGACTTCTTAATGTCTGAAGTCGTACCTTTTTTACTTTTTCTTCTCCTTGATATAAGACTTGGAGCTTTTTCCATGCTTGCTTGGCTGAAGTAGCACTTGAAATCTTCTCAAAACCATCCTCATCTAAAGCTTGATAAATGAGGAAGAGAGCCTTCTTGTCTCTCTTTCTTAAATCTCTCAGACTGTCTTTTTTAGTTGAAGATAACGTCGAGTCGTCACGAGGCTCAACGTAGCCTTTTTCTATAACTTCCCAAACATCATGAGCTCCAAGAAGCGCCTTCATCTTGATACTCCAATTGTCATAATTACTCGCTTTGAGTACTGGAACTTGAAAGGGAACCATACCTCCATTAGTCATAGCTCTGATACCACTTTGTTGGAAACAGAAATTATGGGAGAAGAAAAAAGAATTATAGAAAGAAAAATGTGGAAGAGGAGAAATAACTCTATGTGGAGGAGGAGTAGAAGAAAATAAAAAACTCAACTTGTTTCATTCAGTGAAAAGAAGTACATATTTATAGGCTTATTGGATAAGCACTAATATGAGATAATCATGACATTTTTCATTTTTTTTTTAATTCTATCTCCATGAACTATTATCAATTCATCAAGTTCTATCTCTATCCTATCTCTAGTCAAGACTTGCCACCTCACCATTCTACCTCCATAAAATTTATCAACATCTAAAATCAAGTTTAATTTTCAACACAACAGAGACCTAATCAGGTATACATTAA
Organism: Zingiber officinale; assembly: GCF_018446385.1. Taxonomy (NCBI): domain Eukaryota; kingdom Viridiplantae; phylum Streptophyta; class Magnoliopsida; order Zingiberales; family Zingiberaceae; genus Zingiber; species Zingiber officinale. The sequence goes on along the minus strand of NC_055997.1, from coordinate 24,129,412 downwards.
ACGTGTTTCCACTAATAGTTTGTGGGCATCCATCGTGGATGCCTACAAAATTTCTAAGAATTTAAATAAACTTAAATTAGATGAATTGTTTTGTAAATTGGAGTTGCATGAGCAGACTAACGCCAGAGCCGAGAAAGGCATTGCTTTTTTATGCAGGTTCCTCCAAGAAGAACAAGCCTGAACCTGATGAAGACTCTGACCAGAGCTCTGAAGATGAAGAGAACCTGGTAAGGAAGATGTTCACCAGGAGGAAGAGAAGCTTCAACAAGAAGGATCTACAAAAGATCAGTTCTCCAGCCGATTCGAGGAATGTGACATGCTTCGGATGCAACAAAAAGGGGCACTACAAGAACGAGTGCCCAAGACTAAAGACCGACGAACCGAAGCCGACCAAAAAGAAGGCCCTCAAAGCGACGTGGGACGACTCCTCCTCAGAAGAATCGGAAGGAGAAGATCAGAAGCACCAGAGCCACCTCGCGCTAATGGCCCTCGAAGCAGAGTCGGAAGACGAATCGGAAGATGGATCCGAACCCGAATCGAGCCACGAGTCCGTACTCGTTTCCGAAGGTTCCGAAGAGGTATTCCTAACCTTAAATCGAAAGTTTTTTAAAATTATTTCTTGCTTAAATAATAAGTTAGTTAAATTAGAAAATGAAAACAAATTGCTCCTCGAGGAAAATCAAATCCTCAAGGAACAAGTTGTAAATAATAAACCAACTCAAGATCTAACACTTGAGGAGGAGAATTCATCATTAAAATTAGAAATTAATAATTTAAAAAATATGTTAGAAAAATTTACTACCAGATCAAAAAATTTAGACTTAATCCTAAATAATCAAAAAGCATGCTATAATAAAACTGGACTCGGATATAAGTCGAACTCAAATAAAACTTTTAAATCATTAATAACCCAATACAAACCAACGAATAAAGCCTGGGTTCCGAAAGCGTGTTTAACCACACAAATAGGACCTAGCCAATATTATATCCCTAAAGATAAAATATATTACGTAAAGTCAAATAAACCAAATCAAAAACCAGAATACAAACCTAAACCAAAAAATTTTAAATCTAAATATATTAGAACTCAACAAAACTTAAACTATCACCAAGTAAAATATAATTATAAAAGAAATAGACATAAACCTAGAACTAAAAATTAAATTAATGGCCATTAATTCAGGGGGAGGCTCCAGAATAGCTGGTACCTCCAAAACTAACTTACCCAGCAGGTAACCCTAACCAACCTACCCGATAGGGCAATTAGGACTAGTTAAAAAGGGTTCAAGTTTAACTTGAAAAATGGTACTGGAGAAATTTTGGATGATAGTACGTTAGGGAAGCTTAGTCTATGCATGTCTTGGAAGATATGGCTTCGACCTGGTGCATTTGGCTAAGTGGAACTGACCGAAGCTACCTTTTATAGATCTTAACCAGTTTGACCAAGGTTTTGTACTAAGTCCAATGGATAGGACTATTTGGAAAACCTCGAAGGCATGGTTACTCTAATGATGTCCAAGTGACTCACCAAAGTCCAGAAGTTTATCCAGAGAATGCCTATTTGTTGAACCCAAAGCTAAACCTGAATCTAACACAAGTTAAAAACAAACCCTAAAATTGAACCTAATTCATCTTACAAAATTATAGGATTCCTTGATTGAAAACATAGATCTGGTGAGATGACTAAGGATTAAAATTAAAATTAAATTTAAATTTAAATTTAAATTAAATTAAATTAAATTTAAAATTAAATTAAATTAAATTAATTTTTTTAATTTAAAAAAAATATTTTAAAATTAAACTTAAACTTTTTACAACTTAAAATTTTATTTTAAAAATTAAACTTAAATTTTTTTATTAACTTAAAAATTTATTTTAAAAATTAAACTTAAATTTTTTTAACTTAAAAATTTATTTTAAAATTAAACTTAATTTTTTTAAAAAAATTATTTTAAAAATTAAACCTAAATTTTTTTAAAAAAATTATTTTAAAATTTAAACTTAAATTTTCTCAACTTTAAAAATTTTCTTTTAAAAATTAAACTTAAACTTTTTTCAACTTAAAAATTTATTTTAAAAATTAAACTTAAATTTTTTTTTACTTAAAAATTTATTTTAAAAATTAAAAAAAAAAATTAATTAAAAATTTATTTTAAAAATTAAAACTTAATTTTTTTAAAAAAAATTTATCTTAAAAATTAAAGTTAAATTTTTTTTACTTAAAAATTTATTTTAAAAATTAAACCTAATTTTTTTAACTTAAAAATTTATGTTAAAAAATTAAACTTAAATGTTTTTACTTAAAAATTTATTTTAAAAATTAAACTTAATTTTTTTTTTAACTTAAAAATGATTTTAAAATTAAACTCATTTTTTTAACTTAAAAATTATTAAACTTAAATTTTTTTTCTTAATAATTTATTTTAAAAATTAAAGTTAAATTTTTTTTTACTTAAAAATTTATTTTAAAAATTAAACTTAAATTAAATTTAACTTAAAAATTCATGTATTCAACTTACTTTCATCAAATCTAAAGAATAACTACTTACAATAACCCCAATTCCTACCTATTGTAGGAAACTAAGTGGATTTTGGACAGTGGTTGCTCCAAACATATGACTGGAGATCACACAAATTCACTCAACTCACCTACAAAAGCCTAGGAACAGTTGCCTTTGGAAACAACGGCAAACTCAAGGTAATTGGTATAGGTAATATCGAACTAAAAACTGACTTTATTATTACAAATGTTTTACTTGTTGAAAATTTCAAGTATAATCTTTTAAGTATCAGTCAATTGTATGATACTAGGTATAAAGTTAGGTTTTTATCCACAGAATGCTTAATCAAACACCTAGACAACCCTAACATAAGCCTAAAAGGGTTTAGAAAAGACAATATCTATGCAATTAACTTAACCACTTCTTCAAATAAGTGTTACTTAACACAAAAAGAAGAAACCTGGTTATGGCATAAAAGAATGTCACACACGAATTTTAGAAATATAAGTAGACTAAATGGATTAGTTAGAGGTCTACCAAAATTACCTAACTTAGATTCAACCATATGTAATGCCTGTCAACAAGGTAAACAAACAAAATCTACCCACAAACCAACTAATCAATCACAAACCAACTCAACATTAGAACTTTTACACTTAGATCTATTTAACTCCCATAGAGTCAAATCAATAAATGGAAGCCTATACTGTCTAGTAATAATAGATGACTATTCTAAGTTCACTTGGGTAAAATTCTTAAAAAATAAAGATGAAACCTTTGAAATATTTACAAATTTCTGTAAACAAATTGAGAATGAAAAAGATATCAAAATTAAAAGACTTAGAAGCGACAATGGGGGAGAATTTAAAAACCACAATTTTAGTAAATTTTGTCTTGAAAACGGATATCATCACAAATTTTCGTGTCCAAAAATCCCCCAATAAAATGGAATAGTAGAAAGAAAAAAATAGAACCTTACTTAAAGCTTCCAGAACGATGCTAAATGAATATAATCTACCTAAGTACTTTTGGGCAGAAGCTGTTAGTACAGCCTGCTATGTACAAATAGAACAACACTAATTAAAACGCACAACAAAACCCCTTTTGAAATTTACTATAGCAAACAACCCAATATAAAATACTTTAGAGTATTTGGGTGTCCAATCTTCATCCTAAACACAAGAAAACATTTAGGAAAATTCACCTCTAAAATAGAAAATAGAATTTTTGTAGGTTACTCCCTAAATAGTAGGGGCTACAGAGTTTATATTAAGGTTACCTTAAGGATTGAAGAGACTACCAATGTGAAATTTGAAGAGTCCAACGAAACCCTAAAACAAACTCAACCAATTGAATTTATTCAAGACAACAATTTTGAAGGAACCAACCAACCCCTAAATCATGAAGAAGAAGATCAACCTCAAGAGAATCAACATCCTAGAACTATAAGAGTCAACCCTAACCATCCAACTGATCAAATAATTGGTGACCCAGACCTAAGGGTTCAAACTAGGTCATCCTTTAGAAATCTAAGCCAAATATCATTAATCTCAAAAATTGAACCCAAAACCATAGTTGAATCCCTACTTGACCCTGACTGGGTCATAGCTATGCAAGAAGAACTAGCTCAATTTGAGCGTAATGAAATTTGAGACTTAGTACCACCACCCAAAAACAAAAAAGTAATAGAAACAAAATGGGTATTTAGAAACAAACTAAGTGAAACTGGGGACATTACTAGAAATAAAGCCAGACTAGTTGTTAAAGGGTTTAATCAAGTAGAAGGACTTGACTATGATGAAACTTATGCCCCAGTAGTCAGATTATAGTCTATTAGAATGTTACATAGCTATGTAACCCACAGAGGGTTCAGATTATACCAGATGGACGTTAAATCTGCATTCCTAAACGGACTAATAAAAGATGAAGTATACGTAGGACAACCACCTGGGTTTGAAAATCTAGAACACCCTGACTATGTCTACAAATTAAAAAAGGCTTTATATGGACTTAAACAGGCACCTAGGGCATGGTATGAAAGACTAACCTCTTACCTAATCTCTAAAGGATTCAACCAAGGTCAAATTGACCCTACCTTATTTGTCAAGTTAATAAAAGAAGATATTTTTATAGCTCAAATCTATGTCGACGATATAATCTTTGGTTCAACAAATTCAGAATTTTTAGATGAATTTACAAGCCTAATGGAACACGAGTTTGAAATGAGTCTAGTAGCTAAATTAACCTATTTTTTAGGGTTACAAATCAAACAAACGAATGAAGGAAATTACATTTTTCAACAAAAATACGCTAAGGAATTACTTAAGAGATTTGGAATGGAAAATACTAAAGAAATAAAAACACCTATGGCAATAAACACAATCTTAGATGATGACCCCAATGGAAAACCAGTGGATTTAAAATACTATAGGAGTGTCATAGGTAGTCTACTATATTTAACTGCAAGTCAACCAGATATTTTATTTGCAGTTAGTATGTGTGCTAGATACCAAACATATGCTAAAGAATCTCATTTGACTCAAGTCAAAAGAATCTTTAGATACCTTAAAGGAACAACAAATGTAGGAATTTGGTATCCCAGAACCAATAACTTTGAATTACTAGGATATTCTGACTCTGATTATACCGGGTGCAAATTATACCGCAAAAGTACAAGTGGTGGGTGTCAACTACTAGGTCCATCACTTGTCAGCTGGTTTAGTCGAAAGCAACACTATGTTGCTCTATCCACAACCGAGTCAGAATATATAGCTATAGGAGAGTGCGTTGCACAATTATTATGGATGACGCACACCCTAAATGATTTTAACTTAAACCTTACAAATGTAAAAGTTTTAATTGATAATATTAGTTCAATTAACCTAACAAAAAATCCAGTGCATCATTCCCGAACTAAACACATTGAAATTAGGCATCACTTTATCAGGGATCATGTCACTAAAGGTGACATTGAACTCAAATACATTGAGTCCAAGTCAAATTTAGCAGACATATTCACAAAACCACTCCCTGAAAGTGAGTTTAGCAATCTACGTAGAAAATTAGGGATGTGTTTAATAGACTAGGGTTTTTCAAAATTAAAAAACTATTTTCAAAAATAATTGTTTTAAATTCTAGGTTAAAATTATTTTATTTTTTTCAAAACTTTCCTACTTTTAGAATTTCAAAACAATTTTAGCCTTAGACTAGAAAAATCCCCTTAGAAATCATGTTCCCCTAGTACTAGTGTTTGAGCATCTCACCAACACTCTAGGTTTACCTTGCTTGTGATTGACAAACATAGAAAGGGGTGAGATGTATAGGCTAGTTGCCTGGACTTAAGATACTTATGTCAATGCATCGATATAAGTCTGGGCGTTAAATACCAAATATACAGTAATCAAGTTAAGTTACTCAGTTTAGACTGTAAACGACCACCCTTCTTACTACTACTACTACTCTCTAAGGATGACCGTTACTTACTACTAACTCTACTTAACCGGAATGATTAAAAATCACATAGAAACTCTACCGAAAAATTTCGGCAGAGTCTCCCCTGTACCGGTGACCATATCCGTAAATACATACAGAGTATACTCAGCCACAGGCGGCTGAAACATATAATTTCACAACCACGCAGTATAATAGCACAATAAAAATATGAAACTACTCTAGCAATGGCAAACAACCATATCACTCCAACAATAGGAGGTATCAAACTACAAATGCGGAAATAAACTCAATTTCAATATAACATTAAAAGAGAACTAAAAGAAAAGTCTTGACAATTTTGCCAACTAATTCTGGATCTCTCCATAGTCCAGTCATCACACACCGTCACAGCATCTCCTTGTCGCCTTCTTCCTTATACTTTAGTTTTTTCCTTTATCTGCAGTAGGAGGAAAATAGTATCTATAAGCTAAAAGCTTAGTGAGCGCTATCCTACTCACAAAACTCGATATGCATGTATATAAATAAAAACATGCTAAAACTGAATGCTAACATGTAAAGCTACTCATGCTCATAAATAGCAAAGAAATCAACTAACTGAAAAGCTAACATGTATAGCTAATCATGCTCATAAATAGCAGTAAAGGAATCATACTAACTGAAATACTAAACATGTATAGCTAATCATGCTCATAAATAGCGAAGAAACTAACTAAAAAACTAACATGTAAAGATAATCATGCTCATAAATAGCAAAGAAATCTAACTAACTGAAATACTAAACATGTATAGCTAATCATGCTCATAAACCAATAAAGGAATCATACTAACTGAAATACTAAACATGTATAGCTAATCATGCTCATAAACCAATAAAGGAATCATACTAACTGAAATACTAAACATGTATAGCTAATCATAGAACTATCATGTGTATCAATAAGAAACTGAATTGATACCTAAGCTAAACTAATTAATGCTAAACTGAGTCTAACTTGTATTCACATAACTAATTTGTGAAGTTTTGAAAACTATTTACATAATAGATTAAAATAATAATCATGCTGCTGATGGGCCCGGCAACTGTACTTGCTGTGCGCGCATCCCTAACTAAACCCGGGATTGCAAGTTCCGAGTCTAGTAGGGTTACTAGGTTATCTAAACCTAAGGACGACTGTGGGAGCCCAACCCAATGGATATCTAATCCAGTACAGTGCCTTTGCTGAAAATAAAATACTGATTTCATAATTAATTTTCTTACCTTGCTTTAACTAGGTTATCTGAACCTAGAACTAGGTTATCTAAACCTAGAGGCGACTGTGGGGAGCCCACCCATTGGACCGTAGTCCCATATAAGCTGAAGCAAGACTAAATAAGTTATTTTAAATGCTTCTACTGCATTAACTGAGCTATTAAAATGCCTACTGTAGCATTATATTGAGCTAAGCATTTTATCAAGCACTTGGGGTGCACTAGAACACACTCTACGTACTGAAAATCTGTATACAAAGCTTAACATAAATCTGCATGTAAAGATTAACAAAAATCTGCATATTAAGTTTATCAAAATCTGCATACTAAGCTTATCTAAAATCTGCATGCAATACTTATGAAAATCTGCTTATTAAAAATCTGCATACTTTACTTATAAAAATCTGCATGCTATAAAAATAGAACTGCTCATGTTATTCCATTAGCAATTAGGAAAACTAGAACAACTTAAGCATGCTGTGAAAGTAAAACAACTTAAGCATACAAAGAGATCTAACTATACTAAAATTCTGCACTATACTACTAAATTCTGCATATTATAAGCTTAACAAAATCTGCATACTATGTTACTAAATTCCACATAACATTCTGCCCTACATAACTTTAAAACTAAAGGCTAACTGAAAACTGAACAAACCCATCAAGATAGCAAGGACGCCTAAATTGAAATCCTAACTAATAGGGCATGTTCTTGCTAAAACAAGGCTGTGCACTTTTGGCACGTATAACTGAGTGCCAAATAATTGCTTAACACATATTATCATGTACAGGTTAACACCAAAGGAAAGCAACATAATTTAGGAATTCACTTCTAAGGCAATCTGGTTTGACAACCGGACCCATTATGGAAACAACCCGAAATTGCCAATTATGCTTTATCATGAAAACCACAGCAGACAACCAAAAGGATACCAACGTGCTACTATAGGATGAATTGCTATCAACTGATTAGCAAGAAGGCAAGAAAAAATCTTAAATCTATTCTAAAATCCCTAAACATCATGATTCTCTACAACTAAAATCTGAAAACCAAAGAAACAACCCCTCCTGTTCAGTGGCACGGCAGGAAACCAAAGGAAACAAAATACTCCAACATGAAACTGATCTGCATGCTACAAATCTATTCTTAGGTTGCAAACTATTTAAGAAAACAAGGACAACACCGAAATAAATCCTAAACCTCCAATCCCTTCTCAAAAACTCATGGCAGCAAGCATAACTTCACAATCTCAATAGCACGTCTCAAAACTCGAAGGAAACACCAAAACAAAACTCGAAACTATTCTCAAACCTCTAGAAATTCCAATTCTGTACAGCGTGCCCAAAAGCAAACAAAGGAGAATCAAAACTCGTGGAACTACTCCTACTGCAGGTGAGTAGAAACTCACCTTCGGTTCTTGGACTTAAAACCGAGCAACACAGCTTCTAGGGCTTCGGATATATGCTTCCTCGACGATCTCTTGGTATCTTCTTGCTCTCCTCGACGAGAGGATCACAAAGGTATGAAGAACTCACGGAGAAGGGTGCTCGTCGGCCGCCGGAGACGCCCTAAAGCTCGCTGCGTTTTTCGCCCGAGAGAAAACGCCGTCGCCGAGAGAAAGGGGAGAAGGTTTTGTCACGGGGAAAACCTAAGTTCTCTTCTTATAACTTTAATATTCTGTTAACTAACTATTGCTTAAATACAACTTGATTCGGGTTTTATTAAGAAAAGTTCGGCTGGTCTGTTGGTGGGCTGCGTTCTGCTTAAGGCCTAGCGCATGGGTTCGAAACTTGGCTGCAACTATTTTTCCTTCCTATTTATTTCCTATTCATTAACTACTTCTTAAATAGAATATTTCTCCTTTTTAAATAAGAAACGATCGCTAGCACACTTGGTCAGCCCGGCTTTAACCAAATCCCAGGTCACGGCTTCGATTCCTCAGCCGCGCACTTTTATTTCCAATTTATTTTACTGTTCCTAACTACTACTTAAATATATATTGCTCCATATATAATTAACAAAATCGTGTAGCTCAGCTGGTTGGGCCGATTTCTGCTTGGGCCGAGGAGCTGGGTTAGAACCCCAGCCTCTACAAACTTATTTTTTTCTTTTCTTTTTATTTTATTTTTAAAACTTCTTCCTCTGGGTAAAAATACCAAACGAACTTCAAAAATTGCATAAAAATACTCTAAAAATTCTTAAAAATCTCTAGAATATTTTAAAAGCATTTCCAGATTTTTATAAGGACTTTTAGAACTTCAAATAGTGAAATTTTGGGATGTTACAGTTTAGTCAAACACTAACTGATTACAATAAACTTAACTTGACTAACCAAGTGAAAGCTGTTATCTTCTGATAGTTAGCAAGTACCTAATGGGGTAGACAGCTATTTTGAATGTCACGTTTAGGGGGAGGATTAATCATTTTCATACTCATTTTTCTTTACTAAAAATATTTTGAAGTCAGTTTTTAAAAATTACTTTATTAAAAAATTTTCTAAACCTATTTTTGAAAACTAGCTTTTACAAAACTAAATTCTTCAATTAGATTTTATAAACTAAGATTTTGAAAATTGAATCTTTTGCAAACTTAGTTTTAATCAATTTTGAAAAGTAAATATTTTTTTTAAACTTAGCTTTGAAATTTTTGATTTTTCATGTTTAAAAAGTGTTTCAAAATTGAAACTTAGTTTGAAAATTTAAACCTTAATCTTAAACTTGGTTTTGAAAACTCATGTTTGTAAAATGCTTCAAAGTTGAAACTTATTTTGAAGATTTAAAAACTTTAATCTTAAAACTTGGAACTTAAACACTTCTGTTTGAAAATTAGACTATCCAAACTTAGCTTTCCTAAACTTATACGTGAAAATTAGCTTTTTTGAAAATTCTCTTTGAGTTTGCAAATTCATTTTACTTGCTACAATTGGCTACTTTTCAAAACTTAGCTATTTTCTAAAAAAAAACTAAAAGCTAATACTTTAAACAAGTTTTCAAAAGTTTAAACTTCCCTGAGTCAACTTGACATCATTTCTTACAACTTATAAGTTTTACTCTGTCTGAATTCTATTGGTTGCTTGCTTATGTCCTTATTTGATGAATGCCAAAGGGGGAGGGATAGGTGGTTAAGTTAGAGCAACTAAATGCAAATTTGAAAAACTAACTTAAAACCTTAAAAATCTCAAAAATCATGCTTGATTTTTGCATATATTTTCACTAACTTAACCAAGTTGTCATTCCATCAAAAAGGGGGAGATTGTTGGTGCGGTTAGCACTAACGATCTAACTTAGGTTTTGATGAATGAAAAATTAGGTTAAGTTAGGTTTGTCATTATCTAACACTCTGATCGAGTATACAGGCTAAGTCCAAGCGGGTTAACGGGCTGACTGGATGCTTGGCGAGAAGTCCAAGCGGGTCGACAGGCTGACCCGACGCTTGGCACGAAGTCCAAATGGGTCGAAAGGCTGACCAGACATTTGGCACGAAGTCCAGCTAGGTCGACGAGCTGACCGGATAGCTGGTGAGAAGTCAAGACGGGTCGAAGGGCTGACCGGACGTCTAGTAGGTGAGTAAAGGTAAGTCACTGGAAGGGAGTGACTGTGAGGACGCGTTCCCGGGAAGGGAACATTAGGTGTCGGTCCGACTTAGATCCATTTTGGATATCTAAGTCGAGATCGTGACTAGATTCCGGTCTCGGAAAGACAGAATCTAAGTCATACTTTTTATGTTGAACTTATAAACTGTGCTAACACTTTGTTTTGCAGGATATACATTATCTATTTGCCTCGGACTAACCTTGTCTTGCAGAAAAGATGTTCTCTGGAGAAAGATGGTCTAGGCACTCGGAGGGGATCCGGGAGCCCGGAAGGGATCTGGGCGCCCGGAGGCGAATTCTATCCATTTCGCGGCGTAGACACATGGAACTCGCTGGTTGGGCCTACCACGTCACACTAGGGCACCCGGAAGGGATCCGGGGCACCCCGAGCCTCATATAAAAGAAGCGTCAGGGGTGGAGCTTCAACACACAACTCTAAATTGAAGAACTCGCTCTCTTGTGCTCTTGCGACGCTGCAAAGCTCCGACAAACGCACTGCTTCCTTTTTTAAGTCTCTTATTTTGTCGGTATTGCTTTAATTCTTTCATTAGCATTTTCTATACTTAGTTTGTAATATCTTTCAAACTGTTAGTGAATTGTCCATCGAAAGCACCCTTGTGTGTGGGCCTTGGAGTAGGAGTCGCCAAAGGCTCCGAACCAAGTAAATCCTTGTGTTCTCTTTGGCTTGTTCTTTTCTTTTCCGCTGCGCTTATTCGCTTCGAAATTTTTGTAATTGATATTCACCCCCCTATCGAATTTCATGATCCAACAGCTACAATATTTTTTTCTTTATCAAAAGAGTGCATGTTTTTCTTAAAATTTAACATTATACATATTTTAATCTAAACATTCTTAATGTCTAATCCTGAATTCAACTTATGAATTCCAATCTGACCTTTAACAAATTCAATAAATGGTGGATTCATTTACTCCGATCATTATTAATACATAAATGATCTCAGCTTGACACAACTATCAAGGCGACCCCAACTTATAGGTATGTCTCTATTTACATCTACATAAATTATCCCGTAAGTTATAGACTTACTTATATTTAATTTAACAATTAGAGATGATTGTCTATGTGGGTGGACCAATCTGAGCCTGTCAACATGCTCATATATATATATATGACATTTTCATATATTTGATTGTCTTTACAATGTGTTACATTTTATGAAGTCTCAAAGACTTCACATAACCTTGAAATGACTCTTTAGTTAATAGCTTAGTAAAAGCATTTGTAAGCATAGCACATGCAAGGATGTACTCAAGAATTATCTTTTTCTTGTCAACAATATCCCTTATAAAATTATACTTAAGTTGTACATGCTTGCCTTTGTTGTGATATTTGAGATCCTTGGGAAAAACTAAAGCAGCCTGATTGTTATAGTACATTGTAACAAGACTCTCATTATTCTCAGTAATATTCAGATGGTTCAGGAAGCTTCTCAACCAAACAGCGTTTTACAAAGCCGATGCACAAGAACATACTCAGCTTCCATTGTCAACAGTGATACACAATCCTGCTTCTTCCTGTTCCATCAGAGAGAGTCACCATTTAGTAAGAAGGTATAGCCATATGTGAATTTTTTATCATCAAGGTCTCTTGCTCAATCTGCATCTGTGTATACTTTCAAGCTCATGTTAGATCCTTAGAAATAGAGACAATAATCTGTTGTCCTTTTGAGATATCTAAATATTCTCTTCATTGCTTTCCAGTTTCTTATCTGGTTTTTGTCTTAGACTGGGCTTTCGCCCATTCCATAATTCTGTGGGAGTAGAGGGTACGATTTAGAAGGTACCAAGTTTAGAATGTACGCTGCTGTTTCCAGTGCATATCCCCAAAATGATTTGGTAATTCCGAATAACTCATCATCAATCTAACCATTTCCATAAGAGTCATATTCCTTCGTTCTGTCACACCATTCTGTTGGGGTGTACCAGGTGCGGACAATTAGGATTGAATCCCGGCCTCTGATAAGTAATTCCTAAACTCTCCTAAGAGGTATTCGCCACCACGATCAGACCGTAGTGTCTTGATACTTTTACCGTGGTGTTTCTCCACATTAGCCCTGTACTCTTTGAACTTATCAAAGCACTCAGACTTACGGCGCATCAAGTAAATATATCTGTATCTCGAATAATTGTCTATAAAAGAGACAAAATATTCGAAACCATCTCTTGCTTGGATAGACATAAGACCACACAAATCAGAATGAACCAATTCTAACATATCTTTGGCTCTATACCCCTTGGCCTTAAAAGGTCTCTTGGTCATTTTACCTTCCAAGCAGGGTTCACAAGTTAGAAAGTTTTCCAATTCTAATGAACCCAAGAGTCCATCAGCTATAAGCCTTTGAATCCTACTTAAGTTAATATGATCAAGTCTTAGATGCCAAAGATATGTTTGGTTCATTTTTGAAGGATATTTTCTCTTATTAGAATTAGAAGATGTGTTATTTATTTCCATTTGTTGTTCTGTGGGAGAAATTGGATTTAAAGTATATAAATTGCCAACCAATGCACCAGAACAAATAATAACCCTATTTCTCTTTATAACCACATTGTTATTGAAAGAAACAGAATATTCATCCAAATACAGTTTAGAAACAGAAATTAAATTCTTTTTGAAATTGGGTACATAAAGACAATTTCTTAAAACCAAACTTTTATTCCTATCAAATGATAAGTAGACGTCTCCCACTGCAACAGCCGCCACCTTAGTAGCATTGCCCATGTAGACGGTTATCTCTCCTTCACATAGTCGACGGGTTTCCTGAAACCCCTGCAAAGAGTTGCAGACATGATCAGTGGCACCTGTGTCTACACACCAGGTGTTGGTAGATAACACCACTAAACATGTTTCAACTACTAGAGAATAAGATATACCTTTATTGTTCTCTTTCCTCCGAGGGCAGTCTGCCTTCCAATGTCCAGTCTGCTTGTAGATGAAGCACTTTTCCTTTGGCTTCTTCATTCCAGCTTTAGGTCCAGTACCTAGAGATCTATTCACCTTCTTTGTTGAGCCAGATTGTTTCTTCTTCTTCTTGCCTTTCGACTTAGAAGAGGAAACATTTTCAGAAAAGTGAATCTGAGAACTATGACGAAATATTCCTTCTGCTGTCTGTAGTTCTGTCAGAAGTTCCACCAACGTATAAGCCCTTTTTTTCATGTTATAGTTCTGGCAGAACTGCTCAAAACTTCTGGGTAGCGTTTGGAGAATGATATCGATCCGGGTTTCCTCATCGATTTCAGCTCCAAGGATCTGTATTTCATTCAAATAAGTCATCATTTTTAGGATATGATCCCTCACGGGTGTCCCTTCTGACATGGTGGCTGTTATTAATTTTCTTATTGCCTCTTGCCTAGCAGCCTGAGTCTGGTGTCCAAAGAGTTCTTTGAGATTGTTCATCATGTCATAAGCAGTTGGCAAGTCCTGATGCTGATGTTGCAGCATATTTGACATTGAAGCCAAAATGTAACACCGCGCCATCTCATCCGCCTTTGCCTATTTCTTATGAGCCTCAATCTCCTCTTCACTAGAATCACTATTAGGCACATTTGAGCAGATCTCTAACAGTACAAACTTATAACCTTCAGCAGTTAGAACAATGTCCAGGTTTCTTTTCCAATCTATGTAGTTGAGACTAGTAAGTTTGTTCTCTTTCAATATAATAGCTAGTGGGTTGAAAGTTATCCTAAGAATCACAAAAAACTTTGGTTAGGACTCTAAATTTAAAATAATATTGATTCCTCAAACAATACTATTTAAATTAACCAACACCTCAAATCACCATGAATTTTTCATGCCACGATAGTGTGGATGTATACAAAATCAAACATTTGTAAGAGGAGCTTTTACCCATTAATTTTATTCTTGTCATCCTAACATTATGACAAATAAAATTAATAGTTGGTTTTCCTTTGATCACATAAATAATAGCAGTGACTCTGATGAGGAGGATACTATTAAATGTGCCTAAGTGTACACCATTACTTGATACTTAGTCCATTAAATAAGATTGTGCCCCTTCCGATGGGGAAGATCACACGCTCTTAGTTAATTTCCTATAATCATCCATAATGGAAGTTTGATCTAGTGATCCACAAACAAACTCATTCAATATGGAGGAAGGCACTCATAGCCAACGCGCAAGTTTGTTTGCATCACTTACAAACCAGTAATGGAGACCGTGGAATTTATTTAAAAATCCCTCTCCCACTTAGTTATTTAAGGTAAGGAATTTTAACCTATGCAAGCATACATCACATGTACACACACACATCACAATAAATAAAAGCAATAAATTTGGAAATTAATTTTCCAACTATTATGGCCTTTTCCATCACTGTTCACCGTGTGCTCCAACCCTAGCTGCTGCCATCTTTAGCCATCGCCATCGGGTCTAGTCGTCGCATCTATCTTGCTTCTTATTCCGCTGCACCTCTGGTCCTCAAAAAGTACCACGCTTCGCAAGCATCCGATCTGCGATAAAATTAGAATTTTACATATATCGATCATATATTCCACGAAGGAATGTACATGTAATCTAGATCTAACAAAAAAGTAAAATTATAAAACTAATACAACTCCTACTGTATTTAATATATATAATCATGCACACACAAAAAATGCCCTTGACATGTCCAAGGGTCCAATCACACACAATATCTATAAGTCATAATAGTTGGAGCCTACAACCATAGAATTAGCACATCCTACTATTATCCTACCTAAATTATGTATGACATGTGCATAATTAAACTGAAAACCAAACACACAGAGGCAAATCCTAGTTCTGATACCAATTGTTGGTTGGTCCTAGGAGGATCGTACCAGCTCCACTGTATAAAAATTTTATACAAGTGTCAAACCTTTCCTAACAACTTATTGTGTTCTTTAGAAATTAAATTTGGAATCGCAAACGAAACTTAACATTATTGATTCCAAATTTAACTTATCTGTTCTTAGTGGTTTAGACTTGGATCTCAAACGATGCTTAACATTATTGATCCAAATCCACCCATGTTACAAATTCAATTAAATATTAATTTTAGAAATTGGCTTCCAGGTTAAACATGGCGAGGCACTAGACCTTCTTGGGTATGGGAGCATCCACCACTTCCTAGACAAAGCCTTTTAATGAAACCTAATATTTAATTTCCTTATATAACTCTAGGTTTAACCAAAAGGAACAATTAAATCACAAATTCTAAAAATAAAAAAAAACACAAACTCGAATCACAAATTCAAAACCTAGAATTATATGCCTCTTGTGTTTGGAATTCATACAAAGAAAACTAGTATGATGCGGAAGACAATTACTAGTTATACCTTTCTTTGTAAGCAATAACCTCTTGGTCTTCTACCGTATTCCTCTTCTTATCTCGGACATTGTGTGGGCAACGATCTTTCGAGATGAGAACCACCAACTCCTTCCTTCTTGCAAGTTTCGGTCACCAACCTTCAAGCTCCAAGGGATACAAGAGCAAAGCCTCCTTTCTCTTCTTCTTCTCCTAGCTAGATCCGACCACCAAGGACTCCCCTTGTGTTGATGCCAGCGGCCACCAAGGAGGAAGAGAAAAGGAGAAGAGCAACGAACTATGGCCGGCCACCACCAAGGAAGAGAGGAGAGGAAAATAGAATAGAGTTGTCTCTCATGAAGGCACCCCTCCCTCTCTTTTATAATCCTTGGTCTTAGCAAATAAGGAAAATTTAAATAAAAATTTCCATATTTTCCTTGCCATTAAAAGGAAATTTTAATTGATTAAAAACAATTTACTTTTCTTAAATCAACATGGCCGACCACCTCATAGCTCCAAGCAAGGAAAGTTTTAATAACACAAGAATTAAAACTTCCTAATTTACTTTCGAAATTTTTAATAAAAATTTCTCTAATAATTTTTCCCTTCATGGTTGGTTATAAAAGGAAATTTTATAAATTAAAATCTCTCTATTAAAACATGTGGGATTTCAAAAAAGAAAAGTTTTTACAAAATTAAAATCTTCCTTTTAACTACAAATAAGGAAAGATATCTAATCTTTCTCTTAATCTTTTGTAGACAGCTATTAAAGGAAATATTTAATTTTTAAACTCTCTTTTAAATCATGGCTTCCACATAAGGAAAGATTTTAAAATTAAAAATCCTTTTAATTTGATTTGGCCGGCCACACCAAGCTTGAGTTCAAGCTAGGGCCGGCCACTTCCAACTTGGTTCAACCCTTTGCTTGGCCGGCCCAAGCTTGGACTCCAAGCTTACTTGGCCGGCCCCTTTGGGTTGGGTAAGGAAGTGGGTATAGGTGGGTATAATTCTCTATATATAAGAGGCTACGATAGGGACTGAGAGGAAGAATTGGTTTTGGTCTCCCGATGAAATTAAGCTTCCCATGTTCGCCCCGAACACTCAACTCAATTTCATCAATAATAATTCATACCACTAAAGAATTATTATTAAACTACCGCACCAATCCCAAATTACATTTTGGGCTCCTTCTTATTATGAGTGTGTTAATCTCCCTGTGTTTAAAATGTCAAATGTCCACTAATTAAATGAGTTACTGACAACTCACTTAATTAATATATTAGTCTAAGAGTAGTACCACTCAACCTCATCATCATGTCAGACTAAGTCCACCTGCAGGGTTTACATGACAATCCTTTTGAGCTCCTCTTGGGGACATTATCAACCTAGATTACTAGGAAATAGTTTCCTATTATAATCAACAACACACACTATAAGTAATATCATTTCCCAACTTATCGGGCCTTTTGATTTATCGAGCTAAATCTCACCCTTTGATAAGTTAAATAAATAAATACTAAATATATGTGCTTGTTATTATATTAGGATTAAGAACACACACTTCTATAATAACTAAGGTCTTATTCTTTTATCAATTCACTATAAAAAGAACTTACCTTAAATGGTCCTACTCAATACACTCAGAGTGTACTAGTGTAATTTATTAGTCAAGATAAACTAATACCTAATTGCACTACGACTATTCCAATGGTTTGTTCCTTTCCATCTTAGTCGTGAGCTACTGTTTATAATTTATAAAGAATCGATAACATGATCTTCTATATGTGACACCATACACCATGTTATCTACAATATAAATTAATTGAACAACTACACTTAGCATATAAATGTTGACATTTTTGACCAAATGTGATTCTTTATTTCAAAATAAATGTTTACAAAAGCTAGGCTTTTAGTATACACTCTAACACTTTGCTCTTAAGATGTACTCGACTTCTCCCATATCTATTATGTCAAATTGTGATGAAAGCCATGATTTAACTTCTATCCCAAACTTCATGTCATTTTCAACTATTAGCATATCAACAACATATAATGATAAGACGATAAACTTTCCTTTTTCTTTTCTTAAGTAAACATAATAATTCTCATTGATCATTTCGAAAGCATAAGATAAAATAACTTTATTCAATCTTATATTCCATTGTCTTGATGCTTGCTATAGCCCATATATACACGTTTTAAGTATGTATACTTTATTCTCTTGTCATTTAGCAATGTAACCTTCTGACTATGCCATATAAATTTTCTCGTCAAGATTATCATTAAGGAAAGCTATTTTTATATCCATCTGATGTAATTTCAAGTCAAAATGTGCTATTATAGTTAGGATGACATATATTGACATAAACTTCACAATAGGGGAAATGTCTCTTCAAAATCAATACCCTCCATTTAATATATCCTTTTGCATCTAAACATGTCTTACATCAATTATTCAATTCATTTGCTTTCCTCTTAATTTTCAGAATCCACTTACTCTCAATAGTCGTTCAGCCCGGAGGAATATCGACTAAATTATAAACTTGATTCTTTCTCATAGACTCCATTTTCTCATCTATTGTAACTTTCTATTTATCTCTAATTGAGTATCTCAATGCTTCCTTAACTGTTCAAGATTCCTCATCCTCAACTGGGAGAATTATTAATGTCTCATTCTCAATATCAAATCTTCTTTGAGGAATAATCTGATGACTACTTCTTCATAGGTTAGACTGTTGAGAAATTAACTCATTTATTGATAAATCACTCCCACTAGGTTGACTAGATTCAGACATCTCTTGTGATACTTGATTTGTTGATAAAGGAACATTATTCTTCTCCTCTATTGTAAATAAAGAAATTATCTAATCAATTTCACTTATTGTTGGGAACATAATTTCGAGAAAAGTAGCATCTCTGGATTAACTCTATTTCAGAAATAATTTCATCTTGTTGCTTACCAAAAAAAAACATAACCCTTAGAAGTATTAGAATATCTTAAAAAGATGCACTTCTTATCTATGGGTCATAATTTTCTATATTTGTGAGTCTTATCATGAACGTAGGCAACTAGCCCCCAATGTCTCAGATTACTCAAATCTAATTTTCTACCTATCCAACATTCATATGGAGTAAATGGAGGAGATTTAGAAGACACTTGTTTAAGTATATAGGATCTAGCTAATAATGCATCTATCCAATAGGAAATTGGAAAATTAGGTTAAGCTATCGTAGACCTAATCATATCTAGAAGAATTCAATTTCTTCTCTCAGTAACCCTATTTTGTTGTGGAGTTCTAGGAATAGTTAGTTATCTATAATTCCTTTATCATTGCATATTATCTTGAATTGATCAAACATATATTCACCTCCATAGTCAGTACATAAGATTTTAACTTTATGATTCAATTGATTCTCAACTTCATTCAAATAGCATTTGAAGCAATCTAATGCTTCACATTTATAAGAAATTAAATACACATGACCGAAATATGTGAAATCATCAATAAATATAATAAAATAGGAACTTCCTGTTGGTGCAGGAAGCATCAGACGATCGAACCCAAGTTTTGATAATGGCAAAGAGTTCAAAGTTAAGTAGTCTTGTAATCTAACAAGTTCATGGAGCTTGCAGGAAAGTCCTAAGTGGTACTTAGGCAAAAGTCCTAGCTGCGGTTAGGCAGGTGGAAAATCCTAGGGGGTGGTAACCCTAGGTCATAGGGGGTGGTAACCATATGCGGAAAGTCTTGGCGGGTCGAGAACTTCAGGCAAAAGTCCTGGGGGGGTAACCCTAGGTGGAAAGTCCTGGTGTCGCGAACCAGGTGGAAGACTGGACGGGCCGGGAAGCGGAAGTCTAGCAGAAAGTCCGGAAGCTTCGAACGCTGAGCAAAAGTCCAGTCGATCTGGAGGATCGCACTGGCAACAGGTAAATCTCCTGAGTGGAGTAGGTGAGGACGCGTTCCTCATAGAGGGAACAGTAGGCGTCGGATCGACCTAGGGTTTCCGGTTAGAAATCCAAAGTCAGACTCGGACAGTCTGATGACTGTCGATTACATCACTTATAATATGTCTGTGTTAACTTTGTTTTGCAGGGTTTTGTGTTTGGGACTAACACATTTTGCAGGAACAAAGAAGCACATTTGACCTCGGATGAACAGTGTCTGAGGCGCCTCCATGGGGCTTGGAGGCGCCTCGGGTGCAAGCTGAAGCCAGTTGTCCAGAGGAGCTGGAGGCATCTCGGAGGAAGCTGAAGACGCCTTGGACCAGGCATTGGAGGCGCCTTGGATCAGCCTTGTGGCGCCTTCAGTGGGATAAGGCGCGACCATATCAGAGCTGATCCACGCGTGTGACTCGGCGGCCTGGAGGCGCCTCGAACAGGCTTGGAGGTGCCTCCAGCACTGTTTAAAAGGGGGGGTCGAGGCAGAGGCTCAGAACATCAATTATAAAGTTGTTATTCATCAACGTGCTGCTCAAAAATGGCTCGGCGAAGCTACGATGAGTTTTCGACAACCCAAAGCTACAAGTTTTCCTCTTCGTGTTGTCGATATAAGTTACTGTTAGTACTTTCAATTGTAATCTCTTCTTGTACCGAATTTGTGATTTGATAGTGAATTACCCACAGTAATCGCTCAACGAGCGAGGGGCTTGGAGTAGGAGTCGTCCAAGGCTCCGAACCAAGTAAAAACACTTGGGTCCCTTTTTGTGTTTGCTTTTATTGTTATTTCCGCTGCATTACACTCTAACACTTTACGAATTCGAATCGAACGAAATAGCCACGAGCGCTATTCACTCCCCCTCTAGCGCTTTCGATCCAACAATTGGTATCAGAGCGGGATCGCGTTGATCTGGTGCAACCACCAATCACGCAAACTTTTTCGTGGTGTTTTCAATTTTACGGAGTCAATTAGAATCTAGCTTAATAGCTACCTTCTAATTATTTTTTTTTGAATCGGTTTTAGCTCGAAGTTGGTGCAACACCACTCGAGCTCGTAATCTTTATTTTATTTCCCGCACTGCTAATCCAAGACCTAGTCTTGGGACATTTCTATTTTGTCTTTGTTTTTTCATATTATCACTGGCCCAACAAGAGGGATTCAGTACCGTTCGTCCCCCGCTTTTCACCGGAGAAGACTTCGGGTATTGGAAGGGACGAATGGAAACATTCCTCAAAATCCAGTTCGAGACATGGATGATCGTCAAGACTGGACTGCAACTTCCAACCGACAAAGATGGCAAGCCTACACCCTGCGAAAAATGGGAATCATCACTAATCAAGAAAGTGGAAGCCAATGCCAGAGCTACCTGCACCCTCCAATGTGGCCTGACCAAAGAAGAGCTCAACAGAGTTGGACAGTTCTCTAGCGTAAAAGAGCTATGGGATAAGCTGATCGAACTCCACGAGGGCACCTCTGACACCAAGGTAAGTAAACGAGACCTTTTGTTCAATAAATTATATAATCTGAAAATGCAGGACGAAGAGACAGCAAGTCAACTCCACGCTCGCATACAAGACATTCTCAACTCCCTCCATGCGATCGAGCAAAGAGTCAAGAATCGGGATATTATAAGGTACGCTCTAAATGCTTTTCCAAAGAGTACATTGTGGGCATCAATGGTAGATGCCTACAAAGTCTCCAAGGACTTATCTTCCATTAGATTAGATGAATTGTTTTCGGAATTCGAACTGCATGAACAGACTAATACACTACCAACTGAGAAGGGTATTGCTTTGATTGCAGGTACCAGTCGAACACGCGAACCAAGATCACGGTGAAGAACTGAACCAGAGTTGGAAGACGAACCTGACTCAGACAATGAAGACGACGAATTGACCTCCGAGCTCGTGAATCTTGTGAAGAAGCTCAACAAGAAGAAAAAGGGCTTCAACAAGAGGGACCTAAAGAAAGCAGTCCAATCCAAGGAGACTCAACCAAGCTCTAAAGTGGTAACGACCACCCTTCTTACTACTACTACTACTCTCTAAGAGTGACCGTTACTTAAATACTAAATCTACTTAACCGGTATAATTAAAAACCACGAGGAATCTCTACCGAAAAATTTTGACAGAGTCGCCCCTGTACCGATGACTAAATCATCAATACAAACAAACTATACTCAGCCACAGGCGGCTGGAACATATATTTTCACAACCACGCAGTATAATATCACAAATAAAAGAAGGAAACCACCATAATAATAGCAAACAACAATATCACTCCATCAATAGAACCCAACTACAAATGCGGAATAAACTTAATTATAATCTTGACTCATAATAGCATTTAAAGAAAACTAAAGAACTCTAAACAGAAAAGTCTTAACAATTCCTTAGCAAACTCTTGATCTCCCCATAGTCCAGCCATCACACACCTTCATCACCACCACCTTGTCGCCTTCCTTACTAAATCTTTTCCTTTCCTTTATCTGCAATAGGAGGAAGTGCAGTCTATAAGCATAAAGCATAGTGAGCGCTATCTACTCACAAAAACTCGATATGCATGTATATAAATAAAAACATGCTAAAACTGAATGCTAACATATAAAATTACTCATGCTCATAAATAGCAAAGGAAATCATGCTAACTGAAATGTTAATCATTGTATAGCTAATTATGCTCATAAACCAATAAAAGAAGCATACTAAACATGTAAAGCTACTAAACATGTAAAACTACTAAACATGTAAAGCTAAACATGCTGAATAATCTAACAGCAAGGAAACAATTGAAACTACTACTGCATGCTTCAAATAACAAGAAACTAACTTTCTAATTCTAGACAGATTTGAAGCTCGTTTCATTTGTTTCAAAAACTTATACTTTAATACTTCAAAATAATAATAAACTTCTTTTGGGCCCGGCATTGTACCAAATTTGCGCGCATCCTTAATAAGAGTCGAGGTAGCGAATCCCGAAACTACTAAGGTTCTTCTAGGCGATCTTGTGCCTAGGGGCGATCTGGGAGCCCACCCATTGGACCTTGTGTCCTGGACCTTGTGTCCGGTACATGCCATTAAAAAAGTAAAATACTTTCTTTTTAACTATAACTTCTTTATACTTGCTCTTACTTGGCATTTAAGCAAACAACTTGTGTGCGCTTTTGATATTCAATCTTCTGGAATTGAAATCAAGTCTAGACCTTAGTCTTTTTTGCTTATAGTTCTTAAAGACAGAAACTCATGCTTATGAAATAGCAAAGAAACTAATAATTGCATGCTCAAGATATTCTAATAGCAAAAGAGACTAGAAAGTATCACCGTGCACATCTAATGGCAAAGGGAACTGATCATGCTTAATTATTAGCAAATGGAAAATTTCTCATGCTTTACTAACAGCAAGTGAAAACTAAACAGCAAGAAAATAAATCTAAACAGCAAAGGAAAGTCTAAACGACATGCTGAATCCATTCGAACTCCTTCTCCTCTTCTTTAACAAACAGATTCAAGAATAGAAACTTCAACTCATAGCAGTAAGTAAAGGTATCTGAAACTACTCCTCACTGTGACAAATGAAATGAAGTCTACATGCTCTAAAGGACTAAACTACCTCATACTCAGATTTAACAAAGAGATTAAATCTAAAGACATCAACAAAGTGGAGCTAAGTGAAGCCAAATGAAGCAAAGTGTAGCAAAGTGAAGTGAAATCAACCTCACGGCAGCATTAATCCAGAAAATTCTGGAAATTTGCTAGAAATAGTCTTAACTAGAAATAGTCTCTAGTACTACTACTACAACATTTGCTAAATCTATCTTAAATTGTAGTAGGGTGACCAGTACATTTTAAAAGTACCAAGAAGAAGATCTTCTGGTTTTGAAACCCTTCTTGTATTGTTCTATTCAAAATCAACCATGCAGATATTAACCGAAATCAACCAAAGACAAGTATTAAAACAGGACAATGCTACCAACTGTAAAATACCATATTTCCTGCTATAATTAAGTAGATCCCTTTAGGTGATTCACGATAGCAAAACTAATCCCATCATAATCCACAGAAATGCAGCAGATCATTGGGCGTGTTGAAACTGAATTGCAAAGTAAATTAATTCATAGCAAAATCCTTTACTCAATGACTTACACGACATCTACACAAAAAGGAACCCAATCAGCGACTACATGGCACAAACTACCTCACGGCAGAAGCATGGATTCCTGATCATCACAAAGAATTTGAAAATTCGAAAACAAGAACAGAAACTAAATCCCTAATCAATCTCAATTCTGTACAACATGATCTGTAGGCAAGGATAAATTAAATCAAAGCTTAAAACTGATTTGATCATCTACATGTTCCGAAACAAGAAGGAAAAGAGAGTTAAATCCCTAACCACTAAATTCAGTACAAACCCAATCCAAGGCAAGGAAAAACAAATTGAAACTCGGAACAACTCCTATTGCAGGTGAGAAGCAACTCACCGTGGTTTGCTTGGGCTTACAATCGAGAAAGAGATCTAGGGTTCGGATGAAGTGAAGGTCTCAGCGATCCCTTCCTATCCGCGTGTTCTCCTTGACGAAGAGACCACGAATCTGTGAACAGCTCCCAGAAAGAAGTCCTCGCCGGCCGCCGGAGAGAAACCCTAGGTCCAGCGTCGCTTTCGCCCGAGAGCAGAAATCGCCGCGCGCCGTCGTGAGAAGAGAAGACGGGTGAGGAAATTTTCGGTCACGGGAAAATACCTAAGTTCTCTTCTTATAACTAAGATTTTTATTAACTACTATACCTTAAATATAATCCATTCTTACCTTAATTAACAAAACTCACTGGCATAGCTGGTCAACCGAGTTTTAACCAAAACAAGGGGTCTCGGCTTCAATCCCTCAACCGCGCATTTTTTTCCCAATTTATTCCCTAATCATTAACTATGCTATAAACTTAATTCTCACCATATAAGGTTAACAAAACCATGTAGCTCAGCTGGTTGGGCCGGTTTTGCTTGGGTCAGCCCGACCCGAGGTCGTGGGTTCGAATCTTACCTTCAACATTTTTTTTAAAAACTTCTTTCTTTTTGTAACCCTACCAAACGACCTCCAAAAATTACATAAAAATACTCTAAAAATTCCTAAAAATCTCTAGAATAATTTAAAAGTATTTCCAAATATTTTTATGGACTTTTAGAACTTGAAATAGAGAAAATTGGGTCGTTACAATTCCCCATACCTTATAAAAAGTTCGTCCTCGAACTTAGAATAGCTCTGGATATTTCTCTCTCATACTGTCCTCTCGATCCCAAGTGACTTACTCGTGCTTCTGGTTTTGCCAGATAACCTTCACTAGTGGCACTTATTTATTTCTTAGTCTCTTGACTGCTCTGTCCACTATCTGTGTAGGTCTGCTCTCATAACTAAGATCCTCTTGGATCTGCACTGACTGAGGCTGAATCACTTAGCTAGTGTCGTGGAGACACTTCTTTAGCAGAGAGACATGAAATACATTATGTATTGCTGACATGTCCTGTGGTAAATCCAGCTTGTAAGCTACTTTCCCAATCCTTCCTGTGATCAGGTAAGGTCCTACATAACGAGGACTTAATTTTCCCTTCTTGCCAAATCTCATCACTCCCTTCATAGGAGCGACATTGAGAAAAACTGAATCCCCTACTTAGAATTCAAGTGGCCTACGGCGTGTGTCAGCATAACTCTTCTGTCTACTCTGAGCAATCTCAATTCTCTGTCTGATCTTCTGAATAGCCTGAGTAGTCTCATCTATCAGCTCTGTCTGAATGCCCAGTTCCACTTCTATCTCTCTTCTTTCACCTGCTTCTTGCCAACAAATGGGTGATCTACACTTCCTGCCATACAATGCCTCATAGGGAGTCATCTTGATGGTGGCCTGATAGCTGTTGTTGTAGGCAAATTCAGCTAAGCACAGGTACTTGCACCAACTTCCCTTGAAATCTAGTGCATAAGCTCTGAGCATATCTTCTAGAATCTGATTTACTCGCTCTGTCTGTCCATCAGTCTGAGGATGGAAGGCTGTGCTGAACTTGAGTTTGGTGCCTAGTGCAGTTTGAACACACTCCCAGAAGTGAGAGGTGAAGCGCCCATCTCTATCAAAAACAATAGATTTAGGAACTCCGTGAAGTCTGATCACCTCTTTAACATACAGCTGTGCCAACTGCTCTATAGAGTGAGACACCTTGATGGCTAGAAAATGAGCAGACTTGGTCAATCAGTCCACTATCACCCATATCGCATCATATCCATTTGTGGTTCTTGGAAGACCTGTTATGAAGTCCATGGATATATCTTCCCATTTCCATTCTGGTATTGGAAGAGGCTGAAGAACTCCTCCTGGTCTCTGGTGTTCTGCTTTGACCCTCTGACATGTCAGGCAGGTACTGACATATTTAGCTACATCTCTTTTGAGTCCAGACCACCAGAATCTCTGTTTCACGTCTTGATACATCTTGGTAGAACCAGGATGCATGGAATAAGGTGTACTATGAGCTTCTTCTAAAATTTTCTTTCTCATCTCTTCGTCATTGGGAACACAAAGGCGGCTCCCCTGATAAAGAATTCCACTATCTGATACTCAAAACTCTAAATTTTCTTCTTTCTGTATCCCTTGCTTGATCTTCTGGATATCTGGATCTTCACTTTGCTTTCTTAATATATCCTCAAGCAGGGTTGACTCTAAGGTCAATGCAGAGAGTTGCCCAAAAATAATTTCCATTCCAAAATCTGACAACTCCTTCTGCATTGGTAGGGCTAATGATGACAAAGACATCAGGGATGCACTGGATTTTCTGCTTAGTGCATCCGCCACTTTATTAGCTTTGCCTGGGTGGTAGAGGATTTCACAGTCATAATCTTTGACCAACTCTAGCCACCTACGCTGTCTTATGTTTAAGTCCTTCTGAGTGAAGAAGTACTTAAGACTTTGATGGTTTGTGAAGATTCTGCACTGGACTCCATACAGGTAGTGTCGCTAGAGTTTCAGTGCAAAGACCACAGCTGCCAGCTCAAGATCATGAGTGGGGTAGTTCTTCTCGTAGTCTTTGAGTTGCCTGGAAGCATAAGCTATAACTTTTCCTTCTTGCATGAGTACAGCTCCTAGGCCCATCTTGGAAGCATCATTGTAGATGTCAAAACTCTTGTCACTCTCTGGAACTATCAGAATGGGAGCACTGGTCAGTCTCTTCTTTAGCTCTTGGAAACTCTGCTCACATTTATCTGACCATTCAAACTTCTTGTTCTTTCTGGTGAGGGTTGTAAGTGGAGAGGCTATTCTGGAAAAGTCTTCCATGAATTTCCTGTAGTACCCAGCTAAACCAAGGAAGCTTCTGATCTCCCTGGCATTCTTGGGTCTCTTCCAATTGTTGACCGCTTCTACTTTGGCTGGATCTACTTGAATGCCTTCTCTAGAAACGATGTGACCTAGAAACGCCACCTACTTCAACCAGAATTTGCACTTTGAGAATTTAGCATAGAGCTGCTTTTGTTGAAGGGTCTACAGAACTATTCTCAAGTGCGTGTCATGTTCCTCTGGGGTCCTTGAATAGATTAGAATGTCGTCGATGAACACAATGACAAATTTGTCAAGGTATTCTCTGAACACTCTGTTCATCAGGTCCATGAAAACTGCAGGTGCATTAGTCACACCAAAAGGCATGACTACGAACTCGTAGTGTCCGTATCTGGTCCTAAAAGTCGTTCTGGGTATATCCTTTTCCTTCACTTTCAACTGATGGTACCCAGAGCGCAGGTCTATTTTAGAGAACACTATTGCCCTTTTTAGCTGATCATATAGATCATCTATTCTGGAATGAGGGTACTTGTCCCTAGCTGCTACTTTGCTCAGCGCTCTAAAATCTATGCACATTAGCATGGATCCGTCTTTCTTCTTAACGAACAACTCTGGAGTTTCCCGGGGTGAATGACTAGGGCGGATGAAACCCTTGTCAAGTAACTCCTGAAATTGTTCTTATAACTCTTTTAGCTCTGCTAGAGAAATTTGGTACAAAGCTTTTGAAATTGGCTCCACTTCTCTGTTGGGAGGTAGTCCAGGTAGCCCTTCGGGAAATACTTCTGGATACTCACAGACTACCCGAACATCTTCCTGCTTGGGTCTTTCTTGTTATCTTTGTCCTTCCAGTTCTGATTACTTGTTTGGGTTCTCTGTTTCCCCCCTGTATTGTCTTCTATCTTGACTGACTTGTATTGCGTTTGTTGTGCCTTGTTGTTGTTCAGATAGTGCTCACTAATGCCCTGCTGACCAGCTCTTCACCAATCTATGGTCGGTGAGTTTCACTACTCACATTAGGTGTTATTCCTGGTCTCAGTATTAGGAGCATCAGTCTGACTCATTCTTTCACTGTACTTACTAACTCTAGGCAAAGGTGAGCTAGCCTGTTAAATCTTTTAACCGCTTCTTCTACTAGTAGGTCACCTGGTCTAAATTCTATAAACTGCTCATAATGTTTATTGGTGATCCGTTGGCGAAAGAACTCTTAGTAAAACTCTATCTCAAAGTCAACCCAGCTCATCTGGTTGACTGCTCTCTTACTCTTAACTCGCTCCCACTATATACAAGCATATCCAGATAGGCAGAAAGAGGCACACTTAATGGTATCAACCTTCTCGACTTCTGGTCAGTTAAGAAGCCCCATTGTGCTCTCAAATGTCTTGAACCAAGCTTGGGAATCCCAGGGCTCAATCGTGCCTGAGAATCTTTCTGGTTTCAACTTCAGCCACTAGATGAGGTATGCTTCTTGTCTTCTAGGTGTTATGGCGACTTCTAGGACAACCGATAGGACTTCTGCCACCACTAGGGTCTCCATATTAATGGTTGGGGAAGTGGGAGGAGCTGGATTCTGATTGGTCATTAGATTGGCAATCACTTGCTGCTGCTCGCTACTTGTCTCTGAAATTGAGTAACAACTTCAAAGAGAATAGGCCCAGGGGTTCTGGGCTCTTCGTTCTCCTGATCTTGGTTCTCAGTATAAACGGTACGGGAATGTCCTCTTCTTGACATCCAATTATGCAGAGAAAAAAGACTAAATAGCTTCTCTAACCCTTTCTAATCATATATATATATATATATGAATAAAGAAAAGGAAAACAAAATCTTCTATCTTACTTAAGCACTTAAAAACAAATACTCTATACAGCAGTTAATAATAAGGAAAGCAGAATAAAGAAAGAATTTTAAATACTTTATTACTTGGAGACGGCAAGGATGATGTTGATGTGTGTGCGATGCTGAAGAATGGAACACTGCTCTGATACCAACTGTAACGACCACCCTTCTTACTACTACTACTACTCTCTAAGAGTGACTGTTACTTAACTACTAACTCTACTTAACCGGTATAATTAAAAACCACGAGGAATCTCTACCGAAAAATTTCGACAAAGTCTCCCCTGTACCGATGACTAAATCATCAATACAAACAAACTATACTCAGCCACAGGCGGCTGGAACATATATTTTCACAACCACGCAGTATAATATCACAAATAAAAGAAGGAAACCACCCTAATAATAGCAAACAACAATATCACTCCATCAATAGAACCCAACTACAAATGCGGAATAAACTTAATTACAATCTTGACTCATAATAGCATTTAAAGAAAACTAAAGAACTCTAAACAGACAAGTCTTAACAATTCCTTAGCAAACTCTTGATCTCCCCATAGTCCAGCTATCACACACCTTCATCACCACCACCTTGTCGCCTTCCTTGCTAAATCTTTTCCTTTCCTTTATCTGCAATAGGAGGAAGTGCAGTCTATAAGCATAAAGCTTAGTGAGCGCTATCTACTCACAAAAACTCGATATGCATGTATATAAATAAAAACATGCTAAAATTGAATGCTAACATATAAAATTACTCATGCTCATAAATAGCAAAGGAAATCATGCTAACTGAAATGCTAATCATTGTATAGCTAATTATGCTCATAAACCAATAAAAGAAGCATACTAAACATGTAAAGCTACTAAACATGTAAAGCTACTAAACATGTAAAACTACTAAACATGTAAAGCTAAACATGCTGAATAATCTAGTAGCAAGGAAATAATTGAAACTACTACTGCATGCTTCAAATAACAAGAAACTAACTTTCTAATTCTAGACAGATTTGAAGCTCGTTTCATTTGTTTCAAAAACTTATACTTTAATACTTCAAAATAATAATAAACTTCTTTTGGGCCCGGCATTGTACCAAATTTGCGCGCATCCTTAATAAGAGTTGAGGTAGCTAATCCCGAAACTACTAAGGTTCTTCTAGGCGATCTTGTGCCTAGGGGCGATCTGGGAGCCCACCCATTTGACCTTGTGTCCTGGACCTTGTGTCCAGTACATGTCATTAAAAAAGTAAAATACTTTCTTTTTAACTATAACTTCTTTATACTTGCCCTTACTTGACATTTAAGCAAACAACTTGTGTGCGCTTTTGATATTCAATCTTCTGGAATTGAAATCAAGTCTAGACCTTAGTCTTTCTTGCTTATAATTCTTAAAGACATAAACTCATGCTTATGAAATAGCAAAGAAACTAATAATTGCATGCTCAAGATATTCTAATAGCAAAAGAGACTAGAAAGTATCACCGTGCACATCTAATGGCAAAGGGAACTGATCATGCTTAATTATTAGCAAATGGAAAATTTCTCATGCTTTACTAACAGTAAGTGAAAACTAAACAGCAAGAAAATAAATCTAAACAGCAAAGGAAAGTCTAAACGACATGCTGAATCCATTCGAACTCCTTCTCCTCTTCTTTAACAAACAGATTCAAGAATAGAAACTTCAACTCATAGTAGTAAGTAAAGGTATCTGAAACTACTCCTCACTGTGACAAATGAAATGAAGTCTACATGCTCTAAAGGACTAAACTACGTCATGCTCAGATTTAACAAAGAGATTAAATCTAAAGACATCAACAAAGTGGAGCTAAGTGAAGCCAAATGAAGCAAAGTGTAGCAAAGTGAAGTGAAATCAACCTCACGGCAGCATTAATCCAGAAAATTCTGGAAATTTGCTAGAAATAGTCTTAACTAGAAATAGTCTCTAGTACTACTACTACAGCATTTGCTAAATCTATCCTAAATGATAGTAGGGTGACCAGTACATTTTAAAAGTACCAAGAAGAAGATCTTCTGGTTTTGAAACCCTTCTTCTATTGTTCTATTCAAAATCAACCATGCAGATATTAACCGAAATCAACCAAAGACAAGTATTAAAACAGGACAATGCTACCAACTGTAAAATATCATATTTCCTGCTATAATTAAGTAGATCCCTTTAGGTGATTCACGATAGCAAAACTAATCCCATCATAATCCACAGAAATGCAGCAGATCATTGGGCGTGTTGAAACTGAATTGCAAAGTAAATTAATTCACAGCAAAATCCTTTACTCAATGACTTACACGACATCTACACAAAAAGGAACCCAATCAGCGACTACATGGCACAAACTACCTCACGGCAGAAGCATGGATTCCCGATCATCACAAAGAATTTGAAAATTCGAAAACAAGAACAGAAACTAAATCCCTAATCAATCTCAATTCTGTACAACATGATCTGTAGGCAAGGATGAATTAAATCAAAGCTTAAAACTGATTAGATCATCTACATGTTCCGAAACAAGCAGGAAAAGAGAGTTAAATCCCTAACCACTAAATTCAGTACAAACCCAATCCAAGGCAAGGAAAAACAAATTGAAACTCGGAACAACTCCTATTGCAGGTGAGAAGCAACTCACCGTGGTTTGCTTGGGCTTACAATCGAGAAAGAGATCTAGGGTTCGGATGAAGTGAAGGTCTCAGCGATCCCTTCCTATCCGCGTGTTCTCCTTGACGAAGAGACCACGAATCTGTGAACAGCTCCCGGAAAGAAGTCCTCGCCGGCTGCCGGAGAGAAACCCTACGTCCAACGTCGCTTTCGCCCGAGAGCAGAAATCGCCGCGCGCCGTCGCGAGAAGAGAAGACGGGTGAGGAAATTTTCGGTCACGGGAAAATACCTAAGTTCTCTTCTTATAACTAAGATTTTTATTAACTACTATACCTTAAATATAATCCATTCTTACCTTAATTAACAAAACTCACTGGCACGCTGGTCAACCGAGTTTTAACCAAAACAAGGGGTCTCAGCTTCAATCCCTCAACCGCGCATTTTTTCCCAATTTATTCCCTAATCATTAACTATGCTATAAACTTAATTCTCACCATATAAGGTTAACAAAACCGTGTAGCTCAGCTGGTTGGGCCGGTTTTGCTTGGGTCGGTCCGACCCGAGGTCATGGGTTCGAATCTTACCTTCAACGTTTTTTTTTTAAAACTTCTTTCTTTTTGTAACCCTACCAAACGACCTCCAAAAATTACGTAAAAATACTTTAAAAATTCCTAAAAATCTCTAGAATATTTTAAAAGTATTTCTAAATATTTTTATGGACTTTTAGAACTTGAAATAGAGAAAATTGGGTCGTTACAAAAGTCAAGTTCGAAGTAACTTGCTACAAGTGCATCCAGAAAGGGCACATCAAGGCCAACTGCCCAAATCAGATGGATGCAAAGAAGCAGAAGAAAAAGAAGGTGCTGAAGGCGACATGGGACGAATCTTCAGAAGAAGATACCGACGACGAACTCGATCAAACGAGTCTACTTGCACTAATGGCCCGGGACCAGATCAATCTGTCCGAGAGCGAGAGCAAGTCGGAAGCCGAGTCCGAGCGAAGCCACGAATCCGTATCCGTTTCCGAAGGGTCTGACACCGCTATAAGTGTACCTCAGTTAAACAATTTAGTTAATTACTTATTATGCAAATTAGCTAAATCAAACCTTAAGGTCAAGTCACTTTTAAAGGAAGTAGCGGTTCTTAAAGAAGTGACTAACTCCAAAACCTTGCCTGACCCAGTTCAGACTGGAAATTCAACTCAAGTTCAAAAACTTGAGGAAGAAAATTCCAGTCTGAAAACTCAGGTCAAGGATTTGAAAAATACATTAGAAAGGTTCTCTTTGGGCTCGAAGAAGCTTAACCTAATTCTTGGGACACAAAGAGCTGTTTACAACAAAACTGGGCTAGGGTATAAAACCAAAAAGAAATATAGATCTTACCTTTCCTTAGTAAACAGACAAAATAATAAATCAGTCCAAGCATGGGTACCCAAGGCCAGCCTGGTTAATCAAGTTGAACTTGGTCAATATTAGGTCCCTAAGGATCAAATACATTACCTCGATAGACCATATCGAGGCTATGATCCAGGGGGAGCTAGAAGAAAAACAATAAAAATTAAATTAAATTAAAATTAAAATCAAATCAAATTAAATTAAAATTCAATTTAAAATTCAAATTAGAATTCAATTTGAAATTCAAATTAAATCAAAAATCAAATTAAAATTAAATTCAGATTTAAATTCAGATTAATTCAAAATTCAAATAAAATTCAGAAGTTAAATTCTTACAAAATCTTAAAAATCCAAGGGAAGGCTCCAAAATAGCTGGCATCTCCAAACTTAATCCACCCGACAAGGGTAACCAAGAATAGACTACCCGGCAGGGTAATTAAGGTTAGAATAAAATGGGCTAGGTTTAACTTGACTCACGGTACTAGTGAAGTATTGGATGATAGTACGTTGGGGAAGCTTAGTCATCGCATGTCTAGGAAGATATGGCTTCGACCAGGTGCATTGGGCTAAGTGGAACTGATCAAAGCTACCCTTTATGGATCCTAACCAGTTAGACCAAGGTTTTGTACTAAGTTCAATGGGTAGGACTATTTGGAAAACCTCGAAGGCATGGCTACTTTAATGATGTCCTTGTGACTCACCATAGCCCAGAAGTACTTGTTCAACCGAAAGCTAAACTTGAATCCAACACAAAGTTAAACCAAACACTAAAATTGAACCCAATTCATCTTACAAAAATTATAACATTACTTGATTGAAAATTTAGATCGGGTGAGATGACTAAGGAATAGTAAATTAATTCAAATTGAAATTTAAAATTCAAATTAAAATTTGAAATTAGAATTAAAATTTGAAATTTGAAATTAAAATTCATAATTAAAATTAAATTAATTATCCTTCAAAGTTAATTAACTTAATTATTTTTCAAATTTAATTAACTTAATTATTTTTTAAACTAAATTAACTTAAATATTTTTTCAAAATTAATTAACTTAAATATTTTTTCAAAATTAATTAACTTAAATATTTTTCAAATTTAATTAACTTAATATTTTCAAAATTAATTAACTTAAATTTTTTTCAAAATAATTAACTTAATTATCTTCAAAATTAATTAACTTAAATATTTTTCAAAATTAATTAACTAAATATTTTTCAAATTTAATTAACTTAATATTTTCAAAATTAATTAACTGAATTATCTTCAAAATTAATTAACTTAATTATTTTCAAAATTAATTAACTTAAATATTTTTCAAAATTAATTAACTTAAATATTTTTTAAAATTAATTAACTTAAATATTTTCAAAATTAATTAACTTAATTATCTTTCAAAATTAATTAGCTTAATTATCTTCAAAATTAATTAACTTAAATATTTTCCAAATTTAATTAACTTAATATTTTCCAAATTTAATTAACTTAATATTTTTCAAAATTAATTAACTTAAATATTTTTCAAAATTAATTAACTTAAATAGTTTTCAAATTTAATTAACTTAGTACTTTCAAAATTAGTTAACTTAAATATTTTTCAAAATTAATTAACTTAATTATCTTCAAAATTAATTAACTTAAATATTTTTCAAAATTAATTAACTTAATTATTTTCAAAATTAATTAACTTAATATTCTTTCAAAATTTAATTAACTTAATATTTTCAAAAATTAATTTAAACTTAATACTTTTCTTAACTTAATATTTTCAAAATTTAATTAACTTAATATTTTCAAAAATTAATTTAAACTTAATACTTTTCTTAACTTAATATTTTCAAAAATTAATTTAAACTTAATGCTTTTCCAAAATTTAATTAATATTTAAAATTTAACTTAATATTTTTCAAAACTAAATTTAATAATTTCTTCAGAGCTTAAAAGCATAATTTAAAAAAAAAATTACATGTGGCGTCTGTCAGAGGCGCCTCCCACACATGGGAGGCTCCCTAAACAGCGGCGGGAAAAATCCCACCGACTTAACCTAAGGCGCCTCGGATCATCTCCGAGGTGCCTCCAACAATACCTACAAGGCGCCTTAACCCCAATTTAAGGCGCCTTCAACTCGCATTTTTGCCACGAACAGAAACCCTTTCTGTTCGTTTTCTGCCGAAATTGAGAGCAAGCTTCTCGTGCGATTTTTCCCCAACCAAGGCGCCTTCAACCCACCTCTTCCTCCTCTACTCCTAGCAATGCCTCCTAGGTATACTCTAAACCTCCCTTAATCATCTACTACATGAATTTTATACTAGTTTTTTCTATTTTGCTTGTATACTGTCAAAAATAAGAAACGTCGCATTGTTGATCCTTCACCGACTAGGGCCCCTTCTATGGATCCTAGATTCCCCTCGGAATAGCATAGGGTAGATTTTGCTAGGTTTACCTTTGAGTCCATTAAACCTAGGTATGTAGGTAGGATATTTTTCTCCCAGTTCTGTCACCGTGCAGTCCAGATGATAGATTACTATCACCTAGGGAAACTGGTTTACTGCAACAACATAGTAAACCAGGATTTGTGTGCCCAGTTCTATCACAACCTTGAAAAAGGTTGATGATACTACATATTCCACCAGAGTTGGTGGAACTGACATCCATCTTACCCCCTCCCTGATTCGTACGAGTTTAGAGCTTAGGGTGTCCACATGTACCTTCCTATGCTACCCAGGTAGGGATCTACCATTCGGTGATCCCTATTCCCATATCACCTTAGATGACATCTATATGCATTTTTTTTGGGAGGAGAGACTCTTTGGCCTGATTGAGCTCAGGTCGACTCTTCTTAGAGTTCAGGACTACATCATGTACAGAGTCCAGACAGCATGCATCTTACCCATCACATCTCGAGACGTCTCGAAGATGCGACCATCCCACTCATTCTTTCTGTACGCTCTTAGTCAGCGCTTAGATATAGACATTGCTCTACATATGTTCTATAACATCATTCATGCATCTAGTATAGTCACGTCTGGAGTGGTCCATATGCCCTACTGTCATATCCTGACCTAGATTTTCTCCACCTCTAGGATAGACATGACCATAGGGACACTCATCCCACTTACCATAGACGATGAGTTAGGGCAGCGGAGTCTTCGATTAGCCGGTATAGAGGTCACCGCCGAGGGGATTCTGGCCTGGAAGGGCCGACCTCCGCCAGTCGCTGCTCCTATCGCTCCAGAGGCCGAGGATGCACCAGGCGAGGGAGAGGAGTGGCTCGACTTCTTAGCAGAGGAGTTTTTCGCCGATCCTTCCACCTATGTCGGGCCCTCCACATCAGCCGGGCCTTCGACTTTGGCATCACCTTCCGTTGAGGACAGACTCGCACGCTCGAGATCCAGTCCATTCAGACGCGACGGGCTGTACTAGATAGCCATCGCTTCCTCCGATCTCTACGATCTGAGATAGCTACAGGGTTCGCCTCTCTCCGAGGCGAGATTCGTCGCCAGGGACAGCCTCAGCCTACACCCGAGCAACCCCCTTGCACCACCTCCAACTGACGACCCTCCAGCTGATGATCCTGCTTTCGATGATCATGCTTTATGACACTATCATTTGATGTATCTTGGATAGACACCTATATTGTCTAGTTTAACTATACTGGTGCTTAGTTGAACTCTACTTATTTATGCTTACTAGTTTTTGTTTAAATTCTACTCTTAGAAGACAAATAGAATTGTGTTGGGTAGAATAGATTTTTAAATCAGTTTTCCTACCGTTATTCTTATTTTCAAAATCATCTTGTGGTTTAAAAATTCTAGGAAAAATTTGTTTTCAAAATTCCAATTTTACTAGATTTTCAAATTTGGACTTAGCCTAGGCTCTACCCTAGATATCATGTTCCCCTAGAATACAACCAGAGCATCTCACAAACACCTAAACTTACCTTGATTGTGCTTAAAAAACATAGAATGGTGTGAGATGCATAGGGTATAGTCTGGACTCAAGAATGCTTATATCTGTGCATCAATATGAGCCTGGGCGTTAAATACCTAATATATAATAATCAAGTCAAGTCATCCAACCCTAGTCAAATCTAACTAGATTTATTGACTTAACTTGACTAACCAAGTGAAAGTTGTTGTCCTCTAGACAATCAGCTAGTAGCTAGATGGTTAGACATGTGGCCAAGTAATTAAGTCTTTGATTTGTTAGGGTTACTCAACTTGCACATTAAGACTCTGATACCTTACTAAAATAACTCAGTTAACTTACAATCAAATTAACTCAACTCATGCTTGGACATTAAGGTTTAACCTTATTTGCTCCTCCTTAGCCGTTAAATATTTTTGAATTCATTATTCATTTTTTTCAAACTTTCTTAATATTTTTTTCAAAATCCTTTGAAAATTTAGTGAAGTTTATTTTGTTCTTTTCAAACTATTATTTAAAAACTTGTTCAAAATTAAAAGAATATTTACCAATAAAGCTTTGAAAATCTATCTAATAGAGTTTGAAAATTTTCCCCAAAGATTTCAACTAAGTTTCAAAATTGGCTAAAGTTATTTTTTAAAATAAACTTTTTACTAGCTCAGTTGAAAGAAAATTATCTCCTTAAACATTCAGCTAAGAATTTT
Source organism: Zingiber officinale (assembly GCF_018446385.1). Classification (NCBI taxonomy): domain Eukaryota; kingdom Viridiplantae; phylum Streptophyta; class Magnoliopsida; order Zingiberales; family Zingiberaceae; genus Zingiber; species Zingiber officinale. The sequence continues at coordinate 24,091,598 of NC_055997.1, read as the reverse complement.
ACAATGAAAATTAATTATAAAAAGCTAAGTGTTTGAAAAGTTCTTAAAATTAGCCAAAAATTCTTTCTTTAAAGCTAAGTGTTTTCTTTAATGAAAAATCTTTAAACCAAGTCTTTAAAAGCTTAAGTTTTAAAATTTTTTGGCTAAACAGAGCTGTTTTGCACTTAAACTATTTTTCACTTAGAAAAGTTTACTAAGTTTTTTCCTACAAAGTTTTCCCGATAAAGTTTTAAAAGTCAAGTATTTAAATGTTATTTTTGGGCTTCAACATTTTTTCAAAGTTTTCCTACAAAGTTTTTGATATATGGCAAAGGGGGAGAGTAGGACAAAAAATTCAAATTAAGAATAAGAGTTCTCTTATTAAGGGGGAGCCTTAACTTTGTAAATTTTAAAGGTAAACTTAAAATTTTAAAATCTCTCTAGGTTGTACTTAGCCTGGTACTTAAGTATGCTTACACTTGTGCTTTAACTCCTTATTTAAAAGAATGCTTATGTTTATTTATGCTTTTTGTTTTACTTAACTTTGAATTTGAGTTGCCATAATCAAAAGGGGGGAGATTGTTGGTGCGGGAAGTATCAGACGATCGAATCCAAGTTTTGATAATGGCAAAGGGTTCAAAGTTAAGTAGTCTTGTGATCTAACAAGTTCATGGAGCTTACAGGAAAGTCCTAAGTGGTACTTAGGCAAAAGTCCTAGCTGCGGTTAGGCAGGTGGAAAACCCTAGGGGGTGGTAACCTTAGGTCATAGGGGTGGTAACCCTATGCAGAAAGTCTTGGCGGGTCGAGAGCTTCAGGAAAAAGTCCTAGGGGGTAACCCTAGGTGGAAAGTTCTGGTGTCACGAACCAGGTGGAAGACTGGACGGGCCGGGAAGTGGAAGTCCAGCAGAAAGTCCGAAAGCTTCGAACGTTGAGAAAAAGTCCAGTCGATCTGGAGGATCACACTGGCAACAGGTAAATCTCCTGAGTGGAGTAGGTGATGACGCGTTCCCCGTAGAGGGAACAGTAGGCGTCGGGTCTGTTGGAGCAATCTAGGTGCCCTAGGTTTTGATGTTTGGGCAAAAGTTTAAGTTAGGTTTATTGTTGTATTTGATATGCATTGTGAGTGTGCAGGATATAGGTATAACAAGGAAAGTCCAAGTGTGATCTTGGCAAAGGAGGAAAGTCCAAGGATGAGTCTTGGCGGTATAAGTCCAAGTATGTAGTCTTGGCAACGTAAGTCCAACTGTGACTTGTCAATGGATGAAGTCCCGGAGGTGAGGAGCCTCTTGGAAAAGGAATACCCGACAATAAAGACAAGACCGAAGGAAGCTCCAGAAGGCAAGACGTGAAGGATGGGGAGACATCCGAGGGACGCGAGGCTGATGAAGGAGGCTAGAAGGCTATGTCTAGGTTGGTCGGGCGAGGACGAGTGCTGAGTGACTGTACTCTGGGAAAAATCTTATGGTTTTAGGGTCACTGTAGCAGTACTGTAGCGACAATGTAACAGTATTGTAGTGACACTGTAGCATCACTGTTGCGACACTACAGCAATACTGCAGCAGTCGACTGGTTACTGTAGCAATCGACTGATACACTGTAGCAGTCGACTGGTACATTGTAGCAGTCGACTGGTACATTGTAGCAGTCGACTAGTAGTCGACTGTTGGGTAACGGTTAGCTTCACTTAAAGGACCAGTCGACTGGTGCATACACCAATCGACTGGTAGCGAGAAAACAACTTAGTGTTTTCCTCTCGAGCTCTATTTAATAAAGCTCAGGTTGCTTGGGCATGGTTGATGAAATAGACTTGGTTAAAGCCTATTAGAGTATCCCAAACCTTCGTATGTTCGGTGTGCTTGTATTCAAGTGTTTGTGGCAAGGTTTCTCCACCGACAAAGAGCTTGAGCTAGCCGGAGGTCTTCCGGAGAATCATCCACCGACGGATCGGGATCGCCCACCTTACGGACAGTTGTGGAGTAGGAGCTTTATCTCCGAACCACGTTAAATCAACGTGTTAGGTTTGCTTTCTCTTGTTAGTATTTGTTTTTGTATTTCCGCTGTGAACTAACATTATAGGAAGCGATCGATTTGGGTGAGACGCTATTCACCCCCCCCCTCTAGCGGACGTCAAGGTCCCAACAGGGTCGACCTAGGGTTTCCGGTTGGAAATCCGAAGTCAGACCCGGACAGTCCGATGACTATCGATTACATCACTTATAATATGTTTGTGCTAACTTTGTTTTGTAGGGTTTTGTTTTTGGGACTAACACATTTTGCAGGAACAAAGAAGCACATTTGACCTCGGATGAACAGTGTCCGAGGCGCCTCCATGGGGCTTAGAGGCGCCTCGAGTGTAAGTCGAAGCCAGCTATCCAGAGGAGTTAGAGGCACCTCGGAGGAAGCTGAAGGCACCTTGGACCAGACGTTGGAGGCGCCTTCAGTGGGATAAGGCACGACCAGATCAGAGCTGATCCACACGTATGACTCGGCGGCCTGGAGGCGCCTCGGACAGGCTTGGAGGCGCCTCGGACAGGCTTGGAGGCACCTCCAGCACTGTTTAAAAGGGGGGTCGAGGCAGAGGCTCAAAACATCAATTCCAAAGCTGTTATTCATCAACGTGCTGCTCAAAAATGACCCGGCGAAGCTACGACGAGTTTTCAACAACCCAAAGCTACAAGTTTTCCTCTTCGTATTGTCGGTATAAGTTACTGTTAGTACTTTCAATTGTAATCTCTTCTTGTACCGAATTTACGATTTGATAGTGAATTGCCCACAGTAATCGCTCAACGAGCGAGGGCCTTGGAGTAGGAGTCGCCCAAGGCTCCGAACCAAGTAAAAACACTTGGGGTCCCTTTCTGTGTTTGCTTTTATTGTTATTTCCGCTGTATTACACTCGAACGCTTTACGAATTCGAATCGAACGAAATAGCCACGAGCGCTATTCCCCCCCCCCCCCCCCTCTAGCGCTTTCGATCTAACACTTCCATGTCTAGGCTTCACATTCATCGAACCATAAATATCCAAATGAATTAATTGCAATGGTGATTCATCTTTAATAGACTTACCAAATGGTTTCCTAGTTACTTATCCAGCAAGACAATACTCACACACAGATAAGTTAACAGGTCATCTTTAGCTAATCTATTCATTCATTCTTGTCTAATATATCCTTGTCTAGCATACCAAACTTTATCTTTAATATCAGCATCACTAGTCAGAGTAATATTTAAAAAATAAACATTAATTTTATAATTAATATCTAGTTTTACATCAAGAACTATGAAACCATTCGTTACATAACCACAACCAATTAACACAGAGTTAATTCGAAGTTCCACACATTGACTAAAAAAGTTTATATAATAACCCTAATCAAGAAGACTAGTAATGGATGTTGGTGCAACCTTAGGTCAAGGTTGACCTGGGTGACCCGACTCGAGTTGACCTGACTCGAGGTATATTTTGATGTTTGACAAGAATGGAGAAGTTATATTTTGATGTTTGACAAGAATATGAACTTGGGGGATTGTGGGTGCAACCTTTGGTCAAGGTTGATCTGGTTGACCCGACTTGAGTTGACCTGATTCGAGAAAAGTCCAAGCAGGGAGCTTGGCACGGGAAAAGTCCAAGCAGGAAGCTTGGCATGTGGAAAAGTCCAAGTATGGAGACTTGGCACGGAAAAGTCCAAGCAGGGAGCTTGGCACGGGAAAAGTCCAAGCAAGGAGCTTGGCACGTGGAAAAGTCCAAGTATGGAGACTTGGCACGGAAAAGTCCAAGCAGGGAGCTTGGCATGGGAAAAGTCCAAACAGGGAGCTTGGCACGGGGAAAAGTCCAAGTATGGAAGCTTGGCATGGGAAGTCGGAGAGGACTCGGTAGCTCGTTCTCTGGACTAGGTCAGAGAGAGGGCTCGGGAGCTCGTTCTCTGGACCGGACGAAGTCGGAGAGGGCTCGGTAGCTCATTCTCCGGACTAGGTCAGAGAGGGCTCGGGAGCTCGTTCTCTGGACCAGACAGAGTTGGAGAGGGCTCGGTAGCTCATTCTCCGGACTAGGTCAGAGAGGGCTCGGTAGCTCATTCTCTGGACCGGATGAGGAAGTCGGAGAGGGATCGGTAGCTCGTTCTCCGGACTAGGTCAGAGAGGGTTCGGTAGCTCGTTCTCTAGACCGGGAAGGCTTTAGGTTTAAGGCTGGGAAATTGGATCGGTCTGTTGACCGATCCAGTGATACCTTAGTTGTCTGATCGGTCTAGTGACCGATCAGTAACCCAACAGAAGCTTTCTGTGGGTTATCTGATCGGTCCGTAGAACGATCAGGAAGCGATGTTATCTAAGGAAGCGAGGGAATTCAGAGAAGGGGGGATCGGTCTGTGGACCGATCCATCTATATCCTGATTAGTCCACAGACCGATCAGGGATACAAGACAGATGCTACCGATCAGGGACCTCCTGGACCGATCAGGATGGAGCCTGATCGGTCCAGGCTTAACCGTTGTGACTCAACGGCTAGATTTCTGGATTCTTCTGTATCTTCTTCGCAGTGCTGTTTATAAGCCTCTACAGTAAAGGTGGAAATAAGGCTCTGGAAGATTTTCTTCTTCCTCAAGACTGCGATCTGAGCTTTGCTGAGCTCTTCATTTTCTGAAGCTTCGTGTGAGCTTCCGTAGGCTGGTTTTCTAGCTGCTATTGTTGGATCCGTGAAGTTGCTGCTTCATCAACGGACTCCAGTCGACAACGAGAAGACAAGCAAACTGGGTAGTGTGTTTTTACATTCATATTGTCCATTATTTCTTGCTCAATTCTTTGTACTCCATTATTGCTGTTGCAAAAGGAATTGTGGTGAGGTTTCTCCACCCAGAAGGAGTTTTTATTAGCCGATTCTCCGAGGTCTCATCCACTGACGGATTGATAGGATTCGTCCACCTTACGGACAAACCGAGGAGTAGGAGTATCATCTCTGAACCTCGTTATATCATCGCGTTAGAGGTTTGATCTTCTCCACTTTCGTTTCTATCTTTTATTTCCGCTGCGCTAACTCAAATTGTAGGAAGAAACGTGAATTTGGGGTCGGCTATTCACACCCCCCCCCCTCTCTAGCCGCGTCCGAAGGTCCTAACAATGGAAACGAGATTCTATTGAATCTCAAGAGCATAAAGGACATCATGTTGAAATGTGGTACGGCTATCACGTAAGTTGAGTTTGAAAGTGTCAATTCCTTTGACTTTAATCCTTGTATTATTTCCCACATATATCCATTTATTGTTAGGTAGTACTCGATGGTACTTCATGTATGTAGCTTGATTATGAGCTACATGGTACATTGTTCCTGAATCTATAATTCATTGATGTGCGTAGATTATATACACTTTTATGCATGTTTTGACGCACATCTACTTGTACTTCATCAACATAATCTATGTTTATCGCACTCTATTTCATTATGATGTCATACTTCTATTATATTTTGTTCAGAGATCTGCTCTTTGCTTGTTTTGATTGATAGGACACAATTTGGAGCAAAAACGGAGCTTAAATGAAGTCTAGAGCTTTTGGAGTGTCACGGGCATGCAAAAACATAGTTTTTCCAAGTTTTGGCCATGTGGAGACCACACCCCCATGTGGAGGCTGTGTGGGGGGCGTGTTGAGGCCGTGTGAATGTCACACAGCCGTGCAAAGGCCGTGTGAATGTCACACAACCGTGCGAAGGCCGTGTGGAACTTTCAGCACTACAGACCAAAAGTAAAATGGCCATAACTTTGTAATTGATTAGAGTTATGAGCCGTTCCAGATATCAAAATGTATATAACTTCAAGATCTACAACTCTTATGAAGACTTCAACCAGAGAAAACCACGTCTTGAAGGTATAAAATGCGTTTCTATGTGACACGGCCTTAGCACAGGGCCGTGTGGAATCCCTGCACTGCACACCAAGAGTAAAACAGACATAACTTTGTGATCCGTTGGAGTTTTTGGCTGTTCTTTGAACCAATTTGTAGATAACTTCAGGATCTACAAAGTTTATGAAGACATCAACTAGAGAAAATCCCATCTTGAGGGATTAAAAGATGTTACAATAGGACATAGCTACGCAGGGCCAATCAAGGGGTGTGTGAGCCACATGGTCATGTCATGCAAGGGGGTGTGAGCTCCACACGACCATGTGAGCCATATGACCCATGGCCATGTAAGCCACACGACCGTGTAATGTTTCCAGAGGAGAATAATAACATGGCTGTGTGAATCCACACGGCCGTGCGAGGTTTCCAGAGGCAGAGGCAGAGCAGGTCGTGTAGATCTACACGGCCATGCAAGGGAAGCAAAAGCAGTGTGTGCCACGGCCGTGTCTCACACACAACCGTGTGAGGTTGGCAGAGAGGGGAGTGAGGCAGGCCGTGTGAACCTCACACAACCATGCCTCGGGGCCGTGTGGCGGCCAAACCTCTCCTCTATATAAGGCCTTCTTCAAGATTTGAAAAGGGATCTTCTCCCTTTTGGGGAGAATTCAAGATTTGGGCATTCCTCCACCTTCTTGGGGGGGTTTCCGGCGATCTAAGGGTGGATCTTCAACGCTTCAACTCCGGGGAACGAGGATTGGATCCGAAGATGATTATTCATCGTAGATAAGCTTTTCTTCCCTCTCTTTCTTGGATTTGGGATCAAGATGTTTGTCTTTTCTTTATCTTTGGGATTATTTCCTTGTTCCATAGATTAGATCTCTAGTTCCAGGATAGAGGGAGTATTTGTAATGGAGATTTGATGTAAACTCTTGTGGATTTGCTAAAATTCCTATTTCTATGATTTTACCTTATTTGTATTTATTCTTTCTTGTGTGGTTTGTTGTGATTAGGGCTTAATTACCATGCTTGATTGAATGTTTGAATATTTTGTGGATCTTGAATGGATTGCTTCTCATTTGATTTTTCGAGGGACGTTCATGACAGGAACATGCCCATGTAAGGACGTTTGAGGGGTAATCTTGAGAGGGAAATTAGGTATTTCAAGAGGGTATGTGTCAACCAACAACATTTACAATACATGACAACACCTACACACATGTGCACACTAACATATGCATAAATCAACATGATAATTCCTATATCACACAACAACCTCATGTGTATCTACATACAAACAATCTAAATGCAAATTCCTATCATACACAACATACACGTGTGTACCCTATAGAATAGTAATATCAAACAGTGAGACTATATAGATAATAAAAAGAGAATCTCAAAGATCAAGCATATAAGTATCAAGTGCAGATAAAATATGTGTGTAGTCAAGAGAAAACAACCTAACCGTCATATAATACATGCACTAGGTTCAAAGAACTATAGAGGTCAAGAAAGAAGTATCCACCTTTAATATGTAGCTGGTGTCGGAATAACGCTCATATCAACATGCATGTTTCCAATAAAAATCCTGTAACATAGTACAGATTAGCAATCCTATTACGCACCCAAAAGAGCTAAGCTAAATCCAAATCCAATTAGAAACCCTAATTGATCATCTGAATCATCAATCACCTCCCATTTAATCCATTCTAATAATTAGATTTGATTCAATCACCTCCCATTTAATCCATTCTAATAATTAGATTAATTAAAGACAAAAATCATCCCTATTACTCACGAAATAGAATGGTAGTGGAAGAGATGGTCGGAGCCGAGGCAGTGGAAAAGCAACACCACAATAGCGTAACGCCCGCCCTCCCTGCTAACCGTAAGGGACGGGGCTACGATACTCTACATACGTACTACAGCGGAAGACTTAAAATTTATTTTTCTTAACTTAATTAAAACCGAACTACACTAACATGGTTTCATAACATGATAACGAAATAAATAAAAACTTAGTATCAAGTCACTCATATTGTATTACATTTCACAAAACCAAAGCATAGTTCTTAAAAGTTTTAAAGCAGGTTCTTAATTAGTTGCCTATCCACCGCCACACACATCTTTATTGCCCCTCCTGCTGCTCCTTTAACTCATCCAGCTTTTTCCTTTATCTGTGGTACAAGGAAAGTAAGCTATGAGCACTCATGGCTCAGTAAGTTCCTTTCCTACTCACTAAAGCCAACAATCAGCACATAATCAAGAATGTATCAACAAGTCATAATCTCAGCTAATCATGGCATAACATAGCATTCTATTCAAGCTTATCATGCATCATAATATAATCACAACTAGTCATGGCATATCAAACATCATCATGGCCGAAACATATACATAGTGCATTGCATAAAACATAGCTAGACATAGCATAACAAACAAGTATCATGGTATATCAAAGCATGGCCGAAACATGTATATCAAAGCATCATAACTATGGCCGAATATGTACATCAAGGCATCATCAAATCCATGGCCGAAATCTATATATATCAAGCATCAACATATCCATGGCCGAAACATGTCTATAAGGTATAGCATGAACATAACATAAACATACCTTATCATGGCATATCATAATCAAGAGCATAACATGAAACATAGCATAATCAAAAGGTGTATGCAATATGATTTTGGAAAACATGTATCCGAAAAACATGTGTATGTCTCATGATCTTTAAAACCATTCTCTTTTATATGTATATATACTTGAAAATAATCTCAACATAAGGGGGATCCCGGCTATGTACCACTTACATATTGCGCGCAACCTTGTAGGTCCAAGGTAGCAAGTCTTGAACCCTACGAGGCAAACATACTAGGCCCTTAGTCCTAGGGGCACTTAGGAGCCCATCCCTAACGAGGTCCTTAGTCCACGGGGCGCTTATGGAGCCCACCCTTGGTACAAGCCACTCACACATAAAGTAAAGTACATGTCATACATATCATGTATCATAAAAGCATGCATCACTTAGGCACACATCATAAAAGTATGCATCACTTAGGCAAACATCATGTCATAAAAGTATGCATCACTTAGGCATACATCATGTCATAAAGGTATGCATCACTTAGGCATACATCATATTATAAAGGTATGCATCACTTAGGCATACATCATGTCATAACAATATGCATCACTTAGGCATAGATCATAAAAACATGCATATCTTAAGCATAAAGCATATCATCAAGCATGCATATTTTATCCACATAGCTTATCATAAAAGCATGCATATTTTAAGCACAAAGCATATCATATCATAAAAGCATGCATATCATATCATAAGTCATAAATCACAAGCATACATATTAAGCATAAGGGTGTATCTTGTGATTATCCTATCATAGGAAACATGGTATCATATTTATCTTGGTTCTAAGCTTCCTAAACCCTTGTGGCCGAAACCCCTTTAGAGCTCAATTTAGGCTAAACACAATATCCAAGCATGTGGTACCTAAATTATCATCATAACATTTTCATAGGAAGCATTATAAACATGATTAACTTAGTTTCTAAGTTCTTCAAGTCCCTAATTTCATGTGGCCGAAACCTTAAGGTGTGAAACAAGGTTCCATATGACATAAAAATATAGACAACTTGAAATCATATTTATAACATTTTTACCAAGAAATAAGGTAAACACATTTGACATATTTGAATTAGTTCCTAAGTTCTTTAAGCCCTTAACATATGTCATGGCCGAAATTTAACAAGTTCTCATTAGGGCTACAAACAAGCATACAAGCATGTGAACTTGGACTAACATTATGTATAAATTCATACAAAGCATCATACAATAGTTATGGCCGAAACATACCCTAGCATCATTTTAGGTCATAAAACAACATATAGCAATTGAACCTTGGCTTTCTACTTATCACATTTCATGTAGGGTGACATGAGCATATTTAATTTAAGTCCTAGGGTCCCTAGGGCATCTAACCCTCCATGGCCGAGACTTACAATAGTCCTTTTAGATCATGGAAAAATTATACAAGCATGTGACACAATCAATATGTTATCATATTTTCATAAGAAGCATTTTAACACCTTTGGTTTAAATTCTAAGGCCTCTAGGTCATTTAAACCCTACTTGACCGAAACTCATCAGTGTTTAAACTTGCTTCAATAACATAAAAAAAAAAAACATGTGAAGTCATACGAGTTTCATAGCATGTGTAAAGACAAGCCTAATGAGTATACATATGAATTGTGTCTTAAGCTTTCTAGGTTTCTTTTTCTCTTTTTCTTTTTTTTTTTTTTCCATGGCCGAAACCTATCATTCTTTAGCTAGGTTTTTAAGTGGCCTAAAGCATGAAAAATCTAAGTAAGTTTCATGGCAAAAGTTACTAAGAAACATATATACAAATTGGTTCATGAGTAAACTAGGACCCCTTGTGGTCATACATGATATATGTTATGCTACTAATTTTTATACACCCTAATTAAGCATGAGGGCATTAAACAACTTTCATATCTAAACAGCACAGAGGTCTTGAGCATTTTAAAATTTTGTTTAAGCTTTCTAAGCTATCCATCTCATCATGGCCGAAAAACCCTAAGAAGGAGTTCATGAAATTCTAGCAATATTCAAGCATACAAATCCTTTAAGATCTTTGTATTCTATAGCATGAGCATGGTTATTTAAATTTAAAGGCCTTCTTAATCCTAAACCCTTCCTTGGCCGAAACATATGAGTGGGTTTTCTTTTAGTTTCAAATATCTTCTAAGGAAGAAAACCAATACATAATCCTTAATATTTCATAGGGAGAACCTTGTACTAGTTGGGTAAAACAATACATTTCCCTAGCCTCTTAAGAATATTTTTGGCCGAAAGTCTAGGGTTCAGTACTCCTCTGATCAAGCATCATATAGGTATAAAAGCATGAAGAAAAACCCCTCTACATAGCATAGAAAAATCTATCATATAGTGTAGACTAGTTAAACATCATTAGATTTTGAAAGCTCTTCTTGGCCGAATTTTCTCAAACTTGTTTCTAGGTTTTAAAATCCTCATAAAATCCGAAAAGTACATAAAACTCCTTGTACCACAGGTGAGGGGAAGCTTACATCCTTTTTGCTTGTGGATCTAAGGTATGGTGAAGAAGAAATAGTCTCTTCTTCTAGTTCCTTTCCCTTGATTCCTTTGCTAAGTCCTCCTTGTATCTTAGGCTTTCTAAGGGACAAACTTGGCTTTGGGGCCGAAGATGGAGGAGAGGGAACTGTGGTGTTCTCGGTGAGGGAGAGGATGAGTGAAAGAAAATGAGAGAAAAATAATTTTCTCTTTTCTTGCTCCCTTTTATGTTAAGGGGGAAGAGGTAGCAAACTTGATTTTTGCTTTCCTTCTCCCTTAGCCTTTTTCTCTATTTTTATTTTATTTATCTTATTTTCCATTTATTCTCACCATTCATGATAAAATAAGGGGGAATGAATCCCCTTAACTCCTCTTTAAAATTTTGGCAAGATCAAAGAGGAAGAGGGAGAGAAAGGGAGGAAGGCAAGTTGCCTTTCTCTTGCTCTTTTCTTGTTTTCTTTTGGCTATCTTTTATTCTCACCTTTATCATGAGTTTCCCTCCTTTGCTATCAATATCTTCTCTCTATCCCAATTGGTTTCTACTAATTAATTCTATGAATTATAATATAAGAGGTTCAAGGTTCAATCCTTGACCATCACTTCTTTTTATTTCATTTTATTTCTTTTTATTTCAACTCACTTCTTATTATTTTTCTAAGGCAAATTCATCATTCTCATATTTATTCTTAAAAGCTTAGTGGGTGTTACAGTACCCCGTACCTCATAAAAAGTTCGCCTCGAACTTTAAAATAGTTGCTTCAGGTGACACTGAACTTTCGGCTGAGTGCATCAGCCACTTTGTTCGCCTTTCCTGGGTGATAAAGGATCTCGCAGTCATAATCTTTAACTAATTCGAGCCATCGGCGTTGCCTCATATTCAGGTCTTTATGTGTGAAGAAATATTTCAGACTCTGATGGTCAGTATAAATCTTACACTGAGCTCCATATAGATAATGTCACCATATTTTTAGAGCGAAGACCACGGCTGCTAGTTCTAAGTCGTGAATAGGATAATTCTTCTCATGTTCTTTAAGTTGTCTAGAAGCGTAGGCAATGACTTTGCCATCTTGCATGAGTACAGCTCCAAGTCCTGTGATGGAAGCATCGCTGTACATATCGAAGCCTCTGTTGGTTTCCGGAAGAGTAAGAATCGGAGCACTGGTCAGTCTCCTTTTTAATTCCGCGAAACTCTTTGTATTTTTCTTGGTGAGGGCTGTCATAGGAGCTGCGATTTTGGAGAAATTCTCTACGAATTTCCTGTAATAACCTGCTAGTCCGAGAAAACTCCTGACTTCGCTGGCATTCTTTGGTCGATTCCAGTTATTTACAGCTTCGATTTTACTTGGATCCACCATAACTCCATCTTTGGAGATGACATGACCTAGAAATATTACCCGGTCAAGCCAAAACTCGCATTTGGAGAATTTTGCATATAGTTGTTTCTCTTGAAGGATCTGTAGTACAGTATTCAGGTGTTCGGCATGTTCTTCTGGAGTTCTCGAGTAGATAAGTATATCATCAATGAAGACGATCATAAATTTATCAAGATATGCCGTAAATACTCGATTCATCAGGTCCATAAATACTGCAGGAGCGTTGGTTACTCCGAAAGGCATAACTATGAACTCATAATGTCCATATCGGGTTCGAAATGTTGTTTTTGGTATATCATCTGGTTTCACTTTCACTTGATGATATCCGGATCGTAGATCTATCTTTGAGAAAACAGTCGCACCCTTCAGTTGATCGAACAGATCATCGATCCACGGGAGTGGGTACCGATTCTTGATCGTCACATTATTCAGCGCTCGGTAGTCTATACACATTCGCATAGACCCATCCTTCTTCTTTACGAATAGCACTGGAGCTCCCCATGGAGAGTGACTAGGACGAATAAGTCCCTTGCCGAGTAATTCGGATAACTGTTCCTGAAGCTCCTTTAATTCAGCCGGAGCCATACGATAAGGTGCTTTCGAGATCGGCTGAGTACCAGGAATCAATTCGATTCCGAATTCTATCTCCCTGTCAGGGGCCAACCCTGGTAGTTCATCAGGAAATACCTTTGGATAATTGCATACTACTCTGACGTCTTCTAACTTCGGGTCTTTGACTTGATTGGTATCAACCACGTGTGCTAGAAACCCCATACATCCTTTATCTAACATCTTTTGTGCTTTAATAGATGACAATAGCTTCTCCGTTCCTTTTGACTCTCCGTAAAATTCAAACTCTGGTTCATTTTCGGGTCAGAAAATCACTTTTCTTTTACGGCACTCGATTGAAGCGTCGTACTTACTAAGGAAATCCATGCCCAAAATTATGTCATAATCCTGCATATCAAGTACTATCAGATTGCAGTAGAGTTCTCTGTTTGCGATCCGAATAAGTACTGCTTGCAGCATATAGTCCGATGGCATAATCTCCCCGGATGGTAAGGTTGTTAAGAACGTGTCCTCTAGAGTTCGGAGTGGTATATCTAGCTTCTTCATAAAAGGCATTGAGACGAACGAGTGTGTTGCCCCATCAATAATACCACAGATACCGATTGTAAATAAGTATGACCTGTGACAACAAGAGAAGCATTCGCCACGTCTTCCTTGGTAAGAGAGTAGACTCGGCATTGGTCATAGTGGGGCCTCAATCTTCCTTGGTCGATTGAAGTCCCTTCTATGGCGCCTGCATCCGTGAAGTGCATGGGGCACTGCTCGAAGTTCTGCGAAGGTAGTGCACGAGACCGAGTAGGGCAATTTCTCGCCAAATGACCTTCCCTCCGCAGCTTGTAGCACTTTTGGTGCTCGAAGACATACTCGAATGCATCTTCCCACATGTGGTACACTGAGGGTACTTGGTCTGCTTATTGGTTGAACCACCTTTGTTTTATTCCACTGCTTCCTCTTTCCACTTGAGTTTCCTTTCCACCGGTTCGCATCGTGCGATTTTGTCCTCCGATGCTTGGTTCTGCCCTTATTCATTGCTTCCGATAATGCTCGTAATCGACCACCTCCTCGTCATGGTCTATTAACTCACGGCCACGTTCAGAGCTATCTCGGGTCGGAGCATCTTTAACATCAACCGGACCCTTTCTTTTTCAGTTCGGACCAGTTCTGGGCACAATCGAGCTAGGCGGTTGAACCTCTTGACGGCTTCATTGACTGACAGATCACCTTGCCAGAACTCAGTGAACTCGTCATAGTGCTTGTTGGTCACTTGCATATGGAAAAATTCCTCTAAGAACTCTGTCTCAAAATATGCCCACTGCATTTGGTTTATTTGCCTTTTCGCCTTTACTCTGTCCCACCACATCCGGGCATCTTCGGTAAGACAGAACGACGCTCACTTGACCTTCTCGTGTTCAGGCCAATCCAATAGTTCCATTATGTTCTCCACGGTTTTGAGCCAGGCTTGTGCGTCCCATGGTTCGCAGTTTCCCGAGAATGCTTCTGGCTTAAGCCTTTGCCATTGCATCAGGTAGGCCTCTTGTCGGACCCACTGGCGCGGCTGTAGGTATGACCGGTAGTGGATTCATTCGGTGGGGTAACTGGGTTGCCTTGCTGACCCATTAAGGTAGTGATCAGCTGTTGTTGTTCTGCGATCTGATGCTGGAGGTTTGCGACTACCTGCGTCAGATCTGGTGGAGTCACTGTTCCTCCGGTTCGGGCATTGCGTGTCCTAACCATGTTTATCTAAAAGAAATAGACTAGTGTAAGTGGTTATCGATTTTAGCCATTCTAACGTACTGGTTTGTTCCTATCTATTTGTTATGGTATTATTTCTAACCTACCAATATGTACTCCTAATCTAATTTATAACTAAAAGCATAGAATAAAGCATCAAATATAAGCAAGTAAAACATGAATCTAAAGCATAAACAACATAAGGAAAAATAAGGAATATAATGACAACCAATGTAACATAAGGAAATAAAGCATAAGCAATGTAGTAAAGAAATAAAACATAGGCAATATAACAAGAAAGAAAAAAAAATAAAGCATAAGTTATATAACATGAAACTGAACATAAGCATATGACAAGAAAATTAAACTTAAGCATATAACAAGTAAATTTAGCATACACATTCTTACTTGGAGCGGCAGGTAGGAGGCTTGATGTGTGTGTAGTGAGCTGGCAATAACCTGGCTCTGATACCAACCTGTAACGCCCGCCCTCCGATACTCTACGTACGTACTACAGCGGAAGACTTAAAATTTATTTTTCTTAACTTAATTAAAACCGAACTACACTAACATGGTTTCATAACATGATAACGAAATAAATAAAAACTTAGTATCAAGTCACTCATATTGTATTACATTTCACAAAACCAAAGCATAGTTCTTAAAGGTTTTAAAGCAGGTTCTTAATTAGTTGCCTAGCCACCGCCACACACATCTTTGTTGCCCCTCCTGCTGCTCCTTTAACTCATCCAGCTTTTTCCTTTATCTGTGGTACAAGGAAAGTAAGCTATGAGCACTCATGGCTCAGTAAGTTCCTTTCCTACTCACTAAAGCCAACAATCAGCACATAATCAAGAATGTATCAACAAGTCATAATCTCAGCTAATCATGGCATAACATAGCATTCTATTCAAGCTTATCATGCATCATAATATAATCACAACTAGTCATGGCATATCAAACATCATCATGGCCGAAACATATACATAGTGCATTGCATAAAACATAGCTAGACATAGCATAACAAACAAGTATCATGGTATATCAAAGCATGGCCGAAACATGTATATCAAAGCATCATAACTATGGCCGAATATGTACATCAAGGCATCATCAAATCCATGGCCGAAATCTATATATATCAAGCATCAACATATCCATGGCCGAAACATGTCTATAAGGTATAGCATGAACATAACATAAACATACCTTATCATGGCATATCATAATCAAGAGCATAACATGAAACATAGCATAATCAAAAGGTGTATGCAATATGATTTTGGAAAACATGTATCCGAAAACATGTGTATGTCTCATGATCTTTAAAACCATTCTCTTTTATATGTATATATACTTGAAAATAATCTCAACATAAGGGGGATCCCGGCTATGTACCACTTACATATTGCGCGCAACCTTGTAGGTCCAAGGTAGCAAGTCTTGAACCCTACGAGGCAAACATACTAGGCCCTTAGTCCTAGGGGCACTTAGGAGCCCATCCCTAACGAGGTCCTTAGTCCCCGGGGCGCTTATGGAGCCCACCCTTGGTACAAGCCACTCACACATAAAGTAAAGTACATGTCATACATATCATGTATCATAAAAGCATGCATCACTTAGGCACACATCATAAAAGTATGCATCACTTAGGCATACATCATGTCATAAAAGTATGCATCACTTAGGCATACATCATATCATAAAGGTATGCATCACTTAGGCATACATCATGTCATAAAGGTATGCATCACTTAGGCATACATCATATCATAAAGGTATACATCACTTAGGCATACATCATGTCATAACAATATGCATCACTTAGGCATAGATCATAAAAACATGCATATCTTAAGCATAAAGCATATCATCAAGCATGCATATTTTATCCACATAGCTTATCATAAAAGCATGCATATTTTAAGCACAAAGTATATCATATCATAAAAGCATGCATATCATATCATAAGTCATAAATCACAAGCATACATATTAAGCATAAGGGTGTATCTTGTGATTATCCTATCATAGGAAACATGGTATCATATTTATCTTGGTTCTAAGCTTCCTAAACCCTTGTGGCCGAAACCCCTTTAGAGCTCAATTTAGGCTAAACACAACATCCAAGCATGTGGTACCTAAATTATCATCATAACATTTTCATAGGAAGCATTATAAACATGATTAACTTAGTTTCTAAGTTCTTCAAGTCCCTAATTTCATGTGGCCGAAACCTTAAGGTGTGAAACAAGGTTCCATATGACATAAAAGCATAGACAACTTGAAATCATATTTATAACATTTTTACCAAGAAATAAGGTAAACACATTTGACATATTTGAATTAGTTCCTAAGTTCTTTAAGCCCTTAACATATGTCATGGCCGAAATTTAACAAGTTCTCATTAGGGCTACAAATAAGCATACAAGCATGTGAACTTGGACTAACATTATGTATAAATTCATACAAAGAATCATACAATAGTTATAGCTGAAACATACCCTAGCATCATTTTAGGTCATAAAACAACATATAGCAATTGAACCATGGCTTTCTACTTATCACATTTCATGTAGGGTGACATGAGTATATTTAATTTAAGTCCTAGGGTCCCTAGGGCGTCTAACCCTCCATGGACTAACAATAGTCCTTTTAGATCATGGAAAAATTATACAAGCATGTGACATAATCAATAGGTTATCATATTTTCATAAGAAGCATTTTAACACCTTTGGTTTAAATTCTAAGGCCTCTAGGTCATTTAAACCCTACTTGACTGAAACTCATCAGTGTTTAAACTTGCTTCAATAACATAAAAAAAAAACATGTGAAGTCATACGAGTTTCATAGCATGTGTAAAGACAAGCCTAATGAGTATACATATGAATTGTGTCTTAGGCTTTCTAGGTTTCTTTTTCTCTTTTTCTTTTATTTTTTTTTTCCATGGCCGAAACCTACCATTCTTTAGCTAGGTTTTTAAGTGGCCTAAAGCATGAAAAATCTAAGTAAGTTTCATGGCAAAAGTTACTAAGAAACATATATACAAATTGGTTCATGAGTAAACTAGGACCCCTTGTGGTCATACATGATATATGTTATGCTACTAATTTTTCTACACCCTAATTAAGCATGAGGGCATTAAACAACTTTCATATCTAAACAGCACAGAGGTCTTGAGCATTTTAAAATTTTGTTTAAACTTTCTAAGCTATCCATCTCATCATGGCCGAAAAACCCTAAGAAGGAGTTCATGAAATTCTAGCAATATTCAAGCATACAAATCCTTTAAGATCTTTGTATTCTATAGCATGAGCATGGTTATTTAAATTTAAAGGCCTTCCTAATCCTAAACCCTTCCTTGGCCGAAACATATGAGTGGGTTTTCTTTTAGTTTCAAATATCTTCTAAGGAAGAAAACCAATACATAATCCTTAATATTTCATAGGGAGAACCTTGTACTAGTTGGGTAAAACAATAAATTTCCCTAGCCTCTTAAGAATATTTTTGGCCGAAATTCTAGGGTTCAGTACTCCTCTGATCAAACATCATATAGGTATAAAAGCATGAAGAAAAACCCCTCTACATAGCATAGAAAAATCTATCATATAGTGAAGACTAGTTAAACATCATTAGATTTTGAAAGCTCTTCTTGGCCGAATTTTCTCAAACTTGTTTCTAGGTTTTAAAATCCTCATAAAATCTAAAAAGTACATAAAACGCCTTGTACCACAGGTGAGGGGAAGCTTACATCCTTTTCGCTTGTGGATCTAAGGTATGGTGAAGAAGAAATAGTCTCTTCTTCTAGTTCCTTTCCCTTGATTCCTTTGCTAAGTCCTCCTTGTATCTTAGGCTTTCTAAGGGACAAACTTGGCTTTGGGGCCGAAGATGGAGGAGAGAGAACTGTGGTGTTCTCGGTGAGGGAGAGGATGAGTGAAAGAAAATGAGAGAAAAATAATTTTCTCTTTTCTTGCTCCCTTTTATGTTAAGGGGGAAGAGGTAGCAAACTTGATTTTTGCTTTCCTTCTCCCTTAGCCTTTTTCTCTATTTTTATTTTATTTATCTTATTTTCCATTTATTCTCACCATTCATGATAAAATAAGGGGGAATGAATCCCCTTAACTCCTCTTTAAAATTTCGGCAAGATCAAAGAGGAAGAGGGAGAGAAAGGGAGGAAGGCAAGTTGTCTTTCTCTTGCTCTTTTCTTGTTTTCTTTTGGCTATCTTTTATTCTCACCTTTATCATGAGTTTCCCTCCTTTGCTATCAATATCTTCTCTCTATCCCAATTGGTTTCTACTAATTAATTCTATGAATTATAATATAAGAGGTTCAAGGTTCAATCCTTGACCATCACTTCTTTTTATTTCATTTTATTTCTTTTTACTTCAACTCACTTCTTATTATTTTTCTAAGGCAAATTCATCATTCTCATATTTATTCTTAAAAGCTTAGTGGGTGTTACAAATAGGGCTATCAACTTTCTATTCACAGCTGGAGCAAGGACCTCTAAGGTGGATGGTAGGGTCAAGATGGCTAAAACGGCAGAGGACGGCACTATGGTGGATACAACTACGACGACTAGAGAAGAGATAAACAACGATGATGGTCTGCTAAGTTTGACACAACCAGAGGGAGGGGGTTGACAATGCCGGCAAGGGTGTAGAGCAGCGACCGGTAACGTAGTAGTCGCGATCTTCTTCCAGGCGTAGAGAAAGAAGACAGAAAGGTGGCACCGATCAGTCGAGTTGTCGCAACGCTGACTGTGATTGCCTCTAGCACCAGTGACTGCGGGACGACACCAGCGACGATGGAATCAAGATTAGTGATCAACGGTGGCTATGGGGAAGTGGCAGATCGGCGATCTAGGGCACGGAAAAGAGGAAAGGCGACGATAGTGCTAGGGCACGGCTGAATAGGGAGCTCAGGTGCTCAGTGCTCGTTGTGATTGGTAGATGAGAAGGCTCAACTGATGGTGGTTGCACGGCACCGACGCGATGGAAAATCTGTGGCGTCGAGCAAAGATTTGGCACGATCGGAGAACAAATGAAGTTGTCGGCGACAAGTGATCGGAAGATCCGGGGCTCCTTGCTTGATTTCCGACAAGCTCTGAGTGTTTGCAGACAGGAGGGGAAAGACAATGGATGGATCGAAGCTCAGTGGTCGACGTCGGTGACTGGCAGCGTCGAGTGTCGGCATCTCTCGATTGGGGTGGCACAATGAAAGAGGGAGAGAAGGGGGAGTCGGTGCGAGAGGGAGAGGGAGAAGGGAATCGGGTGGAGTATTAGAGAGGTTAACCTAGGTTTTTTTTTATTATATACTTAGGTTTAATCAATTTAACCCTAAAATAATTCCTCAATCAACTCCCTCTTGATTGATATATCAAATAGGATTTCTCTAAGCCTATTTGATTCATCCCTTTAAACGAGTCACACGGACTCTGCTTAAATTCTGAAAACTTTTTAAAATTTCCTAAAAAATTCAATAAGTGTATTTCTCCAATAACACTTATTATTTAATTTGTCATATCTCACAAATCCAGTTGGGTCTACGGATATGACAACTGGTAGTAAGATCTGGTGGGTCAAGAGGAAAGTCAAGTGAATGTAAATGATAAATAATGTGAGTCACTAGAGGAGAGTGATCTTGTAAAGGATGAGTCCTAATGGAACTAAAGGCGTAGTCCAACTTAAAGTTATTTCAGATGTCTAAACTGAGACCATAACTAGATCCTAGTCTTGAAAGACATGATCTAATTAATAATCATTTAATTTTATTATGTTAACTTTGTTTTACATGTCATTGCTTGCTATTAGACTAACATGAACTTGCAGGGTTGGATGATAAAAATCAGTCTCGGATGAACATTGTCCGAGGCGCCTTAAAGGTGCACGGAGGCATCTCAAAGTAGTGCTTGGAGGTGTCCTGGACCCAATGGAGGCACCCACGTGCAGATCTGAGTGAAGGCGCCTTGGAAGGATTGGAGGTATCTCAGAGGTGCATTAGAAGTGCCTCAAAGTTTTAGAGGTGCCCTCGCACGGAAAGAAACTAAAGGTGGCACAGGTGATCAAGTCATAAACTTTGGGGATTATATTTGAGATTGGAGGCGCCTCAGATGAGGTTGGAGGCACCCTCAACACTTCATAAAGTAGTGTTCAGCCAACTTTGAGGACAGAACTGCAATATGATCTCCAACGATCCTTCTTCCACTTCGTTCTCCAACTGTTGCGACTCTTTTATGCCCAACCGCTACCGGCAGACTAACTCCAACACATGAGCTCATCCGGATCTCCATATTTCACGTTGGCAACACATTTAATATTATTCTTTTATTATACTTGCTTAAAGGAAGTGTAGTTTGTTACACTATCCTACTTTCTTCTTGTATTTGATTACTCTATCGAGACTTTACCGGTAGAGAATTTAGTGGAGTATCCATCGATAGGTCCAAGTGGCTTGGGTCTTGGAATAGGAGTCAACAAATGCTCCGAACCAAATAACTGACCGTGTCTCTGTTCCTTTTGTGTTTTATTTTCTTTCTTTCCGCTGTGCACTCATTTTAAAAACCTAAAAAAAATTAAAATACACATGATTCATCCCCCGTATCATGTGCATCGGTCCTACCCACCACATTTGAATCCACCCAAATCAAATCAATGCACTCCTAGTAACTTCTTGAGTCTCATTGTACGCTTCAACTTTGATTTCACATCCTATATAGACTATTTTAAGTTTTTTAAAGTTTATATAACTTTAAATAAATTTGACATACTGTTGAATTCAGACATATTGTATTTACTCAATAATAACACTAAAGTGTTTATAGGACTCTCCTAAATTTAATCATACCTAAAATTTTTAAATTTATATATTATATGACTATGAGTGAGTTTCGGTCAAACTCACTAATAACCTTAGCTACATCTGAATCAATTCAAATCAAATCAATGCATTCTTAGAGCCTAATGAGTTTCCCTATACCTTCTGATCTTAGTTTTACACCCTAGATAGGTTATTGTGAATTTCTAAAATTTATACAACTTTGAGTAAATTTGACACAAACTCAGTATTGAACTAAGACATATCATGTTCGCTTAATAATAATATTAATATATTCCTAGGACTTTCATGACTCTAACCATGCCCAAAATTCAAAATCTCAATATTGTTGCGATCGTTGACGTCGCTAGAGGAAGGTGATTAACTTTTTACAATTTCATATTCGTTGTCGATCATTGTGTTTCTCTACAATATATTAATAGAAATAATAGAAACAAAATGTACAAGATAAAACACATGCACAATATACTAATTTAATGTGATTTGAAACTCTCAATTTCTACTCCATGGCCTACCCTCTTAGTAAAATCATCACTAGCTTTCTCCTTGTGAGATACCTTAAGGAGATGGAGAAAGCTTTTACCTGTTATTAAACAAGCAATAAAAAATAAAACAAAAATACAAGTGAACAATGTAAATGAAATAATTTACATAAAAGAAACTTTGTTTTGAGTGTTTTGTGATTACATCACCTAATATAATCAATACAAAAATATTCGAAACTACCAAAAAGATTTTAATATGCATTTTTGAGTTAGACCGGGTTGTTATGAGTTCCATACAATTTAAAAGTTATGATCTTTTAAAACTTTAATTTATAAATTTCTAAATGAGTTTCAATTTAATATATTAAAGATCTCATTAAACAATCGCATGAGCAAATTAAAACAATTGGAGATCATCAATGGCCAGCCAGGATCTTCTATTGCCTTAGAGTTAAAAAAGATGGGCTTAAATAGGTGCCGTGTTTATTCTTAAACATGATCTCATTAAACAATCGCATGAGCAAATTAAAACAATGGGAGATCATCAATGGCCAGCCAGGATCTTCTATTGCCTTAGAGTTAAAAAAGATGGGCTTAAATAGGTGCCGTGTTTATTCTTAAACATGCGTCATGTTTAAACAGGTGTCGTCCTCTCGGGGCGGTGCGATGATTAAGATATGAGGTGTTGTCACATGAGGTCTTGAGATCGAAACTCGACGTGACCGAGCATAACCTCCCCTATGTCTTGGTCATTTGCATTAATGGCTAGTAGCCACCAGTGATTTACCTCCTCCGTGTTGACCTAGGGACGGATTGACGGGGGCGCTGGGATGAACGAATCGTCTTTTACCACATGTTTAAACAGGTGTCAATTTATTCTTAAACATGTATCAATCTATTCTTAAACAACTGCAACGTTTAAACAGTTGAGGCCTAAGATTGTTGGTCTACTTGCTGGGTGCACTGGGCTGGAGCCTAGCAAAGTCCAGCCATGCCTACGTCATAAAAAGATTGAGACCTAAAATTATTGAGCTACTTGCTGGGATGCCCTGGGTTGGCGCCCAGTAAAGTCCTGTTCTGTGTATGCTGTTGGAGATTACGAAGATAATACGACTGGGGTTTAATTACTTCATATAACATTCGATATGCATGTGTCTCTTATTGTATATATATATATCAAAAACTATATAAAACACTATATAAAGCGCTAGCAATATTATTGTGGCTAAAAGATGAAGTTGCTATGGCAGTGGAATTATTGGCTGGGCAAGCGCGAGGAGGGGTGATCTCCTTGGTGCGGTCACCCCTGAAATTTCCATCATGTCCAAATCTTCGATCTTCATGCCTCGCGGAAGCTTCCAGTCGAAATGGAAGAGGAGGTGAGCCAGTGCAATTTCCACCGACGACAACCCAAATGTCATGCCAGGGCACATCCTTCGCCCTGCACCAAATGGCAAGAACTCGAAGTTGAAGCCCTTGAAGTCCACCGAGCTGCCCTCAAATCTCTCTGGCTTGAAGCTCTCTGCATCAGACCCCCAGTACTTTTCATCTCTGCCCAGAGCAAATGCATTGATGAGCACTCGAGCTCCAGCGGGCACTCGATATCCCATGACCTCGCACGTCTCTGTGCATACTCTCGGCAACAACAGAGGGACAGGAGAGTGGAGCCGCATCGTCTCCTTGATCACCAAATTTAGATAACTGAATTTGATAATGTCACTCTCTTCGAGTTTGGTCTTCCCTTGCATAGCCTCCCTCATCTCATTTTGGACTTTCTCCATTACACTGGGATTCTTGATCAACTCTGACATAGCCCATTCAATAACCGTTGATGATGTTTCCGTCCCTGCCAAGAATGTTTCCTAAAGATAATTATAAGTTATTAGCAATCAAAAGATCTATAATAAATATTCTTTCACATAGCAATCGAAAGATATATAAGTATGTAATTCATTTACCATGATGACGGCCTTGACGGAGTCGTATGTGATTGGAAATTCTAGATTTCCTTCATCTTTAAGTTTGAGAAGTACATCGATGATTAGATCCTCCTCTGTTTGCTCGGCGGTCATTGCGACTTGACGCTGTGCGATGATTTCGTCAAAGATTTTGTCGAGCTTTCCACGAGCTCTCTCTAACTTGAACTTCAATCCCGTGAGAGTATCCAGGAATTTGAGCGAGGGGTACATATCAGCCACCGCGAAGCTGCTCACGTAGCTTATTGCCTCCTTCACCAGGTGCAAGAATTCCGCCTGCTGTTTGCACTCGTCACCAAACGCGGCTCTAATCGCTAGCTCATTAGTCATGGACATCATCAGCCGGCTTAGATTGACAGGTGTTTGAGTAGACGCCTTGCCAGCGATCTCAACCGTGACCTTACGGACGGCATCCTGGCGGATGGTAGCGAAGGATTTGACACGCCGGGAGTTGAGCAGCTCCATGGCGTAGATCTTCCTCATCTGCTTCCAGTAGCCACCGTAGGGGGACATGACGGCGTTCCGCGGGCCATAGGTCAATATTTGGGAGAAGGTCAATTCGGTTGGTCGATCAGCAAATTTGAGATCATGGCGCTTGATGATCTCTTCCACAGCCTCCACGGACGAGGCGACGACTTGGTAGACCTGTCCGAGTCGGAGACATATGAGGGGTCCGTGAGTTCGAGCGAGTTGGCGGAGGATACGGTGAGGGTTGCCGCTGACGAGCTGGTGGATGTTTCCGATGAAGGGAAGCCTGGGCGGGCAGGGTGGGAGTGGAGCTTGTTGCTTATGCACTCTTCTCCTTGATGATCTCTTTATCAGTAAAATTATGAAGAAGCCGAGGAAGAGAGTGATGAAGAAGAAAGGGGAGAAGAGGGAATTAGCTTCCATGACCATGCCAGTGCAGTAGCAAAGCACTTAAAATGACCGGATTGTTTGAGCTCTCTTCCTTAGCTTGCATGCATTTATAGAAGATCTAAACCTCACTTAACTAATCCACACTGATGCCTAGGGATATAAATGAATTAAATGATTTGCGAGCTATTCGGAATTTGATTCAGTAAAAAATTCATTCGAGTTCGTTCGTTTATTTTATTGAGTCGAACTCGAGTTTGATTTTGAGCTTGACAGTTTTATCGAGCCGAGCTCGAGCTTAAGGATATTTGGCTCATGAGCTCACGAATATGTTCGTGTATAGACTCACGAGCTAAAAAAATGAGTCTTAAAACGAGCCAAAAAACGAGCTCTAAAACAAACAAAAAAAAACGAACTCTAAAATGAGCCTTAAAATGAGTTTTAAAATGAGCCAAAAAAATGAGCTTTAAAACGAGCCAAAAATGAACTCTAAACAAGCCAGAAAATGAGCCCGAGCTCACTTAACGAGTTAGGCTTGTTAACTTTGATAATCGAACTAATAACGAGCCGAGCTCGATCTGTTCCCGAGCTTAATAATTCTAAAACAAACCGAACTCGAGCCTTAAAAGCTCGATTCGAGCTCGAGCCTAATATTATTCGGCTCGGTTCGACTCATTTACATTCCTACTCATGCCCCTCCAAGTCAATTAAATATAATCTGAATTATCTGCCCACAGCAATTATAGTGGGCTAAAACAAATTAAATAATATATTAATGTTTTTTTTCAAAAAGAAAATATCGACCCAAAGAAAATAAGAGAGCGCGTGATGTAAGGATTAGAAATAAGAGAGCATGCATGAACTGATTGGGGAAATTGAAAGACCAGTGTCTCAGTCTCTCTTTTCCTCTTCCTTGTTAATTCTCAATACACTGTAGTTGTAATGGTAAGGCGATTAAGCAATGGATTAATATATCTTTTACTACTTTTAAAGTGCTAAAGCAATGGACTAATTCGACTAATCTGATAAAAAAATGTATTTGTGAGATTGTGTTGCCTGATTTCAAGTATTTCAGCAAGAGGTGAACTTGTTTGTATGATTTGAATCATTTTAGAATTTGAAGTTTAGCTCAGTTATGAATTTTCTTTAAGATAATTTTAATCATATATAATTTTAAATAACTAAATAACTGATGATAAATCAATTTTTCCATTAAGTTTTTAGTGTGGTTGGAGATTAATATGTGAATTTTTTAAATAAAAATATTATTATGTTAAGATTCACACATGGAAATATTTTATAAAATTCATATATACATGAATGTTGCCACCAAGACGAACACCTTATCCCTCCAACAAATTAAATTAGTGGTCTTCCTATGGTCTTTAATTTCCACCCATTTTCCTTTCCACTCTCCATGATGTTTGAAAACAAAAGAAAAATAATAGAAATTTACACAATAAAACAACCTAACTTGGCATGCATATGAGATCATAACCCGTCGTCGCAAAGAAATTTTGGCAAAGTGGAAGGGCGAGAGCAGCTAGCAGATGACATTCGATGTTGATGTTTTTGGAGTAAGTAGTTTATCTTACTGTAAGATCGATAATCAGATAATATAAAAATATATATATTTGATCGACAATCAAATATATATGGTGATAAGTGTGAATATTTAAGCCCATGATGTAAGGGCTAGAAATATAGGAGATCGAGCATGTTGGCTAACTAATTAATGAACTTAAGTCCGACTTTGTTGCTTGATTGGGAAAAGGTCACTTAATTTTTGTCCAATTAAATATTATTGGTGCATCCATCTTTTGAAAGTTGATTAAACCCGAGTTGGTTTAATTATAATTTTGATATTTGATCAATATATTAATTGATTAAGTGAGACATCAAATAGGTTAATTAGTTGATTAAATAATAGTTATTTGACAATAAACAAGTCCAAGTAGATCATAATTAATTAGACACTTAGTAATCAGAAGTTCAAACAAAGAAAAAGTCTAAATGGGCCATAGTTGATCAGATACTAGGCGGTTTGAAGTCCAATAAAGAGTTGGCAAGGGCCACGGCAACAAAAATGCTAAAAGACTACGCCACAATAACAACGGTTTTAAGAGAACCATTGCAATTTTTGTAAAAGATAAAATTATTATCTTTGAGTACACATATAACACAAAAGACAAACGGCTTTACACGATCCGTTGTCGTTTAGTGCAACAATTTTTTTAAATAATAATATATTTTACAATGATTTTCCAAAACTGTTGTCATTAAGAGGTTTTTTTATCTGAATAATAGTTGGGACAACGGTTTATGAACCGTTGTCAATGAAAGTATTTTCACAATGCTGGGAATAATGGTGTATAATTATTGTTATTGTGATAATTAGACAATAGTTAAAAATCATTGTAAATGAAATAATAACCATTGTATTTTTTTCAACTCAAACTCGCTTTAAAAAGTCTCCATATAACCTTTTCTCCAACTCCCCTTTGTGAACCCTAATTTCGGAGTCACCTCCTTCATTCTATGACTCATCTCCTTTTTCTCTTCTCCCACTAAGAGTTCTTCCTCTTAGTGGGGTCTTAGTGGGAGAAGAACTCACAACCTTTGTTCTAGCGAACGAGAATGAGAGAGAGAAGAGAGGATAGTTGGGGGCGACTCTAGAAGGAAGAGGGAGGCGATGATGCTGCGGCAGTTAGTGAGGATGCTATGGAATGAATCTATTAAGCAACCACACTTGGTTGGTGACCGACCCATCGACCGATGTCACTCCTCCTCCTCCTCCTGTGAGCAACTGCCACAATTCTACCATATCATCTATGGCCAACATCTATCGGTAAAATAAAACCCTAACCGCCCCCCCCCCCCCCCCCCCCAACGCGCGTGCATCTACTTCGAAGCTGGCAACTCCTTCTCCTGGGTCGACGACCAGACTTGCCTCCTCTGCAACTCCTATTGTCGCTTCCTCGGCCACCTCTAAGACAATAGCCTGTTAGTGCTAGAAGCACTAACTAATCAAATTTCTGTTTTGATATTTGGCAAAGGTTTAAAGTGAAGCTTGTCAGTTCAGTTTACAACTTTGTTTCTTTAGTCTTAGCCATTTTTAATTTTGTTTTCAGGTTGTATACAGCTTCCGCAAAGTTAAAAGAGTAGAAAATTCAACCCTTACACACTTCAAAGAGGCGGTCATGTAACCTCACACAGTTGTGTGAAGCTAGAAGAGAAGGGAAAGGACTAGGCCGTTTGACTTCACACGGTCATGTGGTCCTGGCAGAGAGAAAGAAGAGGGCAGTCATGTGACTTCACATGGCCGTGTGGTCCTGGTAGAGAGAAAGAAGAGGATGACCGTGTAAATCCACATGGTCGTGTGAAGCTAGCAGAGAGGAAGCTGACCTAGGTTGTGTCAATCAACACGGCTATGTGAACCCAGCCGAGAGGAAGAAGAATTTAGCCATGTCAATCAACACGACTGTGTGGAGAAACCCTCGACCGGGCTGTGTCTTTAAGACATGGTTGTGCCGAGGCCATGTCCACCGCACCACCACCTCAAAATCACCTTCTCCACCTTTCTTCTCTCCATTCCTTTTTCTCCTCAATCTTACTTCATCTACATCACAAATCTAAATCTTAGACTCTCTCTCTCCAAGATCGAGATCTAGATCTAAATTCTAAATCTAAATTCAAATCCAAGAATCCTTCTTCTTCTTCTTCTACCTCATTTTTCATGATCTACCTCTTCTCACAAAATCTCTCCTCCTTTTTCTTCAATTAATCATTCTCCCTCACTTATTTTCCCATCATATCTCATCGTTTGAAAAGAAGCCGATGTGGAAGTGGCAGATCTAGCGGAGGAAAAGAACTGGGAGGGGGCAAAGGCAAAGGAAAAGATATATCAAAGGGCAAAGGCAAGCGGAGTGCATGCGACAAAGGTAACGACAATTAGTATCGTATTATTTTTATAAATGAAGAACATAAATCTAGATATGATTCTCTTATTGTTAAAAAGATTGTTTGCACTAGATATATGAATCCAACTACCATGAATATTTTGGGTATTAGGGATAATATGGATTGGATGATTAGCACTTTTGATTTGAACAATATGATGTACACACATCTACCGACATATCCCTGTCTTGTCCTTGAGTTTTTAAGTTCAATTGAGGTCCACTTCACTTCCAAAGAGGATTATATTGGTAATATCAGTTTTAGACTAATGAACCAAGAATTCCAGTGGATATTTAGTAATTTTAATAATTATTTCAGCCTACCTATCGGTGGTTCTCACAGATTTGATTCGAATTTTAATTGGAATGGGTTTTGGAATTCTATACTGAGTTAAAAACCCCTTATGATCCCTCTAGAGCTAAGGCTCCCCACATGCAAAACTCCATATTTAGATACCTTCACCTTGTAATAAGAAAAATCATATTTGGTAGAGGGGATAGTGATGGGGTAGTTAGAAAGGTAGAACTTTACTCTCTTTGGGCTATGCTTAATAAAGTTGATTTTGATACTAGTTTTCATTTTCTGTAAAACCTTGTGAGAGCCTGGAAAGCAACCTCGGGGGTTGATAGTCTTTGGCAGATTTATTACCTAAATAGCTAGAAATCTGGATTGTGAACTTGATGAGTTAGAAGTCATTCATGGCAATAACAAGATCGATATCGATGCATGTCTTGCCATGGAAATGATTTTTCGGGATGAGAACGAGTTTGCCTTTCCTAGAAAGGATGGTTTTCCAATACCTCCACCTTTTTCCAAGCATACCACACTTCACAACCTTGTTAATTGAGTTATTGCTGACGTAGCTCCCGAGTTTGTCCACCGCTGGTAGAGGACACCGAGCTCCACATCAAGCCCTCATCATCTAGACACCCGCAACTATCCGGATATCCAAAACCTGCTAGGCATTCTTTTTCCTAGGGTGCGGGTCCTTCCAGATTTAATTTTTCTAATTTCTGTGCCTCTTTGGATTCACTTCATAAGAAGTATAGTGCCCAACAACAAATGTTGGAGGGTCGCTTGAAGTTGTCAGACGACCAGTTCCAAGAGGTACATGATCATTTCCAGTTCACGAGGAATTTCCAAGGTCATGTGGCTAAGTTTGTTTAGGATTATAACACTAACTAGGCAAGAATGAGAGAGTTTATGAAGGTTATGGTTATAACAAGACATTAGGTAGACACTCTTTACCACTACCATGAGTACCTTGGCCAGACCCTAGTATGCCTAGTTTCCCTTCTGGTCGACAAGGATAAGGACCTCCCATTCCTCCACCTCCACCACCATACTGATTTCATCGAGATGATAAAAAGTTTAAGTCTGGGGGGGATGTTTACACAGTTTGAGTCCTTTGCATTTCTTTTGTTTACATTTTTAGCACTTTCATTTGTTTTTCTTATTTTCATTTTTCAGTTTTATGATGCATCTATACCTTTTCTTATTTTCATGTTAGTATTTGTCAGTCTTTATTCAATTTGTTTTGATTGCCACTTTGACTATCTTTTCAAAATTATTTTGTGGCATATCGAGAACATCAATCCTCACATTGCTGCTGACTTGTCTAATAGTAAAATTATTAGCACATTCATTTTTTGATTCATGTTATTATGGATATAGTGCTAGTAGATTTAATGTATCTCTTTTCTCTATCTCTAGTAGTATAAAATTAGCTAAGTATTATATGGAGATAAGAACCTTAAGGATCTTACCTTCACTTCACTTAAGACGGGATATTGGATAACTTTGGAATAGTCATGATTCATCTGAATTGTTTTGTATTTTAGTTCCCATGGTGATTTCTTGGATTGCATTTTGGTTACTAGACGCCCTTGGATCATTTCAACTCATTTGAAAAAATTAAAATCCCAACATTTGTATTATATTTGCATTTGTCATAGTGCTACACTTCTAAAGCGCCAAAAAAAAATCATATGAATAAGGGATAAAAATTAGTCCAGTACTTCTATGAGGGTTTGTTACCCATGGATAGAAGTATAATAAATGCAGCAGCTGGAAGAGCTTTAGTGAACAAAACTCCAGAGCAAACTAGGGATCTTATTTCTAATATGGCAGAGAATTCACAATAATTTGGGAGTAGGTCATTAACTACAAAAGGAATAGGAGAGGTTCAATTGTTCTCTAATGATCAAAAGGAGATAAGGAGTTCTTTGTTGGAGTTGACTTCTTTGATAAAGCAATTGGTATTGGCCAATGCTTGCCAAACTTCTTCATTTCTGAGTACATAATTTCTATATCAATCAAGGGGAGTTTTTGGTATTTGTTCGAGCCAAAATCACAATTCAGAGTTATGTCCCAATCTACATCAAGATGAGTCATTAGCAACATTTTCTAGAGCTCAATTCCCACAAAAATATGATCCTCATTCTTCTACTTATAATCTTGGTTGGAGAGATCTACCAAATTTGAAATATGGTAATTCATTTTATCAACAACCAACTTCCAGTTAGAATTTACAGCAATGTCTTACTTTTCAGCAACCTTTCAACCTGCTCAGAATTCATTTCAGTATAATCAGCATGCATTCTAGCAGCATCAGCCATATTAGCCTAATTTTCAACATAATCAATAAAGTCAGTATCCATTGCAGCATAATCAGCAACAACAGAATTTTCAATAAAGGCATAATCAAAATCAGCAAGAACTTTCAACTCTATCAAGACTGAGTTTGATTCAAGGAAGCTCCAACACTTCAAACTCAGATGCACATCAATCTAGAATGAAGGAAATGATGAAACATTTATTACAGCAATAGCAACACCATCAAAGAACTGATTCTACCTTGTAAAATATTGAGAGGCGGATTGGACACTTAGCTTCCAGTATTAATCAAATGCAAGCTCAAGAATCAAGTCAAGTGCCTTCTTAATCAATACCTAATCCTAAGGGTAATGTTACTGCATTAACTTTGAGAAGTGGAAAGCAAGTTACAGATGACGTTGTAAAAAAAAATTCCTATAGTTCCTTTTCCAGATTCCAGTAGCCCTCGAATAGCCTCAAACAACCATGATTTGGACTTTTTAGCAACTGACTTCCATCCAAACTCAAGCTCAAACCCCATTCATATTGATCCTATAAACCTAGTGCAATAATAGAAGAAGAGTTATTTGAACTCTGGAAGTACCAGAAATTCTGAGGCGGTACAGTAAATTCCATATTCCAATATTTCAGTAATTCTAGAAGCAAGAATTCCAACACAGCAAGAATCAGATCCTTCAATTCCTCTACCTTTTCCCCAACGAAAAGTACAACCAAGGAAGAATGTAGAGGAGGAAAAGGCTAGAGAATTTCAAGAGCTTGTGAAGTTATTTAGCAAGGTGGAGGTAAATGTTCCTTTACTCATAATGATTAAGCAAATTCCCAAGTATGCAAAAGTTTTAAAGGATCTTTGTATACATAAAAAGAAATTGAAGGGGAATAAGTTGATTAGTATAGGAAAGAATGTATCATCACTTATTCAACCAGTACCTAAGAAGTGTGAAGATCCTGGAGTATTCACGGTTCCTTATGAGATTGGGAGTAATTTATTTGAGGATGTTATGCTAGATTTGGGAGCTTTAATTAATGTTATGCCAAGATCATTTTTTCAGACATTAGGGATTGGACTATTGTAGCCTATAGAATTTGACCGTAGTCGGGCTCACCCAGCTGGAGTTATTGAAGATGTATTGGTGAAGGTGAGAGAACTCATTTTCCTTGTAGATTTTTATATCCTAGATATGGAGCAAGACTATCCAGCCAATAGCTCACCTCTTATTCTGGGAAGAACATTCCTGAAGACTACAAGGACAAAGATTGATGTTCATGCAAGCACACTTTCTATGGAGATAGGAGACACAGTGATCCAGTTCAACATTTTTGATGCTATGAGATATCTTAGAGAGGATCATTCTTTTTTTAGTGTGGATATCTCAGAGGAGTTGGACATCATAGATTTCTTTTCAAATATTGAATCAGATTCATATTTTATTGATGCTGGAAAAAGTGAGGTATTTTCTACAGATTTGGAGGATGTTTTAGACATGGGAGTGGATGTTATTTCATATGGATTATTTTCATCCAGAGGAGATGATTTATGTGTAAGGGATTGCTTAGAATAAGCACTACCCCTAGGATTGCCCATAGGAGAAGATTTATGTGTAGAGAGGATTGCTAAGTAGTAACACTACCCCTAAGATTACCATCTATTGATTAGTCACCACTTGAGTTGAAACCATTGCCTTAACATTTGAAGTATGTTTATTTGAAAGAGAATCAGTAGCTACTTGTCATTATATCCCATGATTTGGAGCTAGAGCAAGAGATGAGATTATTATAAATTCTGAGGCAGCACAAGAGAGCCATTGGATGGACACTTGTTGACATTCCTAGATCAGTCCTTCTATTTGCATGAACCGGATTTATTTGGAGGAGGATGTGAAACCAGTGAGGCAGCCACAGAGGAGACTTAACCCACTAATCCTTAATGTAGTCAAGAAAAAGGTGACTAGAATTCTACAGACAGACATCAGTTATCCTATTGCTGACAGTAAGTGGGTAAGTCGCATCCATGTAGTTCTAAAGAAATCAGGAGTGGCAGTGGTAGCTAATGAAGAGAATGAGTTGGTGCCCACCATATTAAAAAAATTCTTGGAGAGTTTGTGTGGACTACAAGAAGCAAAACCAAACAAGTATAAAGGACTATTAACTCATGCCTTGTATTGATCAGATGCTAGAGAGACTTGCAAGAAAGTCACCCTACTGCTTCCTTGATAGATACACAGGATATTTTCAGATTTGTATCGACCCGAAGGACCAGGAGAAGACCACCTTCACTTGCCCCTTTGGTACATTCACTTACAAACGCATGCCCTTTTGGACTTTGCAATGCTCCAAGAACTTTTCAGCGATGCATGATAAGTATTTTTGGTGATTTATTAGAGCAGTACATGGAAGTTTTTATGGATGATTTTTCTGTATATGGTTCATCATTTGATGCATGCCTAAAGAATTTGTCTAGGATTTTAAATAGATGCATTGAGATTGATTTAGTACTTAATTTTAAAAAATAGTATTTTATGGTTGATCATGGTATTGTCTTAAGTCATATAGTCTCTAGGAGAGGTATTGAGGTAGATCTTGCTAAAGTTAGCACTATATCTTCTTTATCTTACCTCACATGTGTGCGAGATGTTCGAGCTTTTCTTGGACATGTAGGATTCTACAAGAGATTTATTAGAGACTTCAGTAAGATTGTTTTTCCATTATCTCGGTTGCTTCAAAAAAAATGTGGAATTTCATTTTGATCAGAAGTGTAAGAAAGCTTTTGAGAGGTTGAAGGAGGCTTTGATTTCAGCACCTATCATTAGGCCACCAGATTGGACTCTTCCTTTTGAGTTGATGTGTGATACATCTAACCATGCTGTAGGAGTTGTACTTTCTTAGAGAGTAGATGGAGCACCACATGTGATCAGTTATGCTTTAAAAACATTGGATGCAACTCAAGCAAACTACGCCACGATAGAAAAAGAGCTTATTTCTATTGTTTTGCATTAGATAAATTCAGATCATATTTACTTTGTTCTCACATTGTTGTATTTTCTGATTATGCAGCTTTGAAGTTCCTCCTGAAAGAGTTGGATGACAATCCTTGATTGATTAGATGGATGCTTTTGCTTCAAGAATTTGACCTAGAGATATGTGATAGGAGCAGGAAGGAAAACTTGGTTATAGATCAATTGAGCAGGATCAAGGGAGATTCTGATCATATGAATATTGATGATGATTTTAAAGATGAGCAGCTTTATCAGATGCATGGTGAGTCACCTTGGTATGTAAATCTGGTTAATTTTTTAGTTGCACGTGTTTTTCTGTCACAATATTCAAAAACTTAAAAGAACAAATTAAAAAGTGATGCAAAATATTATGTACAGGATGATCCATACTTGTGGAAATTTTGTAGTGATCAAATTATTAGGAGATGTATACCTAATTTTGAGTTTCAATATGTACTTACGTTTTGTCATTCAACTGACTTTGTGGGACATTTTGAACCACAGAGGACTGCGATGAAAGTTTTAGAATGTAGATTATATTGGCCTATTCTTTTTCGTGATGCCTATGTTTTTTATAAATAATGTGATAGGTGTTAATGGAATGGGGGCATAGAACCTAGGAATGAAATGCTTCAACACTACATGTTATTTTGTGAGATTTTTGATGTTTGGGGTATTGACTTCATGGGTCCATTTCCTGTCTCTTTTGGATTTTCATATATTTTATTGGTAGTTGATTATGTTTATAAATGGGTGGAGGCCATCCCCACTAGAACTGATGATTCCTTAGTTGTTTGTAGTTCTATCAGGTCACATATTTTCTGCAGGTTTGGGGTACCCAGGGTGATCATTAGTGACCAAGGGTCACATTTTTGCAATAGACACATGAAGGCTATGCTAAGAAGATATGGAGTTTCACATAGAGTTTCCACTCCTTATCACCCCCAGACAAATGGGCAAGCTGACACTATGTGAAAATAGGTAATAGACTTCGGATATTATCTAAAGTAATAGGTAGATAATTACCGAAGTAAACGCACATGAAGTAAAAAATGTTAATTTATTACTTCGTCACACAATTATCGAAATCTATCACCGGTCCAAAATCAGTTCAAAATTGAACCATTTTTAAAGTAAAAAGGCTCTATTACTTCATCAAAATCAATAAAAGTACTGAAGTGGTTGATGATATGTTACTTCATAGGTTACCTTGATTGACAAAGTAAAATATATATACGACTTCATAATTTTTGTATTCTGTTGCAGTAAATGTTTAATTTTACTTCTACATAATTTGGCTTGGTTGAAGTATTTTTTATTGCATTCCTTCATCGTAGTATAGAAGTAATAGAGCATATTTTACTATAACAAAAAAATCAATTTAGCGAAGTAATTTATACGAACGACTTCGCAAATTTGATAATGATGAAGTAAATAGTTTCTTTAACCATGTCACTATTTAAATTTATCGAAGTCTTTTGTCTTATATTACTCCATCATTTATCTATAGTGGTGAAGTAATTGACCATATTTTACTATGATATAATTTTAATTTACAAAAGTGTATATCATAATATTTTACTACAATACAATATTTTTCATCACTAAAATTGAATAAATATATCACAAATATCTATCAAATACAACCCAAAATGTATTCATAAAGATATATTTAATCATAACCCAAAAGATTTTGTATCCATAAATCACTAAATACAATCCAAAATTTATATCATAGCCTACACTTAAACATCCACATAGAAGTAGATGAATTCACTCTATGCACTTCTGACTTCATTATACTGAGATTATAATAGTATTTATTTTTTGATGCTGCAAACTGAAGTATTAAAAGAAGTTTAAGGGTCAATGCAAAATGAATCAATATTTCATAAAGAAGATATTTCATAAAGAAGAAATTCACCTTCCTCTCCAATTGTAGATATTCATCCAAGACTATTTCTTTCATGTACCGTATTTACACAATATCCACATTCAACACCACCATTTTATTTTATATTACCCTAAGGAAATTGAAAATATCATGCGATAAGTCACAATCCAAATAATAAGAATTATTCATTAATGTCTAAATACATAGTCATAATACATACCATCAATTATTTAAAATGTGGTTCTTTTGAAATATCCCTTGATGCATTATATATCTTGACCCCATTACATTATAAAAAATAGAAAGTTTTTTTCAACCTCTAATTAATTGAATGCATTCACAATAAGCATAATCAACTACCTACTTGGTCACAATAGTTTGCCAAGCATAGTCTCGCTTCCTGTTACTCAATGAGCCCAATAAATATATCATATTCTTATCTTCATTAATTATAGTTAGAATCCAATGGTACCTGTACAATTAAAAATATAACATTGAATAGTATGTAATAGGAATTAATAAATAATTAAAATCTTACCTAGTGTTGTATGGGATGAAACAGATGCTATCTCTGTTAGATGCTCCCAACTGAGCAGCAATATGTTGTGACAATTTCCTGCCTTCTTCACCCACACAGCATGTAGGTATGTGACCATGATCCACAAAGGAAACGTACTCAACTCTATTTTCTTTCTTCAAGTATTTATAAAGGTAACTGCAAGGTAATTGCAATGTAATGGAAAAATAATGGCAAATCTAAATATACCTCATGTAAACCAAAGAAAAAGCATGTGAACAAATATTGTGAATAAAGCATAGCATGTGAACAAATATTGTATTTAAGACATAACATACCCCATGTAAACCAAAATTTGCCTAACATCTATCTCATTAATCTCCATAAAGCGCAAGATATCTTCTCTTAACAACCATACACTTTTAGGACATCCAAAATGTAATACCCCAGTTCTGAGATTCTGGTTAAGTATGGCTTAAAAGGTTAGATGGTATTATCCAAACCAGAATCTCAGAACCTGGGTATTACAATCACCCCCACTTAAAGACACAACATCCTCATTGTGTAACCACGAATCACACCACAGATAAACCCCAGAATCTCCCTCGCTAGGTGGCGCCCTGGGTTCTCCTACCACAGGCGCACTCACGGTCGCAAGATCGCTCTAATACCATCTGTAACGCCCCGGCCCAGGCGGGCCCCACCCAGACCGAATCGGAAACACCACCAGTATTGCCCATCAGGTTGACGACTAGCTCCACAGACCACCGGAGGTCCTTTTAGCGTGCTTTGTCCTCACTTGCACGCACCCTGGAAAACTTCCCAAGAGGTCACCCATCCTCAAATTTCTCCAAGCCAAGCACGCTTAACTTTGGAGTTCTTAAGTTTGGGCTTCCGAAAAGGAAGGTGCACCTTGGTGATATGGATAGTACCATCTAACCTTTTAAGTCATACTTAACTAGAATCTCAGAATCGGGGTATTACACAAACATAACTTCATCAAATTCTATGTGTATTCTCTCATCTTTGGGCATAAATCTAACAACATACAAATATATACACTTGAATGTCATCAGCAAAATTTTTTCAATTTCCTTGTACTTGTCTTGATGACCATGAACATCTGAAAGAGCAAATGATTAAGATTTCACATTCTTCTACAATGTTTTAAAACATTCATATGAGTATTCAAAAAATAATTGAGGTTTTTTTTCAAATACCAACTTTTCATAAAAATTGAAAGTACCTTCTTCGTTGGTAAAATTATCAACTCTTGAGGTCAAGCAACAATTGTTCCGACAGCATCATTGATGATTGTTGGTCCAGACCAAATTGGGATTGTAAGCTCTGCACCTTCATCTAAAATAATATTAATAGATACCTTGAAATTTTCTTCCCCAAGTGGAACATGATGAATCAATATATTTGGATCTCCTTCTGATAGTATTATGTCATACACTACCACATTTTGACGTTGTTTCATAGCCAAATTATATTTTTTTCACTTTAAAAATAATAAGAAATTGTATATAAAAATTTGTATTTGGAAAAAGATATTAATTTGACATAGAATTGAGAAATATAGAACCTCCAAGTTTAAAGTGTCACATTCATAAACCTTCACATCATCTCTCCATTTTGGGTCATTCATGTTTGAGGACTTGTTTGATATCACAGTCTTACAAGTTTGATCCTTAATGACCTGAGCAAGTTGAGCCTTCAATTTCTCTACTTTAGCCTTCAAGATCTTATTCTCCTCCGAATGTTCTTTGAAGTTGTCGATCGAATCCTTTGGGACCAATTCCCTATTCTTTCTTGGAGTTTTAAAGTAGAGTTGGGGTTTTACACATCCTCCCACACCTCTAACCCGTCCATAGTGTTCCTGATTTCCTAAGGCAGTAGTTAATACATCATTCATCCCAGAAGATTTGAACTCTCCTTTGACCTTCTTTTCCAATAAGTCATCCTAGAATAAGTGATGTAACAAAGCAATCCAAAAACACCAATATCATTTAGCTAGGCAATATGCTAATTAGATAAAACTAAATATTTATAAGTTTTTCAACGACTTCTTCTATCACCATATTTATTATGTTGCTAGATTTGTCCTTACAAGCTCTACACCAAAGCATCAATCTATCAACTTCCTCATTTTCAGCAATTAATTTTTTCTCCCTCTACAATTTCAAAATTGATCAATTAAATAATATTAAGTACTTGTTTGATAATGATAAATGACTATGAAAATAAAATTGGTAGCATGCTATGAAGCATCCAATTACGGAATTCAGCTACAGAACTTCATCATAGTATTGCAAATTGTTGATGTCATTGATAGGCCACTGAGAATCTACTATGATCATGAAGTCACAGAACTTTATGCGAAGAACAAACATAGTTCATCGAAGTCTATGCACATTGACATCAAGTTTCTAGCGGTAAAGGAAAGTATTCAAAGTCATCAAGTCATGGTAGAGTACATCAGCACAGATTCCATGTTGGTCGATTCACTCACCAAAGTCTTAATGGCTAAGATATTTCATGAGCATGTTTTGGATATAAGAGTCCTTATAGAAGAAGAACTCAGCTAGTGGGAGTATGTACTTATTTTATTACCCTAAATTTGATAATAAAGAAAAATATTTTTATTTTGATTATTGTACGTACTTAAAGTTCAAAACATTCATGGGATTTATTTGTTTGTTGGGCATTCTAAATTGTAATATCATGATTTACTACTATTGTTTAGCATTTAGTATTTGTAAATGTGATATAGATTTCTTTGGAATCATAAAGCTTGCATCATGATTTACTCTTGTAGTTTAGTATAAAGTATTTGCAGATATGATCTGACCTTTTTGGGATAATCTTAGGATCAGTTGGAAATGGACATGTACTTATCATATTTTATGTAATTTCTACTTTACACATCGACATCTTGATATATGTCATTAATGACATTGGTATTGTGATTACTGTTGAAGCTTGTTACGATCATATACAATAGTTATGACCTCTTTAGTCCTATACCAATGAAGTTAATTGACCAGATTGTTACAAGGGTATCTTGTACCCATAAAATTTAATATCAACTAAAATTTTACTTGT
Organism: Zingiber officinale; assembly: GCF_018446385.1. Lineage (NCBI taxonomy): Eukaryota > Viridiplantae > Streptophyta > Magnoliopsida > Zingiberales > Zingiberaceae > Zingiber > Zingiber officinale. The sequence continues at coordinate 24,051,735 of NC_055997.1, read as the reverse complement.
ATTTCATATACAACTCACAAGTAGCCTAAGTAGGAGATTGTTGGTTATTATCTCTAATGTTAGGACCGAAAAGTAGCTAGAGGGGGGGTGAATAGCTCGTCGCGTTCGCTCGGTGCTCGGCGTTGCTTGTTTCTTCAAGGATGCGCAGCGGAAATACAAAGAAACAAATACAAACACGCTAACACTTGGATTTTACTTGGTATCCACCTCCAAGGGAGGTGACTAATCCAAGGATCCACACAACGCACGCACCCTCTACTAATGAAACTCTCCTTTATGGTAACTACCAAGGGCGGAGAAGCCCTACAAGACTCAATACAAGAAGAAGAAAGGGTAGTAAAGAAATACAAGCTTACAAGCTTACAATGAGTGCACAAACCCTAACCCTAGTTTCTTCTTCTTACTTTGATCCGCCTCTTGACTTGGAAGAGTCTCCAAGAACCTTCAAGAACTGGCGATCTCGAGCTTGAGAAGAGTTGTGGAGAAACTGGTGAAGATCTGAAATGAATCTATGAAGTGATACTGAAGGAAATGAACGCCTGCGGCTTAAATCGACGCTAACGGTCGAATCCCGATCGATTGGAATGCTCCCAATCGATCGGGGAGGCTTTGGATCGATCCACGGATCGATCCGGCGCTTATGATAAGCGCTGGATCGATCCACGGATCGATCCGGCCATTCGCGAAGCAGCGGCGTCCCAATCGATCCATCGATCGATTGGGACTCTGATCGATCCACGGATCGATCCGGAGGGTTCTCGTCGAGGACTCACCGGATCGATCAGCGGATCGATCCAGATCTTCTGGATCGATCCACTGATCGATCCATATCTGTTGGATCGATCCACGGATCAATCCAAACCTGCTGGATCAATCCACGGATCAATCCAAACCTGCTGGATCAATCGGCTGATCAATCCAGATCTTGGTTTTTGCCCAAAACCAAGTCCAAAGCCCCCTAAACCAACATCTAGTCAACCATGACTTGTTGGTACATAAGACCTAGCATCCGGTCACCCTTGACCAGCTAGGACTCTCTCACCAAGTGTCTGGTCAATCCCTTTGACCCACTTGGACTTTTCTCTTCTTGCCAAGTATCCGGTCAGTCCCTCTGACCTACTTGGACTCTCACCAGATGTCTGGTCAACCTTGACCCATCTGGATTTCTCTTGCCTGGCTTCACTCACCAGGACTTTTCCAATTGCCTAGCTTCACTCACTAGGTCTTTCACCTGGCTTCACTCACCAGGATTTTCCTCCTGCCTAGCTTCACTCACTAGGACTTCCCAATTGCCTAGCTTCACTCACTAGGTCTTTCACCTGGCTTCACTCACCAGGATTTTCCTCCTGCCTAGCTTCACTCACTAGGACTTCCCAGTCAAGTATCCGGTCATCCTTGACCTACTTGACTCTTCTTCAATCAACCTTGCATTGTCAAACATCGAAACCCAAACCAAAACTCAAGCTTGGTCAACCAGATCAACCTTGACCTGAGGGATGTTGCACCAACAATCTCCCCCTTTTTGATGTTTGACAATACCAACACTATCACTTACAATACCACATGTAAGTTAGGCTAATCCCATAGCCTAAACCTTCTTCATGCCACTAGGTAATGAATACATAAGTTAAGCCCTTCATTCTCCTCCTAAGAGGGCAAACTCCCTCTAGGTGATAAAAGCCTAACTTACTCCCTTTCATTCTCCCCCTATTGGCACACATCAAACCATGCCCCATTTTTGGGCACACATCAACAAATTCACTTGTTGAAAACTCTCCCCCTGAAGAGTTGCTCATCGTTGTTCACAACTTCACTCGTTGTGATCAACACGATAATGAACGTCCCATACCCTTCATTATCCTTAACCCTACATTCTCCCCCAATGTAGGCAAATGCCCATCCTTGAGCATTATCCACTTGAAACCACTTGAACAATGCGGATATCCACTCCCCATTAAAGTTCAAACGCTCAACCTTGAGCATGTTCTTAACAGAAGGTTAACCACCTTCAAGGTTCATGAAAAATAATTTTCATGTCTTTAAAGAGTCCCTCCCCCTAAAGACATGGTGGTAACTTCTGTCATTGCACCAACAATGACTCGGAATCCCTAAAACTTTAGGAAACCCAATTTTAGAAGTTTTGAGGTTCAAATATTCAAAATTTGAAACAAACCTCAACCTAAACTTCAACTTAGCCTTCCTTAACCAATCCATCCTTGTTTTCCACACGAAAACACCCTTTTTATGTATACAAATGTATTTTCAGGAGTTTGGAATGGTTACCTAGACTAAAATAGGTTCAAAATGTTGAAAATAAGCTTTCCCAGCCAAAATCAGCATCTTCAATCGATTGGAGTTGGGTTCCGATCGATTGAACCCTGCTGAATCGATCCACTGATCGATTCAGTCTTCTTGGATCGATCGGCCGATCGATCCAGCGAACTTCTGTTCGCGAGAAATGCCTTCTCAATCGATCGGCTGATCGATTGAGGCACTCCAATCGATCCACTGATCGATTGAAGGCCTGAAATTGCTGAAATTCAATTTCAGCCAATTTCAGAAACCCCTAGAAAATTCTACAAAATTCCAAAAATCGTAAAAATTTGTGTAGACATTATTTAGGTTATAATTTATCATGGAAAAATAGTTTTCTATAAAAATACATCATATTTTTAAGAATTTGACACAAACTTGAGAACTTACAAAAACTTTAGTGTTTTCTTCAAGTTTGTGTCTAACTATTCAATGGTGATTACTATCAAAAGATAGCCTTCACCAAGGTTTTCCAAAATCATTTTAAAAACATTTTCACAACCAATATCCCACCATGTTCCTTGAGCTTAATGCACATGACTTGTACATTAACTTTCCCAATGATGGGAAAACACATAACTATGTGTTTTGATGAACTTAAAACTCAAAGAAATGCACTAAATCAACATATTGAGTTTTGTTCATCATCCTAACATCTCACTTGTATCTATTGTGCACAAAACACATACAAGTCATCTTATAGGTTTTTGTGAGATGTAAATTTTGGTTTTGTCCTAATCTAGGGATCATGCATATCTATCTAGGCATTTTGTGGATATTGAACATCCACTTAGGATGTTACTTGTTAATACCACTTGTTGACAACACTTGTTGATAAATGCCATTTGTCCTTGCTTTTAAGGAATTAAACACAATGCATGATAATGTTATGGCATACATCAAAAAGAAATAGCTTTCAAAAGAAAGATTTCTATAACTACATGATGTATGAATGTCATGACATGGTATTTTTAGATTTTTCATAATAAAATATGAATAATAATAAAAAAAACATGATGCCATGGCATATAATGGGCAAACAATTATGGCAAGGTTTAGCATAAATAAAATATACCTAGATTACCTTTCTAAGTATCCTTAACCACTTAGCTAACTCAAAATATACCACTTGTTTTAACTTAAAACGTTAAACCTAGATTGCCCTAAATGCTTCAAAGAAATGCCAAAACCTAAATTTACATTTCTATTTCTCTTGATTTGTTTATGCCACTTAAAAATTAAGCATATCCTCAAATGTTGGCATATTCCATTTTTCCTCAAGAATAATCACATAAATCAAAGCCCGGATTGCCTTAAATTTCTAAGAGAATACCAAAATCCCAACTTGGTATTTCTCTAGGTTTTCCCAATTTATGCCATTTTAAGAAAAAAATCAATTTTTTTTTTTTACCATTAGGCACATTTTACTCTTTCAAGGAGTAAATAATAATTCCATTTCATTTTCAAAGGTTAACAAAAACCTTGAAAATGCTCCTTGAGTGTCAATTTCCTCAAAGTTGGGTTAACTACCCTTCTAATCGGAGTTGACACTCTCTAACCCATCTATGGGGTAGAGAAGATGCTCCTAGGAACCCAACACCTATTGGTGCTCCTTGGATGCTCTAGGTACTCACTAGGGATAACTTCCCTAGATACCTTCCTAGTGACCTTGTTGGGTTTCTTAGAAGCCTTGGTCACATTTTCTAGGTCAACTCTAGGGATTGCTTCCCTTGTGACCTTGTTAGTGACTTTCTTAGACTTCTTAGAAGTCTTAGCCACTTTGGTTGCAAAGATACTTCTAGGGATATCTTCCCTTGTATTTTTGGCTTGCCCACTAGACTTAGGGCTTGTTCCATAACTATATGGAACCCTATGATAACTAGGCACATCCTTTTTGGCTTTGGGTTTGTATCCCAAACCTCTATGGCCATTGGATGACTTTTGTACCCCTAGACCTAGGCTATGCTCATTTTGCCCTTTTAGGATATTTTCCATCCTTTTTAGGGTCTTTTCCATTTTATCAAGCCTTGACCTCAAGACTTGATTTTCTATCACTAAGTCCTTAGTCTTTGGTTTTCCATTAAATTTATGAGCATTTTTATTTTTAGGCTTGTAGCTAAAATCCTTAGAGTTTTTGCCTAGACTTTTACATACATTCCTAGCTCTAGGTGTGGTGGTTTTAGCATGAAAAGCTATATGTTTTTCCTTAACGCTATCATGCTTCCTATTTTCATGGTAAATAGCATTAAAATGATATAAGTTAGAACTATCATACTTTTTACCATAATTTAGAGGGGTAGGCTCAATAAAAGTTACCTTCCTTTTTACCTTAGAGGCTCCCCCTTGACTTGAGCTTCCTCCTTGAGCCTTGACCATCTTCTTCCCCTTAGGGCATTGACTCCGGTAATGCCCCTTTTGATTGCAAGAGAAACACACAATGTGCTCCTTGCTCTTCTTTGTTCCAGGGATGGTCTCCTTGGGCTTCACCTTGCCCTTTTGTGCCACTTGGCCCTTCTTCTTGGCCAATTTAGAACACTTGCTCTTGTAGTGTCCATGTTCCCTACATTCAAAGCATATAATATGATTTTTATTATTAATTGAAATATTTATACCTTTGCATGTAGGGGTGGCATCTTTTCCTTTGGATCCGGAGGTGGAAGCTTCCTCTTGATTGGACCTTGATTCCCCTCCATTTGATTTTTCTTGACTTGTGGAGGTAGAATCTTCTTCCTCCTCTTCGTCTCTTGACCCGGATGTAGAGGCTTCTCCTTCTTCTTGATCCGGCGTCACCAAGGATCGCTCCCCCTCAATCCTAGAGGTGGAGGCTTCATCATCTTGAATATGAAACAAGGAGTATGCTCCCTCCTTGTTCCCTTCGATGCATTCCCTTGAGGATGAAGCTTCTTGGATTTCCTCTTCTTCGGAAGTTGAGCATCTCTCAACTTCGGAGTCCTCCTCTTGATCTTGCTCCAATGAGTCACCCTCTTTGGATTCTTCTTGGTTAGGTACAGTGGAGGGGAACTCTTCATGAAGCTTGGCCAATTTACTCCATAATTCCTTTGCATCTTCAACTTCTACAATTTTGCAAAGGATGGTGCTTGGCAATAAATTGACCAAAAGCTTGGTCACTTTGTCATTGGCCTCGCACCTTTGGACTTGCTCTTGGCTCCACTTGCTCCTCTTGAGAACTTTGCCCTTTGAGTTTGTTGGAGTCTTGAAGCCTTCCATAAGAGCAAACCATTGCTCTATCTCCATCATAAGAAAATTTTCGATTCTTGATTTCCAAGAATTGAAGCTCGTGGAAGTGTATGGTGGAGCCACCCTCGTGTCGAATCCGAGCCCATCTCGGAATTCCATTGTAGAAGTTGAGCTTTTGAATTTCTTTGACTTTGACAATTTTGCTTCAACTTCTTCACCCTCTAGCTCTTCTTGTTATGCTTGACCCTTCCGGCGATGATTCCGGTGAAGAGCGGCCTCGCTCTGATACCACTTGTTAGGACCGAAAAGTAGCTAGAGGGGGGTGAATAGCTCGTCGCGTTCGCTCGGTGCTCGGCGTTGCTTGTTTCTTCAAGGATGCGTAGCGGAAATACAAAGAAACAAATACAAACACGCTAACACTTGGATTTTACTTGGTATCCACCTCCAAGGGAGGTGACTAATCCAAGGATCCACATAACGCACGCACCCTCCACTAATGAAACTCTCCTTTATGGTAACTACCAAGGGCGGAGAAGCCCTACAAGACTCAATACAAGAAGAAGAAAGGGTAGTAAAGAAATACAAGCTTACAAGCTTACAATGAGTGCACAAACCCTAACCCTAGTTTCTTCTTCTTGCTTTGATCCGCCTCTTGACTTGGAAGAGCCTCCAAGAACCTTCAAGAACTGGCGATCTCGAGCTTGAGAAGAGTTGTGGAGAAACTGGTGAAGATCTGAAATGAATCTATGAAGTGATACCAAAGGAAATGAACGCCTGCGGCTTAAATCGACGCTAACGGTCGAATCCCGATCGATTGGAATGCTCCCAATCGATCGGGGAGGCTTTGGATCGATCCATGAATCGATCCAGAGCGCCTCTGTGCTCTGAAAAAACGCCTGGATCGATCCACAGATCGATCCAACGCTTATCGCGTGAAGCAGCAGCGTCCCAATCGATCCACTGATCGATTGGGACCTCTGGATCGATCCACAGATCGATCCAGAGGGGTTCTGTTCGCGGGGACTCACCGGATCGATCGGCGGATCGATCCAGATCTTCTGGATCGATCCACTGATCGATCCAGATCTGCTGGATCGATCCACGGATCAATCCAAACCTGCTGGATCAATCCACGGATCAATCCAAACCTGCTGGATTTTGCCCAATACCAAGTCCAATCCAGATCTTGGTTTTTGCCCAAAACCAAGTCCAAAGCCCCCTAAACCAACATCTAGTCAACCATGACTTGTTGGTACATAAGACCTAGCATCCGGTCACCCTTGACCAGCTAGGACTCTCTCACCAAGTGTCTGGTCAATCCCTTTGACCCACTTGGACTTTTCTCTTCTTGCCAAGTATCCGGTCAGTCCCTCTGACCTACTTGGACTCTCACCAGATGTCTGGTCAACCTTGACCCATCTGGATTTCTCTTGCCTGGCTTCACTCACCAGGACTTTTCCAATTGCCTAGCTTCACTCACTAGGTCTTTCACCTGGCTTCACTCACCAGGATTTTCCTCCTGCCTAGCTTCACTCACTAGGACTTCCCAATTGCCTAGCTTCACTCACTAGGTCTTTCACCTGGCTTCACTCACCAGGATTTTCCTCCTGCCTAGCTTCACTCACTAGGACTTCCCAGTCAAGTATCCGGTCATCCTTGACCTACTTGACTCTTCTTCAATCAACCTTGCATTGTCAAACATCGAAACCCAAACCAAAACTCAAGCTTGGTCAACCAGATCAACCTTGACCTGAGGGATGTTGCACCAACATCTAATTGGTGGGGTTAATTATAAGTTGTGCATATGAGTACAACTTGAATCCATTAAAGCGATCTAACTTAAGTTTATTAGATTTCGGGTTATCGAATGTGGGTTGTGTAAGTACCCCGAGTAAGTTTGATGTGATAAAGTGAGTTAAGTTAGATTTTGTTGTATTTGATCCTTTTTTCTAAGTGTTCAGGAACTTAGGAATATAAGAAGTTGAGCAGAAGATGCAGTGGATGAGAAGGATGGCACGAAAAGTGAGTTGGCAGGCTTGGTACATCCGAGGGATGAGAAGCTATAGAAAAGTATACTAGTGGAGCGAGAAGAATACGTGCAGCATTTCCGAGGAACAAGAAGTTGGAGTGGAAGACCACTTGAGGAGAAGGCTAGAGTTGGGTTCTAGTGAGCTCAATTTTGGATGGTCGGAGAATCACCTAAGCGACCGGAATGGAAGACTGGACAAGTCAACACTGTGTTGACTTCTCCAGGCACCTAGACCATGTCTAGGCGCCCGGACAGGCTCTGAGCACCCGAACTCCCCTAGGCGCCTCTTCGAACAAAGGTTGATGCAAATGATGTTTGGGACAATGTCAACAACACTCCAAGCATCCGGACTAGTCCAGGCACCGGAATAAGGATGAATCTTTATCATCACACTATTGAGTAATCATTGTGAGCAGATAATGTGCACAGCTAGGGGCGTCTAGAGTGGGTCTAGGCACCCGGAGATGCCACATTAACAAAACTACTAGTTTGACCAGTAGACTATAAATAGAGTCTTGGTCCTCTTCATTAAATACAACACTCAAATTTAAACTCTGTGCTTTCATTTCTTTTACTATCCTTATGGTTTTGCGCTGTCAACATTGTAAGAGGCTATGTCACCTTCATCTAAAGGAGATTTATTGAGTGATGCTTTCATTGCATTGGACTAGCAATCTTCCGATTGCAAACCAAGTAAATCTCGCCTCTTCTTTTTCATTTATGTTAATTAACTTTTGTTCAACTAACCTATAGTGTCTTTGCTAAAGCATGAAAGCAAAAGAAAGTTTTTAAATTTCATAATAAGGTGATTCACCCCTCTCTTGCCCACCCGGGACCTACAAATGGTATTAGAGCACAGAACCTCTCTAGAAAGACTAATCGCCTACTAAAGCAATGAGACAGTGATCGGACAAACCATCTATCCGCCAAAGTTTAAGGAGGAGTTCGCACTCTGGAAATATTGGATGGAGGTATTTCTAAAAACATATTTTGATATTCTTTTAACTATCAAATACGGTTTTGTAGCATTCAAAGATCAATAAGGAGAAGAAAAAGAAGAATATATTTAGACAAAAAAAAGGAGCAAAACAACTTCGTAGCCAATAGCAGAGCATAATATCATCTTCTAAGTGTTGGTGCGGTAAGCATTCGACGGTCAAACCAGTGTTTTGATTATGTCAAAGGGTTCATGTTAAGTTGGTTTGTTATCTAATGTGTGTGAATGAGATTGCAAAAAAATCCTAGCTGCAGTTAGGCAAAGGAAAACCCCTAGGGGGTGGTAACCCTAGGCGACAAGTCTTGGCGGGTCGAAACTTCGGGCAAAAATCCTAGGGGGTTGTAACCCTAGGTGGAAATCCTGGTTTCGTGAACCTGGTGGAAGTCTGGACTAGTCGTGGAGCGGGCGTCCAGCATGAAGATCGGAAGACTTGAGCGCTGAGTAAAAGCCCAGTCGGTCTGGAGGACCGAACTGGCAAAAGGTAACTTCTCCTGAGTGGAGTAGGTGAGGGCGCATTTCCCACGGAGGGAACAGTGGGCATCGGTTCGACCTAGGGGTTTCGATCGGAAATCCAAAGTCAGAATCGGATAGTCCAGAGACTGTCAAAACAATTCTATTACTATGTTAATTATGGGCTAACCTTGTTTTGCAGGATATATTGTTGTCTTGTGGACTAACCTATCTTGCAGGGACAAAAGAGTACTTTTGGCCTCGGATGAACAGTACCCGAGGCACCCTCATAAAGCTTGGAGGCGGCTTGGGTGCAAAGGAGAAGAAGTGCATGCGGCAAGGTTGGAGGCGCCCTCATGGAGGCTTGAGGCGCCTTTGACAGCCTTGGAGGCACCTTCAAGGCTTATGGAGGCGCCTTCAAGAGGATCAGCAAGGACTTCTTCTGCGCTTATCCACGCGGCTGATTCAGCTACGATGGAGGCACCCTCAAGGGGCTTTGAGGCGCTTCCAACATCCATTATAAGTGTTGGAACCCCAAGGTTGTTTTGGTGTGATCAACAAGTTAAGTTAGGTCCTGTGTGTTTCTAACCTTGTGTCTAAGTGTGCAGGAGCTTAGGAGCGCAGGTGGTCGAGCGGAAGACGCAGCTAGCGAGAAGGATGGCACGCGGTGCATCCGAGGGACGAGGCGCTGCGGAAGAGTACACCGGCGGACGAGAAAGAAGCGTGCGGTGGTTCTGAGGGATGAGAAGCGAGAGCGGAAGACTGCTCGAGGAGAAAGAGACGCAGCTAGCGAGAAGGTCGGCACGGGGTGCGACTGAGGGCCGAAGACTGCGGATGAGTATGCTGGCGGACGAGAAGGAACCACGCGGCGATTTCGAGGGACGAGAAGCCGGAGCGGAAGCTTGCTTAAGAAGACCGGAAGTTGGGTTCTGGTTAGCCTTATTCCGGATGGCAAAGATCACCCAAGCAAGCGGAAGACTCGGTCTGAGGCAAACGGAGCCGAAGCAAAAGACCTGAGCTGAAAAAAGTCAACGAAGTTGACTTTCCCGCCTGGGACGCCCGGAACAGTTCGGGGTGCCCGGACCATACCGGGGTGCCCGGAACGTACCGGGGCACCCAGAAGTCGATATTTGACCAGATCGAGATTTGACTCAATCTGAACGTTGGGAATAAAGTTTTATCCCCCCCCCCCAGGGCGCCCAGAATCCTTCGGGGCACCCTAACCAAAGCTATAAATATAGCTTTGGTCTAGAAGTTTTCCAATAAACTCATGAATTGTAATTCCAACACTTGTGTGCTTTAGTTTAGAGTTAAGCTTCTGTTTCTGCGCTTCATTGCTGTACGAGGCTTCTCCGCCTGAAGGAATATTTAGTACTACATTTGCCTTGGATTAACAACCTCCCGGGTTGTAACCAAATAAATATTGTTTGCCTCATTTTTATGATTTCTTTTCTGCTTACTTTATTTTATAAGTGTTAGTTTAAGAGTTCGAGAAGGGTTGGTTTTGTTTTTGTGTTTGCAGGCTATCCAACCCCCCCCCCTCCTAGCCGGCCGCAACGGTCCAATAATAAGGGGTATTCGACCAGCAGCTCCATTCATCATATTCCAAGTGATTCATCCTTCGTGTGCTGCTCAAGAAATAACCCGGCTAAGCTACGACAAGTCCTCGACAACTCGAAGCTTTGAGATCTTCAATTCTTGTTGTCGATATAGTTTTGTTTTACTGTTAAATTTTAATACTCTTGTAACCTTTTACGCATAATAGTTGTTGCCCAAAGTAAACGTTCAACGAGCGTGGGCCTTGGAGTATGAGTCGCCCTAGGCTCTGAACCAAGTATATCTTGGAGTCTTCTGTGTGTTTTGTGTGTTTGGTTTAATTTCCGTTGTGCATTTACTCGTTACATTTTCGATTACGTCAAGTGAAAGCCACGAGCGTTATTCACCCCCCCCCCCTCTAGCGCTTCTCTATCCAACAATTGGTATTAGAGCGGGGTCGCTTTGATTTGATGCAACCACCAATCAAGAAAATTTTTATAGTGTTTTTCAATTTTTTCGAAGTCAATCGGAATCAGTATTCTTACCGTCTTTCAATTTTCATAATCGGGTTCTTGTCTCGAAGTCGGTGCAACACCACTCGAGATCGTCTTTTATTCTTGTTTTAAACCACACTGCTAATCCAGGATCTATACCTGGGACAAGTTTTTTGTTTGCTTTGTGTGCATGTTTTATCACAAATTTCAATGGCTCTCCAAGAAGGGTATAGTACCGCCCGCCCACCGCTCTTCACCAGAGATGACTTCGGTTACTGGAAGGGTCAGATGGAGGCATATCTCCAGACTCACTTTGAAGTCTGGATGATCGTCAAAACTGGCCTTGAACTACCAACTGACGATGTCAGCAAGCTAATACCATACGAGAACTGAGATGCGACTCTTATCAAAAAGGTAGAAGCAAATGCCAAGGTGACTTGTACCCTCCAATATTTACTGATGAAAGAAGAGTTGAACTGCATCGACCCGTTCACGAGCGCCAAAGAACTGTGGGAAAAGTTGATCGAGCTTCATAAAGGAACATCCGACACCAAGGTAAGCAAGAGAGATTTAATTCTTAATAAACTATATAATATAAAATTGCTGGAAGGTAAAACGGCGAGCCAGTTACACGCCCACATTCAAGATCTCCTCAACAGTCTACATGCAATCGGACAGAAGGTAGAAAACAGAGACATAATAAGGTATTTTCTAAACGCTTCTCCGAGGAATACCTTGTGGGCCTCCATGGTAGATGCTTACAAGGTTTTTAAGGATCTCTCTTCAATTAAGTTAGATGAATTATTTGCAGAATTTGAATTACATGAACAGATTAACTCACGTCCGGCCGAGAAGGGTATAGCTTTGGTTGCAGGTACAAGCAGAACCCGAGAAGCTAAGACAAAGCGCAGAACCGAACCGAAGTCAGAAGAAGAACCGGATTCAGGCGATGATGACGACGAGCTCACAGCCAAACTCGTCGACTTGGTGAGAAGGATCTACAAAAAGAAGAAGGGTCTCAACAAGAAGAACATCAAAAAGGTGATACAGTCCAAGGAGGTTCAACCAAATTCAAAGGACAAGACTGGAGTTACATGCTACGGGTGCAATTAGAAGGGACACTACAAGCCAGATTGTCCAAAATAGAAGCAACGAAGAAGGAAGGTGTTGAAGGCAACATGGTCCGAGTCATCATACAAATCCGAATTCGACAAAGAAGAACAAACGAGCCTTCTCGCTCTATCGGTACAAGCGAACATCGTCGAAACCGAGTCCGAGTCTGAAATCGAGAGCGAATCAGATACCGAGTCCGAGCGAAGCCACGGATCCGTATCCATTTTGGAAGGGCCTAACTCCACTGTAAGTTCTCTATTCACCGGCACTCAAGTAGACAAATTACAAAAGTTAGTTTCTTACTTGTTAAAAAAATTGGCTAAATCCAACGTCCGAGTGAAGTCACTCCAAAAGGAGGTAACAACCCTTAAGGAAGTGACTAACTCGAATCCTTTGACTGAGCCAGTTCAAATTGAAAGTTCAACTCAAGTCCAACAAATTGAGGATGAAAACTCCAATTTGAAAACTCAAGTTAAAGATATCAAGGACACACTAGAACGATTCACATTGGGTTCCAAGAATCTTGATCTGATTCTTAGAAAATAGTGAGCCGTTTACAACAAATCCGGACTTGGATTTAAGGCCAAACACAAGTCATATTTATCACTTGTAAATCGATCAAATAGAAAAGTAGTCCAAGCATGGGTCCCCAAGTCAAATTTGACTAATCAAGTCAGATTTGGACACTATTGGGTCCCCAAGGATCAAGTCCATTACCTTGATAGATCATATCGAAGCTATGATCCAGGGGGGGCCAATCGAAAAACTATCTTTATAAACAAATAGGATTGTTTGATGATTGCTTTATTTTTTTTCTACTTTTATTATATGTTTAGATTAGGCTAGATTAAGGACCTAGGTGTAATTTACACTTGATTAGTTAAACCTAGGGGTTTCAAAAAGAAAATTAAATATATACTTTCTTTGAAAGACTCTATCTAGAAGTAGTGGATGATCTCATATCCAAGAAGGCCTAGTCCCTCGCCATAGCCTGGGAGCCAATCTTTGAAATATGTATTTAGTTGACTAATTGGAAAACCTAAGTCTAACTCAAATGTAAATTAATCCTTAGACATAATCTATATTAAAAGATAATCATCTCACAAAACTATATAAGATTCCCTGATTGAAAACTTAGAATCGGGTGAGATGGACATAGGATGAACTTAGTCAAATTTATTTAACCTAAGTTAATTTAATCTAATGAATCAACCTTAATCAATTTAATAAATTTAACTTAATTAATTTCAAAATTTTACTTAATATTATAACAAAATTTTAAAATCATAATTAATTTGACAATTATTTTAAAATCTTAATTAATTTGACAATTATTTTTAAAAAAATCTTAATTCATTTGATAATTATTTAAAAAATCATGATTAATTTCATAATTATTTTTTATAATAATTAATTTCATGATTATTTTAAATCATAATTTTTAAAATCCTAATTAATTTTTTCATTATTGTCAAAATCTTAAGTTTCAAATCATAATTAATTTTTGAAATCTTACTTAATTTTCATAATCAATTTTAAAATAACTTTTATTGTCAAAATCTTAAGTTTCAAATCATAATTACATTTTCAAATTATTAATTATTAAAATTTCATTTTCAAATTTTAATCTTAAATCATAATTAAATTTCTAAATTAAATTATGATCATTATCTACAAAATTATAATTTTCAAATCATAATAATTCAAATCATTAATTATTAAATTTTCAATTTTCAAATCATATAGTAATTAATTTTCAAATTATAGTTAATCTTAATGATAATTATTTTTAAAAAAATCTCAATTAATTCTCAAATCATATTTTCAAATTATGATTTAAAAATGAATTAATTATATTCTCAAAATCTTCAAAATTTTAAATGTTTACTCATTTGAAATTCAAACTCACTAAATCTTCAAACTTACCTCAATTTGAAATATTGATACAATTAAAATAAAGATAACTCCGTCTCACACTCACTCATAAGGTGAACATGCTTGATAACTTAGAATGGGTGAGATGGAAATTTAGGAAAATCATATGTAACAATTACTATACTTGGACTTTAGGACCCTAAGAATTTATTATGGCATTAATTAAGGGGGAGCGATGAGAGTCAAGTTTTTTTTAATTAAATTAAATATTTCTTTTTAAAAGAAGTTCAATTGTTTTTTAAACATCAAATATTTCATCAAGGTCAAATATTTTTGTATCTAGAAAAATAAGTTTTTGAAAATAAAAAATTGATGTACTTAACTAAGTTTTTTTATGAAAATCCATTTTAATCCAAATACTTAATTAAGTTTTTATCAACATCTTTTTATCAAATTTTTTTTGCTAAGTTTTTATAATTTTTTTTAGGATTTATCAAAGTCTTTTAAAGCTAAGTTTTTAATCGACTTCTTTTGAAAGCTAAGTACTTGACGAGGCACTTACTTTCAAAATTTAGCTAAGTCTCAATTGACAATATAAATGTCTTCAAAGCTAAGTACTCAAGCTAAGCTTTTATGAAAATCCTCTTTAAGTTAAGTACTTAAACTAAACTTCTATCAAGAAAATCCTTTTAAAAATTAAATATTTATCAATACTTTTAAGGGTTTTCAAATTTAGCTAAGTGTTTTCCAAAGTAATTATTTTCAAATGCTAAGTTTTACCAAGTTTTTTTGAAGAGAGCTAAGTATTTTTCAAGTTAAGTACTTAACTATGCTCTTGTAAATACTTAATCAAGTTTTTTTTAAAGAAACTAAACTTAGTTAGTTTAGCTATTTGGCAAAGTGTTTTCTCAACATAATCAATTTAAAGCTGAAAATTTGGCTAAGTTTGTTTTTGAAAAAAAAAAAAAGATATAAAAATTTTTAAGTTGTTGTTGAAAAAGTTAGATATTTTTTCAAAATATCTATAAATTAGCTAAGTATTTTCAAAGCTAAATTCTACTAAGTGCTACTATTCACGGGGAGCTTAAAATTACATAAAATATTTTTTTCTCTCTACTTATTCTTTTTTGATGTATGTCAAAGGGGGAGAGAAGAGTCAAAGTTAATAGAAGAAATTAGTAAATTAAGAATTTAAAATTTTACATTCATGCTCATGTTTAAATTTCTTGATTTCATATTTAATTTTTGTCATATTTTTACTTAATTTTGAATCGTGTTGTCATAATCAAAAAGGAGGAGATTGTTGGTACGGGAAACATCCGACGATCGAACCAATGTTTTGATTATGTCAAAGGGTTCGAGTTAAGTTGGTTTGTTATCTAATGTGTGTGAATGAGATTGCAGAAAAGTCCTAGCTGCAATTAGGCAAAGGGAAAACCCTAGGGGTGGTAACCCTAGGCGGAAAGTCTTGGCGGGTCAAAGCTTCGGGCAAAAATACTAGGGGGCGGTAACCCTAGGTGGAAATCCTGGTGTCGCGAACCAGGTGCAAGTCTGGACGAGTTGTGGAGTGCGTGTCCAGCATGAAGACCGGAAGACTTGAGCACCGAGCAAAAGCTCAGTCGGTCTGGAGGACCAAACTGGCAAAATGTAACTTCTCCTGAGTGGAGTAGGTGAGAACGCGTTCCCCGTAGAGGGAACAGTACGCGTTCCCCGTAGAGGGAACAGTACGCGTTCCCCGTAGAGGGAACAGTAGGCGTTGACCTAGGGTTTCCGGTTGGAAATCTGAAATCAGAACCGGACAATCTGGAGACTGTCAAAACAATTCTGTTACTATGTTAATTATGTGTTAACCTTGTTTTACAGGATATATTGTTGTCTTGTGGACTAACCTATCTTGCAGGGACAAAAGAGCACTTTTGGCCTCGGACGAACAGTACCTGAGGCACCCTAATGGAGCTTGGAGGCACCTTGGGTGCAAAGGAGAAGAAGCGCGGCGACAAGGCTGGAGGCACCCTCATGGAGGCTTGAGGCACCTCGGACAGCCTTGGAGGCGCCTTCAAGGCTTATGGAGGCGTCTTCAAGAGGATCAGCGAGGACTTCTTCTACGCTTATCCGTGCGGCTGACTCGGCTGCGATGGAGGCGCCCTCAAGGGGCTGTGAGGCGCCTCCAACAGCCATTATAAGGGGTATTCGACCAGCATCTCCATTCATCATATTCCAAGTGACTCATCCTTCGTGTGCTGCTCAAGAAATGACCCGGCTAAGCTACGACAAGTCCCCGACAACCCAAAGCTTCGAGATCTTCAATTCTTGTTGTCGGTATAGATTTTTTTTACTGTTAAATTGTAATACTCTTGTAACCTTTTGCGTATAATAGTTGTTTCCCAAAGTAAATGCTCAACAAGCGTGTGCCTTAGAGTAGGAGTCGCCCTAGGCTCCGAACCAAGTAAATCTTGGAGTCTTCTGTATGTTTGGTTTAATTCCTGCTGTGCATTTACTCGTTACGTTTTCGATTACGTCAAGTGAAAGCCACGAGCGCTATTCACCCGCCCCCCCCCCTTCTAGCGCTTCTCGATCTAACACTAAGTGTGCTACTGCCTCAAGAAGTCAACAGAATCAGTGCGTACAAATCAACAAAAGAATTTTGGGAGAAATTCCTAGAGTTGTACGAAGGGGCCTCAGAGGCTAAACTTACAAAAAGGAATCTGCTCCAGAATTAGCTAACAAATCTTCAAATGGAAAAAGAAGAAATGGTGGCTCAACTGCACGCAAAGATCAAGGAACTACTCACTGGACTCAACAACCTCAGAGAAGCGGTAACAAATCGAGACTCAATAAGATATGCGTTGAATGCATTCCCGAGAATTACCGAATGGACATTGATCATATATGCTTATTAAATCTCTAAGGACCTCAAGGTAAGTAGTTTAGAAAAATTATTTTCTACCTTTGAATTACATGAATCTAGATGTGCAGGAATGAAAAAGGACAAGGAGCCAAACAACGTCACCCTGAACATGAGAAAGGTCAAATTGGATTCTGACACATCTCTCAACAAAGCTGCACTACAACAAAAACCTCATAGACATCTGTGGAACAACAATGGTTTTAAGCAAAAACCAATGTCTTTGAGTATTTAACACCGGTTTTTCCGAAAATCGGTGTCTATGAGAGCAGATTTTAGCTCATAGACATCGGTTTTTTAGGCGATGTCTATGAGCGCCTTTTTTTTGTTAATAGACACCGATTTTAACAGCGGTTTTTAAAATCTGATGTCTATGATAAAATAAAATAATTTAATTTTTCCACTCATACTTAGCCGAAATTTGCAACACTTCACTCTTCCCTCCAAGCCTAAACCAATATCGCGTCGTCCACCCATACTTAGCCCTAAACCTATATGGTCGCGACGGCACCACCACTTTCCTCCGACCATCTCTCTTAGCCTCATCTCCCTCTTCTCCTTCTAGATCGACGTAAATGCCTCTCCCGATCAGGATCAAAACCACCTGCTTCGGTCCTAAGCAAAACCGCAACATAAATCGTTCCATTCTGCCTCCTCGTCCGATCATCTCTTCCTCCTCCTCCTTCCTCTCTTCGCTCTTCCTGGTTGAGGCAGGGGCCGACGAGATCCTAACAGCGAGAGGACTCCCACGACCACCATGGCATGGTTGGTCGGCAACGTGAGGGAATCCGAAGGAAGAGAGAACAGCACTGAGATCCAGGAGCTCGCTCGCTTCGCCGTCGACGAGCACAACAAGAAACAGGTCTCGCGCTCCTCCTAATTACTGTTTTTTTTTCTCTCCCAAAATTGGGACTTTTTCTCCAGACCAATGTTTTTCGATCTGTCGATGCGCAGAATGCGCTTCTGGAGTTTGCGCGTGCTGTGAAGGCGAGGGAGCAGGTTGTCGCTGGAACTCTGCATCACTTGACGGTGGAGGCAGTTGAGGGAGGGGAGAAGATTGTTACTGATTCAAGATATAATCAATATCTATAAAATATCATTGATGATATCTCCCTCGGGTGACTGTCACCATAAACAAGGATCCACCTATGCTTTCTGCAACACACCAGGGCCCTCTTGTGTTTACCATTCCTTTTTCCCACCGCCCATGGCAATCCATGGTTGATGCTTGCTGCTGTCCTCCTAGTCATGGTTGCTGCTCTGCCAACCTATACATGTCACTGTTCTGCTCATGCCTCATGGAGATGCCACAAACGTTGCACCTCCTATTGCAAGTGGTGACCTCCATCTCTAGGTCCAAGCACTCATAGGCTTCTGGTTTGTGGTCCCAGTGGAAGCCCACCCTCGTTATTTGATGTGTAAGCCTCACACAATCTACTTACACTTGAGGCTTAACACTTTCCCCCATCCATGCCCATGATGGCTTCTCAACTCTTGAACCAGGCATAAACATCCCTCAGTCTCAGATTGAAGGGAACCACAAGGATAAGACAATGAGTTCTCACAAAGGAAATCATTTGGACATTTATCCTCCTCAATGCTCTTGAACCTGATGTTGCACCCAAGCCTGTAACAATATCTCTTGGTTAATATTTTCTAGAGCGAGGGAGTTGAGACTAACATTTTCATAGATGATTATCATATAGACAAGATATGATATGATAGGGTTGGTTGGTCAATTTAGACAATTTATAATACATAGTTTTCTTTTATAATCTTGGTATGCAAGATCTGTGCTGGCTGATCTTTTATTTTGGTTGATACCCAAATTTCAGAACATGATACTTTGAATTTTCTATTTTTTCTTCTTGATAGTATTTTGATAATTTTCAACCTTTTTGGTCAAAGTTTTCATGTTAAAATTTTCATTGACGGTGTATTCTATCTTAATAATATTATTTATTTGATAATAGAATTAGTGATGTCTATGGAAGAAGCCATAATATTTCATAAGGTTGAAAATTGGGACTCTGAGGTACCCAACTGATATAAGAGTTGGTAAAAAAAGAGGAAAGAAGGAAAGAGCAGAGTTGAAAGAAGTGTGGATAATAAGGGCAAAAGAGGAGGAAGATAAATGGAAACAAGGTCATACCAAAGGAGTAGTAATTCAATTTACTAACCCATGAAACATATTGTCTAATAGAATAGTAAAACCTCCTATGTATGATTTGCATACAAATTACCTACTTACAAACTAATACTGGATATATGATGTAGTAAACTAAATTCTTGAGTAAATAAAAAAAATATTTAAGTATTAATGAAGTGTAGCTGGTTTTTAAATAACAATAACTATAATGATTGATTTCTCTAGCATGCGTGCAAAGTATTTACACAGTCTGGTCCCTTATTTAACCTTTGTTAAGTCATCCTCTACATTTTCATTTATTGATTTAAGTTACTGGTTTGATCAAATCTGGATTTATTATATAGTTATTTGCGTTTTGTAATCTAACTAATCAAGCTACCTGTCATTGCTTGAAGCTTTCTGACAATCAATTATGCTTTTATTTTTTTTTTATTTCATCTATAAATTATTTGATTCATGTATCTATTATGATTATAAATGTTCTTAATAATCACTTTTCTACTTGCAAATGCTGAAATGTTGTAGCAGTATTTTTCTCTTGTAAATATTCAATGTTTTCATGAGCTCACATTGATGGTTCTAATTAGAGTGGATCATAGTTCTTGTAATTTGATTCAACATATGCTAGTTCCATGTCTCGTTTATGCATGAGTGACTGGTTTCACTCATTTGGTTTATGTTAGCTACATCTATCTTGTTTGGTTCAGTCTTGATCAGAGTTCCTAATCGTTTCTTCCATAAGTAATCTCATGAATTTATGCATACCAGTGCATTTCAACTCTATGTTAGGGTTTTGATTTACTGGAACAACATGAAAATTTATTCTAGCTTGTTATAGCAAGACTTATTGAGGCTAGAGTTGTCTGATACTCGTGATTTGTTTTCTTTGTTACTTTTTCTAGTTCTTTTGACTTAAAATTTAACATTTTTTGCAGCTTAAAATTTAATATTAGAAGACTCTTGAATCTTGCCACCTCTTGGTCATCATCTATGCTTCGGTCTCACCAAGAATGCAAGCTTTTGCCTCTCTTTGTCTCTTATCCTTCCAAAGTTGTCAAGCATACTTTCTTGAGCACACAATTTACATATAAATGTCACATTTTGGGTTATTTTCAGGGAAAAGACACCAATTCATTATGTTGCTTGCATCTCCTTGATAAAGGAGTGGATCAAGACATCACTAATATTACTTTTTTCATCTTCAGTCATCTCAAACATAATCTAGTGTCACACAAACCTTTGGTTGTTGGTCTATTCAATGTTTGAAATAATATCCATGATAAATATCTTATAGATTAACATTCTTGTGGAGTTCTTTACAAACATACATTAATTTAAGCTTTTGTACTTGTTTCAGAATTAATCATTCTCTTGATAGAGATGCAGTATCATTCTGATTATTGATCTTTGTTTCTTATTTTTTATTCTTTTCTTTTAGGCTCCATCTTTTGTGTCTGTGGATGAGATTGATGCCATTGTTGGTCGTCATGCAAGGAAAGATCCACGAAGATGTGCAACATTTAATGCTCTGATTGCACAACTTAATGGAGAGTAAGTTGCTTCCTCCATAGTTAAAAATCAGTTGGATTGATCCAACTGAGCTTCTGGTCACTTTCATTTGTTGTACCAGTGGATCATGGGTTAATCTTCATGTTGACCCATGCATTGGCTCAACTGAAATCACTAATTGAACTGACTTTAATGAATTAGTTGAGTTGTATATTTATTAAAAAAATATCTGCTAAATATTTGAAAGAAATATTTTGTTAGTAAATTAATGCCCTCATGCCAACCGAAATTTAAATAGTAAACATAACAAGATACATTTCATAAAACCAAAACTAATAGAATTAGCACATGACGTGATGTTAAGTTAACAATCCAACTAAAACCTAGCAAATGAAAATCTAGTAGAATAAGTATTAGATATGAATAAATATAGCACCTTAACATTATCACTATAAACCTGACCAAAGTACACAACATCATGAATCTGTCAAGCAAAAGAATGAAAGATAAAGACAAGTTTGCCATCTACATTTTCCTTGCATTATTCCTTACACCGAAGTGCATTTTGCACTTTGGCCAATTTTTAACAAAAATGGCTGACATTTTGCCACCCGGTTAGGTCATTTTTTTCCATGCAATTGAATTGTTCGACTGGTTCAATCTAAATTTTATGTAATTCCAATATGCGATTAATGGAGCATTTAGTTTCTGGTTTTTCCAGTCCAACTCACTAGTCAATTTTCATAAATATACATCTGTATTACTTTGTTTGATAAGAATTTCTGCTATTAGTTTATTTTTCTTCAAGAGCAAGTCGGTGCATTCATGAGCTAATTTGAAGCAAATAAGAACACCGGGATCCTCTTTTATGGAAGCAACCATTTACACTTGATTTTGATTGTGTTGTTAATAACAGAACATGCAGAGGGTATTTCATGCAAGTGATTTTTTTAATTATCTAATATGCTTTTTTCCCCAATGCTTAAAATATGCACACAACATACAAATTGTTTAGACGGCTAGCCGTAAATCTGTTTTTCACCTGTTCAATAGGAAATCATAGTGATAAAAGCTGGAAACTTCAACATGAAAACTCACAAACTTCGATAAACTAATTTCTTTATTGGAGTTGCTCATTTTCTCTCATGCTGTGGTTGAGTAATTTGGACCGTATAGAGCCTTTTTTTGGTAAAGACTGAAAGAACATATCAACCATGAGAGTTAGGGTATTCCTAAACTATGTTCTAGTTCTACTATCCCCTGCACATTGTTAAAAATTAGTTGTTGATGTCGTGCTTTAGTTTTGCTTATCTTGCTTCTTGTAGAAAACTGTTTCAAAGAATGATTCTATATGTGCCAATAAATTCAAAGTTAAATACAGCTGTTATTGCATGATTCTTCCCCCTTTGCAGAGGAGGTTCTTCATCTGAGGCCTATTATTGACTGCAAGAGAATCTTAGAAAATTCAAAACTCAAATTGGTCGCCTTAATCTCACATAGATTAGTCCCATACTAAGAACATGAAGCTATCTGATGATGTATGTGAACATTACCAATTGTTGTTACCTTGTTAACAGATATCTTGTAGTGAATGTCCAAGTTATGAAATTTGATTTATTCAATGCAGGTTGATTTGGAAAGGATTGCTAAGGATACTCATGGCTATGTTGGGGCTGACCTTGCTGCTTTATGCACTGAAGCTGCTCTCAAGTGTATCCGTGAAAAGATGGACATAATTGATCTAGAAGATGAATCAATTGATGCTGAGATTCTCAATTCTATGTCTGTTACAAATGAACACTTTAAGACTACTTGGGGATCTAGTAACCCATCTGCCCTCCGTGAAACTGTAAGTCTTTGCTTGGGTAATTATAATCATTTTCAGTTATTTTTTTCCTTCTAAATATGATTATCTACATGAATTTTTAAAATAAATTGTTGCTGCAAGAATTGAAAATGAGAAATTTGACATTGGTGTTCTTTCTAAATTAAACTTATCTTTTTCAACTCAAGAAATTTTATAGCCTCATGTGTCTGGTTGGTAACTTGTGTTTACTGTCATATGTTGATGAATGGCCTAAAAACCACTTCTATTTCTACCTTGAGATATGCTGATAGTTTGTTGGGTTTTGATCAGGTTGTTGAAGTACCAAATGTCAGCTGGGATGATATTGGTGGGCTGGAAAATGTCAAGAGGGAACTGCAAGAGGTAGTTTGCTGGATATGTTTGAGGTTTTATGTCCACCAAGTGTGATTTTTTCTTTCTGATGGTGATATTCTTGGACTTCTACAACATTTATATTTCTTCTATTTTTGTTCTTTGCTATAGTTAAGTAGATCAAATGATACTTTTGTTTGACAGATTAGAACAGTGGATGTTTTAACTCAGAAAACTAGGCATTTGAAGGTGAAAAGTGGTGAGATTAGGGAAATGAAAGGCGCAAGAAGAATGGAGCAGTATAGCAAGTTGAACAGATTCTGATTCTCATAATTTAATGTAGCCTCAGCTTGATTTTTGACTCACAATGTTCTACCTTGATGTGTACAATATCTATTAGCTTTTGATGTAAAAAAGAATATTTGTGTATTTTATAAATACTGTTGTAAAAAGAATATTTATGTAATTTGTGAATATTTATGTATTTTATGGATACTGTTGGAAGAAGAATATTTGTGTAATTTGTGAATATTTGTGCATTTTCTTGGATACTGTCGGTTTTTCACTGTTTCGGAAATCGAATTTGTGTCGTTAAACAATACTGATATTACATCGATTTTCCACCGCTGTAAAATCGGAGTCATGACTAATATTACATCGGTCGCATACTGCTGCCAAAACTGGTGTTATTAACATATAATATTACATCGGTTTTACACCGTTGATGAAACGGTGTCGTTAAGTGATACTACACCGGTTAATAACCGATTTGAAAACCGGTGTCGTTAAGTGATACTACACCGGTTTTAACCCGATATCTAAAATGACAGACCTTTTACATCGCCTTCATAGACATCGGTCCAAAATGTAATAGACAGCAGTGGAAAACCGATGTCTATGAGGGTTTTTGTTGTAGTGATGAAAAATAGTATGTGGTAAGAAAATTCTTAAAACCAATAAATTTAACAAGTCTCTGGCTAAGAAGCTTCCACGGATCAAGAGAAAGATTAAATACTACAATTATGATGAAGAATGGCACATTAAGGACAACTGCCCAAAATTGAAGGAGAAGAACAAGAATAAAAGGCCAACAGGAACAAAGCACAAGAATCTTAAGGTGGCGTGGGATGAATCGTCATCATCCGAATCAAAGGAAAAGTCTACGTTGGACTTGGAGTTATGGTAAGTCATTAAGAAGACAAAGATGAAACAAGCTCATCTGAAACAAGCATCGAAAGCATCGATGAAGTGAGGGCTACTTCAAAGGACTGCAATAATAAAGGGAGAGAATCAAGCTTCAACACAGACATGGCAACTGAGATATGTCTTTTACCTCCTGATTAGTTATACTTAGGTATTAAATCAATGTCTAAGTCTTAATGAAAACTCAAATCTAAGAACAATAAATTAGAAAAGGACAATTAGAATTAAAAACTATTCTAACAAAATCATGCCCATTATAAGAGTTTGATAGAATAAAAAATGAAAATGCTAAATTAAAAGAACAAATAGAAGTCTTGAAAAATTCTGCATGCTCAAATCTTGTTACTACACAAAATAATTTTCAAGAGCTAAATTAGTATTTTAGATTTCATAAAGACCAAATCAGAAAAGTGACAAGAAAGTACATTCTAAAAAAAATATCTTGTTAATCTTGTATATAGGAATTTATTTTGGGTTCCTAAATCATATTTAGTTTAAATAAATTTTTATGCATATTTTAATTTGCCTTAATTTTTAAATTGCATGCTAAAATTGTCTAATAGTTAAATTTATTGTTTTGTATACTTCTTTTCAAAATTAATTATATTTTATTATTTATTTGAAAAATAATAAATTTGTTAATCAGTAGAAAAAATTTCAAAATTTTTTGATATTTAAATAATTTATTATAAATTTCTTAACAAAAATTATATTTTTAAAATTGAAAATATTTCATAGATTTATTTTTATAAAATTTTTGTTTTTTTTTTTGATAAAAAACTATGTTATCTATTATAGGAAAAATTTTCGCCATTTTTTGACTATCTGATTTACTTTGAATTATTTACCAAAAACAATATTTTTATAGTTAAAAATTATCTAGATTTTTTTTTGAAAATCTCAATTTTTTTTTTTTTTTGCATAAACATTAGATTTTCTATAGTTAGAAAAAATATCATGATTTTTAGATATTAGATTCTATTTTTAAACATTTAACTTAGAAAATTATTATTTATCAAATAATTCATACTAGTCAAAATAAACATTTATTTGTTATCAACATTTTTATTCATCTTTCTATTTCTATTTGGCTATCAAAATTTTTTTAGTATTTTTCCAAACTTAAAAATAATTTTCAAATTATCTTTGCCAAAAGTGATTTCTAAGTTTTAGAAATTTGAATATTCAAAGAAATATTTTTAAAAAAAATTCTAAACTTGCTCATTGTTTTAGAAATCCTTAGAAAATGTTATATAATTTTTAAATATATGCTCCTATTTTTTTTGATGTGATCAAACGGGGAGAAGATTATATTTAGGGGGAGGTATATTAAAATTTTATTAAGCAATTTTTCTTACTATAAATTACAAAAATTTTGTAGTAAATTGCAAAATCAAAATTTACCTATGTGAGTTTCTTTTTATTACCCTAACTTAACTTGGGGTTGATGCACATTAAAAAAGGGGAGATTGTAAGTACCCCGAATAAGTTTTGATGTGAGCAATCAAGTTAAGTTAGGTCATGTTGTATTTGATCCTTGTGTTTAAGTGTGCTAAAATATAGGAACACAAGAAGTCGAGCAGAAAACACAGTGGACGAGAATGATGGCATGGAAAATTAGTTAATGGGCTCAGTGCATCCGAGGGACAAGAAGTTGCAGAAGAGTACGCTGATGGAGTGAGAAGGATATGTGCGACATTTTCAAGGGGCGAAAATTCGGAGCAAAAGACTACTCAAGGAGAAGGTCAGACTTGGGTTCGAGTGAGCTTAACTCTGAATGGTTAAAGAATCACCTAAGCAACCAAAGCGGAAGACAGGACAAGTCAACACTACCTAGACCATGTCCAAGCGCCCATACTCCGGGCGCCCGAACTCCCTTAGGCGCCTCTTCCAACAGAGGCTGCTGCGGATGACATTCGAAACCACATCAGCAACACTCCGAGCACCTGGACTAGTCCAAGCGTCCGGACAAGGATGGATCTTTATCATCATACTATTGAGTTGCCATTGTGAGCAGATAAAGTGCATGGCTGGGAGCACCTCGAATAGGTCCAGGTGCCCAGAGATGTCACGTCAGTAAATGGCTAGTTTGACCAGTAAGTTATAAATATAGCCTTAATCCTCTTCATTAAATACAACACTCGAATTTGAGCTCTGTGCTTTCATTCTTTTACTGTCTTTACAATTCTACGCTGTCAATATTGTAAGAGGTTACTCCGCCTTCATCTAAAGGAAATTTGTTGAGCAGAGCTTTAATTATCTTGGACTAGTAATCTTCTGATTGCAAACCAAGTAAATCCTATCTCTTCTTTTTCATTTATGTTAATTAATTTTTGTTCAACTAACCTGTGTTGTATTTGCTAAAGCGTGAAAGCAAAAAAAAAATTTTAAATTTCTTAATAGGGAAATCCCCCCCCCCCCTTCTTGTCGGCTACCCGAGACCTACAGGTTGAATGTGTAGAACCTTTTAGTCTGATCTGTTGTCATCTATTTTCGTTGGGGAGGTCCCCAAGGATTTAGGAATAATTTTGATAGAGCTTTTGGTTCCACATTGACTTAGAGCTTTTCAACGTCATCATCCCCTAAGCCCCTTGGAAGATCTCTTCATTTTGCTTCTTCTTCTTTCTCATGGATTATTTCTGGATGATATTAAAGACAAGGATGATTCTTCAATCAAGTTCTTTATTTTTATGTTTATATATTATTTTCTTATGCCATATTTAATTGATGAAATTCTTTTGTTCTTATATTTCTTATATATGAGTTTTTTGTATTTTAGAATTCATGCGTGCGGCTTAGGTTTTCTAAGAACTAAAGAATCCCAGAGATGGTGTTGATTTGCTAGGAGTAGTACGCCAGGGAAGGACAATTCTTATGACGTCACCGGCGGTAGTATCTGGAGAGGAGGACAAGGGATGGGGAGCAATTTACAGGGACCTCATTGCGAAAGAGAAGACCGATGGGAAGTTAGCCCCGTGATAGGCTCTCCAAGGGTTGGCAACGGAGATGACGTGAACTTCTAGAGTAGACCGAGTCCTACGACCTACGACAAGTGTGCCACAAGATGGGAGGAGAGATCGACCTCTAGATCTCAAGAGTAGTGGTCCGAATTGGCTATGGCAATGGCACAATCGGAATAGAGATCTTAGTAGTAGTAAGTTGAGAAAAGATAAAATGAAAAAAGGTTATAGCTCTGATACCATATAAAATAGTAATTGGGTTGAGAAGAGATAAAGGAAATAAACCACTTGATTCATTACGGTTGTCTGAGGTATACAAATTATAGAAACCATTATAGTACTCGATCAATTGACAGATTAATAAAGGCTCGGTCAATTGATAGATTAATTAAGGGAAGATTCTAATTATTATGTCTTGCTAAATAATTCTCTTTTAGTAGGTAGCACGATGGTGATAAGAATTTTCAAAAGTCGAAACAGAATTAGGATAAGAGAATTTACTATATTTAAAATCTCGGGCACTACAATCACATCACAGTATGAGACTTCCTCAATAGAAATTTATCTGTCATAACCTTGATCATACCTCACGATCTTCAAAATCTTGTACCACTAGATGCTAGGATAATTTTGCAACTTGTCACTATACGTACATTAAGTATCTCGTCTTGGGTGTTATGATCACGGTGCATGTTTTTCTCAATTGGAACCTGCCTATCACGACCATAATCACGACTACAATGACTATACATAGGATCTAAGAGCTTTGATATCAACTGACGCCGGATGAGATAATGATTATTCTACGGACTATTGAATCCGTTGACTCACACATAAATACAAAAAACAATCTTCTATAACCTGTTGATTCAAAGAAGAATAATAAAAAATACACCGTCTAAAATATTATTAATCCTAAAAAAACCTCTCTTTATATTAACTTAAATAATTATTTATATAAACTCTAAATCCTAACGCACAAATAAAAGAAAGAAATTTTAAGCTAAAGAAAAAAAACTCAAAATAGTAAAACTTCTAAATAAACTCAAAATCTTAAATTATAAAAGATAGAACTTAATAAAAAATACCTAAAATAAAAAATATATATATATAAAATAATAATTTACTAAAAATAATAATAAAAAAATCTAAATCCTCTTGCATCATTAGACGTCAGCACGGTCGTGTTCCCATTGAACATCTCCAACACCAACTTGTTACCAGGTTCATCGTTGGTCATCATGCACGTTGTCTCTATCTAAGTTCGATAAATCCATTTTTTTTTCGTCTAGTTTTGTAATTACCACTTAATCTCAACGACTACAGCATTCTATTCTGTTGTGACTTTCAAGTACATTGTAAGGGTTAGTGACATCTGACAGAATAATAATTATTCTAATAAATCATATTTTTTTAAAAATAAGGCTAGGCCGCTACGGGTGACACCTAATAATCAATCGAAGATTTTTAAACAACTTTCGATTTGATAGATTAAAGATCTCACGGTTCAAATAGAATTACAAATTATGGCCTCTCAAAATTAATTTAGATTCCTCTCCATCAATTAAAAATATTGAGTTTTATTGATCAGCAAAATTTGTGAGTAGGAAGATAGAAATTTATGTGCATGAGTGACTGATGATATTTATTTAAGTATGATGGATCAAGTCAACAGTTTGGAAATCATATTAGATTTATAATTGACTTCTAGCAAGCGGGTCCAATTTTTTTTAAAAAAAATTAAAAATATTTCATAATTAAATAATTTAAATAACCTACATCTTAGAATTATTTACATATCCCTAGTTGGCATAAACAAAATCTAGCCACAACCCAAATATAATTTATATCCTAATTTATTTTATAAAATTCACTATCTTTCGTTTTCAAATTTTGCAGCCACGCAGAATCAAATAAGTTGCAATGAGTTTTTATTTTTATTGAAAAGATAAATTTGTCGTTCATCCTTTTTCAAATTATATATTTTCAAAGCTAATCATTGGGAAAATCAACTGGAAGCCATGAGCATAATGCTAATGATAATAATGAAAATAATTTCTAATTAATTTCAATCAATTAAAATTTATTATTGGAGAATGTACAGATAAATTCTCATGGTATGCACATCTTGATCATTCATCTCCGTCTTGTTCAAAATATTATTAATCGTTTTGGTTTACAAACTTCTTTAGCGTCATCATCTCATTTATGTGAAGCATGTAAGAAAGCGAAATCTCATAAACTACATTTTATTTCCTTTACTCGTAACTGTTATTTTCCTTTAGAAATTATTCACTCTGATGTATGGGGTCCTGCTCTTATTCTTTCTAATCAGGGCTTTCTTTATTATATTATTTTTATTGATAACTTTAACAAGTTCATTTGGATTTTTCCTATGAAAAGAAAATCTTATCTCTTTGATATTTTTTATCATTTTCAAAAGCATGTTGAGAGATATTTTGATCGTAAAATACTCTCCCTTCATTCTGACTGAGGAAGAGAGTATCAAGCGCTTCATCGTCATCTTACTTCTTCTAGCATCCTCCACCGAGTCTCTTGTCCCCATACTCCTGAACAAAATGGATCCGCTGAAAGAAAACATCGTCATGTGGTTGAAATTGCCTTAGCTCTTCTTAATCATGCCTCAGTTCCACTTAAATTTTAGGATAATGCCGTCCAAACCGCGGTATACCTTATCAATCGTTTACCCACTACACTACTTCAAAACAAGTGTCCCTTGGAAATACTTTATAATTATTCTTCAGATTACTTCTTCCTCCGTATCTTTGGTTGTGCATGTTATCTTTGGCTACGACCTTACTCTAAACACAAGTTAAACCCTCGCTCTCAATAATGTGTTTTCCTTGATTATAGTAATTTGTATCATGGGTATCGTTGCCTCCATGTTTTGACCGGACGGATATATATTTCTCGACATGTTACTTTTGATGAATCTCTTTTTCCATTTACAGTTGCTACCTCGGATCCTCCTTCAGATAATCGTGGCACATTTCTAATACCACCTAGTAATATACTAGAATCCCCACAGATTGCTCCATCTGGACATATTGAAAGAACAATGGGGGATGGTATCTTGGGTTCTGCTCCGACTCCACAAATTCCTGAAGACTCAGCGGCTAGTGGTGATCTACTCTCTAGTTCTGATTCTCATGCTCCATATCCACAAATTCCTGTGGACTCGGTGACTAGTGGAGATCCACTCTCTAGTTTTGATTCTCATCCGTCTAACCTCTCATCTTCGAGTAGCTCTAATGATGATATTCCTCGGCGGATGCTTCCTCTAAGCGATATTTATGCACGATGTCAACCAGTTTCCATTCGTTATCCTCTTCCACGTGCTCTTCTTGCTTCTTCAAATTTTGTTGAACCTTCTAGTTTTACACAGGTAGTCAAAGATCCAAATTGGCGTGCTACGATGGCTACAGAATTTGATGCTCTTCTTCGTAATGCAACTTGGAACTTAGTCCCTCGTACCCCATCCATGAATATTGTGGGCTCTAAATGGGTTTATCGAATTAAGTATCGTGCAGATGGTTCTATTGAACGTTCACTACAACAAAAACCCTCATAGACATCGATTTTCCACCGATGTCTATTACATTTTCGACCGATGTCTATGAAGGCGATGTAAAAGGTCAGTCATTTTAGACATCGGGTTAAAACCGGTGTAGTATCACTTAACGACATCGGGTGTAAAACCAATGTAATATTATATGTTAATAACATCAGTTTTGGCAGCGATATACGACCGATGTAATATTAGTTAATGACACCGATTTTGCAGCGGTGGAAAACCGATGTAATATCAGTATTATTTAACGACACAAATTCGATTTCTGAAATAGTGAAAAACCAATATTATCACCAAGCAAATCATAAAATTAAGTTAATATTATTAATTCACTAAGAAAATCACAAATAAAAATGCACCGATGTATCTAAACATACCAAGTCAATATCCATATAACCAACACATAAATATTCTTCTTACAACATACAAAGATAATAGATATTGTGCACATCAAGTCAGTATCCACAAATTACACATAATTATTCTTCTTACAACATCAAAAGGTAATAGATAATACACAAATATTCTTTTTCCTGGTGCCAATGTTATCCTTCTCGCTCTGTGCAGAGATTTAACTAAATCTTCCCCAGTAGTTTTATTTGTTAATAGACAATTCTCTTTATCTATTATTGAATGGGTACCTCTGCTTGTTTGATGTCCTGAGGGTGACAACTGATTGGCGATTCTTTGTAAAGGAGGCCTCCCATCTTAAAGGAGCCACTGGAGGCTTTGGGAACTTTGCAACATCCTTCTTGGTTGTCCTCTCACCATTTAATTGATTCTCCAGTTCTCTTACCTGAATAGAATAAAATAGTCAATATGGATATAAAGCAGTTTGTTGCTTACATAAGGAAAATTAAAGATGTTGTAAATTCTACTCAAATAGAGATTGAAAATGAGATAAGTAACTTTTTGCTGGTAATTTTTACTTGCTTGCTCAGCTTCTTTGATCTGCACATTTGAAATAATCTATTATAAGACAACTGATTTGAAAGAAGCTAAATATAGTGATGCATGGTGTATAGTAGATTATTATGATTTTTCTTGGAATATATAAAATAATTTATTCACACTATCTTCAT
Source organism: Zingiber officinale (assembly GCF_018446385.1). Lineage (NCBI taxonomy): Eukaryota > Viridiplantae > Streptophyta > Magnoliopsida > Zingiberales > Zingiberaceae > Zingiber > Zingiber officinale. Next base: position 24,020,172 of record NC_055997.1, on the reverse strand, counting down.
TTGGTTCAATTACTATCAGTTGGATCACCTTCTTGAGGCCATTCAAGTTCCTCATAAGCTAGACTAATAAAAGTATGTGGGCAATTTGGTCACTACAACTTTGTTATGACTAACTTTACTTTTTTGCACTGGGTTGACTAACTTTACTTATCTTGCAATGTTTTGAAAACATTCTCCCGAGATGCGTATTTCAGCTACATCAATTGCAAGCTTTCATTCAACCTTATGTTTTCTTTTTCACTCTGAAGGAGCTTATCAGCCTGTACAATAACTCTTATTAGGCATCACATAATTGCAGAAGATACAAAACCTGCATATGTATTGCCAAATAGAACAAAATTTTAAAACTAGCAACAGTAGCCCAATATGCAATCAAAATATATATACCATTTGTTTAAGCTTGAAACTCTCTGCTAAATATGTCTGCTTTCGGACAGGACCATGTTCAATGCCTCGGACTCTACTAGCAAAGTTTAGTGAGCATAATGTTTCACCTAAGTCTACTGAACTTGGGCTAATATGTGCAAACATGAGTGTCTTGCAATCTCCTATTGTGAATGAAAATTATCAGTGAAGGGTAATGCGTCAAATTTTCTTCTGACAATAAAAATAACGGTATAAACTAGCCGTTGTTTTTGAACCTAAACAACAAGATCATCACAGCTAGATGTTTACTATTCTTAAGGTTTTTTCTCACCTAGAGAGCTCTGGAGCAAATGAACCGAAACAGTAGATGAACTAATGTGACCAAAGCTCTAATCATTATTCAGCTAGAAGCGAATGCAGAAAAGGCCCCCAGTGCTCTAAATCAGTATTATTACTTTTACAGTGATGGAGGCAATCTATCAATCTCAGAAATTGTTGGTAGCAGATATGTTTCTGCTAAGGATCAAAAAATGGTATGAGAATAAGAGTAGAAAGTAAGAATTGGTCACATATTATAGAAAGGGACATGTACAGAGATTAAAAAGCCCCAACAAACATGTATAAATAATCGACTGTTTTATCATTGCAACTGGAAATCTAAGGCTAACTTACCATTGTTACGAAATCAACTCCACCAATGCAACACTGATCTTCTCTTAAGAAGGCTGACATGTGTGACATTTCCAAGTTTTCTCCTCTAGAATCTAAAATGAAGGAAAATAAAATTCTACATAACTAGATGAGGATGAGATTAAGGTTTCATGCTACAAGTTGAAATCTAAGACCAACCTGATGAGAAATTAGCTGGCTCTGGAGATGAATTCCTTCTACAAGAAGTGCAGAATAACCAATCAGGGAAATCATTTACAAAGACATCAAGCAAGAAAGTAAAGAACCGAGGCACTAGAGAAATAGCACTTCCAGTGGCTATCATCTCTTCTTCTTTTCTAAGGACCTCTTCACTACAATCGCAAGCATAGACTGTAATATTCTGCTTTGCACTGAACAACAATATTATTATTAGTACAAGTGCATAAACTTAAACAAACAAAAAGGAGACTAAAGTCAAATGCTATAGATAATTATTACTATTCCAATGATTCAAGTTATGCGTGCAAATTAGATTATGGACTTTCATTAATGAGTCTTAACTGGGATAATGCTATCTATTAATACACAACAAAAAACACTTCACAAAAATTTGTAAATAATTAAATATTAAAAAGTGAACATGAAATATTTATTAAATATGTAGTGCTAAGCATAGAATTTACATTCTCATAATTGAGAATAGATGGTATTTAAAGTTTGAGTACCCATTAGCATAACATGAAATGACATAATACAGCTAACTCATTCCAGAAACATGCCAAAAATAGAATAAGCTGGTCGAATATGTCATAACTTGTGTTTTGTCATCATAAAAAAGAAGGTTGACATGTTTATAACAAATCAATGAACATACAAGGAACAGTGGTGAATTTAATGACAGTGTGTGAAAGTAAATGGATGCCTAAAAATGTTGAACTCTTCCCAAACAATACACCCACTTCTTGCAATTAAGTGAAATTTTAGACTCATAAATATTTAGCTGAGTTGCTAAGATTGTCTACAAATTACTAAAACGAGTCAAGATGAAGTCATTTGAACTATGACTTAGCATAAACACTGTGCATCATGTAAATTAAGGCTGAGATCATGTCATTCAGCTATCAGACCATTCCTCAGGCTAGTAATGGCTTTCCCTATTTGGGATTTGAGGTCCAAATCCGCAAAGAATGCTTACAAGTTACATCTACTATTATATTAATCAAAAAATAAAAGGGAAGAAGGAGAATGTTTTAGGTGATGTGAACAAAGAGAATCATTTTCCTAAATCAAAAGGCTCCATTATGATTTAATATAGTTTGCACCATTTTCCTGAATCAAAGAAATTTAGCTCGGCATGGTTCCCATCTAAGTTCAAGACCAAACTCTAGTCCAACCTGAGTTCAGGAGTCAAACATCTCAATCCTTTTTCTCATTTTGGATTTATTTATATTTCTCTAAAAGACATAAAAGAAACCTAATTTGCAAAGAAAAAGATGGTAAAGACAAAGAATCATCACCGTAAGATAGGAAGGACATTGCTCCCATTTCCACATCCCACCTCAAGGACCTTGACGGGATCGCTAATGCGAATAAGCTCCGGAAATTCTTTCAGCAAATACCTTCTTTCCTTAAATTGCAAGCAAAGAACATAAAAATAATCCAAACACAAAATGTCAGTCTTGTTCGGTACCATTTATTTCCAGCAGCACATGAATTTCTAAGTCATCATCATCAACAGATACAATTCAGCAATATCCCGAGATAAAGAACATTAACGTGTCTTAATCAACCCAATGGACGGGCATTTCCCTTGAGAGGAACCAAGGATACGACACCATGAAACCCTTGGTCATTTCAATGGTGAAACTGTCGTCGAACAAAAAAAACTTCAATTATTTTATGCCCTAGCACATAATTAATAATCAAGACCTTGAAGAACTTCCCGGCGGAATGGCGACGATGGAAGCTAATTTTAAGCTTTTTCAACATCATAACCAAGTAATAATTTAATAAACACCAAGACGAAATAAGTAGTAAACCCTAAATGGAAGAAAGCAAGTTCTTCCTTCCGCATGTGAAAACAATAGGTCACAACCTGCAAAGCTAATACAAGATGGATCCGAGGAGAAATTAAACTAAATGCAGCAAAGAAATCGTACAGATCTGGAAGTAGAAAAGAGAAATTACCAGACGGAGCAACAAAATCGGAAAGGCAGCTCGATCTGAGGCACCGTTGGACCAACAAGATAATGAAAAAAAACTCAAACACAATAACTTTAAGCAAGAATCTGAAGATAAAAATAGCAGATCCAGAATCGTAGGTCCTTGGATCTCGACGGAAAACGCAAGAGAGGTACATTGCTGTGAAGAAATCGCGTAGATTCCGGGTCAAGGAAGGAAGTTTACATCATCGACAGGAAGATCTGACAGCGACTGGATCTCGAGAACTCTCAGATATATCTCCGTAGAGAGCTTGGAGAGGAGAAGAGGAAGGTGAGGCTGAGTGAAGAGTGAAGTGTTGGAGGGAAGAGTGAAGTGTATACGGTGGATGACGCTCTAGGTTTAGGTTTGGAGGGAAGAGTGAAGTGTTGCAAATTTTGGCTAAGTATTGGTGGAAAAATTAATTATTTTATTTTGGTTCATTAACACCGGCTTTTAAAAATCGCTGTTAAAATCGGTGTCTATTAACGAAAAAAAGGCGCTCATAGACATCGCCTAAAAAATCGATGTCTATGAGCGAAAATCTGCGCTCATAGACACCGATTTTTGGAAAAACCGGTGTAAAATACTCAAAGACATCGATTTTTGCTTAAAACTGTTGTTGTTCCACCGATATCTATGAGGGTTTTTCTTGTAGTGGTTACAAATCTCGTCTTGTTGCTAAAGGTTTTAATCAACAACTAGGTATTGACTTTAATGATACTTTTAGTCCAGTCGTCAAAATTACAACTATCTCATTGCTACTATCTATAGTTATAAGCTCTAATTGGCCAATACACCAATTAGATGTTTCTAATGCTTTCCTTCATAGACACCTTGAAGAAACTATTTATATGGAGCAACCTCCTGGATTCATCAACCCGCAACTTTTAACACATGTATGTCAACTTCAGAAGTCTATATGTGGTCTTCGACAAGTACCTCGTGCATGGTTTCATCGTCTATCTACCTACCTTCATACTCAGGGATTTTCTAGCTTAAAAACATACTCTTCCCTATTCTACAAATATAATGAGAAATTTTTAATATTTGTTTTGATTTATGTTGATGATATATTAATAACTGGTAATGATCAAAACGGTATTACTACTTTACTGCATTTTCTCCGTCAAGAGTTTCCTATTCGAGATCTTAGCAATGCTCATTTTTTCCCTTGGCATAGAGTTTCTCTCACATTCTGAAGGTTGTCTTCTCTCTCAGAGCAAATACATTACTGGGCTCTTACAACGAGCTAAAATGGATGGTGCACGTCCTATCTCGACACCAATCATTGAGGGTTGTTTCACTGCACCTTCATTCTCCTCTTCGATGTCTGACCCCCAGATCTACCGTAGTATTGTTGGTGCCCTACAATATGTCATAATTACATGACCCGATATTGCTTTCGCTGTAAATCGTGCCTGTTAATTTATGCATGCTCCTACTGAACATCATTGGGAAGGTGCTAAGAGAATTCTTCGATATCTCAAAGACACTATTCTACACGGTCTTCTTTTATATCGTAAGTCTTCACGAGAGTTGATTGCCTACAGTGATGCAGATTGAGTTGGATCTCCTGAAGATAGACGTTCTACTAGTGGATATGCTATATTTCTTTGGCGAAATCTGATTTCCTGCCTTTCAAAGAAGCTACCTACAATTTCTCGCTCGAGTATTGAAGCTGAATATAAAGCTATCGCTAACGCAACGTCAGAAATTATTTGCCTACAATCTCTTCTTTCAGAATTATACTTTTTTCCAACTGCCACGCCTAAAATATAGTGTGATAATATTGGAGAAACTTATCTTGTAACAAATCCTGTTTTTCATGCTCGTACCAAGTATGTGAAGATTGATTTTCATTTTGTTCGCGAACGTGTGGTGACTCGACAACTTTCAGTTTCTTATATCTCTACGGAAGATCAAATTGCTAATATATTTACTAAGCCATTATCTAGACAACGTTTCATCAAGTTAGCACTCAAACTCAACGTTCAGGCAATCCCATTGAGTTTGTCCGGGGTAATGATAATAATGGAAATAATCCCTAATTGATTTCAATCAATTGAGATTTATTATATTTGTCACACAATCAAGATTGACATAAATTAAATAATAAAAATAATATTTCCAAGTCTATTATATTACTATGTTTATAATTATTATGATTATATTCGTTATTTAATCTTTCTATTATTATTTTAGACAATTTATATAAATAAATCTATTAATTTTAGTAATAGTATTATCAAAAACTTTATATTGCTTCTTTTCTCTACTTATTGATTTGTACATGTACCACTGGCTGAGGAGTTTAATTACTTTATTTAACATTCGACATGTATGTTTTCCTTATTTTATATAAAAGACTATATAAAACGTCTGTAATATCATATTTGGAGATAAAGTGACTATGGCAGAGGAATTACTGGCTCGGCAAGCACGAGGAGAGGTGATCTCCTTGGTGCACTTGTCCCAGAAATCTCCATCATGTCCAAATCTTCGATCTTCATGCCCTGAGGAAGCTTCCAGTCGAAGTGGAAGAGGAGGTGAGCCAGTGCGACTTCCACGGACAACAACCCAAATGTCATGCCGGGGCAGATCCTTCGCCCTGTACCAAATGGAATGAACTCAAAGTTGAAGCCCCTGAAGTCCACTGAGCTGCCTTCAAATCTCTCTGGCTTGAAGCTCTCCGCATCAGAGCCCCAGTACCGCTCATCTCTGCCCAGTGAAAATGCATTGATGAGCAACCGAGCTCCGGCGGGCACTCGATAGCCCATAACCTCGCACGTCTCTGTGCATACTCTAGGCAGCAACAGAGGCGTAGGAGCGTGGAGTCGTAGTGTCTCCTTGATCACCAAATTTAGATAACTGAATTTGGGGATGTCACTCTCTTCGAGCTTGGTCTTCCCTTGCATAGCCTCCCTCACCTCCTTCTGGACTTTCTCCATTGCCTTGGGGTTTTTTATAAGCTCTGACATAGCCCATCCAATAACCGTCGATGATGTTTCCGTCCCTGCCAGGAATATTTCCTAAAAGATAATGAACTATTAGGAATCGAAAGATACATAATAAACATTCTTTCACATATGATATTATATATGTGTGTAATTCATTTACCATGATGATGGCCTTGACACAGTTGGATGTGATTGGGAATTCTTGATTTCCTTCATCTTTAAGTTTGAGAAGTACATCGATGATTAGATCATCCTCTGCTTGGTCGGCGGCCAGTGCGACTTGACGCTGTGCGATGATTTCGTCGAAGACTTTGTCGAACTTCCCACCAACTCGCTCTAACTTGAACTTCAATCCTGTGAGAGTATCAAGGAATTTGAGCGAGGGGTACATATCAGCCACCGCGAAGCTGGTCACACAGCTTACTGCCTCCTCGACCAGGTGCAAGAATTCCCCCTGCTGTTTGCACTTGTCACCAAACGCGGCTCTGATTGCTAGCTCATTAGTCATGGACATCACCAGCTGGCTTAGATTGGCTGGTGTTTTAGCAGACGCCTTGCTGGCGATCTCCGCCGTGAGCTTACGGACGGCAACCTCGCGGAAGGTGGCGAAGGACTTGACGCGCCGGGAGTTGAGCAGCTCCATGGCGTAGATCTTCCTAATCTGCTTCCAATAGCCACCATAGGGGGACATGACGGCTCCACGACCGCCGTAGGTCAATATTTTGGAGAAGGTCAAGTTGGTGGGTCTATTAGCAAATTTGAGATCATGGCGCTTGATGATCTCTTCCACAACCTCCACGGACGAGGCGACGACTAGGTCAACCTGTCCGAGTCGGAGACAGATGAGGGGGCCGAGAGTTCGGGCGAGTTGGCGGAGGATACGGTGAGGGTTGCCACCGACGAGCTGGTGGATGTTTCCAATGAGGGGAAGCTTCGGCGGGCCGGGTGGGAGAGGAGCTACTACCTGTGCTTGTTGCTTATGCACTCTGCTCCTTGATCTCTTTATCAGTAAAGTTACGAAGAAGCCGAGGAAGAGGGTGATGAAGAAGAAAGGGGAGAAGAAGGAAATAGCTTCCATGGCCATGCTAGTGCTGTAGTAAAGCATTTAAATGCTATTGTTTCTGATCGGATTGATTGAGCTCTCTTCTTCGCATGCATTTATAGAAGATCTAAAGCTCACTTTGTCCATCACTGTATGCTCATGTAAAATTCGAAATGCGTATTTCTTTTACTAGTCAACATCGGTGCCCTTCCCAGTCAACTAAATATTTCTTTGACTAAAGAACCAGTAATCTGAATTATATTTCTTTGACTGATTAATTATTTTTTTTTAAAAAAAGTATAAATAAGAGACGCTGATGTAAGAATTAGAAATAAGAGAGCATATATAAGGATTAGAAACAAGAGAGAGTGATTAGCCTGTAGGGCAGGCTCAAGTCTACTTGAGGTGTTTGACGAAAAACAAAATGTAAGTTAGTGTCGTTGTTTAAAAAAAAATTCTTATTCTTTTTCATTAAAAAATAAATTTTTATATAAATTTTATTTTTTTAAAAATTTTGGTGAAATGTAAAATTATTAATTAAATTTTTATATTAAAATTTTGATAAAAAATTTAATTAATAAAATTACTAAATTATTTAATCTTTTTTATAAAACGAAACAAAATTTAAAAAATAAAAATAATAAAATCAGACAACAACAGAAAGAATCATACGCTTGGTTCTCAACTAATCTTTGATTGGAGAAATTAAAACACTCAGTCTCTCTTTCCTGTTCTCAATAGACTGTAGTTAGTCATGTTAAGGTGACAAGCAATGAATTAATATATATTTTACTATTTTTAAAGTTCAAAACCCATGAATTAATTATTTGACCAAGCTGATAAAAGTATATATATCTATTTGACTGTGTCGTCTGATTTCAATTATTTCAGCAAGAGACCTGTAAACTTATTTGTATGATTTGAATCATTTTAGAATTTGAAGTTTAGCTGAATTATGAATTTCCTTTTGTGAATTTTAAATAACTAAATAATAGGCGATAATCAATTTTTCCATTAAGATTTTAGTGTGGTTGGGGATTAATATGTGAAAATTTTAATTAAAATAATTTTAATAAAGATTATTACTTTAAGATTCACACATGGAAATATTATAAAATCCATACATGCATGAATGATGCCACCAAGACGACCAACTTATTCCTGCATCAACATGGTCTTCCTATATTCCTTAATTTCCACCCATTTTCCTTTCGATGATGTTAACAAAGTAAAATAAAAAAATTTACATGATAAAAACAACCTAACTATGGATGCATAAATATTCTCAATGCACAGGTGGAAATACTGAATAAGCCCTTATGACATATAAATTTACAAAATGTGAGGTCGTTCTATAGGGTCGTTAAGGTGACACATCCACCGCAATAAATATTCTCAATACACGACATAGCAAAGAAATTTTGACCTTTCGAAAGTGGATGGAGAGCACAAAATGACATTCCAATTTGATGTTTTAAATTAATTTACTATTTCATTAACCTCATCTATGATCTTAATTAAATTGATGTTTTTGGAGCATGTAGTTTAACTCAATTGATTTATCATGATCCATCATGGAGAAAATTAATATGCAAATAATGTACATTTAGCTCATAAATCATGACTCAAAATTAAATTTGAAAACTATTACAAAAGTATTTTAAAAAATATTAGTAAAGTCTATATGTTAATAGAAATCACTACAGACCAAGTTGATACAAAGTTAGAATGAAGCATTGAAGTTTTCAATGTTTTCAAACTTTATATTATTCTTTGATAATAAGATATATTTGTTGGTGCAGTCAGTGCTAATAATTAAATTTAAGTTTTGATACATAACAAAAGGTTAAAGTTATATTATGTGTTATATAATATATTTACCAAGTATGCAGGCTGAAAGACTTGATGGGTCTAGAAGATCAAAAGCTAGGGTAAAGTCCATTTAGGTCAGGAAGACCTGATAACTAGTATGAAGCCTAGATATGTCAAGAGAGAACCTGATATCTAACAGGAAGTATAGTTGGGTGTGCAGGACCTGACAAATAGCTGAAATCTAAATGGAGCATTTAGCAGGAAGACTTTGTGGGTCAGACGACAAGTCACTTACCTATAAATGATAAGTAAGGTAAGTCACTAGATAAGAGATATCTAGTAAGGACGAGTTCTAATGAGACTGTAGGTGCTGATCCAACTTAAATCCATTTTAAAAATCTAAATTGAGACTAAGACAAGATCCTCATCTTGGTAAGATAAGATCTAATTTCATAAATTAATTTATGTATATGTGCTAAGGCTATTTTGCAGGGAATTTGGTTATTTGGACTAACGTATTTTTGCATGAGTTAAATGCAAAAAATTAACTTCAGATGAACAGTGTTTAAGGTTCCTTAAGTGATGGAGGGCATCCGAGTGAAGGCTTAGAGATGCCTTGGGAGAGTGGAGACGCCCCCAAGAAGATAAGTGTCGAGGATAAAATTTCAATGCTGGAGGCTCTCAAGTTGATGATGGTGCTTCAGGTTGGAGCATTGGAGGGGCCCTCAAGCGAATGAAGTCGCCTCCAAGTGGATAGAGCCCAAAGTTCACAAAGAGTTTCAGCTCGAATGGAGGCACCTTAGGTTATTAAAGGTGTCTCCAATGCAGTATAAAAGAATATCACGGCCAATCATTTGAATACAACTCTTGTAATAAGCATTCTAGCTCTTTCTACTATGTCATCTCTCTGCTACCGCTCTATTACAACCTTGTTATATCTAACTGCTGCAGTTAGAGCGACACCAACCTCGAGTTATGAGCCTCAATTAATACAAGTGTTGGTAACATTTTTTTAAAGTTAATTACTATTATTCTTGCATAAGATAGTGTAGTATGTTACACTTTCTTTATTTGTAACCGAGATTTGATTTTTAGTGGGTTTCCTTATCGATACAATCCAAGAGATCGTGGGTCTTATAGTAGGAGTCGTCGAAGGCTCTGAACCAAGTAAAACCAAAAGCATACTTATTTTCTGCTATATTTTATTTTTTTTTATTAACCTTTCCGTTGCATACTTAGTTTTTTGATGAGTTTTTAAAACTGAAAAAGAAAAGTTTTTAAGAAAAAATGAGATTCAACCCCCCCCCCCCCCCTTTGTTCTTTTTGATCCTTTAGTATTTTCCTATAAAACTATTTTTTCTTGCTAGTATTTGATATAAGTAATATTTATATGAAATTTCACAATTTTTGAAAAATCATAGAATTACTTATTCATTTCTGAAGTTGGTATGAAATTGAGGTGATGTTTTCAATTGATCAATGGATGTGTTTTTGACTAAAATATGTCTATGTAAGTCATTTAAAATGCAAAATATCAATCGACTGATGGATATATTTTTTTTTTACTAAAATAAGTTTATTTAAGTCGTTTAAACTCACTTTTAGTATCTTAACTATCCCTAACCCTCTAATATGCTTAGATAAACATTCAAAAGTGATTTTCTTGATAAAATGATAAAGACATGTTAAAAAAGAAGAATATGGACTTGAGAGGAAGTTTAGTACGCCATGGCATGTTAAGGAAGTTTAGTATCATTGGTTACATATACTATTGTGTAATCTGTTGGTACCCCAAGGTTGTTTTGATGTAATCAAACAAGTTAAGTTAGGTCCTGTTGTTTTTAACCTTTTGTCTAAGTGTACAAGAATTTAGGAGCACAGGGCATCAAGAAAAAGATGCAGCTAGCGAGAATGATGGCACGGGAGAGAGCCGATGGGCTCGGTGTATCTGAGGGATGAGGTGTTGCAGAAAAGTACGCAGGCAGACGAGAAGGAGGCACGTGGCATTTTCGAGGGACGAGAAGCCGGAGCGGAAGCTTACTCGAGGAGAAGACCGGAAGTTGGGTTCGGCTGAACCCTATTCCGGATGGCCGAAATCACCCAGGCAAGCCGAGCCGGAGTGGAAGAACCAGACCGAAGCTAGCGGAGCCGAAACTGGAGGCCCGGAGAGAAAGTCAACAAAATGTTGACTTCCCCTTCAAGGTACCCGGAACCCTTCTGGACGCCTGAAACCCAGAACAACAAGCATTCTTGCAACAACACTTGTACGCTTCTAGTTTTCGTTTAACTTCATCTTTTGAGTGATCATTGCTGTAAAGAGACTTCTTCTCCTGAAGGAGATATTAGTGCTCTCTACTTCCTTGGATTAACAACCTCTCCAGTTGTAACCAAGTAAAAACTTCTATGCCTCTGTCTTTTTGATTTCTTTATCATTTCTTATGCAAGTGTTCTTTAATTAAGTTAGTTGTCCGAGAAAGGTATTTTTATTTTTATCTGTCTAGGGGTTATTCACCCCCCTTTAGCCGGCCACCAAGGTTCCTAACAAGTGGTATCAGAGCTAGGATGCTTCAGGAGGACTAACCACCGATCGATGCACCAAATCGATGGTCGGACAGAGCATATACCCACTGAAGTTCGAGGGGAAGTTCGCGAGCTGAAAAAAGAGAATACATGCATTCTTTAAAACCAATTTTGAATTACTTTTAATAATGAATTTTAGTTTTGTAGCACCCCGAAGGTAAGGAAGAATACCAGTGGACGAAGAAGGAGCAGACCGACTATGTGGCAAACGATAAAGCAGAGTTCCATCTACTGAGCATCCTACCGCCACAAGAAGTCAACCGAATCAACGTCTACAACTCAGCAAAGGAGCTTTGGGAGAAGTTCCTTGAGCTACACGAAGGGGCGTCCAAAGCCAAGCTCGCAAGACGAGACTTACTTTGCAACCACCTCACCAACCTTCGATTTGAAGAAGACGAAACCATTGCACACCTTCACTCGAGGATTAAGGAGCTCATCACCGGACTTTCAAATCTCGGAGAAAAGGTAAGCAACCGAAATTCGCTAAGGTACGCTCTTAATGTTTTCCCTAGAAATACGAAATGAGCATCATTAGTAGATGCCTACTATATCTCTAAGGATTTAGAATCGGTTACCTTAGAAGAGTTATTTTCAACTTTTGAAGTCCATGAATCGAGATGTGCAGATTTAAAGAAGGAGTCGAAGCACAATATTGCCCTTAAGGCGAAGATGGATGAACAAGAGTCAGATTCTTCTTTTGACGACGAGGAAATGACGATGATGGTAAATCAATTTAAAAATTTATTTAAATCTAGAAAATCTAACCATTTGCAGGGTAGAAAGAGAAGAAAAATCAGATGCTACCATTGCAATGAAAAAGGGCACATTAAAGATAACTGCCCTAAATTGAAGAACAAGGACAAAGGCAAGCACAAGAAGCCCGTCCAAACGAACAAGCACAAAAACCTGAAGGCGACATGGGACGAAACGTCGTCCGAATCAGAGATTGAGGCTTTCTACGGACTCGCGTTAATGGCAAGCTATCAAGATGATGAAAACGAAGCAAGCTCGTCTGAAATAAGCATCGATGAAGGGGGAGCGACATTGGAAGAAAGCAGCACTTCAGTGGGAGCTACGGATAATGGGATCGACAAGATAAGTTAGGTACGATCTCTTCCTCCTGATTAGTCATTTATGTTTATAAAATATTTATCAAAGAATTGTTGCAAGCTAGAAAAAGAAATTAAAGAGTTAAAATTAATTCTGACAAAATCTTGTCCATTAGAAGAATTTGATAAAATAAAATTGAAAATTAATAATTTACAAAATGAAATAAAGAACTTGAAAAATCATGCATGCTTGAATATTAGAACTCAAAACTATAATAGACTAAGCTGGCATCTTAGATTTCATAAGGGGCAAATTAGAAAATTTTCAAATAAATATGTTCCTAAAAAATTCTTAATTAATCCAGTTGGCTGGAACCTATATTGGATTCCAAAGTCTTATCTAACTTGAATTTTAATTAGATTTAGCGCTTTCAGCGAGAAAAATTAAATGTTTGAATTTCCTTAAGAGGCTTTGTCTAGAAAGTGGTTGTTGCTCCAATAACCAAGAAGCTCTAGTGTCTCGCCACAGTCTTGAAGCCGATTAATAAAATAAAATATTTAATTGACTAACTGATAAAGAATTTAATTATAATTAAATAATACTTTAAATAGTTACTCATTTTTTTTTATCTTTTTAACTTAGGATTTTTTTAAAAAAAATTATTTCAACAAAATTAGTTTTTGCAAATTTGTTTAACTTAGGAAATTACTGATACCAAAAAAAATTTTTAAAATTTTTTTTCTAAAATTATTTTAACTGCTATCAAAATAATTTTCAAAAATTTTAGAGTTTTTCAAAAAAAACTTGACTTTCTCTTTTGTTTGAAAAGTTATCCTTAGATTTTTTTTATACCCCATTTTTTATGTGATCAAAGGGGGAGAAAGATAAATCTAGGGGGGGTAGTTTAACCTTTTTAATTTTTTATACTTTAATTGCATATTTATTATTTTTTACTTTATGTTAGTTTACCATAACTTAACTTGTGTTGCTCACATCACAAAGGGAGAGATTGTTGGTACCCTAAAGTTGTTTTGATGTGATCAAACAAGTTAAGTTAGGTCTTGTTGTGTTTAACCTTGTGTCTAAGTGTACAGGAACTTAGGAGCATAGGGTGGCAAGCAAAAGACGCAGCTAACGAGAAGGATGACACGGGAGAGAGCCAACGGGCTCGGTGCGTCTGAGGGACGAGGTGCTACGAAAGAGTACGCGGGCGGACGAGAAAGAGGCACGTGACATTTCTGAGGGACGAGAAGCCGGAGCGGAAGCTTGCTCAAGGAGAAGGTCGTAAGTTGGGTTCGGATGAACCCTATTCCAGATGGTCGAAATTACCCAAGCAAGCAGAGTCAGAGCGGAAGACCCGGACCAAAGCAACCGGAGTCGAATCTGGAGGCCCGGAGAGAAAGTCAACAAAATGTTGGCTTTTCCCTTCGGGGCACCCGGAGCCATTCCTAGCGCTTGGAGCAGTTCGGGCGCCTGAAACCCTTCCGGACGCCTGGAACCCAAGTTTTAGCCATTTCGACGTGGTCTTTGACCATTGCGTCGGGGATAACTTTTTGTCCCACTCTAGGTGCCTGGAATCCTTCCAAGCGCCTCGACCAAGGCTATAAATATAACCTTAGTCCAAGAAGCTAATGTTGGAACCCCAAGGTTGTTTTGGTGTGATCAACAAGTTAAGTTAGGTTCTGTGTTGTTCTAACCTTGTGTCTAAGTGTGCAGGAGCTTAGGAACACAGGTAGTCGAGCGAAAGAAGCAGCTAGCGAGAAGGACAGCAGTCCGAGGGACAAGGTGTTGCAGAAGAGTACACCGGCGGACGAGAAGGAAGCGTGCGGTGGTTCCGAGGGACGAAAGCCGGAGCGGAATATTGCTCGGGGAGCAAGAGACGCAGCTAGTGAGAAGGATGGCACGCGATGCGTCCGAGGGACGAGAAGCCGAAGGGAAGCCCGCTCGAGAATACCGGAAGCTGGGTTCGGGTGAGCCCTTTTCCGGATGGCAGAGATCACCCAAGCGAGCGGATCCGGAGGAGAAGAACCGGACCGAGGCGAGACTGAACCAGAGAAGAGGTCCCAGACAAAAAAGTCAACGCCTATTGACTTTGGGCTCCGGGGTGCCCGGAGCCCTCTAGGGCGCCCGGAACCCTTCCGGGCGCCCGGACCCTGATTTTGACCAGAATCACGATTTACGCAATCTGAACATTGGGGGATAAAATTTTATCCCCCCAGGGCGCCCGGAACCCTTCCAGGCACCCCGACCAAGGCTATAAATATAGTCTTGGTCTAGAAGCTTTTTCATCAATTCAGAACTCAAGCATTTCTTTCAAACACTTGTACACTCTCTGTAGTTAGTTTCTGCTTCCTGAGCTTCAACGTTGTAAGAGGCTTCTCCGCCTGAAGGAGATTGATAGTATGATCATCTTTCTTGGATTAACAACCACCCCAGTTGTAACCAAGTCAAATCCGGTGCCTCTTCCTTTTCTTGCTTTTTCTTGTTTAAGTTAATTTTATGCAAGTGTTAGTTTAAGAGTTTGAGAAGGGTTCTTTTGTTTTTTATTTTACAGGGCTATTCAACCCCCCTTATAGCCGGCCCAACGATCCTACAAGTGGTATCAGAGCCGAGACGCTTCAGGAGGACTAACCGCCGAACGAAGCAACGAGATGGCCGAACCAAGCATCCACCCGCCGAAATAAGAAGGGGACTTCGCTACCTGGAAAAAACTAATGCAGGTATTTTTTACAACGGATATTGAATTAATTTTAATAATGAAACTTGGCTTTGAAGCTCCAGAGGACAAGGAAATAAATCAATGGACAAAATGGGAGCAGACCGACTTCATGGTGAATGGCAAAGCAGAATACCATCTGTTGAGCGTTCTTCCGCCTCAAGAAGTCAACAGGATCGGTAAATATAACTCCGCAAAGGAACTTTGGGAGAAGTTCCTCGAGCTGCATGAAAGTACGTCCGAAGCCAAGCTCGCTAGATGAGATCTGCTTCGCAATTAGCTCACAAGCCTGCAACTTGGGGAAGACGAGACAGTCACACATCTACACTGCAGAATAAAAGAAATCATCACCGAACTCACGAATCTCGGAGAAAAGGTACGTAACCGAGATTCGCTCAGGTACGCGTTAAATTCATTTCTGAGAAATTCAAAATCGACATCACTAGTATATGCTTTTTACATTTTGAAGGACTTAGAAAAAATTTCATTAGAAGAATTTTTTTCAACATTTGAAGTCCATGAGTCAAGATGTGCAGGAATGAAGGAGCCCAAGAACAACGTCGCCCTCAAAGCTTCGAGAGACGAACCTGAATCGGAATCCTCTCTTGACGATGAGGAAATGGTAATGATGGTAAGAAGATTCAAGAAACTTTGTAAATCTAAATCTACTAACCATGCGCAGGGGAAGAAGAAAAGGACGACCCGCTGCTACCACTGCAACGAAGAAGGGCATGTCAAGGACAACTGCCCCAAGCTGAAGAACAAAGACAAGGAGAAGGGTAAGAAGCCTATCCAGAAATGAAAGGCCCTGAAGGCGACGTGAGACGATATATCGTCCGAATCGGAAGTCGAAGCATTCTCCGGACTCACACTGATGGCGAGTCATCAAGACGATGACTGCGATTCAAGCTCTTCGAAATGAGCATCGAGAGCATCGATGAAGGGGGAGACACGTCAGAAGAAAGCAGTAGCTCAGGGGGAGAAACGGACAACGAGATTGACAAGATAAGTCAGGTACGATCTCTTCCTCCCGATAAAATGTTTAAGTTTGTTAAACTTTTAACAAAAGACTGCTGCAAATTAGAAAGTGAAAATAAAAATTTAAAAGTAATTCTAGCTAAGTTTTGTCCCTTAGAAGAATTAGATAAATTAAAACTAGCAAATGAAAAATTGAAACTTGAAAATGATGATTTGAAAATTCAAGTAGATAACTTGAAAAACTATGCATGTTCATCTAAAACCAATTTTAGAAGATTTAATAATTTAAATTGGTACTTTAAATATCACCCGGGACAAATTAAGAATATTTCAAGAAAATATGTCCCTAAAATTTTTTTTGTTAATCCAGTAGGCTGGAACTTATATTGGGTTCCGAAGTCATGCTTAAATTAATTTTAAAATTAAAATTAGCGCTTTAAGTGAGAAAATTAAACAAAGAATTTCTTTATGAGGCTTTGTCTAAGGAAGTGGTTGTTGCTCCAATAACCAAGAAGGCCTAGTGCCTCGCCACGGCCTAGAAGCTAAAATATTGAAATAAATGTTTAATTAACTTACTAATGAAGCATTAATACAAGAATTAATTAGTGCTTGAAAAAGGTTATTCAAAATATTTTTTTCAATTTATAAATTTACTTACTTAATTTTTTTTTTAAATTGACTAAGTCATTTTTTTACTCAGAAAAATTTTTCTTAAAAATTCTCAAATGATTAAGTTAGAAAAATTTCTTTCAAAAATAATCTTTACTTAGAATTGTTTTTAACTTAGAATTACTTTTAAATATTTTTTTTTCAAATTTACTTAATTTTTAACCCTTAGATTGTTTTTCTTAGAACCCCATTTTTTTTGTGATCAAAGGGGGAGAAGGGAAAGTATAAGTCTAGGGGGAGGTAGATAGATTTAATTTTTTTATCTTTTCTATCTTTTTGCACTTAAATTTTAAATTAAGTAATTTACTTAATTTTATTTAATGTCTATTTTAACCCTAGCTTAACTTGGGTTGATCACACCAAAAAAGGGGAGATTGTTGGAACCCCAAGGTTGTTTTGGTGTGATCAACAAGTTAAGTTAGGTCCTGTGTTGTTCTAACCTTGTGTCTAAGTGTGCAGGATCTTAGGAACACAGGTAGTTGAGCGGAAGACGCAGCTAGCGAGAAGGACGGCAGTCCGAGGGACAAGGTGTTGCGGAAGAGTACACCGACGGACGAGAAGGAAGCGTGCGGTGGTTCCAAAGGACGAAAGCCGAAGCGGAAGATTGCTTGGGGAGCAAGAGACGCAGCTAGCGAGAAGGACGGCATGCGGTGCATCCGAGGGACGAAGACTACGGTTGAGTACGCCGGCGGACGAGAAGGAAACACGCAGCGATTCCAAGGGATGAGAAGCTAGAGGGAAGCCCGCTCGAGAAGACCGGAAGTTGGGCTCGGGTGAGCCCTTTTCCGGATGGCAGAGATCACCCAAGCGAGCGGATCCGGAGGAGAAGAACCGGACCACGGCGGGACTGAACCAGAGAAGAGGTCCTAGATGAAAAAGTTAACGCTTGTTGACTTTGGGTTCCGGGGCACTCGGAGCAGTCCGGGGCGCCCGGAGCCCTCCGGGGCGCCCAGACCTTGATTTTGACCAAGATCGCGATTTACGCGATCTGAACGTTGGGGGATAAAGTTTTATCCCCCAGGGCGCCCGAAACCCTTCCAGGCGCCCCAACCAAGGCTATAAATATAGCCTTGGTCCAAAAGCTTTTTCATCAATTCAGAACTCAAGCATTTCTTTCAAACACTTGTACGCTCTCTGTAGTTAGCTTCTGTTTCCTGAGCTTCAACGTTGTAAGAGGCTTCTCCGCCTGAAGGAGATTGATAGTGCGATCATCTTTCTTGGATTAACAACCACCCCGGTTGTAACCAAGTCAAATCCGGTGCCTCTTCCTTTTCTTGCTTTTTCTTGTTTAAGTTAATTTTATGCAAGTGTTAGTTTAAGAGTTCGAGAAGGGTTCTTTTGTTTTTTATTTTACAAGGCTATTCCCCCCCCCCCCCCCCCCCCCCTTCTAGCCGGCCCAATGATCCTACAGCTAAGAACAACAAGCATTCTTTCAACAACACTTGTACGCTTCTAGTTTTCGTTTAGCTTCATCTTTTTATGTGATCATTGCTGTAAAGAAACTTCTCCGCTTGAAGGAGATATTAGTGCACTTTACTTCCTTGGATTAACAATCTCTCCGGTTATAACCAAGTAAAAAATTTTGTGCCTCTATTTTTTTGATTTCTTTATCATTTTTTATGCAAGTGTTCTTTAATTAAGTTAGTTGTCCGAGAAAGATATTTTTATTTTTATTTGTGCAGGGGTTGTTCACCCCCCTTTTACCGGCCGCCAAGGGTCCTAACATAATTGACCCCCGATCAAGGCTGACCAAGTTGATCAAGCTTAAGGTGACTTGAGTTGGGGTTTCAATGTTTAATCAATATGTTAGTTGGCCAAATGAGACGTAAAGGAGGTCAAGGTTGACCAGATACTTACAATCGATCAATATGTTAAGTTGGTTTAGTAAAAAGTCAAGTAAGTCTACATTGACCAGATAATAAAAATAATAACCAAGCCTCATCTCACTGGGCGGGGTCGACTATATGGATCATTCTATGCCATTGGGCTCTATCTTACACTATATCATCATCTATACTTGATACTGTCTAAAATTTACGATGATGTGCACTAGCTCCGGTGAATGAAGATCCTTTATGAAGATAGCCCCCGGGAGACCTAAAAGAACCTCTTCGCGATCCTACACACAGTGAGACAAATCAACAAAGCATTAGCGAGCTAAGACCGGGGCGGTGATCCCTAGCTAGGCCCTTCGACGCTCACGTTAGTTTCTCACTCAAAGGTGGAAGGAAGAAGAAGAAGAACAGTAACTGATGTATTTGGAAACAGAGTTTAGATGCTAGAACTTACGTACCTTGCCAACGAAGAGGATCCCCCTTTTTATACTACTTCATGTGACCTTCGTAGTCATGAAGTAGTCCCTGGTTCATTAGGGTTTGTTAGGAGATGAAGTCATCTTCTATAGTTCATACAATAATCCTTTAAGGAATTTTTTTATACCCCAGATGTACCTTTTTTGTCATTTATGACTTATATTTATGCTGGGGACACGCCATTATAACTGAAGAAGCTTCTAGAAGATATTTCCTGCCAAATTTTCTATTGGACATGTTTCGACCGGTCGTTTAAGCCAACTTCATATATTAAGGACATTCTTTGTTAAACATGTCTTGGTCGATCATTCAAGCCAGCTACATATATTAAGAATACCTCTTATTGAGCATGTCTTTTTATGCTCGGGCGGGCTCTGCTCGGCCGAGCGTATATGAGCACATGAGTGCTCGCTCAACCTTTGATCGGTTGGTCACATGTTAAGAACTATATATAAGACTAAGTGCCTTTATGCTCGGGTGAGGTTTGCCCGAAAGAGCATATATGCGCCCTTCGGTTAGCCGGTAATGTAATAGGAGTAATACATAAGGCTAAGTACCTTTACACTAGGGCGGCCTCTGCTCGGCCGAGCATATATGAGCACATGGGTGCTCACTCGGCCTTCAGTCGACTGATAATATGTTGAGATTCATATATAAGGCTAAATACCTTTATGCTCGGGCGGGCTTTGCTCAGTCGAGCATATACGAACACATGGGTGCTCGCTCGGCCTTCGGTCGGCCGATAATGTACTACGAGTAATACATAAGGCTAAGTGCCTTTACACTCGGGCGGACTATGCTCGGCCGAGCATATATGAGCACATGGGTGCTCGCTCAACCTTTGATTGACCAACAATGTACTAAAAGTAATAGATAAGGCTAAATGTCTTTATGCTCGAGCGGGCTTTACTCGGCCGAGCATATATGAGCACGTAAGTGTTTGCTTGGCCTTCGGTCGGTCGGTAATATACTAAAAGTCATAGATAAGGCTAAGTGCCTTTATGCTCGGGCGGGCTTTGCTCGGTCGAGCATATATGAGCACGTGGGTGCCCGCTCGGCCTTCGATCGGTCGGTAATGTATTAAAATTCATAGATAAGGCTAAGTACCTTTACGCTCGGGCAGGCTTTACCCGACCGAGCATATATGAGCACATGGGTGCTCGCTCAGCCTTCACTCGACCGACTATATATCTTTCTTATCTTTCTCGATCTTGACCCCTTCTTCACTTGTCAGGCCGACCTATCATAACCTGTATCAATACTTAAATAAAATTTAGCTTATTTTATTGTTGCTAACCAAGTCTTTTTTTATCTTCCTCTTTCTCGTTTGATGTGCATATTTGTCATAATTTCATATTATCTAATCAGAGCATTTATTGGTCGTCCTAGTACAAATTTGTTCCATCTTAAACATGCTTCTCAGGGTTTTTCCTCAATAGATGTAACTCCAACTTTCTTTCTAATTTTCTTATTTCTTATTTTGTCCATCTTTGTATATCTACACATCCAGCTTCACATCCTCATCTCTATAACTCTCATCTTTTGCTCATGTATTCGAGTTATAACCCAATATTTAGCATCATATAACATAGTAGGTCTAACCGTCATTTTATAGTACTTCAATTTAAGTTTTAGAGGTATTTTACGATCACATTAAACACCCGTCACCCTCCACTATTTTAATCATTTTACTTGTATTCTATGTAAAACAACTATCTTAATCCCTCTATTATTTTATAAACATAATCCTAAATATTTAAAACTTTTAGTTCTAGACAACTTGTCATCTCTTATCTTAATAATTATCTCATTACGTCTAATATTGTTAAACTTAAATTCTATAGATTCTGTCTTTACTCTACTAGTTCTTAGACCTTTCACTTCTAGTATTTCCTACCAAGATTCTAGTTTACAATTTACTCCTTCACATGTCTCATCTACTAAAATAATATCATCTATAAATAACATGACCATGGTACTTTGTTTTGAATGTGTCCAGTGAATTCATCCTTGATTCAGATACAAAGATAGAGACTTAGAGCTAATCCTTGATACAACCCCTATCTTTATTGGAAATGTTTTAATTAATCCTCCTAAAGTCTTCACTTTGGTCATTACATCCTCATATATATCCTTAATTAGTTCAATATATGCTATGCTAAAACCTTTCTTTTCTAGAATTCTCCATATAATATCTCTTGGAATTCTATCATACGTTTTTTCTAAATCAATGAATACCATATGTAGATTTTGCTTTTGATCTTGATACTTTTTAATTAGTTGCCTAAGCAGAAATATAGCTTCTATTATCGACCTTCCAAACATGGACCCAAATTGATTTTCAGTCACCGTGGTCTCCTTAATCATTTTTTTCTATTACTCTTTCGCAAAATTTCATCGTATGATTATTAATTTACTACCCTTATAGTTTGCACAATTTTATATGTCTCTCTTGTTTTTATATAAGGGAACTAGAGTACTTACCTTCTATTAATCAATTTTTTTTTGTAATATCATGTTAAATAATTTTGTAAGTCATTCAATACCTTATTTTCCTAAGTACTTCCATACCTCTATTAGAATATCATATGGTCCAATGACTTTTTCATTTTGCATTTCATTTGAAACTGATTCTACTTATGAAGTTTAAATTCTATGATAAAAGTTTAAATTTCTATATTCATTTAACATACTTAAATTATCTAAATTAAGTTGGTCACCTAAACCTATATAAAAAGTTGATGAAAATATCTCTTTCATCACTCTTTTATTTATCCATTGTTTACTAGTACCCTATTACATTCATCTTTAATACATTTTATTTGGATAAAATCTCTTGTCGACCTTAATTGCTCTTTTGATACCCCTCCGCTCTGCCGAGACCCATCCACTCTGTTGACCTCAATTGCTCTTCTGTGTGGTGACTGTGTAGTAACATGCCCTCCTCCGTTCGGGCAAGCTATGCGGTCTCCTTTGGCGTCCTGTAGCTCCGTACTAAACGCCTAATTATCTTATCGTATCATCCTGAGCTGGACGCGTGGTCGGCTCGGACATGTCTCTCACCAATCGAGCCTTGACTGTCCCAACTAGCTGTCACAATTGTCCTCCATTCGACCTTTTAACACCTAGGCATTGGCCACCTTGACTTTGCCCTCCACCTTGGCAGTTGACCCTGTGCCAAGTGGGCCTCCCTCTATCACCGCATCACAAGCCTCCCCCTCAAGTCTAGTCGAAGGAGGCTGCAAGTCCGACTGATGGACCAGTAGAGTCTTTGGTGGCTTCCACAGTTTCACCCTTCGGCTATATATCACCAGGCTAGGTCCGTAACTACTACTCAAACCACGCCTTTTGAAGCGGATTGTGCCTCGGTCGTTCGGCTGTATGATAATCCCTTATCTATGCCCGGTTGGGACGATGAGCGACAACCCTTGGCGATTTTCTCCTTTCCTCGTGCCTCTTCGACTAAACATCCTGACGTCATCCAGATTTCTAAAAGACCGTGCAAATCTTTGATTATTATGGTCGAGCACGTGACCATACCTTTTAATTAAGCCTCATTAATGTCTTCCACTAGCTAAACGCCACGTGTCTCACTTTTTGTGGCCGCGTGTTTGATGTGACCGGCAGATATCCGCTGGCGACACGACATACACCTTTTCAAATTCAACGGCTGGATCTTCTCCTAGTTTTTCGTAATCCTAGATCGGACGGCCCAGGTCGATCAACCGTGAGACTTATAAACCCACGTGCATCGCCCTCTTCTTCCTTTCTCACACTTTCGCCTTTGAGCTTTCTCCACGGCACCTTGCTTCTTCTTCTTCTTCTTCTTCTCCGGTGATCTTTCCCGTAAGCTCCTTTACTTTTTCTCATTTGAATATGTTCGTTGTTCTTCCTTGCCTCTGTTTTCAATGGGCAGTTCCTCACAACCTCCTGTCCCTGTCCCTATCCCTGTCCCTGGGCTTTAGTATACTTCCACAGAGTCCAGGTTCGACGAGGACAATATTGAAAGCCTGAAATCCATCTATGAGTTTCCATCCGACCATGAAGTTGCCATTCCTTCTGCGTACAATCGGTCGTGCACACCTCCACTAGGTTTTTTGTGTTTCTTTAAGGATCAATTCACCACCGGTCTATGGTTCCTTGCCCACCCTTTTTTCTCCACAATTTGTAAATATGTTCATATTTTTGTTAATCAATTAATTATGAACTCCTTTCGACTACTGTGCGGGGTTGTAGTTTTGTTCTGCCTGCACGACATTTCTCTGACTCCTTGACTCTTTCATTACTTCTATTACCCAAAACTATCTGAGCCGGGGGCTTTTCTGTTCCAAGCCCGAGTGGGCTTGATTTTCTTTGATAAAATATCATCCTCCAATAAGCACTGGATGGACCACTACTTCTTCGTTCGCTTTCCCAAGAGGCCAGATTTTCCAACCAGCTGGCAGCTAGAAGTGACGAACCCACCACCACTCAAGAAGTATAAAAGCCGATCAGACTATCTCCAGGCAGCCTCAAGCTTGTCTAGTCAAAGTATCACATCCATAAGTTTCTACTGGAGGGCGTCCTCTACGTGTTCGACTTGAGTCTAATATACACGAAGCTTCCGTCCAATCTAGGTATGCTCTTTCTTTCCCCAATCTCTGAATCTAATTGATTTCTCCTCCTCTTTTGTAGCTCGAATCATGTTACGAGCACGTCTGGTTGGCAAATGCAAGCTCGTGGACGCAGAGATCAACACTGTAACCATGGCCGAGTTGGAGAGTCGTGGACTATAGTCGGTCGGCTCTCATGAGGATCCGCTCAACGAAGAAGAGGGAATGCAAGCGCTGGGGAGCGGAGTTGGGAGAAGTCAGATAGCGGCAAGCTGGGTCTTCACGGTGGAGCGCTCCGACCGACCCTCCCGTTCGACATTCAAGGAAGCCTCCATCTCCTTTAGACTCTCAGCCAACACCCGAAACTCGTTGTTCTTGATTTCCAGATTCTCGATAGCTCGGAGCCTCCTAGTGTTGGCCGAGTGGATCTTTGCGTCGAAGGAGGTGGCCTGCTTGTTGAGTCTCACCAGCTACGTTGCCTGCTAGGATCTCTTGCCCTTTTCTGCCTCCAGCAGCTTAAAGCTCCTTTGTAGGTCGACCTTTAATTAGGCCACTTCAACACTCATCTACTCCAAGTGTGTCTGTAAAGCAGACAATTGGTAGCTCGGAGCATGTAGCTGCTGGACATCGTGCTCCAAATAGGTAAGCCTATGGCACATGGCCAGGCTCTCCACCAAGACCTACAACAACAGGAAAATTGTAAAGTGCCAAATGAGTAAAAAGTAAATGCAAAAATAGCGTACATACCCAGTAGACATCTGGGTGTGACTGTTAGCGAACTCCCCTGGAGAGATGACCGTTGCATGGGCTCGGGCATCGACTCATATCTGTGTAAACGACCCTTGGATCCTTATCTGGTGCTCGAGGTGAGGGATGCTGGGCCATCTACACTGCGATACTCGTTGGTCGACAAATGAATAATCGTCGTTATTTGCCTTTGCCTGCTCGGGCTAGAGGGGTCTGAGTCACCCTGCCTCCTGATTGGGACATTGGAACTAGTTGGATCTAGGACACTTGGGCCACCAACAAAGATGGTGGCATGAAGGTGACCGGCGGCACGCAAATTGTCCCCTAAGGTAGCACGAACAACGAGGGAGTTCGATTGGATGATATGGAAGTAGGGAGCTCTACAACTCCCTTCTTGAGAGGAGGAATGGAGATCTTGCCCCACTCAAAGGAGGGTCGGGAGGCAACCGGTGTTGGGGTCTGCAAGGCAAAAGTTGCAGATCGGGAAGACCCTTCAGCTCGATGTCTCTCGCGCCTTTGCTGGGGTTCGTCGGATGTGGCTGACTCAGAAGCCACAGTGATCGACAGCAAGGAGGGTCATTCGGGAGGAAGGTCGGCTGTTGTGGTGGTTATATCCCGACCGCTCAGACAAACAAGGTCATCAACTGGGACAAGATGACTGAGTTGTTCCTCGACGATGTATTAGATTACCTCAAGTGAACTTGCTCCTGTAAATCTTGTCTCATTTTGTATTGATCCTTAGAATTTTTCTAAGTGTTAATGAAAGATCGCCCATTCAGCATGCTTTTACCTTTTATGCATTAATCTCCGCTCTGCTCAAGTAGGACTACGAACTACTTACCATTTTATAAAAAATTTCTTAAGTGTGGCTCCATGGACTATCGATTAGCGACGTTATATTTGTCGATCATCTTTATTCGTAGTAGGCTTAGCTTTAGAGCGGTCGATCAGTCATTTTTTGTTGTAGCCTCAGGTTTAAAGTCACCACTCGACTCTTGATGAAGACTGGGATAGGTTACCACTCAATCGTCGATAAAGACTAGGGTTTAAGGTTGCTACTCGACCGTTGATGTCGAAGAACGTTTAAGGTCACTGCTCGACCACTGATATAGATGAGGGTTTAAGGCCGCCGCTTGACCGCTGATGTAGATAAGGATTTAAGATCGCCACTCTACCGTCGACGTAGACGAGAGTTTAAGGTTGTCGCTCCACCGCTAAGGTAGACGAGGGTTTAAGGTCATCGCTCAACCGCTAATGTAGACAAGGATTCAAGGTCGCTGCTCGACCTAGACGTAGATGAGGGTTTAAGATCTCCGCTCGACCCTGATGTAGACGAGCGTTAAAGGTCGTAGCTCGACCGCTGATGTAGACAAGGGTTTAAGGTTATCGTTTGACAGCTGATGTAGATGAGGGTTTAAGGTCGCCGCTCAACCACTAAGTTAGACAAGGGTTTAAGGTCGTCGCTCGACCGTCGGTGAAGACTAGGGTTTATAGTCATCGCTCAACTTTTAACTTGGCCGATTGAATCAAGAGTCTAGAACACTTGTGATTTTATTCATATTTATCCTGCATCCAGAAGCTATATATGCACTTATACAAGTACATTTATATTTATTCACGCACCTCTCACCTGGCCCTATAGGGTTGGAGATGCTTCGCGCTCCACGGCCGCTCGAGCTATCTTCCTTCTTCGTCCTCAAGATAGTAGGCTCCCGAACGGAGCTTCTGCATGACCTTGTAAGGCCCCACCTATGGCGCTTCTAATTTGGTGACGTTGCTGACTTACTTTATTCTCTTTCACACCAGATTGTCGACCTAGAAGGACTTGGGATCACCTTACGGTTGTTGTTCTGCTTCATCCACTATCGGTACACCATCAGTCGAACGACCACCTTATCCCATACCTCGTCCACTAGATCAAGCTCCATAAGTCTTCGCTCAGAGTTCCCCTCATTGTAGAGTTACACCCGATCGGATTCTACCCCGGCTTCTACAAGGACTAACGCTTCACCGCCATGCACCAGATGAAATGATGTTACGCCGATCACCTCCTTTGGAGTCGTTCGAAGGGCCACAGGACGTTGGGGAGCTCGTCGACCCAGCTACCTCCTGTGTAGTCAAACCAAGCTCGTAGACCTTTGAGGATCTCCCGGTTGGTGACTTCTGCTTAGCCGTTGCTCTTGGAGCAAGCCAGTGAGGTGAAGGCTTGCTGGATGTCATAGCCTTCACACCACTCCCTCAGCCTCCGGTCGATGAACTGCCTCCCGTTGTCCGAGAAAATCTGACGGGGGATGTCAAATTAACACAAGATGTTCTGCTAGACAAATTTGATGACCATTTGTTTGGTTATCTTGGCTAACGACTCAACTTCCACCCATTTTGAAAAATAATCCATGACGACGAGCAAGAATCTTCGCTCAGAGGTCGCCATTAGAAATGGTCGAATGATGTCCATTCCCCATTGGTCGAACGGGCAAGAAACTTTGGGCGCCTTCATCTCCTCGGTCAACTGGTGCAAGATATTATCATATTTTTAGCAGGACGAGCAAGTAGCTACTGTCTGAGCGGTGTCTTCTTACAACACGAGCCAAAAATATCCAGCCA
The DNA here is from genome assembly GCF_018446385.1 of Zingiber officinale. Lineage (NCBI taxonomy): Eukaryota > Viridiplantae > Streptophyta > Magnoliopsida > Zingiberales > Zingiberaceae > Zingiber > Zingiber officinale. The sequence continues at coordinate 23,992,894 of NC_055997.1, read as the reverse complement.
AAAGGATCTTCCGGGCTAGTGATCGACCACCCGGATGACTTCCACAGGAACCTTGATGTACTTCTTGGAGGATGTACTCTTTGTCTTCCGATCCCACACACTTGAGCAGCGGCCTCGAGAAGGCTTGCTTCTAAAGCAGGTCCTCGATCAGCGTAAATCATCCGGCCATCTTTTTCAATAGATGAGCTACTTCCTGATCAGATCGTGTGCTTCCTGATCAGAGGAATTCAATCAGCAGTGTCCTCCAATCACTCAGAAAGGAGATCCCCTCCATCTGATCGATGTGCGCCACCAATGAGACCTGCTCGATCGGCTAGCTTATCACAACCGAGGGCAATGAACTAGCTAACTTAGCTAGTTTGTCTGCTACCTAGTTATCTGCTTAAGGGATCTTCTGTATAATTACTTCTTGGAAATTTGACTTCAGCTTCTCGAAGGCTTCTGCATATAGCTTGAGTCGGGAGCTACTTATTTCGAATGTCCATGATAGCTGTTGGGCGACTAGCTGGGAGTCCGAGTGGATGAGGATTTTTGTTGCTCTGACGTGCCGAGCTGCCGTAAGCCGACTATCAAGATCTCATATTCGGCTTCATTATTCACTGCCCAATAATCCAGCCGAATGGACAGCTATATCCGATCCTCCCGAGGAGAAATCAATAAAATATCGATCCCACTGCCTTGCTAAGTGGACGAGCCGTCGATGTATATTCTCCAAGTTGCCTCTGGCTCCGTGTTCTGGACTTTTGTGGCAAAATCAGCTAAGACCTAAGCTTTAATCGCCGTTTGGGGTTGATATTGAATGTTGAACTCACTAAGCTTGGTCGTCCACTTGATCAACCGTACGGATACCTCTGGGTTTAGAAGGACCCTTCCCAAGGTGTTTTTGGTTATAACAATGATCAGATGCGCCATAAAGTATGGGCGGAGTCTCCAAGCAGTTAGCACCAATGCGTATGCTAATTTTTCAAGACAGATGTAGCGGGATTCTATATCTTTCAATATATGACTTAAAAAATACATAAGTTGTTGTTCGTAGCCATTTTACTTTACCAATACCGAGCCAACTGTATACTCGATGGATGACAAGTAGATCCAGAGCGACTCGCCAGCACTTGACTTGGCCAATACAAGCAAGGAATTGAGATATTCCTTAGGCTCTTCCAGCACCTTATCGCATTCGGCATCCCATTGGAATTTTGTCGCTCGACGAAGCACCTTAAAGAACGAATGACTTTGGTCGGACGACTTGGAGATGAACCTTGATAGTGCGGTGATCCATTCGGTCAGCCATTGGGCCTCCTTTAAGTTGCGAGACGGGGGCATCTCTTGTAGCACCTTCGCTTTGCTCGAATTCACCTCGATGCCCCGTTTGGTGACGATGTATTCGAGGAAGCATCCACTCGTTACGCCAAACAGAAATTTGCTTTGGTTCAACTTTATCCCATATTCCCTTAAGGTTCAGCATGTTTCTTCGATATTTACACAAAGATCAGCATCTTGGAGGGATTTTATTAATATGTCATTGACATATATCTTCATGTTACGACCGATCTGCCGATGGAACACTTTATTCATCAGCCTCTAGTAGGTGGCGTCGACGTTCTTTAATCCGAACGACATCACGTTGTAGTAATGTGTTCCATCGGTCGTGATGAAGCTGACCTTCTTCTGACCCTCCTGAGTGAGCAACACTTGGTGGTGTCCTTGGTACATGTCGAGCATACAGATCAGCTTGTAGCCTGTCGTAGAGTCCACCATTTGATCGATCCTAGGTAGCGGATGGAAATCCTTCGGGCATGCCTTATTCAAGTCGCAGAAGTCAATGCAGACCCTCCACTTAGGGCTATAAACAAGCCGAGCTGAGCCGAGCTTTAGGGTGTTCAAGCTAATTTGATAAGGTAATCAAGCCGAGCCGAGCTGAGTTTAAGATGAACCAGGCTTTTGAAATGAGTGTTCAAGCTTAGCTTAGTTTATTTTTTATGAGCTTGAGTTTAGTTTGTTTAGATGTTATCAAGCTCTCAATTTAAGCTTGGCTTGAACTTAATTCGAGCATGACTTGAGCTTGGTTCGAGCTTAGCTCGTTTAGATGTTATCAAACTCTCAATTCATACTTGTTTGATTGTTTGAAACTTTTAGTTGTTTAATTGATTATTGAGTTTGATAATTTAAATTTATTTTTTTATTTTATTTTATTTTATTATTTATTTAGCATAATTGAAAAGGGTTTTATTAATGAATATGGTTTATGAACATTGTTCATGAACGTTGATCATGAATATTAACGAGCTAAACACATATGTATTCAAGCTTGTTTATTTAGCTTAATGAGTTGTTCAAGCTTGTTTATTTAATTAATCTTATGTATATTGAACAAACATAAATAAGCTCTTACCAAGCCGAACACCAAGCTTGTTTATGAATGCTCGGTTCATTTACAGCCCTACCTCCACTTGTTGCCCGGCTTGGAGACCAACACGACATTGGCAAGCCAGCTCGGGAAATTGGACTTTCCGGATATGTCCGATCTCCATCGATTTTTCAATCTCTGAGTGGATGATCAGGTTCTGCTCCGCGCTGAAGTCCCTCTTTTTTTGCTTCATGGGCCTAGCGTTTGGTCGGACATGAAGTTCATGCTGAGCCATGCTCTGCGAAATCTCAGGGAGCTCATGTGTCAACCAGGCGAACACGTCGTGATTTTGTCTGAGGAAAGCGACCAACTCTACCACCTTCTCGCTTTCCAGGTCAGCGGCAACAAAGGTAGTTGCCTCCGACCGACTTAGGTGAATCTACACCTCCTCCTTTTCGTCATATACCAGCGTAGGAGGTTTCTCTGTGATAGCGTTCACCTCTAAGTGCGGGTTCTTCTGAGCAACCCTTGCTTCGGATTTAACCATCCCAATGTAGCATCGCCGAGTGGCCAATTGGTCGCCTTTGACTTTGCCTAGCTTGTCATCCACCGAGAATTTAATCTTCTGGCAAAAGGTGGACGCCACCGCTCAAAACTCATTGAGTGTTGGTCAGCCCAATATGATGTTGTAGGCCGACGACACTTCCACCACAATGAAATTTGTGGTCCTTGTCCTTTTTAGCGGCTCCTCCCCGAGCGAGATGGCCAGGCAGACTTGGCCGATCAGCAACACTTTGTTGCCTGTGAACCCATAGAGTGGAGTAATCATGGGTAGCAAATCACTCTGGCCGATTTGCAATTGACCGAATGCCTTCTTGAATATAATATTCACCGAGCTCCCCATGTCAACAAAGGTTCGGAGAATAACATAGTTAGCGATTACCGCTTATATGATCAGCACGTCGTCATGAGGAATCTCCACTCCCTCTAAATCTTTCAGGTCGAAACTGATCTCGGGTCCTTGGCCTTCTCCTTGCTACAACCAACCGCATGGATCTCGAGTCGTCAAGTGTGCGATTTCCTCGCCCGATTGGAATCACCACCGGTCGACCCCCCATCGATCATTCCTATTTCTCCCCAAGCGGCGTTACTCCTGTTCTCTTCCTCTCGAGTTGAAGGTATGCTCCGCTCGGCTGAAGCTCAGGTAGGACTCCGATTTTTCCCCCTCTGAGATTGATGAGGCCATGGTCCGACCACTATCCTTTCTTCCTTCCTTCACCTGGCTGATCGACATCTATGTCGCCCATCATAAGATGGAGATCGGTGGTGATATCCCCGCGGAGTCGGCCTACTGTTATTAGCGTTAGGTAGTATTAGTCCCGTGTATTATGCGTCGCCAACTGGTGGAAGGAACAGAACATTGGCGTCCACACTTTCCCTTTTGTAGCTTTTGAGCGACTGACTGCCACATGCGGCGTTACTCCTGTTCTCTTCCTCTCGAGTTGAAGGTATGCTCTGCTCGGCTGAAGCTCAGGTAGGACTCCGATTTTTCCCCCTCTGAGATTGATGAGGCCATGGTTCGACCACTATCCTTTCTTCCTTCCTTCACCTGGCTGATCGGCATCTATGTCGTCCATCATGAGATGGTGATCGGTGGTGATATCCCCGCGGAGTCGGCCTACTGCTATTAGCGTTAGGTAGTATTAGTCCCGTGTATTGTGCGTCGCCAACTGGTGGAAGGAACCGAACATTGGTGTCCACACTATCCCTTTTGTAGCTTTTGAGCGACTGACTGTCACATGCTGCACGACATACGTCCTTGGCTTGTTATGTGGCTGCACTCCCCCAAATCAAGGCCCCTTGGGAGGCTAATGGCTACTCGACGAACACCACTCGGGCGCTACTGCGGGTTCGATTGGCACCTTCCTTTTTCTGGCTGCTGAACTTCTTTCGCATTTATGTACATGTGTCCTTCCTTTGCAAGTGGTCGAAGTCCCTCGGTGGCTTCCAAATCAGTGATCGAAAGAACTCCCCCTCGGTGAGCTCTTGGGTAAAGACGTTCACTAATATATCTGAGGAGACCACTGGGATGTCCATGGTCACCTAATTGAAGTGCTAGATATAGACCCTTAATGTTTCCCTGGGCCCTTGCTTTAGTGAGAACAAGCTCACGCTCATCTTTTGGTGGCGACGGCTGTTGGCGAAATGGTGTAGGAATGTCACCTGGAAGTCCTTAAAGTTGTGTATGGAGTCGATCGGTAGTCTCTTGAACCAACATTGTGCCGATCCAGAGAGAGTGGTGAGGAATACTTGACACTTCACCCTGTCATTGTACTAATGAAGTGTGGCCGCGTTGTTGGCCAAGTGATCATCTAGATCGATGCTTCCATTATATTCCTCGATCATTAACAAGGTGTAATGTCTATATAGGGGGTTGTTCAGAATCACTTGCAAAAATTATTGGTTGATCGGCTTGGGCGAATCATCCTCTCTTGGCGCCTTTCCTTTCCTTGCACCCCGAGCGGGCGCATCATTTGAGGAAGATCCTCGATCCCTGTCCGCTCGACCCTGTTCCTCCGATGGGGTCCTGAATAGTGCCTGATGGAAGGGGATCGACGCATTAAGTGCTTCTCCGTACATGCCCATCAACTTCTTGTCCTTCCCTCGAGTGGATATTTGGTCCGCTCGGTCTTCATGTTCCGCCGGTCGACTAGAGGCTGATACTGCGAGTTCCTGCGCTTAGCACTCGACCAATGCCTGTTGTTGTTGCTGCTCAACTATTTTTGTCTCTCGGGCTTGTATCAGCATGTGGAGCTCCTCTTGCATCAGCAACACCATGGTGAATCTTCCAGTGTTCTCCATCTTTTCGTTCAGATGTAGGCTACGTTCCCACAAACAGTGCTAAAATGATTCTGTCTGAAAGCGGGAAGGTAGAAAGCTGGGGATGTGGCGGCTTCACTGACTGGATGTAGACCTCGCTCCACTCTGCAAAACAAGTAAAGTCAATGCTGAGCCAGGGAAGGGGTCCTCACCATTGGCCCTCCGACGCTCAAGTCAGTCACTGGAAGTGTAGAAGAAATGCGGAGCAACAGTAACATAGGCGCAAACAGTGAATAACGCATACCTCTATCAATGATGGACCCTCCTTTATATAGGGCCCTGATGGGCGATGTGCACTCTTCTCAAGGGATGAGTGTATTCTCCAATACATCCTATGAAAGGACCTGTCAGGAAAGCACCTCTTTGTGATGCGGCGATAGAGAGAGGCCCACCTGGCATGAGGTCAATTGCCAAGGTGGAGGTCAAAGTCAATGGGGTCAATGCCTAGGTGTCAAAGGGCCGAATAGAGGACAATTACAATGGTCGGTCAAGACAGTTAGGGCCTGACCGATGGGAGGCATGTCCGAGTCAACTACCTGTCCAGCTCGAGATGATACGACAAGATAATCAGACGCTCAGTACGGAGTAGTAGGATGCCAAAGGAGATCAGATAACTTGTTCAAACGGAAGAAGGCATGTTACTACACAGTCACTGCACAAAAGAGCAACTGAGGTCGATAGAGCGGACCCGCTCGGCCAAGTAACTGGACCTGGTCAAGGATGGAGCGGAGTCCTGGCAAAGCGGCTATCCCGATCAACCTAGTAACAGGACCACTGCAGTATCTTTGACATCCTTTCGGGAGGTAGTGCTGCTGACACGAGGCATGGTCGACAGGCAGATCATACGATGGAAGCTTCTACTATCTTGTTAGGGATATGCATGTCCTGTTAAGGTATGATGTTAGAGGTACTTTCCTAACAGGTCCTTTTATAAGATGTATTGGAGAACGCACCCATGCCTCGAGAAGTATGCATGTCACCCATCAGGACCCTATATAAAGGGGGGCCTATCACTGGCTGAGATACGCGTTATTCACTGTTTGTGTCTACGTTACTGTTGTTCCACATTTCTTCTACACTTCCGATGACTGACTTGAGCGTCGGAGAGCCAACGCCGGGGACCCTTTCCCTTGCTTGGCACTAACGTTACTTGTTTTGCAAAGCGGAGCGAAATCTATATCCGGTCAGCGAAGTCGCCACATCCCCAGCTTTCCCCTTTCCCTCTTTCGAATAGGATCAACTTTGATACCATCTTATCCCGTGTCATATTAAAGTCACCGTATATTTCACCTAATGTTTATACTCCTACCTTCTCCCTAAATATTTTTTAATTCCTATCCTTTAACTTCCACCACTTAATTATAGAAGTCATGTATATTTTCCTTTTATTGATACAATGATTAAGACATATATCTAACACTACTAACCTATGTTGGGTAATTAAACTTTCTCCATGGATGACCTTGTAATCTTTACAAATCTTTCTATCCCTTTTTCTAACCATAAGAAAGTCAATTTATGATTTATTATTTTCACTTTTGAACATGATCAAGTGTTCTTCTCTTTTCTTAAAAAAATATATTAGCTAGTATAAGATCATATGTTATTGCAAAATCCAATATAGTTTTACCTTCTTCAATTTTTTATTCTAAACCCATAACTTTCATGCACCCTCTCATATTCCTCATGATTCACTCTAACATGTCCATTTAGATCGCTTCCTATTAAAATCATTTCATTTAATGTAATATTCTATAATACTTCATCTAGGTCTTTCTAAAATCTTGATTTGGTACCTTCATCTAATTTTACTTGAGATGTATATATGTTAATTATGTTCATAATTTCTTTTGCCACCACTATATTAAGAGTTATAATTCTATTCTCTTTCTAACTAATTCTATAACTTCATACTTTAATAAACTATCTATAAAAACACCAACTCTATTTATTGTTTTGCTCTTTCCTGTGTATCAAACTAAAAACCCAAGTTCTCTATTATATTTGTCTTCTCACCTATCCATTTTATCTTTTATATACACAAAATGTGCCCCCAGGGCGTAGCGCAGACGGTGGGTGCATGGTATCTCTGGCGTAATGGCCAGGGTCGATTCTCAGGAACTGACGATCTGGGGTTTACCCCGCCATGCACCTATGGCCTGTGTACCTGCATGAACCTCCCTCCATATCCGTGGGGTCGGCACTAGGGGGGCCGCTAAGGTAGCGGATCTACCTTTTTTATATACACAAAATGCTAATTCTTTTCCTAATTATCATATCTACTATCTCTATTGCTTTACAATGAGGGTTTATATGTGTCATGTTCCAAATCTTTGACTTTAGTTTTCCTATAATTTTTATTCTTATTTAACGTATGGTGCGAGAACTCTTACCTATTTAATACTACACTAAAGTTCTCATGGAGATGTAACGGTTATTGCCGATACATTACAGTCGGGCCCTGCAACGCAAAGTCTTGCATATTTAACACTAAACCTGAGTTCTAGAGATGTAACGGTCCTTGCTAAGACGTTACAATCAAACCCTGAGTGTAGCGGTCCTTGCCAACACATTACAGTCGGGCTCTGCAACGCAATGTCTTGCATATTTAACATTATACTCAAGTTCTAGAGATGTAGTGGTCCTCTAAAGATGTTACAATCAGACCTTGCAATGTGTTTATTTTGGTTTAGCATTAACATAATAGTTGAATGGATTCATTCATTGAACATTGTCATAGTTTAACATTGGCTGACAACCTAACATAACTCTCTTCCATTATCCAAGCTTGACAAAATATGAAAAGTCCAAATGGGTCACAGTCGACCAGACATTTGGTGGTCGGAAGTCCGACATTGAGTTGACATGAGACGAAAAGTCTAAGTGGGTCATGGTTGACCAGCGCTTAGTGGTAGAAAGTCCAACAGGTAGTCAGCAAGAGGAAAGTCTAAGCACTTGGTAGTTAGAAATCCAATAGGGAGTTGGCATGAGTCATAAAGTCCCGGAAGATTAAGGTTGACCGGATACTGAGTAACGATAAAATCCCAGAAGTTGAGTTCGATCCAAACCCCATTTAGCATCAAGATATCAACTCATCTGTTACCAACTCCTTAAGACTCGGATACTCCCGCTCCCATCTCCTCAAGACTCAATCGTTCCTGCTCTCGACTCCTCAAGATGCATCAATCGCTCCCACTCTTGACTCTTCAAGAGTCGATCACTCCCATCCCTGGCAACCCAAAGCCCTCTTCAAGCGAGAGCAGAAGAGATGTGGGTGGCTGAATACATAGCGTGACACCCTCAACCTAAACATGTGTTACATGGGACAAGTCTTCTCGGGACGATCTAGTAGCTAACATATGAGATGCTGTTACCATGAGGTCTGAGGTTTGAATCTCGACATAACCAAGGTAAATGTCACTCTCATGTGCTAGTCACTATTCTAAAGACTAGTAATCATCTATGATTTATCTTCTTCGTATTAATCTTGAGACAAGTTGGTAAAAATACTGGGGACGAACGTAATTACTTTTTGCCATCGCGTGTTACATGGGACAATGAGGGAGGTGTAACATTGCATCCCCTCATCCAAAACGTGACTTAGTGAGGATTGTTTCCGCCAATAAGTTAATACAAATTGATTTTTCCATTAAGTTTTGAGTGTAGTTGGGGATTAAGATGTGAAAATTTTAATTAAAATATTTTTAATAAAGATTATTACTTTAAGATTCACACATGGAAATATTATAAAATCCATACACGAATGATAAAACGACCAACTTATTCCTGCATCAAAATGGTCTTCCTATATTCCTTACTTTCCACTCATTTTCCTTTCCATGAGGTTTGAAAAATAATGGGAATTTCGACCCATATTCTTAATACACGTCGTGGCAAAGAAATTTTGGCCTTCCAAAGTACTGGAGGGAGGAGAGCAGCAAATGACATTAATTCCAAGTTAATGTTTTAAATTAAATTACTATTTCATATCATTTATGATATTAATTAAGTTAATGTTTTTGGAGATCTGCAGACTAATATAAACATAAATAAATAATTTTCAAGTTTAATGTATTTATTTTCTGGACTGTGGAGTCAAATTAAATGACGATGCATAAGAGATATTCAAAGTCGACGACTGGACTGTACATAAATTAATACAAGTTCATTAATTGAATTGAGTTTTTTTTGTCTATGAAAATTTTCTATTAATCATCAAGATAAATTTTGAAGCGCTCGTAGCGGACAATTCAAGAGTCCAACATCCTTTAGTTACATGCTCCATTTAAAGAAAAATTCTTATAAATTCGTTATAGCTGAAGCTCGAACCGTAGATGTTTGGATGATAATCTAGGTCTCTATACTATAATCTCGAGGGTAAAAATGATTAATTAGATTAGATGTTGAACTTAGGATGATTGATCTTGAAAATTTTTTATCGATCATTAACATAAATAAAAAAAAACTCTTTGTAACAGGTTGGTTGTTTAGAAATCTAATATTTTTAATTATGTGTCTCATTAAAAAAAAAAAAAAAAATATCGATGGTACCTCCGTCGTCATCTGTTCGTACACTGACGGCGACACCACAGACGCCGTCAACGGGTCCCCTGCACGCCCGTCGGGACTTGCGCCAGCAGAGCCAGCTGTGTTGAAACTTGCGGCGCTGGGACCATGCTGCTGGTTAAAACAAAGAGAAAAGAACGTAGAATAATTGTTTGTAGATGATTTTATTACTATAGCAAAAATATTTATTTATATAAGATAGGAATGATGTGATATGCTTTTTTGCAATGTCTATATATAAACATTAAATATTACCTTAGATTCTAGAATTTAAATTTTAAATTCTAAATAGTAGATAAGACCAAAATTCTAAGATTCAATATATATATATATATATACTAGATGATCCTATTTCAAAGCTAGAGCTAATGCGCTGTATAGATGATTGTAACGTTAACCTGATGAAGACAGATTGGATCAAAGACTCATGGTTGGCGCGCTAGACTTCTTGTGCACATTCAAGCGAGTCAACAGAACTTCAGTGCCAAAAAACTAGGGAAGAGGTCCCTGGCAAATGCCCTTCGACGCTCAAGTTAGTATATTACCCAAGCGAAAAGTAGAACAGTAGGAATGAATAGAAAGATGCACACATAGTACAATGTATGCAGTGTGCATACATTCCAATCAGAGAGGACCAACTATTTATATATCACCTTTATGACCTCCGCAATCAGGAGATGACAGAGAATGTTGGGTGTCAAAAGTTATTACGTAGTGGAATATATGCATCATGGAATGCGTATAGCTAGTCCGAGGAATCTTCCGCTACCCGTGTGTCTCCTTTTTGTAACTGACGCCATCCATGAGGCAGTTGAAGAAATGTGCAGTCATAATGTGTCGGCTGAGGGGAAGCATAATCACCTTCAAGGAAGGTTCCCTGTGTTGGTGCAACCTTAGGTCAAGGTTGACCTGGTTGACCCGACTCGAGTTGACTTGACTCGAGTTGTATTTTGATGTTTGACTTGGGAAGATTGTTGATGCAACCTTAGGTCAAGGTTGACCTAGTTGAGTTGCATGTTGATGTTTGACACTCGTGAGAGAGTTCTATTCTTGATATGGGACAAGAATAGATGTTTGGGAGATTATTGGTGCAACCGTAGGTCAAGGTTGACCTGGTTGACCTGATTCGGGAAAAAGTCCAAGTATGGAGACTTGGCAACGGAAAAGTCCAAGCACATGGAAAAAGTCCAAGTATGGAGACTTGGCTGGAAAAGTCCAAGTATGGAGACTTGGCACGGAAAGCAGGGAGCTTGGCACGCGAAAAGTCCAAGTATGGAGACTTGGCACGGGAAAGTCCAAACAGGGAGTTTGGCACGGGAAAAATCCTAGTGAGTGAAGCTAGGTGAAGGTGAAAGTCACGGTGAGTGAAGCCGGACATTGGGAAATCCTGGTGAGTGAAGCCGGTGAAAATCTAGTGAGTGAAGCTAGGTGAATGAGAAAGTCCTAGCTGGGATGGGCGGTGGGAAGTCTGGTGAGTGAAGCCAGGCGGTGTGGAGAGTCCCGGTGAGTGAAGTGGGAAAGTCCTAAGCGGGATGTTAGGCAATGTGGAAATCTGGTGAGTGAAGCCGGTGAAAGTCCCGTGAGTGAAGCCGGGCAAGGAAAATCCAGATGGATCGGGGATGGATTGTGTTGGAAAGTCCAAGTAGGTCAAAGGATTGACCGGACACTTGGTGGGAATTCTAGCAGGGAGTGACCAGATGCTAGGAATTAAGTACCAACAGTCGAGGTTGACCGAATGTTGGTTTGGGAGACTTGGGACTTGGTTTGGGCAAAAACCAAGCTGGATCGGCATCGATCGATCGGATACGTTAGATATCGATCGTGCGGTGACCGATCGATAACAAACAGGCAAGCAAGCCGATCGGGCTGCGGGGACCGATCGGCATGAACTTGATCGGTCTCCGACCGATCGAGACGCGGCCGAGGTGGGATCGGTGCGTGGACCGATCCTCGGTCCACGACCGATCAGAACGTTGGGCAACTTCAGAATCACGCCGATGGATGCCGGGACCGATCGAGCCCCGATCGGTCCAGACCGATCAGGCACTAGCTGCTGCGACGCAAACAGATTTCTTCTCCGCCGTCTTCGGCAGTATAAAAGGATCGAGTGCGTGCATGACTCGCTTCTCTCTTCCTTCTAAGTGCTTGAGCTTTGTTGAGCTCCGAAGCTTCGCGTGAGTTTCAGCTGCTGCTGCTCGCTCTTCCGTGAAGTTGCTGCTTCGTCAACGGAAACCAGTCGAAGGCAAGCTAGCGTTTGTTTTTACATTCATATTGCTCTTGCTTCTTGCTGTATTTCTTGTACACTTATCTTGCTGTTGCAAGAGACTTTGTGGTGAGGTTTCTCCACCCACAAGGAGTATATTATTAGCCGGCTCTCCGGGGACTCATCCACCGACGGATTGATAGGGCTCGTCCACCTCACGGACACGCCGAGGAGTAGGAGTTCATCTCCGAACCTCGTTACATCCATCGAGTTTGAGGTTTGATTTCTTTCTTTGTCGCTTCTATTGTTTTATTTCCGCTGCGCTAACTCGACATTGTAGAAAGAAACGATCGATTGGGGTCGGCTATTCACACCCCCCCTCTCTAGCCGAGTACAAAGGATCCTAACAAGTGGTATCAGAGCGAGGACGCTCTTCGTCGGATCAACATCCGTGGGAGCAAAGCTAGAGATGGATCAATTCGGAGAAGACATCACGATTCCACCCTTCTACAACGACAACTTCACATATTGGAAGGTAAGGATGATGTATTTTCTTAGGACTAATATGTTGAACTGGTTTTGTGTACAAGAAGGGTTTTCTCCTCCAATGGATAAAGAAGGAGAGCCACTTGAGAAGAAGGAGTGGACAAGAGAACAACTTCACAAATCCGAGATCAACAATGAGGTAACTAAAACAATTGAATTTTCATTACCTACTAATATTTTGTGTAAGATAGGTAAATACAACAATGCCAAGGAGTTGTGGGATAACTTGGCCAAGTACCATGAGGAGAGCTCCACCTCAAGCCATGAAGAGGAGCCTAGTGAGCCAAGTAGCTCACATCATGGAGGGAGCGAATTGGGAGTTGAGGGCTACTCAACATCCAAGGAAGAAGAGGAGGAGAGTTCCTCTTGTTCAAGTTCGGAGCAAGAAGAAGAGGCATCTACCTCCGGAAGGGATGAGGAAGAGAGCTCACACCCATGCCCAAACCTAGGTAACTCAAGCATTTCAATTTCAAATAAGTTACATATAATATGCTTTGAGTGTAGGGAGTGTGGACATTACAAGAGCAAATGTCCAAAGAGAGTTAGGAAGACTCCACCGGCACCAAAGGTCAAGGAAGCAGGAGTCCCAACACGCAAAGGCAAGAAGCACGTGGTGTGCTTTCAATGCAAGCAACGGGGACACTATAGGAGCCAATGTCCGAAGGGGAGGAAACCTCGCAAGGACAAGAGATGCACATCGATAGGGGGAGCTAAGGCAAACCCTAAGGTATCTTTTAAGGCTCATTCGTGCAATTCTAGTAGGATACATGCTAGTAATTTTATTGCATTAGTCAATAATGATGAGCATGTTAACACTAGAAATCAACACATGTGCTTAGGTGCTAAACATGTCAACCTAGATAGGGATACTACTAGGAATGCTAACCCTAGGTTTAACACTTCTAAGGTTAAGGAAAACCTAGGTAGAAACCCTAAATCAACTAGACACATGCCTAGGAACACCTCAAGAAAGAATGACAAACCAAAACTTGAGGTATTAGAGAAAGAAAATCAAGTCTTGAGGTCAAGACTTGACTCTCTAGAAAAGGCTTTTAAGGATTTGACTCTAGGGTCTAGGGGTCAAAAACCCAAGTCCAAGGACAAGAAAGGTTTGGGTCACAAACCTCAGTCCCAAATGGTCAAGCCCACCTATCATAATGTTCCATTCGATTATGGAACAAAACCTAGGGCTAGGAAGACCATTACCAAGGTTACAAGGGGAGTCACCCCTATAGTTGACCTTGATGAGACCCAAATGACCAAGGCTTCAAAGCCTAAGAGGGTCATTAGGAGGGTTGCTAGGGAAGTTATCCCTAGTGAATATTTAGTGAACCCAATGAGCTCTAATAGGTATTGGGTTCCTAGGAGCATCTTCTCTATCCCATAGATAGGTTAGAGAGTGTCAACTCCAATAAGAAGGGTAGTTAACCCAACTTTAAGGAAATTGACACTCAAGGAGCATTTTCAAGGTTTTTGGGAACCTTTGAAAATGAAATGGAATAATCTTTATCATTCACTCCTTGGAAGAGTAAAGTGTGCCAAAGTGAGAATATATTAATCTCACTTTAAGTTGACACAATTTTGAAAAACCTAGAGAAATATCAAATTGGGATTTTGATATTCTCTTAGGTAATCAAGGCAATCCGGGCCTTAAATTAGAAGTGCTACTCTTGTAGAATTTTAAATGGTATAAATCAAACAAGAGATCAAGAAATGCCAATTTGGGTTTTGACATTTTCTTGGAGCACTTTGGGCAATCTAGGATTAGGACTTAAGTTAGCTAAGTGATTAAGGATACTTAGATAGGGAATTTAGGTATTTTATTTGTGCTAACTTGCCATGATTGGTTGCCATATGCCATGCCATGACATCATATTTATTTTATTATCATTTGAAATGTCATGATAATGCTTAGGTTATCTATATGTCATGTGTTAGTTTAGTTTCAAACTTTATGCCATGACATCATGACATTGGCACATGTTTTCATTTATGTTATTAATTTATGCCATGTCATCATCTCTTGCATTAATAATCAATTGAATTGATTTAAGGACAAACATATAATTTGATATTGAGATCAAATTGGTGTTTAGAAAATGCATGAGAACTTAGCCTAAGTTGACCTTAACCCATATCTCACATCAAAATTGACTTGGATGTGTTTGATACACTTTAGATGTGTGTGAGATATTAGGATCATGAGTTAGGATCAAGGTGCATAGGTTTTGTACCTAGATGAGCCTAATTCAAGAAAATAGGGATCATAGGGAAAGCTTGTGTACAAGTCATGTACATTTAGCCCTAAGATTATGGTCCTAAATTCAAATGGTTTTAAAAGCATTTTAAAATTGATTTGAAAAACCTTGATGAAGCTTTCCTAGTGATAGCATTCTTCATTGAGCAAGATGATACAAAGATGACTTAACTTTGAACTATTTCAAAGTTTTCGAATTTTGTATCAAGATTTGAAAATGGAAACTATTTTCATAGAAAACTATTTTTCCATGATAATGTATGTTATGAGGAATGTATCCTCAAAATTTCACAATTTTTCGAATTTTCTGGAATTTATTAGGGGTTTCGAATTTCGGGAGAAGAAAAATCAGAAATCTCCCTGGACCGATCCAGAGTGCTGTGGATCGGTCTGGTGACCGATCCAGTGAGGTCTGATAGCGTGCCAATGTGCTGGAATTCGACTGCATGTCTGAAATTTCGGCTGACAGTTGGTTTTTAGATTTATAAAGGTTTGAAACTCTCCAAGACATTGTTGGTGCAATGGTCAAGGGGGAGTTAGCTTTTAGGGGGAGTTTTTACTCCTTGAGGATTAGTGATATGGGATTATCATTAAGTGGATTGTTGAACTTAGTATCAAAGGGAAAATAAGAGTTTCAATGAAAGGTATGGGACTTTCATTAGGAAGAAACTCTTGACCTTGATACCCTCCTTTTTCTTTTTGATGTGTGTCAAAAAGGGGAGAGTGTTCATTGGAGAATTATTGGAGAACCCAAGTTAGGTTATCGGGTTAACCTAAGATAGGGAAAGAATGTCAAGGAATGTTCGAGGAAGAACATTGGAATACTTTTTGATGTGTGTCAAAAAGGGGGAGAATTATTGGAGAACCCAAGTTAGGTTATCGGGTTAACCTAAGGGGAGAATGTCCAGAGAATGTTCAAGGAAAGAACATTGGACATTGGAAGATGGTTGGAAAACCTAAGTTAGGTTATCGGGTTAACCTAACTTGATTATGATTTTGTCAAACATCAAAAAGGGGGAGATTGTTGGTGCAACCTTAGGTCAAGGTTGACCTGGTTGACCCGACTCGAGTTGACTTGACTCGAGTTGTATTTTGATGTTTGACTTGGGAAGATTGTTGATGCAACCTTAGGTCAAGGTTGACCTAGTTGAGTTGCATGTTGATGTTTGACACTGTGAGAGAGTTCTATTCTTGATATGGGACAAGAATAGATGTTTGGGAGATTATTGGTGCAACCGTAGGTCAAGGTTGACTGGTTGACTGATTCGGGAAAAAGTCCAAGTATGGAGACTTGGCGGGGAAAAGGGAGCTTGGCACTGGAAAAGTCCAAGTATGGAGACTTGGCTGGAAAAGTCCAAGTATGGAGACTTGGAAAAGTACAGGAAGCTTGGCACGCGAAAAGTCCAAGTATGGAGACTTGACAGTCCAAGCAGGGAGTTTGGCACGGGAAAAATCCTAGTGAGTGAAGCTAGGTGAAGGTGAAAGTCCCGGTGAGCCGGGCATTGGGGAAATCCTGGTGAGTGAAGCGGTGAAAATCCTAGTGAGTGAAGCTAGGTGAATGAGAAAGTCCTAAGCGGGATGTTAGGCGGTGTGGGAAGTCCCGTGAGTGAAGGAGAGTCCCGTGAGTGAAGCGAGGCGGTGGGAAAGTCCTAGCTGGGATGTTAGGCAATGTGGAAATCTGGTGAGTGAAGCGGTGAAAGTCGGATCTGGTGAAGGAAAATCCGGATGGATCGGGGATGATCGGACTTCGGTGTTGAAAGTCCAAGTAGGTCAAAGGATTGACCGGACATGGCGGGAATCTAGCAGTCAAGGGTGACCGGATGCTAGAATTAAGTACCAACAGGTCGAGGTTGACCGAATGTTGGTTTGGGAGACTTGGGACTTGGTTTGGGCAAAACCCAAGCTCTGGATCGATCAGTGGATCGTTTATCTCGATCGGTCCGGTGACCGATCGATAACAAACGAAGGCAAAAGAAGCTTCGATCGGCATAAATCGGTCTCCACGACCGATCGAGCGGCCGGGAGAGGTGGGATCCGTGGACCGATCCGGTATCGGTCCGTCAGAAGCGAAAGTTGGGCAACTTTACGTGAATCATCCGATGCGGGGACCGATCGAGGTTCCTGATCGGTCCACGGCCGATCAGGCACTGCGACGCAAGCGGCAGATTTCTTCTCCGGCTTCTTCGCGGTATAAAAGGATCGAGGTCCGCATGACTCGCTTCTCTCTTCTGTGTGCTTGAGCTTTGTTGAGCTCCTCTGAAGCTTCGCGTGAGTTTCATTCTACGACTGGGTCAGCTGCTGCTGCTCGCTCTTCCGTGAAGTTGCTGCTTCGTCAACGGAAACCAGTCGAAGGCAAGCTAGCGTTTGTTTTTACATTCATATTGCTCTTGCTTCTTGCTGTATTTCTTGTACACTTATCTTGCTGTTGCAAGAGACTTTGTGGTGAGGTTTCTCCACCCACAAGGAGTATATTATTAGCCGGCTCTCCGGGGACTCATCCACCGACGGATTGATAGGGCTCGTCCACCTCACGGACACGCCGAGGAGTAGGAGTTCATCTCCGAACCTCGTTACATCCATCGAGTTTGAGGTTTGATTTCTTTCTTTGTCGCTTCTATTGTTTTATTTCCGCTGCGCTAACTCGACATTGTAGAAAGAAACGATCGATTGGGGTCGGCTATTCACACCCCCCCTCTCTAGCCGAGTACAAAGGATCCTAACACCCTGAACCTGTATCATCTTAGTATCATCTCTGGGAGAATGGGAAACTAAGCCCCAAGGGACAACACTAGCCTTTCGGTGTGGCGTCCTCACAATTAGAGAATGGTTCATATTCACTGAAGTAATATCTTGAGCTGTTCAGATCCAATCGAGTTATTAAGACTTACTCGACTGCACCTAAGACTGGGATGCTCATTCCTTAGGCAGGACCGGCACTTAGGCCGACCGCCCTTAAATTGAGGGCCTCAGTACTAGATGAGGGGCTAAGCTCTGCCTAAGAATGACCCTTTGATCGTCACCTTTCCTTGACTTGGACCTCCACCTCACCTTGACTTCGTCTTCCATGTCAACCCAAGGTTCTCATTTGACACCTCATATCACTAGCATTCTCTTCAAATCTGGTCGAAAGAGGCTAGTAGCAACTGATTAAACTCGAGTATCCTTTTGGCCAGAACGGAGAAGTTCCTACTCGTTCGTAAGTGTCACGATTAATCATTCCTAAAATAAAGTGTATGTCAGGAGCTTAGCGTTTAATAATGGGCTATTGATGTGTGAGAAAGCATTTTTGAGTACAATGATTTAGCTGTCTCTTCCATCATAAATGCCCCTTCATGGGCGAATGCCATGTGTCCCACTAGCACATTCTCTACAATGATGGCTAATGCACTCCTTTTCGTACGGGCCAACGACACTACTTCCTTTGTTAATTATCCATCAATGGTTAGCAAGGTGTAGACTATTTGAATCGAATGAACATGATGGGGCTAGACCCTATAGCTCATATTAAAAAACCCAAAGAGGCCTCAGAAGTGCACCACTATGTGTTTCATCCTCTTCAATCTCTTCTCCGGCGATTTCCTCTGACCAATCTGTCTTTCTTTCAATCTCGAGTAGTAAGTCCTCCCTCAACTCTTTTGTTGTCTTTCCTGCATTCTCATGGCCCAAGCATCTATTTCTCCTTGGTACACCTCTATCAGTTCAGAGTTTGATAACGCTAACCACTATGCTCTCATCTTGCAATACGAAATCCTCAAGAGCTATCCTATTCGCCTCCCTTCTCCTCAAGATCACCCCCATAGCCCACCTCCGGGCTTTGTCACATTCTTCAAGGACCAAATGAAAGTTAATTTACGTTTTCCAATCTCAGGCTCTCTTTGTGAGGTAAGCCAATATTTTAACATCTCCCTCTCCTAACTTGGCCTGAATGCATTCGGCAGTATGCGAGGTATGTTCATTCTATTTTGTCTGTTTGATATTCCACCTACTTCTCATAATTTTTTTTATCTATTTTGAACCCCAAAAAATCAGAGTCAGGGGTCTTCGTGTTTCAATCCTGTCAGAAGGCTATGTTTTCTAAAGACTTGCCTTCTTCCAACAAAAATGGAAGGACTGCTTCTATGAAGACAAGATTTTGGACATGATGATGGACACTAGTGGAGATACCTTTGAAGGTTAAGTTAGGTTCGACTCCTAGAAATCTTAATATCATAAAATTGAACCCAAGTTTATGATTACTTTGTGTCATGTGTAGGTTTGGATCTTAGGGATTTCGGATGTTGGGTCTAGTTACTCATATGTTTATTCTATGCTCTTCGTCATGATAATTTAATGAGTCACATGTTAATTTTATGTGTTTTAAATTTTTATTCTAGTTATATCTATATTTTTCTTGCTTTCTAACAAAATGACTTAGTGAGTCATATGTTAAAATTTTATTCTTATATTTCTTTTAATTTTATCACGATAACATAAAAAGTCATGTGTTAATCCTTTTATGTAAATTGGACTTGTTCTAGCTATACATATGTTCATGTGCTAAGTTGTAATAGTATGGTGACCATTCATCTAGCCATGACCTTTCACCTAGCCTTTTTAATGAATGACCATTCATCTAGCCATGACCCTTCATCTAGCCTTTTAATGAATGACCCTCCATCTAGCCATCTCTTCATATGCCTTGGCCACCCCTTCATCTAGCCATGGTTGGCCTATAAATAGCCAAGGCATTGTCTTCCAAAGGCACACTTGAATCTTTTGAAAAACTTCCTGTCCATGTGCTGCAGAAATTCGTCCAAATCTCATCCACATTCGTGCAAATTAAAGTCCCGTAAAATTTCTATCCAAAATCGAAGAAGTTTCTGACCAAGTAAGTGGGCTTTTCGTTTTGAGTATAGCTGCGGAATATGTTTATATTTCACCATTTTACATTACAAATTCATTTCTTTTTATTCTAAGATGCACTGTTATGACTCAAGTTAGATATGGTAAAGGGAATTTCTGAAAATATGATAAGATATGATAAGTTATGACCCTGATATGGTGGGTAATAATAATCGATATATAGCCTCACCCCTTAGAGGATTAAATATAGGAGGCTGATCAGTAAAGGAAATTTCTGAAAACATGATAAGATATGATAAGTTATGGCTCTGATGCAGTGGGTAATAATAACTGATATATGACCTCACCCCTTAGAGGAATTACATATAGGGGACTGATCAGTAATATCATGGAAAATAAGATGATTAATAGTGTTATGTTTTCGATTAAGTGCTATGTTTTTGATTAAGTGTTATGTTTTTGATTAAGTTATGTTTCTGTCATGAATTCTGAATGTCTTGCTAAAAGTATATGTTTTCGATTAAGTTATATTTTTGTCATGTTTCATGAAATATGTTTTCGTCATAAATTTTGAATGTCTTGCTATGTTTTGTATTCTGTCGTGCTATGCTCGATCAATCCCACTTACTGAGTGTTTTCCCAAGCACTCACCCCCCTTACTCTCATACCCAGATAAAGGCGAGGAACAAATCGAGAAGGAGGAGCAACAGATGTTTTGGGGCTAGTAATGAAGCAGTGTCCAAGTGATTCATCCTTTTAGTTTATGTTATCTTTATTTGTACGCTTTCACTTTTGGATTATAAAGACAATATTTTCATTATATTATTACTGGTTTGATATGCACTTTATGAGGCCTGTTGTTTTCGAATATTTATATTTGTGAGCAATGTCGGTGTCACACGCCTAGGTCATGGGGTGTGACATTGAAGTGATATCAGAGCCAAGTTCTAATCTGATTAGGACAGTTGGATTTTTGACAAACGACTAGTGCCTTCTAAAATAGCCTAGGAAAAAATATCACAACCCCTTCATCATGACGCATGCCATTTTTCTACTGAATTCCATCGTTTAGGCCCCCGAAATCATGTTTTTGTCATTTCAGAAAAGTTTTCGATTGCCTATAACTTCTCGTAGGAAAGTCAAAATTCGATTTCGTTAATCGATACTTCTCATTACTTAAGTAGTTATCTTTGAACAATCATGAACCATTTTGCTTATCCGATTTTATGAAATGGTCGACAGACCCGTCTGGAATAATCGTAACCCCAACTGTGCCAACCGTAACAACAATAAAGATGCAAACCCTCCCCCAAGAGTTAGCCTAAGATGAGAAGATTTAATGGCCATCACTACCATCGTAGCAACCACACTACAAGGGATAGCGACCCCAAGTGCTAACCAGAATCCCAAACCACCACCAGAAGCCCAACCACGTGACATTAAGTACTACTATAAGTCTCTTCGGATGAACAGAGCCCCGACATTTGATGGCAACCCTGACCCAGAAGTTGGTCAAAATTGGCTCAAGAATATTGAAACTCAGATTCGACTACTAGATATCCCGGAGGTGTTTAAAGTGGACGTCGTGACACCCTTCTTAAAAGATAAGGCACGCAAGTGGTTGGAAATCATTTCACCAGCAATGATTGAAACTGGACTAGTGACATGGCAACAATTTAAAGAGATGCTCTTGAAGCAATACTATCCGACTGAGTTAAGGTTATAGAAGCTGAGAAATTAACCTAGCTACCCATGTGCTCTACTGAACTTAAACTTGGATTGCAAACGATGCTTAAGATTATTAATTCAAGTCGCTCTTCAAAAGTTAAAATTGGATTGGAAACGATAATTAACATTTTTACTCCAAGTTTAACCGATGTGATCTTCCTAAGTTAAATCATATTACAGAAGTTGATTAAATATCTATTTCAAAGATTGGCTTCCAGGTTAAACATGGAGAGACACTAGGCCTTCTTAGTTATGAGATCATCCACCACTTCCTAGAAAAAAGCTTTCAAAGAAATTGGATATTTAACTTCTTACAGTAACCTTAGGTTTAACTACAGAGACCACAATAGAAACACAAGATAAAAACGCAAAATCGAAATAAAAAATCGATAGCACAAAATCGAAACATAAAATCGCTAGCCTCTTGTGTTGATGTTTCAGAATCCATGTAAAGAAAACTAACTAATTAAGGTCACTCAATCGCTGACGTAGATGAGGATTTAAGGTCGTTGCTTGACCTTGACGTAGATGAGTGTTTAAGGTCGCAGCTCGACCCTGACGTAGATGAGGGTTTATGGCCGCAGCTCGACCGTTGGCGTAGACAAGGGTTTAAGGTCACCGTTTGACCGCTGATGTAGATGAGGTTTTAAGGTCATCTCTCGATCGCTAAGTTAGACAAGGGTTTAAGGTTGCCGCTTGACCGTCGGTGAAGAATAGGGTTTATAGTCATCGCTCGACTTTTAACTTAGTTGATTGACTCAAGAGTCTAGAACACTTGTGATTTTATTCATATTTATCCTGCATCCAGAAGCTATACATGCACTTATACAAGTACATTTATATTTATTCATGCAGCTCTCACCCGACCCTATAGGATTGGAGATGGTTTGCACTCCACGACCGCTCGAGCTATCTTCCATCTTCGTGCTCAAGATAGTAGGCTCCTGAGCGGAGATTCTGCATGACCTTGTAAGGCCCCACCTATGGCGCTTCGAATTTGGTGACGTCGCCGACTGACTTTATTCTCTTCCACACCAGATTGCCGAGCTAGAAGGACCTCGGGATCGCCCTACAGTTGCAGTTCTGCTTTATCCACTGCCAGCACGCCATCAACCAAACGACCACCTTATCCCGCACCTCATCCACTAGATCAAGCTCCATAAGTCTTCGCTCAGAGTTCCCCTTATTGTAGAGTTACACCCGATCGGATTCTACCCCGACTTCTACAGGGATTAACGCTTCACCGCTATACACCAGATGAAATGATGTTACACCAGTCACCTCCTTTGGAGTCGTTCGAAGGCCCACAAGATGTTGGGGAGCTCGTCGACCCAGCTACCTCCTGTGTGGTCAAGCCGAGCTTGTAGACCTTTGAGGATCTCCTGGTTGGTGACTTCTTCTTAGCTGTTGCTCTTCGAGTAAGACTCTGAGGTGAAGGCTTGCTGGATGTCATAGCCTTCACACCACTCCCCGAGCCTCCGGCCGACGAACTACCTCCCGTCGTCCGAGAAAATCTGGCGGGGGATGTCGAATCAGCACAAGATGTTCTGCCAGACAAATTTGATGGCCATTTGTTTGGTTATCTTGGCTAACGGCTCAGTTTCCATCCATTTTGAAAAATAATCCACGACGACGAGCAAGAATTTTCGCTAAGCGGTTGCCATTAGAAACGGTCCAACGATGTCCATTCCCCATTGGCCGAACGGGCAAGACACCGTGGACACCTTCATCTCCTCGGTCGGTTGGTGCGGGATATTATTGTTGGTGCGGTCAGCACTAATGGTCTAACTCAGGTTTTGATTAATGATAAATCAGGTTAAGTTAGGTTTGTCGTTGTCTAACACTCTGATTGAGTGTGCAGGCGAAGTCCAGACAGGTCGACTGGCTGACCGGATGTCTGGCACGAAGCCCAGCTAGGTCAACGGGCCGATCGGATAGCAGGTGAGAAGTCCAAGCAGGTCGACGGGTTGACCTGACGCTTGGCATGAAGTCCAACTAGGTCGACGGGTTGACCGGATAGCTGGCGAGAAGTCCAGACGGGTCGAAGGGCTGACTGGACGTCTGGCAGGTAAGTGGAGGTAAGTCATTGAAGGGGAGTGACTGTGAGGACGCGTTCCCGGGAAGGGAACTTAGGCGCCGATCTGACTTAGAACCATTTCAGAACTCTAAGTCGAGATCTTGACTAGATTCCGGTCTCCGAGAGACATAATCTAATTCATACTCCTTATGATTCAAACTATAAACTGTGCTAACAATTTGTTTTATAGGATATACATTGCCTCGGACTAACCTTGTCTTGCAGGAGAAGGAGTCTCTGGAGAAAGGTGGTCCGGGCGCCCGGAGGGGATCCGGGCGCCCGGAGGTAAGTTCTATCCAGTTCGCAGCGTCGACACATGGAGCTCACTGGTTGGGTTTGCCATGTCACACCAGGGCGTCCGGAAGGGATCTGGGGCGCCCTGAGCCTCCTATATAAGGAGGGTCAAAGGCGGAGCTCAAAACAACAACTCTAAATTGATGATATGCTCTCCTACGCTCCTGCCACGTTGCGATGCTACTCCGACAAAGCTCAGTTCCTTTCTTATTGTTTCATTATTATCGGTATTTTCTTTACTAATATTTCCTATACTTTCATTGTAACTCTGATTCCGAATTATTAGTAATTGCCCAACGAAAGCACTCTTGTGTGCGGGCCTTGGAGTAGGAGTCGACACATGCTCCAAACCAAGTAAATCGACTGTGTTAGAGGTGTCCTCTTTTCTTATTCTTTTTCCGCTTCGTTTACTCGACGAATTTTCGTAATCGATATTCACCCCCCCCTTTATTGAGCGATCACGGTCCAACAATTATAATATTTTTGCCAGGACAAGCAAGTAGCTACTGTCCGAGCGGTATCCTCTTGCAGCGTGGGCCAAAAATATTCAGCCAAAAGGATCTTCCGGGCTAGTGATTGGCCACCCAGATGACTTCCATAGGAGTCTTGATGTACTTCTTGGAGGATATACTCTTTGTCTTCTGATCCCACACACTTGAGCAGTGGCCTCAAGAAGACTTGCTTATAAAGCTGTTCCCCGATCAGTGTAAATTGTCTGACCCTCTTTTTCAATAGACGAGCTACTTCCTGATCGGATAGTGTGCTTCCTGATAGGAGGAATTTAATCAGCGGTGTCCTCCAGTCGTTCGGAAAGGAGATCCACTCCATCTGATTGATGTGCACCACCAGTGAGACCTGCTTGATCGGTTGGCCTATCACAACCGGGGACAATGAACTAGCTAACTTAGCTAGTTTGTCTACTGTCTGGTTGTCTGCTTGAGGGATCTTCTATATAATTACTTCTTGGAAATTTGACTCCAGCTTCTCGAAGTTTTCTGCATATAGCTTGAGTCGGGAGCTTCTTATTTTGAACATCCATGATAGCTATTGGGTGGCTAGATGGGAGTCTGAGTGGACTCATATTCGACTTCATTATTCGTCACCCAATAATTCAGCCGAATGGACAGCTGCATCTGATCCTCCTGAGGCGACATCAATAAAATGTCGATCCCGCTGCCTTGCTAAGTGGACGAGTCGTCGACGTATATTTTCCAAGTTTCCTCTGGCTCCGTGTTCTGGACTTTTGTGACGAAATCAGCTAAGACCTAAGCTTTAATCGTCGTTTGGGGCTGATATTGAATGTTGAACTCACTAAGCTCGGTTGTCCACTTGATCAGCCGTCCGAACACCTCTGGGTTTAGAAGGACCATTCCCAAGGTGTTGTTGGTCATAATAATGATCGGATGATCCAGGAAGTATGGGCGGAGTCTCCAAGCATCTAGTATCAATGCGTATGCTAATTTTTCAAGACAGACGTAGTGGGATTCTGTATCTTTCAATATATAACTCAAAAAATACACGAGTTATTGTTCGTGGCCATTTTGCTTTACCAATGCTGAGCCAACCGTATACTCGATGGATGATGGGTAGATCCAGAGCGGCTCGCCAGCGCTCAGCTTGGCCAATACAAGCAAGGAATTGAGATATTCCTTAAGCTCTTCCAATGCCTTGTCACATTTAGCATCCCATTGGAATTTTGTCGCTTGGCAAAGCACCTTAAAGAACGGATGACTCCGACCAGATGACTTGGAGATGAACCTTGATAGTGCGGTGATCCGTCTGGTCAGCCGTTGGGTCTCCTTTAAGTTGCGGGGGTGGGGGCATGTCTTGTAGCGCCTTCACCTTGCTCGGATTTACCTCGATGCTCCGTTCGGTGATGATGTATTCGAGGAAGCAACCACTCTTTACGCCAAACAGACATTTACTCGGGTTCAGGTTTATCCCATATTCCCTTAAGGTTCAGCATGTTTCTTCGATATTTGCACAAAGATAAGCAACTCGGAGACATTTTATTAATATGTCATCGACATATATCTCCATGTTACAACCGATATGTTGACATAACACTTTATTCATCAGCCTCTGGTAGGTAGCGCCGACATTCTTCAATCCGAACAGCGTCATGTTGTAGTAATATGCTCCATTGGTCATGATGAAGCTGACCTTCTTCTGATCCTCCTAAGTGAGTGGCACTTGGTGGTGTCCTTGGTACATGTCGAGCATACAGATCAGCTTGTAGCCTACCGTAGAGTCTACCATCTGATTGATCCTAGACCGCGGATAGAAATCCTTCGAGTATGCCTTATTCAAGTCATGGAAGTCAACACAGACCCTCCACTTAGGGGTATAAACAAGCTAAGCTAAGCCGAGCATTGTGGTGTTCAAGCTTGTTTGATAAGGTAACCAAGCCGAGTCAAGCTAAGCTTAAGATGAACCAAGCTTTTGAAATAAGTGTTCAAACTTGGCTTAAGATGCACTCCTTTTCGTACGAGCCAACGACACTACTTCCTTTGTTAATTATCCATCAATGGTTAGCAAGGTGTAGACTATTTGAATCGAATGAACATGATGGTGCTAGACCCTATAACTCATATTAAAAAACCATAAGAGGCCTCAGAAGTGCACCACTATGTGTTTCATCTTCTTCAATCTCTTCTCCGACGATTTCCTCTGACCAATCTGTCTTTCTTTCAATCTCGAGTAGTAAGTCCTCTCTCAACTCTTTCGCTATTTTTCCTGCATTCTCATGGCCCAAGAATCTATTTCTCCTTGGTACACCTCTATCAGTTCAGAGTTTGATAACGCTAACCACTATGCTCTCATCTTGCAATACGAAATCCTCAAGAGCTATCATATTCACCTCCCTTCTTCTCAAGATCACCCCCATAGCCCACCTCCGGGCTTTGTCACCTTCTTCAAGGACCAGATGAAAATTGATTTACGTTTTCCAATCTCCATCTCTCTTTGTGAGGTAAGCCAATATTTTAACATCCCCCTCTCCTAACTTGGCCCGAATGCATTCCGCAGCATGCGAGGTATGTTCATTCTATTTCGTCTGTTTGATATTCCACCTACTTCTCATAATTTTTTTTTATCTATTTTGAACCCCAAAAAAATCAGAGTCAGGGGTCTTCATGTTTCAATCCTGTCAAAAGGCTGTGTTTTCTAAAGACTTGCCTTCTTCCAACAAAAATGGAAGGACTGCTTCTGTGAAGACCAGATTTTGGAAATGATGATGGACACTAGTGGAGATACCTTTGAAGGTTAAGTTAGGTTCAACTCCTAGAAATCTTAATATCATAAAATTGAACCCAAGTTTATGATTACTTTGTGTCATGTGTAGGTTTGGATCTTAGGGATTTCGGATGTTGGGTCTAGTTACTCATATGTTTCTTCTATACTCTTCATCATGATAATTTAATGAGTCACATGTTAATTTTATGTGTTTTAAATTTTTATTCTAGTTATATCTATATTTTTCTTGCTTTCTAACAAGATGACTTAGTGAGTCATATGTTAAAATTTTATGCTTATGTTTCTTTTGGTTTTATCATGATAACATAATAAGTCATATGTTAATCCTTTTATGTAAATTGAACTTGTTCTAGCTATACATATGTTCATGTGCTAAGTTGTAATGGTATGGTGACCTTTCATCTAGCCATGACCTTTCACCTAGCCTTTTTAATGAATGACCATTCATCTAGCCATGACTCTTCATCTAGCTTTTTAATGAATGACTCTCCATCTAGCCATCTGTTCATATCCCTTGGTCACACCTTCATCTAGCCATGGTTGGCCTATAAATAGCCAAGGCATTGTCTTCCAAAGGCACACTTGAATCCTTTGAAAAACTTCCTGTCCATGTGCTGTAGAAATTCATCCAAACCTCATCCCCATTTTGTGCAAGTTCAAGTCCCATAAAATTTCTGTCCAAAATCAAAAAAGTTTCTGACCAAGTAAGTGAGCTTTTCGTTTTGAGTATAGCTGCGGAATATGTTTATATTTCATCATTTTACATTACAAATTCATTTCTTTTTATTCTAAGATGCACTGTTATGACTCAAGTTAGATATGGTAAAGGGAATTTCTAAAAATATGATAAGATATGATAAGTTATGACCCTGATATGGTGGGTAACAATAATCAATATATGTCCTCACCCCTTAGAGGAT
This sequence comes from Zingiber officinale, assembly GCF_018446385.1. Classification (NCBI taxonomy): domain Eukaryota; kingdom Viridiplantae; phylum Streptophyta; class Magnoliopsida; order Zingiberales; family Zingiberaceae; genus Zingiber; species Zingiber officinale. The sequence continues at coordinate 23,964,979 of NC_055997.1, read as the reverse complement.
TAAATATAGGGGACTGATCAGTAAAGGAAATTTCTAAAAACATGATAAGATATGATAAGTTATGACTCTGATGCGGTGGGTAATAATAATCGATATATGACCTCACCCCTTAGAGGAATTACATATAGAGGACTGATCAGTAATACCATGGAAATCAAGATGATTAACAGTGTTATGTGTTCGATTAAGTGCTATGTTTTTTTATTAAGTGTTATGTTTTTGATTAAGTTATATTTCTATCATGAATTCTGAATGTCTTGCTAAAAGTATATGTTTTCGATTAAGTTATATTTTTGTCATGTTTCATGAAATATGTTTTCATCATGAATTTCGAATGTCTTGCTATGTTTTGTATTCTGTCGTGCTATGCTCGATCAATCCTACTTACTGAGTGTTTTCCCAAGCACTCACCCCCTTACTCCCAGCCCCAGATAAAGACGAGAAACAAATCGAGAAGGAGGAGCAACATATGTTTTGGGGCTGGTAATGAAGCAGTGTCCAAGTTATTCGTCATTTTAGTTTATGTTATCTTTATTTGTACGCTTTCACTTTTGGATTATAAAGACAATATTTTCATTATATTATTACTGGTTTGGTATGCACTTTATGAGGCTTGTTGTTTTCGAATATTTATATTCGTGAGCAATGTCGGTGTGACGTGCCTAGGTCACGGGGTGTGACATTGAAGTGGAATCAGAGCCAAGTTCTAATCCGATTAGGATGGTTGTATGTAAATCTGACAAAGTTGGATTTTCGACAAACGGCTAGTGCCTTCCAAAATGACCTCGGAAAAAAAATCACAACCCCTTCATCATGACACATGCCATTTTTCTATTGAATTCTATCGTTTAGGCCTCCGAAATCATGTTTTTGTCGTTTCAGAAAAGTTTTCGATTGCCTATAACTTCTCGTAGGAAAGTCAAAATTTGATTCCTTTAATCGATACTCCTCATTACTTAAGTAGTTATCTTTGAACAATCATGAACCATTTCGCTTATTCGATTTTAGGATTTGGTCAATAGACCTGTCCAGAATAATCTTAACCCCATCTGTGCCAACCGTAACAACAATAAAGATGCAAACCCTCCCCCAAGAGTTAGCTTAAGCTGAGAAGATTTAATGGCCATCGCTACCATCGTAGCAACCACACTACAAGGGATAGCGACCCCAAGTGCTAACCAGAATCCCAAACCACCACCAGAAGCCCAACCACGTGGCATTAAGTACTACTATAAGTCTCTTCGGAAGAACAAAGCCCCGATGTTTGATGGCAACCCTGACCCAGAAGTTGGTCAAAACTGGCTCAAGAATAATGAAACTTAGCTTCGACTACTAGAAATCCCGGAGGTGTTTAAAGTGGACGTCGTGACACCCTTCTTAAAAGATAAGGCACGCAAGCGGTGGGAAATCATTTCACCAGCAATGACTGAAACTGGACTAGTGACATGGCAACAATTTAAAGAGATGCTCTTGAAGCAATACTATCCGACTGAGTTAAGGTTATAGAAGCTGAGTGAAATTGAAAACTTTACTCAGGCTCTAGGTATGTTCATCCTAGAGTACACCTCAAAGTTCAACTCGCTCGGGACCTATGCCCCAACCATCATAGCAGATGACACCCTGAAGTTACATCGCTTCAAGAAGGGTTTGAGTAGCCGAATTCAATCAGCATTAGAAATCTACAAGCCAACTAACTTTGCCGATCTGATGGGAGTAGCCATTAGAGCTGAAACGAACATCAAACGACGTGAAGATGAAGGCAAGAACAAGCGACCCCTTGCAAGTCAATCTTCCCCAAATGAACAAAGGTTAAAATGACTCAACCTATCAAGTGGTCAGTCCAAAGGACCCTCTTTCACTTTGCCCTCCCAAAGCATTAAGTCATGTCCTACTTGTAACTTCAGACATCTTGGAGAATGCCGTAGGATTTTCGGTGTGTACTTCAACTATGGGAAGATGGGGCATCGAATTACGAATTGTTCTGAACCCAAGAAACAAGGGGTGGTATCAAATTCTGTTGCAATCTAGAATAAACCAAAGAAGAATAAGCCCAATGCTCGGGTGTTCGCTATTACCCAAGAAGAGGTGGTCAACGCAAGCGATGTGGTGGCAGGTACCATTCTAATCAATAAAATGACTGCTTATGTATTATTTGACTGTGGTGCCACTCATTCTTTTATATCTAAAAGATTCACTGTGAAATTATGACTCAGAGATGAAATACTTGGTGAACCATATAGAGTAGTTATGCCCACTAATAAGGTCATCGAAACTCATAAGTTGCATCGAAGTTGTCAGGTCAGTATTGGTAATCATACATTTGAAGCTGATCTGATTCAACTAAACATGGTTGAGTTCAATTCCATTCTTGGAATGGATTGGTTGGCCAAGAACCACGCATTAGTGGATTGCCACAGGAAGAGCGTCAAACTTCGGACTTCAAGCCAAGAAGAAATCATTTACCATGGTAAGGCTAAGGAAAAGAGATTGCTCCTATCCACATCTCAGATTTGGAAAGACATGAGGAGCGGTGATGGAATCTATCTAACTATGATAAGTGAGGTGGAAGAGAAGCCCAAGGCCAAGCTAGAAGAAATTTCAGTCATTCAAGACTTCCTAGATGTATTTCCCGAGGAACTACCTTGCACAATTCCAGACCGTGAAGTAGACTTTGAAATTAATTTGGCACCAGGCGTGATGCCAATATCAAAGGCACCCTACCGAATGGCCCCAACAGAACTAAAAGAATTAAAAGAACAACTTCAAGAGTTGTTAAACAAAAAGCAAATCAGACCGAGCGCATCTCCATGGGGAGCCCTAGTCTTATTTTTGAAGAAGAAAGACGGGAGTATGAGATTGTGTATCGATTACCGAGAATTGAACAAAAACACAATCAAGAATAGGTACCTCTTCCAAGGATAGACGACCTCTTCAACCAACTTAAAGGAGCTACAGTGTCCCCCAAACTCGATTTAGGTCAGGCTATCACCAGCTGAAGGTTAAGGCCGAAGATATACCAAAGACAACTTTCAGAACAAGTATGGACACTATGAGTTCATGGTAATGCCATTCGGCTTAACCAATGCCCCGAAAGCATTCATGGATCTCATGAATAGAATGTTCAGACCATATCTTGATAAATTTGTGATGGTGTTTATCAACGACATCCTCGTATATTCACCTAGTGAAGAAGACCACAAAGAGCACCTTCGCCTTACCCTCCAGACACTGAGAGATAGGGAACTATATGCCAAATTCAAGAAGTGTGAATTTTGGTTAAAAAACATCACCTTCTTGAGTCACATAATCTCTGAAGCAGGCATTTCTATAGACCCCAAGAAAGTGGAAACAATTTTAGACTGGCCAAGACCAAAGACAATAACAGAGATTCAAAGCTTTTTGGGGCTAGCTGGCTATTATCGAAAATTTGTTGAAGGATTTTCCTTGATAGCCATACCTCTCACCAAGCTCACACAAAAGAACTCCAAATTTAACTGGAGTGAAGAATGTGAGAAGAGTTTTGTAACCTTGAAGAAAAGGCTTGCATCTACACTAGTACTAGTACTACCCGTAGAGGATAAGGATTTCACTATTTACAATGATGCATCAAAAGGAGGTCTAGGGTGAGTCCTCATGCAAGAGGGAAGGGTTATTGCTTACGCTTCACGACAACTGAAACCATACGAGCAAAACTATCCAACGCATGACCTCAAACTAGCTGCAGTAGTATTCGCGCTAAAAATTTGAGACACTACCTATATGGTGCCAGGTGCGAAGTGTTTATAGATCATCAGAGTCTCAAGTATTTATTTACGCAGAAAGAATTAAACATGAGGCAACGGCGATGGGTTGAGCTCTTAAAGGATTATGACTTAATAATAAGTTACCACCCAAGCAAAGCAAACAAGATAGCTGATGCATTAAGTCGGAAGAGCATGAGCAAGACAATTTTGGCATCGCTCTCAGCACAACCATGCCTTCGAGAAATAATCAAGTTGAAGCAGAAGCAAGACCCGGTGTTGGCAAGACTTACAGAGCAGATCAAAAAAGGGAAAACACCTGATCTTTAAATAAATGATAGCGGGATCTTATGGATGAAAGGAAGCTTATGGGTGTCTGACATTGATAATCTTCGACAAGAAGTAATGTCTGAGGCCCACAAATCAAAATTCTCGGTCCACCCTGGTAGTACAAAGATGTATAGGGATTTGAAGAAGAACTTCTGGTGGAGTAGAATGAAGAAGGATGTCGGGGAATTCGTCTCTAGGTGCCTAGTATGCCAATAGGTCAAAGAAGAACACCAATGACCTGGAGGACTTCTTCAACCTTTAGAGATTCCAGAGTGAAAATGGGAGCACATTTCCATGGACTTTGTGGTGGGATTGTCAAAGTCAAGAAAAAGCCATGATGGGGTATGGGTAGTGGTGGATAGACTCACAGAATCTGCACACTTCCTACCCGTTTGCATGAATTATAATATGGATAAGTTGGCTACTCTATACATGGACAACATTGTGCGGTTGTATGGAGTTCCGACAAGCATACTATCCGATAGAGACCCAAGATTTGTGTCCCATTTTTGGCAAAGTTTTCAAAAAACTGGGGACTAAGGTCACTCTCAGCACAACCTATCACTCTCAGACTGATGGCCAAACTGAGAGGATAATACAGACACTTAAAGACATGATAAGAGCATGTGCTTTGGATTTCAATAGTAATTAGAGTGAGCACCTACCCTTAATCGAGTTTACCTATAATAACAGTTATCATAGCAGCATTGGAATGACCCCATACGAGGCTCTATATGGGCGTAAGTGTCAGTCACCTCTATATTGGGATGAAGTAGGAGAAAAAACTATCACTGGACCTGAGCTTATCCAAACCACGATAGAAAAAGTGATTGTTGTTAAGGAATGACTCAAGGCTGCTCAAGATCGACAGAAAAGTTGGGCTAATTTAAAAAGAAGACTAGTGGAATTTGAAATAGGTGATAAGACCTGTATAAAGATTTCGCCAATGAAGGGAGTAGTTCAATTCAATAAGCTAGGAAACTGAATCCTAGATATGTAGAGTCTTTCGAAATTCTAGAGAAAGTGGGATCCTTAGCTTACAGACTGGCATTACCACTGGATATGTCAAGGATTCATAATGTCTTTCATGTTTCCCAACTAAGAAGATACATTGCAGACCCAAGCCATATTCTGGAAGCTAGACCACTCCTAGTCGAAGGGAACTTGAATGAAGAATTGAAGTATGAAGAAGTTCCCATTCAAATTACTGACACTAAGGATCAAGTACTTAGAGGAAGAACCATCTCGTATTTCAAAGTACAATGGTCAAATCACACTGAAAGGGAAGCTACCTAGGAACCCGAGGAAAAGATGAGCAATCATTACCCATATCTCTTTGAAGATCAGCGAGCACAAGTTTTGAGGATGAAACTTCCAATAAGGAGGGTGGGATGTGAAGATCCAATTTTGGACATGATGATGGACACTAGTGGAGATACCTTTGAAGGTTAAGTTAGGTTCGACTCCTAGAAATCTTAATACCATAAAATTGAACCCAAGTTTATGATTACTTTGTGTCATGTGTAGGTTTGGATCTTAGGGATTTCGGATGTTGGGTCTAGTTACTCATATGTTTCTTCTATACTCTTCATCATAATAATTTAATGAGTCACATGTTAATTTTGTGTATTTTAATATTTTTATTCTAGTTATATCTATGTTTTTCTTGCTTTCTAATAAGATGACTCAGTGAGTCATATGTTAAAATGTTATGCCTATGTTTCTTTTGGTTTTATCACGATAACATAATAAGTCATGTGTTAATCCTTTTATGTAAATTGGACTTGTTCTAGCTATTCATATGTTCATGTGCTAAGTTGTAATGGTATGGTGACCTTTCATCTAGCCATGACCTTTCACCTAGCCTTTTTAATGAATGCCCCTTCATCTAGCCATGACCCTTCACCTAGCCTTTTTAATGAATGACCCTTCATCTAGCCATGACCCTTCACCTAGCCTTTTAATGAATGACCCTCCATCTAGCCATCTCTTCATATGCCTTGGCCACCCCTTCATCTAGCCATGGTTGGCCTATAAATAGCCAAGGCATTGTCTTCTAAAGGCACACTTGAATCCTTTGAAAAGCTTCCTGTCCAAGTGCTGCAGAAATTCATCCAAACCTCATCCACATTTCATGCAAGTTTCTGTCCAATTTCGATCATCAAGTGCAAGTTCAAGTCCCATAAAATTTCTGTCCAAAATCGAAGAAGTTTCTGACCAAGTAAGTGGGTTTTTCGTTTCGAGTATAGCTACGGAATATGTTTATATTTCATCATTTTATATTGTAAATTCATTTCTTTTTATTCCAAGATACACTGTTATGACTCAAGTTAGATATGGTAAAAATAATTCCCAAAAATATGATAAGATATGATAAGTTATGGCCCTGATGCGGTGGGTAATAATAACCGATATATAGCCTCACGCTTTAGAGGATTACATATAGGGGATTGATCAGTAAAGAGAATTTTCGAAAACATTATAAGATATGACAAGTTGTGGCCCTAATGCGGTGGGTAATAATAACCGATATATGGCCTCACCCTTAGAGGAATTACATATAGGGGACTAATCAGTAATACCATGGAAAACAAGATGATTAATAGTGCTATGTTTTCGATTAAGTGCTATGTTTTTGATTAAGTGCTATGTTTTCGATTAAGTTATGTTTACGTCATGAATTCTGAATGTCTTGCTAAAAGTATATGTTTTTGATTAAGTTATATTTCTATCATGTTTCATGAAATATGTCTTCGTCATGAATTTCGAATATCTTGCTATGTTTTGTATTCTATTGTGCTATGTTCAATCGATCCCACTTACTGAGTGTTTTCCCAAGCACTCACCCCCCTTACTCTCATCCTCAGATAAAGACGAGGAACAAATCAAGAAGGAGGAGCAAGAGGTGTTTTGGGGTTGGTAATGAAGTTGTGTCCAAGTGATTCATCCTTTTAGTTCTTGTTATCTTTATTTGTACGTTTTTACTTTTAGATTGTAAAGATAATATTTTCATTATATTATTACTGATTTGGTATGCACTTTATGAGGCTTGTTGTTTTCGAGTATTTATATTCACGAGCAATGTCGGTGTCACGCACCTAGGTCACGGGGCGTGACATCTTCATCTTCATTAAGATGCCCAAGCAGACTTCTTGGCGTACTGCCTAGAGCTTAGATCCCCCCCCCCCCCCCCCCCCTTTTTTTCCTAATCCGAGGAACTTCAAGCTTGACCCTATCTTCATCTTCTTCTTGGAAAAAGTTGGTGGAGTGTAGTTCCAAGCTGTTGCAAGAAGGACTACAATATTGATTCAGACGTAGTCCTATCCGAGCGAAGCTTCGCTGCTCCTTTGGTAAGGTTTGCAATCTAGTCCATTTTATTATCTCTAACTAAGGTTTCTTTTTTCTTGTACAATGGATGCTTTCTTTGAGGGCTTAGCCTCTAGGTGCATACAACTACAAGAAGATGCACTACAATAAAAGGAGCAGATGTTGCTAGCTGAACGATCTCAGCAACCGGCCGTCCCTTCTAGCGAGGTGACTAGTAGCATGCAGCCGACCCCAGTGACAGGACCACACTAGAGGCCATACCATCTGTGCCTCTCCTGATGTCTAAGGGTTCTTCTAAGGAGGAGTCATTGTAGAAGAGGCATAGGCTCGTCCTCCCCTCTTAAGTTCCTGAAGAACCTTTATCTCCCGCTCACGTGTCTTCACCCCACCTCACCCCCGTCCTAGAGGAGACCCAGGAGCCATCATTCGAATGGACCATATTTGCTCGTCCGTCGACCTCCACTCTCCCCCCTAGCATCCCATTCAAGAGGCTACCTCCCAACTGACCGAGCCTACGGTCTGTACCTCTTTTCCGCCAACTGTTGGTATATGCCAGATGTGATGTATGCTAAAAACATATTTTGTAAACATGCACAATAGAAGACTTAATGATAAATAAAGTAATTTATTACATCACACACACCATACACATGTAAGATACAATCACGTAGACAAAATCATAAAATAAAATGAAATCGAATAACAATTATTCTAAGTATACCTTACGGATGACCTGTAACGAGAAAGGCATCAACCTTTTGCGATGTTATCAAACCTCGCCTCTATTCATATCCACGCCGAGTTCTTCAAGACAACTCCATGAAAACAAGCTTTGCCTTCGGAAGGTACTAGCCATGAGTGAAGGAGAATGATCAAGTTGAGGAAGAAGAAGCAAAAGGAAAATCTTCTTCCTTTGGGTAGTTTACGACAATAAAAGGGGACCCTCTTGTTGTGGTCGGTGGCACGAGAGAGGGAGGGGGAGAGAGAGGTATTGGGTTTAGGTTTTTAAAATCTAATCAAGCTAATAATAAATTTTCTATTAATTCTCTCTTAACCATATCAATATATAGTCCTCTTTAATTAGTTGGATTAAAAAGACTAAATCCAACTCATTATGCCTTAACCAAAATTAGCCTATTAACCCCTTGGTTTGGTTCATAACTAAATTAAATTGGTGTTGGTTGCTACACCTGGATTCCATTCTATTTCCCTGTACAAAAATTTGTACAAGAACAGAACTTAACGTAGCTACCCATGTGCTCTACTGAAGTTAAACTTGGATTGCAAACGATGTTTAATATTATTAATCCAAGTTGCTCTTTAGAAGTTAAACTTGGATTGGAAATGATACTTAACATTTTTACTCCAAATTTAACCGATGTGGTCTTCCTATGTTAAACCATATTACAGAAGTTGATTAAATATCTATTTCAAAGATTGGCTTCCAGGTTAAACATGGCGAGGCACTAGGCCTTCTTGGTTATGGGATCATCCACCACTTCCTAGACAAAGCCTTTCAAAGAAATTGGATATTTAACGTCTTACAGTAACCCTAGGTTTAACTACAGAGACCACAATAGAAACAGAAGATCAAAACGCAAAATCAAAATACAAAATCGATAGCACGAAATTGAAATATAAAATCGCTAGCCTCTTGTGTTGGTGTTTCAGAATCCATGCAAAGAAAACTAACTAATTAATTCGAAGCGAAAACCATTAATTAGTTATACCTTTCTTTGTAGCTAAAGACCTCTTGATCTTCTGTTGTATTCCTCTCCTCCTCTTGGACGTTGTGTGGGCAACGATCTACCAAGATGGAATCCACCCGAACCACTTCTTCTCCTCCAAGACTCTCGAGTCACCAAGGGATGCCAAAATAGGAAACTACCTTCTCTTCTTCTTCTCCTCCAAGTAGCCGGCCACCAAGGAGATGGAACTTCTTTGATGTGTCGCCAGCCTTGAGAGAAAGAAAACAAAGAGAAAGAAGAGAAGCAAGGGCCGACCATACACCAAGGAAAAGAGAGAGGGCTTGAGGTTGTGTATCTCATGAGGTACCCTCTCCTTCTCTTTTATAATCCTTAGTCATGGAAAAAAAGGAAAATTTTAAACATAATTAAAACTTCCTTATTTGTGACCTCCCAATAAAAAAAGAAAATTTTAACAATAATTAAAATCTCTCTCTTTTATATTTTCTATTGTACATGGCAACAAAAGGAAAGTTTTAAAATTAATCTCTCTCTTTTAAAACATGTATACAACTACAAAAAAGGAAAGATTAATTAAAACTTCTCTTTTTAAATCATGGTTATAAAAAAGGAAAGTTTTATCAAAAATTAAAATCTCTCTTTTATATAACTACAAATAAGGAAAGATTTTAAAAAAGTTAAAATATCTCTTTAATCCTTTGTAGATAGCTATAAAAGGAAAGATTTTTAAAATTTAAAACTCTTTTTTAAAATCATGAGGATGACTATAAAAGGAAAGATTTAAAAAAAAATAAAATCTTCCTTTTATTCCTTTAGTGGATGCTAAAAAGGAAAGTTTAAACAAAATTAAAATCTTTCTTTTAACCATTATAGATAACTACAAAAAAGGAAAGATTTTAACAAGAATAAAATCTCTCTTTTAACCATTGTAGATAACTACAAATAAGGAAAGATTTTAACAAAATTTTGTTTTAAAACAAAACTTCCTTCTCTTCCACTAATGGTCGGCCACATCTTGGACACCAAGATATGCTTAGGCCGGCCACCTCTTGGACTCCAAACAATGCTTGGTCGGCCCCCCTTGCTCCAAGCAAGGATGTGTCCGGCCCATTACTTGGGTAAGAAGTGGACTTTGTGAAAACAAGGCTTTATAGAGGCTACAACAGGGATCGAGAGGAGAAATTGATTTTGGTCTCTGATGAGCTTGAGCCTCCTGTGTTCGCCCCGAACACCCAATTTAAGTTCATTAATAATAACTCATATCACTAAAGAGTTATTATTGAACTACCGCACCAATCCCATATTACATTATGAGCTCTTTCTTATTATGAGTGCGTTAATCTCCCTGTGTTTAAGATATCGAATGCCCATTAATCAAATGAGTTACTGACACTCACTTAATTAACATCTATCTTCAAGAGTAGTGTCACTCAACTTCATTGTCATGCCAGACTAGGTTCACCTGCAGGGTTTACATGACAATCCTTATGAGCTCCTCAAAGGGACATCATCAACCTAGATTACTATGACACAGTTTCCTTCTATAATCAACAACACACCATATAAATAATATTATTTCCCATCTTATCAGACCTATTGATCCAACTGAATAAATCTCACCCATTGATAAATTAAAGAAATAAATACTAAGTATATGTGCTTATTATTATATCGGGATTAAGAGCACACACTTCCATAATAACAGAGGTCTTGTTCTTTTATGCAGTCAGTATAAAAGAAGAACCTCAAATGGTCCTGCTCAATACACTCATAGTGTACTAGTGTAATTTTATAGTCAAGATAAACTAATACCAAATTACACTACAACCATTCCAATGGTTTGTCCCAATCCATCTTGGTTGTGAGCTACTATTTATAATTTATAAGGAACAGATAACATGATCTTCTGTGTGACACCACACACCATGTTATCTACAATATAAATTAAATGGAAAACTACATTTAACATAAATGCAGACATTTGACCAATGTGATTCTTATTTAAAATAAATGTTCATACAAAAAATTAGGCTTTTAGTATACATCCTAACAATTGGTTCATGGCTAAACCAAATTGGTTCATGATTAAACTAAATAGGGTCTAACTCTTTCATAAGAGATGTGGCTCATTTGCGCTTCCGTTCTGACACATGTTTCCATATTTATCTTATATATGGTCCAACCAAATATTTATCTCTTAATTTGATAATCATATTCTCTAACTTATTTTACGTCTTTTAGAGACTCGCAATGTGTGTGACCCAATAAGTTTATGATTTATCTTAATTATCCATAATTAACTACTTAATTATGGAATAATCATGAGTGGTACCTAGTAGTACATCATGATCCTCAATTAATAAAAAAATCACAGTTGATCTCAAAACTAATTTTAAACCCTTCAGCAGCTATAGTGAGTCATATCTCATTCCTTTCACTCATCTTATACCCACTTGATTTAGGTCATGGTCTATGTATCTACCCGCACTAGGCTTACTACATCACACCTATCCCAAGTAATACTTTCTCGTTCCATGGATTCAAATTACTCGTATATGTGTACAAGAGTCTCATACTCTTAACATGTGATGTTTTGGCCAAAGACTTTGAGTAATAATCCTAACGACTGGCCATATGGTATACATCACCTCGCAAGGAGCGGTGAATCCTCTGTGGGTTATCCAAACATGTTCGGGCACTTTGACTTATACCCAATCATCTTGGGTCCACACCTCTAAGAGATATTTGCTTAAGATGTCAAAGTATAAGTCTTCAGGACCAAGATGACTTGTATAACTCAAGTTGAAGGAAACTTACACTCGAGCTGTAGTAAGAACTTCACAGACATATCCATATATAGAGAACCATATGAAGTCTTATGGCAAGCCACTCAATGAACTAAATAGCATCCACGTTTAACTCCCGACATCTCAATGTCTCCAGCTAGTGAGAAATAGCTTCTTGGTCGTACCAAGGAATATAACTCATGCTAGTCTTATAGAATTGATGATGTCCGAATGCACCAATTCGATGACTAGAAAAATTTTGATACGTTCATAATTATAAATGTAGAGATAATCATAAGTTGTGATCCAATCATAAATTCTCTCATGCTATGAATTGTATTGCTAACATTCAATAAATGAGTTTAAGATATTCAAATATATAATATACACTCAAATAGTGAATTTATATTTATTAAATAAATAGTATAACTATAAAATGATTACCTTAAGGCATTCCTCAAAATCTAACACCAACTACCCTTCCTATCACCTCCCTGGAGGGAGCTCTAGCCTCCCCCTCCATCATAGAGCCTAAAAGGCTCTACAAGTTCTCGACCATGTATAATCTTCCGTCCTCCCTTGTCCTAACCTCCCTATCCTCAATTACCTTATCCAGTGGTCGTGTGTTATTGTTGGGTCCTCTAATGGAAGCTTGGGAGGCCGCCATGAACAAGTTGAACGATCTCACGCCGGTAGGAGTGATGGACAAGTATTCTTTTGATATAACTATGGTACCCCCACCCCTCAACCCTTCAGCTATTCTTTATTGTGCATGTCTCATGATAATCCTTGTTTTGCAGCAATGGGAATTCGGGTTGGGCATGCTGCAACAATTTGCAACTTTAGCCGAAGAAAAAGAGGATACGAAGAAATGCTTATCTAAGGTGGACACACCCGGTACTTCTTCTTGCCCGAGCCAAGCAAGCCAAGATCGACTAGAACAGCTAAGCCAAGTAGAAAAAGAACTTCAAGAGATTCAGGTGAAGAACCAAATTGACATCGAGAAGGCATAGAAAGTTGAAGTTTCCCTAAAAACCTCAAAAGATAAGCTTCACTCAGAGACCGCTTGTTGAGTGAATATATTGGCTAAGCTTGACGATAATGTTGGTGCAATATTCCCTAGGGTCAAGGTTGACCAGGTTGACTAAGCTTGAGTTGGCTCAAGCTCGAGTCTTGATGTTTGGATTTCGATGTTTGACAATACATGTAGACAACACATGGAGATTGCAGGTGCGATTGTTCATGTGGGAAGATTGTGAAGGAGAGTCAAGTAGGTAAAAGGATTTACCGGATACTTGACTAGAAAGTCCTAGTGAGTGAAGCTAGGCAGAAGGAAAGTTCTAGTGAGTGAAGCTAGGCATTTGTGGAAAATCCTGGTGAGTGAAGCCAGGTGAAAGTCCTAGTGAGTGAAACTAGGTAGAAGAGAAGTTCTAGTGAGTGAAGCTAGACAGAAGGAAAGTCCTGGTGAGTGAAACCAGACAGATGAGAAGTCCTAGTGAGTGAAGCTAGGCAAAAGGAAAGTCCTAGTGAGTGAAGCCAGACAGATGAGAATTCCTAGTGAGTAAAGCTAGGCAGAAGGAAAGTCCTGGTGAGTGAAGCCAGGCAGACGTGAAGTTCTAGTGAGTGAAGCTAGGCATAAGGGAAGTCCTCGTGAGTGAAGCCAGGCAAGAAAAATCTAGATGGATCAAGGTTGATCGAACATCTGGTGTTGGGAAGTCCAAGTAAGTCAAAGGGATTGACCAGATACTTTACACGAGAAAATTCAGATGGGTCAAGGTTGACCAGACATCTGGTGGAAGTCCAAGTGGGTCAAAGGGATTGACCGGACACTTGGTAAGGGAGTCCTAGCAGGTCAAGGGTGACCAGATGCTAGGCATGATGTACTGACAGGTCATGGAGGACTGTATGTTGGTTTGAGGGATGTTTGGACTTGATTTGGCAAGTCTCACATGGGCTGGATCGATCAACCGATCGATTGGCTCATGCCCAATCAATCGGTTGATCGATTGGGTGAGTCCCGTGGAAGGATAACCTCCCAATCGATCAGTGGATCGATTGGGGAGAATTGTCGATCGCACAGAATGCCTCCCAATCGATCGACCGATCGATTGGGAGCCTCCAATCGATCGGCTGATCGATTGGGAGCTGCGATTTTGCACGATAAGCCTTGGATCGATCAGCCGATCGATCCAGGCGATTCCCAGAGGCGCTCTAGATTGATCGACCGATCGATCCAAAGCCTTCCCAATCGATTGGGAGCAATCCAATCGATTGGGATTCGACTGTTGGCGTCGTATTTAGCTGTTGACGAGCGTTTCTCTCCGCAGAACTCCCGGCTTTCATCTCCGATCTTCACAGCGATCTCACAGCTTCTCCACAGAGTTCTCACCGCCAGATCTTGAAGGTTCTTGGAGGCATTTCCAAGTCAAGAGGCGGATCTACTGCAAGAAGAAGAAGCTAGGGTTAGGGTTTCTTATGTAAACCGTGTAAGCTTTCCCTTGTATTTGCTTCTCTTTGTTTCTTGTTGTACTGAGAGTATTGTAGGGCTTCTCCGCCTTCGGTAGTTACCGAAAAGGAGTGTTTACATAGTGGAGGGTGCGTGAGTGTGTGGATCCTTGGACTAGTCACCTCTTCTTGAGGTGGATACCAAGTAAATCCCTAGTGTTAGTGTTGTGTGTTTGTTTCTTTGTATTTTCTACTGCATTTCATCACAAGAAGCAAGAAACGACGAGCACAAGATCGCGCCGAGCTATTCACCCCCCTCTAGCTACATTTCGGTCCTAACAAGTGGTATCAGAGCGAGGTCGCTCTTCACCGGAATCATCGCTGAAAATGGCAATAAACTAGAGGGTGAAGAAGTTGGAGCAAATTTATCAAAGTCAAAGACTTCATCAAAAGGCTCAACTTCAAGATGGAATTCCAAGATGGGCTTGTATTCGATACAAGGGTGCCTCCACCGTTCACAATGACTAGTTTTGATTCTTGGAAATCAAGGATCGAAAATTTTCTTATGATGGAGATAGAGCAATGGTTTGCTCTCATGGAAGGCTTCAAGGCTCCAAGAAATTCAAAGGGCAAAATCCTCAAAAAGAGCAAATGGAGCCAAGAACAAACTCAAAGGTGCGAGGCGAATGATAAGGTAACCAAATTATTGGTTAATTTATTGTCAAGCACCATTCTTTGCAAAATTGGAGAATTTGAAGACGCAAAGGAATTGTGGAGCAAGTTGGCCAAACTTCATGAAAAACCCTCCACTGTACCAAATCAAGATAAATTCAAAGAGGGCAACTCATTGGAGAGAGACCAAGAGCAAGAGTACTCCGAAGTTGAGAGATACTCAATTTCCGAAGAAGAAGAAGTCCAAGAAGTCTCATCTTCAAAGGAATGCAATGAAAAAAGCAAAGAGGGAGCATACTCTTTGTTCCATGTACAAGATGAAGATGATAAAGCCTCCACCTATAGGATTGAGGGGGAGCGATTTTTGTTGACATCGGATCAAGAAGAAAAAGAAGTCTCCACATCCGGGTCAAGAGAAGAAGAGGATGAAGAAGCTTCCACCTCCACAAGTCAAGCAAATCTATTGGAGGAGCATCACTGTCGGAACAAGAGGAAGTTTCTACCTCCGGATCCAAAGGAGAAGATGTCATCCCTACACATGAAGGTATAAATATTTTGTTTAAAAATAAAAATCACATAATATGCTTTGAGTGTAGGGAATATGGGCACTACAAGAGAAAGTGCCCTAATTTGGTCAAGAAGAAGGGCCAAGTGGCACCAAAGGGCAAGGAGAAGCCCAAAGAGACCACTCCCAGAACAAAGAAGAGCAAGGAGCACATTGTGTGCTTTTCTTGCAATCAAAGGGGACACTATCGGAGTCAATGTCCCAAGAGGAAGAAAATGGTCAAGGCTCAAGGAGGAAGCACAACTCAAAGGGAAGCCTCCAAGATAAAAGGCAAGGTATTATTTGTTGAGCCTACCCCTTTAAATAATGGTAAAAAGCATACTAATACCAATTTTTATCATTTTAATGCTATTTACCATAAAAATAGGGAGCATGATAGCATTAAAGAAAAACATATGGCTCTCCATGCTAAGACTACCACACCTAGGGTTAGGAAGGTAGGTAAAAATTTAGGCAATAACACTAAGGACCATAGTTATAAGCCTAGAAATAAAAATGCTAAAGGATTTAAGGAAAAATCAAAATCTAGGGATTTATGGGAATAAAATCAAGTCTTGAGGTCAAGGCTTGATAAAATGGAAAAGACCCTAAAAAGGATGGAAAGTATCCTAAAAGGGTAAAATGAGCAAAACCTAGGTTTAGCACTACAAGGGTCATCCACGGGCCATAGAGGTTTGGGATACAAACCTAAAATTAAAAAGGATGTACCTTATTACCATATGGTTCCATATAATTATGGAACCAACCCTAGGTCAAATGATCAAGTCAAAAATACTAGGGAGGTTATTCCTAAGAGTATTCTTGCAACAAATGTGACTAAGACTTCTAAGAAGTCCAAGAAAGTCACTAAGAAGATCACAAGGGAGGTAATCCCTAAAGTTAATCTAGGAGATGTGACTAAGGCTTCCAAGAAGTCTAACAAGGTCATTAGGAAGATATCTAGGGAAGTTATCCCTAGTGAATACCTAGAGCATCCAAGGAGCACCAATAGGTTTTGGGTTCCTAGGAGCATTTTCTCTACTCCTTAAATGGGATAGAGAGTGTCAACTCTGATTAGAAGGGTAGTTAACCTAACTTTGATGAATTTGACACTCGGGGAGCATTTTCAAGGTTATTATTAACCTTTGAAAATGAAATGGATAACTAAGTTACTCTTGGAAAGGGTGAGATGTGCCATAATGTGAGAAATTTGATTTTAAAATTAAATTGACACATTTAGGAAAATCATAAGAACTACCAAGTTGGGATTGTGGTATGTTCTTAGGAATTAAAGGAAACTTAAGCCTTAACTTAATTTGTTACTCTTTAAAAAAGTAATATGTGTCAAAATTTGAGGAATATGCTTAATTTAAATTGGCACAAATTAGGAAAAGTAAAAGAAATGTCAAAATTGGATTTTGGCATTTTCTTGGGACATTTTGGGCAATGTAGGGTTTAAACTTTAAGTTAGCTAAGGTTTAAGGATACTTAGAAAGTTATTCTAGGTATTTTATTTATGCTAATTTTTCATGCTTTGTTTGCCCATCATATGTCATGACATCATATTTATTCTTGCACTCATGACTTATTATGAAAAACACAAAAATACCATGTCATGTCATACATATATCATGTAGTTCTAGGAAATTTTCTTTTGAAAATTATTTATATTTGATGTATGTCATATCGCATCATGCATAATTTTTAAATTCCTTGAAATTAAGGACAAATGACATTTATTAACAAGTAACATCCTTGGTGGATGTTCATAACCTCAAAATGCCTAGATAGATATGCATGACCCTTAGATTAGGGCAAAACCAAAGTTTACATCTCACTAAGAACTATAAGGTGACTTGTATGTGGTTTCGTACACATTAAATATAAGTGAGATGTTAGGATGATGAATAAAACTCAAGATGTTGATCTAGTGCATTCTTTTGAGTTTTAAGTTCATCAAAACACATAGCTATGTGTTTTCCAATCATTGGGAAAGCTAATGTACAAGTCATGTGCATTGAGCCCAAAGAATATGGTTGGATATTGGTTTTGAAAATGATTTTAAATATACTTTGGAAAACCTTGATGAAGGCTATCTTTTGATAGTAATCATCATTGAATAGTTGAGCACAAACTTGGAAGAAAACACTAAAGTTTTTACAAGTTCCCAAGTTTGTGTCAATCTTTGAAAATAGAAAGTATTTTCATAGAAAACTATTTTTCCTTGAAAGTATATACCTTAAGGTTTGTCTACATGAATTTTCATGATTTTTCAAATTTTGTAGAATTTTTGGGGACTTTCTGAAATTGACTAAAAATGTATTTCAGCATTTTCAGAGCTTCAATCGATCACTCGATCGATTGGAGTGCCTCAATCGATTGGGCGATCGATTGAGAAGGCATTTCTCATGAGCAAAAGCTCGCTGGATCAATCCACCGATCGATCCACGCAGCCTGAATCGATCAGTGGATCGATTCAGCTGGGTTCAATCGATTGGGACCCAACTCCAATCGATTGAAATGCTGAGTTTGGCTGGGTAAGCTAGATTTCAATATGTTTAGTCTAAGTAACCATTCCTTACCCCTCAAAACACATTTGTATACATTTAGGGGGAGTTTTCATGATGAAAACAAGGATGGATTGGTTAAGGAAGACTAAGTAGAGGTTTAGGTTGAGGTTTGGTTTCAATATTGAATTTTTGAACCTCAAAACTTCTAAATTTGGGTTTCCCTAAGTTTTAGGGATTTCAAGTCATTGTTGGTGCAATGACAGAGGTTGCGTGCATGTCTTTAGGGGGAGTTACTCTTTAAGGACATGAAAATCTATTTTTCATACACCTTGGAAGGTGGTTGAATATAATAGAGAGTGGATATCTTCATTATTCAAGTGGTGTATGCTCACGGATGAGCATTTGATGATAATGAAGGGTATGAGACCTTCATTTGAATCGTGTGTGAATATACCAAGTGGTATATGCTCAAGGATGAGCGTTAAGAATAATGAAGGGTATGTGACCTTCATTATTATGTTGTGAACAACGAGTGAAGTTGTAAACAATGTTGGGTAACTCTTCAGGGGGAGAGTTTTTGATGTGTGCCAATAGGGGGAGAATGTGTGGTTAAGTTAGGCCTTCATTACTTGAAGAGGGAGTTTGCCCTCTGGAACGAAGGAAACCATCATTCATATATTAGCATGAAGGGAGTTGAGGCTATGAGATTAGCATAACTTAAAGGTATTGTCAAACATCAAAAAGGGGGAGATTGTTGGTGCAATATTCCCTAGGGTGAAGGTTAACCAGGTTGACTAATCTTGAGTTGGCTTAAGCTCGAGTCTTGATGTTTGGATTTCGATGTTTGACAATACATGTAGACAACACATGAAAATTGCAGGTGCGATTGTTCATGTGGGGAGATTGTGAAGGAGAGTCAAGTAGGTCAAAGGATTGACCAGATACTTGACTGGAAAGTCCTAGTGAGTGACGTTAGGCAGAAGAAAAGTCCTAGTGAGTGAAGCTAAATAGTTGTGGAAAATCCTGGTTAGTGAAGTCAGGTGAAAGTCCTAGTGAGTGAAGCTAGGCAGAAGAGAAGTCCTAGTGAGTGAAGATAGGTAGAAGAGAAGTCCTAGTAAGTGAAGCTAGGCAGAAGGAAAGTCCTGGTGAGTGGAGTCAGGCAGATGAGAAGTCCTAGTGAGTGAAGCTAGGCAAAAGGAAAGTCCTGGTGAGTGAAGCCATGCAGATGAGAAGTCCTAGTGAGTGAAGCTAGGAAGAAGGAAAGTCTTGGTGAGTAAATCTAGGCAGACGTGAAGTCCTAGTGAGTGAAGCTAGGCAGAAGGAAAGTCCTGGTGAGTGAAACCAGGAAAGGAAAATCTAGATGGATCAAGGTTGATCAGACATCTGGTGTTGGGAAGTCCAAGTATGTCAAAGGGATTGACCAGATACTTGGCACGAGAAAATCCAGATGGGTCAAGGTTGACCAGACATCTGGTGGAAGTCCAAGTGGGTCAAAGGGATTGACCGGACATTTGGTAAGGGAGTCCTAGTAGGTCAAGGGTAACCAGATGCTAGGCATGATGTACCGACAGGTCATGGAGGGTCGTATATTGGTTTGAGGGATGTTTGGACTTGATTTGGCAAGTCTCACATAGGCTGGATCGATCAACCGATCGATTGGCTCATGCCCAATCGATCGGTTGATGGATTGGGTGAGTCCCGCGGAAGGAGAACCTCCCAATCGATCAGTGGATCGATTGGAGAGAATTACCGATTGCACAGAATGCCTCCAAATCGATCGGTTGATCGATCGATTGGGAGCCTCCAATCGATCGGCTGATCGATTGGGTGCTATGATTTTACGCAATAAGCCCTGGATCGATCAGTCGATTGATCCAGGCGATTCCCAGGAGCACAGAGGCGCTCTGGATCGATCGGTCGATCGATCCAAAGCCTCCCCAATCGATTGGGAGCAATCCAATCGATTGAGATTCGACCATTGGCGTCGTATTTTGTTGTTGGCGAGCGTTTCTCTCGGCAGAGCTCCTGGCTTTCATCTCCGATCTTCTCAGCGATGTCACAGCTTCTCCACAGAGTTCTCACCGCCAGATCTTGAAGGTTCTTGGAGGCATTTCCAAGTCAAGAGGCGGATCTACAACAAGAAGAAGAAGCTAGGGTTAGGGTTTCTTGTGTAAACCGTGTAAGCTTTCCCTTGTATTTGCTTCTCTTTGTTTCTTATTGTATTGAGAGTATTGTAGGGTTTCTCCACCTTCGGTAGTTACCGAAAAGGAGTGTTTACATAGTGGAGGCTGCGTGAGTGTGTGGATCCTTGAACTAGTCACCTCTTCTTGAGGTGGATACCAAGTAAATCCCTAGTGTTAGCGTTGTGTGTTTGTTTCTTTGTATTTTCTACTGCATTTCATCACAAGAAGCAAGCAACGACGAGCACAAGATCACGCCGAGCTATTCACCCCCTCTAGCTACATTTCGGTCCCAACAGAGAAGACTACCGAAATCTAGCGACTCACCGCCCAACTGGAAGACTCAAAGGATGCCTACATTGCAGAGCTCACAGCCCAAGCCCAGTTGACAGCCAAATGATAACAAAAGGTGGATGCCCAAGAATTTGAGGTAGAGACTCTCCCGGCAAACTTAGAGGTCGAACGAGCTACAATAACTATCAGTAAATCAAAAGTAGCAAATCTCTTGTCCAAGCTAACAGCCATCCGGGTGGAGCTAACTTCTTATTAAGAAGGGGAAGATGATCGGGGTAAAGCGAGGAAGAAGATCCTCTTGGCATCAAAAGATTTCAACGTGCCCATCATAGATTCAATTGTCAACGTTCTTAGTTTCAGAGCTGACATGCGATTAAGTAGCTACAAGAAAAGGTCTACCTGACTTTGATTCCCCCCCACCAACTTCTTGGACCGTCAAAGACTCATCAAAGAGCGCCCACCCAACTTGTTTCCTATTTTAAAGTAGTCTTCCTAAACCTCTGATGAATAGTGTAACCTGTAGTTTAGTTTATGTGATTGGGGTCATCACCCTTAATATTTCAAAATTATGTTTTGTTGTTTTATTTATTTATTTGTGACCTCTTATCTCCTTGCGTCTTTTTGTTTTAAAAGAGGACCTAAAGTGTTCACCTGTCTTTTACCTGATCAAGCACATTTTCTTGGTTAGTTGTACAATAGAACTCTTAAATAATGACCATCTCTTAGAAATGCAAGATCAAGACCGACCAATCCATAAGACTCAGATGAACTTTTAGGCCGATCGATTCCCTACACGCTTATAAAAGGTGGAATAGTAAAAGACACATTTCCACTTAAGGCTGACCGAACATCGAAGGGTCTTTAGTGTTGATCACTTAGTGACAGGGGAAAACCTACCTTGATATAAGCGCCAACTTTTCAACATAATGATCTACTTGTCCCATCCGTCATAATTGTGCACTTCTTACTAGTGACATATATTTGCCAACTTTACTCTTCTGACATAATAATCAATGCACAATTTTCTAGGATCACATCACCTCGTCTTCTGATTCAGCAGTTATGATTATTAAACCACTTTTTTACTTTCCCAATCTGATGATCCATGTTAAAAGGGATATCTAAAGGATTTCCTTAGAGAACCCCTTAAAAACCATAAACCCTTCGTCTTCATCATCTTCTTCCTCCCACGGTTTTTGACTTGCGATTTCCAGCAATCCTATCTTTACTCCATTCTCCTCTTCTTAGTCCTCCTGATGGCTACCTTTGATCTGACGTATACCCTCATGGTCTCCCAATTTCTCGACATAGACCTTGATGATATTCGCTATAACTATGACATTCCCTCTTCTCTGCATATCATGATACCAACTATGCAAGCTCGTCCCCACCGCCCCCTCTATATTACATAACGTTCTTCAAGAAGTACATGCAAGCATGCCTGCAATTTCCTCTCCCTTCTTTTCTCATTGAAGAAAGCCAATATGTTTGCATTCCTCTTCAACAACTAACAACCAATTCTATTCCTATAATGTATGAAGTGTCCATCATTTTTTGTCTATTCGGAGCTCTTCTCTCCCCTAGTTGTCTCATTACTTCTTTTATCCTCAACAAGTGGTTGAGAGTATTTTTTTTACTTTATTTCATGGCTGAAACTTAGTTTTTTTGAGAAAATCCCGGCGTAAGGCAGTGATTAGAAGAGCAAATATTTTTTCATTTGCCTTCCGACTCTGGTGTCCTAGCTGCACACTTGGCAACAGAGCCTTCTGCCTGCACCCTCTTTGGGTGACTTTGACAGGGAAACAACCCTTAGCTAGGTTGTGTCAAAATTGATTGGACTAAAGTTTGATATTTTGGTGCTACTATAAGAGGAGTTGTTAAACATATTCGGCTCAAGTTCAGCTAGGTTTAACTAGCCTCCTCCTTCGATAAGACTTGTATTCTTTCCTTTTACTTGGCCTTGAATAATGCTTTTTTCTAGTTGCATCTAACATGTATCGTGAATGCAGTGGATACCATCTCGAGAGCCTTCGTTTTCGGCAAGGCTCGGATAGATAAAGCCACCTTAAATCGACTGGGTGAGGATATTAGCAAAAGCGTGAAGCTGAGCAAACGACACCGTCTCAGAACCTTCTTCCTTTGATAGCATCGGTCCCTGTTGAATCTAGTGACTCACATGTCTCGCTTACCAAAAGGCACCGTTCGAGCGCCCTAACCTTGTACGAATGATCGACCCCCGGCTGGCCCGCGCTGAGCTTCCAACTTCTCCCCCCCGAGGGAAGGAACTAATGGTCATGGTTTGTTCCTTGCTGTTATGATTTCGCAAGTGCACGGATTTGTGTCAGTAATAAAGATTATCGATCTCACGAGAACTGGTTATAAGCACTAGCAATGGTTCACTTAGGATTAGCTAAACTACCAATGGTTGTAAGTTGTCTAAAGAAAAGAGATTGGGAAGCGAAAACGAGAACTAGAGAAGAGAGAATAATTAACTTGGTTTATGAAGAGTTCTAGGAGTTCGGTTTCATTGTGGTGGTATTGATGTATCACGTTCTATCCTTTACTCATTGTCTGTCAACATGCATTCGTCGGAAGCTAAAGCAACCATCCTTAAGCACTAAATAGAGAAGATCCCTGTGAAATCCTGTTACGGTTAACCCTTGTCACTAGGGCACCTCGGTAGATCACAAGAACACAACTCTAATTGGTGTCATTAAGGATAGAAATAAGGGCTTGGTTTGGTCTCTTACTTCCTTGTGGAGAAGTTACCTCTTCTTTCAAGGAAATACCCTAGATGCCCATGAATGGTTTACCTCTGTCATTAGGGTCCCTCGAATATACGATCTAGAATACTCTCTCTACGAGGTTAGCAATTCCTACACAATCAATCTCATGCATAGTAGTTAAAACAAAGCAAGCGAAATCATCCAATGAATAAAGGCATAAATACGAGTCTTACATCAAAACCAATCCACAACTACTCCCTAATCCTAGAACAAGGAATCTACTCCATAGACGATAGAGAAAAACCCGAAGACATAATGTAATTAAGCATATAAGTCTCAAACAAGAAGAAAGAAAGAGAAAGGATGCTTATCCAACTACGACGAGTGATCTTCGAATCCAATCCTTTGCTTCTAGAGTTGATGTGGTGATGAAAGATCGCTGGACGGAGGTCTTGGATGGCGTAGAATGGCACCAAGGCAATTCTCCCTTTGACAGCTCGCTTCCCCCCTTCGAAGAAGGGTTAAAACCCTACTTATAGACTAGGGCATGGCGCCGCAGCATGGCCATGCAGATATGGCACGACCGTGTTCTTTTTTGTCTCTGGTCATGTTGCACGACCATGCAGATATGGCACGGTCGTGCTCTCTTTTGTCTCTGGTCGTGCTGCAATGCTGTGCCAATTGGCATGGCCGTGTGGATCTGGGGCTTTGTTTTTGGGACACGGCCGTGCAGGATTGTACGACCATGCATTGCTTGGCTGCGGTCATGGGGGGCACGACCGTGCAGGTTTGCATGGCCATGCATGGATCTTCCTTTGTTTGGTCGCACGACCATGCAAGAGTTGCACGGTCGTGCCATGTTCTTCCTCTGTTTGGTCAGACGGTCGTGTGAGGTTGCATAGCCGTGTTCTCTGCCTCGTTCCGGTGCGTCGACAATTGCTATTTTTGCTCCGAAAGTTGTCCCTGTCAATACAAAATAAAATAAAGAGCAAATCTTCGAACAAAGGAGTATTTATGATGAGTATATGATAAAAGAGGCGATCATGCAAAGAATATATACGCATAAAACAAGTGAATGTGCATTAAAACATGCATAAACGATCATAATATTTACGCACATCACTCGCCCGGGTGTGCTATTCGTGAGTCGACTGTGCATCCCCTATGCCTACATCTACACAACAACTAGGGGCGGTGATTTAAATTCATCGCCCCCCCACCTTCTGGCATTCGTCCCCACTAGCCGGCCCCACTAGCAGGCCCTAGTTAAGGTGCCTCCACAAGGCTATGCTCTCTTGTCAAACCAGAATGTCAATTCAAATCTTCTTTCGGCTTGCCCTCCCAACAAGGAAGTGCCTCCATTCCTCCCTCCTATAGGGTTTTGAAGCTACAAGGTCCCTTAGCTGAGTCCTAGGTAAATGCAAGAAAACACCCAAGGGACCTTTCAAATCATAAGTGCGCTGACGAGCACGCTCAAGCTGCCACCGCGGTAAGTTAGCACTATTTCTTTCAACAAATGAGCCTTTTCTAACAATCTTTCTCAATGCTATTCAACTTTAGTTCTATGCCTCAAGGTTAAACATAAGCCACCTAGTAGTGGACCTGGAGAGGGACAATAATCTTGAAGGAATACATTCAGGAATTGGAACTTTCTACCTCTAACCCGAGCAAGGAGACGACCCGGTTATAGAAGGCGGTAGAATTTTAGGCGGGGTTGTTATGAGGCATGGAACAAACTTTGAGAGAGTCTTGGTAGCTAGGGGAGTCTCACCAAGAGGACAAAAGAAAGTTAGAAGCTCTATTGACTGTCAGTGAGTCTAAGGTTCACACGAAAGTGGCCTTAAAAACTAAAGCATTGTCAGACTTAACTCGGTAGACCGTGTTGTTACAAGAGCTAAAGGCTTCCCTTGCTTCGGGATCTGCCGAGCGACTTAGAGAAATATCTTCCAGAGAAATGTAGATCTTGGAACAACAACATAACCTGGACACCCAAAAATCCCAACTGGAACCTACAAGCCAAACTAGACACTGTCAAGTCTGAGCTATTATTTTACAATGCTGAAGAGGACGAGGTATGATCAATAGCCTACCTCGAATCTCAAGAATTTGGTGAGATCTTTGGAGACCAAATTGCAGACACTCTCACTCTAGGAGCTGAATTCAACAGTTGTGTGAGGGTGTCTACCTCTCATCCGAACCTCCCAGGAGGTTTATAGACAGATAATGACTATTAAGAGGACTCTCCAAGAGTATCTTAATTAAATTTGACTAAATTTAAGATATTCTTATATGTTTATACCATGTAACTAGTGTAAAACTTGAATTTTGAATGCTAAAATAAGAATACCCACCTCTTTTAGAAGAACCATATGGAGGGTATGACCGCTCGAGGCTCCATAGGTTAGATATAAAAATGATCCCTATGATAGTTTCAAAATAAATGTTACTATGAATGAGGCATACCTTTATACAGAACAATCATTCGACCGACCATAACATGAAAATCGAGTAAAATGTTGGTGCGGGAAACATCTGACGATCGAACCTGAGTTTTGATAATGGAAAAGGGTTCAAAGTTAAGGTTATTTGTGGTCTAACATGTTTGAATGAGTTTGTAGGAAAGTCTTAAGTGTACTTAGGCAAAGGTCCTAGCTGCGATTAGACAAGTGAAAAACCCTAGAGGGTGGTAATCCTAGGTCATAGGGGGTGGTAACCCTAGGCAAAAAGTCTTGGCGGGTCAAGGGCTTGGAGCAAAAACCCTAGAGTCAGGGACTCTAGGGGGAAAGTCCTAGTGTCACGAACCAAGTGGAAGACTGGACGGGTCATGGAGCGAACGTCCAGCAGAAAGTCCTGGAGCCTCAGGCGCTGAGCAAAAGTCTTGGATGACTACTCTTCGGGATGACATGACTTCTAGACTTGAGCAGATCCTTCAGACTCTGCATGCCGCTGAGCGACCACTACCACCACCTACTGATGATGATCATACTTGATCAGACTATATACATTCCTATGCATTGTTTATGATTGGCATGCTATCTATAGATAGATAGTCTGTTTTTGATTTGTTTGATGAACATGCTTAGTAGATTAGAGTTTATTTTCAAAATTAGTTCTTCTTTAATTGTTGTTTCAAAGTGATAATCTTGGTTTTAAATTCTAGGAAAAATATTTACAAAATCCCAATTTTGTTAGTTTTCAAAATTTAGACTTAGCCTAGGTATTTACCCCCTAAAAAGTATGTACCTCTATCTTTCAGCTAGAGCATCTCACAAGCATACTAGGATTACCTTGCTTGTATATGAAAGACACTTAGAATGGTGTGAGATGCATAGGGTACTACCTGGACTTTAGAATGCTTATGTCTGTACATCAACATAAGTCTGAGCATTATGCCAAATTCATATTAATCAAAAAAAGTTGTCCATGCTTAGTCAAACTAACTGGAACACTTGCTTAATTTGACTAACCAAGTGAAAGCTGCTACCTCATGATAAACAGCTAGTAACTAAAGGTTAGATATTTGTTTGAAAGTAGATATTTTGTTACTCATGCTTGGACTCTAGGACTTAAAATTTTTTTTTTACAAAAATTGACTGACATTAATCAAGGGGGAGTAAAAGAAAATTTTCAAATTAAGCCAAGTTCTTAAAAGTATTTTTCAAATAAAAGTTTTTTTATTATACTTTACTTAAAATTATTTTTAAAATTTGGTCATTTTTAAACTTGGTATTAAAATGAAATTATTTTTCATGTTTAAACAAATTATTTTTAAGCTTAGTACAAGTTTAAGCTGAGTCTTTTGTTAAAAGTTAGTGTTTATTCAAAATTAAAATTATTTTTGAGCTTCATGTTGAATTAATATCAAAATTTTGAATTAAAATTATTATTAAACTTAATGTTGAATTAAAGCTTAGTGTTTTTCAAAAGTATTTTTTAATACTTAACTAAGCTAACACTTTTATTAGAACTTTTATTTAAGATGAGTACTTTTAAAGCTAAGTGTTTAATCAACTTCTTTTAAAGCTTGTACTTACCTAGGTTTGAAATCCTTTAAAGCTAAGTTATTTTCAATATTCAATTAAAGTCTCTTTCAAATTTTTGCTTCATTTTGCAAAACTATATTTAAGTAAGAGCTACCTTTCAGGGGGAGTTAAATATTTTCTATTTTTTCTATTTTTTAAGTAATATTTTTGATATATGGCAAATGGGGAGAGAAAAGTGAAAGTTAAGTAAATAAGTGATTAAGGGGGAGATACAAACAAGTTGCAACTAAATATTTATATTTTTTTGCACCTACATGTTTTTTCACTTGATTGTACTTGAATCTTGATTTTATGCTTGTACGCCTTTATACTACTTTCATATTTTACTTAACTTTGAATTTTGTTGTCATAATCAAAAAAGGGAGATTGTTGGTGCGAGAAGTATCTGATGATCGAATTTGAGTTTTGATAATGGAAAAGGTTTCAAAGTTAAGGTTATTTATGGTCTAACATATTTGAATGAGTTTGCAGGAAAGTCCTAAGTGTACTTAGGCAAAAGTCCTAGCTGTGGTTAGGCAAGTGGAAAACCCAAGGGGGTGGTAACCCTAGGTCCTAGGGGGTGGTAACCCTAGGTGGAAATTCTTGATGGGTCGAGGGCTTCAAGCAAAAATCCTAGAGTCGAGGATTCTAGGTGGAAAGTCCTGGTGTCGCCAATCGAGTGGAAGATTGGACGGGTTATGGAGTGAACGTCCAGCAGAAAGTCCTGGAGCCTCAAGCGTTGAGCAAAAGTCGAGTCGGTCTGGAGAACCAGTCTGGCAATAGGTAAACTCTCCTGAGTGGAGTAGGTGAGGACGCGTTCCCCGGTGAGAGAACAGTAGACGTCGAGTCGACCTAGGGTTTCTGAAGTCAAAATCGAACAGTCCAGTGACCGTCAAATATTTATTTTAATCTTATTTTATTGTGTTTAACTTTGTTTTGCAGGATATGTTTTATATTTTCGACTAACACATCTTGCAGGGAGTGAAAAAGCCTTAAAGCCTCGGATGAACAGTACCCAAGGCACCCTCCATGGAGCTTAGAGGTGCCTCGGGAACAATGCTTGAAGACTCCACGCAGCAAAGCAGGAGGCGCCCTAGACACTGGGTGGAGGGCGACCTCCATGGGCTTGGAGGCACCCTCAGGCGGATAGGCTGCGGACGAAGCGAAGCTTATCCACGTTGCGGATCCAACGGTGTTGGAGGCACCCTCTATGCTGTTGAGGGCGCCCTCAATGGGCTATATAAGCCTATCTCAAGTAGTAGCAAAGAGCAACTTGAAATCGCAATCCATCTTCCGTGTGTTGCTTAGAGAACGATCCGATAAAGCTACAACTCAATTCCGACAACCAGAAGCTTCAAGTTTACTAATTCCTTGTTTGTCGGTATAAGTTTTTCATTTATATTGTACTTCAAATTGTAAATTCCGAATTGATAGTGATTGCCCGAAGTAAACGCTCAACGAGCATGGACCTTGGAGTAGGAGTCGCCACAGGCTCCGAACCAAGTAAAACCCTTGGTGTTAGCGACTATTTTTTGTTTACTTCTATTCCGCTACATATTTCTGAAACGAACATAAAAGCCACGAGTGCTATTCACCCCCACCCCCCTCTAGCGCTTTCGATCCTATATAAAATAATCTCCAATCTAGGTCAAACTCTTAATATCACCTATGTGGATGATCCCGCTTATGATTTCACTAATTGGCAGGGATAGTATGGGCAGAATAAATGTTCGCTATCCTATGTAGTATATAATTTATCCGAGCGAGAAATTAACCTGGACAGAATATGAATGAGATACGCTGGAGCTCATTCTCTTGTAGCTTACATAGCTATTCTAATGTTAGAAAGAGTATAAGGATGTGAGAATATACTCACCTAAAACTCATCTAGGTGTATAGGAGTCTGAGAGATATATAAGCGTGAGAACATGCTTGCTTATAACCCAGCCTGCTGCACGAGAGTTTGGGACTTCTATAAGTGTGAGAGCATGTTGGCTTATAACCCGACCTAGTGCACAGGAGTCTGAGACATATATAAGTGTGAGAGCATGATCGTTTATAACCTAGCCTAGTACATTGGAGTCTGGAACATATATAAGTGCAAGAGCATGCTCACTTATAACCCAGCCTGGTGCATGAGAGTCTGGGACTTATATAAGCGCAAGGGCATTTTTGCTTCTAACCCAACCTGGTGCATGGGAGTTTGGGACATATATAAGCATGAGAGCATGCTCGCATATAATCCATCATAGTGCAATGGAGTCTGGGACATATATAAGTATGAGAGCATGCTCGCTTATAACCCAACTTGGTGCACGGGAGTCTAGGACATATATAAGTGCGAGAGCATGCTCGCTTATAACCCAGCCATGTGCACAGGAGTTTGGGACTTATATAAGAGTAAGGGTATGCTCGCTAACTTGACCTGGTATACTAGAGTCTAGGATATATATAAGCATGAGGGCATGCTTGCTTATAACCTGGCCTAGTGCATCGGAGTCTGGGACATATATAAGTGCAAGAGCATGCTCGCTTATAACTTGGCCTGGTTGAATTTGAACTTCCTCTTTTTCCTCATATACTAGCATGGGTGGCGCTTCTCAGATGGTGTTAACTTCCATTCTCTATCTCTTTCGAGTGACATTGGCCTCTATCTTGATGATTTCTATATAGCACTTACGTGCTACCAATCGATTAGGACACTCCAATCGATCAGTTGATCAATTTAGGAAGATTTTCTCACAGAGATACGAGGAAGCTAGAATCGATTGGTCAATTAGTTTTGGGGAATTCTATGAGAGCATAGAGGTGCTTTGAATCGATCGACAGATCATTCAAAGCCTCCCCAATCGATTGGTCAATCGATTAGGATATGACTATTGAGTAGGTTATGAGGTTTAGATGGCTAGGATCGACTGGATCTGACTTGGTAATTGATTGGGAGCAGGTTCAATCAATTAAAAGCCCTAAAAGCACAAATATAAAGGTGATGACAAGTTTAAATGAAGCCAACTATTCACTTTATCTTCTCTATCAGTTCTTAGAAGCTTAGGGCTAAAGTATTGTTGCACTTCTAAGCTTACGAGAGTTATTCACAAGCAACAAGATATCAAGAAGAAAATTTTCATTTATACTTATGTATTTACTTCTTATTTTGAGTTGTATTTCTTGTTCTTGAGTTGTAGAGGTTTCTCCGCCTTTAGATTGTTTCGAGAAGCAGTGTATTTCATAGTGGAGAGTGTGCTCGGTGTGAATCCTTATATTAGTCATTTCTTATTAAGGTGGATACCAAGTAAATCCTAGTGTTAATATTGGGGAGTTTGTCACTTTGAATTTATTCACTGCAATAACATCTACGAAGGGAGCGAGCGAGCGAGATGAGCTATTTGTAGGTGCAGCGGGGACCGACAAGAGGGGGGTGAATTGCCTACAAGTAAAAACTAAACCCTCCTCAACCAATTTAAACTCAAATAGATGCAATAGCTACAAGATTAAACAGAACTAAAGTATGAACAAAAAAGAAAGACTCAGCTATTTTAACCTGGTTACAACCAAGAGGGTTGTTAATCCAGGGCGATGAAAAGCACAGTAAGAAACTCCTTCTCTGAAGGCGGAGAAGCCTTTTACACTTTGAAGAGCATAGAACTATTGCTTAACTAGAGAGTACAAGAGTTGAATTTCATTCGTATTCGTTGTAATTTAAAGCTACCCGAGACCCTCTTTATATAGGGGTTCTCGAGCTTATCAGATCACCTGATCCTTCGGGATCAAGTTTGACTCGAGAGGGATCGATCGACCGATCCCCAAGTTCGGTTGACCGAACCTGTTATATCTGCCCATTCTTCCATCCAAGTACAGCCTCTGTGGATCGAGCATAGGTTCGGTCGACCAATCCTTTTGTTCGGTCGACCGATCAGCCAATGGTCTCCAGCTGAGTTGGCCCGATCAAACTGCTTGACTTGGTCTCTGAATAAACTTGGGTTCGGTCGACCGATCAGAAGGTTCGGTCGACCGATCAGCTTCACCAACGGTCAGCTTCTGACGTGGCATTCGACATGTCTGCTGCGGTTGGCTTCGGTTGAAGAAGGGTTCGGTCAACCGATCAATAAGTTCGGTCGACTGAACCGTTGACAAGTCAACTCCTAGTTGACTTGCTCCGGTTCGGCTCCTTGGGTGATTGTGCCATCCGGAATAGGGCTCACCCGAACCCAGTTCCCGGCCTTCTCCTCGAGCAGGCTTCCATCCGGCTTCTCGTCCCTTGAACACCGCGCACATTCTTCTCGCTCCACCGGAGTACTCTTCCGCAGCTCTCTCGTCCTTCGGACGCACTGAGCCCGTCGGCTCCCTTCCTATGTCGTCCTTCTCGCTAGCTGCGTCTTCCGCTCGACTTCCTGCACTCCTAAGTTCCTGCACACTCAGACACAGGGTTCAGACAAAACGCAGGACCTAACCAACTTGGTTGATCACATCAAAACTACCACGGGGTACAATACTATTCACCCTCCTCCTCTAGCTCCCAAGTGACCCAACAAGTGGTATCAGAGCGAGGTCGCTCTTCATTGGACTCATCGCCAAAGAGCTAGAGGGAGAAGAAGTTGAAGCCTAATTTCAACAAGTCAAAGACTTCATAAAAAGAGAGCTCAACTTCAAGATGGATTTCCAAGATGGACTCGGATATGACACAATGTCACCTCCACCATTTATAGCATCAAGCTTTGATTCTTGGAAATCAAGGATTGAAAACTTCTTCATGATGAAGATAGAGCAATGGTTTTCTCTAATGGAAGGATTTGAGGCTCCAAAGTATGACAATAGCAAAATCATCAAAAAGTGCAAGTGGAACAAGGAGCAAATTGAAAGATGCGAGGCAAATGACAAAATGACTAAAATATTGGTTAATTTATTGCCAAACAATATTTTGAGCTGAATTAGGGAATATCAAGATGCCAAGGAGATTTGGAGCAAATTGGTGAAGATCCAAGAAAAACCCTCCGCTACACTCAATCAAGAAGAATCCAAAAATGGCAACTCATTGGATCAAGAAGAAGATGATTCTGAAGTTGAGAGGTGCTCAACATTGGAAGAAGAAGAAGAAGAAGAAGGTCCATCCTCTAGAGAACATGAAGACAAAGGAAAAGAAGTGTACTTCTTGTTTCATGTGCATGAGGATTCGAAGGTTGATAGATGCCCAACATTCGAGGGTGAAGAGAAAGAAGCATCCACATCAAGGATTGAGGGTGAGCGTAAATCTTCAATGTCGGATCAAGAAGAAACTTTTACATCCAGATCAAATGGAGAAGAAAGTGTCACCCCTACAAGGAAAGAAGGTATAACTATTTTAATTTATAAAAATAAAGATCATATCATTTACTTTGAATGTAGGAAAAATGGATACTACAAGAGTAAGTCTCCTTAGTTGACCAAGAAGAATGGTCAAGTGACACCAAAGGGAAAGGAGAAGCCTAAGAAAGTTGACCCCGTGATATGGAAGAGCAAGGAGTACACTATGTGCTTCTTGTGTAATAAAAGGGGAAGGAGATCTACCAAGAGCCAGGGGGAAGCTCAACTTAAGGGGGAGCACTTAAGAGCAAGCCCAAGATATCTTTTATTGATGCAATCCCTCTAAGCCATGATAAAAAGAATGCCAGGTCTAATTTTTATCATTTTAATGCTATTTATCATGAAAATAGAAATCATGTTAGGATAAAATAAAATTATGTAGCGTATCATGCTAAGACTACTTTACCTAAGGATAGAAAGTTAGAAAATGGGTTAGGCAATAACTCTAAGAATTTTGGGAATATAGCTAAAAATAAAAACACCAAGGGAATCAAGAAAAATCCAAATCTAAGATTTTAAGAATAGAAAATCAAGTCTTGAGGTCAAGACTCGATAAATTAGAAAAGACCCTTAAAAGAATAGAAAATATCTTGAAGGGGTTAAATGAACAAGATCGTAGGGTAGATAGACAAGAATCATCCACGGGTAGGAGGGGTTTAGGATATAAACCTCAAACAAAGAAGGATGTTGCTTCTTATCATAGAGTTCCTTATAGTTATAGAACTAATCCTAAGTCTAGGGGTCAAGCCAAGGTCTCAATGGAAGCAATCCCTAAAATTAACTTTGAAGAGACCAACGTGGCTAAGGCTTCTAAGAAGCTTAAAAAAGTCACTAAGAAAGTTACAAGGGAAGTTATTCCTAGAGTTGACCCAGAGGAGTATAGTATGACCAAGACTTCTAAGAAACCTAGAAAGGTTATTAAAAAGGAATCAAAGGAAGTTATCACTAGTGAATATCTAGAATACTCAAGGAGTATCAATCAGTTTTAGATTCCCATGAGTGTATTCTCTACACCCTAGATGGGTATAGAGACTGTCAACTCTAATTGGAAGGGTAGTTAACCCAACCTTGAAGAAGTTAACACTTGGAGGGCATTTTCAAGGTAGTTATACTCCTTAAAAATAAGAAGTTTTAAATGTTTACTATTTGGAAGAGTAAAATATTCCAAAATTTAAGGAATTGGACTTAATTAAAATTGGAACAAATAGGAAGAGTAAAAGAAATGCAAGTCAGGATTTTTGTATTTTCTTAGGATTTAAGGGCAATCTAGGACTATTTTTAGCTTAGTAAATGGTTTAAGGATATAAACACTTAGATAGATAATCAAGGTATTTTTTATTATACTAAATTGCCATGATTTCTTTTCCATCATATGCCATGACATCATATTTTGTTATAAAAAATAAAAATACTGTGTCATGTCATACATACATCATGTAACTATAGTATGTTATCTTTTGAAACTTATTCATTTTTATGTAGGCCATAAATCATTATGCATTACATTAAATTCCTTGTAACTAAGGACAATGACATTAATCAACAAATGACATTCTAGGTGGATGATCATAATTTAAATGCCTAGATAGATATGCATGAACCTTTAGATTAGAGAAACCAATAACTATATCTCACAAAGATTATAAGTTGATTTGTATATGTTTTAGTGTACATTAGATACAAGTGAGATGTTAGGAGGATGAACAAAACTTAAGATGTTGATTTAGTGCATCTATTTGAGTTTTAGTTTCATCAAAACACATAGATTATATGTTATCCAATTATTGGGAAAGCTAGTGTACAAGTCATGTGCATTTAGCCTAAAGAACATGGTTAGAAATTAGTTTTGAAAGACATTTCAAAAATACTTTTGGAAAATATTGGTGAAGACTATCTTTTGATAGGAATTATCATTGTATAATTAGATACAAACTAGAGCAAAAAATTAAAGATTTTAAGAGTTTCCAAGTTTGTATCGATCTTTGAAAAAGAGATATATTTTCATAGAAAACTATGTTTCCTTGATAGTATATGACATAACTAATGTGTACACGAATTTTCATGAATTTTTTATAAATATAGAATTAGTTAGAGATTTATGAAATTTGATCTGATTTTGAAATTAAAAATTTCATAAATCCAATTAATCAGCCGATCGATTGTGCATGTTTGATCGATCAGCACATCAATTGAACTAGGTTTTCCATGAACAGTATCTAGCTAAATCGATCAGCTGATCGTTGACCCTTAACTGGATCGATCGGTTAATCGATTCAAGTGTTTTTTCACAAACAAAGCCTTGCTGAATCAATCAATTGATAGATTAAAAGGCTTCAATCGATTGAGTCCTAATTTCAATCGATTGGAAAAGTTGATTTTTGGCTGAAATTGTTTGACTTGAATCCATTAAGATTAATTTAGTCATGTTAATTATTCTTAACCCTATGAAACTCATTTATGAACTTTTAAAGATAGTTTTCTTGATGAAAATAAGAATGGAATGGTTAATGAGACTAATTTGAAGTTTAGGAAGAAGTTTGTATTCAATATTGATACTTGAACCTCAAAACTTCAAATTTTAGGTTTCCTAAAAATTTAGATAGATTGGAAAATCCTAATGAGTAAAACTAGGTGATGAAAATCCCTAGTGAGTGAAGTCAAGCAGTTTGGAAAGTCGTAGTGAGTGAAGTTAAGTAGAAGGAAACGTTGGTAAGTGAAGTCAGGTGGAAAGCCCTAGTGAGTAAAGCTAGACAAAAGGAAACCCTGATGAGTGAAGCCAGGTGGAAAGCCTTAGTGAGTGAAGCTAGGCAGAAGAAAACCCTGGTGAGTGGAACCAAGTGAAAGCCCTAATGAGTGAAGCTAGGCAGAAAGAAATCCTGGTGAGTGAAGGCAGGTGGTGAAAAGTCCTGGTGAGTGAACCCAAGCATGTAGAAATCAAGGTGAGTTAAGGCTAATCGGACACCATGGGTTTGGAAGTCCAAGTGGATCATGAGGACTAGACACTTGTCATAAGAAAAAACTCCAAGTGGATTAAAGGATTGACCAGACACTTGGTGACAAAGTCCCAGTAGGTCAAGGTTGACCAGATGCTAGGAAATGAGGAGTTCCAATAGGTCATAGTTGATCAGATGTTGGAAGTAGAACCCTAGACTTGTGTTTGGCAAAATAGGGCTAGACAATCGATCAGTTAATTGATTATCCCAAACCCAATTGATTAGACAATAAATTTGGAGGCTACCGCAAAAACGCATATAGGGTTTCCCAATTGATCAATTGGGACACTCTAATCGATTAGCCGATCAATTGGGGAAAATTTTCTCGCAAAGGTGCAAGGCAGCCGGAATCGATCGGTCAATTGATTCTAGGAAAATTTGTAAGAGTACTAAAGCACTCTGAATCGATCGGTCGATCAATCAAAGCCTCCCCAATTGATTAGTCAATTGATTGGAATTTGACCATTGTGGAGGTTCTGATGTTTGGACAGTTGGGATCGACTAGATCTAATGTGGCAATTGATTGGGAGTGGGTCCAATCAATTGGAAGCCCTAAAAGCACAGATATAAAGATGAAAACGAGTTTAAATGAAGCCAACTCTTCACTTCATCTTTTTCGCCAGTTCTGGGAAGCTTAGGGCTGAAGTGTTGCCACACTTCCAAGCTTACAAGAGGCATTCATAAGCAACAAGAGATCAAGCAAGAAGGTTTTTCATTTATACTTGTGTATTTACTTCTTGTTTCGAGTTGTATTTCTTATTCTTGAGATATAGAGGTTTCTCCACCTCCAGATTGTTTGGTGTGGATCATTGGATTAGTCACCTCTTCTTGAGGTGGATACTAAGTAAACCCTAGTGTTAGCATTGGAGAGTTTGCCACTTTGAGTTTATTCACTGCAACAACATCTACGAAGTGAGCAAGCGAGCGAGACGAGCTATTCACCCCCTAGCTCTCAAAGTGACCCAACAGTCGCAGCAGCCGGAAGGTCAAATATTAACATAGAAAAGTTTTTATCAAAAAAAAATTAGCATAGAAAATTTGATTTAAAGTTGTTGGTTGAAGTCTCTTATATAGACCTTTTCTAGACCCTCGAACCACCCTCGAGTGCCACCACAAGGCCTATCCGATCTTGAGACTTCATTGACTTATCCATCTCCGGGTTCCTGAACCACCTCCGAGTGCCTACATCGCTAACCTAGCAGCACTTTGATGAAGCTATATACAGTAGCTTCTATTCACTCACAGGCGTCTGGACCAGCTCCGAGTGTCTAGATGCCGACGTGTGCTGGCCAATCAAAGTGTGCCAACTCATTTGTATGAGTTGTTGGGTTTGGGCCAATCTAGGTGCCTGGACCTCCGAGAGTCTGGAATCCCTTTTTTCAGCTTTTGCTCTCATGCACCATAGAGTTAGCACAACAAGAAATAATAATATATAAAATCATTAATTAGATCCTGTCTTACAAAGACGAGGATCTAGTCAGGATCTCATCTTAAACTTCCAACATGAATCTAAGTTAGGCCAACACCTATAGTCCCACTGTGACTCATCCTTATCGGATCTCTATCCTCAAGTGACTTACCTTCACTTACTAGTTGCAGTCTTTACTTGACTTATTTGACCCACCAAGTTTTCTTGCTAGATGCCCCATCTGGATTTTAGCCAGTTGTTAGGTCTTACAGACCCAACTCGATTTCCTACTGGGTATCTATTGGATCGAGTCGCATGTGAGAGGGAGGGGGGGGGGGGTGAATCACGTGGTTTTAAAAAACTTATCTTTTCATTTTTAAGAACT
Source organism: Zingiber officinale (assembly GCF_018446385.1). Classification (NCBI taxonomy): domain Eukaryota; kingdom Viridiplantae; phylum Streptophyta; class Magnoliopsida; order Zingiberales; family Zingiberaceae; genus Zingiber; species Zingiber officinale. The sequence goes on along the minus strand of NC_055997.1, from coordinate 23,927,571 downwards.
CAATCCATAGCGGAAAACTACAAAAAAAAAAAAAACAAAATAGAAAAGCAAGTAAAAGAACACGAGTTTGGTTATACTTAGTTCAGAGCCTTTGGTGACTCTTGCTCCAAGACCTAGGTTCCGCGGACCTATTGATGGTTAATCCACTAAAATACCTTTTCAGTACCTTCGGAAAAAGGAATTGAGTACACAAAAAGGCATAACTGTTGGAACCTCAAGGTTTTTTTGGTGTGATCAACAAGTTTAGTTAGGTCCTGTGGTATTTTAACCTTGTGTCTAAGTGTGCAGGAGATTAGGAGCACAGGGAGTTGAGCGAAAGATGTGGCTATCGAGAAGGACAGCACGGGAGAGAGTTGACAGGCTCTGTGCGTCCGATGGACGAGGTGCCGCTGAAGAGTACACCGGCAGACGAGAAGGAAGCGTGCGGTGGTTCCGAGGGATGAGAAGCTGGAGCGGAAGACTACTCGAGGAGCAAGAGACGCAACTAGGGAGAAGGTCGGCATGCGGTACAATCGAGGAATGAAGAGCTGCGGATGAGTACGCTAGCAGACAAGAAGGAAGCACACGATGATTTCGAGGGATGAGAAGCCGGAGCGGAAGCTTGCTCGAGAAGGCCGGAAGTTGGGTTCGGGTGAGCCCTATTCCGGATGGCCGAGATCACCCAAGGAAGCGAAGCCGGAGTGGAAGACCCGGATCGAGGCGAGCAGCACCAAAGCAGAGGGGCCAGACCAAAAGTCAACTTGGTTGACTTTAGTGGTCCGGGCGCTCGGATCCATTCCGAGCGCCTGGATCGTCCCAGCACCTAGACCGTCCCAGCGCCTTGACCATCCAGGCGTCCGAAACCATTCTGGGTGCCGGGATTGACTTTTATCCAGATTATGGTCAAACCATGATCCGTGCATTGGGGATAAAGTTTTATCCCCCCCCCCCCCAGGGTGCCCGGAACCCTTCCAGACGGTCCGACCAAGGCTATAAATATAGCCTTGGTCCAGAAGCTAAAGATCAACTCAAGCAATTCATTTTTCAACACTTGTACACCTTCTTTAGAGTTTAGCTTCTTTATTTGTGCGCTTCATTGCTGTAAGAGTCTTCTCCGCCTGAAGGAGATACTAGTACGACATCTTCATTAGATTAACAATCTCCCCGATTGTAACCAAGTAAATCCCTGTGTGCCTCTTCTTTTCTGTTTTAATTTATTGCTTTTATAATTTATGCAAGTGTTCTGTTGAAAGTTTGAGAAGGGTTGTGCTTTTATTTTTGTAGGCTATTCAACCCCCCTTCTAGCCGGCCCTAGTGGTCCAACAAGTGGTATCAGAGCTAGGGCGCTTCAGGAGAACTAACCGCCGATCAAAGCAAAGACGATGGTAGGACCATGCATATACCCGCCGAAGTTCAAAGGGGAATTCGCTACCTGGAAAATGCGAATGTAGGTATTTTTCAAAACTGATTTTGAATTACTTTTTATAATGGAATTTGGTTTTGTAGCACCGGAGGGCAAAGAAAAATATCAATGGACGAAAAAGGAGCAGGCCGACTACGTGATAAACGGCAAAGCAGAGTACCATCTGCTGAGCGTTCTTCCGCCATAAGAAGTCAACTAAATCGACAACTATGAATCTGCGAAGGAACTTTGGGAGAAGTTCCTTGAGCTACATGAAGGGACGTCTGAAGCCAAGCTCGCAAGACGGGATCTACTTCGTAACCAACTCACCAACCTATGACTTGGAGAAGACGAAACAACTGCGCATCTGCACTCGAGAGTCAAACAGCTTATCACCGAACTTTCGAATCTCGGAGAAAAGGTAAGTAACCGAGATTCGCTCAGGTATGCACTAAATTCTTTTCCTAGAAATACAGAATGGGCATCACTAGTAGATGCCTTTTATATTTCTAAAGATTTAGAAAAAAAATACTTTAGAAGAATTATTCTCGACATTTGAAGTGCATGAATCAAGATGTACAGGTACGAAGGAACCCAAGCATAACATCTCCTTCAAAGCATCGAGAGACGAACCTGAGTCAGAGTCCTCTCTTGACGATGAGGAAATGGTTATGATGGTAAGACGTTTCAAGAAACTTTATAAATCTAAAAATACTAACCATCCGCAGGATAGAAAGAAAAGGATGATCCGCTGCTACAACTGTAACGAAGAAGGGCACGTCAAGGACAACTTCCCCAAGATGAGGAATAAGGACAAGGACAAAGGTAAGAAGTCTGTCCAAAAGTGCAAGGTCTTAAAGGCGACGTGGGACGATACGTCGTCCGAATCGGAAGTCAAGGTTTTCTCCGGACTTGCATTTATGGCAAGTCATCAAGACGATAACCGCGATTTAAGCTCTTCCGAAATGAGCATCGAGAGCATCGATGAAGGGGGAGCTACGTCGGAGGATAGCAACAGTTCAGGGGGAGACACGGACAACAAGATCGACAAGGTAAGTCAGGTACGATCTTTTCCTCCCGATAAATTGTTTAAGTTTATTAAATTGTTAACAAAAGATTATTGCAAATTAGAAAAAGAAAACAAAAATCTAAAATTAACTTTAGCTAAATCTTGCCCATTAGAAGAATTTGACAGAATTAAATTAGAAAATGAAAAATTGAAATTAGAAAATGGTGATTTAAAAATACAAGTAAATAACTTGAAAAACTGTGCATGGTCATCTAATACAAATGTTATAAAATTTAATAATCTAAATTGGTATTTTAGATATCACAAGGAACAAATTAGAAAGATTTCAAAAAAGCATGTCCCTAAGAAATTTTTAGTTAATCCAGTAAGCTGGAACCTATATTGGGTTCCAAAGTCGTGTTTAACTTGAACTATCAATTAGAATTAGCTCTTTTAGCGAGAAAATTAAACAGTGAATTTCTTTATGAGACTTTGTCTAAGAAAGTGGTTGTTGCTCAAATAATCAAGAAGGCTAGTGTCTCGCCACTGCTTGAAAGTCAAAATATTGAAATGAAATGTTTAATTAACTTTCTGATAAAGCATTAAAGTTAAAATTTAAAAATTCTTAAGAAAGTCCTTCAATTTTTTAAATTTCTCAAAAATAATTTTGATTGCGAAAACTTAGCAATGTCTCAAAAATATTTTCTTTGCAAAAATTCTCTAATTTAGAATTTTGTTTAACTTAGAAACCTTTTCTTTGAAAATTATTGCAAAAGTTTAGTAATATCAAAATTATTACCCTTTAGATTTTTTTCTTGGAACCCCATTTTTTATGTGATCAAAGGGGGAGAAGAAAAAGTATAAGTCTGGGGGAGGTAGATTGAAATTAATTTTTGCACTTTATAGTAGTATTAATCATTTTATTATTATGTCTATTTACCCTATCATAACTTGGGTTGCTCACATCAAAAAGGGGGAGATTATTGGAGCCCCAAGGTTGTTTTGGTGTGATCAACAAGTTAAGTTAGGTCCTGTGGTATTTTAACCTTGTGTCTAAGTGTGAAGGAGCTTAGGAGCACAGGGAGTCAAGCGAAAGACGTGGCTACCGAAAAGGACGACACGGGAGAGAGCCGACGGGCTCGGTGCGTCCGATGGACGAGGTGCCACGGAAGAGTACACCAGCGGATGAAAAGGAAGTGTGTGGTGGTTCCGAGGGACGAGAAGCCAGAGCGGAAGACTACTCAAGGAGCAAGAGACACAGCTAACGAGAAGGTCGACACGCGGTGTGACCGAGGGATGAAGAGCTGCGGATGAGTACGTTGGTGGATGAGAAGGAAGCACGTGACGATTTTGAGGGACAAGAAGCCGGAGCGAAAGCCTGCTCGAGAATGCCGAAAGTTAGGTTCGGGTGAGCCCTATTTCAGATGGCCGAGATTACCCAAGCAAGCAGAGCCGGAGTGGAAGACCCGGACCGAGGCGAGCAGCAGAGGGCCCGGACCAAAAGTCAACTTGGTTGACTTTAGTGGTTCGGGCACCCCGATCCATTCCGGGCGCTCGGGATTGACTTTTATCCAGATCTCGGTCAAATCACGATCTGTGCATTGGAGATAAAGTTTTATCCCCCCCCCCAGGGTGCCCGGAACCCTTTTAGGCACCTCGACTAAGGTTATAAATATAGCCTTGGTCCAGAAACTAAAGATCAACTCAAGCAATTCATTTTCCAACACTTGTACACCTTCTTTAGAGTTTAGCTTCTTTATTTGTGCGCTTCATTGTTGTAAGAGGTTTCTCCGCCTGAAGGAGATACTAGTACGACATCTTCCTTGGATTAACAACCTCTCTGGTTGTAACCAAGTAAATCCCTGTGTGCCTCTTCTTTTCTGTTTTAATTTATTGCTTTTATAATTTATGCAAGTGTTCTGTTGAAAGTTCGAGAAGAGTTGTGCTTTTATTTTTGTAGGCTATTCAACCCCCCTTCTAGCCAACCCCAGCGGTCCAACAGTAACAAGCGCAACACCCTGCACTTGTCCTATTGCAAATAATTAAATACACAAAATTATAGCTCATTACCAAACACCTTCGAAGATTATCAGCTTAGGCTCGGTGTCGATTAGTTCCTCGGTAGTAGTTGGGAGCAACAACATTGTAGCAGAGTCACAGTAGTAGGTCGGTGCAATCAGAACCTCAATCGGATGCGTAGAAGCTTGTATGTTAGTTATTGTAGAAGCCTTGGGTGAGCAGCCTTAAATAGAGCATGGAAGGCGCCTTCCTTAGCATTGAAGGCGCCTCCAATAAGATAAAGCTTATCCCACAAACATTGTGTCTTATCTGCTTTGATCGCCAAACTTTATCCTTTGGAAGACTCCTTCCATAGCCATGGAAAGCGCCTTCGATGAACAGTACGAATGCGCCTTTAGACACTGTTCATCTGAAGGCAAATTTTCTCCTTTGTCATGCAAAATAACGTTAGTCCAATAAATTAAATAATGACCTGCCAGACAAGTGTTAGCACAATCATAAGTAGTAGTAATTAGTTCTTATCCACCCATGACCCGAAACTAGTCAAGGTCTCAAATTAAGGATCCGAAATAGACCTAACCTAGATCGACACCTACTATCCTCTTAACCAGGACGCGCCCTCACTTAGTCACTTTCCTCAGTGACTTACCTTTACTTACCAGTTTGCTAGATATCCAGTCGACCTATCTAGACTTCCTGCCAGATATCCGGCCAGCCCATCGACCTATCTGGACTTCCTGCCAAATATCCGGTCAACCCATCGACCTATTTGGACTTTACATCAGCTATCTGGTCGACCTATTGACCTAGCTGGACTTCACACCAGCTATCCGGTCGGTCCGTTGAGATATCTAGACTTCTCGCCAGATATTCAGTCGACTCGTCGACCTATCTAGACTTCTCACCAAATATCCAATCGCCCCATTGACTATCTGGTTAACTTCTGCACACTTGGTAAAAATAGTTAGATCACAATTATACCTAACTTAACTTATTTGTCATTCATCAAAACCTGAGTTAGACTATTAGTGCAAAATGTACCAACAATCTCCTTCTTTTTGATACAATAACAACCTAGATTAGGTTAGGAAAAAAGATATGAAAAAAGTTTGAGACAATTAATTTTGTTCTCTTGATCATTTTTAGGGTTAAGTTTCTTTTATTTTTTGCTAACTTAATCCCTAACCCTCCCCTTTAGCATTCATAAAAAAAATAGGAGTAAAACAATGCTATATAAAGTAATTTGAAACCAAAAAAATAAATAAATTTGGAAAACACTTATTCTTCAAACAAAAAATTGTCAGAATTTTCAAGGAAAGTTTTTAAAAGTTTATACTAGATTTTGAAATTTTATTTTTAACTTTAACTGGCTATTAAAAACTTCTAAAATAATTTTCAAGATCTACCAACTCTTAAAATTTTTGGACAAGAATTTTGATCTTAGAACATATTTGTAAGATGCTTTAAAATATGAATAAGTTTTAAGAGAATAAGTTTTGCAAGAATGAAACTTTTTAAAAGTATGAACAATTTTGCTAGAGTGAACCTTTTAAAACATTAGGTTTTGCCCGACTGAGACCTTTTTCAAAAATTATTCAAAAAAAATCTTTTAAAGTTTGTTTAAAAGTCGTTTATAAAAAAATTGAAACAGTTTTCAAAATAATTTTTTAAAACATATGATTTGATAAATATCAAAATTTTTCAAAATAAGTTATTTTTTTAAAAATATGTTAAGAATGATTTTCAAAGTAAGAAAAAGAGTTTTTTAAAAAATAAAATTATAAGTATGTTTTGGAAAACCTCTTTTCAAAATATGTTTAAACACAAAAGAATATTTTGAAAGTCATTTAAATATCCTCCCCTGAATCTGATAGTAGTTTAGAAATAATATGATCAACTAGAAATTTTCCTTAAGTTTCTAACTGTTAGCTACTAATTGACTATCAGAGGATAACAGTGTTCACTTGGTTAGTCAGGTTAAGTAATTATATCCAGTTAGTGTTTGACTAAAAGTGGATTACTTAACCTGATTACTGTTTTGTTTGGTATTTTACGCTTAAACTTGTATTGATGTACTGATATAAGTATCTTAAGTCTAGGCAAAGGGCCTGTGCATCTCACAACATTTTAAGTTTTGGAATACACAATCAAGGGAGTCCTAATGTGCTTTTGAGATGCTCAAGTCCTGAATCTATAGGAGCATGCTTTCTATGGATTTAATCTAGACTAAGGCTAAAATTTATTTTGAAAAACTAAGAAATGGGAATTTTTAGAAAAATAAGAGTAAAGATTTTTTTCCTTAGATTGCAAAGAAAGTAAAAGAAAACATTGTAGACCTATTCTATAGAACACATTCCTAGTTGTCGATGTAAATTGCTAAATTCACTTTCAAGGAGAGGTTTGGTAAATATGTCAGCTAGGTTGGACTTGGACTCAATGTAATTGAGTTCAATGTCGCCGTTAGCTACATGATCCCAAATAAAGTAGTGTCTAATTTTGATGTGTTTGGTTCTTGAATGATGCATTGGATTTTTTTTGTTAAGTTAATTGAGCTAATATTGTCAATTAGTACTTTTGTATTTTTGAAGTTTAAGTTAAAATCTTTTAGGGTGTGCATCATCCGTAATAATTGTGCAACACATTCTCCTATTGTTATATATTCTGCCTCAGTAGTAGATAAAGTAACACAGTGTTACTTTCTACTAAATCAGCTAACAAGTGATGGTCCAAGTAATTGACATCCACCACTTATACTCTGTCTATCTAGTTTGCAGTCGGCATAGTCTGAGTCAGAGTAACCTATTAGTTCAAAATTAGTTGTTCTTGGATACCAAATTCCTACATTTGGTGTTCCTTTTATATTTCTAAAAATTCTTTTTACATTAGTTAAATGAGATTCTTTAGCACAGGTTTGGTATCTAGCACACATACTAACGACAAATAAAATATTAGGTCAACTTGCAGTTAAGTATATGAGACTACCTATAACACTCCTATAGTATTTTAGGTCTACAGATTTTCCATTTGGATCACTATCTAAGGTTGTTTTAGTTGTCATTAGTGTTTTTATTTCTTTGGCATTTTCCATTCCAAATTTTTTAAGTAATTCTTTGATATATTTTTTTTTATAAACATAATTTCCTTCACTAGTTTGTTTAATCTGTAACCCAAAAAAGTAAATTAATTTACCTACTAGGCTCATTTCAAATTCTTGTTCCATTAGGGTTATAAATTCTTGTAAAAATTCTAAATTGGTTGAAATAAAGATTATATCGTCTACATATACTTGGGTTATAAAGATATCTTATTTGATTGATTTTACAAATAGTGTTGGATCAATTTTTCCTTGGTTGAATCCTTTGGAAATTAGGTAGGAGGTCAACTTCTCATAGCAAGCCCTAGATGCTTGTTTAAGATCATACAAAGTTTTCTTAAGTTTAAAGACATGGTCAGGATGATCTAGACTCTCAAACCCGGGTGGTTAACCTACATAAACTGTTGGACCCCGTGGTTATTTTGATGTGATCAACCAAGTTATGTTAGGTCTTGTTTGGTTTTAATCCCTGTGTCTAAGTGTGCAGGAACTTAGGACGAAAGAGCAGAAGACGCAGCTAGTGAGAAGCACAGGAAGGGAGCCGACAGGCTCAGTGCGTCGAAAGGATGAAAGAGCTGCAGAAGAGTACTCCCGTGGATGAGAAGAACGTGTATGACGTTCGAGGGATGAGAAGCTGGGACGAAATCCTGCTCAAGGAGAAAGCCGAAAATTGGGTTCGAGTGAGCCCTATTTCGATTGGCCGAAATCACCCAAGCGTAGGAGCTTCGGAAGAAGAAGAAAAAGAGAAGCTGGAAGCTATTTATACCATGTAGGTTGAAGGCACTCTCAACAACATTGAGGGTGCCCTCAACATTGAAGGCACCCTCAATGCCATTAAGAGCGCCCTCAACCCAGTCTTTGTGACCATTGGCAAGCGGATAAAACTTTATCCGCTTATCCACCTTGGAGGCGCCCTCAATCTCTTTGGAGGCGCCCTCAACACTCGAGATAGGTTTTCTAGGAGCTATATAAAGGCCCCTGGAGCTAGGAAATTAATAATTCAACTCTGTAATCAATTCCTAGCAACTCTTGAGCTCTCTAAGTGTGTAAAAGGTTTCTCCGCCTTCAGAGAAGGAGACTTTTAGTGTGTCGTTCAACTGCCTTGGATTAACAACCTTCTTGGTTGTAACCAAGTCAATTGCTGAGTTCCTTTTCCTTCTTTTCTGTTATTTTTTATTTTGATTGTTGTTAATTTTTGAGTTGAAAGTATGAGGAGGGTAGTTAAATTTTTACAGGTAATTCAACCCTCCCCTCTTGCCGACCCTGCTGCACCAACAAGTGGTATCAGAGCTAGACCGCCTCAGAAGGACTAACCGCTGACTAAAGCATCAAAATCAAGATGATGGCCGGTGCAAGTATTCATCCCCCGAAATTCGACGGAGACTTCGCGACATGGAAACATCAAATGGAGGTATTCTTCAAAACATAATTTGATATTCTTTTAATTATGAAATACGATTTTTAAGCCCCTAAAGACAAGGAAGAATACAACTGGACGAAAAAGGAGCAAGTTGATTTCGTGGCCAAAAGGAAAATAGAATTCCATCTGCTCAGTGTCCTGCCGCCCCAGGAGGTAAGTCAGATCAAAAGCTACGACTCTGCTAAAGACCTCTGGGAAAAGTTCCTGGAGCTCCACGAAGGCACCTCAAAAGCGAAGTTAGCAAGGCACAACATCCTCCAGACTCAGCTAACAAATCTCCAGATGAACAACGGTGAAAAAGTAGCGCAACTCCAAGCAAGAATCAAGGAGCTGATAACTCAACTAAGCAATCTCAGAGAAACAGTAATAAATCGAGACTCGATACGGTATGCACTCAACACCTCCCCAAGAACTCCAGAATGGGCGTCCTTAGTATATGCATACTACATCTCTAAGGACTTTAAGGTAAGTACGCTAGAAAATTTATTTTCTACATTTGAATTTCATGAATCTCGAATTGCAGAACCTAAAGAGAAGTCAAATCACAATGTCGCCCTACAAGCCGAGATGGACGATCCCAACTCCGAAGCATTGATCGATGAAAATGAAGCGGCGCGATTGGTAAGGAAATTAAATAAGTTTATTAAAACTAATAAATTTAGATCATAATAGAGAAAGCATCAACGTAACAGAAGAACAATCCAATGCTACAACTGCAACGAGGAAGGGCACATCAAGGATGACTACCCAAAGTTGAAGAAAAGGGACAAGGAGAAGTCCCAAAGATCGACGTCCACTAAACGCAAGAGTCTGAAGGCTACATGGGATGAATCATCATCCTCCAAATCTGAAGTCGAAGCTTTCTCAGGATTAGCACTGATGGCCAACCATCAAGTAGAAGAAGATGAGACCAGCTCAGAAATAAGCATAGATGAAGGGGGAGGATCATCAGAAGAAGAAAGTTACGATGAAGGGGGAGCATCAGAAATTGAGATAAGTAAGGTACATGTTCTAACTTCTAAGCAGTCCTTTCAGTTCATTAAAGTGCTCGACTAGAGACATAGTCAAATCCAAAAAAGAAATTGTTGGTTTAAAAATACTGTTAGATAATTTGAACTCAGAAAATCAAAAGTTAAAATTGGAAATTAAAAAATTAAAAAATTAAAAAATGATCATGCATGCTTAAATAAATTTCAAAAATTAAAACTTAGAATTTATGGTAAATTAAATTGGTATATTAAAAAATATCAGGGTCAACTTAAAAAAATACCTAAAGGATATATATCCCCTAAGTTTTTAACTAACCCAGTAGGAAGGAACCTCTATTGGGTTGTAAAATCTTTACTAGATTAAATTTTTGTAAGTTAGTGCTTTCAACAAGAAAAAATTAAACAGATAATTTCTTTATGAGGCTTTGTCTAAGAAAGTGATTGTTGCTCCAATAACCAAAAAGACCTAGTGCCTCACCACTGCCTGGAAGCCAAAATATTGAAATAAAATATTTAATTAACTTACTGATAAAGCATAAAAAATAGAAATTAAATAATGCTTTAACAAGTTTTATAAATATTTTTGGAAATTTCTCAAAATTTTGAATTAGAGTTCTTTGTTAACTTAGAATTTATTTTGAAAAATTCCTATCTCATTTTTGCTGTGATTAAAGGGGGAGGGATATAAACAAGTTTAGGGGGAGTTAATATTTTTTGAATTGGTACTTAGTAATTTTTTTGGATAGGAACAAGTTAATATTTCTTTCTTAGAAAATTACAAATTCTATTATTGCAATCTTTATGCTTAAAATGATAGTTTAGTAATTTCTTTAAATTACTACTTGTCTATTTTTTCCCCCTAACTTGAACTTGGGTTGATGCACATCAAAAAGGAAGAGATTGTTGGACCTCGTGGTTGTTTTGATGTGATCAACCAAATTAGGTTAGGTCATGTTTGGTTTTAATCCCTGTGTCTAAGTGTGCAGGAACTGAGGAGCGTAGGAAGTCGAGCAGAAGACGCAGCTAGTGAGAAGGACGACACGGGAAGGGAGTCGACAGGCTCGGTGCGTCCGAAGGACGAAAGAGCTGCGGAAGAGTACTCCGGTGGATGAGAAGAACGTGCACGACATTCAAGGAATGAGAAGCCGGGATGGAAGCCTGCTCGAGGAGAAGGCCATAAATTAGGTTCGGGTGAGCACTATTTCAGTTGGCCGAAATCACCCAAGCGATCGGAGCTTCGGAAGAAGAAGAAAAAGAGAAGCTAGAAGTTATTTACACCATGCAGGTTAAAGGCGCCCTCAATGCCATTGAGGGTGCCCTCAACCTAGTCTTTGTGACCGTTGAAAAGCGGATAAAACTTTATCCGCTTATCCACCTTGGAGGCGCCCTCAATCCCTTTGGAGGCACCCTCAACACTCGAGATAGGTTTTCCAGGAGCTATATAAAGGCCCCTGGAGCTAGGAAATTAATAATTCAACTCTGTAATCAATTCCTAGCAACTCTTGAGCTCTCTAAGTGTGTAAAAGGCTTTTCCGCCTTCAGAGAAGGAGACTTTTAGTGTGTCGTTCAACTGCCTTGGATTAACAACCTTCTTGGTTGTAACCAAGTCAATTGCTGAGTTCCTTTTCCTTCTTTTCTGTTATTTTTTATTTTTATTGTTGTTAATTTTTGAGTTGAAAGTATGAGGAGGGTAGTTAAATTTTTGCAGGTAATTCACCCCTCCCCTCTTATCAGCCCCGCTGCACCAACATAAACCTCTGCTTTTATTATGCCATTTAGGAAGGCGGACTTAATATCAATTTGATAAAGTTTAAATCCTTTATGGGTTGCATAGCTAAGTAGCATTCAAATGCACTCAAGTCTGGCTACTGGGGCATATGTTTCATCATAGTTAAGTCCCTCTACTTGACTAAACCCTTTAGCCACTAGTCTAGCCTTATTTCTAACAATTTTTCCATTTTCACTCAGTTTATTTCTGAATACTCATTTTGTTTCTATTACCTTTTTATTTTTAGATAGTGGTACTAAGTCTCAGACATCATTTCTCTCAAATTGGGCCAATTTTTCCTACATGACTATAATCTAGTCTGGGTCAAGTAGAGATTCTTCTATTATTTTGGGGTTGATTTTAGAAATTAGAGATATTTGACTTAGGTTTCTAAAAGTTGATCTAGTTTGGACTCTTTGGTCTGGGCCACCAATTATTTGTTCAAGTGGATGGTTTGGGTTAACCCTTATTGTTCTACTAGGTTCATTTTCTTATGGTCAATATTCCTCTTCATATTCTTTACTTAGTTTTTCACTTACTCCTTCTTGACTTGTACTACCTCTTATAAAGTTAATTGGTTGAATCTGAGTTGGTTCTATGTTTAAGGTAGATTCTTCAAACTTTACATTTGTGGTCTATTCAATTCTTAGTGTAACTTTATTATATACTCTGTAACCTCTACTGTTTAATGAGTAACCTAAAAAGATTCCATCTTCTACTTTTGAAGTAAATTTTTCTAAGTATTCTCTAGTGTTTAGTATGTAGGCTGGGCATCCAAATACTTTAAAGTATTTAATATTAGGTTGTTTATTATAATAGAGTTCAAATGAGGTTTTATTATAAGTTTTATTTATTGTGGTTCTGTTTTGTACATAGCAGGTTGTGCTAACAACTTCTGTCCAAAAATATTTTGGAAGCTTATATTCATTTAGCATTGTCCTAGTCTCCTAGAGGCTTCAAGCAGAGTTCTATTCTTTCTTTCTACTATTCCATTTTTGGGTGTTTTAGGGCATGAAAATTCATGGTGATATCCATTTTCAAGACAAAATTGATTAAAATTGTGATTTTAAATTTACCTACGTCATCACTTCTAATTCTTTTGATTTTTTTGATCTTTTTCATTTTCAATTTGTTTGTAAAATTTACTAAATACTTCAAATGTTTCATCTTTACTCTTTAAGAATTTTACCCAGGTAAATCTTGAGTAATCATCTATTATTACTAAGCAGTATAGACTCCCATTTATGGATTTGATTCCATGGGAGTCAAATAGGTCTAAGTGCAATAATTCTAGCATTGAGTTAGTTTGAGTATGATTAGTTGATTTGTGGATAGATTTGGTTTGATTTCCTTGTTGACAAGCATTACAGATTGTTGCATCTAAGTAGGGTAGCTTTGGTAAGCCTCTAACTAGACCATTTAATTTTGTTAATTTTCTAAGGTTTGTGTGGGGCATTCTTCTATGTCATAACCAAGTTTCTTTTTTTGTGTCAGGTGACACTCAAACAAAGAGACAATTAGATTGATTGCATAGATGTTGTCCTTCCTAAACCCATTTAGGTTTATCTTAGGGTTATCTAAGTGTTTGATTAAGCATTCAGAAGATAAGAACCAAACCTTATATCCAGAGTCACACAGTTGACTAATGTTAAGTAGATTATATTTGAAGTTATTGATTGATCACACTTTTTTAACAGTAAAGTTAGTTTTAAGTTTGATATTACCTATCCCAATTACCTTGAGTTTGTCGTTGTTCCCAAAAAGAATTGTTCCTAAGCTTTTGTATATTAATTGAGTGAATTTGGTGTGATATCTAGTTATGTATCTGGAACATTCACTGTCCAATATCCACTTTGTTTCCTAAAAAAAAGTAGGTATTTCTTTATTAATTGGATATATTAAGTTGAATTCGAATTTTAAGGTTTAGATTTAATTTTAAGTTTTAACTTATTGTTTAATTTAATTTAATTTAATTTAACCTAAATTTAATTAATTTCAATTTAATTTTAATTTCAATTTAATTTAATTTTAATTTAATTTAATTTAATTTTAATTTAATTTAATTTAATTTAAATTAATTTTAATTTTAATTTGCCTTAGTAATCTCACCCGATCTATATTTTCAATCAGGAAATCCTATAATTTTGTGAGATGAGTTAAGTTCAATTTCAGGGTTGGGTTTAACTTTGTGTTAGATTCAAGTTTAGTTTTGAGTTCAACAAATAGGTATTTTTTGGATAAACTTCTGAGCTATATTGAATCACCTGGACATCATTAGAGTAACCATGCCTTAGAGGTTTTTCAAATAGTCCTATCCACTAAACTTAGTACAAAACCTTGGTCTAACTAGTTATGATCCATAAGGGATAGCTTCAGTTAGTTCCACTAAGCCAAATGCACCAGGTCGAAATCATATCTTCCTAGACATGCATAGACAGAGGTTCTCTAACTTACTATTATCCAAAACTTCTCTAGTACCATAGGTCAAGTTAAACTTTTGTCCCTTTTTAAACTAGTCCTAATTACCCATCTAGGTAAGTTGTTATTTTTGGAGGTGCCAACTATTTTGAAGCCCCCCCTGAATTATTAAGTTTTTATGTTTTAGGTTTATGTCGTTTATTTTTATAGTTATAATAAACTTGATAGTAATTATTTGATTTTATTTGATTCTTTAGTTTTGAGTTAATGGGTTTAGTTGGATTTGGTTTTAGATGATGGATTTTATTTTTAGGCACATAAAATTGATTGAGTCCTACTTGCGTGGTTAGACACGCATTCGGAACCTAAGCTTTAATTTGATTTTTATTTTGGTTTACTAAGGATATAAAGGTTTTGTTAGTTGAGGTGGAGTTGTATTCGAGTCCGGACTTGTTGTACACAGCTCTTTGTGATCCAAGTATCATGTTAAGATATTTAGATCTTGTTGTAAAATTTTCTAGTAATTATTTTAGTTCAACTATTTTGCTTTTCAATCTGAAATTGCCCTCCTCAAGTTTTGCAACTTGAGTTGGGATTTCAGGTTAAATCGGCTCAGTCGTTGAATTTGTTTTTAATTGTTCATTAAGTGTTTTATTTTCTTTTGTTAGTTCATTTATTTTATTTTCAGAGTTAGTTAATTTTCTATTTAAGCATGCAATGATCTTAAAAAACTTTTTGCTTAAATTAAAATGTACATTATCGGAACCTTCGGAAACGAGTGCAGACTCGTGGCTCGACTTGGGTTCAGACCCATCTTCTGGTTCTCTCTCTGATTCTGGTTCGTAGGCCATCAACACAAGGTAGTTGGTGTGCTTTGGTTCTTCACCATCCGATTCTTCCGCAGACAATTCGTCCCAAGTCGCCTTAAGAGCTTTCTTCTTCTTCAGACTCGGACAGTCATTCTTGTAGTGCCCCTTCTTGTTGCATCCAAAGCATGTCATGTTCTTGTTGTTAGAGTTGGAGGTGGAGTTGATCTTCTGCAAGTCCTTGTTAGTAAAATTCTTTTTTCTCCTGGTGAACATTTTTCTTACCAAGTTCACTAATACTTCATCATCTGAGTCTGGGTTAGACTTGACTTCTGGTTCTGAATTAGTTCTAGATTTTCCTTTTGACGGTCCTGCAACAAGAGCAATACATTTCTCAGTTTTGGCGTTAGTCTGCTCGTGTAGCTCTAATTCACAAAAAAGTTCATCCAATTTCAATTTAGATAAATTCCTCGAAATTTTATTGTCATCCATGATGGATGCCCACAGTGCATTTCGAGGAAAGACATTTAAGGCATACCTGATCAACTCTCAATTTTCTATCTGATGGTCAATTGTGTTAAGCCCGTTGAGGATATCCTTTATCCTCGTGTGCAGCTGACTGATTGTCTCACCTTTCTGCATTTTAACATTAAATAATTTATTTAAAAACAAACCCCTCTTTACTATATTTGCGTCATTAGTTACCTCGTGCAGTTCTATGAGCTTGTCCCATAGTTCCTTTTTGTTTTGGTGTGGGTCGATACGGTTCAGCTCCTCCTTCGTTAGCCTGCACTAAATTATGTTGAGGGCTTTGAAGTCGATATGGGCCTTCTTCTTCATTTCTGGATTCCAACTTTCTAGGTCTATTAGAATTCTGGAGTTGTCGATGGATGCCTTGTATCCTTTAGTGACGTTGAAGCATTGATCGAAATCAGTCTTCAGGTATACCTTCATACCCTTCTTCCAGTATGGGAAGTCATCCCTGTTGAAGAGTGGGAGATGAACAATGTTGTATCCTTTATTTTGTGTCATTTTAGAGCTGTAAATCAAGACTAAAGAGAGGTACCAAGATTTGATCTTAGATTAGCAGAGTTTGAAAATAAAATTATTCTGAAGTACTTGAGTGGTGTTGCACCAATTTCAAGTTAAAACCGAGCGATAAAATATTATCTGGGAAAAAATTGAAATTCAAAAAAAAATAAATCACCCTGGCTTGATTGGTGGTTGCACCAATTCAGAGCAGAACTTACTCTGATATCACTTGTTGGATCGAGTCACACGTAAGAAGGGGGTGAATCATGTGGTTTTAAAAAACTTGTCTTTTTCATTTTTAAGAACTCAGTACACAATGGAAAATTATAAAAAATCGAAATAGAAAAGCAAGTAAAAGAACATGCATTCGGTTTTACTTGGTTTAGAGTCTTTGATGACTCCTACTCCAAGATTCAGATCTTGTGCACCTATCGACGGGTAATCTACTAAAATACCATTTCCGGTACCTCTAGAAAAGGGAATCGAGTACACAAAAAGGCAGAACAAGTGCAACACCCTGCACTTGTCCTATTGCAAGTAATTAAATACACAAAATTACAGCTCGTTACCCAACACCTTCAAAGATTATCAGCTTAGACTCAGTGTTGGTTAGTTCCTCAATAGTAGTTGGGTGCAACAATAACGTAGAAGAGTCACAATAGTAGGCCAGAGCAATCGGAACCTCAATCGGATGCGTAGAAGCTTGTATATGAGTTGTTGTAGAAGCCTTGGGTGAGCAACCTTAAATAGAGCATGGAAGGTGTCTTCCTTAGGCATTGAAGGCGCCTCCAATGGGATAAAGTTTATCCCACAAACGTTGTGCCTTATCTACTTCTATTTCCAAACTTCATCCTTTGGAAGGCGCCTTCCATAGTCATGGAAGGCACCTTCGATGAATAGTATGAAGGCGCCTTTAGTTGCTTAAAGGCACCTTTAGACACTATTCATTCGAAGGAAAATTTTCTCCTTTGTCCTGCAAAATAATGTTAGTCCAATAAACCAAATAATGACCTGTAAGATAAGTGTTAACACAAATATAAGTAGTAGTAATTAGTTCCTGTCCACCTAGGACCCGGAACTAGTCAAGGTCTCAGATTAGGGATCCGAAATGGACCTAACTTGGACCGACGCCTACTGTCCCCTTAACCAAGACACATCCTCACTTAGTCACTCTCCTCTAGTAACTTACCTTTACTTACCAGTTTGCTATATATCCAATTAGTCTGTCGACCTATATGGACTTCCTGCCAGATATCTGGTTAGCCCATCAACCTATCTGGATATTATACTAGCTATCCAGTCGGCCTGTTAACCTAGCTGGACTTCACACCAGCTATCTGGTCGGCCCATTGACCTAACTGGACTTCTCGCTAGATATCCGGTTGGCCCGTCGACCTATCTGGACTTCTCACTGGATATCCTATCGGTCCATCAACCTATCTGGTTAACTCCTACATACTTGGTAAAGTGGTTAGATCACAATTATACATAACTTAACTTATTTATCATTCATCAAAAGCTGAGTTAAACCGTTAGTGCAAAATGCACCAACAGTATCAATCTACTTGGGCTTTAGCCAATTGTCAAGCCCTATGGACCCAACTGGACTTCTTGCCAAGCATCTGTAAGTCCCTTGGCAGCCAGTTAGAGGGGATGAATAGCCCTGCAAAATAAAAAAATAAACCTTTCTCGAACTTTACAGCTTAATTAAATCATACATTTGCATAAAAGAAATAAGAGACTAATTAAAGAAAAGAGGCATGGATATTTTACTTAGTTTGTAATTAGATGATTACTAATCCAAGGCAGTTGAATCTCACTATCAAAGTCTCCTTCAGGCAGAGAAGCTTCTTACAGCATTGATGGCTCACAAACAAGTAGTAGAATAAAAGATAAGCATTTACAAGTGTTGTTTTATTCTTTTAGGACCAAGGCTATATTTATAGCCCTAGTCGGGGCACCTGGAAGGGTTCCAGGCACCTGGAGATGTTCCAAGCACCTAGAGGGGGATAAACATTTATCCCCATTATAACAGGACATGTCGCATCGAGTTTGGATAAAATTCCTGGTCCGGGCGCCCAAACTAAGTCCGAGCGCCTAGACCAGGTCCGAGTGCCTCGGACTAGGTCTGAGTGCCTCGGACTAGGTCCGAGTGCCCCGGACTAGGTCCAGGCACTCAGACCAAGAAAGTCAACATTTTGTTGACTTTTAGTCCTGATCTTCTGCTCTGGTTCCACTCACATTGGTTTGAGTCTTCTAATCCGGCTCGGCTCGCTTGGGTGATTTTAGCCCTCCAGAATAGGGCTCACTCGAACACCTTTTCCTGCCTTCGAGTAGTCTTCTGCTCTGGCTTCTCGTCCCTCGAAAACATCATGCTCCTTCTAGTCCACCAACGTACTCTTCCACAGCACCTCGTCCCTCGGGTGCACCGAGCCTGTCGGCTCTCTCCCGTGTCATCCTTCTTGCTAGCTGCATCTTTCGCTCGACTTCCTGTGCTCCTAAGTTCCTGCCCAGTTAGACAAAGGGATTATATACCAATAGGACCTAACCTGACTTGGTTGATCATATCAAAACAACTTTGGGGTACTAACAATCTCCCCATTTTTTATGTGAGCAACCTCAAGTTAAGTTAGGGTAAACTACAAACAAATAACAATTATAATTTTTGCCAGTAAAAAAGTTTTTCAAGTACAAAAAAATAACTACCCTCCCCCTAAACTTAATCTCGAATTCTCCCCCTTTGATCACATTAAACATGGGATACTTTAAAGTGCTTTTGAAAATAAATCTAAACTAAAGTCTAAGCGATAATTATTATTCAAAAAATTATTAAGTTGAAATTTTGAAAATCTAGATTTTTTTTTGTAAGTTATAAACCATTTTTTGGAAAGGATAAAAATTAGTTTTAATTGGTAAAAATTCTAAAAATTTTGACAGCAGTAAAGCAAATATAAACAAAGCCAAAAATTTTTTACTAAATTATCAAGTTGATTTAAGCATAAATGAATTATTTTCTAAAAAAATCCTAAAACTAGTTTTTGAATAAAAGAATTTGAGAAATTTTCTGAGTATGTATTATGGGAATTAGCAAAAAAAATTTTAAAGAAATTACTGTTGAAGGATTTTTGATAAAAAAAAATTTGTAATTAGATAGATAATTTATAAAAAAATTTACCAACCGGGAAAAAAATTCATTGATAGATAACATGATAATAATTCACAGAAAAATAAGATTTTTAAAAAAAATTGCACTACAAGATATAATTAAAAAATGATTCAAAGGTAAAAGAAAAAATATTTTTGAGTTTTTCTTACTAATAGGTGTTGAACTTCTTTTTCCAAAAGAGTTTGGATCGAATTAATTTCAAATAGGAATTATAAGAAATAATTTTAAAAAAATTGACAATTCTAAGCAAGAAAATTAAATCCATGCAAGAAGAATTTAAGCATGAATGATGATTTTTTTCTTTAAAATTGATTTTGGAACCCAATATAGGTTCCTATCTACTAGATTAATCAAAAGTTTCTTAGAGATATTTTCTATCAACTTTTGCAATATAACCCTTATGGTATTTAAAGTACTAGTTAAGCCTTCGATGATGTTTATAATTTCTTTCTGGAGCATGCAAAAAATTTGAACATGAATTTTCCTTTTCTAACATTTCTATTTTATCTTTTAATTTTACATTTTCATCTATTAATTTTTAAAATTCTTCTTTTAAGTATGCATATTCTTTCTTTAATTTTACATACTTTGTTCTCTTTCTATATAATGATTTACTTAGCATTTGCACAATTTTAAATAATTGCTCTAGAGGAAGCTTACTTACCTAACTTACCATATATTTGTTGATAGACGCTCCCCCTTCATTGCTTCTTTCTTCTACAATGTCTCCTCCTTCATCGATGCTCTTGTTGCTCATTTTCGAGTTGCATTCATCATTTTTGGATAGGTATTCGACAATTAGCGCTATTTCGGTATTCTCCTCGGATCCAGATGCTTTTGAAGCCGAGTCGGCATCCATAGCATAATCAGATTCTTCTTTCGTTGATTGATCATAGAGCTCTAAGAACTTTTCCCAAAGTTCTTTTGCATATTGGTAGTTGTCGATTTTGTCGAGTTCTTGAGTAGGAAGAACACTCAGTAGGTGAGACTCTGCCTTACCATTTGCTGAATTTGTCACACAGCATCTGAGTCCAAAGATGCTCCTCAAGTTCTTTTCCATCTTTTCTTTAGGGGACATCAAAACCAAATTTCATAAAAAGCATTATATCAAAATCAGTTCAAACAATACCTCCATTTTTCGTTTCCAGAATGAGAACTCCCCCTCAAATGTTGGCGGGTAGATGCTAGCTCCGGCCAATTCTTTTGCTTCGATCGACGATTAGTCCTCCTGAAGCGTCCTAGCATTAATACCACTTGTAGGTCCCTTGGCGACCGGCTAGAGGGGGATGAATAGCCCTGCAAAAGAAAAAACAAACCTTTCTCGAACTTTACAAATTAATTAAATCATACACTTGCATAAAAGAAATAAGAGACTAATTCAAGAAAAAGAGGCATGGATCATTTTACTTGATTTGCAATAAGATGATTGCTAATCCAAGGTAGTTGAAGCTCACTATCAAAGTCTCCTTCAGGCGGAGAAGCCTCTTACAGCGTTGATGGCTCATAAATAAGTAGTAGAACAAAAGATAAGCATTTACAAGTGTTCTCACGTTCCCAAGTGACTTCCTCGTGCTTCTGATTCTGTCAGATGACCTTCACTAGTGGCACTTCTTTATTTCTTACTCTCTTAACTGCTCTGTCCACTATCTGTGTAGGTATGCTCTCGTAGCTAAGATCCTCTTGGATCTGTACTGTCTGAGGCTGAATCACTTGGCTAGGGTCGTGGATACACTTCTTTAGCATAGAGACATGAAATACATTGTGTATTGCTGACATGTCTTGTGGTAAATCCAGCTTGTAAGCTACCTTCCCAATCCTCTCTGTAATCGGGTAGGGTCCTACATAGTGAGGACTTAACTTGCCCTTCTTGCCAAATCTCATCACTCCCTTCATCGGAGCAACCTTGAGAAAAACTGAATCCCCTACTTGGAATTCCAATGGCCTACAGCGTGTGTCAGCATAACTCTTCTATCTACTCTGGGCAGTCTCAATCCTCTGTCTGATCTTCTGGATAATCTGAGTGGTCTCATCTATCATCTCTGTCTGAATTCCCAGCTCTACTTCCATTTCTTTTCTTTCACCTGCTTCTTGCCAGCAAATAGGTGATCTGCATTTTCTGCCATACAACGCCTCATAAGGTGCCATCTTGATGGTGGCCTGATAGCTATTGTTGTAGGTAAACTCAGCTAAGCATAGATACTTGCACCAACTTTCCTTGAAATCTAGTGCACAAGCTCTGAGCATATCTTCTAAGATCTGATTTACTCGCTCTGTCTGTCCATCAGTCTGAGGATGGAAGGCTGTGCTGAACTTGAGTTTGGTACCTAGTGCAGTCTGAACACACTCCCAAAAGTGAGAGGTGAAGCGCCCATCTCTATCAGAAACAATAGATTTAGGAACTCCGTGAAGTCTGATCACCTCTTTAACATATAGCTGTGCTAACTACTCTATAGAATAGGACACCTTGATGGCTAGGAAATGAGCAGACTTGGTTAATCTGTCCACTATCACCCATATCGCATCATACCCATTTGTGGTTCTTGGGAGACCTGTTATGAAGTCCATGGATATGTCTTCCCACTTCCACTCTAGTATAGGAAGAGGCTGTAGAACTCCTCCTGGTCTCTGGTGTTCCGCTTTGACCCTCTGACATGTCAGGCAGGTACTGACATATTTAGCAACATCTCTTTTGAGTCCAGACCACCAGAACCTCTGCTTAATGTCTTGGTACATCTTGGTAGAACCAGGATGCATGGAGTATGGTGTGCTATGAGCTTCTTCTAAAATCTTCTTTCTCAACTCTTCATCATTGGGAACACAAAGGTGACTCCCCTGATAAAGAATTCCACTGTCTGATACTCGAAACTCCGAGTTGTCTCCTTCTGAAATCCCTTGCTTGATTTTCTGGATATCTGGATCTTCACTTTGCTTTCTCTGTATATCCTCAAGCAGGGTTGACTCTAAGGTCAATGCAAAGAGTTGCCCATAAATAATTTCCATACCAAAGTTTGACAACTCCTTCTGCAGTGGTAGGGCTAATGATGACAAAGACATCAGGGATGCACTGGATTTTCTACTTAGTGCATCTGCCACTTTGTTAGCTTTACCTGGGTAGTAGAGGATTTCATAGTCATAGTCTTTGACTAACTCTAACCACCTGCGCTGTCTCATGTTTAAGTCCTTCTGAGTGAAGAAGTACTTAAGACTCTGATGGTCTGTGAAGATTCTGCACTAGACGCCATACAAATAATGTCGCCAGAGTTTTAGTGCAAATACCACAGCTGCCAGCTCAAGATCATGAGTGGGGTAGTTCTTTTCATAATCTTTGAGTTGCCTGGAGGCATAAGCTATAACTTTTCCTTCTTGGATGAGTATAGCTCCAAGGCCCATCTTGGAGGCATCACTGTAGATGTCAAAGCTCTTGTCACTTTCTGGAACAGTCAGAATGGGAGCACTGGTCAGTCTCTTCTTCAGTTCTTGGAAACTTTGCTCACATTTGTCTGATCATTCAAACTTCTTGTCCTTTCTGGTCAGGGTTGTAAGTGGAGAGGCTATCCTGGAAAAGTCCTCCACGAATTTTCTGTAGTAACCTGCTAAACCAAGGAAGCTTCTGATCTCCCTGACATTCTTGGGCCTATGCCAATCATTGACTGCTTCTATCTTTGCAGGATCCACTTGGATACCTTCCTTAGAAATGATGTGACCTAGAAACGACACCTGATTTAACCAGAACTCGCACTTTGAGAATTTAGCATAAAACTATTTTTGCTGTAAGGTCTGCAGTACTATCCTCAAGTGTGTGTCATGTTCCTCTGGGGTCCTTGAATAGACTAGAATGTCGTCAATGAACACGATGACAAATTTGTCAAGGTATTCTCTACACACTCTGTTCATTAAGTCCATAAAGACCGCTGGTGCATTAGTCACACCAAAAGGCATGACTACAAACTCGTAGTGTCTGTATCTGGTCCTGAATGTCGTTCTGGGTATATCCCTTTCTTTCACTTTCAGCTGATGGTACCCAGAGCGCAGGTATATCTTTGAGAATACTGTTGCCCCTCTCAACTGATCAAATAAGTCGTCGATCCTGGGAAGGGGGTACTTGTTCTTGATTGTCACTTGATTTAGAGCTCTATAATCTATGCACATCCGCATAGATCCGTCCTTCTTCTTGACAAACAACACAGGAACTCCCCAAGGTGAGTGACTAGGGCGGATGAAGCCTTTGTCAAGAAGCTCCTGAAGTTGTTCTTGTAACTCTTTCAGCTCTGCTGGAGACATGCGGTATGGAGCTTTTTAAATTGGTCTGGTACCAAGAATCAGTTCAATCTCAAACTCCACTTCTCGGTTGGGAGGTAGTCCAGGTAGCTCTTCTGGGAATACCTCTGGATACTCACAGACTACCCGAACTTCCTCCTGCTTGGGTTTTTCTTGTTCTTCTGTATTCACAATGTGTGCAAGAAAACCAGCACACCCATTAGCTAACATCTGGTAAGCTATGAGGGAAGAGAGGAACTTCTGGGTCTTCCTCTTCGGCACCCCTGTGAACTCAAAGGATGGTTCACCTTCTGGACTAAAGATCACTTTCCTTTTGCGGCAGTCCACTGAAGCACTATACTTGCTGAGGAAATCCATACCCAAAATGATATCGAAATCCTGCATGGCGAGGACTACCAGATCTACATATAGCTCGCGGTATGAAATTCTGACTGGTACAGCCCGAAGCCACTGGTTGGATTTCATGACTTCCCCAGAAGGTAGGATCATCAGGAACTTGAGATTTATACTTTCTGTAGATACCTATAATTCTTTGGCAAAAGGTACGGATACAAAAGAATGGGTCGCCCCAGTATCAAATAGTGCAGTAGCTAAATGATGAAAAATAACCACTTAACCTGTTACGATCATGGAGGCACTAGCAGCTTCCTCTTTAGTGAGGGAGAATACTCTAGCACTGGCTGGAACTGGTGGGGATTCCTGTTGGAGCAATCCGAATGGTCTGTGTGACCATGTGTTTTGGTGTTTGGGCAAAGGGTTTAAGTTAGGTTCACCCTTGTATTTGATATGTGTATTTGAGTTGTGCAGGTTTGAAGGATACACATGTGACTCAGGTTGATGGCTTCGGGTCCAGTGAAGGAGGGAGCATCAGAGGGACCGTGGACAAGGCAGCGAGGACAAGGGCCGAGGGAAGCAACTTCGAGCCATACGCGAAGGATGGCATTGGGGACGAGCCGCGGGATTGAATGCATCCGAGGGACGAGAGCCAAAGGAAGTAGGCTTGAAGGCAAGAGGTCAAAGCTGCAAATGAAGTGTCAAATGAGTCATAAGGGTGAGGGTACGAGTGCATGAGAGATTGTACTCGGAGTAAAATCCTAGTTTTAGGGTTTTATTGTAGCAGTACTGTAGCATTACTATAGCAGTACTGTAGTAGTCGACTGCATGTTTTAGCAGTCGACTGGTGCAGTCGACTGGCAGCGAACAGAATGTCTCTTTTCGTATGGAATCGAGCAATTGGGATGTAACGGTCGAATTTCCACTGAGGGCAGTCGACTGCATGTTTTGGCAGTCGACTGGTAGGCGGGGTTTTCAACCCGCGGCCTATATAACCAAAGCTTAGGAGCTTGGTTAGAGTTGACAAAATTAGTGGTGGGTAACCTCTAATTAGTAGTCAACTAGTGCCCTAGCAATCCAAGTGCTCTTGATCGAGTTGTGGCAAGGTTTCTCCACTGACAAGGAGGATTGTGCTAGCCGGAGTTTTCGGGGATTAATCCACCTTACGGACACGCCGTGGAGTAGGAGTAAGTTATCTCCGAACCACGTAAACGAACGTGTCAATTGGTTTTCTTGTCTTTCTCATTCTTAGTCTTTAGCTTTCCTATTTGTATTTGTATTGTTCGTATTCTGTTGTGCTAACAAATACGTAGGAAGCGAGTATTTGGGGGTGCCGTCTATCCAACCCCCCTTCAAGCCGGCCACCGATCTCCCAAAAAGTGGTATCAGAGCGAGGACGCTCTCCGTTGGACTAACCGCCAAGGAAGTACAAGATGACCGACTTGATAGAACTGCCAAAGCTTGAAGGTAAAGGCTTATGGGACATCACATATTGGATGATGAAGATGGAGGTGTTCTTCAATACGGATTGGGACACCATGATGGTGGTAAAGGAACCGATCGAGGTCCCGAAGGACAAGAAGGGAAAGAAGCTTCAACTACGACATTAGACGGAGGAGCAAACCACACGATCAAAGGCAAACGACAAGGTAATATCTATATTAATTGATATTTTTCCTAATGACATAATGAGCCTTGTAGGAAAATACAAGAATGCTCATGATTTGTGGAGCAAGATAAAGAAGGCTCAATGGGAAGAACCTATGCTTACACAAGAAGAAGAAAAATCCGAAGAAACGAATGAAGAAGCTCAAGTAGAGGAGGAGCAACTGGAAGGTGAAGAGCACTCAACTTCCGAGGAGAAAGAGGAGAAGGATGAAGAAATGTCATCCACTAGTGTGGATGAGGAGACCTCCGCAAAGGTTGAAGAAAAATCCAAGACAAGTGAAGAGAATAAAGAGGAAGTCTTAGAAGTGGTCAACCTAGTGAGCACCTCCACCGAAGCAAAATCAAGAGATTACATCATTTGCTTCGGGTGCAATGAGAAGGGACACTACAAGAGTAGATGTCCATTGGGTAAGAAGAAGGTAAATCCTAAACCCATTCAAGTTAATTTAAACACTAACAAGAGTTGTAGGAAAGAAGAAGCCCAAAGGAGGAGATTGCGCACATGTGGGGAGAAGTGTCACTACCACACCAAATGTCCCAAGAAGGGGGAAATTAAGAAGCTAGCACATCTAAAGAAATGGGAGAAGAAGAGGAGCTCGAGTAAAGGGGGAGCCTCAAGGGTAAGGGAGGTACATCCTAATTTGAAATTTAATTCGAATTTTCATTCTTCCATGCATGCTAGAAATAATGATTATCATCATGTAGCAATGCAAAATTTTGGATTTAAATATCATAATAGGAGTAGGGTAATTATAGATCAAAACCCTAGAAGACCAATGCATGATAAACAAAGAAATAGTAGACCTAAGGAGACCCAAGGCATTAATCCCAAGAAGGGGAGACACATGCCTAGAAAGGGTAGGTCTAGGAATGTCCATGGTGGACATGTTGACTCTAGGTTTAGGAACTTAGAGAGGGAAAATCAAGCTTTGAAGGCAAAGCTTGATAAATTGGAGAAAATCCTAGAAAGATTCAATGTTGGATCTAAGGGTTTAGGTATGGTGTTGAGTAGCCAAAGACCCAACAATGATAGATCGGGTTTGGGATACTGATCTAGTGGCTCCAATGCTAAGGGAAAGTCTTATGCTAGGGTGGCATATGACTATGGCAAGGAGAAACCAATAAATGACAAGGGAAAGCCATTTAAAGGTAAGGATAAATTAACCAAGGACAAAGTGTCCAAGGTTAAGAAAGTTAGGTTGGTAGGCCAAGTGTCACCGGAGGTGAACCAATGTGGCCTAGTCATTGTGGATGAGTCACCTAGGGAGGTGGCTAAGGTTAAGGGATCTAGGGGGAGTTCTAAGAGTCAAATTGGGACCCATGGCCAATGGATCTCAGGTGGGTTGTACTTGGGAGTCTAGAGGGGTCATGGGATGTGCCAAGTGGTTTGGAGATGGACTTGAGTCTCAAACCTAGGGTTTTGGCACAATTTAGTTTTGTTTCATGCTTAGAAATATGACATTGGGGTCATATAGCATGATAATTGATTTTGGATGTATAGATGTCATATAAACCAATGCTAGAGATGCATTGTGGGTTAGTATGGGCAAATACATCAAGAGGAAGCCAAAACTAGGACTTTAGGTCAAGGTTAAATTGAACCATTTAGCTAGTTTTGAGTTTTGTGTCAATCTTGGGATTGGTGATAGATATATTTTTGAATGTATTTTTTCCAAGTAGACATGGGTAAAACAGACCTCTCCACAAAATTTGAGGATTTTTGGAGGTTTGTGAAATTATTGGTGCATTTCTGAAATTAGGTCAGAAATGTTGAAAAAGGCTGAAAAAACTGTGCCAGACGACTGCTAGTTTTAGCAGTTGACTGCACCAGTCGACTGTTAAAAGTTGCAGTCAACTGACAACGAACAGAAGCATTCTGTTCGCTCAGCTAGTGGTGACCAGTCGACTGGTACTTCTTGCAGTCGACTGATACCAGTCTGAAATTGTCTTCAGCACTGAATTTTGACCAAGTCAACTCATACAAGTGTATGAAATTCATGGGGGATAAACACACGAGTTTAGGGTCAATTGGAAAGACAAGTTTTCAACAATTGGGATATTGTTGGAGGACTTTTTGGATGTTAGGCAAAGGGGGAGAAGTCAGGTTTAGTTAGGAAAACCTGAAAGTGTCTTTGCGTAGGGGGAGCCTTGGGATAGGTTATTAAAAAAACCCGTTGTAAAAATCCTAGCTCATTGGGGAGCGTAGGTGTAGGGGAGCCTTGGGATAGGTTCTTAAAAATCTTGTTGTGAAAATCCTAGCTCATTGGAGAGCATAGGTGTAGGGGGAGCCTTGGGATAGGTTCAAATGCATGTTGTATTTTTTTTTCATTCGGCAGTGTAAGTCCAAGTGTGTAGCCTTGGCATCGTAAGTCCATTCGGCGTTGTAAGTCCAAGTGTGTAGCCTTGGCATCATAAATCCATTCGGCAGTGTAAGTCCAAGTGTGTAGCCTTGGCAACGTAAGTCCATTCGGCGGTGTAAGTCCAAGTGTGTAGCCTTGGCAACGTAAGTCCAATTGTTTTTAGCATATTGTTTTGCTATTTGTTTTCCCTAACTTAAACGTATTGCCAAACACCAAAAAGGAGGAGATTGTTGGAGCAATCCCAATGGTCCGTGTGACCATGTGTTTTGGTGTTTGGGCAAAGGGTTTAAGTTAGGTTCACCCTTGTATTTGATATGTGTATTTGAGTTGTGCAGGTTTGCAGGATACACATGTGACTCAGGTTGATGGCTTCGGGTCCGGTGAAGGAGGGAGCATCCGAGGGACCGTGGACAAGGCAGCGAGGACAAGGGCCGAGGGAAGCGACTTCGAGGCATACGCGAAGGATGGCATTGGGGACGAGCCGCGGGCTTGAATTTATCCGAGGGACCAGAGCCAAAAGAAGTAGTCTTGAAGGCAAGAGGTTAAAGCTGCAAATGAAGTGTCAAATGAGTCATAAGGGTGAGGGTACGAGTGCATGAGAGATTGTACTCGGAGTAAAATCCTAGTTTTAGGGTTTTACTGTAGCAGTACTATAGCATTACTGTAGTAGTACTGTAGCAGTCGACAGCATGTTTTAGCAGTCGACTGGGGCAGTCGACTGGCAGCGAACAGAATGTCTCTGTTCGTATGGAATCGAGCCGTTGGGATGTAACGGTCGAATTTCCACTGAGGGCAGTCGACTGCATGTTTTGGCAGTCGACTGGTAGGCGGGGTTTTCAACCCGCGGCCTATATAACCAAAGCTTGGGAGCTTGGTTAGAGTTGATGAAATTAGTGGTGGGTAACCTCTAATTAGTAGTCAACTAGTGCCCTAGCAATCCAAGTGCTCTTGATCGAGTTGTGGCGAGGTTTCTCCACTGACAAGGAGGATTGTGCTAGCCGGAGTTTCCGGGGATTAATCCACCGACGGATTGAGGGATCGTCCACCTTACGGACACGACATGGAGTAGGAGTAAGTTATCTCCGAACCACGTAAACGAACGTGTCAATTGGTTTGCTTGTCTTTCTCATTCTTAGTCTTTAGCTTTCGTATTTGTATTTGTATTGTTTGTATTCCGTTGTGCTAACAAATACGTAGGAAGCGAGTATTTAGGGGTGTCGTCTATCCAACTCCCCTTCAAGCCGGCCACCGATCTCCCAACACTTCCAACCTTCCTTGACTGAGCTGAGGTCCTTCTAGAGTTGCATGCATATAATATAACTGAGGTTTACCTCCATATTGTATTGGTTGTGGCTGAGGTGCTTTGAGCTTGTTAGGACATTCTTTAGCCATGTGTCCTTCCTGCCCACACGAATAGCATCCCGTCTTACCCAAAAGATAGGCTCCTGGATGTGTTCTCCCACATTTAGGACAGGGAGGGAACTTGGTCTGCTTATTTGCTGGTCCTCCTTTCTGATTACCTCCTGAGTTCCTTTGCTTTCTTTTGTTATCTTTACCCTTCCAGTGCTGCTTATTTGCCTGAGTCTTCTGACTCCCAGCTGTCTTTTCTTCGATCTTGACTGGCTTATGCTGCGCTCGTTGTACCCTGATGCTGTCCAGATAGTGCTCAGCAACTAATGCCCTATTGATCAGCTCTTCACCAGTCTGGGGCCGGTGAGCTCCACTACTCACATTCAGTGATATCTGTGGTCTCAACATTCTGAGCATCAGTCTGACTTGCTCCTTCTCTGTACTTACTAACTCTGGGCAGAGACGATCTAGTCTGTTGAACTTCTTGACTGCTTCTTCCACTGTTAGGTCACCTTGTTTGAACTCTATAAATTCCTCATAGTGCTTGTTGGTGATTCGTAGGTGGAAGTACTCTTCATAAAACTCTGACTGAAAATCAACCCAGCTAATCTGGTTAACTGCTCTCTTGGTCTTTATCCTCTCCCACCACATACGAGCATCTCCAGCCAGGCAAAAAGAGGCGCACTTGACCTTCTCGACTTCTGGCCAGTCAAGAAGCTCCATTGTGCTCTCTAGTGTCTTAAACCAAGCCTGGGCATCCCAGGGCTCAGTTGTGCCTGAGAAGCTTTCTGTTTTCAGTTTCAGCCACTGTATGAGGTAAACTTCTTGTCTCTGAGGTGCGGTGATGACTCCCAGGGCAACTGGTGGAACTTCAGTTACCACTGGAGTCTCCACAATTACGGTTGGGGGAGTGGGAGGAACTGGCTACTGATTTGCCATCAGATTGGCAATTATCTGTTGCTGCTCTGCTACTTGTTTCTGGAGTTGAGTAACTACTTCCATAAGATTGGGCTGGGTTGAGCCTGGCCCTTCGTCCTCCTGAACTTGGTCCTCAACACGAGCAATACGGGGACGTGCTCTTCTTGCCATCTAATTATGCAAAGAAAAAGGCTTGATATTTTCTCTACCCTTTCTAAACATACATATTTGTATATGAATAAAGAAAACAGCAAAAACTCTTATCTGACTTGAGCACTTATACGCAATTACTCTATACTGCAAATAATAATAAAGGAAAGCAATAAAGAAAGAACTTAAATACTTTCTTACTTGAAGACGGCAAGGTTGATGCTGATGTGTGTGTGATGTTGGAGAATGGGAATTGCTCTGATACCAACTGTAACAACCCACCCTTCTTAATACTCTCTAAGGGTGAATGTTACTTATCTACTAACTATAAACTTCACTTAACTGGCGTTACTTTCTCTCATGTTAGCGGTACTTAAAATTTTCAGGAAATGAAATCCAAACATGCAATCATGTAATAGCTGCAACATGCAAAACTATGGTTCTTTAAAATATTCTCACTAAACATACAACACGTAAGAAAATATAACATGCATTTCAAATTTTAAAGCATGCTATATTACCAAAGCAACCTAAGGCAACTGAAGGAATTTGGCAAATGCAATTCAGCTCAACACTAACATTAACAAGTTTCAAGCAACTGAACTTATTTAGCTACCAATGCATGTAGACTATAGCAACTAAAACACGAAAGGATATTCACAGCAGCTGCAATCCTCACTACAACAGAAAGATCCAAAATAGGCAAGCATCAGGTCTTATTGAATTAAAGCTTGCCGTAACAGAACCCATAACCGGACATTCACTACCAATGGGGTAGCAGTGCAGTTGATGCATGAAATTCCAAACACCTCATATAGTAGTTCTGGTCAAAGAATTTCCAGCAAAAGGAAGAAACAATACCAGATTCTAGCAATGCAAATAAGTCAATGTTCCAAAAGTAACCAAAACTCAATTTTCTAGCAGTGCTAAATACCAAGAATCTCTACGTTTCACTAACAATTTAATTAAAGAATCTCATTGAACTCTTAGCAGTGACAAAAACTAAAACAAGTAGAATGTAATTAAAACTCCAAATTTTAGCATTAACCTACTGTAAACTGCATCAAAACAACTCTAGAAATTCAACAGAACTAAAGCATTTAAGCAACTTCAAAACAACAAAACCAATAACATTTCCAGGTTCTGGCAATACAGTTAATCAATTACTTCTTAACAATTGAATAAAGAATCTAAATAAATTCTTTCTTGGTCCCGTGGCTTCCATAGTTCGACATCACACACGTTATAGCATCTCCTTGTCGCCTTCCTTCACAGCTTTCCTTTTTCTTTATCTGCAGTAGGAGGAATGCAACTATAAGCAATTTGCTTAGTAAGTAATCTATCTCACAAAAACTCGAATATGCATGTGTACGAAATAAATTTGAAACATGATAAGAAGCTACTCATGCTCACTAAAAATAGCAACAAGAAAGTCTAAATAGCATGCTAGAATAAAATTGCTAAACTTGCTAAATTAAAACTAAATTAGCTAACTTGCTGAAATTGAAACAAAAAGGCTAAACTTACTGAATTTGAAACTTATATAAAGTTTATTTTGTTTATTCCAAAACTTATACTTATATACTTCAAAATAATAATAAACTTCTCTTGGGCCCGACATGGTACCAATTTACGCGCATCCTTAATAAGAGTCGAGGTAGCTAATCCCGAAACTACTAAGGTACTTCTAGGCGATCTTGTACCTAGGGGCGATCTAGGAGTTCACCCAATAGACCTTGTGTCCGGTACATGCCATTTAAAAGTAAAATACTTATTTTCTTTTTAACTATAACTTCCTTATACTTGTTATTTTTTTGAACTCTTCTAATATAAAATGCCTTGGCATTTCCTCAAGCACCTTGCGTGCTGCTAATCCTCAAATGTTGAAATTTGGGATCAGGTTTATGACCTTAGTCTTCTTTTACTCACGATTACTCATAAACCAAAATAACTGCTAAAGATGTAGCTATAGTACTAGAATTAATGTTAATCCTGCTCACTGTATCAACAAAAAGGAAAATAAGCTGCATGCTATTATAAAAGGTTGTTCAGCATGGTAAATCAGCACAGTGAGCAAAACTGAAATAGTAATGATAAGGGTTGTTCATATTCACAGCAGTGACTAAAACCCAAAACCACAAGCTTATAATACATGTATAGAAAGCCCAAAACCAAACGGACTACTCACAATACAAGCTATTTATGTTCACTTAACAAAGAAACTAAATCTGCATGCTTTAAATTACTATAAAGGGGATCTAATACAGCATGTTGGAGTAACAAAAGACCTAACTGCATGCTATAATTAGTTCTATTCATGTGTGTTGAGTAACAAGAAACTAAATTAAATGCTGCATGTTTAAAACACATTCTAACTTGCTGGATCTGAAGTAAAAAGGTCTAACTTACTGAATTTGAGATGAATAAATTCTAAACTTCAGGCTTAAAGTAAGGGATGTGCAAATAAATCCATTACAACTACTTAGGGTATGCTGTGAAGGTACAGGGAATACAATTCTTGTAAAAAAAAACACGCTGTACAAATACAAGAAGGCAGTTGGGATTCGGAAAATAAAACGCCGTTCTTTACAGCATGTTTCGGCAGCAAGAAAGGAAATAAGACTCTCGAAACTACTCCTACCGCAGGTGAGTAGTACTTACTAAGCGTTCTTGGACTTACAACCGAAAGGGAAAAGGCTTCTAGGGTTTTCGACAGTGACTACTTCGCGATCCCTTCGTATCTTCGTGCTCCCCTCAGCGAGACGATCACAAATCCGTGAAAAGCCCTCGGAGGAACCCCTTGGCCGGCGCTAGAAACGAAGCCCTAATGCGGCTTCATTTTCGCCCGAAAGAGAAGAATCGCGCGGTGTCGCGTGTGAGGAGAAGAAAGGATCGGGGAATTATGTTTTTTTTTTTTTGAGAAAACGTTTCCTTTTTATAACTAATGGATATTTTCGGTTCCTAAGACCCCTTATAATATTTCGCTTCTCTATTTGTTCACAAAAGACCCGCGGCTCACTTTGTTGTCTCGCTTCACTTAAGGCTTATGACTTGTCCGAGGTCTACGGGTCGAACCTCGGCTGGAGCTCTTTATTTATTTATTTTTTTTCAACTTCTTCCTCTTGGTAAAAATATCAAATGAACTCCAAAAATTACATAAAAATACTCTAAAAATTCCTAAAAATCTCTAGATTATTTATATAGCATTTCTAAATTTTTTTAAGGACTTTTAGAACTCGAAATAGAGAAAATTGGATCGTTACATAGATGGAGGTCAAGGTCAAGACGAGTCAACACAAGGTAAATCCATTCGAGTAGTTGTTGTTGGTGTAGTTTACACTAATAATCAAACTTAAGTTTCGATATATGATAAAAAGTTAAAGTTAGGTGTTATGTTTGTCTAACCTTTTTACCAAGTGTATAGAATTGAAAGGCTTCGGAGCTGACATTAGGCTGAAGTCCAGATAGGTTGATACTATTAGTACAGGTAGTTTTGATGTGATCAACCAAGTCAGGTTAGGTCTTGTTGGTATTTAACCCCTGCGTCTAAGTGTGCAGGAACTTAGGAGCATAGGAAGTCGAGCGAAAGACGCAGCTAGCGAGAAGAACAACACGGGAGAGAACCAATAAGCTCAGTGCATCTGAGGGATGAGGTGCTGTGGAAGAGTACGCTGGCGGACGAGAAGAAGGCACACGACGTTTTCAAGGGATGAGAAGCCGGAGCGGAAGACTGCTAGAAGGCCAGAAAAGGAGTTCAGGTAAGCCCTATTCTTGATGTCTGAAATCACCCAAGCGAGCAGAGCTAGAGCGGAAGACCCAAACCAATCCAAGCGGAACCGGAGCAAAAGACTGGGACCAAAAGTTAACAAAATGTTGACTTTCTTGGTCCGAGCGCTCGAACCTAGCTCGGGGCCCCGAACCTAGTCAAAGAGCCCGGACTTGGTTTGGGCACTCGAACTTGGTCTGTGCGCTCGAACTTGATCTGGGTGCCCGGAACCCTTCCAGGTACTCAGACTAGGAATTTTATCCAAACTTGACATGAAAAGTCCCGTTGTAACAGGGATAAAAGTTTATCCCCCTCCATGTGCCTGGAACCCCTCCAGGTGCCCCGTCAGGTCTATAAATGCAGCCTTGTTCCCAGAAGGATAAAAGAACACTTGTAAATGCTTATCTTTTGTTAAAAAGAAAATAAGTATTTTACTTTTAAATGGCATGTACCAGACACAAGGTCCATTGGGTGGGCTCCTAGATCGCCCCTAGGTACAAGATCGCCTAGAAGTACCTTAGTAGTTTCGGGATTAGCTACCTCGACTCTTATTAAGGATGCGCGTAAATTGGTACCATGTCGGGCCCAAGAGAAGTTTATTATTATTTTGAAGTATATAAGTATAAGTTTTGGAATAAACAAAATAAACTTTATATAAGTTTCAAATTCAGCAAGTTTAGTCTTTTTGTTTCAATTTCAGCAAGTTATCTAATTTAGTTTTAATTTAGCAAGTTTAGCTCTTTTATTCTAGCATGCTATTTAGACTTTCTTGTTGTTATTTTTAGTGAGCATGAGTTGCTTCTTATCATGTTTCAAATTTATTTCGTACATATGCATATTCGAGTTTTTGTGAGATAGATTAGTACTTACTAAGCAAATTACTTATAGTTGCATTCCTTCTACTGCAGATAAAGAAAAAGGAAAGCTGTGAAGGAAGGCGACAAGGAAATGCTATAACGTGTGTGATGTCGAACTATGGAAGCCACGGGACCAAGAAAGAATTTATTTAGATTCTTTATTCAATTGTTAAGAAGTAATTGATTAACTGTATTGCCAGAACTTGGAAACGTTATTGGTTTTGTTGTTTTGAAGTTGCTTAAATGCTTTAGTTCTGTTGAATTTCTAGAGTTGTTTTGATGCAGTTTACAGTAGGTTAATGCTAAAATTTGGAGTTTTAATTACATGCTACTTGTTTTAGTTTTTGTCACTGCTAAGAGTTCAATGAGATTCTTTAATTAAATTGTTAGTGAAACGTAGAGATTCTTGGTATTTAGCACTGCTAGAAAATTGAGTTTTGGTTACTTTTGGAACATTGACTTATTTGTATTGCTAGAATCTGGTATTGTTTCTTCCTTTAGCTGGAAATTCTTTGACTAGAACTACTATATGAGGTGTTTGGAATTTCATGCATCAACTGCACTGCTACCCCATTGGTAGTGAATGTCCGGTTATGGGTTCTGTTACGACAAGCTTTAATTCAATAAGACCTGATGCTTGCCTATTTTGGATCTTTCTGTTGTAGTGAGGATTGCAGCTGCTGTGAATATCCTTTCGTGTTTTAGTTGCTATAGTCTGCATGCATTGGTAGCTAAATAAGTTCAGTTGCTTGAAACTTGTTAATGTTAGTGTTGAGCTTAATTGCATTTGCCAAATTCCTTCAGTTGCCTTAGGTTGCTTTGGTAATACAGCATGCTTTAAAATTAGAAATGCATGTTATATTTTCTTACGTGTTGTATGTTTAGTGAGAATATTTTAAAGAACCATAGTTATGCATGTTGCAGCTATTACATGATTGCATGTTTAGATTTCATTTCCTAAAAATTTTAAGAACCGCTAACATGAGAGAAAGTAACGCCAGTTAAGTGAAGTTTATAGTTACTAGATAAGTAACGTTCACCCTTAGATAGTAGTAAGAAGGGTGAGTTGTTACAGTTGGTATCAGAGCAATTCCCATTCTCCAGCATTACACACACATCAGCATCAACCTTGCCGTCTTCAAGTAAGAAAGTATTTAAGTTCTTTCTTTATTGCTTTCCTTTATTATTATTTGCAGTATAGAGTAATTGCGTATAAGTGCTCAAGTCAGATAAGAGTTTTTGCTGTTTTCTTTATTCATATACAAATATGTATGTTTAGAAAGGGTAGAGAAAATATCAAGTCTTTTTCTTTGCATAATTAGATGGCAAGAAGAGGACGTCCCCGTATTGCTCGTACTGAGGACCAAGTTCAGGAGGACGAAGGGCCAGGCTCAACCCAGCCCAATCTTATGGAAGTAGTTGCTCAACTCCAGAAACAAGTAGCAGAGCAGCAACAGATAATTGTCAATCTGATGGTAAATCAGCAGCCAGTTCACCCACTCCCCCAACCGTAACTGTGGAGACTCCAGTGGTAACTGAAGTTCCACCAGCTGCCCTGGGAGTCATCACCGCACCTCAGAGACAAGAAGCTTACCTCATACAGTGGCTGAAACTGAAACCAGAAAGCTTCTCAGGCACAACTGAGCCCTGGGATGCCCAGGCTTGGTTTAAGACACTGGAGAGCACAATAGAGCTTCTTAACAGGCCAGAAGTCGAGAAGGTCAAGTGCGCCTCTTTCTGCCTGGCTGGAGATGCTCGTATGTGGTGGGAGAGGATAAAGACCAAGAGAGCAGTTAACCAGATGAGTTGGGTTGATTTACAGTTAGAGTTTTATGAAGAGTACTTCCACCTACGGATCACCAACAAGCACTATGAGGACTTTATAGAGTTCAAACAATGTGACCTAACAGTGGAAGAAGCAGTCAAGAAGTTCAATAGACTAGCTCGTCTCTGCCCAGAGTTAGTAAGTACAGAGAAGGAGCGAGTCAGACTGATGCTCAAAATGTTGAAACCACAGATAGAACTGAATGTGAGTAGTGGAGCTCACTGGCCCCAGACTGGTGAAGAGCTTATCAGTAGGGCATTAGTTGCTGAGCACTATCTGGACAGCATCAGGGTACAACGAGCGCAGCATAAGCCAGTCAAGATCGAAGACAAGACAGCTGGGAGTCAGAAGCCTCAGGCAAATAAGCAACACTGGAAGGGTAAAGATAACAAAAGAAAGCAATGGAACTCAGGAGGTAATCAGAAAGGAGGACCAGCAAATAAGCATATCAAGTTCCCTCCCTGTCCTAAATGTGGGAGAACACATCCAGGAGCCTATCTTTTGGGTAAGACGGGATGATATTCGTGTGGGCAGGAAGGACACATGACTAAAGAATGTCCTAATAAGCTCAAAGCACCTCAGCCACAGCCAATACAATATGGAGGTAAACCTCAGTTACATTATATGCATGCAACTCTGGAAGGACCTCAGCTCAGTTCCAGCCAGTGCCAGAGTATTCTCCCTCACTAAAGAGGAAGCTGCTAGTGCCTCCACGGTCGTAACAGGTCAAGTGGTTATTTTTCAGCATTTAGCTACTGCACTATTTGATACTGGGGTGACCCATTCTTTTGTATTTGTACCTTTTACCAAAGAATTACAGGTATCTACAGAAAGTATGAATCTCAAGTTCCTGACGACCCTACCTTCTGAGGAAGTCATGAAATCCAACCAGTGGTTTCGGGCTGTACCAGTCAGAATTTCATACCGCGAGCTATATGTAGATCTGGTAGTCCTCGCCATGCTGGATTTTGATATCATTTTGGGTATGGATTTCCTCATCAAGTATAGTGCTTCAGTGGACTGTCGCAGAAGGAAAGTGATCTTTAGTCCAGAAGGTGAACCATCCTTTGAGTTCACAGGGGTGCCGAAGAGGAAGACCCAGAAGTTCCTCTCTTCCCTCATAGCTCACCAGATGTTAGCTAAAGGGTGTGTTGGTTTTCTTGCACACATTGTGAATACAGAAGAACAAGAAAAACCCAAGCAGGAGGAAGTTCGGGTAGTCTGTGAGTATCCAGAGGTATTCCCAGAAGAGCTACTGGACTACCTCCCAACCGAGAAGTGGAGTTTGAGATTGAACTAATTCCTGGTACCAGTCCAATTTCAAAAGCTCCATACCGCATGTCTCCAGTAGAGCTGAAAGAGTTACAAGAACAACTTCAGGAGCTGCTTGACAAAGGCTTCATCCGCCCTAGTCACTCACCTTGGGGAGCTCCTGTGTTGTTTGTCAAGAAGAAGGACAGATCTATGCGGATGTGCATAGATTATAGAACTCTGAATCAAGTGACAATCAAGAACAAGTACCCCCTTCCCAGGATCGACGACTTATTTGATCAGTTGAGAGGGTTAACAGTATTCTCAAAGATAGACCTGCGCTCTGGGTACCATCAGCTGAAAGTGAAAGAAAAGGATATACCCAGAACGACATTCAGGACCAGATACGGACACTACGAGTTTGTAGTCATGCCTTTTGGTGTGACTAATGCACCAGCGGTCTTTATGGACTTAATGAACAGAGTGTTCAGAGAATACCTTGACAAATTTGTCATCATGTTCATTGACAACATTCTAGTCTATTCAAGGACCCCAAAGGAACATGACACGCACTTGAGGATAGTACTGCAGACCTTACGGAAAAAATAGTTTTATGCTAAATTCTCAAAGTTCGAGTTCTGGTTAAATCAGGTGTCGTTTCTAGGTCACATCATTTCTAAGGAAGGTATCCAAGTGGATCCTGCCAAGATAGAAGCAGTCAACGATTGGCATAGGCCCAAGAATGTCAGGGAGATCAGAAGCTTCCTTGGTTTAGCAGGTTACTACAGAAAATTCGTGGAGGACTTTTCCAGGATAGCCTCTCCACTTACAGCCCTGACCAGAAAGGACAAGAAGTTTAAATGGTCAGACAAATGTGAGCAAAGTTTCCAAGAACTGAAGAAGAGACTGACCAGTGCTCCCATTCTGACTGTTCCAGAAAGTGACAAGAGCTTTGACATCTACAGTGATGCCTCCAAGATGGGCCTTGGAGCTATACTCATCCAAGAAGGAAAAGTTATAGCTTATGCCTCCAGGCAACTCAAGGATTATGAAAAGAACTACCTCACTCATGATCTTGAGCTGGCAGCTGTGGTCTTTGCACTAAAACTCTGGCGACATTATTTGTATGGCGTCTAGTGCAGAATCTTCACAGACCATCAGAGTCTTAAGTACTTCTTCACTCAGAAGGACTTAAACATGAGACAGCGCAGGTGGTTAGAGTTGGTCAAAGACTATGACTGTGAAATCCTCTACCACCCAGGTAAAACTAACAAAGTGGCAGATGCACTAAGCAGAAAATCCAGTGCATCCCTGATGTCTTTGTCATCATTAGCCCTACCACTGCAGAAGGAGTTGTCAGACTTTGGTATGGAAATTATTTATGGGCAACTCTCTACATTGACCTTAGAGTCAACCCTTCTTGAGGATATACAGAGAAAGCAAAGTGAAGATCCAAATATCCAGAAAATCAAGCAAGGGATTTCAGAAGGAGACAACTCAAAGTTTCGAGTATCAGACAGTGAAATTCTTTATCAGAGGAGTCACCTTTGTGTTCCCAATGATGAAGAGTTGAGAAAGAAGATTTTAGAAGAAGCTCATAGCACACCATACTCCATGCATCCTGGTTCTACCAAGATGTACCAAGACATTAAGCAGAGGTTCTGGTGGTCTGGACTCAAAAGAGATGTTGCTAAATATGTCAGTACCTGCCTGACATGTCAGAGGGTCACCAAGAGGAGTTCTACAGCCTCTTCCTATACCAGAGTGGAAGTGGGAAGACATATCCATGGACTTCATAACAGGTCTCCCAAGAACCACAAATGGGTATGATGCGATATGGGTGATAATGGACAGATTGACCAAGTCTGCTCATTTCCTAGCCATCAAGGTGTCCTATTCTATAGAGCAGTTAGCACAGTTATATGTTAAAGAGGTGATCAGACTTCACGGAGTTCCTAAATCTATTATTTCTGATAGAGATGGGCGCTTCACCTCTCACTTTTGGGAGTGTGTTCAGACTGCACTAGGTACCAAACTCAAGTTCAGCACAGCCTTCCATCCTCAGACTGATGGACAGACAGAGCGAGTAAATCAGATCTTAGAAGATATGCTCAGGGCTTGTGCACTAGATTTCAAGGGAAGTTGGTGCAAGTATCTATGCTTAGCTGAGTTTGCCTACAACAATAGCTATCAGGCCACCATCAAGATGGCACCTTATAAGGCGTTGTATGGCAGGAAATGCAGATCACCTATTTGCTGGCAAGAAGCAGGTAAAAGAAAAGAAATGGAAGTAGAGCTGGGAATTCAGACTGAGATGATAGATGAGACCACTCAGGCTATCCAGAAGATCAGACAGAGGATTGAGATTTTCCATATTAGACGGAAGAGTTATGCTGACACACGTCGTAGGCCATTGGAATTCCATGTAGGGGATTCAGTTTTTCTCAAGGTTGCTCCGATGAAGGGAGTGATGAGATTTGGCAAGAAGGGCAAGTTAAGTCCTCGCTATGTAGGACCCTACCCGATTACAGAGAGGATTGGGAAGGTAGCTTACAAGCTGGATTTACCACAAAACATGTCAGCAATACACAATGTATTTCATGTCTCTATGCTAAAGAAGTGTATCCACGACCCTAGCCAAGTGATTCAGCCTCAAACAGTACAGATCCAAGAGGATCTTAGCTACGAGAGCATACCTGCACAGATAGTGGACAGAGCAGTTAAGAGACTAAGAAATAAAGAAGTGCCACTAGTGAAGGTCATCTGACAGAATCAGAAGCACGAGGAAGTCACTTGGGAACGTGAGGACAGTATGAAACAGAAATATCCAGAGCTATTCTAAGTTCGAGGACGAACTTTTTATAAGATATAGGGGATTGTAACGACCCAATTTTTCCTATTTCGAGTTCTAAAAGTCCTTAAAAATATTTAGAAATGTTATATAAATAATCTATAGATTTTTAGAAATTTTTAGAATATTTTTATGCAATTTTTGGAGTTCGTTTGGTATTTTTACCAAGAGGAAGAAGTTGCAAAAAAAAAAAATAAAGAGCTCCAGCCGAGGTTCGACCCGTAGACCTCGGACAAGTCATAAGCCTTAAGCGAAGCGAGAAAACCAAGTGAGTCGCGGGTCTTTTGTGAACAAATAGAGAAGCGAAATATTATAAGGGGTCTTAGGAACCAAAAATATCCATTAGTTATAAAAAGGAAACGTTTTCTCAAAAAAAAAAAACTAATTCCCCGATCCTTTCTTCTCCTCACACGCGACGCCACGCCATTCTTCTCTTTCGGGCGAAAACGAAGCCGTGTTAGGGCTTCTTTTCCGGCGCCGGCCAAGGGGTTCCTCTGAGGGCTTTTCACGGATTTGTGATCGTCTCGCTGAGGGGAGCACGAAGATACGAAGGGATCGCGAAGTAGTCACTGCCGAAAACCCTAGAAGCCTTTTCCCTTTCGGTTGTAAGTCCAAGAACACTTAGTAAGTACTACTCACCTATGGTAGGAGTAGTTTCGAGAGTTTTGTTTCCTTTCTTGCTACCGAAACATGCTGTAAAGAACGGCGTTTTATTTTTTGAATCCCAACTGCCTTCTTGTATTTGCACAGTATGTTTTTTTTTTTACAAAAATTGTATTCCCTGTACCTTCACAGCATACCCTAAGTAGTTGTAATGGATTTATTTGCACATCCCTTACTTTAAGCCTGAAGTTTAGAATTTGTTCATCTCAAATTCAGTAAGTTAGACCTTTTTACTTCAGATCTAGCAAGTTAGAATGTGTTTTAAACATGTAGCATTTAATTTAGTTTCTTGTTACTCAACACACATGAATAGAACTAATTATAGCATGCAGTTAGGTCTTTTGTTACTCCAACATGTTGTATTAGATCCCCTTTGTAGTAATTTAAAGCATGCAGATTTAGTTTCTTTGTTAAGTGAACATAAATAGCTTGTATCGTGAGTAGTCCGTTTGGTTTTGGGCTTTCTATACATGTATTATAAGCTTGTGGTTTTGGGTTTTAGTCACTGCTGTGAATATGAACAACCCTTATCATTAGTATTTCAGTTTTGCTCACTTTGCTGATTTACCATGCTGAACAGCCT
This sequence comes from Zingiber officinale, assembly GCF_018446385.1. NCBI lineage: Eukaryota > Viridiplantae > Streptophyta > Magnoliopsida > Zingiberales > Zingiberaceae > Zingiber > Zingiber officinale. The sequence continues at coordinate 23,885,616 of NC_055997.1, read as the reverse complement.
TTTATAATAGCATGCAGCTTATTTTCCTTTTTGTTGATACAGTGAGCAGGATTAGCATTAATTCTAGTACTATAGCTGCATCTTTAGCAGTTATTTTGGTTTATGAGTAATCGTGAGTAAAAGAAGACTAAGGTCATAAACTTGATCCCAAATTTCAACATTTGAGGATTAGCAGCACGCAAGGTGCTTGAGGAAATGCCAAGGCATTTTATATTAGAAGAGTTCAAAAAAATAACAAGTATAAGGAAGTTATAGTTAAAAAGAAAATAAGTATTTTACTTTTAAATGGCATGTACCGGACACAAGGTCCATTGGGTGGGCTCCTAGATCGCCCCTAGGCACAAGATCACCTAGAAGTACCTTAGTAGTTTCGGGATTAGCTACCTCGACTCTTATTAAGGATGCGCGCAAATTGGTACCATGCCGGGCCCAAGAGAAGTTTATTATTATTTTGAAGTATATAAGTATAAGTTTTGGAATAAACAAAATAAACTTTATATAAGTTTCAAATTCAGCAAGTTTAGTCTTTTTGTTTCAATTTCAGCAAGTTAGCTAATTTAGTTTTAATTTAGCAAGTTTAGCTCTTTTATTCTAGCATGCTATTTAGACTTTCTTGTTGCTATTTTTAGTGAGCATGAGTTGCTTCTTATCATGTTTCGAATGTATTCCGTACACATGCATATTCGAGTTTTTAGATAGATTAGTACTTACTAAGCAAATTGCTTATAATTGCATTCCTCCTACTGTAGATAAAGAAAAAGGAAAGCTGTGAAGGAAGGCGACAAGGAGATGCTATAACGTGTGTGATGTCGAACTATGGAAGCCACGGGACCAAGAAAGAATTTATTTAGATTCTTTATTCAATTGTTAAGAAGTAATTGATTAATTGTATTGTCAGAACCTGGAAACGTTATTGGTTTTGCTGTTTTGAAGTTGCTTAAATGCTTAAGTTCTGTTGAATTTCTAGAGTTGTTTTGATGCAGTTTACAGTAGGTTAATGCTAAAATTTGGAGTTTTAATTACATGCTACTTGTTTTAGTTTTTGTCACTGCTAAGAGTTCAATGAGATTCTTTAATTAAATTGTTAGTGAAACGTAGAGATTCTTGGTATTTAGCACTGCTAGAAAATTGAGTTTTGGTTACTTTTAGAACATTGACTTATTTGCATTGCTAGAATCTGGTATTGTTTCTTCCTTTTGCTGGAAATTCTTTGACCAGAACTACTATATGAGGTGTTTGGAATTTCATGCATCAACTGCATTGCTACCCCATTGGTAGTGAATGTCCGGTTATGGGTTATGTTACGGCAAGCTTTAATTCAATAAGACCTGATGCTTGCCTATTTTGGATCTTTCTGTTGTAGTGAGGATTACAGCTGCTGTGAATATCCTTTCGTGTTTTAGTTGCTATAGTCTGCATGCATTGGTAGCTAAATAAGTTCAGTTACTTGAAACTTGTTAATGTTAGTGTTGAGCTGAATTGCATTTGCCAAATTCCTTCAGTTGCCTTAGGTTGCTTTGGTAATATAGCATGCTTTAAAATTAGAAATGCATGTTATATTTTCTTACGTGTTGTATGTTTAGTGAGAATATTTTGAAGAACCATAGTTCTGCATGTTGCAGCTATTACATGATTGCATGTTTGGATTTCATTTCCTGAAAATTTTATGTACCACTAACATGAGAGAAAGTAACGCCAGTTAAGTGAAGTTTATAGTTAGTAGATAAGTAACGTTCACCCTTAGAGAGTAGTAAGAAGGGTGAGTTGTTACAATCTAAGCATAGTGCTTGACCTTTGGGGGCACATGTGGCAGCTTCCAATACTCATCGTATCATCTATTATTATTATTCTTGATATTATTACCTTGGCAAATTCAGTGAGAGTATTTGAATGTTGAATTTGATTGCCAACTTGGTAAAACATTATCTATATAATGACTTAGTAAATATATCAGTAATTTGATCTTTGGTAGATATGTAAGATACTGAAAATTATGGAGTTGTCACATGTTCAGAGCATAAAGAATAGTAGAGCATGCATAAATTGGAAATTTCGATTGACAACAAAAGTAATATTAGGTCACGTGTATTCATTATGTGAGAGGAGAGAACTTTCAAATTTTAAGGAAAGATCAACACCAAGAAAATAATGAGCATTGCTAAAATCTTGAATTGGAAATTCTTGATTAAGAAGACATAGTATAAATGTGATGTCTTCTTGATCACTATCAGTTAGTAAAATATCATCCACATAAATAATAAGAAATATCATATAGTCAACATTACACTTATAAAATAAAGATGAATCGGTGTTTGAGCCAAAGAATCTTGAAACGTAAAGACAAGTGGATAAACAATAAAACTATGCTTGAGGAGCTTGTCCAAGACCATCATAGATTTTTTTTTAACTGACAAACATGTATTGTAAATTGTGGATGAATGAACCTAAGTAGTTGCTCCATAAATATGATTTTCTCAAGATGATCATGAAGAAAAGTATTAGAAATATCTAATTATCAGATTGATCAATTGAAGTTGATAGTTATAGATAGTAATAATCTAATAGTTGTTCTTTTCATAACAATATATATATATTCATCCGATTGGTATATGCAAGTAAAGATACTCATGGTGTAAATTATTATAATCAAGGAAAGCACACTATAATGAATAAGAATCAAGTTTGTGTTTAAAGTGAGGATGTAACCATGAATAATATGCACAATCAAAAATTCAAAAAAAAAGTATAATCAAGAGTTTGATTATAAAATTTTTCTAAAGGACACTTATAATTAAGCAATGGGGTAGGAAGTTGATTTATGATGGTAATCAGGTCTAATAGCCATATTAAGCTAGCTGGACAATATTCTTCTTAGGCCTCCAGGCAATATTTTTATCGAACCAGCCGGACAACATCCTTATTAAGCCAGCCGAGCAACAATCTTATTAGACCAGCCGAACAATATCCTTATTAAACTAGCCAGGCAATGTTCAGATTAAGCCAGCCGAGCAATATTCTTTTAAGCCTCTAGAAAATATTCTTATCCAACCAGCTGAGCAATATTCTTAGTGTTCCACAAATTTTCATTAAGTCTCCGGACAATATTCTTTATGAACTATCCGGGCAATACCCTTTATGAATTAATCGGGCAATCTCCTTTATGAATCCTCAAAGCAGTATCTTTCAAAACTCACCTAGAAATATCATTCGGTCAGTCGGATAATAACAAAGTAATAACTTATAGTCCTCCAAGGCAATACCGTTAAGCGGATGCTGCCTTTTTAATCCTTCAATTATCACCACATGGCGGTCATTGAGGGAAATAACGTGAGAGATAGTTCCCTCAAACCCTTTCTTAGAATACGTGGTGACCAGTGAGTGGGGACAGGATGCGGATCATCAAAAGGGGTATCTTCCAAACTACTTCATCTTACATGGCAATCACGAATAGGCTGCTTGATAACAAACCATCGGAACTAAGTCTCTACTGACTTGGGCGGGAAGAACAGAAGGGGTGCAAAGGAAGATGACATGCCTGCCCGTGCTGTCATCTCAGATCCCTTCATCCCCACAATCAAAGAAAACTTGTTAAGGAGGAAGAGCCGAGTAGAAGGAAAAAAGGAGCTGTCATTACAGTTAAGTGGATGATATCCTAATTTTAAATAACCGGTGATAGATCAATTTTTCCATTAAGTTTTTAGTGTGGTTGGGTATTAATTAGTGAAATTTTTAATTTTTTAATTAAAATATTTGTAATAAAGATTATTACTTTAATTAAGATACACCACATTGAAATATTATAAAATTGATACATGAATGATGCCACCAAGACGACCACCTTGTTGTCCTTGCATCAAAATTGTCTCCTATATTCCTTAATTTCCACCAATTTTTCTTTCCATGATGTTTGAAAAACAAAAGAAAATAATAAAAATTTACACTGCCGCGCTACAACATCTTCAGCTGAGAGACACATCAATTCTCTAGATCTAAATTCCTAGATCAGCCCCTATTTGATGGATTAATTATTTTAAAAAAAGGGTTACATCATCACAAAGAAAATAAGAGAACATGATCTAAAGATTAGAATAAGAGAGAATGATTGGAAAAATCAAAAGACCAATATGTCAATTTCTCTTTTAGTGTAGCTGGGATTAATATGTGAAATTTTTAATTAAAATATTTTTAATAAAGATTATTACTTTAAGATTCATACATGGAAATATTATAAAATCCATACATGAATATTGTCTGCCACCAAGACCACCAATTACTTATTCCTGCATCAAAATGGTCTTCCTATATTCATTAATTTCGACTCATTTTCCTTTCCATGAATGACAAATAAATTTTCGGTGGCAATTAAATTTACGTGGCAAATAAATTTTGGCCTTCCAAAGTGGGGTCGTAAACTAGTCAAGCCTAGTTTAAGTCAGCCTAGGTTAAGTTCGGTTCAACTCAATTTATACAAGCTCAACTCAAGCTCGAGCTTGGCTATATTTCTAATCAAGGAGGTTCAAACTTGACTCAACTAATTCAACTTTGAACTCACGTCAAGTTTTTGATTAAGCCATCTCATTTATGATATTAATTAAGTTGATGTTTTTGGAGATCTCCAGATTAATATAAAAATAAATAAAATAATTTTCAATTTTAATGTATTTATTTTCTGGACTGTGGAGTCAAATTAAATGACGATGCAGAAGAGACATTCAAAGTCGACCACTAGACACTAGACACTAGACTTGTATACGTAAATTAACATAAGTGTCCTCAGAATTCGCTCAGCTGGTGGGTTCAGGGTAATGACCGCAGAGGCCAGGGGTCAAATTTTGACCGGAAATTTTATCCTCCGTTTTTGGATTTTTGCTTATGCACTTATCCATTTGTATTTTTATATCTACCTCTCTATATATCGGTAGGATTTGATCTAGGGGGTTTGCTGATGTCGTCGTAGTTCTACAAAAATTAACATAAGTTATTCTTGCGGTATGCCTAATTAGTTAAAGGAGATTTATTATTGATCTTGTCCCAGAGTTAAGTCGATGGATGTTGATAGAGATGGATGTACACTTGGACTAGGGGGGTCATGACCCCCCCTCCAGTCCACGTGTAAACCTTTAACCAAATACTATGAAATTGGGTTGGGCCTTTAATTTTCCTAGTCAATTTCCATGGCCCCCGTTCACGTTTTTTAACAAGTTGTGCCTTTGCCACCCTCAAAAGTCCACATATAAGTAGTAATAATATTAATTATTAGTAAATACAAACAATTGTCTTCCTTTTCGTAAATACGGCTTTGAACGAGTGGTGGCGTTGCAACAAAATCTACTCGTTCCGGTGCCTTCAAATGAGCGATCATTGGACATTGGACGTTGGACATGAAGGTCTCATGTGATGACTGATGAGAACATTCTTGAGCCCAAATCGAGAGAAAGGTGCAATTTCACTTACTCCTTATTCCTTACATACTTAGGGTTTTGAAACCCTTAAAATTCAGAAGGAAAAAAGATTTTTTTTTAGTATTTTCATATCCATTTTTACACACACTGAGTCTATGAAGGTTGGCACATAGCACAGATTTATACCTTCATTGTGAATTTGTGATTTATTAATGAGGCGAGAAGAAGCGAAGAACACAATTACACAAAGGAGATAAATAAATATCCAAAAACTAAATAGACATGATTCCATAAATTTCTGAGAAAAAAAATCATAATATTAGATATTAGTATATTACATGGCATGACCCCTTCTCGTCCAGTTGAAGGTTGCTTTAGAATTTTTTTTTTTTTCGCCTATGATATATGCACACACATGCAATTATGCAAACATATTATACTACAATTAGTAATGATTCTACTATTTAGTTATAGTGGGTCTGTGACTTTGAAACAAGCAATAGATGCACAATTATTATTGCTTCGAAGACTTCGAAAATTTAAAAGAGCGTCAAATTTCTTTTAGCTAGAGAATTGTATTTGAAATTTAAAAGTTAATTGAGTTAGAAATCTTTTGAAGAAATCTATGGCTTGCTGTCTATCATTATTCCAATCAATATGATGTATGTCATATTCAAAAGTTTTTATTGGAGGTTTGACAAAATACATTTGATAGTATCTTACTACCTTGCTTTTTTATTTAAATATGTAACTAAACTGATTTGTTATTTTATACAAAATTGTAGTGAGATTTTGCGACACTACATTTTTTCTTAGAAATCAATTTCACAGTTTCTGTTTAATTCATGTGTATCTATGACTGGTTAAAGAGTTCCTTCTGCTCTTAAGAATTCTGAAATTTTTTAATCTGATGGTTTGATCAAGGACAAGGTACAAACTTTGTTAACAATCTTTTTTCATATCCTTTTATATCCTTTATTTTCATTTTTCTTTCCTTTCCATTATATGCAATGAAAGATAAATGGCAGAAAAACTTGAAGTTGGTAATTGCATGTTTGTAAATATGTAGATGTTGTTGCACCATTCATTTTAAAAAACGTGAAAGTGATCGATGCTTTATGAGATGCTTAGCACAAATTGGTAATCTAATTGCATGGAATTTCATATAGTGATTATATCATCCTATGATAGGTTTATGTACTAAGGATTATAAATGCTAATTTAGTCATTATTATTTTTTAATTATTCAAGTGTTTAAAGTTGTACTTAAGTCCTTGATAAGTGTTTTGGGTAATTTTTTTATTTAAAGAAGTAGATGATTTTATTATACGGCCCCCCTAAACTTAAAATCTTGGATCCGCCCCTGGACGCTGGGGACATGGTGCTCTCTGCTGACTCCGCATATACTCTGAGATGACGGGGTCTCCGGTGAACCTGCAACAAAACCGAGCCGGGAGGGGGATCCCAACGACGGCCCTCCGACGCTCAAGTCAGGCGAGGGGAAATCGAAACAGAACAACGAGGCCAAGAGCCATAGTATATGAGAATGCATACCTTCGTTGAAGGTTGGGGGCCCTTATATAGGGCTCCCAGGAGACGCGTGCACGCTCTTCGAAGTGTGCACGCTCATCAAAGCATGCCTAGAAATGGTCGTGTCAGAAAAGTGTGTTTGACCCCATACCGCAACTGTCCGAGCATATCTCTAACGTGACAGTGGAAACTTCCACCGTACGATTCTCTGTCTAGTCTAGTCGCCGACCCTGCTATCTGTCTCCTTTGTCCTTTTTTGCGTCTTGTCTATTCCCGAGTCCGCCCTGCCGCCCAGGTGGTCGGACACATAGGCGTGCCGAACCAAATGGGGAGACCCCCTAGTTGCTCAGACGGGCATACGTTCTTTAGCTAGTCCACAACTCAGCCGAGCGGACGAGCCGCTCGGTGCAGCAATTCCTTGGTGGGCAGATTGAACGTTGGAAGCCCGACCCATGGTCGAGCTATATTCGCGTCGGCTCCGGCGACTCCTGGCCAATCGGTCTGTAATCTGGCTGATCGGACTTTATACCTATTCGCTCGGCGAAATCTTTATACCTATCCGCTCCGGCGACTCCTAGCCGATTGGCCTTTAATCTGACCGATCGGACTTTATACCTATCCGCTCGGTGAAATCATTAGGTTGGTCTTGACCTCCATGCGTCGTTGACCGTCGCCCATGTGAGCCCCTCCCTACGCTTACCACCGGATCAATTATAATAGATAAAAAATCAATTCCTAGTGGAGACATGTTTTCGGAAAAAAAATCTCTTTCTCCCCTTAGCTAATTTGATGATTGATTATAATAAGTTGATATACCTCTTTTAAAATAATCTAGAAATTATGAGACACATCTTAGATCTATCAACTAACTTGTTCCGACACAAGATAATAAGTTGATGAACTTGATCTTACTTCACCATCAAAGAAAAAAAAAAGACTTTTTATTCAAATTTAGCTCAGATGTAACTCGTTTCTTTTGAGGTATAAAGTACTGTCAAACTAAAATACTCAACAAATATAAGTATTAGTTCTCCTTGAAAAGGAGGTAATCCAACGGCACTTTCCTGTCCTTAAAAGAAAAACCTCTTTCTCCTCTTAGTCAATTTAATGGTTGATTATAAGTTGATATACCTCTCTTTAAATAATCTACAACAGTCTATGATACACACCTTAGATGAGCACAATCATCATAAATTAACACAAATTCATTAATTGAATTGGGACGTATAGTAGCAGCCAGGTTTATTGTTATATATTCAAAGGTGATGACCGGACTACATACATGGTTTTATGTATCAAATTTCCTGCTCTATCTTGTTTGTGTTGAATATTTATTATTGTTGTTTTAAAAGATTAATTTAAATCGTAATTTTTTAATTGATACTTATACCAATTAATAATGAGGTGACTGATTTGACCTCATAAAATTTTCCACTTGCCATTAAGAGAAATCGAATAGCACTTATAATAGATGATCCATTAATTTAATATTCTTAGATCAGTTATGTATTAAGAGAAATTTATCCATTAATTTATTAAAATTAAAATTCAATTTTAACTACATGATTAGAAAACTAAGAAGACATCGTACCATTATATCATTGTCTCATGGCTTAATTTAAGTAATAATTAACTTTGATTTAAGCGATTGTAATCAATTTCCCATCATCTTGAAAGTGCCTAGAAGAGGATTCAAGAGCTAGTCTCCTCGAATGGGTCTAGTGGCTAACGCATGAGATGTTGTCATCATGAGGTCTGGAGTTCAAATTTCGGTAAAGCCGAAGTAAATGTCTCCCTTATGTGCTAGTCACTATTCTAAAGACTAGTAGCCGCCTATGATTTACCTCTTTCATGTTGACCTTAAGATAAATTGACAGAGACATTGGGAGCGAACGTATTCACCTTGTGTGATGTAGAAGAGGATTTAAGAACATCAGCTTTGTTTTTTGTTTTTTTTTTTTAAGTTCACACGAATTTGTACATGCATGATCTTATTGATTGTGAATGATTCTCTCAAACTATTCGACCTTATCCGTGGTATTGGTACTGATGATATGAGCCTGCATTCTTATGTAATTATATTTTTAATTTTCTATTTAAAATAATTCATTCTGATATTTCTTACACTTATATGATTTAATCCAGATTTTTTATATTATATCACTTTCATTAACCATTTGAGTGAATTCACTTGGTCTAACCTATGAAATAAAAATCTAATTTTGCTTGACATATTTTTATCATTTTCAAAATCAAGTTGAAATCATTTTGATAGTAAAATACTTACTTTTTCATTTTAATTAGGGAGATGAGTATAAAATCCTTCATTAGTATCTTACTTCTTATAGAATTATTTATCAAGTATCTTATCCTCACACCTTTGAATAAAATGGTTCTACTTCTTAATCATTCATCAATTCCTAGTAAATTTTAGGATGAAATTATTAGCATTGTAATTTACCTCATAAATCATACTTCCACTTTTTTCTTAATAAAAAATGTCTACTAGAGAAACTTTATAATTAAATTTTCGATTATACTTTTCTTCATGTTTTTAGTTATGTATGTTATCCTTGGTTATACCCCTACTGTAAACATAAATCTGACTTGTGTTTACAATAGTGTTGACGTCAGACAGGATAATGATTATCCTACGGATTAACAAGAAGGGGAGTTTGAAAAGAAGGTAAGAAGAGAAAATCGTTGTCCTCCAGATTTTTTTTGAAGAAAAAAATATTTACTATTCAAGAATGATTCCTCAAACAGCTAACAGATGTTTATATAAACTCCAGATCCTAAAATATAAAGAAATAAAAGAAATCCTAACATATAGATCTCAATTTCTATCTTATAAATAAATGAAAGAAATTTAACAGAAAAAAAAACTCATAATCTTAAAATTAAATCGGCTCAAAATTTAAAAATATAAAAAAAAAAAAAAAATTAACAAAAATATCTAAAATATTTTTAAAGATAAAAATTACTCAAAAATTAAAAATTTTGAATAATAATAATAATAATAATTTTTAGATTTTTCGAATTCATCATCCTAGTTTGAAAGAATTCGAATTTATAATAGGTTCATAAATAGCAAGCACCTTGGATGTCACCTAGAAGAGCATCTTCATAGGTTGCCATGATAACACTGGCATTTGCCCCCGCGGGCTAGATCAACCGGTTAAGGTGTGGCATCCTTGCACAATGAGTCATAGGGTCGAAGGTCCACGGACGCGCACTGGATGAATAATCTGGACCGGCTGTGTTAAATTCCGAAGACACCACGCTTTACCTGGGCCAGTATTCACCGCTGATTTACCTCCTCCTAGGATCCCTGTGAGGCCAGGCCTAGGGGGCCGCTGGGCGGCGGAACCCGCTTTTTTGCACAATGATAACACTGGCATTCTCGATGACATGACACGTTAGAATGTTTGATTGTCTTCTCGATGACAAGTTACCTATCTGAAGCGTGAATTTTTTGTCTGAACTTCCAGATGGAAGTCCCCTCAACCTTGCTTGGAGAGATTCATATTGTAGTCGAGGCTCCCCAATCCGCCTTAGTTGTAGTTGTCAAACCACGTATCGGTAAAAATCACGGCTGCTAGAGACTTCAAATATACAGGACTTTCAAGAAACTTCTTTGCAATGTCCTCTAATATCACACGCATTGCCTCCTTCGATAATATACAGTGCCGGATCTGTGATTTTGAGCATGAGGTGGGCATAAAAAAAAATAGTGCCCTCAAAATTTAACATTCATATATTTTTCAATCAATCTAAATATAACAACATTTTTAATTCTAGAAATAAAAAATAAAAATATATATCACCTAAAACAATATATCATAAGCAAATATTAATAAAGTCAAAATGATCCAAACAAAATATAAAATTCTAAACCAATGTATGCCACTTGAATATTGCTCGCCTCGCAGTTTTAGAAGCGAAAGTATTGATTAAATGGGGGAGGGGGAGGCCAAGCCGTCAAGATGAGCGAAAGAAGGTGAATCAGCAGTCGTTGGGCCATCGATGGGAGCAATAACAGTGACGCAGAGCCATAGAGGTAGAGCTGATGGCGAAACAACGGAGACGACTTACAACACTTCTGTCGTTGCAGAGGGGCGAACAGGATGTGGTATACGAAGAGGAGAAGCAAGAGCGTTTAGGGTAAGAAAATAAATAAATAAATAAAATAGTGTATATATATATATATATATATATATATATATATATATATATATATATATATATATATATATATATATATAATCTACTGCACGACGTGCACAGTTTGGAACTGTGCGCGTTGCACAGTAAATCAGATTTCATTGTTTTCTTTATTTTTTTTAATTGTGAATTAAAAAATAATTAAAATATATTTTTTAAAATTTTATTTGTAGAGTTCATGCTTCCTAATTGGTGATAATTTTTAAGCTAATTTTCTTTTTTAAGATTTTACCTCTAGGATTCAAGTTTTCCAATTAGATTATAGTATTTAGTTAAAAGAAAAATTAAAAATAAAATAAATTTAAGTATTTATGGAGTATTGTAATGTGTTTAGGAGATATATGTATGTATTAAGATTTTATATAAAGAAATCAAAATCTTTAAAATAAAATAATTAAAAAAAAAGTTGATATGGTGCGCGATGCGCACAGTAACGTCGTGCAGCATATCACAACTCTCATATATATATATATATATATATATATATATATATATATATATATATATATTATTTTTTAAATTTTGGTGCCCCTAGAATTTGTGGGCCCAAGGCACTTTCCTCACAATTTACATTAAAGGTCCGAGCATGATAATATACCATCCAGAATTTTCTTGTTTTTCATCGCTTGAGCCGAACTTAAACATGAGTGCTCTTTTTCCGCAAACGGTGCGTCGGGGGAATGTTTAGTGTTCAAAATCTGCAACATGCCTCGTCAACTTCATCGACACGTTATAGAAGCATAACAATCTTTACTGTTCAAGTAATTACTACAGTTATAGAAGCCACTTGGAAATTAGCTGCTATAATATGTAGTAGTTGTTGGAAAAAAGAAATTATGGGAGAAGAAATAAAAGAGTTATGAGAGAAAAATCTATTTTATATGGAGGAGAAGAATCTCTATGTGGAAGAGGAGGAGAATAAAACAAATAACTCTCAACTTGCTTTATTCATTGAAAAAATGTATATATTTATAGGTTTATTGGATAAGCGCTAAACTTTTTTTTATTCTATCTCTTCGAACTCTTATCATTATCAAGATTACCACCTCATCAAATTCTATCCTTATCTTCTTATCACAAACTCTCATTCTCATCAAATTCTATCCGTATCTTCTTATCAAGAAATGCCACCTCATCTCATTTTTATCTCTATTAATAAAATAAAGTTTAATTTCTAACACCCCTCTTAAACTTGATTTTATGACTCCAAGTAAATATGACATCTTGATGAAGTCTTTAAATTTGTGAGGCTTGGTAAAAATATCTGCAACCTGATTTTAAGACTATGTATTCCATTTGCACCTCTTTTCTTGTAATATAATGCACTCTCTAATATAGTGATAGTGCATATCGATGTGCTTGCTTTTATCAAGTAAGACTAGATTTTTTGATAGTGATATTACAGACTTATTATCAACTCGAATCTTGGTTGTCTTATGCCCTTTAGGAAGTGGAGTTAACTCTCATATACCATTCTTCTCGATCCCATTGATTTCTTCATCCATCACATGTGTTCCACTTTTTATTCTTTATAGCTTCTTGGAAATCTATAGGTTCACAATCAGCCAAGAGACAAAATAGAGTAATATTTGATTTTCAGTTACCTCATAAATGTCCCTTAGCCTTCTAAAGCGTTGTACTCTTTCACTTGAATTTTCACTTAAAGTCGAGGCAGATGAATTTCCTTGATTACTTGATGTTTGTGTTACTAGTGGAGTAGTAGGCTCCTCTCTTGTTTGCACCACCCTTGGTTGCTCCACATTTTCTTCTTTAAACAATGAGAAGAAGTTGTAATCTATATTTTGATATTTCTAATTCAATTCTCTTTCTTCATTAAATATGACATCTCGGCTGATTATTGTCTTCCCAGTATCTGGATTGTAAAGCTTATACCCTTTTGAGTTAGTATCGTAGCCAATAAAAATAAACTTCTTACTTTTATCAACCAATTTACTTCTTGTTTCATCAGGTGTCACACCTCAGGTAGTCCCTGCCAGAAGAAATTTCGATAGCATCTCCTCTGTACGGGTGACAATATGAAACTTCTACTACAAGCCCTCAGGGCCACATATACCTAAGCCAACAAGGTCGAAACAATAACAATAAACATAACTAAACAACCACGCAGTTTATATATTTCAATCTCTGGCTGACACAACCATACAATTTATATTTGAAAACCACCTACTCCACTACAATGATGGAAAATGTAAACCCATGACAGAAAATCTAACACAGCAGAAAAACAAATGCAGTAGGCCATAAGTCGATAAAATCCTCAAGTATAATCCTACATCACACATATATAAATCAACATAGTAGATCAACACAAACAAGGAACCCAAGTCCGTAAACCAAAAATCGTCGCGACACGAAGTGGTGAGGGACTAGCGACTGGAACCTCCTGACAGCATCAACCTAAAATGGTAATATCAACGGAGTGAGTCAAATCCTCAGCGAGTATCGAGCTGACATGCATAATACAAAATAACTAGTAGTAATAAATATGTGCACAGTCTCCTGGAATAATGGAAAATGTATAACTAAAAGAAAAGGAGAAGTTGTACTCACCAGAATCTCCTATCAGAATAATAAGGTCGTCAGACCAAAAGTAACATGTCCCAGTATGCATGTCAAACATATGCATCCTTCCAATATGCAGTAAATAAAATACAACAAATAAAATGCAGCAAACACAAGCAATAAATGCAATCATGCATATGATGCTAATGACATGTCCTGGTCACCCCTGACGTCAATCAGTCATCTCACACACGATAGTGAGACCGAGTAGGAAGGCTATGACAACTATGCACTCTACCATCACTGCTCATGATGAGTAACTGAATGGACAGGATGCTGTCAGAGTACACCTATCCTCCTACCCTAAATCATAAGTGGGGGAGCTCAATGCTCTCATCTCCCTGAGCCAGTCTAGAGGAGGGATCCCTGACGTGCTACCACGCTGCATCACGCTACCCATGAGTGGACTAGCGGAGCACTGACAGAGCAAACTTCCACACACCCTGCCTGATATACCACTAACTCATGAGTGGTTGTATGTGCAGATCTCTGTAACTGGCGATGAACTCAACAATAATGGGGCTACCAATCGCACAACATGTAATCATGCAAGATGGTGCATAACACTAAGCATGAAAAATCCTGACCATATCTACCTCATAAAACATGTACCAAAAATAAATGGGTCAAATAAACAGATATAGGTACATGGGTCAGATATGGTAAATGTCTAGTCCGGTGTATCATAAGGTATGGTATGTCACTATCTCTGTAAGCATAAATAATTATGACAATAATAAATCATAAATGCAGAACAGATGAAAGCATGCAACAGGTATCATGTAGTGGCATACCTAAACAATGATAAACATAATTATTACTAAAGGCTATAACCTACTACGCATATTAACATGATATATCAAAAGAGATAAGTCAAGGTACCCGCCTCAAAAATGGGGATCATCTCCGAAATAGACCCCACGTCGAGATGCTCGTCTTAAATCAAAGTCTTGTAATATCAAACATATACGGATTTAGCTACTCCCACACATAAAAAATAACTAAATCAAATTCCAATTTACCTGGAACCCTAATTCATTCATTAAACCTCGGTTAACTACATACTTGGGTCTAATCCGAAACTTAGATCAGATCCGTAATTTAACCCTAATTATCACGACAACCACTTGGGTCTATCATTTCTAATCTTCCTAATTTCAATTTTAGATGCAAGCTACAACAAAGATAAATTCCTCCACACCTTACCTTAACACCAAGCCACTCTTGTTGATCCTCAGCCAAGTAGGGCAGCCGACGAAATTGAGTAGCTACTAGAAACCACCTGCCCAGCTCTGTTTTGGTTATCCACTTTATCAAAACAACACCCAAACTCCTAAATCCATGTCTAGGAGGGAAAACCTACCTCAGATTTGGTGGTCGTAAACCCTAGATCGACAATGGCAGCAAGCAACAAGTGGTGATGCGCATGTGGTGCTCGCGTGAGGAAAAGAGGATGTGACTGGCAGATCGATTTACTAGGAATGTCTCAAGTTTTCGACAGTGATCAGAGTAGATACCCCTCTGCCCTAGGCATGGTGGTGGATCGTAGCGGCGTGAGAGAAAGAGGAGATAGTTTGTTGTCTAAACAAATGGAAGGGGTGATCATGGTGACCGTCGTACAGTGATTGATGTCGTGCACAAGAGTTGATCGGGAGAGGAAGGAAAGGGGCGGCGAGGATGGCTAGGGCACGATGTCGCTGAAGTAGCCCAGTCCGATGGTCGAATGCGACGGCGCCGACTGTGTCTAGTGCAGAGGGAAGGCGACTATTGACCCAATCTAGGGCATGACAAGGCACGCCGGAGAGTTCAGGTGGTCGACGCTGCTCCATTCAATGATGGCGGATTGCGGAGAGGCTAGGGCAGAGCTCAGGAGAAGAGGAGAGTCAGCATTGAAGATGAGGGAAGGGGGAGGAGATCTGCCCGGTTTCCTCCCTTGCCGATACTTTGTTCGCGTGGGACAGGAAGCGCAAAGCGGCGCCGGCGCCGATTGGGGAAGATGAAGAGGAAGGGGATCAGGCTTAGGGAGGAAGAAGGAGAAGAGAAGAGAGGAGTCGGGCACGAGACGACAACGGGGGAAAAAGAAAAGGAAATAAAGAAAAACAAAAACAAAAGAAAAATCAAACTTTTCCTCGCTTAAATGGGGTAGCCTAAATAGGATTTCCCGTGGCCCAATATTTATCCCCGTAACCTATACCATACGGCTTCCGAAAAATTCTCAGAAAATTTATAAAATTTTGAAAAATTCCGTTAAGGCTATTCCTCTATTTTACCATATTATTTAATTAAGTTTTTTGCTGTATTTTACATTCTCCCCCACTAATAAAAAAGTTGGCCCTCAAATTTCGTTATCTACATTCAACAAGTACTAGCAATAAATAGATAGTATAAATGTTGAATGGAAATTAACCCACATACCTCAAGTGAAGAGATGGGGGTATCGAGCTCAGATCGTATACTTGAGCTCCCAGGTAACCTCCTCATCAGAATGATGTTGTCATCCGACTTTAACCAGCCGGATAGTCTTATTCCACAGCTGACGCTCTTTCTGGTCCAGAATCCGTACCGGAACCTCCTCGTAGGTAACGTTAAGCTGAATGGGAACTAGTATATCTGGCAGTACATGTACTGGGTCGGTTATGTATCTCCTCAGCATAGACACGTGGAACACATCGTGAACGCCTGCTAGAGCCGGTGGTAGCGCCAGACAATAAGCTACGTACTGCTCCAATCCTCTCCAAGATCTGGAAAGGCCCAATGTATATCGTGGAGCTAACTTACCTCGGAGGCCAAATCTCTTCACCCCTTTAATGGGTGAAACTCTCAGGAATACATGGTCACCAGTAGAGAACTCCAGGGGTCTCCATCTCTGATCAGCATAACTCTTCTGGCGGTCCTGAGCCTCTGACATCCTCCGTCTAATAGTACGGACCAACTCTACCTCCTGTTGAGTTCTATGAGGTCCTAACAGCTGGGCCTCCTCAACCTCCTCCCAGAGGGTAGATAAGGCCTACCATATAATGCTTCAAACAGTGTCATCTAGATAGTCAAGTGATAGCTGTTGTTGTAGGTGAACTCTACCAATGGCAAGTGGTCTTCCCAAATGCCTCCAAAATCCATAACACAATACCTCATCAAGCCCTCTAGAGTTTGAATGGTCCGCTCTGACTGTCCATCTGTCTGCGGATGGAAAGCTGTACTAAAACGGAGCTGAGTGTCCAAGGCCTACTGCAGACTCTACCAGAACCGGAACGTGAACCGTGGGTCTCTATCCGATATAATACTCAATGGAACACCATGCAGTCTAATGATCTCCCAACAATACATCTCTTTCAATCGATCTAGATAATCGGTCTTCTGGATCGCTAAGAAGTGTGCGGATTTGATTAATGGGTCAACGACTACCCAAATCGCGTTGTGGCCTCATTGTGTCCTAGGCAATCCCACCACAAAATTCATAGTGATGTGCTCCCATTTTCACTCTGGAATCGGAATCCTTTGAAGTAATTTGGCAGGTCTCTAGTGCTCATCCTTCACCCGCTGACAGACAAAACATCTAGTTGTAAATTCCGCGATGTCTTTCTTCATACCGTTCCACCAATAGGAATGCTTCAAGTCTCGATACATGTGGGTCCCGCCTGAGTGGATAGCAAATCGAGAGCGATAAGCCTCTTGAAGTAACTCCTCCTTGACCGAGTGAGATGGAGATACGCATAATCGACCTCGGAAATATATAATACCAGCGTCATCTCGGGTGAACTCTGTCTGTTGCCCTGAAGCTATCTGGCTGCCAATGAACTGTAGTGTTGATCACCGGCCTGGGCCTCTCGAATCCTCATCCGGATCGACATCTGAGCAACCATGGTAACCAAAATACTCTGCTCTATCCATCCCTGCTCCTCAAGGCCCAACTCGGAGAAACCCTGAATTAAGTCTGTGACCACAACTCGGTGGCAAGCCAAAGTCCCTCAGGACTTCCTGCTAAGTGCATCGGCAACCACATTAGTTTTCCCCGGGTGGTAGCTAATAGTACAATCATAATCCTTCAGGAACTCCTTCCATCTCCTCTGTCGAAGATTAAGTTCCTTCTGAGTGAAAAGGTATTTAAGACTCTTATAATCAGTGAGAATCTCAAAAGTAATACTATATAGATGATGTCGCCAAATCTTCAAAGCAAATATAATGGCGGCCAACTCTAGATCATGTACTAGATAGTTTTTCTCATACTCCTTCAACTGACAAGAAGCATAGGAGACTACTCTGTCGTGCTGCATCAACATAGCACCCAAACCCTGTAGAGAAGCGTCGGTGTAGAGTACGAAATCGTCCTCTCCAAAAGGTAAAACCAAAACTGGTGTCGACACTAATCTCCACTTCAGCTCCTGAAAACTGGTCTCGCAAGCCTTGGACCACGTGAACTTCACGTCTTTCTTGGTCAAGCGTGTCAACAGCATAGCAATATGCGAGAAACCCTCGACGAAACATCTGTAATATCCGGCCAATCCCAAGAAACTCCGGATCTCCTGAACTGATTTCGGCTGCTCCTAATTGGTGGCAGCCTCGATCTTCTGAGGCCTACTGAAATACCTCGGCTGGAAACTACGTGACCTAGAAAATCGACTGAAGATAACCAAAAGGCACACTTGCTGAACTTCGCGTATAGACGATGTCGTCGAAGAGTCTCCAAAACTATGCGAAGATATTGTGCATGCTCCTCCTCGGAACGCGAGTAGATCAAAATGTCGTCGATGAAGACAACAACGAACTGATCTAAATACTTTAGAAAGATGCAGTTCATCAAATCCATAAACACCGCTGGAGCATTAGTAAGCCCAAATGACATTACCAAAAATTCATAATGTTCGTATCTTTTAAGAATGTTGTCTTCTGAATATCAGATTCTTTAACTCTCTACTGATGATATCCGGACCGTAGATCAATTTAGAATATACTGATGTACCTCTGAGCTGATCAAACAAATCCTTGATCCATGGTAAGGGGTACTTATTCCTGACGGTCACTGCATTCAGCTGTCTGTAATCGATGCACAACCTCATAGTACCATCCTTTTTCTTGACAAATAATACCGGAGAACCCCAAGGAGAAACACTAGGGTGAATAAATCCCCTGTCCAATAACTCCTGGAGTTAGACCTTTAGCTTGTCCAACTCTTTCGGTGCCATACGGTAGGGAGCTTTCGATGTCGACGCAGTTCCCAGAATCAGCTCAATAGCAAACTCCACTTGCCTTCTGGGAGGCAAGCCTGGTAGCTCATCTGAAAATACATCCGGATACTCTTGGATCACTAGAACATCTAAGAGCTGAGTACTACTACTGTCGTCAGTATTAATCAAGGACAAAAGAAATCCCTGACAGTCATGTGATAGCAGCTTCTGAGCCTGCATTGCAGAAATGACCGATATGTCATTGTCCCTGATGCTAGTGAAATCCCACGAGGGTTGGTTCGGAAGTCAGAATGTGACCACCCTCGTCTGGCAATTAACCGTGGCATGATATGCTGACAGTCAATCCATGCCTATTATAATGTCGAACTCGACCATTTCCAGGACTAATAAATCAACCATGAGTATAATGTTGTCAAAGTCTAATGGGCAGCCTCTAACCTCCTGAGTAACGTCCAATGTATCACCGGACGGTAGGGAGACGGTCAGTCGCTGCGGTCTAATAGTAGGTAGTCTACTTATGTCCCTCATAAAAGCACGAGAAATAAAGGAATGCGAGCTACCAATATCTATTAGCATATCAGTGGATAATGCATAAAGTAAAACCATACCGCGGAAAACAGATCCATCGGCCCACTACGTATCCTCTCTGGTAACCATGTGAATACGTCCAGTCTCTGGCGGTGGTGGAGGTGGTAGTGCTGCCAAAGGCTGCTGCGCCTAAGCCCGAGCCTGCCACTGAGTTGGCGTCGGATATTGTGCTAAAGATGGATATAAGGGCAAAATTTAACAATGACAACAGGATAAAATTTAACATGATGTCTATATTATATCAGCTATGTTAGTTAGAGCCCTAAAGCCAATCATTTGATGATTGTATGGACTCATGTATATCATATTCTTGTATATTAATAAAGACATTTGTTTGGTTATTATACTTATTTATATTAGTGCCAAATAGACTAAGTATATTAGCGTCCTTGAGTAGAAGGTTCATACCTATATCAATCGATTAGTTGAATCGATAGTGAGATGATATAGGGAACACTACTCTAAATCATTCCTAGTCGAGTATTAGCATTCAGGGACAATGTTAATACAATAAGACTAGCATGTAGGTCAGCTCGATGACTTGATCTCACAAGTCATGGATATAGAGATATCAAGCTGACACATGGGTATGCATTAGAGAATGTATATTGAATGACCCGCCATGAGAAAGTATCATGGATCGTTATATGAGTGTCATATACTTTCTCATGTGGCTATTAGTATGACTATTAGTCCTTAGACCTGAAGTCACCATGGATCCCTACATAAGGAGTTATGTACTTTAGTTTCGTCAAACGCCACGTAATCGGGTGGACTATAAAGGCGATTCTTGGGTATGTAACGAATTATGCGAGAGGATGTGAGTGATGTAGATGGGATCTATCCTCCCATATGGGAGCGACATCGCTATTCTTGATAGAGTGAGACCACTAAGCATGGCTATGCCCAAATGAGTCGATTAGATGTTGAGCTCATTTGATCGAGTGAGTCTAACTTAGAGTTCAAGATTTAGATTGATTAGAGGATGACACGGTCTATGCCTCATATTGATCAATCTAGATGTCTAGGATAGAAGGACACTTGTCATTATTTTGTGAGTAGTCACAATTGGTAGTCACAAGGTGATGTCGGATCTCGACATTCTTGTAACTTGGGTAGTAATGATGTGTTGCTAGATACCGCTCATTACTTATGCTCCTAAATGGGTTTAGGGCATTGCCAACGTTATAAGAACCTATAGGGTCACACACTTAGGACAATTAGGTGGAGATTAGGTTCATATGATGAACCAAGAGGATTAGATTCATTTGATGAATCAAATTGGATTAAGAGTAATCCTAATTGGGCTAACTTGAGTTCGACTCAAGTTGATTCATGTGTTAAATGAGTCTAATTTAGATTTTGACTCATTGAATCAATTTAATTTAATGAATTAGATTCATTATATTAAGTTGGCTCGAATCAAATGGTTGGATTAGATCCACCATGGTAGAGATTGAGTCAAGTTTGACTTGACTTGAGAAGGAAGACCAAAGGTCAATTTTGACTTGACCTTTTTGCCACCTCATTGGTGAGTTGGCATTAGGTGGACCAATAATGATGTTCCACATCATCTTGGGTGCCACCTCATGGAAGTTACAAAGCCACTCTCTTAATGGTTTCATATTAATTGCAATTAATGCAATTAATGTGATTTTATGGTTTCATATTAATTGCAATTAATGCAATTAATGTGAATTTTGAAAAGTGGCCGGCCACTTGGTTTTTGGATGAGAATTTGATTTTTTATTCACGTGTGCATCTTCCTCCTTCTCCCTCTCAAGCTCTCCCTCTCCCTCTCCTCCCTTGGCCGAACCACATAGGTGCTAGCACACCTTGGTTTTTGGTCATCTCCATCTAGTGTGTCCGTGTGGATACTTCTAGAGGACCGGCGCTTGACGGTCTTGAGATCCGGCATCATTTGGACGAGCGGGAACGCGAAGGGCATCACATCAAAGGTATAAATGGTTTATCCTTATGTAGATCTACTGTAGATTAAAGTTTTCAAACTCGTACTCGTATTTTCGTTCGGTTTTACCTTGCACGAGATCCGTGGCTTGGGCGATTCGGGGTTTCCGCGACGCGAAAAGCGGTTTTCGCGGCCCGAAAAACCCAACAAGCTACTATTAGGTAACTGCTATAACATGTAGCAGCTATTGTTGGGTAGCTGCTACAAAGTGGAGCAGTTACTATCAGTTGTTGCTATGTGTAGTAGCTACCTACACATTGTAGCAGCTACTCAACAGTAGCTGCTGCAATGTGAAAGCAAAAGTATTTTGTGTAATTACCCTTCTACCCTCATGGTTCCCAACGTGATGGCAAGTGATAACCCTAAATCGGACGAGCAAACATTTCAAACCATCCTCCTTGGAAGTAGCTCAATGTCCGACGATGTCTTTGTCTATCAACATCATCGTGATGTCTGTTTTCTCCTCCGAAACTTAGCCTCTATCGTAAGTATTTTGTTAGGATTTAGTGTTTTATTTTTCTCCTCTTGTTTAGGATTTTGATTTTTCTAGTGTTTTGATTCTTCTCCTAGATGCTACAATGGTGTTTTCTCCTAGCTTCTACAATAGTGTTGACTAATTATATGTCTTCTCTTTAAAGTTAAACTTTCAAGGAATAGGGTTTAAAAAAAGGGTTGTAACGTTGTAATAGCTACTCGACAGTAACTGCTACAATGTGGTTAAACCCCACTGCATACTACAATGTGGTTAAATCTATTGATTGCTACAATGTGGTCAAAGCCTACTTGTTGTCCCGCAGCAGCAGCTATTTGACCATAACTACTACAATATGATCAATAGTCACATTATAGCAGCTACTTGCCACGTTATAGCAATTACTAAACATTGTAATGTATCATATTATGGTTATCACTTGCATTGTAATGCGTCAGCAAGACTATCACTAAGATCTTATGCATTTATATGACAAGATTAAATGGTGAGCCAGAGAACTTCTGCTTCCTATGCATATCATAAGAAATTACAATAGAAAAGTAATTAACCTTAGTTCAAGGATTTTATATCATTAGTAGAAATAAACAACCAATGGATAGAGTTGATAAATAGAAGCATATTTACCTGGATCTTAGCCATGCCCAAAATTACAAATATCTAAAGCCTTATATAAAATATGTTTGACAATTGGAACGTTGAAGGTAAATGTTTCATCTTTCAAAATTAGAAGATTAGCTTCACAAGAAAGGATGTTGCACTAATTCTAAGACTCCTATACTAAAGCAACAAAGTTAATTTGCAGCTGAATGTAGCCTCCACTCAACTCTTTCTTCAACACTTCAGTGATGTGGAGTGTTCAAATAAGAAACTAGAGAACAAGATCATCAACCTCAGCAAACATCTATCATATGTTGAATATGATACTCTATTTTGCTAACTTTTAATATTGTAAATTTTGTTTATGTATTATTTACTACTATTAGAAATATATCTAGATTGCCAGTACAATTACTAATTGATTATGTAGATGATTTTAAGAATTTAGATAGGTATAATTGGTATAAGGTTGTATATGACTATATAAGTCTGTAGCTAGAGGCCATTGGTGTTGTGCTTTTATAGAGGCCGAAGACAAAGGGCCTTGAGGGAAATTAAATTTCCATGCTCAAAGTCCTTAGTCATCTCACTCGATCTATGTTTTCAATCAGAATATCATATAATTTTGTGAGATGAGTTAAGTTCAATTTTAAGATTTGATTTAATTTTGTATTAGATCCAGGTTTAGTTTTCGGCTCAACAAACAAACATTTTTTGGATAAACTTCTAGATTATAGTGAGTCACCTGGACATCATTAGAGTAACCATGCCTTCGAGGTTTTCTAAATATTCCTATCCACTGAACTTAGTACAAAACATTGGTCTAACTAGTTAGGATCTGTAAGGGGTAGTTTCAGTTAGTTCCACTCAGCCAAATGCATCAGGTTGAAGCCATATCTTCCTAAACATGCATAGACAGAGCTTCCCTAACCTACTATCATCCAAAAATTCACTAGTACCGTGAGTCAAGTTAAACTTTGTCCCTTTTTAAGCTGATCCTAATTACTCTGCCAGGTAGGTTAGTTTTGGAGGTGTCAACTAGTTTAGAGCCTTTCCCTGAATTATTGATCAGAATTTTTAAGTTTAGTTTTAGGTTTATGTCGATTACTTTTATAATTGTAGTAGACTTGATGATAGTTTGAGTTTGATTTGGTTCTGTATTTATTATTTGATCTTGGTTTAGTTGATTTAGTTTTATGTTTTGGATGGTATTTGATTTTACATAATATATTTTATTTTTAGGTATGTAGTATTGGTTTATTCCTACTTATGTGGTTAGGCACACTTTTGGAACCCAAGCTTCGGTTTATGTTTTAGATTGAGTCACTAGTGATATAAATGATTTTATTAGTTGAATTTGGCTTGTAACCAAGCCCAGATTTGTTGTATACTACTTTTGATTATTTAAAATTAGATCCAAATTTTTAGCTCTAGTTGTAAAATTTTCTAACAAACCTTTAAGTTTGTTAATTTCAATTTTTGGTGTCGAATTTTCCTCCTCAAGTTTTACGACTTGATTTGGATTTGTTTTTTCAATTTGTTCCTTGAGTTGTTGATTTCCCCAAGGAGCATTTTATTTTGATTTTCTTGTTCAATTAATTTTCTATTTAAATATGCAATTACTTTAAAAAAACTTTTTTCTTAAATTAAAATTTATCGCCTCAGAACCTTCGGAAATAAGTACGAACTCGTGGCTCGATTCAAGTTCGGACCCGTCTTCCGATTCGTCCTCCAATTCTGATTCACGGGCCATCAGCGTGAGGTAGCTTCGGTGCTTCGGCTCTCCGGCTTCTGATTCCTCTGAAGATGATTTGTCCCACGTTACTTGAGTGTCTTCTTTTTAGTTGTATTGGTTTTGTCATTCTTCAGCTTTGGGCACTCGTTCTTGTAGTGACCCTTATTGTTGCATCCGAAGTAGGTCACATTCTTTAGTTCGATAGTGGAGTTGATCTTCTGTAGGTCTTTTCTGCTGAAGTTCTTCTTTCTCCTAGTGAACATTTTTCTTACCAAGTTCACTAGGTGTTCTTCATCTTCTGATTCTTGGTCAGACTTACATTCAGATTCAGGAACGGTTCTTGATTTTTCCTTGGAGGAACCTGCA
Organism: Zingiber officinale; assembly: GCF_018446385.1. Taxonomy (NCBI): domain Eukaryota; kingdom Viridiplantae; phylum Streptophyta; class Magnoliopsida; order Zingiberales; family Zingiberaceae; genus Zingiber; species Zingiber officinale. The sequence goes on along the minus strand of NC_055997.1, from coordinate 23,860,946 downwards.
AAAAGAGCAACACCTTTCTCGAATCTAGCGCTAGTTTGCTCGTGCAACACAAGTTCACAAAACAATTCATCTAACTTTAACTTTGAAAGATTCTTTGAAATTTTGTAAGCATCCACGATGGATGCTTACAGTGGATTTCGAGAAAATGTATTTAGGGCATATCTTATTAAGTCGCGGTTCTCCATTTGGTGGCCAATGATGTGAAGTCCATTGAGGATATCCTTTATTCTTGTGTGGAGTTAACTCGCCGATTCTCCTTCCTACATTTTTATATTAAATAATTTGTTTAAATAAAGATCTCATTTAGTTACCTTAGCATCGCTGGTTCCTTCGTGCAGTTTGATGAGCTTGTCTCACAGTTCTTTCGCATTTTTGTGTGGGCCCATTCGGTTCAACTCTTCCTTCGTTAGCCCACATTATAGTGTGTTGAGGGCTTTGAAATTTGTCTGGGCTTTCTTCTTCATCTCTGGGTTTCAATGTTCTAGTCCACTGGATTTTTGGAGTTGTCTACCGAAGCCTTATAGCCTCTGGTGACGCTAAACCACTGATTAAAGTTTGTCTTCAGGTAGACTTCCATTCTCTTCTTCCAGTATGGGAAGTCGTCGCCATTGAATAGGGGAGGTCGGACAATGCTGTAACCCTTGATCTGGGCCATGAATTCTGAACACAAAGAGAGAAGAGAGAGAGGGTCCCAAGACTTGGTCTTGGATTAGTAGTGTGGGAGAAAGAAAAAATATATATATATTACGACTGAATTGGCGTTGCACTAATTCAGATTAATTTGCTAAAAAAAATTTTCCAAAGAGGTAATTATACCAATTTGGATTATGTCGAAAAGTAAAAAAAATGAAAAGAAAAATTACCCCCTTTTCCTAACTGGTGGTTGCACCAAATCAGAGCGGTATCTGCTCTGATACCACTTGTTGGATCTTGACGCACGTGAGAGGGGGGGTGAATCACGTGGCTTTTAAAAATACTTCTTTTTTATTTTAAAAACTTGAGTACGCAGTAGAAAGTAAGAGACAAGAAACACAAGCGATTTTTTACTTGGTTTGGAGCCTTCGGCGACTCCTACTTCAAGGGCCAGGTCCCATGGACTTATCAATGGGCAATCCACTAAAAATCTCTTCTGGTACCCCCGGAAAAGATAATCGAGTACAAACAGTTAGGCTAAGTACAACAGCCTGCACTTGTCCTTTTAATAGTAGGTAAGTACAATAACAAAATTTTACCAACACTTCTTAGGAATCAAACTAAGGCACTTTGCATTGATGTTTTTCTGCCGGGCACGATCAGAACTCCTCAAAGTAGTCGTCGGGCACTGCAGCTCCGTAGTAAAGTCGTAGCAATAACCGGAAGCAGTTGGAGGCTCAAATATGTTCGCAATAATTCGTATGTAGTTCTTGTGTCAATGCCTCCTCGAGACTGCCTTATAAAAGGCTTGGAGGGTGCCTCCCATAAGAATGGAAGGCACCTCCAATGAGATAAAATTTTATCCTGGCTTCACTGTGCCTTATTTGTGTTCTGGTCAAATTTTATCCGTAGAGGGCGCCTTCCATAGCCATGGAAGATGCCTTCCATGAACAGTACTGAGGCGCCTTCTATAGTCATGGAGGGTGCCCTCGGGTACTGTTCACCCAAAGGCAGCTTTGCTTCCTTGCCCTGCAACAAATGTGTTAGTCCAAATACCCTGCAAGACAAGTGTTAGCACAAAAATAAATGGAGTAATTAGTTTCTGTCCTCCCAGGACTAGGAACTAATCAATGTCTCAGTTTAGGGGGATCCCAAATAGTCCTAGACTGGACCGACGCCTACAGTCCCTCAACTGGGGCGCGTCCTCACAGTCACTCCCCTCCAGTTACTTACCTTTAATTACCTTTTGTCAGATATTCAGTCAGTCCGTTGACCAGTCTAGACTTCGTGTCAGCTATCCGATCAGCCGGTCAACCTAGCTGGACTTCGTGCCAACTATTCGATCGGCCCGTTGACCTAGCTGAGTTTCGTGCCAGATATCCGGTCAGCCCGTTGACCTATCTGGACTTCGTGACAGTTATTTGGTCGGTCCGTCAACCTAGCTGGGCTTCGCACCAACTATCCGGTCGACCCGTCGACCTAGCTAGATTTCTCCTGCACATTCAGTTAAAGTGTTAGATCACAACAAAACTAACTTAATATATTTTGTCATTCATCAAAACCTGAGTTAGACCGTTAGTGCTAACCACACCAACAATTATTATGGTAAGATGGGACACTAGCAAAGAAACTACAAGATTTATCTTGAGCCCATGAAGAAGAATAAGGCATTTGATGTCTCATCCTCTTCAGGTATTTTTGTTATTGATTATCATGCTATTTTCTTTTATATATATATATATATATAAAATCCAATTACTCCTATAAATGATCAATCTAGCTCTACAAAAATTTTCTACCGAATAGTAGGGTAAATCAAAAAGTACGGATGAGTTTTAGTGGATGGCCCAACGTAACAAAAATTTCAAACTCCTTTGTTGTAATGTATCCTAGATGAGATTTAAACCCTTATTACCTATGAAGTCTATCTCACTTTTTATCATGTGGCAAACAAAAAAAAAAAATGATTCGCTTGCCCCCAACATCCCCGTCAATCTGTCCCAAGGCCAAGGTATGGAGGAAGACATGCTCAAACGCGTCGAATTAATTTGACCCCAATACCTCATATGATAATATCCCATGTCTCAAATATCACACCGTCCCAAGTGGACTATCTCACTTTTTATCATGTACCATAGCCTCATGAGCTAATTTTTGTCCAATTCAACATTAATAAGGACCTTGGAAGTCATTGATTTGCCTTAAATTTCAAGACATTCGAAAAATTATCCATCTTATAGGCAACAGTTTGTTTTTTCCAATTAAAAAGAACAATGATCATATTTATTTAAGCACAAGGAATCAATTCACTCTTGTGGATCAATTTTGATTTAAGTTAAGTGATGGTTAGATTAGCTCAACCTCCTTAAACCAATCATGTTCTAGCAAATATATTTTTTTTAAAAAAATAATTAAATTGAATACAAATGTCTCTAACATATAATTTACTAATTTATCTTGTAAGAATCACTATCTTTCAATTTTTCGTAATTTTAGCCACACATTACAGCATAAGAAAACAAAACGAAATTTGTCCTGTTTCTTTTTTTCCAAACTTAATTAGGTACGAAAATCAACTCACACAATTAAATCCACCTTAGGCAAATTAATTTCGAGGATTGATTGAGTTGGATAAATTAATCTCATAGAAGAGTGCGTTTTAATTTGATAGTTGATTAGTGTTTGAGTTTGTCAAAGAGCAAGACTTCTAATATATAATTTATTAATTTATTTTGTATAAAATATCTCTTTAACATAGGAGCTGCATGACTTTTTTCTTTACATATATATATATATATATAAGACTATATAAAGTCTGCAATATCATATTTGGCGATGAAGCGACTATGGCAGAGGAATTATTGTCTTGGCATGCATGAGGAGAGGTGATCTCCTTGGTGCGGTCGCCCCAGAAATGTCCATCATGTCTAAATCTTCGATCTTCATGTCAGGAGGAAGCTTCCAGTCGAAGTAGAAGAGGAGGTTAGCCAGTGCAACTTCCACCGATGACAACCCAAATGTGATGCCGGGGCAGATCCTTCGGCCTGCACCAAATGGCAAGAACTCAAAGTTGAAGCCCCTGAAGTCAACCGAGCTGCACTCAAATCTCTCAGGCTTGAAGCTCTCTGCATCAGAACCCCAGTACTGTTCATCTCTGCCCAGCGTAAATGCATTGATGAGCACTCGAGCTCCGGCGGGCACTCGATATCCCAAGACCTCGCACGTCTCTGTGCATATCCTCGGCACCAACAGAGGCACAGGAGGGTGGAGCCGCATGGTCTCCTTGATCACCAAATTTAGATAACTGAATTTGATGATGTCACTCTCTTCGAGCTTGGTCTTCCCTTGCATAGCCTCCCTCATCTCTTTCTGGACTTTCTCCATGGCCTTGGGTTTCTTGATCAACTCTGACATAGCCCATTCAATAGCCGATGATGACGTTTCCGTCCCTGCCACGAATGTTTCCTAAAGATAAAAAAAGGCAAGCTGTTAAATAAACATTCTTTCACATATTATATTATATATGCATGTAATTCATTTACCATGACGATGGCCTTGACGCAGTCAGATGTGATTGGGAATTCTTGATTTCCTTCATTTTTAAGCTTGAGAAGTACATCGATGATTAGATGGTCGTCTGCTTGCCCGGCGGCCAGTGCGACTTGACGCTGTGCGATGATGTCGTCGAAGACTTTGTCGAGCTTTCCGCGAATTCGCTCTAACTTGAACTTCAATCCCGTGAGAGTATCCATGAATTTGAGCGAGGGGTACATATCAGCCACCGCGAAGCTGCCCGCGTAGCTCACTGCCTCCCTGATCAGGTGCAAGAATTCCGCCCTTTGTTTGCAATCGTCACCAAACGCGGCTCTGATCACTACCTCATTAGTCATGAACATAGACATATCGTTTAGATTGACAAGTGTTTGAGCAGACGCCTTGCGGGCGATCTCGGCCGTGAGCTTACGGACGGCATTCTCACGGATGGTGGCGAAGGACTTGACGCGCCGGGAGTTGAGCAGCTCCATGGCGTAAATCTTCTTCATCTGCTTCCAGTAGCCACCGTAGGGGGCCATGGAGACTCCATTCCCGCCGTAGAGCAATATGCTGGAGAAGGTCAGCTCGGTGGGTCGGTCAGCAAATTTGAGATCATGGCGCTTGATGATCTCTTCCACCGCCTCCACGGACGAGGCGACCACTTGGTCCACCTGTCCGAGTCGGAGACGGATGAGGGGGCCGTAAGTTCGGGCGAGTTGGAGAAGGATACGGTGAGGGTTGCCGCCGATGAACTGGTGCATGTTTCCGATGAGAGGAAGCCTGGGCGGGCCTGGTGGGAGAGGAGCTAATAGTACTTGTGCTCGTTGCTTATGCACTCTGCTCCTTGATGATCTCTTTATCAGTAGTGTTATGAAGAAGCCGAGCAAGAGAGTGATGAAGAAGAAAGGGGAGAAGAAGGAAATAGCTTCCGTGGCCATGCTAGTGCAGTACCAAAGGCACTTAAATGCTAGCTATTGTTTGTGATCGGATTGATTGAGCTCTCTTCCTCAGCTTGCATGCATTTATAGAAGATAAAGCTCACTTGGTCCATCACCCTATTATGCTCTAGTAAAATTTGAAATGCGTATTTCTTTCACTAGTCAACACTCGTGCCCCTCCAAGTCAATCAAATATTAAATTTTATTTTTATTAATAGAGATAAAAGTGTTGATAGAATATTATGAGATGAGATGATAATTTTTTATAATAATGAGAGTTCTTGATAGAATAGAGATAGAATATGAGGTGGTAATTATTAATAAGGATAAGAGTTAGTAGAAATAAAATACGATGAGGTGGTAAAAGAAAAGGTGTCTTGATTTATTATATTTGAGGTTAGTATTTATTCAATAAGTCTATCAATATGTAATTTTTTTCGATGAATGAAAGTAAATTGAGTTGTTATTTCTATTCTCCTCTTTCATGTAGAATGTATTTTTCTCCCGTAATTTTTTTTCCAATAAAATGGTGTCAAAGCTATGGCTAATGGAGGTCTGGCTCCCTTCCAAGTTCTAATACTCAAGGAGAGTAATTATGATAATTGGAGTATCAAGATGAAGGTTCTTTTTAGAGCTCATGATGTTTGGGAGGTTATAGAAAAATGCTACATTAAGCCGCATGATGACTCGACACTATCTCCGACTGAAAAAAACAGTTTGAGAAATTTAAGAAAAAGAGACAAGAAGACTCTTTTCCTTATTTACCAAGCTTTAAATGATGATGGTTTTGAGAAAATCTCAAGTGCTATTTCAGCCAAGCAAATATGGGAAAAGCTCCAAGTCTCATATCAAGGAGAAGAAAAGGTAAAAAGATACGACTTCAGATATTAAGAAGTTAATTTAATGTTATTCGTATGAAAGAATGTAAATTGGTATTTGATAATTTTTCTAGAATCCCTACCAATTCTAATTAACTAAAGAGAAATGATAAAAAACTAGAAGAATTAATTATCATTGAGAAAATTCTTTGATCATTGAATTCAAAATTTAATAGCATTACAACTATCATTTTGAGATCAAAGATTTACAAGTCATTACCATAAAGCAGCTCATGGGTTCATTACAATCCCATAAAGAAAAGAAGAAGATAAATAAAGAAATTACTCAACAACTCCTGAAGACGACTCTTCAACTGACAAAGAAAGATGAAAGCTTCAGTAACAATAGAAGTCAATGTGGAAGAGGTCGTGGATATGGACGAGACCATGCTAATGTGTAAGGATGGGTTTCCAAGAACAACAATGAAAGAGGAGAACATACAACAAGAGGAAGTGGAAAAGGGTACACAAACTCGAGGTACGATAAATCTCAAGTTAAGTGCTACAATTGTGACAAATTTAGGTATTATGCTAAAGAATGTAGATCATCCAAGAATAAAGTATATGAAAGAACAAACTATATGAAAGACAGGAAAGAAGAAGATGACACCCTACTATTAGCATATAAAGATAATGAAAGAGGCGGAGATACAATGTGGTATCTCGACACTGGTGCAAACAATCATATATGTGAGAAAAGAAATATGTTCATAAATCTTGATGAATCAGTTGGTGGTAATGTATGCTGGGACCATCGTGTCTGCTAGAGGGAGGTGAATAACGTTTTGTCGTGCTTGCATCGATTTACTTCGTCTTGTTGTTGTGCAGCGGAATACTCGAAGACAAACAGTCACAATACTAACACCTAGGATTTACTTGGTATCCACCTCAAGAAGAGGTGACTAATCCAAGGATCCACATATGACACGCTATCTCCACTAAGAACAACTCCTTCTCGGTCACAGCCGGAGGCGGACAAGCTTCGTACAAACTCACACACAACACAAATACAAATACAAGAAGAAACTCTAAGAATACAAGTGAATACACCTTTCTTCTTGCTACTTGTTGTTGCCTCTTGAACCTTGGAGATGCTCCCCAAGTACCTTTAAGAACTAGCGTGAGTGCTGAAGAAATTGCTGTGAAGATCACTGTAAGTGTAAAATACCGGAAATAGGCAAATATTAATAAGGAAATTTTCCGGAATTTTTAGAAATTTTTTGGGAATTTTTCGGAGCTCGTATGGACGAGTTAACGGGGATGAAAACGAGGTCCGGAAAAGCCTGTTTAGGCTACGCTGTTTTAATAAGGAAAAGTTTTCTTTTCTTTTCCTTTTTCTTTTCTTTTTATTTTTCTTTATTTTTCTTTTTTTTTCGCCGTATCCTTCTCTTCGCCCGCGCCTGCCCTCTCCGAGCCCCCGCTGTTCTTTCCCTCGCGCACCCGAGCCGCCGGCGTGCCCTAACCGCCGGCCCGGCGGTTTCTTCCTCGCCGAAGCCTTAAACCCCTCGGCCACTTCCTTTTCTCCTTTTCTTCCTCCCGAGCCGCACCCCTTGGTGCCCTAGCTGAGCTCACCGACGCCGCTGCCTCCCTCTCCCCTCCTCTGGTCCGACGAGACACCGCCGGCCGCAACTCACAGAGCCGACCTATTCTTCTGTGCTCAGCCCGCGACACTCATCTCACGGCCTTACCCCTTCTCCTGTGCCCTAGTGCCGACGCCACCGTCGACCACCCGGAGCCCGGGCCTTGCCGACGCCGCCGGTTTTTCCCCCTTCTCTGCGCCCTAGCTCCCTGGTTTGAGGTCCTCTGCCGTGCCTTAGATCGCCGGGAGCCGAGAGCCGATCACCCCTGCGCCAACAACTGAGCCCTATCACTGCTTTGCGGCCTCTTCCGTGCCCTAGTTCCGGCCGTTGTAGCCACCAACAGCTACCTCTGATCCAGAACTGGTGAGTTTGTTAATTAAGCTGTGATTGATATCAGATTTGGAGGAATTGGGTAGCATTTGTTTTTGTATAGGTTTGTAGAGGTTGAGATTTGATTTTTTTGTTACTAACGGGAAGTGATGGGTTCTGGCAGTGAGATCTGTTCTCGGTAGCAAGTTGTCTCTGCTGTGGATCTATTGGGCTATCAAGAATTTCTGCTGTAGATAGGAGAAGGGAAGGTAAGAAGTTAAGCATTTTATATATGCTATGAATCATTGTTTGATTTAATTATGTTAGATAGTTGTTCATGTGCAGATGGATTTAGGTTTATGTGTTGATTCAGGTTTTTGCTCTAATTTAGGGTTGGAGAGTTTATTTAACTAATTATAAGAATTTAGTTAAGTAAAAGTATATCTATTGGTATTACAGGACTTTGACGCGAGACGAGCATCTCGACGTCGTATTTGAATCATATTTGGACATTCCTATTGGAGGCGGGTACTTTTGACTTATTGTCTTTGATATGCTTAGTAATGAAATAATATGTTGCATTAATTGTGTTTCCTATTTGTTTCGGTTAATCACTGCCCAACACATGTTACCTGTTTGATTGATTGTTTGATTTCATTTCGTATTGATCTTGTACCGATCTATCATGCTCATGGGTAGTGATATAACCATGTTTTACCATGTCAGGACCTAGGTTTGATACCTTATTTGATCAGTATACCTTGATATGATTTATTCACTATGGTGGCCATTGTTATATGTCCAGAGGTTGGTTTAGTATATTACCATGCTGTGCGATAGATTGCTCCATTATTGTTGAGCACTTTGCCAGTTTTCATCACTGTTCGGTGCTCTGTTGTGACGCTCATGGGTAGCGTGACACAGCGTGGTAGCACGTCAGTTTGGCTCTTTCGGTGCTCCGTTGGTCTGCTCATGGGTAGTATGACACAGCGTGTAGCACGTTAGAGATCCCTCCCCGTCATAGCGTACCGGGAGATGAGAGCATTGCGCTCCCCCATTTATGATTTGGGGTAGGAGTACGTGTGTACTCCGACAGCATCCCGTCCACTCAGTCACTCATCAGGGGTAGTGATGCAGAGTGCACGGTTGTCACAGCCCTACCCACTCGGTCCCACTTTTGTTGTGAGTTGGCTGACTGGCGTCAGGGGTGACCATGACATTGGCATCATATGCATGATGCATTTATTGATTGTGTTTGTGTTTGCTGCATTTATATGCTGCATATTGTTTGTATACCTATGTTTGACATGCATACAAGATTTCCCTATCACTCGGACTGTTTGTCCTTATACCCAGGTCCTGGTTAGTACAGTTTCTCTTCTGTTTTACTTCGGTTTGCATTTACCTTTATTTTATCAGGAGACTGTACGTATGATTAGAGCTAGGTGTTATTTCTTTACTTTGCATATCAATTGTACCTGCTGAGTGTTGGACTCACCCCACCTCCATTGTTGTTATATTTCAGGATGATGCTGTCAGGAGAGAGTTCTAGTTGCTGGTCCCCTGAAGACCCGAAGACTTACGGATCTACTGGTTTTGTTTGTTTTCTTTTTGACTATGTTATAGACTTGGTTTGTTTGGATACTTGGACTTTGTATGGATTTTGAGATGTTGATGGATTTTTGGTATGATTTGGATTTTATTCTACTACCTGCCTGCCTGGACGGCAGAAGAGGTGAGTTCGTCGGATTTGAGCTTTACGAGTGTAGTGGAGTAGGGTGGATTTCGAGTCAGGGTATTATCTTTCTGTTTACTTATATAAACTGCGTGGTGATGGTTTATTTTGTTGTTATTATTCCAGCCGCATGTGGCTGAGGTATTTAGTGCTTGTAGAAAGTTTCAGATTGTCCACCGTACAGGGGAGATGCTGCCGAAATTTTCTCGGACAGGGACTCTTCTGGGGGCGTGACAGTAAGCTCGCAGGAAAAAAAAATTGCAACGATCTCAGGAGGAACAAAAGTTCTATGGAGAAAACACTCCGCAACGGCTATATCCTATGCTCCCAATCGATTGAAGTCAACCTTAATCGATTGCCACGTCAGCTCCACACAATCCCAGCCGTCCATCACCTACATTCTGCGCAACAATCGAATCCCAATCGATCGGTCAATCGATAGGGACAGTCTGAATTGATCGACGGATCGATTCAGACGCTTTCTATGTTCTCGCGATTGCGCGAGAACTCCCAACTCCAATCGATCGACCGATCGGTTGGAGATTCCCAATTGATTGCCCGATCGATTGGGAAAGCCTCTGTGCTCACGACTCATGCTCCCAATCGATCGACCAATCGATTGGGTCATTTCTTCCTTCGCAGCACACCCCAATCGATTGGCTGATCGATTGGACCCTGGTTCAATCGATTTCCCAATCGATTGACCAACCTGGACTTGTCTCAATCTCAAGCCCAAAGTCTCCAACCCAACTCCCAGTCAACTGTGACATGTTGGGTCTCCATGCCTAGCATTTGGCCAACCCGACCAACCTCGAACTAGCCTTCTAACCTCCTCCATCAGCCTTGCGTCCCTCGGATATCTACCCATCCTTCACGCCTTGCCTTCAAGAGCTTCCTTTGGCCTCATCCTAGTTATCGGGTCTTCCTTGCCAAGTTAGACTAGGACTTATCTTGCCAAGACCACATACTTGGACTTACACCCTTTGCCAATATCACACTTGGACTTTCCAATTGCCTGGCTCCTCACCAGGACTTTCTCCTTTGCCAAGATCACACTTGGACTTTCCAACTGCCTGACTCCTCACCAGGACTTTCCACTTGCCTGGCTCCTCACCAGAACTTTCCAATTGTCTGATTCCTCACCAGGACTTTCTCCTACCTAGCTCCTCACTAGGACTTCCCCGTTGCCTGGCTCCTCACCAGGACTTTCTCTTGCCTAGTTCCTCACTAGGACTTTCCAAATGTCTAACATCTAGTTAAGACTTTCTCAGTCAAGTCTCCTATCAACCTTGACCTACTTGACTTGTATTCTCATCAACCTGGTCAACCCTTTGACCATCTCCATAATCGGACGATTGCTCCAGCAATCTCCTTATATTGTCAAACATCAAAACTCAAATTCTGACTCAAGCTTGACTCAACTCAAGCTTAGTCAAACTGGTCAAACTTGACCTAGGAAAATTGCCCCAACAATCTCCCCCCTTTTGATGTTTGACAACACCTCTAAGTTAGGCTAAATCCCATAGTCTTAACATCTTCTTTATACCAAGGCTAATTCCCATAGCCTTAACCTCTTCTTTATCACAAGGCTAAATCTCATAGTCTTAACCGCTTCTTTACACCAAGGTTAAATCCCATAGCCTTAACCTCTTCTTTATCACAAGGCTAAATCTCATAGCCTCAACTCCATGATAAAGCATGAATGAAGGTTTCCTTCATCGTCTCCCTTTCCTAGAAGGCAAACTCCCCCTTCTTGGGATGAAGGGCTAACTTAAGCTCCAATTCTCCCCCTTTGTCATATATCAAAATCAGAAAATAAACTCTTCTCCATAAGAGTTAACTCTACGTTGTTTACAACCTCATATGTTGTTAACAACCCCACAATGAAGATCTCATATTCTTCATTGCCGCCAAAGCTCCTCCTTGAGCTCTACTTCACTTCACAATGCTTATCCTAGAGCATGCATCAACTTCCCAATGAAACTCCCATTCATTGTATCCAATGCTCCCCCTTGAGCAGTAATCTTCTTCTCAATGCTCATCCAAGAGCATTTTTCACTTTACCAATAAAGGTCTGATCCTCAGCATTAATCCAATGCTCCCTCTTGAGCAATAACCTACTCCACAATGCTCATCTGAGAGTATTTATCATCCTAGCAATGAGGATAACTAATCTTCCATTGTTCCCCAATACTCGACCCTGAGTATTGTCCATCACGAAGGTTTAACCCCCTTCGAAGGTCCTTGAAACTGAATTTTCATGCATTCAAGGAGTAACTCCTCCTAAAAACATGGTCAAACTTCTGTCATTGCACCAACAATGACTTGAAGTTCCTAAACAATTAGGAAGACCAAAACTTGAAGTTTTGAAGTTCAAAATTCAATAATGAAACTAACCCCAAACCTAAACTTCACATAAGTCTACCTTAACCAATCCATACTTGCTTTCATCATGAAAGCTCCCCTTAAATATATACAAATGTATTCCAAGAGATTTGGAATGGTTATTGAAACTTGAAGTGGCTTAAAGTATTGAAATTAGGCTTTTCAGGCCAAAATCAGACTTTCCAATCGATTGAAATCACTTTAATCGATCCATTGATCGATTCCGCAAGCTACGTACTGCTCGCAGAAATTCCCTCTGAATTGATCGACTGATCGATCCAGCCTGGGTCAATCGATCGGTTGATCAATCCACTAACCCTCTGTTCATGGGAATTGACTTCCCAATCGATCGACTGATCGATTAAAACCATCCCGATCGATCGGCTGATCGATTGGGTTTTTGATTTTCTGAAATTTAGTTTCAGCAAAATTCAGAAACTCCCCAAAAATTATACAAAATTACAAAAATTGTGAAAATTCATGTAGATACTCTTTAGGGTATACTCTATCAAGAAAAAATAATTTTCTATGAAAATACTTCCTATTTTCAAAGAGTGACATAAATTTGAAAACTTCAATGTTTTCTCCTAATTTGTGTCTAACTTTTCAATGATAAATACTATCAAAAGATAGTCTTCACCAAGGTTTTCAAAAGTATTTTAAAAATATTTTTAAAACCAATATCCAACCATGTTCTTTGGGCTCAATCCGCATGACTTGTACATTAGCTTTTCCAATGATTGGAAAACACATAACTATGTGTTTTGATGAACCTAAAACTCAACAAGATGCACTAAATCAGCATCTTGAGTTTTATTCACCATCCTAACATCTCACTTGTATCTAATGTATATTAAAACACATACAAGTCACCTTATGGTTCTTTGTGAGATGTATATTTGGTTTTTCCCTAAACTAAGAGATCATGCATAACTATCTAGACATTAAGAAACTTATGATCATCCACTTAGGTTGTCACTTGGTGTCATCCCACTTAGGGGTGAACATTCGGTTAATTCGATTAATTCGGTTAATTTGATATTAATTTTGTATAAATTATTTTTATTGTTATTTTAAACAAATTTAGTTAATTCAGTGTTAACTGAAATAACTAATTCAGTTAATTCAATTTTAGTAAAACTTTGATTTGATTCGGTTAGCCAATACTAAATTGGTTTTCGGTTAATTCGGTTAATTTATGGACCGAATTAACTGAATGCTCACCCCTAATCCCACTTGTTGAGATATTTACCATTTATGATAAATGTCTTTTGTCCTTAATTACAAGAAAATTAACATAATGCATGATGCTACATGGCATACATCAAAATGAGTAATTTTTTTTTAAAAAAAAATGCTATAGCTACATGATATATATATAGCATGACATGGTATTTTTGTATTTTTCATACTAAAAATGAATGCAACACATGATGTCATGACATGTGATAAGCAATCAATCATGACACTTTAGCATATATAAAATATACCTAAATAGACTATCTAAGTATCCTTAATCCCTTAGCTAAGCCTTTAAATTCTAATCCTAGATTGCCTAATGAAGAAATGTCACAACCCAACTTGGCATGTTTTTTACCCTTTCCTATTTGTGCCAAATTGAAATTAAAAATTAAATCCTCAAATTTTATTTGGCACATTTTACTCTTTCTAAGAGTGACAATTTGGATTAAGGTTTACATTTTCCTTAATTCCATAAGAAAATGCCAAATTCCTAATTTGGCATTTCTTTTGCCTCTCTCAAGTGTGTCAATTTAAATTAGATTCAACTGCTTAAACTTTGACACATATATTACTCTTTCAAAGAGTAACCCTAATAATCCTTCTCATTTTCAAAGGTTAACAATAACCTTGAAAATACTCTCAAGTGTCAACTTTACCAATGTTGGGTTAACTACCTTTCCAATTGAATTTGACACTCTCTAAACCCATCTAGGGTGTAGAGAATATGCTCCTAGGAACCCAAAATCTATTGGTACTCCTTGGATGCTCTAGGTACTCACTAGGGATGACTTCCCTAGATACCTTTCTAAGGACCTTTCTAGGCTTCTTAGAAGTCTTGGTCGCCTCTACTAGGTCACTTCTAGGAATAACTTCCCTTGTAACATTCTTTGTGACTTTATTAGGCCTTTTTGGAGCCTTAGTCACCTTTACTAGATCAACTTTTGGGATGGCCTCCCTTGCGACCTTCTTTGTGACTTTGTTAGACTTCTTAGAAATCTTAGTTGCATTGGTCTTGTCAAAAGTACTCTTAGGGATTCCTTCCCTAGTATCTTTGACTTGACCTCTACACCTAAGATTGACCTCATAGCTATATGGAACCCTATAAAAGGAAGTCACATCCTTCTTAGCTTTAGGTTTGTATCCCAAACCCCTATAGTCATTGGATGGCTCTTGTCTAGCTTTTCCTAGGTTATGCTCATTTTGACCCCTAAGCATGTTTTCCATTCTTGCTAAGGTCCTTTCTAAATTATCAAGACTTGGTTTTCACTCCATAAATCCCTAGATTTTGATTTTTCATTGAATCCTTGATCATTTCTATTTTTAGGCATATATCTAAAGTCCTTGGTGTTATTGCCTAAGTTGTTATTTACCTTCCTAACCTTAGGTGTGGTAAATCTAGCATGAGGAGGAATATATTTATCCTTAAGGCTATCATGCCTCCTATTCTCATGATAAATAACATTAAGATGATAAGAATTATTTCTAGCATGCTTTTTATCATGTGTCAAAGGCATGGATTCATTAAATGATACCTTGTTTTTACCTTGGAAGCTCCCCCTAGACTTGTGCTTCCTCCTTTGACTTTGGTTGTTTTCTTCCCCTTTGGGCATTGGCTTCGATAATGTCCATTTTGGTTGCACAAGAAATACACAATGTGTTCCTTGCTCATCTTTGTTGTGGGGATTGTCTCCTTGGGTTTCTCCTTACCCTTGGGTACTACTTGGCTCTTCTTCTTGGCCAATTTGAGACATTTGCTCTTATAGTGCCCATATTCCCTACACTCAAAGTAAATGATATAGTTTTTGTTATTTACAATTGAAGTTTCTATACCTTTGCTTG
Source organism: Zingiber officinale (assembly GCF_018446385.1). Lineage (NCBI taxonomy): Eukaryota > Viridiplantae > Streptophyta > Magnoliopsida > Zingiberales > Zingiberaceae > Zingiber > Zingiber officinale. The sequence goes on along the minus strand of NC_055997.1, from coordinate 23,845,873 downwards.
TAGGGATGATGCTTGATTCTCTATTTGATGTAGCTTGAATTGTGGAGGTTGCATCATCTTCTTTTTCTTCTCCTTTTGAGGATGTGGGTGCTTCCACCTCTTCAACCCTTGAGGATGTGGATGCTTCCACCTCTTCCTCTCTTGAAGATGTGGATGATCTCTCCTCATCTTCCTTCTTCTCCTCTTCTTTTTCTTCCTTGAATGTTGCACTCGTGTCAACATCCGATTGGTCCTCCTCTTCTTGGACCAATGAGCCCTTCTCCATGGGCTCCTCTACTCCTTGGAATTGTGATGGGTCTTCATGATAGGCAATGATCTTTTTTCCAAAGAACACATGCACTTGTGCATTCACCTACACTCACAATGATATTAGAAGGTAATAAATTTAACAAGATTTTTGTTACCTCCTTATCCACCTCCGCTTGCTCCTGTTGCTCCTCGCTCCAATGTCGAGGTCGGAGGCACTTCCCCTTTTTATCTTTAGGATCTTCAAATGGGTCTTCCAATGTAACCCATTGGTTCCAATCTATTTGAAACCATGTCTCCAATTGCGTCCTCCAATAATTGAAGTCTTCTTTGTCGTACGAAGGTGGAATTCGGATATCCCATCCGAGCGGTCCTTCAATCTCCATCTTCTTCTTCCTATAGCTTCTTGCTCTCTTGGCGGTTAGTCCGTAGAAGAGCAACCTCGCTCTGATACCAATTGTTGGGACTATCGTGTCTGCTAGAGGGGGGTGAATAGTATTTCATCGCGCTTGCGTCGGTTTGCTTCGTCTTGTTGTTGTGCAGTGGAATACTCGAAGACAAACACTCACAATGCTAACACCTAGCATTTACTTAGTATCCGCCTCAAGAAAAGGTGACTAATCCAAGGATCTACACACGACACGCTATCTCCACTAAGAATAACTCCTTCTCGGTCGCAGCCGGAGGCAGAGAAGCCTCGTACAAACTCACACACAACACAAATACAAATACAAGAAGAAACTCTAAGAATACAAGTGAATACACCTTTCTTCTTGCTACTTGTTGTTGCCTCTTGAACCTTGGAGCTACTCCCCAAGTACCTTCAAGAACCGGTGTGAGTGCTGAAGAAATCACTGTAAGCTCGCAGGAAAAAAAAATTGCAACGATCTCAGGAGGAAGAACAAAAGTTCTACGGAGAAAACACTCCGCAATGGCTATATCTTGTTCTCCCAATTGATTGAAGTCAACCCTAATCGATTGCCACATCAGCTCAGCACAATCCCAGCCGTCCATCACCTGCATTCTGCGCAACGGTCGAATCCCAATCGATCGGCCAATCGATTGGGACAGTCTGAATCGATCGGTCGATCGATTCAGACGCTTTTTGTGTTCTCGCGATCGCGCGAGAACTCCCAACTCCAATCGATCGATCGATCGGTTGGAGATCCAATCGATTGCCCGATCGATTGGGAAAGCCTCTGTGCTCGTGACTCATTCTCCCAATCGATCGACCAATCGATTGGGTCATTTCTTCCTTCGCAGCACACTCCAATCGATTGGCTGATCGATTGGACCCTAGTTCAATCGATTAACCAGACTGGACTTATCTCAATCTCAAGTCCAAAGTCTCCAACCCAACTCCCAGTCAACCGTGACATGTTGGGTCTTCATGCCTACCATTTGGCCACACCCGACCAACCTCGAAATAGCCTTCTAATCTCCTCCATCAGCCTTGCATCCCTCGGATATCTCCTCACCTTTCACATCTTGCCTTTAGGAGCTTCCTTCGACCTCATCCTAGTTATCGGGTCTTCCTTGCCAAGTTAGACTAGGACTTATCTTGCCAAGACCACATACTTAGACTTATACCCTTTGCCAAGATCACACTTGGACTTTCCAATTGCTTGGCTCCTCACCAGGACTTTCTCCTTTGCCAAGATCACACTTGGACTTTCCAACTGCCTGGCTCCTCACCAGGACTTTCCACTTACCTGGCTCCTCACCAGAACTTTCCAATTGTCTGGCTCCTCACCAGGACTGTCTCCTACCTAGCTCCTCACTAGGACTTTCCAAATGTCTAACATCCAGTTAGGACTTTCCCAGTCAAATCTCCTGTCAACCTTGACCTACTTGATTTGTATTTTCATCAACCTGGTCAACCCTTTGACCATCTCCATAACCGGACGATTGCTCCAGCAATCTCCTTATATTGTCAAACATCAAAACTCAAATTCTGACTCAAGCTTGACTCAACTCAAGCTTAGTCAAACTGGTCAAACTTGACCTAGGGAAATTGCCCCAACAATGTATCCTTTGGAAATTGTTAGGACCTTCGGATGGCTAGAGGGGGGGGTGTGAATAGCCTCCACTAAAAACTCAATCAATTCCTCACAAAAATTTGTTAGCACAGTGGAAATAAACAAAAAGAACACCGATGCAAGGTAAGAAACACAACCCACAGCTTACACAAGTATGTACGAGGTTCGGGGATAACTTGCCCCTACTCCTCGCCGTGTCCGTAAGGTGGACGATCCCTTGATCGTTCGGTAGATCACACCCCGGACAAATTCCGGCTAAGTATTTCTCCTTCTCGGTGGAGTAACCTCTCCACAAAAATCACAGAATAGATTTGAAAATAAAGCACAATGACTTACAGAGTTCAGTGGCTAAAGGATTGAACAAATGAACTTACAGCCACGAAGCAAAATGCAAAGACAGAAGGAAGCCAAGAGCTCAACAACACAGCCTCTTGCTTGATCGAACGAGAGTTTTTTTTTTCAGAACCTTAGCAAGCCTCTCTTCTTCCTTCTTCTTATTCTGCTTTCCCACTGTCCCGAATCGGTGTCACTTGTATCGAATTACTGCAACCAACTCAGGCGTCGCCAATCACTCTTGCTCCTCATCTAGTTCTCTGAACTCACACCAATACCATCCATAGTCTTCTCTGGTGTCTCTGAGCTCGAACCAATGAGCAAGAGTCAAGCTATAGAGACGTTGATGCTTCAAATGCACCATTTGCAGCGGAACACACAGAAAGATCACTTGGTCTTATTCTTGATGGAGTTTAATTTGAAATTAACCATTGGCACGACACCGCAACCAAAGATCTCACGGATGATTTGATGAATCGTAAATCGCAGAGAAGACAACGCGTTTGTGGATCGGTCATCGACCGATCCATAGCTCCGGACCGATCAGACATATCTCGATCGGCCCGCATGATTCTTATCGTGGACCGACCTATAGGTAGATCGGTCCACGATCTAGTTCTGGAGTCTTCGTCTGATCGGTCACCGACCGACGTCGATAAACCAATCTTGTTACCGATCGGTCCACGATCGATCGATAACCCATAATCTTTGTGTGGTTACTAATATGTCCTGAACAGATACCTATATCACCGGATCGAGCCGATGATCGATCCATATAACGGATCATCGGATCGGCCAATGACCGATCCAATGCCTGTTAGTTTTAGAACTTCCCAACCCTAAACCTAACGTCTTCCGTCCAAGAACGAGCTACCAAGCCCTCTCCGCCTACCCATGCCAAGCTTCCTCTCTGACCTAGTCCGGAGAATGAGCTACCGAGCCCTCTCCGACTTCGTCCGGTCCAGAGAACGAGCTACCGAGCCCTCTTCGACTTCGTCCGGTCCAGAGACCGAGCTACCGAGCCCCCTCTGACCTTGCGTGCCAAGTATCCGTACTTGGACTTTTCCTCTCCACATGATCAACCTTGATCATTAATCAGTCTGAGTTTAATTAATATCTGATACAAACTTAAATCAGTGTTAACATCAAAACAACAGCCAGGTCAGACTATATCAACAATCTCCCCCTTTTTGTTGTTTGACAACACGATTTAAGTTTAGATCAGAAATGTTCATATTTCAATTTTAGGGGAATCAAGATCCTCCCCCTAAAGTCAAACTTTTATTTATCTCTAAACTTAGCTATCTTCTCCCCCTTTGTCAAACACCGAAAAGGTGCGAATTAGGTAAGAGAACGTTAAAGGACTCCCCTCAACCCATACTGTCTTTTTCTTAATTCACCTAGAATGCCCTCTAATGTATTATAAGATAGTGAAAAAGAAATAAGAGACATACAAGACATGGCATATGAACAGCATATTAAAAGCCAATAAGAAGTGAAACAGAAAGAAAAACAAGAAAATGAACAGCATAAATAGATGAAATCAGTAAGTATCTAGGTCAGACATAAATATCCAACAAACAGTATCCAAAACATAGATACTCACAATGACATCATAGAATAATGTGTATCAATTAGCCTCCTCATCATGAGGAACATCAGCATCATCAACGGGAGGAGTGGGTCCTTGAGGTGGCATGCCGCTGCTCGAGGATGGATAACCCAGGAAATACTGGGGAGGTGGGTATCTGGCCATCCAATCCATAATCGCCTGATGTGTCGCCAGCTGCTGACTGCGTAAATCATCGTAGCGCTGGTCAATCCGAACGAGCGGCCCATGGAGCTCAGCCTCCATCGTCAGCAGCAGCAGCAGGAGGAGCAGCCGCAACCTGTCGTGGAGGTCCCCGTGGTAACTCACCTAGAGCTCTCACATCCTTCCACCGAACGTCCCCATTCTGTCCTATGATGCCAGACTTGGAAAATGCCCGTTTCCCAAGTCTGCAGTCCTGCCTTACCATCTTGACTATTCTACCCTTAGAGACATCAATCTGAAGGGTCTCGAGCCAATCTGTAATTATATGCCCATGAGGTATATAAACAGTGAAGCTGTTTGGCTCGCTATAAGAGATGATCGAAGAATAGATGCTAGACATGATGTCAAAGTCGAGACGCCGACGTAGTCCATAAAGCATCAGGCAATGATATGGTCGGATTTCAGACAAGGGTTTAGATGTGATTGGTAGAAGGCAGTTTGTGACAATCTTAAAAAGGATGTAATCTTGGGCAGATAATCTTAAAGCTGCAAAAGTAGGAAAATCAACATCTAATTCATCTAGCCCACCCGGTCTCGGATGTCTGAAGAAGTACTCATAAATAGAGTCAGGTGTGACATCAAAAGGTGAAGGTAGGGGGTCTGGTAAGTCAGAATATATCGAAAAGACATTTCCGGAACACCTCCGGCAACCTAGATAGTCAAAGAAAGCTGAAAAACTGAAATCAAGAGTCTGCTTAGCAACTTTTGTTTTATAACTCACATCATTAGTTTGATGAAGATTGTTATAAAACTCAGACACTAAGTCATAGTTGATATCTCGTTCTAAGTAGACAAGTGAATCGAGTTTGTAGTAGGCAATGATTTCTGACACAGTTGGATAAAATTTGTCCATGAATTTACGATCCACAGACCTACAAGGGAGTAATTTAAAGGTTCTTTGTTTAAAGGCTTCCTCAAAATGGTGGTTTGGAAATCTCCCAGAGACAGATGGTTGAGGTCGGGAAGGAGCCTTAGACTTCGACTTCTCAGGTGACTTAGACTTAGAGGTTCCTTCACCCACTAGTTTCTTCCTAAGGGTTAACAAAGTGATATAATGGGGCAAGTAAATGAGCACCGGAGCCACCAACCCCCGAAACAAAAAGCACACATATATGGTGAGAAATGAAACCGAAATGCCAAGTTCTAGAGAAGTATGGAGTTACCTTGGTGCTATTGAAGTGTCTTTTGGCTAGGGCTTTGGCTAGGGTTCCGGCGTGCAAAGAGAAGAGAAAAGGTGAGGTGTAGGAAAGAGTCGGCTAGGGCTTCCGCGTGAAAGAAGAAAAGAAGGGATCGGGAAGCTTTAAGCGAGATGGGTATACAGATGATGAAATGATCGGACGGTTGTCCGATCAGGAGGTATCAGGAATCTCCTGATCGGTCCCTGGACCGATCCAGGAACACCCTGATCGGTCTGTAGACCGATCAGGAGACGATCAGCAGTTGCTGATCGGTCCCTGGACCGATCAGGGAACCTTCTGATCGGTCCGTAGACCGATCATAAGGCGATCAGTAGCCCTCTGCGTACCAGATTGACATGATCGGTCCTCGGACCGATCAGGTTACACACAGAAGGGTGGAGAGATCGGTCCGTAGACCGATCAGTGTCTGATACTTGAATTTTTTAGTAATTTCAGTAACTGAAGTTCGTAGAGATGTTTGATAATTCGTAGAAGTGTCTCCAGGAAAACTTCCAAGTTCAGTACCTAGAACCTGGAGGATCTACAAGCATAACTATTTCCTAAAAGTTATGGTCTGAAATTGTTTATAGCCCGAAAATTTCAGACATTTAGAAAACAGGCAACTTAAGGCCTGAAAACTGAAATTTTCGACTTGTTATGTTCAGTTTCAAGTTTGTCAAAATATAACCAACTTGCTATCATTCTTTCAAGGACTTGTCCTAGTTTCAATTAAAATCATGAAAAGTATCGTTCAAATGTATCAAACAGTCCATCAACCAAAATTACATTATTTCTAGATAAAGGTCCAACCAAGTTTCCTTGGTTGGAATATATGAGTAAGATCTAGGAACCAAATACACATGAATTATGTAATGGTCTTCCCCATACTCAATTTATGTCTCTTCAACCTAATTATTCAAGGGATGCATGATACATTTTGAATAATTCGGCTGATCCTAGCATCTCACCCCATTTCTAGCAAACAAAAATCATTTGTTAATCCTATAGTTTGTGTGAGATGTCCCCAAGTTGCCCAAATTAATTTCCCAATTTCTCTTGTTGTTTTAATTGTCCTTATTGATCATGATGGGGTCCTAATGGCTTATTGAGCCAAACACATCCCCAATTCTCTCCTCAAATGACTAAATTCATTTTCCGGAAGAGGTTTGGTGAAAATATCGGCTAGGTTTGACTTGGACTCAACATATGTGAGTGCAATGTCTCCCCTAGCTACGTGATCTCTAATGAAGTGATGACGCACTTCTATGTGTTTGGTCCTTGAATGATGGACTGGATTTTTCGTTAGGTTTATTGTGCTGATGTTATCACACAACACTTGCACTCCCTTATACGAAAGTCCATAATCTTCTAGGGTGTGGATCATCCACAACAATTGTGATACACTCTCTCCTATGGCAATGTATTCAGCCTCGGTTGTGGAGAGAGCAACGCAATGTTGCTTCCGACTTGACCAACTAACCAACGATGAACCTAAAAATTGGCAACCCCCACTAGTGCTTTTCCGATCCAATTTGCACCCAGCATAATCGGAGTCGGTATAACCTATCAAATCAAAAGACTCAGTACGAGGGTACCATAGTCCTACTCTAATTGTGCCCTTAAGGTATCTCAGAATTCTCTTAACTGTAATTAAATGAGATTCCTTGGCACAGACTTGATATCTAGCGCACATGCCCACATCAAAAAGTATGTCCGGTCGACTAGCTGTGAGATATAGAAGACTACCGATCATGCTTCTATATTGCGTTAGATCAACTGGTTTTCCACTCTCATCATTGTCAAGGAGAGTGTTTGTTGCCATTGGAGTGGATACTTCCTTAGAGTCACTTATTTTGAATTTCTTGAGCATCTCTTGAGTGTATTTTGTCTGATGGACATAAATGTCATCTCGAGTTTGTTTAATTTCGAGTCCAAGGAAGAATGTCAATTCTTCCACCAGACTCATCTCAAACTCACTTTCCATGTGAGTGATAAATTCATTCAAATAGCCCTTGTTATTCGAGCCACAAATTATGTCATCGACATACACCTGGGCTACAAATATGTTTTCACCATCTCTACGCAGAAATAGTGTTGGGTCTATTTGACCTCTTACAAAACCCTTTTCTAGTAAGTAAGTTGACAACCTTTCGTACCATGCTCGAGGTGCTTGTTTAAGCCCATAAAGAGCTTTCTTGAGCTTGTACACGTGGTTTGGAGCTTTGGTATTCACAAACCCCGGTGGTTGTTCAACATAGACCTCTTCTTTAATGAACCCATTTAAGAAGGCTGATTTAACGTCCATTGGATAGAGCTTGAAGCCTCTATGTGCAGCAAAAGCTAGCATTAAACGAATGGACTCTAATCGAGCCACGGGAGCATAAGTCTCATCATAATCGAGGCCTTCGACTTGACTATAGCCCTTAGCTACAAGTCTTGCCTTGTTTCTTACGACTTCTCCCTTTTGGTTTAACTTATTTTTGAAGACCCATTTGGTTCCAATAATGGTGGTCTTCTTAGGTCTAGGAACTAAGTCCCACACTTGGCTCCTTTCAAATTGACCTAACTCATCTTGCATAGCTATGATCCAATCAGGATCGTGTAATGCCTCATCAACTAATTTTGGTTCGATTTCTGAGATCAAAGCGACCTCATTAGACTCATTCCTAAAGAATGATCTAGTCCTAACCCCTTGTTGAATGTCTCCCACAATCTGGTCTTGGGGATGACTAGAGGCTATCCTAAATTGCCTTGGTGTTGGCGGTGCCTCATGAGTGATCTCACTAGACACAGGCAAGGGCTCAGTATCAGGTAAAGGATCAGACTGAGCCCTCTCTTGCCTTTGCTCATCGTCATCAGAGTCAACTTCGACTCTTTCTATGTTTTGATCATTTAAACTTAAATTTCTAAGTTCAAATTGAATTTCTCCTACATCCCTTGATTGATCATTTGATTTAGGAATTTCTTCAAATGCTACATCCGAGGACTCTTCAATCAATTTAGTCCTATTGTTGTAGACTCGATAGGCTTTGCTAGTGAGAGAGTACCCGACTAGTATCCCTTCGTCAGCCTTAGCTGTGAACTTTCCAAGATGATCCTTGGTGTTCAAGATAAACACCTTACAACCAAACACCCTAAGATGTTTAATTGTAGGGGATTTCCCAAACCAGAGTTCATGGGGAGTCTTTCCTAAAAACCTATGTATCAAGACTCGGTTTTGCACATAGCAAGCGGTATTTACCGCTTCAACCCATAAGTAGCTCGATAGTGAGTACTCATTGAGCATGCTTCGTGCAACCTCTTGCAAGACTCGGTTCTTTCTCTCCACAACTCCATTTTGTTGTGGGGTCCTTGGAGTAGAGAACTCATGTCTATATCCTTTTTCTTGACAAAATCCTAAAAATCTATGGTTTTGAAATTCTCCACCATGATCACTTCTAATTGTTTTAATTGTTGTTGATTTTTCATTTTCAGTTCTTCTACAAAAAGAAACAAAAACATCTATGGTTTGATCCTTATTTTTCAAAAAGAAAGTCCATGTATATATAGTAAAATCATCAATGATCACTAAACAGTATCTACTCCCATTCAATGAAATAACATTACTGCAATCAAACAAATTCATATGCAATAAATCTAAAGCAGTAGATGTACTTACAGCGCTTTTACCTTTATGAGACGCTTTTGTTTGCTTACCCTTTTGACATGCATCACATAATTTTGTCTTTTGATACTTGATGCTTGGTAAGTCTCGCACTAATCCTTTGTTGGCAAGCTTTCGAATATTCTTCATGTTCACATGGGCCAACCTCCTATGCCACAGCCATGATTCTTCTTCTTTTGACATGAAACACTTAGCAGAGGCATTAGTAGCACTTTTAAAAGATACTTGATAAATGTTGTCTACCCTTGTGCCTACTAGTACCGTGTCAAGTGTGTCAATGTGTTTGACTAGACATTGACTTGAATGAAACTCAATTGTGTAACCCGTATCACACAATTGGCTGACACTTAGGAGATTAAAGGTCATCCCCTTGACTAGAAGGACATTTTTGATTTGGAGACATTCGGATATATGAATATCTCCAACTCCTATCACCTTAAGACTACCATTATTACCAAAGGACACATTACCTCTATTTTTGTTTTGAAGGGTAGTAAAGAGTGACTTGTCCCCGGTCATGTGATTGGAGCATCCACTATCAACAAACCAAGTTGATAGATGCTCCCCCTTGACAAATGCCTACAAGACACGAAAGATAGATGTTTTAGGTACCCAAATCTTGGGACCTAATGCATCTACAATGAAAGACCTAGGAACCCATGCCTTGGTCACACCCTTCCTAGTCTCATGAACCCTAGAAGCATGTGATATATGAAATTGGGTTCTAGACACTAAGGAAATGAAACTAGACTCCTTAGGTTGATATCCTAATCCAGCCTTGTTGTAGACCGCCCTTTGGGCATTTAGAATCATATCTAAGGTCTTAGAGCTAGTTGAGAATTTCTCAAGCATTTTCTTGAGTTTCTCAACTTCACTCTTTAAGGCTTTGTTTTCATCCTCAAGAAGCTCTTGATGAAGGTCATCAACCTCATCTTCCCTAAGAGTCTTCAAGTGTTCTACTTCTTCTTTTAATGATTTGATTTCAGTTTTTGATTTCTTAAGCAAAGTTGATAAATGTACAATAGTTTTATAGCATTTTTCTAAATGTGGAGAAGTTACCTCTTCATCATCCGAAGATGATGAAGTCGCGGCTGATGTATCACTTCCGGAATCCGATTCCTCCCTTGCCATGAGCGCTAATTGACGAGTGCTTTTCTCCTTCTCTTCCTCCGATGAGCTTGAGGAGGATTCATCCCAAGAATCTTTGAGAGCTTTCTTCTTCTTGGCCCTTTCTTCCTTCTTCTTGAGTTTTGGACACTCGCTCCGATAGTGTCCTTTCTTGCTACACTCATAACATGTAACATTAGTCTTATCAACATTTTGATCAATAGACTTACCTTTCCCTTTGTATCTCCGGCTCCTTCTCATGATTCTTCTCACGAAATTGGCCATCTCGCTTGATGATGATCCACCTTCATCATCGGACTCGGAGGAGGATGAGGATGTAGGAATTTCTTTCTCCTTCTTCTTTTCTTTCTTCCTTCTTCCATCCTTGCTCTTTTCTCCTGCAACTAAAGCAATACCTTTCTCTTTTTGACCCTTGTTAGCAAGTTCATGAAGTTTCATTTCACAAAAGAATTCATCTAACTTAACAATTGAAAGGTCCTTGGAGACCTTGTAGGCATCTACCATAGATGACCACAAGGTATTCCTCGAAAAGGCTTTGAGAGCGTACCTTACAAGATCACGATTTTCTACGCGTTCATCTACGGAGTAAAGACCATTGATGATCTCTTTGAACCTTCCGTGTAGTTCACTTACCGTTTCGCTCTCCTTCATGGTGAGATTTTGTAGTTGGTTTAGGAACAAGTCTCTCTTGGCGATCCGAGAGTCTCGAGTTCCTTCTTGGAGCTCGATGAGCTTGTTCCACAAATCCTTTGCACTCACAAATGGACCTGCCTTGACAAGTTGATCTTTGGCTATCCCACATTGTAGGGTGACCACCGCCTTGGCATCGGCTTGTCCTTTGCGAGTTTGCTCGGCGGACCACCTTGACGACTCTAGTTCCTTACCTTCTTCATCCTTCGGAGGTGTGAAACCTTCCTTGACCGAGAACCACATGGAGATGTCGGTCTTGAGATAATACTCCATACGGCTCTTCCAATATTGAAAGTCCGCTTCGTCGAAGTAGGGTGGACGATTGGTGCTAAAACCTTCCTTCATAGCCATCTTCTTGCTCTTTAGGGTGTTAATCCGGATGAAGAGCGCCTTGCTCTAATACCACTTGTTAGGGTGTGAATAGCCTCCACTAAAAACTCAATCAATTCCTCACAAAAATTTGTTAGCACAGCGGAAATAAACAAAAAGAACACCGATGCAAGGTAAGAAACACAACCCACAGCTTACACAAGTATGTACGAGGTTCGGGGATAACTTGCCCCTACTCCTCGGCGTGTCCGTAAGGTGGACGATCCCTTGATCGTTCGGTAGATCACACCTCGGACAAATTTCGGCTAAGTATTTCTCCTTCTCGGTGGAGTAACCTCTCCACAAAAATCATAGAATAGATTTGAAAATAAAGCACAATGACTTACAGAGTTCAGTGGCTAAAGGATTGAACAAATGAACTTACAGCCACGAAGCAAAATGCAAAGACAGAAGGAAGCCAAGAGCTCAACAACACAGCCTCTTGCTTGATCGAACGAGAGTTTTTTTTTTTCAGAACCTTAGCAAGCCTCTCTTCTTCCTTCTTCTTATTCTGCTTTCCCACTGTCCCGAATCGCTGTCACTTGTATCGAATCACTACAACCAACTCAGGCATCGCCAATCACTCTTGCTCCTCATCTAGTTCTCTGAACTCACACCAATACCATCCATGATCTTCTCTGGTGTCTCTGAGCTCGAACCAATGAGCAAGAGTCAAGCTGTTGCCACTGATCGCAGCCAGTGAACGTTGATGCTTCAAATGCACCATTTGCAGCGAAACACAGCAGAAAGATCACTTGGTCTTATTCTTCTGATGGAGTTTAATTTTATATTAACCATTGGCACGACACCTGCAACCTGTAACTTAAAGATCTCACAGCAGATGATTTGATCAGTGAATCAGAAATCGCAGAGAAACAGCAGAAGACAAACGACATCGTTGTGGATCGGTCATCAGACCGATCCATAGCCTTCCGGACCGATCAGGACATATCCTGATCGGTCTGGCATGATTCTTATCAGTCTGTGGACCGATCAGCCTATAGGTAGATCGGTCCACAGACCGATCCCCCTATGGTTCTGAGTCTTCGTCGCTTGTTACTGATCGGTCACCAGACCGATCAGATAACCCACAGAAATCTTCTGTGTGGTTAATGATCGGTCCATAGACCGATCAGATAACCCATAGTAATCTTCTGTGTGGTTACTGATCGGTCCACCGACCGAACAGATACCTAAGGTATCACTGGATCGGTCGACAGACCGATCCATACAACCAGAGTATCACTGGATCGGTCAACAGACCTATCTAATGCCTCTGTGTTAGTTTTAGAACTTCTCAGCCCTAAACCCTAACATCTTCCTGGTCCAGAGAACGAGCTACCAAGCCCTCTCTGCCCTAGTCTGGAGAACAAGCTACCGAGCCCTCTCTGACCTAGTCCGGAGAACGAGCTACCGAGCCCTCTCCGACTTCGTCCGGTCCAGAGAATGAGCTACCGAGCCCTCTCCGACTTCGTCCGGTCCAGAGAACGAGCTACCGAGCCCTCTCTGACCTAGTCCGGAGAACGAGCTACCGAGCCCTCTCCGACTTCGTCCGGTCCAGAGACCGAGCTTCCGAGCCCCCTCTGACCTTGCGTGCCAAGTATCCGTACTTGGACTTTTCCTCTCTACATGATCAACCTTGATCATTAATCAGTCTGAGTTTAATTAATATCTGATACAAACTTAAATCAGTGTCAACATCAAAACAACAGCCAGGTTAGACTATATCAATAGAGATGAATCAAAGATCGAAGTGAAAGGCAAAGGTAACATTCTCATTCATTTGAAAAATGGAAAACATGAATTTATCTTAAATGTTTTATTTGTGCCAAATATGAAGAGCAACATTTTGAGCTTAGGAAAACTCTTGGAAAAAGGTATGATATTCATCTAAAAGCTAATATGCTTATCTTGAAAAATAATATTGGTTGTTTAATTACTAAAGTGTCTATGTTAAGAAATAAAATATTTTTATTTAATATTTAAAATGATGTTGTCAATTGTCTCAAAGCTTATTATAAAAACATCATTTGGATATGACATCTTCGATTTGGGCATCTCAATTTCGGAGGACTAGAATTGCTTTTAGAGAAAGAGATGGTCAGAAGACTACCCTGCATTAAATATCCTGATCAATTATGTGAAACATATCTACGTGGAAAGCAATTCAGAAGAGGTTTTCCAAACGAGTCAAGTTCAAGAGCCTAGAAGCCTCTTGAACTTATACATACGGATATTTATAGTTCGATTAATCTAAGTTCACTTGATAATAGTAATTATTTTATTCTTTTCATAGATGACTTATCTCGGAAAACTTGGGATATATTTCTTAAAGCAAAAATTAGAAGTCTTCAGCATATTCAAAAAATATAAAGCTATTGTAGAAAAGGAGAGTAGTCTCAAGATTAAAGCTATGCAGTTTGATCAAGGAGGAGATTTATCTCAAAGGAATTCAAAAATTTTGTGAAGCCAACAGAATACAACGACCCTTCACAGTTCCAAGATCTCCTCAACAAAATGGAGTAGCGGAAAGAAAGAATCCAACCATCCTTGACATGGCAAGGAGTATTCTCAAAAGCAAGAGACTACCAAAGGAACTTGGGCAGAAGCAGTTGCATGTGCAGTATACTTATCCAACCAATCACCAACAAGGAGTGTGTGGGGCAAGACACCACAAAAACCATGGAGCGGAAGGAAGTCTAGAATTTCTCATCTAAGAGTTTTTGGGAATATATCCCACGTTCATGTGTCTGATGAAGCAAGAAGTAAATTGGATGATAAAAGTAAAAAGTTTATTTTTATTGGCTATGATACTAACTCAAAAAGGTATAAACTATACAATCCAGATACTAAGAAGACAATCATCAACCCGAATATCGTATTTAATGAAGAAGAATAATGGAATTGAGAATCTCAAAATGAAGATTACAACTTCTTCCCATACTTTGAAGAAGATATGAAGCAACCAAGGGTGGAGCAAACAAGAGATGAGTCTACTACTCCATTAATAACACCAACGTGTATTCAAGGAAATTCATATGCTTCAAGTGAAAATTCAAGTGAAAGAGTACTTCTCTTTAGAAGCTTATGGGACATTTATGAGATAACTAAAAATCAAGATAATATTACTTTATTTTATCTCTTTGTCAATTGTATGCCTATAGATTTTCAAGAAGCTATAAAGAGTAAAAAGTGGAAAGATATGATCAATGAAGAAATCAATGCGATCAAGAAGAATGGTACATGAGAGTTAACTCCACTCCCTAAATGGCATAAGGTAATTGGTATGAAGTGGGTGTACAAAATAAAGAAGAATGTCAAAAGAGAAGTTAAAAAATACAAAGAAGATTGGTGGCAAAAGACTACAGTCAAAGATCTGGCATTGACTATGATGAGGTATTCACATCCATTGCTCGATTAAAAATTGTCGGACTAATCATTTCTTTAGAAGCCAAAAATAAGTAAAGAATACATCAAATGGATGTAAAATATACTTTTAAAATGGAATTCTCAAAGAAGAAGTCTATATTCGGCAACCATCAGATTATGACGTCAAAGGACAAGAAGACAAAGTTCTAAAATTGAAAAAAGTTCTTTACGAGCTAAAGCAAGCACCAAGGGCATGAAATAGCTAGATAGATAAGTACATGCAAGAGAAATGCTTCATTAAATGTTCTTATGAACATGCACTATATATTCAGAGTAAGGATAAAGATGTTTGGTTGAATGCCTATATGTGGATGACTTAATCTTCACAAAAAGCAATCCAAGTATAATTAGAGAATTCAAAGAAGCAATGACTAATGTTTTTCAAGAGCTTGGTTGGAAGTTTACGATACTTGACATCTACAAGGCCTGATATCCTTTATGTTGTTGGACTTGTTACCTGCTACATAGAAGTTCCAACTACCACCTATCTTAAGATCGCTAAGAGAATTTTACGTTATATCAAAGGTACGACAAATTTTGGATTACTTTATTCAACATCTAACCATTTCAAACTTGAAGGATATAGTGACAGTGATTGGAGCAAAGATATGGATGATAGCAAGAGTACTATAGGGTTTGTATTCTTTATGGGAGATACAACTTTCACTTGGATGTTGAAGAAATAACTTATTGTCACACTTTCTACTTGTGAAGTGGAGTACATGGTTGCGACCTCGTGTGTTTGTCATGCTATTTGGCTTAAAAATTTATTGAATGATCTAAGTTTACCAAAAGAAGAGACAACCAAGATTCGAGTTGATAACAAGTTTGCAATAGCACTAGTAAATAATCCAGTTTTCCATGACAGAAGCAAGTGCATCGATACGCGCTATCACTATATCAGAGAGTGCATCACAAGAAAAGAGGTGCAAGTGAAATACATAAAGTCTCAAGATCATGTTGTTGATATTTTTACCAAGTCATTAAAATTTAAAGACTTTATCAAGATGCGATATTTGCTTGGAGTTACAAAATCAAGTTTAAGAGGGGGTGTTAGAAATTAATTTTTTTTTATTAATAGAGATAAAAGTGTTGATAGAATATTATGAGATAAGGTGGCAATTCTTGATAATAATGAGAGTCTTGATAGGATAGAGATGGAATATGAGGTGACAGTTATTGATTAGGATAAGAGTTTATAGAGATAAAATATGATGAGATGGGAAAAGAAAAGTGTCTAGATTTATTGTATTTGAGATTAGTGCTTATCTAATAAGCTTATAAATATGTAACTTTTCCAATGAATAAAAACAAGTGAGTTGTTATTTATTTTTATTCTTCTCTTCCATGTAGAGTGTATTTTTCTCCCATAATTCTTTTTCCAACAACCCCTTCTCGAGAGAAATGACTCTGGTTCAGGACCTTTGACACGGAGGGAGCTACAACTGTGTACGACGATGCCACCATCAAGCTCAGAGACAGCAAAGCTATGACCAACTTCCCATACAACCAAGTTAGCCTTGCCTCTATTGACATAATCAACTCTTTCTCCGCTCAGGACAATTCCTCCTCCGACAATCCCTTCTCCTCCAACAAAAAAGTGGTCCAATGATCTGTGCTCGAAGTAATTGTGGAAGAGAATCTTTTCCAGCAGGCTGCAAGGAAAGAGTTTGGGTTGTCGGTCGCCGATAGGTCGATCAAGCTGCATGTTGTGTGACGACGTTTTCATGGAGCAAGTCATTGCACAGCTAGGAGATGTATCAATCTGGTCCTAAATCTAAAATTCTAGATCCGTCCATTTTTCGATGAATTAATTATTTTGTCAAAAAGAAACTATACATCGTCACAAAGAAAATAAGAGAACATGATGTAAGGATTGGAAATGAGAGAGCATGATTGGGGAAATCAGAAGACTAATATCTCAGTCTCTCTTTTCCTCTTCTAGAAGATCTCCTGACACCTCAAAACTCAGTCGCTCTTGCTCCCGATGTCTCCTCAAGACTCAATCACTCCCACTCTTGACTCTTCGAGACTCGGCCACTCCCAACCCTGACAACCCAAGCCCTCCTCAAGCCATAGCAAAAGAGATGCGAGCAACTGAATACATGGCGTGACATCCTCAACCCTAATGTATGTTACATGGGGCAATGAGGGCGGTGTAATGTGACATCTCCTTATCCAAAATGTGACTTAGTGGGGATCGAGACCATCGTTTTTTCCGCAAATTAGGTAATACAAATAGATTTTTTTTCATTAAGTTTGATATGTGAAATTTTTAATTAAAACATTTTTAATAAAGATTGTTGCTTTAAGATTCACACATGAAATATTATAAAATTCATACATTGATGGCAAAGGCGAATACACTCGTCCCAGCGCTCCCCGATCAATCTGTTCCAAGATCAACACGGAGGAGATAAATCACAGACGGTTACTATTATAAAATTCATACCTGATGCATGCCATGATGCCACCAAGACGACCAACTTATTCCTGCATCAAAATGGTCTTCCAAAATTCCTTAATTTCCACTCATTTTCCACTCCATGATTCCATGATGTTTGAAAAATAATAGAAATTTCCACCCATATTCTTAATATCCGTCGTGGTAAAGAAATTTTGGCCTTCCAAAGTACTAGACGGAGGAGAGCAGCAGATGACATTAATTCCAAGTCAATGTTTTAAATTAAATTATTATTTCATCTCATTTATGATATTAATTAAGTTGATGTTTTTGGAGATCTCCAGATTAATATAAAAATAAATAAATAAAATTTAAGTTTAATGTATTTTTTTTCTGGATTGTTGAGTCGAATTAAATGTTGATGCAGAAGGGGGATATCAGATATGGTAAATCTTAATGGAATGAAATCAATTCGAGATTAATAATTATTCTTGTTATTATTGTTAGATCGTAGAGTTTGTTAGAGGAGAGGGGAGGATGAATAGTACGGTCGTTAAGAATTCAAAAATCGATTCGAGTATGCAGCGGAAATAAGAAAAATAAAGACAATGTTAACACAACTAATTTTACTTGGTTTGGAACGTTCATCAACTCCTACTCCAAGGTATGCACTCGTCGAGTGCTTTCGTTGAACAATCATTAATAACTCGCAAAAATGATTACAAAAATGAGTACAAGAATTATTAAAAGAATACCGACAATAGAAACAGAAGATTAAATCGTAGGTTGTGGGAGAATCCTCGCGGCGTCACAGGAGCAGTGCGCAACAGATCAGTGGTAGTAGAAGTTGTTGTTTGCTCCAGGTGATGGCCTCCTTATATAGGAAGCTCTGGGCGCCCGGATCCCTTCCGGGTGCCTGGAGCATGACATTGGCCAACCAATCAGCGCGCTCCTAGTTGGCGGAGATAAGATTTGCTTTCTAGGCACCCGAACCAGTTCCAGGCGCTCAAACCAACTTCGGGTGCCCAGATCCCTTTTTGGTGCCTGTACCACTATTTTCCACCAAATCATTTTTCCTGCAAGAAAATGTTAGTCCAAGGTAAATACAAATTATACTACACTGCAAAACAAAGTGTTAGCACAATTATAGTTAATTAGATTAGTAATTAGATTATGTTTCCTCGAGACCAGAATCTAGTCAAGATCTTAACTTAGATTTCCGAAATGGATCTAAGTTGGATCAACGCCTACTGTTCCCTCGAACGGGGAACACGTCCTCACCAAGTCACTCCCCTCCAGTAACTTACCTTAACTTACCTGCCAGACATTCGGTCAGTCTGTCGACCTGTTTGGACTTTGTGCCAACTATCCGGTCAGCCCATCGACCTAACTGGGCTTTGTGCCAGCTATCCGGTCGGTCCGTCGACCTAGTTGGGCTTCACACCAGCTATCTGGTCGGTCCATTGAATAGCTAGATTTCTCCTGCACACTCAACCAAAGTGTTATATCATAACAAACTTAATTTAACCTACTTTATCATTCATAAAAAATCTAAGTTAGATCGTTAATT
Source organism: Zingiber officinale (assembly GCF_018446385.1). Taxonomy (NCBI): domain Eukaryota; kingdom Viridiplantae; phylum Streptophyta; class Magnoliopsida; order Zingiberales; family Zingiberaceae; genus Zingiber; species Zingiber officinale. The sequence continues at coordinate 23,827,010 of NC_055997.1, read as the reverse complement.
AGTGCTAACCACACCAACAATCTCTCATTTTTGATGAAATGACAATCTGAGTTAAGTTAGTGAAAAATATGTAAAAAGTAAGCAATGATTTTCAAGTTAGTTGGTGTTTTATGCTTGATATTTTTGGTGCTAACTTAAACCACCTAACTCTCCTCTTTTGACATTAATCAAAAAAATATAGAAAAAGATAAGAATAATTTTCAAAATAGTTAAGTTTTGGAAGATAACTTTTAAACACATATTCAAAAACCTACTAAGTTTTCATAATTATCAAAATAGCTTAGTTTTTAAATTAACTTGAAAAAAAATATTTTCAAAAATAATTTTTACAAAATGTTAAGGCAAAAACCTACTAACTTTGTAAGTTAACTTATTTTTGTTAGTTAAAGGAATTTTCAAAATAATTTTCAAAAATAAATTTACAAAATTAAAGTAATTTTTAGAATAATTTTCAAAAATAAATTTACAAAATTAAAGTAATTTTAAAAATAAGTTTATAAAATTAAAGCAATTTTAAAATAATTTTTAAAAATAAGTTTGCAAAATTAAAGTAATTTTAAAATAATTTTGCTAAAGTATTTTTAAGGAAATGAAAAATACTTTTCAAAAATAATTTTACAAAATATTTTCAAAAAAGAGAAAATAATTTTGTTACAAATAGTTTTACTAAGTATGAAAACAATTTGAATTAATTCTCCCCCTGAATATGATATTAAAATAGAACAAAAAAATCCTTAACTGTCTAACCATTAGTTACTTACTGACTATCAGAAGATAGCAGTTTTCACTTGGTTAGTCAGGTTAAGTTAATTGTATTCAATTAGGGTTTGACTAAGCTGAAATACTTAACCTGATTACTATTTGTTTAGTATTTAATGCTCAGACTTATGTTGATGTACTGATATAAGTATCTTAAGTCCAAGCAATCAGCCTATGCATCTCACCCCTTTCTAAATTCAGCAATACACAAACAATGTAGTTCTAATGTGTTGGTGAGATGCTCAAATCCTAGATCTATAAGAGCGTGCATTCTAAGGATTTGATCTAGACTAAGGCTAAAATTGATTTTTAAAAGTCTAGAAATAGGGAAGTTTGAGAAATAAAAAGAAAAAGTTTTACCCTATAATTTTAAATAAAATTTTGAAAATAATTTTGTAATTTAAGAATCCTACTTTATTAAACACATTCCTAATTATCGATGTAAGTTATTAAATTCACTTTCAGGGAGGGGTTTAGTGAATATGTCGGCTAAGTTAGACTTGAACTCAATGTATTTAAGTTTAATATCACCTTTAGTGGCATGATCCCTGATAAAGTGATGTCTAATTTCAATGTATTTAGTTCTTGAATGATGCACAGAGTTTTTTTGTTAAATTGATTGAACTAACATTATCAATGAGTACCTTTATTTTGGTAAGGTTTAAATTAAAATCTTTTAAAGTGTGCATCATCCATAATAATTGTGCGACACATTCTCCTATAGCTATATATTTTGATTCAATGGTAGATAAGACAACACAGTGTTGCTTTCTACTAAACGAGCTGACAAGTGATGAGCCAAGTAGTTGACATCTACCACTTATACTTATACGGTCCAGTTTACATCCAGCATAATCTGAGTCAGAATAACCTATGAGTTCAAAATTGGTTGTTCTAAGATACCAAATTCCTATATTCGATGTTCCTTTAAGATTTCTAAAAATTGTTTTAACTTGAGTCAAATACGATTTTTTAGCATAGGTTTGGTATCTAGCACACATACTAACTGTAAATAAAATATTAGGTCGACCTGCAGTTAAGTATAGTATATTACCTATAGCACTCCTATAGTATTTTAAGTCAAATTAATTTTTAAAAAAATTCTAAGTTAAAAAAAATTAAGTTAAATTAATTTTTAAAAATATTTTTAAGTTAATTAATTTTTAAAAAGATTTTTAGGTTAAAAAACTTTAAGTTAAATTAATTTTTAAAAAGATTTTTAAGTTAAACAACATTTAAGTTAAATTAATTTTTAAAAATATTTTTAAGTTAAAAAAAATTAAGTTAAATTAATATTTAAAAAAAATTTTAAGTTAAAAAAATTTAAGTTAAATTATTTTTAAAAAGATTTTTAACTTAAAAAAATTTAAGTTAAATTATTTTTTAAAAGGATTTATAAGTTAAAAAAATTAAGTTAAATTAATTTTTAAGTTAAGTTAAATTTTTAAAAAGATTTTTCAGTTAAAAAAATTTTAAGTTAAATTAATGTTAAAAAAGATTTTTTAAGTTAAAAAAAATTAAGTTAAATTAAATTTTCGAAATATTTTTAAGTTGAAAAAAATTAAGATAAATAAATTTTAAAAAATATTTTTTAAGTTAAATAAATTTTTAAAAAAATTTAAGTTGAATTAATTTTTTAAAAGATTATTAAGTTAAAAAAATTAAGATAAATTAATTTTTAAATTAGTTAATTTTTAAAAAGATATATAAGTTAAAAAAAATTAAGTTAAATTAATTTTTAAAAAGATTTTTAAGTTAAAAAAATAAGTTAAATTAATTTTTTTTAAAAAGGATTTTTAAGATCAAAAAATTAGGGGTGTCAAAAATGAACCCAATTCGACGACCCAACTCGAGTCGACCTGAAAAAAATCAGGTTCGGGTTGGGCATTTTCAGGTTCAGGTCGGGTTTGGGTTGGAGGGTTGGAGAGTAAAAAAGTTTCGGGTTGGGTCGGGTCGGGTTCGGGTTGACCCGGATTGACTTAAATATTGGGTTTTTGGGGGTTTTCTTGGGTTAAATCAAATTTTATTTTTAAAAATTAGATGTTTTTATGTATATTAATATCATGTTTGTATGATAATGATGAAGTATTGAGATAAAAGTGAAGAATTATAGGAAAAATAGCCCAAAAAAGTCATTTTGAATAGAATTGTCAGGTTATATGGGTCGGGTTCGGGTTGATCGGGTTGGTCGGGTTCGGGTTCGGGTTCGGGTTTGGGTTGAGGTGTTAAGTTATTTTTTAAAAAGATTTTTAGGTTAAAAAAATTTAAGTTAAATTACTTTTTAAAAATATTTTTAAGATAAAAAGGTTAATTTAAATTAATTTTTAATAAGATTTTAAAGTTAAAAAAATATAAGTTAAATTAATTTTTTAAAAATTTTAAGTTAAATTAATTTTTAAAAATATTTTTATGTTAAAAAAAATTAGTTTGTTTTTAAAAAGATTTTTAATGTAACGACCCGATTTTCCCTATTTCGAGTTCCAAATGTCCATAAAAATATTTGGAAATGCTTTTAAAATATTCTAGAGATTTTTAGAAATTTTTAGAGTATTTTTACGCAATTTTTGGAGGTCGTTTAGTATGTTTACAAAAAGAAAGAAATTTTGACAAAAAACCGTTGGAGGCGAGGTTCGAACCTACGACCTCGGGTCGGACTGACCCAACCAAACCTGGCCTGACCAGTTGAGCTACGCTCGTTCTGTTAACTAGGTATGGAGAGAAAAATATTTAAAGTAAAGTTATATGGAAACCCTAGAGATAATAAGAGGGAAAAACTTAAGTGATTTTTTCGGAAAAGGATCTTTTCCTCCCGAAATTCTTTCTCTCCTCACCTCTCTCGCGCGACAGCGGCGGCTCGGGCGGAAAACACATCGAGGCGACGGCGCTAGGGTTCCTCTCCGGTGCCGGCGAAAGGACTCTTCCGGCCAATCTCCAAGCTTCATCGTGCGTGGTCATCCCGACGGAAGGAGCTCGGAAGCACAAAGGAGAAGCTTCGGCCGAAACCCTAGAATCTCTTCCTCTCTTCGGTTGTAAGTCCAAGAACCGGCGGTAAGTACTACTCAGCTATGGTAGGAGTAGCTTCTGGGTCTGTGTTTTCTTAGTGATTTCTGAAATAGGCAGTATTGTGGATGTTAGGAGTTTAGTCTTCTCTCCTTGTCTCGGCACATGCTGGATTAGGGTTGTTAGGGCTTAGTTCTATCTCTATAGCATCCAATATGTGCTGTTTTGGTGCTTTCCAGGGACTTAATTCTCTTTGTTGTTCTCGGAACAAGCTAAACCGGATTGTGGTTGTTAGTAGGCTAAGTGGTAGTTCTGAAGATTTCTTGTGGCTTGTATTGCTGTTGTAAACCGCATAAGGAATTCAGTTGCCCTTTTTGGAAATCCTGGGATCTGTTTAGGAGTTCCGAAAACTTATTTACTGCCTTAGGGTTGCTGTGGTAGTCTGCTTAGAGGATCTGGCCCTATGCATGTGTAGATTTGTCTATTTTGGTTGCTCTAAATTGTTAACTACATGTTAGAATGCTTTTAGAAGAAATTATGAATTTTTCTGACAGTAACACGAGTAAGATCAGTATTTGCATGGCATGAACAGACCTTAAGCTTAGGTTTGGATTTCCTTGACGATTTTACCTTAAGCTTAATTGATTGTATCTTCCGTGCCATTTATGAGTCATTGTTCTTTCCAGTCTATAAGCATGAGAAATTAGAAGCCCTTAAAGTAGCACTCCATGCTCTGTTTCTACAGCATGATAGAAAGTGTAGAGTTACATATACTGCTTTTAGTACAGCATAGTTAGAAAGCCCAAAGTTAGCTTCCTTTTGCTTTATTTATAGCATGATTAGAATCATTCCATACTTGATTTTACAGCATGTTTAGAAGCACTAAAATAGTATCCTTTGCCATGTTTTCACCGTATGATTCAAAGGCTTTAAATTGCTTTCTTTAGTTTAGCTTATAGCATGATCAGTAAGCTTTAAGTTACTTGTTTTATTCTGTTATATAGCATGGTTAGTTGATTATACACCCATACTTGTTAAGTATATTTAAAGGACTCCCACAATCTTTAATAAAAGATAATAAGGAAGATAAAAGAATAAGAAAGACAACAAGTAAGTCAAGTAAGAGGCTAGTACCCGACATCCAAGAGCTTGTCGTTAAACAAATCCAGGTGACCATTTCCGAGGTCTTGGCCCTGGTAGACCGAGGTCTGCTCTTTTAGGATTGGTGGCTCGCAACCCCAACCTATTAGGGAACGCGCATGAGTTGGTACTAGGCCTGGGCCCAAGAAAAGAAAACCTAAGAAAAGAAAAGTTAAGTAAGAAGGAAGAAAGAAAAGAAAACCTAAGAAAGAAAAGAAAAGTTAAGTAAGAAGGAAGAAAGAAAAGAAGAAGAAAGTAAAAGATAGAAATTAAAAGATTAATTTCTAACACAAGGATACAAGAAATGAAATAAGTTCCAAGCTTAGAATAAATAAGAATGGTTAGTTTTCTTTGATTCTAAGTTTACATTGTTAGTTTCTTGTTATCCTGCTTGATACTGAGTATGATTTGTATTCTGTTCATTTTCTGTATACCATGAGCACATGCAGATAGCTTTATTATTTCAATTTCAGCACTTATGTATTTCATTTATGCATTTCGAGTTTTGTGAGATAGATTAGTACTTACTAAGCGTTTTCGCTTATAGATCTTGTCTTCTTTTCTCCTACTGCAGATAAAGGAAAAGTTAAGATATGAAGGGAGGCGACAGGGTGGTGGTGATGATGGATGTGTGTGGTGACTGAACTATGGAGAGGTCCAGAGGGGACTAGCAAGACTTATTTATTTAGAGTTTATGTCTAGTTTATTTTCCTTATTTCTGTTATGAAATTATGAGTTTATGATTGAGTTTGATGTGCATTGTAGCTTATTATGCTTCATTCTGGGAGCTTGAGTTTAGTTCATGTTGCTAGATTAGTTTTTGATTATGATATGATTTATTACTGCGTGGTTGTGAATAAATTGTGATCCAGCCGCATGTGGCTGTGTATATATCTTGTGTATTATAGATTTGGTCACCGGTACAGGGGAAATTTTTCGGTAGGAATTTCTCTGAACCGTGATAAATCTAAGTGTCGCTAATAATAGCATAAGTGACACTAGTAAGTAGAGTAGGAGTTAGGTAACGGTCGCCCTTAGAGAGTAGTAGTAAGAAGGGTGGTTGTTACAGTTGGTATCAGAGCAGTGTTCCATTCTCCAGCATCACACACACATCAGCATCATCCTCGCCGTCTCCAAGTAAGAAAGTATTTAAATCCTTTCTTTATTCTGCTTTCCTTATTATTAACTGCAGTATAGAGTACTTTTTTTTTAGTACTAAAGTAAGATAGAAGATTTAGTTTCCCTTTTCTTTATTCATATTTATGTATGTTTAGAAAGGATAGAGAAATGTTTAGAAGTACCTACTCATAGGTGTTGAAAGTCAAGAATCATGTATAAGTAAGATATATCTAGAAAGTATAGTGATAATTGTAAGTTTTCTTTTCCTCTGCCTGACTTGATGTCAAGAAGAGGACGTCCTCGTACCGCTGGTACTGAGAACCAAGATCAGGAGAACGAAGAGCTCAGATCAACTGAGCCCAATCTCTCTGAAGTTGTTGCCTAACTCCAGAGACAAGTAGTAGAACAACAACAAGTGATTGCCAATCTGATGGCCAATCAGCCAGCAGTTCCTCCCACTCCCCAACCATTAATGTAGAAGCCCAGTGGTATTTGAGTCTCCACCGGCAATCGCCACAACACCTAGAAGACAAGAAGCATACCTCACCCAGTGGCTGAAGCTGAAACCAGAAAGCTTCTCAGGCACGACTGAGCCCTGGGATGCCCAGGCTTGGTTCAAGACACTTGAGAGCACAATGGAGCTTCTTGACTGGCCAGAAGTCGAGAAGGTCAAGTGCGCCTCTCTCTGCCTGTCTGGAGATGCTCGTATGTGGCGGGAGAAGATAAAGACCAAGACAGTAGTCGATCAGATGAGCTGGGCAGATTTTCAGTTAGAGTTCTATGAAGAGTTCTATCACCAACAAGCATTAAGAGGAGTTTATAGAGTTCAAGTCAGCCAAGATAGAAGACAAGACAGTGGGAAAACAGAGACCCCATTCAAGTAAGTGTAGAAGAACAGAAAGAAGGTAAGACAGAGGGGGGTTCGGGTGGTTTGCGAATATCCCGAAGTGTTCTCAGCAGATCTACCTGGACTACCTCCCAATAAATGAGTGGATTTGAGATTGAATTGGTTCCTGGAACCGGTCCAATTTCAAAAGTTCCGTATCGCATGTCTCCAGCAGAGCTGAAGGAGTTACAAGAACAACTACAGGAGTTATTTGACAAATGCTTCATTCGCCCTAGTCACTCATCCCAGGAAGCTCCAGAGTTGTTCGTTAAGAAGAAAGACGGATCCATGCTAATGTGCATAGATTTTAGAGCGTTGAGCAAAGTAACAGTTAAGGACAAGTACCCTCATTCCAGAATAGATGATCTATATGATCAACTAAAAAGGGCAATAGTGTTTTTAAAAATACACCTGCGCTCTGGGTATCATTAGTTAGAAGTGAAAGAAAGTGATACATCCAGAACAGTTTCCAGGACCAGATCTAGACACTACAAAATTTGTAGTCATGCCTTTTGGAGTGACTAATGCAGCTGCAGTCTTCAGGGACTTAATGAACAGAGTGTTCAGAGAATACCTTGATACATTTGTCATCGGATTCATCGACGACATTCTAGTCTATTCAAGGACCCCAAAGGAGCATGACACGCATTTGAGAATAGTATTGTAGACCCTTCAGCAAAAGCAGCTTTATGCTAAATTCTCAAAGTGCGAGTTCTGGTTAAATCAGGTGGCGTTTTTAAGTCACATTATTTCTGGAAAAAGGTATTCAAGTGGATCCAGCCAAGATGGAAGCGGTCAACAACTGGAGTAGACCCAAGAACGTCAGAGAGATCAGAAGCTTCCTTAGTTTAGCTGGGTACTACAGGAAGTTTGTGGGGGACTTTTCCAAGATAGCCTCTCCACTAACAACCCTCACCAGAAAGAACAAGAGATTCGAATGGTCAGATAAATGTGAGCAGAGCTTCCAAGAGCTAAAGAAGAGATTGATCAGTGCTCCCATTCTAACTGAGCGACAAGAGTTTCGACATCTCACGATGCTTCCAAGATGGGCTTAGGAGCGTACTCATGCAAGAAGGAAAAGTCATAGCTTATGCTTCGACAACTCAAAGACTATGAGAAGAACTACCCTACTCATGATCTCGAGTTGCAGTTGTAGTTTTGCACTTAAACTCTGGCGACATTATTTGTATGGAGTCCAGTAGAATTTTCACAGATCATCGTAGTCTTAAGTACTTCTTCACTCGAAGGACTTAAACATGAGACAGCGTAGGTGGCTGGAGTTGGTCAAAGATTACGACTGTGAAATTCTCTACCACCCAGGCAAAGCTAACAAAGTGGCAGATGCACTCAGCAGAAAATCTAGTGCATCACTGATGTCTTTGTCATCACTAGCCCTGCCACTGCAGAAGGAGTTGTCAGATTTTGGGCTTGAAATTATCGAAGGACAGTTCTCTACATTGACCTTAGAGTCTACACTGCTTGTGGAGATACAGAGAAAGCAAAGTGAAGATCCGGACATCCAGAAGATCAAGCAGGGGATACAGAAAGAAGACAACTCAGAGTTTAGAGTGACAGATAGCGGAATTCTTTATCAAGGGAGTCGCATTTGCGTGCCCAATGATGAGGAACTGAGAAAGAAGATCTTAGAGGAAGCTCACAGTACACCATATTCCATGCATCCTGGTTCTTCCAAGATGTACCAAGATGTGAAACAGAGGTTTTGGTGGTTAGGACTCAAAAGAGATGTAGCTAAGTATATCAGTACCTGCTTGACATGCCAGAGAGTCAAAGCAGAACACCAGAGACCAGGAGGAGTTCTTCAGCCTCTTCCAATACCAGAATGGAAATGGGAAGACATTTCCATGGACTTCATAACAGGTCTTCCAAGAACCACCAGTGGATATGATGCGATATGGGTAATAGTAGACCGATTGACCAAGTCCGCTCACTTCCTAGCCATCAAGGTGTCCCACTCCATAGAGTTGGCCCAACTATATGTTAAAGAGGTAGTCGACTTCATGAAGTTCCTAAATCTATCGTTTCGATAGAGATGGGCGCTCCTCACATTTTGGGAGTGCGTTCAGAATGCACTAGGCACCAAACTCAAGTTTAGCATAGCTTTCCATCCACGGTGATGGGCGGATAGAGCGAGTGAATCGGGTTTAAGATATGCTCGAGCTTGTGCGCTAGATTTCAAGGAAGTTGGTGCAAGTATCTGTGCTTTAATTCGCCTACAACAATAGCTATCAGGCCACCATCAAGATGGCACCTTATGAGGCACTGTATGGCAGGAAATGCAGATCACCCATATGCTGGCAAGAAGTAGGAGAGAGAAAAGAAATGGAAGTAGAGCTGAGTATTCAGACAGAGCTGATAGACGAGACCACTCAGGCGATCCAGAAAATCAGACAGAGAATTGAGACTGCCCAGAGCAGACAGAAGAGTTATGCTGACACACGCCGTAGGCCATTGGAATTCCAAGTAGGAGATTCAGTTTTCCTCAAGGTCGCTCCTATGAAGGGAGTGATGAGATTTGGCAAGAAGGGCAAATTAAGTCCTCGCTATGTAGGACCTTACCTGATCATAGAGAGGATTGGGAAAGTAGCTTACAGGCTGGAGTTACCACAAGACATGTCAGCAATACACAACGTATTTCATGTCTCCATGCTAAAGAAGTGTCTCCATGACCCGAGTCAAGTGATTCAGCCTCAGTCAGTGCAGATCCAAGAGGATCTTAGTTATGAGAGCAGACCTACACAGATAGTGGACAGAGTAGTCAAGAGATTGAGAAACAAATAAGTACCACAAGTGAAGGTCGTCTGGCAGAACCAGAAGCACGAGGAAATCACTTGGGAGCGGGAGGACAGTATGAGACAGAAGTATTCAGAGCTATTCTAAGTTCGAGGACGAACTTTTTATAAGGTATGGGGGATTGTAACGACCCGATTTTCCCTATTTCGAGTTCCAAATGTCCATAAAAATATTTGGAAATGCTTTTAAAATATTCTAGAGATTTTTAGAGTATTTTTACGCAATTTTTGGAGGTCGTTTAGTATGTTTACAAAAAGAAAGAAATTTTGACAAAAAACCGTTGAAGGCGAGGTTCGAACCTACGACCTCGGGTCGGACTGACCCAACCGAACCTGGCCTGACCAGTTGAGCTACGCTCGTTCTGTTAACTAGGTATGGAGAGAAAAATATTTAAAGTAAAGTTATATGGAAACCCTAGAGATAATAAGAGGGAAAAACTTAAGTGATTTTTTCGGAAAAGGATCTTTTCCTCCCGAAATTCTTTCTCTCCTCACCTCTCTCGCGCGACAGCGGCAGCTCGGGCGGAAAACACATCGAGGCGACGGCGCTAGGGTTCCTCTCCGGTGCCGGCGAAAGGACTCTTCCGGCCAATCTCCAAGCTTCATCGTGCGTGGTTATCCCGACGGAAGGAGCTCGGAAGCACAAAGGAGAAGCTTCGGCCGAAACCCTAGAATCTCTTCCTCTCTTCGGTTGTAAGTCCAAGAACCGGCAATAAGTACTACTCACCTGTGGTAGGAGTAGCTTTCGGGTCTATGTTTTCTTAGTGATTTCTGAAATAGGCAGTATTGTGGATGTTAGGAGTTTAGTCTTCTCTCCTTGTCTCGGCACATGCTGGATTAGGGTTGTTAGGGCTTAGTTCTATCTCTATAGCATCCAATATGTGCTGTTTTGGTGCTTGCCAGGGACTTAATTCTCTTTGTTGTTCTCGGAACAAGCTAAACCGGATTGTGGTTGTTAGTAGGCTAAGTGGTAGTTCTGAAGATTTCTTGTGGCTTGTATTGCTGTTGTAAACCGCATAAGGAATTCGGTTGCCCTTTTTGGAAATCCTGGGATCTGTTTAGGAGTTCCGAAAACTTATTTACTGCCTTAGGGTTGCTGTGGTAGTCTGCTTAGAGGATCTGGCCCTATGCATGTGTAAATTTGTCTATTTTGGTTGCTCTAAATTGTTAACTGCATGTTAGAATGCTTTTAGAAGAAATTATGAATTTTTCTGACAGTAACACGAGTAAGATCAGTATTTGCATGGCATGAACAGACCTTAAGCTTAGGTTTGGATTTCCTTGACGATTTTACCTTAAGCTTAATTGATTGTATCTTCCGTGCCATTTATGAGTCATTGTTCTTTCCAGTCTATAAGCATGAGAAATTAGAAGCCCTTAAAGTAGCACTCCATGCTCTGTTTCTACAGCATGATAGAAAGTGTAGAGTTACATATACTGCTTTTAGTACAGCATAGTTAGAAAGCCCAAAGTTAGCTTCCTTTTGCTTTATTTATAGCATGATTAGAATCATTCCATACTTGATTTTACAGCATGTTTAAAAGCACTAAAATAGCATCCTTTGCCATGTTTTCACCGTATGATTCAAAGGCTTTAAATTGCTTTCTTTAGTTTAGTTTATAGCATGATCAGTAAGCTTTAAGTTACTTGTTTTATTCTGTTATATAGCATGGTTAGTTGATTATACACCCATACTTGTTAAGTATATTTAAAGGACTCCCACAATCTTTAATAAAAGATAATAAGGAAGATAAAAGAATAAGAAAGACAACAAGTAAGTCAAGTAAGAGGCTAGTACCCGACATCCAAGAGCTTGTCGTTAAACAAATCCAGGTGACCATTTCCGAGGTCTTGGCCCTGGTAGACCGAGGTCTGCTCTTTTAGGATTGGTGGCTCGCAACCCCAACCTATTAGGGAACGCGCATGAGTTGGTACTAGGCCTGGGCCCAAGAAAAGAAAACCTAAGAAAAGAAAAGTTAAGTAAGAAGGAAGAAAGAAAAGAAAACCTAAGAAAGAAAAGAAAAGTTAAGTAAGAAGGAAGAAAGAAAGAAGAAGAAAGTAAAAGATAGAAATTAAAAGATTAATTTCTAACACAAGAATACAAGAAATGAAATAAGTTCCAAGCTTAGAATAAATAAGAATGGTTAGTTTTCTTTGATTCTATGTTTACATTGTTAGTTTCTTGTTATCCTGCTTGATACTGAGTATGATTTGTATTCTGTTCATTTTCTGTATACCATGAGCACATGCAGATAGCTTTATTATTTCAATTTCAGCACTTATGTATTTCATTTATGCATTTCGAGTTTTGTGAGATAGATTAGTACTTACTAAGCATTTTCGCTTATAGATCTTGTCTTCTTTCCTCCTACTGCAGATAAAGGAAAAGCTAAGATATGAAGGGAGGCGACAGGGTGGTGGTGATGATGGATGTGTGTGGTGACTGAACTATGGAGAGGTCCAGAGGGGACTAGCAAGACTTATTTATTTAGAGTTTATGTCTAGTTTATTTTCCTTATTTCTGTTATGAAATTATGAGTTTATGATTGAGTTTGATGTGCATTGTAGCTTATTATGCTTCATTCTGGGAGCTTGAGTTTAGTTCATGTTGCTAGATTAGTTTTTGATTATGATATGATTTATTACTGCGTGGTTGTGAATAAATTGTGATCCAGCCGCATGTGGCTGTGTATATATCTTGTGTATTATAGATTTGGTCACTGGTACAGGGGAGATTCTGCCGAAATTTTTCGGTAGGAATTTCTCTGAACCGTGATAAATCTAAGTGTCGCTAATAATAGCATAAGTGACACTAGTAAGTAGAGTAGGAGTTAGGTAACGGTCGCCCTTAGAGAGTAGTAGTAAGAAGGGTGGTTGTTACATTTAAGTTAAAAAAATTAAGTTAAATAAATTTTTTAAAAATTTTAAGTTAAATTAATTTTTAAAAATATTTTTATGTTAAAAAAAATTAGTTTGTTTTTAAAAAGATTTTTACGTTAAAAAAAATTAAGTTAAATTAATTTTTTTAGAAGGATTTTTAAGTTAAATTAATTTTTAAGTTAAAATAATTTTTTTAAAAAAATTAAGTAAAAAAATTTAGATTAAATTAATTTTTAAGTTTAGAAAATTTAAGTTAAATTATTTTTTTTAAAAAAATTTCAGTTAAATTAATTTTTAAAACAAAAATTAAAAAAATTAAGTTAAATTATTTTTTAAAAAAATTAAGTTAAATTAATTTTTAAAAAAAAATTAACTTAAATTAATTTTTAAAAATATTTTTAAGTTAAAAAAATTTATGTTAAATTAATTTTTAAAAAGATTTAAGTTAAATTAATTAGAAAGATTTTTAGGTTAAAAAAAATTATGTTAAATTATTTTTTAAGTTAAGTTATTTTTTAAAAATTTTAAGTTAAAATAATTTTTTTTAAAAAAATTTAAGAAAAAAATTTTAAATTAAATTAATTTTTCAAAGGTTTTTTAAGTTTAAAAAATTAAGTTAAATTAATTTTTAAAAAGATTTTTAATTTAAATTAATTTTTTAGTTAAGTTAATTTTTGAAAGGATTTTTATGTTAAAAAATTTATGTTAAATTATTTTTTAAAAAGATTTTTAAGTTAAAAAAAAGTGATATTAGTTCAATAATTTGATTGATGACAAAAGTGATCAAAAGTGATATTACTTCTAGTGTATTTATTCTGTAAGAGAAGACAACCTTCAAAATTTGAGGAAAGTTCAATAATAAGAAAATAATGAACATTGCCAAGATCTCAAATAGGAAATTTCTGATTAAGGAGACATAGTATAAAAGTGATGCCCTGCTGATCACTGTCATTTAATAAAATATCATTCCCATAGATAAAAGTGTTAGACACAAACAATCTAATGTCGAAGATTTATGGGTACTTAGTTGAATTTAAAACTTACACAGAATTTAAATTCAACTTACAGTCGAAATGACCTAAGTAGATAATCTCAGGCTGCCAGCAGAGGCTGGTTTCCGTAACGCAGCAGAGCTGAGCGACAGGGCAGGTCTGCAGAGCGGTAGAGCAGGTCTGCAGGGCGGTAGATTAGAGCGAAAGACTAATTCTGCAGAGCGGAAGAGCAGGTCTGCAACAGCAGCAAACCAGAGCGGCAGGGTAGAGCAGCAGACCAGCGCTGCAATGCGGAAGACCAGAGTGGCAAAGCAGGTATGCAGAGCGGCAGACCAGAGTAGTAGAACAGATCTGTAGAGTGGCAGACCAGAGCAGCAAACAGATCCACAGAGTGGCAGACCAGAGTGGCAGAGTAGGTCTGCAGAGCGGCAGATCAGAGCAGTAGAACAGATCTGCAGAGCGGCAGACCAGAGCAGTTGCTCCATAAATACGATTTCCTCAAGATGTTCCTGAAGAAAAATATTAGAAATATCTAATTATCAGACTGACCAATTAGAGTTATGATTTTAATGACTGAGCTGAATGTGTCATTAAAGTCAATATCAGTTGTTGATTGAATCTTTTAATCACAAGATAAGTTTATATCTTTCAAGAGAACCATCTGTATGACACATAAGACATAAGACTCATTTGGAGTCCACAATATGGAGGAGGCGAGAGGAACTAAGCTCCATGACCCATTATGAAGGAGAACATCAAATTCTATAGTCATCGCAATATGTCAATTTGGATCCTTAACTGCTTAGGTAAAACGTAGGTATAGAAGAGATCATTATATCTCATGGAAGGGGATACCGCGTGCCTATTAATGGGTATTAAATATATATGTCACCTAAAGTAAATATGCTCCAAGGAGCATCTTTATTAGAGTCACTTGACAAAGAGGGTGAGGAAGTAGGTTGGGATGGTGAAAATGAGATATAAGGCACATCCAATGAACGAAGTTGGTCATTTTCTGATTGGATGATGCAAAGGAATCAATAGGAGAGGCTCCAGAGAGAAGTCGAGATGGAGATGGAGATGGAGATGGACCTAGCATTAGAATAAAGTTGACTTTCCGTAGCATGATATTAATGGCGCACATTTATAATGTGTCGTTAATAATAATTTCCACAGCACATGCAATCATGTGCCCTAAGGATATTACTATACTTATACAAATAACCGCCTGCTTGGTTAGATGGAGTTGACCAAGGGAAAGGGTATGAGAATCAATTGATATATTTGGTGAGTGGGATTGTTTACTAAACAGTAAATTCCATATACTAGTATATAGGTTTTCTCCAATCTGTAGTAAATTAGGGGGAATGAAAAAAAAATACTGTTCATTCTTGATCCTGATTTAGCGTGCCTGCTTTCCCTCCATCTGCCCTATTTATTTTCTTCTCCCATCCAAATTGCCACAGCTCTTCCCAACTCGTTCTCGCCACAGCTCTTCCCTCTCCTCAATGTTGTCCTCGCTGCGACTCCACCCTCTCTACGACGCATTGGCAGGCGTCATTCCTCACTGTGAAGTTAGGTTTTTTCCTCGACGTCGCCCTTGTAGCGAATCTTCCCTCTCCGTGACGTGTTCTCGCCGTGACTCTTCCCTCTCCTCGACGCAGTTCCTCGCTAGGTGAGCTATCTCCTGAATGTTTATCTGATTTTGTTCTGTGATCTTGATCTAATTTTTTCTCCCACAAAACTGAGCACAAGTTCTTCTTTCAAGTCATCTTTAGGTATTTTTATTTTTGTCTCAATCTTTCTATCTAGTTGCCTTGCCATTTGTTTTCTTTGTAGTCTTCTGTGAGCATGCAACTAACTAGGTATTGATATAAGTAATCAAAATGCATTGTTTTTCTTTGTAGTCTTCTACACATGTTGCTCATCAGAATGTATTTTTTCCCACTCATATTTAGAACTGTTAACCAGGTAGAGGTAGGAATGGTTCTTCATAAAATAACAATAGATGCCCAAATAATTCTAGCAAAGAATGTTCTTCCAAGTCATCTTTTTGGCATTTGCAACTTTGTCAATTTACACTGTCTCAACGTTTCTTGTTGCCTTGGCATTTTTTTTGAAATCTTGATCTTTATATGATATGAAGAAGAATATTTTTGGTAGCTCTTCATATGAAGAAGAATATGGAAAACAGAACTTGAAACACATGGTTATTTGATTTATATGGAAGATGTACCTTGAGGGGTTTGCTTGTAATATTTGATGCCCATGGTTTGTTTCTTGTTTTAAAAATGGTAACCAATTTGCTTTGTTACTAGTGATGCTTGCACTACCTTCCAATCCAGAAGTTACAATTACTTGTTGGATTTTTTTTTATGTAGATCAAATGGCTCGCCTTCCTATTATCGAACAACGACAAAAACTAAAGAAACTATTATTGCTTCAACAAACAACCAACAATATGTTGGTATTGTTATTTGCTCTATATTATGTACAAATTTGTTCGTACCTTTGAGATAATGTTCGTCATATCAAAACAAAAGAAGAAAAAAGAGTCAATCAAATGAGATGGATGTGGAGATTGACAATGGGATGTGACTCTGCTTACATTAGTCAACTTCGCATGGATAGAGCAACCTTTAGGATATTGTGTGATATGGTAGCAGACATTGGAGGACTAAAACCTACTAAGAACACTTCCATAGAGGAGGTTGTAGCAATGTTCATATATACCTTGGCTCATCACAAAAAAGTAGAACAATTAGCCTATTTTTTTACCGTAGTACAAAAATAGTGAGTCAACAATTTCATCAAGTTCTTAATGTAATTTTAAAATTATATCATATTTTGCTCAAGAAGCTAGAACCTATTACTCAGGATTGTCAAGATGAGATGTGGAAATGTTTTTAGGTACTTTTTATATTTAACATCAACTTTAATATATATATATTTTTTATAATAAGTGCTAATTGTATAATTGTTAACTTTGTAGGAATGCTTAGGAGCGTTAGATAGAACATTAATTAAAGTTACACCTCCTACTGAAGATCAACCTCGTTATCGCACTAGAAAAGGGTGTATTTCAACGAATGTATTAGGTGTTTGTTGCCCAAACATGCAATTCATATATGTATTGCCTGATTGGGAGGGATCAACACATGATGGTTGTGTGCTTCGAGATGTGATATCAAGACAGCATGGTCTAAGGGTCCCTCGAGGTACATTTGCGTTGCAATGTATAGTCTACTATGAATTTTGTTTTTATTTTTTAATGTTACTAAACAATTTCATTTATTATTCAACAATGAAGGTTGTTATTACTTGGTGGACTCTGAATATTGCAATGCAAATGGATTTCTTGTCCCATACCCAGGACAACGATATCACCTAAAAGAATTTCATGGCCATAGACCGAAGACACCAGAGGAATACTTCAACATGAAGCATTCCAAAGCTAGGAATGTTATAGAAAGATGTTTTGGGTTGTTAAAGGGGAGATGGAAGATTCTTGCATCACCATCATTTTTCTCCATGCAAATCCAAGTTTGCATTATTATGGTATGTTGTCTTATGCATAATTTGATTCACAAGTTTATGAGCTTTGATCCATAAGAGCCACTTATAGCAGATGAGGAAGAGAAATCTGATGGGGGAAGTGGCAATGAAGGAGTAGAGTATATTACGTAAATTAATCCAAGCAATGAGTGGTCATCATTTAGAAGTAATATAACAACCAATATGTATAACACATTGTAACGACCCAATTTTTCTTATTTCAAGTTCTAAAAATCCATAAAAATATTTGGAAATACTTTTAAAATATTCTAGATATTTTTAGAAATTTTTAGAGTATTTTTACGTAATTTTTGGAGTTCGTTTGGTATTTTTACCCAGAGGAAAAAGTTTTAAAAATAAAATAAAATAAAATAAAAATAAGTTTGTAGAAGCTAGGGTTCGAACCCACAACTTCGGACCCAAGCAAAACCGGGCCGACCAATCAAGCTACGCTCGTTTTGTTAATCAGATATGGGAATCAATAGACTTAAGGTATAGTTTCGATTAAACCCTAGTATAAGAAAAGGAATTTAGGTTTTCTTATCGGAAAATCAAAATTTTTCTT
This sequence comes from Zingiber officinale, assembly GCF_018446385.1. Lineage (NCBI taxonomy): Eukaryota > Viridiplantae > Streptophyta > Magnoliopsida > Zingiberales > Zingiberaceae > Zingiber > Zingiber officinale. The sequence continues at coordinate 23,809,304 of NC_055997.1, read as the reverse complement.
TCAAAATTTCTTCTCTTCTCACGCGGCGACGCCGACTCCTGCTCGGGCGAAAACGCAGCACCTCCTAGGGTTCTCTCCGGCGCTGGCGAAGGGTTTTTCCGGCCGGTCATCACACCGCCGAGCATCTCTCGACGAGGAGCACACGAAGGCGCACGAAGAGGAGCCGGAAGATTGGAGTTGACCAAAACCCTAGGATTTTTCTTCTTCCCGTCGGTTGTAAGTCCAAGCAAATCGCGGTGAGTTGCTTCTCACCTGCAATAGGAGTTGTTCCGAGTTTCAATTTGTTTTTCCTTGCCTTGGATTGGGTTTGTACCGAATTTAGTGGTTAGGGATTTAACTCTCTTTTCCTGCTTGTTTCGAAACATGTAGATGATCTAATCAGTTTTAAGCTTTGATTTAATTCATCCTTGCCTACAGATCATGTTGTACAGAATTGAGGTTGATTAGGGATTTAGTTTCTGTTCTTGTTTTCAAATTTTTGAATTCTTTGTGATGATCAGGAATCCATGCTTCTACCGTGAGGTAGTTTGTGCCATGTAGTCGCTGATTGGGTTCCTTTTTGTGTAGATGTCGTGTAAGTCATTGAGTAAAGGATTTTGCTGTGAATTAATTTACTTTGCAATTCAGTTTCAACACGCCCAATGATCTGCTGCATTTCTGTGGATTATGATGGGATTAGTTTTGCTGTTGTGAATCACCTAAAGGGATCTACTTAATTATAGCAGGAAATATGACATTTTACAGTTGGTAGCATTGTCCTGTTTTAATACTTGTCTTTGGTTGATTTCGGTTAATATCTGCATGGTTGATTTTGAATAGAACAATACAAGAAGGGTTTCAAAACCAGAAGATCTTCTTCTTGTTACTTTTAAAATGTACCGGTCACCCTACTATCATTTAGGATAGATTTAGCAAATGCTGTAGTAGTAGTACTAGAGAGTATTTCTAGTTAAAACTATTTCTAGCAAATTTCCAGAATTTTCTGGATTAATGCTGTCGTGAGGTTGATTTCACTTCACTTTGCTACACTTTGCTTCATTTGGCTTCACTTAGCTCCACTTTGTTGATGTCTTTAGATTTAATCTCTTTGTTAAATCTGAGCATGAGGTAGTTTAGTCCTTTAGAGCATGTAGATTTCATTTCATTTGTCACAGTGAGGAGTAGTTTCAGATATCTTTACTTACTGCTATGAGTTGAAGTTTCCATTCTTGAATATGTTTGTTAAAGAAGAGGAGAAGGAGTTCGAATGGATTCAGCATGTCGTTTAGACTTTCCTTTGCTGTTTAGATTTATTTTCTTGCTGTTTAGTTTTCACTTGCTGTTAGTAAGGCATGAGAAATTTTCCATATGCTAATAATTAAGCATGATCAGTTCCCTTTGCCATTAGATGTGCACGGTGATACTTTCTAGTCTCTTTTGCTATTAGAATATCTTGAGCATGCAATTATTATTTTCTTTGCTATTACATAAGCATGAGTTTCTGTCTTTAAGAACTATAAGCAAGAAAGACTAAGGTCTAGACTTGATTTCAATTCCAAAAGATTGAATATCAAAAGCGCACACAAGGTGTTTGCTTAAATGCCAAGTAAGGGCAAGTATAAAGAAGTTATAGTTAAAAAGAAAGTATTTTACTTTTTAATGGCATGTACCGGACACAAGGTCCAGGACACAAGGTCCAATGGGTGGGCTCCCAGATCGCCCCTAGGCACAAGATCGCCTAGAAGTACCTTAGTAGTTTCGGGATTAGCTACCTCGACTCTTATTAAGGATGCGCGCAAATTGGTACAATGTCGGGCCCAAAAGAAGTTTATTATTATTTTGAAGTATTAAAGTATAAGTTTTTGAAACAAATGAAACAAGCTTCAAATCTGTCTAGAGTTAGAAAGTTAGTTTCTTGTTATTTGAAGCATGCAGTAGTAGTTTCAATTGTTTCCTTGCTACTAGATTATTCAGCATGTTTAGCTTTACATGTTTAGTAGTTTTACATGTTTAGTAGCTTAACATGTTTAGTAGCTTTACATGTTTAGTATGCTTCTTTTATTGGTTTATGAGCATGATAAACTATACATGTTTAGTATTTCAGTTAGTATGCTTCTTTTATTGGTTTATGAGCATAATTAGCTATACAATGATTAGCATTTCGGTTAGCATGATTTCCTTTGCTATTTATGAGCATGAGTAATTTTATATGTTAGCATTCAGTTTTAGCATGTTTTTATTTATATACATGCATATCGAGTTTTTGTGAGTAGATAGCGCTCACTAAGCTTTATGCTTATAAACTGCACTTCCTCCTATTGCAGATAAAGGAAAGGAAAAGATTTAGCAAGGAAGGCGACAAGGTGGTGGTGATGAAGGTGTGTGATGGCTGGACTATGGGGAGATCAAGAGTTTGCTAAGGAATTGTTAAGACTTTTCTGTTTAGAGTTTTTAGTTTTCTTTAAATGCTATTATGAGTTAAGCTTGTAATTAAGTTTATTCCGTATTTGTAGTTGGGTTCTATTGATGGAGTGATATTGCTGTTTGCTATTGTTAGGGTAGTTTCCTTCTTTTATTTGTGATATTATACTGTGTGGTTGTGAAAATATATGTTCCACCTGCCTGTGGCTGAGTATAGTTTGTTTGTATTGATGATTTGGTCACCGGTACAGGGGAGACTCTGCCAAAATTTTTCGGTAGGGATTCCTCGTGGTTTTAAATTATACCGGTTAAGTAAAGTTAATAGATAAGTAACGGTCACTCTTAGAGAGTAGTAGTAGTAGTAAGAAGGGTGGTCGTTACAGTTGGTATCAGAGCAGTGTTCCATTCTCCAGCATCACACACACATCAGCATCATCCTTGTCGTCTCAAAGTAAGAAAGTATTTAAAATTCTTTCTTTATTCTGCTTTCCTTATTATTAACTACAGTATAGAGTATTTATTTTTAAGTGCTTAAGTAAGATAGAAGATTTTGTTTCCCTTTTCTTTATTCATATATATATATGATTAGAAAGGGTTAGAGAAGCTATTTAGTCTTTTTCCTTTGCATAATTAGATGTTAAGAAAAAGGATGTCCCCGTACCGTTCGTACTGAGAACCAAGATCAGGAGAACGAAGAGCTTAGACCAACTGAGCCTAATCTCTCTGAAGTTGTTGCCTAACTCCAGAGACAAGTAGCAGAACAGCAGCAAGTGATTGCCAATCTGATGGCAAACCAGCCAACAATTCCTCCCCCTCCTCTAGCTATCACTGCAGAGGCCCCAGTGGTAATTGAGACTCCACCAGCTACCCAGGGAGCCGTCACAACACCCCAGAGCCCAGAAGCTTATCTTATACAGTGGCTGAGGCTAAAACCAGAGAGTTTCTCAGGCACGACTGAACCCTGGGATGCCCAGGCTTGGTTTAAAACACTAGAGAGCACTATGGAGCTTCTTAACTGGCCAAAAGTCGAGAAGGTCAAGTGCGCCTCTTTCTGCCTGTCTGGAGATGCTCATATGTGGTGGGAGAGGATAAAGACCGAGAGAGCAGCCGATCAGATGAGCTGGGCAGATTTTCAGTTAGAATTCTATGAAGAGTTCTATCACCAACAAGCACTATGAGGAGTTTATAGAGTTTAAGCCAGCCAAGATAGAAGACAAGACAGTAGGGAGCCGGAGCCCCAGTCAAGTAAGTGCAGAAGAACAGAAAGAAGGTAAGAAAGAAGGGGTTCGGGTGGTCTGTGAATATCCCGAGGTATTCCCAGCAGATCTACCTGGACTACCTCCCAATAAATGAGTGGATTTGAGATTGAATTGGTTCCTGGAACCTGTCCAATTTCAAAAGCTCCGTATCGCATGTCTCCAGCAGAGCTGAAGGAGTTACAAAAACAACTACAGGAGTTACTTGACAAAGGTTTCATTTGCCCTAGTCATTCACCCCGGAGAGCTCCAGAGTTGTTCGTTAAGAAGAAAGACGGATCCGTGCTAATGTGCATATATTTCAGAACGCTGAGCAAAGTAGCAGTTAAGGACAAGTACCCCCTTCCCAGGATCGATGACTTATTTGATCAGTTAAGAGGAGCAACAGTGTTCTCAAAGATAGACCTGCACTCTGGGTACCATCAGCTGAAGGTGAAAGAAAGAGATATACCCAGAACGACGTTCAGGACCAGATATGGACACTTCGAGTTTGTGGTCATGCCTTTTGGAGTGACTAATGCACCTACGGTCTTCATGAACTTAATGAACAGAGTGTTTAGAGAATATCTTGACAAATTTGTCATCGTATTCATCGACGATATTCTGGTCTATTCAAGGACCCCAGAGGAGAATGACACGCACTTGAGGATGGTACTGCAGACTCTGCAACAAAAGCAGCTTTATGCTAAATTCTCAAAGTGCGAGTTCTGGTTAAATCAGGTGGTGTTTTTAGGTCACATTATTTCTAAAGAAGGTATTCAAGTGGATCCAGCCAAAGTGGAAGCGGTCAACAACTGGAGTAGACCCAAGAACGTCAGAGAGATCAGAAGCTTCCTTGGTTTAGCTGGGTACTACAGGAAGTTCGTGGAGGACTTTTCCAGGATAGCCTCTCCACTAACAGCCCTCACCAGAAGAATAAGAGATTCGAATGGTCAGATAAATGTGAGCAGAGTTTCCAAGAGCTGAAGAAGAGATTGATCAGTGCTCCCATTCTGACTGTTCCACAGAGTGACAAGAGTTTCGACATCTACAGTGATGCTTCCAAGATGGGGTTAGGAGCTGTACTCATGCAAGAAGGAAAAGTCATAGCTTATGCTTCCAGACAACTCAAAGAGTATGAGAAGAACTACCCTACTCATGATCTTGAGCTGGCAGCTGTGGTTTTTGCATTGAAACTCTGGCGACATTATTTGTATGGAGTTCAGTGTAAAATCTTCACAGATCATCAGAGTCTTAAGTACTTCTTCACTCAGAAGGACTTAAACATGAGACAGCGCAGATGGCTGGAGTTGGTCAAAGATTACGATTGTGAAATCCTCTACCACCCAGGCAAAGCTAACAAAGTGGCAGATGCACTCAGCAAAAAATCCAGTGCATCCCTGATGTCTTTGTCATCATTAGCCCTGCCACTGCAGAAGGAGTTGTCGGATTTTGGACTTGAAATTATTGAAGGACAACTCTCTGCATTGACATTATAGTCTACATTGCTTGAGGAGATACAGAGAAAGCAAAGTGAAGACCCAGACATCCAGAAGATCAAGCAAGCGATAAAAAAGAAGACAAAGCAGAGTTTCGAGTAACAGACAGCGGGATTCTTTATCAGGGGAGTCGCATTTGCGTGCCCAATGATGAAGAACTGAGAAAGAAGATCTTAGAAGGAGCTCACAGCACACCATACTCCATGCATCCTGGTTCTTCCAAGATGTACCAAGATGTGAAACAGAGGTTTTGGTGGCCAGGACTCAAAAGAGACGTTGCTAAATATGTCAGTACCTGCTTGACATGCCAGAGAGTCAAAGAAGAACACCAGAGACCAGGAGGAGTTCTTCAGCCTCTTCCAATACCAGAATGGAAATGGGAAGACATATCCATGGACTTTATAACAAGTTTTCCAAGGACCACCAATGGATATGATGCGGTATGGGTAATAGTAGACCGATTGATCAAGTCTGCTCACTTCCTAGCCATCAAGGTGTCCCACTCTATAGAGCAGGTGACCCAGCTATATGTTAAAGAGGTAGTCAGACTTCACGGAGTTCCTAAATCTATTGTTTCTGATAGGGATGGGTGCTTCACCTCTCACTTTTGGGAGTGTGTTCAGACTGCACTAGGCACCAAACTCAAGTTCAGCACAACCTTCCATCCTCAGACTGATGGACAGACAGAGCAAGTTAATCAGATTCTAGAAGATATGCTCAGAGCCTGTGCACTAGATTTCAAAGGAAGTTGGTGCAAGTATCTATGCTTAGCTGAATTTGCCTACAACAACAGCTATCAGGCCACCATCAAGATGGCACCTTATGAGGCACTGTATGGCAGGAAGTGCAGATCACCCATATGCTGGCAAGAAGTAGGAGAGAGAAAAGAAATGGAAGTAGAATTGGACATTCAGACAGAACTGATAGATGAGACTACTCAGGCTATCCAAAAGATCAGACAGAGGATTGAGACTGCCCAGAGTAGACAAAAGAGTTATGCTGACACACGCTGTAGGCCACTTGAATTCCAAGTAGGGGATTCAGTCTTTCTCAAGGTCACTCCTATGAAGGGAGTGAAGAGATTTGGCAAGAAAGACAAATTAAGTCCTCGTTATGTAGGACCTTACCTGATCACAGAAAGGATTGGGAAAGTAGCTTACAGGCTGGACTTACCACAAGACATGTCAGCAACACACAATGTATTTCATGTTTCCATACTAAAGAAGTGTCTCCACAACCCTAGCCAAGTGATTCAGCCTCAGTCAGTGCAGATCCAGGAGGATCTTAGTTATGAGAGCAGACCTACACAGATAGTGGACAGAGCAGTCAAGAGATTAAGAAACAAAGAAGTGCCACTAGTGAAGGTCATCTGGCAGAACCAGAAGCACGAGGAAATCACTTGGGAGAGTGAGGACAGTATGAGACAGAAGTATCCAGAATTGTTCTAAGTTCGAGGATGAACTTTTTAAAAGGTATGGGAAATTGTAACGACCCAATTTTTCCTATTTTAAGTTCTAAAAGTCCATAAAAATATTTGGAAATACTTTTAAAATATTCTAGAGATTTTTAGAAATTTTTAGAGTATTTTTACATAATTTTTGGAGTTCGTTTGGTATTTTTACCCAGAGGAAGAAGTTTTAAAAATAAAATAAAATAAAATAAAAATAAGTTTGTAGAAGCTGGGGTTCGAACCCACAACTTCGGACCCAAGAAAAACCGGTCCGACCAATCAAGCTACGCTCGTTTTGTTAACCAGATATGGGAATCAATAGACTTAAGGTATAGTTTCGATTAAACCCTAGTATAAGAAAAGGAATTTAGGTTTTCTTATCAGAAAATCAAAATTTTCTTTCAAAATTTCTTCTCTTCGCACGCGGCGACGCCGACTCCTGCTTGGGCGAAAACGCAGCACCTCCTAGGGTTCTCTCCGGCGCTGGCGAAGGGTTTTTCCGGCCGGTCATCACACCGCCGAGCATCTCTCGACGAGGAGCACACGAAGGCGCATGAAGAGGAGCCGGAAGATTGGAGTTGACCGAAACCCTAGGGTTTTTCTTCTTCCCGTCGGTTGTAAGTCCAAGCAAATCACGGTGAGTTGCTTCTCACCTGCAATAGGAGTTGTTCCGAGTTTCAATTTGTTTATCCTTGCCTTGGATTGGGTTTGTACTGAATTTAGTGGTTAGGGATTTAACTCTCTTTTCCTGCTTGTTTCGGAACATGTAGATGATCTAATCAGTTTTAAGCTTTGATTTAATTCATCCTTGCCTACAGATCATGTTGTACAGAATTGAGGTTGATTAGGGATTTAGTTTCTGTTCTTGTTTTCGAATTTTTGAATTCTTTGTGATGATCGGGAATCCATGCTTCTGCCGTGAGGTAGTTTGTGCCATGTAGTCGCTGATTGGGTTCCTTTTTGTGTAGATGTCGTGTAAGTCATTGAGTAAAGGATTTTGCTGTGAATTAATTTACTTTGCAATTCAGTTTCAACACTCCCAATGATCTGCTGCATTTCTGTGGATTATGATGGGATTAGTTTTGCTGTCGTGAATCACCTAAAGGGATCTATTAAATTATAGCAGGAAATATGGCATTTTATAGTTGGTAGCATTGTCCTGTTTTAATACTTGTCTTTGGTTGGTTTCGGTTAATATCTGCATGGTTGATTTTGAATAGAACAATACAAGAAGGGTTTCAAAACCAGAAGATCTTCTTCTTGTTACTTTTAAAATGTACCGGTCACCCTACTATCATTTAGGATAGATTTAGCAAATGTTGTAGTAGTAGTACTAGAGAGTATTCTAGTTAAAACTATTTCTAGCAAATTTCCAGAATTTTCTGGATTAATGCTGTCGTGAGGTTGATTTCACTTCACTTTGCTACACTTTGCTTCATTTGGCTTCACTTAGCTCCACTTTGTTGATGTCTTTAGATTTAATCTCTTTGTTAAATCTGAGCATGAGGTAGTTTAGTCCTTTAGAGCATGTAGATTTCATTTCATTTGTCACAGTGAGGAGTAGTTTCAGATATCTTTACTTACTGCTATGAGTTGAAGTTTCTATTCTTGAATCTGTTTGTTAAAGAAGAGGAGAAGGAGTTCGAATGGATTCAGCATGTCGTTTAGACTTTCCTTTGCTGTTTAGATTTATTTTCTTGCTGTTTAGTTTTCACTTGCTGTTAGTAAAGCATGAGAAATTTTCCATTTGCTAATAATTAAGCATGATCAGTTCCCTTTGCCATTAGATGTGCACGGTGATACTTTCTAGTCTCTTTTGCTATTAGAATATCTTGAGCATGCAATTATTATTTTCTTTGCTATTACATAAGCATGAGTTTCTGTCTTTAAGAACTATAAGCAAGAAAGACTAAGGTCTAGACTTGATTTCAATTCCAGAAGATTGAATATCAAAAGCGCACACAAGGTGTTTGCTTAAATGCCAAGTAAGGGCAAGTATAAAGAAGTTATAGTTAAAAAGAAAGTATTTTACTTTTTAATGGCATGTACCGGACACAAGGTCCAGGACACAAGGTCCAATGGGTGGGATCCCAGATCGCCCCTAGGCACAAGATCGCCTAGAAGTACCTTAGTAGTTTCGGGATTAGCTACCTCGACTCTTATTAAGGATGCGCGCAAATTGGTACAATGTCGGGCCCAAAAGAAGTTTATTATTATTTTGAAGTATTAAAGTATAAGTTTTTGAAACAAATGAAACAAGCTTCAAATCTGTCTAGAGTTAGAAAGTTAGTTTCTTGTTATTTGAAGCATGCAGTAGTAGTTTCAATTGTTTCCTTGCTACTAGATTATTCAGCATGTTTAGCTTTACATGTTTAGTAGTTTTACATGTTTAGTAGCTTTACATGTTTAGTAGCTTTACATGTTTAGTATGCTTCTTTTATTGGTTTATGAGCATGATAAACTATACATGTTTAGTATTTCAGTTAGTATGCATCTTTTATTGGTTTATGAGCATAATTAGTTATACAATGATTAGCATTTCGGTTAGCATGATTTCTTTTGCTATTTATGAGCATGAGTAATTTTATATGTTAGCATTCAGTTTTAGCATGTTTTTATTTATATACATGCATATCGAGTTTTTGTGAGTAGATAGCGCTCACTAAGCTTTATGCTTATATACTGCACTTCCTCCTATTGCAGATAAAGGAAAGGAAAAGATTTAGCAAGGAAGGGTGGTCGTTACAGTTGGTATCAGAGCTGTGTTCCATTCTCCAGCATCACACACACATCAGCATCATCCTTGTCGTCTCAAAGTAAGAAAGTATTTAAAATTCTTTCTTTATTCTGTTTTCCTTATTATTAACTATAGTATAGAGTATTTATTTTTAAGTGCTTAAGTAAGATAGAAGATTTTGTTTCCCTTTTCTTTATTCATATATATATATGATTAGAAAGGGTTAGAGAAGCTATTTAGTCTTTTTCCTTTGCATAATTAGATGTTAAGAAAAAGGATGTCCCCGTACCGTTCGTACTGAGAACCAAGATCAGGAGAACGAAGAGCTTAGACCAACTGAGCCTAATCTCTCTGAAGTTGTTGCCTAACTCCAGAGACAAGTAGCAGAACAGCAGCAAGTGATTGCCAATCTGATGGCAAACCAGCCAACAATTCCTCCCCCTCCTCTAGCTATCACTGCAGAGGCCCCAGTGGTAATTGAGACTCCACCAGCTACCCAGGGAGCCGTCACAACACCCCAGAGCCCAGAAGCTTATCTTATACAGTGGCTGAGGCTAAAACCAGAGAGTTTCTCAGGCACGACTGAACCCTGGGATGCCCAGGCTTGGTTTAAAACACTAGAGAGCACTATGGAGCTTCTTAACTGGCCAAAAGTCGAGAAGGTCAAGTGCGCCTCTTTCTGCCTGTCTGGAGATGCTCATATGTGGTGGGAGAGGATAAAGACCGAGAGAGCAGCCGATCAGATGAGCTGGGCAGATTTTCAGTTAGAATTCTATGAAGAGTTCTATCACCAACAAGCACTATGAGGAGTTTATAGAGTTTAAGCCAGCCAAGATAGAAGACAAGACAGTAGGGAGCCGGAGCCCCAGTCAAGTAAGTGCAGAAGAACAGAAAGAAGGTAAGAAAGAAGGGGTTCGGGTGGTCTGTGAATATCCCGAGGTATTCCCAGCAGATCTACCTGGACTACCTCCCAATAAATGAGTGGATTTGAGATTGAATTGGTTCCTGGAACCTGTCCAATTTCAAAAGCTCCGTATCGCATGTCTCCAGCAGAGCTGAAGGAGTTACAAAAACAACTACAGGAGTTACTTGACAAAGGTTTCATTTGCCCTAGTCATTCACCCCGGAGAGCTCCAGAGTTGTTCGTTAAGAAGAAAGACGGATCCGTGCTAATGTGCATATATTTCAGAACGCTGAGCAAAGTAGCAGTTAATGACAAGTACCCCCTTCCCAGGATCGATGACTTATTTGATCAGTTAAGAGGAGCAACAGTGTTCTCAAAGATAGACCTGCACTCTGGGTACCATCAGCTGAAGGTGAAAGAAAGAGATATACCCAGAACGACGTTCAGGACCAGATATGGACACTTCGAGTTTGTGGTCATGCCTTTTGGAGTGACTAATGCACCTGCGGTCTTCATGAACTTAATGAACAGAGTGTTTAGAGAATATCTTGACAAATTTGTCATCGTATTCATCGACGATATTCTGGTCTATTCAAGGACCCCAGAGGAGAATGACACGCACTTGAGGATGGTACTGCAGACTCTGCAACAAAAGCAGCTTTATGCTAAATTCTCAAAGTGCGAGTTCTGGTTAAATCAGGTGGTGTTTTTAGGTCACATTATTTCTAAAGAAGGTATTCAAGTGGATCCAGCCAAAGTGGAAGCGGTCAACAACTGGAGTAGACCCAAGAACGTCAGAGAGATCAGAAGCTTCCTTGGTTTAGCTGGGTACTACAGGAAGTTCGTGGAGGACTTTTCCAGGATAGCCTCTCCACTAACAGCCCTCACCAGAAAGAACAAGAGATTCGAATGGTCAGATAAATGTGAGCAGAGTTTCCAAGAGCTGAAGAAGAGATTGATCAGTGCTCCCATTCTGACTGTTCCACAGAGTGACAAGAGTTTCGACATCTACAGTGATGCTTCCAAGATGGGGTTAGGAGCTGTACTCATGCAAGAAGGAAAAGTCATAGCTTATGCTTCCAGACAACTCAAAGAGTATAAGAAGAACTACCCTACTCATGATCTTGAGCTGGCAGCTGTGGTTTTTGCATTGAAACTCTGGCGACATTATTTGTATGGAGTTCAGTGTAAAATCTTCACAGATCATCAGAGTCTTAAGTACTTCTTCACTCAGAAGGACTTAAACATGAGACAGCGCAGATGGCTGGAGTTGGTCAAAGATTACGATTGTGAAATCCTCTACCACCCAGGCAAAGCTAACAAAGTGGCAGATGCACTCAGCAAAAAATCCAGTGCATCCCTGATGTCTTTGTCATCATTAGCCCTGCCACTGCAGAAGGAGTTGTCGGATTTTGGACTTGAAATTATTGAAGGGCAACTCTCTGCATTGACATTATAGTCTACATTGCTTGAGGAGATACAGAGAAAGCAAAGTGAAGACCCAGACATCCAGAAGATCAAGCAAGCGATACAAAAAGAAGACAAAGCAGAGTTTCGAGTAACAGACAGCGGGATTCTTTATCAGGGGAGTCGCATTTGCGTGCCCAATGATGAAGAACTGAGAAAGAAGATCTTAGAAGGAGCTCACAGCACACCATACTCCATGCATCCTGGTTCTTCCAAGATGTACCAAGATGTGAAACAGAGGTTTTGGTGGCCAGGACTCAAAAGAGACGTTGCTAAATATGTCAGTACCTGCTTGACATGCCAGAGAGTCAAAGAAGAACACCAGAGACCAGGAGGAGTTCTTCAGCCTCTTCCAATACCAGAATGGAAATGGGAAGACATATCCATGGACTTTATAACAAGTTTTCCAAGGACCACCAATGGATATGATGCGGTATGGGTAATAGTAGACCGATTGATCAAGTCTGCTCACTTCCTAGCCATCAAGGTGTCCCACTCTATAGAGCAGGTGACCCAGCTATATGTTAAAGAGGTAGTCAGACTTCACGGAGTTCCTAAATATATTGTTTCTGATAGGTATGGGTGCTTCACCTCTCACTTTTGGGAGTGTGTTCAGACTGCACTAGGCACCAAACTCAAGTTCAGCACAACCTTCCATCCTCAGACTGATGGACAGACAGAGCAAGTTAATCAGATTCTAGAAGATATGCTCAGAGCCTGTGCACTAGATTTCAAAGGAAGTTGGTGCAAGTATCTATGCTTAGCTGAATTTGCCTACAACAACAGCTATCAGGCCACCATCAAGATGGCACCTTATGAGGCACTGTATGGCAGGAAGTGCAGATCACCCATATGCTGGCAAGAAGTAGGAGAGAGAAAAGAAATGGAAGTAGAATTGGACATTCAGACAGAACTGATAGATGAGACTACTCAGGCTATCCAAAAGATCAGACAGAGGATTGAGACTGCCCAGAGTAGACAAAAGAGTTATGCTGACACACGCTGTAGGCCACTTGAATTCCAAGTAGGGGATTCAGTCTTTCTCAAGGTCACTCCTATGAAGGGAGTGAAGAGATTTGGCAAGAAAGACAAATTAAGTCCTCGTTATGTAGGACCTTACCTGATCACAGAAAGGATTGGGAAAGTAGCTTACAGGCTGGACTTACCACAAGACATGTCAGCAACACACAATGTATTTCATGTTTCCATACTAAAGAAGTGTCTCCACAACCCTAGCCAAGTGATTCAGCCTCAGTCAGTGCAGATCCAGGAGGATCTTAGTTATGAGAGCAGACCTACACAGATAGTGGACAGAGCAGTCAAGAGATTAAGAAACAAAGAAGTGCCACTAGTGAAGGTCATCTGGCAGAACCAGAAGCACGAGGAAATCACTTGGGAGAGTGAGGGCAGTATGAGACAGAAGTATCCAGAATTGTTCTAAGTTCGAGGATGAACTTTTTAAAAGGTATGGGAAATTGTAACGACCCAATTTTTCCTATTTTAAGTTCTAAAAGTCCATAAAAATATTTGGAAATACTTTTAAAATATTCTAGAGATTTTTAGAAATTTTTAGAGTATTTTTACATAATTTTTGGAGTTCGTTTGGTATTTTTACCCAGAGGAAGAAGTTTTAAAAATAAAATAAAATAAAATAAAAATAAGTTTGTAGAAGCTGGGGTTCGAACCCACAACTTCGGACCCAAGCAAAACCGGTCCGACCAATCGAGCTACGCTCGTTTTGTTAACCAGATATGGGAATCAATAGACTTAAGGTATAGTTTCGATTAAACCCTAGTATAAGAAAAGGAATTTAGGTTTTCTTATCAGAAAATCAAAATTTTCTTTCAAAATTTCTTCTCTTCGCACGCGGCGACGCCGACTCCTGCTTGGGCGAAAACGCAGCACCTCCTAGGGTTCTCTCCGGCGATGGCGAAGGGTTTTTCCGGCCGGCCATCACACCGCCGAGCATCTCTCGACGAGGAGCACACGAAGGCGCACGAAGAGGAGCCGGAAGATTGGAGTTGACCGAAACCCTAGGGTTTTTCTTCTTCCCGTCGGTTGTAAGTCCAAGCAAATCACGGTGAGTTGCTTCTCACCTGCAATAGGAGTTGTTCTGAGTTTCAATTTGTTTTTCCTTGCCTTGGATTGGGTTTGTACCGAATTTAGTGGTTAGGGATTTAACTCTCTTTTCCTGCTTGTTTCGGAACATGTAGATGATCTAATCAGTTTTAAGCTTTGATTTAATTCATCCTTGCCTACAGATCATGTTGTACAGAATTGAGGTTGATTAGGGATTTAGTTTTTGTTCTTGTTTTCGAATTTTTGAATTCTTTGTGATGATCGGGAATCCATGCTTCTGCCGTGAGGTAGTTTTTGCCATGTAGTCGCTGATTGGGTTCCTTTTTGTGTAGATGTCGTGTAAGTCATTGAGTAAAGGATTTTGCTGTGAATTAATTTACTTTGCAATTCAGTTTCAACACTCCCAATGATCTGCTGCATTTCTGTGGATTATGATGGGATTAGTTTTGCTGTCGTGAATCACCTAAAGGGATCTATTTAATTATAGCAGGAAATATGGCATTTTATAGTTGGTAGCATTGTCCTGTTTTAATACTTGTCTTTGGTTGGTTTCGGTTAATATCTGCATGGTTGATTTTGAATAGAACAATACAAGAAGGGTTTCAAAACCAGAAGATCTTCTTCTTGTTACTTTTAAAATGTACCGGTCACCCTACTATCATTTAGGATAGATTTAGCAAATGTTGTAGTAGTAGTACTAGAGAGTATTTCTAGTTAAAACTATTTCTAGCAAATTTCCAGAATTTTCTGGATTAATGCTGTCGTGAGGTTGATTTCACTTCACTTTGCTACACTTTGCTTCATTTGGCTTCACTTAGCTCCACTTTGTTGATGTCTTTAGATTTAATCTCTTTGTTAAATCTGAGCATGAGGTAGTTTAGTCCTTTAGAGCATGTAGATTTCATTTCATTTGTCACAGTGAGGAGTAGTTTCAGATATCTTTACTTACTGCTATGAGTTGAAGTTTCTATTCTTGAATCTGTTTGTTAAAGAAGAGGAGAAGGAGTTCGAATGGATTCAGCATGTCGTTTAGACTTTCCTTTGCTGTTTAGATTTATTTTCTTGCTGTTTAGTTTTCACTTGCTGTTAGTAAAGCATGAGAAATTTTCCATTTGCTAATAATTAAGCATGATCAGTTCCCTTTGCCATTAGATGTGCACGGTGATACTTTCTAGTCTCTTTTGCTATTAGAATATCTTGAGCATGCAATTATTATTTTCTTTGCTATTACATAAGCATGAGTTTCTGTCTTTAAGAACTATAAGCAAGAAAGACTAAGGTCTAGACTTGATTTCAATTCCAGAAGATTGAATATCAAAAGCGCACACAAGGTGTTTGCTTAAATGCCAAGTAAGGGCAAGTATAAAGAATTTATAGTTAAAAAGAAAGTATTTTACTTTTTAATGGCATGTACCGGACACAAGGTCCAGGACACAAGGTCCAATGGGTGGGCTCCCAGATCGCCCCTAGGCACAAGATCGCCTAGAAGTACCTTAGTAGTTTCGGGATTAGCTATCTCGACTCTTATTAAGGATGCGCGTAAATTGGTACAATGTCGGGCCCAAAAGAAGTTTATTATTATTTTGAAGTATTAAAGTATAAGTTTTTGAAACAAATGAAACAAGCTTCAAATCTGTCTAGAGTTAGAAAGTTAGTTTCTTGTTATTTGAAGCATGCAGTAGTAGTTTCAATTGTTTCCTTGCTACTAGATTATTCAGCATGTTTAGCTTTACATGTTTAGTAGTTTTACATGTTTAGTAGCTTTACATGTTTAGTAGCTTTACATGTTTAGTATGCTTCTTTTATTGGTTTATGAGCATGATAAACTATACATGTTTAGTATTTCAGTTAGTATGCTTCTTTTATTGGTTTATGAGCATAATTAGCTATACAATGATTAGCATTTCGGTTAGCATGATTTCCTTTGCTATTTATGAGCATGAGTAATTTTATATGTTAGCATTCAGTTTTAGCATGTTTTTATTTATATACATACATATCGAGTTTTTGTGAGTAGATAGCGCTCACTAAGCTTTATGCTTATAGACTGCACTTCCTCCTATTGCAGATAAAGGAAAGGAAAAGATTTAGCAAGGAAGGCGACAAGGTGGTGGTGATGAAGGTGTGTGATGGCTGGACTATGGGGAGATCAAGAGTTTGCTAAGGAATTGTTAAGACTTTTCGGTTTAGAGTTCTTTAGTTTTCTTTAAATGCTATTATGAGTTAAGCTTGTAATTAAGTTTATTCCGCATTTGTAGTTGGGTTCTATTGATGGAGTGATATTGTTGTTTGCTATTGTTAGGGTAGTTTCCTTCTTTTATTTGTGATATTATACTGCGTGGTTGTGAAAATATATGTTCCAGCCGCTTGTGGCTGAGTATAGTTTGTTTGTATTGATGATTTGGTCACCGGTACAGGGGAGACTCTGTCGAAATTTTTCGGTAGGGATTCCTCGTGGTTTTTAATTATACCGGTTAAGTAAAGTTAGTAGATAAGTAACGGTCACTCTTAGAGAGTAGTAGTAGTAGTAAGAAGGGTGGTCGTTACACACATGGTCTACTAGAAATAGTGGCAATGTTAGTAATTGAGTTCTATTTTGTAAACATGTTATAACAATTGCGTGTTCTGATTTTATATATGTATTCGAATGGTACCAGTTGTACTCGACATTATTCATATATTGGTATATTTATTTGGTGCTCTATTTTTATATGTGTACTCGATATTATATGATTCATCCATCAGTCATTACTAATGATTAAAAAAGTTCCTTTATGCCAATATGATATTTCTTTCATACCTCTTACACTAGCATCTTTTTTGTTAGGATGACTTTGCTTGGTAATGGAATTCATTGATTGGTGTGTCTTTGTTTAAGTTTGTTTTGTAGTGCTTGTTTTTTATCTGGTGTTGGTGAATATGGCCTCTGGTGTATGGATTTCTTGTGTATGAGATGTGATATACTGTGTTTTGTGTGCAAGTGTTAGGGCTTTTAAGTTTACCG
The DNA here is from genome assembly GCF_018446385.1 of Zingiber officinale. Lineage (NCBI taxonomy): Eukaryota > Viridiplantae > Streptophyta > Magnoliopsida > Zingiberales > Zingiberaceae > Zingiber > Zingiber officinale. Next base: position 23,792,529 of record NC_055997.1, on the reverse strand, counting down.
GTTGATGTTTGGAGATTCTTTTAGGGAAGTGGCTGTGATGATGTAGGTTTTTGGGTTCTCAAAAGATCTCTATTGTCATTGGATTTGCTTATATGTGGATATTTTTGTATGTGGAATTTAGTGATTGGCTTTTGGCTTTTGGATGGTGCATCTCATTTATTTTTCTAATACTGCAACGGTGAAAAAATGGAGCTATTATTTGGTGCTTTGCTGTGTTAGTTTCTTTAATGTTGTGAGCTATTTGGTTTGAAGTTGTGTGTAAATGCAGGTGGTGGCGTTGATGTTCTTATTTTGAGGTTATAGTCTGAAATTCTAATCTTTGTATGCTCTGGGATTTATTTCTGGGTTTTGAGGCTGGTGTCATATCTTTGGAATTTCTAAAAGTTATTAATGTGTTTAATCTTAGGAAATATTTATTTCATCTAATGAACAATTTGTATTAGCATTTCATATTGAAAAGTAAATAAAATATAGGCACGACTATGATAATAATTCTCTAATACTAATCAAATAGAACACTTCTATCAATCAAATCTATTCCCATTCTCCATTTTAATCATGGTTCTAACAAAAAAAAAATGATAATCCCAGTTAGCCTCATTGACTATCTCTGGGGGTGATCGGCCCGGTCCCACGGAAGTTTCTCACCAGCCACCAGGATAAATCGGGAAGCGCACGCGACAGCCAGCCCAGACCCCTTATCAGAAACCCCCGAAGGGATTTTTGGGTGAACGGTACCACTTAATTGATAAGAGCCTGCACAGGGGGTGCTCGAACCTGGCACCTCAGTCAAAGGATACAACATCATAACCAGAGCACCCCTGGTTCGGTTGTATAAAACTATATGGGTAAACTTTTTATAGTGACCGACACCATCGTCGAAATGACCCCTTATCAGAAACCCCCGAAGGGATTTGTGGGTGAATGGTACCACTTAATTGATAAGAGACTGCGCAAGGGGGTGCTCAAACCTGACGCCTCAGTCAAAGGGTACAACGTCATAACCAGAGCACCCCTGGTTCGGTTGTATTAAACTATATGGGTAAACTTTTTATAGTGACCGACACCACCGCCGAAACGACTTTTTATCAGAAACCCCCGAAGGGATTTTTGAGTAAATGATACTACTTAATTGATAAGAGTCTGTACAAAAAATATTCGAACCTGATACTTCAGTCAAAAGGTATAATATTATAACCTCAGCACCCATGGTTCGATTGTAAAACTGAAACAAACAAATATTAACAGAGTGCTGTTAAAAATATTCAGAATTAAAATTTAATAGCGTATTTCTTACGCGCCGTGACAAAAATCTAACCACATACAATTTTTTAAGCTATTTTTTCACGCCTTTTAGTAAAACAGCGCTTGCCCCAAGCCCTAATCCCTTCGACAGAGACACAGCTAGAGCCGTCAATTTGGGTTGGGCCCGTCGGGTTGGCCCGCCCCGCCAAACAATTTAAGCGGGTTGGGTTAGAACTTTATCAACCCAAGTCCGCCGTGGGCCGACCCGCCTAGGCCCGCGACCCGCGCGGGTTGGCCCGCTCGGGCTTGGGTTGGCCCGCGGGTTGAAAAACACATGTAAGCTAAGTTTTAGGCCAATTTATTATCTTTCTTTGTTATAATTTTAAAATAAAAATAGTACTTTTCATCCAACATAAGTACACGTTTGTGTTTATTTATATTTAAAATACATGTTTATGTATATATTTAATTGTAGAAAACTTTTTCGAAGTAAAATGTTGAAGATATGAAATATTTTTTAATTTTTAAAAAAAATTTTGATGGGCCCGCGGGTTGGCCCGCCAAACCCGCAACCCGCCTTAGAATGGGTTGGGTTGGAAATTTCCCAACCCGCCAAGTTGGCGGGTTGGCCCGCCCCGCCCCGCCAAATGGTTAACCCGCCACGGGCCGACCCGCCCCGCCACGGGTTGGCCCGTTTGACAGCTCTAGACACAGCTCTTCCCTTCGACAGAAACAACGCTTGCCCCAAACCCTTGACCCTAAGCCCTTCGATTCAACTCGACAGATCTTCACCGACGTCGTTGGCCCCCTTCTTTCTCTGCTTCCCTCCTCCAGCGCTGTGGAGATCGACAGAAATGTAACTCTTCCTTCTGCTCCAAGAAGCAGCCCCAGTCCCCTTCTTTTTCTCCTTCCCTCCTCCAGCACTTAGGCGATTGATTCGACTTAGATAGATATTCCCTGTCTATCGTTCGTCTCCTTGGCCGCCGGCACTCTGGCGATCGACTCCGACAGATCGTGCCCGTCCAGCTTTCATCTCCTTCGAGGCCGGCGCTAAGGTGCCTCTTTCACTCCATCTCCAAAAGCCCGAATATGTTTAAAGAGGTAATAGTTCTTTTGTTCCATGAATCTTCTTCTCTTTTTTTCAATTGTTCCAGGAATCTCCTTTCAACACATGTTGCATCTGCCTCAAGTCCCTCATCGATCGTCTTTGTTGCCAGAAGGGGCACCGCACCTCTTTTGCAAGGAGTGCATCCTCGAGTGCCTCCTTGCGCAAAATAAGGACATTAAAAGGTGTGTTCACCATTGCTGAATTTCCATATTTATTCTCACAAGATCTGTAGATTCGTGTGTATGTGTTCTAATGTAGAGAAAAATGTATTAACTGGAAGTTATCTGATTTGGCTTGATAACCTGCTTAGCTTGGCCATTCATCTCTAGGAATCTTTATAATCATTCTATAATAACAGTGATGTCCGCACCTTGTTTTTTGTTTTTATCGTTTGTTGTACATATAAATTTACATTGAAAAAATATTCTTCCAACTTCACTCTTTCATAGTTATCTGTTTAGGCCTGATTAGAGTGATTCTTATGCATTTTATCAATGGATTGTAATGTGTATTAGGGTTTTTATTATTTCCAAAATGGATAAGGAATGGATGCATTTGCTTTCGGATGAGCACACGTGTGACACTTGCAAGGGACAAGAAGCCCGAGCGGAAGATTGCTCAAGGAGAATGTCGCAGTTGGGTTCGGGTGAGATCAATTATGGATGATTGGAGAATCACCAGAGTAGCAGCCAGACAAGTCAACATGAAGTTGACTTGTCCAGGTGTCTAGACCATGTCTAGACGCTCGGACTCCAAGCGCCTGGACAAGGTCTAGGTGCTCAGACCACCTTGGTCCAAGATAGGCGCCCCGTCGACATTGCTACGAGCATAACGATCGGAGCCCATGTTGGCATTAGTTTAGGTGTTCAGACCGATCTAGGCGCCTGAGCGAGGATAAAATTTTACCCTCGAGCTATTGTGAAGAAGATAAAATGCACCGGTGGGAGTGCCCATACTTGCTCCAGGTGTCCGGAGCTACCACATCAGCCAAGAGATAAATTCAACCAATAATCTATAAATAGAGTCCTGGTCCTAGGAGTTATGTACTATAGGTCTCGTGTGACCGATAAGAGGGGGTGAATTGTCTTGAAAAGATAAGTATACCCTTTCCGAACTTTCGACTTTAGATTAGAAAAATACTTTAATAAATGAAACTGAAATGCATAAAAATAAGTACGAGACAAACAATTTACTTGGGTTGTAACTGGGGAGGTTGCTAATCCAAGATAAATGAAACTCAACTAATCAACTCCTTCAACACCGGTCGAAGGTGGAGAAGTCTCGTGCAAAATGTTGAATGCACAGACTTTGAAGAACAGAGTGAATTAACTCGAATTACAAAAAGTGCTATCCAAATGTAAGACCATGACTCTATTTATAGTTCACTGATTGAAATTAGCTATTTTCTAATGTGGCGCGGTCCGGGCACAAACCTTCTCCGGGCGCCCCAGCGAGCCAAACGCTATCTCTATATAATGGCTACACAACTACAAAGGGATAAAAATTTATCCACTTCCGGGCGTCCGGACTCGCTCCAGGTGCCCGGACAGCTGCAGATGTGGAACTAGTGTTTAATCCATTCGACGAGGCTCCTTGGTTGGCACCAAAGTAGTCCGGGTGCTGGATCAGTTAGCTTCATGTTGACCGTTCGACACCTTCGATCGCTGCCTTCTTCTCCGGTTGCTTGGGTGATGCTTCGACCTTCCAGAGTTGAGCTCATCTGAACTCAACTTCGGCCTTCTCTTTGAGTAATTTTCTATTCCGGCTTCTCATCCGTTAGAAACGTCGCGCGCTTTCTTCTCGTCTGCCAACGTACTCTTCCGCAACACCTTGTCCCTTGCATGCACCGAGCCCGTCGACTTTTTCCCGTGCTAACCTTCTCGTTAGCTACGTCTTTTGCTCGACTACTTGTACTTCTAAGTTCCTGCATACTTAGATACAAGGATCAAATATAACATGATTTAATTTGATTTGGTTGATCACATCAAAACTATCACGGGTAGTTATAATCTCTCCCTTTTTTATGTGAGCAACTTAAGTTAGGAAAAAACAAATATAGTAAAGTAATTTAAGCATTAAAAAAATGCAAATTAAAACAATTAATACGCAATGTTACTTCCCCTTAGAATTAATCGATAAATCTCCCCCTTTGATCACATTTAAAATAAGGATAAAAATTCTAAGGGTTACACAAATAGTGATAAACACTTAAACAAATTTTGGGAATTATTTTTTCGAAAACTGAATTTTTATGATTTAAAATCAGTTTTAGAAGAAGTAATTTTAAAATTATTTTTATTCATTTAAAAATTTTAAAATGTTTTTAACAGTTAAACATACTTCAAAAGTTGAATGTTCAAGAATTTTTAATATTAAAAATTAGTATTTTGTCAAAAAATTTGTAGAAAATTAAATAATGGTCATAAAATTTTCAAAATAATTTATTTGATAGAGAATATGTATTTCATCACAAAAAAATAAAATTTTTAAAAATAATTTTGAGAAATAATTTTACTTTTAAAGATATAATATTTTTTGAAAAATTTACGAAAAATAATATAGGAGTAATTTTTTTTCCTACATATAAGTAATAAAATATTTTTTCAATTAAGATTTAATTAATTTCAAAAAAGGGAATCGAAAAAATTTATTTGAGCAAGTTAGACAGTATTGAGTATGCAAATAAAATATTAAAGCAAATAAAAATTAGAATATGTATGAAAATTTAATCCAAGCATGATTTGGAATCTAATATAAATTTCTACTTATTGGATTAATTAGATAATTTCTAGAAATAAATTTTCTTGTTATTTTTCTAATTTAGTCTTGATAGTAACTAAAATATCAGTTAAGCATTCGATAATATTTAAAATTTCCTTATGGAACATGTAAAAAATTTGAGCATGAATAATCTTTTTATATCAAGTCTATTTTTTTTCTTTTAATTTTGTATTTTTAGCTAATAATTTTTCAAATTTCTTCTTTGCGGCATGCATTGCGTATTTTGCTATCTAAGTCAATATTAACCTTTTTTAGGGAGATAACCTTGGTTCATAGGGATTTACTTAGCATTTTAATACACTCGAATAATTGATGAAGGAAGCTGACATACCTTATTTATTATGTCGGTTTCGTTGTTCGATGCTCCTTCGTCACTATTTTCTTCCTAAGACTCTCCTTCATCGATGCTCATCTCGGATGAGCTTTCTTTGTCTTCAGGTAGATATTTGGCTATGAGTGTTGTTCCGATAATTCCTTGGTTCGGATTCTTTTGTAGACGACTCGGCGTCCATCGAGGAGTTGAATTCAGCTTTTTTTTGGTTCTTCATAGAACCTCAAGAACTTTTTCCAAAGTTCTTTTGCACCCTTGTAATTGTCGATTCTGTCGAGCTCCTGAGTAGACAGAACTCTCAGAAGGTGGAACTCAGCCTTACCATAAGCCATAAAATCATTGCGCTTCTTTTCAGTCCATCGATGCTCCTTAAGTTCTTTTCCTTCTTCGCTTTTGAACATATCAAAACCGTACTTAATCGTTAATAAAATATTGAAATCGGTTTTAAAGTATATCTCCATTCGACATTTCCAAAACGTGAATTTCCCCTCGAACACTGCTGGGTAGATGCTAGCCCTGACCATCTTGTTGTTTAGTTAGCGGTTACTTCTTCTGAGGCAGTTGGGCTTTGATACCAATTGTAGGTCCCGTGTGGTTGGTAAGAGGGGGTGAATTACCCTGAAAAGACAAGTATACCCTTTCTAAAACTTTCAACTTTTGATTAGAAAAATACTTTAATAAATGAAACTGAAATGCATAAAAATAAGTATGAGACACAAACAATTTACTTAGTTTGTAAACGGAGAGGTTGCTAATCTAGGCAAATGAAACTCAACTAATCAACTCTTTTGACACAAGTCGAAGGCGGAGAAGCCTCGTACAAAACTTTGAATGCATAAACTTTGAAGAACAGAGTGAATTAACTCGAATTATAGAAAGTGTTATCCAAATGAAGAAGACCAGGGCTATGTTTATAGTTTACTGGTCGAAACTAGCCCTTTGTTGATGTGGCGTGGTCCGGGCCCTCGGACCCTCTTCGGGCGCCCTCAGCGAGGCAAACTCTATCCTCGCGTAATAACTACGCAACGATAAAGGGATAAGAATTTATCCACTCCTGGGTGTTCAAACCTGCTTCGGATGCCCAGATAGCTGCGGACTTGGACCCATAGATAATCCACTCAACGAGGTAACCTGGTTGACACCAAAGTGGTTTGGGCGCTCGGGCCATCGTCCAGGTGCTCGGACGGTCCAAGCGCAGTCCGGATCAGTCAACTTTTTGCTGACCGTCTGGCGCCTCCTCTGGTCGATGTCTTCTTCTCCAGTCGCTTGGGTGATACTCTGACCTTCCATAGTTGAGCTCATCTAAACCTAACTCTGGTCTTCTTATTGAGCAATCTTTCGCTCAGCTTCTTGTCCCTCGAAAATGCCACACAATTCATTCTCGTTCGCTAGCGTACTTTTTCGTAGCATCTTGTCCCTCGGATGCACCGATTCCGTCGACTCTCCCCCGTGTCATCCTTCTCGTTAGCTGCGTGTTTTACTCGATTTCTTGTGCTCCTAAATTCTTGCACACGTAGACATAATGATCAAATATAACAGGACATAATTTGACTTGGTTGATCACATCCAAACTACCACGAGGTACTTACATGTACAACACTCGTTTCTATTATTTATTGATTTCCAGTTTTCTGTACTTAATTACTGTAAGAGGCTACTCCGCCAAAAGGTGATTTTTAATGAAACTTTCAAAGTCTTGGACTAACAATCTCTCTGGTTGTAACCAAGTAAATCGTTCTTGTCTCTTACTATTATTTCATGCCTTTATTTCTGTTTAATTAATGTGTGTTGTCTTTTGCTTAAAAGAAAGCAAAAGATAGTTAAGTTTAACATGCAGGACGCTATTCACCCCTCCTAGCAGGCCTCATCAGGACCAACACTTAGTTTCAGATATAGTTGTTAGCAAGTGATTTTGGTTTATTATAATCTTCCTCTATTAATGTGTATGACAAAGGAAAATTTTATGTTGATATTATAGATTCCAGGTCCAAAGCAATCAGGAAATGATATAGATATATACTTGGAACCCCTTTTGGAGGAATTGAAGGAGCTATGGGACATAGGTGTGGAGGCGTATGATGCATTTAGTAAGTTAATGTTCAATCTAAAGGCTATTTTGTTAAAGACAAATAATGATTTTCCAGCTTATAGAAGGATGTGCCACAAAAGCTAAATTTGGTTGTCCGATATATGGTGAAGACATATGTTCTATGCGGCTTAAATATAGTAGAAAGTTTGTATACATGGGACACAAGAGATTCCTTGCTTATAATCATCCGTTTCGCTAGAAAAAGAAGTAGTTTAATGGGAAAAGAGAGAAGGGAAACTTAGACCTTTGTCTAGGTTAGAAATTCTTAATGCAGTGAAATATATTGAAATGATTGGGTAAAAAACAAAAGGGTGAGCCTATCAACACTACAAAGAAAATGAGGAAGAGGCGGGAAGGTTCAAGAGCGAAATCATGAGGACTTAGACCCAAAGTGGATAATATTATATCATTATGGAGAGATCTAAATTCTTTTTTATCCTTCACATAGATCAAACACCCAAACCATCATAACACTCATCCACATCCAGTGGTGGTTGGGTCAAGGGATTGGTGGCATCTGACAACATCCGGCGACATTGATCATAATAGGGCACAAGCAGCGGATGGGTTGTTTGGCTAGCTCAGTACAGCCAGAAAGGTAACAAGCAGTAACTCTCACCATGATTGGTGGTGTCGCTCTTGGCTAACAAGGAACCGACGATGGCTCGTGCTCGTAGACGAAGATGACGTGAGAGGGGTAGATCAGGAGATGAGAATGTTGGTATAGATTGCACTAACAGTCTAGTTTTGATGTATGATAAATAGGTTAAAGTTAGATGAGTTGTTTGTCTAACGTTTTTACCAAGTGTGTAGGAGTTAATTGGTCTGAAGGACTTGTCACCAAGCTAAAATCCAGGTAGGTCCGGGGGGCTCGATAGCTAGTGTGAAGTCCAAATAGGTCCACAGGGCACGATATCTGGTGGGAAGTCGGTTGGGTCTACAGGACCTGACAACCGACCGAAGTTTAGTTGGGTCTGCGAACCTAACAACTGGCGAGAAGACTTGGTGGGTCAGAGGCATGTCGAGTGACTGCAAGTGGTAAGTAAAGGTAAACAACTGGAGGAGAAATCCAATGAGAACGCGTTCCTCGTTGCGGGAACTATAGGCGTTGGTCTAGCTTAGGTCCATTTGGGAAACCTGAGCTGAGACCTTCACTAGATCCTGGTCTCGAGGAAATAAGATTTAATTACTACTCATATGGTATTATATTGTGCTAACTCTGTTTTGCAGGATGAATCTATTTTTTATTACCCAGGACTAACCTTTTTCTGCAAGGGAAAGCTGTTGAAGAAAAGGGGTCCGAGTGCTAGACCAGGCTTGCCCGGACGGGCCGCAGGTGCCCAGGTGGTCTGGGAGCCCGGACTCGGTCCAGGCGTCCGGAACCAAAACTACTTCCACAAGCTGACGTGGAGTGCGTCAATTGGCTGAGCCACATGGTGCAGGCGCCCGGAATGGACCTATATAAAGGCCTTCGACCCGGAGCTTAAAAACAACAATCACTACAAGTTTGCTTCTTGCTCGGTGCTCCGAAAAGGCTCCCGCAACGCTGTTATGCTCTACCGACAACCGACGACCAAGACTTTTCAATTCTATTGTTGTTATTGGTAACTTTTTTAGTTCTTGTACTTAACTCCTATAATCTTTTGCGAATTGTTAGTGGATTGCTCAACAAAAGACTCAACGAATGCGAGCCTTGGAGTAGGAGTCGCCGAAAGCTCTGAACCAAGTAAAACTTGGTTTGTTAGCATTGGTTCATTTTTTTTATTCCGTTGTGTACTTCGATTAATTCATTATCGATTTTTGCGATCGCTATTCATCCCCCTAGTGTTCTTTTCGTTCCTACAAGTGATATTAGAGCAGGTACCGCTATGAATTGATGCAACCATCAATCATGCAAAGGGGGTGATATTTTTTCCTTCTTTTTTTTTTTGTTTCTTAAGCTTTTTCGATATAATTTAAATTAGTACAATTACCTCTTTGGATAATTTTCCTTTTTGTTGCAAACTACTCTGAATTGGTATAACACCAGTTCAGTCTTAATATTTTAATTTTTCTCTCACACTACTAATCCAAGACCCAGTCTTGGGATCTTTTTTTTTTTGTTTGTGTGCAAGATTCTTGGCCTAAAATGAGGATACATCACCGTCCGTCATCTCCTCTTTAACGGTGATACTTGCTGTACTGGAAGAAGCAGATGGAGGTATACCTGAAGAGCGATTTTGACCAATGGTTTAGCGTCACCAAAGGCTACAAGACTCCCATCGATAATGCTAGAATTCCAATAGATCCGGAAAATTGGAATCCGGAAATGAAGAAGGCCCAGATCAACTTCAAGGCTTTCAACACAATCCAGTGCGGATTAACAAAGGAGGAACTAAACCGCGTCGGCCCAAACGAAAGTGCGAAGGAGCTGTGGGACAAACTTATCAAAATACACGAGGGAACCAATGATGCGAAGGTAACTAAAAAGGAACAGTTATTTAAATAAATTAGTTAACACTGAAATGCAGGAGGAAGACAAGATGACTTAGGATGACGAAGATCGGAAGCACCACAACTATCTAGCATTAATGGTAACAGGACGAGAATCAGAAAGCGAGACAGATCACGACGACGGGTCTGAAGATGAATCAAGCCACGAGTCTGCACTCATTTTCGAAGGCTCAAATGAGGTATCTTCTATCTTAACTTCCAATTTTTTTAAAAAATAATTGCCTACCTAAATAAAAAATTAATAAAACTTGAAACATAAAATAATTCACTCCTTAAGTAAAATCAAGATCTTAAGAATAAATTAAACTCCCAAACAGAGAACACTAACTCAACTCAAGTTGAATGAATTGAAAAAGAAAACTTTAAATTGAAAATTGAAGTAACTAATTTAAAAGATTTACTAGAAAATTTCACTACTAGATCAAAAAAATGTTGACTTAATTCTTAAAATCCAAAAGGGTGTATACAATAAATTCGGGCTCGGAGACAAGGCGAGCTTAACAAACAGAACTTTTATTTCATTGATAAGTCAAAACAAAAATCTGACTAAAGCTTGAGTTTCAAAAGTGTGTCTTACCACGCAACTAGGATTCAATAAATTTTATGTACCCAAAACTGAAATTCATTATCTAAAATCAAATCCAACTAAAGCCATTAACTCAAAACTAAAGAATCAAATAAATCAAATAATAAAATCAAATCAAATAAATCAAACGCAGATAAATCAAATAATTATCATCAACTTTATTATAACTATAAAACTAAATAACATAAATCTAAAACATAAAAAATCAATAATTCAGGGGAGGCTCCAAATTAGTTGACACCTCCAAAATAGTAGTTTACCCGACTGGATAATTAGAATTAAATCAAATAGGAACAAAGGTTTAACTTGAAAAATAACACTAGAGAAGTTTGGATGATAGTAAGTTAGGGAAGCTCTGTCTATGCATGTCTAGGAAGATATGACTTCCATCTGGTGCATTTGGCTTAGTGGAACTAACTGAAGCTACCCTTTACTAATCCTAGCTAATTAGACCAAAGTTTTGTGATTAAGTTCAGTGTATAGGACTATTTGGAAAATTTCGAAGGCATGGTTACTCTAATGATGCCCAGGTGACTCATCATAACATTGAAGTTTATCATAAGAATGCTTGTTTGTTGAAACCAAAGCTAAACTTGAATTTAACACAAAGTTAAACTAAACATTGAAATTTAATTTAACTCATCTCACAAAATCATAGGATCTCTTTATCTGAAAACTTAGAGTGAGTGAGATGAATAAGGACAAAAATTAATATCAAAAACAAAATTAATTTAAATAAAAATTAATTTAAATATCATAATCAAATTCACACCTGGCTAAAACCTTGTTTCTCCAAATTTTTAGGAATCTAAATGGATATTGGATTCCCAACTCATGACCGGGGATCAAATAATGTTCACAAAGCTAACCTTCAAAAGACTAGGAACAGTTACCTTTGGAAACAACGGTAAACTGAAGGTAATTGGAATAGGCAACATTGAATTAGAATCTAATTTTATTATTAATAAAGTATTTCTTATTAAAAATTTTAAATTTAACCTGCTTAGTGTTAGTCAATTATATGATTCAAAATATAAGGTCAGGTTTACATCCACTGAATGCTTAATTAAACATATGAAACATCCATATCTGACTCTGATGACGACTTGTTCCACGTCGCTTTCAGGGTTTTATGCTTTATTGTGGTTGGTCCCTTCTGATTTTCCTTCTTCAACTTGGGCAGTCATCCTTAATGTGTCTTTCTTCATTGCAGTTATAGTATCTTACTTTCCTTGCTCTTCTTTTCTTTGCCTGTACTTGATTAAACTTATTAGTTTTAAAAAATTTCTTGAATTTCCTTACCATGTATGTTGTTTCATCGTCATCGAAGGAGTAGTCAGCGTCTGATTCATCCTTCTTGACTTTTAGAGCAATGTTATTTGATTTCTCTATTTCCTGAGAATCTATACAGCGAGACTCGTGAAGTTAAAAAGTTAAAAAGAAGCTTTCAAGAGTACATACCTCAAGATCCTTAGAGATGTAGTAAGCATCTACTAAGGCTGACCATTCTTGAGTTCTCGGAAAGGAGTTAAGTGCATACCTTAAGGAGTCACGATTTGTTATCTTTTCTCCGAGGTTATTGAGCTGGGTGATCAGGTCTTTGATTCTTGCGTGGAGTTGGGCTTCCTTCTCTCCCTTGTTCATCCGGAGGTTCGTCAGTTGACTTCGGAGGATGTCCCGCTTAGCCAGTTTGGATTTCGAGGTACCTTTGTGAAACTCCAAGAATCTTTCCCAGAGATCTTTGGCGAAGTTGTAGCTTCCGATCCGGCTGACCTCCTGGGGCAGAAGAATGTTGAGTAGATGAAACTCTGTTTTTCCATTAGCCACAAAGTCGGCTTGCTCCTTCATCCATGTGTATTGTTCTTTCTCGGCTCCGTGCTGATCCGTAGGTGCTACAAAACCGTATTTTACACTTAAGAGTATTTCAAAGTCGGTTTTGAAGAATACCTCGATGCGCTTCTTTCAAGTTACAAAGTCTCCCTCAAATTTCAGCGAGTAGATGCTGGATCCGACCATTTCTTTTGCTTCGGATGGGGGTTAATCCTTTTGAAGCAGTACCTGGCTCCGATACCACTTGTTAGGATCGATGCGGTTGTCAAGAGAGGGCTAATTGCCTGCATAATAATAACACACAAACCTTTCTTAAACTTATGAAACAATAGGATGCTTGTATAAAAAAGAATTGATAAATGCAAAAAGTAAGAGGCTACTGATTTTTTACTTGGTTATAATTGAGAAAATTGTTAATCCAAGACTCTAATGCACTATTCAAATTCTCCTTTCGTCGTAGGCGGAGAAGCCTCTTTACAAGTGTTGGAAGCATACACAGTCATAGAATAGTTAAAGAAAATCGTATACCAGTTGTTCTAGACTATTGGGCAGGGCAATATTTATAGTCCTATTCGGGGCGCCTGGAGGGGTTCCAGGCGCCTGGAAGGGAATAAAATTTTATCTCCGTTGCAATGGCTCTCGCCACATCGAGTTTGGATAAAAGTACTGATCCGGGCGCTAGGAAGGGTTCCGGACACTCGTAGTCCGGCGAGTCCGGAACTCGTACCAAGAAAGTAAACATCCTGTTGACTTTCGGTCCCGATCTTTTACTCCGGTTCCGCTCGCCTTGGTCTGGGTCTTCCGCTTCGGCTCTACTCACTTGGGTGATCTCGGCCATCCGGAATAGGGCTCATCGGAATTTAACTTCCGGCCTTCGAGCAATCTTTTGCTCCATCTTCTTGTCCCTTGGAAACATCGTGTGCCTACTTTTCATCCGCCCGCATACTCTTCTGCAACACCTCGTCTCTTAGACGCACTGAGCACGTCAGCTCTCTTCTGTGCCATCTTTCTCACTATTTGCGTCTTTTGCTATACTTTCTGTGCTCCTAAGTTCTTACATACTTAGACACAGAGGTTAATACTAACAGGATCTAACCTGACTTGGTTGATCACATCAAAATTACCTTGGGGTGCTAACACGTTGTACCATAGCTTTCTCATTAAACACCACATCTCTATTGATCACCACCTTGTCTACCTTAGGATTCCAAAGTTTGAATCCTTTAAATGCTTTCTGATACCTCAGAAAAATGTACTGTTTTGACTTTGCATCCAGCTTTGATCTTTTCTCACTAGATATGTGCATATAAGTTGGGCATCCAAAAACTGAAAGATGAGATTAATCTACTGGATTCTTTGTCCATACTTCCTCTGATATTTTGCCTTCTGGTGCTACCTTTAGTGATCTATTAATGAGATAACATGCCGTGTTAACTGCTTCCGTCTAGAAATTCTTTGCTAGCCCTGCATTCATCCAGAGATATCTTGCTTTCTTAATGATTTTCCTGTTCAACCTTTTCGTCACTCCATTCTACTGAGGTATTTTGTGAACCAAGAAATGCCTCAGTATCCTATGATGCTCACAAAATTTTTAAAACTTTGAATCTATGTACTCAGTCCCATTGTCTGATCTAAGATATTTTATCTTTCTTCTGGTCTAGTTCTCCACTTAAATTTTCCACAATTTAAACTTTACAAAAGTTTCTAACTTGTGACACATAAACTATATCCAGACCTTTCTTGAATAATCATCAGTATAACTTATAAAATATAAGTGTCCTCTACGTGATGCTACACTAGCTAGTCTTTAGAGATTTGTATATATGTAGTCCAGAATTTCTTCCGTCTTGTTCATTGTCATCTTGAGTTGCACTTTACTCTGTTTCCGAAGAACATAGAATTTGTAGAATTCAAGTTTGAACTTCTTGACACCCTTCAACAAATCTCTCTTGTGAAGTTCCAGCATTCCACATTTACCCATATGTCCTAGCCGTATATGCCACAAGATTGTACTGTCTGATTCAGACTTCACCTAGGCGGATCCACCTATAATTGTAGTCCCTATCAACTTATAAATGTTCTTTGTTAACTTTTATTCTTTCATTACCATCAAAGCTCCCTTGCTAACCTTCATCACCCCGCTCATTGATTTGTAATTGTAGCCAATACCATCTAGTGTGCCTAGCAAGGTTAAGTCCTTCCTTAGCTCTGGTATATATCTAACATCACATAGGATTCTAATCACACCATCAAACATCTTAATTTTGACATTCCCTATGTTGATAACTTTGCATAACACATCATTTTTCATCAACACTGAACCAAAATCAATTGCCTTATAGGTGTCAAACCACTCATTATTTGGAGTCATATGATATGAACATGCAGAGTTTAAGATCCATGCATCTATCAGTTGCTTTAAACTTGACATAATTGATAGCATATCTCCATCACCGCTCTCTAAATTTCCCTCTTCAGTTATGTTTGAAGACTTTGTCGAACTATCTTTATTCTCTGCAATATGTTTCTTCATCTCTGGATATCTCTTTACATATGACCTTTGCCTCTACACTTGTAGGACGTGATCACCTTCTTCCTTCTCGACTTAGAGCGAGCTTGTTGTAGTTACTCGATCCATGTCAAGATTTGTTCCTACAATGTTTTTGTTTGCTATTTATCATAAGTCCTTCTCCCTGAGGAACTTCATCGCTTGTTTTCTTCCTTTGGTGAAAACTTGACAACACACCTGTGATCCCCTCCAATTTAATAGTTTTCTTTACTCCACATTAAAGTAGTAACTAAATTCTCGTATGTAGGAGATGAAGGTAGAGAATTTAACAACATCAGAGCCTTGCCTTCATCTTAGATCTTCACATCAACTCACTTCAGATCGCTCATAATCTAGTTGAATACATTGATGTGCTATCTCAAATCAGTTCCCTTTGTCATCTTTAGCCCGAATAATTTTTACTTGTTTGTCAATGAATTTGACATGTGCCAGCTTTCCAGTTTTTACCAAACTGCCACCAGTGATTCCTCGTCCATGACATGGTACATTACATCATCTATGATACAAAGCCTGATTGTTGCCACTGTCTTCGCCTAAAGTTCTTCCCAATCTGATCTCTCCATGTTTTCTGGTTTCTTTTCTCCCAGCGCTTTTACCATGCATTGTTGCACCAAGTCCTTGACCCTTCTTTGCCATAATCTGAAGTTCCCAATTCCATCAAACTTCATCATATCAAACTTCGCATAAGTCATCCCCAACATGTTGAAGAAATCTACCAAAATCTCGCTCTGATACCAATTGTTGCGTAAAGAGGGGAGGCAACACCTTTCAACCTCTAACATAAAAGAGAGGAAGAGAAAAAGAGATCACGTAGAGCAATGAGACAAAGACGTATAAGAAAGAGCAAACACGAGGAAGAAAAAGAAGAAGAAGAAGAAGAATTACCATGGTTCGGTAGCGTGTCTACTTCACAAAAATGACCAAAACTTTATTAGAATTTTCTCTACATAAGAGAATTATAATAGGTTTACAATAATCTCTATAAATAGTGCCTAAACCCCAGTCCCTGTAAAATCGTTATAGTATTCTATTATGAAAAATCGTAACAGAATTCTATTATGAAAAATCGTAACAAAATGTTATTATAAAAAATAATAAAATAATTTTGTTACAAAAACCTTAATAGATTTTTTTTCTATGACATCTCTCGCATTGACCTTCATCCAGATATGAGCTACCCATCAATAACTATGATTCACTAAAATATATTCCTTAAACCAATCCAAACTTCCCAATTCATGTCCATCTTCAATACCACATGTAAGTCTACCTTCATTACCCTTTCGCTGTTCTATGTCAAAGCCCCCCACAGTATTACTAGAAATACTCGGCATGGGTATGCAAGCATTTTAACGTAATGGATAACTATTGGCTTCGTTGATTTGAGTACGAATACTGAAAGTGATCTTCTAAGTCCTATTGATTCTACAGAATGCTCGGAGTTAAGCAACCAAATTCGTTGTTGGGGAAGAAACGACGTGCCCGCAAATTCTTATTAATCAAAAACTCCTTTTACATCAACCCTAATAATTATTTATATATACTCCAAACCCTAAGACATACAGAAAGGAAAGAATTCTAATAGAAATGAAAAATTCTAAACATACTAAAAATCTAAAATATCCTAAAGGAACTCAAAATCTAAAAATATAAAAGACAGAAATGCTCAAAAATATATTAAATACCAAACTCAAAAATAATAAAAATATAAAAATTATTCTTTTGTTCCCGCATCATTTTTCCTATGGTGGAGAAAATTCACCCTCGAATTACTGGTTATATCATCATTAGAAGCATTGTTGATGTGTTGCAGTCTTCTTGGTGTGATGTCATAGAAAGATATTGAATCTATTGATTCGTGCATGAATATCGGAAGCAATGTTATAAACCCTGTTGATTCGCACACGAATACTAGAAAATAAAAAACTAAAAATTGTCATTCCTAAAGATCAGCCTCGCTCTAATACCAACTGACTCAGTGGATAACTATCAATTCCGTTAATGAGACCAATCTTCTAAATCCTATTGATTCCGCAGAATGCTAGGAGATAGGCAACCAAACTCGATGTTTGGGAAGAAACGGCTTATCCGTAAATTTTTATTAATCAAAAACTTCTTTTACAATAAGTCAAACAATTATTTATATAGACTTCAAACCAAAAGATATAAGAAAGAAAAGAAATTTTAACAAAAAGAAAAAATTCTAAATATACTAAAAATCAAAAATATTCTGAACGAACTTAAAATCTAAAGACAAAAATTATCAAAAATATTTTAAATATCAAACTAAATAAAAATTATTCTTTTTCCCGTATCACATTGTCTGAATTATGGTACGAGGACACGGGAGTCCTAGAATTTTCTGTGTGTTTTTTGCCCAAGAGTTTGGCTGACCATCCACAAAATTCAAGGAGAAGAACAACTTTATCTGTTTATTAGAAACAGTTTTCAAGGTCTTCTGGAGTTTGCAGAGGCTTTAGAGGAATCTCATCAGGTTTAAGTGACAAAAAGAAACGGACTGAAAATAGCAGACTTTGTGTGCTAGATGAAGGGCGTAGCCAGGGCTGGGTTTTGCTGGGCTCTAGCCCAGTGCAGCCTAGCAATGCCCAATAAATTTTAAGCCTCACCCAACATGCAGCCCAATGATTTTAAATGTTAACTTTGCTATGTTGGGCTGGGCTTTACTGGGCTCAGCATTTTTAGCCCAGGGCAGTTGTTCAACCTAGCTACGCCATATGTCAGCTAGCATCTTCTCAGAATTCCTATTAATAACCATTAGTTTTAGAAATTTAAGTTCCTCTTCATTAGCCACCAAGTATGAGACTTCCTTCATTAATGTTTGTGCTTCACCAGACCCTGTGTTGTTCGACAAATGATTTCTTATCTGATCCATTATCGAAGAATTAGGACCACATTGCAATCCATGACCTGATCCTCTCAAATGCCGCAGAGGATCAAAATAAGGAGCAAGAATTAGATCAGATAGATGGAGTCCAAAATCAAGAGATGGAATACTTAAATGTTGCGTAAAATTTGAGATTGTCCACCGTGTGAATCATAGGAAGAAAAAGGAGGACTGGATGGAGGGATCGACTCCCAGGTATATTGTTGTTGCCTCGGTTGTTGATGCTGGCGAGGAAGGGGTTGTTGCTGCTGCTCCTGTTGTTGTTGAGGGTATGAAGATGCTTTGTACAGTGGTTTCAGTTCTCAAAGTTGGAAAGATAATGATAAGGTCCCACCCACCATCTCTTACTCTTCTGGATATTTTCACCATCTATTTGTTCATCAATCCAGTTTGAATGTCCCCTCTAGGCGGTACGATGATTAAAATATAGGGAGTTGTCATATGAAGTCTTGGGATCGAAACTCGGCGTGACCGAGCATAACCTCCCCCATGTCTTAGCCATTTGCACTAATGGCTAGTAGTCACCCGTGATTTACCTCCTCCGTGTTGACCTAGGGATGGATTGGCGGGGATATTGGGGACGAGTGAATCACCTTTTGCTACATCAATCCAGTTTGAATAGTCTCCATCCAGAGTCCATTATGCAGTTGAAGAACTTTCTCTAGAAATAGATCTTCTATCACTAATAACTCCAGTATTTTTTGGATCACTGATGATTCCACTCAACTTTGCGAAAGTGTTTTCAAGGTCATCATTATCTATATACATAATCGATAATCAACGCCTTCAACATCAGTTATTTCTTCTTCCTCATAATCGCCATAAATAAATTGGATTCTGAATATCTCAATTTTATCGTCCACATCTTTATAAATAAAAATTTGTTCCTTCTCATCAAGAACATCCTTTTCATCAACGTCCATCTATCAAAATTGTTGCTCCATATCATTGCAGCAAAAGGCGAAGCCCTCGCCCCCAGGGCCCCCACCGACCGGACCCACGACCATCGTGAGGGAGGTAAATCGCAGCACCCGAGCTAGTATGGGACGGACCGGGTGGGATACAGGGATAGGGGATTTATTCCCCCGCTGCCACTGAGTTTCGACCCGGCGGCCTCATTGCAGCAACTCCCGTCCCATACCGGCTCGGATGACCCACGGGGTCATTGTTGCTCCATATCATGATCAAAAGCGTAGTCGACTCATTGTTGTCTTCTCAGCGACATGCTTCTACGAGAATGACTTGGCTCTTATACCAAACTGATGTAGCGGATAATTACTGTTGATTCAAGCAAGAATATCAGAAGTGACTATCGAATCCGTTGATTCGCATATGAAGACCAAAAGCGATTTTCTAAACCTATTGATTTGTGCACAAATATCATGAAATAAGTATCTTAAAACTACTCAAAGCTTTGGGGAAAAAACGACATGGCCGAATTAGTATTGATTAAAAAAACTCATTTACATGACTCCAAACGATTATTTATATAGACTATAAATCCTAAAATTGAAAAAAATGAAAGAAATAATATACGATCTTAATTCCTATCATGGAAAACCTTTCCAGAAATAATTCCTATCATGTAAAGAAAACCTTTTCAGAAATAGAAAATTTATAACAAAAATTCTATAGAAAAAATTATCAAAAATACTCTAAATACCAAAAATTAAACAAAATACCAAAAATAAAATTCATCATAAATAATAATAAGATTATTCCATTCCAGTATCAAGCTACCTCTCTCCATGCCTCGCTTATATACAAGGAGTCACACAACGTATCACAGTGGACTCAATTGTTTAGAAGAAAATGTAAATCTATTACATTAACGGTCCCTTAGTGTCGGTCCTACGAATATGGAGAGAGGTACATGCAAATACACATGCATTAGGTGCATGGTAGGATAAATTTCAGGTCGTCAGTTTCTGAAAATCGATCCTTGACCATTACGCAAGAGATGTCATACGTCTATCGTCTGCGCTACGCTCGGGGGCTGGACTCAATTGTTTAGAGATACCTTTCTCGTGGTTTTCTAATGTCGGGCAGGATAGCGATTATCGTACAAGCTTACGAGAAAGGGAAATTGAGAAGAATTCAAGAAGAGAAAATCACTCTCCTTTAGTTTTTTCCAAAGAAAGGGAGTTAAAAAAAGAAAAAAAATCTTAATGCATAGATCTCAATTCAAGTCTTTTAAAGAAAAGAAATAAATTCTAAAATAAAAAAAAATATTAACAATTCTCATCTTGAAAAGAAAGGAAAGGAATACTAAAAACAAAAGGAAAATGACTCATAATCCTAAAATCTTTAAACAGATCAAAAAATTGAAAAGATAAAAATGATAAAAAGTATGTTAATTCCAAATACTAAAAATTACCGAAAGATGAAAATGATCAAAAACACCTAAATACCAAAAATACTCTAAATACTCAAAACTCTAAAAATTACTAAAAAAAAAATAGTAAACAAATATCTTGATCCTCTACATCAGTCGCCCAGAGTTAAAGAGAACTTGTCCTCGAGTTCAGATTATTGTCAGGTGGTAATCCAGGAGGAAGATCATTTGATACCAAATCAATAAATATACTAGTAGTTGGACTTTGAGAATCTTCATCAATCCACTGACGAGTAGGACATTGTGGATACTGCCCATCTTCACATCCCTCGAGCACTTCTCCATAGGCTCCGTGTATTTCCTAAACAAATCATGTTGAGCTCCTCTTTTAGTAAATCAATTTTAATCTCCATCTTTTCATATGCATTTGAAACATGCAGCTTTAATTCCAATAGTTTGTTCGTAGAAAGCCTCATTAAATTGGAGTCACCACCAAAAGCATCCTCTGGTTGAACCAAATCAACAAGCAGGGAATCAAACGAACTGATAGAATTGACCCTCCTGCAAAACTTATCTTCAGTGCCTAGTGATGAGCTCCATGTAGCTGAACATGTAATTGATGGCGACAAGCATGCACCAACAGAAGGTTCCACCTTTTGCCTCTCATACTTGGCAAGCCCTTGCCCCATCCAAATTGTGGTATCTTAAAAGTACTTTCAGTTGAGAAAGAAGAAGCTACTGGAGCCTCGAAAGTTTCCTTCTCCACAGGTGACACCAGCTTAGTTCCAGAGTCCTCCATCTCAGATCTACCCTTCTTAGCTGAGGATGAATGGCTCCATTTCTTCCAAGGTATTGAATCCAATAAATGGTCAATCCAAAATCGTTGTAAACCAAACCTATCATTAGTTCCCAATCACGAGTCGAGTGAAATCCGACCCATAAATTAGTAATTAAAAGAATCGAAAAAGTTTTTATTGTGTCACTTAAGTTATAGAGGAATTCTTGAACCTAAGAATTCAGAATAATGAGTCCTTCATTACTCAGAATAAAATAATCGTTTAGAATAGTAAAAAGGATTATATTTGTCGAGAAATGTAAAATGATATAGAGATCATATTCTTTGCAGGTTTTGACCAATTGTATTATTTCCTTGTGTATTCCTATATGAATTTTTTTGTATATGTGTTTCTGGGTACTCTTTTATCATTCCAATAAGAATAGTTCTTTTAATTTTATAATTTTATGAATCTTTTTAAAACGTTTTTCTCTTGAATATGATTTTAAAAAATTTCAGATTGTATGCTATTCCATCAATAAATAACTTAAGGATCCAGGCATTTATTAAAAGAGAAAGAGATCCACTAGGGCAAAAATACCATACATGCAAGATAGGGATGGGAGGCCAATACATTCTCTTTTTTTTTCCATTTTGATATGTGAATTGATTTTTTTTTTTAATGAACCTGTTTCATAAATTGAACCATCAAATATTTTGATCTTGTTGTCATGTTCAATTTGAGAATGAGATTCCTCTTTAATTATAATATCTTTCACAAGTTCATCAATATCTTCTGATCAAACTCGTCACAAATGACTAAAGTCTCGGGATCATCACTATAAAGTATATCTTCGTCAAGGTCTTCCACCTATCTTTGAATCCGTCAAGGGCTTCATGGGCGTCAGAGATATCGTTCTCCAAGGCAAAATCTAATCGTTTTTGGAACAAAGTTTGAGTATAACCAAAGAAAAAAAATTGACCTTTCATCTTCTTCTTCATCTTCTCTCAATTATTGATTTTGGATTTGCCTTGTCGGTCTCGTAAGTTTCACAAAAACTCTCACCATAACAATGCTAGATCCTAGAGTTTGAAGGCAATTATTTTTACCTTCATCTGATATGGTACTTGCTTATAATAGAAGAACCACTGCACTTTGTTAATCCAATTAAAATCATTCTCGGTCTGTGACGTGCCATAAAATTTAGGTAAATCAACTCAAAATATGAGGTCTCCATGTTGATCCTCTCGGCCACGTACCTCATGAACTTTAAGATTTCGTATTGCCTCAACTGGACACTAGGTCAAATCTGCAACTTCTATGAATCCTCAATCCTCAATTGTCTTTCACAGTACTTTGCTTGCTCAACTAGAACATATCTGTTGCCACCACGATCACGATGACCTTCCAATGGATCCAAGCTTCTTGAAATCAGACACTGTCGGCTCTGATATCAACTAACATCGGATAAGATGATGATTATCATATAAGCTGACGAGAAGGGAAAATTAAGAAGAAGACGAGAAAATTACCTAAACTTAAAACTTAAGGAAAGAAAAAGAAATGGTAATATATAAATCTCAATTTTAATCTTATAAACAAAGGAAATAAATTTTAAAATAAAAACAATTATTAACAATTACCATCTGATAAAAGAACGAAAGGTATCCTAACAAAAAGAAAAAAAAGACTCCTAGTCTAAAAATATAAAAATATAAAAGATAGAAATAATTAAAAATATCCAAAATATCAAAAATTTCCTAATATCAAAAATACCATAAATACTTAAAATTTTTAAAATTATTAAAAATAGTTTAAAAAAAAAATGTCCAGAATCCTGATCTCCGCATCATTTTCCCATGGAAACGCTCTTGTATATAGCCGGATCCTCCCTGATACAATCCACCAGCCCCATCCTGCCTCTAGTGCTCAAGGCATGAGCCTCGCTCTCCTTGGTGCGATCTTTGCATGCAGAGTCTGTGAAGATTGGTATTAGCCATCATGAGCGATTATTGGTCGGAAGTCGGAACCACCTTTGTTTCTGTGTACTCAAAATGCTATCGAACAGAGATGAATGCTAGAAAGATGTTTGATGAAATGCCTAAGAAGAACGCCGTGACCTTTAGCGCGATGATTAGCGAGTATTCGATGAGTGACAGGGAGTCTTCTTTGGAACTCCTGAGGTGGTTACCTGAAAGGACTCCGACAATCTGGGCTCTGTTGATTGGGGACTTCATGAAGATGGGTATGCCATTGTTGGGAGGTGCTTGTTTGACCGGGTTTCCGATTAGTCAGGGACGGTCATCACGTGGACTGTAATGGTCCATGGTCACACTGTGAATGGTGATTTGGAGGCAGCAAGAGCGTTGTTTGACCAGATGTCTGTGAAGAATGTGTTTGTGTGGTCATCCATGATCACTGGTTACTTTAAGAAGGGTGGCAGCAATCTGGCTCAGTCTCTTTTTGAGAACATTCCTGTGCTGAATTTGGTGAATTGGAATGCTTTGATTGCAGGTTACATACAGATCGGTTGCTACGAGAAGGCATTGGAAGCTTTCGAGCAAATGCAGGAGGACAGGTTCCAACCTGATGAGTTCACCATTGCTAGCTTGTTGTCGGCCTGTGGGCAGCTTGATTCTTTGCATCATGGAAAGATGATCCATAAGATCATCAAGAGGAGTGGAATTAAGATGAATTTGTAGGTTTTCATAATATGAATTCACATGCTTTAATCCATATAATTTACCAATAGATTATAGGAACATGCTTTGTCCCAAACCAAATCACAGTTGTATATATCTTGACCATGATAAATCGAGAATAGGAAAAATTAAAATTATGAACACGAAAGCGTACCAAAATCCATAGGTTAAATCTGAATTGTCTGTTATAGTTTTTCCAAAACGATCGGTTCTTCCCTTTCAAGTACATTCTGTCGAGAGAATACAAAAACTGATGGAAAAATTAGAATCATCGTTTGGGAACCATAACCCTTTTAATAACAAAAGTCCTTTATTTTCAATTTGGTCCCTCAACAAATGAAAATCTCTTTATAGTATCTACACATTAATTTCATGACAATTTAATATCCTATTTTGTAGAAACTTTAAACCTTAGTAGATCACTTTAATTGGACTACCGAAAGACAGCTATGCACATTTGATTTAACATATGTAAGTTCAAATGTTAGATTTTTCCAATAATCTTCCACTTGGACTACAAAAGTCATCGGACAAATGTGCATTACCTTATGAGCTCAAACCTTGCTATTACAAATAAGGATATCCCTTAAACAATCTCGCCCATTAATTGTACTTATATAGGACTAAAGAGATTTTCATCACTTTAAACATGCCTAAACTCATCAATAATCACATATACCAACACAACTAAATGACATAGATCAATCATGGATGTGTAGCATGGAAATTATAAGCAATGTGATCTGAACATGCCGATTTCCAACTGGTCCAACCTTATTCCTTAGTGAGATCAACCAAACCATATATAACAGAGTGGAATAAAATTGAATACTTTATATCTGTACAGAAATATCGAAATTACACAACAAATGTGTCCATAACATAGTATAGAGCAATACAGACTTCCACTAAACCAAAGAATCCTAAAACAATACAACAACCATATGAGCAGTGTGCTCATGAAAGACCTTACACAACTTAAGCAAAGAAAAGAAATCGTAATATATAAATCTCAATTTCATCCCTTTAGTCAGCGGATCTGCTCTCATTGAGTCTGTCCCTATATGCTCTATAGCAATCTGTCCACTTCGTACCCTTTCCTTCACAACCAAGAACTTAATGTTAATATGCTTTGACTTAGTAGAACTCTTGTTGTTATGTGAATACAACACCACCGAGTTATTATCACAGTACAACCTTAGTGGTACTTCAATATTTCCAAAATTGGGCAACCCAGTGACAAAGTTTCGTAGCCATATTCCTTGATTGGATGCAATCATAACATGCTACAAATTCCGCTGCCATGGTAGAAGGTGCTACTAGTGTCTGCTTAGCACTTCTCCATGAAACACAACAGAAATATGTAGCCTGAAGTGGATCTCCTACTATCTTGGCATCCAGCGAAATCAGAATCGGAATACCCTATGATCTCCAACTGATTTGATTTCCTATTCTTAGTCCTCTGTAGGTACCTCATAACTCGTTTGGCTACTTTCCAATGATCCATTCCAGGGTTACTTAAATATCTACCCAAAATACCAACAATAAATGCTATGTCATGTCTTGTGCAGACCTAAGCATACATTAAACTTCCAATAGCCGAAGCATATGGAATATTCTGCATTTCCTTAACCTCCAGATCATTTTTAGGGCACTGACTGAGACTAAACTTGTCTCCCTTAGCCACAGGGGTATCTCCCAATTTGCAATTCTGCATGTCAAATCTTTGCAACACTTTTTCTATATAACCCTTTTGTGATAACCCAAGAATACCTTGAGAACGATCTCGTTGTATCTGGATTCCCAGAACAAAAGAGGCTTCCCCAAAATCTTTCATTTCAAATCTCTTTGAAAAATAACTCTTGGTGTTATACAACAATCCTGAATCATTGGTGGCAAGCAATATGTCATCGACATATAACACCAGAAATATACGCTTACCCCCGCTGAACTTGTGATACACACCATCATTAGTAGCTTTTGTCTCAAAACCGAACGAGATGACTACTTGGTGAAATTTGTAGTACCACTGACGAGAAGCCTGCTTGAGCCGATAAATGGATTTCTTTAACTTGTAAACCATAATCTTTGGGTCTCCAGACACAAAATTTTCTGGTTGCACCATATAAATTGTCTCATCAATGTCGCCATTGAGAAACATTGTCTTTATGTCTATCTGATGTAATTCAGGATCAAAATGTGCAACTAAATCCATTATTATCCTGAAGGAGTCTTTCACCAGAGAGAAAGTCTCTTTAAAATCAATACCTTCACGTTAAGTAAAACCTTTAGCTACAAGACGAGCCTTATATCTCTCCACATTACTTTTCGAGCCCCTCTTGGTTTTAAATATCCATTTACAACCAATGTGATTCGCTCCTGCAAGTAATGTTACAAGATGCCAAACTTGATTGTCTTGCATTGACTTATACTCTTCGTTCATGGCATCAATCCACTTTTGAGAGTTTGTACCCTGCATGGCTTGACAGAAGTTGAGAGGATCATCTTCCATCAAACCATTATTTTCCTCATTTTCTTGAAGAAACACTACATAATCATCCGGAATAGCACTTCTCCTCACTCTCGTGGATTTCCTTAATGGCATGAATTCTTGGGGTTGTTGAGTTTGTTCATCCTGAATGGGGAGTTGTTCAATATTTTCTTGTACATTATCCTGTTGAGGTACCTGATCTGCTTCTTGATCAATGATAGGACTAAAACTTTGCACATTGCCAAGGGCAGTGGTCTGTGTTGACACCGACTCCTCCTCAAAAGTAATGTCTCTAACCTTATTTCTCCCCCCAAACTCAACATCTTCAAAGAATACCGCATTCCCTATCTCAAAAATAGACCTTTTAGTGGGATCATAAAACTTGAAACCCCTAGATTTCTCAAAATAACTAATAAAGTAGCTGGTTACTGTTTTGGAATCCAGTTTCTTTTCATTTGGCCAATAAGGCCTAGCCTCAGCTAGACATCCCTAAATGTGAAAGTACTTTAAACTAGACTTTCACCCAGTCCAAAGCTCAAAAGGTGTTTTGGCAGCTGGTTTATTTGGTACCCTGTTAAGAATATAAGCTGCAGTCTTTAGTGCTTCTCTCCAGAGTGATACTGGTACGGAGGAATGACTAATCATACTCCTCATCATATCTTTTAGAGTTTTGTTTCATCTTTCAACTACACCATTCATGCTAGGTGTCCCCGGCATGGTGTACTGTGGGACGATTCCACATTCCTCAAGGAAGATAGCAAATGAACTTGGACGTTGTTCACCTGAACCATCATATCGCCGTAACACTCACCACCACGGTCGGCTCTAACACTTTTAATTCTTTTACTGAGTTGATTCTCAGCCTCAGCCTTAAATACCTTGAATATGTCCAGTGCCTCTGATTTTTCATGAATTAGATATAGGTACCCAAAACGTGAGTAATCATCTATGAATGATACCAAATATTGTTGATCATTCCAAGATGCCATAGGGAATGCCCACAAATATCTAAATGCATCAATTCTAAGACGTTTGTAGTTCTATTGGCACCTAATGTCTTTATTTTGGTCTATTTTCCTTTATACACTCAACACAAACATCAAGTTCTGAAGTGTATCCAAAATACCGTTTGACACAAGTCTCTCGATTCTGGTTTTTGAGATATGACCTAAATGCTTGTGCCATAATTTAGCCAAATTTTCTTTATTTAATTTTTGCTTAGTACCCCTTGAGTCAACATGCAAGGATTCATTATATGAAGCAATAGTGTCAAGCAAATATAGATTGTCAAATGCACTTAATGAACCAGTGCCCACAATACTGGAATTAAATGAAAGACTAAACTGATTATTCCAACTGAACAAGAAAAATCGTATTTGTCCAAAGTGGAAATAGAAACCAAATTCTGTCTAAAAGACGGTACAATGAAAGTGTCTTTCAAATCCAGAAAAAATCTAATTTTTAATAACAATCTAAAATGTCCTATCGCTTCGACTTCTACTGACTTGCCATCATCCACAAAGATGTGTCTTTCACCATCATTTGGCTTTCGGTAGCTCAGGCATCCCTACATCGAAACACTTATCTGAGTAGTAGCACCAGAGTCTAACCACCATGTGTTTCTAGGTACTGAAGCTACATTAACTTCAGAACATACCAAAGTAAGAAATGTACCTTTCTTTGCACGCCAAGTGTGATACTTAGTACAATCCTTCTTCATGTGTCTAGGTTTGCCACAAAAGAAACATCCCTGATTATCATTATCTTTCTGTTTCTTTTGTGCTGGACCCTTATCCCTAGCAGCTTTCTCAACAGGCTTTCTTTTCTTGTCCTTGCCCTTATCCTTAGAAACACTAGCCAGCTGAGCGACCTTAGTCCTTTCTTTCTTTAACTTTTCTTCCTCTTGCACACAGTATGAAATGAGCTCATTAAGAGTCCACTTCTCCCTTTGATAGTTATAACTTACCTTAAATTAACTGAACTGTGTGGGAAGTGATATCAACACTAAATGCATGAGTAAGTCTTCAGACACCTCGAGCTTTAGTGCCCTTAATTTTGAAGCAACACGAGATATCTACCGTATGATGTACTTCCTCATGTTTCCCTTGCCCTTATACTTCATTGAGATCAAGTTTGCCAGAAGCGTGCTTGTCTCTGCCTTATCATTTTTGACAAATGCTTTTCAATCTTAGCAAGGTACTCATGGCCTTGGTGATTTCTTCAGAAGTTGTGTCTTGAAAGGCTTCCGGAATGCCATGCTTAATGATCATCAGACTTACGCGATTTGAGCGATCCCACTTCTCAAAATTCCTCCTTTCATCAGGAGAACTTGCATCCGAAAGAGAAGGGGGTTGCTCAACCCTTAGCGCATAGTTCAAATCCATGCAACCCAAAGATCCATGCAACCCAAAATCATCTGAATGTTTTCTTTCCAATCCTTAAAGTTGGACCCATTAAGCATGGGTATATTGTTGGTGTTGGCAGAAATAGAAGTAGCAAACATCATAGCTGTACAGAGAACAAAACCAAATAACCATCGTGTTATCAATTTAGCCGAATAAACAATCATTAAATTCAAATAAGTTAGCAACATCTCGAGGCACCTTGCACAATATTGATATCAAGTCTTTGGACAGTGATATTAACTTGTAAGTGGTCTCCTCTATTTAGTAATCAAATACCGACAATAAGTCCTGTCAATCAATAGCCTTCCTTTGGTCAACATATTGTTCACATGGATAACCTGATAATCATCACGTATTTACTACCACAGGTGTATGTGTATTTCGGGCCAAGCATTAACCTTCCTTTGGGCTAGCTAATACCTGCATGAACATACACATACATAACCATCTTAATATTCTCAATAGATAAAACGAGGTCACTTTGGCAACTTCTTGTTTCAATAAATCCATTGTGAATATTAGACAAATCAAATAGGAACATGAGACGTGCCAAACAAATTGAAATAAAATGATTAAGACATGCTTTTGCACATATGAGGGATATTAATGTCAAAACCGTCCCCTCGGATGGGTCTAGTGGCTAGCGCATGAGGTGTTGCCATCATGAGGTCTGGGGTTCGAATCTCGACAAAATCGAGGTAAATGTCTACCTTATGTGCTAATCACTATTCCAAAGGCTAGTAGCCTCCCGTGATTTATCTTCTCCATGTTGACCCTGAGACGGGTTGGCGGGGACGCTCGGGACGAGCGTATTCATCTTTTGCCACCATATTAATGTCAAAACCTTAAATTACTAAAATCAAAAGCATTTTGCAGCGCCTCTATTTTTGTACATTTGCAATTGCTAATTGTTTCAAAATGCAACAAACCTTTTTTTATTTAACAAATTCTCTTTTGGTGGTAAAAGGTGAATACGCTCGCCCCCAGCGCTCCCGCCAACCCGTCTCAGGGTCAACACGGGGGAGGTAAATCATAGGCGGCTATTAGCCTTTGTTTTGTTCTAACAGTGTGTGCCAGAAAATGAGAAAATCATGAATCACTACCATCTCATGCATCTTCAATCCATAATTTATTTAATATATGCATAAGGTTTGCTGGACTCAAAACTTAATTCAAACATTAATCTCAAGATTCATTTCAGCTACACGAATCTTATACAAATCCGAAGACGATAGAATTTGACAACTTCACGAAATAATGAATATGAACTTTATACCCACGAATCCTTATGACAGTTGCATCAAATAATTGTCAAGAATTGAAACCCTAGTTTTACATGACTGAAGAAATATAAAATTCTTCCCCAATTCTCAAAGTATCATGCGTAAACCTCGCTCTGATACCATTGTAAGTTTTCATAATATGAATTCACATGCTTTAATCCATATAATTTACCAAATAAATTATACGATCATGCTTTGTCTCAAATCAAATCACAGTTGTATCTTTACCATGATAAATTGAGAATAGGAAAGATTAAAACTATGAACACGGAAGCGTACCAGAATCCATAGGTTAAATCTGAATTGCCTGGTATAGTTTTCCAAAACGATCGGTTCTTCCCTTTTGAGTATGTTTTGTCGAGAGAATACAGAAACTGATGGAAAAATTAGAACCGTCGTTTGAGAACTATAACCCTTTTAATAACAAAAGTCCTTTATTTTCAGTTTGGTCAACAAATGAAAATCCTTTTATGGTATCTACACATTAATTCCATGACAATTTAATATCCTATTTTGTCCAAACTTTAAACCTTAGTAGATCACTTTAATTGGACTACCGAAAGAAAGCTATGCACATTTGATGCTACTTCAGAGAAATGGCAAGAAGCAGAGAGGATGAGAAGGACATTGCAGGATAAGGGGCTTCAAAAGTTGCCTGGTTGCAGTTCAGTAGTTGTGGCAGATAAAGAGCACCAGTTCTATACTCTGGTGCCATTCGGGAGTCTCACTTGCTTCAAGCTGTAGGATTCTGAGCATGAAGCTTTTGCACATTGTAGGAACATCCAATTCTCTTGTTAGGTCAGTAAACTATAAATTCTCAGCATCGAATGAGTTCTCGCGGTTGCAACTTCAACTAGACAGCATAATTAAGCGTGAGAATCAGTCAGCTATGGTTGGATCTTGAGATGAAGTTGGCTTGGACTAGCTTGCTTCAGCCATATCACTTGAGTGCCTGAGCATTCGCTAAGATTTGACGATCTAGTTAGGCATGAATTGATAAAGAAATATAATGTAATTCATCAAATTTATGTTGATGTATTGGTTAAATCTGATATAAACTAAGTATTAACTTATTCATAATGAATATCAATTGAAGGTTGGTCCTTTGATTGGTAGAACTTTCTAAGTTAGTGGTCAACTAGTATCAATAAATTTATTATTTTTCATTGTTTTAGTCGCTTGCAATTATGAAAGAAGAATGATAGGATGACAGAATCTTGTTACAAGCTTGCTTACTGTAAGCATGAAGTATACAACGAGGCATGAAAGTGTTTAATCTTAAAATAAATCAGTATAAAGGCAATTTTATTAGATAAACTAATTAAATCATTACCTATGATATTATTTGTTAGTGGCCCATAGTGTTTTTTTTTGTAATCGAGGTAACCGATCCTTTGAACCGACTAATTTTTAGGTGACTAGTCCGATTTTATAGAAATTTTCTGTTGACCATTATCATCAAAATAAATCGGGAAGCACTTGCGGAGACCTATTCAAGCGGCCAAAGTTCTTAGAGTTGTCGTGTTGTTGGAGAAAAATTCTTACAGTGTGCCGCAGCTAAGATTTAACTCTTAAATACCTGATTAACTACTTGAACACACTACAAGAAAATAGATATTTAGCAACGACAACTTTCGTCGCTAATACATGTATTTTCGTCGCTGATAAATTAATATTTGCAACGATAAATTTTCGTCACTAGGATCGTCGTCATAAAAAACATGTTAGCGACGAATTTATAAATCTCGTCGCTAATATTTTAGCGAAGTTATACTATTCGTCACTAAATAATAATATTTCGTCGGAAGATTTTTTTTTGCAAGGATTTTAAATATATCGTCGCTAAAATTAAAGTTAGCGATGAATATAATTTATATCACCGCTAATACGTTTGTTATGATTTTGTGTTTTTTTGTCGAGAAACACATAATATCTTGTCTTAAATAATGGGGCATTGAGCGACGAAGTAAGATATATTAATTCGTCGTTAAAATCTTTGCAACAATTTGTATAAATCCATCACAAAAAAGTTACAATCCAATCGATCTCTACAGACAGTTTAGCGGCGAAACATTTTTATTCTCTTCGCTAAACTCCAATATTAGCGATGAAATCCTCATAATTCATCGCTAAACTCTTCGCTATGAATATTTGTCATCGTTAAACAATCATAGTTCGTCGCAAAAAAAAGTTATAATGAGTTGCGATATATCAGAGTGGCGGCTTTATCATTTTCCATAGTGGTAAATTATAATTCACGTGTATAACAGGACACATACTATAAGCATTTGACATGTTTCCAAATGGATTAAAACCATCAATAGACAACCCTAAGTGAATATTTCGTGGATCACTAGCAAATATTTCATATAAAGTGTCAAATTCTTTACATGATTCACTATCTGCTGGGTGTCTTAATACATCATCTGTTTAAATCCTCTTTTCTTTATGTCATCTCATATTTTTTGTTGTATGTTTGGCAATAAACAATTGCTTAAGTCTAGACTTCAAAGGAAAATATTGAAGAATTTTCTAAGCATTCTTTTTCTTATTCATCCCACCATACTTGTACCTGGGTTCCTTGCATACTGGACATATATCTTTATTCTCGTGCTCACCTCCCAAATAATATATAATCTTCTAACATGCATGTATCTTTTCATATGTCAATCCTAACTCTTTTAACATTTTTTTCTTCGTAATGAGAGTTTGAAATTGCATTCAGTTTGGGAAATAACTCTTGCAATAATTGAAATAACATATCAAAAGATTTATTGCTCCATCCATTTAACACCTTCATATGCATTATGACCAAAAACCCTGAATGCAGAAAAATTAGTAAAGTGTGATACAACTCTTTTTGTGCTTTTTAAAACATTGAGGTATAACTTCATCTAATATTATATGAATTAATATCATCTAACCAATGTCTACTAGTATTAATATTTTCTATATTTCTTAAATCAGTAAATATATCTTCAAAAGCATCTTCTTCAAAACCACAATCATGTTCCTCTTTATTGACAATATTTATATTAATAGATGATATAGCAGCTTCTCCGTGAAAGTTCCAAACTTTGTATAATTAATCAAATCCCCACTTATAAAGATGTCCTTAAGCATAATCCAACTCATATTTAAACAAATTGTCACACCTTCGGCATGGACAACAAATTTTTGATAAATTCAAACTTATCATATAATCCTTTGCCACCTTTAAAAACTATTTATACCCATTTATATATTCAGATTCAATCCAATTCTCAATCATTATTCAACTTTTATCCATATTTATAACCTAATTAAACATATAAAAAATTTCATATTATTCAATAAAATAATCCTAAAATTAATTAATAACATCAACTCTTTTTTGTGCTTTTTAAAACATTGAGGTATAACTTCCTTTAATATTATTGAATTAATATCATCTAACTGATGTTTACTCGTATTGATATTTTCTGTATTTCTTAAATCAGTAAACATATCTTCAAAATCATCTTCTTCAAAACCATAATCATGTTCCTCTTTATTGACAATATTTATATGATGATGTAGCAGCTTCTAAGTGAAAGTTCCAAACTTTGTATAATTTATCAACTCCCCACCTATAAAGATGTCCTCGAGCATAATCCAACTCATATTTAAACAAATTTCCACACCTTCGGCATGGACAACAAATTTTTGATAAATTCAAACTTATCATATAATCCTTTGTCACCTTTAAAAACTAATTTAACTCATTTATATATTTAGACTTAATCCGATTCTCAATCATTATTCAACTTTTATCCATATTTATAACCTAATTAAACATATAAAAAATTTCATATTATTCAATAAAATAATCCTAAAATTAACTAATAACATCAAAATAATCCTTAAATTATCATCTAAGAGTTGAGGGTCAACAAAGGAAAAATAAATTGGATTCAAAGATTTGAAGTCCGAAGGCAAAAAGAGTAAATTGGGCCACCTAAGCCAAACTGACAAAAGTGAACATGGAGACATCTAATAAAATTGGCAGAGGTACTAATTAATAGACCAAGAGAGAGACAAAAGACTCCTTGGTTGGGATACTAAACGGATAAACAAGATAAAAAGTAACTTAAGTGACAGAAAAAACACTTGTGAAACTCCACTAAATACATACGAGAGGGCAATGTCTAAGGTTTGTAAGGCCCTCCCAAAAGGTGACTCTCTTCTACATTTGTAGACTATCCTTCTATGCATAAGTAAGCCACAAAAAATTTGGGTGATTAAAATGAAATATGATTTTGTATCACACTAGGTAGTTAGTATAAATCTAGACCTCCTTGACCACATAAACAAAATTAACTTACAATAAACTTAAGTTATATATCTAGAGGAAACTAATCTATCTAGAGTATTAAAAAGAAGAAGGAAGAATCTGCCAACCCACAATTGATGTCAAACAGATGAAGAAATTCACTTTCACACAAGACTCAATTGAATTTGTTAAACATCATTCTTGCCATTTTCTGCTTAAACTTATAAAACAGTATCACTGGGGAAAAGGAGTATCGTCGAGATGTTGGATTTTTCGGACCGCAAAAATCACTTTTTGCGTTGCGGAAACCCCAAAACCCATGCCACGGATCCGTGCAAAGTTTAAAAAATTTCGAAAAACTTCATGTACGAGTTTCTAAACTAGATCTACACTAGATCTACAAGGAAAAAAAGAAATTTACCCTTGATGCGAAGCCCTTCGCGTATCCCGCTCGTCCAAGGTTCGCCGGATCTCAAGAGTATCAAAATAGACACTCCTCTATGTGTATCCACACAAGCAAGAGATGGAGAAAACAACTAAAAGGTGTGCTAGCACCCTTAAAAGTTTCGGCCAAGGAGGTGGAGGAGAGGAAGAAGAAGAAATGAATTCACTTTAATGAAAATCAATTCATTCCACACTAAAAGTGGTCGGCCACTTCATGAGGTTTGTAACCTCCATGGGATACCAAGAGTCACAACTCTTGGTAACTCCCATGAGGTGGCATCCCACTTAAGCAAACATGATGATGTGACCCTTCATCTTCCTCTCAAGTCAAGTCAAACTTGACCGCTTCTCTCCCTTGGTTGATCTAATCTAACCATTGGTTCAAGTCAATTTTAATTTAATGAATCTTTATTCATTGAATTAAATTAATTAAATGAGTCTAAGTCCAAATTAGACTCACTTAACACATGAACCAAATTGAGTCCAACTCAACTAGCTCAATTTGGATTACTCTTAATCCAATTTGGTTCATCACATGAACCTAATCCTTTAGGTTCATCAAATGAACCTAATCTCCATCTAATTGCCTTTTGTGTGTGACCCTATAGGTTCTTGTAACGTTGGCAATGCTCCTAAACCCATTTAGAAGCATAAGTAATGAGCGGTATCAAGCAATACATCATTACTACCCAAGTTACAAGAATGTTGAGATCCAACATCACCTTGTGACTACTAATTGTGACTCTTCACAATATATGACAATGTGCTTCTATCCTAGACATTTAGATTGATCAATGTGAGGCATAGACCGTGTCATCCTCTAATCAATCTAAATCTTGAACTTCAAGTAGACTCACTCAATCAAATGAGCCCAATATCTCATATTGACTCATTTGGGAATGGTCATGCACTTCGTGGTCTCACTCTATCAAGAATATCGATGTCACTCCCGTCATATAGGAGGGATAGATCTCATCTACATCACTCACATCTCTCTACATAATTCGTTACATACCAGTAATCACATTTATAGTCCACCCAGTTACGGGTGACGTTTGACGAAGCCAAAGTACGTAACTCCTTATGTAGAGAACCATAGTGACTTCAGGTCCAAGGACTAGTAGTCATACTAATAGCCACATGAGAAAGTATATGACACTCATATAACGATCCATGATACTTTCTCATGGCGGGTCATTCAGTATACATTCTCCAATGCATACTCATGTGTCAACTTGATATCTCCATATCAATGACTTGTGAGATTAAGTCATCGAGTTGACCTACATGCTAGTCTCGTCGCATTAACATTGCCCCTGAATGTTAATACTCGACTAGAAATGATTAAGAGTATTGTTCCCTATATCATCTCACTATCGATTCAACCAATTGATTGATATAGGTAAGAACCTTCTACTCAAGGACGCTATTATACTTAGTTATTTGGCATCAATACAAGTAAGTATAATAATAAAAAATAAATACATTTATTTATATAAAAGAATATGATACAATAAGTCCATACAATAATCATCAAATGATTGGCTCTAGGGCTCTAACTAACAATCTCCCACTAGCACTAGTGCCAATCAGTATATGCTCTAAGGCCCAATGACCTAGTGTGACCATCATGCTTTCTCTGTGCCAAAGCCTTGGTCAAGGGATCTGCGATGTTAGCCTCAGTGGGTACTCTGTAAATCTTCACATCTCCTCTATCGATGATCTCTCGAATGAGATGGAAGCATCGTAGTATGTGTTTGGTCCGATGGTGGGAGCGAGGTTCCTTAGCCTGCCAATTGCCCCATTGTTGTCACAATAGAACTCAATAGGGTCAGCGATGCTAGGAACCACCCCAAGTTTAGTGATGAACTTGCGGATCCAAACTGCCTCCTTTGCTGCCTCTGATGCAGCAATATACTCGGCCTCTGTTGTAGAATCAGCGACTATGTTCTGCTTCAAACTCTTCCAGCTCACAGCACCACCATTTATGCAAAACAAGCCTCACAACCCCAAATCCTCATAAAAGACACCTGGACATCTCTCCCAGTCCATATCCTATATGGTGTCTTTATTACAGCCTTGGATGGAACTCAGTTGAGAATGAAGGCTGCTGTGTCTAGAGCATAACCCCAAAGATACATAGGAAGATCTGTGTGACTCATCATAGATCGTACCATATCTAATAAGGTACGATTCCTCCTTTCGGATACTCATTCCACTGTGGTGTTCCAGGAGAAGTGAGTTGAGATAGAATCCTACACTCAGCTAGATAGTCACGAAACTCATGGCTAAGGTATTTACCACCTCGATCTGATCGAAGTATCTTAATATTCTTGCCAAGCTGGTTTTGTACTTCATTCTTGAATTCTTTAAACTTTTCAAAGGATTCTGACTTATGTGTCATCAAATACACATAGTCATATCTACTGAAGTCATCAGTAAATGTAATGAAGTACCTATAATCACCTCTAGCAGTGACATTGAAAGGGCCACATATATCACTATGTATAAGACCTAACAAGTCAGTCGCTCTCTCCCTGTGTCCACTAAAGGGAGTCTTGGTCATCTTGCCTAGAAGGCATGACGCGCATATCTCATATGATTCAAAATCAAATGAGTCCAGCAAACCATCCTTATGGAGCTGGGATAAGCGTTTGTCATTTATATGACCTAAGCGACAGTGCCAGAGATATGTTTGGTTCATGTCATTTAACTTGAACCTCTCGGTACTTATGTTATAGATAGGGTTCTCAAGGTCTAGAATATAGAGTCTGTTCATCAGAGGTGCACTACAATAGAACATATCATTTAAATAAACTGAACAACATTTGTTCTTTATTATAAATGAAAAACCTTTCTTGTCCAAACAAGAAACTGAAATTATGTTCTTAGTTAAAGCAGACATATAACAACATTCATCTAATTCTAACACAAGCTCAGAAGGCAGAGATAGATGATAAGTTCCTACAACAACAGCAGCAATCCGTGCTCCATTGCCTACGCGTAGGTCCACCTCGCCCTTCGTCAATGCCCTGCTATTTCTCAGCGCCTGCACATTAGTACAAATGTGAGAAACACATCCGGTATCTAATACCCATGATGGAAATAGATAGATTGACTTCTATAACATAGATACCTGAAGTGGAAGTCTCACTTCTCTTCTTATTAAGATCTTCCAAGTACACTTTGTAGTTCCTCTTCCAGTGTCCGGTCTGACCGCAGTGGAAGCATGTAGCATCCTTGGCGACCCCTCCTTTGGGTTCAGTGCCTTGCCTTTGCCCTTGGCTTGGGACTTTCCCTTGCCTTTTGGCTTGCCCTTGCCTTTGCCCTTTTGCACCATCAAAATGGAGTTGGGCTTAACCTTCTTAAGGTTGAGCTCAGCAGTTCTTAACATGCTAAGTAACTCGAGCAGTGGCTTGTCGATTTCATTCATGTTATAATTTAGAACGAATTGACTATAGCTATCTGGCAAGGATTGCAAGATCAGATCAGTGGCCAGCTCTTGGCCAAGTGGGAATCACAACCTCTGTAGGTTTTCTATGTATCCAATTATTTTGAGTACATATGGGCCTATGGGAGTCCCGTCTTGCATCTTGCACTAAAACAGTGCCTTAGAGATCTCGAATCTCTCGTGCCTCGCTTGTCCTTGATATAGTTGACGAAGATGTTCAACCATATCATAAGCACCCATCAACTCGTGTTGCTTCTGAAGCTCAGAGTTCATGGTCTCGAGCATAAGATATGACTCATCTAATGCGTCATCTTGATGCTTCTTGTAAGCATCACGGTCGGCTCGCGTGGCAGTGGCAGGAGGTGCCTCCGGAATGGGCTGCTCCAGAACGTATAGTTTACGTTCTTGTGTGAGAATGATTCTCAGGTTCCTGTACCAGTCCAAAAAATTTGCTCCATTGAGCTTGTCCTTCTCAAGGACGGAACGCAGGGAGAAAGAGTTCGTATTTGACGTCATGGTTATCTACAACATAAAAAATGCAGAAAATAAATAAATATCATATTCTATTAATCATCTAATTAGGCCTTTAATTAAATGATGCTCCTACTGAAATCTATAATTCATGTGGGACAAGATCCACATTATACTATGCCTTGAGTTAGCTTTGGCTAAATCGCCCAAGACTTAGCATGATCGGTAGGTAACTAATTACCAATTACATCTCTATGCAACTCTTGTTTATAGGATCAAAATCCGCATTTTATATTAAAACTCGAGTCAGCTTTGGCTAATATGCCCAAGAGTTAATATAAACGTGATTTTGACCTATCTACCAACCATTGGAAAATGCCTATAGTTAAACTCGATCCAATTGAGTTAACTAGTTGCTCAATCTAATTGAGTTGTACTCACCCATGCGTTGATAAGCGGGACCAAGATTGTCCCTCCGTACCCTACCAAGATAATATGTATTGCTCTGCTTTGGCAGATTCAACAACAACATGCGATCGAGGTAGTGATAGGTATCACGACATGGTAGGCATTACGAGTTGACGCGATTGAGATCTAATCTAATCGACGAGGTATATCATATACGCGATTTAGATCTAATCTAATCGTTAGGGTGCATCATGTACGCGATTTAGATCTAATCTAATCGTCAAGGCGCTAATTAATTACTATTCTAGCATGTATCACATATACACACACAAGCAATTAATTAAATATTTTGTGATTAGTCATGGCCCTACTACGATCTTCTCAAGCCAATGAGAAGATCGGATGGTCAACCTAAGGTCAACAGCTTCTCATGCTCCTTCCATTGACCACCTTGTGTTGCTCGCGCCCTCCTCGTAACTCCGTCTCGAGTGGATCTTTCACCGCTCCAATTTTGTACATTACAATTTTGAAACTCGAGTTACATTCGAGTCTAAAAACTATTTTGCAATAGGAATATAAAATAGAGGAAGGCACGACGCGCAGGTCGCGAATCAAATACAACACGCACAAACACAAAATGGCACGCATGCCATATTATGAATTACAACACAATTTTTTTTAATCTAATTGGGTCTTTTGGGGCATGACTATCACAAAATAATACATAATTCTAAATTATGTTATTTCTATAAATTTCTGTAAAGTTTCCATAATTTTTACAATTTTTATGAGTAAAAATTCCCGGCGGTCCCGTTTAGCGATTTTCGGGCGCAATCGCGGAACGAAGCCCCTTGCGGGGTCAGGAGCAGCACCCCTACCCGCGATATAACCATCGCGAGTGTTCCTTAGCGATCCTACAGCGTCTTAGCCCGCTGTCCCAAAATGATTTGGGGTGAAACCTTGCCGTTTCGGAAAGATCTTCTCGGTAGTCGAAGCCTACAAGTGTCTAAACACTTGTGCTTCGCTTCTACGAGAAAAATACCCATAAAATCTATAAAAATCACAAATATACAGAAACTTAAATATCTGAATATTTGTCATAAAAACAAAAATAAAACTCGTACACGCTTTGCACGTGGCTCTGATACCACTGTTGGGTTTTTCGGACCGTAAAAACCGCTTTTTGTGTTGCGGAAACCCCGAAACCCATGCCACGGATCCGTGCAAAGTTTATAAAATTTCAAAAAACTTCATGTACGAGTTTCTAACCTAGATCTACACTAGATCTACAAGGAAGAAAAGAAATTTACCCTTGATGCGAAGCCCTTCGCGTATCCCGCTCGTCCAAGGTTCGCCGGATCTCGAGAGTATCAAAATAGACACTCCTCTATGTGTATTCACACAAGCAAGAGATGGAGAAAACAACTAAAAGGTGTGCTAGCACCCTTAGAAGTTTCGGCCAAGGAGGTGGAGGAGAGGGAGAAGAAGATGAGAGCTTGAGAGGAAGAAGAAGAAATGAATTCACTTTAATGAAAATTAATTCATTCCACACTAAAAGTGGTCGGCCACTTCATGAGGTTTGTAACCTCCATGGGATACCAAGAGTCACAACTCTTGGTAACTCCCATGAGGTGGCATCCCACTTAAGCAAACATGATGATGTGGAGCATCATCATTGGCCCACTCTTTGCCAACTCACCAATGAGGTGGCAAATGGTCAAGTCAAACTTGACCCTTCATCTTCCTCTCAAGTCAAGTCAAACTTGACCACTTCTCTCCCTTGGTTGATCTAATCTAACCATTGGTTCAAGTCAATTTTAATTTAATGAATCTCTATTCATTGAATTAAATTAATTAAATGAGTCTAAGTCCAAATTAGACTCACTTAACACATGAACCAAATTGAGTCCAACTCAACTAGCTCAATTTGGATTACTCTTAATCCAATTTGGTTCATCACATGAACTTAATCCTTTAGGTTCATCAAATGAACCTAATCTCCATCTAATTGTCCTTTGTGTGTGACCCTATAGGTTCTTGTAACGTTGGCAATGCTCCTAAACTCATTTAGAAGCATAAGTAATGAGCGGTATCTAACAACACATCATTACTACCCAAGTTACAAGAATGTTGAGATCCAACATCACCTTGTGACTACTAATTGTGACTCTTCACAATATATGACAATGTGCTTCTATCCTAAACATTTAGATTGATCAATGTGAGGCATAAACCGTGTCATCCTCTAATCAATCTAAATCTTGAACTTCAAGTAGACTCACTCAATCAAATGAGCTCAATATCTCATATTGACTCATTTGGGCATGACCATGTACTTCATGGTCTCACTCTATCAAGATTATCGATGTCACTCCCGTCATATAAGAGAGATAGATCTCATCTACATCACTCACATCCATCTGCATAATTCGTTACATATATAGTAATCGCCTTTATAGTCCACCCAGTTACGGGTGACGTTTGACGAAGCCAAAGTACGTAACTCCTTATGTAGGGAATCATGGTGACTTCAAGTCCAAGGACTAGTAGTCATACTAATAGTCACATGAGAAAGTATATGACACTCATATAACGATCCATGATACTTTCTCATGACGGGTCATTCAGTATACATTCTCCAATGCATACCCATGTGTCAACTTGATATCTCCATATCAATGACTTGTGAGATCAAGTCATCGAGTTGACTTACATGCTAATCTCGTCGCATTAACATTGTCCCTGAATGTTAATACTCGACTAGGAATGATTAAGAGTAGTGTTCCCTATATCATCTTACTATCGATTCAACCAATCGATTGATATAGGTAAGAACCTTCTACTCAAGGACGCTATTATACTTAGTTATTTGGCACCAATACAAGTAAGTATAATAACCAAAAATAAATGTCTTTTTTATATACAAGAATATGATACAACGAGTCCATACAATAATCATCAAATGATTGGCTCTATGGCTCTTACTAACACGAGAATCGTCAGAGCAAAAGTCGATGAGGACACTAGCATGAAGGAGAATCGTCGGAGCAAAACCACACTAGCACATAGGAGATAATCGTTGGAGCAAAACCACACTAGCACAGAGGAGAGAATCATCGCAGTAAGAAACGCGGAGGAGAATCGCCGCAGTAGAGCAGATCGCGCAACAAGAAATGACAAAGGAGAGAATCGCAGCAACAGAGCAGATCGTGACGGAGGAGAGAATTGCCGTAGTAGAGAAGATCGCGATCGAGGAGAGAAACGGCAGAGGAGAAGGGCGGAATTAGGTTTTTCTACGTTTTTTTTAGATGAAACTTAAGAGATTAGCAGTGATTTTATTCGTCGCGAACTTATTTGCGACAAATATATTCATTTTGTCGCTAAAGTGTGCGATGAATTGTAATAATTAGTCGCAAATAGGTTGTTTAGCGACGAACTTTGATAATTCGTCACAAATAAGTTAGCGGCGAAATGAATTTATTCATCACAAATAGTTTATTTTCACAGCGATTTAATATTTCATCGCTAACACCATATTTTAATTATGAAATATTAATTCGTCGCTAATTTTTATGGCTATTTTAATAATTTTTCGTAATGACGATCAAACTGCTGCACCATTACTTGGGGGCGTTAGTGGCCCATAGTTGAAGTTAGTGGCCCATAGTTGAAGTGCTTCGTAATGGATCAAATATCAGAGATTTGATTAGATAATTCTCAGTGTTAGTGTTGGTAAGTAAGTGTAGAATTCTAAATTTGACTGTTAAATCTCTAAATAATTTTTTTTAAGAAGAAAATAAGATATCTATTTAATTATATATCAAATTATTATTTTTGTCATATTTTTAATGGCTAGTTCAGTTTACTCAAAAATAAATGATACAATAGATTATTTCATAGATAGATGAAAAGGAAGAATTGAGAAGAAGAAAATAAGAGAAACTATACAAAAGAAAACTCTTATTAAGAATTGAGTCTCCTTCTATTATATAGATCCTAACCTTAAGATTCAAAAATAAATGAAAATTTAAATTTTAGATATCAATTCTAATCTTATAAAGAAAGAAAAGAAACTTTATCAGAAAAAAAATAAAATAAACAAAAAATTAATAAAACCTAAATACAAGAAATATTTAAAAAAATACTCTAAATAGTATAAAATAAAAATTACTAAAAATAGTAAAAGAGCTTAAAAAGGATTTAAACGGTACAATTTGTATCTGAAAATTGATAGTTACGGATTCCCCTAAATATCAAAAATATTTAAAAAAATACTCTAAATAGCATAAAAATAAAAAATACTTAAAATAGTAAAAGGACTCTGAAAAGGATCTAAACGGTATAATTTGTGTTTGAAAATTGACATCTACGGACTCCCTTGTTACAAATGTAGATTTTTAAATTATATACATACAACCAATGACAGAATCTGATTCTAAGCCCTGAGTTAAAAATAATAATCTCTGGAAGACTGAGTCCTTCCATGTTAAGATATTTTAGAAATGTAAGGCATAGCCAACCATCTCTTATGGATTGATTTAGAAAATCATCGATTTTAATTCGTCAACGCTCTGTGGATACCAACCAAATTTAATTTGGTCAACGATTGACTAAAATCATATTCTTTAGAAGATCGAGTCCTCCCATGTTAAGATATTATAAGAATGTAAGGCATAGCAGATCGCAACCATCTATTATGGATTGATTTAGAAAACTATCGATTTTAATTCGTCAACGCTCTGTGGTACCAACCAAATTGGTCAAGGATTGACTAAATATAAGTATACACTGAACTGATCAACGAAGAAGTTTTGAGAAGTTTATCGTTAAGTGGGAAGGGGGATTTTAAGCTTCGATGAACGGGTCAGATACGCTGTGTGTTTAATTCAAATTTTAAGTTAGATTCTTCAAACGAGCATGTGTTATTTGATGCGCTTTTGTCAACTCTGTCGGATGGTGTCTAACTTCCCACGTTATTTTTTTTACCCCTCGATTATAAATAGTGATGGCAAAAGGCGAATACGTTCGTCTCCAACGTCTCCGTCAATTCGTCCCAGGACCAACACAGAGGAGGTAAATCACGAACGACTACTAGCTTTTGAAATAATGACTAGCACATAAGAGAGACATTTACCTCGGCTTT
Organism: Zingiber officinale; assembly: GCF_018446385.1. NCBI lineage: Eukaryota > Viridiplantae > Streptophyta > Magnoliopsida > Zingiberales > Zingiberaceae > Zingiber > Zingiber officinale. The sequence goes on along the minus strand of NC_055997.1, from coordinate 23,748,392 downwards.
ATTGAGATTCAAATCTCAGACTTCATGGTGGCAACACCTCATGTACTAGTCATTAGATCATCCCGGAAGGACTACCCTCGATTATAAACAGATTCACATGTAGAGTGGTGTCAAAAGGAGGCAATCAGCTGGCCTGTCATGGGTCATGCGCCCATAATTACTTCAAAGTCGACAGCTCAATACGGGTCTGGACTCAATTGAGCCAGGTCCTAGCCCGAATCCGTCTATTTGATTTCAACAGCTATCGGGTCAATTCAAAATCTCTCAGCCGGGTCGATCACATTCCAATAGAGTAAAAGAGATTTGATTAATATCTATAACTCGTCTTGATCTCTTTTTTCTCAAGATTTGCTTGGCATTGTATGCTTATCAAAGCCAAAAGATAAAGTAATAGGACTAAATTATCAGTTTATTTCCTCTTCGAAATACAAAGAAACTTGTTGAACTTTGAATTTTTTTTTATACATACGATCAAGCTACAACGAAAATAATGATAGATAAGTAGAAATTTATTGAATTGCATGCTTATATATATATATATATATATATATATATATATATATATATATATATTTCAAAGGAAGGTTGCGTGTATATGCATCAATTAGACAGATTGTTCTGGAGACGAACAGCTAGAATGAAGAATTCAATAATGTAAAGTCGGCTTAATTACTCCTGATCTGTGACTGGACCTGAGTAGAAATCTCAAGCTTCTCCAGAATTTGGTCATCTTTTTCACCCAAAAAAGATTATAATTTTCAATTGGTTATCGTTGAATTGGATCATATATAGTTGATCCCAAATTGGTTAGTTGTCATTGAAGAGAGATTTTAAATAATTAGGAATCAATATATTATGAGTATAGAACTTTTGGGGATTGAACTTCGGAGACAATAATAAATATATATAATCATTTTATTCAACTTTGACAACATGTATCTATACTCATAAATCATAAACAATGACTATATTGGTAATACATAAGTATGAAATTGTGAATTATTAAAAGCATATTATCAAGTCATTTTAACGAAATGTGATGTAAGCGTCGAGCTGTCCGGTGAGGGTTGTGCTAGTGCTGCGTACTTCCGTCGTCAAGAGATAGCCTCTAGCCAACCGGAATCGTCCTGTGCCGCCGGTGATCGCCCGCTCGAACACGGTCTCGAGCGGGGCGACCGGGAACAACCCCTGCACAGCGAGGGAGCTGCCGTTGTATTTGCCGGCGGTGAACACTAGCTGGCAGTTGGTGAGGCCGGAGTTCTCAGCCAGGCTGGAGCCGACTCCCATGCCCTGATTCCGACCGATAATAGGCGAGTCGGTCTCGACCCCCAAGCGGAGAAGGTTGTCATAGACAATGATATTGCCAAAGCCGGCACCGGAGGTGGAGCCGCGGCGCTCGACAGCGTAGACGACGGTGGCATTGGGGCCGGATCCAAGGATTCTCTCGTGGTTGTAGAAGCGCAGGTGCATGTAACCATCAGGACTGGCGGCGGCAGCCACGGCGGCGGCGGCCAAGAAGGCGAAGAGGAGTAGGAAGGAGGAGGAGGAGGAGGAGGAAGGAGATGATGCCATTTGTAAGTGCTTAATTACTTGCGAATGGATGGATAACAAATTATGTGGTGATGGACGGAACCGTAACCGAGATGCTTATATAGGCATAAACCATGCACAATTCAAGGAAAGCTTAATGGGTACAACCAGCTCGCATACGCCTCCCTCAAATATAATTCGGCAGGAACGGGTCGTGGTAGTGCAGGTCAAAAAAAAGGAGTCGCATGGAGTCCCGCGTCCGCATACTTGATTGGCGAAGGCGATTAAGCTAAAATCCAAGTTATTAGTGATCTAATTATGGAATTAACTTCAAAAGTGATTAAAGAGAACCGATCGATCGTAGTAAGTGTGGCATTAATAACAACCGCGTTTAGTAGGTGGCAGGTGTTTGGCGTCGGATACGTGTCATGAATCATGATCGTTCACTTTAATTAGGTGAAATTAATTGCTACCTTTTAATTCAGCTTTAATGTTTAGTTAATTTAGAACTAGAAATTTTAATATGAACATGCCATGCACATAAGTGAAGCCTCTTTTTTTTCTCAACTTTCTCATGTACCATTGACAACAATTTCACTGATTAAAGGAGGACGAATGAGTACTGCATGGCAACTTGATCGTTGACTTTGACGAACAATTTCACTAAGATTATTTTCTATATAATAAACGAGTGGAATGTATAACTTGGAGGTAGCTAGCAGGTCCTCCACGTTACTTAATGATTTTTATATTCAAAAACACGGATTAGGTCAACTATGCCATATACATAGAAATTAATCGCCGCCACCTTGTACGCATACATATTATCGCAATCAATTAAGTAACTAATTACATGTAAAGATATTGTTAATGAAGTTCACTACAAAGAAAGAGTTGTTTAAGAAGTAATTAGCATGCATCATATCGGGAAGGTGATATATATGGGTTTAATGTTAAAGACTTTTACTTTGATGGAGTTTCATTAGTAAACCGTCGCAATTAGTTTCAGATTAATTAATTATGTTATGAAGAAAAAACGATGTCGTGTACAGCCCGTTATTTGACTAGGTGGAACGTAAATTAATTTCTATAGTGAAGATCAAAATTATTATTATAAAAGGATATATAAGCACTAAATCAGTTTGTCATATTCCAATATTGATTACTAGTTTTTTTAAAAAAATTAATATTTTAAATTATAAAAATTAATTTACAAAATTAACATTTTCTTATATAAATTTCTAATACATTAATATATTCCCTCAACATATTACAATACTTAATAAATACTTAAATTTATTTTATTTTAATTTTTTTTTAACCAAATATTATAACCTAATTAGGAACCCTAGAGGTAAAATCTAAAAAAAATAACTAAAAAATTATAACCCAATTGAGAAGTTTGAATCCTAGAAATAAAATCTTAAAAAAATATTTTAATTATTTTTTTAATTCAAAAATTAAAAATAAAATAAAAACACGCTTTTGATATCCTACGCATTTGATATCCTACGCGTGATTATTTTTTTAATTCAAAAATTATTTTTAAAATTTTTTAATTAATTTTTGTAATTTAAAATATTAAAAAATAAAAAAAACGAGTGATCTCCGGCGCGCGCACAGTCGCACTGTGCAGACACGCAGAGATCACGCTATATATAAATATATAGCGGCGCATTGTGTGCAACCGTGAGCGACACGTAGACGTTGCATTGCTAGCTTGATTGCTTTGTAAAAAAAATATTCCATTTATTCTCTCTCCCCTTCGGCCTTCTTTTCAAAATATCATCGAGCGAAATTTCCCAATTTCTAAATGTCCCTCGCCGCTCTCTCTCTCTCGCGCCTTCATTTCCGTCGTCCGTCAGATCTCGCGCTCCTACCAGGAAAGTAAAGCAAAGACGCTGCAAGCTACTTGGCTCGTCGCTCTCTATCTCGCCGCTCTCATCTCTTCCTTCACCGACAACGCCATGTCGGACAGCTATTGTTGTGCTCACCACCTCTCTTCATTCTCGATCGTAAGGACAACGTCTTTAATTCCTTCCATTTCATACACAATAGTAATTCGTTTCATTTTAATTTGTTATTCCCATCGTGATCCAAACATATATTAGAATGATTAATGTTGTAACGTGCAAGGACGACACCTGCTATGAACGCTTACAGGTTGTAGCCACTTGGAAAGGTAGCTGCTACACGTTGTAACAGCTACTTTGACAGTTAACTGCTACACCTTGTAGCAGGTAACTGTTCATGTAGCTGCTATAATGTATAGCAGCCACTTGGTAAGTCGTTTTTGTAGCAGCTACATTTTCTAGCAGATATTACCTCTAAAAACATTTAAGTTTATGTGTATCAACTTCGTAAAAAATTATTTGAAATTATTGTTACTGATGCAGCGCCTTTGCTTTACTGCTAAACATTGCAGCAGCTATTTCATAACTAACTATCCATATGGCTGCTACAACTTATAGCAGCTAACTTGGAATGGCGGTCGTAAAAGGAAGGATTTATGCTACGACGTGCAAGGCCGATGCCTACTACAAATGTCTGCAACCACTTAGACATCGAATGCTGCTACAAGTTGTAGCAGCTATTTCGACAATTAACTGCTACACCTTGTAGCAGCTAACTATATATATAGCTGCTACAACGTGTGACAATCACTTGGTAAATTATTTTTTTAGTAGCTATATTTTTTTAACAAACATTACTTCTAAAAATATTTAATTATGATGATTATATAGATCGGAATGGAAGTTTTATATATAGAATGTTAAATATTACGAGAAAAGACATCACAAATGATTTTTTTAAGAGTCAAAGGTAAATTTTGAGAATTGACGGATCATTATTTTAACTAAATTCAAGGTTTATGTCACACATTTTGAAATTAAGTTCTTTTACTCCTTGAATTCAAAATTTTGATTTTTATATCCTAAAATTTGAGCTGCATTAATATTCGAAATTTTTAAAAACCGCCCCCCTAATTTTATATCCTAGCTACGCTATATATATTTAAAAAAAGTTATGTTGTGGACTGGTCCGTTCGGACTCGTACGTGCATGCTATATATATAATGGAAGGTTGTGTTTATGATCGCATCAATTAGACAGATTGTCTGGAGACGATCGAACAGCTATAATGAAGAATTCAATATTGTAAAGTCTGCTTAATTACTCCCGATTCCGGTTGGGGTTGCAAGATTAAAGTTATAAATATAGGCCCATATTAAAAACATATGGAAAAGATCATGAATTTATAAGAGAAAGATATCTTTATTGATATGAGACCTTTTGGGTAGAGTTCAAGTACAAAACCATGAATGCTTAGGTTCAAAATGGACAATATCATATCATTGTGAAGATATCTAAATTCTTTTCGATTCAATAATTGATATCAACACCCGAATTGCTAGAAAGATTAACCGTCGAATGTGCACAAGAGTCATGATATAATCGAACCATATGGATAAAATATATACCTCAAACAAAGAAGTGGGGGCTCCCGTTGATCGACCAAGCATAAAGAAATTAGAATTTTCAATTGGTTATATATTATGAGTATAGAACTTTGGCATATAATCATTTTATTCAACTTTGGAAATCTGTATTTATTTATCCAATATATTTTGTTGGAATATGAACTTCACCTGATAATCATAAATCATAAACAATGACTATACGGTAATACCTAAGTATGAAATTGTGAATTATTAAAAGCAAATTATCAAGTCATTTTAACGAAATGTGATGTAAGCGTCGAGCTGTCCGGTGAGGGTTGTGCTGGTGCTGCGTACTTCCGTCGTCAAGAGATAGCCTCTAGCCAACCGGAATCGTCCTGTGCCGCCGGTGATCGCCCTCTCGAACACGGTCTCGAGCGGGGCGACAGGGAACAACCCCTGCACAGCGAGGGAGCTGCCGTTGTATTTACCGGCGGTGAACACTAGCTGGCAGTTGGTGAGGCCGGAGTTCTCAGCCAGGCTGGAGCCGACTCCCATGCCCTGATTCCGACCGATAATAGGCGAGTCGGTCTCGACCCCCAAGCGGAGAAGGTTGTCGTAGACAATGATATTGCCAAAGCCGGCACCGGAGGTGGAGCCGCGACGCTCGACAGCATAGACGACGGTGGCATTGGGGCCGGAGCCGAGGATTCTCTCGTGGTTGTAGAAGCGCAGGTGCATGTAACCATCAGGGCTGGCGGCGATGGCGGTGACGGCGGCGGCGGCCAAGATGGTGAAGAGCAGGAGGAAAGAGGAGGAGGAAGGAGATGATGCCATTTGCAAGTGCTTAATTAATTGCAAATGGATGGATAACAAATTATGCGGTGATGGATGGAACCGTAACCGGTATGCTTATATAGGCATAAACCATGCACATTTCAAGGGAAAGCTTACACGCGTGGCGGCCGCAAACTTCTTAATGGGTACAGCCAGCTCGCATAAGACTCCCTCAAATGTAATTCGGCGGGAACGGGTCGTGGTTGTGCCGGTCAAATAAAGCCAGTCGCATGGAGTCCCGCATCCGCATATATACTCGATTAGCAAAGGCCATTAATCTAGAATCCAAGTCATTAGTGATCTAATTAATGGAATTTCAAAAATGATTTAAGAGACCAGATCGATCGCAGTAGGTGTGGCATTAATAGCCGCGTTTAGTAGGTGGCCAGTGTTTGGCGTCGGATACATGACATGAGTAGAGGTGAGTATTCGATTAAAATTGAATCGATTAAATTGAATGGATCAAAAATTGAATAAATCAAATTTCTTTTCAATCAATCAAACTGATCGAATTTCTCTATAAAATCGAACTAACCGAACCGAAAAGATATCGGTTAATTCAGTTTTCGACCGAATTGACCGAATTAACCGAATTTTAAAACCCTATTCGATTTTATCTTTAAAAAAAAGATTTTATTTAATTAATTATAATTTAAAATAAAAATTAATTAAAATAATATTCTTATTCAGTTTATTCGGTTTAACCGAATTATAAAATTCAAAATCAAAATCGAACCGAATTAATCAAAAATCGAACCGAATTTAAAAAAAAAAAATCAAAAACCGAATTAACCGAACTGAATTTCTAAATTCGATTGATTTGATTCGATTAATTCAATTTTTCCAAATTTTTACTCATCCTTAGTGATGAATCAAATATTATCGTTCACTTTAATTAGGTGATATTAATTGCAACCTTTTAATTCAGTTTAATGTTTAGTAATTTATAACTCAAAAAATTTAATATGAACATGCCACATAAGTGAAGCTTCTTTTTTATCTCTACTTAATTTCGCATGAAACATCATCGACAATTTCACTGGTTAAACGATGACGACTCAGTACTCCATAGCAACTTGATCGTTGACTTTGACGAACAATTTCAATGAGATTATTTTCTATATAATAAACGCGTTGAATGTATTACTCGAAGCTAGCTAGCAGGTCCTCCACGCTACTCAATGATTTTTATATTCAACAACATGGATTAAGTCAACTGTGCCATATAGAAATTAATCACCGCCACCTTGTGTGCATACATATTATCCCATGAGGTCTAATGATTAACGTGTGAGATATTGTCATCATAAGGTCTGAGATTCGAATCTTGGTAAAGTCAAAGTAAATGTTTTCCTTATGTACTAGTCATTATTCCAAAAGTTAGTAGCCGCTCGTGATTTACCTCCTCTATATTGATTCTAGGATGGATTGGTGGAGACGCTGGACGAACGTATTCACTTTTTACCATCATATTATCACAATCAATTAAGAAACTAATCACACGTAAAGATATTGTTAATGAAGTTCACTAAAAAAAGAGTTGTTTAATAAGTAATTGCATGCATATCGGGAAGGTGATATATATGGGTTTAAAAGACTTTTACTTTGATGAAGTTTCATTAGTAAACCGTCGCAATTAGTTTCAGATTAATTAATTATGTTTTGAAGAAAAAACGATGTCGTGTCCAGCCCGTTATTTGACTCAGTGTAACGTAAATTAATTTTGACTCAGTGGAACGTAAATGAATTTCTATAATTAAAACCATGTAAATTAAGATTCCATGTGACTAAATTTTAAGTGATTTAAATCTAGAAGTTTGAATTAGATTATCCTATAGAAATTTAAATTAAATAGTCTTTATCTCTAAAATTGAATCCAAGATTATAGAAGAAGTCTTACCTCATCCCGATTAGATAATTACAATGGAAGAAGAACTAACCTAATTTAAAAGAAACCAAATCTGATAATTAATACCTAAACCCACAAGTAAATGTATAATTGATACCAAGTGGGTTTTTAAAAATAAACTAGATGATAAAGGTGAAATAGTAAGAAATAAAGTTAGACTAGTGTCAAAGGGGTTCAGCCAAATAGAAGGATTAGATTATGATGACTTATGTGTCTGTAGCCAGACTTGAAGCTATCAGGATGCTGTTAATTTACGTAACACATAAAGGATTCAAGTTATATCAAATAGACGTAAAGTATGCATTCCTTAATGGATTTATCAAAGAAAAGATTTACCTAAATCAACCCCCAAGATTTAAGGACTTAGACTACCCAAGCCATGTCCTAAGGTTAAAGAAAGTATTATATGGATTAAAACAAGCACCTAAGGCTTAGTATGAATGATTATCAACATACCTAATATCTAAAGGGTTTAACCAAGGTCAAATAAACTAAACCTTATTTGTTAAAATCTTAGAAAAAGGTATTTTATAGCTCAAATGTACATAGACGACATAGTTTTTGGCTCAACCAATACTAATTTTTTTTAAAAAAATATTAAATTAATGAAAATTGAATTTGAAATAAGCCTACTGGGAACACTTAATTTTTTTCTTAGGTTTACAGATAAAACAAACAAAATAGGGAATTTAGGTTTTTCAAGCAAAATACGCTAAAGAGTTAATAAAAAATTTAGAATGAAAAATTCTAAAAATATTAATACCCCAATAACAACCAATATAAAAATTGACTTTGACTTAAAAGGCAAACTAGTAAACTTAAAATATTATAGAAGTATAATAGGAACTCTACTATATCTAACTGTAAGTCGACCTGATATTTTATTTGCAGTTAGTATGTGTGCTAGGTACCAATCATGTCCAAAAGAATCATACTTAACTAATGTAAAAAAAAAAAAAAAAAGAATATTTAGATACATTAAGGGACACTAAGTATAGGTCTTTGGTACCCTAGGACTAATACATTTAACTTAGTTGGGTACTCTGACTTAGACTATGCTGGTTGCAAACTAGATAGAAAAAGTACAAGTAAAAGCTGTCAACTTCTAGGTCAATGTCTAGTAAGCTGGTCAAGTATAAAGTAATACTGTTACCTTATCCACTACTGAAGCATAATACATAGATATAGGAGAATGTGTATTTCAACTCTTATGGATGATACACATTTTAAAAGACTATCAATTAGAATATAAAAATACAAAAGTCCAAATTGATACCATAAGTTATATTAACTTAACAAAAAATCCAATACACCATTCAAGAACTAAGCACATAGAAGTTAAACACCACTTTGTAAAGGACCATGTAGCTAGGGGTGATATTATACTTAACTATGTTGAATCTAAATCAAACATAACAGATATTTTCATAAAATCTTTACCTGAACTTAAGTTTAGTACACTTAGAAGATAATTAGGAATGTGCTTAGTAGAATAGATTCTAATTATTTCAAAATCATGTTTTTTTCCTTTAAAAATTATAGTTTTTTTTTAAAATTATACTGTTTATCTTTTTTTTTTTCAAAAATCAGTTTAGTTTTAAAATTCTAAGATAAACAGTTATGTTTTCTTCAAAACTCCCACTTTTACTAGTACTTTTAAAAATTGGACTTAGCCTAGGTTTTTTCCTCTAGAAAGCATGTACCCATAGATTTTAACAAGATCATCTCACAAGCACACTAGGATTGAAAAATACTTAGAATGGTGTGAGATGCATAGGATATTGTCTAGACCTCAGAATGCTTATGTTTATGTATCAACTTAAGTCTGGACTATAAATACCAAATCAAATTGATCAAGTTAAGTCATCCTTTTTAGTCAAATTAATTAGATCACTTACTTAACTTAACTAACCAAGTGAACACTACTACCTTATAATAAATAGCTAGTAGATAAAGGTTAGACATTTCTTTTAAGGAAAGTAAAATGACTATTTTTATGTTTTTTTTTTAAAAAAAATTTGCTTTGACCTTTCCATGCTTGACTTTAACTATCCCCTCAACCTTAAAGCATTTAGTAGAAAAAGTTCTTTTTAGCATTAATTAAGTGGGAATAAAAAGAATTAAGTTAACTATCTTTAATATATATATATATATATATATATATATATATATATATATGTTGTGTGTGTATTCAAAGGGATACACTAAGTATTTTTCAAGTTAAGCATTTTTTTAAATAAATTAAGCACTTTTTAAAAGTTAAGAACTTTTTCAAAGTTCAACATCTTTTTAAAGCTAAGTTTTTTTTTTTTAAAAAAAAGTTAACAAGTCTAAATTTTTGGAAATCGATTCAAAGTAAAGTTTTTCAAATTTAAGTACTAGTTAACAGCTTTCTCTCTCTACTTAGAATATTTTTTGATTCATGTCAAAGGGGGAGTAAAAAAAGTTAAGTATTATATTTTTCATAATTGACTTTTCAAAAGATAATGAAAGCTAAGTATTTTTCATAGTTAAGTATTTAGCTAAGTTTTTTTGTGCTAAATAAATTTTCTTCAAAACTAAACATTTAGCTAAGTGTTTTTTTGGAAAAAAAAGCTAAGTATTTACTTTTCCTCAAAACTAAAAATTTAGCTAAGTTTTTTGAAAAAAAACCAAATATTTACTTTTCTTCAAAAGATGCTATGTTTCAGAGGGAGTGTTAAGTCTCTTAACTTAAGAATTTCTTCCAAGTTTAGTGTTCATACTTAGACAATTATCTTACTGTGAAAAAGTTCTTTTTAATTCTCACTTGTTCTTACTTGTTATCTATTTGTTTAACTTAATTTTGAACTTATTGTCATAATAAAAAAGGGGGAGATTATTAGTGTAATAAGCATCAGACGATCGAACCTGAGTTTTGATAATGGCAAAGGGTTCTAAGTTAAGTGTTATTGTTATTCTAACAAGTTGAACTGAGTGTGCAAGAAAGTCCTAGTTGAGGTTAGGCAGGTGAAAAGTCCTAACTACGATTAGGTAATGAAGTCCTGGTCCAGGGGACTAGGCAAAGTCTTGGAGGGTCGAGGATATTGGGCGAAATCCTAAGATCAAGAACTCTAGGTGAAAATCCTGGGGGTCACGGACGCCAAGTGGAAGACTAGACAAGTTAGGGATCAGACATCTAGCAGAAAGTCCTAATATCTTGGACACTGAGCAAAAGTCTAGATAGTCTAAAGGACTTGTCTAGTCAAAGATAAATTCTCCTGAGAGGAGTAGGTGAGGACGCATTCTCCATTGAGGGAATAGTAGGCGTCAGTTCGACCTAGAGTTTCTGAAAAATTTGAAAGTCAGAATCGGACAATCTGAAGATTGTCAAATATTTTATTTCCATATTATTTTATTATTCTAACTTTGTTTTGCAGGGTATGTTTGGTATTTTGGATTAATATGTCTTGTAGGAAGAGAAATGCACAAAAGAGCCTCGGGTGAACAATGCTCAAGACGCCTTCCATGGTTGTGAAGGTGCCTCGGGCACTCTGGTTGAAGGCGCCTTAGAGTGCCTTGAAGGCTCCTTCAAATGAATAAACAACACTAGCTGTGGAGGTTATCAAGTCCGAGGAGAAAGGGACTTCTACAGCTGGAGGCACCTTCTATGGTGTTGAAGACGCCTTTAGCACTCTATAAAAGCCTTCTTCGAGCAGGTGCTTGGACACAACTAATCTTCAAGATTCTTCTCTTGCATGCTACTCCAAAGATGATCCAATGAAATCATAATATCGCTTCGACGACCAAAAACTCTCAATTTCAACACTATCATTGTTGGCATAATTTTTAGTTGTAATTCTCAACTTGCTGTCCGATTTGATAGTGAATTGTCCAAAATAAATACTCAACGAGTGTAGGCCTTAGAGTAGGAGTCGGCATAGGCTCAGAACCAAGTAAAATACAATTGTGTTAGTTTGGCTGCTTTTTCTTTCTTTCCTTCTCTATTTCTACTGCACGAACTCTTATGTGAACATTTTTTGAAAAGTGTGAAAAAGTCACGAATGCTATTTACCCCTCCCCCCTCTAGCGCTTTCAATCCTACAGATAGTCCAGTCAAACCAAATAATGAACAACCTATTAGAAATCTAGAAGATGATGAACTCATACCTAGAACCTTCAAATCATTTAGATGAACCAAGTATTATTCTTAACCAAGTAACCTCTATAATAAGAACCAATCACTCAGTTGATCAAATTTTGAGTGATCCAACTCTAGGAGTTTGAACTTGATCTTCATATAGGAATTTAAGTCAAATAGCCCTAATATCTAAGATTGAACCTAACTGTATTGAAGAAGCTTTACCTAACCCTAATTGGATCATAGCTATGCAAAAAGAACTAGCGTCCAATCTGAAAAAAAACAAGTGTGGAACTTAGTACCTAAACTTGAACAAAAAATCAATCATCAACACAAAGTGGGCCTTTAGGAACAAACTAGATTACAAAGGAGAAATTATTAGGAATACAGTCAGATTAGTAGCTAAATGTTAGACATTTATTTTAAGAAAAATAGATGATTATGTTGAATATTTTAACAAAAATTGCTTTTACTTTACATGTTTGGACCATAGATACCTTGTTTATTTATTTTTTTCCTAGCTTAGAAAATTCAATATATTTAGTAAATTGCAAAACATACTTAAGATTTCTTTAAAAAAAAAAGGTTGATTTTTCAAAATGTTAAGAAATGAATAGAGATTTTTCAAAACTAAGTATTTTAAATTTTTCATATGTTAGATGTTTTGAAAACTAACCACATGATCTCAATTCAAAACATATACTTTTCTCACTGAGAATTTGTTGATAATATATTTTTGACCTCCAGTGTTATTTTTGATATTTCAAAGGGGGAGAGATGAGTTAAAATTTAATTATTTTTAAGATATTAATTTCAGGGGAGAGATATGTTAAAAGTTAAGTATTTTGAGAGATGGGCAAAAGTTAAGTATTTTTAAATTAAGGGGGAACTAAGTTGAAAAATAGCTAAAAGTTAAGTATTTTTAAAATTAAGGGGGAGCTAAGTTAAAAAATAGATAAATTAAAAAAAAATCCTTAAATCTTAAAAGTTTTTTTTAACAATTGAACATATGATTAAGAGTTTTCTTTAGTGTTAATTTCTTTTAAGTGCTATGTTTTTACTTAACTTTTAACTAGATTGTCATAAATTAAAATGGGAAGATTGTTACTACATAAAGTACCAACTAATCGAACTCGATTTTGATAATATGGTTCAAAGTTAAGCTTATTAGTGATCTAACAAGATTACCTGAGTGTACATGCAAGATCTAGTTGAGGCTAGGTAACGAAGTCCTGGTCAAGGAGATTGGGAACAAAGTCCTGGTCAAGGGATTAAGCACAAAGTTCTGGTTAAAAAGATTAGGCATGAAGTCTTGGTCAAGGGATTGGGCACGAAGTCCTGGTTAGGTGGATTGGGCAAAAGACTTGGCAGATTGAAGACATTGGGCAAAAGTCCTAGGGGTTATGGACACCAAACGGAAGTCTAAGTTGGTCAAGGATCGAACGTCTAGCGGAAATCCTGAAGGTCAAGATCGGAGCTGAGTAAAAGTCCAAATAGGTGTTTGGCAAAGGTAATATCTCTTGAGAGGAGTAGGTAAGGACGAGTTCCCTAGTGAGAGAACAGTAGACGTCGATCCGAACTAGGGTTTCACGGGAAACCTAAAAGTCAAGATCGAACAGTCCGAGACTGTCAAACTGTTCTTATTTCATATTATATATTTGTGTTTGTGACTCAATTTTTGCAGAGTTAACTAAGCCTGGATTAGCTGATACATGCGCCTCAAGATACAAGCACCTAAAAGTTGTTCAGGCGCCTCTATCACCTCGGCACATGAGCAAGGTGAGGTGACAACTTTTGGTTGGTCGGCACATGTCAGATCTAGGCACTTCAAAGAGATTGAGGGGTCTGAAATAGGAGAGAGGTGACTAGGAGGAGCTCCTCTCAACATTTGCCATGATAGTAGTCTAGGCGCCTCAAAGGGATTGAGGTACATGGACTTGGATAATCTCAACGAGTGAGGATCAGTTAAGCTTCGATTGAGACGTCTCAATGGCATAGAGGCCCCTGGATCCTCCTTTATAAGGAAGGTTTGACCAGCAACTAAAAATACCGCACTACTCCAATTTCCAATGCTATAACGCTGTAAAGCTACTCTGACAACTACTCCTTACTCAAGATCATCTAATTGTCAGTATACGTGTAATTTCAATTAAGGAGTATGTTTCTTGTTATCGTAATTTTTTATACTTATTGAATTGATAGTAATTATCCAACGAAAGTGATCAATGATCACGAGTATTGGAGTAGAAGTCGTCATAAGTTTTGAACCAAGTAAAAAAGAAAACTGTTAGCATTGATTTATTTTCTATCTTTAATTTCTGCTTAATACCTCTCAAGTTTTTACGAAAAAGTGAAAAAATCACAAGGGTTATTCACTCCCTCCCCTCCTCTAGCGTTGTTTCTCGATCCTACATTAAGTTCTTCCTTTTTTTTTTAATTTTCTATTTCATTAATTGAAGAAGGAAGGAGATTTGTAAAGTGTAAACTTTATTTTATTAGATTCCTAGTTATGATGATTATTTAGATCAAAATTGAAGTCTCATATATAGGAATGCTAAATATCATGAGGAAGCGAGATCACAAATAATTTTTTGACTTAGAGTCAAAATAAGTTTTGAGAATCGATGGATCATTGTTTCAACTAGAATTCAGGGTTAAGGTCAAAATTTTAATAATTAAGTTTATTTTTAGCTCGTTAAATTTGAAATTTAGACTTTTACATTGTGAAAATTGATTTATACTCATATTTGAAATTTTTAAAAATTATCCCTATATATAAAAGTTATGCCTATGGACGAGTCCACACGGACTCGTTCGTGCCTAACGTGAATTTCTTTACTTTTTTTTAAACAAATTTTTGTTCTATTTTGTTTTAAACTTTTAGTTATGCTAATAAAATTACTTTTAGGATTTAGTGGTTCGGTTATAATATTGAGTACAACAAAAATCAAACTAAAAAAAAATATTTGAGGTTTGTATAGTAACATTCCGGAGAGGAACAACCATGATTCGTTAGAACGGTCGCAGCGGCTATCGCAGACACTACCGTTCCAGTTCTAATATCATTTTGTGGAACGATCGCGGCGCGGATTTATGAAAAAATCACAAAAAAAAATTAGAGAACTAGAAATAAAAAATAGAATACATGAAGTCATACAAAATCAATACATTAATGCATAATTATCCTACAATAATATAGCATAATGAAAAAAAGTACAATGATAATTATACCTAATCAAAGCTAATACCACGAAGAGTGATGAGGAAGAACCAAATCTTCATTATATTCTCCTTGAGTATTATGTTGATTAAATTGATCTCCAACATATAAGCGTTGATATAAATTTAGATTAAATTATCCATATGGATATTCATTTGATTGAGTTGATGAAATATGTTCAGAATTAGATGATTGACTTTGTAATAATGTTTCATCACAACAATTGTAATATCCAAAACCATGATACCTAATAGAACTGCCAGTACCACTTGACAATTCACGATCACGACTATGATGTCCAATATTGCTCCCAAGAGACGTTGAATAATCTGTAATTACATTCTGTGCATTATCAAAATAACCCTCAGATTCATGATGTCTAATTGCACTTGTATAGGATGGTAAATAATCAGATGATCTGTCATATGAATCATATCTGGGTTGACTGCTACTATAGTATCCATATCCACCTGATTGATATCCAATTGGACCATGCCCAATATCTTGGGAGACATCTGGGTTGATTGCTACTATAGTGTCCATATCCACCTGATTGATATCCAATTGGACCATGCCTAATATCTTAAGACTCTCAAGTATAACTTCTTGATCCATAATCATCTGTTAGTGGAATTTGTTGGTTCCCTCTCAAAAGCAAATGTTTCATATGTTCTTCAACACTCATATGCTGTCGTGAAGATCCAATTGTTCTTTATCATTGGCATCGGCAGATTCTGATAAACTTATAAAAAAGTGATGTTGTTTCTCCATCCCAGGTCGATACCCATGATTACTATCTTGTGTTGCATAATAATTTTCATGACCTCGTGCCCATGTCATACCTGTGTCATGTTGATCATCTTGATGACTTTGATGAACATGATGTTCATTATGACTTTGTTGATTATTTCCATCATTTGAATCGTCACTATCATCACTGTCGTCACTATCTTCACTATCATCTCTTGATAAAACTTCTTTTCCTTTCAATTCTGTTAACTTTTCTACATTATTCTTCTTTCTTGAATGACTTTGAACGCTTGGAGTTGTGTTGTGTTCTTCAGCATTTGATGCTCGAAGTGCTTGATCTAACCATGTCAAATCATCATCTTCTAAAACTAGTGGTTCATTATCTCTTGTCCATTCATTTAAGATGTCGTCATCATGAAAAATGTGATTGTGGTCTATCGGACTATAAAATCATCATCTTCTTGTTTGCGCATCATGTTTCATAACCTAAGCCGCATGTTATAGTGAACATAAACTAATTTGTGCAACTTTTTGAGAGCCAAGCGATTATGAAGCTTTGTGTGTATAAGAAACCATATACTCCAATTTCTTTCACATCCCGAAGATGAGCATGTTTGACTTAGAACTTTTATTGTAATTTTTTGAAGGTGTGGGGCATCTTCACCATAATCACTCCACCATTCAGCTGAAACAAAAAAAAAATCAATATCGTATATATTTTTAATTATAAATATTTGTAAAATTTAAATTACAAACCTGGGAGCCTTTTTTTTATTGCCATTTTTGCTAGTGGAGACCCAAATTCACCTATCTGGTCTATGAATAATTTAATCTGAAAATTATAAGAAAAAAATAAATAATTATTATTTATGTTTGGAAAAAAATATAGGAACATAAAATAAAAATTACCTCACTGATGGCTGAAGCTTGTGCATTTAAGTCTGGCTCCAATATCTTAATTACAACCTTTAATCCTCGTTTAACTTCATCATTATAAACACAAGTTCCAGAATATTGAAGTAATTAACGGATTAAGGAAATATGTTGAAATATCAATAAGATAATATGAAATTAGAAATGAGCATTTTGTAAATGATTTTGATGACATACTTTGTACTCTACAATTTAAGCAAATAAATTATATGGTTACCTGGCGCATGTAGATGTTGGTGTAATTGATTATACCATTGATTATCAATAATATCCCAATATGCATGATTGTCAATCTCTAGTATTATCTTTTATTACCATTTTTGCTCTATCCATTGCTTCATAGATAATTGACATTGTTGGGTTTTGATCTTGGTCAATTAATTTCAAAACTTTTACTAATGGTTCAATTGCAGCACAAATATCACGAGCCCTCTTCCAAAATCTTCCATCCATTATAATGCTTGCAATGTTTTCTGCTTTTTTTCTTCTTTTGCTTGTATTATTGTATGCTTCCCAATCACCAGAAGTGCACATTCTTTTTAAATCTGAAGAATGCCGAACAAGAATTTTAATTGAAATAAATGTTGTCGCAAATCGGGTTATCCCTGGTCTCAATAATTCATGGTCATTTGTAAATGTTTTCATCAAATTAACAACTTTATAGCTGTTATATATGCAGCTCGTTATTTGCTTGACTTTCTCAACACACTTTTTTACTTTTGTCATTTTACCAATATCTTCTAGCATGAGACAATACAATGTGCTGCACAAGGGGACCAAAACAAATGTTGCCTTTCTATCATCAATTTGGCACCAGCGGCCTTATTTGCACCTTCGCTATATGTGGCTACATGCACAATATTTTCCTCTCCGATTTCGTCAATAATTTTACTTAATAAAGATAAAATAAAATCAACTGTCTTTGCTTTGTTGGTGCAATCAACGGAACTATGAAATACCATGTTGCAGTCACAATATATCATAAAATTTATGATTGGATGCTTGTTGTGTGTACTCCAACCATTGCACATTATTGTGCATCCATACTTTGATCATTTTGATTTTAAAGTGTTCAAATATCCATTTATCTCATCCACCTCCTCTTGTAAATAAACACCACAAATTTGACATCTTGTGGGACCTTTTATTCCTGTTCCAGCCTCAGCAATGGTGTTTATCATGGATTGATAGTATGGACCACTATCTGCTACATTAAATGGAATAGTATTATATATAAACCATTTCGATATTGCCTTGCCAACATTTTTTACTTTTTCAGCGCCAAACCAGTTTTTGAGACTCTTTTGTTTTGTGGGAAACATAAAAGAGTCAATTCCTTTTGATGGTAATCGAGAATCCTCTCTTACACTAAAGCTTCGAGACATCCCTTTCTTTAAACCAGGATCTAAGCCAGATGAAGAACCAGAAAATCCTACAATTATAAAATTTGAAGTAGTTAAGTACATTAAATTGATAAGATATATACACATAAATTTAAAATATTATTTATATATTTTACCTTAACCATAACAATTACGCATTTGCTCCTCAATGACTCTTGTTTTACGACTTTCTTTGATGACTTTTTGTAATTCTTGATTTTCTATATCTTCTATGTCATCTCCACCACTACTACCACTTTCTGATACGCGTATATTTTGTGTAATTGAATCTAAGGCTATTTGCTTTTTTCTTTGCATTGAACTTCTACTTGTCTTAGAGTCTTGAAGATGTTTTCTTAACATTAATGATATTTCCTTAGGAGCTTTGTGACATATTTCAACATTTCCAATAACATGTACAATATGTTGTTTTAATCTTGTAATTCCTCCGGTTATAACTTTTCCACAAAATTTGCATCATATTGTTTTACCATTATTACCCACCATTTGACCAAATTGCCAACCAATATCAAGGTTTGGTACCATTCTAAATAAATAAATAAATAAATAATGAATAATTTTGACTTAATGATAATGATAAAAAAATCATGATAATGAGAATGAAACACGTAAAATTAAACAATTCTTAATTGTTGTCTCCGGGTAGCTTCTGGAGTATGCAAACTGATCGTTGAGGCTAGTGTTCGACACTATCTCCGTAAACGATATTGCTCCGCTACGGTGCTTAACGGATTGTTGCAATTCGTTCCCAAGATACAATGACGACGAACGTCTCCGAATCGTAGCACTCCGACTTCCGAGACCAGCGAACCTTTTAGTAGACTTCTTGGACTCTTGAATGCACAAGATGAGATGAATGCTTGAGGAAGAGAAGAGAAGATTGAGTGAGTATTCCATCATCTGGAGGGTTCTATTTATACTGAACGAAGAGGTTGAGTGTCCTTTGGGTGAGTGGATGTGTTCCTTGGGCTGGATCGATCTAGATCATCTATTCTGAAGGGTTGTAACCCTTCACCAAGCCCACTTCAATCTCATCCATCAGATCTGAGGAGTTGTAACCCTCAGATCCCGCCTATTGTCATCAGCCATCGGATCTGGATCCATTGATTCGATGCTTCAGATCAAGCCTCATCCCAGGTCGTCAGATCGTTACTCTTTGCGATCCAACGCTCTAGATCGCCTCCTCGCGAAGATGCGTACGTGCGAAGTGCAAAGTGCGCCTACAAAGCGCCCATTGCGCACGTGGCGGGTGGCGGGCTCACAGGTGCGAGCACCTGCTCGCCCTGGGCTAAGGGGTCACCTGTCCTTTTATTTTTTTTTGTGTTAACTCCATTAACACATCTTCATTAATAAGTAGAGAATACACATCGAGAATTTCCGATGTGGGACTATTCTCCTATGCACTTTATTAATGAATAACAAATGTTATTTTGGGTTGACTTTAAACATTAATTTCTCATTCACCCTTAATCGGTTTTGAGCAAATTAATAGTCTAAATCTATCTACGCGAATCGTAGATTTCAATTTTGAAGTCAATTACGACTTTCAACAATTGATGGCTTCCTTCCTCTAAATCGTTTTGGTCCATTTAAGGCCCCAATATCCAACATTAATAACTTAATTTATTAAACTAAAAAATTAGAAAACTTACCTGTTTGCTGCGAATATAATGAAAATGATAGAAGAAATCAATTAATCAAATGAAGAAACTGGTGACCGTGAGCCAAAAGTTGCATATACTCAAATTGGTAAATACTGAATTAATAAAATTGATAAAAATTAGAAAACTTACCTTGTCTATGAATATGATGGAAATGATAGAAGAAATCTGTTAATCAAATGAAGAAGCTGATGATGAAAGCCAAAATATGCAAATACTCAAATTAATAATAGACACTCAATTAATAGAATCAGAAGTATTCATGCTGTCAAAACATTATTAGCAAAGGCCTGAAAAAAAATAAAAACAATCTGATGTGAATAACTTAGTATATTAAACTAAAAAATTAGAAAATTTATGTGAATATAATGGAAGTGACAGAAGAACTTAATTAACGAAGGAGTTAATAACCTTGAGTAAAAAATATGCATATGTTCAAATTTAAGGTAGATGCTTAATTAATAGAATTGGATGAAAAATTTAAAAACTTACTTTATTTGTGAATATGATAGAAATGAGATAAGAAATTAATTAATCAAATGAAACGAAAGTAGCTAAAAAAATGCAAATAGTAAAATTAATGGTAAATGTTTAATTAATTGAACTTAGGGACTTACTCATGCAATCAAGCATTATTTTCAAAGGGTTGGGAAAAATAATGTGAATAACTTAGTATATTAAACTAAAAAATTAGAAAACTTATGTGTTTGTGAATATATTGGGAATGATATAAGACATTAGTTAATGGAGGAGTTGATGACTATATGTAAAAACACGATTCATATATTTAGATTTAAGTTAGATGCTTAATTAATTGAAAAGGATGGAAAATTAGAAAACTTACCTTGTTTGGATGGAAACAATAGAAGAATGCAATTAATCTGGCGAAATGAAAGACACGGATGACAATAGCCAAACAAAAGCAAATGCAAGTATGCTCAATTAATAGAATGAGAGTACTCGCATTGGCAAAGACGAAAGAAAAAACGAAGACGTGATAGCGATGTGATATTGTTTTTTCTTTTTCAATAAAGACAAAGTCACAAAACAGTAAAAGATGGAATGAAAAAGCAAATCTGGTAAAACAAAAAAATAGAATCCAAAGCTTTTTTTTATCAATTAATCAAGAGATAAATGAAAAGTAAAGTGATAAGAAATGAATCCAAGGTTTCTTAATCAAATTAATCAAGTGTAAAAATGGAATAAAGATTTCTTAATCACGCGTCAGCTTAATATAAAGCAACCTCAGAAGTTAAAAATGGGAATCCAAAACTTTTTAATCCATAATCAAAATATTTATTATTGTTCCAGCCGTTTTGGCCGTTATAACGTTGAAGAACGGTGTCCCAAAGCAATTCACGTTATACACCGGAACTTTGGAACGCCATGGGGTGTTCCCATGCTGGAACGGCCGTTCCACACCCGTTCCGGCGAACTAGGGGAACAGCTATGACGAAGAATTCAATATTGTGAAGTCGGCTTAATTACTCCTGATCTGTGACTGAAACTGGAGTAGAAATTTCAAGCTTCTTGAGAATTTGGTCATCTTTTTCACTCAAAAAAGATTAGAATTTTCAATTGGTTCTCGTTCAATTGGATCATAGTTGATCCCAAATTGGTTTATCGTCATTAAAGAAGAGAGACTCTAAATAATTATGAATCAATATATTATGAGTATAGAACTTTGCCATTCAACTTCGGAGACAGTAATCATTTTATTCAACTTTGAAAACATGCATCTATCCAATATGTATATATCGTTGCAATATGAACTTCATCCAGATACTCATAAATCATGAATGATAAACAATGACTAAACTGCAATACATCAGTATGAAATTGTGAATTATTAAAAGTAAATTATCAAGTCATTTTAACGAAAGGTGATGTAAGCGTCGAGCTGTCCGGTGAGGGTTGTGCTGGTGCTGCGTACTTCCGTCGTCAAGAGATAGCCTCTAGCCAACCGGAATCGTCCCGTGCCGCCGGTGATCGCCCGCTCGAACACCGTCTCAAGCGGGGCGACAGGGAACAACCCCTGCACAGCGAGGGAGCTGCCGTTGTATTTGCCGGCGGTGAACACTAGCTGGCAGTTGGTGAGGCCGGAGTTCTCAGCCAGGCTGGAGCCGACTCCCATGCCCTGATTCCGACCGATAATAGGCGAGTCGGTCTCGACCCCCAAGCGGAGAAGGTTGTCGTAGACAATGATATTGCCAAAGCCGGCACCGGAGGTGGAGCCGCGACGCTCGACAGCGTAGACGACGGTGGCATTGGGGCCGGAGCCAAGGATTCTCTCGTGGTTGTAGAAGCGCAGGTGCATGTAACCATCAGGACTGGCGGCGGCAGCCACGGCGGCCAAGAAGGCAATGAGGAGTAGGAAGGAGGAGGAGGAAGGAGATGATGCCATTTGTAAGTGCTTAATTAATTGCGAATGGATGGATTACAAATTATGCGGTGATGGATGGAACCGTAACCGGGATGCTTATATAGGCATAAACCATGCAACTCGATAGTGGTAGTGCCGGTCAAATATAATTCGGCGGTAAATGTGTACAACCTGCAGCTCGCATACGCCTCCCTCAAATATACTTCGGCGGGAACGGGTCGTGGTAGAGCCGGTCAAATAAAACCAGTCGCATGGAGTCCGGCGTCCGCATACTTGATTGGCGAAGGCCATTAATCTAAAATCCAAGTTATCAGTGATCTAATTAATGGAATTAATTTTAAAAGTGATTTAGTGTGGCATTAGGTTATATTAATTGCTACCTTTTAATTCAGTTTTAATCTATAGTTAATTTATAACTCGAAAGTTTAATGTGAACATATTCACATAAGAGAATCTTTTTTTTCTCTACTTTCTCACGAAACATTGACAGCAATTTCACTGATTAAACGAGGACGACTCAGTACTCCATGGCAACTTGATCGTTGACTTTGACCAACAATTTCGCTAAGATTTATTTTCTATATAATAAACGAGTGGAATGTATAACTTGGAGGTAGCTAGCAGGTCCTCCACGTTACTCAATGATTTTTATATTCAAAAACACGGATTAGGTCAACTATGCCATATAGAAATTAAACACAGCCACACGCATACATATTATCGCAATCAATTAAGAAACTAATTAATTACAAGTAAAGATATTGTTAATGAAGTTCACTACAAAAAAGAGTTACGTTGTTTAATAACTAATTAGCATGCATCATATCGGGAAGGTTATATTAAAAGACTTTTACTTTGATGGAGTGTCATTAGTAAACCGTTGCAATTAGTTTCAGATTAATTAATTATGTTTTGAAGAAAAAACGATGTCGTGTATAGCCCGTTATTTGACTCGGTGGAACGTAAATTAATTTCTATAGTTAAGATCAAAATTATTATTGTAAAGGATATAGCGCTAACGCAGTTGGTCATATTCCAATATTGATCTTTTTGGTTTATATATATATATATATATATATATATATATATATATATATATATATATATATATATATATATATATATATATATATATATTGTGATATGCCAAATGAAAAATATAAATTAAGAAACACAATGTTCCTTCCCAAAAGATCATATCTTTTCATTTTGGATGTCTTTCATTTTAAATTCAATGAGCCAAAGAGACATTTATACCCTCTCATTTGGATGCATTGATTTGTCCATCTTACGATCGAGATTAAACTATCTCACATATTAAGTGATATTAAGCAAAAAACATTAATTTTTCAAAAATTAATAATAAATTAATTGATTCAAAAATATAAACAAAAAATGATTATTAATTTTTCAAAATTATAGAACAATAGTATCTAATATTCAATATATTCAAAATTAAAGCATAGAGCAAAAAATGCTATTGAAATTGTGCTCTTTGATTTTTCTTAGAATCAAATTCATTAATTATTATATCATTATCAATTTTTTCAACCAACTCCCATTCAACAAACTCATTAACAGCTTGTTTGGAATGATATGAAATTAAATTCCTTTTAGAATTGAAATTGAATTCCATGCTTTGGAATGATTTTTTAGCTAAGAATTGATATGAAATTCAATTCCAATTCCATCAAACAAGGTAAAAGTAAATCACACATCTTTATGTGTGATTTAGATAGGGAATTCAATTCTCCATATTATGTTCATTGTGCCCTCATTCTCTCTTCTTTGTAAAAAAAGAAAAGAAAAAAGAGAGAAGGATAAAATGGTAAAACATAAGAATTCCATAACTTAAGTTGCAATTCATTCCAAACATGAGAATTGAATTCAATTCCTTATGGAATTCAATTCATAATGGAATTCAATTTAATTCTATGACTTAAGTTATTTCCAAACAGGGTGTAAATAAAACTAATCAAATTAATTAATAAATCTATTAATAAATTTAATCAATTTATTAAAATAAAAATAGTAGTTGACTCATACAGATAATATCAAAAGAAAATATATCTAAAATAATGATCGTACCGATATCGTGTGCTATTCGAGAGAATGGATGTCGTGCATGTACTCGTCGAGTTACTCCCGAACACCTGTATAGGACATGAATATAAAATATCATGTGAATGATAATATAAAGATCTTCAAGAAATTAAGAGATTACGTCGCCGAGAAAGGAGCTCTATTGTTCGAAGGAAATCCATTCTAAAAATAAACAGATCTACTCGAATCTAGTGACGGAAAAAGAGGATCAAAATTAAAATCTTTCGCACTACGACTTGCGGATAAGAGGAAACACAAGGAGGTGGGGGACGACGGTACTTGTGACTCTGCAGATAAGAGGAAAAATAAGAGTTAGCGTGCGTGGAATTTATAAAATTTTAATTTAATTAAAATTCCTAATAAATTGACATGTTTTTTCGAAATTTAATTAAACAAAATTAAAAATTTTGATTTAATGGAAAGTGCATGCGGAAATAATTAAGGAAAAAAAAGTATATGGATGATTTTTTTTTTGTTTTATTTTTCTAAAGTTGGTAGGGCTGGAGCCCACCCTAGCCCCAATGTGGCTCCGCCCATGGAAGTGATGGCAGAAAGCAAGGAAAAGCAATTCTTTTTATGAAGCGAAGAAACTAATTTCTAATTTGGGACTTCACTATTAAAAAATACATGCTTGTCCGAATGATTGCATGATTTATTGCGGCGAGGATGCGAATGAACAAGCTTGTAGAGTATGTAATCTTTCAAGATGGAAAAACATGCAGAAACAACCAAACAAAGTCACGCAAAGGTGGAAAAAATCCTTCAGATGAAAACTCCAGCCAAGGTTTTTTAGTATTTTCCTTTGATACTGAGATTACAACGATTATTCATGTCATCTCAGACATATGAAAATATGCAATGACATTCTAAGAAACGAGTTTCAGATGGAATTTTAAGGCATCCAGTTGATTCACCATCATGGAAGGCGCGCATTTGATGAGCGACATGCTGAATTTGGAGTAGATCCTAAAAATGTACATCAAGTACTCGCCACTGATAGGTTTAATCCATTTAAAAATCAAAGTACGTCACACAATACATGCCTATTGTTCTAAAGCCTTACAATTTGACACCTTAGGAATCTATGAAGCCTCATTCAATTATTTTATCCATCTTAATTCTAGGACCCAAGGCACCTGGAAACGATATTGATGTATATTTACATCCCTTGTTGGCTGAATTGAAGGACTTATGGGAAAATGGGATTACCATTTATGATGCTTGCAACAAAGAAATGTTTCAAATGCGGGTTGCATTACTTTGGACAATTAGTGATTTTCCAAGTTTGGGATGTTTGTCTGAGTGGAATGGAGTTTTGTTGCCCCTTGATTATTTAGACTGACGAAAAATTCCAAAGCATCGGTTGGAGGAGGCATGGAAACTTGTTATTGTAAGTTCAAAAGTACTTAATATCACACATGAGTTTCAAACATTAACATATTTAATTTTATGTTTATAGGCACGATTCATAATCTCTGATCAACACTGAGATTTTGTGATGCAAATGAAGGGAGTTGCATGGAGGCGATGGAGGACCCAAGTTAAAGCTACGTCTTATGACTCAAATATCCCATTAGAGGGGCTTGTGTCCATTCATCCTATTCCTCATGGTCTGGCTACAGAAGTCTGGGAAAGATTATGTGAGCACTGGAAGGTTACTGAGGTAATCACGAGTATTGATAATTTTTTATATATAGTTATGGATATTCCTAGTAAAACTTAAACTTTTTTTTAGAAAAGTTCAAAAATAAATTGAGAAAATGGAAAAAATAAAAATTGAACTCAAGCATAGGGACGAATAAGTATTGCTTCTCTAGAAGACAAATTTGTAAGTATCAAATTATATTTTTTCTTTGCAACAAGTTTCATATTACCTATTTGTTGTTTAAACTTTGATGTTATAAATAACTGGTGTTATATGCTTCTATGGTGTTGTAAATATAGATTAAAAATGATATAGAATGTAGTTAAACTTTAAAAATATGTTGTTAACGATTGATTCTACTTTTTCTTTTCATTTATTTTGTAGTTTGTGAATGTGCGAATTAAGAGTATAAGTTTTGTTGTTTGCAAAATTTTAGCTGTCACATTTGTTGTATATGTGTTATTGTTCTTCTATTAGTTGAAAGAAAATGGTAGGAAGCCAACTCGCTTCGAAATAATGCATTTGAGTCGAAA
Source organism: Zingiber officinale (assembly GCF_018446385.1). Classification (NCBI taxonomy): domain Eukaryota; kingdom Viridiplantae; phylum Streptophyta; class Magnoliopsida; order Zingiberales; family Zingiberaceae; genus Zingiber; species Zingiber officinale. The sequence goes on along the minus strand of NC_055997.1, from coordinate 23,721,947 downwards.
AAGTAAAAAAGAAAGGAGGTGTTCCAGTTGATGTTGAAGTCATACACTATGAGGTATTGATTTGTTACAAATTTTTTAAAATGACTTTTGAATAAATTTTTCATTTAATTGACGTTTTGTTTGTTAGCATTTGTTGGATGAGGCTGTGCAAATTCACCTACAAGACATGCCTGAGGGAACACAAGCAATAGAAGTGCATGAGGATGCATTTCAGTTATATTTTCGTTAAAATTTGATATCATTTTTGTTAAGGATATTACAAAATGTATATGTATTAATTATAAATTTTATGCAGTGATGTATTCGAAACTGAGCATTCTGGTTGAGTTTGATGTCTAGGAGCAGGAGCACTAACTAGCCAAGTCTTCCTTGAACAATGTAAATGTAGTTCATTCAAAGCAATGCAAGAATAAATGAACAAAGATATGGAGATGTGTGAATTACAGTTGTGAGCAGAAATGGAGGTGCAAAAAGCACAATTTCAAATAGAAATGGAGCAAATGAGACAAATACAAGATCAGTTTGAAAGTTTTACACGTGTTATGCAAGGTATGATACATGGACAGCTGGAGGGTCTAATGGACTTGAATTGTTACCGACATAGGTATTTACATATTATATAATATCAAATTAACAAGTTGGTTACTTGTTCAAATCTATGATTTTAATTTTGATTTATTTTTACAGATGACAATTGTAATGGCAAACATCATTCAGAAACACATGCATGCCACATCAAATCCAAAAGAAAATAATACCTCCCTAGAAGATTCATCTGATAATTAGATATTGAAGGAAAAATATATTTTAGTTTTTGCCTTCATTTGTAGTCATTGGTATGCTTTTGTTTTTAGAATTTCATGTTTCTTGAAACTTAGATACTCATTTGTGGATTGTTGGATTTTGTTTGGTTTATATCCCAGTAAATGACAATTCATTTTTGTTATATTTTTTGTTATTTTTCAGTTATTTCTCTTAGATGTACCATGTTTTTTCCATTGTGGAGTTGATTGTGCAGTAGGAACGAAATAGAAAAATCTAAAAATGTTTTTTTAAATGACTTCTGAAGTGGTTAACAACCACTCTTGGACGAGAAAATATATTACAGTGCCCATAGCTGTTCAAACGTTTTACAACAGCTTCAGAAGTTTGTACAAGCGTTTTGAATAACCGCTCCTATATATTAATTTTAAGCGTTAGTTAACCGCCTCAAGAATAAAGCAACCACAATGCTAGAAAACTGAATGTGATGCATGTTTATAGGTCTGATTATCAACCACTTCCAAAGACTAGAAACACCAACGGTTAAACAACCACTTCTGTGACTACTTGTTGGAGTTGTTTATAACTCTTTTGAATAATGCTTTTAGGAGCGATTATTCTTGTTTCACCACTGGTTGTTGTTGTGGTACAATAGACGCTAGGAGTGGATGAAATTGAGTCAGTAATGGAACCGCTTCAAATTTATTTGAAGCGGTTAGAATACTCTTCAGAAGGTCCCAAAAACCGGTTTAAAGCCCTTGTTTTTTTGTAGTGGAGGAAGATCCACAAGTTCCCAAGTGTGATTTAGCAAGATAGATTATATCTCAAAGGTAATTCTCTCTATCTAGGAAAGTCCATCAGAAGAGTTTACTGCTTCTGAATAACTTCTAGGCTCATTTTCAAACAATGAAAGTGATAAAATCCAATCCATAGGATTTTTCTACCCGAGCTCTTTGCCTCCGTCTAAGCTCAACCTTGACTGGTTCCTCATCATCATCTTCATCTTGTGTTTCATATTCTCATTTTGAGGAGCTAACTTCCTCTTGGGTCTTATATGGAAACACATGCTCGAACAACGAGGCATTTCTCGATTCTATTATTGAGTTCATGTGTATATCCGTTATTTGTAACTCATACAAAAAAATTGATACGCACTGTTGTTATGTGCATATCCAATAAATATGCAATCAACAATCTCTGGTCATATCTTAATCCTTTTTGGATCAGGTACTAAAACTTTGGCAAGACACCCCCACATTCGTAAATATTTATAGGATGGTTGTCTTCCATTCCACAACTCATAAGGGATCTTATTTATTTTCTTCCGGGACACCTTATTTAAAATGTAATTAGCTATTAACACAACCTCCTCCCACAAGAACTTTAGTAACCCAAAGCTCAATAGAAGAGTATTTATCATTTCCTTTACAGTTCGATTCTTTCACTCAGCAACTCCATTTTGTTGAGGTGTATAAGGAGCTATTATTTCGTATTTGATCTCATGTTCAACACACAGCTTAGCGAACGGTGATACATATTCACCACCTTGATCACTTCGAACCACCTTAATTTTTTATTAAGTTGGGTTTCAACCTCATTCTTATAGAGAACAAATTTCTCTATAGCTTCATCCCTAATTTTGAGAAGATACACAAAATAGTATTTTGTGTTATTATTTACAAAAGTAATGAAGTATTTATTGCCACAATGTGTTAACTTACCTTTTAGGTCACCCACGTCAATGTGAATTAGATCAAGTGGTTTGTTACTTCTTTCAATTTATTGAAAGAATGACCTTGTCATTTTAGCTTCAACACAAATTTCACACTTGCATTTCGAATCAAGGTGGAAGTAGGTATACTTTGCATATTTATTAATCTATACAATGTATCGTAGTTAACACGTCCTAATCTATCGTGCCACAAACATGAAGACTTAAGCATATAAGTGGAAGAACTTTTATTTTTATTTATCTTACATCTAATGGTCATTATATTGAGCTTGAATAACCCATCAGATACATAGTCTCTTCCTACAAACATTCCAATTTTGGATAGTACAACTCTATCTAATTCAAAAATAATACAAAAGTTATGATTGATTAACAGTGATCTAGATACTAGATTCTTCCGAATCTCCAAAACATACAACACATTGTTCAAAGTAAGGTTCTTGCCTGAGGTCATCTTCAACACTACTTTTACTTGGCCCATGATGTCTGAGGTTACTGAGTTCCCCATAATTAGTTTGTCTCCATTGACTTCTTTGAAGTTGTGGAGTAGCTCCTTGTTGCAGTAGACATGTCTGGTGGCTCCAGTATCGATCCACCATTACCACGGGTTTAAACCCACCAGGTTTAATTCAAAGACCACATCACAGAGGTCATCCATTTTTGATCCCTTGTTCAGGTTAGCCTTCCGCTTCTTCTTCGACTTTCTTCACTTCAAAGATTTGTGATCAACTTGGTCACAGTTGAAGCACTTCCCAGAGAACTTCTTCTTGCTGATGCCTCCTCTGGGTCTTATCTTGGAAGATTTAGGGTTCTTCCGTTTCAAGTTTTGATCGTGCTCGACCATGTTGGCTTTCACAGTAGCCTAAGAGAATAATTTTCTCTTTGAACTCTTATTGTCTTCTTCAATGCGAAGTGTAATAATGAGTTCCTCCACATTCATCTCCTTCCGCTCGTGCTTTAGGTTGTTCTTGAAGTCCTTCCAGCCGAGGGGCAGTTTCTCAATGATAGCAGCCACCTGGAAGGTTTTACTCAAAATCATCCCTTCTGAGTGGATCTCGTGCAAGATCACCTGAAGCTCCTGGACTTGGCTAATCACTTTCTTGGAGTTAACCATCTTGTAGTTCAGGAATTGACCCACGATGAACTTCTTGGCCCCTGCATCCTCCATCTTATACTTCATGTCCAGGAACTCCTACAACTCCTTAACCGTTCTCTTCATATTATACAAAGTTTATAACGAGTCAAAAAGACAATTGAGGATGGAGTTTCGGTAAAGGAACTTAGAATGAGTCTATGCCTCCACTACACTAATGGTCTGTACATTAGCATCCTCAGCATGCTTGGGAGGGTCCTCAGTCAAGAACCGAGCTAGATTGAGCGTGGTCAAGTAGAAGAGTATCTTCTGCTGCCACCTCTTGAAGTTCAGTCCATTGAACTTCTCTGGATTTTTCTCGTGATTAATTGACACCATTCTAATTGAGGCAGAAGGGTCTTCATGTGTTGAGTCTGTTGCACCTCAACACATTGTTCTATAGCCATCTCAACAGAACTAGAGTCTATTTCAAGATTGTTGGACAATCTGCTGGAGATATTTGGGAATTAGCTAAATTTAAATTACACTGAATTAAATTCAATTTATCTATCGAGATGACCTGAGCAGATAATCTCAAGCTACCAGCAGGGGTTGGATTCTACTAAATACTAACTGCGAAGTGGCTGAGCGAGTAAAGTGTCTGAGCAGGCAGAGTGGTTGATCGAGCAGAGCGTCCGAACAGGCAGAGTGGTTAATCAAGCGGCTGAGTGGCAGTGCAGCCAAATCATGAGTTGGCAGGACGGCTGAACGGGCTTATTGGCCGAGTGGGGAAAATGCCCGAGCGGGCAGAGAGACAGATCAGGCTGAGTGGGTGAGTATTCAACCGAGCAAAGTAGAGTAGCTGACTGAGTAGTGCGACCGAGTGGGCAAATCGGCCGAGTCACAGAGAGTTGATCCGGTGTGGTAGATCAGGTAGAGTGGTAGATCAGGCCAAGTGGTTGATCGGGTAGAGTTGCCGACTAGCTAAAGTTTCTGGTCAGGCAGAATGGTTGATCAAGCACAGCAGCCGACCGAGCAATGCGGTCGAGCGAGTAGAGACTAGACGGGCAGAACAGTCCGACGGTAGAAGGCGGGATGACCCGAACGACTGAGAGACCTGGGCGGGGAGTGTCCGAGCGGTCGAAGAGGCTGAACGGGTGAAGCAGAACGAGGCCTGTGATAGTTGTAGTTTCAAGGTTTTCTCAGGTCATTTGTTTCCCAAGATACAACGATAAATCGTGATACACACCAAACACTGGTGGTCACGGCGAACTGAGAAGTACCCGATTGCTACCATGGGTACTTCACTGAGTAAGAGATGCATGACAGAGGAGGAGGGGAACAGAGGTGAAGAGCTTTTACTTGTGTGTTTTACCTGTGATCGCAGCCTCCTTATATAGGAGCTCAGACTAATGGGCAATATTAATGATCGATTAATGATCATTACTCGTTGAGTTGTGAAACTCATCCGTTTCACTCATCTGTTTATATTCTGCATTAATCTCTAATTCAATGCATTCATTACACATTTAAATAAGCAGTAAAAGGTTATGTGGTAAAATGTTTTGTTCCAGGTCGTGCTTGCACACAAGTCAACTTGATTCAATGTAATTCGGACCCTGGATTTGAACCCCCTGCACACCCACACATGAGAGAGAAAGTCTCTACCCATGCATTTGTTCATATTATCAATGCATGTGAATCAATATAAATCAACCAATATGCTTTGAAACTTTCAATGTGAGACTAAAATCTCATTTACAATGGATCTTCTTTCCTCTTCCACCTCTTCTCCATTCACATATATTCAACATCTTGGTCACTATAATTTATTTTTTTTAGTTTTTAGTTTTTAATTGGCACCACATATATAATTTATGTTGATTAATTCTAGAGTGACCGGATTTGCCCCATGGAAGTTTTCCACCGTCACTAGGGTAAATCGAGAAGCACTCATGGTGGACGACTCATCAATTTATTATTCTTAGGTAAATTATTCATTAAGGGAAAATTTATCC